>NC_141669.1:104410613-106961863 GCF_028749965.1 Puma concolor | reverse complement strand
ATTCGCTCTACTATGTTTGCAACTTTTTGTAAATCTATTGACAGAAAGCTAATATAGAGTTCCTGTGAAAATATTCCATTTTAGAAGTTTATTTATTTTGTTTTTAAATTTTTATTGAGGTATAACTGACATACTATATTAGTTCCAGGTGTACAGCATAATGATTTGATATTTGTATATATTGTGAAGGAAATTTATCTTCTTTTAAAGGTAAATGACATAAGTATTATACTTCTCTTGCCAAATTTTCTTAAAATGTCTAGAAGATGCTTGGATGTATTATGGTGCTTAGTTTTAAAGTCAAGTGCCTGAAGTATAAATCTGTAGGTAGTAGACTGCAGTACAGGCATATTAGTACAATGATTCTTAATTTTGGAAAGCTTCACATCTCTAAGCATATTAGCATTTTTATCTAAGTAGCTGAAATCACACTTGTAAAGAAGTCAACTGTCTTAAGGTCTATTTCTAGCTACACTACTACCCAGTGTGGCAACTGAAAAAAAATACTACATCCCACACTCATCAGCTTTTCTGCCCAGGCCACACATGTATCCCTGCCTGTTCAGGATACTTGATAGCTATATATACCTAGTAACCCTCATAATAATTATATTTCTGCTGTTAATAACTATGTAATTTCATTACTAATGCTAATACTTCATGTTCTGTTTGAATAAGGATTCCAGAATTCAAAGTATAGTTTATTTTCTATCAAATTAATATAATTTTCAGTATTTTATATAGTGTCGAACTTTGAAACTTAAAAATTTCAGAAACAAGTCGCATTCTATTCTAATAAGTTAGAGATCAATTTGGAGAGATCATACCCTCATCCACTTACCATGTGCTTCCAACTACCCAAGCTGACACATGAGAACCCAATGGACATGAAGCTGGAACTGAGGTAGAAGAAATGCATATTGGTGGTGTTTTAACCTGGTAGGGAAAGGACTTTCCTCTGAGGATGTGCAACTGCCCATCATATTCTTTGTACGAGTAGGATCCTGACAGAATTAAAGACCATAACTGAAAGCTGCTGTGCTATAAACCTTTTAATGGTAGACTTACATCCCCATTCCAAACTAACTTACATTAACAATCAGAGAGGTCTACAAATATTGCACCCTTGAACCAAACTTGACATCTGTGAGGAGGGATGAAGATGCTGCTCATATGGAACTTAAAATTCTATTAAGACTAGGGGTTGAACAAGAGGTGACAATAGATAAGTGAGCAAATGAATAAAATCAATTAAGAGAGTGGCGGGTACTATGAAAACGAATAGAACAGAGTAAGGGGACAGGAAGGATGGGGTATGGGATCTACCCCATGAATCTGATTTAGTACACTTTGATTAACAAAAACTCGGATTTTATAGAAATAAATTTATACTGTTATACTGTTTCGTATCTGGCTTTTTTCCCCTCAACATTGGGTTCAGATGATCTTTTCTGGTCTTTATAATCTCTTTGATGAAGCACCTACCTACCTGAGGCTCCTCTTCCATGACAGGCAGGAAGTCAAAAGGATGAACACAATCCTCTCTGACTCTTAAGACCTTGAGTCATGCCTGGAACACTCCTACTTCCCCCAGATTCAATTGGTGAAAACCAGTCAGATGACCCACCCCAAAGTCAGTGGGGCAGGGATGTATGCTCTTCCTACTGGATCCTACCACAGGGTCCCAGTTGTGAGAGGGTAAAGAACTGAGAACAATGGTCTCATCTGCCATACAAGAAAACACTGTTTTCCTCATCTAACTGACTTTGCTTTCTATCAGGTTTACATTGATTGACTATGTAACATGTGATCAAATTCTGCACTAGGAGAAAAGTGGAAAGTCAGAGATGAGCAAAGAACCAGATCTTGCTTTACTGGATTTTTTTAAAAAAATATAATTCTTGTATATAAAGAGTAGTGTTATATTAGTTTCAGGTGGATTTAACAGTTCCATGTATTACTCAGTGCTCATTGAGATAAGTGAACTCTTAATCCCCTTCACCTATTTTGCCCATCCCCTTACCCACCCCGCCTTGGTAACCATCAGTTTGTTCTCTGTACTTAAAGGTTTTTTGGTGCCTCTTCTTTCCTTTGTTCCTTGCATTGTAGGATTTTATAGTCTAACAGAGAATACTTTGTATTTTAATAGCCAATATTTAATACCTTGTGCTTCCTCATCTGTAAAACAGAGATAACACTGTTGCATGTCTTATAGGGTCATCACAAAGAATGATGAGGTAACATATATGAAGGGCACAACACCTGACACAGAAAGATTATAAAGATTATAGCTCTTGTCTATATCTGCCTATGTAGTTGTCCATTTAGTTACGCAGTTTAACCTTAATTTTTAAAAAATGAAATAGATCTATATTTTTATTTATATTTTGCAAAGAAAAACAACATGGAGGAAACACATTAGCATGTTAATGGTACCTTTGGGTTTTGGCATAATGAAGGGCATTTTTTTCTCCTTATGCAGTTTGGTGGCTTTTAAAATTTCTACAGTGATCATCTGTGACTTTAAAAAAAAATCAATAAACATTTTAAAAGGTAATTTACCCAGTGTATTAGGTTAAATTGAGAAATTCCAGCTCCAATATTTGTTTACTAAAGATTTTCACCAAATTATGTAGGTAATTATGCAAACATTAAAGTTTATTTTGTTTTCACAGTTTTCACCTGGAATTTTCTAGAAGTATTTAATTTTTTTATATATTTATGAATTTCATTTCCAATAATTGATACAAATTTTAATTCAGCATTACATCTGTTTAAACTCAGTAACCAATAAAATCATCCATTTCTTTATTGCACTACCCAATTGTTGTTTAAAATATCAAGTATTAATCGCTTCTCGGCCTTTTGGCTAAGATCAAGTGTAAAATATCAAGTATTAGATGGGGCACCTGGGTGGCTTGGTCAGTTAAGTGTCTGACTTCAGCTCAGGTCATGATCTTCACAAATTCGAGCTCCATGGAGGGTTCTTTGCTGACAGCTTGGAGCCTGGAGCCTACTTTGGATTCTGTGCCTCCCTCTCTGTCTGTCCCTTCCCCGCTCACACTCTGTCTCAAAAATAAATAAACATTAACAAAAATATTTTTTTAAATATCAAGTATTACTTGATTTCTTCTCATGGCCAAAGATAGGGCATACGCCACAATAAACCCTCATTATATGGAGGGTCTCCCAGGTTCATTTGAATTATTAAAACTTGTACTTAACAACAAGAGCACAGAACAAGGTGAATAGTCTGGGTTTTTTTTTTTTTTTTTTTTTAATTTTTTTTTTTTCAACGTTTATTTATTTTTGGGACAGAGAGAGACAGAGCATGAACGGGGGAGGGGCAGATAGAGAGGGAGACACAGAATCGGAAACAGGCTCCAGGCTCTGAGCCATCAGCCCAGAGCCTGACGCGGGGCTCGAACTCCCAGACCGCGAGATCGTGACCTGGCTGAAGTCGGTCGCTTAACCGACTGCGCCACCCAGGCGCCCCTGGGCTTTTCTTTTTTCAAGCTGTCAGTGTAAATAAGTAAAGGCGTTGTATTTTTTTTAAGTTTATTTATTTATTTTGAGAGAGAGAGGGGGCATGTGTGACTACAAGTGGGGGTAGGGGGTGGGGAGGGAGCAGAGAGAGAGCGGGAGAGACCGGGAATTCCAAGCAGCCTCTGCAGTGTCAGTTTAGAGCCCTAGGTGCAGCTTGAACTCACAAACCATGAGATCTTGACCTGAGCCAAAACCAAGAGCTAGCCACTTAACCAGCCACTAAACCAACAAGCCATCCAGGCACCCCAGTAAAGGCAATTTTAAAATATGAGGCTCGGGGCGCCTGGGTGGCGCAGTCTTAGGTTAAGCGTCCGACTTCAGCCAGGTCACGATCTCGCAGTCCGTGAGTTCGAGCCCCGCGTCAGGCTCTGGGCTGATGGCTCAGAGCCTGGAGCCTGTTTCATATTCTGTGTCTCCCTCTCTCTCTGCCCCTCCCCCGTTCATGCTCTGTCTCTCTCTGTCCCAAAAATAAATAAACGTTGAAAAAAAAAATAAAATAAAATATGAGGCTCTCCTTCCACTAGTGGTCTTGATAAGGAATGTACAGAAGGTTTATCAAATATTTGAAATAGGCTGAGTATTCTGCTGAATTTGGTACAGATCTTAGAGTTGAGTCAGTCACTAATTGCTACTTTTCAGATACCTTTCCAAAGTACTCTAGCTAAATATGCAAAATGCTCTAACTAAATACAAAAGGACCAGCCCCAGAGGGCTCCCATCACTGCTATCTGACCATGTAGGTAAGGGACACCTGGTAGCCCCGTTCTTAGATCCTTCCGTATTTGAAGTTGCAGAAGCATTGTAACATGTTCTGAATCTTTTATTTTTTGCAAAGTTCTCCATCTCAAATTAGATTTTAAAACTCAAGAGCTAGAGGATGGAACTGGTGCCATCTCTAGGGCCCCCCAGAGAAGTGTTGCCTACAGTGTATTCTGTCATCAACTGTGGTTTCCTAAACTGAACTGAATTTAATTATAATCAAGCAACTCATGCTGCATTTGAACTATGGATGGGTCTTTATTTTCCAGGAAGGTTGTTACCAAATAGCCAATTCTGACTTTCTGAGATGCTTACAGATTAACTGAGAAACAAACAAGTATATTTTTGAAGCATTTTCAGCTATTAGAAAGATAAATTACTATGTGAATCAATAAAAAGTGTCTTTTTTTATGGAAACAGATTGGGAGAGCGCTATCAGGACAGAAACCAGGAATCTTTTATTGGAAGTACCCTGTCTTCTCAAACTTGACACTTAAGAGGATGAGTGATTTCTGCAAATATTTCATTTTAGTTAATAAAATTGATAAAGATTATTGCTATAGCTAGTATTCTGAGGACATTTAAGCCACATCAAATTTAATGTTTTTGCCCCAGACTATTTATCTGACTGAATACTTATTATTTACCAAATCTACAAAAAAGGAAAGAAAGAAAGAAGAAAGAAAGAATGGAAGGAAGGAAGGAAAAAAAAACAGGCTGAAAATAAGGGTACTTATGGTGGGTACATTGTCTTGAAAGCTTACGGCGTTTCAACCAACTCTTTTAGAAGAAATGTATCCACAAGCAGCCTTAGAGGACCCCCATTTCAGAATCCTGATGAAAATGTAAGAGAAGAAAAAGCTTCCCTAACAGAGTGTGGGTAATTGCAGGGATGTGAGGAATAGGGAAAGTAGAAAGGAAAGGTTAAAAGAGTGAAAAATCAAAGAAAAGTAAAATATCTGAGAACATTTCTCCAGTGTCGAAAGCAATTCTATCCAATAAAACTGTTTGCATTGCTAGAAATACTCTATGTGGCTATTGAGCACTTGAAACATGACTAGTGTAACTAAGGAAGTAGGTGGCTAGTGGCTCCCTTATGGGACAGCACAGGTTCACAGCTTCACCACTGAAGGTGTGGTCCTTGCCCCAGTACCAACAACTGGGAGCTTATTAGAAATGCAGAATCTTGGCTCCCACCCAGACCTACTGACTCAGAATGTGCATTTTTACAACATCCCTAAGTGAGTGGTATAAGTTTGAGAGACCTTGCCCCAGGGCAATTTTCATTTGCTAATTAATCACCCATTGAGAAGAGCTGGGAATCCTCTATTTTTATCACGGCTAATGAACATTAGCAACATATTTATTTTGTCCACAGATGAGTATGTGAGGCAGTAGGGGTGAGTTGCAATAGTGTTTGAATTGCTTACTTTAAATCTTTTCCAAATGTGAACAAACGTGCCTCATTGATCCATCGATCCATCCATTCACGAAAGAAAGAGTCCCTACGTAACATGTGCTGCCTGTGGTTTATTGGGTATCTCCTGTTAAATTTGACCATGTGCTTTATTTCTCTGCAGTGAAAGGAAAGAGAAGGAAATAAACAGATTACTGAATTCAGTCTTGGGGTGGGATTTAAAAATTAGCATTCAAAATTGTTAAAGCAAGGAAATACTATAAGAGCCAGAATTGGAGAATGATGTTGATAGAACAGTTTATTGCATTCTGCTTCTTACCATATGCCTTACTTTGGATTCCCCCCAAATCTGCCCTTAAGACCAGAATTTGGGTGCAAGAAATCTATTTGGCAGTGGTCTCAAGAACCCCAGTGAATGGAGTGGGGAGAATGAAACAAAGGTCAATACAGGGGACATTGCTGGGTTTGTCACAGAGGTGGGTAGGTGGGGCTCAGTCCCTCTTGAGGACCATCTGAGAGACTTTGGGTGTTTGAGGGAGGAGGATGCCAGCACGTCTGGGGACTGCCCACCTAAGCTTCAAGTGACCGCCTAAGTGGTGGGTATAATGTGGGACACCAGCAGGGTCTTCTACACCATAATAGACTCTTCTTATGTAATAGGATACCACCCTGCAGAAAGATGGAAAGGGCTGTTGGGAAGCGAAACCAAGAACCATGGCACCCAAATCTGACCTAGGTCTCCTGTTGTTTAATTATTTGGCTCAGGTAAATTGCTCTGGGCCACAGAGCACAGTGGAGTTGTTGGACTTTGTAACCAGAGAGATTATTTCCTGTCCATATTCTTCTGTACCCTTTTTCACTAGCATCTGTATCTTTATTTTACTGAGACATGCCCTTTCCCTCTCTTTCATTATCCCTTGAGAGAATACTAAAAATAACCTACAATGAAAGTAACCTGCTAATGAAGCTCCAGAACACAAGTATGATTTGTTGGAAATTCCCTTTGGCTCATGTGTATTTAGCTACTTCTAAGTTCAAGGTATTCTGAGTATTTGAATTATGTTTTCAAAACCAAGAGAATGGGAATGTATGGTGTGACAAAGGAGGTTTTCTGTTCTTTTTATGCATTTATTTATGTTTACCTCAAGAATCATTTAAAACAACTTACATAGGTGTATAGTATAGGATGTTCTGTATGGAGAGAAAATAAAGCCAAGTATTTATAGGAAAGGTCTTTTAGATATCAAAATATTATTAAATCAGGTTTATTTACATGTTATCAAGTTGACTTTCCTACATAAAACAAAATTCTAAAGCCTACAAAAAAATTTAAGACATAAGGTCATACTAATTATACAGGCTGCAAAGATATGTTCACTTACCTTAAGCAACTTGATGTTCTTTTGAAAGGTGAGATATGTCCCCAAGAACAAGTGAAATAAGCTTATAATGGGGCACATTTGATGTATATTCACTTGAGTAGGATTGGAAGGAGATTCTGTGGATATTTGGGAGAAAGAGCAGAGGACACAGTGCTGTAATTTAGGATAATCAGTGAAAGCTCCTGTGGAGATGGGAGCATTTGAATTGAGTCTTAAAGAATTAAAGATAGGTTTAGAAGCTTCTCAGAAATGATGCAAATAAAACTGGGCATGATTGTATTGGGTTTAGGAGCCATATGGAGATAGCCTCATGAAGAAAATAGTAAGACAAGAGGTGATGTGGTTGGAAAAACCAGGGAGGAACATGACAGCCAAACATAGAATTTTAGGGGCATTATTCTTGCTGTCTCTGCTGCAGCAGAACATACCAGATTTTCTCTCTCTCTCTCTCTCTCTCTCTCTGGAATTGATCGTGGCAACAGGACTTAGTTGCCCCAGCAGTTCATTTTCTTTTCAGTTCCATATCAAAATAGTGTTTGGGTTTATTCATTAATGAGTTCATATATTTATTTACTTTTGGTGAGTACCTTGTGTTAGAACTACAACAGTGGACAAGACATGCTATCTCTTGTAGAAGAGCTCACCCTACAGGTAGACAAATGATTATTATTCAATGCAATAAATCTTAATAGATGTGCCCATGAAATTATATACAGTCTAATCAGATTCTCTAATCGATTTGTTATTTAATTCCTATTTTCAATGGAGTCCCATATACTTTGTAAGAAGACAGAATGTCTGAGTGGAGAATCTTATGAGAGAAAATCTAATTTGTCAAATATTAGAAGCCCATTTTTTATCTGTGAATAATACTTCTGTCTAGCAGGATGTCCTGATGCATACTTAAATGGGCCTACAGACCCATCTTCTAGAAAAACCAGGCCGCTTACAAGCATCACAAACAGGGTGTCACAAATCCATAGTCACCTGGTTAGCATGGGGCTGTAACCTGCAGTCCTCAAGCTCCAGCTAGATCTCTTTTATAAAGCCAAAGTTTGTGGGCAGTTCCCTGGTAAAGGGTGCCAGGGGCTTCTGCAGGTCAACTGCATTGTCAGGGTTGGAGGTGGTGAGAGCAGACTTACGACTCTGCCCTCAGTCTCCTTCGCTTCATGTGCAGTTTTCTTTCCCAACTGCCATCCCTGACCTACAGTCACTTGGGTTCCACCAGTAGGTCACTTGGGTCCCACCAGGGGATGCATCAGCACCAATCTTCCATAGACTTCTGCATTAGCTCCCACAGTACAGTGAGACAAAATCACTGCCATAAACTCTGATTCCACATCACTCTGAGTGGCTCTGCTTCCCTAAACGTGTGCCAGCTGAATTAGCTGTTTGTTCTGTCCTGGCCATCATGTCACCTCCGGCATTACGTACTGCGTGGTGCCAATCTGCGACTGAATTATCTTCAGAGCCTGCGGATCATGGCTTTTTATTCACCTGTCCCAAAAAGCCCTCAGAAATGAACACACAATTATATGTAGGTTCTTTGTTCAAATCTGTAGTGAGTAATGAATGGCAGTCTCTTAAGTATCAGTGGAACACCTTCTAAAAGCTTTCTTTGTTCTCTATCATTTTTTCAAGGATGATCTTTGAGGTTTTGCAAACATCTTAAAATGAAAAGATCAAAATCTTTACACTTTTAGAAAACAGGTAACTCCATTGTCTGTGAATTTCTTATTTAATTATAGTCTAATTTTCATACAATTACTAAGTACCCTAGATGCATAGGTGACCTCAGACACACTGATGACTGTGTCTGTGTCTTTATCCTGTGACCCAACTGTCCTGGAAAGAGCTACATGAAATGATACTCTTTCTCCAGTGCCTACACAGAGGGGAGGGGACAGCCCTGAGATTCTGAGTTCCAAAAGAACTTAAACAAAACAAAACAAAACAAAACAAAAAAAAACCCTCAGTCTGTATAAAATATTTCTTGTATGCTTCCATTAGCTCATTAATGTAATTTTCATTTGACTATTACAGATAAGCTCATTAATGTAATTTGCAGTGATTATTGCAGCTAATGATTATGTAAGCATCCCTGATCATGTGGAAAATGAAAAGATGTTAAATGAAAATATTGACACTGATATTGTAAGTAATGGGTGTTGATAACATGTCTGTGTTTTGAAAACATTTTTTGCTTAATCTTTTGAAAATCAAAAGTAACATGGCTTTGGTGTGTAAAATTAAACGCATGACACATTTTGAACTTCAAACAATGCTCAACAGTATTTTATAATACTTTTATGTTGTTCCTGTATCTGTCATGGTGATGAGGTTGCATAATGCAAGCTGAGGGCAAAACGCAAGCTAGCCCCCTGCACTCCCTTGCTTGCCTCCCCCGCCTCCGCCCCCAGGTGTGATATTCCTCAGGTACTCCTGGCTGCTCAAGAACAAAAGAAAGAAAAGAAAAATGGTTAACTGTTAGAGATCACAGTGATAGAAGACTGGAGTCTCCATCAGTTTACTAATGTCTTAGTAAATGACAAGGAAAAGGTAATCTTATCAATAGCCTAATCTCCAGAAACCTATGGACTCTGTTTTCTGGAACCCTCACATCACCTCTCCATAGTGATGTGGGAACAAAGGCAAGAAGGAAATGGCAGATAAAATTAAATTTCCTTATAACCTGCAGTCATTTGACAAATACCTGAGGCAAATACAGAGTGTACCATTTCTCCAGGAACGCCCAACTGTCGTAACGTTAATGCCTTACTAGAGGGAGAACAACCCTAGCTTGACAATAGCTAGGCTGCAGGTATCTTAGGAGTCCTCTTTGGCATATCTAGGTCCTTCTGGAGGCCTCCTTTTGTCTTTACCTCCCCAACTCCGTAGGATAGAACCAGTCACTCTTCACAACTTGAGTGCGGCTCTTTCTGCCCATGGGTCCCATCCCTGTGCTTTAATAAAATCACCTTTTTGAACCAACGATGTCTCCAGGAATTCTTTCTTGGCCATCAGCTCCACATTTCCCCACCACTCCAAAACCTCATCAGTGGGAAAGGTCTTTTTATTGAATCAGCTTATATTTTCCTAAATGTGGCATGAGACTGTGCCTGGCCTATAAAAAGCATCCACGTTGTTAGTGATTATGGGGATAATTTTATATGGAGGCAGTAGTAGGAAATGGGACCATTTTTGTGAAGTGTAGTCTATTTGTACCTCAGATATTTATGTATCCAATTTACTTACAATGCATGAATATTTTAAGGTAGTTGTCTTAGAATTGTGGTAGGTTTATCCTTGTCCTTGATTTCTAGGCCTCAAATATCTATGCGAGCAGCAGTTTGTATCTGCAATTATAATAAATGAATTGGCATAGTAGGAATGAGCCTGCAAACATTCCATTATTAAATAAGGTCACAGCAGTAATGCTGATTAATGGAGCTGACTCTTGACAGCTCTGAGGACACTTCCAAGACATTTATAAATATATGCTTTCATAACAGAAAATGTCCTTAATTCCGTTACCTGTAAAGTATGGATAATAATATCTGCCCTATGGATTTTAATGAATATGAGGGAAGTTCCTAAATTAGCTCAAGGAGAACAGCCAAGCACAGCTACAATACACATGTCGGGTGGTCAGCTAGCCACTTGCTTCTCGAAGCAACCTGCCCCTGCTTCTGCTGCTGACAGAGGAAATGACTCAAATTTCTAATTGTTAAATATTCTGTGAATTCTCAGGTTTGTTCAGGATTATCTGAAACCATAAATATTAAATCTAAGAGTGACAAGCTTCTACGGAATGGCTATAGTAGTGTTTTCTAAATGTTGCCTTTTTCAGTAAATACAATTTTGAAAGCTTCGGCTCTGTATGTTAGATCAGTGTACCTAAGTAGCTGAGACAAGATTGTCATGACACAATGCAAGGCTGTAATTCAGAAATTCCAACTGCATCTGTAAGAGTAACACAAGTTCCAAACCAGAAAGAAAAATTTACCATCGCCATTCAGGATTTCTTATGCTTACTGGCAGTGGATAGTTTTAAGGTCTGTTTTTGTTTTAAATCTCTTGATGCAATAGACCAGTTTGACAATCTGTAAAACAAATTTGAAAACTCAGCTGCGGACAAATATCATGTTCCTAGTAAGAGACAGACTGAGGTAAGGATGCAAGTTAGAGAAATAAGACACAGGACTCAGCTTTCCCAGTTAAGCTACTGTGAGCAATAAAACAGCATTGCTACAGTGTGGGTGGAAAATTAATCATATAACTTTATCATTACTTATGAAACCCATTGATGTGATGAATTTGTTTACATAGTGTATATGTTGCACAGTTTTATATGTACCCACTTTTCCTTGAATTTATACAATAAATTGCCAATAACGTACAAACTCCGCCTTCTTGCTCTGAAAGTTTGTAGAACCTGTCATTTCAGAAAAACAGAGGCAAAAATAAAGAGTACAAACCAATGGGAAGTTTTTGGTTTATTTTTCATTCCCCCCCCCCCCCAATAATCAAACCCTTGAGGAGTTTCCTTGAAAATAAAGAAGTTTAGGTTCAGGAAAGATCTACAAGGTCCTCTCACGCTATTGAAGTGGTCACGGACCCATCAAATGCTCTGCAAAGAAAGTGTTCCATCACTAATAAACTGGGGCAATCCTAGTATACCATATTGCTTTCTTGGAGACTAACGATCCATATTAACATGTTAAAGGTTTTGATTAGTGGTGTATTAATGAAACCATTTTAAGTTTAACCCAGTGACTCCCAAACTGATTTGACCAGAAATCCCTTTTATGCCCTAAAACCTTTGCATACTGGGAAACATTTATTAAATCTAAACTTGCATTTGTCCCCAGTACTCCATCTGTGGTCCTTGGAGTAGCAGCATCAGCATCGCCCAAGGTTTGTTAGAAATGCATAGTCTTGTGCCCAATATGCATTTTCACAAGATCCACAGGTGGTTCATAGTCATGTGTAAGTTTGAGAAGCACAGGAATAGTATTCATTCCAATATACCAGTTTTACTTCAGTGAGGTTAGGGACCTGCTGAGAAAATATTTAATGCACAGAACTTAAATAATTTGGGAACTTCTGAGAAGTTGAGCCCATGTAGAGTCTGCACATATTTTCTCCCATTTCTGTGATGTTAGGAGATGTCTTCAGAGGACTGAGCTAGACTTTACAACCTGCTCCATTTGTTCATCAGGTTCTGAGAGATGAACCTCTAGATTACAGACAGCAGACAAATGAGCCTATGTCTGCCTTTGCCCAGGCACAGTGTCAGCTGGTAGAGTTTATAGAACTAGATGTATTTAACAGAAGGCAGGGCATGACTAACACTTCAAGAAGAAGATTTGCATATGCACAAAAAGGGCAAGGGAGTAAAGAACTGGAGCTTGCTGTTGAAAATTGCAACTGATATTACAACTTTCAAAGATGATTATTGGTTTGTTCTGACAGGTGAAACATTTATCACAATGAAAATCAAATCTAAATCAAAACACTGCTCATTATGCAAAATGCCTGCAGAACTATCTCTACAAGAGCAACTAAAACATATACAAGTGACCTACAAAGGGCAGAAGGGACCTTTCTGGGTGATAGAAATAGTCAGTATTTTGATAGAGGTTGCATGATATATGCACTTGTCAGATTCAGTGAATTGTTCATATAAGATCTATATATTATACTGTGTGTTACTTATACCTTATTGAAATAGTAAGTCTTATGAAAGTCTTACGAAATTTGAATGAGACTGATATTAGATGCATCAAGATGGGCTGTCAACAATACTTTGATGAAATCATGCATTTGAAAATGCCCTTCAATTGGTATATGGAGAGTATTTTATTGGAGGGTATGGCTATGTGCATTGGTAAGCTGGTTTACATTGACCTCATAAGCAGGCCAATCAGTGACGCTAGCCCTTCAGAGAAGCCATGCATAATGAGTTGCAACGTGGGCTCTGGGTAAAGACTGTCAGGGTTCAAATCTGTCTCTTGTCCCCTTCAATCTAGGGCATGACTTGACCTGTCTGTGCCTTAGTTTCCTTATCTGTAAAATAGCAATGACGTTTCAAAGACTAAATGATTTAGTATTTGTAAAGAACTTAGAATAGTCATAGCACAGAGCAAACACTATACGTGTGTTCACTGGATAGATAAAAAGTCTCTAATAGAAGCTACAACCACTATTACTATCATCTCATGCAGTTTAATTTCCTTAAGAGCACTTATCACTATTTAAAATGATTCTGTTGTGAATTATATTTTTTGCATTTTTATTGCCTGTTATCCACCCACCTACTTCGAGAGCCCTAGGACATAAAGAGCTGATCTGTTTTATTCACAATGTAACTGCCCCACCCAGGTACTGGAACAGTGCCTGACACATAGTAAATGACCAATAACATATTGAATGAATGAATAAATGAAAAAAAGTTTAAGCAAAATCAGTTCTTAAAGAAGTGAATCCTGAGATGTCATTTTCTTAAGTACTGAATAAGTTACTGTGCACCTATCATGTTTACTTAGTGATAAGTAAACACCTTACAGGGGCTGAGGTGTCTGGTTTAATAGGATCAAAGAAATGCTTAAATAATGAGAAAGAGCCAGTAATTAGAAAAGCCAAACAAGAGCATTCCAGGTAGGGGGAACTGCCAGTGCAAACCCTTGAGAATTGAATAGCTGTAGCATGTCCCAGAATCTGAAGGTACACATGTTGATGCTTGGATGAAGATTTTAGTTTGTCTCTAGAGAAATAAAAACTGCTTTTAAGAGTACTTAGCTGCATAGCTAAGATATGTATTATGCCATCTAATTATGGTAGATTTACCTTTTTACCCTCTTAAGATAGTACATCAACTAAGATCAAGCAATTTATATTATGATTGGGAGTAAAGCCAAACTCACAACAGAAAAAGCTGACCTTCAAGTTTGGCAAACTCTCTACTTCCCTTAACCCTTGCATCTGGCTTCAAACTCCATGAGGTAAGGACCTAATTATGTTCATCTATGTATCTGTTAGAAGTTTCCCAGAATGCCTTGTACTTAATAAGCATAGTTAATATAGAATCAAGTTACATGATTTGAATTTCAGATTGTAGACCACGTGCACAAGAGCTTGAGAGCCAGGATTTAAAGAAAGGATTTTACTAAGACTCTGTCTGCTGGCAAGACAGGGGGTCACCCACACAATCCAGAAGTTAAGCCACTCTAAATATCCCACAATTTTCCTTCTTTTTTTTTTTCAATTCCAGTATAGTTAACATACAGTGTTATATTAGTTTCAGGTGTACAATACAGTGATTCAACACTTCTACACATTACTCAGTGCTCCTCATGATAAGTATACTCTACATCCCCTTCACCTGTTTCCCCCATCCCCCACCTACCTCCCCTCTGGTGACCATCTGTTAGCTCTCTATAGTTAAGAGTCTGTTTTTGGGTTGTTTCTTTTTTTTTTTTTCCTTTTTTTTTTTCTTAAATTCCATATATGAGTGAAATCTTGGTATTTGTCTTTCTGATTTATACATTATACTCTTTATCCTCTTTATCTCAATCCATGTTGTCACACATGGCAAGCTTTCATTCTTTTTTATGGCTGAATAATATTCCACAGTGTGTGTGTGTGTGTGTGTGTGTGTGTGTGTGTGTGTGTGATATATATCACACACACACACACACACACACACACACTGTATATGTATATATACCATATCTTCTTTATTCATTCATCTACTGATGGACACTTGGGCTGCTTCCAGAATTTGGCTATTGTAAATAATGCTGCAGTAACATAATTTTCTTATTGACCTTGCTAAGCCTGCCTGCAGTTTATCCCCACAAAAAAAATTAAATTAAATTAAATTTAAAAGTAAACAAAAAATGGGACGCCTGGGTGGCTCAGTTGGTTGAGTGTCTGACCCTTGATTTCTGCTCAGGTCATAATCCCAGGGTTTTGGGATTGAGCCCTGCATCAGGCTCTGCCCTGAGCATGGAGCCTGCTTGAGATTCTCTCTCTTCCTCTGCCCCTCTCCCCAACTCACATGTCCTCTCTCTCTCTAAAAAATAAAATAAAAAAATAAACACAAATCAACAAAAAAACCCATCAAAACGTAGTGATGAACAGTGGGTTTCCTTGGTTTATTATGAGTTATAAGATAGGCTGCCTGGAGCAAGAGTCTACAAGACTGCAAGATATGCTGTGTTGAGGGTTTATGTTTGAGTCATAGGACAGGAATTCAAATGTTTATTTCTCAGATAACACACATTTACACTTGAAAGACAACAGGGTATTTGTTCAATAACACATTAAGTATTTATTATTTTGTTAGGACTTATCTACTTCCTCTGATTCCCACCATGCGGCACTGTGTTAATATGGAGTGGCTCATTTTAGCATTCACGAACATTTCAGTGGAAAAATATTTGATACAAGACTAAATGAGTGTCTCCTTCTTTCAACTATCTCCAATGACCTGTGCTTCTGAATTTTTTCTAACATAAGGATACATCAGGCCTCTGGGCTGTCTTTTGCCTTCCCCCACATCATTTCCAGGGCCCGATTTGAGCAAAGATGGCCTAGCACTCCCCACAAAGGTTCTTCCTCAACACTGACCTGTACTCAGAAAGACCGAATCAAGTAATCTAGGACAGTGCTTCTCAAAGTACAATGTGTGTCCAGATTCCCTGGGCAAACTTTTAAAAGGCCAGTTCTGATTCAGCAGGTCTGGGCAGGGATTCAGATTCTGTATCTCTAACAAGGTCCCAGGTGATAACGGATCTAGCAGAGGTCTAGAGGAAAAAACATTTGTCATTCTTCTGGATACACTTCCTTTTTTTTTTTTTTTTTTTCTTTTTCAAGGAATCTCATCCTCATCCTTGAAACATAATTGCATACCCTTTGCCTCTGAAGTGGGTGGATATAAACCCCCAAGCAATGAGTGCAGCACAAACTGATAGTACCCACCATCAGCAGCAATGTGCACTATATTTGAGGCCTAATTTCTAGATTTGCCCATGCAGGGAGCTGGCATAGTATGCCTACATCACGTTTTAGGCCAAAAAAAAAAAAAAAGTTTCTGCAAGTTTCTTCATGAGAGAGCACTTCTGTGCTGTTTTTAAAACTTCCTTCCCATGCATCTGGTATCTTCCAGCAGGGCAGCGGGGAAACCTGCTTAAGCTCATCCCTCTTTCACTTTGAGCTTTATGGTGACACTTCTCTGGCATCATCCTTAGCAGCTCCCGCTTTTATGTGGAATTGAAAGGACCATGGGAAGCACTGCTTCATTTCTGTCTGGAAAAGCAGAGACTACTGACAGTGTCATTTCTTTCCCTGAAACATGGAAAGATGATTGGTGAAAAATGAAACATAGCTCCGTGATCATTCTTCACCGGGGGCTGAGTCCATGAGCAATGTGGTACTTGAACTTTCATAGTTTCTGGACAAGGTCTAAAATAAATCATAATCCTAAGGAAAGAAAAGTTCTATTTCTTTCCAGTGGTTTTTGAGAAAATAGGAAACTCATTATAATGAGTTTGATTTTCACTTCATGGGAAACCAAACACGCTAACTAGTTCTGTTTGTTTGCATACACATGTGCATACACATAACACACACAAATTTGAAGCTCAAAATAGAAACTTGATGAGCAAAATGGAATTTAAATTTAAGCCCTTCTTTCACAGTCTAAGCTCTAGACCTTCAAAACTACAGACTGAGATGTTCAGAACACAGAGGGTAAAAATGAAGTGGATAAGAGTGAGAAAACAGCAAAAGCGAAGAAGATTATTATAACAGAATGATTTTATGATAATGAAGAGTGGGGATCTGGACATACCCTGGTTTGTAGCTTACACTCATGGAAGATGAAAGTCCAGTTTGTTCTCCCATCCAGAAAGTCTAAAAGGAAACCCCACTTCTGAGGATTGGAAGATTGAAACCTTGAATTTTGATTCTCCAGTGACAAATGGTCTTAGCTGTGTTGGAAAATACGAGGGTCAGATGGAGCTTCAATGGGGTAGAGCTGTACATGGTGGGTCAGTTGAGGAAGACAGGTAAAGAGACTGCTTTGAATTAAACTGAGGAAGGAGGATAAAACCAGGGAAGGACCCAGATGATTCAGGAATATCCTCAGCTAGAGCTTCCATGGCTTGAGTCTCAAAAAATAAATCCGAGGTCAATGGTAAGGGTTTTTAATGGCAATATTTAGAGAAAAGAAAAGAAAATTGCACTGGAAAAAAAATGTGTAGTGTCAATAGAACGGGCAGGATTATTCACTCCTGGTTTGTATTCTCTGTCCCAAAAAACACAATTCAACTGCAAAGCCATACCAAGCTTCATGAAGAAGGAAATGTGATGAGTTAAGTAAAAAAGTACCTCATCCTGTAAGATGAGTTCAGAAATCTCAGGGACGCAGGTAACTGTGGGCACAGCAGGACCAGACCGTCTTTGAGAAATGATGGAGAACAAAAGGGTGAGAAGTTAGGAGCTTCTGTGATTTCCATCTTGAATTGTGCTTGGCATTTTTGTCAAATAGTTCTCCAAAACATTACGATTAAAATGGGAAAAAAAGTTTTCATTCTATCCCATGGCAATTAGTAGAGATTATTATGGTTTGTGGATTGTAGATCAGTTGTGTGATTTGGGTGCCAACGGTGGTTCCTGAAATAGATGGGTTTCTTAAAAGTCCTCAGGAAACCAATACTATGCCCAGAAAGAGAAGAGGGAGTTCCCAGTGTCTATACAAGTGGTGTCTGTGGATCCCTTAACTTACTTGTTTCTTATCTTCTCTGTCCTGCAAACATACTCCAGGTGGAAAAGACCCAGACACACATTGGGGGCAGCCTTGGACATTTTAGGTATGGGTCGGGAACACCAAAGTGACTGCCAAAAGGATCTATTCATTTGATTTTGATTTCCAGAATAGTGCCAACTGACTTAGATTTAAAAAAAATTGTTTTTAAGCTCCTTAATAAGTAAAGGAAATAACTCATGGTAGGAAGAACAAGAGAATTTCATGCCTCAATATCTGGAGTAGAGCTAATAGATTCCAGTGCCATTGGTGGCTGAGGTGATACAATGATGTTATTTATTATTGCTTTACAGGTCGTGACCCATTTGTGGGTTATGGATTTAATTTTGTGGATTTGGAACTACAGTTTAACAAAATGAAACAGAATATAATGGAGTCAAGTACGATACAGTAGAAAATGTCAGAGTGGATCACAGCTAATATAGTTAAATGTTGGTTTGTGAAACCTTATGTTTCAGTAGCATGTATACATATCCATATGAGTGTACTGAGTGATGATATAGAGTGCATTTCACCTGACGACCATGTTCAGAATAATGCAAAACTACTGATCTACATCAATGTATCTCTGTTATATTTAAAAATGAAGCTCTTTATGGTAAAAGGAAGAACACTAAAAAATTTAAGGGTCTACTTTGTACAGGTTTTTTAATCCTTTCAACTTCCAATTGAAGTAGGCATTATGTTTCACTTGGCTTCTGGATGGATGACTCCACAATGATTTAAAATGTGAATGAACTTCCAGTGGTTTAAAAACATAAATTAACTTGAGTCTTCCCAGTTGCTTGTAGGTGTCAGAGCCTGAATTTGAACATGGATCTGCATTAGTCACACCAAGTACATATGTTTGTCAGAGTTCAAGGTCAGGCGACAGAACAGATGGCAAAACTGGGAGCATATTCCAAATACATGCATGCTGCATGAGGAAGGCTGCGAGCCTGAACCCTGGAGTAAAGCTGGGGGTTATTTGCTTTGTGGTTGGATGCGCTAAGAGTGTGAACGGTCTGAAAATAGATAAGTGCATGGGAGACAGAGCAATGTATGCCACAAGTTTGAGTTACATTTGAAAAGATCAAACCTGAGTCCAAGATGAAAGACTACCTCCTTAAGGTAGAAAGGACACAGGTGATCAGCAAAGACCTAGGTGACTGGAGAGAGGCTGTGTTTCGAAGCAAGAAGAACAGGAGGTAGGTTCTGCCAGGTCGGTTTTAAGGCCAGAATTACTTTTCAGGAAAACTGAGTACATGGTTGGAAACAGCAGGCTGAGAGTCCCTGGATCACTGGTCTCAGCATCACCCTGCCTGGGAACAGGATGGCCCAAAGCTGGGCTGAGCATGCAGGTTGCAGGTGAATGTTGAATGAATCTAGCTGAGAAGAGTAGGGCGCTAAGGATGTTAGGACCCAAACTGGTTCTGATGTGAAAGTTTCCTTTTCACGGAATAAGCGAACAAAACTACAGCAGTGCTGATGATGGAGATTTCTATTTTTATTTTATTTTTAAAAATGTATTTATTTTTTAGAGGAGCGGGGGGTGGAGAACAAGCAGGGGAAGGGCAGAGAGAGAGGGAGACACAGAATCTGAAGCAGGCTCCATGCTCTGAGCTGTCAGCACAGAGCCTGATGCAGGGATTGAACCCACGAACCACAAGATCACTGACTGAACCACCCAGGTGCCCCTATTTTTATTTTTCATTGAAAGCCTGGGTGGGTAGGTCGGTTAAGCATCCAATTCTTGGTTTCAGCTCAAGTAATGATCTTAGGGTTAGTGGGTTCGAGCCCCACGTTGGGCTCAGAGCTGACCTTGCGGAGCCTGCTTCAGATTCTCTGTCTCCCTCTCGTTCTTCCCCTCCCCCACTTGCCCTCTCTCAAAAATAAATAAACATTAAAAAAAAAAAGCAGAGAGAAGAGACAGTAGAAATTAACAAAAAACTCTTACCCCATAGTTTAATTTTTATTGGTTTGACATAGAGTTTATGTTATATTATTACATAAAACTATTAATCATATTATATATTGATTTAGTATGCATTAATATATTATTAATAAACTTTTAGTGTTGTCTTGTTCAACTCATTCTAAGCTCCATCTGAGGTAGAAAAGAAAAACAAACTCTCAAAAAAACTACTCAACTTCAAACACTACTCCAAATGTTGAAGTTCTGGATGTGAATTAACAAAACCTCTAAGATTAATATCAAGAGGCTGTTTTCACCATTACCTGGTATGCTTGAAGCCTGGATTATGGTCACGATCTGACCATAGAAAGATGGTTACCTGGATGGAAATACCACCCTTTTTACTTTTGGGGGAACCCCCCCCCCAAAAAAAACAAAACAAAGGAGAAAAAAGCAGAGGAGAGGCAGAAGGACAAGGACAAGAAGAAGAATGCCTTCTAACAAAATGCAGTGAATGCATGAATCCACATGTGATTGTTAAATACTACAAATTGTTTCACATCCTTATTCAGTAAGTTTTGCCAGCAAACAAGTTTGCTGCAAATTCATGGCCAGACTTGTGGCCTTCGGTGGCTTTAGTATTTCCAAATTATGGGTTAGAGATTAAAGCCCTGCATTTAGTATGTGCAGTGTTGGGGGTCCTCAGCATTCATTCTGATGACCCACGTCTCAGGGTTTCTCTACTTGTAGGTGCGTTTTATGCAATTGTGTAAAGTCCTCCAGATAATTTAGTGCCAATAAAGGTTACTTTGCAGTCTTGAGTTTTCATGTGAGGATCTTGGAAAGAACAAAATATTAGCTGAAATTTAATTTAAAACTTTGATTTTAAAGGGCGTGGATGCTGTATCGTTTTGCTCAGACTGCCATAACAAAATACCACACAGTGGCTTAAACCACAGAAATTTCTTTCTCAGAGTTCTGGAGGCTGGGAAGTCCAAGATCAAGGTGCCAGTTAGGTAGGTTTCATTTGGAGGTCTCTTCTTTTGGCTTGTAGACAGCTGCCATCTCTCTGTGTGCTCATATGACCTCTTCTTTGTGTGCACCAGGAGAGAAGGAGAGAAGCAAAGAAAAAGAAAGAGAGCTCTCTGGTGCTTCTTAAAAGCACTAATCCTGTCAGGTCAAGACTCTTCTCTTATGACCTCATTTGCTTTTAATTACCTCCGTATTAGTCCCATTTCCAGTCATATTGTGGGTAAGGACTTCAACCTAGGAACTTGGTGGAGACACAATCAATCTATAGCAAATGCTAAAATTTAGAACTGTCTTTCACTACTTTACCAGATCATTATGTTCTGTAATTTGTGGCCTTTTTCTTAAACCCTATTTTCTGCCAATTCTGTTTGTTTGCTTTTTCCTAAGAAATTCATTCCCACATGATTGAAGTTACAGGAACTAGAAGTGGCATTTGAAGTTGCCAACATTAAAGTTTTGATTGATCAAGGCTAGTGGCTAGCAGAACAAGGAGACGTATCGCTCATCCATCGAAAATCACAACTGAGAGGTACAGAAATCCAGCTGGCATGGAAAACGTTTCCTGTCCTGAGTTAAATTTAGCGATGAACCCACCATGCCTGGATGATTTCTCCCAGCTGTGCCCACGGGGGCAGGACAGTATGACACCTCTCGGGCTCTGCTGTCTGTAGGTTTCTCCGTTACACATGGGATCCATTCACCAGCCCTGACAAGAACCAGGTTCCTGGAGGGAACACATTCAGCATTATGGACATAATCAGCAGAGGTTAACCAAACTTCTAATTAGACCCAGGAAGGTTCATTAATGCAATTAGCTTTACAGAAGACGGTTTCTTTTTTTGCACATGTTAGTTGATCAACAAGGAAAGCCTCAGACCTCAGAATCAGGAATATGAGTATAAACATCTGGATATTGAACATTTTAACAACTGTAAAATTTTCACTGTAAGCTTTCTAATAACTGCAAAGTAAAATTTAACTCTCTAATACCTGTAGAGCAACAATGGATTATAGAAAAATCTGGAAGATTGTTAATGAAAAGCCGAATGATTTTTCAAGTTTGAGGAGAATATTGTTAATTTGATTTGCAACACTGAAGCAGTTCATACCCATGCTTTCTGCGGGTCTCCCATAAAAAGGGGACCTATGAATTGCAAGGTTAAGTGCAGGCTATGGAGTGAAATTGCTGGTGTCATATTCTATCTGTGTGACCTTTGGTAATTTCCCTAATCTCCTGTGCCTCAGTGTCCTGATCTGTAAATGGTGGTGGGGGGGGGGGTACTGAAAGTAACTACTTCATAGAATTTTTGCAAGGATTAAATGAGAAAATAGAGAGAGAGCACAAAGAATGAGCAGGTACCAAGTGGTTTTTCAGTAAATGATGGGTATTATCATCACCACCACCACCATCATCGTCATCATCATCAATGAGTTTTATCAGGCGATCATGGTTGTATCCATCTGATAATGTTCCACTGCTAGTTGCCCTGGGAGTGGTGTGAATGAAGGCTGTTTGTACGTAAATGCTGAAAGTATTTGATTCTAACAGTATGTCATCTAGAATTGTCATGGGTAGCACCAGGGGATAAGCTGTTTCTCTGAAAGAATGGTACACTTCTTTCTACTGGAAAATACATATCAGTCAACCCATCATATTCTTGTTTTTGCCCTTATTACAGATTATTACAAGGTGATTTTCAATCACAGTAACTACTAGTTTTTGTGACTAATATGTTTATTTCTTTCTCATTCATATGAATTTAATATGCTATCCTTAAACTAAAAAACACATTAGATATGTATGTACTACTTTTTAGAATGAAGCATGAAGTTAGTTGACAAATGATTAATTCCTGTATTCATTCCAGTTATTTATATCTGTTCTTTCTTCTGGAATTGAAACATTTTTGAAGTCATGGTCTCTATCTTGTTATTTTTCATGTTTTCATTCATATAAACCTTTACTGAATGCCTACATGTGTCCAACATACTAGGCAGGTTTCACAGAAAAATAAGACATAGTGTCTACCTTTAATGATGCTAGCATAAGGCAGAGGGCACAATTATATAATAATAATAATAATAATAATAATAATAATATCTATTATGTATATGAACATGTAAGATCAGGAAGATGATAGTTCCTTTCTCATTCACTGTTTTATCTCCATTCCTAAGACAGTGCTTGGAACATATCAGATGCTCAAGGAATATTTCTTCAATAAATTATTGTGCCAGGCAGTTTACATAAATTAAAAATATTAAAACTAATATTTACTCATAAGCAACTCATTTCTATATGCCAAGCACTGTACTGAACATTTCAACAATACCAGGAACAAGAAACAGTTATTAATGTTATGAAACAGAAATGAATATTGAGGTCTAGAGAGATTATATAAATTGCCCGTGGTCACACAACGTACAGTAAGAGCCAGACATAAGTCTACCTTGCTCCACAGCCCAGACCCTTAACCAATATTTTCATCTATTGCACTGTCTTATCCTAATACTGCAGAGGTAAAGGGACAGCTTCCCCCACTTCAAGAAATGGATTTCCTGAGACAGGATCTGCTTTAGTGGAAGGTACGTTCAAACTGATGCTCTGAGGACTCCAAAGAGTGCATTCTTTCAGTCTACCACATAGCCTCTCATATGCATAGACCATTAGCCATACAAATGTTCTAACAAAAGTCTACACATTGCACTAAGACCTTGTTATGTAGCCATAGCCCATGATTATGTGGCAAGTAACATGGTTATAATAGAATACCTGCTAAAATGAATTGAGCTACAAAGTTACCCATTGGGGATGAAATTTGGCTTTATACTTACAAGCTACCCAGTGATTGAATTCATCACTCTTCGCTATACTTCTTAGTTTTTATGTAGATATACTATAAAACATTAAGGCAGAGTTTGCCCTTGTCTTATAAAATTATGGAACATGGATGTGGTAGACAGAATTCTGAGATGGCCCCGTGACCCCCAACCCCTGGTGTCCATGCCCTCTATAATCCTCTCTCCTTGAATGTGGGAAAAATCTAGGACTTCAAACTAATAGAATCTGACAAAGGTGAATGGGATTTTGCAGACATAATTAAAGCCTCAAGTCCATTGATTTTGAGGGAGTCAGAAGAGAGGTCATCTTAGGTTGGTCTGACTTAAGGAGGTGGAAGCCCTTAAAAAAGTGTAGACTGGGTCCTTCCTAAAGTGATATACTGTCTTCACAGACTTGATAAAGTTAGTGGCTATGTTGGAGGAGCCCATATGGTAAGGAAATGTGGTAGGTTCTAAGAATTGCAGGCAGCCTCTGGTATCAAAGGCAGCCAGAAAAAAGCCAGGGTCCTCGGTCATACACCTCAAGAAATTGAATTTAGCCAACAACTTGAATAATCTTAGTAGAGGGTTATCTCCCAACCAAGTCTCCAGATGATAACACAATCTGGCTGACACCTTAATTGCAGCCTTATGAGCCGCTGACAGAGGACTCAGGGAGGCCATGCTCAGATGTCTAACCCTTTGAAGCAGTGAGATAATGTGTGTTGTAAGCTACTAGATTTCTGAAAATTTATTACACAGCAGTAGAAATCTAATATTTGTGCCTGGGGAAACATCAGTTGTAATCTCGACATGATAACCAGTGCCACCATTTTCCATTCTTATTCCTGTGGCTCCATTTCTCACAGGCAAGCTTTTGGATTTAATTTAATGATAATAGCTCATTTCCCCTTGTTAGATAAACTAAAAAGCCAAGTAGTTTTCCAAGGAAGCTGTGACTAGTTTAAGTACTTTTTGAAATACCATCATTGTGGCTGACTAACCTCCAAGTGGAAAGATGAACTATAATGAGATTTCAAGTACCTCTAAGGGTAAGTTAGAATAATGCTAGGTGATGTGCTAAATTTCCTCTCCACATGCGGAAGACAATGATATGTTCCTTGCTTCTTTGGAAAGTTCCATCATTAAAAATATTGAATATGTGTGTTCATACATTAACTTTAGAGCAATGACTATTTCTGCTTCAGTAAATATAGAAATCTCATTTTGTCTTCAGTAAAACAAACAGGCAAACATGTAAAAGTAATACTTTTACATTGTCACTACATGGAAAGAGATTTTTAATTTAAGAAATGTTATCACCTAAAAATGCTCTTGTTCCTTCTCTCCCTCTTTTCTTCCCCCTTCCTCCCCATCATTTAATGGATCTTAGTATCTGTTAGCTCCCCACTCCATGTAAACCACCCCCCATCCTGACTGTAGGGTTTCATTCTTCTGGCTCCAAATCCAAGAAGGATGTCTGGTTCCATTTGCTCCAGCAAAACCCCTGGTGTACCTTTCATTGGACCAACTTATTTCGTGGGCCAACACTTGACCTAGTCACTGTGGCCATGGGCTTTGATGCTCAGGTATCCCACACCTGGAATTCATGCCCATTCTGATAGCCAAGAGCACAGTCCGTCTATCAGTGTCTTGTGGACTGGAGTTCTGTTTCCAGGAAAAAAAGGGGGTGGGGGGAAATGGATGAAAAGTTTCCTTTACTGAGAACACCTACCCTCGAAAAAAAGGAAGTTTTCCTGGGGTGGAAGTTGGGAAACAAATTTAGAATCATCCCCACCAAAGTAGAGGGAGTTTGGGCTAGAAAAAAGAAAATTTTAAAACACGTGTTTACTAAAATATCATCTACTAGAAACAAGAATAGATAATCAGATTAGTGGAAGAGAAGACATTAGAAACTGCTCAGATAGACATAACTTGTTTAAAATGGCTGCATGAAATGCAGCCTTCACTATACTGCTGTTGTTTTACAAATGTTTTCAGGGAGTGTCTGGGTTGCTCAGTCAGTTAAGCATCTGATTCTTGATTTAAGCTCACGCTTTGATCTCACGGTTCATGAGATTGAGCCCAGATGTTGGGCTCTATGCTAACAGTGCAGAGCCTGCTTAGGATTCTCTCTCTCCCTCTCTCTCTCTGCTCCTACCCCACCTGTTTACATGCTTTCTATCTGTCTTTCCCTCAAAAATAAATACATAAACTTTAAAAAAAGAGAATTTTTTCTATTAAACTATGTACAAACACATGAACACAAATCTTATAGTAGTACTGAGCAATGTAGTTAATGTGTATTTCTCAAATAGCCGATCATGCAGCATAACAGAGTAACAGCCTGTTGTTTTCAACATTGGTTTGTTCTCTCTGGTGTGGTGTCTACTTCTACCAGTGTTTTGTATTATTATGAACATTTCTTTTTTTTTTTTTTTTTTTTTTTAATTTTTTTTTCAACGTTTATTTATTTTTTTGGGACAGAGAGAGACAGAGCATGAACGGGGAAGGGGCAGAGAGAGAGGGAGACACAGAATCGGAAACAGGGTCCAGGCTCCGAGCCATCAGCCCAGAGCCTGACGCGGGGCTCGAACTCACGGACCGCGAGATCGTGACCTGGCTGAAGTCGGACGCTTAACCGACTGCGCCACCCAGGCGCCCCTTATTATGAACATTTCTAAACCAAGATGGCTGACAAAAATGTGTGCATGTTAGCACTGGCAGGGTCCACAAGAGTGGCAAAGAAAAATACCCTATTTGATGTTAAAATGCCACTTTTACTGGGCTCTGGGGGCTCTCAGGGGAATGTCAGGTAAAATTACTAATTACAAAGTTATTAGGTATTAGAAGAAATCTTTGAAAACTTAGTGAGGCTCATAAACATCACTGTAGCTTTTGAAGATTGAAGAAAAGAAAAAAGTTGCCAATAAGTGATACTGAGAATACATCTTCTTAGAGATGATACCATGATGAGGCATAATTCCCTCAAACATGAATAAATATATGTGAATATATTTATATATTTATGATTATATCTTATTTATTATGCTTATTTTATATGTTTACATAATTATTTTATTAGTATATTTTATGTCTTTATATTATCTATGTAATTTTTATTTTATATGTTTTTGTATTTATTTCATATGTTTATACATTATTTCATATATGTTTATTGTTGGTAATTAAACATCAGGTATAAGTGACATTTCCAATTAATCAGGAAATGGTGTCCACTGTAAGAGTTTGGGGACAATGGATATTCATATGTATTGTGAGTAATTTTGTCACCTTATATCACACTATATAAATAAATAAGCTCCAGATGGAATAAATATCTAAAACTCTGATGGAAATCCAAAATTACCAGACTATGTGAAAAATATTTTTTATAACAGCGGAGTGGGAGAAGACATTTCTAGACATGAGACAAAACCCAGAAACCAGAAAGGAAAACAGAGACAGATTGTCTACTTAGCACTGTTAAATGTCTGGCATAAGACAAAATTGACAAAGGTAAAAGACAAGTTACGGGTTGGAAGAAAACACAAGGTATATCAGAAAGAAATTAAATACATGTCATCCCTAACATACAAGTGGCTCTCACAAGTCAATAAGAAAACAAGGTTCTCAGGCATCTTTGGATATAAAGCCTTACTTTTCTCCTGGCCACAAAGTCTAGAGTGCTTCAGCAATCAATGACTACATCCCCTGGCCAGGTACTCTGGGGTCTGCCGGATAGTGTTCCTCTCTATAGCTTCTGTACAGCAACTGGACAGGTGCAGTCCCTTGCCCAAGGGTTTCCTGGGACCCAGGTCTTTGCTCTCCTTCTGGACATGGCTACACAATTCTGTCTTCATCCTAAGCTACAGGAAGACTCTCTCCTTAATAACTGGGCACTGGCTATCTCACCTGACTCTCATGGCCACTGTCTCACCAGACCACAAGATAAGGGAAGCCACACATTTGCTCTTCCTTGGCCATGGACAGCACACCTGGCATAGCATGTGACCTCCAGGCACTGCCTTTTGCCCTTGTGTTGTTGACTTTACTCTGGAAATGGAATTGAGAGGAAAAGAGGGTCAGGAATATGCTCTCAGAAGGCTGTCTTCTCAGAATCCTCCTGTTTGCAGTTATTTTTAAGCATCTCTTGAGAGACTTCTACACTGTAGGGTTCCCTTAATCTACTTTTGTATCCCCAGTGCTTTGTGCAAAGTTGGCATTCAGTAAATATTTTGGCAAGAGTGAGCAAATGATTTCACAGTCAACAGAGCAAATTGCTGATTTCCTCTATCTTTTCCATCCACAGGGTTCAGGGTCAGTGCCTGAAGTAGTTGTCGTAAAGATGCCAAGCTGTGAGGCATCTAGTAGGCATTAGCACACTGAAGTGTTTCTTATGACTAAGAAATTCATTTCTTGGTCCCTTTTAAAAAATATCTTAAGAAGAAACTTCTTTTAAAGGCTTCAAAAGGTGGCAGGATGTATTTTTTTCTCTAAAATCAATAAATAAAAGTAGCATATACTGTTACTATTTCATGAGAAAAACTGAGTTATAGAAATATTCAGATACTTAACCAAGGGAGCTGGATTTTCTGTCAAATTTTTTTTGAAGGCTTATATGGCTCATACTATTCAGACAACATCCCGGATGGGCATATATCACTCTTTAAAGTTGTGTGGTATTTGGATATTTAGATCCATGACATTTAGGTATTTGGATGGATGCTATTTGGATGATATGTGGATAGCAGATCTGTCACTAAAACTTGGATCATCTCTAATATTAACCTTCATCTAGTGTATTTTCTAAATTCTGCCTTGTATTTGATTTAAACCTTTTTTCTCCCTTCTTTTGATTCATTAGATTTAAATTTATTTTCTAGATTATTGATCTTTTTACAGGCCTAGAAAACTCCTCTTATCATGTGCCAAATTCTTAAATTTTTAAAAATTTCCTTTGACTACAGAGAACAAACTGAGGGTTGCGGGAGGGGAGGTGGGTGGGCGAATGGGCTAAATGATGATGAGCATTAAGGAGGAGACTTGGGATGAGCACTGAGTGTTATATGTAAGTGATGGATCATGGGGTTCTACCCCTGAAACCAATACTACAAGATATGTTAACTAACTTGAATTTAATGAAAAAAAAATTTTTCCCTCTGACTAAAATCATCTTGTGTCCTCTTTTGAAGCTATAATCACCTTTACTTTCTATTTTATTTTAATTAATAATATCTTATAGGTTTGCAGGCTTATTTGTGGTTGCATATATATTATCTTCTTAAGTGCATAGGAGTGAGTCACTTAAGAGATTGTTAGTTTCAAAGAATGTTGAACTAAAGTAATAATAAGATTCCTAAATAATAGAATTTCACATATTCAGAACTTCTTTCATAAGAGCATTTGGAATATAAGTTGAATACATCAAAGTAACCATAAATGGGATGATTGAAACTAGTTGTGTTTAGATATAAATAACTTGTAGCTTGAACGCCAGCAGTCCATCAGTGGCTGGAAAACATATCTCTAAGGCTGAAAAATCATTTTATGTTAACCAATATTCTGATGGCAAAAAAAAAAAAAGATTTAAATATTTGTGAATCCTGTAGCTACTAGTGATATGGGTGATGGGAAATGAGGATGTATTCTTTATATTGTTATGCTTTTATTCTTCAAACACCTTTCAACTTTTTTATTCACATTTTTGTCTAAGAAAACTGCATAACATTTATAGCTACAAAACTGAAAGGAGAAGGGAAACTCAGAGCAGTGATTCTTGATGTTTCCTGGACTTGCTGCAGAAATTGATTGCTATATGTTATTCCATCACACATCTTTCAACCACTAAAATATTTGTCTTTTTGGTGCTTACTCATGTTTCCATATTTCTGGAATGTTTGTATATTACAGCTGACACAGAGCTAAGAAATTAACCCACCTCACTATTTTACAATAGAGAGACTTGTAGAACAATTTCAAGAAACGTTATTGCTGTCTTTCAATAGAATATTTTTTTCCAAAAAATGTCATCATAAGAAATCTAGTTATGTCCCTGCAAGTAAGTAGGTGCATTTCTTGACAGTGTTCCAATTTTTAGTATTGTCTACAGTTATAGTGAAGTCATTGTTTCTAACTAGTGTTATTTCAACTAAAGCAGTATCAATTCTTTGCTGACATCAAGCATCTATGTTTAGCTATACAGAATTTGAGTGATCAGTTCGCTTGTATGATTCTCTTTAATAAAAAATAAGTCAAGACTTACATGGTTATAGTTAAATTTAAAATCAGTTTCAAACTTGTAGATCATAATAGGATATTTACAGAAGAGGCTGATTAAAAAAAAGGCCATCAGCCAAAGGCTTCCTGAATATGATATGAAGTTCTGAAAGGTAGAGTGATTTTCTATAAGAAAGAATTGCTTTGAATGCACTTTCCAACCAAGGCTTTGATACCTTGCAGTGTACTAGTTGTAAGATAATCTGATCACAAAAAAAGAAATTTGATCATTGTAATTCCAACTCACATCAATAGGAAATAAATATTACTTATTCTGGAAGTTTGCTGAATGACAATATTTATTCTAAATACAGATAGTTTTGCATGAACACTAGGGACTGAATGAAACACTGCTTACCATTGAACCAGGCAGATATGGAACAAGAGCAATGACTGATCGCAATAGAAGATATCTCTAAAATTATTCATGCTGAGGCGCCTGGGTGGCTCAGTCGGTTAAGCGTCCGACTTCGGCTCAGGTCATGATCTCGCGGTCCGTGAGTTCAAGCCCCGCGTTGGGCTCTGTGCTGACAGCTCAGAGCCTGGAGCCTGTTTCACATTCTGTGTCTCCCTCTCTCTGACCCTCCCCTGTTCATGCTCTGTCTCTCTCTGTCTCAAAAATAAATAAATGTTAAAAATTTAAAAAAATAAAATAAAATAAAATAAAATAAAATAAAATAATTCATGCTTCCAGGAGAAGAAGTCCTGTGGGGAGATGAGGGAGGGGGAGGAAATAGGATCCTCTTCAGACTGTCTTTAGGAAGAATGATCATCCAGCTGCTTGCTCAATTGTGAAGCATCTTTTATTGGCAAATTTCCTTAAGCCAGTTTAAACATCAGTAAAGGAGGGTTAAATGAGCAATCACAATACAGCACCTTACCATGGAACTGTCATATAATTAATATAAAGAAGCCTTGTATCAAGATAAATAAATATGGGGAATAAGAGTTTGGTTTTCAAGAAATACACTTTGTTCTAGTTCTGATTTCACATAAAAGAAAACAGGAGAAGACATGCTGAGTATAATTGAATCTAGAATATTTATATAAAGAAAATAACCAAATGCCTTCTGTTTGTGTGTGTAGGTGTGTATATACCATGTTTTAATGATTCTGTGGTCATTTTTTATTTTTATTTTGAAAATCTTCTAGAAACTCTGTATATGTTTTAAGTACTTCATTTTATCTCTTTATCTTTAAAAGAATTTTCCTGATCTTTAAAAATTAAAAAAAAATTTCTTAACATTTATTTATTATTGAGAGAGAGAGAGAGAGAGCATGAGCAGGGGAGGGGCAGAGAGAGGGGGAGACACAGAATCTGAAGTAGACACAGAATCTGCTGAGCTGTCAGCACAGAGCCCGACACGGGGCTCGAACTCACAAACCACGAGATCATGACCTGAGCCAAAGTTGGTTGCTCAACAAACTGAGCCACCCAGGCGCCCCATGATCTTTAAAAATTTAAAGCCCAGTTGAATGAATATTTACACTAAAAGTTTAGTGAAAGCCCCAAACCAAAATTATCTTTTTTGCAAGCAATTCAGATAGATTTTTCATGACATAAATTATCTAGATTTATAATACCATCTATTCAGTTCTTCTTGATTTTATTGATAAAGTGAAAGAGATTGAAGTATTTTTCCCATGCTGTAGAAACCAGTGAAACATTCAAGCATGAAAACCAAGGATAATACTATTTAATTATGAAATAACCACTGAGTCATTATTATTCTTCTGAACACTACTACAAATCAGAAAGCCTCAGTAAAACCCAGTTTTCTGGAAAGTTGAGGAAATTGCATTTGACATTTTGATTATAAAAGTATATTGTGAAATTCAGTGCAAATGGCACTTGATTTTGGGCCTGGCTTGGGCTGTATTTTTCTAAAAAAAAAAAAAAAAAAATTGTTGACTGGTATGGAAACCCAGCCATCTTGATAAGATAAGACCCTTGATTTTTATTTTTTATTATTATTATTTTTTAAGTTTATTCATTTATTTTGACAGAGACAGAGAGAGAAAGCAGAGGAGAGGCAGAGAGGGAGAGAAAGAGAGAATCCCAAGCAGGCTCCGCACTGTCAGCACAGAGCCCTACATGGGGCTCGATCTCACAAACAGTGAGATCATGATCTGAGCCATAAGAGTTGGATGCTAACGTACTGAGCCACCCAGGCTCACCAAGACCCCTGATTTTTATATAGCAATGGAACAGTATACCATTCAGTATGAATTTAAAAATAACATTTACCAGTGTGGAAAAGAAATTGGCAAAAAACCTATTAACCATTAGCCAAGCCACAGAAGGAATATATGCTTATTTTGCTCTATTTGCTGCCCATGTCACTTCCCACTCCTATCCAGTTTCCACCTTTGCCCTAGGAAGGTGACGCTCATGGACAGTGTGAATTTGGCCAATGGGAGGCACTATCAGGCTATTGGAGGGCAGGGGGAAAGAGATGTGGGGTGTTTATCTTCCACCCCCTCTTCTTCAGCACCACATTTCTGGCAGTGGCTCCCAACAGGCAGCCCCTTTTTTACGGCTGCAACTCTCACCAGTTACAGGGATTCTATTCCCATCACACTCCTACTTTCCACTTCACCCCATCTTCCCAGGCTTAGGGGTAATGATAGCTCCCCAGTGGCTAATACTGGGTGCACCAGCTTCCCTTGTCGCTTCCTCTAACCTGCCTAAATCTCGGAGTTCTCCTTTCATTAAAGTCTCTGTGCCCAATATATATGATTTGAATTTTAGAAAGGATGGAGTGGGGCTGGGACCATGACTGATACAGGATTTTTAAGTCCTCCATTTGGGGAACAATTATAGAAGAACAAAGTGAGCAATAAAAGTCTGTATGAGGAGGTTATTTAGTCAAATTAGTGTCTGTCTATGGCCATCCCCAATGAATGAGTGTTTATGATGCATTATGTCTCAGTATTATATCCTTCTTCTCTTTCTGATCAAGAAATTCCATGAAGCCATCTTAGAAGATGTTATTTTCAAATTCTATGCTATGCACAATTTGGAGATGTAGTTAATTCATTGAATAATACCATCAAGATTCAAAAAGGCCTTAATGATCTGGAATCCTGGATATATAGAATTGGAGTTTTCTTGAAATTGCATACAAACCACAATATGCATGTAGGGATGTACATTCCCTGCGTGATTTTTTAAAATCATAAGTTTAGTGTGATGCAACATTGTGATTTGGCTACTTAGAAATATCCATTACATTTTAGACACCATTAAAAGGATCAAAGACCAGCTATACTCTGTGTCAATCAGACCTCATCTAGAGCCATGTTTCCAGTTTGGGGCACTACCATGAACAAGTAAACAAGCAAGAGACCTGTGTGGCAAGTGGTTCCTAGCACAGGGTGTTGAGTGCTGAGTATTAGTGGCCTGGACTTGACTCTCAGCTCCTTATTAGCTGCGAAATTTGGGCCAGCTACATACCTCATATTCCTCTTCTCTGAACTGAGGTTCCTGAGACTTTGTGGATATTCATTGAATGTACAGAAAGGGATGCCCAGCACATTTCAAATACTGTACAAACAATACCTTGAATACTACTCACTAGGGTGTGACTGGTCTGGAAAACAAGTTACATGAGTAACAGTCCAGGAAACTGGGGACAATTTAGTTTGTGGGAGAGAAGATGTGTGAAGAAGAGAGTAGTCTTTAAAAATGTGAAAGCTTGTCCAGTAGAAAAGAGAATTGCCCTAGGGAGTCAGAAGGAAACTCTCAGTGGAAATCATAGGGATATATAATTTGGCCCAATATCAGAAATACCTTTCTAGTTTCTAGATGTCCAACAAGGAAACAAGCTAATGAGCAATGTGTTTTTAAGTCATTTGTCAACAAAAGTTAGATAATTGTTATGTGGTATATGATTTAGCAGGAACTCCTGCAATGAGTGTTGGAGTGGGGGAGGGGCAGGAAGAGGGAAAGGTGACAAAATGACCTTTAATTTCCCTTTGGGACTCTATGTGTATGTTGGACAGAATATCCGGAAAATGGCTGCAACCTTTGTTTGTGTTCATGGTTGGCCTTTTTCAAATCAGCCCTTTGGCACTAGCCCTGAGACATGTTGTCCCAAGTTGATATTGACAATCCCACCTATATTTCCCCATTCAGATAGTTTTGCCTGCCAGAGACATTTTAGGTGGCACACAATGGTTTCTATGTCACCAGCTTTGCAGATGTCTTTAAGAAACTGTGCTTTGGGGATAGGAGCTTACTAACTGGACAAAATTTCCCTTAAAAGGGATTCCTTTTCTTGACCAGAATGAAAAATGCATTGTGCAGGGCAAGAAAACTCACAGTATTTGTGTTTTTCTTTTGGCTCTGCCAGGTAGGTATTTTTACCCTAATTGAGTAGGTTCTGGAAATGTTGAGCACACATCAGTCTTGTGCCTACCTCTGATTGCACCACTGGTAGTTGATAATTACAGCTTTTCAAAGATACTCAGCACATGCCATGGTTTGGTGGGAGCAGAGCCTTTGTGTGGAAAAGTGGCTGACATACTTCTAAGTAAATCTGTGGATGTGTTATGTTTAGAAGGCAGCGGAAGAAGTCTGAGCTGGCAGAGTAATTGCTGTGTTAGGGCGCCACTGAAGACAAATAGTGTGCCCAAGACTGTGAATACCCTGTCTTATAAAAACTTGTTCCGACATCAGAGCTCCTACTGGGATGGAAATAGCAACGTCTACCATTTCTGAGCAAATTTGGAGAAAATGTCAATGTAATATCTCAGGGATTATTCATTTTTGAAAAATGAGCATACTTTCTACTGACCACTTTTTTTTTTCTCTTTTTTGGAGGGATGATGTTAGCTTTTCAAACTTCACTTTCCTCCCTTGTCTGGATTTTAACTGTCTGTATGAGTGGTGGTGGCAACAAAGTAAAGAAATCATCTCACTCAAATGAGTCTCAGTTGTTTGAGGTCAACAGGTGGCTTCTAGTTAAGAAATAAAATTGCTGAAACAAAATCTGCCGAAAGGCATGGCCCAGCCGATTGAATGGGACGAACTTGGAGGCCCCTTCCAGTCCTGGCATTTTCTGATTCCCTGAGCACAGCAATACCAGTGCCTGTGACATCTCACAATGCATCAGTTGGCTATTCCAAATGCCACCTAAGTGAGAAGGGGAAAAGAATATTCTTAAATGAAAATTCAATGAAAAGACTAACAGAAATTGGATATATTTCTTTGGTTTGGTGAGCATTGCCAGTGATAAAAAAGATGTTTAAAAATGTTTACTTAGGAAAATGAAAACAATTTATTTTTACTGAATGCTTATCATATGCCAGGTTCTCTATCAGGCATTTTATATGCATTATGGATTCTATTATTCTCACCATTTTATGGACGAGGAAACTGAGGATTGTGGATCTAAAGTAATGTCATGAAGGTGACACTAACAAATACTCTCCCAGCAACTATATCATCCTGCTTCCCTAAAGCATACATGAGTGATTCACCACATAGGACATCCCCTTGGCCCACCAGATTTCATAGTGTTGGTGATAGACAGTTCAGTGCATGCTGCCAGAACCTCGCTTCAAGTTCATGTGGGAGAGAAACTGGAAGAACACTCCATGGGCAGGTGTAGCATAGAATACAGGGGAGTTAACATCCTCAAGGGACAGCCCTCAACTCAATGGAATGATGGGGGGTGGGGGTTCTGGGCAAACACACGGCCTCGTTATTTCCTGGAAGAACAGTTCTGAGACAAGGTTTCTCAGAATGCCCCTCGCAAGAGTTAGCCCTCATTCAATGCAAAGTACTAACAAACTTATTTGTGTATCCTTTATTAGTAACTCTTCCTTCCTTATCTTGTTGTCCACATTCCTCTTTTCTGCTTCTGGGATCACCTCCCAAATAAACTTCCTGCACTCATGTCTTTGTCTAAGGTGCTGTTTTGAGAAGAAGCCAAACTAAGATACTCCCTAGGAATATGTAACTGCTATATTTGTTATGAGCATAATCCCAGAAATGAACTACAATGTCCGTTGCACCAGGGGGTTGGCTATCACAAAGCCTAAGTTTATTGGGAAATATTTCTCTAGCATCAGATCTCTAATTGTATAATGGAAGTTAATGATAACAGATTGAAATTTGCTCTTTGGAATTCAATTATTCAATAAAATAAAAGAGAAGCTCCACCACACATTACCATGACTTTGAAGTCTTCAAAATACCTAATGATTTTGCATGAATATTTCAAGATCATCTTTCTAAGCCTTCCTCCCATCCCACTCTTGGAAGTGTCTGCTATTAATTTCCTTTGTGGTCTTAGATGAGTCAGAGGTTGTAGATGAAATGATTATGTTCTCATTCCTTTGAAAATTTCACTCCAAATCTCTTTCCATCTACTCCAACCCTAATATTTAGCTCTAATGAATTAAAACAGCCACATCGATTTGGGGAAGAGTTTTATTGAATGCAATGAACAAAGTCATCACATTCATTTTTCTTTCAATTTCTCGTCATTCTCTGAAAATAAGGACAGGTAGAAGTATCCATTAGTTGGGACCATTCTTAGGTGGTGTGTTACATGTGAAAACAGTACAATTCTGGACTTAAAGACTTGCATCCAGCTGTCACATCAGAACTCTTCCAATGTACTACTGGTTTTTTTTCATCTCTGCTGTCTTTAGTCTCTGCTCCTCAGATACCTGCGTGATTTTTCTTCATACTTCAGGCGGAGTACCAGAGTGGTATACCTTTTTTTTCCTTTGCCTAATGGAAAGCAGGATCTTTCTTAATGACTCTGTTTTTAGTAGAGTATCCACCAGAAATTCCACACTTTGTACCAACAACTAACCTAGCTGTAGGATTTTATTTGAGGGAGTCTACCATTCTCCATTCATGGCATATGACCATCTGAATAAAATCAGGCTAAAAATAAGAACTGGTTCCTGGAAGCTAATGCTACCTTGGACAGTTAACAAAAATCTTGTGAAATGACTGTGGTGTCAGAACAAACACCAACTAGTAGATGTCTTCACACTAGAGTGCATCACCTTGCTGCTAAGCTATAGAGGAGGCTTATATCTGATTAAAACATTTGACAAATTTTTATGCAGTGCAAGTAACAGATACGAGTGTGATAATCCAACTGAAAATGGTAACCCCGTTTCTGGCACAGCAGTCTTCCTAGGGTGCTGCTTCCTGCATTAGCCTTCACCTCTAGGCCTTGGGCAGGAATCCCTCTGTCTCTGAGTCCCAGTGTTTCCTTTACAAAGCCAGCATAGTGCCCTGTATGTTCTGATGGAAACTGAACAATAGCATTAGCTCCTGTAGCCACCTCACGGGGCTGTTGTGAGGAACAGAGGTGATAATAAATTTTTTTTTTCAACGTTTTATTTATTTTTGGGACAGAGAGAGACAGAGCATGAACGGGGGAGGGGCAGAGAGAGAGGGAGACACAGAATTGGAAACAGGCTCCAGGCTCTGAGCCATCAGCCCAGAGCCCAACGCGGGGCTCGAACTCCCGGACCGCGAGATCGTGACCTGGCTGAAGTCGGACGCCTAACCGACTGCGCCACCCAGGCGCCCCTAGAGGTGATAATATATGGAGCATATGTTCACTTTGGAGGTTAACAGAGTTGTATTTAAATCCTGGCTGTAATTGAGGAAGCCAAGTCAAATTAACTTCTCATCTGTATGGTGGGGCAAGTAGTACCTACTTGGTAGAACTGCCCTGAGAGTTTCCGTTCAACAAATATGAACACTTGCTATATACAAGTTACTATTCTGGGTCCTGGGGATACAACAGAGAACAAAGTCCCTGCCTCCTGGGATTCAGAAAAGAAAACAGGTAATTGACTGCATAATGTATTATCAGGATTGGAGGCAGAAAGAAGAATAACAAAGGATAAAGGGAGAAAGATAGAGAAAGAGAATGAGAGTAGCTATATTGTAAGGGGTCGTCAAGGAAGGCCTCATACCTGCATGAAGTGAAGGGGCAAAACATGAAGAAATCTGAAAGAAGAGCATTTTAGGCAGCAAACCCAGCAACTGCAAAGGCTCTTTTATAGACTGAATTGTGCCCCCTTCCCAAGTACATGTATTGAAGCCCTTAACCTTCAACGGTACTGTGTTTGGGGATAAGCCTTTAGGGAGGAGATTAATGTTAAATGAGGTCAGAAGAGTGGGACTCTAATCCAATGGATTTATGTCCTTATAAAAAGGCAGATCTCTCTCTCTGCCTCTCTGTCTCTCTCTGTCTCTGTCTCTCTCTCTCTCTCTCTCTCTCTCTCTCTCTCTCTCGCACATACACAAAGGAAAGGCCATATGAGGATATAGTGAGGAAACAAACATCTATTTGTTGGGAAAAAAGGTCTCACCAGAAACCACCCCTGATGGCATCTTGATCTTGGACTTCCAGCCTCCAGAACTGTGAGAAAAGAAGATTATTTGTTTAAGCTGCTCAGCCTATGGGATTGTATTATGGCAGCCCAAGCAGACTACTATGGGTTCTGAGGCTGAAATGACCTTGACACAGGGAGGCAGCAAAGAAGTGATGGACGAGAGAGCTGGGAAATCAGGTAGAGAAGAATCAGAATCCAGGACACCTTCTCCAGGATAAGAAGTCAGGATTTGATACCAAAGGTGATGGATGTCTTTGGAAGATATGCTTTAAGAAGTGAAATGATGTGACATATTTCTAAAAGATCAATCTGGCTGCTATGTTGAAAATTGACTCTAGAGTAGAGATGAGTGGGTCCAGAGGGATGGTGGGAAGTGGTTGGGATCAATTTTGGAGATGGAGCTGACAGAATTTGGTGATGGATTGGAAGTGAAGTGGGCAGAAGTTGGGATGACTCACAGGTCATGGGACTGAGCAGCTGGGTGAATGATGGTGTTTTTTGGAGATTGCTGTTCTTCTCGCGTCTGTAACACCATTCTCCAGATCTGGCACAGCTCACTTACCCCTCCTCCATGTGTTTACTCAGATGTCACCTTCGCATCCAGGCTTTCCCTGGCCAGCCTACTTAAAACCACACTGCCTCTTCCATTTCCCTTCACACTGTACTTTTCTCTATAGCACTTATCCCCATTTAGCATATAATATAAATTGCCTACCAGTTTTACTTATTGTCTTCTAGAATGGACAGTTTATGAGATCATGTATTTTTGTCTGTTTTGTTCACTGTTTTTTGGTTCATTGTGCTTAAAACACTGTCTGGCACATAACAGGTGATCAACAAATATTTGTTGCACATATGCATGAATGAATGAATGAATGAATGAATGAATAGGTGAATCAATGGGTGAATCCTGGGGAATGGAACTCAAAAATTCTATCAGGAAGCCTACTAAACAGTCAAGTGGAAACCTCTAGTAGGCTATTGCCTGTATGATTAAATGAGATAAGACATACAATGGCTAATATCTTATGTACCACTTAGTAATGATTATACTATAAGTATTATCGTTCTATTTGTGAGCGCACTACATCTACCTCTTACTACACTTTGGTGGACGTTCTCTAAGACCGTGATTCTTAGTCCTGTGGTTCTGTGGCTTTGCGGGTATGTGGTTGGGGTGAAGGCAGTGAGGGAAGTAGCTGCTACCCAACCGCCTCCTTTCAGAGCTGCTCACTCACCACTGTCACACAAATGGACACTTATGCAGATTTCCTGCTTCCTTCATAGGCTCTCATTTTTGTGCTGAGTATTAATTCCCATCTGTGTTCAAGAACTGTAATCAAGCAGGGGCAGTAATCAGAATGATGTGTACAGCAAAATCAAAGCTTTTTACATCAAAATCAAAGCCACACAGTAAATTATAGGAATATGTGTTAGGGTTTAATCAATGACTCTGATCTCTTATGTGATTGATGCGGAGAGCATCAAAGATTTGGTTTATAAGTGGCCAAGAGGAACATATTATGAATTTGTCTCATGAAACTTAGTATGTTATGACTTATTTCTTAGGTAGTAAGATTTTGATGTGTGTCTTTAGGCACATGAAGGCCAAAAAAATTTTTTAATTAAAAAAAAAGGAGCTCTTGATGCCTTTATGCAGTGGCTTACAGAACGATCTGCCCTCCAAAAAGTTTTTTACAGGTGTGTTGATTCACACATGGGAAAATAGCTAATGTGACTGGAGTAATGGTTTCCTAACTAGACTCACCACATGAATTTCCTACCATCCATCTATCTTCCATCATGCTGCTAGAGTAACATTTCAGAAATCCAAGTTAAATTCTATTACTCCTCTATTTAAAATTTTCCATTGTTGCCCATCACTGGAAGATAAATTTATAGACTTCTAAGTCTGTCATTTAATGCTCTTTGTGATCTTCTTGGCCTCTTTATTCAAATTGATCTCATGCTCACAATCCCAAGTAAATACACGTGTGCACCCATGTGCATGTGTGCGCACATGCACGCGCACACACACACACACACACACACACACACACCCTGCCCTCCAGCACACTCATATGCATCTACCACGTGCCATCCTGTGCATAATTCTCAGTGCCTTTCCTCTTTGTGAAATCTTCCTCTCCATCCTCTAACTGGATCAATTTATAAAGTATTTTTTTAAAATATATGCTCATGGAAATAAATGAAGACCACACAAATGAGAATAAGTAGAGGCTATTTATAGCTTACAAAAGAGTCAGCTACCATCATTTACATTTGGCAGAGACTCAAAGGCAGGCAAAGGAATAGAATTTATAATAAAATGAAGGGAAAATTTCAGGTTTGCTCTGATTGGAGGTTGTTGACATGGGGAAACTGGGATTAAGTTGGAATGGTTATCTAATGTGATTGATTTGAAAAGCATTTTTAGCTTTCTCTGGTTGGTTCTGAGTTGGAAGGGGGTGGGGGAATCAACTTATGACTATTTGGGGCTGATTGCTGCAGAGGTTATCATTTTGTTTCCTGGTCTGGTTGCTGGAGAGGTTGTGGTTTGGTTTCTGGCTGGTTAGTGCAGGGGTTGTGGTCAGAGTTCTCTTGTCACATATGGTTTGGCCATGGTCCATTTCCATATTCAGTTTCTCATGACCAATCAATATTTGTTGAAGGAGTAAATAAACATTTCGTCTTAGTAAATGTTCATTCCTTCCTCTTCTATTTATGATAAAATTCTAATGTCCCAACTTCTTTATCTTTCAACAAATTATATGTTTCTTTCCCATTGTATGGAAAAGGGAGCTTCCACACAGGTCTCAAAGTGCTGACTTCAAGACAAAGCAGATTTCCTTGCCCAGAGAAATTTCCCAAGCTTTTACCCTGAACACTGTGCTATGACACCATCCTTAGCTGACACAGGAACTTGGGATCGTGTGTTCTTTCATCTTCCACAGTCTATTTCTATTACATATTCAATTTGGCCTGTTTACCTTATACATGCCTGGGATGAAAAACATTTGAGGATTCTTATGTAAGCTCTTCCTTTACAGGTAAGGAAGCTGACTTTCAAAGCTAACTTTTCCCACTTAAAAAACAGTAATAATAACACATCATTCACTCCAGAAAGGAGCTCATGCAGATGAATGTACTAATGAAATAATGTGCCAACGTTGTTTGGTAGCTTGACACTCTACCAAATATTCTAATAACATGGTGTCTACTCTATGAAATGTTTAGATCCTATTTCAATAGAATTAAAAGCCAACGTAGAATAAAATGTGAATTGCTTGTCATGATTTTACACGGACCCATAAGGCTACATTGATCACATTAGACAGCTTAAAAGCTGGTTGTTGAAGAATGTGATTGGTTTGGAAGGAGGAGATGATGGTGGTATTTATTCATATTCATCTTTGTAGAAAGACAGTGGGCTACAATATGAACCAAAAAGCATTTATGACAGTTATGTAGCTAAATCATGAAAATCTGTCTACTCATCTCCGAGGGAAAGTTTTGGCTAAGCAAGTTAATTTTGTCTTTATGCATATGCATAGTGCTTGTATTGGATCTGAATGTGCATCTGCACAGAAATAATCTTTTTTCCTTCAATCATATTGTTTGGAAAGGGATTAATATAGTTCCTAGAGAATCAATATATAAGTTAATTATGTATGTTGAATGCTTAATTACTCTTGTGATTTTTTTTTTTTATAACTTGGTGCCTGAGACCCAGGCCAAGGGCCGCAATGTGTTGTTGCTGCCTTCACTGTTGTTACAATAGCCATACATACAAGTATGGACTTTATTTAGGTAATGATGAAGCCTTCACTAGTGTAGGTCTTCAAATATTATTAGAGGATGATAATCAAATATATTTAATATAAAAAAGGCACATGATGTTGTTTAAACCAACATTTTTAATGTGATGGTTGTGACACTCATGAACAAATGTGACCATGTAAATTATCTAGTAGGGTTGTTCCAGCAACCTCACGTGACCTCAGATCATTGAAACCATTGCATGCCATGATCAGTCGTGGAGGCCACAGCATTCTTCATTTCCCCACTGTATTTAAGGTCATTTCACAAATTGCCACCTTGCATGGCACAGCCATCAAGATTTCTAGAAATTATCTGGGAATGATAAATGAGGGCATGTTCCCCAGTAGGTTTCCCCAGAACTAGTGGAAGAAATGTAATCAAGTTATTGTGTAATATCTTCCCCCCAAATTATGAATGTCAATAAGTGAGAGCTGAATGTGTGCTTGTGTTATGCCAATTTTGGCAGCATGTTTAAGCTCTGAAATGGTTTGTAAACTAGTGTTTTGTATTCCTGAACTACTTTGTTTGGTCCCTTTGAATGGAAAAGATTTATTTGTGCAGATCTGAGAACTTGTTGTTCTTCTTTGTTAATTAGAAAATGGTAGAAATGATTCTACCAAACTTAAGATTGGAATTAGGCTGTGACAGAGATATTAACAGCATGAGTTCTGTTTTCTGGTACTTTCATGAATCCTTCTTGGTAATTCATAGCGTTTTTCTAGACTTCTTGGCTACGGTTACATATTGACATCATCCAATATCAATCAAAAGGACTCCAGAACTACTTTCCTGGCATTTGTCTAAGAGCTGGGAAGTCATCCTCTTATACATGGTTTAGAATATCATTTTCAGATATATGAGCAAAGGCTTGCTGATTCTCAGTGAACCTGCCTCAAGTACACCCCACTCAGAGCTTTGTAAACTCCTCTTATAGATTATACTGCCTGTTTAAGTTTCACTGGAAATACTCCCTCTTTCCAAACATTTATCACAACACAAAGTGAATGTATTATGAGCACTAATCACTGTTCAGCATTCTGTGTCCAAAAGAAGTATATACTTTAACATGTAAAGTCCCTCTCTATGTTATGCCTGCCATACAGATCATCCATATTTGATGGTGATTATCTGCATTATTGACCTTATCTTCATTAGTGGCTATATTGACTTAAAAATAGTTATTTTTTTCTGAATATAAAATTCCCTATATTCTGCTAAATGTTCCATAGTGTTGCCTTCACCCACTCACCAGCCCACGTATTTTAATGATTTTGAGTATTTTGGGAAAGCTCTTGAAGCTTTTCTCTATAGCTCGCCATTTAAGATTTCAGGGTGCATATGGATCACTGGGAGCTCTTGTCATTGGTTTGATATACTAGGTCTAGGTTGGTGGCTGAGTCTTCATTTCTAACTAGCTCCCCAGAGATGAAGATGATGCTGAAAGCACACATTGAGTATCAAGGCTCTAGAACAGTGCTCTCTGATAGAACTATCTGCAATGGTGGAAGTGTTTCTTATCTGTCCCATCCAAAGCATTGGCCACTTACTGCATGTGGCTATTGAGCACTTGAAATGTGGCTAGTATAAATGAGGAATTGAAATTAAGTGTCATTGAATATTAATTTATTTAAGTTTAAATAGCTTATTTGACTGTTCCAGAAGAGTTAATGTAAGGTCTTTATAGTTTATTGGCTTTCCCCCATTTTAAAGAAGCGTGATTTCAAGGTCGAGGGCTTCTTTGTACTTATCTCTGGACTTCCAGAATTTTTCATAGGGCCAAGAACATTATATATATCTAGTAAGTGGCATTTCTATTAAGAAATCTAGTCTACAGGTATGGGAGAAGATTCACTGAGCTCTCATATAATAGAAATATTTGACTTTAAAACTATAAGACTTGGTAGGTAGGTAATTCTGCCTCTACCAATTACAGGATAATTTCTGACAAGTCATTTACTCTAAGTATCAATTTTGTCATCTCAAATAGCCATCATTATTATGGTAACACCTACCACACAGGGTTGCTGCATCATGCACGTGAAATTTTGCCAAACCATTTTTTTCAAGTGATATCTGCTCTGTGAATGCTAATTTTTGTTGTAATGTTATTGTGTGTTCTTTCCCTCTGAAATATTTATATTTGGGGCAGAAAAATATAGAAAGATACCTTATGTGGACACAATTGTAGTCTAGTTGAGTGGTTAAATAATAACACAAAACCATGTGCAGTTTTGTATCTTCCCTCGTATGGAGAAAACAGTTTTGATGGTCAAGGAGAAGAACTTTAGCAAGTTTCTGTTATTTCACTGCATTGCATTTTATTGTATGTGGAAGTAAACATATTTTTTGTTTGGGATTTTGTATTATTTGATTTAATTCCTTCATAAAAATGTGTCATATATGTTTTGCTGTGTGTGATTGGAACTGAATAATTTGCATCATCTTGAAAATAACCCATTCTAATTTGCTAAATACCTAATTTTCCCCTTGTTTGCAGTGATAAGACAAATAGAGGACACGTTTTCTTTTTGTTTTTCTTGAGCAGATTTGCTTTGGGGTAGCTTTTTTGCTTTTTTAAAATATCTTCTTTACATATGTATATATATTAATCACAAGCATTGCCAGCTTCATGGACTTAAGAAAAATCATAATAGCTAACGTTTAGCAAGTATGTATGCAGAGCACTATTCTAAACATGTCACTGGTATAAACTCAGTGGGTTGCCATGGAAACTAAGTAAAGCTTTAATCTCTTTTAATGTTTGCTGATATGTTGAGTTCTGAAAATATTGATAGTCCTCTTTTTACTGGTGATGGCATGGAGCAGCCATCCAGTGACCTTTGTACAATCATGATTTATAAATGGGTTGAACTGGGAACTTCACCAGAATGATTTAAGAATGATTGATTAAGACAAATCAAGGCATTTCGGAAAGAAGACAAATTGATTTTATGTTTCTTGGTTAAAGTGTTTATAGCTTGTAATACAGTTGCCTGCTTTTATGTAATCTTAAACAAACTCCATAGACTTTATTAAATGACTTAAAACATTTTGTTTAAAACTTGATATCGCTGTGAATTCACCTTCTTGTTTGCATTCATCAATGTTTCTTTATAGACATTTTGCCTCTTTCTAGATTACATTTAAAAGTAAATCAACCAATATGGATAAATGTAAAAGCCAACGTGATATGTTAACTGTTAACAATTTCTTGAGACTGAATCAAAGTTGTGTTAATTAGGAGTAGTTCCTAGGGCAGGGAAACCAACTAGAGTTTAGACTGATTCTCTTGTCTCCTCTACAGCACGCTGTCTCACTCACCTGCATCCACAGTAAGGTTTGGATGCAAAATACTTGATTTTCCTAATCACCCTGGGCAATAGACCATGTGATCTAAGGCTGGCCAATAAGCAGAAAACAACAAGGGAGAACCTCCTTTCATAAGTAAAAGGCAAAGGAAGAGAAGCCTTTCTGTGTTATTCTAACCTTGAATAAATGAGAATTGGAAGTGTGGTAACCATCCTGTGATCATCGAGACAAAATCCCCAGGATGAAAATATCAGAGCATAAAGACATAAGGAGCCCCAAATCTTAACAGCCATAATAGCCCTACATACCTGCAGACATGTTATGAAGGAAAAAAACAAAAAACAAAACAAAACAAAAACCACCCATTTGTACTGTTAGTCAGGTTTTCTGTTACTTGAGCCAAACATCTATAGCTAAGACTGTCACAATTGAAGAAGAAACCAGAGAATTAGGGTCAATGTAGACATATTTTGTAAAAAAAAAAAAATGACCATATTAATGTAAAACATAATCAAAAATGTAAAAAAATAAAAAGGTCCTGGACAGCCTTTGAAAACATGATCTCCTTAAAGTAAGAGAGATGTTTCCATGAAATGTAAAGTGAGCCAAATGGAAGTTCTTACAATATCTGAGGATTATGCTTTGAAACTTATCTCATACCAGAATCTTCCTAGCAAGCTTAAATGTGTCCTTGTGCAAAGATTTCACCCCCTTCTGAGTCATCAGATTTAATCTTTGGGCTATGTCTCAGAAAGAGGGCAAAAATGTATTCCCTTTAATGAACCTGAGTCTGTCCGTCTCCATAAATTTCCATATTTCATCGTAACTTTTCCCCTCAATCCATGTAACCAGTTGGCCCTGTAAAAGGCACCCAGAGATTTGAAGGCCATTATCTTGAAGCTCTTTAACTTCTCCACTCTCTGATGAACGATTGTAATTCATCCACTTATTTCTTATGCTCTCTGATTTCTAGGCACCTCGCAATCCTGATGATTTTTTTCAGATCATGCTCATTTGTCTCCTTAAAGTGAGGTTTCCACAAATAGATGCATTGTTACAGAAGCAATCTGACCTGGCATAGAGCAGCATACTAGTGTGTGTGTGTGCATGTGTGTGTGGTATCTGGTGTGTATGCACGTGCTTTTCATTGTGGATTGAATATATGCTAAAGTGTTTATAATGTTTACAAAAGATACAAAGAATGACAAAATGATTCTGCATATAACTACCACCAGCTTGCCCTACTTTAGAAATCCTCTGTGTACCCCATCCTGATCTCTTCCTTTTCTTCCCCACCAAAGTAACCACTCTTCTGAATTTTGTTCTTATTCTCCCCCACCCTTCTCTTTATAATCATACCACGTAATAACAGCTCTAAAAATATAGTGTTAAATTTTACGTGTTTGAGATTTAGACAAGAATCGATGAATGTAAGTGGAATAATGTTATATACATTCTTGTGAAATTTGATTATTCATTCAATAACATTACTCGAAATTTATTAATGTTGGTTTAATTAGCTACACTCATTCATGCTTCGTTGCTCTATATGTGTCTCAGTTTTTCCAAGTTTAGTGTTTTTCTTTTTTCCCTGTTGAACTAATTTGAACTTACATATTGTACTCTTTTTTTCTAAGTCTTGGTTAGCCCCAGAGATTTTTACATGGATGCTTAATTTTTATTTAATCAAAATCGATAACACTTCTCTTGAATAGTAGAAATATGATAAACATTTAAGCTTCAGCTATTATTGTGCAGTATTTAATTATATCTTTCTTAACCACACAGAGTAGATATTCTTAATACTTTAAATTTTTAAATTCATTTTTATTGTTAATAATTTAAATTCATTCCTTCTGCCTGTAGTGCATTCTATAGGATTTCCTTTAGTGAGCATCTGTTGTTTAACACTTCCCATTTTTTCTCTGAGTGAAAATGGCCTTCTTTTATAGTGAAAGATTCACCCAGTTTTAGTTCTGGGTTGACAGTTGGTGCTTCTTGGCACACCAGCAACAGTATCCTGCAGTTTGGTGCTCCTAGTTGCTGTTGACAAGTCAGCTCTCAGTTCAACTGTTCTTCCTTTTAAGTTCTGTTTTCCTCTGGCCGCTTTCGATATTTCCACATTGTCTTTGGTGTTCTGCGGTTTCACTGCAATGTCTTCAGGTACGGATTTCTTTCTCAGTACCCCATGCAGGATTTGTTCGACTTCCTAATTTGGTGACTGAATTAAGCAGTTCTCAAGCATTTCCAAAGGCCAATCCTTCGCTGCCTCTCTCCCATTTCATTTGTCTTGGGCATAGGCCAAGAAGTGAGTTCCCAGTATCTCTATGTTTTAGCTGTAAGGACTTTCTGGACTATTTTCCTAAATAACCATACAGTTTTGCATTCCTACCAGCAGCGTATGACAATTCCAATTTCTCCAAATCCCTGTCAACATTTGTCATTATTTGTCTTTTTGTTTATAGCCATTACAGTGGGTGTGAAGTGGTATCTCCTTGTGGTTTGGATTAGCATTTACCTAATCTTAGTGATGTTAAGCATCTTTCCATGTGCTTATTGGCCATTTGTATATCTCCCCTAGAGAAACATTTATTCAGATCCTTTATTCATTTATTAAACTCAGTTATTTGTGTTTTTATAATTGAGTTGTAAAAATTGAGTCACATTTTTGTAGGTTTGTTTTATTAACCCTTTCCTATTGGTTAAAGTGAGTAATTACTGAAATGGCCACAATGAAATAAAAAAGGAAGGCTTGAAGGAATAGGAATGAAATAGTATGGAATATTTACAAATATGATAACCAAGTTTCACTGAGTATAATAGGTTAAAGTTTGGTTTACTAGTGTAGGGGAGGAAAAAGTGTTTTTCTACCCTCTTAGGGCTTCCGGCCAGACCTGAAAATTTGGGTGACAGAGACAGATTAACAGGAGAAAAACATACACATTTATTTAATGTAAGTTTTATATGACACAAGCCTTCATAAGAAAATGAACGCTCAAAGAAACAGTTAAGCCTGAGTATTTTTATGCTTAATTTGTTGATGAGTGGATAGTTGGAGAAATATAAGAAGTCAAGGAGTACCTGGTAAATGTAATAATTGGGGAAAATTGGCAAGTCCTGTTTGTTGCAGTTCCTTTGAGCATCCCTTTGTCTTCAGACATAAGGATGTTCCTTTCCTTCAAGTATAGGGAGGACATTTCTTCCATGAGAGTTTTATGACCTGCTTCAGGGGAGATGAACAAGGGGAAGGTCAGAATGACCTTTCTGTTTCTTGTTTTCTCAAACTCCTTCAGTTGAATATGTTCAATGCCAAGGTGTAATACTTTAGGGTAGGGTGTCCTGAACCCCATCATTAGTTAAGAAGATATCAATCATATGCAACCTACGTATTGGTTTTCATATAGCAATTAATTCATATCTTTTGGGCCATACTTAATATCAACATTTCCAAAACTGTTCCATTGAATATTAATAGGTGATATACCAAAAGACTTTCTGTATGACTTAACAAGTCTGGGAAACTTTACACTCAACAAATGGAATGCAGTGTCTTAACTAAAGGGCTTCCTTGAGCCCTTAATAGGTAAATGAACATTGTAAGTGTTCCAGAGGGGGGCCAGGCATGAATATGAAACCCTATTTCTTTCCCCAATACTCTTGAGAATCGTGTTCTACAGAGCACACTTGGGAAGCATTGCTTTAAAAACATTAATTTCCCTAAAAGAAAGAGCATTGCCATAGAGAGCTCTCTAGTGGCAGTAGGACAGAGATGGAGGGCTGATGGAGAAGCAGCAATTAATAAGTTGCCTGTTACATAGTCAGAAATAACATTGGAAGGAGCCTGACATTTTACCAAATGAAAATTAATATTAATTAAACAAAAACAGGGAAAAACCTGTGAAGATTTGAGACAGTTTGTGATTCCTCTCAGCTAGCTGATGTGCTTATTTTTCACTAGGGCCCCTAATGACCCCCTTCCTTGGTGAATTGGATTTTGCTAGCTTGCTTTATTATGTTATTTCAAAGAGCTCTAAATTTAACACAGGCCCCTCTTGAAGGTGCGAGTTTGGAAAGCCTGCATTTATAGGCTGTGTTCCAGCTGGTTTCTCCATCTCTGTTAAATTAGAACAAGAACTTCTTCAATGCGGCCATTTTAATTCTGGGGAATCTTCTCATTTACGTAGTATTTTGGTAAATGTGATGTTTTCTGATAAATTTCTAGGGAATGGAGCTATTTGTGGAAATAAGAATTGAGACTTTATTTGTTCTTGGCTCTCTTACTGCCCTCTCCAGAACTGCAGAAAATAGCTTTTGTCAGTTCCCATTGCTTCAGGTTGAGGATAGACATGTTCATAATAAATGCAAAACTGATCATTTAAACACTTGTTCCCTAAGGATATGAACAAGGTGTTCGTTACAAAATTTAGCTCTTATTTTTTGCTTTATTTTGGTAAAGTAGTTGAACTTTTATTTCAAGGGAAAATTAACAGTAGATAACTTGATTGTGAAGATATTACTATTTGCAAATCTTTGTGGAATTTATTTGCGGCCAAATTAAATCACTACATATAACTCAAAAGAACTTTCTTTCTTTGTTATTTTATTTCATTTTGCTTATTTTATTTATGTATTTCATTATTCATTTTATTTACTTATTTATTGTTTTGGACCATGGCACCAGTGATGGTAATTACTTAGTTTGATTGTTAAAATGAGTCAGATGATGATGCATAAGCCTACCCCTGGTATAACAGTTAAAGTGATGTGATAAAACCAGTCAAACTGATGTAATAACACTTAGTCTGAACCCCAGATATACCTTTACCTCGAAAATGATTCTCTCTGGGGCACCTGGGTGGCTCAGTCAGGTATCCAACTTCAGTTCAGCTCATGATCTCTAAGTTTGTGAGTTCGAGCCCCTCATCAGGCTCTGTGCTGACAGTTCAGAGCCTGGAGCCCGCTTCAGATTCTATGTCTCCCTCTCTTTCTGTCCCCTCCCACACATACTCTCTCTCTCTCTCAAAATTAAATAAACATTTTTAAAAAAATTAAAAATGTCTCTCTCTGGAACATAAAATTCCCTTATCCTTGAGATCTTACAGTGATCACTCAAATATTTTGGATAATTGAAGAATGATGGATCAAAGTTCTAGATTATAAAGACATGATGTAAGGGGTGCCTGGGTGGCTCAGTTGATTGAGCGTCCGACTTCGGGTAGGTCATGATCTCACAATCTGTAAGTTTGAGCCCCCTGTCGGCCTCTGTGCTCACAGTTCAGAGCCTGGAGCCTGCTTTGGATTCTGTGTGTGTGTGTCTCTCTCTGCCCCTCCTCCTGCTGGTACTCTGTCTCTCTCTGTCTCAAAAATAAATAAATGTTAAGCAAATTACTTTAATAAATAAAGATATGATGTAAGAGAGGGTCCAGAATGAAGCCATCATCCTCCCTGGTGCTAGAAGCTGTAAACGGTAAGCTCCCAAATCTCAGTACCTTAACACTATCGAGGTTTGTTTTGTTGTTTATAAAATGCTCCTTATGGCGGACTGTTCTTCAAGTCATGATTCACATCCTAGAATCCTTCCACTTTGTAGGCCCATCATCTTAAAATAATTCCTTCTAGTTTACCCTACTAGGCTGCAGCAAGCCAACAGGGAAAGAGCGTGGAGGCTCACCAGTGGAAGGTTTTCATAAATATACACTTTAGCTCTTACTCCGCTGGTGAGAAGTCAGTCATATAACCACATCTTACCTCTGGGACATGGAGTCCAACCACACGCCTAAAAAATGCAACGAGTTTTTTGAATATGCAACTATCTCTGTTACAACTGTCTCCAGATAGTTGCCTTTTTATACTTATGATGTTGAAATTAACTTGAGTGACGGAATAGAGTTGGTTATCTCCAAAGGAAACAAAATGGCATATGCACATTAATTATGCATTTAAATCCCAGACTAATAATTAATGTATCCACATTTTAAGTAATTTCCTTAATAACTTCACTTCAAATTAGTTCAAAGATATTTTGGGCATTCCTGGAAGGGAAATTTTATTGAGCCAAAGATCTGTTCTTCATTTACAAAACAAATAATCTGTTCTTATTTATATCTCCTTACAATGTGTGACTGAGTAAGCATCACACATAGCTAGGAAATAGATTTTGACAGCCCAGCCTTGTTAGTTATCATTTCAACAGGTACCATTAGCACAAAGATCAAGCTGCCTGCCATAGCTGTAGCATGCTAATGGGAAGTAAATACCATCCACGCATCTCAGCCTCCCTTTGAAATAGAAAATGACATCATGTAATTGGTTTTGTCTGAACTGCTCAGTGGGTGAAAATGTGATTCAGATGAGTTAAAGGCATGATGTCATTATTCTCCAAGAAGAGGCTGGACACTCAGCAGCCTGATTCTTTGAGCCAGCAGCAGTACATAAACCTGGTGTAGAACTTTAATCTCATTTGCACAATGTCGTGACTTTCTTCTCAAATGGAAACATGGCGGGTTATTTTTAAAAACAAGTAATGATCTTGTGCTCCAGAGCACCACTGATGCCTCTAGGAGAACTTGTGAATTAAAGGTTCTGCTGTGGTCTTGATTCCCATCGGTCTCTCCGGGACTGCACTATAGATGAGGCAGGGCTATCATTACTGCCTTCACTCATTCTCAATCCCAAGGGCCGAAGAGGTGGTCTTTAGTTGACCACCTAGAGATGGTCTTTTAGTTATTTATTTTTTAAATACTGAGTACCTGCTGTGTGCCCGGTGGTGACTTAGGTGCTGGAGTTATAGCCATGAATGAAATAAAATTCCTCTTCTCATAGATAATAAGCAAATAAAGATATAATCTAATGCCAGGTAGAGTTAAATGCCATGTAGAAAGGCAAAGCTGGGTGGAGTGCTAGAGAAGGATGGGGTAGTGGCATGTCATGGAAAAGGTGGTCTGAGAATGTGACATTTAAGCAGAGACCTTAGGAAATGAGAGAGAAGATCGTGTGGAAATTTGCAGGAAGAAGATTACAATTGGTGGGAACAGCAAGGGCAAAGGCCCTTGGTGAGGAGCATGCTTGACAAATTTATAGACCAGCAAAAGTGACGGAGAGGGAGAGTGTAGGGAATATGGGCAGGGCATGGTGGGGATGGAAGGAACCATACTTGCACAGCACTGCTGTTGACCATCTTATGGGACTGCCCATAGAACCATCAAGCCTCCCTATTCGAAGCTTCTCTTTCATGTGGAGCACCAGACAAATGATGCTTCATAGTCACTGGGCTCCGCATTTGGGCTGGGGACTGAAACTTGCCATTTCTGGGCCTTTGGCGATCAATGAAGGTTGGGAGGTCCCAGGTTCAGGCAACGAGGAGGTGGCTTGTCCAGAAAAAACTTGAAACACCATCTATAAGTGTGACCAGGGGCACCTGGGTGGCTCAGTCAGTTGGGTGTCGGACTTCGGCTCAGGTCATGACCTCACAGTTCGTGAGTTTGAGCCCTGCATCGGGCTTTTTGCTGACAGCTCAGAGCCTGGAGCCTGCTTCGGATTCTGTGTCTCCATCTCTCTCTGCTCCCCTGCTTGTACTCTGTCTTGCAAAAATAATAAATAAACATTAAAAATTAAAAAAAAATAAGTATGGCCAAAATTGCTCTACTTTTTATTATCAAAATTGCTCTACTTTTTATCATATACGATAATATTATTATCATAATACTTAAATAATTCCAGTGATAAAATACTATTCTCCCCAGGGCCAGACCACCTTCATCTCCCCTTGGTACACCACTGCTTTGGTGCACACACGTAGTGAGTAAAACAAATGCCTATAGATATCTAGTAACTATATATAGTTAATTAAAAAGACTATATATATATAGTCTATATAGAAGATTATATATATATATATATGCACATATATATATCACTCTACAGTATATACAGAAGAGTATACGTATGATATACATATATACACACATATACATACATTATATATTCTTCAGTATATTTAACAAGGATAAATCATTAAGTATATGCATTTTAAATGGGATGATATACTTGGAATCAAAAGATCCTACATGGAAAATGTTAAATCATTAAGACAGAGGCACAAATATTTATGCAGTAGCTATAATGTGCCAAATAGGGCTTTTTCCATGCATTTTGTTCATTTGTTCAAAAACCATGTTGTGGGACTTACCTGTGCTAGTGAAGATATAAAGAAGAGCAAGAGAGATGTACTTGCAACAAACCACACAGTGTGGTATGACTGTTCCAGTCTTACAAGCAAGAAAGCTGAGTCATGGAGGAGCTCAATTGAGTTCAATCCACACAGCTGGGAGTAAAGATCTGGAACAGAAATGCAGCTTCTTCTTAATCTTGTCTCTTGTTTGAAAAAACAAAAACAAAGTCCAGATACTTGCACAGTTTCTAATTTTCTGAGAATACTGGCATACATAAAGTATTTCCATCCATATGGAATGACATAGGTAGGTGTACAGCATCTAAGAAAATATAATTAACATCTTATTCAACAGCAAAGTTTGCTTGCAGTACATACAAAATTAAGAGGATAATTGAATGTAAGGTAGAATCTGGTAACACAAAATTAAGTAGCACTGGGATGACTGGTAGAGTATATATGATTTTTTTCTTTAAGAATAAGTCTCCCACCTGTGGTACACTATGTGAATAATTCCATGACTTAGCATCATGCATATGGCTACTTCTCCATACTTCTCAAGGGACAATGTCATTTATCACGGCTTCTCAAATGTTAAGATGCATACGAATCTCTTGGGGGTCTTAATAAACTACAGGTTCTGATTCAAAGGTCTGAGGTGGGGCCTAAGATTCTGCATTTCTAACAAGCTCCCAGGGGATACATATGGTGCTGGTCTGTGGGCACACTTTGACTTTAAGGCAGTTACAGTCATTTCTGGCACCGGTCAAAAGCTGTATCTTGGGCCTCATCCCTATTATTGGTTACTTTTGTAAGAGTGTTTGCTGAGCAGACATTCCTAGTGGAGCAGCTTTTAGGAATTAAGGAAGGTATAAAGTCATGGTAGAAGGGACAAAAGGGAAGAAATAAACATGTTATAATGAATTCTGCACCTCTTTCCTAAAGAAACCACAAGCAAATCATTTACTCCTTGTTTAGAAGGGTCAACCTGATTCAGGTCTTCAACCCGAAGACCCAGGCCCTCATACAGCAAAGCCATTGACCACCTTGAAAAATTACTATTTTGCTCTTTGGTGTAACCTCAGTTTTATCTTGCTGAAACAAAACAAAAAGAATCCAATAGTGCATTCCTTTGTATTATTTATTCTGGCTGGATACTAATGTTAATTTTCTTAAATGCTTTGGCCACTATATTAAAATTGTCCATTTCATCAAATGGCTTAGTGTGAATCTTTTGAAGATGTACAAGAGAATTTCTTCATTAGAGCATTGCTTCTGAAGTTTTAATGAGCACACAAATCACCTTAGAATCTTATTAAAAATATAAATTTTGATTCAGTGGAACTGGGGTGTGGACTGAAAATTGGCATTTCTTAAAAGCTCCTAGGTAAGTCTGATATAACAGATCCTTGGGGGACTCTGAGTACAGAGGCCTTGGACCATTTGATCCTACTTTGCATTAAGAAGGTATTCTGTGGGGCGCCTGGGTGGCGCAGTCGGTTGAGCGTCTGACTTCAGCCAGGTCACGATCTCGCGGTCCGTGAGTTCGAGCCCCGCGTCAGGCTCTGGGCTGATGGCTCAGAGCCTGGAGCCTGTTTCCGATTCTGTGTCTCCCTCTCTTTCTGCCCCTCCCCCGTTCATGCTCTGTCTCTCTCTGTCCCAAAAAATAAATAAACGTTGAAAAAAAAAAAGAAGGTATTCTGTGTGTGAGTGTGTGTGAGTGTGTGTGTGTGTGTGTGTGTGTGTGTGTGTGTGTGATATTCAAGTAGTGAAGAAATTATATATTAACAAATAGCTGAAATGACGAAAACCAGGCATCTGCCTCAACACATAGGCTAGTGATCAAAGATTCCACAATCACATTTCCTTACCATGAAGGACTTCTCAACACTAGATGTATAAAAAAGGATTTTTGTCAGTAAGATGATGATCCCTTTCAGTTTTTCTGAAATCAGGCTGTATTCTAGATCACTCAGCAGATTGTAAGAGCAGAAAGGGTCAGGGCCCACCCAAGACCAACTAAATCCCAGCCTCTGGGCATGGATCTAATGAGCAATCTCTAGACCACCAGCATCAGCAGCACCTGCTGGTCTAGAGATTAGATGTCTAAACTTATTAGACATCTCATGTCCCATCCAGATCTACTGAATCTAAGTCTACAGTTTATAAAGATCCCCAAGCATTCCAATGCACATTCAAATTTCAAAAGACACTGTTAAGTAGGAGGCAAACCTAGATAGTTGCCATAGCAACTTAATTGTATTAAACACCTCTCTTCCACTCTAGTAGTTTGGGCCTTTGACTGGTATTAGAACCAAAAGAAGACAGACATATCAAGCCCATGCAAAGCCTGGTATGTTGACTGGCTCTAATGTATCTGGGAAGGTGTAAAATAACAGGGAGAAGACACAGGAAAAAAATCCAGTTCTAGGTCCCTAGTGCTTCATACCAGCAGTTTCTTTGGTTCCTCTTTATTATGCCTTACCTTTTTTCCAGAAACTTTTACCACTTGCTTCCAGCTTTAAGTCTACTGAGTAGACATTTACCTGAAGGAACTGAATCAAGAATTCCAGTCTGGACTTGCTGGACCATAGTGACAGTAGTGCTTACTTTGCAGTGATGCATTCCTATCACTGCTCTAAAACTCAAGGGAAGGGGCAAGCAATCAAGCATTTATGGACGATTCCTTTGTGCCTAGCATTATGCTAAAGGTAATGGTGACACATATAAAGGGTTAGTTGCTAGAAACTTGTGGAAGGTGCATGCATTTACTTTACAAATAATACACAAATACATTATCAAGTTCTGAAGTAGTGAAAAAGCATAAAGTAAAGGCTTAACAGTGGGGAATAGATAGTCTGAGCAAATAATAATAACAATAATAATAATAACAATAATAATAATAATTAGAGATGGAAGATGTCAGTTTGAGGCTTCATAGAGCCAATGGAACTTGAGTTGAGCAGATGTAAGATATGAGACATTCCGTTGAGAGGCCACAGGTTGAACAAAGGCAAAAAAAAAATAAATAAATGGCACAAAGATGACAATGAACAAATAATATGAGATCTTGCTCTTAAACATGTAATGCTATTTTATAGCTTACATTTTTAATTTTGGCCATAGAATTTTACATATGTTGGGAAAATTGTAGCAGTTTTTCAAATTCTTATTAAGGAAGGTAGTTCTGAAAATAAATGTATCTTAAATAGTTGTAATTTTCATTATTGTTTCCTCAAGGGTATGGATTATGGTGTTTCCTGGTAATTTTGCTGAGTTCAAAATGTGAAGCATAAAGGTTTTATGAAATATTAATTCTGGAAAAAAATGTCTTCCTGCTAGTAATGATCCAAAAATTGTAAAGTGTTAATTTGAGCAAGTTCTTACCATAAATTAAAAATGCTCAAATTTGCTTGGATGTTATGTACTGATGTTTCATGAACTTCATCTTATTACACTTGTAAAATCTTCACTATAAAACTATAGAGCTAATTTTGCAGTCTAGCAGTCATGCCTAATTCTTTAAATGTTTTTTTGGAATTTCTGTTGTCATTAACTCTTCAATGTGGGAAACAGGATTTATAACTTCTATCTAAACAAGTATTCTCTATTTTGGGGTAATAATAATAATGTGTTAACAAGTGCATATATTCAAACCAGTGTAGAATGATATGTCCAATAAATTCACATATTTGTTTAATATCTTTAGTTTTTATTATCAACTCCACTTGCTTATTTAACTTATCTACTTTAGGATGCTAATTGACAAGATATTACATCATTATAGAATAGATGTACGTCATCAAATTTTACATTTGTATATGAACATTCTTTATGATTTTTAGAAAATTTAGATATTTAGATTATAGATAAATGTATTCTCAAGAATAAGACAGCAGCAAAATGTATCATAGAAGATACAATATTTCTAAAACTCTGAAGAATTTGTAAAACACTAGCTTACATGAAGTAATTCCCATGTTATATAAGTTTAAATATTGTAAAATCTACAGCTATTAACTGACACTGGAAAGTTCTAGGAGGAAATGGTTGGGTGCTGTATCTCGGTTTCCACTAATATGAAACATTATAGATATACAAATCTTACTAGACTATAGATTCTTTTACAACACAGCCAGGTATTACTCACTTTCTTATCCCTAGTACCTATATAGATAGTGTTAATGTGTTCACAATTCTTTTATTCCCCATCTCTGCTACGGCTGAATGTGGGTGGAGTAAACAATAGTAGACCCAATAATAGTACAGGTCCCGCAGATACCAGTCCATAGGCACAAAGCACCTTGCCTGCTGTCATGTCTCAGTTCTGGGGTTTCTGGGGACAAGTGTCCCATGAGCTGAGCTCTAGCATATGATGGTGGTGGTGAACTATCTAGATACTGGTTTCTAGAGGTTTTCTGAGTAGTGGGTTTTCGGAGTAGCCATGGATAGAGGAGAAATTGGGTAGACCAGCAGCCTTCCCTATCTCTAGAGCCTCTAGGTAGTAATTCAAGGAAGCTCAGAGATACAAAGAGGCAACATTAGGACATGGCTTATGAAGCCAGCAGATTCAAGCACTACCAAAAGATTCTATAAGCATGACTTGGTGCATGAGTGTGTTGTGAGCCAAGGTCTTGTCCCGTGTCCAAGCTGGGCAGAGGATAAAATCAAGAGTGCGATTAAACCCATATCCAGCAGTAGAAAGTGAACAGGAAAACATCAACACAAGGTCGGTTGACAAGTACTACTTCAAGGAATGTAAAGGGTAGGAAATAAACTTGAAGCATGGGGAAAACGTCAGTCCTGAAACTGCTCAGGGGAACAGTTGTTCCAAAGTAGAGTAACAAGAAAGGGATATTTATCCTTGAATAGGTGCTCTTGGATCTGCCTGCAATTTTTAGGTAGTTTTGGTGTGGACGGAGTATAGCCTTTGGGTGTGACCTGTGTCCATTTATCTTTCATTTATAGATGATTATTTGTGTGTTATTTGTCCTGCACTTATAAGGTAGGGCATAAGGAAACCTATTTACTACTAGTCCATGGTTACATTTAGTTTAACCGAACTAAATGTTTAATAAACATTTCATATTTGTTTTTCCTTCACTGTATGCCTAATTTAGTACATTTAGTTAATTTTCTCAAAACTAATCAGAAACTAGCTCATTTATATTAGCCCTTAATTACCATTTTGGAGAGAACTATTTTTATATACAAGTTGGTTTTTCCCCACTAAACTGCATGTGCCTTCTCTATTCTTCTCTATCCCTCACCTTGACAATAACACACTGAGTGTCATTTAGTAGACACTTAAACAAATAAATAATTTCAATTGGTTCTTTGATCCTAAGTTCATAGATAATGAAAGCCACTGAAAGTCGATGCTTTCTGTGAATAATGATTTTTTTCCTGTGAATAATTTTTTCTGTGAATAATGATTTTACAGAGTTGGAGTTGGCATCTACTTAAGTATTTCTTCCTCTTTGTGAAAGAAGAAATATTAAATATTGGGAAAACTTGCAGGCTTAGAATTAAAAAACACTTAATAGTGATATGAGTATTCATGAACATCCATAGCTTAAAAAAGTATTTTAGTGTGTCACTTATTCATAGCTTAATAAAATCTGTGTTTCTCTTTTCTTTTTTCTTTTTTTTTCACTTTATTTATTTGAGAGAGAGAGAGAGAGAGAGAGAGAGAGAGAGAGAGAGAGGGAGAGAGAGCATGCAAGTTAGGGAGAGGCACCAAGGTGGGGAGAGAGAGAGAATCCTAAGCAGACTCTGTACTTGGCATGGAGCCTGATTATAGGCTCGATCCCACGACCCTGGGATCATGATCTGAGCAGAAACCAAGGGTCAGATGCTCAACCAACTGACCCACCTAAGCGCCCCTTTCCTTTCCTTTCCTTTCCTTTCCTTTCCTTTCCTTTCCTTTCCTTTTCTTTTCTTTTCTTTTCTTTTCTTTTCTTTCCTTTTCAGTTTGTCTTTTTTTTTTTTTTTTTTTTTTTGGAGAGAGAGAGAGAGCATACTTGCTGGGAACAGGGGTGGTGGCAGTGGGGGGAGACAATGAGGGAGACAGAGAGAGAGAGACAGAGAGAGAATCCCAAGCAGTCTCCACACTCAGCATGGACCCCAATGTGAGGCTCCATCCACAAGCTGAGATCATGACCTGAGCTGAAATCAAGAGTTAACTGACTGAGCCACCCAGGCACTCTAATATCTGTGTTTTTCTATAACTCAATTTATTTTGTGCTTGAAGGACCTTATTTTAAATCTGTATTCTATAAGCCCACGAGGAAATTTGTGTGTTTTGTCTGGCTTCACAAGGTGGCATACCCATTAAGCTATAGCATTAAATTAAAAAAAATCTCAAAAAACATATTTGCATAACATGCGATAATAACCACTTTATTGAAAGTAAAGAACAATACTTTTAAAATTATTTTAGTGTCCAGTCAACCCCATACATTCTCTAGTATAGGAAAATGTGTTCTATTTTTGAAAATGCTACTTATATTTCTCATTTTCATTCAGAAAAATAAAAAACAATTTAATTACAAAGGACTCGATTTTATATATTTGGAAAATATATATAAATGTGGATTGCTAGGGGCGCTTGGGTGGCTCAGTTGGTTGAGCATCTGACTTCGGCTCAGGTCATGATCTTGTGGTTTGTGAGTTTGAGCCCCGAATATCAAAGTGCCAGATATTTTATAAATGTTTTTATTATATCAGAAAAATTCTTATTGGGGTGCCTGGGTGGCTCAGTCAGTTAAGCATCCAACTTCGGCCCAGGTCATGATCTCACAGTTTGTGAGTTCTAGCCCTGCGTCAGACTCTGTGCTGACAGCTCAGAGCCTGGAGCCTGCTTCAGATTCTGTGTCTCCCTCTCTCTCTGCCCCTCCCCCACTCATGCTCGCTCGCGCGTGCTCTCTCTCTCTCTCTCTCTCAAAAATAAATAAACATTAAAAAAATAAAAAATAAATAAATATGGAATGCTTGCCAATGGGGACAGTGTGTAATAAAGTGGGTTTTGAAAACTGATGCTCAAAATATAATCAGAAAGTCACAGAGTGTGTAATGGCAAAGGGATGTTTGGCAGGTATAAATAGGGCAGGCAGTTCTTTCTTTTTCACCACTTTTTTTTTTAATGTTTATTCATTTTTGAGAGTCAGAGAGAACAGAGCATGAGCTGGATAGGGGCAGAGAGAGAGGGAGACAGAATCCAAAGCAGGCTCCAGGCTCTGATCTTCCAGTACAGAACCTGATGTGGGGCTCGAACTCACTGACCACAAGATCAGGACCTGAGCCGAAGTCAGATGCTTAACCGATGGAGCCACCCAGGCGCCCCATTTTCACCACTTTTCTAAAGGTCTCTACTGAACTACAGAAAGCTATGTGGGAGTGGGGACACGGTGGTGAGGAAAAATGTGGGAGAAATTTTCTCTCCACTCCTCCAAAATCTTTACTATGGCTCTAGTCATCTATGGAAACAATAAGAAATAGAGAGCTAATAAAGCTTTCACTGATTAACCAGGCCAGCATTATTTGAATGTACAACAGCCCCATTTCTTATCTAATAAGCATTAAACTCAAATAAGTAAAAACATATTTCTTCTCTCCCTAGTGCTATTATAAGCTTCTTGAGACAACCTGGCTCTTCCTGTTTTGTCCTCCTAACACCTGATATCATATTCTGTCCAGAGAGAAACCTCCATAAACGTTTTCTGCTGAGTTTACTGATCTAATTCTTCCAGAATGCATGACCCTTGACCTTTATTTAACTAGCCTTGCACCTCAATCTCTCCAATCATACCCTGAGGATAATAATTCCACCTCCAGTTAGTATTCAAGCTCATGGGTACGAAATACCTGGCAGAGAGCAGGACTCCATAACTGATGAACCTTCCATCTTCAGCATACAATTTCCTGATTATTTCATTCTTTCCCACTGCTGATCTGTTGTACTCCATAATGTGGCACTCATATGGACATTATAAATGCACATATATTTGCATACTTTCATTAATCGCATGCCACATGCTAACATACCAGCTTCACATTGTTTTATCAAATCATTACAGTTAACATTAATTGGTTCTCAAAAGTCAATGGATTGAACACATTTTTTTTTTTTTTACAGTGACGTATTGTTCAGTAACATCCTCCTAACTGTCAGGCAAGTAACTTGCCTGATTAGCCCTTCTCTGCCTCAAATCATAAGCATATGAACAAATGGGTCTTCTTTGGAGTCCTTCTAATTAAAAGCATTGAGTTAATGCCTTAAAATTATAAGCAGCCCTGGGGCATTTGATTTGAGTTCAAGTTAGAACAAATAATCCAATAGAAATATAAAGCTAGCCACGTACGCAATTTGAAATTTTCCAGGTAAACACTGTTGCAGAATGCTACCGCAATTCAGGTGAAGAATTGTATCTTGAACCATTTATTCTTTTGACTGTCTCTCTTTATTCCATAAAGGATCAAGGACACGTAAGGCAAACTATATACAACAAAACAATGGTAAAATAGGAGTTGGAACCAAATAAATTAGGAAACCAAGAGTGAGGAAAATAAAACACAAATGCACAGACCTAACAGCCACGAGGGCTCACCATTTTAGGGCCTTCACACGTGTTTTTTTCCCTCTTCTTAGAAGAGTCACTTTCCCAGATCTTTAGATGGCTTCTTTCTTGTCATGCGTGGCTCTTCCGAGATACAGGTTTCACAGAGATGCTCTATCTGACCACCTTGTCTGAAATAACTTTCTAGTCATCTTTGCCACCTCCCTTTGCTTTATTTTCATCAGAGGATTTATCAAAATCAAGTCGTTTCTTGTTCACCTGTATGTTTATGTTTATGTTTTGTTACCTCTCTTCCCCAATTCAAATACCAGTGCCAGGAGAGCAAGGGTCTTGTTGAGCTTGCTTGCCTCTGCCTCCTCCAGTTTTGGAAATGGGGCCTGGTATATAAGAAGACACTTGATAAATAGTTTCAAGTGAATAAGTGTTCTTACAAATTTGTTAGATGGCCCTAAGACTGCTGGAAGTCAAAATGAAGAGAGAGGAATGCGACAGGAGGGTGCTTCCCAGTGCTTCACTGGGAAGAAGACTTTTGAAAACAAGCACTTAACTCTATCAGACTAGTACTGCCCAGGAGCCCATTCAGTTGGATACTGACTCACACAATGAGCAGGGCCTCCACGCCAGCAAACTTGGGAACACAAGTCTCCCAGCAAATGAAAGGCAAAGTTGTGAAATAGAACATTGTATAGGGCACAAAGGTACACGGTCTACATTGGAACTTTATGTTAGGCTGGATTCATGCAAACACAGAACTTAGATAAAAGGAGTAGATTTAATTGTGTATGTTCCAATTGTTCCAACACACATCTCATTTCTCTTTATTGGGTTTTTGATAGGAACTGTGAAGAGCAGGGGGAAGCTTTTTAATAAAGTATTTAATTTTTTAGAAGTTTTCCTTTGTTCTTAGTCTCATGATTAGTTTTAACATGCCAAATAAATTGTGAGCTGCTTAAGGGCAGAAACTGTAGCATACTTAAATATTTCTTCTCATTCCTAGGACATAAGATAATGACCGGACATGGCAGATGTTCACTAAGAATCAGGTTTTGGTGATGATAATGGCATTATATGGATTCATTAGTCACACAGAAATCCATTATGTGCATAAATAAATTTTATTGTCCCAGACTCTTTTAAGGTAAGTTGGGAAAGACATTAGCCAGAGTGTGGCACAGGAGGTCAGAGCCAGATGGCCTCATCAGGTGAACTTGGGCCTGAATGAGCACAGCTAATTATACTAAACCAGTCATTCTCCAATGTTGGTGTGGGTCTCAATCACAAAGAAAAGTATTAAAAGTGTAGATGTTTGGCCTCTGCTCCAAACTCACAGATTTATAACCTGCAGAGGTATTGTCTAAACCCTCCCTTGATGTTGAAGGAATACACTGAAAAAGAGTGCACATGAAATATCCAGAGGAAGTAGAGAAACCAAAATGGAGTTATTCAGTTGTCTACTGCAGATACTAAACTACTCTAAAACTTAAAGGCTTAACGTAACCATTTTATCATTGTTACTGCTGTGGCCATGGACAAAGCATGGTCTATAAGACTTGACTCTGCAGTGTTTGTTCCATAGTGACCCAGGAACTGGAAGGAGCTGAACCTGGTCAAGCGTATCTGCTTCTCTGGTCTCAGACCTCCTGTAGGAATCTCTTACATGACCTTTCCAACTGTGGTGACCTCAGAGTGGTCGGGGTAGTGGGACTTCCTGTGGCTCAGGGTGTTGTTCCAGGAGATGGGAAAAGGAAGCTGTCAATGTCCCAAGACGGGCCCAGAAACTGGCACAGCATCACTTCTGCTGCATTCTATTGGTCAAAGCACCTACAGAGCCCACTCAGAATCAAGAGGGGGAGACATAGACCCCTTCTTTCCATTAGAGATGTGTCAAGGGATTTGTAAGTGTCTGTAATCCACCACTAGGATAGTAAATCAGTGAGGCCTTAAGAAATCCTGGTTTGATTTAACTTCAGCAGTATTTTTTTTTTCCAGCTTACCAAATCAAGAGGAAGAGTTGAAAAGTTTTCTAACAATCCAAAATACTGAGTCTATGCCATAAACCCTAGAATATGCAGAATGGATTGGAAATGGTTTTAAAATCAGTTGTAGAAAAGCTTGCTTAAAACATTTTTTTGTAAATGTATATTAAATAGGATTGGTAGGATAAATTAATCTTATGTTAACTTATTATAGATTAATTTTTATTTGAATATGTAGCAAAGGAACATTTTAATGGCAGAAAACATGATGTTTCAATGTTGTATTAGCAAATGTAAATTATGTTAAAGTAGCTATTTTAGGAAGTTTCCTGTTGTTGTTAATCCCCCCCATTGTTATGAAGAAGGAAAATATAGCAATTAAACTTCACTGAATTGAATGCAAATGTCAGCACACTTAATGTTTATCAGTGTCAAGTGGGTAAAAAACTGGGCGGAGTTAGAAAAATTAATTTCAGTGTAGGCCTAGAATTCTCTGGAGTATTTTATGCTGAAAATAAAATGCCCCAAGCATTTCCAGAGCATTTGGATAATAAGAATGCTGTTGTTGCTTTTGTTGCTGGCATTTGTTTTTATCATCCCCAGTTACCTAACTGTATCTTAAGCCAAAACTGTCAGTTTTCACAGGCTTGCATCATTGACCTAATAGAAACAAGCAGAATACTTTTAACTCAGCAAAGGGTTCCATTAGGTAACCCATGGTTTCCCCCTTGCCATTGCATTTTAACTAATTGAAAAGTAGTCCACTTTCTCACACTTTAATCTCTTATCAGAGTAGTCATCTATAATGGAGAGGTTATGTTTTGATTTTTGTAGTTGATATTTCAATTCTTTCATTAAGAACATGATTTGGAGCACTCTTGAATTCCTAGTTAAGTGCCTGACTCACCACTTTTAGACCTTTACTGTCTTTAACTTTAGGTGACTTGTATGGTATATCGTTTTGTTTTACATTGAATACTAATGATTTTGTAACTGGCAGAGGCTCACTGTGTGGTTTTGAGAGTAAAAACCAGACGGGAAGCACTGAAGTGGATAAGACCCAAACAGTCATTGCTTCCCTTGGAAATTCAACCAATGGGAGACATACAAGAAGTTTCTGTGTACTATTATTTATTTCTTAAAAGTAGGTGTTCTAAGTGCTATTTTCAAATGTTCGCCATTTGGAAATAAATGACATTGTGCTATTTTGTAACGCAGATGGCTTTTTAAATGAGGACATGTGCTAAGAGTTAATATGTAACTGACTTGCTAAGGAATAGGTGCCAAATACAGTAAGATCTTGATTGTTAAAGCTTGAATTATTCTATTATTTATAACAAACCCATCTTCTCTAACTGGCTTCCCCAAAATCTTTTATATTACCACCTTCTCCATCAGTTTCTTTGTAATAGGCAAATTAATTACTCACTTTAATGCATAAACTAAACATGTTCTTGACAGATGTGTCATTCTCTCCAAAGAAAATGGTAACAAACTGGGATTGTATCTAATTGACTGATTAAACCCATTGCCCTAAGTGTTGAAAGGGTATCAGATTATATTTATTACAATCCTTTCAAAGACCTTCTACTTGAAATGTTAAAGGCTTTTGGTCCTGAGATTTGTCAATAGTAGCATTTGTAGAAGGATCCTTCTTTTGATGAGTAAAGAAGTGAAACTTCTCTTCTTCATGGAAATGAATAAAAGAGAAGTAGCTTCATGGATATACCCATTATTTGGAATTTCTGAGTGGTTGTCTAAGAATGCAGAAAGTTTGTTATGAAATTTCATAATATATCCTAATGTGTTTTGAACAAACCACTGTAATGCACACTCCATCAAAGCAGGTTCTTTATTTTTTTCACTGTGGTATCTCCGGAACTGAAACCAATGCCTGACACATAATAAGTGTTTGATATCTACTGGATGGATGAATTAAACTCAATGCCATAGAGGTGGCAAACTCTGGGCATTCATATTCTAATTATATAATTTACCTACCGCATGATGATGCATGATAAATTGATCAAGCTATCCTGGTCCAGTAATTTTTAAAAATCTTAATCCATTCATGACAGAAAAACAGGGGTAAAAAGATGAATCCCACCATGAGTATCTCAGATATCTGTGATTCTTTTTTTTAATTTTACTTTATTTATTTTTATTTAAAAAATTTTTTTTAAAATATGAACTTTATTGTCAAATTGGTTTCCATACAACACCCAGTGCTCATCCCAACAGGTGCCCTCCTCAATGCCCATCACCCTCTTTCCCCTCCCTCCCACCCCCCATCAGCCCTCAGTTTATCCTCAGTTTTTAAGAGTCTCTTATGGTTTGCCTCCCTCCCTCTCTAACTTTTTTTTTCCCCTTTATCTGTGATTCTAACCCATCCAGACATATATATTTGTCAAACGCCACAGTTCTTTCCCCGGTTTAGATTTTCAAGTTGGAAAAGCACTTGAGAATCAGAAGGATAAAATATCAGCTATGTATTAAATGCATTTTTCATTTTTCCTCTCAACTTATTTTATTCCAAAATCTTCAGAGTTGCTGACACTTTTGCAGGTATGTAAAACTGTGTTTGTTCACTGACATTCTCTATCAAAGTACCTTCTAGGCACTTTTGTACTTCTGATGTGAGCAATAGAAATATTTCACTGAATTTTAACGCAAATAAGATGCAAGTGACATAAGGTTTACTGTTTCATGAAGTCTCAGCCCTTTAAACTCTATCATGGAAAGGAACCTTGTTGGATATGCAGTAATACAGATCTTGACAGAAATGGGAATATTTCGTCTGTTTTGTGTAGACGACTTATTCATAATATTTCTCTTTCTCACCTTACCAGATATGAGCTATGTGACTTTGAGTGTGTGCATGTGTGTTTGTGTTTGAGAGGGATAGATAGAGAGGGAGAGAGAGAGAGAGAGGTATGGGGGGAATGAGAGAATTCAAAGGCTTATCCAATTACAAGGTAAAATCAGTGGATGGAGTCCTTGCTATTCTCAGGTTATTTTTTTCTTGGTTCATATTTTTTTACACTTACGTAAAAATACTTCTTCAAAACATTTTGAAAATTTTTTGTGGGTTTTTTTGTTCTTTGTTTTTGTTGTTTGTTTTTGTTTTGTTTTGGGGGTTTTGTTTTGTTTTGTTTTGTTTTGTTTTTGAGAGAGAGCAAGCAAGCAGGGGAGGGGCAGAGGGAGAGCATGAGAGAGAATCTTAAGGAGACTCCATGCCCATCAACGAGCCCAACACAGGTCTCTGGGATCATGACCTGAACTGAAATCAAGAGCCAGATGCTTAACCAACTGAGCCCCCCAGGACTCCCAAAGGTGTTTTGTGAATAAATCCTAGAGTTTGCAAAATAAGTGATACGCAATATTTTTTATCCCTTGGGTACTGGTTTGGCTGATTTCTGAAAGGAAGGAGTTGAGGTTTCCCAGCTACATCTGTATTAGTGCTTCCAGAGAATGAAGAAATGATTCCAACTACTCTTATACTGGGCTTCATGCAGGAGATTAGCACTTGCCTTATAATAATCATCTGTGGTGATTACCCAGGTTTAGAAGGTTTTGTGAGCACTGTTTTGTAATGTGAGATTGGCTGTTTTCTACTTCTCTTGGGATGATTGGGTTCTTCAACACCAGAAGAGGCATGAAGTCTTTCTTTGCTGGTTTGAGTCAGAATGGGAGGAGAAGAAGGGACATGTGGAGCTTCTAGGTCTGGTGTGTTCTTAAGCTCCTCAGAGAACTTCTACAGTGACCCCAGGTCTGTCTTTTCAAATAATAAGGTGCCTTGATGAAATTATCCACAATATAATCCACTTCAGAGGTGGACCTGAGGAAAGTGAGGTGTTGTTTTTGTTTTTGTTTTTGTTTTTGTTTTTGTTTAAGATAACCATTTAGGGGCATCTGGGTGGCTTAGTCGGTTAAGTGTCTGACTATGGTTCAGGTAATGAACTCAGGGTTCATCAGTTCGAGCCCCGCATTGAGCTCTGTGCTGACAGCTCAGAGCCTGGAACCTGCTTCTGATTCTGTGTCTCCCTCTCTCTCTGTTCTTCCTCCGGTCACACTCTGTCTCTCTGTCCTCTCTTTCATGAATAAATATTAAAAATTTTTAAAAAGTAAGATAACCATTTATTTTATTTTCAAAGGCATTATTAAGGTATAACTTTCATAAACATTTATTTTTATAAGAACATTTGAGGATTGATTAGGAAATATTTAGTTACTGTGGAAAATTTGAAAAATAACAAATATAAACTCACAATTCTCAGATAGACTTTTCATAAAATTTTGGCTTGTTCCCACCACTTTCCCTCTGCAGATCTACATATACATAGCCCCTCACATCTGTTAAAATGGCTATTATCAAAAAGATAAGAAATAACAAGGATGAAGAGAGAAAGGGACCCTTGTGCACTGTTGATGGTGATATAAATTGACATAACCATTCTGGAAAATGGTGTGGAGATTCCTCAGAAAATTAGGAGTAGAACCACCATAGCAACTCTACTTCTGACTATTTATCCAGAGAAAATAAAAACACTGATTTGAAAAGATATGTGTACCCCTTTGTTTATCGCAGCGTTATTTACAATAACTAAGATATGGAATCAATGTAAGGACCCACTGATGGATGGATGAATAACGAAAAGTTGGTGTACATATATACAACAGAATACTATTCAGCCATAAAAAGAGTGGAATTTTGCCATTTGTGACAATATGGATGAACCTTTAAGGCATTCTTCTGTATGAAATAAATCAGACAGAGAAAGACCAATACCATACGATCTCACTTATAAGTGTAATCTAAAAAACAAAACAAACAAAACAACACAGAAAACCAAGCCCATAGACACAGAGAGCAGATAGGTGGTTGCCAGACTGGAGAGGGAAGTGGGGTAGGCAAAATGGCTGAAGGGGATCCAAAGGTACAAACTTCCAGTTACAAAGCAAAATTGGTCTTGGGGATGAAATGTACAGCATGGTGACTATAGTTAATAATACTTTATTGCATATTTGATAGTTGCTTAGATAGTAAATCTTAAAAAGAAAAAAATATATAACTGGTCACAAATGGTAACTAGATTTCTTGTGGTGATTTCACAATGTATATAAATATCAAATCATTATGTTGTATAACTGAAACTAATAAAACATAATGTCCATTATACCTCAATTTAAAAAAGAAGGAAGAAAAGGCAATTCACACAGTGTAAGAAAACATTTGCAGATCACATATCTGGCAAAGGACTTGTATCAGAATATATAAAGAATTCCTACAATGTAAAAATGAAAAGATAGAAAATCCAATTAAAGATGGGCAAAAGATTTGAACAGACACTTCATAAATAAATGGCCATTAAGCACAAGAAAAAGATCTCAACAGGGAATCATCAGGGAAATGCAAATTAAAAGCCTGTGACATAGTACTACATGCCCACTCAAAAGGCTAAAATTAAAATAACTGGTAATACCAGGCCATGGTGAGGATGTGGAGCCACTAGACTGCTCATGCACCACAAGTGGAAGTTTGAAATGGTGCAAAGTACACTTTGTAATACTGTTTGGTAATTTCTTATCAGGTTTAATGTATATCTACATAGTAATGCAGGTGTTTTCCCAAAAGAAATAAAAAAGGATGTCTACAAAAATACCTTTACCAGATTATTCAGAGCAGCATCATTAATAATAGCCAAAACTAGAAACCAACAAAATGCTCATCCAGAGGAGAATGGAAAAAGAAATTGTGGTGTAATCATTTGTAATGAATACTACTTAGTAGTAAATAAGGAATGTACTACCGATATGAAAATTAACACAAGTGAATCTCAGAAACAATACGCCAAAGAAGTCAGACACAAGACAGTGCATTTTTTTTATTCCATTTATGCAATTCTAGAACTGAAAAACTACACCATGAAGAAAGAAATAAAAACAGTGTTTATCTTTGGATGGTAAATGTGAGAGCACGTCTTGGAGTAATGGAAACATCTTATATCTTATGGTCACACAAGTATATGAATTTGTCAAAATACATCAAACTGCATACTTCAAAAAAGTAATTAGGATAATATTTCATGTAGATATTTGTAAGTTGAGTTTTTATTTATTATAACATGCAAATTTAACCTTTGATCAGAAATTATTCAAAACCTTACGTGAATAATTATGATGAAAAGATATGATGTTTGAGATTTACTTCAAAGTAATTCAGGGAGGGGGAATGAGGCACAGATAAAGTAAGGTAATGTTTAGTTGATACTTGTTCAAGTTGAGTGCTGAGTACTTATGATATCTTTATGTGTTTCTTCTGTATACTTTCATTCAGTTGACATTTTCTGTAATAAAACTATTTAAAACCTTATCTTTAGCGGTTACTTTATATTTGAATTTAGAAGTTTATTAAAGATTTAGGTTGTTGGTAGTTCCTTACTGTTGTAAACAGCACTGTGGTAAGCAGAAGGTGGAAGGGTTTTTTTTGTTTGTTTGTTTTTTAATGTTTGTTTATTTTTGAAAGAGAGAGAGCACTTGCACACGTGAGCAGGGGAGGGGCAGAGAGAGAGGGAGAGAGAGAGAATGTAGTGGCAGGCTCCGAGACGTCAGCACAGAGCCCAACAAGGGGCTCAGTCTCACCAACCATGACCTGATCCGAAATCAAGAGTCAAGTTGAACCCTTAACCAGATGAGTCACCCAGGCACCCCAGAGATTTTTTTAATATGAGAGGTGTTGGTACCCTGCCCATATCCCTGTCACTAGGCTGGTCACCCAGTTCTCGGCTATGATGTACTTGGCTACTAAGGATTCACCCCTGAGCTGCCTTACGTTGTATTACACTGAGGGTGGTAACACAGGCAATGCCTGACTTACACGAGGGTGTAAATGTGCAACTCTTTTACCTGTACTTGGGACTTTTGCTACAGAACTACTCAAGGATTTGGTATAGATTCCAAATTGTTGCATAGCTTCTTCCCTACTTGTCCCACTTCACTCACCCCCCTACAAGTATCTCCCGGGAGCTTTCCATCAGAAATCACAGAATCTCCATCAATCAAGAATCTCCATCTCAGCCTCTGATTCTAGGAAACCCAACCAAGATAAAATGACTACTATGGAAACATCAGACACCAGCTTACAACCAAGGCTGCCTGTCAACTGAAAGGCTCATGCTTGGAATGACCTGAACGAACTAGAGCAACCTACCTTACTTTTTTGAGTAATGGAAATTTCTCTAAGGAACCCTTAACTCACTTTAGCAATGGTTAGTATTTAAATTCCTAGACCCACCCAGATCATTTAAAACTTAATTGCTCTGGAAGGTAACAAATGGGCATTTTTAGAATTTTTCTGACTTCTCATCATAACATAGTATCAAAATTTATTGAACTGCACTTGGTAACTGTTTCTGCTACACAGTTTTATACAGTAAAACTCCAAAGAGAGGTATTCAGTAAATCTATGTAAATTTTAGACTTAATGACTTTGTCCTAGACAGTGCTGTCATAGAGATCAACATTTAATTGATAGCTTATATTGTGAAAAATATACATGGGGAATGTTCATAGTCCTGTTTAATCTCAGCAGTGGCATGTTAAGAAGACAAATGGAGATTTGGAAACATTTTCCTAAATAAAATACCTCATTTTATGAGGTGCTGATAAGCAGTGTTTACAAGATTAAATAATTTAGTCCTCATATATTTAATGAATACCTGAAAAGTAAGTGTAACTCTGCTAAGGGCTGGAAACCTAAAGTAGTAGAATTTGGCATGGAATTTGCTCCCAAGAGGATACCATAATCTATTATGGGGAGGGGATGGGGTTTGAAGGTGAGCTCAGATCTGTAAATAATTTATAAGTAAGTATCTGTGCACTAGACCTGCCTACCACATAGTAGAATACAAGGTATGATTTTGGCAGTGAAATTAGCCAAGTACGAAAGGAATTTAGAGAAAACCTCTGCCAGGAGCTGAATACTGTTATTCTCATTAAAGGTGACTATTACATAGCTACAGTATTCCACCTGGATTACTTAGAGAGATAAGCAGTTATGAGAAATGTAAATGTCTTCATATCTATATAACTTCATTTTTTAAAAAGCATAACTTGGCTCCACACCTTCTCTTTCACCTCCTTCTTCCACTACATTCTTGGGAGTCTGAAAGGTGTCTTTGATTTAGGAGGTTTTTCAAATGTTTATGTTGCAGCAAGTTCTGGTTTTGGTCAGGGAAGTGATGAAAACTGTAATTGCCTCCAGAAGTCAGGTGGGTCCAAGACATGGAAACAGCACAGGGCTTGGCAGTGTCCTGGTGGTCTCAGGTCATCCAGAGAACAGAAGCCATGCAGTCAGCAGCAGTGCCTGGGTAGATCTAAGCTCTCGCTTTTCGAAGTACGGGTTTGAAAGAGACTTTTGTAGCCTGGTCGTGGTCACCCTGGAGTCTTCCATATCTGAATGTAATGGGGAGCTGTGTCCTGTCTGCAGATTTGGGATTCTCTGTTGACTTCCAGTGCCACAGCGGTTCCATTAGGTTAGATCCTTGGCTTATTTAATGAAGAACCCTTCCTCCTTACGGCATCTGAGGGCTCATTCACAGTGACCCAGTCATCTCTAGAGGCAAGAAAGAAGTAATCCAGTTGCACACTATATAAAATGTCTTGAACCAGGCAAGAAAGAACTCTAGAACTCTGGTAGGTTGTAATATTGTCAAAATATCTGCTGTCCCTTCCCATCTGTCTCTTCTTAATGAGGCTCTTCCTTCAAAAGTATCCTCCTTCCTGCCCCATTACTGTAAGACTGGAATACTGTGTCTTGCTTTGAACAATGAGATATAATAGAAACAAAGTAATCCATTTCCCAGCAGAAGTTTTCAGAGACACTGAGTGGTTCTGCCTGGCAATCTCCTGGGTCATTCAGCCAGAGTTTGGGGTTTTAGAATCACTTTGTCAATTTCTGCAAAGAATTTGGGATTTTGATTGAGATTGTGTTGAAAACGTAGATGAATTTGGAGAAAATTTATAGTTTAAAAACTTGAACATGGCACATCTTTTAGTTCTTTAAATACTTTCAGTGATGTTCTTTGTTCTTCAGTGTGCAAGTCTTTCACATCTTTCTTTTTTAGATTTATCCATAAATATTCCATATTTTTCACTATTGCTTTTTCCATTTCAATTTCCAGTTATCTGTTGCCAACATATAGAAATAAAGTTGATTTTTGTATATTGATCTTGAATCCTATAATTTCTCTAAATTTGTTTATTGATTGTAATAACTTTTTATATATTCCACTGGATTTTCTACAAAGATAACCATGTTCTTCTTTTCTAGAAGAAGAGCATTGTTGAAGAGCAGGTATAAGTGCAGCTACAAGTGTCTTGTTGCTGATCTTAAAGGGAAATCAGTTAGTATTTCATGATTGAACATGGTATTGGCTACAGGCTTTTCATAGATGCCCTTTATGTAATGGAGAAAGTTCCTATTTTGCTGAGAGTTTTTATCAGGAGTGTGTGTTGGATTCTGTCAATTTTTTTTTCTATACCCCTTGATATGATCAATATGACTTTTCTTTTTAATTTATTATTATGGTGAGTTACACTGATTAATTTTTAAAGGATTAAAACCACATTTTCATTCCCAGGATAAAATCCTCACTTGATCATGCAGTGTTCTTCTTTGCCTGTATTTTTGGATTCAATTTGCTAAAATTTTGTTTCCAAATTGGCACCCTTATTGAGGAAAGACATTGATTTGTGGCTTTCTTTCATTTTGTCTGATTTTGTCATGGGGGTAAAACTGGTCTCACAAAATGAGTTGGGCATTCAATTGTCTTTGAATTTTCTCTAAGATAGTTTATAAATAACTAGTATTATTTTTCCCTTGAATGGTTGGTAGAATTCACCCGTGAAGTCATCTGGGCTTGAAGTATTCTTTGTAGGAAGAGTTTTCATCTCACATATTGTAATTTTTATTTCTAGAAGTTTGATTGGGTCTTTTTTTATATCACCATGTCTCTACTTAACATTTTGTACATATGTAAGATAGTCATGAAAACTGCTTTAATGTCCTTGTATGCTCTTTCTAACATCTGTATCAGTTCTGGGTCAGTTTCAATTGCTTGATTTGTCTCCTCATTATGTATTGTATTTTCCCACTTATTTGAAAATCTGGTCATTTTTGATGGATTAACAGGCATTATACATATTATATTGTTGGATGCTGGATATTTCTCTACTCCAATATTTTTAGCTTTGTTCTGGACAAAGTTAAGCTACTAAAAAACTGTTTAGTTCTCTGAGTCCTGCTTTTAAGGTCTTTTTTTTTTTTTTTTTTTTTAGACTACAGTGGTGGTCAGCCTACTGTTGATTATTTCACATTACTGAGAAAATACCATTTTGTCTACTCTCCCCAACATCCCACGAATGAGCTTTTCCAGTCTGGCTGGTGGGAATAAGTACTATTCCAGCTTGTGTGAGTGCTGACCGTCATTTTAATCCTCATGAGTTGTTCTTGCCTCAGCCTTGGGTGGAATCCTTATACGCATGGTCTGATATTACTCAGGTGAATACCCAGAAGGGGCCATGTGCAGATCTCCAGAGTTCTTTCTTTCTGCAGCTCTCTTTTCTCTAGTACTCCTGTGTTAGTCTGCCTTGATTCTCAGTCCCATTTCCTCAGCTCAGGGAATCTCTGCAATCCCTTCTTCCTGCACTAGAGCTTTCTCTAGACAATATAAGCATGTCTCAGAGACATTGCAGGTTTGATTCCAGACCACCACAATAGAGTGGATATTTCAATAAAGCAAGTCAAGGGAATTGTTTGGTTTCACAGTGCATATAGCATATGTTTACCTATATTGGAGTTTATGAAGTGTACAATAGTGTTACGTCTAAAACAACAATGTACTTGCTTTAATTTAAAAAATATTTTATTACTGAAAAATGCTAACCGTCATCTGAGTCATAATCACTGATTGTGGATCACCATAACAAACATAATAATAATGAAAAAGTTTGAAATCTTGTGAGAATTACCAAAGTGTGACTTGGAGACAAGAAGTGAGCAAATGTTGTTGGCAAAATGGCGCTTATAAACTTGCTCAACACTGGGTTGCCATAAGCCTTAAATTTATAAAACAAAACAAACAAACGAGCAACCATGTCTTATCTGTGAAGGGTAATAAAGCAAAGTTCAGTAAAACCAGGGGGGTGTGCCTGTATTTGGGTTATATTATATATGTATATCTATATATATATATGTATGTATATATATGTTATATCATATATATATGTGTGTGCGTGTATGTGTATATATATATGTGTGTGTGTGTGTGTATATATATATATATATATATATATATATATATATATATAGGCTTATTCTCATTCTCATTTACTTCTTTCATCCAGAGTTCACTATATCTTGCAAATGGTTGTTTCATGTATTTTGGCTGTTGTTTCAGGTAGGAGGGTAATTCTGATGCGTATTACTCCTTTGTGGCTAGAAGCAGAAATAACTAAATTGATTTAGAAATGAGTACATAATCTTTTTCAAGGTGTGGTGGGCTAAAGAAGTTGTCTCCAAATTGTACTATTTATCTTGGCCACATCATTTACTTAGCTGACCTGCTCATTTTTAATGAATGCTTGTTTTGCCGACCATTTTTTTCCAACCAGCCCCTCTGTTTGTTAAAAAACAATCCACCCCCAACTGTTGCCACTTTTATTTACTTACATAGAGTTCATTGTTTAGGCTCCTGGCCCTTCTGATGTATAAAGAACTTATTTGTATGTGTGAGTCACCCTCTTTTATGTAGTTTGAATGGTTAACTGCATCTTCCAACTGGAATTCTAGTGATGTCCATAAACTGTTCACATGGGTCTTTTGTAAGTGTGCACCAAAGAAAGTTTTATGTAAATGTTTGGCATAATTAAGTGTCTTTTCTTGGTTTTTAAAAAATAACATGGCATAATTCTAAATAATTTAAGCAGGAAATGTTTGTTTTTGTTGAGTCAGATTTCCTCCTGCACCTCTGTTGGAGAATAATTTATTGGCTTATAGTTTCAGTGTGATAAAATGGGGGAAAATGATGCATTTCCTCTGTGCACAAATGATAATGTAGACATTAAGTCAGGAACTAAGAATGTCTGCCTTGGAATATATAATAGGATTAAACCTAAATGCAAATATTCCCAGAGGTAGATTTTTCATATAATGATTTAGTCTTGAATGTGGAAATTTGTTTTCATGCCTCAAACACAACGGGTATTTTATATGTGCCCATTATTTTGGTTTATTTCTTGAATTATTTTCAATTACATAAATGTATGAGTAGTATTAGCATTCTTATTATAAAGAAGTCAAACAATTCAGATAAAATAAAACTCCCCTGGTATCACCTTCTCTATGTCCAATCTACCTCCTAGGAGAGAGGTAGTCATTAAAATGGGTTTGATGTGAGTACCTCCTAATGATGGCTCCAAGATCCCTTTCTGCACCCCATACCTGACACCTGTGAGGCTTGGATACTCATGGGAAGCTCTCTCTTTTTGTAAAAGTCTACCCCTGCACTGTGATTTTGTTTCGGTCAATCCTGCATCACCCATCTTTCAATGATTGCTCAGTTTCTGTTCGTCAAAGACACCATTTCTCGTTCTATCATTTGGATGACAACATGGTAGAATATGAATACTGACTTTTGAAAAAACTTTATTTCAGCAACAACCTCTGAATTCAGAACCAAAATAAATATATTATAGGGTAAATTTTTCTTGTCTAGGTTGTACAACGAATTCAATTTTCACCTAATTCTAGACCATTGGATTTTAACTAATGGTTTGATTTTATGGCAGCTTCCAAAGGTAATAGTATTTAGGATCGATGAAGGGCTCTGGTTTGCTTTGGGTATCAGGAGAAGTTATTAAATCTTCATATAATTTTTAAAACTTAGCAAATGGGATTATAATGCTTCGTTTCTCATAAAGTTTTCAGAGTGCTGCATGCTTTAGCATGATTCAGAGGTGAACCTCAGATAGAAGAGTCTACATTCACACCCTAGAAGATTCTGAAAAAGAATTAGTAATATCTTGAGCATTTGACAAACTGGAAGGTTATAAGAAAACATTTGGGAACATTGTTTTCCTTCTGCTTTTTAAAAGTTTATATATCTTTTTCTCAAATTTTTCTGTAGATGCTCAGAGGTTTCTCAGGTTGAATTATTTTGTGTTTAAGAATTCTAAGACAAAAATTACCAGGAAATTAACTCAAATTACATAAGAATGTATTCTAGACAAGATAGGTCAAGCATTATTGTAGTGGGGAAAATGCTATGATCCATCACAATATTTTAAAATTAGTAATGTATTTTATATACTTGAACATTTTCTTTCATGTCAGAAGCTAGCTTGATCTTTAGTCAGAAAGCCAGCTGCCAGTTTGAATGAAGTACTTTAGGAACTAAAAAAGGAGAGAAAATAGGCTTTTCTCAGTCTAATTGTGGGTGCTCTTTAAATGTGTCAAAATTTCTTCCCTTATTGTGTGAAAATTTCTAGAATTGTTTTCCCTCCAACAAAATTTATTCCTACTCCTCCCTCCTTCCTTCTCCATTACCTATGGTTTACAATATTAGCTTTACCATTGGATTCTTTTGGACCTTAACTTTTTTGGAATTTAACTTTTGCCTTTCAGTCTCCTGATCTGTAAATGGTACTTCTCTATGTCACAGGGTTTTTATAATAATGATTGAGTCCCAATATGTGAGAAAGTCAAACTGTATGTTTGTTTTCCTTTTTATTGTTCTACTCTGAGATTTTTTTCCGACTACTCTGAGATTTAGTTCAAAATTGTTTTTTAAAAAATTTATGAAGAAGAAGGGACATGAACCCATGAGCAGAAGGAGAAAAATACCACCATCAACAATGAACTGATAGATAGTATCAACATTTATTGAGCACTTACTGTGGCTGCTTGCCATGTTAAGCCCTTCATTTGCATAAATCCATTTAATCTCCTCACAATCTTATGAAATAAATGCTATCATTATGTCTGTTTTATATTTAAGGAAGCAAAGTCTTAGAGACATTAAGCCAAGATCTCACAGCCAGTATGTAATGGGGTCAAAATGTAGATCTCAACATTTTGGCTTCAGACCCTGCATTTGTAGCTTGGTTGGTGTTTGAAGCAGGACTGATACCCATGAAATTTGAATCTGGCCCCATTTGATCTGGTCTTACCTACCGTTCTCACCAGTCTTGTCACCGAACTACATTGGCCTCAATAACCAACCTCTTTCTTACCTCCGGGCCTTTGTATATGCTATTCCTTTCTGCAATTTTTCCAGATCCTCGCAGCTCAGCAAAATGTCATTTCCCCAAAGAGCCTTTTGTGATCTCTATTGAAAGTAATAGCATCCTTTCCTACATACCACTTTTATGTTTCCCTTATTTGCTTTTTCAGTATACTTCCCACATAGTATATTACCATCTTTAGTTGTTATGTTTTATTTTTTGTTTCCAGTCTGCCTCCTGAAGGAGGTAAGCTGTAACAAAACATATATATTGCCTTTTTATTTGCTGCTTTATCTTCAGTGCCTAGTATGATTCCTGACACATAATAAATGTTCAGGGTAAACAACTAAATGAGAGGCTTTTACATTGTATTGTAATAAAGGTATGTCCCAGATTGATAACATCTAGAGGGAATTTATCCGGGGCGCCTGTGTGGCTCACTCGATTAAGTGTCTGACTCGATTTCAGCTCAGGTCATGATGTCCCAGTTCCTGGGATTGAGCCCCACATTGGGGCACTCACAGCACAGAGTCTGCTTGGGATCCTCTCTCTCTTCTCTATGCACCTCTCCTGCTGGTGCTCTCTCTCTCTCTCTCTCTCTCTCTCTCAAAATAAATAAACTTTAAAAAATAAATGAAGAGAATTGATCCTCCAAAAATGTGGGATACTTCATATGCATCCTAACTTTGCAATGAGTAATAACTAGGGATTTTCTCAGTTCCCTCTTATGGGCCTCTTGAGGAAATGCTGATGGACTAGATAAACAGGCCACACCCTAAAGCCACTTATAGAGAGATTGTCTTCTCGGGCTACTATTTGGCATGAGATTGCTAAGGGCATTCTTAAATGTGATCTACCATTGGTGTGACTTGGAAATTGGTCAGGGAAAGACTGTGTAGATGGACCCTAAGTCAAAGCACTGACTAAGTTGGCCTGTATTCCACAAAATATAGTCATTTGGTCAGTGGTATATCTAACACCAAACCTTTATATTCCTGTCAATACTTTAAATATTAGCCTTCATGCTCATTTGTTATAATAAAGCTGATTGTAATGAAAGAGATAATGCTCTTATTTTATAGATGGAAGAACTGAGTCAAAGAAATGAAAGACTAGGTTATATGGGGTCTTTGTGTACTGGGTTTGAACTACTTTGAACATATTAAAAGCCTGCTCGACATAAAATCTTATTTTTTAACTTTCTTTTAATGTTTATTTATTTATTTTGAGGTAGAGAGATAGAAAGCGTGCACACAAGCAGGGGAAAAGCAGAAATAGAGGGAGAGAGAGGATCCCAAGCAGGCTCCAAGCTGTCAGTGCAGAGCCCAGTGTGGGGCTCGATCTCACTAATTGTGAGATCATGACCTGAGCTAAAATCAAGAGTCAAAGTTTAACCGACTGAGCTGCCCAGGTGCCCTAACAGAAAATTTTAAAGAACTACTATGATTACAGTGAATGGTACATATAATGTATGTGCATGTGATGAATCTGATAAGTATACATTAGATGTACTAGTGAATTTAATTGCTTGGAAATGAAGGGAAAATCTACAAAATTTTTATTTAGGCTTATGTACTCTATGTAGAAAAATAATTGATATTTGGAAGTAAACAGCAAATCTGCATCTTATTTGGTGTATAACTGCTGCCTATATATCAATAGCAAAATGTTTAAATTTTGTTAATTTACTAAATGCATTGTTGAATATTTTGAAACACCCATCTGATATTTGTTACTGAACTTTAAAATAATATATGAGGATTTAGGTAAATACCGTCTGTCTAAAGTAATTTTGGAAAGCAATTCAGAAGATAATATTTGAATACAATTCTGCCAGCAATTATTAAATATGTTTTGAGAAGAAAATTACTATCCAAAATACCCATCTTATCCTTGGCATTTTCTGAAAAACAAGTCAATTTTTTTCTAAGTTTTTGAAGGCTGCTCACAGCAGTTACAAACCACTTAATTATAAAAGGTTTAACCATGCATTTTACCATAAAATGGATCAGTTGTGGCTGTTGGATTATAGTTTTAGGTGATTTTATGTAAATTCAAGCATTACTTTAATTCATTGTTGATTAATAAGATTACTTGTGTGAAAAATGTAAGATTAATAATAGTGACTCACCCATGCTCATGTTCTAGCTGTTGAGCCCAGTTTTTTCACATGGTGGTAGTGGCAGGGGTCCCAGTACAGCAGGGGACATTGGAAAGCAAACATTCTGGCTTCTGTTTTATTATTGTAAGTGCATGCCATATAAAAATTGACCAGATTATCCATAACCCTTCTGCTATCCCTTGTCAGGGTTGGAAACCAATGAGAAAAATCAAATTCATATGGCTGATGGAGTATTCGTGAGTTTTTTTTGGAGTCTACCCCTGTGCTTAGATGAATGCTCATCTAATTTTGAATCAGTATGTGATTTTCATTCAGAAAATATGTATTTTACTACAACTTCCCTAACGAGTAAGAACTACAATAGCTTAGGCACTTACAGGATATTTTAGGTAAGGGAAAAAAAGAACAAAATAATAATTCTGAGGAAGGCACAGGCATTGCCTTTTTTCATGGGGTTTTCCTGTTTTCTTCTTTTGCACACATCATGCAGAGATGCGTTCTCATCTGTCCACCTGGCCTGTTGAACACTAACACAACATGAAGGCAGAATACTCAGCAGGAGTTGCATTAGGGGGAAGTCAAACAACTAGACAATTTGTTTTATTTTGTCATTAGAAGGCCAGAAATACATACAGAATCAATGCCCAGTATTTTGTGTCATATGTTCATGGAAGAGAAGGTAAAGAAGCTGTATAGCAGAGAAACATATTTCTATACTTTGATTCACAAAATGTAGGGTATCTGGGTTGCTATTTTATTTTTTTTTATTTTTTTCCAATATATGAAATTTATTGTCAAATTGGTTTCCATACAACACCCAGTGCTCATCCCAAAAGGTGCCCTCCTCAATACCCATCACCCACCCTCCACTCCCTCCCACCCCGCATCAACCCTCAGTTTGTTCTCAGTTTTTAAGAGTCTCTTATGCTTTGGCTCTCTCCTACTCTAACCTCTTATTTTAATTCATACAATCTTTTTTGGTATGTGTGTATTTTTTGGTATGTGTGTCAATATCTCTATTATGTTATAATATTTCAAAAGATCTACTTCTCCTGTATTTCTAACACTGGAATAGGTATGTTAATTTGCTGTGTTTTGGATAAAAGTGGAAGCACACTTAAAGGTAAATATTTGTGAAGATTTCTGTGTGGTTCACAAAGTTTTCTTTTTAGTCATTTTTTTCATTAATTCACTCAACAAATATATATTAAATGCTTATATGTGTTACACATTGTTCTGGGTGGTAGGAACATGTTGATAAATGAGACAGGCCGCATCCTTGCTCTCCTTGAGGTTACAGTCTATTAGATACTAGATAGATAACTCAGTCTTTTGCTTTTTAAAAACAACCTGCTGATAACATTTTTAATGAAAATCATGATGTAAGAAACTTACTAAAGGGATTCAGAAAACATTACATGACACATTTGAACTGGATTTGGTATGCTGGTGATTCTTTTATAAGTTTATTAATTTAAGAACAGGTCACTTTGAATGGAAACATCTATAAAATCAGCCCATGAGGTAAAAAAAAAAAAGCTAGAGAAAGAAGCAGAGTCTAAGGAAGTACACAGAACATTTAAGATACCTTTAAATTCTCTTTCTTACCATATACATTGTTCTCTGGAGCATTCAAATATTTTATAGCCAATACAACTCATTTTTTAGTTTAGGTTCTGTATGCTATTCTAGTCTTTAGGATTGTAAAGATCTTTAAGACACGTCAGTAACCAATTGTTCCTAAGATGCTAACAGCGCTGCTGACAGTCTAGAGCTTAGCAAGATCCACTGATATGAGCAACGATGGTAGGAATCACAGAATGATAACAATCACAGAAGTCATGCCTGAGAGGTTACTGTGTGCACAAATAGTTCACAGTCCACAGGCATTGCTTTCTCTGCAGTTTGAGAAGGTAAACTTTTACCAAATCTTTGTCCTTCATCTTTTTTAATACACTCCTAGCTAGTGATTACGAGCCCATGCTCAGATGTCATTGGCCTGAATCCAAGTCCTGGAGTCACTCTTTATGGCCCTGAGCAAGTGAGTCACCCTTCAGTATACTTAGTTTCCTCCTCAGCAACAAGGGATTCATGAGGTAATTCCTAACTCGCTAGTAGGCTTAAATGAGATCATGCCTGAAATAGTTCACAGCAGTGCCTGGAGCATTCCCCAGATTTTGGCTATTGGTATTCCTATTCATATTTGTGTCCATATATGCATCAGCTCTATTAAATAAACATAAAATGCATCACTGTTTCCTCATGTAGCCTGAAAGAAGGGTTTCCTCTCTGATTTCTTGCCCTAAGTTCCGGCCCCAGCCCTCCATCCACAATGTGTATTGTCTTTTTAAGATTTCTGAGAAATGTTGACAGTTCCCATCCAGACACTCCCTTTGGTATTCCTGAGAATGATCCCCAGTCAACACCCCCCCCCCCCCCCGCCTTCTCCTCACACTGCCAGCTGCATGAGAGAAACCTAGTGTGGAGGCGTGGACCAACAAGACAGAGGCCGTATTGCATTCATGGCCAGGGACAGATAATGCCTTTTCAACAACAAAGACCAACTGCCAAACCAATACCACGTGGCATAATTTCTAACTGCAAATTCATTTCTTCACTTAGGGGCTCAGTAACCCCCTCCTCTGTAGTGAAGCCGGACTGAGAAGGGCTCTGTCAGCCAGTGCCTTGTACACCAGCATTCCTCAGGTGCCCAGCACCGATGCATCGGGGGCACTCAGTGTGTGCTTGATGAAGGAGCTAAAACACAGTGGTGCTCTTTGCATCAGAAACAGTGAGCTGGATACAAGTCACCTCCAGCGTGTCTTCCATGAGGGCATGCCGAAATCTGTCCCCCGCCCCCTACCTGTAGCTACTCTGGAAAGAAACCTTTGCCAGCTGGCTGCACAGTCCACCCTGAGGTACTAGACAGCAACCCTGGCCCACTAGATTTTTCAGACTGGATGAAGGGAAATACCAGTCTGTGCTAAATTCCATGCAACAGATCATAGGATACAGCCTCATGCCATGATTCTGGCCTGCCGCCTAACTCTCCTGTAGACTTGAGATTCCCCTAATTTTTTTTAAAGGATAGATTAATATGATAGTCACAGAATCAAAGAGTTTCCGAACTGGACAGGGCCTTACAAATAAATGAAGGGCTCTTGGAGTGAGAGTCTTAGTTAGGAGAGGAGTTCAGTGACTATCTAAGACTAGACCAAGGCAGTTCTGAGGTTACTGAGTCAAGGTCACAGACATTCTAACCGGGAAGTGAGTGATCACATCAGGAAAGAGTTTTCAACTCCCACACAGTAGACATTCTACAATCTTGGAAGCTATTGCTCTCCTGGTTTTACAGAGGAGGAAACTGAGGCTTTGAGAGTGGCTTCTGGTTTGCAGTGTGCAGTTTTAAGGTCTTAACATGCATTTACAAATAGTCTTCTTTTTAAAAGACATTAAGAAGTACAGCACTATATACCATATACCACCATTTTGGGGGAAAAGATATCTATAAGCATGTTTCAAATTTTTCTTGCTTCCATTGTGCATGTGTTTTATTTTTCTTAAGGTTGGTACTTTCTTCTAAGGGTATGAGGAAGGCCATTCCAAAAAACAAGTAATCAATTAAGAAAATAAAATGTATAGTTAATGCCTTTGCATCAGTAGTTAAATGTATTTAAAATGTATCATTGTTACAACTAAAGTTATTTTCCTTTTTAATGTGGATAGTGAGTATGGCATAAAAAATGCTGTTACATAAACTGATAACAAAAATTTAACATGTGTCACAGGTAGGGTCTAAAGATAGTGTAACTATTAAAAATGCATGTTCTTAAAGTATTCCAGAAAGGAAACAATACTTGACATGAAATATTCTGACATTTAAATCGTTTCTTATTCTTGCCAGCACTGTCACAGTCAATGATAAAGGTAGTATTAATAGCCATACATTCTTCTGAAAATTAATTTTCTAACATCTTTCAATTGACAAGGCAGATGGACATGTTTACAGTTTAAAATATTTCATTCTATTATTTGCATAGATATTAATATATATATGTCCTTGTTTGGAGGAAATAAAATGCTTATTTATTTTCTGGTGCATGGATTTGCATTAATTAAATACAGTTTTTTTTTTTCCTACCTAAGTTCATTTATCCATTGAACATTTTCAAGTTCTAGTAATTCTTTGAACAACTGCATTCTCATAGATAAGAAATTTTCCACAGCTTTGCTGACTGGTAAGTGGTAACTCCATTGTTGGTTCCAAGTAATTCTCCAAACGCTAGTGTGTAACCCTTGCAGGAAATATTTTGTTTGGTGTGCATCTTTGCAGAGTCCTTAGAAAATGTGCAGGAAGAAGAGCTGTACAAAACTCCAATCCCAGATAATATTTTTGGCATTTTGCTGATAATTCCTAGAGAGAATAGATTTATAAAATTAGTTTAACTTTAGTCTATTCCTGTGCCTCAAGTTTTCCCATCTCCTTTCCCCAAGTCCTAGAAAATCCATAAGCCTTGGACGCATTTAATCTCCTCTTCTATTGTACTCCAACTAATCACCTCCCTTGCACAATCCTAGGCAGCAGTAGATAGAAGGAGGGAGGATGTGATCCTTCCACTGACCAGTTATGTGCTGTGACATCTTTGACACCTGAGTTGACCACTATATGGACCATGACAGAATGAGACCCACCTTAGAGGTTAATATGAAGATTAAAGTAGTTAATAAAGCAGCAGTAGTTAATAGTTAATATAAAGATTAAAGCATCTACTTTGTGGGTTATGGACCACAAAGACCACCACCAGTAGTAGAGAACTAGGAAGTAATCTTTCTAGTCATCAATCGGATAAGCATTTCGTTCAACACACCTCTAACAATACAGTGTGCCCAAACTCATTAGAATGACACCAGGTTTCTAACTATGGCTGGTGGCTGCTTGGACCAGCTATTTCTTTTTTTAAAAAAGTGTTTTTGAGAGACAGAGAGAGAGAGAGAGAGAGAGAGAGTATGTGTGTGTGGGGGGGGGGGGGGGGAAGGACAGAGAGAGAGGAAGATACAGGCTCCAGGCTCCGAGCTGTCAGCACAGAGCCCGACACAGGGTTTGAACCCACCAACTGTGAGATCATGACCTGAGCTGAAGTCTGACACTTAACCGACTCAGCCACCCAGGCGCCCCCATTTCTTTTATTTCTTAGAGACCCTCCACATGAACTTTCCTTTCCCTGAGATTCCTGGTAAGGTACCTTCTGTGTTCCTCCTACACATGATTCAACATCATTGCCACCTTGACATCCATTCTTCTCTCCAAGCACTTTTACATCTCTCTTACCTGAAGGGTTGGCAGACTCCCTTTTGTCTGCCACATGAATGTACCTGAACTGCAGTTAACAGAATAAGTCTTCAAAAAATACCAGCTTTTCTCCCTTCTCCTTTCTTTCCTATTGAACCCTATATAGTCACATGGACAATTTATTAAATGAATATGGAGTGAAAAGAAAGTACTTTATTTCTTATCTCACAAATTTATAATCAGGTTCTGTTGATTAATTTTCCCCTTTCCCTGATAAATTGCAATGATTAGATCATCACATATTTATAAAATAGTGTCTTTTTAGAAATATTTAAAACTATAAATGAGAGTGTAGACGGTAACTACCATTAAAATAAAAGATAATTTGTGCTTCTCATACATTCATCTAAAAACCTCTGGAGCATGCATGAGTGTAATGAAAAGAATGCTTAGGAATCAGAGGTTAGGGCCTGGCTAATATGATCAGGCATTAGAGAGAGACTTTTTATCAGATACTTTGTTTTTACTTTTTACTTTTTGAATCACAGGAGTATATTTCTCATTCAAATATTAAGTAACTTAAATAAACATGTAATATACAATTTTTAAAGTCTAGGAAAGTCAAATGTAAAAGTTTTATTCACTCCAGTAATTTGTTTGGGGTTTTTAATTTTTTTAGCATTTATTCATTTTTTAGAGACAGAGTGGGAGTGGGGGAGGGACAGAGGGAGAGGGAGACACAGAATCCAAAGCAGGCTCCAAGCTCTGAGCTGTCAGCACAGAGCCCAAAGTGGGGCTCAAACTCACAGACTGCGAGATCATGACCTGAGCTGAAGTCGGATGCTTAAGGGACTGAGCCACCCAGGCACCCCTACCCCTATTCACTCAACTAATTTGTAACTTACCTGAGTGATAGGCTTGCAGAGGAGAAAAGAATGTGACTGGCTTTGTCACTATTTCCACCTCTTGTCTTAATATTTTTCCTACATTACTCAGTATGACACTTCTGACATCTCTAGTGTGCAGCAGGGATAAAGAGAAGAGACAAATGACATAAAGAGTTCACTTGAAAGGCCTAGTTTACGGGCGCCTGGGTGGCTCGGTCAGTTGAGTGTCCAACTTCAGCTCAGGTCATGATAGTTCATGGGTTCCAGCCCCACATCAGGCTCTGTGCTGACAGCACAGTGCCTGCTTTGGATGGATTCTCTGTCTGCCTCTCTCTCTGCCCCTCCCTGCCTTTCTCTTTCTCTCTCTTTCTCTCTCTCTCTCAAAGATAACGATTAGAAAGGCCCAGTTTTAATCAGGTATCGATAGAAGAGCTTAATGGAAAAGTGTATTTCTCAGTCCAGCTCCAGTGTCGACAGTGGATGTGTTATTATACCTTCACTCCAAGGTCCATGTGATGCGGCAGCCACAATTTGTTGCATTGCCGTTTGCTGTGGCAGAAGGGAAGGGCGAGGCACCTGGGTGGCCCAGTCAGTTAAGCATTCCACTTTGGGTCAGGTCACGATCTCACGGTTTGTGAGTTCGAACTCCCATCCAGCTCTGCATTGGAGTAGTGGAGTCTGCTTGGGTCCTCTGTCTCCCTCTCTCTCTGCCCCTCCCCTACTCGTGCTTACTCTCTCTCTAAAAAATAAATAAACATTTTTAAAAATTAAAAAAAAAAAGAAGGAAAGGGTATGTGACAAATCATTGTACTGGTTTTTAAAATGTCCATCCAGAAGTGACACAGGCCACTTCAGGTGATATCCCCTTGGCTAAAACAAAGTCATACCTATCTTCAAAGTAGACAATGCCCCCATATATCCAGAAACACAAAAAATTAGCAAGTACTACTGATAAATGTTTTCTGAGAAATATAAGTCAAGAGTAGAACTTTTTGTAAGTTTTGATTTAGTCATAATCTGGACCACAAGATGTTTTGGGTCACACATGAATTTCATTTAACTAAAAAACAGTAGATGACCATGCTTCAGTTCTGCACCCCAACTTTCTCCTCTTCTTTCCTTGCATCCTTCTTCTGTTTCTCTTATGTCTTACTCTGACTTCCCTTGAAAAACACAGTTTAACTCATAAGTCACCAGAAAAATAAAATAAAACCACCTGAGTGCCGTCTAAAATATCTTGCTCCTAAGAAATATTGGAAATACCACTGAATTGTCTAATATTGCCAGTGTGGCACTGAGATGTGGACAGTTGTGTTCTTTTGTAGCTTTTCTCTTCAGAAAGAAGACATTGAGGGGTGTGTGGGTAGCTTATTAGGTTAAGCGTCCAACTTTGGCTCAAGTCATGATCTCGTGGTTTGTGGGTTCAAGCCCTGCATCAGGCTGTGTGCTGACAGCTCAGAGCCTGAAGCCTGCTTCAGATTCTGTGTCTCCCCCTCTCTCTGCCCCTTCCCTGCTTGTTCTCTCTTTTTCTCTGTCTCTGTCTTTCTCTCAAAAATAAACATTAAAAATATTGTTAATAAAATAAAATAAAATAGAATAAAATAGAATAAAATAAAATAAAATAAAATAAAAAGAAAGAAGATGTTGGGACATTCTTACTGTCACAAAGAAACAGCAAGCCTTGTATCCAGAGGAGGACAAATGATGGTTCTTTTTGCACTGTGCTTCCAGCAGTGTTCCTACTAGGGCTCTTGCCATTTCTTCAGGCCGTTGCTTCTTTCCTGATCAAGCAGAAAACACTCTTGAGACTCAGCAACTTGCCCCATGTCAACCCACTGTGACTAATAGGGAAACATAGGCTGGGATGTAGGGAATGGATATTGGTTTGAGTTACCCCACCGGAGACATTTGAATTAATGCAATTGATGAATAAAGCAGCAATCAAATGGCCATGTCCTTCTCCAGTTACTGGAGGAAAGGAGTAGAAAGAAAGAAGAAATACAGCATACTCATCCATTTGGTGTTCAAGTATAAATATAAAGGTCTCTAAAATATTTGCAGTGACAGATTTCTCATTACTGTGATATCAAGGGAAATGCTCCATAAACTGTATCTTGCTTTGCTAGATGTGATGGAGACAATTTTCTGAAATTGTCCAATTGCTCCGTGAGATTAACTCTTCTCCAAGAGACCACTGGAAATTTTAGCATCTAAGAAAAAAGAAAAAATACAGTTGGCTCCATTGAGAAGTAATGCTTTGGAGCTGGTAATTATGCCACATCTGTTTGGAGAAACAAGTTGGCTTTTAAGGAAGTGACTGGGGTAACAATTTAATTAAAGATGGGTTAGATTACATGCAAATTACTTACTGTTATTATTGGAGGGATCTGTCAAAATGGACAACTGGGAAAGCACTGTTTTCTGTTTTTCTTGACGGAATAACTCAGCACGGCAGGAAAATTTAACTTGCTTTTTGTGGATGTAAATTTTAACTTTGGCTTGTAATGGAGATCATTGCCCTCAGTCTGCGCATTTCCCTGATTTCTCTGTCCTCCTTTCTTACTCGGGTACTGGTCATTCATAATTTGGCTTTAATATAACAAGCTACACAGCTTATCTGGTTTTTGGTTACCTTCTCTGGTTTACAAGAATTTTAGAAGCAATCATTTTCCTTAAAATAAAAAGCTTGATTTTAAAAAATTGTTTTTTTTTTTAATTGGCATTTGCTCAGTAATTCTAATTTAACATTTTTAGCTCCAGGGACTTGAACTTAACTGAACTTCCTTACCTAATGATAAATCTGTTTATCTTTCCAATAGTGTCTTGAGATACTAGAAGATTTTATAAGCAAATCATTCTTTCTCAATGTGAATTTACCTTTATCACTTTTTTGATGGTGTTTTCTATATTGAACATGGAAACTCCATCTTTTAACATGCCAAACAACTAGCAAAAATGAATAATGAATTTGAAAATTACACATTTTAATAACTCAAAGCACATAGCTACAGAAATCAGAGCTTTAATGGAGCTATAATTGTATATGTGTTTAAAAGGACACTAGGCCCATTGTAAATGAATTTCCAGGTGTTGGCTGGGAGTGAATTGCCAAACAAGATGGAATTCAAATAATCAGTTCATCTAACCAACCACAACTAATCTAAAAATACTTTCTGGAAGTCCAGAAAAATTATGAAAGAGTGCCCTTTTACACCACTCTACCTGGCATAATCTCATCTCAGGTGACATCTGTTGTCCACTTTGTCATTTGCCCCACATTTTAATTCTTAATAGGACATTATTCTTGGAATTCTATCTTTAAAATAATTTTAATGTAACTATTATATAAAACTATTATGAAAAAAACAATTTCTTACAAATGCCTTTCAGTCTCACAAATGTTATGTTTCCAACAATAAGTAGTTAAGGTCACATTGGTTACACTAGATAGGAATTTGTTGATTTCAGTAAATCCAGGGTTACTTTATGACTGTCAGGATCTGAGAAAGTAACAGTAACTGAGACATAATAGTTGCCAAGGATCAGAGTAAGTAATAAGTTACAAACACTTTTAAGATAGTGAAAATTTTAAGGTGTGTGTTTTTCCCAGATGCCACAATCAGCAGTAGTAAAGATCAAAGTGCAGCTAGAATGGAAATCACAGAGATCAAGTCCATCAACTTAAGATTCAAGCCAAGAAGCAAGACTTAATGGATATCAGAGAAATAGCAGATTTAGAATGAAGGCAATAAAAATTTTCCACAAGTAAGTGACATGCTAGAGCTTCCTTATGGGGGTAGGCAGAGGGCTATTTGTATGTTTCCTATCAAGGAAGGAATTGTAGACATGGGTACCAGAAAGTTGGGTAGAGAAGTTAATCAAGCAATTATAAAGAGGTTTAGAATGTAGTGCTTGAAAATAAATGTTTTCATAATATGAATTGACAAATACAATACACAAGGATTGGATTAATGAAAATGCATTATTATCAAACATTCCTTACTGAATATTGGAATTTTGTGTATCTTCTTTTATAAAGCCATGAATTTGCAGAATTTTTATTTGTAATTTTGAGATTTACACATTCAGAGTAGACTCTTGCAGCATCTACTGTAGCCTCCATATTAATTTGTGGACAACTCATTTCAAAAGAGAAGAAATTAAAAAAAAAGAAAAGGAATGTAGTTATGCCAGACATCTTTTGTTAGTGGCAAACTGTGGTGTCCAAGGTAATTTTAAAGTTTCTAAATTAATTTAACTTAAAAACATCCCAGAAAAGAGAAGTAATTTAGAAAATTACAAAATTAGCAACAAGAAAAAATCTCCTTACATAATTTAAAGACATGTCAAATGGTTGAGTACTTACTTTCAACCCCATTTTAGAAACTAGTCCCATCTATCAGTAAGGCTAGCATAGGTTTATGGAGACGACATTACCAAAAAGGAGGATGATTTTGAGTGTGTTGTAAGTAAAACAATATGTGGATTTAAGTTCAAATAGTAACCTGAAAAAAAAAATGGAGAAAAGAAAGGAGAAAAAAATAGCAACCTGAAATGGAACAAATATGTTCATATATGAACTAAAATTGGACTTATCTGGAACACCTGGGTGGCTCAGTCAGGGAAGCATCTGACTCCTGATTTCTGCTCAGGTCATGGTATTGTTAGTGGGATCGAGTCCTGCATTGGGCTCTGCACTGACAATGGGGAGCCTGCTTGGGATTCTCTCTCTCCCTCTCCCTCTTCCTTGCACTCTCCTTCTCTCCGTCTCTCTGCCTCTCTCAAAATGAATAAACATTAAAAAAATAAAATTTGACCTACCCAACAAATATATAACACCTCAAAGTTCATACTTTCTTTCACTGCTTTAAATTTTAAACACAGATAAAATACCAAGTGGTCACATCGAATGACAGACTTGAAGTGACTCAAGTTCTGCTTCTTCATTCTCATCATCCAGCCCTTGCTTATCTCCAATCTACTACTTAAACTCTGGTATCTGTAATACCACAGAGGACAGAGACGGGACTTTGGCCAAATTGAGTGAATTCAAACCCAAATGTTACTTGTTTCTTGTCTTGAAAACAAATGTAGAGTGTTGAGTCTGTATATGGCAGCTGTGTGTCAGGGATCAACTATAAGTAGAAGTTCTCTGAAAGAACTTGCACATAGAATGCAATGCTTATCAAAAAATAAGTAATAAGGGTACCTGGGTGGCTCACTCAGTTGAGTGTCCATCGACTCTTGATTGCAGCTTGGGTCATGATCCCACGGTTGTGGGATTGAGCCCTGCATGGGGCTTAGCACTGAGCATGGAGCCTGCTTGAGATTTTCTCTCTCTTCCTCTGCCCCTGTCCCTTGCTGGTACTCGTGCTGTCTCTCTAAAATAAAAACACACAATAAAAATGCTCTCATTTTTATTGTATATATTTGTGTATATTTAATGTATATAATATACATATTATTGAAATATATACTTATTTATAAATATATTTTATAGATAAAGTTCTAAGTGATGTATATGTATATGTGGGTGTGTGTATATATTTATATATATGTAAACTCAGCAGCAACCCTAGCAATTGTTTAAAAGTAAAACCAGGAGTGCCTGGGTAACTCAGCTGGTTAAGCATCCGACTTTAACTCACAGTCCTTGGGTTTGAGCCCCATGTTGGGCTCTGTGCTGACAGCCTAGAGCCTGGAGCCTGCTTCAGATTCTGTGTCTCCCTCTCTCTCTCCCTCTCAAAAATAAATAAACATTAACAAAAAAAATTTTTTTAAACAACAAAAAAAGTTGTTTTTGGATGTGGGAGTATTTTATTACTGACATTAAGAACTACCAGGGAGGCTGATAATAAAAACAACCAAGTTTTAGTTATAATTTTTCTAGAAATTCTTTTAAATAATATATTCCCTTGTTATCAGCACTTGGTGTAGACAACTCCGTCTGGTATATATTACTCTGTATTTTAATTATATAATAATGTTTTAATTATACTTTCCCCTTAATGTTGATTAAAAAAAACTATAATCCATTGGCCATCAAAGCCTAGCCTTTCGCAGTAGTAGCATCTCAGTGTTAAAACTTCACTGATCTCCAATAATATCTTCAGTCTTTGCGTGGTTCTCCTGCAGAAAGAAATCACACAAGTCCTCTTCCTGTGTCTGGCTAGGAAAGAGATATGGTACCTTCATTCAAAGTGCTTCCAAAACACATTTCACATGAGAGAGCACTAATCCTTGTAAGACAACTTGGAAATGAAGTCATCATTTTTAGCTGAAACAGAGATTATATTTTCTACATGCTTTGGAAATAAACACAAATTCAAATGAAAGATCCCTCAAGGAGAACCAATCAATTGGCTAGAAAGCAAAGTCAGCCAATGTTTACCATTTTGTTTGTATTCCAAAAGAAAGCTAGTTAATATTATTTGTCAAAACTATATTATCCTTTCTGCTTATAAAATTCAGAGAAGAGAAAGTAAAGAGAGAGTGAATATATCGGTAAATTAACCTAACACTGTTTTAGTGTTTAGGCAGAGGCACGCTCTAGGAACCACACTGGCGTGAGAAAAGCCATTAAAGATATGAGAGCTCAGGGGCGCCTGGGTGGCGCAGTGGGTTAAGCGTCCGACTTCAGCCAGGTCACGATCTCGCGGTCCGTGAGTTCGAGCCCCGCGTCAGGCTCTGGGCTGATGGCTCAGAGCCTGGAGCCTGTTTCCGATTCTGTGTCTCCCCCTCTCTCTGCCCCTCCTCCATTCATACTCTGTCTCTCTCTGTCCCCCAAAAAATAAATAAACGTTGAAAAAAAAATTAAAAAAAAAAAAAAGATATGAGAGCTCAGTAAAAAATTACTTTGGCAATATGAAGACCATTGAGGTGACTCCTATCTAGGCTTCCTTCTGAAGACTCAGAAGTAATTGTCCATTTTACAAGTCACTGCTTGAAATGGTATTGCTGCATTAGGCCATTTAAGGACTGGCATAGGCACAAAAAAGCCTGCTTTGTTTGTTGCATCCTTGGTTATATTTCTGCTTTCTTTTGAGGGACTACACTGTGGAACACTTATTCATCATCATTTCTGGCAGTGATTAATTTCTGACCCATAGTGGAGGCCTGCACAGTACCTTGATTGATGGACTGATTACTGTCAATTCTGTGGATAATAAGGGACAAAGAGGCTAAGAAGATTATCTAGGAATGTAAAATCATCACTTTTTCTATGATGTATGAAACCCAAAGATAATTGTACTGATCACTGTAGAGTGAGGGGCTTGTTTATTCTACCAAGCAAATAATTTCACAACTGGGGACAGGTTATTTCCATGTTAGAAATTTTCCACTAGCCACATGCAGTCCTCTATATTGATAACGATATATCTGAGTTGTTTTGGGGGGATATTACTGATCTTTTATAAATTGTAATTTCAAAATTGACTGTTCTCACAGAAGAAGTGAATTGATTTGTAATTACTGTTCTGCAGAAGTTAATTAAACTTCAACTGTACTATTTGTTTTAAATTTTTTTTTAACGTTTATTTATTTTTGAGACAGAGACAAACAGAGCATGGACAGGGGTGGGGCAGAGAGAGAGGGAGACACAGAATCTGAAACAGACTCCAGGCTCTGAGCTGTCAGCACAGAGCCCGTCGCGGGGCTCGAACTCACGGACCATGAGATCATGACCTGAGCCGAAGTCGGATGCTTAACTGACCAAGCCACCCAGGTGCCCCTCAACTGTACTATTTGTAAAGAAGAGGGTTTTTTTCTGTCTACTCACCTGAACTCTTTCAGGTAGAACAACCATTATCTTAAATAGAAGCAGGAAAAAAACTTCGCATTACAAATTTCTGTCCATATGACTGAACGAGTTATTGAATTGGGGATTAAATGATCAGTTCCTTTGGAACTAAGACGATGATGAAGTTTTAATCAGAAACTTGTACGTGGGGCACCTGGGTGGCTCAGTTGGTTAAGTGTAGGACTTCAGCTCAGGTCATGATCTCTCAGTTCTTGAGTTCGAACCCTGCCTCAGACTCTGTGCTGACAGCTCAGAGCCTTGAGCCTCCTTCAGATTCTCTCTCTCTCTCTCTCTCTCTCTCTCTCTGTGCCCCTCCCCTGCTTGCACTCTGTTTGTCTGTGTCTCTCTACAAAAAATAAACATTAAAAAAGAAGTAAGATCTATACTTAAGTGCACAATCATTACTTTCAGTGCATTTCTGATTCATTGAGATAGTGTGAAAGTGTATGGGGGAAAATTATGTAAATAAGCTGTAAATAGGTCTTTCAATATCAAAATCAAAATTTACACATAAGTGCTATATTTCACAGTTCTTATGTTCTTTTAATATATTTTGTATAGTTTCAAACTAGTAACTATTAAATGGTTTAACATCTTTTTTCTCTGTGGTTGTGTGTGAGGGAGGGATTAAAGCTTTGTAAATATTGGAGCACCTGGGTGGCTCAGTTGGTTAAGCATCCGACTCTTGGTTTTAGCTCAGGTCATGATCTCATGGATTCAGGAGTTGGAGCCCCACATTGGGCTCTGTGCTGGCAGCACAGAGCCTTCTTGGGATTCTCTCTCTCTCTCTCTCTCTCTCTCTCTCTGTCCCTCCCTCACACTGCTTGTGTCTCTCTCAAAATAAATAAATAAACTTTAAAAAAGTATTAAACCTTTGTAAATATAAACCTACTAAAACTTATGCAAATTATTTTTAATCAAGTGTTTAAGATTCTTGGAGAACTTATGTGATGTCAACTTTACTGTCCTTTTCTTTCCTTTTTTTTTTAAACTTTGTAGCTTCTTTCTTTATTTCTTTTTTTTTTCTTTCTTTCTTTCTTTTTTTCTTTTGTGTTTCAAAAAAAATAATTCAATATATAAATCTGGACACAAATGAGTACATGGTATGTTATCCCATGTATATGACGTACAAGACCAGTAAATGTTAATCAGAGAGAAAGGACAAGAAGAAACATACTCTTTAATCTCAGAGAAGGTCACACAGGGATATTGCTGTGAACAAATTCATTAAGCTATGTGCTCAGTATTAGAGCCCCTAGCTATATATGTGTGTTCAGTAATGATATATACTCCTTCATTTGCACACAAGAAAGATAATGTGTGAGGTGACATCAAGACACAGAATGATCAGTTTTCATGGCAAGTTGCAGTAAGACAAATTACATTTGCTTACAGTGTAAACAGTTACCTTCATTTAAATGCACCAAGTGTGTTGGAATTCATTGAAGAATTCAAAATGAAGACATATACAATATATACAACAGGTGCTGAAAGCCAAAGAGTTATATCCCCATTAAAGTGTTGTTAGAATTCTATTCCCTTTCTGCCACCTGCTATCATTAAATATCCCCTGAAATAAGATAGTGTTCCCTAAAACCTACTAGATCAGGATAGTGCCAAAAATACTGTCAGAGGAAATGGCAGAGGGCTACCAGAGTGGAAGAAACAAAAGCATTTTAAACTTTTTCATTACGAAGAAAGACTACCGTAACAAACAAGGCAAGAAGTCCTATCCCCAAACAACATTGTGCCCCTTACAGTAAAGCCTTTTCTATTATTTTGTAGTGTTGTTTCTGCCTTAACGAAGAAAACCATGGCAAAAAGTTAAAGCGATATTTTCCCATTAGCTTCAAGATGTATCCCATTGAGTATTTATGAAGGAATATTCTAATATCGTTATCTTTTGCTTTATATGCAACGTGGTTCCTTAGAAAGGATACCTTAGAGCAGTGCTCCTCAAACTTTAATATTTAAATGAATCACCTGAGGATCTTGCTACATCTGAGATTCCACACTAGTGGAGAGATGGGCCGAGATCCCGGCGTTCTAACAAAGACCCAGGTGACACGAAAGCGGCTGGTCCTTAGACTGCACTGGGAGTAACTAGACTTTCGTTTAATTATACGGAAACGCCTTCAAGTTTTTACTGTAGAATTTTGGATATTAGGTTACAATACATCTTCTGTATCATATGAAGGAACTCTCTTTTACAGCAGTGTTTTGCACTTTTAATGCGCATATGAATTACCTTTGCATCTTGCTAAAATCGGATTCTCATTCTGATTCTACAGTTCTGGGTTGGGGCCTGGGATCTGACATTTCTAACTGTTCTCAGGGTTGCTGCCACTGTGGTCCCACAGACTGCACTGTGACTAACAAGTTCTTTGATTTTAAAATATTTAGAATCACTGACATTAATCAGCTTATAAAAGTCAGGGGAGAATGGTAGGCAAAATATTGGTCAGGGCACGAAGTAATGCTATACAGAAAATGGTAGAAGTTTCAATATATTCAGCCCTGGAGGTAAAGCCCCACACTTTAAAAGTACTGCCACTTATTTACTGTTCCTATTTTAAAGTGACTACAATAGTAGCTTTTCAATTAGAGAGCTGTTTCAGTAATGGCATCTGCTTTATTACAGCAGTCGTTTTATTAAGCTGAGAACTATTAGCATGAAGACACTATTACTCTAAATTACCTTTGTAATTATGGCACTGAATATACTCAGGTTGTATACAATTATTAGAAATTTTACCCTATTACCTCTCCAGCAGCCTTCTTTCTGTCACATATACTCTGTCAATTTGTGTTAGTGTATGACACTTTCAAATGTAGCTATTTTCCTGTATCCCATACAGTTATTCAAACTTATGTGAGATCTGTCCAGAAATTTGTGTTTTTTCCTTCTCAGGGGCACCTGGGTAGCTCAGTTGGTTAAGCATTCCACTCTTGATTTCAGCTCAAGTCATGATCTCACGGTTTGTGAGTCCAAGCCCCGCATCAGGCTCTGTGCTGGCAGTGTGGAGCCTGCTTGGGATTCTCTCTCTGCCTCTCTCCCTCTCTCTTTGCCCCTCCTACATTCATTCATTCTCTCCTTCTCTCTCTCTCTCTCAAAATAAATAAACTTAAAAAAAAAAAAAACCCTTCCTTTTCAATCTTATTTCTCACAGACTGGACCAATTCAATTTAGTGCCTTAATCAGAAATAATCCGAGGTCTAGTTGGGCATGGCTTTGAGGGAGGTACAATGTAAAAAAAAAGTTCACAGCAGAAATATGCACATTAAATATTGATTAGTGCAGTGGCTTAAACCAAAAATCATTATTACCACTCCTGTCAAATCAGCTGGTAGTGCTCAGCTGGGTAGATTGGGTGAGGCCCTTCTGCTCCCCATATATCTCATGCCCCTCCTCTGAGCCCATGATCTCCTCTTCGGGTGGCCCAAGCATACTAGAGCACATGCAGCCATGGGAGCACATTTCAAGCTCCTGCTGAATTACATCTGCTAGTATTACCTTGGTCATAGCCAGTCAGACCTTTGAGCCCAGTGTCTACTCACTTTGCTCACAATGGGGCCAAAGCAAGTCAACTTGAACGGATCAGAGAAGTGTCATCCTCCCCTAGAAGTGAAGGGGAATGAGTGATTATTTCAGAACAATTGAGTCTATCAGAGCCAGTTTCCCCTTTTATACATGTAAGTACAAAGAGTATCTAAAGGCTGTGAATTCCTTGTTTTTATAACATGCCAAATAACCATAGCTATATTTAGCCAAATTAGAAATGTTGGTACTGCTTTGTTTCCTCAAGAACCTCAGGATTTTATAGAAAGTGAAAAAATTATGGTCCTAACATCCACTGCATTATTTTTTGTTTGGTTGTATGTACTACTAGTCACATGTAAGGATTTTAAATTCTAAAAAGTCTGGTGAATAAAGTCTTAGGCAAAATAAGTGTGGTAGTTGAGTCATGGTCAAGGTGATAAGGTGTTCATTCACCACCAACAAAAAACATTCCTCAAAGATTTTCCATGTGCCCTTTGGTATAGCCATGGAGATGCACCCAACCCAGTCCCAGGTTTTCCCATTCTTATGCTTACAGGCAAATGAAGTTCTGTATACTAGGCATATGCTGCTTCCCCAAGGGACTTAAGTTTAGCCACTTGACAGAAGATAGGGTGCTAGACGTGAATATTGGAACATGAGGGAAAACTCACCAGGAGGATAGAGGAGTTGGATATTCTGCATAGAGAGATGACATGTTCCATGCAGGGAGTTGGCAGGTGTTGTCTGTGTCTGGTACATTCTCCCTGACATCCTACACCTGGGGTGCTAGACCCTGAAGGGGCCTATGTAGTGGTCTAGAGCCTGGTCAAGATACAGACACAAGACATGATTTACTGCATCACATGAAGAAGAACAGTAGATATTCTGAGAGGCATTGTCAACGTTTGCCCAATTGATGATATAGCAGTCATGGGAGTGTCAGAGCCACTCAAGCCTGACAACAAGAGAAAGTTTACCTTTCTGTGAGTATCTTCGTTCGATTCAGGTTGGAGGGAAATGGAGAAAGAGGATCTAACAATCCCGTGTGTTGTTGAAAGAGCTCCAGCAGCTCCAACAACATTCATATACTTTCCTATTCTTCCTGGATATACGATAGGTTGCATTTGTAAGCCTGCCTTGTAGGCAGGGGGCCACCTAACTGAGCTCTGTTCAACAGAATGTGAAGGGAAGCAGTGGAGCCCACCTTGAGTTCCAGCCCATCTAGAGAAGATCAGAGGAGCCAGGTGGAAGGAATCTGAGTTCTCGAATAACTGTGTATAGGACAGAACCACCCCTTTCTCAAACTGCTTGGACTATTATGTGAGCTTAGAAATGAATTTCCATTGTGTCACGTAGTTTGGGGAGCTGTTTCATAGCATTATTAGCCTACACTACAGATAGGTTCATATTATCACCTTCTCTCCCAGTTTCAGGAATACTATTGTGTTTATGGATAAAGAACTTTCTCATAGTTCACAAAGGATCCTCTCAAAGAGGTAGGAGGCAGGATAGGACTGAGGAAAGAAAATTCAGTTGGAGAAAAACAGCAAGTGGAGACTGGCTATCATGAGATGGCATTTCCCACTGTTCACTAAGGGAAGTTCATATTCTCCTCACAGTTCAAGTTCAGAACTCTGTCAGTTTCAGAGGCAGGTTTCATTAATTCATTTGTTTATTTGTACAGTTATTCATCCAGTAAATACTTATTCAGTATCTACTACAATGTGCCAGGCAATATACCTGGAGCTGAGGTTGCAAAGAGAGCAAAAAAAGGACACAATCCTTGTCTTCTTGGTAGCTTATAGTTTGCAGAGCAAGAAAGATACTACAACGGTGTTGCATACTACACAGGAGAACTAGACAGCAAATGAGTGAGTGCATTTAGGATGGTGGGGGAGAAATCTATGGGAGGGAAAGATAAAGAAAAGCTTCTCTGATGAAAGGACTTTGAGCTGAGAGCTGAAAAAAAGAGTGAAAGTAAACTAGATGAACCAGGATGGGAAAAAGGGAGTCAGAGGTACAGAATACAAAACAAAATAAAATATAAAATGTCATCAGTAGTAACAAAGCCCTCTTCATCCTTTGCAATCCCTTTCCCACCCAATGATGATTAAACATTTGGGAAAGGAAGTTGCTTTTAGGGATGTGAATATTTGTATAATTGCTTCTATTTTTTATAATTGCCTAGTTTAACCAGAGCAGATAAAGACAGAAGACACACTGGGAGCCAGATATAGAACTCTACAACCCTAGAAACCCCCATTAAAATGATATACAAATATTACTATACCAATGTCTTGCTTTTATTCCTCAAACCCCCATGTGAAAATTAATTTTCTATGTCTGTACTCTGGGTTAGCTCAATAATTTTAAGGCACTACATGGACATCATTCATTAAATCCTGAAGAATGCTTAGCTCTCAGATTTCTTGCTGGATATTTCCTGATCCATAATGTTAACAAGGACGTGCAATTTGGCCAAAGCAAATACTTAATATATCTCTCTATCATAAGACAGCCTGACTCAGCTATTTAATATATAGTTTCCTTTTTAAATCATGAATGCTTTAGAGTTCATGATTTCATCAAGAGGGAATTTGGGTTTTCTCAAACCTGGCAGACACAGAGAAAAGCTACTTAGAAAATCACACTTAGGTGACAAAGTGACAAGAAAAGTCCCCCTCAGGGTTATTAGCACTTTGCTTGAAGAAGAACCATTAGTGGATCTTCTTAACATTTTCCACATGGGGAGGCAATGCTGTTGAGGAGTTCTTGGTGAAACCAAGACTTAGTGAATGAGGCATTTATTTTGGATCTAATTTCAGGAATTTTGATATATCCCATTGGTTAATTTAAAGATAGCATTCAGGGGAGACTGGCTGGCTCAGTCTGCAAAGCATGTGACTTTTGATCTTTGGATTATAGTTTGAGCCCTACTTTGGGTGGAGAAAGTACTTAAAAATAAAATCCTAAAAAAAAAAAAAAAAAAGTTACCATTCAGTTTGTTAAGACAGCAGACTGTTACTGTAATTCCCATCCTAATCAATATCTAAAGTTCATACTAGTGGGTGGGGCAAATACCAGAGTTTGGATAAATCACATAAGCATAAACACTTGTATCTAGTTGCTCTTCCAGTTTTCCATATCCATTTTTTTGTTCTGCGTTAATCTGCTCTCTAAAGTTGGATCCAAGATCCAAGTAACAACCTATAATTCTTTTGTTAATCATACTTTATTAAAGTATAATTTACCTTTGGTAAAATGCACAAACATTATGTGTTCAATGCAAAGAACTTTGACATATGTGCAAACCCATATAAAAATTACCCAGTCAAGATATAGAACACCACTCCTCTATGTTCCATCCTGCACTGTTCCCGCTAACCAACCTCCAACCTCCAAAAGCAGTCATTATCCATTTTGTGTGACAATAAATTACTTCTGTCTGTTCTTGAACTTTATCAATAGAATCATACAGTATATAGTCCTTTGGGTCTGGCTTCTTTTACTCAAAATCTGTTCATTTTAAGAATTTCTGCAGTGTGAAGGATAGGCCAGGGCTTCTGTAAACATTGGATGGATATGCAGCTTTGTCTATCATAACCCTGTCAGAATTAAGCTAATAGTTCTTGACCAGAAAGTTGACTCTAAGAAGAGTCTATGTTGGTTTAACTATGCACTGTTGAAGAAAACTATCCTGAAACAAATTAACAGTATAAATAAAATTGCAAGGGGTTGCAAGGGGGACCTGGGTGGCTCAGTCGGTTGAGCGTCCAACTTGGGCTCAGGTCACGATCTCGCAGTGTGTGAGTTCAAGTCCCACGTCGGCCTCTGTGCTGACAGCTCAGAACCTGGAGCCTATTTCTGATTCTGTGTCTCCCTCTCTCTCTGCCCCTCACCCACTCACACTCTGTCTCTCCCTCTCTCAAAAATAAATAAACATTACAAAAAAATTTTTTTAAAGAAACAAAATTGTAGGCAATAGAAGATATGTTTAACCTTCTTATAGATAAGCTCCTTTTAAGGACTTCTCAACTGCAAAAAGAAAAGTCTTATAAATTATTTTTACTCATTTATTAAGGCTGCTCCCTTAGGGGTCAGTTCTAGGCAATGCTTCATTAACCTTACATCAGTTACTTCAAAAATTCATTTTTCAGTAATGTTCATTCATCAGTTAGAACTTTTCATTAATGCAGTCAGGCCCTCCTTCTCATGTGTACAAATTAGTAAGGTGCAAATCTGTATGTGAATTTCTCGAGAGTCATCTTAAGACCTAAGAAAGGGAAGGAAAAGAAAAAGTAAATGTACTGAAATCTACAATGTGCTGGTGGTCCAGCATGCTTTCTCCTATATTAATAAATCTTTTGGTAAATTATGATACACAGAATGCCACACATCCAGAGGTGTGTTAGTTCAGATACACTGGTATTTAAGCATGAGCCACATTCTATAAATTCACCTCTAAGTCAATATTTTACCCTTGAAATACAGATATAAGCAAACACTACTTTTCTAGAGTGGTCTATATAATATATTATGTGTATAATTTCTACTGAGATAAATCTACTGAGTCAGTCTCCATGGGCCAATAAAATCCAACATCTTTTATTTTTCCACTGCCCCACTTTCCATATTTCCTCCTCTATCATATACTCACTGTCAAAGCACACCACAATATCTTTTTCTTGGGATTAGGCATATTCAAGAAAACAAGTTTGCAATGATGAAAGAAATAGTCTCAGTGCATGGAAAGCAGACACTACCATTTTAAGTATGAGTAATTGAAAAACAGGGCACTTAAAATTCTTAACCACAATCACTACAAGAATAAGAAAAAATTGACAAAATGAATGTTCTAAACCACAGAAAACATTCAAAAATATTCTTATACATTATTTGACACATAGGAGGATAAGTAAGATAAGAATATGAAATGAAGGCTTGTATTTATTTGACACAAATGTACTTAGGCAAAAAATTGGAGGAAGACCTCTGCTTTCCAAATGTGGAAGTCTCAAATTAAAGCAAAGCCAAGTCAAGCTGGCATTTTAGTCAAACTGGCTGAAACGTGCAAGCCACACTATCGAACTGAATGTTGGTCATAGAGCATGGTTTATGGTCCTCAGTAGAATAGACAGTTCAGGATGAGATCACTGTAGGTTCTCACCATCTTCCACCAGAAAAAAATAGGTCCAGTGTGATATCCTACTGCCTTACATATTTGAAAGGGTCATAGTATCTGGACAAAGAAGGTAAGCCTGGTTGCCTTGCTTGTGTTCATTCATCCACTCATACAAACATCTCTTTACTTAGTGTTTATTGAGTCCCTCCTCTGTGCCAGATACTAGTTGAGACAATTGAGATATGGTAAGCAAGAGGATGGATAAGTCCCAGGAGGCTTGTGATTTAGTGAGGATTCAGAAAAAAGATAAGCATGTCCATGGAACAATAACAGATTCAAGAGGAAGCTTTTTAAAGGATTCTAATCCAACTAAATGCATATGTGTATATTGTTTACACGTAATTACATACATAACTGAATAGATACAGATATCTCCTAACCTCCAAAGGAAAAGCATATGATCATCAAGTTGAATAGTATGAGGATTTAAAGTCCCAGGAAGGTGTGAGATTTAGTGAATGTTCAGCTATAGTGATGATGTCAGTGAATATCCTTTGAGTTATTACACCACAGTTTTAGATCCACTGAAAGGGGACAAGGGGAATTTACTCAGCATGTAGTGGATGAAGACGGGTCCCAGATCAACATGGAGTGGGAGGGAAGGAGATGCTTTTCCATTATGAGAGTTTGTGGTAAGACCTATAGACTCTGAGTGCTTGAGAGATGCCCAATGATATGGAAGAAGCTGCTCAGAGAGGTCTGAAAGCTATGCCTGTGGCTCCTGTGGCCAGAGGCCAGCATGTGGAGCACTTATTATATGGAATAAGGCTGGACAGTGTTGGTACTCAAGATATTGCAATAGGTAATTAGTTGCTTAATTAATTTTAAAATAGAAAAAAAAAACTTCCAGCATACATTTCAATGTTTGATGTAAATTTGAAAAATAAAAATTACAACAACAACAAAAAAATACAAAAGATAAAAAAAATTCCCAATTCATTTCAGTGGCTTGTATTAGAAGCCTCCATATCCCAAAAAATGGGTTGTTATATTCATATACTTCCATCACAACTGTAATAATCTATAAACTAATATTAGAGAAGATATTAAATAAAACATTTTATTTTTTTAATATAAAATTTATTGTCAAATTGGTTTCCATACAACACCCAGTGCTCATCCCAATAGGTGCCCTCCTCAATACCCACCATCTACCCTCCCCCCCCCACCCCCCATCAACCCTCAGTTTGTTCTAAGTTTTTAAGAGTCTCTTATGGTTTGGCTCCCTCCCTCTCTTTTTTTTTTCTCCTTCCCCTCCCCCATGGTCTTCTGTTAAGTTTCTCAGGATCCACATAAGAGTGAAAACATATGGTATTTGTCTTTCTCTGTATGACTTATTTCACTTAGCATAACACTCTCCAGTTCCATCCGTGTTGCTACAAAAGGCCATATTTCATTCTTTCTCATTGCCACATAGTATTCCATTGTGTATATAAACCACAATTTTAAAGAAAAAATTTTAAATTTTTGACTTTGGCAATTCAGCATATTCAATAAGTCATGAGAAAATTTAATCTCTCTGCGATTTTCTGGTGGAGACAGGAACCCTGCTTTTTTTTTTTAAGTTTATTTATTTACTTTGAGAGGAAGAGTGCACAAGTCGATGAGGGGCAGAGAAGGAGAGATAGAATCCCAAGCAGGCTCCTTGCCATCAGTGCAAGGGTGATGTGGGGCTTGAACTCACAAACTGAGATCGTGACCTGAGCCAAGATCAAGAGTCCAATGCTTAACCAGCTCAGCCACCCAGGTGCCCCCTAGATATAGACAAAAACACTGCTTTTTAAAAAAGTTTCCCCCATGCTAACCTAAGCCCAGCTCAATCTTATTTAATAACTCAATTTTGCTAATCAGTTGTGCGGCCTGTTTCCTTCTTAAATGGAAATCAGGATGAAAGTAACATTGTAAGTGTGTCTTTGTCTTTTCAAGGTCATGTTTGGCCAAGAGTATGAGCCAGGGTTTCTTTTTTCCTTTTTAAGCCAGCAGCGATGATCTGATTAAATATTTATAAGTCCGGTTGGGTAAAGTTAAATGGAACAGAAGATGCAATTAAGAAGTAAAACCAAGTGTCATGCTTCAGGGTCTAGTTAAGTGATACAAAACGTTGGAGTCATAAAACTTTTCCTGGGCACTATTTATAAGCCAGAGTTGGGTTGTTTGGTGTAAGTGAACAGTGCTTTCTAAGATTTATTAATCAATGTTCAGAAGTCATCTAAAAATACTATCTGAGTAGTTCATGCCTCTGCACTTTGTCCAGGAATACTTTTACTATTCCGCAACAGGGATGGGATGTAGGAGAGGGAGGTGATGAGTGCCATGGCCATGAATATGGCAGCACCATCATAGGCACCTTTGGGGCTCGTTAGAAATATCTGGAGACATGTAAGCAGAGGTTAAATGTTTGGCCACTTGCTTTCAGAAAAGTAAATAAATAAATACAATAGATAGATAGATAAAAAGAAAATCATGATTAGTAACCTATATCCTTTCAGTTGCTTTTGCAAAACCTTCCAGTGTCTTCAAGGAAGCTGCTGGTAATGTCATTTATGTAAAGGAAAAAAAAAGTAAGGTTTTCAATCTCAGATTGAAGACTGGCAGATGGAAAGGAGAACATAAATTTATTATAAAATATCCTCTCAACCCCTACATGGATAGGAAAAAAGGAAGCTAGCTGCAGACCAATTATGGAAGAAGCTTAACCTTGGCAGAAATGCATGCTCTTCAATTATAATTAATATTGTGTATTCAAAAGCATTTTCAAGGTTTGCAATTATTTTTAAGAGTTGAAGTGTCATCAATATTTGTCTGCATGGTAATATTCTAGTTATTTGATTGTGATGTTGATAAGGCCAAGTTCAGGTGGCAATTAGGCTGGTTAGTTTCACACTAAAAACCACTACCTAGAGGACACAATTCACTGCATCTCTACTGACCATGTTGTGCCTTTGGGCACCAAGGATATCTTGAAAAGCAGACCTCAGGGAAATCACTTCACAGAGACACTGGAAAAACTAAATTTAATTTTCATGTCTTACCAACAGTCATTTGTGTTGCTGTCATATAGATAAAGTAGGACTTCAAAGAAAATCAACTCTGTGTTATCCATTACTAACACCTGCATTAAATAAAATGAAATTCAGAAAAATCAATAACAAATGTGGAAAAATGAAATTTTCTTTTTGCTTGGGGGATGGAGGGAGATGTTGAATTTTCTTCCAGTAGCTCTAGCTTGTTAAATTGTTAGGACACTTGTTCAATGCCTCAAATGCAAATTGGATTAGATAACAATTTTCATTATTTGTTTCTAAAGCATCATACATTTAGTTTAAGTTTTACCTAATATGAATGATTATCCTTAGGAAAAGTTAGAATAATGATTACTTTTGGAGTCGGCTAGTATCAAGGATGGGGCATGTGGGTGGCTCTTGGGACACAGTAAATGTTCTATATCATGATCTGGATGGAAGTTACCTAGTGTGTTAACTTTGTGAAACTTCTTTGACTTGTGTGCTTATGATTTCTGCACATACAATTTTGCCTTTCATATTCGAAAAGTTTTTAAAGGAATTTATAATACACCACTTGGGTTCCTCTATTCATTTAAATACTGGGGCCATGATTTTCTTTGACGATGAAGTGTTTCCTGGATGCATGCATTTTAATTAAATGTATCCTCACTTCTCTCTTTGTTTCTTTTTCCTGGGACCTTGTTTGTGTAATGCAAAAATCTACTTGTAATTTCCAATATATTATGCAAATTGATATCTTCTTCCCAGTTGGTATGAGAAAATCACTGGGGTAAAATGGTACCTGGTGCTTCCAGCTGCCTTCAGAAATATGCCCTGGCGTTGATTTATCTTTCTCTGCTTCTTTCCTAGGCAGTGAGCTTCCTCATTACCTTCCAATATGGTAAAATGGTCAGTGTTTGTCAGAGTTGTCTTTACTCACAGTATACTTTGTGAATCCATGCTGTTTTTCCATCATTAGCTACTTTGTTCATTACATTCGATATAATTTTGTATAGTGATGTCTTGGGGGGCAATAATTGCATTTTAATGAAAAAATCGCCCCGATCAGCAGTAATATGACCAGCTGTGGGCTCCAACGCTAATAATATACACCTACTGTTTCAATTTTCTAGTAAAGCTTATAATGACTGAGGAACATGGGTAATTGTGGAAATCCTGCATGGCAATTGCATCTATCAAGTTGACTTTTGATCCTTCACCCCTAGCAGCTTGCCTTTGGCTTTTATTAAAGAGTAAAGCACAGCCAATTACAGGCATCCTCTGATGCTTGTTTAAATCTTTTATCTGGTGACTGAGCATTTCTAATTCTAAAAAGACTGGTCTCTGATAATAGTTTAAAGCATGGGCTGTGAACATGCATTCCTCCTGAGGGGTATACAGGCTTTGGGAGATGGGGCAAGCTAACTTCAACTCTTAGCCTCATATTTATTATCCAGAAAGTATATTATATCTTCCTTATTGGGTTATTGAAAAGATTACATGAAACTATGAATGTACATTCTTTAGGTAGGAGCTGATGTGCATTCCTGAGCTCAACAAATGGTGATCATTATTTTTATTTAAAAAAGTTATAGCTCACTTCCATCAATATCAGAAATAAAGATTGTATTCAGAATGAAAACTCTATTTTGTCTTTCAAATCATGCATATGAAAATAAACAATATAAACTGTGATTCAATTTATATGAAGCTTAAACAATCACAAGCTATTCAAATGAGAATAGCAGGTCCTTCTGGAGGTGTGGAGTAGTCTGAGAGAGACATGAGGGTTTTTAAGGTGCAGAAGATGTCCTGTTTCTTGATTTAGGCCATCGCTAGTGAATTTCACATTTGTAAAACTCCATTGAGCTGTACACTTAAAATTTGTGCCCATTACAACTCAATAAAAAAGAAAGAAGGGGCTTAAAAAACAGTATTTCTCAAGTTTATTGAGGAAATACAAACTACTGCAGACTTTTGAGAAATTAAGAAATCGTGACAATACTCAGTAACTCTGCCCCTATCGTCTCAAGTAAATATTCCAACAGCAGAAATATTCCAGTGACAGATAAAATTATTTGCATAAAGGTATTCATTGTCACATCTCCTATTAAAAAGAAGCTACAATGAAAACAATATCAATTAAATGTCCAGTAATCGGAAAAAAAATACATAATTGGCAGACGATGCATGAATTCCAGAATTATACACTCCTACAAAGTGATGGAGCTGTTTTAGAGGACTCCTTGGCAGTGTTTTATAAAGCTAAACATACACTGGCCCTATAATCTGGCAGTGCTACTTCTGGGTTTTTACCCAATACAAATGGAGACATATGGGTCCACACAAAGACTTAAACTTGCAGGTTCATGGCAGCCTTATTCATAGTAGCCCAGAACTGGAAACGATTCAAGCACACATCAATTGAGAATGGATAAAGGGATGGCGGTGTATTCATATAACATATGACTTACTACTCAGCAATTACTACAACATGAATGATGTGCCAAAAGAACATGTTAAACGAAAGAAGCCAGACATAAAAGATATATACTGTGTGATTCCATTTACATGAGGCTCCAAAAGCGGCAAAATTAGTCTATGATGGTAGATACCAGAACAGTGGTTGCCTCCACTAAGAAGGTGGGGAATGCCTGGTGATGGAGAGAGTCCTTGTCTTGTTGGACAGGATCTGCAGCAGCCCTCTTGTGACCTTGAGGGTCTTGCCCAGTAGAACTGCAAAGATACCAATCCTAAAACTGTTGACCTGGTGAACCAATGCCAATGCACATTATGCTTCCATACTTCTTACGTAAAAGAAGGTAAAGTCCTATTTGTTCAATCACTGTAGCTGATGACGTTCTGTTAAGAGAAGATTCAAAGAAACGCTGGTCTAATTTGTATTAGAAAGGAGTTGTGTCCATGGAGAAAGCTGCAGAAGTCCAGAAGCCTTCTGGCACTCGCTGTGGCATTCTAGAATGATAGGCTTGGAAGGGACATTTGCATTTATAGAAAATGACACTAAAGCTCAGAGAGGTTATGTATCTTGATTATATCATATACATCCAATTCTCCATCTCCTTAATGAGAGAAAAGAGGTTGAAAGGATTGTGGCATTTCCCAGAGAAACTGAGTTTTTTCTATACAATGCTTCAAGAGCACAAAATATGAGATAAGAAAGCCTGAGTAGAAGCTGCTAAAGAGATGGTGGCTTTGACAGTGAAAATACAGTTCTTCACAAGAGGCTCCTAATGATTTCTCATTGTGATTGTGTAAGTGGTTCGCACTTACAGTCCCTTCAATATCAGATGTTTATCATATCCCGAACACTCACACTTGATGTTTTCACTTTTCCTGAACTTTTTTTTTTACCTGTTTGTTCTTGTTCTATTTCAGGAAGTTTTGACAATAAAATTTGAGCTGTGTTCTCATCAAGAAATTTATGAAAATCTTTAGTATGATTATATTTAATTATGTATCCACTTGTCATTTGCCAAAAGATTGCAATGCGCACCAAAAGGTCCCTCTGTATTCTTTATGTCATTATTAACAGTTTCATGTAGCTAGAAGAAATAGATCATTTTAACTTTCTCCTGCATTATTTTAAATATATTTTACTACTCCTTCTGCCAGATGGTATAAAGAGCAGTGCTTTTCCCCTCAACTTGCAACAGATGCGCAAGGACCATTTGTAGGGGTTTTAATTGCTTCTTGTGGTAGGTTTTTATAAAGAAGGAAAAGTTCCATCTTTTCAGGAGGTGCCATTTCCGTGGTGTTGGCTAGTCATTGACAGATTTGTAGTTCACTCTTGACAGAGTCCCAGTGAATGAGAACCAGGGTGGTTGTGTTGATTGTTTTAACAGGAATTTGTTTTATTTTATCAATAATATAAGCATTGTACTGCAGTCAGAAAATTCTTTACCTGGGCTCCTGGGTGGTTCAGTCGGTTGAGCGTCCGACTTCGGCTCAGGTCATGATCTCGCGGTCTGTGAGTTCAAGCCCCGCGTCGGGCTGTGTGCTGACAGCTCAGAGCCTGGAGCGTGTTTCAGATTCTGTGTCTCCCTCTCTCTCTGACCCTCCCCCGTTCATGCTCTGTCTCTCTCTGTCTCAAAAATAAATAAATGTTAAAAAAATTTTACAAGAAAATTCTTTATCTTTTTTAAGTTTATTTATTTATTTTGAGAGAGAGAGAGAGAGAGAGAGAGAGCAGGGAAGGGGCAGAGAGAGAGGGAGAGAGAATCCCAAGCAGGTTCCACACTGTCAGCCTGATGCAGGGCTTGAACTCATGAACCATGAGATCATGACCTGAGATGAAATCAAGAGCCCAGTTAACTGAGCCACCCAGGTGCCCCTGTAGTCACAAAATACAAAGGTAATACATAAACGATGAATAATAAAAAACAGTTTCCCTCACACCCTTCTCCAGCTATCCTGTTCCCTTCCCCAGAAGTAATATTTACATATGTTAAACCTAGAAAATGTATGAAATGATACTGAAATCCCCTGTCTTATCCATGTTTACGTCCCCTCAAACAATAATTTTAATTTTGCATGTGCTTTAAAATATATTATTTTGAACTTACATACATTTTAAAATATATATTCTTCATCTTATTTTTATACAAATATGACAATATATACACAATGTTTTATACATTTTTTTTCACTTAATATCTTTGCTTTATGTATCAATTCATAAAACCAATCTTTTGTATAGTTCCATTGTATTCCATTGCATGGATAAATCTTAACTTATTCAACCAATCCCTTAGAAGTAGGATTTAGAATAAGGTTAGAACGTGTCCAGTATTTATTATTGCAAAGAGTGCTGTAGTGAATAACCTTAGATATACATTATTAGTGGAGTTATGTTTACAGTATACATTCTTACAAGGGTATGTGCTTTGGTAATTTTAGCAAATATTGTCAACTTGCTCTCTGTAAGAGATTCTGTGATAACAAAGGATATCCCCAGAACCCTAGACACTGCCTGTGGGGCCCTCCAAACACCCATTCCTGACACTCTTTTCATCTCTAATAAAAGTAAGCACTGTGCTGAATTTTTTTTTAATGTTTATTTTTGAGAGAGAGAGAGAGAGAGAGAGAGAGAGAGAGAAAGAGCATGAGTGGGTGAGGGGCAGAGAGAGAGGGAGACACAGAATCCAAAGCAGGCTCCAGGCTCTGGACTGTCAGCACAGAGCCCGACGTGGGATTTGAAACCACAAACTGTGAGATCATGACCTAAGCCAAAGTAGGACGCTTAACCAACTTTGCCACCCAGGCACCCCTGTGCTGAATTTTCATTTATGATGCCCTTTTTTCTCTTTATGCTCTTCCCACCTTGATGTATGAATTCCTAAATAGGATATTATTTTTTAACCATATGTAAATGGAACCATGTGGTATAAATTATTCTGTAATGTGTTTCTTCCTCAGAACGCTATATTTTGAGATCATCCAGGGTGATGTGTACAACGATAGTTCTATTTTTCACCTGAGTGGTGTGCCATTTGTAGGAACACACTGTAATTTGTTTATCCATTCTAGTGATAGACATTTTTGTGTTGATTCATTTTTTTTTACTATTTCAAACAATGAAGTGTTGTTAAGAATATTCTTGACAATGTCTCCCAATGTACACATTTTCAAAAGTTCTGTTAACTCCTGTCATATACCTAGGAGTGGAATTTCTACATTCTGTGCTATGGGTACTTTCAGCTCTTGTGTAATTATTAACTTTTTTCCGGACAAGTATCTAATTACCTCCCTGTTAGGAGTGGGGGACATTTGTTCTTGCTCCATAGTACCTGGTCCAGCTTTTCAGTCAAGTGATTGTGAAATCATATCTCATGGTGATTAAAATGTGCATGTTCAGGCTACCAACAAAATTTACCATCTAGTCAGATGGTTATTCAGGTTTTCACTTCTGTGAAGTGCCTGTTCAATTATTCTATTATTTTTTTCAGTTGGGTTGTCCGTAATTTTCTTTTTTCTTATTGACTAATAAAATGTTCCCCACACACTTTAGATCAAGGTATTTGTCAGTTATATATGCATATTTTTTAATGTTTATTTTGAGAGAGAGAGAGCATGTGTGTGCACACGTGCAAGCGGGAAAGGAACAGAGAGGGAGAGCGAGAGGATCCCAAGCAGGGATCTCGATCCTGCACAGCTCGATCTCACAAATCTGTGAGTTCATAACCTGAGCCAAAATCAAGAGCCAAGATTTGGACACTTCACTGACTGAGCCACCCAGGCGCCCCTTCAGTTATGTTTTTTAAAATCCCTAAATGGATGCAGCACTACCTAATTTCAAATCTTATTCTCTAATGTAAATACTTAAGGCTATTTAATTTTTTACAGATTATTTTAACATCACCTTACAAATTTTTATGCTTATTATATGTACTATAATTCATTTCTTAAAATAGTCTAATTTCCATTATTATTTCCACATCGACCCATGAATCGTTTAGAAGTATGTTTTGTATTTATAAAAAAGAGCAAGGGGCGCCTGGGTGGCTCAGTCGGTTAAGCATCAGACTTCAGCTCAGGTCACGATCTCACCATCCGGGAGTTCGAGCCCTGCGTCCGGCTCTGGGCTGATGGCTCAGAGCCTGGAGCCTGCTTCCGATTCTGTGTCTCCCTCTCTCTCTGCTCCTCCCCCTTTCATGCTCTGTCTCTCTCTGTCTCAAAAATAAATAAACATTAAAAAAGTTTTGAAAAAAAAAAAGAGCAAGTATTTCTTATCATTTTTATTATTTATTTATATTAAGTTGCATTGTGGTCAGAGAATGTGTTCAGTATGATATCAGTACTTTGAAATTTGATCCTATAAGCCTTATTGCTAAGAAGTGGTCAAGATTTTATAACTACCCACATGTGCTGGAACATAATGTATATTCTCTACTAAATCAAAAATATAGATTATACTTTTCAACTATTTTATGTCTTTACTGTTTGACCCGTCAATTACAAAAGAGTCTTATTTGTCTGTTGTTAATATAAGTAATGCTTTTATTCTTTATATTCAAACACTTGGTTTATTTGGGATTTATTTTGATGCAAAGTGTGAGGTAGGGATCCACCTTTCTTTTTTCTTCAGTATTCAGTTGTAACAATAGCTTTTATTGAATAATTCATCTTTTTCACTATTTGTTATGTCACTTTATTACATACAAAATTATTATAATTTTGGTTTGCTCATGGATTTCTATCCTATTTTATTGATCTGTATTCATGTAAGGATGAGACTTTTAAATTAGATAAGAATCAGTAATGAAAACTGAAACTGGGCTTTTAATGTAATGACATACTGAAGGACTCACGTCAAAAAAGTGAAGCAGAGACTTAAGAAGGGTGGATGAGGTCATGGTCTTTATGTCTAAAAAGGAGTATACAAAGAATGACTGAAAATGCAGGTTTCAACAGAGGGAGTATACATCGTTAACAATCATTGTTGTTGTTTTTTTTCTCAATGTTTATTTATTTTTAAGAGAGAGAGACAGACAAACAGACAGACTGTGAGCAGGGAAGGGGCAGGGAGAGAGGGAGACACAGAATCCGAAGCAGGCTCCAGGCTCCAAGCTGTCAGCAAAGAGCCTGACACGGAGCTGGAACTCATGAACCAGGAGATCATGACCTGAGCCGAAGTCGGATGCTTAACCGGTGAGCCACCCAGGTGCCCCTGTTAATCACTTAAACTCATGTAACAAAGCACTCTGTAATTCTTTGCTGTGTAAAAGCATTATATTATGGACATAAGCCTCACACTAAATTGAACTTGCAGTACTTACTCATGTCTCCAGAGAAATGGGTGAATATTGTTAATGTGTGTTCTGTGGTGTTTTTAATTTAGTCTAAACCAAGTAGATTAAAGAAATTTACTTTTTGGGGCGCCTGGGTGGCTCAGTCGTTTGGGCGGCCGACTTCGGCTCAGGTCATGATCTCGCAGTCCGTGAGTTCGAGCCCCGCATCAGGCTCTGTGCTGAGCGCTCAGAGCCTGGAGCCTGTTTCAGATTCTGTGTCTCCCTCTCTCTCTGACCCTCCCCCGTTCATGCTCTGTCTCAAAAATAAATAAACGTTTAAAAAAAAAAGGAAAAAAAAAGAAATTTACTTTTTGAACAGAAATGGCAAGATATAATGTTGCATTTGGAATGTGATGTTAAAGTTAATATATATGTTCTTCATATCTGAAACATTCCCTGCTAGTAAATTAAGCCAGTGTTCTATATTTGTATTTGTAATCTCTTCTTCAGGATATGGGGAGTTAATACAAATTAGTGCTCACTTAGAAAATGTCAACAAGGCAGGGCACCTGGGTGGCTCAGTCAGTTCAGCATTTGAGCATCTGACTTCCGCTCAGGTCATGATCTCGCAGCTGGTAGGTTCAAGCCCTGCATCAGGCTCTGTGCTGACAGCTCAGAACCTGCAGCCTGCTTCAGATTCTGTCTCCCTCTCTCTCTGTCCTTCCCCTGCTCACACTCTGTCTCTCTCTCCCTCTCAAAAATAAATTTTAAAAATATCTTTAAAAAAAACAAAAAACAAAAATGTCGTAAAGCTTCTTCCACCTCTAGATTTTCCCACCTTATGTATTCAAAAATTTAATCTTGATCACCCCAGGAAGTTGTGGGTAAGAGGGAAAGAGAATGAAAAAAAAGTAGTTTGCCAAGATTTTATAAATTCTTCCAAATTAAAAAATATGTATCTTGGAGATATGATGATGTTATATCAAAAATGAAATTTGTTACCACTCATCCAAGATTTTAGGACATGAATTTTTTAAAGCATAAGTCTATTTATTTCATAATTTTAGTTTAATTTCTATATCTTAAAAACTAAAAGTGAAATGGGGTGCCTGGGTGGCTCAGTTGGTTAGGCAACCAACTCCTGATTTCTGCTCAGGTCATGATCTTACAGTCATGGGATCCAGCCCCACGTCAGGCTCAGGGGCAAAGAATGAGAAGCCTGGTTGGGATTCTCTTTCTCCTTCCCTCCCTACCCCTCCCCCACTTGTGCTTGCTTGCTCTCTCTGTTTCAAAATACATAAATAAACTTCAAAAAACTAAAAATGAAAAATAACATATACAGCAATGTAAAAATAACAGTGAGTTTAATGGTGAAATCTGATCCGCTGGGCTCCGCTTATCCTCATTCTCAAAGTTCAATAAGTAAGTTGGGGTCTGGAGAGGCTATAAACAAATTTCTTTGGGACATTAGTGTTTTGTTTCCTACCTTAGTCTAGAAAATATCTTATTTGTCGATCTAATATTTTATGAATGAGTTGTATATTTATCAGTTACTAAGTACACAATGTTGTCCATTAAAAGCCAGATCAGGTACACATTTTGGTTGGTAGGCATCTATTGGGGAAGTGATCTTTCTGGACCTGTGGCTCATGACACCTGCATTTTACACCAACCTCCCCAAACTTCCCAGGTTCCTGTGTTTTTTCCTTGGCGTTTCATTTCCCTCTCATGACCACATCCATTTGTGTGTTAACTTTTAATCAGAGACAGCTAAATTTGGTAGATTTATTTTATTTTTTTTTTTAATTTTTTTTTTCAACATTTATTTATTTTTGGGACAGAGAGAGACACAGCATGAACGGGGGAGGGGCAGAGAGAGAGGGAGACACAGAATCGGAAGCAGGCTCCAGGCTCTGAGCCACCAGCCCAGAGCCCGACGCGGGGCTCGAACCCACGGACCGCGAGATCGTGACCTGGCTGAAGTCGGACGCTTAACCGACTGCGCCACCCAGGCGCCCCTAAATTTGGTAGATTTATATTAACTGATACTGCAGATTCACACTAAACAGAAGTAAAGCAAAACCATAATGTCATTTGAAGAATTTGAGAGTGTGGATGAGAATATATTAAGATTAAAAGACAATTCATATTTGAGGCTCTTGGCTGGCTCAGTTGGTAGAGCGTGCAACTCTTGATCTCTGGTTTGTGAGTTCAAAACCACATTAGAAATAAAGTTTACTTTAAAAAATAAAAAATAAAGCCTTAAAAAAGAGAGACAAAGTGTATTATACTTCCATTTTCATGAAATTGGGTAAAAAAAAAAACTTTAGTGGAAGAATAAAAAGTGGGAGAGAGAGTGGGGAAGATAGTGACTCAAGGAGGGAAGGAAGGGAGGAAGGAAGGGAAAAATGGAAGGAAGAGAGGAAGGAAGAGAGAGAGGGAGGTACTGACGAAAGGAGGAATTGCACTTTTTTATAGCCCTGAGAAACTTTACATGTGAATGTGAACTCTCATGAACAGACATGTCTGTTGGGTAACAGACTTTTTTAAGTTCGTTGGCTACCTATACTATGTCAATTCCTGCAGCAGGGACAAACCCCACCCTTCTAGTGATTTAGAGCTTTGGCTATCATACCCTGGAGGAGGCAGTCCTTTAAGAGGGGCTTGTGGGGGTGCCTGGTTGGCTCAGTTGGTTAAGCATCTGACTTCAGCTCAGGTCATGCATGATCTCACGGTTTGTGAGTTTGAGTCCTGTGTCGGGCTCTGTGCTGACAGCTCAGAGCCTGGAGCCTGCTTTGGATTCTGTTTCCCTCTGTCTCTCTCTTCTCCTCCCTACTCAACTCTCTCTCTCTCTCTCTCTCTCTCTCTCTCTCTCTCAAAAATAAATAAACATTGAAAAAAAAAAAAAGAGGGGCTTGTGGACTCCTTGAAAGCAAAGCCTACTGGGCTTGCCAAGTGACAGAAATCTGTTCTACACCTTAAACATTGTGGAACTGAAATAAAACAGAAGGCAGTATTTTCAACCATCTGGGATGGAGGGTGGAGAACTTTCCCTCAAAGAGGCAGGATGTTCACAGCAGGCATCAGCAAGAACAAAAAGCCATGTTTCTAGATTCTATTCATGACACAAAACAACTGATATCTTTGTTTATTTGGGGTGTGTGTGTGGATAATCTGGCTTTTGTAGTGATGACAAGAGGAAAAGAGAGCTGCAGTTAATTAGCCATCCAGACAGGTGTAGACACAGACTGGGAATTCTGGTCTGTCTTCTCTATTCATGAAACATAACTAGAGCAGGAAGCCTATGGTTTTCCTATCTCTGCAAGTTGATTATGTTGAAACAGCTTTACAACTTGCTTTCTGAATCCAAATACAGACTTTTCCTGCGAAGGTCTAAACAAGGCAGAGAGTAAGAAAAACTATGAACCAGAATGGTATCTTCAAGCCCCTTCTCATGGTTGGTGGAAATAGAACAATTCTTTCCCAAAATATGACTTTCAGAATTTTAAAGGTAAAAAAAAAAGTCAACCTAGAATTTCATTGGTGACCATTCCATAGGAACGTAGAGTCTCAGACAATAATTACAGTGTATTAGCAAAAGAAATGGTTTTATTTGTAATATCTTCTAAGTATATTCTCTAAATATACTTCCTTATTATACTAAATTATAGTATTTAATTATAATAAATATGTCTACTTCTATAGTTAAAATGTGTTGCCCTATACTTCAGAAAACTGTAAGCCTTTAGGGGAAGGAAGTTGGCAATATACACCAAAAACCATGTCAATAATCATTCTCTTCAACATAATAATTCCATTTCTAAGCGTTTAACTTAAGGGGAAAAAAGTTAAGAATTGAAGAAAATCATATTTATGAAAATATTCTTCAATTCATAGCAATAAAAAAGGAAATGACATAAGTAACCAGAGTAGAGGATTTATTAGAGCAGTCTCTCTCAAGAAGACATTTGGTAATAGGACAGCCCCTTCCCCCCACATAGAATTACTCAACCCAAAACGTCAGTAGTGCCAAGGTTCAAAAATCCTATATTAGGGCAATTAGGGCATACTCAGTATAGAAATATGAAATTTTTAAAGCTCGTATAGAAAGGCTAGGTTTCAACATGGGAAATTATTTTCACATTATAAAAGAAAATAACAGGATGCAAATTTATACCTATGTTGTGGCGAACAGTAATTAACCATGAAAGCTATTGAAACTTAAGTTGTGGGGCCTCCACTTACAAAGCTTCTCCATGTCTCTTAAGAGAGGCTGTAGCACTGTGTTTCATATGGTTATAGATTTTTGTAAAAAAAAATTTAAGTGATACTATTTAAATTTTGTCTTGAAGTAAGATATTTCTTTTTTTCCCCTTAATATATGCAAGCTTCAGGCACCACAGAACCAGATCCACCTTTGGCTATAATTTTAGTGAAGAGAAACATAATGCATTTAATCAAGAAAAAAAAATCTGCTGGGAAATTACCGAATAGCTAACTTAAAATACGTAAGGATGGTGAGCTTAGGGAGAACATTTTTTTTTTTCTCTCATTCCCAAATATTTTGTAAAGCTGTTATATTAGTTTATAATGAAAGAAATTATTTTTTTTTCAACATTTATTTTATTTTTGGGACAGAGAGAGACAGAGCATGAATGGGGGAGGGGCAGAGAGAGAGTGAGACACAGAATCTGAAACAGGCTCCAGGCTCTGAGCCATCAGCCCAGAGCCTGACGCGGGGCTTGAACTCACGGACCGCGAGATCGTGACCTGGCTGAAGTCGGACGCTTAACCGACTGCGCCACCCAGGCGCCCCAAAGAAATTATTTTTAAGAAAAAGTTTATAGATCCACAAGAAGAAAAAATGTGGAGAAAACCCACTGGATGAAGCCCTCTTATGAGCTTTTGTGATTTAAATCTTGTTCTTATGCTGCGCTTTCTGGCTTTGTAATTCACCCTGGTCTCACAGCTCTCTCCTTTGTTCCAGGGTTCTGCTATTTCACTAAGAAAGCATGACTTCATAGGTTGACTGAGCTCTGCTGGGTGATTATTTGGGGCTTCTCACATGGTTGCAATAAGATGGTGGTTGGAACTGAAGTCATCTGAAGGCTCCCAGATGATTGCACACACATGTCTGGTGTCTCAGTGCTCCTGCCCGTGGTCTGTCTGCACATACAGCAGAGTAGCCTGGCCTCCCTAACGGCAAATTAGTACTCCAGAGGCGAGAAGCAGAAGTGCCATTCCTCTTAACAGTTCTCCTAACAATGAGACCCAGAACTGGGAGCCCATCACCTTTACCCCATTCTGTGGTTCCACATAATCACAAGCCGTTCCAGATTGGAGAGGGTAGCAGGTAGAAGAATAGACAGCTTCTCTCCAAGGAGGACTGTCATGCACACACCAGGAAGGACTTGATGGTGGCCATCTTTAAACACAACTACCACAGCAAGGAACATTTGGTTTCTGGAACTATCATTAAGTAGGAAATGGTCTGCAATAGAAAACGGACACCTTCCCTACAAATACAATGTGATAAAAATGCCGACCATATGGCTATATCCATATGCCCATGAACTAGAAGTGTATGAAGTTCAAAACTTGTTTTCTTTAAATTGAGGGACATTTCTTAGGAAAAACACACAGGATTGGGAATAACCTCAACAGATGTCCAACTTTGACATTCTTACTTCTCAATAAGTTTACATGGCCTGCCTTCTGAAACATTACTTGTCTTAGCATCCTGCATGTCCCTATGTCTCTTTTCTCAACATAAAGTCTTCATTGCTAGTAAATGACTTTCCACAGCTGGTCAAAATTTACCCTTCTACTCCTGTCCTTCATATTGATTCTGTTCTTAAGCCTGTGTTATACTTTCATCACATATGAAAAATCTTTAAAAGTTAATGGATCTATTAGAAAGGAAAATGGGAGAGTCTTAACACAGGAATTTATAATTACCTTTCCCCCAAAGCGTTTAGCAGTTTAACAGCATGAGGAATTTTGACTAAAGGCTTTTGCAGATTCACCTGGGAATAATTATGTATGGAATTGTATTCCAAAAAAAACAGTATCAAGACATATCTATACCTACAACATGCAGAACATCTACATAGAGAATGAGCATTTCTGACAGCAGAAATAGAAAGTAAAATCTCTTAAGTAGCATTCTGCTAGTTAGAATGTTCTTTAAAAAGGACCTTCCTAAAATCCTTCAGTGGAATTTTCTGTCATGGAAATGAGTCAATCATGACCTCTAGCTAAAATTTTCAAATACTTATTAATAATATCATTTTTCTGTATTTTTGAAATGGACAGTAACTAAGAAATTAAAAATTTCTTAACAAGAGGGGCACCTGGGTGGCTCAGTTGATTAAATGTCCAACTTGGGCTCAGGTCATGATCTCACACTTTGTGATTTGAGCCCCGTGTCAGGCTCTACACCAACGTCTCACAGCCTGGAGCCTGCTTCAGATTCCCTGTCTCCCTCTCTCTCTGCCCCTCCCCCACTAGTTCTCTGTCTCTGTCTCTCTCTTGCCTCTCAAAAATAAATAAATAAACATTTTTAAAATGTTCTTAAAAAGATACAAACTACTTTCTAGTGAACAAATGTGTCTCAAGAAGACTACCTTTCCATAATGGGAGAGTGGTTGGTAGAGCAACTAAGAAGTGAATGAAGTAGAACTCACTATAAAGGCTATCTGAATCAGCATTAAATTAATTAGAATTGCTGACTATGTACCTCTTTGCTGGATAACAAAATTCTTACTCTTTTTCTAAATGTATGAGTAAATAACCAGATTGTTACTTGCATCGTTGGATTGATATTTCATGGACTCAGTCAGTCTTAACTGTGATTGATGAGCAAATAGTCAAGATAATTAAAATATGTATATAATTTAGTAAGTAAAGAGATATTTGCAAATAGCAACACAGAAAGATTCAATCCACTTATTATAAGCATACTAGTATGCCACAATTAACCAACGCTAACCGTTATTTTACTTTGTTTGTCTTACATTTCTCTGAAATGTTACCTGCTACATCTGACGTTTTATGTCAAAGACATCAAACAATCTATTTCTTGATATCAAAGTACAATGCCTCAATTCTGTGACTAAAAAATGAGAGAATAAATTAAGACCATCTTACACTTCCCAGTCCCCGTTTAATTTTTATAGCTAACTTCTTAACCACCTGTCTCTAAGAAATGTCATCACATATTCACACCATACGCTTAATCCTCATGTTTAGTTTATCACAGCTCTAACAGAAATACCATTTAGGATTAATAAAGAACAGTTTCTTCATTCACTAAGATGGCAAATGGAGCCATTACTAAGAGTGCTAGGGTCTGATGTCATGAAGACTCTACATAAGGAAATTCTTTAGGGAAATAATTTAAAATCATTTGCCTTTGATTTTGGATGTATTGTAAATGAACTTGTGTAACAAGTTCATATTCACTTACCAAGATCATTCATCAAATCAGTCACCCAGTTGACTTATTGGCTATTCTAGGTGCAATGCTGATACTAGGAAAATAGAATTAACGATGATTAGTTACAAGCTCTCCCTTAGAGGATGAGGAAGAACTCACCTGTCTTTTCTGCTGTTAGACAGTTATGTCTCCAATACCTAAGGTTATGCTTGGCACAGAGTAGGTCTTCCAGAATGTTCTTCCATTCTTCCTTCCTTCCTATCTTTCTTTCTTCTGTCTGTCCTTCATTCTTTTTTTGTTGTTTAAATGAGTGACATTTTAAAAACACAAACACGGATGGAAATAAACGGAAGTAAGAACGTAATGAGCTTGGCAGGCTGGAATTTGCCCAGATGGTTTTCCATACCTTAGTAGAGCTCATGGGGCTAGAGATTATGCCAGTCTTATTTCCCACTGAACCTCCAGCATTATTAGCCCAGTGGCTTGTCAAAAGAAGTAATCAATTAATAATTGATATCAAAATAAATGATTTGGTATATTGTCCACATAGGACAATGTGGCTGTTGAAGCTCATAGGGATGCTATCAATTTGTCAAGAATATTAAATCATGCTCTTTATACTTTACTCAGGAAAACAAGAGACAACGTTCATAGCTCTTTTTTTTTTTCATTTATCTGGAAAATTCATTTATATTGAAGTCCTCATTTAGCTTTGGTGACTGATGAATGAGTTATTACTTGATATTCTCTTGCTTTGTCAATAACCATCTCATCTAGAAAGCAGGGGCAGACTTCCCATTTCTCTAGCGTTTTTGACGTGGTAAAGCTTCTCTCAAACATGGTCTCTCACTAATAACACACCACACCGTTTGCAGAGACCCACAGGTGGAAGAAACCTAACCCAGTTGTAAATCACAACATGGAAAAAGTCTTGCATATTTCAGAAGACAGAAAAGAAAATAATTTGTCAGCCACCAATCAGAAGCACATTATATCTCACAATGCCTGCCCCTTGTACCTGTCAGGCTGAACGGTCCTTTCACACAAAGTTTCCCAATTCATTTGGAGCCTCCAGACGACTCCCTCCCTTTCTCCCTCCCATCTTTCAAATTACTCCACAAACCTTAGTTTCCCTTTGAAATGTTTCCAAACCACTGGAGCACACCTCATCATAGACCCCCATTGATGAAATGTAGGATGGAGGTTGTGTCAGATATAACTAATGATTAGGATTATTCCCGCCTTCCCCATGTTGTTGACAGACAGTGAATAAAGGCGACATTGTTACATCTACAATTGATCTATTGAAGTTAGGACTTGTTTTTCACTTATAAAAATACAACCTTTTTTTCCAGCCTGTTCTAAACCAATGAATTAGAGCCCTGATTCGCTATATTTATTTTTTTTAATAATTCTCCCACTGCTCACGCAATGAGGCATATTATTATTATTACAACCGCCTGGCTCTGCACAGTGGATGTGTGTCATTTGCACAAACACATGGAGAAAAAAGGCACACAGATCTTGCATTAAAGTTGAGAAGAGAAGGACACCAAAATTGTTTCCCACTGTCTCTTCTGTTTTAGGTATTGAGGATCTTACCTTGGTTAAGCATTCCTGGATTAATCGTAGAATGTATGAGAGGTTGTATGACTAGAAATTAGGAATCAAACCTGTAGAGAAGACCCTATCTGGGTTGGTATTTGGGCCCCACCATTTAGTAGTGCTATGACTGCCAGCAAACCACTGTGCCCTTCAAACACCGAGGAAGTTCTGAATGCCATTCCAAGATGTTTAGACTTTCTTCCACTGGAGAAGAGAGCCTTTGAAGGTCATGGGGCAGCGGAGTAACATGGTAGGGAAAAAGCTTCAGGATAAGTTGCAAAGGGGAGGTATCAATGGAAAGTCACTAAGCTCTGCTCTCCTTCTGGACATGTAGAAGTGCTTGCTGTCTGACTCCTCCTACTCTTATAAACAGTAGTGTATATGACTGATGATTGAATGATTGACGGGCAACCCCAGGTAAAGAACAAAAGATGAAGAAATGGGTACATGCTGACTGACTGATGAGGGTTCAGGAGATGTGCATAATTTGCTTCTCTTTTGAATAATTTATATTCATTTCCTGAGCATTAGCTGATTAAAATATTTGCTCCATGCTTCACATAATAGTTTAATAATCAAATATTGAATCAACACTAACCTTGGAGCAATGTCTCAAATCCAGAAGCCACCAGAAGTTCTTAGATGTAACTTTCCTTTCAAACTTCCCTCCCTTTTACATTTGCATAAGATTTTGAAATAGCAGTACAATTTAGATCAGATAAAGAGGAATGAGGTGGCTTCAGCTAGCTGCAGAACACAGATGCGACTTCGTTACCCAGCTGTGAGTAATTTTCCTCCCAATCGGAGGTAGAATTTTGAATAGACTGAAAGCACGCTCTGTATGGAACAGGAGCACTATGTCCAGGATGCTCTGTCAATGCAGGCACTCATTTATTTAACTCATGTAGTGGCCTCAGACAGACACCCTTCGTCTTCTCTCTGCAGTGCTGTGCTCTGTCTGAATGGCCAGGTATATGAGCCAGAAGTGAATGGTCCCCAGGCTCCTGTGTTTCAATGACCTGTTCTTTCATAGACATGAACCTGGCCATGCAACAATCTGCTTCTGCCTCAGGTACTCCCTTAGTCTCTGTCTAAGTGGAAAGGGCAGAACTTCCTGAACCCCACCAAGTGAAATGTGAAAGCAGGGGTCATTGGGAAGATTGGCAATAGGCTGGTGAACTGGCAGCCGGCTTTGATCATTTTAAGTAATATCAGTGTTCCCCCCACATTCTCCACATGAACGGCTCATATCTGTCAAAAGTCTCACTGGGTAGGGGCACCTGGGTGGCTCAGTTGGTTATGCGTCCAACTTCAGCATATCTCGAGGTTCATGGGTTTGGGCCCTGCATCGGACTCTGTGCTGACAGCTCAGATCCTGGAGCCTGCTTCAGATTCTGTGTCTCCCTCTCTCTCTCTCTGCCCCTCCTCTGCTCACACTCTGTCTCTCTCTTTCTCTCTCAAAAATAAGTGAACGTTAAAAATTTGTTTTAAAGTCTCACTGGGTATAAGGTCTAGTTGCTTAAGATTCCTTGTGGCTGTGAATATAGTCTGAGCCCTTTCTTTCATTTTTATAATCCTCAGCAGACAGCTCTTCTGAGATCACATGCTGGGAGCCCCTGACTAGAAATTGCTTAAAGCAGGAAGAAAGAACAACTACTGTTGGCAGGCACTCACTATCTAGGCACTGGGGATCCAGTGGTAAATAAAACAGACCAAGTCTTTGTCCTTATGTGGGTGATAAACGCCCAGTTCCTTGCTGGTCAAAATGTGTCAGCAGTGTCTAGGAGTTTGTTAGAAATGCTGAATCTCAGGTCCCACTTCAGCCCTACTGAATCAGAATATCCTTTTAAAATATCCTCTGGGGTTTCCTATGCATATTGAAGTTGAGAAGACATAGGAAAAATAATTTAAGGAAGAAACATAGGAAGTGTTTAGGGACAATCAGGAAATGAGATAAAAGAGATATGTAGAGGCAAGGTACCCAATGCTCTGTGGGCCATTTGAAGGATGTGCACTTTTGTTGTGAGGGAACAGGGAAGCCTAGAGAGGTCTTGGAACCGAGGAGCAAAGGTATGGGCATAATATGACTCAGATACAAATTATATGTAGCATAGCTTTACATGTTAGGCAGACAGAGAATAGATCAGTAATGGCGTGGCAATGGGGGGATGGTCTACAAAGAGACATAAGAAACTTTTGAGGGTGATAGAGAACTATTCTATATCTTAACTGTGCAGAGTATATCAAGGTGTCACTTGTCAAAACCCATCTAATGGTGCACTTAAGAGTGCGTGCATTCTATTGTGTGTAAATCATCTCCAAAAGTTATAAAGAGAAAAAAAATGTTAAGCACATCAAAACCAGGATATAACTTAAATTATGTGAAAGAAAAAAGCAGGTGAGAGAAGAGCTGTTGCAAAATGTAACAACCAAAACCAAACTTCTCTGCAAAGTAGGGGAGAGATGAAGATGTGTGTGGCATATACAAGATTGTGCACTACAAAAGATTATTCCAGGACCTCAAAGGTTTGGGAGTTGTCAAAATAGAAGAATGGAGAATCCAAAACAATTAACAAAACTAAAAGAAAATCTACTGAATGGGAGAAGATATTTGCAAATGACATATCTGATAAAGGGTTAGTATCCAAAACGTATAAAAAACTTCTAAAACTCAACACCCCAAAAATGAGTAATCTAATTAAAAATGGACAGAAGACACGAATAAACATTTTTCCAAAGAAGACATACACATGGCCACAGGCACATGAAAAGACTCAACATCACTCATCATCAGGGAAATGCAAGTCAAAACCACAACGAGATGTCACCTCACACCTGTCAGAATGCCTAAAATCAAAAGCTCAAGAGACAACAAGTGTTGGAGAGGATGTGGAGAAAAAGGAACCCTTCTGCACTGTTGGTGGGAATGCAAACCGGTGCAGCCACTGTGGAAAACAATATGGAGATGCCTCAAAAAATTAAAAATAGAGTTACTGTATGATCCAGTAGCTCCACTATTGGACATTTACCTGAAGAAGATGAAAATACAAATTTGAAAATATATATGGTCCCCTATGTTTATTGCAGCATTATTTACAGTAGCCAAATTATAGAAGCAGCCCAAGTGTCCATCGATAGGTTGAATGGATGAAAAAGGTGCTGCTTACACACACAATGGCATGTTACTCAGTCATAAAAAAAGAATGAAATCTTGCACTACTAGGCATTTATCCAAGGGATACAGGTGTGCTGTTTCAAAGGGACACATGCACCCCCATGTTTATAACAGCACTATCAACAATAGCCAAAGTATGGAAAGAGCCCAAATGTCCATCGATGAAGAATGAATAAAGAAAATGTGGTATATATATATATATATATATATACACACACACACACACACACACACACACACACACACACACAATAGAGTATTACTCAGCAATCAAAAAGAATGAAATCTTGCCATTTGCAACTACGTGTATGGAACTGGAAGGTATTATGCTAAGTGAAATTAGTCAGAGAAAGACAAAAATCATATGACTTCACTCATATGAGGACTTTAAGAGACAAAAGAGATGAACATAAGGGAAGGGAAACAAAAATAATATAAAAACAGGGAGGGGGACAAAACAAAAGAGACTCATAAATATGGAGAACAAACTGAGGGTTGCTGGAGGGGTTGTGGGAGGGGGGATGGGTAAATGGGTAAGGGGCGTTAAGGAATCTACTCCTGAAATCATTGCTTCACTATATACTAACTAATTTGGATGTAAATTTTAAAAAATAAAAAATAAAGTTAAATGAAAAAAAATGAAAAAAAATTAGAAGGCACTCAAAAATTGTGAAGTGGTTACTAAGACTTCCTTCTTTGAGTTGCATTCATATCAACAAGACCAAAAAGCTGGAAAAGTACTCCAGTTATCAGGCATCACTGACATTGACACAATTTCAGGACATGGTCAACTTTTGCCATGCAAAATTATGAATATGTGCGCTGTATTCCCAAAACATGTCCAGCACATGCACTTCTCATGTATCTTAGGTAGAGGATTCTCAATAAAAGACAAAATGCTGAAAGACAAAAAAATGTGTTTTGTAAAGAGCATATGTAACAAAACTGAAAGTCACAAAACAGATTTGATATAGATTTTCACATTCAGGGGCACCTGGGTGGCTCTGTCGGTTAAGCGTCTGACTCTTGGTTTCGACTCAGGTCATGATCTCATAGTTCTTGAGTTCAAACCCTGCTTCAGGCTCCACAGTCAACGCAGAGCCTGCGTGGGACTCTCTCTCCCCTGCCCCCTCTGCCCCTCCCCCACTTACACATGCTCACTCTCTCTTTCCTAAAATAAATAAATAAACTTTAAAAAAAAGGATTGTCACATTCGTGCATCCAATAACATCTTCTTGAGTATCTGGCACTGAGGAAGGCTTGGAAAGATTTTCAAAGAGAAATAAAACATCTTCATTGTCAAGGAGATTGGTAATTTAGAAGGAAGTATAATATAGGTCTAAAAATAACTTGAATGGAAAACCATGTGTGGAAACGTAATAAGAAAAAATTAAGTGCAGTGGAGGTGGAAAAGGGAGTAAACATTTGTTTCTTGGAAGCCTTCATGAGAGAGCTGGTGTTTGAAGTGAGCAGTACTAAATGAGTAGGTATCCATTGAGAATGAGAAAAGCATCCCAGGTGGAAGATTGGATTGAGCCAAGTATCAGGAAAATACAAGCCATTTCTGAAATAATGTGATGGCCCTTTGGCAGGAGGATAACTTATGTTTGGGGCACTAATTTGGAAGATCAGGCTGAAGAAGGTGAATTGAGGACAAGACCATGGAAGGCTTTATGTGCCAGCTTTCTTGGCTATAAATGAGAAACCACTGGAGGTTTCTGAGCAGGACTGTGGTATGACTCAAAGTATGTCAATGGAAAATGAATTCTGGCAGCTGTATGTATTCATGTTGGGAGAGACCAATATTAGGGAGGCCAGCTACAAAACAAATGCAATCATCAAGGGGAGAGAAAATGAGGATTTGAATTGGCATCATAGGTATAAGGAAAGGAAGATAAGTACAAATATAAGTAACGGTATTAAAAAATTGATTGGACTTTAAAACCTATGGATGTGGGAGGTAGGAAAGAAGAAAGTGTTGAAAAAAACTCCTAGATTTCCAGCCAAAATGAAAAACCTTGGGAGAGTGCATTGGGTAAAAGATAGTAGACTTACTTTTAAGACATGACTAGTTAGCAGTGCTAGGGGGACAGCTAATATCATTGAGTACCTTCTGTACTCTACACATTTACATGTGTTGTCCTATTTATTTTTTTTTAATTTTTTTAATGTTTTTATTTATTTTTGAGACAGAGAGAGACAGAGCATGAACTGGGGAGGGTCAGAGAGAGGGAGACACAGAAGTGGAAACAGGCTCCAGGCTCTGAGCTGTCAGCACAGAGCCTGACGCGGGGCTCGAACTCACGGACCGCGAGATCATGACCTGAGCCGAAGTTGGCTGCTTAACCGACTGAGCCACCCAGGCGCCCCTGTATTGTCCTATTTAATCTTCAAAATGGTTTTGTGAGAAGAGGAAGATCATACTAGTTTTACAGATAGAGAAATTGAAGCTCAAGAAGTAAATTAATCTGCCTAAGTGGCAAAATTATCATTCAAAAAGAAATTTAAATATTATATTCTTGGTATATCACCATTGCAAAAAATCTAGCAGACAGATGGACATGGAATGCACATAGTGGTTTTACCTAAAGTTATTGGGAAAATTAGTTTCTTCCCTTCCCTGACATATTTCAGGGAATGTCAGTAAGTCTGCATACTCTACTAAGTCTAGAAGAAGTCGGGGTGATCTCTTAGTTCGATGATCATTTCTAATGGATATCAATAAATCATTCCAATGAATGTTTTAATAGCATTTTGCTAACATATGATACAATCACAAATTAGTTCCTAAACTGTGTTTTGGGAATACATCATGATCCAGAAATTTTCTTAATTGCCAAAATACCACTCTGATTCTTCATGGAAACCCATAGCATACACTTAAGATCTGGGGGAGAGGTAATGTAATGTAACCTGTGTTTCAAAGCTCAATCATCCCCTAAACAGACCTTGCTACAAAAACAAGTATATTCAGAGCATGGTTGACAAATCTCAGATCTGTGGCTGAAATTTTCAGTTGATGATATTAAAATAAACACCATTACCATTGTTGTGTTCTGGCTGTTCCTTATTCAAGTTACATGTTTGTAGGAAATGACTAGTATCATAAACCTCACCGAAAAAAAATCATTTCTATTTTCCAAATAAAAGGTTTTTTACAGCATAATAAATGAGTTCTTTTGAATTCAGCTGTGTTTTTCTGAATAAAATCATCTGGTAATAGCTTGGCCTTACCCCTACTCTGCTGTTTCCATATAGTATATTTCACCACATGTATCTAAAAATTTATAATTGGACCTTCTAGTTGGAAACCAAGGTTTGGCATTAATTAAAAGTTACTGGTGAAATGGCCAACTGATAAAAACAAATGCATACATTTCTAGAATAATAACTTCAGTTCTTCTCTGAAGAATCTGAAGCGGCAGGCTGTCATTTTACAGAACTTTCTCACTTCCCCAGACTTATAATAAAGCCAGCTCATTGTTTCTTCAGGCTACTAAGCATCAAGCAATTTGTTTTCTGTGCTCATTCTGTCTGCTCATGGTTCGTTCACTCTTGTGTGCACTGAAGCCCTACGGCTGATGACCTTTTTTTATTTTTTTAATAAACAATTATGGCACCTTTGAATAGAATGTTATCAAAGGAAGGATCTAATTCTATCACAGATTTGGACCAGGAAGTTATTCCACATGAAACCTAAGGTTAAGTCTCAGGAAATTAGTCCTGCCTGGGAACACATATCAAATGTATTACAAGAGCATTGGTGTAAATGGTGTCACTTCCATCCATCCAGTTTCATAATCTGGCAACTTCGGAATAATTCTTTTATTTTCTTCTTCGTTCAACCCATTTCCAACCCACTCTGTTCTGAAGTTTTACTTCTGGAATCCATCCTAGATGTCCTGGATATATCCATTTTCTCTTTTACAATTGCTCCCACTTAGTCAGTCTACCTTGATGTTTTGGAGTGGCCTCCTAACTGGTCTCTGTACCCCTCACTTATGCTCCTCCCAGTATTTTCTGCACACATTAAAGTATTATTTTCAGATTAACTAGTATATCATGTAAGCCCCAGGTTTAAAACCCTTCAACAGTTTTCCTTGCTTTGACTACCAGGACCAAAATCCTTATCATGACCCTGAAAGCCCTGAATGTTTGAGGACCACTTACTTTTCCAGATCATTTGTCATCATTCTCCTTTTCTCTGGAAGGAAGAGATCTCTCTTGGTTCCTCTCTTGGTTCTTCTCCACCTTTATATTTTGAGTCAAGTAAAGAGACAGCAGAAGTCTTCCTCAGAGAATTCTACCTAATCACCCACATGCCTGCCTCCAGGGGCAATCTTTATCTATCTACCTATCTATATTTATATGTACATATTCAACAAGACTGAATCTCTGTACTTTAGAACACTTATTTCCAGTTATAAATTTATATTTATGTCCACAGTCTTTACCACTAGACTTTAAACTCTATGAGAACAGTGCTTGTTTCTGGTATTGCTTAACTTTCTTTTTCTTTTCTTTTTTTTTAATGTTTATTTATTTTTGAGAGAGAGAGAGAGAGAGAGGGAAAGAGGGTGCGAGCTGGGGAAGGGCATAGAGAGAGGGAGACACAGAATCCTAAGCAGAGTCCAGGCTCCAAGCTGTCAGCACAGAGCCTGATGTGGGGCCAAAACTCACAAACCATGAGATCATGACCTGAGCCGAAGTCAGATGCTTAACCAATTGAGCCACCCAGGTGCCCCTGGTATTGCTTAACTTTCTATGCTCAACACCTATTTCAATGCCAGGCCCAGGTGGGTTCTCAAAAAAATTAGTAGAATAAATTGAAGTGTTTTGCCGAGCTCTGAATGTCGATTAAGAAGCAGTAACCAATGGAAAAATATTAGATTTCAAGAAAATGAGGTATTTAATATTTCTTATCAAATGGTTTTCACTAAAGCAGGGAAGAAAGGGAAGACATAGTTCTTGAAGACCAAAAGAAATTAAAAAGGGAATGAAGAGGCCTGTGTGGCACATAAAATAAACGTCTTTTCTCCACAACTCTTGTCTAATATTGGAAATAGACAAAGTACAAAGAAGACTGGCTAGGCCCATGATGCCAGTACTTGCTTTTAAGTATTTTCATTTTTTTAGGCACCTAGTAATTAAACAGCAGAGGACCAATTTAGGACCCATTGGAAAGTCCAGATGGCCAAGGGACTGTATAACGTTTGATTTTGATTACTGAAGCAAGCCCTAGCTCAGGTACTTCCCCAAACCTCCTTTCATTCTCTGGGCTATCACAACGCCTTGAGTATATTTTTTAAAGTCAAACTTTAAACCAATGCTTTGCTTTTAAGTTTTTCCTATGGTTTCCTGCATACCTTACAATTAAACTTCATATAATGAATTGAAAGAGCAACTCTCTACATAGGTTAAAAGGTTAGAGAATCGAGCTGATGGCTCATTCTCTCTCTCTCTCTCTCTCTCTCTCTCTCTCTGTAGTTTCTATAGATTCTATAAGAGGGAATGCCAAGTAGAACAGACAAAGAACAGACATTAAGACATTGCATCAAGTAAGGTCTGAAGCTAATTTTCCTCTGTTCCCATGGCCCTTTTCACTGATTAACAGGAATAATTGAATTGATTGTAATATGATAGATTTTAGTGACTGAATTTTGCAAAAAACACTTATAAATTCTTCTCTTGCTAAATTGTGGGTTTTCAATTTAGTATAACTGAAAGGTAGGAATTTTACCTTAAGGTATATAATTTTACCTTAAGGCTATATCCAAAAATATGGGGGGAAGACCTTTCTACTGAAAGGTGTCTTTCTGTTGGAAGATCAAAGTAGTACAGACTGGTTTGAAGAAAGTAAATCTCCTCAAAATTTTATTGTAATTTATAAGAAATGTTTTTTTGTGTGTGTTTATGGATACTTATTCTCCTTCTTGGCTTTAGATAAAATATATCCTCAGCTTTCCTTTTTAATGGTTGTCATTATGCACAACCACTGTTTTCCAGCCCCTTAGCCTGAGGACTATCGATGATGGATTGACTATTGGGGTACTGGGGAGTGAGCACTCCCAAAAGCAGCCTTCAACAACGATCTATAGGGGTTGGTGGGTAACATCCAGCTCCTTATCCCCTAAGTGAATAGCTACACCATTCCTAGAGAACCCCTGAGTGATGAAAACCCAGTTGCCCACAGTGGTAAGTGCTCTGTAGTACTGACTCCTCCCCCTTCTCACTTCTCCATTCTCCTACCAGTATTTTCTGAAATCACCTCCCATATAAACTACTTATGCTAGCATCCTTGTCTCATAAAATGATATGACTTTGAATTTCTATAAAAGGGTCTGATTCTGAAGTGGGAACCCAAACAAAAAGAGAAGCCTTGGTATTCATGAAAGTCTATAATTAAAATGAGATTTGAGGCTTAATGCCAGGCTTATAAGACTGTTATGTCTAACTATTATTAAAACATTGAAATGCTGTTATGCCAGTTAGTAAAGAGATGCTTCCCCAAAGTCTCTAGAGGACATGACCATTGCCCTGGTCATCAGTTCCTTCCCTTGATTCAGCAATTAAGGGTTAATGCTTGCCATAATGGGGAGCTTTTCCAATACACTCATCAGGTATCAGAAGCACCAACGGGCTTCAATGATCAGTAGACCTACCATGTGGGTTATCAAATGTTTCAATATTATTTATGGTCACTTTGATACCTGCTAGGTCCAGACTTAAAGTAAAGTTTATCCTTTGATGACTGTGTAGAGAAGACCTTGAGGTTCTACTCCCCTAACTCAGTCTTTGTTACTTCTCTGCATAGACTTCCTCTGGCTCTCGTTGTCCAACTGATACATTCTAGATATTTAGGGAATAGACACAAGAGACAAGAGAAGGAAGAATGGAGAGAACAAATCAATACCTGATGATCTTCTGGGAAACTTGCCAACATTTCAACTTGAGATGGCCCTATAAACAGGGTATTTCCTGCCTGGTAGCCCCCCTGTACTTATAAACAATGGGATGCCTACCAGAGTACAATGGATTGGACTTCCCTGAGATTATACTTATGTTCCTGCCTCTACTTTTTTCTAGATTCAAAAAGTTTATGAGGAAAGAAATATAAGACCAAGCATCACACACACACACACACACACACACACACACACACACAATTTCATAGTGGACATTTGCAGTTTGGTCAGATATGCGTGGTGGATTACATTTCAGAGCCAGATGCCAGAATTAGTACCCACATTGCTACCCCCAGGCATCAGACATGTAACATCTGGCCCCATACTCCCAGCTCCCTGTCCAGGTTGTAAGTTTTATAACTGGAAAAACATTTTTACGCTCATTTTATGGTGATTATGTGTTAATCACTTCAGGGACTTATTAACAATTCAGGATAAACTTGGGTTGTTGAGCAGAAGCATGTGTCCAAATGACAGCTATTTATAAGCTACATCCTTCATAGATTTGATGACCCCTGAAAACAGTTGATTTACATCTATAACTGCATTCTAAAGAGCAGGGCAGAAGCTTCAGAAGGTGAGTTTTGTTGCAAACGCCCACAGATAAGTCAGGTATCAGAATCAGGGTCATTTTATAATCTGCATGCATTTTATAGTTTCCTGTGACACAGTAACCACAAAATTCAAAAGGCACACTCTTACAAGTGTGAAAAAGGCAATTTCAGGGTTCCTTTTGGTTTCTGCTGTTGCAAGGCAGGATTTAGATACAGTTTCTCACTATTTAAATTTGTTATTGAAGTTTTTGTAGGATGCCAAAATTTTTAGTTAGTGTTGGTAAATGATGTCAACACAGTTCCAAGTTCAAGGTGGAATAATTTCTTGAAATAAAGCAAGAATTTGGTGCCCAGAAATCTTATTTTAAGATGTACAAACTTCTGGGGCACCTGGGTGGCTCAGTCGGTTAAATGTTCCGACTTCAGCTCAGATCATGATCTCGCAGTTTGTGAGTTCGAGCCCCACGTCAGGCTCGGTGCTAACAGCTCGGAGCCTGGAGCCTGCTTCGGGTTCTGTGTCTCCTCTCTTTCTGCCCCTTCCCCGCTCATTCTCTCTCTCTCTCTCTCTCTCTCTCTCTCTCTCTCTCTCTCTTTCTCTCTCAAGAATAAATAAACATTTGGGGCGCCTGGGTGGCACAGTCGGTTAAGCGTCCGACTTCAGCCAGGTCACGATCTCGCGGTCCGTGAGTTTGAGCCCCGCGTCAGGCTCTGGGCTGATGGCTCAGAGCCTGGAGCCTGTTTCAGATTCTGTGTCTCCCTCTCTCTCTGCCCCTCCCCCGTTCATGCTCTGTCTCTCTCTGTCCCAAAAATAAATAAACGTTGAAAAAAAAATTTAAAAAAAAAAGAATAAATAAACATTAAAAAAATAAAAAAAAAAGATGTACAAACTTCTCAGCCCTTGAAATCTCTTTATTTAAAAAATAAACAAATAAAACAGATCCTTGTATATGTAAACCACATACAGCTTTTCTTCTATTCAGTCTTTCTGGTATTTGTACACATACACAGTGAAGTTTTTAAAATATTTCATTGTCATCTGTAACTGTTGATAGCATTTGGGGTGTGATAATGTTTTAAAAATTGGAAAACCAAGTAAAGAAAATTTCATGCAAATAAATTCAGAAAAAAATTGGAGCTTTAATACAATCATTTAATTTCCCCCTAAAAAGCTATTCTACAATGATATACTCACTAAAATAGCTAAAATTTTTAAAAATGCTAACAAGACCAAGTGTTAATAATATAGAATAACTAAAATCTTATGCAGTGGTGATGCAAAATGATACAACTACTTTGGAAAACGTTTTGGCAGTTTCTGTTTGTAAATTTGGCAATTTAATATATGCCTACCTACCTTTTGACCCAGCAGTTCCATTCCTACGTATTTATACAAGAGAGATAAAATATACATCCACATAGTGACTTGTAAAAGATTATTCATAGCACCTCTATTCATAACAATTCCAAACTGTCAATAACCCAAATGTACATTAACTGCTGAAAGAATAAACAAATTTTGGTATATCAGGTAATGGAATACTACTCAGCTATAAATAGGAATGAGCTAATGATACATTCAACAAAATGAATGAATCTCAAAATCATGTTTTTCAAGTGAGTTGAAGAGATACAAAAAAGAACATACTCTGTGGTACCATTTTTATTAAACTCAAAGACAGACAACATACTCTATAGTGATAAAACCAAAACAGCATTGTTGACTATGAAATGCAGGGAGATTCATTGGAAAAGAGCATGAGAACTTTCTTGAGAAATGAAATGTTTTATACATTGGTCTGGTGATGATTACATGTCATATACAATTGCCAAATTACATGGATCTGTTGGCTAAAGATTTATGAACATAAATTATACCTCAATAAGCTCTGTAACATTAACAAAAGCTATCATCAAGCTTCTAAGTTCCTGTTTAACAATATTGATATTATCCATTATTTTTCTACATTAGCTTAGAAGCTAAATTCAAATTCACCATATGGCAGGATGTAATTTAAGCGAAATTACTGGGACATGTACTGTTTCATTTAAGGAAACTCTCCAGAAAATTAAAACTTCCCCATTCAAATACCAACCTTAATTTTTTTTTTTAATAAATTAACCAATTTTGTGGCAGTCTCCAGTGATTCCTTTTTTTCTTTTGGTAGGGTCCCATATTGGTCACCTTCTCATGTGACATTGACAAAAATTTTTCCCACATATTTAATATTCTTTCAAGGCAGCCAGACAAGTATTTTCTATGCATTAGAGCATTTCACACATTAGAAAGATTTTCACTGTATGGAATATACCATAATTCCCTTGTGCATTTCTCTAGTCCTGTTGCTTAATATCCACTAATGGGTGCAATTTGGAGGAATTTGAGAAAACCAAAATGATTAAACTCAAGGAGAAGAGATGAATGTGATCACAGGGTCATGTTGACAAAAGCTGAATCAATGACACCCAAGTGGTCAGACCCACAAACTCTGAAAGAATTTTCTAATCTCAACATTAACCTAGATGTTTTTTTATTACTAGTCAGGTCTTTGATCATGCAAAATGGGCTGCCCAGCATATCAAATACATTCATGGTCATTTATTAAATTTCTCTTCATTTAAAAATCATTCCTATGACTCACTATCTCTTTCATGTAATTTTAGTTAGGTCTCAAAATGATTTTTTTTAATTCTTTCTGAAAATAATATGCTTATTTTGATGGAACAGAGAAAATTGGCTCCATCTTTATTGGTAAGAATTGTCTAAGTTGTCAGTGATGGATTATTTGGGGCAGACATGGAAATTATAGTCTATTCCCTTCCAACCTTAGCAATTTTCTGATGCTTTTGATGAAGCCCTGACAACCAAATAGCTCCTGTAACATTTATGATAAGAGCACATGCCATATTATACACTGACATACACATTGGGCCCTCCTTATGATTAAAACAAAATGTTTCCACTTGCTTTTTATTTGTCACATTTGGAAGAAAGACTTAAGAATTGAGAGAAAACCAGGGATTTATAGAATGCTAATGTATCACCTTTCCAGAGAAGCTGGTTCCAGAGAACCAGAAGGAAGAAAGTATGCCTTCTGAGGTGCTTGAATCACAAAAGCTACCTCTAGAAGCTCAAACCAAGTTCCTATGTTGAGTGAGGTATAGCATTGCAGGTTGCAGTGGAAGGTGTTAGTCTGTAAGTTGGTGTTTTCCTCATGCTTCTGGTTATAGAAGTGTAGGAGGGAAGGGAAGAAGAGAGGGAATGTGTGTCCGGATTGTTTCAGAAATGTCTCTGGCTTCAGAGCTCAGACCCCTGACTGGGCATTATGGTCCTTTGCTTGCCCTGCCTTTTGAATCCCATTCAACCCTATTAAGGATATAGGGTTAAGAGTGTGAGGTTTGGTGGTGAAGTCAGCAAAAATGGCAAATTTTGGAGCTCCAGGGGTCTATCCCCCCAGAGAAACACCAGTGAAACAAGCAAAAACTGTCATAATCAACTCCATCAGAACCCTGGAATATAGCTAATGGCTTAAAATGACAAGCAAATGCAAAAGGTCACTTAAACATTATAAAAGAGCTTTGTGGCATTTTAACTTAGCCTTGCCACACTCTCTCCTCAGCATGGCAGCAGTGACAAATATGGCAGCCCATGTTCCCAATATGGGTACCTGGTTCTAGAAGTAACAGAGTGAATTTTGTTATCAAGTAATTGTGTTTGTCTGTTTTGATGTGTCTGAGGTTTCCCTGAAGGAATAACACAAGATGCTTTCCTTTCTTTTGTGTAACTCAGAGTTCTATCAAGGCAGAAAAGAAGCTAGGCAGAGGGTGTTCCTCAAATATTTTGAAAGGCAAATGAACAAGCTGCTGCCACAGGGGACAAGAGATTACAGTTGGGGCAAACAATAGGCATGCTTAAAGCCTAGGAGGAAAACCTGAAAGGAGTATTATTTGGGGAATAATGGTTTTGAAAACATCCCAATATAAAGGAATCTAAAAAGCCATGCGCATGCCCAGTGTAGGACTCAAGCTCAGAAAAGATTTGAGAAGACCTAAAATTTTTATCTTCAGCTCATCTTTAGGCTCCACACCAGCAGGAAGTTCTAGCTAAGACAGTTATAAACAGCCCGTCTAGGCATTGAAAGAATGCCCCAACACAAAGCCTATCTACAAAGTCCAAGATACTTCTTGTTTGTTTGCTTGATTTTGTTTTTGTTTTTCTCTAGGCATTCAAAGAAATTTCTGTCAAACCTCTAAGTAATCACAAGCTAATGGGAAAGAGATTCAGAGACCACACATGACAAATAATACAGTCTTTCAAAAAAACAGTTTAGGAAAATGAGCAAAGGAATTGAATAGGAATTTCTCCAAAGAAGATATACCAATGGCCAATAAGCACATAAAAAGATGCACAACATCCCTAATCATTAGGGAAATGCAACTCGAAATGACAACAGGATGCCACTTCCTACCCATTAGAATGACTATTATAAGCAAAACAAAATAACAAGTGTTGGTGAGGATATGGGGAAATGGAAGCCTCTACACATTGCTGGTGGGATGTAAAATGTTGAAATCACTGTAGAAAACTTTCTGATTCCTCAAAAAGTTGAACATAGAATTACCATATGATCCAGGAACTGAACTTCTGGGTATAATTCCTTGGTGGTAGTATAAAGGAAGACAGATAAAGGAGTAAAGGAGCAGAGTGTTTGTATACCATTGAAGCTAAATTGGTATTAATTCAAGCCAGATTATTATAAATTTAGGATGTTAATTGCAATCCCCAGCAAAAGGACTAAAAATCTAACTAAAAAAAAGAAAAATACAGAAAAAGAAATGGGAAGGGAATTAATTTCAAAACCAATTAAGAACAAAAGAAGACAATAATGGAGGAATTGAGGAAGAAAAAATATATAATTGAAAATATTTTGTTCATCTTTCTTCATCCATAATTACCTGAATGTAAATGAATTAAACTTTACTATTAAAAGGCAGAGACTTACAGAATGGATATTTTTGAAAAGAAAAAAACAAGATCCAACTCTACACTGTCTGCAACAGACTCACATTATTATTTTTTTTAATGTTTATTGTTTAGTTTTAAGAGAGAGAGAGAGCGAATGGGGGAGGGTTAGAGAGAGAAGGAGACACAGAATCCAAAACAGGCTCCAGCCTCCAAGCTGTCAACACAGAGTCCAATGTAAGGCCCAAACGCAGGAACTGAGATCATGAGCTGAGCCGAAGTTGGAAGTTTAACCAACTGAGCCACCCAGGCACCCCTACAACAGACTCAGTTTAGATCCAAAGACACAGATTGAGAGTGAAAGGACAGAAAAAGATATTCTATGCAAATTCCAAAAGACAGCTGGCATGGCTATTCTATTCTCAGGTAAAATAGACTGTAAGTCAAAAATTGTTGTAAGAAACAAACAAAAAAAGGACATTATATATTCATAAAAAGGTCAATTCATTAAGAATATAAAACAATTGAAAACATATATTCATCTAAGAGCATAAGGATTGATGTGGAAAAGAGAATGAGCCTAGTCTTGTACTAATGGGATTCACTGTCCATCCCTGGGTTTCATTGTTTATAACCCTCTGAATGCCCTTTTTTATGAAAACCTCTTGAGTTGTCTCTTTACGTCAGTATTTTTCAACCTTGACTATACAGTGGAATCACCTTAGGTGCCTTAAAAATTCTAGTCTCCCACTCTAAGATTCTGATGTCCTTGGGCTGGGATGCACTCCAGGCACTGGGAATTTGAAAAGCTGCCCAGAAATCTAAATGTGTGGCCACGTTTGAGAGCTGCTGCTTTATAGGAAACGGTGTTATACCTGTTGCCAGGTAAAGCAAGGGTGTGCCTGGGGACTTTGGGAAAGGGAAGTGGTTGTCTCGATAAGAACCAAAATGCAAGCTAAGTGTTCCTTGCTGGTCAAAATATTTCTCTGTCTTGTTGCATGTTTAAGTAGTAACTGTGCCAAGGCAATCGTGTTTGCTCCAGCTGCATGCTAATAATGTTTCTATGAAGGCCAGCCTACCTAGAAGAATGGTGTGCAGTCTTTTTGCCACATAGTACGTGGACTCCTGTGTCCTGGAAATGGCCCTTTAAAATAATAATGGCTGGCATTTTTAATAAGCATAACCCCATTTTAAATATTACCAACTGAAATTCTAAGCAATTAGGCAATGTGGTTTCACTGGGGTAATACGAACATTAATAATACCCAAAATGAAGCAACTTCTGGAATATTTCTACTCTCAAATTACTACCTTTGGTAACATTTTGGTCAATAGACCATTTTTACTAACTAGAATAAATTCTAAACCAGGAAAAGTACATGGTCGAGGACTGACACTTTGAACTAAATAGCCTTTCGTCTTTATGAGATATATATTGCTGACCAATATATATGGTCATGAAACTTGCATGAAACTATGTCTTATTGGTGGCTTTTAGAGTATAAATCAGAGACCTATGAGACTGACAGCCAATCAATCAATCAATCAATCAAGGAATGTGCATATTATGTTAAGTCATAGGGTAAGATGGTAGCCAATTTGTAAATAATTCTCAGTTGGAACAGTCCTAGTGCGAATTGGCAAAAGACTTGCATTCATATAACAAATTAAAAAGTTCGCTTAAGAATTAGCAAATAGTTGATTTTCTTAAAATGGTGTGGTGGCAGCTATAGCTCTATCAAGAAAAACAAATCAAGTTGAAAAGTCTCATTTGCAAAAATAATTTAGTTTCCATCTACAAGAGCTCTGGTCATTTAACTAGAGCAGAAGGAATAAAAGCATCATCATTTCCCTCCCTACCATTCAGTCTCCTGTTGGTGTACTTGTCCAAACTCAAAGGGAAGGCAAAGGCTGAGGCTGGCTGAGGATCTTCACAGAGATCTGTCCCCTGGGGACAGAACAGGGTGGGAAAGCCTGGAAAGAGGGTCTGAATGGGTAATCAGGAATTTGCTCCATCAATATCCTTCTCCCTCCATTTCCTTCAGGAACATGCCCCATTTTTATTCATGGCAGCAATGTAATCGGCTAAAAGACTGGGTTTGGCTATATGACTAATTTCTAACCAATGTGCTGTAAACAAAAGTTGGAAGGTGAAACTTTAAAGAAAGTTTGTCAAGTGGGTAGAGACAGCTGGGCTTGCTTTTTATCCTCCTTCTTTTTTCTCCTTCCTGATGCTTATAATGGGGAGGTGAAGATTGAAGCTTCAACTGACATTTGGATGAAGCAACCTTGCAGTTGGAAGTCATTGCTAAGGATGATAGAGCAGAAATTAATAAAGGCTTGAGTCACTAGTGATTGGACCCACCACACAGCCCTGGATCCCTACTCTGAGCGTCTTCCATAAGAAGGAAAAAATTAATTCTTATCTTAAAAAAAAAAATCAGTGGCGCCTGGGTGGCTCAGTCGGTTGAGCGTCCGACTTCAGCTCGGGTCATGATCTCACACTCTGTGAGTTCAAGTCCCACATCGGGCTCTGTGCTGACAGCTCAGAGCCTGGAGCCTGCTTCAGATTCTGTGTCTCCCCCTCTCTCTGCCCCTCCCCTGCTCATGCTCTGTCTCTCTCTGTCTCAAAAGTAAATTTAAAAAACCCTTAAAAAATATATTTAAAAACTTCAGTAATTCAAAGGTTTTATTTCATTATGTATTTGATATTAATTATGCAATTAAAATGTGATGTAGGTATTTTTAAATCATTACTTTTTATTTTTTTAAATTAGTTTTAAGCTCCAATCTGCTTCTAATTTTACAGAATATATTTGCCTCCTTATAAATAACCAGTGTCTGCTCATGAGTTACATTCATTTGAGATGAAGTCTGTGCCTTATCAATAGATGGAGACATCACTAAATATAAAGAATTCCTGCTTAATGTATCAAGTGAATGGATGAACAGAGCACCCTAACTTACATTGGTTTTTCAGCATATGAACCAATTGCATACTTCATCAGAAAGTTGCTTGTTTCCAATAAATATGACGATAACCTAGCACCCTCAAATTCAAACAAGGCTAAGAAATGATGCGTGACTTATCCTTGGAAAAGTGAAAGACACCATTTCTTAGGAGTCACATGAATATGAATGAGATGATTAACATTATTTAAATATCACCAAGTAAACATAACATTTCCGTTGGACACCTTTTAAGCAGTTGGATTTTCCATGGAATATATTTTAGCTTTGTTTTGCTTGGTTGGTAATTCTAGTACTAAATTTAATAAATACACATTATTGAATTTTCTTAGAATGTTCATATTGATGTAACAAATTTAGTGTACAATTGGCTATAATACATGACCATTTGCCTGTAGTATTTAAGGGTGATGAAACCAGTTTTAAGTTTTCTGTACCTCACTTATCTAGCTTGAGGTATCTTGAAACTGTAAATCACTTCGGATTTTTAAAAACTGCACATTCAGGAAGTATAACATCTATATGGAAGACTCCTTCGGTGATCCTATCAGCACAAGAATATATTGATAATACAATTTTGCCAGTGTCATTTGTACTTAGGGATTCCTTGGATTGGTATGTAATAGACAATTAATTTAGAATTGCTAAGTGGAGAAGAAAAAAAAAACCACAAAAGTTGCAGTTTTAGCTTTGTGCTAATTAGAAGGGTAACTTGATCAGACCACATTTAGTTTTTCTCAGTGAGGATACTATTGACATTTTGGGTCATTATATGATATTGACCTGGAAATAGGTCTCATTAACATTGAAAAGTAGTAGCACTTTCAGCCAGCTACAATGAAAGGGGCTTCCAAGGTAGTCTCTTGATTTGTATGTTCTTTTTTTTTTTTAAGTTTATTTATTTATTTTTGAAAGAGAGAGAGAGAATGAGAGAGAGAGAGAGAGAGAGAGAGCACACAGGCAAGAGCAGGGGAGGGGCAGTAAGGGGGAGAGAGAATCCCAAACAGGCTCTGCACTGCCAGCACAGAGCTTGTGGGGCTGCTTGTGGGTCTCGAACCCATGAACTGTGAGATCATGACCCAAGCCGAAATCAAGAGTCAGAAGCTTAACTGACTGAACCACCTAGGCACCCTTTGATTTGTATGTTCTTAACCTTGAGCCCCAGGGAGGGTGGGCCATGTCTGGTAATTGTAGAGCTTGGGAAAGGTACCAACAGTTAAAGTACAAATAGGAGGATTACTAACATGGTGACTCTGATACAGGTCTGTGGTGATTTAATTCTGTCTCACCACTTTCATGAACCCTTTCTCAATTACATTAACTCAATCACATTAAGTTTTTACCCTAATTTATCCAGACACCCAAATCTCCACTTCATTTTGCCCTTATAGACAGCCTGACTCTTGAGGACATGATGTTCATAAGTTGAATATTCTACAGTAATATCAAGATATTGATGGGAGATCTAAATTGGGATGGCAAAATCTTCCTTCCAAATTCCAAATATTTTGAGTGAACATTATGAGACATAAAACTGTAACTTTTGCATCAGAAGTATTTTATGGTACGTCAGAAGAATAGGTTGTGCAATAATCATTATTAGTACATGGTGTTGGCTCCTACTCTGCTTAAAAGCAACCAGTGTTGAAATGCCCATTTGGAGTTGTTAAATTTTTTAAAAAGACATTATTTAGGACTTGTGAGTTAGCAACCAAAGCTGTAGCTTTGAAGTAAATTTATACTTTAAATGGAATTTATCATCAGTTGAGTTTCAGATCTCATACCTAAATTGGAAATCTGAAGAAGTTTGAAGTTCTAAAATGCGGTGTTTGGAAAGGGTATGAATGTATAGCTGTGACATTGTATTAGCAATGAACTTGCTTTCAAAAGAAGATTGTTTTCTTACGTTATCAATCCTTAAAACAGGAGTTCATATATGCTTGGAAAACAGGCGATTCATGCAATCTGTAAAACACCAACTAAACTCCAAGTGAACTTAAAACAGCCCAAACAAAATATATGCTGGATAAAGCATATTGTGGTTGTTGGAAAACCTTAAAATATGAAAAGTTCCCATTACTCTTGGTATTTTACCTCTGAGAATTTTCTAGCCAAAGTTCTATTTGAACTGAGGTCAAAATTCAGTTACTGTGTGGGCTTTTCCTAAGGGATAAATTTAATGAAAGGGCCTAGTTATTGCAACATATGCTGCCTTCATTTCAAAAGATTTCCTTAAAGCATAATGATTAAAGCCTAGGGAGAAAGAAATTTGTACTTTTCAAAAGCTTTAAGAAGTACCCCACAGAAAAAACAGTACCCAAAGCCACATACATAACGAATAAATAGTCCTTTTGGCTTAAAAATCATAGCAAATCATTAGTTATTTCTGCTCCTTTTTCTCGAAAGTGTTTTAAGAATCTTAAAGGTCAGTGTACAACGTACAAAGTACTTCTGTTTATTTCCAAAGAAAAGTGAACTGCTTTGTTTTGATTTCCTTCCTTCCTTCCTTCCTTCCTTCCTTCCTTCCTTCCTTCCTTCCTTCCTTCCTCCTTCCCTCCCTCCCCTTTTCTTTCTTTCTTTCTTTCTTTCTTTCTTTCTTTCTTTCCATTGAGTAGGGAAGACTTCAATATTCAATAAGTAATTTTTAAAGCATAAGTGATTACACTATAGTAAATCTTGGTATGATGGGTGTCTTAAGTTGGATTCCCTAGAGACACAGAGCCTGAGGGAAGGTTTTAGGTAGAGAATTTATTTGAAAGGTGATGTCAGCAAGCACTAATATAGGAGCAAGAGTGATACATGGAAATAAAGTCAGGCAATATAATGCAACTCATCAGGTGAATTACCACTGTGGACAGCTAGAACTAAACCCCACTAGGGGGTTCTGGGTGGGAATATAAAACACAGACCTTATTGTTATCCCACATGAGAAGCAAGGGAGCTGGGGTGTTTATACACCAAACTCCTATCAGTCTTTGATTGAGTAATGCTTCTGGTTTCCAGGAGAGGGCATTTGACTCATACTTGCATACTTGGACCTGGTGGGCATCAACAACAAAGCGTGTAGGCAGAGAACTTCAACTGTGTTCTGTGAAAGTCATTGGTCTGAGTACATAGGAATGAAGACAACCCAAATGTTATTTGTAGGACATTGATAGCATCTATCATAATGAGTCTGAAAAGCTGAATATGAATTCCAGCTACAAAGTGACAAATATTTCCCAAAAGAATAAATTTCAGTTGTAAAATTCATATATTTTCCAAACCCTCTAGTAATCAGAGAAATACAAATTAAAAGACAACATGAAGCCAATTATTGGTGTATTGTCAAATTTTTGTAAAAAATAAAATTGCAATAAAGTCTAATATGTCAGGTACCGGAGGTATTAAAAATATTAAAATTATTTTGAAAAGCAATTTGGCACTGTATTTCTTTTTTTTCTTCCAAGATTTTATTTTAATTCAAGTTAGTTAACATATAGTGTAGTATTAGTTTCAGGAATTAGTATTAGTTTCAGAATTTAGTGATTCATCATTAAATTACAAATAATACCCAATGCTCATCACAATAGCACTGCATTTCAATAGGTAAAGTAATTTCCAAACACTTGGACCTTCAACTAATTTTCTGGGAAATAAGTATTAAAGAAATTACTGAAAACATGAGAAGAATGATACATATACACAAAATGAAGATACATTGTATGCAATCAAAGGATATTTATATAACCAACAAGATTATGATTGTGAAGTTTCATGAAAATAAATGCTTATAAATAGAAAAAAAATGATAAAGAAAAAAGTATACATGTATTTTGGCTACAACTATCTTAACTTTCAGCAGCATTAGAAGTTACTGGAGGAAAATACACCTAAAAGGCTAACAGTGATTAGAATTTAGTACCAGTGTCAATTACAATGTTTTACTTGCAAGTAACAAAATCTAGCTCATAGTGGCTTCAGCAGTGAAAGAATTTATTGCCTTGTGTAACTGGGGACCCAGCAGTAAGGCTTCAGGTTTGATCAGCAGCTCAGCTAGGTCATTAAAACCAGTTGGCTTCCTTCTCCTGATCCTGCCTTCTGTGATTTCTGTTTCATTTTCAAGCAACTTCTCCTCTTGGTTGTGACTTTGACACAGCAGAAACTAGAACTAGATACTGTACTGGTCACACTGAGGGTCAAAATAAGGGCTTCTCTTCTTCAAACATGGAACAAAAACCTCAAAGTTCTGAGTTATGTGCCCATCACTGAATGAAAAACTATGGCCAGAGGTTAAGATTGGCTTTAAGCCAATTTGGGCACCCCTCTGCAACTGTGGGTAGTTCACTTCCACACTACATCCCTGGCTACTACTTGAGGGAGGCATAGCATGAGTGTTGAGGAAGAATGATATATAAATATATATGTATATATGTGTTTGTACGTGTGGGTATATATATGCACAGATACATACATGCATACATACACACCCATCTACAGAAAAAACAAAAGTAAGTTACTGAATGATTCATTTGTTCATTTACTCATTCAGTTGACACATATTTACTCAGCACCCATCTTGTTCCAGATACTATTCTAGACACTGCAGACACAACATCAAGTGAGACAGATAAGGTCTCTGATTTCATGGAACTGACATCTCAGTGAGAGACCACCAATAAACAAATAAATGAATAAACCAAAATAAAAAGTATGTGAAGGAATTAAAGCAAGATGCTTATTGGCATAATAAGATGGATTTTTTTTTTTTTTTTTTTTTTTTTTTTTGCAGTGGTTAGGAAAGGACTTGTTGAGGAGGAAACATCTAAGCTGAGATGTGTATGAAAAGAAGAGCCACTCAGGCAGAAATCAGGGTATAGAGCACACTAAGAAGGCCCATTGGTACAAAAGATCTAAAGGTGCAAGCCATCCTGGAATTCTGGAGAAAACACAAGAAATCCTGTGAGGCAGAGATTTGGGTATGAAAAGGTTCAAATGAGGGGCCCCTGGGTGGCTTAGTCGGTTAAGCATCCTACTTCAGCTCAGTTTGTGATCTCATAGTTTGTGAGTTCAAGCCCTGTGTCAGGCTCTGTGCTGACAGCTCAGAGCCTGAAGACTGCTTCAGATTCTGTGTCTTCCTCTTTCTCTGCTCCTCCCCTACTCATGCTATGTCTCTCAAAAATAAATAAACATTAAAACAATTTAAAAAAAAAAAAGAAAATAGGTTCAGCCGAGAAGGGTTTGGACAGGTACATAGATAACAGGTCATGTAGAACTTTGGAAACCACTGTAGGAATTTGAGTTTCATGCAAAGAACAATGAGACGCGCGGGAATATCTTTAGTAGAGAAAGATAAATATGTATTTATGTCTTTAAAAGATCTCTTTATTGGCTGCTTATAAAATGGATTGTGGAGAAATAAGAGGGGATGCAGTTAAGAACCAGCTCTACTAGTCCGGGCAAGAGATGGTGGTGACTTGAACTAAGAGGTGAGAGTAGATGGAGAGGAGTGGACAGCTTGGGATATGCTTTGTGGAGGTAATGCTATATGTCATATAGATGGAGAAAACAGAGAATAAAGGCTACTGTAATTTTTTTTTTTACTTGAACAACTGGTGGATTAATGAGCTGAGACTAAGCTGAGAAAGATTAGTGAAGGAGATTTGGAAAGGGAGGGAAGAGGAGAATTAAGAACACTTCATGAAAATTTGAAGCCTGAGATGTCTATTCACCATTCCTGCAGCGTCAGTTATATATTTTCAGGCCCAATGCAAAAATGAAAATGAGGGCTATTCATTCAAAAAGCAAGGGAAAATAGTGCCATTAAAGGTACTAAAATATAAAGCCTTTGTTCTTTTTTCTATAGTCTTACTCTGACTTGTCATGGGATTTTTAAATTTGCTGTTTAAGGGACGCCTGGGCGGCTCAGTTGGTTAAGCAAGACTCTTGGTTTCGGCTCAGGTCATGATCTCGTGGTTTCATGAGTTCAAGCCGTGCCTCTGGCAATGGGCTGGCCATACAGAGCCTGCTTCAGATTCTCTGTCTCCTGTCTCTCTGCCCCTCCTTCACTTGCACTGTCTCTGTCTCTCTCAAAGTAAACAAATAAACTTAAAATTTTTTAATTGCCATTTAATATCATTTTAAATTAAAAAAATTAAGATTGTACAGTATTTGCATGGAGTTTGTCATTCATCTTTATATCGTACAATGTTTTTAAGCCAAACAGGAACATTTAACTCATATATAGAATCACCAAAATTATGGCATTCATATTGCATAGTTCATATATACATATATATTTTGGTTGCCCTACCTTTCTCCTACTGACACAAATAAGGTAGGGCTCCTTGGTCATTCATGTTTCTTAAAATGTTGTTGCCTTTATTCTGAATTTGAAGCAAGTTTTGATTCTAATAGAAAACATGGTTTCTCATGGCTGTCAGTGCCTCTGGATGTAACTTACCTTGTTTCACTTTGAGTCTTATTGAATTCTCATGTATCATGGATCCACAGGAATTGTGTCCTTGTGGACATTGCAAATGCTATATGTGATTGGGGCAAGGAGGAACTGTGGACATGCATATCACATGTACCTCCTCTGCTCGTGTGCCTTCTTTATTGTCCCACTGGACTTCAGCTACAAAACACATGTTCAAAGATAAAGTGATTAAGAATTTCAGCATGGTAAAAGCCATTGGAAGATAATATTTATAGTAGAGTTACTTATATTGAAAGGTACTGAGCAGCTAAGTAAGATGAGAACAGAAATGTCCTCACTGGATTCGGGATCATGGAGGTCATGGACAGTCTCAATGGAAGCGATGTCTTTGGTATAGTGCAAACAACTATTTACTAAACCTTTAGGAGATGATATGCCATGAGAAAGAGACAGCAATGAAGACAGCTTTTTTGAGGACTTTTGCTAGGAAAAGGAGCAGAGAAATGGGGCTGTGTTTGCAGAAGGATGAGGTACCCAGGGAGTGATATTGATGTGTATTATTGCAGTTCATTTTAATGTAGTAGTTATTCCATTCTATGAACTTACTGCAAGTTTTATATACCCTTTCAAATTATTGGATATTTGGACTATTTCTAAATATATTTGTATTTTTTTTTAATTTTTTTTTCAACGTTTTTATTTAATTTTGGGACAGAGAGAGACAGAGCATGAACGGGGGAGGGGCAGAGAGAGAGGGAGACACAGAATCTGAAACAGACTCCAGGCTCTGAGCCATCAGCCCAGAGCCTGACGTGGGGCTCGAACTCACAGACCGCGAGATCGTGACCTGGCTGAAGTCGGACGCTTAACCGACTGCGCCACCCAGGCGCCCCAATATATTTGTATTTTAAAACAATATTTTCATGAATCTTAATATATACATCTGTTTTCCAAAGTGGTTGTACCAATTCACAACTCCATCAACAGAGAAAAGAGTTCCCAATTATTCACATTCTAATTCATGAGTATGAGAATCTGGTCAAATGATCTTTCAGACCTCTCTATAAAAACCCATATTCTAAATGATCTCACTTTGAGTTTCACTTTGATCTCTGCTAATCAAACTCTACTCTAAGCTCTCGAAGGCATAGAGAACTTTTTAGATTTTTGTTTCTTGTTTCTCTCTGAGCTGGACTCTGGGTTAGCAATGGGTGATTACAGCAATAGTTTCCTTTATGGCTTTCAGGCCATGATCAAATGAAAACAAAAAAAAAAAGGCAAGTATTCCATGCCTCTTTAAGCCTGTTATTTCAGGGTAATTGAGCATGTACATTTTGCAGTCTGCAGTTGATGAACATCACTTCACGGGCAAAAGAAGAATAAGAGAAATGTAGATCTTTTTAGAATTTCCTCTAAGACTTTGTTTTTAAAGTCTGATTCACATTTGAAGCATATAGATTAGATCTCAAAAGTTCCCAGCAATCAGTTTACACAGCAAAAGAGAAGGAAGCAAGATCCAGAGAGTGCTTGAATTAAACAGCTAAGGTTAAAACTAGGGAGTCCTAAGATCATATTTCTTTAGAGTCATTAGAAAAAATAGAAATAATAAATATTTGATTCTTAATTATTTTCCATCACAAAACGCTTAGTGATGGGAACTATCTTAGTTTGAGTTAGCCAAATATAGGTCCTAAGTCAAGGATTTGAATGAAAGTATATGTATTTTTAAATGTTTGTTTATTTATTTTGAGAGACAGAGAGGCCAAGAGAGAGGGAGACAGAATCCCAAGCAGGCTCCATGCTGTCAGTGCAGAGCCTGATACGGGGTTCAAATTCATGAACTGTGAGATTATGACCTGAGCCAAAACAAAAAGTCAGATGCTTAACCAACTAAGCTACCAGGTGCCCCTGAATGAAAGTATATTTTGATGGAGTTCCCAGGAAATAACATTAGAGGTGTGGGGAAATGAGACAGGGAAGGGATGTAGTCAACCAAAGATATGTTATCAAGCCAGTTACCATTGTGGGCAATCAGAGTCAATTCCTTGGAAAATAAGAGATAGTTTTTCCACTTGAGCTGCAAGGAAGCTGGGGTATTTATGCACCAACTCCTTTACTCATTGGTTGAAGGCTAACATTATTTTGAAGGGAATATTATTTTGGTGTCACTTTCAGCATGCTAGGTAGGCATTAAGCAGGCTCCAGCCAAAAAGTTCCTAAGGCTAGCAGTAGGAAGTCAAGTCTAAATGCAATAAAAGGTAAGAGAGGGCCATGAATGGGGCATCAACAGAGGCTTAGGCTTGGGAGACATCATAGTAGTTAAAACAGTGTTCCTCTAGTACTTGTTTCTGATACTACAGCAAAGCAGCCTCCTGCAACCACTTTGGAAGTCAGCCATTGAGTCTAATCCACTGATTGACATATGAAAACATTGCGGCTCAGTGACATTTTAAGTGACTTGCTTAAGGATGCACAGATGCAACAGAGAAATCAGACATCTTGATGTATTCATATATGAATCTGATGAACATCATCAATAAATTGTGTGTCTTCAAATATCTTGACAGAGGTGAAGGAAATAGCTGTCTTAGACATTCAAACAAAGCATTTCAAAATGGAACGTGCTTAGCTTATATGTAGCCCCAACCACGCTCAGAAAAAGGCAAGGACATTAGACTAGACAACATTCAAGATCCCAAAAGTTTTCCTTTTGCCACAGAAGCTAATTATTGTGCCCACATAATATGTCTGTGGATACAGTCCCTATGACGCCCATGTTTTCTTTCTTGACTTAGACATAAATTTGGCAAAGGACAGTCATGGGAAGTCGGCAGGACATTCCTTTTGTCATTTGAACTAGACCAGGATCAAGTAGTGTTCCCATCTAAGGAGTTATCTGAAGATAAATTCTCCTTTTCTGGGGTTTTGATCATCTCTTTGTGGGACAGGTTTGATTCACCATTAGTGGGAAAAATCCTAGCTGTTTTTTCCCACCCAAGAGTGGTGTTTTTTTCTCACCCAAGAGTGCTATCAGAGGGATTCACATTGATCTGACTTGTTTAAATAGTAAGGCTGGATCACACTTCAAAGTGGAATTTGCATCTGTAATCATCTTGATTTGATTTCCCTTTGGCCCAACGTCACATAAGAGTTGATATCCACCCCACCTCCAGAGACTGTGGTCTATGCTATGTATTCCATCCCTATATTTTATACCAGTAACAAGCTTAGAGACGTTTATCAGTCACCACTTGAAACTGATTGATCCAGTTGAGGAAGAAACAAGTGCTTCTGTCTCATGGAGGGCACGTGGTCTTCAAACAGTTGCATATTAATTAAGTCATAAATACAATAGACTAATTTATATAATACAATAAAAGATATCCCAGTTAAAATCACACGAGCCTACATATTTTCAAGTGCAGTATGCTTTTTAAAAAATGCTAAAAAAATATAATTACTTCTTTAAGTTTATACTTCACAGTTGGTCAAATTAATATTTGAAAAGCATCTGATAACTGGTCGGCATTTCTGCCTAATTTCCATGAAAACAGTTACCCTGATTTCATATCTTAATAAAAGAATGCTAGTTAGGAGTTCAGAGACTGTGCTATGCTGTTAAAGGCATTCCTAAGAGCACATCTTTTTTATTGATGAAATTCCTCCAGTCTGGGATGAACAAAGTATAAAGCAATAAATAAGAGAACAAGGGGAATAGAGTAATTCTTTCTGACCAAACATTCCTAATTCTAAATATAGTTCAAGAATTTCTCTCTTCAGTTTTCACAAAAAGTTTGGAGATGACACTTAACATTAACATCCTTCCAGATATTTCCAGACCATAATTTAAATGTATCATTTTCCAAATTTTAATGTCAGTAGGGGTGTGTGTGTGTGTGTATTTAAATAATGGAAACTGATTCTGGAAATATTTGTAGAATATGTATCGATGAAGAATCAGAAAATACTTCATTACTCATCTCTTCTAATATTTTCAAATGTTCATTTTTTTTTTATTTTATCTAGCTGAACTAAAGCTAAATATGGGTGTGTGTTTTCTGCCACATTTTTGCTTTCATTTTTTTAAGTTGTAGCCATCAATTAATAACTACATAAGAATCCATATATCATCTAAATTTCTACCAGGTATTTTAAAAGCTATGTGTGATGGTGAATAAGACCTGTAATTAAGATGAGGAGTAAACAGAGGTCTCCAGAGAAGTAAAGAAGTAATATTGCAGGGGGCACCTGGGTAGCTCAGTCGGTTAAGTGCCAGACTTCGGCTCAGGTCATGATCTCACAGTTCGTGGGTTCGAGCCCTGTGTCGGTCTGTCTCTGTGCTGACAGCTCAGAGCCTAGAGCCTGCTTTGGTTTTTGCGTCTCCTCTTTCCTGCTCCTCTCCCACTTGCTCTCTCTCTCTCTCTGTCTCAAAAATAAACATTAAAAAAATAAAAATAAAAGAAGTAATATTGCAGAACTGACGTTTATTCTAGGACCAGGTCATGGAAAGTGAGTACAGAACTCCAACACAGGAGCTGGAGGGTGAAACAATGAAAGTCAATAGTAACTACTACTAAAGAAATAAACCAATAATCAAACCATGCGTTATCTGTAGGCATATCAAAGATAAATATTTTTCAGTCTTGAAAACAGCCATGTTGTGTCATAAGACAGTTTGACATACCCTGGTGCAATCTTAACCTGGCAAAAGAAAAAAAAAATTAAAAATTCCCTCATGATATGGTGTCCTTACTGGTGTACAAGTGTAAGACTTAGTATCTAAAAGATCTGATGAAAACTGACATTTAAAGTTTTTTTAAAATAAATTTAAAAAGCTAAAGGTAGGGGCACCTGGGTGGCTCAGTCGGTTAAGCATCCGACTTCGGCTCAGGTCATGATCTCACAGTCCGTGAGTTCGAGCCCCGCGTCGGGCTCTGGGCTGATGGCTCGGAGCCTGGAGCCTGCTTCCGATTCTGTGTCTCCTTCTCTCTCTGCCCCTCCCCCATTCATGCTCTGTCTCTCTCTGTCTCAAAAATAAATAAAAAATGTTAAAAAAAAAAAAAAGCTAAAGGTAAATGCATGAACAATAAACAATGCTAATTGTTTCTCTTAGCTAATTTATAGATTATCAGTGAAGTTTAGCTTTCCTCCCCATCTTCACATTTAAAATGTCAAGGAGATTATTACTATTTACTGCATTGGTTGTCTTGCAAATCCCATTTGTATTTACATGTATACCAGATTCTCATTATAATTGGGTTTATGCAGTATGGGCTGTGGGGCCTCTGCCTTTGTGAACATGTCTTAAAAAGTTGCCCCAGTAACTAATAAACCTGACCCCTTCAGCCCATAGGGATCTCTTTCATCTCTGTATCCTAATAAAACTTACTAACAATTAACTCATAATCTTAACCTTTGTATGCCTTTGTAATTTACTTTTGCTAAATTCTTTTCTTTGTCTTCACTGATTAATGGCTTAGTTAGAGCAATGACAATGCAAACTTTGTGCATTTGTGTGTGTGGGTGTTCCAGACACCAACCCAGTGCATTATTATATCTGCTATTAATATTTTTGTTGAATGAGCCAAGTTCCTTTGGATGGACATGAGCTATCCACTTCTGTGTGATACAGTCTTCCCTCCAGGGGGATTAAAATAATAATAATAAATAATATTAAAATTTTATATTTAATATAATATCTTAATATTATATTAAGATAATAAATGATCACATCTGAACAGTTCTTGATCTGTTGCATCACAGTGAGTTAAGGAAACAGAGCTGTTGAGCTGTAAAAATTAATTAATAAAAAATTACCTCTCTTAAATAAGAAATTGAGTATAAAGGATGTGTTGTTTGGTCATAAGAGCCACAATTAGAATTTATGATGGTGATGTCTATGCTATTTATAAGAGGAATAAATATACTATAGATAGAAGTTCTATGCAAAGATTGTTCCAACCAATATTGTTTAAAGAACTATCCAGAGTACAAAAATTATATTAAATTCTTAGGTGAAACAGCCCTTCCTTGTTCCCTAGTTATTTCTCTGGGTTTTTTAAACACTACACTTTTCTTCTTTGTACATTACTACTGCGGGTCATCAAAAAGAAATCAACCATGACTTGAATTCTTGAGAAAAAAAAAAATCACACTATTTCTTATCATTTTCCAGTATAACTTGAAGCAATGATTCAGACTCTTCTTTAAGCCCATAATATGTAATAACGAGTGAGTGAATCAATAATAAGATCAGTATTCATATGCAGACCAAAGGAAATTTCTTATAACAGTCACATCTTGATATGAATAAATATTAGTTCAATGGAAATACCTTTAATAAATGTACATCTGGATTCTGGAGCTTTATGACAGATGATAGAATATTAATCTAATATGTTTTCAGAGCACCTATTTTCCTTTAGGTATTCTTGCTGGTATTTACTTTGTTGGAAGATTGATCGCATTACTGGCCCCGGTTCTTCACTATCACCACCCCCCTGTAACCATGCCCTGAGACATGTAACTTTATAATTGCTTTCTGCTCTAACTTTGGGCTCCGCAGTGTGACTCACATTGGCAAATGTGATGTTGGCAAATGTGACATTCACAGATATATGGGAAGTATTTGTGTAATTAGGCTTACTCTTAGAGTTGCTCTCTGAACTTCCATGAAAAGGATATGCCCAGGCTCACCTGCCAGAGGAGGAAACACATGAAGCAGAGCTGATACTTGGAGTTGTCCCAACCAGGGCCATTCTAGGTCAGCCATCAGCACATCTACTTGCATATGCATGAGCATGCTCAGTCAAGACCAGCAGAACCACACAATCAACCCACAAAAGTGTAAGCTAAATAGCTACCTATTGTTTTTTTTTTTTTTTTTTAATTTTTTTTTCAACGTTTTTATTTATTTTTTGGGGGACAGAGAGAGACAGAGCATGAACGGGGGAGGGGCAGAGAGAGAGGGAGACACAGAATCTGAAACAGGCTCCAGGCTCTGAGCCATCAGCCCAGAGCCTGACGCGGGGCTCGAACTCACGGACCGCGAGATCGCGACCTGGCTGAAGTCAGAGGCTTAACCGACTGCGCCACCCAGGCGCCCAGCTACCTATTGTTTTAAGCCATCGTATGTTGAGGCAATGTGTTAACATGGCATTAAAGTGACAGTACTTGAGTGATATAACTTAATTTTTCAATATTCAAATATGGAGTTAATTGTTACTTATTAATCACAGGTATAGAAGTGTATGGACATGCATGGCAATTCCTTGACTATGTCAGTGCTTCTATTCTACAGATATGGTATCAAATTAAATTAAGCATAAAATGAGGTTTTTTTTTCTACAAAGTTCTGAGAAAGTTCAAACTATGGTCTCTTCATTTTTTTTCCCATAAAAAAAGAATTGAGCAATTACAGAAGGATCCACCTGGCCTGCATTTTGAGTTTTCTAGAATTACATAAAATTTTTCCAACTAATAATATGACAGTAGATTTTAGTAACACTCTAAAAGGCAATCTGCTCAGCTGCATGGAATAGAGAATAGGATAGAACAATAAATGTATACTATTTCTCACTGTTCTGTGGGTTGACTAGGCAGATCTGGTCTGGGATAGCTTAATAGCAGCTTGATAGCCGAAAATAGCCTCACGCACATGTCTGGGGCCTCAGCGAAGATAGCTGAGACCTCGCTCTAAAGTCTTTTATTCTACAGTAGGCTGGCTTTAGCTTCTTCACATGATAGCAGAAGCATTCCCAGCAGCAAGAGACGTAAGCCCCCATGAGTAAAAACTTTTCAAATTTCTGCTAGTATCACATTTACTGTTGTCCTATTGGCCAAAGCCAGAATCAGTATGGGGAGACATGGGGTGAGGGTGCTTATAAAGGCAAAATTGGCCACCATTTTGCCAATAGTCTTCCTCTTATATCACCTTTACATCTTCTCAGTGGGAGACCAGAATCCTCACAAGCCCATTTCTCCAAGCTATTCAATAAGCCCTACAAGCTAAGCATGGAAGACAATTCCACCCACTTTAAAATATAGATTTTATTGGGGTGCCTGGGTGGCTCAGTCTGTTGAGCATCTGACTTTGGCCAAGGTCATGATCTCACGGTCTGTGTGTTCGAGCCCCACATCGGGCTCTGTGCTGACAGTTCAGAGCCTGGAGCTTGCTTCCAATTTTGTGTCTCCCTCTCTCTCTGCCCCTCCTCCGCTCATGCTCTGTCTCTCTCTGTGTCAAAAATAAATAAACATTTTTTTAATGTAGATTTTATTATTATTCAGGTGTGGTAAGACCAACAGATCAGAGAAGACTGCCATTGAAAAGATAATTTGCCACTCACAGTTCCCAAGAGGAGGGTGCACACTACACCACAGAAGAAACATAGCAGGAAGAAGCAGGATCAGTCAGGAGGCAGAGGGAGTGAGGGGAAAATGTAGGCAATAGCCTTTCTTGTCATTTCCACTGGAATGAATGAGCAAGACAGGGTATGCAGGCTTAGAATTGGTTGGTTTAAATAATTTCAGCAGACTTGGGTACAGGGGCTGTCCCTGGGAAATTAGGGCAGGGGCGTATAATAATACTAATAGAAAAGTGAGGGGATGGATTTGGGATTGGTTTACATATAAGACTAGTTTGAGTTGCTATTCTAGGAATTATTAGCCCTAGGAGGGGTAAGCCCTTCAGGGCCAGCAAGGCCCCAGATCTCAAAGCATCAGAAATACAGAAAATAGAAAAGCATGATTAATTCAACCCCTACTTCAAAATATCTTCTTAAGGCAATAGAATATTACTCTTCTAAGAAAAGGAGGTTTGGGGAGTCCAAACTTTATATCAGAAAATCATGGAAATTGGGCCTGCTGATGATACAATGACCATGACTTCCTCAAAATATTTTTTAAAGGAGTTCTCAGTCTTATCTGAGGTTGATAGCAGTAACTTCTTGCTATTCTGTCTCCTTTCTAGGATTTCCTTTCCAGTGTTCGACATTAATGTAGGACTATCTTAGCATTCTGCTGAGTGCCCACTCTAAATTTGTGTGAAAAATGTATGCCATGCTCTCTGAATTTCTTCAGGGGAAGCAGTTGGAGATAAAAAGAAGGCAGTGTCAACTTAATGCACTTTAACAATGATTTATTGAGCACCTACGAGGTACAGGGCACTCTGATAGGTGCTGGAGGATTTTAATCAAATGCCATTTATGCCCTTAAGGGGCTCATAGTTTAGTGATCATGAATTATAGGAAAACAAATGACTGAGCTACAGTTAGAAGTCATTTCTATTGAACTGAGTCACAGACAGCTTCAGAGAGAAGATCCTTCAGATAGGACCTCATGGATGAGTTTGACATATGGCTGTAGGGAGCATTTCAGGCAAAGGGAACTGTATATGCAAAGGCACAGAGGTTGAAATTAACATGTCATAAGGAACTTCAAACACTTCTTGTATGACCAGAACCTGGGATGCTTGTGAAAAAATGGCAAGAGACAAGGCTAAACAGGAAGCAGTTCATGTTCAAGGAGGATCTTAAATGCTATATTAAGGAGTTGGGGTTTTAGTCTACCAGCAATAAGGAAAAATTTATGATCCGTAAGCTGAGAAACATATGAACAACTTGCATTTTTAAAAGGTCATTTGGACTCCACTGTGGAGGATCATAAGTTCTCTGAGAGTAGGGATCCTGTCTGTCTTTTTCACTCCTGCACCCCAGTAAGAAGTCCGGTTTTCATGGACCAGAGGCCATCTTGCTAACTAAATGTTCCCTATGCTTCCCTGTATTTCCCAGTTCTCCTTGTGGTTAAATTGGAGTCTTGTGACTAGTTCTGGCCAATGGCTGTAGGCAGAAATAAGTTGCTTACTGTTTGGATATAGGAGGTGAAAATGAGAGATGAGTCTCTCAAAATGTAAGATGACTCAAAATCTTGCTTGAGTGGTTCAGAAATAGTTATCAGAGATTGGTTCAATTTTGGATACCCTGCCTTCGAGATGACTATGGGGTGAAGTTGTAAGTGGAATAGAGCTAATTCTACAACGTATGATACAGGCATTAATCACTATGGGCAATCAGGATGAAAAAGTGTTAAAACATGTAGTGCTTTATGGGTCTACTAGAGTGGCCCACCATCCAGGTTTGCCCACCCAGGAGTGGAGGAGTTTCCCAGGACACAGGAGGGACTTTTGGTGCCCACACCAAGAGAGCCCCAGGCAAATCAGGACGGTTGGTCCCCCTTGGTCTGCTGTGTCTTACTGCCTACAAGGAACAGGTATTGAGTATTTCTCCTCTGGACTTAGAAATTTGGATTGGAGAGATCTGGACTCCTTTTCTCCAAACTTCTATATCTAAACTACCACTCAGTTATGTTGACAATGAATCCTGATGTACCAGAGTAGGCAAGAAAGTATGGATACTATAGGCCAGTACTGTGCTGGAACCAATTCTCAAGAGCTGATTCTGCTCTTTTCTTTCCCTTCCACATTTAGTGGGCCACACTAATAGATTGAAATTAGTCATGGTGGAAGAATGTACATGGTGGAAACCAACAATACTATAAATCAAGGCTTTTTTCTGTCCACCCCCCCCCCTCCGCCGGCCTCAAAGCTGGTTTTAAAGCATTTACCCACACAACACTGCCATAAGCTGAGTTGAAAAAGTTTGGCAGATATTGCATTGTGGGGAAAACCAAATGTAGATGCACCTGGTGCCCCATTCCATACCTTTACCAAAGCAGTGCATCTATCCCCTGGATACTATGTGTGTTGGCTGCTAACAATTCATAACCACCCCTTTCTCAGAATTGTCCTCAGCTGATAGGAGCTACCTTGCCTGGAAATGCCTGGGAAGTAATATCCTATACCCAGTAGTGGCCTGTAGCCAATGATTGACTCATAGAGTGCTATCAAAATTACCTTTGATAAATTTTATCTCATGCTGGGAAAATACCATGGTACCATGCATACTCCAGAACTGCCCTTGGGATCTGGCTGAAACTAGTCTCCAGCTGATACACATCCTTGCCTACCTGCTTCCCCTTCCCTATCTTGCTTCCTTTCTTCCCTTATGTTTCCCCAAGAGCATCCCTCAATAAATCACTGGCGTTAAGAATCTCCAGCTTAGGCTTTACTTTTAGGGTACATGAACTAACATATCCAAGCCCCGGAGGATTTCTATGGCATGAACATATGATCTGTAGTATATCTTCACATAAGAACTAACAAATCATTGAGAGAACTTTATGATCTCCGTGCTTCCTTTGAGCAAAGAGCATCCATTTGATTCTTGAGCTTGGTGGAATATTATGATGTAATTCTCTCCCATTACTTTCTGCATACCTAGTAGAAACCTCGAAATGCTTTCAAGGGGAGTTTTCAGTTTTGCATTTTGAACTTTGGATATTCCTTTATTTAGTTAAGTTGTAAGGAGAAATGAAATTCCAGTGTATTCACATGACATTTAAGGTAGAGATATTTAGTGGCAGTAGGCAATCATGTGGAGCAGCCATTTATGGCTGAATTACACCATTTGTAGCTACTTAACATTCTGAACCATTCCTCTCTGTCTGGAAAAATCATAAAAAGGGGTCCGTCAGCATTCTGAGTCACTGCTAAAAAGCTTATGCATCCTCACACCTGCATTTAAATGAGTGTTTCCGGGGCACAAATAGAAGAACCTTGGAGAAATGAAATGAAGCGCTCTCCCAGAGAAAAACAATATTGGTTTCCATCTGCATTTGTAAATTGACTACAAGAAGAACACTTCTGGAATTAATTTATTAATAATAGTCATTTCAAATAACTTCTTCATGTTTTTAAAAATGAGGAAAGATCATATAGGGATTATAATCAAGTCAAAATATTTGATAATATCTAAAATATGAAGAAAGAGCAACTGGTATGTCCTGCCTTCTATAAATATGTGGCAGATACAAAAATCATGTCAACAATAAGATTCAGTACCAAAACTGTGAATCCCTCACCTTTAGTTTCTTCTTTCTTAAATTTTACTTTGTATTAAGGTATAATCTACATTGAGTACAGTGCATAAATCTTAGATGTACGTCTTGATGAATTTATAGATACACGCAGGCATGCGCGAAGTCACCACAGGTATTGAAATAGAACATTTCTTGTTGTTGTTAGATAGAGACAGAGAGAGTGCAAGCAGGGGTGAGGGGCAAGGGAGAGAGAATCTTAAGCAGGCTCCTCACTCAGCAGGAACCCCAACACTGAACTCAATCCCATGACCCTGGGATTATGAGCTGAGATGAAATCAAGAGTGGGACATTCAACCAACTGAGCCACCCAGGTGTCCCTGAAATAGAGCATTTCTAATACCCCAGAAAGCCTATTCAATTACCTCCCAATCAACAGGTAACCACCATTCTGACTTTACATGGTAGGTTTTCCTGGATTTTCTTGTTTTTGTGGAAGAAGTGTTTCCCTAAATAGCAGCAGGAGTAATCCAGTCATAGCACCCCTTGCTGCCCATTTAAAGCATCCCTTAGGCCACCATGATCCCAAGAAATCACTAGCCTTTTGCCTCTTTTCTGTAGAAAAACTGATGCTCCCATTGCCCCCACTGGGTACCCTTACCCATGCTATGGCCATGTTCTCAGTGTGATTCTTGGATATTTTGTCCACTTTCTGGTTGTAAAATGTTTCCAAGGATCACAGCACTGCTGTTCTAGGTACATATTTAGATGCATGTTATAGAACCTGTGTCTAGATCTTTTCAAATATCTCTCACATCCCAGAGGTAAGACCCTGTGTATGCCATGGAGTCAAGGCCTCCATTCTGTCATATGAGTTGGGTCATATGGGAAGGACAGATTCCATTGCCACATCTCCAGTCCACCTACCCTACATGTGCACAGCTCAGAAAATGTCACAGTTTGGCTCATCCTTGTACCAGCCTCTTGCAGAATGGTTCACGACATGATGGGTTTGGGAAAAACTGCAACCTCTTCGCATGATGCTCTACACACATTTTACTCCATTAATACTGAATAGTTTTTAGTTCCCAACCTACTATGTTGGTTCCTGTCTCCCTGCCATTGGTCATCTTATTGCCTCTTTTTAGAACTGTAGATTTTACTTTTCTTGACCTGGCTGCTTTTTTCTTCTCTCAAGTCTAGGCTGAGTTTTCATATCCCAGAATCTCAAGTTCAGTTAAGTCCCTTTCCCCTGTGTCCCATGCTAATGTGCTCCTTCAGCATTATTTCCCCTGTTTCCTAAATTTGAGGTGGTCCCTGCTCCTTGCCATCTCCAAGTGTCCAAGTACATTCATTCTTTAAATTCAAATGTGGATACTGCCTTTATGAAAAATCTTTGCAGCTCCTCTCCAACAAAGCTTACTTCTTCCTCTCTGTTCAAATTTGATTTGTTACTTCTCTTCTTGGTTCTTAGATTTTTATCTTTCCTGGTAGTGTGTGAAAAGTCTTTGAGAAGAGGGACCATGTCTTATTCAACATTGGATTACAGTCCACTCCAGCACCCGGCTCAGTACCCTAAATGCAGTAAGTGCTCACTGAATGAATGCAGGCAGACCTGAGTGAATAAGTAAGCCTGATGGATTAATCACATTGGTTGAAGTGGGTCAAAGACATTTTATTATATTGGTTTCATTATCTGACTTTGGGGAAGGCAATATGACCTACAGAGTTGACATGCCCTTCATAATCATAAAGGCTGTGTCTCAAGAATCATCTGTCTGGATCACATCACCAAAGCTAGCCTTTGGGTTTTTGTTCCAGGCACATTTTTCACAAAGAAGCAAAGTTGGTTAGTAGAGGTAGCAGATTTACCGTCAACATGATGAGAAGTAGAGAAAAACAAATTTGCATTTAAAAGCAGATACTGGGCCAGTGGCTAGTCCAGGCTTGCTAATTATATCACTCCCTTAATGGCCTTGTAAAGTCTGATATTCACAACGACAAATCCAACATGCCATAGACCTTAGTGGTCACTCACAAATAGGAAAAAACTTGGATTATTAAATTTGCAAATTCAAAGCATCATCTTTGCATATTTTCTGCAAAATTTGTTTTGATTGTTTTAATTTGTTTAGGTTAGGGACAATTTAAGTTTCCCATAGATGTATACAGTAGTCTATAAATGTAGTGCTGCTCCCAACCACTCTACACCTTTATATTTGGGCTCACAAATTTTGATTTTAAAATCCAACACTGTCGGGGCGCCTGGGTGGCGCAGTCGGTTAAGCGTCCGACTTCAGCCAGGTCACGATCTCGCGGTCCGGGAGTTCGAGCCCCACGTCAGGCTCTGGGCTGATGGCTCAGAGCCTGGAGCCTGCTTCCGATTCTGTGTCTCCCTCTCTCTCTGCCCCTCCCCCGTTCATGCTCTGTCTCTCTCTGTCCCAAAATTAAATAAACGTTGAAAAAAAAAAAAATTAAAAAAAAAAATAAAAAAATAAAATCCAACACTGTGGAATTAACTCAAAAGTCTGAGCTGTAAAAGCTGGAACCCTCATATACGTATATCGTGGAATCTCTAAGATAGAGATCCTTGACATCAGATGGTATGTTTTAGTTTCAGAGCACATGAAAAGGTAGAGTTTTTGGTTTAAGTTATATAATGATGATGTTTTTATTAAATTTGCAGGTCTAGAAATATCTTTTACTAGATGAAAGTATTTTTACTTACCAGAAGTGTTATAATAGTTTATAAAGTTGTGCCAAATTTTTAAGAACAAAAAATGATCTGCTTTCTTTGCTACTCTGGAGGACTATGCCCAAGCTATCAAATATAAAAAAAAAAAAAAAGCTGTTTAGAACTCAAAAGGGGGGATGATGTAGGATCTACTTAGCTTTGAGCAGCACCAATAAAGAATTCTCCCAAGGCTTATACTAAATGAGTTGGGTTATTATTAATTAGTAGGAAGAAAACAATTAGCAGATCATGTACAGCACCGTTCTTAATGTGGCCTGCCTGGGGACCCTCTTAGGAGGGTGCATGGCAATTTCACTCTTTGCTTTCTTATATAATAATATCATAGTGGCCCAAACACAGGGGAATTCTAACGAGAGTATATACTAGCCCATCTAAGAGAGGCCTCACTGGCCTTCCAGGGAGGTAAGGAAAAAACGTGAAAGCAGAGGTGAGAGCAAAGCCGTTCCTTACTGAAGACATCCTGAGTCTTTGTTTTTCTCTTTTCTGATCTTTCTTTCTATTGTCACGGGTACTTGCATTCATCCTGCAAGTTGTAAGGGGAAGAAGTAGTATAGTCATTCCTTTCTCACCATCCTGTCCCAACTTGTAACTTGCTTACCTGAGATTATTGTTTTTTCAAATGAATGTAGGTATTAATAGGAACTTTACTGTCACTGGTATTTTGGGTTTGGAAGAATTTTCTGGAAGAGGGGTATCTCTATAACTGATAGCACCAGTAATGTTGTAAAATTAATTCTATTAACTAAAAATTTAGGAAGTTATTTTATATGCCAGGAATTTTGATGGTCTTTGCATGGCCTCTTGACAATCGTTTTGGGAAGGTCCTATTATTATGAGTAAAGACTGGTTTATCCAAAGTGATGCTGTATCCAAGGGGCAGACCTGACGTTCAAGCCCAGTTCTGTGTTATTTCAGAATAACACCTTCTACCCGCCCCACCCCAACCCCATTTAGTTTTCTAAATTTGACTGAAAATCAACTCCTCTTAAGCAATTTGTTTGCCTCTTGAAAATTTGAACTAGGTAGTCTAGACTGGGACTCAGGAATCTAGAATTTTAGCTTTTGTCCATCCCTGGTGTTCCAGGTTTACTCTGCCATACCGCAGTATGTTGCCTTAGGTCAAGGCTTCTCAGAAGTTCATGAGCATATGAGACACTTGGGGATCTTTTTAAAAATGCAGATCCTGATTGAGTAGGTCAGGCCTGGGCCCGAAATTCCCTGCCTGGATCCCAGGACATTCAATGCTGCTGGTCCACAAACTACACTTTGAGTCACAATATGGTGTCGCTGACTAAATTAAGCTTTCTGAGAACACTCTTTACTCCATGTAGTGTCCTGTTTTTGTACATTGACTTGTAAGAATCCCCTAGTATGTCTTTGAGGAAACAAACAAAAAAGCATCTTGTAGACAATGACATTAACTCAATAGTTAAGGCAGTCCAACTCCAGCTCAGGTCATGATCTTGTGGTTTGTGAGTTCAAGTCCCATGACGGGCTCTGTGCTGACAGCTCAGAGTCTGGAGCCTGCTTAGGATTCTGTGTCTCCCTGTCTGTCTCTCTGACCCTCCCCCACTCATGCTCTGTCTCTCTCTGTCTCAAAAATAAATAAACATAGAGCTCAGTGCTTTAAATGAATTTTATAACTAGAACAGCAAATACATTACCTCTTTTAGGAATAAAACATTTAACCTAGTGTGTCTTTTATCCATCAGACATTAAGGCAGCATCTGATTCATTCTAGAAAACAGAGTCCTCACCCAAATCAGGCTCTTAAAAAGGCATTTCTTAAAAGAAAAATATTTTATCTTAATCTTTTATTGCTTTTAAAAGCGGGTCTTGCATTTTATATTCCATATTCTAACACCTAGGTAATTTTTTTAGGATGCATCTGTGAATTTTCATTCAAGAGTATATATCAACCTCGTAGGTGCAAAATAAAAACACAGATTTTTTGTTTTTAAAGATAATTAATAAGCCTTTACAACATACATGGAGAAAAAGAAGACCTTTCATGAGACTGAAACTAACCTAAATATACCTAAACAAGTAAAGAGAAAACTGAGTTGGATTTTAATTCATTTCCCAGACTTGTGATGCCCAACGTGACAATGTTTATAACCACAGATTTTTAAAATAATACTGGTAATAAATGCAATTTTAATAAAAAGAAAAAAAGAACCCAACAGAGATTAAAGTGGCAAAAGCAGCTCTTATTCAGGAACTACTGCAGTGGGGGAAAAGAAACCTCAGTGTAGGACCGGGATCCAATCTCAGCAGAGCAAGGAGAAGAGGGCACATTCAGCTGAGCAGCAGGTGGGGGCCAGTGGATGGAAAATTGCCAGGAGGAGGAAGCATCAGGAGTAAAAGGGGAATTCTGGCTAATCTGATTTGACAGGACTCTGGCTGCAGACATCCCAAGGGTAGGAGATGAGGAATTTGATCAGAGGTTGAGGGTGACCAGCTATCAGTGGTGGGGAGTTTTCTCTGAACTGACTTAGCAAGGTGCTTGCCACAACCGGGTGATGCAGACTGGACAAGAGTTTGCCCCAGTCAAGGACCACAGGGCTTGGATGAGTCCGTCTAGTTAGGTCTCGGACAGCATCTTGTCAAAAGCTGTGTTAAAAACTAACATCTACTGAGCACTTCCTTTGTATTAATATGGACTAATGACTGCCCTGAGCAGCAAGCCTTAGAGCTAAATACTCTCTGCCCCTTGTTCAGAGGAGGAAATGGAGAAGTTGAACAACCGTCCCCACTTCCATAGCCAGACTTACCGGATGGTTGGTCCCCAAGCTAGAATGCCTCTGTGCAAGTTTCCTATGCACCTGAGTAAAGTGGAGGAATTAACATTTTTTGTAAAATGTTTAGACATTTAGAAAAAGCCAAGTCCAGGGATGCCTGGGGGGGCTTAGTCAGTTAAGCGTCTGACTCTGGATTTTGGCTCAGGTCATGATCTCATAGTTCATGAGTTCAAGACCCGTATCAGGGTCTGCACTGACAGCACAGAGCCTGCTTGGGATTCTCTCTCTTCCTCTCTCTACCCCTCCCCTGCTTGCTCTCTCTCTCTCAAACTAAATACATAAACTTAAAAGGAAGGAAGGAAGGAAGGAAGGAAGGAAGAGCCACGTCTGGATTGTAAAATTCATCTAAACCTCCTAATGTTACCTGGTGTGATCTCTCCTCGCTTTGAGACAAAGCTTGTTGTGGAGGCACAAAAGCTATGTGCCTTCACAGTTGTGTTTCTCTCTCCCACCCTCCTTCCCTCTTCCCAACACCACCACATCTACTGCCAGTGCCATTCATCTCCCAGGACTGTATAAGGTTCAGACTTAAGGGGATTTTTAACAATTGTTTACACAGGGCACTACCTTTTCTAGCCTCAAATTAAATTTCTCTAATGAGACTAATTTAATGCTGATCATAAGAAACAAAGTATAATTTTCCAATCTCCACAAGAATGTTCAACATAAAGGACATGTTTGACACCAAGTTCTTTTTTTTTTTTTTAATCAAACAAAGGCAAGGTGGATTCTTAGAAATCCCAAAAGAGGGGCTCTTTTAACAGACCTTAAATTGCCTTAATTTAAAGCAGGCATATAGAATACAAAATGGTGTTTAAAGAGCTGTAGAGATATTAATTTAAATGGACTTACTGAAATGCCAGGGATATCATCACTTCAGAAAATTAAATTAAACACTGAATGTCAATGGCGAATTAACATGAATAGACTTATCTATCCCTGTCCAAATGTATTTTACCCACTAAATGTGTAATACATGACAATTAACCAGAGGTTATGGATTATAGCTGAAACCCAATCACATTCTCTAGAATTCTAATAGACGAATGCATTCAGGTCAAAGAATATTAACAGAAAAGCTTCTGTTGCTGAAAGGGCAAGAGGAGTGAGTTTCCAAAGAAGTGTTCAAAATTACGCTTAATTGTTCCCTTCTTGATCTATTGTTCTTGTGATTTAGAAAAACCGTGTGCTGCACGTTAGACTACTTTAATTACAGTAGTGTCAAATATGTAGGCCCTTCTTAAAAAAGAGAGAGAGAGTTTAGTTTCTGTGGTTTATGAAAGTCAGAGAAGCCAAAAGCACAGTTAAAAGCTGATATCTCAGCTGAGAATTTTCCCCTGTTTTTCCCAAGCAATAGAAATTTTCTCAATGTTTGCCTGATAGGGGGAGCTGGGGTCCAAAAGCAGTGAGTGCTTCTCTGTTAGGGGTCCAATATCTAGCATTTTTCCCCCAGTACACCTTGCTTTCAAAAAGCGTGGCTATATAAAACTCACTGTTAAAGTCTTACCTTGTTATAGAGCATGGCCATTTGCACTATACTGTATTCAGGACTCTAAAACTACAGAAAATGAAGGAAGATCTACTGTCTGTGAGAAACAGGATAAATACGCTAGCAAAAATAAATTTGATTTTTCACTCAAGGTTTAACCCCTTAATGCGTGTGTTACTTAAAGAAATGAAATGCTCCAGAATGCTTTACTTTGCTTTTTTTCTTCTTTTTTCTTTTTCTTGCTCATTGACTTGAACATACTATGAATGGAACCTGTCACTAAAAATACGCTTCAGGAATCATGTGCTCTCCTTTTGTATATATCCTTCTAAATCTATGGCTAAGCCCAATGTTTAAGGTTTTCAAAGTGGCTCTGATCCAAAATCGGGTTAACATTTGCATTTTCCCTGAAGTGGGACTCTGAGATGCAGTTCAAACAACTTTTTGAGATTTCCCTGCTGGTAGGTTTTAGCATCACCAGCTGGCTTTTAATGAGCCATTTCCCCCTCTCTACTAAGAGCAAGGAGTCTTAAACATAGACTCAATGCTCATCAATTCAGCTGAGTCTGAATTCATAGATCAGTGGTTATCAAAGTGTAGTCCCTAGACCAACATTAGCATCTTCTGGGAACTTGGGAGAAATGCAAATTATCAGGTCAACACCTCTGACATGGAGCCCAGCAATGTGTGTTTTAACAAACCCTATAGGTGATTCAGATGAACACTAAGGTTTGAGAACCAGTTTTGTAGCTTGTTTCAAACTGACACTAACCAATAATTCCACCACTTAAAATTAGCAGCTTTCATTTTTATGATCTTTTATGTTGTACAGGTAAAAGTGAATGGTCTCAACTGCTTAATGCACACCAGGTATTTAGCGGCGTTGAAAATGTTTTGGAACCAGATAGAAGTAGTAGGTGTCCAACATTGCGAATATCCTAAATGCCACTGAATTCCTCACTTTAAAATATGGTTAATTTTATGTTATGTGAATTTTACCACAACTTTTTAGAGGTATAATGTAAGTGAAAGCACTTTGGAAATCAAGAACTTTAGACATGCCAGTCTATGACAATAAACCCATAGATTAAAAAATTCTGTGGGTGCCTGGGTGGCTCAGTCAGTTAAGCGTCCAGCTTCAGCTCAGGTCATGATCTCACAGTCTGTGAGTTTAAGCCCCACATGGGGATCTGTGCTGATGGCTCAGAGCCCTGAACCTGCTTTGGATTCTACGTCTCCCTCGCTCTCTGCCCCTCCCCCCACTTGTGCTTTGTCTCTCTCTCTCTCTCTCTCTCTCTCTCTCTCTCTCAAAATTAAATAAATAAGTTTAAAAAATTCTCCAACCCTAATCCTTCATATTTTGAATATATTCTTATTTTTTCTAGACATACGATATTATATATTTTAATTACATACTTACTAAGGTTTCCCAAGTATACACGGAAAATAGAGTAGCCGCAAATCTGATTTGAGTGCTAATGATGGAAAGTTTCTCATCAGAATTTCTTGATGAGTCAAATAGTGTCAACTACAAATAGAACAAGGAAAATCATTATTCATTGCCTATAATTGTTAGAGTGAGAATTATAAAAGAGGCAGAAAGCATAAAAAACAGGCTTTTTTAAACAAAATATTTATTTTGGGGTGCCTGGGTGGCTTAGTTGGTTGGTTAAGCGTCCTACTTCAGCTCAGGTCATGATCTCACCGTTCCTGGGTTCAAGCCCCGGGTTGGGCTCTGTGCAGACACTCTCAATGTCTGGAGCCTGCTTCCGATTCTGTTTTCCTCTCCCTCTGCCCTCCCCTTCTCATGCTCTGTCTCTGTCTCTGTCTCTCCCTAAAATAAAATAAAACATTAAAAAAAAAATTAAAAAAAATTTATTTTGAGATAGCGAGGAGGAGGGGTCAAGAGACAGAAGGAGAAAGAGAGAACCCCAAGCAGCCTCCATAGTGTCAGTGCAGAGCTGGACATGGGGCTCGATCCCAGTAACTGATTCCATGAACCGTGAGATCATGACCTGAGCTGAAATCGAGAGTCAGATGCCCAACCGACTGAGCCACCCAGGCACCCTAAAAACTGGACTTTTAAAATTGAACTTTAGGAAATGTGTTATAGCACCCCCACCTTCATGTTGCAAAACCTAAGGAGATCAGTTCATGCTGTATTTCATGAGTAGTTTTATTTCTTAGGGAATATAATGTAGAATACATTATAGAAAATATATATTTCTATATATATATATATTTCTATATATAAAATATATAGAATATATTCTATAAGTAGAATATATTTTATAACACGGTCTGAGGATGCCCTCTGCAATTGTGCAACACAAAGGTCTTGGATATTGACCTTTGTGGGACAAGGATCTAATGGATGTTTGACATTTTCTTTCAGGATATTGACTTTCTATCCCAATAGTGTATTAACAAAAACCCCATGTGTTTCATCACCAAGGTTTTGTTGTTTACATTGACTCTTTATTTGAACATTATTATGATCTGCAAGATGTTAAGAAGATCTAACATAATTTCTCCAAATGATTAGAAAATTAATTCATTGCCATTTATTGAACAATAGAATGCTTTTTTCACAGATTTGAAACAAAAGCTTATCAGACTAGATGTGTGGAGTAGAGCAAGTTACCTCACTTTTGTGTACCTTAGTTTCCTCCTCTGAATAAATGAAGATACAACACCTCCCTCAACTGGTTAATATATGGGAAACATTTAACAGGTCTCTAACACAAAATAAACACTCGATCAGCATTAGATCATTACTGCTACTACTACTACTACTAGGATTTGTAGTATTTAATTATCATTGTCCTCTCCAAGTCAATATACTAGTATTCTTTTTAGGATATTTATATTTATATTCATAAGTGAGATGATCTGTGTTGCCTGTGCCTGTGTTAACTTTGCCAGGCTTTGCATGAAAGACTTGTTAGTTTCATTTTTTTTAAAGTTCTATATCTTTTTATTTTTATCTTATTAGGTGTAAAATTTATCTTCACTGTGATACATTGACAGAATTTCTCTCAAACCTTTATGAGCCCTGAACCTTTTTGAAAGACAAGGCTTTGAAAACCATTTCAGGGTTTTCTTTGATTTTTTTGACCTGTTTAAAAAAAAAAATTCTTCTTTTGGATCAGTTTCGGCAAGTGAGATTTTTCTAGAATGAATTGCTGAGAAGATAACTGAAGGTAGAAACCAATAAGGAAGTGGTTCTGACAGTCTATGCAGGAGATGATGGTGCCCAATTTTAAGTTCACCTCTTTCCCAATTAATCTCAGGTGCAATAAATGGCAATGCCATCTTCCCTGCTGGACGACTTGCTGGGAGTGTTCCTTAGGTTTTTCCTTTCCCCCAGCACCACCAAGGACCATCCCCACATCCCATGCCTCGACAAAGGCCATTGGCTCCATGTCTAAATTGCATCCAGAATGCATCCACTTCCATCTCCATGGATTCTGCATTTGTCTAACCACCGTGAAATAGACTTTGAAACAGATTCCTAATTACCCTGCTGCCTCGAAGTGAACTTCCAAAAATATAAATCAAGTCGTGTCACTTCCTTGTGTTAAACCCTACCCTTCTTCTGTGTTTCAAATAGAAATCTAAACTCCATCCCTTCAAGAGCCCATGTGACTTGGCTCAGCCCAAGCCCACCTCATCACAAATCACTGCCCTCTCTCTTGCTGTGTTCCAGACTTTCTGGGCTTTATGTTCCTTGAAGATGTCAATGCATTCCCATCGCAGGCCTGGAACATTCTTCTCCAAACTGTGGGTCTGTTATCTGGGTTTTGTTATGTGGGTCCCTCCCTAACCACTCCATTTATCTAAAGTTGTCTTTTCTCCAACCCATTCACTATTTCACCTTCCCCCATTTTATTTTCTTAATGGGAAATATGAAGAAATATGAATATTCTTATCACTTTCTGAAAATTTCTTGTTTGTTATAATTGTTTGTTCTTCTACAATGTAAACATTACATGTGTTGCTCACATGTGTCTGGCACACATTCACCTTCATGAAATATACTCTGAATGAATGAATGAAGTTAGGATGATTTTAAAATGCATGGATTTGAGAAATTGAAGAATGAGAATTTTTTAAATTAGAGATAAAAATGACTAGAATATATGTATACCAAGCTGTACAATTAAAATTCATGTGCTCTGTGTTCTTTAATGCATGTATGTTATCCATAGGTAACAGCCAGCTAGAGAGAGTGCAAAGCTTAAATCGTATGCCTAACTCAGAAGCGTCCATTTTCACATAGTCTGGGATCTAATATCACATGCAAATTAAAAATTTCTTTGAGAATGAGCTTTGGGATTTCATAAAGATTTGGGGCTCTACCATGTGGTTGGTAAACAAAATTGCTCTCTTTATTCAAGGTAGTAAATGGACCTCAAAATTAGCTGATAATCATCTCTGGCTTAAAAGAAAAGAGTATGGCCATGGGGCAAACTTGTTGCAGCTCCAAAAACATTTTATCATTCTCACCTAAATTAGATAGCTTTACATTACAATGTGACATCTGTTAAATATCTGAATAAGAAATATTTTCTGTTATTTAGAAAATGATGCTTAGATTTAAAGGGTGCTTTCATGCTTTGGACACTAATCCCTTTCATAAAACACTTCATAAATGCATTTTATAAAAACATGAATGTGGCTCTGGGCTGATGGCTCAGAGCCTGGAGCCTGTTTCCCATTCTGTGTCTCCCTCTCTCTCTGCCCCTCCCCCGTTCATGCTCTGTCTCTCTCTATCCCCAAAATAAATAAACGTTGAAAAAAAAAAAAATTAAAAAAAAAAAAAAAAGGGGGCGCCTGGGTGGCGCAGTCGGTTAAGCGTCCGACTTCACCCAGGTCACGATCTCGCGGTCCGTGAGTTCGAGCCCCGCGTCGGGCTCTGGGCTGATGGCTCAGAGCCTGGAGCCTGTTTCCCATTCTGTGTCTCCCTCTCTCTCTGCCCCTCCCCCGTTCATGCTCTGTCTCTCTCTATCCCAAAAATAAATAAACGTTGAAAAAAAAAAAAATTTTAAAAACATGAATGTGAGTCAGTTGGCATAGTGACATGCACAATGTAGAAACACAAATATTTCCCAAATGAATGAATGAGGATAAAAAATAAAAATGTTAGAGGTAATTATTTAAGGTTCCAAAGAAGCCTTTATTTTATTTTCAGATGTTAATATTTGAATGAATTCTATTTTTACTTTACATAATCAGAAGGCTGTAACAACTATCAATTAATTGCATAGTAGTGATGGGCTGTGTCACTTAGCACTATTAGCTCCTAAAATCTTTGAGATACTGAAACATAGACACTCTAAACTTTTTTTTTTGAGAGAGAGAGAAACAGAGAGATAGAATGTGCAATCAGGGGAGAGGGGTAGTGGGAGAAAGATTATTAAGCAGGCTCCATTCTCAGCACAGAGCTTGACATGGGCCTTGATCCTAGTACCCTGGGATCATGACCTGAGCCAAAACCAAAAGTTGGATGGACACTCAACAGACTGAGCCATCCAGGTGCCCCAGACATCCTAATCATTTAAGTGTACCCTAAAAAGCCAGCCCCAGGATTTCTGGGACTTTTCAGCTTATAGGAAGTTAAATACCTTTCTTCTATTCTCTGCCAAAACAAGAAAGACTTTACTGATTGGAAGGTATTCTTTTCCTCCAACTTTTTCCCCCACTGCTTTCACTCACTTTTCCCCCACTACATTCCCCCCACTACTTACACAGCATGCAAGTCACTGGAGCAAAGATAGTGTTGGCTACTGGAAGTTAGGTTACTGATTTTAGAAGGACATCCGCTAGAACTATACATTTCCTAAAGAAGCTGGCTCAAGCAGTTTATTTGTGGCTCAAGCATTTCTGTTTGTATTAGAGCATGAGAATGAGGCTATTAAAAGTTTGGAAGCTCCCCAGCATTTGGAAGAAGTGGGACTGGTGAGTTAAAAATTAAAAATTATTTTGTTAAGCTAAATGTATCCTTCAAAAGCCGTTCATATTATAAATGCTGACTCCAACGCATCCATCCAGTCAGCCTCTGCTGCTTTAAGCATTTTCTTTCCCTTCAATTCACCACCTATCATTAGGCCAGGAAAACTCAATCACCTACCAAAAGTACAAATATTTTGAAGTTTTCTCCAAAAATACTGAATTCTGTGATTCACCCATGTCTTCTGTCTGAGACATAGAATAGCTCCTTTCACAGCTTGGTGAGTGTTCAAAAGTACTTTGGGGGACAGATGGATGAACACCCGTATTCACACACCAGTGAATTAACCCTTCTAAAGTTTAGTGATTTTTTGTATATTCAGAGTTATGCAACCATCATCACTATATAATTTTAGAATATTTTCGTCACTCTATTAACAATCACTTCTCACCCCACCTCCCTCCAGACTCTGGTAACCATTAACCTACTCTTTGTTACCACGGAATTGACTATTTTAGGCATTTCATGTAGATGGAATCATAGATATGTGGTATTTAGTAACTGGCTTCTTTCACTTAGCATCACATTTTCAAAATTCACCCATATAAGTTTAATTCATTGCTTTTTTTAAAAATTGTTTGTTTATTTATTTTTGAGAGAGAGAGAGAGAGAGACTGAGAGACAGTGCAAGTGGGTGAGGAGCAGAGGGAGACAGAGACATAGAATCTGAAGCAGGCTCCAGGCTCTGAGCTGTCAGCACAGAGCCTGATGTGGGACTCGAACTCACGAACCGTGAGATCATGACCTGAGCCAAAGTCAGATGCTTAATCGACTGAGCCACCCAGGTGCCCTGCTTGATTGCTTTTAATTACTATGTAGTATCCTATTGTAAGGATCTACAGGCGTCCCCTCTTATCTGTGGTTTCCAGGGTCTCAGTTACCCATAGTTAACCAGGGCCCAGAGGCAGATGATTTTCCTTTGGGCCTACAGTCGGGTCATTAGCAGCCTAATGCTACATCACAATGCCTATGTTGTTCACCTGACTTCATCTCATCCGGTAGCATTTCATTATCTCACAACATCACAAGAAGTTGGATGAGTACAGTACAGTAAGATATCTTGGGAGAGCGAGAGAGGCCACATTCACATAGCTTTTGTTACAGTATATTATTATAATTATTTTATTATTATTTATTGCTGTTAATCGCTTACTGTGCCTAATTTATAAATTTTTTTTTTCAACGTTTATTTATTTTTGGGACAGAGAGAGACAGAGCATGAACGGGGGAGGGGCAGAGAGAGAGGGAGACACAGAATCAGAAACAGGCTCCAGGCTCCGAGCCATCAGCCCAGAGCCCGACGCGGGGCTCGAACTCACGGACCGCGAGATCGTGACCTGGCTGAAGTCGGACGCTTAACCGACTGCGCCACCCAGGCGCCCCTGTGCCTAATTTATAAATTAAACTTTATCATAGGTATGTATGTAGAGGACAAAACATAGTGTATATAAGGTTCAGTACTGTCTGCAGTTTCAAGCATCCACTTGGAACGCATGTCTTGGAACACAGCCCTGCAAATAAAAGGGACTACTGTACTACATTTTGTTTATACATTCACCCATTGGTGGACACTTGGCTTGTTTCTACTTTTTGGTTGTTTTGAATGTTAATGCTGTGAGCTTCTACGAGCAAGTTTTTGTTTGGATATTTAAAAAAAAAAAAATTTAACGTTTATTCATTTTTCAGAGACAGAGAGCATGAGTGAGGGAGGGTCAGAGACAGGGAGACACAGAATCTGAAGTAGGCTCCAGGCTCTGAGCTGTCAGCACAGAGCCTGACCTGGGGCTCAAACTCACAAACCTGGAGATCTTGACCTGAGCAGAAGTCAAACGTTTAACTGAGCCACTCAGGTGGCCTCTGCTTAGATATGTTTTAATTTCACTTGGGCATATATCTAGGAGTGGAATTGCTGAGTTGTATGGTGACTCCATTTTTAACAACTTAAGAAACTAAAAAATTTTTCCAAAGTGGCTGTACCATTTTACATTCCCATCAGCAGTGTTTCTAATTAGTCCCTTATCATATAGAATTTGCAGGTGTTTCCTACCATTCTGTAGGTTGTTTTTTTACATTCTTGATAGTGTCCTTTAAAACACAAAGTTTTTAGTTTTGCTGAAATTCAATCTATCCATTTTTTTTCTTTGTTGCACATGTTCTTGGTCTAAGAAACTATTGCTTATGCAAAGTTGCGAAGATTTACACCTTTTCTTCTAAGATTTTTGTAACTTTAGCTCTTCTATTTAGCCCTATGGTTCATTTTGAGTTTTTTTTTTTTTTTTTAGTAGTCTGAAATTTGGATCCAGCTTCATTATGATGATGATAATGTCTCGTTTGAAGTTAAGTGTATTTTAATATAAGAAATTTGTCAATTTAAAGAAAAAATTAAATAAATGTTAAACTATAAGCATTGAGGAAATATGCCATGATTTTTTTCAGGCTTTCCAGAAATATCACTCTAAGTTCCATATTACTGAACAAATTTACACTTAAATTTTTACTTTTATTTTTATTTTATTTTTTTTTTAATTTTTTTTTTCAACGTTTATTTATTTTGGGGACAGAGAGAGACAGAGCATGAACGGGGGAGGGGCAGAGAGAGAGGGAGACACAGAATCGGAAACAGGCTCCAGGCTCTGAGCCATCAGCCCAGAGCCCGACGTGGGGCTCGAACTCACGGAGTGCGAGATCGTGACCTGGCTGAAGTCGGACGCTTAACCGACTGCGCCACCCAGGCGCCCCTATTTTTATTTTAATTTATAGAGAGTAAGGATAAAATTAGGGGACTGGGATGGAGGTTGACATCCATATATGTGCCAAGCTCTATATGAATGTAGAAATTTATTAAGCCCTTATGTTTTCAAGGTTAAGAAAAGATGTACGCAAAAAATGAGCCCACTGGGGTCCAACTTCTTGAATTTTTAATTATAAAATACAGGGAAATAATTTGGCTTCATTAACGTTAAGCCTTAGTGTTAAAAATTCTTATATAAGATTAAAATTAAAAACCTATTAGTGTCTTTAACAAAGAGATCACCTAGAACCGTTTCCACTATAGCCAGTTCATTCACATTGAGTTACCTAGTTGTCAGCCTGCACAGACTATCTTAAAATGTTAGAAGTCTTGATTAAGCTTTATTTTCATAATAAAGAAATTAAGAGCTCCTTAATCCCAGAAAACTTGATTTCCATATGTTTTTCCCTTCCAGAACTTGTAAAAACAACTTCTTCAGGAGGGCTAGTAACATGGGCTAGAAGAAATTTTATAGGCCAAATACAGTTGGAGTTGTGTTGGTTGAGCATGCAATGAATATTCAACAACTCTTTGATCAACTGTCCTAGTGTTCCTGCTGGTGTTTGGGGAACGTTTCCTTTGCCCTATTCTTGTGTCTGCAAATTCTTAAAAGGTATAGTCATCTCAAGTTTTCTCTGTTGGGAAACTAACCACCTTTATACTCACCCTTTTTAACTTCCTAAACACAATTAGGTGGCCTTCTTCAGTGTTCCAAAAGCACTTAACCCATTCATTACACTCAAAGAGTCTATGTATGTTTTTCCTCTACCAGATCATTAGAACTTTGAGGACAAAGATTATGCCTCATTTATAAACATAACCCTAGCACAGAGAATGGAAATAAAAGTACAAAGTTAGATGAATGAATGAAAAAGAAAGGTACACATGAAAGAAGTATATCTGTGGTATTTATTTATAAAGCTCCCAGAATGGTCATTCGTATATAGGTGAATCAGTTCTTGTACTGAAGGTCACTTAAGGAATCATTCAGAGCTTTCCTGGGATTCTATGATGCAGAGATCCAAAAGACAGTTTGGAAGAAGGTAGTCCTTAAGATGTCATCTTTGCTATTCATTGGGTGGGCAAGCAGGGAAGAAGCAGTATAGAAACGATAGGTAGTTGTCCATCTTCAATTCAGTGGCCTGTCGCATTTCTACATCTTCTTGCAGCTTTATTTGCCTAACAGCCTCTTCTCTACCATAACCTAGTGGAATTGCAGAGGTTCCACCAAGAGGCCCCACCAGGAGGCTCCATACCCTCTGGTTGAAATGTCCTTGAGGCATTGCATGTCCTATGTTCCTTAGGTGCATAGGGTTATCATGAACACACTAAACTCCACAGATCGGTAGGTTACCACAGACCCTTCTGCCCCAGTTACTGACTGGATCACATGTCCCAGTTTATTTGGATTCCCACAGCCTCCTCTATGCCCTCTCCTGTAGCCCTTGCCCAACAGAGGTTCATTACACATAAACAAAACTACCAACCTAATTAATGAAATGGCCACGCTTCCCTTCTGTATGAGAGACATTTTCTGAGAAAATCTGGAAGAAGTCACTGTCTGTAAAGACTTTCCAGGAAAAATTGGGGGTTCTAAATGGATGATCACATTCAAGTGTATCTATTGTACATGGCACAGCTTCACACACAAGTCAAACAGGAGTGGATCCAGATGTGAGATGTGTGGGCCAAAGCCATTCTTTTTACTTTCTTTTTAACTATAAAGCAATAGAGCTTGGAATTGTGAATGCTGGCTCTACTGCATATATTAAATATCTGAAAGTGCATCTCTTTACTTCTCTAAAAGAAAAAAGAAGACATTTAAAGACTCTTCAAGGAGTGTCCAGTACTGTATAACACAAAGCTGAATTTATAACCTCTCTGTGCATTATAGAGCTATGTGTCATCCACATAGCCAAAACAGCAATCATGTAAAGTGACATCACTGACCACCATTAATTATGGCATTTTTGTTCATGTGTCAGAGCACAACTATTGCAGAGCCAATTCAAGGTCTTCTAAGAGTAATAAATTCAACAACATACATTTGAGTAAACTTCAGGGACATTAGCTGTGCCCTAATTAAGTATACTTGTGAGTATTGTAATAGTCTCACAAGGAGAAATTCAGAACACAGACTAGTAGCTATCTCCTTTTTGTGCTGGTATATAATACATAGCCTTCAATCAATATAAGATGCTCCCATAAAGTCGAGCGTTTGTAGACCCTCATCTATAGACTGTAAAGAAACTATTAGCACTTCCACTTAAAGGAATATTTGATTCACAGTTATTTCTTCAAGTACCTTTTTTATACTTTTCACAATAATACAATAATGTATTAAGAGTACATAGTCTTTATACCTAACCATTTGCAAAGTAGGTAAAAAGTGAAGAGAAAATACATTCTTATAAATGGAATATTTTTATAATGCCAAGATAAGGAAGACATTTCCACACATAACGATAAATTAAAAAGATAATTTAAAATATTGATAGACTTGAATATCAAAAAATTTTAAATTTTCTTAGAGGAAAAATACATGATGAAAAACATTAAGGAAAATGATACCTTTGGAGAAAATATTGCAAGATCTTTGATAGTCAGTAAAAACAAAGTGTTTTTATAAATCAATAAGAGTAAGAGAAATATCCTAATAGAATAGGAGGATGAACAGTTCCTAGTGTAAAAGACATGTCAATGCCAATAAACAAGAAGACATGTTTACCATCACTAGTCATTTTTAAAACACAAATAAAAATAATAAGATATTATTTTTAACAGCCTGCCAAAGATGAAAAAATGGTCAATAACCCATGTTTGGGACCTTATGTGCTATTTGTGGGCCATAAACTAGTGAAGCCTCTGTAGTGAGCCTCTCGCAATAGGTACCTCAAGTTGCCTTTGACCTTGAATTTCCAAACCTGGGAATTTATCCCAAGGAGACGTGAAAGTACATGGTAATGTATTCACAAAGATGTTCATTGAAGCATTGCTTGTAATTATAAAACTTGTGCAATGATAAGAGAGGGGTTAAATATATTATCTAACGATGTATTAAATAAATTCCTACAATGGAATAGTGCAGAATCAATTAAAAGCAATATATGCCTGTGTTTATAAACATTTCATCAAACTATATGTGGTTTGAGCCTATTTATATAAAATCGTGTGTGTGTGTGTGTGTGTGTGTGTGTGTGTGTGTGTCTATGTAGGGAAATACTTAGAACTACACTAAACACTAGAAATGTTTAGAACTTACTAGCCACTGGCTTCATGTGGCTATTTAAATTTAAATTTCATTAGATTAAAATTTCAGTTCCTCAGTCGCACTAGCCACATTTCAAGTATTCAGTAGACACATGTGGCTAATGGCTATCACACTGAACAGCACAGATAGAGACCAGGTCCATTTCCATAGAAAGTTCTATTAGACAATGCTGGTCTCGAAAAATATTCTCCAACATGTTTTCAGTGGTTGCTTCTGGCTGGCAGAATTCAGGTTTAATTTCATTTCATTACACTTTTCTAAATTACTTGAATTTAGAGTATGCAATATATTCATATTCAGAAGTTTCTTTCATCTGAAAAAAAAAATACCACCGATCATCCACCACATAGAAATAAGCACTGCTAGGGGCACCTGGGTGGCCTAGTTGGTTAAGTATCCTGACTTCAGCTCAGGCCATGATTTCATAGCTCGTGAGTTCAAGCCCCGTGTTGGGCTCTAGGCTTACAGCTCAGAGCCTGGAGTCTGTTTCTGATTCTGTGCCTCCCTCGCTCTCTGCCCCTCCCCAACTTGCGCACGTGCGCTCGCGCTCTCTCTCTCTCTCAAAAATAAACATTAAAAAAAAAAGAAATATGCACTGTTAATTTTGTTGTATTTCCTTGAAGTCTTTGCTCTCTCTACCTATAATTTCACAGAAATAACACCACATGTACAAGGGTTTAGTGTTGCTTTTACAGCTAATATTATACCATAAGTATTGCACCTTATTCTTTAAAATTCCTCATAAATATCAGTTTTAAAAGCTGTATATACTATTCCATTCTGTGTACTCAAATGATTTTTGTTTTACACGTTGGCCTGAAAATACTACTAAAATATTGAAGAATTTTGCAAATCGCTTGGATTTGGGGAAATCAAATTCACAAGGAAAGCAGTGACTCATACTTTTATGAAGCACTATGTAGAGAAACCTCTCATATATCACAATTTGAAGGTGCTTTTTTTTGTTCTAAATCACTATTTAAAATCACCCTCATAAAAGAGAATAGCCTTAGAAATCAATGCTTTCATAAAGTACCCATATAACTCAAGTGTCCCCTTCCACTACTGAATGTAACAATACACAGAAATCTTTGTTAATATCTGTCTCTGTGGAGACTTCCATGACACATCCAAAATGTGTCACTTCTCATTAAGCCCCTTCAAAAACTGTTCTTTAAATGTACATGCTTCATTTGGCTTCCTTGGGCTACATTTTGATAAATATAAAATGACTTTAACATGGGAATAAAAGGAAAAATATTTGAGGGATTAAAGAACAATGGCCCAAAATGGATGGAAGAGGAGAAAGGGTAACAAATCTACTTGACATCTTGCTGGGCAGGGTTTTTTGGGTTTGTGTGTGTGTGTGTTTGTGTGTGTGTGTGTGTGTGTGTATGTGTGCTGTATTTAGCATCCTATACAGAATAAAACTGAAACCAGGGACTTTGTTTTCTCTAGCCATTCCCCTGGTAGATAAGACCTTTGCAATCAGATTTATGATCAACAAATAGGAATAGCCTTGAAAGTACCTCAGATTTAGTGGATTAAAAACCAAACTCATTATCATTCCATCTACTCCCTCTAAACCTGTTTTTCCTTCAGGTATCACTGTCTCTCCTGAAAGAGACACCATTGTCTCAGTTGTTCAGAATTTGGGAGTCATCGCGGATACCGCCATCTCTTCAATCCCAGGACACGGTCCAACAACACTTCAAGCTAATTTTACCTCTTCAGCTCTGTCCAGTTGCACCAACATGCTACCAGCCCTTCCCTCCTGAAATGCTGCCAGGTGCCTCCCCTCCAATCTTTGTCCACTTCTAGCAAATCACGTCTAGCCCTTCCTCTGCTTGAAACCATTCCTCTTCCTTGCTCAAGGGCTTAAAACTCCTTAACAAGGAAAGCCATATTTCTTAGTATAGTCTGGTCCCCTATGTATCTCTCAAATTCATTTCACCCAGGCTCTCTTACTAACTTTGAACTTTGCTGCTCTTTCTCCTACCACAGGGCATTTGCTTATGCTAGTCCTCTGCCTGTAGTGTTTCTTCACTACCCCTCCTTCATATGGTTAAGACTCTCCCATTTTTCAAATTTCAATTCATCTAATAATTCTTTAAGGAAGTATTCCGTTATTCCTTATTCCATTAATTATATTAGGCTCTCCTGTTAAGCTCTCTTACATTTATTTACAGACTATTTGATTAATGTTTTGTTTCCTCACCAAATTGTAAGCACCATGAGGGTTTATCATATCCGTTTCGTTTACCAGTGTAGCTCCATCAACTATCACAACGCCAGGTAAATAGTAGGTGCTTAATAAACATTTGTTCACTCGATAAAGAGCATGAGGCAGATGGCCCACACACTAGAAAAACTCTAAATGATCTTCTCCAAAGGAGCCTTTGGAACATCAGTCAATTGCAGAGTGCCCCTAGAGAAACAGATTCTCTACTGAGGAGAAAGCCATGTAAGTCATTATACTTTGGAGTGAAATGCCCTTATTACATTTCCTCTTGAGTTGGACTATATCATATTTGAAGGTGATAGTCCAGGACCCAACTCTATTGTTACAGAGCCCAGGAAGCTGAGATCTGCCCACAGAACCATTCTTGGAGTACCCAGAGTGGGGGCCTTTTACATATCTCTGAATAGGCCTGAGTAGAGAGATCTGTGACAATAAGGCAATTGGGAAGCAATTTTCTGCCAGGAAGAAGAAAATCAGAAGGTACATAAAAATGGAAAAATTGGGGCGCCTGGGTGGCGCAGTCGGTTGAGCGTCCGACTTCAGCCAGGTCACGATCTCGCGGTCCGTGAGTTCGAGCCCCGCGTCAGGCTCTGGGCTGATGGCTCGGAGCCTGGAGCCTGTTTCCGATTCTGTGTCTCCCTCTCTCTGCCCCTCCCCCGTTCATGCTCTGTCTCTCTCTGTCCCAAAACTAAATAAACGTTGAAAAAAAATTTAAAAAAAAAAAAAAAAAAAAAATGGAAAAATTGATGCTTACAGAGATTTGGGGCCATGGTGTTCAAATTGACACCATTCCCTTTTTCCCAGTATCATAGCTGTCTCTCTCCTAAGTTTCAGCTTTTACAGACCACATCTGGACACGACCAGTGAGGTGCAGAAGCCAGCTCATACCAGGTCATGATAACCAATTGTTAAATGTTTGGTAAATATGCTACTGGTTTTTATTTGTATTTTTTAATTTTTTAAAAATGTTTATTCATTTTTGAGAGAAAAAAAAGAGAGAGCATGAGCAGGAGAGGGGCAGAAAGAGAGGGAGACAGCCTCCACGCTGTCAGGGCAAAACCCAGCGCAGGGCTGGAACCCACAAATCATGAGGTCATGCCCTGAGCGGAAGTCAGACACTCAACTGACTAAGCAACCCAAGTGCCCTGCTACTGGATTTTAAACACAATCACTATTATACATCAAATAACATAAATTTACAACTAAAATTGTATTTAGAAACAAAGGTAATAAGTATTCAGAACTCATCATTTTCTAATTATTTTGCTATATTTTACCACCATCTGTGATCCTAAGGATATTTATACCTCTTCTATCTGTAGAGTGAAATACTACATAATAGCATGCTACAGTACATGTCCTTCCACTTCCCAATTCAGTGACGGAATTGGAGTAGCTTGAAGTTGGCTATGGGAAGTATTTACACCATGAAAATTAGTAAATGCTACAATTCGGGGCTGTGAAGGTTTTTGTTCTTGTTATTTGCTTGCTTGTGTTTTGGGGTTTTGTTGATTCTTTTTTTCCTTTGAAAGCCTTAAGTATGTACCAGTAAACGATGAGAAGCAACCTATTCATGGTTCAATGCAATTTATTTTTTTTTTGTCCTTAATTGTTGAAATTACCCAGCAATGTTGGGAATTCTCTAGATAGAAATGAAACTGTGAACCAATCTCCAATATCTTCTAAACTATATTTCACAAGAAAAGTATTGAGTTGGAACCACTAAAGAAAAAGGAAAAGGTATGAATCCTCTCATTCCCACTTCATACACTGCTCTGTTTCTTGAGTACCTAGGACAGTGTTTGTTTTTATCATAAAGCTAATATTTGAATGAATTAATTAGAGTACTTAAGAAGTGGAATAATTCGAATTAGTCCGTGATAATAGCATGACTTGAGTTCTCTTGATAGGAAACTGGTTGACATTACAATTCAACCTGAAACACTTCATGCATTAAATGCTGTCTTCTTGGGGTGATGTAAAATCATTTGACTTGCCAGGTTGTAAAGGATTTACTAAATCCCCTATGGAAAACTTTGATAAGGAAGACAAAAGATGGCTGAGAAGAGTGAGAAGGAGGGAAAAAGCTGAAAAGATGGAAAGTGATATTTGAGAACAATGGTAAAAACAATTGCTTAAAAATTAAATTAGTGTAGGTCAACAAGTAAAAATGCAAAGAAAAGGCTAATAATGTCCTGCGAATACTTACTCATTTTTGCACAGCTTTTATCAAATTAAGAGTACTTCAAACTCCTTGAATTCCATTTTCATTCTTATTTAGAATTGTACTGAGATTTTCAGTGATGGTGTTAACAGCATGGAGATCTAGTTAACCTGCCTAATTATAATGAAGTAGACGACATTTGTATAACTTTCAAGATAATTTTTTCTCATTGAAAGTTGACAATTTTGATCTTCATATATAACGTTGGATTATTTTGATACATGAATAGTAAAGCATTCTGAAGATGTTTTCTTACTTTCAAAGAGAAGCAACACATGAAAAGGCATGTTTAAAACAGGGCTTATTTGTTTATTTAGATGCTACTAGTTTTTTCTTATGAAGTACACATGAGACCACCTCCAGACTCTGAATTGTAAAGAGCTTTGTATCCTTGTGTTTCTGAAAGAATAATTACATAATTGATCTGTGTGCATTATGGAATATAGTTAACTCATTTATCTAGAGTAATGGAAAAGAGATGTAAATAAAACAAGGAAATCAATCTGAAAGTCAAATAATATTTTATCTTGAATATTTTTAGCAGCTTTAGAAAATACATATTCATTGGGGTGCTTGGGTGGCTCAGTCAGTTAAGCATCTGACTTCTGCTCAGGTCACAATCTCACGGTCCAAGAGTTCAAGCCCTGCATTGGGCTCTGTACTGACAGCTCAAAGCCTGGAACCTGCTTCAGATTCTGTGTCCCCCCCCCCCCTCCAGATTGTGTGTTCCCTTCTCTCTCTGCCCCTCCGCCACTCGTGCTCTCTCTCTCTCTCAAAAGTAAACATTAAATTAAAAAAAAAGAAAATACATATTCACATGTGTATTTAGACAGTTATAGATAAATTATCCATTTACTTCAAACTCCTGCAGTTATTTATAGCAAATTGAAAGGAAGATTTCTGTACTTTAAACCTCTACAACCCTTTATAATTGTAAATAAGAAAAAGCTACAGAGCTAATAATTTTTCACGTCATACTTAATTATGTCAGTGATCACAATATATATGAGTTTTTCTGTCTATGTGTTACACTACAGTTTGCAGTTTTGTTTGGGTCACCACACTAATGCTTTAAGGTGAGCAGACATTACTATCACCCATATTGTGTGGAAACCAATCTGAAGCTCTGAAAAAACCAAGTTGCCTAATTTTCAAAGCTAGTTAAATGTAGGAGCCAGACACATAAATTTCTAGAAATGACCTGTCTTTTTGCACTCTTTAAATTATGCTTCCCATGGGAGAGTAAATTTTAAAAAATGAAAAATTGGGGTGCCTGGGTGGCTCAGTTGGTTAAGCATCCGACTTCGGCTCAGGTCATGATCTCACGGTTTGTGGGTTCAAGCCCCGCATCAGCCTCTGTGCTGACAGCTCAGAGCCTGGAGCCTGTTTCAGATTCTGTGTCTCCCTCTCTCTCTGTCCCTCCCCACTCATGCTCTGTCTCCCTCTGTCTCAAAAATAAATAAACATTAAAAAATAAATAATAATAAAAATATAAAAAATGAAAAAATGAAAAATTACAATGCATTTTTAAATAAGTCAACCAAATATACACAAGCCATAAACGTATAAATGTAAATACAAATGTATGTCTTGCCTGATAAGTCATAAAGTAAGCAAATATTTATAAATATATACAGCAAGATGTTCTGGTGCCTATAAGAGATTAAGTTATTCAGTAGATACCCCAAATTGTCTTTCATTTTCGAGCTATTAGTATATTTTTTCAAGTAATCACAGCTTGTTATGTGTTGCCCAGAGCACTTAACTTATAATTAATCATTTGTTCCCATAACAAACTTTAAAATTTTTTTCATGTTTATTATTTATTTTTGAAAGAAAGAGACAGACAGTACGAGCAGGGGAGGGGCAGAGAGAGAGGGCGACACACAATCCAAAGCAGGTTCCAGGCTCTGAGCTGTGAGCACGGAACCAACGTGGGGCTCAAACCAACAAACCTGAGCTCATGACCTGAGCCCAAGTTGGACGTTCAGCCAACTGAGTCACCCAGGTGCCCCTCCCATAACAAACTTTTTAAGAGGACACTATTAGTATCCTTATCCCACAGATGAAGTAACTGAGGCATAGAAAGGTTAAGGAAACCTCACGAGGTCTCATTCCTTTTAATTGGTGGAACCAAAACTCCAGACAGGCAGGATAAAATTTCTACAGTCTCCTTCCAAGTGCAAAAAGTCTTTAGGATGGGTATACTTGGATTTTCCAGAAACTGCAAAGGGAATGTTGTTTGTATTTGCCCTTATTAAGGAATTATTGGGCCTTCCTTTCTGATATACTTGATTTTAACTTCTGTTCTGAGATTCCAGAAGCCCCTTTGGTACCATCTAGGGGGTACCATGTATCAAATACCATGTGAGGAAGTAGACATCACAACAAAATAGAAGAAAAAAAATCTCACCTATAAAGGATGCACAGACCAGGGAGAACTTAGTAAATATACCTGCATTCTTTCAACAAAGAAGCCTCTTTATTCTTCCCAAATTTGAGCACAGCGATATTAAGACTTATCTAGAAGCACCAACTCCCTCCCCAAAAGTTGAAGGAAAAGGAAACGCATTTCACCATCTCAGTGAGAGGGTTAAGTAAGAAGGAACAATGACGTCCAAGTGCCTGGTTCGCACACAGCACGACCCACAGGGGCTTATGGACCTTTATGTACCGGAGAGTGGCTGCACCTATGAATTTCGTAGTGGTTCAATGTTTGCATGTGTCAGAGAAAGCTGGGGGATAGTTTGAAACATGAGTGACAGGCTCTCTATACTTTAGAATTTTGAAGTTTGACAAATACTGACTAGATCTGGAGGCAGAAGCTAACTACTTTTTCCCAGTGACTTAAAAAAAAAAAAAAAAAAACCTGCTATGTATTTCATGCACTTTTACTTTCAGTAAGGATGGTGGTCCAAATGATGATTAAATCTGGCCGTTCAGCTTCCATTCTTCCCCAGGAAGACAAGTGGTGTCATTAGACCCTGTTTCTTTCCTATTTTAATTTCACATTTGGTTTATTTTGTATTTTTACGAGCTGTCTAAAATATCACTACAGGAGATGATTTGAATAGAAGCTGATTCATTTAAATTTAAGTTTATTCTGCTAGTTGAACTATTTGCACTATTTTTATAGAAACCCCATGCAATTGGCTACCCCCTTTAGCACAATATGATATGGCGGCAGCTTAGACTTTACAATCAGATGTACTTGGAGTCAAATCTCCCTTCCCCCTATTTTATAAAACTTGGCAAATTACTCCTCTAAACCTCAGAATTCTCATTTGCAAATTGAGGGGGAAAAACAACAACAACATAGTTACTTCTCAGTGTTAATTTGTTGACTAAACAAAGGGGGCAATATAGAACAGTGAGAGTGCTGCTTGACACATAACTAAGTTACTAATTTTAAAAACCTATTGTCATTACCTGTATTATTTTTATTAGAGAATTGAATAGATAAGAATTTATCTATTTGCCCTGCGGAAATTTCTTCAAAAGTAGATCCCATAGAATACATGGAGATTCATCAGTATCAGGGTAACATTTTCTTATTTCTTAGTCATTACTTCAACACTGTAACGGACATTTTCAGGGCATTTGTACTCCACTGGCCCATGGGGGTGGCCTGCAGGGTTCCCATATAGTCCTGAGGATGCGGAATTTCTGGCCATAATGCGAGAGAGCCCCCAGGAGAGACACCCCCCCCCCGACCAATGATAGATGAGATTGAACAGATCAATGCTCTGGTTTCCAGGCTCCTTGGGGAACATTCTCGGGTGTGTTCTTCACGGTCCCTTGGAGTGACCCTGGATGAATTGAGCCTCAGTTGTTCAAAGTGGTAAAACCTGTCATTAACACATCATTCATTGGCTTTCTCTGTTCCTGTCTTACTTTCCCACTTCCTCATTGCCTTTCTTGTTATTACCTCCAAATTAACCTACTTGCCCCCAGATCTTTGACTCAGGTCTGCTTCTGGAGCATCAAGATGAACATTCTATTAGCCAAGCCAAGTTTGTCTATTAGACAAACATTCTGTTATCCAAGCCAAACATTCTATGATCCAACCCAGCTTAGATAATGCAACTTCTCGAAACAGACACATTGGTCCAGCTTTGGATAATGTCCGTTGAACATCTCCACATTCTGGAACTAACTCACTTGTTCCCAGGAATCTAGGCATTTCATTTTAATTCCTTTTTTTCTGCTACTTCTGAGTGTCAGCCACCTGAAATGCCTCCAGCATCCTCTTTCTCTTTCTTTTCCTTCTAGCTTTTGAAAATACATGAAACTACACTCTGAGCTTGTAAGGAAAGAAGAAAAACATCAAACAGTTAAATTTTTTAATTCGTCACTAGAATGCTATTTGGACATTCTCCTTGAATTTTATTTTTGTTTTCTCTGTGGCTATTCCCAAGGATGACCAAATTTTTAGCTGCATGGATACCTCCATATTCAAGGGGAATATTTTACAGGATGGTTGCCTTTACATTTTTCCAAACTATTTTTTTCTTTTTAGATTTGAAAAGCATGCTAATTTTAGCGCAATTCATGCCTGGCATCTTCAAGCTATTTTATTTTGGATGGAGGTGCCTAGGCAAGCCAACTATATTTTTTTTCCATTAGTAGATTCACTTGTACACTGAGGCTCCCCATGAGTGGAGTGGAGAATGTCTTTATACATTCATCACTACTCTGTCCAAAACAAACGTAAATGATCTTGTTATGATAATACCACTGTGAAATATGAAGGACAGCACTCTACCTGCTCTTTCTTCTTTCTAGTATTTAACCATAGTCACTTTTCTTTGTCATAGTACGTCTGCTCTCCTCTTGCTTCCTCCATCTAAAGGAATAGCTGAAAAACATTCAAGACCTCCCCATCTTTCACTTGCAGGAAGAAAAGCATAAACCACATCCTCCAAGTCTTCCTCCTGCATAGGAGAATGTTCGCAGCACCGTATTTCAGAGTTGTGGTCCATGCAAGTGGGTAGTGTTTTATCTAAAAAGGCTTGCTGGCTGTGTCAGCTGCCTGAGCTACATCCTAGTGAGCATGACATTCCTCATCACGTTCATTAAAAGGAGGGAGAAACTTTTATTTTATTTTTTTAAGTTTTTTATTTAAAATCCATTTAGTTAACACACAATGTAATAGTAGTTTCAGATGTACAATATAGTGATTCAACACTTCCGTACATCACAGGGTGCTCATCACAACTGTCCTCCTTAATCCCCATCACCTGTTTAGTTCATCCCCCTATCCCTCCCTTCTGGAAACTGTCAGTTTTTTTTAGTTCAATGCCTATTTCTTAATTTGCCTCTCTTTTTTTCTCCTTTTTCTTGTATTATTTCTTAAATTCACAAATGAGTGAAATCATATGCTATTTGTCTTTTTCTGACTGACTTATTTCACTTAGCATTATAGTTTCTAGCTCCATCCATGTCGTTGCAAAAGGCAAAATTTCATTCTTCTTCTATGGCTGAGTGACATTTCAGCCAAGTGGCTGTTTCCATACTTTGGCTGTTGTAGATAATACTGCCATAAACATTGGGGTGAGTGTATCCCTTTGAATTAGTATTTTTTTATTCTTTGGATAAATACCAAGTAGTGCGATTGCCAGATCATAGAGTAGTTCTATTCTTAACTTTTTGAGGAAACTCCATACTGTTTCTCAGAGTGGCTGCACCAGTTTGCATCCTACTGGCAGTACAAAAGAATTCCCCTTTCTCCACATCCTCATCAACACCTGTTGTTTCTTTTGTTGTTGACTTTAGCCATTCTGACAGTTGTGAGGTGATATCTCATTGTAATTTTGATTTGCATTTTCCTGATGATCAGTGATATTGAGCATCTTTTCATATATCTGTTGGCCATCTGTATGTCTTATTTGGAAAAATGTCTATTCATGTCTTCAGCCCATTTTTAATTGGACTATTCATTTTGGGGATGTTGAGTTTTATAAGTTCTTTATACATTTTGCATACTAGCCCTTTATCGGATATGTCATTTGCAAATATCTAGGAGAGAGAAACTTTTAAAATGAAAGGTGTGATGATAAGTATTGATTCCAAGGGAATTTGTTAGTCTTTTTTTTTTTTTTTTTTGAGAGGCAAATGTTAAATTCAGGAACTCGATGAAGAACCACCCTGGATATAAGTTAATATCTTTCTTTTACAACAAAATTTGAACAAAAAAGAGTTTGCTCTGTTTTCAAAGAAGAGGTAGCTTTATACCTACAAAGCTTGGCTGTACTAAGGTCACTTGAGTATAACAAGGAATCTGTCATGTTTATTTTTGACTATTGTATTGAGTGTTAAGTGAAAGATTTTTCCCTGATCATTTATATAAATGATGGATTACAGTTATATCCATATAACTGCAATTCAGGTTGAAAATGTTGCATTCAGTACCGAGAATAAAATTAACCTAATATACAAATTACTCCATAAACTTAAAATCCAATAAAGATCTAGTTCATGGGGGTGAGTAAGGTATATTTTCAGTACCAAAATGTTTCTGGTGTCAAAAATGAAATGTACAGGTCTTTAAAAGGTATTTTAGGGGCGCCTGGGTGGCGCAGTCGATTGGACGTCGGACTTCAGCCAGGTCACGATCTCGCGGTCCGGGAGTTCGAGCCCCGCATCGGGCTCTGGGCTGATGGCTCGGAGCCTGGAGCCTGTTTCCGATTCTGTGTCTCCCTCTCTCTCTGCCCCTCCCTCGTTCATGCTCTGTCTCTCTCTGTCCCAAAAATAAGTAAACGTTGAAAAAAAATTAAAAAAAAAGGTATTTTATTTTGTAGATATCAAATATACAAATAAGACAGCTTTTCTTTAAAAGTCATATTAAGGAATGAAAGTTGAAACTGGCATTTACCTCTTTGAAAAATCATCCTGTGGCTGGTGTTTATCCCTTCCATTAATTTAAAAAATTTTAAAGATATAATTACACTAACACGTGCTGTAATGGAGTCCTTGTGTCTCAGATATAGAATGGCCTTTACTTTCTTCAGTGGTCTATTACCTGGAAGGAGAATTATTAAGTTGAGCAACTTTCTTTGCGACAGACATGAAGTAATTTAATCATGAATCTTAACGATTGAAAGAAAGTGAACTTATTCAGTGAGACAGTCTCCATTTTGTAACTCTTAGGGAAATGGAAGTGATCTAAGACTTACCTTTCACAGTGCAGTTAAATTATAGCTGCCAGGATTCTTAGCTGTTCTGGTTAATTTGAACTGTGGAGACATATCTAGGATATTCTCTGCAGAAAGCAGTCCTTGAGTGACAACTTAGTGAAAATATGAAATTCCAAGTTCATCGCTCCTCTTATTTTTTTGTGAGCTATATTCTTTAGTATGCTTCAACAGAGACCATGAACTGGTTTACAGAATTGTAAAGATAGCTTGCTTTCTTTATAAAAATTTCAAGTAATGTGTATCAACTGCAGGGGTCCAGAAATATGTTTGAGTCTGGTAGTAACCTGAGTAGCTAAGTACTTCTCTGAAAACTGGTCAGGAGTCTCAATCAATAAGAAAAACCTCAGGCATAAAATCCTTTGTAGAATAGATTTTTACAAGGGGGTGTTTTTCATGCAAATTTTCTGTAGGCATTTATTATTATTCCTGTTTTAATTTTATTCATTCGTTTTTGAAATGCAGCCACTCATATTCCCAGACCTGAGACTGATGTACCCCAGAAGCAGCCATTTTTTGGACATCTATTTCCATTAAATTCTTTCTACCTGTAAAGTTTTCCAAATAGCACTTTGCTGTTTATCCTTCCAGATAAATCCCCCTTCCAGATAATTCTCTGAGGGTCTTTTCTGCTGTAAACAGCTGAGGGCAATTTTTGGTACTTGAAAGGACAAATATCTTATTCAGTATATCCCTCAGATGTCAACATGCTCAATAATGAAACCGAGGTTTGAAGCTACCATGTCAGCTTGGGATATTGTGTTCAAATTGAGAAAACTCAGAGTATAGGTAAAAAGAAAAGTAAAGTCATTTCTTAAGGGAGAGGATTCTAACATAACCCAAGTTTGATGCTGATGAAAGAAAGACATAGTTGTAAAGACAAATAAAATTATTAATGGCAGCAAACACAGTAAAATATAGTTTAAAAATTGGTATGCTCCATCACCAAAAAGGACATTAGTAAGAACCTTGCTTATTATATATATACTTTAAACAATTTCTCTTTACTTCCAGATTACATAATTTTAAATATTGAAGGAATATTTCTCATATATTACTGTGCCCGCAGTTCATGTTCAATACTTTTTATTATTTATTGTACAACCATCTCAGATGTAGAGAGACTTATAGGATGGTTTCTCAGATATCTTCTTCTCAGATTCAGTCATCACATCTTCATTTTGCTAGCCTTTCTCATCCTCCCAAATCCAGACATTACCTCCAAATACTTTATTCCACATTTTTAATTACATAAATGTCAATTATTTTTTTAATTATATATTAATAGCCATTAGTGAGATAACTTTTACAGAGACACCACAAAGAGCGGATCATCTTATAAATTCTTGTTGACTGTACCTAACAATATTGTCCTTTTCCAGAATTATTTTCTTTTTTTTAACAAGTTTGTTTTAAGTTTAATTTATTTATTTTGAGAGAGAGAGAGAGAGAGAGAGAGAGAGAGCACAAGCAGGTGAGGGGAAGAGAGAATCCCAAGCGGGCTCCATGCTGTCAGCATGGATCCTGATGTGGGGCTCCATCTCACAAACCATGTGATCATGACATGAGCTGAGATCAAGAGCTGGAGGCATAACAATGAGTCACCATGCACCCCTCCAGAATTATCTTCTATTCTGGCACCTCTGCTGGGTGCTCTCTACTTGCCTTGCATTCCTATAGCTCAAGGACAACTCAGGTGAACATCCTGATCCCCACTTCTTGTCTCTATAGTTCTCAGAGGTGGCACTCTTTGATCAGTTACTATTTAATAAATGAGCAAAAGGACATGAGAATCAAGTGGTAAAGTAGTGCAGACTGAACAGAAAATGCTTGGGTTTTAGGGACTGTGAGCCAGGACCCTCAGACTAGGACAAAATACTTATGAGAAATATATTTTCATCATCTGAATGATCAAATCTATTTTTCCTATAAATCACAATATCGCAGATAGACTCTGTATTCATTGATTCAAAACTTGTGATTTATAATTACAAATTTCAGATGGTTTCTGAGAATTATCTTTCTCTTCCAAGTACACACACACAAAATTAAAAGGACTGATCATTTTCTTTTCTAACTTTGCCTAAGCAGTTTTCAAAAACTATGATGCAAATGAACAGAGCAAAAAAAGTGACAAACAAACAAAACAGACTCTTAAATCAGAGAATGAGAATGAACTGGTGGTAGCCAGAGGGGAGGTAGTCAAGGTATGGGTGAAAAAGGTGAATAAGACAAAAAATACATTTATCGTGATGAGCACTGAGAAATGTACAGAATTGTTTCTTCATTATACTGTACACCCAAAACTAATATAACACTGTATGTTAATTACACTTGAATTAAAAAAATAAATAAAAATTTTCAAAAATCATGATGTAATTCATTTCACAGAATAGCTAGAATCATTCTATATTAGCCTTCACAAAAAAGTCCATTCTTCCTGACCATTTTCCTTCAATCTTTCATTAATGCCAGAATGCTAAAAATTTCTTTTTTTGCTATTGTTTACTTAATAAAATCCTTACTCTAGTTTTCTCCTTTTCTAGGCCATGCAAACTGATGTTCTTGTAATAGCATTTGATCTTTCTCGGAGGCCTGATGTACTTGATAAGTTCTCAACTTGTTAGTGGAGTTGAGGTTTTAATTATATTAGGCACATCTTTGAAATGGATTTTTCTCTCTTCATAACTTACCTGAAAATGTTCCTTTTTACACAGCCAAACAGAGGAGAAACATTTAATACCTTTTAAGACATAATTAATGGCACCAAATCAAATTATTTAGCTGGAAAGATTTTATTTTCTTTCTTTTTTTTTTTAAGTCCATTTTTTCTTTGTAAGGATGCTATAAATTAAAACCTTAGAAAGGAGGTCAGAATAACCAGGCCTTGTTGGTCCAGCATTTTGCTAAATAAATAAGAATACAATTTTATTTCTTGCTTTGAAGCTGGCTGCAGATTTGCTAAGTGGTTGGTTTGATTAATTTTCTGCATGGATCTCTCATTTCATATGAGAGGAAAATAAATTCAGCCAAGATGAATGAGTTTTATTTTAGGTCTTACTCTGAATTCAGGAGGTTTTAGAAACCTCCATTTCCCATCATGACTAAATTGCCAAGGGATCCACACTTACGGTGCCCCAGAGAATCAAACTTGCTCTGAAAAGACAGCAAAAGTTCTCTATGTCCAAATCCCAGTACATTCTGAGGATAGAATTGAAATGAACATATTCATGGCAGGTGCCACCATCTTGCTAACAGCCTATTTCTTTACAATGAACTCAGTGTTGGAGAGGGTCCACAACTGTGATTCTCAGCCATGTTTCTGCCTCAACTCAAGACAGCATTATCATGTTTTGATTCCATAAGAATCATCTTCTTCGTCTTAATGTGTCATGAACTGAAGAGAGAGATGAGATTTTGTATTTCAATATTTGAGTCAGGGGATGATTGGAGGAAATTAAGGGAGAATTATGGCACATAAAAATATGCTGCTACTAAATGATGTATGAGAAAGAGCCATTGACCAAGGACCATAAGTCTTTTTCTTTTTTCAGGTTTATTGAGATATAATTACCAGGTAATATTGTGTAAGCTTAAGATGTACAACATGATGATTTGGTACAAGTATATATTGCAATATGATTGTCACCATAAAGTTAGCAAACACCTCCATCATATCACATAATTACCATTCTTTTTTTCTGGTGAGAACACTTGAGATCTACTCTATTAGCATCTTTCCAGCAATATTATTACCTGTAATCACCATGCTGTACATTAGGTCCTTAAAACATTTACATCTTGAATCTGGAAGTTTGTACTCTTTAAACAAAATCTCTCCATTTTCCACATACCCTTGCCCCTGGTAGCTACCACTCTATTCTCTGTTTCTATGAATTCTGCTTTTTTGAGATTATGCATGTGAGTGATATCATACAGTGTTTGTCTTTCTCTGATTCATTTCTCTTCATATAATGACATGAACACCATAAGTCTTGAGTCAGAAATTCTCTTTCCACAAACTTTTGGCAAGTTACTTCACCTCTCTAGTCCATCATGGGCTTAGGGACTTCAATCCTACCATTTTCTAGTACTAATAAAAGGCAGTTTTGTTTTGAAGACATTGTAGGTGTAACACTTTTGGAACTATGCTACCATGTTGGAATCTCTAGCTATAGACTAACTTTTTTCAACGTTTATTATCCAGGACCCCAAATTACGTGAACTTTTGGATGTGGGGAACATCGGACGCTTGGAGCATCGCATGATAACGGTGGTGTACGGGCCTGACTTAGTTAACATCTCCCATTTGAATCTCGTGGCTTTCCAAGAGGAAGTGGCCAAGGTATGGTGGATAGAAACTTCTGATGCTTGTCACCTCACTCTGAACCCTTACGATATTGTACTGATGCCTGCAAAAGACTGGGTTTTTGTCATATTTAACACGTGTTAAAATTACATCTAAAAATAATTCAGCTGCCAAGTGGAAGTGTAATTCAAACACTTCCAAATAATGGCATCTACTAAGAATTATGGAGATTTTTCATTAGGAATGAGGCATTTGATATAATTTCTTTGCAGAAGAAAATACAGGTGAAACAACTTTTTATTTTACCTAAACACCTTATCCCAGCTCATTCTCTCTTAGCCTCATCCCATGTCACTTCCAGCCCCATCTCTTTTCCAACCATCCTTAGCACCTTTTTAACCTCTTTTATGCTGAGTAGCACCTAGCTCACCACCATGCACATGGTAGCTGCTCAATTAAGGAAGGAAACGATTTTAAAGTAAAAAATTCAAATAATATCAATAAATAACAATTATTTAGTTATGCACTAGAATGGTAAATTAGAAAGGGCCTCTCCATTAAGGAGTTGCTAATTCACTAACATAGCAGGCCTTTCAGATACATACAGAAACAACTATAATATAAGCAAGCTCTATCAAACTGGAAGCTGTGAACTTCTGGGAACCCTGGACTCAACTTTGATGCTTTCTCTCGAATAGTCCAGTTGCCATGAAAAGAGTGCTAAAATGAAAATAATTGAAAGAACTTTCTTTTTTCATGTTTATAGTTTATAGGATACTAGTGATGATCCTTTCCCTTCATACATTTCCTTCAAGACTTAAGATTATGAGTCAAAAAATACTTTTAAGTTTGTATGTCATATCTGTGCTCTTACAGAACTTCTCATGTCAAGGACCACAACTATGAGGTTCTGTCAAGCCAGTCATCATTGTGATTTATAAATGTTTAACCCTCAGTGGTCTGACAGTTCCCTGAATTACACCAGAAGTAATGGTCTGACCTCTATTCTTTAGTGATCATGGTAGAGCCTTATTTCCAACATTTACAAAAACATCGACTTCATTTCTTATAATGGAATGAATGAAGTGCCAACCACTTTTAACAGTCTGAGGTTTTTAGAAACTACTCTCCAAAACCGTGTTACAGACCTAATCTATTTTCTCTCTTTAAGAACCAAGTCACCCATTTGCTTCTGTAGTATAACTTAGACATTTGGAGAGACTTCAGTTCTGTGAAACACTGCATGACAGCATTAATTTGCCTACCATGAGTTCTTATTCTGGTATACTGCTGGTAATCTGTGAGTTGTATATACTTCATTTCTCAAAATGTAGACGGATGGTTGGTTGGATGGTTGGATGAATGAATACAGATAATTAAATATTAACTACCTGCAAAATATTTTTGAAATATTGTTCCTTAAATACAACCATATTCACTTTAAAAAATAACCAATTCACGAGATTCATGAACTCTCAAAAACATTCAAAAAATGGCAGTGACTTTCAGGGAGGCTTTTACTAAGAATGAATATAGATTTTATATTGCAAGTCAATCTACATATCTTATACTGTATTAAACCTTTGTGCAGTTAGGTTTAAAACATATTCAATTTCCTTCTCTCTGTGCATTCCTTCCCACTAATTTTCTTTAGGGATTTTGATTTCTGAACACTGTAATATTCTCCATCAGGACTGCATCTGTAGACATTTTTTCCAGCAGCAACTTGATGTTCCTGGTATAATTAATGAGGCTACAGAATGTTTTGCCTCCCTTGCCTTCCCTTTAGGGTATTTTTTTCCCCACTGAAATTGCTCGCTGGAATGTTAAGATTTGCAAACACCATTTTACTCTGAAAATTTACTTTCCCCCCTTCTAATTGTCAGAATTGTCTCATAACATCACACCTTTTATTTAATCTCTGGGGCCAATGTACATGATGCTTTGTGTAGTGTCAACACCAAAGGAGACAGCCTCTCTCATTATGTAGAATGTCTGACAGAAACCGAAGCTTCTTTGAAACTCAAATATCTCCAGAAGAAATTATTTACAAAGAGATTCTGGCTCATCCATTCATTCAACACATATTTGTCAGTTGCCTTCTCTGTGCCAACCACAATTCCAGTGTTATGGATACAGCATTCTAGAATGCTCAGAGCCAACATTCTGGGAGAAATAAACAGATAAATCACAGTTATGAAATAAACATATTGTAGGTCAGATGGAGATCTGTGTAGAAGAATAAAGTAGGAGGAGAGGGTATGAGGGTGGGAGAAGGAAGCTATTTCTTTATGGAGTGCACAGAGAAGGCAAAAAAATTTGAAGGAAGTTGCTCAGTTACAGCAATATCATAGATTTCTGAGAAATCTCTTGGATCAATTTAAAAAAAAATAATTAGAAGTAGGACTTGAACTTTCCTAAATATATTATTCCAGATTTGCATGCTTTCTTTCTTACATAAATTACCTGAATTTGAACTTTTTATTTATTTTTTAAGACAAGTGACTCTTTTAAAAAAGTGGGGTGAACACTGTCTTTCTTTTTTTCTCCACAGTTGGACTAAAAACATGGTGTCTCCTGCATATCTCAGTCATACTTTTTGTTATGCAGTTTGATTTGCCAACCACTCTGTACTCTAAGGATCAGCTTTCCCTGCTCCCTGCAAGGGCACTTCCCTTTAATGCCAGGGATAGGTGGTTTCACATTTGTCCTCTGGGTCAAATACTTCTCCCTGAATCTCCTACTCCTGTAAGGACCAATGGCCACATCCACATTTGCTACCCTCAGGAACTCCTGTACTTCAGTACCCCCCCCCCCCCACCTTTCCTGGGATGTCCTGACCACTCCCTGGAACCACAGGGTGGAAGTGAATATCTCCACCCATCCTTTTTACTCTTCTACCATTAACTTCTAATAGTTCTCCACTCACAGCTACATGACTTGTGGCAGAGTTGGAGGTATCAGCAAAGGAAACCAGCTAAGGAAACAAGTTCATTCCTTGTGTTATAATATGGGCTTCTGAACGACTTTAGCTTTTATTGTGAGGAAGATGGAAGCCATTGGAGGGTTTTGAGCAGAGGACGAACATGACCTGACTTAACCTTTTAGTCAATAATGGACCATATGGGGAAAGGCTATAATGGAAGCAGGGAATACCAGTGAAGAAACTACTAAAATATTTGCAGTGAGTTGTTAGTGACTTAGACTAAAGTGGAGCTGTGTAAAAGATGAGATAAAAGATGAGAAGGGAGGGGCGCCTGGGTGGCGCAGTCGGTTAAGCGTCCGACTTCAGCCAGGTCGCGATCTCGCGGTCCGTGAGTTCGAGCCCCGCGTCAGGCTCTGGGCTGATGGCTCGGAGCCTGGAGCCTGTTTCCAATTCTGTGTCTCCCTCTCTCTCTGCCCCTACCCCGTTCATGCTCTGTCTCTCTCTGTCCCAAAAATAAATAAAAACGTTGAAAAAGAAATTAAAAAAAAAAAAAGATGAGAAGGGATATATAGATATATATATATATATATATATAGGAAGTCTGTACGTATGTGTGTGTATATATATATATATATATATATATATATATATGGAGAAAAATTGAGAACATAAGCTTATAAATTGTATGTTGCATGTAAGAAAAGAAGAATCAAGGATGACGTTAGAGTTTTGGCCCAAGAGACAGGAAGGATGGAAATAACCACTTATGTCATAGGGAAAATTTAAAGTAGAGCATACATTTGGGGGTATATAGCAAGGGTTCAGTTTTGATTATGTTCAGATTGAGATAACTATTAGACACCCAAGTGGATATGTTGAGTTGGATATACAAGCCTAGAGTTAAGTGCCAAATCTAATACATCAATTTGGAAGTCATCAAGTTATAGATAATATTTAATGAGACTGGATGAGATCAGCCAGGAAGTGACTATAGATAGAGAGGATGCCCAAAGCCTGAGTCATTGATACTCCAACATGAAGAAACTATGCTAAGAAAGAATCAGAAAAAGAAGCTGAGAAGGAGTAGCCAGTGAGGAGGCAATAAGGTGGTGTGTGTTGTCAGAAGCCAGGGGAAGAAAATGTTTCAGGGAGAATAAAGTATCAACAACAAGGTCAAATGCTGCCCAAGGTGAAAACCAAGAATTGACCATTGCATTTAGTGATGTGGAGGTCATCCAAGTCCTTGATTTGAGTAACTTTGGTGGAGTGGTGTAGTCAAAAGCCTATTGAAGTGGGCTCTGGGGAATATTGGTAAAGAGAAAAAAAGAAGCCAAAAGCTCTTTTGAGAAGTTTTGATGTGAAAGACAGCAGAGAAATGAGAAGTGAGGTCCAGAGATGATTTTTCAGATGGGAGAAGTAACAATGTACATATATGCTAAGTGGAATGGTCCCATAGAGAGAAAACAAGGTGCCAATTTAGGAGATAAGGAGAATTGCTGGAGCAAGTCCTTGAGTAGAAGCAGTAGGATCTAGTGCAGATCTCACTAAACTATACCCTGGGGGCATGTCTGGTCTACCACCTGTTTATATAAAGTTTTATTGGGACACTGCAACCTCCATTTGTTCACATATTGTCTATGACTGCTTTTGCGAGACAAATTTGAGTGGTTATGACATAGACCATACAGACCACAAAGCCTTAAATATTTACTATCTGGTTCTTTATTTAAAAAGTGTGCTAACCCTGTCCTAGTTCAGAAATAGAGTGGCTAGGCTTACACACGAGCAAGGACATTTAATCAATAAGAGAAGAAAAAGTAGAGCATATTGGTTAGGATGCTAGTAAAGGGTACATGCTGTGGAGAGAATTGAAGACATTTTCTGATTGCCTTTACTTTCTCAGTGACAAAGGACACAGATGTCAGCATCTGGGAGTAAAGATGATCTGAACTCTCAAGCTTTTTTCAGTACCATTTAGTGCATTTCTTTGAAGATCTAACTGGTAAGGTGAACATGAACTGTGAAAGACAGATTGTTTATATCAGCCCCCAAAATAATGTTTTGAGCATACTAACCAATTTATCGGATCAATGAAAATTCTTCCATTGGTCAAGTAGCTTGAAGACGAAATAATTGTTTTCTACCTGCCCAATTCTAGCCCTTCTGTTTTTCTTTGAGGTGAGGGCTACACAGAAAGAGACTTCTAGTTGTGTATACTACCTCCTGCAGTCCTACGGTCTAAACAGCATTCTGAAGGTAGTAAAACACATTGCTCTAAGCCAACGGCTGGGGTTCACAGGATTCCCATATGCTAGTGTCTACCTTCAGGTCTCAGGTATTCAGTGTGTAACTGTTGGGAGATGACTCTTCATTGAGAGAAACTCAACAAGGAATGAAATCTGATTCATGATTAGTGAAGAGGAATCCCAGTGTGCAAAGACACCATGTCTTCCCTATGGGTTCTGGTCCCTTTCCATGGCTGTGTCCCTGGAAGCTCACACCCTCCATTACCTCCCCAAGTCTTATCTCCAGTCTTTGTCCAATGCAATACATCAGTGACATAACCTATCACCCTGAGAAACAGGATTAAAGATCCAGGCTCTGATATTCAGTCCTAAATAGTTGGACACTCTGATAAGCCCCCTCAGTGGACATATTGTTGAACCACTACCTAGTTTGGCAAATTCCAACCCAGGCATTGCTCCAGTGTGTTAAGATGCAGTGGGGGCAAACAGTAAGGATTCAGTGGGTTATAAGAATGAGATGGCTGGGGTGCCTGGGTGGCTCAGTCAGTTGAGCGTCCGACTTTGGCTCAGGTCATGATCTCATGGTCTGTGAGTATGAGCCGCGCGTGGGGCTCTGTGCTGACAGCTTGGAGCCTGGAGCTAGCTTCAGATTCTATGACTCCCTCTCCCTCTACACCTCACCCACTCACACTCTGTCTTTCTCTTTCTCAAAATAAATAAACATTAAAAAAAAAAAAAAGAATGAGATGGCTAATGGAAGAGCTGTGCAGGGGAAATTCTGTGTTCATTTCTCTGCACAAGGATTGGCAGATGCCTTTGCTTTCAATCCTTAATTCTGCACACACTAAATTCTCTTAAGCATTTATAAATAGGAAAAACAAAATAAACAAATTTGTTTTTCTTGGTTAGCCATGCTATTAGCAGGAACTCAGCCAAATTGTTTTTTAAACTTTTTTTTAAGTTTGTTTATTCATTTCGAGAGAGGGAGAGGGAGGGCGCGTGTGCCCATAGGCAGGGGAGAGGCAGAGAAAGAGAGATAGAACCAAGCAGGCTCTGCATTGTCAGCACAGAGCCTGACACAGGGCTTGAAACCATGAACTGTGAGATCATGAGCCGAAGTCAAGAGTCAGACGCTTAACTGACTGAGCCACCCGTTGTTTTTTTTAACTTTTGATTGAAATATAATATACACAGAAAACAGCACCAATTATAACTGTATAACTTGAAAGATTTTTTTAAATATTTTTAAAATATTTATTTATTTTTGAGAGGGAGAGACAGAGTGTGAGCGGGGAGGAGGGTCAGAGAGAGAGGGAGGCACAGAATCTGAAGCAGGCTTCAGGCTCTGAGCTGTCTGCACAGAGCCCAACGTGGGGCTCGAACTCACGAACCATGAGAACATGACCTGAGCTGCAGTCAGTCGCTTAACCAACTGAGCCACCCAGGCGCCCCTTGAAAGATTTTTGAAAAGAGAACACGCCCAGGTAAATAGCACCCAGATCAAGAAATGGCATCATGAACACCCCAGTGTCTATTGTACTAACACACCCCTATTTTGACCTCCAGCTTTACAGATGAGTTTTACCTATCTTTAAAATCTTTAAATGGAATCTGGAAACATGTCTTCTTTCTGGTCTGACTTCTATTATTCAAATTAGATATATGAAATCCTACTATAATTTTTACATATGGTTATAGCTTAGTTCATTCTCTTTCCTAAATAGTATACCATAATTATAGTATACCCTAATCTATTCTACAGTTGATGGACATTCAGTTTCCGGCTTAAGGCTATTACAAACAGTGTTGTTACAAACTTGCCTTTCTGTGAGATAGGTATTGCTGATGACAGATCTTCATATGTTCAGCTTTGATAGATAATGGCACTTTACCAAACTGGTTGTGCCCATTGGTATTTTAAACACTAATTCACATATGAAAAAAATGTTTAATCGAGGATGCCTGTATGTTAAATGATTGCATTTTGAAATTACAGAATAATGAGCTTTCCAAAAATATGCTCTGTAACTGAACATCAGCCTTGAATGGCTGTTATTTTAGATTTTTCAGGGAACCTCTGCAGCTATGAATGTCATAGAGAATCTAGTTCACTCATTTTGAGGATATGACCTGGGTTTCCCTAGAAATTTTCCTACCTTCATCCACACCAGATGCTTGCCTACCATCCAAATAACTTGCAGGCTCTCCAAATTTCCTAACTAGCTCTCCCATCTCTTTCTTGTCTCCCTCTTCCTCCTGCTATGTTGTTCAAATTCTTGACCCTTCTCATCTGTAGGCACCTTCTACCTACTTTCCTTGAACCCTCTATTTGCTCTCCAACTATATACATGCCCACCTGCATAAGAATGATCTTTTTAAAAAACTCTAAACTTGATCATGCCTGAAATCTTTTTCTTTTTTTTTTAAGTTTATTTATTTGTTTTGAGAGATGGAGGGAGAGAGAGTGTGTTGGGGAGGGGCAGAGAGAGAGGGAGAGAGAGAATCCCAAGCAAGCTCTACACCATCAACACAGAGCACGATGCAGGGCTCACACAAACCGTGAGATCATAACCTGAGCCAAAATCCACAGTCAGTTGCTTAACCAACTGAGCCACCCAGGCACTCCTTGAAATTTTTTGCATTGCCTGTTACCTAAAAAAATAAATTTCCTGATTATTTCATCCATTCATTCATTCATTCATTCACTTAGTGAACAAATATTTAATGAAGGCCTAGCATGTAGCAAGCACTTCAGTGGACACTGGGGATAGATTAGTGACAAAACAAACATAGCCCCTCCTCTCATGTGCTGGTAACTCACCTCTTGGACCCTTGCACAGTTCTGCTCCAGTAGTTCCTAACTACTTGTGATTCTTTCTACCTTTATAATTTTAAGTTTGGTGCTTGCAGAATTGTGTGTCTTGTTAGACTTCCCTTCTCCAGTTTGTCCACCAGGAGAACTTTGAAGCCTCCTTGGGGATTCAGCTTAAATACAGCTCATCCATCTCCCCCTCCATCTCATGATTTCCATGAATAATGGAGTTTCCTTCTCTGCTCTTTGGTGAACCCCATGCATATTTTCTCCATCATGTATCACACTGTAATTATCTGTCAATGTGTCTGACACCCTACCTTGGATTTGTGAGCTACTTAAAGTCAGAAACAACAGCTTAGTCACTTCTGTGTTCCCAAGATCTAGCTTAGTGTGTAGTAGGTTTTCAATATGTGAGTGTTTGGGGAAAAAAGAAGGAAAGAGGGAGAGAGAGAAAGGGAAGAAGGGGATTTTGAGCCCTTGAAAAAAACTGATAGATCATGAAAATTATTAAGCCATGGAGACTTTGAACGTCTTGTACTCTGATCTTCTCATTTGTTAGAGCTGAAGAAATTGAGACCCACTCACTAGCTAGTTGCTGCAGGCCCCTTCTTCCCAGCATGGATCTGTCTCCATGGTTTGCCAACATTCTCAGTAGAAGAAAGAGATGACACTAACCACAATGGCTTTTATCCTATTCATCTTTCCCAAATTCAGCTTTGTTCCTACTCAGAGAGTCATTGTCCCTATCACCACCACCCCCCAACAGTGGCTTTGAATGGCCAAGTCCTGATGGCTTTGAATGACCAAATAGTTGAGGCCTTTTAGGTGAAGAGAATGAGAAAAGGAGCCACAGAGAAGGGGCCTTTTTTTTTTTTAAAGATAAAGAAATTATAGTCTACAAAATGAAATTGGGAAAGAGAAGAGAAGGAAGACCCAGTGAAGGGACCTGCCAGCACCACCACTAGCTGTTTCTGATGTAGAACCTGATTCATCAAAAACTGGGAATTCTCTTAGACCTTCCTCCAAATTAACAGTGTATTTAAAACTGACCTCAAGAGACATGAATTTCTTATATATATTCTTTTTATTCTGGAACATATACATTGAGAAAAGAATTTTCAAACACTAATATACTTTGTACAAAATGTGTCATTTATCCCATTTCCTTTTTGAACTTGGGACCAATTTATGTTGAGTGAGCAATGGGTATAGGTCTGATTTTCTTCAAACAAAAATGATTAAGAAAAATAGAATGAGGTATCATGTATTGTTTTTAGCAGTGTATTTTGATACATAATGGAACATTTTGCAAGACGTCCTTGGGGGTAGAATATATATGCCAAAAAGATAGTCGTTTACAAATGTATAAAGTTAGCCTTCTGGATTGATGCGTTTTATGAGATCTTCATTCATTGTTCTTCTTGACCTCTTCATGCTAGCCAAAAAGCCTATGTTGTTATCTTCAGATATTCCCCTACCCAACTCTAAGTAAGGGCCAAGGCCTTACCAAGTCAATATACTGCACTATTAGTCTTGGGATTTTGTAGTCGTGATGTCTTTTGTTGGCAAATGAGACTCAGTCCACATGCTACATTTTTGTTTTAGAGGAGTATGAAAGATGCACAGCTTAAACTTTCAAATTGTTAAAAAAGTCACCCATGTGGAATGACTGTACAAAAGTTTAAAAGTTCAAAAGTCAACAGAGAGACATTGATAATAAAAAGAGGCGGGAACAGGCACTTTGGACATTAATCTCTTTCTTACACCTAGATAAGAACCAGCAATTGCTATTTTTGTGATTGTGGAGGAAAGTGCTCTGCCCTCCATCTTCTGGGTGTCTTTTCTGCATTCCTTAAGCAAGAGCTTCTTTTGAACCGGGCAGCATTCACAGGATCCATGTAAAGGAATGAATGCCAAACTGAAGGGAAGATATATACCCTAAGACACAGAAATGCTGTGATTTCAGAGTATGAGCTGCTGTTAGCACAAACCCACTTTACCCCAGAAAAGAAAGGCAGAAAACTGCTTAGGCAGCAATGCCTCCCCTTTCCTTCCGAACACCCCATAACACAGAAGTTAGCTGCTTCCCCCTTGTTCCTATGCCTCTGTCTTCTGAGCCTTGAAGCTGAGTAAAGCCCCGATTGTCTATTTGTGTAGATTGCCTTGAAACAGGCACAGCGATTAAGACAAACAGACAAACAAAACCATAATATTTTTGGAAGGGAGAAGAGCTCTAAAAAATTTGGCTTCCTTGTTTAATTACTGGGGGAAAACACCTGGCATCCTATAAGAGTGGCAGGTTGATCTGCGTCATCTACTGCCTTAATATCACCTGTCATTTTTATGTTGCTAATGCATTAAATGCTCTCAATGAACAAGCCGTCCCTGAGAATAATTTTTTTAATATTTTGTCAATGATTTCCCTAATGGCTATATGATAATAGTCATTCATTCATTCATTCATTCGACTGATACCTAATTGCCTACTGTGTACCAGGCAAGATATTGAGTGCCAGGGATAAGCTAAATAGACAAAAATGATTGTCTTCATGAAGCCTCCATAAAGGTGGGGGTAGGTGGGCGATAAACACAATAAGACGGTGCCAGATGCTGAGACAAATAAAGTAGGGAAGGGGAATAGAAAATGCCGGAAGTAGGGGGGAGAGCATATTTCAATTTTAAATAAATTGGCCAGATAAGGTCACCCTGAGGTGATGACTTCTGAAGAAAATTGAAGATGATGGAGTGGGTCAAGTAATTCTCATGGAGGACGGCAGACTCTGAGACAGGTGTGTACTCGGCATGGGATGAGGAAGAAGGAGAGCAGCGAGAGATGAGTCAGAGAGGTTGGGGGAGGGGGTGATAGGTGACCCAAATAGTGGTGGGTGGCCACTGTAAGAATATGGCTTTACTTCCAGTGACACAGTTAGCTATTGCATTATTTGAGCAAGGGATTAATTTGGTGTAATATATTTTCACAGGATTGTCCTGGCTGCTCTGTTGAAAAGCCATAGTAGGGGTGCAGAAGCAGAAACAAGGGAGAACAGAGTGCTTGGGGTAGAATGGTGAGAAATGGCTGGGTTCTGGATATACTCTGAGTGTAAAGCTACATATACATATATATGCACTAATGGATTGGACACATGGCATGAAAGAGGGAACAAAAGATGATGTCAGGTTCTCTGGAATTGCATTAATTGAGCTGGAGAGCTAATTAGGGAGGGAAAATAAAAAATTTTGGACATAAAATACAAAATGGTTATTAGTCCAAAACAGCAGAATAAGCACAGGTGTGACGTGCTACCTCTCCTGAGATACTGTGAAAATTATGGTAAAGGAACATAAGTATGCAGTGATGAAGAGAATGAGATACGGCACTACAAGATGACATTTTTCAGTAAGTCTGCAGGGAAGATTGTGAGGAGAGTGTCTATGAAACAGAGTGGAGAGAATTCTGCACGGTCTAGGTTCCATAGAGAACTGTAGCCAATGAGGTCACTGACCCCCACTCAGAAGCAGTGGAGACATGCCCCCAAACTTGAGAACTACCAGTCCAGCAGAACACGGAGCAAGACTTGGGGGTGGAAAGAAGGCTGAGGAATTAAAGGAATATGGACAAAACTCTCAGCCCCTCCACCTCCTCCTCTTGCTCTGCATACAGAATAATTGATAACCAATTACTTCCCAGACCAAAAAGCTGAGAACTTGTTTTCTTGTGAAAGTGAACAAATTATTAGAAAAAAATCAGAGGGCGCCTGAGTGCCTGAGTCAGTTGAGCATCCAGTTTCAGCTCAGGTTATGATCTCTCAGTTCAGGAGTTTGAGCCCCACGTCAGGCTCTGTGCTGACAGCTCAGAGCCTGAAGCCTGTTTCAGATTCTGTGTCTCCCTCTCTTTCTGCCTCTCCCCCACTCATGCTCTGTCTCTCACTCTCTTTCTCAAAAATAAATAAACATTAACAAATGAAAGAAAGAAAGAAAGAAAGAAAGAAAGAAAGAAAGAAAGAAAGAAAAACATCATTGTAGCCAGCTTTGGAGTCAAGCATCCAGAGTAAAACTCTTGTGGATACCACACCAGAGTGGCTGGCACCCACGTGCTCACCTGAAGGATAAGTCTACAAGTTGGAAAATCTCACATACTTAGAGCTCCCAGTTATCCCCTCTGTTGTCCCCCTATAATGTGAAGTAGCAACAAAATGTTTACACGCTACTGAGAAAGCCTACATTATTGAATGATGAAGGAGGCCAAGAAGAACAAAATAAGAAATGATGACAGAAGATACAGGGGTAATTCAAGAAACAAATAGTTAAACTAAAAAATTAAAATAGATACCATCTTCAGAGAGAATTTTGAATATATTATATTCATAAGATAACAAGATGTTATGAAAAATAGGAAACAAAAATAAAATCTTTTTTTTTTTTTTTGGAAATCTAAAGATAAGATAATGGAATAAAAGTCAAAGTTCTACACAACTGTAGTGAGAAGAAATGAAGGAAATCTCCCAGAGTGTGGACCCAAGCAAAAACCACAGTGAAGGCAGAAAACAGACAAGGAAACATGAAAGACAAAACAACAGCCTTCAGAGAGAAAAGAAAAGGGGCTTCTGGATGGCTTAGTGGGAAGAGCATGGAACTCTGGACCTCGAGGTCATGAGTTCGAACCCCATGTTATGTGTAGAGATTACTAAAACACACACACAGGAAGAGAGAGAAAAGATAAGAGATACAGGTGCAATCAATCTGAAGAGTGCAAGAGAGAAGGAGAAAACAGAAGAGAGGAAAATATGAAAGACATAGTGCAAAAAAAATACATAAGAGCTAAGAACAGATACTGTCTTGAAGATTAAATAGCACACATAGGAATGGACTAGGTTTAGGCAAAATGAGTAGGAAGCTGGAAAATATTAGATAAATGAAAACAGCTTAAGTTTCTTCTCCCCCAAAGAAAATTAACGTAAAAGGAGAGATAAATGTATAAGAAAAGTATTATACAAATATAAGCGCTGCTAAAAGCATGCAGAATTTTCAACAACTGAAGGAGCAGTCCAAAAAGGATGTATGCTATGTTGGTAATGAGATTGTTCCCTTTTGATCTGTATTTCCCTGATGATGACTGATGTTGAGTGTCTTTTCATGTGTCTGTTTGCCATCTGGATGTCATCTTTGGAAAAGTGTCTCTGTCTTCTGCCCATTTCTTAACTGGATTATTTGTTTTTTGGGTGCTGAGTTTGATAAGTTCTTTTTAGATTTTGGATACTAACCCTTTATCCCATATGTTGTTTGCAAATATTTTCTCCCATTCCATAGGCTACCTTTTAGTTTTATTGATTGTTTCCTTCGCTGTGCAGAAGCTTTTTATCTTGATGAGGTCCGAGTAGTTCATTTTGCTTTTGTTTCACTTGCCTCTGGCGATGTGTCTAGTAAGAAGTTGCTGTGGCCGAGGTCAAACAGGTTTCTGCCTGTGTTCTCCTCTAGCATTTTGATGATTTCTTGTCTCACATTTAGTCCTTTGATCCATTTTGAATTTATTTTTGTGTATGGTGTAAGAAAGTGGTGCAGTTTCGTTCTTCTGCATGTTGCCGTCTCATTTTCCCAGCACCATTTGCTAAAGAGACTTGTCTTTTGAAAGCCATGTAGTTCATGGTGATGGGAATATAACAAGAAAGATAATCAGAGTCTAATACGTGACCCTGCAGAAAATTATATTTGCATTTTTGTAATCATGTAAATTTTTATTTTATCGGTTTTAGACTTTTAGAATCAATTTATATGCAAATAACTGAAGTCAATTATGAACAGTAAGCAAGATAAAAACATTTCAACTTTGATCATTTTACAAGCAAATTTAAGCTAACAGAAGTTGAAGGTAAAAGTATTAGCAGGTAAATGTTCTCTTCTTAGAAGCCACGTGATGCTGTCTTTAACTGGTGGATTAAGAAATGGTTTAATCATGTTGCTAAGGTTGTAGAGGTGACCAGGAGAAAGGATAGTGGTAACAGAATTCTATCAGGAGGAAGGAAGAAGAGAGACAGGACAACAGATCAGAGTTGGATATTGATAGTTAAATTCTAAAATCAATCAAGAGAAAGCAGGACAAATATATCATTTGGAAATATGGAATTAAGTCCCAGAAATTTATTTATTTATTTATTTATTTATTTTTTTATTTTATTTTTGGGACAGAGAGAGACAGAGCATGAACGGGGGAGGAGCAGAGAGAGAGGGAGACACAGAATCGGAAACAGGCTCCAGGCTCTGAGCCATCAGCCCAGAGCCTGACGCGGGGCTCGAACTCACGGACCGCGAGATCGTGACCTGGCTGAAGTCGGACGCTTAACCGACTGCGCCACCCAGGCGCCCCTAAGTCCCAGAAATTTAAGAATAGAAATGAAAATAGCTGTCAAGAAGCAAAACTAGGGTAAGAGTATCACAAGCAATCATTGCTTTTTGTTATAGCCCCTCTGGACACTTTTATTTTTAAAACCAATGTATGTGCTTATTTGATAAATAATTTTTTTTTATTTTTTAATGTTTATTTTTGAGAGAGAGAGAGACAGAGCATGAGCTGGGGAGAGGCAAAGAGAGAGAGGGAGGTGCAGAGTCTGAAGCAGTCTCAGGCTGTGCTCGCTTCAGCAGCACATATACTGAAGCAGACTCAGGCTCTGAGCTGTCAGCACAGAGCTTGAGGCAGGGCTCGAACTTACGAACCATGAGATCATAGCCTGAGCCAAAGTCGGACGTTTAACCAACTGAGCCACCCAGGTGCCAAAATAAATAATAAATTTTTAGATTAGTACCATTTACTAGGCATGTGTTGGGGCTGTCACTGGTCTAAACATTTAATATACATTATGTCCCTTAATTGTCACAAGAGCCTATGAAATAAAACCTATGATTTCCTCCTTTTTATAAGGCAAATGGATATTAGACAGGTAAAAAACAAAAACAAAAACAAAAACAAAAAAAAAAAACAAACAAACTTGTCCATGATGATTCTATCAGGCAGGGGTTACATTTGACCTTGAATAATAGAAAAGCAAACCAAATGGTAGCTTAGATAAATTAAGGATTTTTCATTTATTACCGTCTTGTTTGGTTTGGGTTTTTTTGTTTTTTTTTTTTTAATTTTTTTCCGCTCATGCAGCAAGAAGACTAAAGGTAGGTTTTCTGGACCCTGTGATTCCCATGGCCATTTCCTCATAGACAAGATGCCTCTGCGGCTCCAGCCATTACATGTGTGTTCCCAACAGCAAAAAGAAACGAGCCTCTACAGCAGACACCACATTTTCCCAGACTTCTGCTAACATGTGGTTTCCTGTGTCACATTGCCACCCTTGCCGCTGGAGTTACAGATTTTTCAGTTATTATATATTGCTGGCCTAAATAATGTCAGGTTTCAATGAGGAGAGAAGGAGAAAATAGATATTAGGTGGTACTGAGCAGTGGGTCCCACAGCTAGAGAGTAGCAGAGTGGGGTCTGAAATCCAATAAAATTTATATTTAAATAAACTAGCAGAAGCATCAATAATAAGTCAGTAAGAATGATTACATAAACTAATAACAGTATTTTAATGTTAAATTAGTAGACAAACACAAGTTGTATTCAAGATTCATTCTTCCAAAGCAGTAAGAAAATGACCAAAGATCAGGCAACTGGAACCACAGGCAAAGAGTAGTTTTCCCAGTATAGGAAGGGCTGACAGATAGAGTCCTTACCGAGAGCCAAATACCCCTGCATTTAAAGGAGAAAAAATCCAGCTTATAAAAGATTTGAAATAAAGATGGGCGAGATATAGGGGCTCCTGGGTGACTCAGTCAGTTAAGCAGCCAACTTCAGCTCAGGTCATCATCTCACGGTTCGTGGGTTCGAGCCCCACCTCGGACTCTGTGCTGACAACTCAGAGCCTAGAGCCTGCTTTGGGTTCTGTGTCTCCCTCTCTCTCTGCCCCTCCCCAGCTCACACTCTGTCTCTGTCTCTCTCAAGAAAAACAAAAAAATTAAAGATGGGGAGGTATAATTACAGTATTTGAAACAAATTGATTTCCAAATGAGAAAATTATATTTTAGCAAAATTCCATAGGTTGTTATAACTTAACGAGGAAGTACCTGTGTGTAGCTTACTAATCAAATTTCAAGGAATGCAGTTTTAATTTTGTGAGATTTCACTTAATGGAGAAAGCAACACTACTTTACTCCCAAGAAATTATGATTGTTCCTTTTATTCCGCTTGATATACATCTTACCAAAAAAATCAGCTGGATTGTCTTTTTCTTTAAAATTTTTTTTCACTTGATCTCCTCAAATGGAATTATTTTTTAACAAATAAACAATGGTATCAATTATAATTACAGACCCTGCTTACACACACTTGCTGTCTGTAGTACACAGCACTCCAGCAGGTTCAAACCAAAGTAACGATTAGCGTCAATACTGCTAGGCTTACAAGAAATAATAGCAAGTGTTTTCGTCATAGTGCCATGAGGCTTTTGGGAAGAACCATTTCCAGAATGTGGTGGGTAGACATGGAAGCCATGGAAAGGAAGCTTTAGGGGTTTCATATCAGGGCACTCAGTCAACATTTTCTTTATTGTACAAAAGAGCAATGACTCAGTAAACTAGCTGGAGGGGGAGGAGAATGTCCCTTAGCTGAGGCTCAACATACACCTGAGATTCACAATGGTATAGCTGAAAAACCTATCATTGGGAGAACGTCGCCAAACCAAGTATCTTTCTCCTTTCTTTCACACTGTGCCACAGATGCTGTTCTTTTGAGAGGCTTTATTCTTTTTCCCTTAGAAGAACTCTCTTCACATTCATTTTAACTTGATTTCACCACGTTAAGCTTTTACCATTGGGCAGGGGAATGTCAAACAGGTGTTGGAAGAAGACTAGGGACATACTATGCCTGTTACCTCTCAAAATGCGCATACTTGCATATTTACATCTTGAGCATTGCACTTTCAATCGTGTGAACTCTTCCTTAGGTCATCAGGGTACCCATGTACTACAGCAGTGTTTCACTTATCTGGAGAAAGATACTTGGGAAACAATTCTTCGGAATAGAGCCCAAAGCGTAAAGCAAAACTAAAGCATGTCTATGAAGCCGATGTAGATGCCCTAAGCCCTAACACTAAAGCTTCTCTACTTTACTAACTGGGGAGCCTCCTGAGCTCAATGTTGCACACAGTACTCTGAGTTCTTACAACCTATTGTAGCATCGTTCAAGTTACATTAAGAAATATATGAAGTAATTACCCAAATGCTGTAGCCAGGAATAGTGATTGAATACTCATAACAAAGAAAAAGACATAAAAATTAATTTTAAAAGGCATTAATTATAAAGCATGGATGTCATTCTCTTTCCTTGACACATTTCATTCATTCATGAAGTCAACCCAAGTCAAAAGTGTGGATTTATTGCCTATTTTATAAAAAGAATGGGACACAGGGGCACCTGGATGGCTCGGTCTGTTGAGCGTCTGACTTCGGCTCAGGTCATGATCTTGCAGCTTGTAGGTTCCAGCCCTGCTTCAGGCTCTGTGCTGACAGCTCAGAGCCTGGAGCCTGCTTCAGATTCTGTGTCTCCCTCTCTCTCTGCCCCTAACCCACTGGCATTCTGTCTCTGTCTCTCGCAAAAATTAATAAACATTAAAAAAAAAAATGGGATGCAGAACTATGAGATCCAAGGTGTACACGACACATATCCTTTTCTTCCACCTGCTTTTCCACAGTACTCCGATGAATGGATATATGTATTGTTCTTATTCTCTTCCATTCTCTGCTCACTGCTTCTCCCCCAGTTCCAATGATTTGGCCTCATGGATACTACTAGGTTCTTACTTGACTAGACTGTTCTAGAGGTAGACCAATCAGAGACATTTGTCAGGATTTTGCATACTGACCGTGAGGTCATCAGACTATCTCCGGTGGTGGGAGGTACCATGTGCCACAACTTTTGATGCAGTTGGTGCCCATGGGAACAAAAATAATATCAGTAGAAAAAATAATGCCACCAGGAGTAGAGAGCAATGGAAAAGCAATAAAGAAGATCTCCTTGGCTTTTAGGCCCCAGGTTCCTGATGTCTTATATTATATGTATCTTTTTTTTGCTGCAGTTTGCACAATTTTTCCTTCAATTGCAGGAAATCCCCAGTGTCCTTGATAAATTCTCTTATTTCCTAGGCTAGCTTGACTTGTGCTTTTGTCAATTGCAGCATAAAGTTGTTTGAATCACATAGTCTTTTGAAAGTAATTATGCATCTTTCCTTGATATTACATCATTTGAGTAATATAATTTTCTAGTGTCCAATAGTGATAATACTGGATCCTAATATGCTCCCTGTCTTTTTTCTTCTTTTGATAGCTATATTTTATTTGACAACCATTTCTCGCTGAGGATGAGATGAACGCTTTGACTATAAGATATAAAACTGTCACTGCCACCTAAAAAAAAGAGAAACTGTACCAAAAATTTTACCAAAATTCTAAAAGTTCGATATACTATCATTTAATGCAGTGACTTCTCCAATAGTCCTTTTTGCTTTTATTTTTTTTAATTTTTTTTAACGTTTATTTATTTTTGAGGCAGAGAGAAAGAGCATGAACGGGGGAGGGGCAGAAAGAGAGGGAGACACAGAATCGGAAGCAGGCTCCAGGCTCTGAGCCATCAGCCCAGAGCCCGACGTGGGGCTCGAACTCATGGACCACGAGATCGTGACCTGAGCTGAAGTCAGACGCTTAACCAACTGAGCCACCCAGGCACCCCCCTTTTTGCTTTTAATGAAAGCCTTTGTAACCCATAGACCATCTTTTGCCGTGAAAAGATTCTTTACTGTACCATTAAGACAAATGCTCAGTGATATGAATTCTGATGCATGCCAGTAAGTGAGAGAAATGTGCTCAGCCAGGCAATGCAACTCTGAATGAGCTGCACAATGTCCCTTCTTACTTAAATCCCAAACCGTTACCTGCCTCTGAATAGAGGTAATGGGAATGATACTGTTATCAGTGATGGCAGTAGGGGGGTTGCCAAAAAATGAAAACTAGGTGGACAGCTATTTAAAATTGTTAGGACCTTCATATATCTCACAAATAAGATATATCTTATGTAAAGTATTATTTATTCCAGAAACCTTTTAAAACTTGATTAAATATAATAGATGGAGAGATTGAGGCATCTGAATGAGGCCCTTTGGAAGTACTTGCTTTTAGATTATTATCATTTGTCAGTCCTTTTACTTTATTAGGGTAACCATTGACTCATAACTTTTATGTGTATTCAGTATTCCTTTTAGAATATTTTTCTTTCCCAAAGAACTCACTGCCTGAAGACATGTTTCAGAGGGCGGAGGTTACAGTCTGCCTTTTCTGTGTGACTCCAGCTGCTTGGTATCAGGTCACAGCCATGGCCTGGGTGGATGCCTTGCATGCCATGATGCCCTGAGTGCCATTTACAACACGCAGTCACTGTGTGGCACTTTGTTTCTCTCAATAGGACTGATAGTGACCACCGGCCTGTGCTTGAGCTCAAACCACAAACAAATCTCTCCCCTTTTTAAAGACAGTGAGCACAAATACTCTAAAAGAAAGATGGGTTAAGAATGTTAACAGGGGGGCACTTGGGTGGCTCAGTCGGTTGTATCCAACTTTTGATTTCAGCTCAGGTCAGGATCTCATGATTCATGAGATTGAGCCCCACATCAGGCTTTGCACTACAGCGCTGAGCTTCCTTGGGATTCTCGCTCTCAAAATAAATAAATAAACTTTAAAAACAAGAATGTTAACAGGAAATTTGCAGAAACGAAAAAGTAGAACGGTCCCAACACATATAAAATGATTCTCCACTATCCTGGTAAATCAGGGGTGTTTATTAAGACCATGCAAGATCCCACATTGCATTTATCAGATTTGTGAACATTTTCTGAAAGCCTAATAATAGCAGGTGTTTTTGAGCATTTGGTAAAATGCAAGCTCCCCTACACTGCCAACGGGAACATCGTGTCCTTATCATTTTGGTGAGCAAGTATCAGCATCTGGTACTGATGAAGATCCATGGATTCTAGGAATTCATGATATTGAATATATTCAATATTCTATATTGATAGAGAATCTCCCAGATGTGGCTTAAAGCAATAAGAAATAGGTTTGTACAAACAAGACTTTCTGAAGGAAAAAACTGTAAATGTTCATCAATAAAAAAACGGATTAATAAATTATACATTCCTATAGTGGAATAGTATCGTAGGTAAAATTAGTAACTAGACCCACATGCAGAAGCAAGGATACATTTAAAGATATAATATTGGTTGCAAATAGTCCCTGGCCAAAGATGCATAAAGTATGATATGATTTATGTAATATTTTAAATATACAAGGGTCCATACCAGGGACCAGCAAACTTTTTTTCTGTATAGGGCCAGATAGTAAATAATTTGCCCTTTTCAAACTCTCTTACAACTACTGAATTCTGCTATTGTAGCCTGAAAACGGCCATAGACAATAAGTAAATGCACAAGCATGGTTGTATTCCAATAAAACTTTATTTACAAAAACAGGTGACAGGCTGGCTTTAGCCCTCAGTCCTCAGTTTGCTGAATCCTAATTTATCCCCCATGAAAATAGATGTGGTATTGACATCCAGATATCTCCAGGACATCTGGTCCTGGAGAAAGGGAGGAGAATGAAACTAGAGAGAAGCACAGCATGGAATTAATCTGTACTGCAAAATCTTAAGGATATATTTTTCAAAAAGTACTGAAGTAAATATGGCACAGTGTTAACATTTGTTACATTTTGATCTGTGTTACTTAAACTATTCTCTGTATTTTTATGTGTAAGAAAAATACATAATGTGTAAGAAAAAAAAAGATTAGAACAAATACATTAAAGTTTTAAAGATAACATAACTCCGAACCTTGGGAGGAGAAACATCTGCAAGAATTCTATTTCTTCCAGAACCCTCTGTCTTTGCCTGTATATCCCTTGCAGCAAAAGTTAGGCCAAGAAGTTAAGAGTGTGAATGCCAAAGGGAGAAATTTCTCTCTGTTCTCAGAACTAGTCATTATGGTTGAACTGCTTCATGAATGGCATCTGCATCTAGGGCAAGGGTCGAGCATTTGTGATTGGATCTCTCCTTACATTGGTTAAAGCAAGTGTGAGTAGAATTTGTGACCCACTTCTATCAAAATTCCAAGACTTTAGACCTGTACTCTGTGACTGGGCTCACCCCTGTCTCCATCTTATTTCTCCTCTAATTTCATCATTATAACATGTCGATAAGGCGTTTAGTTCATAAACTCCATAGGTTGCTTCATCATCATAGTACAGCAGTAAGGTATACAGGCCAAATGTCCTGGGTTCAAATCTCAGGGGTGCCTATAATGAGCTGTGTGACCTTATGCCAATTATTGATCACCTTAGCTTTCTCATTTATACAAATGGGGTGGTAGTAACAGAATTTATCTCCTACAGTGCTTGTGAGGATTCAGTGAGCTAATTATTTGCCAAATGCCTAGACTAGCCCCTGGTAAATGCTGAGTCACTGTTTTATATGGAATACATTTAAGTGGATTTACTTGTCTTTTTCATCTTGTTTAACTGTATCAGCCACCTTAAAATTTTCTAGATCAAAATGACAGAGAGCACAATATCTGAGAGTACAGGGTTTGGAGCCCAAGAAACTAGTGATCTAATCCCAAACTGTGACTTTTATTAGCCCTGAGAATGTAATTCACAAGTGCTTTGTAACTTTGAATCCTCCTCTGTAAAATGAGGCTAGTAACAGTACCTACCTCCTAGAGAATTGTTGTGAGAACTAATGACGGTATTATTGCAAGGGACCTAGGTCAGTGCATAGTAAACACTCAAACAGTACTTTTAAGAGTAATGGACAATTGTGAAACAATTGTTGGCAGCATTAAGCAAACACCTAAATCCTGTGCCAAGAATGGCAGAACTGAAATGCCTTTAGAAATGCAAGTGCCTTAACTTTGTGACCCGGTAGGGAAACTTTGTATCCATAATGGTGTCAAGACTGGCGCTTACAGTAAGTGCACCAGAACCTCTGGCAGGGGTGGGGTGTGGAGGGGGGGATGGTGAGGGAATTTCAGAAACAGTCTTGCATATGTTAAGACACAAACAGGTGCATTTAAACTCCAGATGAAATTCCATGGAAGTTGACCTTCAGATCAACTAGTTCAGATCTCTATCTAGGTCAGGTCTCTGTTGTCCCCTTCATGGGAAAAGACTGATCATAGGACAGAAAACATCATTTAAGAAGCTTCAGGGTTGAAACAGCAGAAGTTGGGCCAAGCTTAGTGGCAATCATCAGAACCTTGTCTATGAAAGTGGAAAAACAAACCCTCCAGATTAAAATTAGAAGCTGTCCTTCCAGTGCCAAACTCACCAGGGCCCAGTGTTGAATTTATGAGAACACTGACAGGGTGGGATCAGTCTATCCTGCAGCAAAGCATATGCCATATCTCAGGAAGAGCCAAGGCTGCTTTCAGCGACTTTGGCCATGTCTTTTTAGGCAGGCTGTTCTTAGCGCAGCTGTGAGATCTCTTTGGTTATTCTAAAACAAATAACCAAAATAATTTCTTTATTTGCTTGGGGAGCAAGTAGACAAAGATTAGAATAATGTTTCCTAAACCAGGTCCTGGCACACATTACTACTCAAAATACTCTTCCTGGCCTAGCAGTATGCTCAAACAAACATCAGTATGCCTAAAAAATACAAGGGTTTCTCGAAAAATATGTGGATTCTGAGTCTGAAGATCTGGTGTGGAGCTTAAAGTCCTTCATTTCTACCAAACTTTCCCTCAGTGCTGCAAGTCTACTCTAGAACCTTGCTACCCATAGCATGGATCAGTATAGACTTCACTTGGGATGTGCATTCTCTGTCTCCTACCCAGACTTCCTGAATTAGCATCTGCATTTCAGCAAGACCCTCAGAGATTTCTATGTACATGCAAGTTTCAGAAGCACTGAACATATGGGAATCAATTCCCTCAAGGCATTGGTTGCACATCCTCTACACAATGTAGCTACTTCTGGTACCCAGAAGTTTTGAAATATGTTATCCTGCCATAGCCGACTCTAGCAGTGCTCTGCCCATATCCTTTCCAATCCTTTTCCATCTTCACACACAATACCTTGATGGCTTTCACTTCCAGCAGCCAGCACCCTTGCCTCTGTTGGCTGTTCCTTCTGAATGCTGGAATCCCCTTTGTGTACTATCAAGAAAAGCAGAAGTACCTGGGGATTTCCATCACCTCCAGCAGCCCTTAACCAAGAGTAACAGGCACAGGGACTGCCACATTCCAGCTCTATGCTCTTCATCAAAACTCAACTTTGATGTGTGGTCTACATCAGGATGGAGAAGGCCAAAGTGCCTGAGTTTGTTTGGTGTCACACCCTTCTACCTTCTTACCTTCTCAGTCCTGCTCAGTCCACTATAAATTTGCCATGGAACACTTTATAATAAACCCATTCCTCGTCAGTCCTTGGCTCAGGGTCTGCTTCCGGGGAATCCAAAGTAAGATACGTGCTGTTTTAGCTCAGGATGATAGAGACAGAAACCAGTACCCAGGTAAGAGTTGGGTTATGTCTAAAGTTCCCTTGATCACTGCTTTAGTCCCTGAATCTTTGGTTTAGCATGGGTCAGATTTTTTGAATATCTCAAAGAGCTGCAGGAAGCCAATGAATTCTAGGAATTCCACACGTAGAAATTTAGATGTTCACGTTCTGACAATGTGATGAAAATAAATTGTGCTTTACTTTCTGAATTAGCTAACCGTGGCTGTGTAGTGAGGGTGGTGATGATGCTATCCTTTGGCTGGCTTTATAAAACACCCATTATAAAAAGCTAAGCATCTAGAAGATGGGCACTGACCAAAGGCTACAGCCACAGCCACAGCCACCCACTACCTGTGGCTAGTGAATACTTGGAAGGTTGTCAATGTAAATTGAGATGGGCTATCAGTGTAAAGCCAATACCTCACTTCAAAGACTAAGTACACAAAAAGAGTACAAGGGGCACCTGGGAAGCTCAGTCAGTTAAGCATCTGACTCTTGATTTCAGCTCAGGTCATGATTTCAATGTCATAAGATCAAACCCCATGTCAGGGTCCACACTGAGCTTGGAGCCTGCTTGGGATTCTCCTTCTCCCTCTCTCTCTGCCCCTCCATTGCTCACACTTTCTCTGTCTCTCTCAAAATAAAGAAATAAACACTTTTTTTAAAAAAAGAATATAAAATAGCTACATTTTATGTTGATTACATGATTAATATTTTTGAAATATTAGTTAAAATAAAATATGCTACTAAAATTAGCTTGAGGTGCCTGGGTGGCTCAGTCAATTAAGCATTCAACTTTGGCTCAGATCATGATCTCACAGTCATGGGTTCAAGCCCCACACTGGGCTTTGTGCTGAGAGCTCAGAGCCTGGAGTCCGCTTTGGATTTTGTGTCTCCCTCTCTGTCTGCTCCTTCCATGTTCCCACTCTGTCTCTCTCTCTCAAAAATAAATAAACGTTAAAAATATTTATTTAGGGGCGCCTGGGTGGCGCAGTCGGTTAAGCGTCCGACTTCAGCCAGGTCACGATCTCGCGGTCCGTGAGTTCGAGCCCCGCGTCAGGCTCTGGGCTGATGGCTCAGAGCCTGGAGCCTGTTTCCGATTCTGTGTCTCCCTCTCTCTCTGCCCCTCCCCCGTTCATGCTCTGTCTCTCTCTGTCCCAAAAATAAATAAACGTTGAAAAAAAAATTAAAAAAAAAAAAAAAATATTTATTTAAAATTAGCTTCACCTGTTTGTTTCTAAATTTACTAATGTGGCAAATAGAAAAATTTAAATTACATACATAGCTGATGTTGTATTTCTATTGGGCTGGCTATAATAGAGATCTTATCTTTCAACCTAGAAGGTCAGACCCAGTTAAGTTCCCCCAACTCTTCATAATGCCTTCACTGTACCTATTTCTGGTATGGAATTGGCCCCCTAGTAAACATATGATATGGTACATTGACCTCAATTACAGATACTTTCACTGATGCGTAAAGTTGCCATGGAGGTAGAAATGTCTAAAGTCTGACCTTTAGCTCAGAAAATATTATACAAGAAGCATATTGTAAAAACCAGGGCCAGTAGGTAATTACTCTTAGTTTAAAATGATCAAATTTGAGGAAATTTATTTTAAAGCTATTAAAGAGTTATTCCAGTGCTTATTTGCTTATACATGAAGTTTCGTGGTCATCTATTTTCTTTCCCTCACAGTTACTCTGGGTCACATCTTCCAAGTCTTCCACCAATAGTGTATAGAGTTCAAGGCCTCCAAAATTACCTCCTAAACTGGGATAGCTTCCTAGCTGAGTTCCTTCTTTTTGGTTTCTCAGCCTCAACTCCATTCTCCACATGGCCAAGAAAGAGATAATCCCCCTAACGCACAATCCAGCCGCGGCTCTCCTCCTCTCTCACCCTAAAAAAGGCCTTCAGTGCTATGGAATTTCTTGCTAGATTCTCTCTGGATACCTCAACAGACATTAAATGCTCTCCATACTCTGCCCCAACTTTCCTTTTTTTCACTGCAACTACCCTTATTTTTTGCAATTCCTATGAGACTACTCACCATTCTCTCTAAGTCTTACCTCTGATTCTTCTCCCAGACAGTTTTCTTTACTTAGAATTCCTTCTTCCTTCTTCCTTCTTCCTTCTTCACCACTCTATACCCCAAGTCCTATCTAAAATGTTACTGTATTACCTGATGGTATATTATCAATACCTTAAGTCAGAAGGCAAAATACGGAAGACCAACAAAACAAAGTAGAAATAAACTAGATGGAAAAGCTGTTGAACTAAAAAAACATGGTTTCTTAGCTCTCATGTCCTTTTCTCTTAAAGAATTGGGTGGGGGGGGGGTGGGTAGAGTGGAGGCACAATGTTAATTCTGTGTTCAAAATTATCACCCAGAATGGAACTTCAACTTTTTTTGTAAATTTACTCTTTTCTGTTTTCTTGGAAGCCAAGTGAGAACACTGGTGAGCAGTGTGAGGTAGGGATTGGATTAGGGGAGTAGTGAGAGGCTGCTAGAATTGCTGGGGAGACAGAGTATGGTATACAGCATGACTTTGTGACTGCAACTGATTTTAAGAACTTGTAGAACTATAACTAACATTTTAAAGTTCCCTGGTATAGCTGCTTTGGCTTGAGTAGCAAAGTAGGAAGATTACATTTGCAGGTGCGTTGAAAATATATTTGACTCTATCTTAAACTCTTCGGTAACTCTTTCTCTCTTTACAATGCTAGGAAACTAGTAAAAAGTACTCGGTTACTGAAAGGCAACATACCAGTTTTCTATCAGTAAGGATTTTTAAAAGCAGACAAAATTTTGTTTATGTGATAAGAACATTTCCTTCAAAAGGAGCAGTTACTCAGGGCTTTAAATTTAATTATGTCATTTTTATAAAAAAGAAAGAAAGAGAGAGAGAAGACAAGTAAAGGAAAGAAAAGAAAAGAAAAAAGAAAAGGAAAAAGTCCCTAAGGCATACAGACTGAACTAATTTGTCTTCCTGGTAGCCTAGCTAAAAACATGTGTCTAGAGGCTGTACAGTATGCAAGCTAATGCAAGTGTGATTTACATCTTTCAGGAATGGACAAATGAGGTTTTCAGTTTGGCAACAAACCTGCTGGCCCAAAACATGTCCAGAGACGCATTTCTGGAAAAAGCGTAAGTAGCCCTAATTTTATTGCTAAGGGTGTTGCTTCTTCTGAGTCAGTTTCCTTTCTCCTTTGTGAGTTTTTTGTTTATGCTGCACTGGCTTCTTACATTGATAAACATAAACTTCCCTTTGGGATTTGTTAGAGAACTGATACCTCCAGTGTTTAGAATTGGTAAACTTCCAAGAAAGATTGCTCTTTCCTCCAAGCTGCACATCCGTGTTAGGCTGAGCTCTCCTGAATGTCAATGCCTTTGACACACAATAAGGAGACACGTCCAAATCCTGGCAGCTGTGCTCAGAACCAAAAATTATTAATTTCAGAGGGTCCTCTGCTTCTACATACATATGCCTGTGTCATATCAATTATTTATCTGAAGAAGGAAAAGAACAACATACAGTACTCATTTCTCTAGAGTCTTAGATCTCTGATAGATTCTATAATAACTTCCCTGCCTACTTAAGTCATAAACTGATGTCCTGATTCCTGCCCGCAGATCCCAGAAAGTGTTAGTAAGAAAGGAGAAAGAGAAAAGATGCAGAGGAAGGCACAGAATAAAAAGGAGGAGGAAAGACAAGCAAAACAAGATTACTCAATCACCCTGGAATTACACAGTCTTTCTAAAAATAATTTGACCAAGGAAAATAATGATTTTTGCCAGATGACCAGCAAGGAAAATTTGCTGTGTTCACTTTGGAGGCTATGGATGTCCAGGGGGTTGGAAAGCCTTGAAATCAAAACCACAAGCAGAAACATTACTAGGTGGTCCTCTGTTTACTTATTAACTTTCTCTTTTCCCTGTTCTTCTGTAAGACATACCCACCATTCCAGACCTAAGACTCCAGCCTACATTTCTTTCTTACTCTTCTATGAATTGCTTTTACTGTTAATACTGCACAGGTCATTACTTAAATGCTTTTTCATCTGATCATCTCCTCTCTAGTTTGTCACCTTGATGACCTTTCTAATGCCTCTCCCTACCCGCTGCCTTTCTTCTCTCTTTTTACTGTCTTTGAGTTTATCGCCCTTCATCTATGAGAACTTTCTAGAACATCTAATGTGCCAGGTAGAGTTAGTGGAAGAGGACACAGATAAAGAAGACATTGTATCTGAAACATAGCATGTTATAGCTAGTAAAACATCTACTTGGCTAATCATTGTCTATTTCGGATATCCCTTTCAAACAAGTGTATCCCTATGAATAGCTGCTATGGGCATTCTAGAACATGCCTTTTGATGAACATGTTATAACCAGTTCTGTTGCATATATATCTAGATATGGGATTGATGGGTCATAGCATGTGCAGTTTCCTAAAGTGGTAATCCCAATCCACACACCCATGAGCAGCATTCAAAATTTCTGTTGCTCTCTCTCTATCCATATGTCCATAAGCAGTTGAAGAGATAAATACAGTAGTTGTATTGACACAATGGAATACTTTGCAACAATGAGAGTAAATGATCTACAACTATAAGCGAAAAATAAGGATGGATCTCAAAAATATGAGAAGCCAGACACAAAAGAATGTTATTCCATTTATATAAAGTGCAAAACAGGCTAAAATGAAATCTATGTTGTTTAAAGTCACAATAATGGTTCCATTTTGGGGACTGGGCTCTGGAAAGGGGCACTAGAGGAGCTTCTGGGATGTTGCTAAGGTGATCATGTTCTAGTTCTTGATCTGGGTACTGATTGCAGAGACCTAAACAGTTTGTAAGATTCAATAAATTGTACATAGGCATCAGCCCTTTTCTATGTATTTTATTCCTTAATAGAAAGCATTTTAAAGATTAAACACTTGTTTTTCTGCTTCTCCAACAGCTATACGAAGCTTAAGCTGCAAGTCACTCCAGAAGGGCGCATTCCTCTCAAAAAGTAAGCTTCGGGAGCCCTTCCCAGTGTTCATGTGCTTTTCTCAAAGATTTGACTACATGCCATGGCTCTGTTTCATTTATCCACTGGCCCAATGGGAGCGTGAAAATGCATGGTAACCTTGTTCTCCCTCATGCTCCATGTTCATGTCAATGCAGCTAGTTTCCTCATAGGGATTTTCCTGTGGCATCATTTTCAAGAAACAACAAAGCAGGAAGTGGGTAGAAAGGGTGGGAAACCTTACTGCTAAACCCAAAAGGCCATCTGAGATTCAGATCTATTCTAGGAATAGAAATTGGGCAACTTCAATGCCTCTTTCTACCAAGATGACGCTAGCCTTGAAGGAGGAGCTGCAAACTCAAATGTCAACAGAAACCAGGCAGGGAACTTACATGATGATGCAGGCCAGGAGTGGGAAGAACTAGAGTAAAACTTATCTAGAGGAGACAATGACAGCTCACCTCTATCATATTCCTTGTGGGACCAGTGGGCTCTGGATGCTAGATTTTGTCATGTTTCAATAGAACCCATAAATTCAAATTATTGAATAAAATCCAGTTTTAATGCAGTACTTAAATATTATTTTGTTAATAAATTGACCTCTCTTTTATTGAAGTATAGCTGATGCACATAAATTTTATTTTTTAAAACCAAATTACTGACCAAAGGAAATATGTCCTTAGTCTTTAACCTTTGACTTACTGGTAGGCTCTTATTCATAACAGTGCTAAATTATTGTTATTATTATTATTAAGAGTAATTCATTATCTACTAATAATGTTAAAAACCTACACCTTTAGAGCAATAGGTAGCAGCAAAAGAGAAAGAGTTATCAAGGATTTATTTAAGTACTTAATATTAGAGGCTACTTAGTGCCATGGTTTTTCATTGGGTCATCACCTTTGCCTCAAAAGGTTGATTTTATATTAGATGTTGTGATTTTGAAAAGCACATACATAGATCTTTTTTAGAACATATATGCAGATGCATGAAGCAATGCATATATTTTAATTCTTTAAAGATGAATGACGAGGAGGTTTGATTCAATGGGATGTTTCTAATGGGTGTCATCGGTAAGTGTGTGGTCCATATCTCATGTGTTGTGACTTCATTTCACAGCATATACCGCTTGTTCTCAGCAGACCGGAAGCGAGTTGAAACTGCTTTAGAGGCTTGTAGTCTTCCATCTTCAAGGGTGAGCATGTTGCTTTTCTGGAATTAGTAGTATTAAACAGCTGTAATAATCATACTGAAATATAGCTTGCCCTCATATTACCCAAACATTTTTTAAGAAGTCCTTAGGACTTAATATTAATATTTACAATACATGGGGCCACTGTAATTATATTTTCTTTCATTCCCATAAACCCAATATTTTATCTACAAAGATCCTTGTTCTTTGTAAATAGTAATTTTTTAGAAACATCTAATATAAAAAGATATGGGCCAAAAAGTATTATTGTTAAGAATTTAAACTTCTCATATTAACAAATCCTTTGTTGATGTCCATTGAGACGTTAGCTAATCAGTATGGATTGTGATTAGGAAGATATTTAAAATATCGATCCATCTTATTCTAACCATTTAAAATGTCTAGTTTTAAGACTTGTAGGTTAATAAGAAATTAACATGAGAGTACATGTTTATAAATAAATATATTTACATTCTCTGCTGGGCTGTGCTCACACAGTTTTTGCATGGAGGGATGCAGAATGAATCTGGAGACTGCCTACTTTGCTCATAAGGTGGTAAGATAGAGGAGAGAAGAGACCCAGCACATTCAAGGCACTCAATGTATGTTGCCCACCTAAAATAATTTGCCTTGATTTCAGTGCAGTCCTATATAACTGGCTCTAAAATGATTTGTTACCATTATTTCTGGGAGAGCAGTCTATTATATAAAATCTTTTTCTCAGGCTATATGCAGAACTCGCCTTTCTATTGCAAATTATTTTTATCCTAGTATCTAAGCAACAAGTAAGCTCTTTCCCAAGAATAACACTTAAACTATAGGAAGAACCTTCTAGCCTCTTGAAACACTCTGGAAATGTTCAGTTTGCACTGAATGAAGTTGAGAAACCATTCCTAAACTTGTTAAGTTATGAAGAAGTATTGAGTGCTATTATTAAATGTAACAGCCCATTCTTATTGTCAATACTTTTTAGGAAAATGCAGTTTATTAAGAACTTCAATAGGTAACAGAAAGAAAAAGAAGAGTGCTCCCCCACTCTGAGTTTCCTGCTATAGGTGGAAAAAGTGGGTGATGCTACAAACCTGGACAGAGCCATGGAAAGGCTCCCCCAAACATGCTAACCTTCCCTTGAATATGTAAACTGAAATGATCGAATTTGCTCATTGTTGCTGTTTCCTAGATGCTTTGGGGTAGGAAAGATGTGCCAGTTCAGGTCCCATCATTGCTCAACAAATATTTCTTGAGCTCTTATACTACCTGCCCTCAAGCCCTGAGAATGTGTTAGTGAACAAAACATAATCCTAGGATCCAAGGACCATACAGTTTCCGGGGGTGCTCCTCAAACACGTGGATTGACATATATGTAAATGGGTGGGGGGGGGGGAGCTGGGGGGTTGCTGTGAGCAAAAGGAATGGAGTGCTACCATTGTTAATAAGGGAGAATCAGTCCAGAAAAAGGAAAGGGTATGTGCTAAAACCCTGAGGCTGGAACGAATTTACTGGTCTGAATAACAATGACAAAGACTTCTGCATTTAAGCACAAAAAAAAAAAAAAAAAAAACCAAAAAAACAAAAAAACAAAAAAAACAAAAAAAAAACTTGAAGGATGAATTTAGAAAACCATGAAATTTTTTTTTCCTCTGCAATTACTCCTGATTTTACCTTTACTGGATAACATCTTGTGAATATAATGCTCAAAAATTTTAACTTACTATAAGTCTAGCTAAAGGAAAGAAAGAATAGAAATTGAAGCTGAATAGAAAATCAAATCCATCAAGCAATTCTCTGTAAATTGCAATTTTCTAAACAATTGGATACTGAAAATTCAGTCAATAAATATAAATTGAGTTTTTACAATCCACTATGTCTACTATAGGATCATGCTTTCAGACCAATATCAGCTGGAGACATTTTAAAAAGAAAATGAGATTCAAATAAGAGTTTTGTTAAAAATGAAAAAAATATTTATATTTAGTAAATTAGATGTTATGACAATTTCCTGAAAACAAATTGGAGATTAAAAAAAAACAATCAGCCTCTATAATGAAGTCTTAAAAGATCATTATTCATAGTATAGTAAAGTATACTTTACTTGGGGGACTTGTAGAATTAGAATGCTTTAAAAAGATCTAAAATCCAAAGACAGGTTAAGAGCTGGGAAATAAATGTTTCCATGAACTGATATATTTTAAAGCCTTGTAATTTCATATCTACAGAACAGTGATTCTGGAAAAAAAATACACTAATTAGCAAAACGATTCTGGATATACTGACAAGAGGTGTTTCAAACACCCCACAGAAGAAAAGGCTACATAAATGGTAGATAGGGCCGCATATCTGGGAGCCTCATTTCATAGCCAGTGGTCGTTCAGACTAGATTTAATTGTGTTCTGTAAATAGTACTTTACCAGAAACACAGTGGATATCCTGTTGAGATTTTATAAACATTATCTTTGTGCACATTGTTAGGAATAATTAATGCACTTGAAGTTGTATCCTGGCCAACTGGATCCACTGGAATAACACATTCCTTTAGAGGGTACTCCTTTAGAGACTACAGTTGCTTGCCAAAGTTACCTTAATTGTTAAAAAGTAGCACTGTATCTAAAAAGAGAGACAAAGCAATTACTGTCTTTCTATTAATAACCCAAACATATTTTCCAGGGAGACCTTTGAACACCTTTCCATATTCAGAAAATTACCACTTTACCCATAAACTTTTTGAGAACTCAAAGTGGTTTTCTTGAACCAAATTCCCTTTGACTTAAGACTTATTAACTTGAAAAAAGTTCAGTGACATTTGGATTTGTATTATAGTCACTGCATAGCACTGTCACTTTTTAAAAAAAAATTTTTAATGTTTATTTTTGAGAGAGAGTGAGACAGACTGCAAGTGGGGGAGGGGTAGAGAGTAAGGGAGACACAGAATCCAAAGCAGGTTCCAGGCTCTGAGCTGTCAGCACAGAGCCCCACGCAGGGCTCGAGCTCACGAACCCCACGAAATCATGACCTGAGCCGAAGTCGGACACTTAACCAACTGACCCACCCAGGTGCCCCTAGCACTGACACTGTAATGAACAAGATAGGAATAAATCAATGGATAGTTGATCCCTGAACAACACAGATTTAAGTCACACTGGTCCACTTACATGTGAATTTTTTTTTTCAGTAAATACAGTACAGTACTATAAATGTATTTTCTCTTCCTTGTGATTTTCTTTGTAATATTTTCCTTTCTCTAGGCTATGTCATTGTAAGAATACAGGATACAATATATATAATACACAAAATCTGTGTTGATCGACTGCTAATGTTATCAGGAAGGCTCCCAGTCAACAGTAGGCTGTTAGTAAAATTTGTGAGGGAGTCAAATTTACACATGGATTTTTGACCATGTGATGGAGGGTCGGGACCCCAAGCTCCTGCATTGTTTAAGGATCAACTGTATTAGTTTTAAATAATAAAGTTGACTATAGTTATGAACTTACATATAATGCTAAGGCAAACCGTAACTATTTTGGATTTAAAGAATACTGTAAATATTACTGGAGAATACAATAAATAAAATGTAAAAATACTTCTCCCAGGATGACTGTAATATGTTGTCTTTCTCCTATGACTTATACCCAGCCTATAAATAAAAAATATAATCATTTATGTAGCTGTGACTCTGTCTCAAAATTCTGTCTTAAAATTACACTAAGAATTTGGTTTATTATGAGTAATTTACTTGTGATTATTTCATGTACTGTATGGCCAACTCAACTTTTGCCTTATAACTTTAGAACAAAAATATTAAGAATAAATTGATGTCAACATTTAGTTTGCTGGATTACAGTGTGACTTATGGAATCAAGTGACCTGGGTTCAAAGCCATAGCACCTACACACACACACACACACACACACACACACACACACGGGACCTTAGACAAGTTTTGTAACCTGCCATGTCCCTAGTGTTTGTATCTGAAAAGGGTCACTAGCCATGCCAACCATATAGAGTTGACACGGGATCAAATGAAAACATACAAGTAAAGCTCTGTGTGCATGGGGGTGCCTGGGTGGCTCAGTTGGTTAAACATCTGACTTCAGCTCGGGTCATGATCTCCTGGTTTGTGAGTTCAACCCCTGCATCAGACTCTGTGCTGACAGCTCAGAGCCTGGAGCCTGCTTCAATCTTTTGTCTCCCTCTCTCTCTGCCCCTCCTCCACTTGCTCTCTCTCTCTCTCTCTCTCTCTCTCTCTCAAAAATAAATTTAAAAAATTTTAAAAATTTTTTAAGTTCTGTAAGCATGGCACACAGTAAGTGCTCAATATATATTAGTTCTTATTATCTTCTGAGTATTTTTTTCACATGCGTATGTATATGGTTTTTTTTTCCTTTTCCTGTTTTTAATTTGGTATGTGAATATGTGATAACTATGTCTAAGGAATCTGGAAATGCAAATGCTACCAGTACTACAATTGAGGTGTTTTTTTTTTTTTTTTTAATTTCCCTTTTGAGATTCTTTGGATACAAGCATGGAATTGAAGCAACTTCATTTTTAAAGTTTGCAATACTTTTCTGGAAAAAATGGGCCTGATTCAGACTACATTACCCTTCTTAGTTTTCCTTCCAGAAATTTCTTTTTCTTTCTTTTTTTTAATTTTTTTTCAACGTTTTTTATTTATTTTTGGGACAGAGAGAGACAGACCATGAACAGGGGAGGGGCAGAGAGAGAGGGAGACACAGAATCTGAAACAGGCTCCAGGCTCCGAGCCATCAGCCCAGAGCCTGACGCGGGGCTCGAACTCCCGGACTGCGAGATCGTGACCTGGCTGAAGTCGGACGCTCAACCGACTGTGCCACCCAGGCGCCCCTCTTTCTTTTTTTTTAAGGTGGCATGAGAAGGGGAGGGGCAGAGAGAGAGGGAGACACAGAATCTGAAGCAGGCTCCAGGCTCTGAGCTGTCCGCACAGACCCCCACGCAGGGCTCAAACTCACAAACTACAAGATCGTGACCTGAGCGGAAGTCAGGAGCTTAACTGACTGAGCCACCCAGATGCCCCTCCCTCCAGAAATTTCATATAACAATAGCAAAGATAATCAGTGATGATCTGTTTTGTATTGGAAGCATGATGTGAAGGGCCAAGTCTTGGACTACAGGACAGGAGACCTAAGATCAGGTCCCATATCCTGGGTTCACCAGCAAACATTAATTAGGTGGCTATTAAATGCCTGGCAGTGTGCTTAGGACACAAAGGAGTTAAATAAAAGATAGTCACTCCACTCAAAAACTCAGTCTAGTAGAAAATCAGACATATAAAAAATATGGGGAAAACTGCATGATATATGCTATAATGAAGATATATAAATGTGGATTGTGGAAACAAAAAAAGAATACACCATCTCTAGCTAGTGTGGTCCAGCAAGATTGCAGAAGAGTATTTGAATAGTGGGCATGATCTTTAGAATGTTAGGCCGAGAGCTTCCTCCTGCTCAGATAGGACAAAATGAATCTGTTACATCCACTTTACCAAATTGTGAGATCCAGGAAAAGAAAATATATGAATGAGATTTGTGAATTTCAGCCCTGTTTAAGATGTAAGGAAGTAAGACTTGTCCATAGCTTTTCCAAAAATAACTCCCCTATATCCTTTCAGTTTAGCTTTCATAGATGCTCATTTTAACTCATGTTTCCAAATTATTTCTTCTCCCATTTTCCTATACAGACACCAAAGACTTAAGGATATCCTCATCAGTCAAGTTGGGCAAAGAAAAATGAGACAAAGAAAATCAGCTGTATTGAATGGGGTTTTTTTTCCCTATGTGCTAACATCTAACTGGCAATGAAAATAATATTGTGTTTATTGAGATTATCTCATTAATATTTTCTCTTTACTAGAAAGTCCTAATTCATAGCTGGCAAATAAACAATGGTCAGAGTTTTAGGAAAGCATATTATGGTCTGAAATTATGTGTATGGAATCTTATATAAATGACTTCAGTTGAATCTGATTATCCTATGGGAATTCTATTCTATCAACTTCCACCTTTCTCATAAATTACATTTATTTACTTAGTAAATATTTATTGTGCACTTACTATATGTTACACACTGCAATCACAGCAGTTAACAAACAACACACAGGTCCTAGCTTGTGTAGTTCTTCAGGTTAGAAAGAAATGGAACCATACAGCCGGGAGCACAATACAGTTAAAGAGTGTTGAAATATGACACCAGTGAAACCTAATGGTAGCACAGAAGGGAAGACAAAACCCAGTCCAGGAGGAAGAGCTTTTAAACTAACGCAAGAAAGGAGAAAAAAAATAAGAGGTTTGGATCATTGCTGCTTAATGGACCTTGCTATGTGTAATGCTGTATGTGTTGTTTGGTTATATCAAAGTTCTGTTTTGCAAAATAGATTTTGTTCCTGCTCCATAAGTGGATTTACTAAAGGAAATATTATTTTATTCATTCATTCCACAAATATGAGACTCCTGCTGTTTGCCAAGTAGTGAGCTAAGGTCTTTTATCTGTTAGCAAGCAGTGTACAATTTCAGACAACAATTTTAGGTATTTCAATAAAAGTACATTTCAAAACATATGCATATGGTAAAAGGAAGGGGTGTTTTTGGTTTAAGGGTTTGAAAATAAAAATAATTATACAAACACTTAGCTGAAATAGGAAAGCAGCATGAAGAATGTCCTTCCTGTTAACAAAGGCTTGAATACATGCTTCCGGTTTCCATGGCAGCCCGACTAAACAGAAAAATAAGTCATAGAAATGACTTTTTATCTCAATGACTTGGTTCCCAAACAGTAGGACCAAGAAAAGTCTGTGAGAAATAATGACTGGTGCTGTCCTACTTACAAAAACTGTTTTACAACTTATCAGATTACTTAAACCAGAAGGAACATTGTTTGAAAAAAAAAAAAAAAAAAGATACAAAATTCGAATTTATGTTTTCATTTTGAAAATGTCTGTCTCAGGGCGCCTGGTGGCTCAGGTGGTTGACTGACTTCGGCTCAGGTCATGATCTCACAGTTCTTGGGTTTGAGCCCCGCATCAGGCTCTGTGCTGACAGCTCAGAGCCTGGAGCCTGCTTCGGATTCTGTGTTTCCTCTCTCTCTGCTCCTCCCCATCTCATGCTCTGTCTCTCTCTCTCTCCTTCAAAAATAAATTAAAAAAAAAAAAAAAAACTTAAAAAAAAAAAAGAAAATGTCTGTCTCGAGTTTCTTTGCTCCTCAAAAAAAAGAATTCATTCAAACATCTGCTAAACAGCACATAAACAATGTGACTTCTCTTTATGCCACTGAACAGTTAAAAATGGTGAAAATGACCAATTTTATGATATGTATACTTTATGACAGTTTTTTAAAAAGATTAAAACTAAAAAAGAAAAAAATGCCTAAAAGGAAAATCTGCTAAACAGACCCTGTTTGTGCTAAGTCAAACTTACTTGTAAATGTACTTTAAAAATTGCCTTAAAATCCCTTTAGAAGGAGAAAACTCTTAAGCTTAAATTATAATGAAAAAACAACAGAAAGTTAGACTTTTGATAGCTCAAAGCCAGTGTCCAAATGAACTCTACAGCTAGCCTCATGATGTTTTCTGAATGTTCACCCTGACCTCCGAGAGAAACAGGAAGGAAAAGAGAGACAAGAAAACAGGGAGGGGGGAAGATAGAGAAAGAATAAGACATTCTACTGACCATGTTGCTTTATTTCCCAGAATGATTCAATACCTCAAGAAGATTTCACTCCAGAAGTGTACAGAATTTTCCTGAACAACCTTTGCCCTCGACCTGAAATTGATAACATCTTTTCTGAATTGTAAGAGAACACGTTCTTTTAACCCACTTTTTCTCGGCTTGCAGAGGTGCTCGGGGTGGCTCAGGCAGGATTTTGAGCAATAGAGGGATATGGAAGAACTCTTTATGCACCGTGTACGATAACAGCTCTTGTGTGTAATTTGTTGGGAGACCACCAACATTTCTACCCCTCATGTGCAACCCCTGCTTCTAATGAGTGAAAGGTTGCTGTGATTTGTTGCTGGGCGTTCTTAGTTTACAAATCATCTGGGGCTCTGTTTGATTTGAAGATTATGGCTAGAACACAGCATCTTGGCTCAGTGGAGGTATATCCATGGTGCAGGAAGAACTCTGACCTGGGGACCGGTCAGGTCACGTCTCTGAATCACATTAGTGAAATGAGAACTTTGGATTGCTAAGAACTGCCCCAGCTGAAAATCATTTGCTTCTATTTTAGAAAATTCATAGGCATTCCTTTAAAAAAAATAAATGAAAAAAATAAATAAAAGAAACAAACCAAAACACCAGGGCAAATGCAGAGCAGCAGCAATTCACCTTTCCTAGTATACTGAAATCTACATGACAATAGAAAATCAATCCCAAATTGATTGACAAAATAAGGATGTTTATTATGTGGAAGACAAGCGAACAGCGCTAAGAATGATGCAGGATATACTCACTTTGTGATGTTTATTGCCATTAACTGTTTATTGAACATCAGCAATATTTGCACCATTGAACTTGCTTTGGGTTTGTCAACAGGATTGAAAAGGGAAGTTTGAATCGTACTATGTTGAAGATTTATAGACTTTTGCTGAAACAAAACTTTTGACAAGAAAAATGTACCCAGATTGTTTACCTTTTTTTTTTTTTTTAGTAATGAGTAATAAATACACCTCTAAACAATTAAATGGGATATGGGAATTTGATGACTAAACCATACATTTAGCATCATAATAAAAAAACCCAAAACACCCATACCTCTATGTTCAGTTGAAAGTGGTGCATCCTTAAGCACAAGATGCAATGTTTTCCTTCTGTGAATTTTCTTATGAATCCAGTATGGTTCAAGGCCATTGCGATTTAGTGGCAGTGATTGCAAAACATACTTGCAATATGTTTTATTTTTTAAAAATTGCCTTAAAATCCCTTTAGAAGGAGAAAACTCTTAAGCTTGAATTATAATGAAAAGGCAACAGAATTTTCTTATGAATCCAGTATGGTTCAAGGCCATTGCGATTTAGTGGCAGTGATTGCAAAACATATTTGCATCCCATAGAATAAGGCAATTGTGACGGAGCAGCACGTTTTTAGGGCAAGATAGGATTTCAAGATAGCTTGCTCTTTCCAGGTATGGCAGGGTTTTATTTCCCTGTAGCTAAATGCAAATATATGAATGAAACTCTGTAGACAAATATTCTAATTTCTTGGTTTTTAATTGCTTTTAGTGGTGCCAAAAGCAAACCATACCTTACAGTTGATCAGATGATGGATTTTATCAACCTGAAGCAGCGAGATCCTCGGCTAAATGAAATACTTTACCCACCTTTAAAGCAAGAGCAAGTCCAAGTACTGATTGAGAAGTATGAGCCCAACGATAGCCTTGCCAAAAAAGGTCAGTCTACTTTGCCCCACACTGTAGGGAAGCTGGTTTCTAATTGTCAGTGGGTCACCTTTTGTAGGTATCCACAACAAGGACTATTTAGGTCCCATGTTTATATGCCTGCTTTCCTTTCTGTCTTGAATCACTAGTGGTTCAATTAGAGATAGAATTTTTTAAAACTTCAGTGTCTGGTTATGTGTATGTGTACATAAAACATTTTCTTAAATGTCATTTGTTTTATCTTAAATTTACCTAGTGACTGAATGCATATTTCTTGAACAAGAAATCCCATATCTTTAAATTTGTCTTTTTGGCTCTATTTCTAGAAGTTCTATAAAACGACCCATAACTTTTCCTAAATCTTTAAAACTACAGAGACTATTTAATCCATTAGACCCTTGTCTTATTCTAATTTACCCTACTGATGAATTTTTCCACTTATAGAAATACAAAATTTGGCCTTTTATCTAAAAAACAAAAAAATCAGGGATGACTGGTGGCTCAGTCAGTTGAGCATCCAACTCTGGCTTAGGTCATGATCTCACAATCCGTGAGTTCGAGTCCCTCATCAGGCTCTGTGCTGACAGTTCAGAGGCTGGAGCCTGCTTTGGATTCTGTGTCTTCCCCTCTGTCTGTATCTCCCCCACTTGTACTCTGTCTTTCTCTCTCTCAAAAATAAATAAACATGAAAAAAATTTGTTTTAATCAATGTTGATAGCAAAATTTATTAGTCTAATAATTGATCAGAAAGATAGTTCTACGTTGCCTGGAAGTTCTTAAGAAATTTATGTTTTTGATTCTGGAGAAATGAATTGACAAAATAAGTTCCTGACGATTTACTTGCTGGGAGTTTTCAGTTATATGTGGCATCACAGTCCCTGAATAGGCCCTTCGGCTTTCTCTTTACTACCAAGACCAATTCTCACCTGGACTGAAATAGCTTCACCGAGAAAACTGGTGTGTTATTACTGATGTTATTGTGCGTTGCCTAGATATTCCATAGAGAGGAAAATAAAGTACAATTAACCAACTATTAAGAAGAAATTAATTGCATATTAATATGCAGGCAGTTCATAAGTAACAGAAACAGCTCTAGCAAGCTCAGAGTCATTAATAAGTATGGTTATCATAAAAATAGACTAAAAAGTCTTTTAATCTTTGCATTTATTCTGGAACTAGTCCTCTAAATGAAAATAAAATGCATTAATTAAGTATAAAAGTAAACTATTATCATTAATTTTATTCTGCATGTTACTAGTTGGGAACTTACAGATGAAATTTTTTTTGGGGGGGGTGGTTTTTGTTCATTTTCTTGGTCAAGCACTTTGCCTTTGTTGTTGTCATCATCCCTGTCACTGCCATGAAGGTGAGGTTGTTAACGGAAACTAGTGATCAACAGTGTGTGTCGGCATTGCCAGGCCCACCCCCCTGAACCTAGTTACTCCTGACACCCTTCAGTCCCTAGAGCCACAAAGATGGGATTTCTCCTTATCATTATGCAAAGAGTAACTCCTTGCAGATTTCTTGCCCGGGCAGCTTGACAGTTCCCTTCTGAAATCTGAACTTCACCAAAAATAACTAGCACAGTGTTATAACAAAGCCAACAAGACCTCTAAAAATGGTTAGCCTGTGACACAGAAGAAACAAATAGCTTTCGTGAAACCAGTAAGACACTTCAGAGACCAAACTTTGCCCCTCTCTCCACTGTTCACACCACACTGCAGATGGTCCGTGCCTCAGCCTGCATATGACACTTCCATCCATCACCCTCTGATGACCTGAAGGCAGTAAAAGACTCAAAGAGAAAAATTTGTGACAGATTATTGTAAAACTCTATAATCCTAGAAGAACTGATTTTGATTCTAATGGAAATTAAGATGATATGTCTTAGCATTTGCAAGTTTATTTAGTGCTGTCTTATGGAAACACTAGCGATGAATTCCATAATCACGACAGGCACATAGGGGCACCTGGGTAACTCAGTCAGTTGAGTATCTGACTCTTGATTTCAGCTCAGGTCATAATCCCAGGGTCGTGGGATTGAGCCCCTTGTCAGGCTCCACACTGAACATGGAGCCTGTTTAGGAATCTCTCTCTCCCTCTGCCCCTCCTCTACTCACACGGGTGCTCTCTCTCTCTCTCAAAATGAATAAATAAACATTAAGAAGACCTAACAAACTGTTTAAAATAAATAAATAGGGGCGCCTGGGTGGCGCAGTCGGTTAAGCGTCCGACTTCAGCCAGGTCACGATCTCGCGGTCCGTGAGTTCGAGCCCCGCGTCAGGCTCCGGGCTGATGGCTCAGAGCCTGGAGCCTGTTTCCGATTCTGTGTCTCCCTCTCTCTCTGCCCCTCCCCCGTTCATGCTCTGTCTCTCTCTGTCCCCAAAATAAATAAACGTTGAAAAAAAAATAAAGTAAAATAAAATAAAATAAATAAATAGATAGATAAGTAAGTAAAATAGCAATTTTGGTTTTTTCTACAACTTCCTTTGATATGGATTACAAGCCTCCATGTCAGCCCTGATGTGATTTTTTTAATCATGGATTTCATTTCTTTTTTTTTTTTCTTCTTTTTTTTAATTTACATCCAAGTTAGTTAGCATATAGTGCAACAATGATTTCAGGAGTAGATCCCTTAATGCCCCTTACCCATTTAGCCCAGCCCGCCTCCCACACCCCCTTCAATAACTCTCTGTTCTCCATATTTAACAGTCTCTTATGTTTTGTCCCCCTTTCTGTTTTTATATTACTTTTGCTTCCCTTATGTTCATCTGTTCTGTGTCTAAAAGTCCTCATATGAGTTAAGTCATATGATATTTGTCTTTCTCTGGCTGACTAATTACGCTTAGCATAATACCCTCCAGTTCCATCCACGTAGTTGCAAATGGCAAGATTTCATTCTTTTCGATTGCCGAGTAATACTCCATTGTGTGTGTGTGTGTGTGTGTGTGTGTGTGTGTGTGTGTGTATGTATATATATATATACATATATACATGTATATATATATCTCACATCTTCTTTATCCATTCATCGTGGATTTCATTTCTTAGCCCAAAAACTCCTGTAAGAAAATGAACTTGAGAGTCCTTTAGTTTACTGCTTCAGCTGTATGTGAACAAAGACTAGAGAAAAGTATTTTATTGTGTTAACTATTATTTCATTGTCAAAAGGATAATGATATTGAAATCTTTATTTGTAGGACTAAGAAATTGCTGAGTTAGACCTCAGTTGGCTAATAACTAGAGTTTTAATTATTTTTTTCCAAAGATGAAAATCAATTTTAACATTTGGTTTTGCTGTTCACAATATTGGATGTTTGACTAGGAGTTTTTCAGAAACTTTTTTTTTTTTGCATCTTCTTTATTTATAAGGTAACTGCAAATAAAATCTAACAAAGTACAATTTAAGAAAGTATTGTTTAGGGGCACCTGGGTGGCTCAGTCGGTTGGGCGACCGACTTCGGCTCCGGTCATGATCTCACAGTCCGTGAGTTCGAGCCCCTCATCGGGCTCTGTGCTGACAGCTCGGAGCGTGGAGCCTGTTTCAGATTCTGTGTCTCCCTCTCTCTCTGACCCTCCCCCGTTCATGCTCTGTCTCTCTATGTCTCAAAAATAAATAAACGTCAAATAAAAAAAAAATTAAAAAAAAAAAGAAAGTATTGTTTAATTTCAATATGATGACTGGTACAGATCTGCAAGAAAATTAACTTTCATTCATTATGTGACTTTCAAAATGTACGTTATTATTTTGTAAAAAGCAAACCAAAATTTTGAGGTTAAATGACTTACCTGAGATCTTGTACCAAGATGCTCTTCTAGAGAGCAGAGTTTTTAACTTCCAGTCAACGAGTTAATACATTTTGATTAATAAACATGTAAGAAAATAAGTACTATATTAGTAGGATATAATTATTGCAATTACTAATTATTACTATATTATGATAGTACATTTTAATATGCTTATATTACTAAGTATACTTAACATAAATATGGTAGAATAAGATAGAAAATCAGTGTACTACATTATAATTTTTTCTGCTACTTTTGTTTTGATTGGTTCCTCAAATGTGCACAAGCATTAGTTAAATTGACCTACAGATTCAATTCAAATTATCTGAAAAAAGCACTTCCATATTGCTTATATTTGTTATAAAATGCTAAGAATAAGATGCATCCACAATATACATAAATAATAATATAAATAAATTCTCTGCTATTGAGAAACTATTTTTAAGTAGGTGTTAAACAAGTAAACTTTACACAAAGTTGACATATGCTAATGTTTAGTTTTTATATGCACTTCCACGTAATTTTTACATAGAAGGTAATCTAAAATTAAATGAAAAATTTCCAATATGGCCAAAAGCCCAAATGCTTAAACCGTACGTTAGATAACTAAACATAGATGTGTGAAATGAAACTCCAGAAGGGATGATGGACTTTGACGCTTTGTGGGCCTGCTGTCATTGGCATGTGGGCCACATTTCCATGCTGGAATTTCTGTTTCTGCAGATGTATATACTGGTTATAAATAATCACAGGGTCTCTGTGCAGTGTAAGGCCAAATGTACACATATTTGGGTTCCACAAAGAAAAAGTTTAAATCTTGTTGCAGAAAATACTGTTCTCAAGGGAGTTCAATTTATTTTTACTATTGAAAATCACACTTTGAAGAATGCCATGGCCCCAGATCAAGGAATGTTTCTTCCTAACCATGTTGTTTGCACTGGAACAAAATGCTTAATGCTAACGCATGCTTAACACAGAAATACATAATGACCCCTGCCTCTTCCAAACCGAAGGGTACTGCATGTCAGTTGGAAGACTAATGTCTCCCAGAGTTTTTCTTTTCTTTTCTTTTCTTTTTTTTTAATCATTTACACTCTGTAGAAGGAAGGCATTGAGTAAAATTAGCATGAAAAAGAATAAAATGATGCCTTAGGTAACAGACTGAAGATTAGATTTAACTGTTCTGTCTGTAAAAGAAGGCAAAAATTCATTAAAAAAAAACCAAACCCAGAGAAAATGGTTGAGTTTTTTCATATTTTTATCCTTCTGTGAAGAGCAGGTGTTCATGAGTATGTGTTAAGCAATTGAATTAATATATCAGATTATAATATTACCAGCTGTTTCTAACTACATTCCTTTTTATCAGTAGCTCTTCCTCTTAAATTTTTATAAGGTGTGCTGTACAAAAGCTTCCCTGCTTTGTTGCAATTAAGTCATCAAAATGAAGCTATATAATCTCTTTTAGCAGTTGATCAATACTCACTGAGTTAATAGTTTAATAGTTAAAGTGAACTCAAAATAATAATAACAAATGGATTTGGCCTCAGGCAAAGCAAATAGAAGTTCAGGTGTAGTGAGCATTTTGCCTTAAATAGACCTATGTTGATGATTACATCAGTAGAAATAACTATTGTGTATACACACACACACACACACACACACACACACACACAAATATATGTATCCATTAGACTCTCCTAAAATTGAACTATATTATATCATTATTGTCAATAGCAAGAAGCACCCAGAATGTGCTAGAAGTAGCACTGGACTTGGAAGTCTTGCAACCATAGTATTAGGTGGAACTCCTTCAGTAGAAAAATGACAGAAAGTTAACTCAAATTGAAGCCCAGAAAGAAATTTATTGTTGCATATGAACAAAAAGTCAAGCTGTGTTTCGTGTTGATCTCAGCTTATCAATAACCAATATTGTGGTAGGACCAGCACTTGTGGTTCTTACTATGATTTCAAGATGCCCGTAAGCAACAACCATCAGGTAATTTGGGAAAAAAAATAGATGTTTATTACTTATAAGACCTGAAAATCACACAATACATTTGGGGCCACACAGGGAGATCACTTATAGAGAAAGCACACTCACAAGTCTGGGTTCTGTTTTTATAGGGGTTGAGGGTGGGTGTCTGGGGTTTCATGGGCTTACTCTACTGGTGAATTTAAAACATAAGATCAGGAAAAGACAAGTGGCCTAAATGGCCAGTTATTGAAATCAAGCAAACTTTCTAAATCAAAGGAGTGTCAGTGTGGGGAGGTGAGCTGGCTCCCTATCTAGCCATGTGGCTGTCAATTGGTTTATTCATGATAGCTGTCTTTGAAGTGGGTGTCTTTTTGAAATGGATGCCTAAGCCATCAAAGCTTAAGTCAGGCACTTGCACTACAAAAAATAAAAGTAAATAACAGCAACAACACTATCAGGACTCACACACTACAAGGTGTTAATGACTTCAAGCATGACTACATCAAAGGGCTCCAATGATGTCATAAAGAATTGTCTTTCTTCCTCTCCAATCATTTTCTCTCTACTGGCTGTAATATACCAGCTTGGGCACACTCTCCTAAAGTAACAAGAAGGCCACCAGTAGCTCCTATACTGAAGTTACTTTTACTCATATTTCCAACAAAATTACCAGAAACCTGAGCCTGTCTTGAGTCACCCAAGGCCACTACTGAACTAGGATCATCATGGCCTGGAGAATAGAGTGCAATAATTAAACAGACTTAGGTCACATGACTCTCCTTAGAGCCAATGAGGGGTCCACTACCCATACCACATGGTTTGGACTGACAGTAGGAGTGAGACTGTTCCCTGAAATTCAGTCCTGGTGTGCTTCCCAGAAGAAGGAGCAAAAATTCCCTGACCGGGCAGATAAACACAGCAGATCCCCCTAAAACTGGGTCAGAAATCAACAAATCATCACCACTGTTTACCTCACCTTAGGAAACCATTTAACCTCTTTGACTTATCCCACCCTCTAGTTTTCTCATTTTTTGAAAAAAAATCCCTGAGAAATTACTGGGAAAATTAAGTAAATTATTTGTGATAGGAGGGTTGCATGTATTAACTGTTGGCCACAAAACCTTTGCTGACTTGAACTATGAAAAGTGGTAATTGGTATTTATAACAAATTATTTCTTTTTTTTTAAATTTTTTTTAAACGTTTATTTATTTTTGAGACAGAGAAAGACAGAGTGTGAACAGGGGAGGGGCAGAGAGAGAGGGAGACACAGAATCTGAAACAGGCTCCAGTCTCTGAGCTGTCAGCACAGAGCCCGACGCGGGGCTCGAACTCACGGACCGTGAGATCATGACCCGAGCCGAAGTCGGACGCTTAGCCGACCGAGCCACCCGGGCGCCCCTATAACAAATTATTTCAAACCATTTTTGGATCTGGAAGTGCGATTCACAACATTCGGCAGGGGCATTCCTGAATGTTGCTGTCTCTTGGCTAACAGGCTTATTTCACTTATTGCAAATAATAATAAATTAGAATCTTTGAAGATGAAAACTGAAAAAATATGGCAAGTCCTATCTGTGCACAAATGTTCACTTCTGACTCAATCATTCTTTCATAAATATTTTTATTAAAATAAAATTACAGTTAAAAATGTGAAGATTTACACTGGAATCTTACCATTTACTTCATAACTTAATTTTCCTGGTAATTTTTTTTTTAATGTTTGTTTATTTTTGACAGAGAGAGAGATAGAGTGTGAGCAGGGGAGGGGCAGAGATAGAGACACAAAATCCGAAGCAGGCTTCAGGCTCTGAGCTGTCAGCACAGAGCCCGACGTGGGACGCTAACTCACGAACCATGAGATCATGACTTGAGCCAAAGTCAGATGCTTAACTGACTGAGCCACCCAGGAGCCCCTTCCTGGTAGATTTTTTAAAAACAATTATTTTCCCAGCACCATTTCACTTTAGTCTAGGTAGAAGTCATTAAAAAATAATGACTATTTTTATTCATGTCTACTGTCTATCCTTGAAAGATCAAACATGCCGTAATTAAAGGGAAAGGCTGGCATAGTGTTATTGTTAAACCAGTTAACCTCAGGCTAATGACTTGACTTGCTGGAGCTTCAGAATTCTCATCTGTGAAGTGGGATGATACCAACCTAGCAGAACTAGGTGCTCTTCCCATTCCCCTGACACTCATGGTTCCAACAAGTCAGCAGTCCCACTACAACTCTCCAGAACTTTCCCATAGCCCAGCTACAGTCAGCCTACAGGGGTTGGGACTTCATGGTCCCAACAGTGGTTTTCATTCAGGAAGTAGTACCTTATTCCCCTTGCCCCTTATGCGGGATGGTTTTGAGGCTTGTTCTCCTAGAGTTCCCCAATGGGATTGGACCCTAGTTGCCTACAACTGTAACTTGGTTGATAATGTTCCCTTTACTAGGCCACCTTTCCTTCCTTCCCTTTTCATTTCTCCACTCCTCTACTGTTATCTCCTGGGGTTGCCTCCCAAATAAGTTACTTGCACTGAAATCCTTGTCTCAAAGCCTACTTGTAGAAGAACCCCAAGATAAGCACTTTTCATAAATCGCCCTCAGAGTCAGAAGTGAAAAGTGGACAAGATTAGAGTAGCTGAGCATTGAAAGAAAAAAAAAATGGGAGGAGGCAGTGCCCATGGCCTGTCCCTTCCAACCGGTCATAGGACTGTTTATTGTTACCATTCATGAAGGTCTGGCTGGCGGCCTCAAATCCTGGCCTTTCCTGTCTATGAGGGACCTAGCTACTTAGCCCAAACTCTCAGACCAAAGACGAGGCAGCTAAGGAAGGACAATATTGAGACTAGGACCATATTTCCTGTGCCCTAATGCAGTGTCCTCCCTAGCACTTCCGGCTCTCACTTGGGGCCCACCACCAGGATTTGCTGAGAAAGGAGATACAGGTCAACTGTTTAGAAGTTAGCAATTGGCATCCACAAAGGTCGTTTTCAAACTTGTCTTTGACATAACCTACTTTATTTGTGTTTGTTTCTTCCAACAAAGTTTCACAAGGAAGGCCAATGTGTAGGGAAACCTTTCAAAGCACTATTTTGGTTGAAGAAGGGGGGAGTCTGGAATAGAGCTGGTGGTGGCCTCTCCTCCACCTCATTCTCTGCAGGCGCTTCTGTCAAAACCCCAGGAGATTCAGGATGCTCGGTTTAAAAACCACTCATCTGGAGGAAATATTGACGGGTTTAAAGATCTGCCTCACAATTAAGACAGCATCTATTTAAATATTTCTATATAGATTACCTGTGGAGCAATCCAAAAAATAAAAGAATTGGAATGACTGTACACAGTCAACTCAAACAATACAGAGTCTCTTCCTCAAAGACAAAGGCAGATGAAAACTGGGTGACGTGTTCAGTTCTTTTCATGGCTTAATTAAGTTACTACAGTGAGAAAGCGGCTGAAAAGCCACTCTAGTATTTTATTGATTAAGATCCCATTTAAACTCCACCTATTGACTTTCTAGCCCTCTGTGGAAGGTCACAGAAGAATGACATTATCAACTGTGTGTTCAAACTCCTCTTAACTTTGTGTTTCCTATGTTCATAGACTTCTCTGTATTTCAGTCTGGCTCAAATGAAAAAAAAAAATTGTTTCAATATTGCCATTATGAGTCCATTGTTCATTAGTTGACTTGGTAACATACTTCCCTTTCCCTTCTTGATTGCATTTCCTCCTTTCCCAGGAGTCTGAGGCCTGAGGAGAGGCAAATGCCTGGCCTAGGAGTCCTGGGTTTTTCCCTCCTCCAGGCATTCTTTCAGTGACCTCCATGTCTGCTGAGAAGCATGGCAGTAGCCAGAAAGTCACAGCCATGTCCATTCGTAGCTGAAGTAGCCTTTATTCGGAAAACAACCAGTCAGGAAAAAAATAAATTGTAAAAGACTAAGTCAAATGCCAGTTCCAAGATGTGGGGAAATGAGGTGGGTAGCCTAATCCACTCTAGAATGCTGAGTTTTCTTAAAACCTCTTTCCCTCAGCCAGCTATCTCTTCCCAAGGTGCTTTGTAGTTTCACGTGAGAGCTGAAGGGACAAAGCAGATAATGGCTACTTTCCTGAAAGTAGCATTAACAGTTGCTAACTATGATACCTCCCCCTTCTCAGCAGAAGTCAGGTGGGACTATGGCTCGGTTAAAAAGAATGCCTTAGTAGGTAACACTGCTGGAGAAAGGCCACTAAGTCATAGGCATTTGGCCCCCAACATCTGCGTTACCCGTAGTCTAGTATTGTTAATAGTTGGTTTTGTACGAAATAAGTGGGAAAGAAACAGTTCAAATGTAGAGAGAATCAACTTCATGGAAAACAAACTGTCTACAAGGAACCCAGATGATATGAGATGTGGACTGTTTACCCTAACACCTACCAGCTAAAAAATGTGCCATGGCAATAGGTGAAATAATGTCAGGAAGCAGAGAATGATCTGTAACTTCATTAATTCGTTATAGACATTCTAGAAATTCTGTCTTAACTCTGAACCACTGTGGTCTCTAGGAGTCCAGAGTGAAAGCAAAACAGAGTAGAGATAACATTATTTTAAGATGAAGGCTTAACTGAGGATGTTTGACAAAATCAACCTTCTCACCTAACACTCTACCTTACATGTAGAAAATAAGCCAAAGATGTTTCTTATTAATGTTGCTATTTGTCTTTGTTTGGGTTCCCCCAGGAGCCAACTCTGGGAGAATTCAAGTACAAAGAGTTTGAGAGGTGATACAAAAGAAAGTGAGAACAAGGAAGGGAAGGCAGATAGTAAGGTTGTGAAACCAAGCAAGTTATCCATGTGTGTAACTGGGACTCGGTCCGGAGGTGAATTCTAGAAGCCAATGTAGAACACACACCTGAGTTTCCCAAGCATAGTCACTGCAGATGCTGTTAGAAAATATTAATCCTCAGGCACTTCTGGCCTGCATCACATAAAACCACCAGACAAAGAGTTGCACATGGAAGTCCAGCCCAACCATATTTCCTGGGGCACCAACACAGGCTGCTACAATGTCATTACAGACAAAACCATATTCACCATGATCACAATAGTATAGAAAGAATTCTCCATCCAACTCTGCAACTATAACCAGCACGTCAAAGGAGAAATCCTCCAAGGTACCTGATGCTCACTGAACTATTTTCTTTATTCTAACACCTATTTGGTGTAATTGTATGGACACTTTAATCTGACAAACACGTATTATCCATGTGGCTTAAGAACTCCAAAGAAGTGGAACAAACTCAAGATAAAAGTCTTTGCTCTTAAGGAGACTATAATTTGAAGGGGAAATGATATATACAAATAACTATAATACAAAATAGAATGTAATACACCTCCATTCATTCACCCAGTATCTATTGAGTGTCCTTTGTGTGCCAGGGAAGCTTGGAGGGAAGGGGAAGTTTTCTTTATTGAGGTTCTTGGGAGTGTTGGGAATTGCTCTAAGAAGGGAAGGCTTTTGAAGAGGAAAGTGACATTCAAGCTGTATTTCAGGAATGCTGAGACATATAAGGCACTAAGAGATAACATCTAAGTAGCTCAGAAAGCATTAGTGAGCACATATTCTAGGCCTGCCTTTACACTAGACACTGGAAGAGACATAAATGAAGGGAAGGTTGTGATCTTTGCACTTAGAAAGCCAGTGTTGCACCTGACCAAGGAACATGACATTCTAGTTAAGAATCTAGAACATTTTTGCCTCCTTTACCTTCTGGTCAGGAGCCACTGTAAAGGGTCTTTTCGATAGAGCAAGATGACAGTACACTAATAAAAGGCAACAAACTGTTCACAACCCTCTGAGAACCTCTAACTTTTAACCATTAACCTTTTACATAAATCTAGTGTAAAGACTCCAAGCCTGTGTTTGAAAGATCAAGTTCTAGGATAAAGAAGATATATATACAGTTGACCCTTGAAAAACATGGGTTTGAGATGTGTGGGTCCACTTATACATGGATTTTTTTAATGAATAAATACAATACAGTTCTGCAAAAAAAAAAAAAAAATATATAGAAAACAAAAAACAAAGAACAACAACAACAGCAACAAGAAAAACACCACACAAAACAAAACAAAAAAAGAGATCAAGATTCTAATATGGATTCTTTCCTTACCTAGCCACGTCCATTTAAAAGGACTATTAAATCTCACTGGGTTAGAGCTTGTTTATCTATCGTGTCAAATAATAAAACTTCGTCCTACCTACCAAACAGAACAGTGAGGAGTAAATAAACTCGCAGATGTGAGAACATGTTGGTAAAGGGAAAGTGTTAAATCAAAGTTAGTTGTCATCACTAAGAACTTTCACACAAACCATATCAACAAGTTGAACTGAGTGCAGGGGAGATGGCAGGGACACAGAATCCCTGACAGCTGGCTGAGAGGTTAATCGGCAAAGGCTTTGAGAGGAGCAGGTAGCCATTTATGACACTATCACACAATAATGTGATTAAAGTAATAGAACAGATATGCAATCAAGATGAATAAGAATCTGTAACACTGACTCCAGGATTGGAAACTAAACAGATAAAATCAAGAAACCAGCAAAGTTCATTATACTCTTACAAAAGCACAGTTAGTTGGCATTTGTAATCGGAAAGTTTGTGCCCAAGCAAGGGTGCTTGAAAAGGGGACATTTAATAGATTATTTCTGAAAGCAGACAAATAGATTTTGGTGAGCCATGGACTATGAAAGCCATCTGCACTTACTTTCCCTGAGCTGGTCTAGCAGAACTCACACAAGGGTCACAGCACCAGGAATAAACATGAGCCAAGGAAATAGCTTTTCTGTGCTGTGCTTGGACTTAGGAGGTGTTAAGCCATTGGGCCAGTAGCATTCCAACATTCTCTGATATCATTACATTACAAGTGGGGATTGAATGATGATGAATGGATTCTCAACCACCTAATCCCATGGACATCTGAACAATTGAGTGCCAGAGCCTGCCTAATTGGCATTTGGCTCCACAGAATGAGGCTGGTGGCCATGCTAGCTGGCAGACACATGGTCCAGTTTGCCCGTCTCAACTGTGTGATGACTTTGTGTGGATTTATAGGCCATCTGTCTTCCAAGGCTGCATTCATAGAAATCTCTGTTCTTGTGAGCTTTAAAAGATTTTACCTGCATGTGTTTGGCTATTTTTTTTTTAAGCTAACTAACCTGTTTTTTGCTGTTTGGTTGTTTTTTGGGTTTTTGTTTTTTTGCAAAACCCACAAAACAATGTCACATCTTCTGTTTAGCATTTCTCTGGTTCTCATGTTGGCATAACAGGTTTCTTGTTGTATTTTATTTTTCCTGCTAAAAGTCAGACTCATGGGTTGGAGAATAAAAATGTTAGAGGATGCCTTTAAATCACATGCAGAGATTAGAATGTAAATTAAGTCTGGAAAAGAATTTTAGTCCTTGATAGACAAATCCGAATCAAAGAGCTAATCCTCACGCCTCTGCCAGATGGGTCACTTGTGCTGCCTGAGCCCAGCTTCTTTCACAGATTAAAGTAACACGTTTTAGAGAGATAAGTAAATCAGGGGGAAAAATTGCTCCTTGGTCACATTCAGGGCTATTTTTAGGACTAATCCAGAGTGCCCAGATTAAAGCCAACTGCCATGGATGCAAGACCCTCTCCTTTTCATCATCTGTGTCCCTTATCCAGCCCAGTGCTGGGAAAGTTATGTGGGCAAACATCATCAGTCGCACACACCACCATCTGTCCCTCTCCATTGCCCCACTCACGCTTTGTACCCCTGTGACCTCAGACAAGCCACTTAACTTCTCTAAGCTTCAGTTTGTTCAACTAAAAATGGGATAGGATTTTTCTCATAGGATTTTAGTGCCTGGCACATGGTCAGTGCTCAAGTAAGGGTAACACTTCCTTCAATGATGATGATGATGATGATGATGATGGCGATTATCATTGTTACTATTTACCTTCTCCCGGATTATGTATGGTATTCAACAGCAGGATAGCATAGTAGTTAAGAGCATGGAACACAAAGCCTGATTACCTGGGTTCCAATCCCATTTTATCCACTTGTAAGCTGTGTTACTTTGGGCAAGCTACTTGCCTTGGGTTTCTCATCCACATAAGGGGCATAAATGTATCACCCACTCCATGGAGTTACCATGAGGATGAAATGAGTTAATATTTGCACATACTAAACAGTATAGAAAAGTTCGTTAAATGACATACTGGAAATAGATAAATCTCAAGAAGCTCTTCAAAGAGCTTCTCTGTCTTCCTTTCCTATCCTGCTTGCACTTTTACAATACATTTCCTTTCAAGTCAGAATCCATTATTTAAAAAAAAAAAATACTGTGTTTGTAAATACAGCCAGTTACATTTTCTTTCCCTGAGCCTCCACGGCATAATGTTTTTCTTTAGCGCTTTGCTGCTCCAGCTTACATCTGCTTTTAGGACTACCTCAGGACCAGTTCCATGCCAGTGCTTTGATGCCATGATTGGGTCATTTCCAAGGTCACCATCCTGGTAAAAAACACATACTGAATAGAAAAGAGCCTGACGGCGGGACTTTCAAGGCACCTTGGTAATGTGCCATGAATTCTAGAGATTAGCTTCTGAGCATGCCTTGCTGTACTTTTCTCCTCTGGTCATGCAGCTCCTGTAAAGTATCATGAGAAAGTGTGGTGCTGAGGACTCACCACGAACCTCAGCAGTTTCAGGGCACAGGGGAACATCAGCTTGTGGTAACTGACCTTATCGATAGTCACTTTCATAAGCTTATAGGTAGAATATGAGGGTTTATGGATTTATTTCAGATATACTTCTTGTGAATTTAAAAAGAAATTCTACCAGGGCTGAACAAAGAGGCTAAGAGGCCCTGTATTGAACAGGGCAAGTGACTTGTCAATGCAATGTAATGAAGAATCAAGTCTTCTATTGTTTAAGAATTGATCTGCCCTATTCTGAATTATCATAATCCCCTCTTTGTGGTCTATTTTGATGGCTTTAGACATTTAGTGCCATCTAATTAGTGTTTCTGCCAGGGGCTAGGCAGAGGGACAGGGTAAAAATAAAACTTTTCTGCTGTTTCTCGCCACTGGGGAACACCAGGGCTTGGAACTTTAAGGAACACCTCCTGGGAAAGGAGCCACAACCTTTTCTCTTCAGGACACACTTGTCTGGAACTTCCCCTAGACTTGGGATAAGGAAGTCTTAGTAGAGGAGTGCCCTCAGAACCAAGAAGAAAAAACATCCTTTCCTCTGCCACCCCTCCCTTCCCTGAGGCAAAATTAGAATGCTTTGTTCCTACTGTATTGGAGAAGAGTGAGAGGACTTGGAAAGGAAGAGAGGAAATATCTCATCTGAATACTCCCAACTACACCTGAATTGAATATGTAATTTATCTCAGGTGCCCTAGAATTTAGTTCTAGAAGTCTCCTTAAATTTTTTTTAGATTTAATCAGAAAATTTCTCAGGCAGTGCTTTGAACTCAAATTATAATTTTACATGAGAGACTTGGGAAAAAGAATTACATGACATCAAATTAAATCTGGGTGTATTTTCTTCTGATTGAATTAAGTTATGAGGAACACATCCCATGACCACCATAAGGGGAGTTGGACAATTCACTGGCACCCATAAAATCAAAGGCTGGCTTGTCTCCGTAATGACTGCCTTAGAAGCACGTAGACACTGGCACCTCCTTACACACATTAACATACCTGTTCCATACAAGCAGCCTTGTGAGGTTGGCAAGAGAAACAAAGGGGACCAAGCACCTTTCTGCCTGATAAGTACCTGAGTGCTGAGACTGCTTCTGTGACTCTGATAACACTCTACCTGGGAAAAGATATAGCAAGGAACAGCCAACTGACAAATTAACCATCTAGCACCCTCTCTGGTGAGATATTGGTCACTGCTTACTCTTCACTAGAAAGATGTAAGTAAGAGAAAACCAGGGAGGCCTATGATAAGTCTCTGACCTGGCAAAATAGGTCAATGACAGAAGACCTTCAGCTCCTCCCATCTGATTCTATTTCCCTAAAAACGCTAGGATCAAAGGGCAAAGCATGTGAAATCTGACTTTATAAATTTAACAGTCTGGTGTAGTAGAAAAATCATGGGTGGGCACCTGGGTGACTCAGTTGGTTAAACGTCCAGCTCTTGATCTCAGCTCAGGTCGTGATCTAATGGTTTGTGAGATGGACCCCTGGGTCAGGCCCTGTGCTGACAGCATGGAGCCTGCTTGGGATTCTCTCTTTCCCTCTCTCTCTACTTGTCCCCTGCTCATGTGCATGCTCTCTCTGTCTCTCTCTGTCTCTTAAAATAAATAAACTTTAAAAAAAATAAAAGAAAACTCATGAAATATCAGGATAAATATGTTGGTCTGAATATATTCAACTAAATTAAATTATCTTGAAACTACACTAAAATTAAAGGAGTTTTTTTTTTTTAAAGGCGTAATCTGGCAAGGGTGGAGACAATAGGCTAAGAGACAATAATTACATAATGTCAGCAGCTAGTTATATGCTTATTGCTATTACAGACAGGGGAAACCTATCATACATCTGCCATGTAAAAAGCTGGGGACTAATCTGCATTATTCTATGAAACCTTAAAAGTCTTAAAAATTGATAGTGTCAGGTTCCTCTGGAAGTAGGTTTTGGAGTACAGCCTAAAATAAGGTTGACTACTGTTTAAGGGATAGTCGGAACTCCTCCCTGGATAAAGACTAAAGATTTACTCTCTGGAGATGAGGTAACAGAGAGTCTGAGGATGACACAGTCCCAGGTGAAGGCAGAGCTACAATTTTGAAAGCAAGGAGATAAAGTGATCATAAATGTACTGAGTGCTGAGTTCTCCAGCCTTCTTTCCGCATTTGCTCTGGAAGGCTGATATCCAGGCCTGTACTCTCCTGGCAAGTGATTAAATAGATCTTCTCTCAGGACTCTGATCAGCCCAGGATGAAAGTCCTAAAAGTATTGACATTAGCAGTCACTCCAAAGAGACAAAGACTGATCTCTCTGCAATGATATTTTTTTTTTCAACGTTTATTTATTTTTGCGACAGAGAGAGACAGAGCATGAACAGGGGAGGGGCAGAGAGAGAGGGAGACACAGAATCGGAAACAGGCTCCAGGCTCTGAGCCATCAGCCCAGAGCCTGACGCGGGGCTCGAACTCCCGGACCGCGAGATCGTGACCTGGCTGAAGTCGGACGCTTAACCGACTGCGCCACCCAGGCGCCCCTCTGCAATGATATTTTATTTTCAAGTTTATACTCAGTTACCCAGATGCATTCAAAAATCCAGTCAAACTTTGTAGTCTACCGTTTTGAAATATGAACAGAAAATTAAAAATTTCTAGACAAATGAAAAACTTTTTTTTCAAGTAGAAATAAGGAAAATGTAGCTTTGGAGAAAACAGTGAGAAGAAAACTTTAATTACACATGTGCTATTTATATCCTTAGAAAGATAACAGAACATATTGCACTACGGAAAAAAGAACACAATGCTATTTTTTAAGAAATACCAGAGAACACAAACTGGCCCTTAGAAGGGCCCTTAGATTGAAAAGAAGGGCAGGAGAAACAAAACATTAAAAGAGTATTGGAAATAAAGCTGAGGAAATCTCACAGAAAGTAGAACAAAGAAATAAAATTAATAATTTGAGAGAGGTTGTATTAAAATGCAAACTTTGACCCAATAATGTTCCAGAAAGAGAGAACAGAGGAAATTATCATAGAGATAGTTCATGAAATGCTTCAAAGGAGGCGGAAGGAGGCAGAGCAACAGTTGATGGCCATGGCGTTTGTGCAACACCACATGACAGTTTCTTTGCAGCAAAGATATTGCTGAAGAATTATAAGACCTCTAAATGGCCACTGGGACCATCATTTTGTCATGCCACTTGCCTCTTTTATTACTTTCAAGATCGTTTCTCCCCAATGAAGTCCAATCTTTTCACTTTTGCATCACTGGTTTCCCTTTTCATTGAACACCTGAACTTCTGAACAAAATAGCTTCATAGAGCAGTGTTTTTCCTGTTCCTTAAGGGACTTCAATTTTTCCTACTTTGGTTCTGAATGGTTCAAAGGCTACATACACTTATATGAGTGGCATATCCAATTGGAAACATACCAGTCTTCTAACAAGAAAATATGTAAAGGGCTTTATTTGTAGGCTTTGTAAGCTGGCCTTATCCTTCTGGACTTATCTTCTTGGTTTTATTCCAGAAAGTTGTAGCATTGCTTTTAGTTGTAGTTTGATGTTTCCTAATGTCATCCTAATATGGGACAGTTTGTTTTTGATTTAGCTAGTAATCATCCTTAATATATTAAATCACTGGAACTCAGAATTTATGGGAAGAAGAGACTTAAGAGCTTGTATAGTTTAACCATCCTGTGGTTGAGGAATTTGCCCCTTATCAGTTACTGCTGGCAGAAATGGAAGCTAGATTTTTTTGTGTGTTAATTTTTTTAATGTTTTCATTTATTTTTGAGAGAGACAGAGACAGAATGCGAGTGGGTTGGGGCAGAGAGAGAGGAAAGCACAGAATCTGAAGCAGGCTCCAGGCTCCAAGCTGTCAGCACAGAGCCTGACACGGGGCTTGAACTCACAAGCTGTGAGATCATGACCTGAGCTGAAGTTGGACGCTCAACCAACTGAGCCACCCAGGTGCTCCTGGAAGCTAGATTTCTTATTCTGTTACTAATTTGTTTAGAAAAACAGTGTTTCCTAGCTTAATTCTCAAGGTTTTTTATTTTTTCTATGCTCCTCAGTATACCAGGAAAAAAATGTAAGCAGTTTTGCAAAAATAGTGCAAGGTTGATGGAGAAAGGACTGATACATTTAAGTCAATAGCAACAACAATTATCCAGCTATAGGTTATATGCAAAAAGAAAAATCCTTTAAAAGTCTGTTTTCTGTCCCAAAGCTTTTACTAGTCAGAAGTATTTTTTAAGCTAATTCATTATGCCAAAAACATCTGCATTTTTCCCAGTGAATTGCTGATCCCTTAGCTGACACTTTACAACTTATAAACCTACTACTCCTTATCCTTACCATTTCATTGACTTTTCTTGACTTTGACATATGTCTGCCTAGTCATTTGGTGCATCAAAAGTCTTCCACATTTGCTCTTTATTAGCAACGCAGAGCTTTGGGGTTGAAAAGTTGCTCCCAGGTGTCTGTTCACCTGCAGTCTGTAATAATATTCTGAACTGTCTTCCAAACTCTTTCATTGTTCTTATTCAAGGTTAGGTAAATTCCTTCACTGGGAACTTTTAAATTATTTAATATAATTAATTGTAAATAATCTTCACAAATACTGACTCACCCAACTCTGGGTTGTTGTGTTTTTTTACTATTATTGATTTAAATCTAAGCTAAAAAATTATGTTAAAATCTTCAACTCCTGTAAAATTGTAAAGGTAGAGAAGATAACCCAAAGGTTATGTTTGCTTGACCTATAGAATATTAACCAGCTTTATATTCAGTTTAGCAATATTTTTATAAGTTTGGTTTGGGGGTTTTATAGGTTTGTTGGGGGTTTTGTTTGGGTGATGTGCTAACACACACATGTGTGCATACATTGGTGTCTCACAGCCTTCTTTGAGATTCAAGTTTTGCCATCTTCTTGGCTTTCTCATTAATGAATTAAATGAAACTTGGACACATGTTCTTTGGCATATTTTAAAGTATAACTTGGCCTTAATTATAATATCCTCCTTTGGGAATAACAAATATATAGCTTATACATATAAGATTCTCTGTCTTGCACCTATGAAAGACATCAAAATTAATGAGAAGCATGGCTCAGAATTTTTCTCAACATATGCCCAGAAGGCACTAGACACAATAAATGGGCATTGATGCTAAAGTTAAAATTAGTCATCCTCGCCATATTGGTGTGTTTTGTTTTAATTGCTCCTTAAAGTTGCTGATCGGGCCAAAGGATATTTATTCCTGCAAGGTAACAGACACAAACTGACAGCCTTAGAGTCACCAACACCATAAAAGTGGTTTGATTAGCCACACAACATTATATTGCTGTCATTTGCATGCCTTCAGAAGGAGCATACACTTGTGAGTTTTCCACACTCCACGGCTCCCTGGTGCACACATTATTCCATTGGTCACATTACTTTCCTTCCTGGGCCCCTAAAGACACTTGCCTTTACTCGTGTCCTCTGAGAAATAGCTGTAGTTAGAGACTGAGCTATATGAAATTGTCATTTGCATAGGTTAAAATTGCCAAAATTAGCAATTTCATATGATTTGACCTAATCAAATAAAAGAATCAAAATTATTCTATCCTTCATGATCTTCCACTTTCAAATGAATTTATTTCCTATTTTGAATCACTAATAAGCAAAATAAAAAGACTGATATAACACCTACTGTGCACAAAGAATTGGGGTAGATGCCAGGGACGACAAAGATATCAAGGCACACCCTGCTTTGGAAGAGCTCATGCCTGATTTTCAAAGTGTGAATGATCTTATTTTCTATTAGATCATGAGCTCTATGAAAGCAGAGGCTGTGCTTCAGTTTTCTGTGTACTCATCACGTGGCAGATGTTCAATAAATCTTTGTTAAACAAAACGGTAACAAAGTGGAAGGTAATGAGAGAAGGAAGAAGGAAAGGAGAGAAGGAGGGAGGGAGAAATGGGCATTGGTTTGAGAAGCTGCCAAGATGGACTTGTCACAGGGAAAAAAAAGGAAGAATATGAAGAAATTAATTTTTTAAAAAATATTTATTTCTAAATGAGTTCTAGACTCCAAAATATTTTTTTAAACTATCTATTGGAATAGCTTTGACTCTAAGTGGCATTGATTTTGGTTTGTTTCCAAAATGAAACCAGTCTGAAAGGATATATGCATTTCATCATAAATGAATTTTAAAACGAAGCTTCAAGAGCAGTAACCAAAATATTTTCATAAATGGTAGCATGATTGGAACAATTTCTTTGTTAGTTGATGCTTATTTGATGGTACAAACTATGGCATCTATTAAAATTCACACAAACATACCAGTATGTTGACCTTTATGTCATTTCTAATGCATAAGACCTTCTTAACACTTTTTCCTTTTGTCATTATTTAACATATCAAAGTATATATTAGAGCTGGTTTTTATTAAGTTCATAGTGCAAAAAATTATTCCTATTTCAGTTTGTTTAGGAGATTTTTCTTTTCATAAAACTCAGCTTCACTCACCAACAACCAATAACTGAATTTACTTTTAAAATGTATTTATTCCTAGGAAATATTAAAGGCAGTTTCGCTATAATTTTTCCAGAATTGAGAAAAGTACTCATCAGTTACTTTGAGAAACCTATTGGATGTAAAAAGATTTACATTGTGGTCAGTAGTCAAAACTAGCTTTGTCACTTGTGGATGGCACACAACATTTTATCATTCAAGAGTATTGTTCAAATCAATAAATATTAGAATTATTAGAGATCATGCTTGTACTTATGGGTTTGGATAGGAGTAAAGAGAAGGAAAAACCATTGGTGAAAGAGTAAATTGCTAGAACTTGAAAAGAAAGCACACTGGGTTATGTGTACTAAAAAAAGGCTTAAACATGGGTATAGCCTCTAAACCAACAGTTCTATTCCTGGGAATTCATCCTAAAGAAATAATTAAGAGTTTGTGCACAGATTTAACTATCAGAGTATTCAGCACAAAGTTATTTATACTAGTGAAAAATTAGAAACAACTTTAACATCCAATGACAATGAAAGATTACTTAGCCGTGCTATGGTTACATACCTTATATACATAAAATATAAATATTATAAATTACATGACAATGTTTCTAACATATTGTTCAGCTAAGACAAAGGTCACTAAATCTAATTAAGGTCAGTCTAATTACTAAATGATTGCACCTTCATAAAAGAATTACACACACACATACACACGCACACGTTTTTTTGTTTTCCTGGAGGGCATACACACCAGGATGTTAACAGCACCTAGTTCTGAAGAAAGAGTTAGACTCGTTCAGAAAAGTTTTACTTTTTATTTCTGCTCATCTCTTTTTCTAATTTTTTTTTTCAGTGAGCATATGCCACTTTTATGTTAATACAAAACTCTTTCAGCAAGAAGAAAGAAATGCTACCCTCCAATGTTTACAAGCAGTGTCCCTACTACTCACAAATGTGCTGGGGTTTTTGAGGCTCTTATTGTTAAGGCTGAAGAAATAAACTGTGGTAATGATCAAAATAGTGAAGATGACCTCTCTGGGAATTCCATAAAGATTACTGTAATAAAGATAAAGAATTATCTCAATATTTAGCATCAGTCATCTCAGAAAGGTTACAACAAAAGCAAAATTCTAAATAAGATCCGAGTAAACTAAAGTGGGAGTCATATTTTCTTCCATTTGAAGTAAAGCCATTCTAAATAAGAAACTTAAAGACCTCCTTGTTTATGAGCATTTGAGTTTTTATTCCTAGGAAAGACTCATTTGTGGTCATCTATATTTTATGTTTCAGAGAAAAAAAATCACAATTTGAAAACACTTCCACCTCATTTTAAATAATAAACCCATTCTTGAATAATTTTTTTGATTATAAAAGTAACATATACTCATAATAGGAAATTTGGAAATTCAATCCTAATTCTATTACCCAGAGAGAAGCACTCATAACATTTTGATGTCCATTCATAAAGTTGATAACCATTTTTAATTTAAGAACAAAAGATTGGTGTTTAGGTATTTAAATCCTCTGAAAGTCAGTGAGACTCATGTAAGTACCTTTTTCTCTATTATCTGTGGCATTGGGAGATAATTGTAGTGCAATGACATAATACTTGATGACTATTATCCATGCTAAAATGCAATTGTGCCTACTGTCTTCTACCTTGGATGCTACCAGAGTTTTCTGGAAAAAAAAAAAAAAGTTAAAGCACCATGATACCATCAACCCATGAAAAGAACACATTCACATTCTTCTTAACTCTTCATTTCCTCCAGGACAGATATCAGTGGATGGCTTTATGCGCTATCTGAGTGGAGAAGAAAATGGAGTCGTTTCGCCTGAGAAACTGGATTTGAATGAAGATATGTCTCAGCCCCTTTCTCACTATTTCATCAATTCCTCACACAACACCTACCTCACAGGTACGAATTCACAGTTCTTTGACAATGACTTTAGCCAATCTCACCAAATTTCATCAACCTCTACTTTCTGTTGATCAGAAGGGAAGGCATGTTTTCTTTCATTTCCTGGATGTAAGATGCCTCTGAGAACTGACTTCCAGGACCAGAGGCTCTGCCTGTAAGAGGAATATCATTTCTTCACAACATATCTTTTCCTGTTTTTAAGTCTTCTAAAATGTATCCTGTCTAATATCTTTGGGCCAATGGAATTTTTGTGGATTTGACCTCCTTCTTTAGTGGACTTCAAACCATTGGCAATACTACCTAGTTCTCTGGACTCTTTTCATATACAGCAAATTTCTTTTATTTAAAAAGATTTTTTAAGTGTATTTATTTTTAGAGAGAGAGAGAGAAACAGCGCAAATAGGGGAGGGGCAGAAAGGGAGAAAGAGTCCTAAGCAAGCTCTGGGCTGCCAGCGCAGAGTCTGATACGGAGCCTGATTCCACGAAACTGGGAGATCATGACCTGAGTCGAAACCAAGAGTCAGACGCCTAACCAACTGAGCCACCCATGGGCCCCAGAAAAATTTCTAAAGCATAAATAATTTACTTTCAAGGCAAATAGCTAATTTTGCTCAAGGTGCAATGGGGCTTTAGATGTAAACAAATTTACCCCTGAATGACAATCTATACTTCATTGTAAATATTATAATAATGAAGGAAAAAACAAATGTGCTTCCAAATGTGATCCTAAATTGAGCATTGCCATATTTTTAGTAGATTATTAAACAGAAAAAAATTAAAGATATATATATCACCTCAACTTAGTTTAAAATTAACATTTTTAATAAATACAGAATTTAATAAAGCTAAAAACATTTGTATAATCAAAATACACTTCTTGAAGAATACTTTCCATATGGCAGATTTCTAAATACCAGCCTTGAAAAAACTTTGTAAAAAATCTACTGGTTACAAAAATAAAGGCTTTTCAGGGGTGCCTGTTGGGTGGTTCAGTTGGTTAAGCATCTGACTTTGGCTCAGGTCATGATCTCACAGCTTGTGAGTTTGAGCCCCTCATGGGGGGATTCTGTGCTGACAGGTCAGAGCCTGGAGCCTGGTTTATCTCTGCCCCTCCCCTGATCGAGCTTTATCTCTCTCTCTCTGTCTGTCTCAAAAATAAACATTTAAAAAAAATTTTTAATTAAAAAAAAAAGGCTTTTTAAAAAGCCATATCACTATCTTACTTCAGACAGTCCTCACCCAAATTAATAGAAGATAGCCAGACCTTAAGACCCACAACGTACCTGAAGTCTGGGGTCTCATTTGATACGTATAAGTTTTAGATGCCCACCATGCCTTGAGAGAGGTTTTGATGTGCCCATGGCTCATTGTCTAGGGGCATGCGGTTTGTGTTGCAGGGTAGACCAGCGATGCTATGAACATAATGACGGGCATTATTCATGGGTGTCCAAGAGAATTTTACAGGATTCAGTTATACGGCAAATAAGCAGCTCTTTCATCTAAACTCCTTAAGGAGATCCATCCATCCCAGTACAAATGTATGTTGTATTGGTATCAAATGCAGCATTGGCCCGGTATCCCACACTTGGTGAAAAAATGGCTTAGAATAGAAATGACCCTTCTATAGAGAGAGCAAAGTAGCCTCCAGACAGCTAGAGTGGACTGTTCCCAGGATTATTCCGTATACTCTGAGAGCATCTAATCAGAACCAGATAGTCTGAGTTCTAGCCTGTTGAACTGCAACTTGTATGTTCTTCATAAAAACTGAGTGGCTATCAGGCTACTCTCAGCCTGTTTTATTTCAACTGACATTATCTACTAGGAGAGATTCCTGCCAAAAAGTAATGAGATTCATGTTTGGCTCATCCTAAACTCTATTTTTGTCATTTCTTGCTGCATAACAAATCACTTCAAAATTCAGTGGCATAAAACGCCCACCATATTATTTTCATCCTCATTCTGTATGTCAAGAATGCAGATAGGGCACAGAGGAGATGGCTTGTCTCTCATTCCTGGTGTCTTGAGCTCCAGCTGCCAAATAAATACCTGGGGATAATGCGAACACGTTGGGTGTTGGAACGGTCTGGATGCTTCCCCACCATCGTGTCTGGAACTTGAGCTCGGTTAGGACTCCTGACCTAGTTGCCTATAAGAAGCCTCACCATGTAGGTTAGGCTTCCTCACAGCATGGCCACCCCAGGGTAGGTGGACTTCTTACATGGCAGGTCATGGCTGCCAGAACAAGTGTCCCAAAGAACAAGGAGGAAGCTTAACTGCCTTATTGTACATCACCTCTGAAGTTCTGTGCTGTCACTTTCTTATTTGTTAAAACAGTCACAAACCTACACAGATTAAAAGGGAGAAAACATAGACCATAGTCCTCCTTGGGAAGAGTGTCAAAATACTTTTAATTTGTTATCTTCTCAGGGGATTCTTAATCCTATTTGGTACCAGTGACCAATTTGTCATTCTGGTGAAGTTTATGGACCCTTGTAAGAGTAGTATTAAGTGCATAAAATAAAGTATATAGGATTAAGGAGATAATTTCCAATGAAATATTTTTATCAAATATTAAAAAACAAATTTGTGATAAAATAATATGTATTTCAATGAGCACAATTTAAAAATTAGCATAAATAATATGATGTGACTATTTGCAATAGTGGAATAGGATGTGAAAATATCTATAATTTCACAGTTCTGCTTGTACTGCATTTATAAGAGATTGTTAAATTTAACATAGAATTTTAGATTAAAGATGTAATCTTGGTTTCTCATCCAAATTTGAGGAGGTCAATAGAACCTCAAATTAAGAGTCTAGATCTTGGGAACCTGGGTGGCTCAGTCAGTTAAGCATCTGACTTGATGGCAGCTCAGGTCATGATCTCAGGGTTTGTGAGATCGAGCCCTACATCGGGCTCTGCACTAACAGTGTGGAGTCTGTGAATTCTCTGTCTCCCTCTTTCTGTCCCTCCCCAGCTCACGTTCTCTCTCTCTCTCTTCTCTCTCTTTCAAAATAAATAATCATTTAAAACAAAAAAAAGAGTCTAGATCTTTCACTTGATAGCATCCTAAAAAATATAACTGTAAATACTGACACATGATGGAATCTTGCATTTAAGACTACAAGATTCTTAAAAATATGTAAATATACATTCGGTTAAATTTTGGACATTATATGTGGTTTCATCTGCCTGGAAGTCACAGTATGCAATAATTTTACCAATAGTCCTTCTTATCTCCAAAAGTGCCTTTCAACTGATGTATTTACATCCATTAGTATCTATATTATTTGCCATATAATAAATGAGGCAATGGTAGCAAAATGATGGAATAGTAAGACTGATTAGATATAGTCTATATCCTTTTTACCTTCTCTCCGAGGACATTAATTTCTCTTTCTGCTTATCTTTATGGACTTATGGTTTTTAAATTTTATGTAGATTCACCAACCACAGCCATTGTTCTCTTTTTGATAGTCGAATTGTCTCAGCTTTGGTCAATGGAAACATTTCTTAGGCTGGTTTCTATATTCTCTTGACACAACCCATTGATCTTTGAAAATGTCCTTGCTTTCTGGCACATCAAGATCTTCCAGGCTTACTTTGTTCCTTTGTGCACTACACGTGGAAATCAGACTTTTCCCCTGAATGACCTCTGGTTCCTTTTAGTGGAAAAAAAAATTGGGTAACAGTAATTTGAACCCTGCACTATGGAACATTGTCTCTGGACCATTTCAGTGAACAAAGTAAGAAAAGATACATTTGTTTATGAACTGTGCCAGTTCATATAAATGTCTTCATTCCTACTTCCAATGTATTTAAATTCCTGATTCTATAACTGTGCTTCCTTTAGCAATCTTGATACCTATGAAATTTATGTAATTAATTCCCTTATTTTACTAACAACAAAATAATAGCTCCAGGAAAATTGTTCAGTATCAATAGGAACTATAAAACTACAAAATACTGTTCAGTTTTTCTCTGTAATTCCTTTTTGTGGATGTTTTTTAACTGCATTTCACCAAGGATTTTTAGTCTACTGAATTTCTTCCAGAGTCACTCATTTGCCCTACCTCTGAATACCTTGGTAGGTACAGATGCGGTAGAGAATTTGGCTTCGTTGTGTCGGCTTGGTTTTTGAGTGTCAGCAAATTAATGGTTGATAGTTATCAGAAGTTGAAGCTTTCAGCTACTAAGAGAGAGAAGGGTCCACTCTACTTTTTGATGAAGAAAGAATTCAGGGGCACCTGGATGGCTCAGTCAAGTGTCCCATCTTCAGCTCAGGTCATGATCTCATGAGTTTGAGCCCCGCGTTGAGCTCTGTGCTGACAGCTCAGAGCTTGGAGGTGCTTCAGCTTCTGTGTCTCCCTCTCTCTCTGCTCCTCCCTTGCTCATGCCCTGTCTCTCTTTGTCTCTCAAAAATAAATAAACATTAAAAAATTAAAAAAAAAAAAGAATTCAAAGAGCTGTCTCCAAATTGCAGTACAAAGGTCTCAGATCACCACCATCTGATATACAGGATTTCTGACCAAGTAAACCAGGTCTCTTGCCAATTATTTAATTTCCAAAGTAGTATTAGAATTCCCATATTTTTGAATATTCAGATTTTAAAGCTATGTTATCTATGTGAAACCATGTTATGATCTTTACAGGTTTTTTGTGTCTTGCTTACTTTTCTGAGCTGTACATTATTTTACTGAGGTTTGCATTATATAAATCCACATATTTGTTATGTTCCTTTATCCCAATACCAGTAAAAGTCTTTCATTTTCCTACAGGTGAATTAAGGAAGATTCCCCATAGTTAACAAAAAAATCTACATATAAATTCTAATACAGGCTCTGGACGTTTTGTCTGAAATTCTCTTTTGAGAATTTGGTTTTACTTCATATGATATTATTAGTATCCTCACTTTAATTATAGATAAACCTAATGTAGAACTGTCCCAGAGGCCTTTGGGTAAGATATAAACATTGATGATACAGAAATTCAAACTTCCCAAAGCCAATTAAGAATATTACAAAATAAAGTTGAAACCAAAGTAAAACCCAATAAAATCCAATTAAATGTTAAAATCAATACCTAGGAAATGAGATCTTATACTTTATAGGCATTTCCAGAACAAGTAGAAACTTTTTCTATAGAAATGTTATTTCATATAAAGGGTATTTGGTGGAAAAAGGAGTTTTCCTATTCAAATGAGTTTTAGAAATGCTAGGTACAAACAAAGGTTGGCACCTATTACAGTACGTTTTGAACATATGGGAAAAAAGCTTACAGATGCATAATCATTAAGGTTATGATCAACCCTGTTCCCCCACTGTCACCACCTTACTTATTTTCTTGGAGCACATTAAGAACTAGTATTCCTGAGAATGCTGGTCTAAATTCAAATAAAGAGAATTTTGATATTTGGAATGTTGTATTTTGAGCATTCAAAGGAACTATAAAAGTTAAATGTACAATATGAAAGCCAATCAATTTAGAAATGCATTATTATTATTATTATTATTATTATTATTATGTCTATTTCATTATTCATTATTGCCCTTCTGTTGACCATCAGGATGCCCAGAAGGAAAAATAAATGGGATCATTGAAAGGAGTGTATGCACATCAACAGAATGAGTTGGTTTTTAATTATGATGGTCATTTTTCATGGGGTTTTGGATAGTCTTGGCAGTACATCAAGTAGTGATTATGTTTTAAATTATTATTTTTCCTTGAGGAACCCACCCTTATGGCTCAAAACAAAATTCTCTCAGAACAGTATGCACTCATTTCAACCTATACTTTTTCAGCTCTTCATAAATCTGTACTCTAATCGATTTGGGAGATAATGGCTCCATATTCATGGACAAGAAAAGTGTTATGTCTCTGAAAAATTAACATCTCCGTTCAGCTTAAAAAACACACACACACCACACACACACATTAGATTTGAGGTTTTAGTTATCTTCCAATGAATTAAAACACCTGATTGAATGTATCAAATAATTATTCAACTCCTCACATATATGCTCTGAGCTGCAAAAAAGTTCTAGAAATGATTTACCCTTGTCATTTATCCACTACCAGCCCAGACTGAGTGTTACTCTCTGCTTTTCCATCTCTCTTACTCTTTTAACCCTTACCATGTGTAACCTTTTGTAATTTATTGTTGGTTTAAAGCACACACAAACCTATGAAAGTTGGTGGCAGAATGGAAAAAGATCATGTTTAGCAAATAAACAGACTGCATTTAAATTTCCCTTTAAGTAAATTAACTCTTCTAAGCCTTAGTTTCTTCATTTGTAAAATGAAGATAAATTGAAACAGCCAGAGTATTTTTGGCCATTAGTAATAAGATACTAATTACTTAATGGCTTGAATGTTAAGGAATTTATTACCAATCACAGCAAGAAGTCCAGAAGCAGAGTAGTTGAGGGTTGATTAAATTAGAAATTCACTGATGTCATCAGAGACCCAGACACTTTCTATCTTTTTGCTCTCCTTATGGTTGCAAGATCCCTGTTCACCCTGAGCATTGCCTCCTTATGAAATAAGATCCACATGGGGCACAGGGCAAAGGTCTGTCTTACGGCCCTTTGTGGGAGTGAGGTCTCCCGCCCCTACCCAGTAGACTTTCCTTTATGCTGTATTAGATACAGTCCAGAGTTATACACCACATAGCAATGCCTACATTAACCACTAACGTGGACCACAGAAGTATTGTGAATGATTAGGAAGAATTAAGATTTACCCCAGGGCTGAGGAGGGGACCATGAAGCATACCAGAACCTAAATAGAATATTCTGTTGGCAAGGAGAAAGAGAAAGAAGAGAAAGAAAGGGCAACCGGGTGTAAGTGTAAGATTGGGGTGAGAATTAAACTCCCTGGCACTTAAGAACTTCTCCATTATTTGTACTTGCCTACCTGCCCAGATGGGTAGGGGTAAGGAACATGTCGAGTGTCCTTTGTGCATCCCCAGGAACCAGTATTTGCCTCTCATAGAGAACATGTTTGAGAATGTGCACAGACCCTAATGGTGAAGCTTCTATAATCAGTAAGGCATATGCTGAAAGTTGCTTCCCCACTTTCTCACCTAAGCCATCTTGTCACAATTGGATTCATGCTGAAGACAGCTTCATGGTCTCCCTGGGGCAAGAGGCAGACACTTTGGGAGAGACATCAGATCAAACGGATGCCCTTAGAAATGGTCAAGATGAATAACATAAAATTTATATTTTGGACAGTTTTCTCAACTGTAACTGTGGAATTAGGTGACTTGAACGGCTGACACAGCATTGAAAGCAAAAGGCGAAATGGTTCCTGTCTCCATTTATAGAAAGAGATCATATTTATGGAAGAAGGCCACTGAATTAACAAATGCATCACATTCTGGAAATTTTTTGCCATAGAGGTTGAAAAGAAGACAATACATAATGATAACTATAAACATAGACAATTTCTCAGAAGGCTATGTTAATAGAAGGATTGTTATTTTCCATTTTATGATCTCTTCAATCCATGGATGCCTTGAGTAATCCTAGACAAAACACAAGTGAATGTAGCCAGCTGACCAAAATGAATGCAGCCAAGTGAGAAGTTACAGAGCTATGACTTGGGGCAGTATTATGAATTGAACTGAGATGGAGCTTCAGCTCTCCAGTTCAATCATGGGCTTGGAATATACTCCAGAGGGTATTCACAGCTAGGCAGAGATGATGTCAGATACTAGTTACAGAAATAACAAGGGTTGAGTGACTCATGACATATCATTAATCCCAACCCCAGGCAATCCCCTGGCCCAGAAGCTATATTTTATTGGATGTAATCAAATGGAAATAAAATGGGTAGTGGGATATAATAATGAGGAGTTAGGAATGTTAGGGAAGAAAAATAAACTAGCTTTGAGGATTTAGGCAGAAAAAGATGAAATAATGGAGAATGTTAATATACATATTTGGAAGAAAAATCTCCATAAATGAAGGAAAACACACAGGGAACCTAAAATGCATTCCAAGGAATAGAACAATTATGGGTAAGTGTGAATTTTCTAAAAATATGCTTTCTTTGGGAGGCTTCCATTTCTAATAAAGACTATTCATTTTAAGATTGAACAAGTTGACCTTTGAAGGATTCTTCTGGGCTTAGGTTGTTGGGGAATAAACATAACATAGACACATATACTCTCTCTCTCTCTCTCTCTCTGTCTCTCATCTTCCATTCTTTGGTGTTTTTTTCTTCAGATTCCTCTGCATCTCACAAACCCAACCCCATACCTTACCAGGTCTTTAGAAACATTAACTGATTAACATTCAAAAAATACATCAAATACCAGCTAATTTGTTCTTTCAGTGATAAAAAAAAATTTTTTTTTGCATGCAAATCCAAATAAATGTTTCTAGAAATTTTTTGAAACTTTTATGACAGAAAGCTTTAGTGTGACAGGTATTTCTCTACTAGAGTCTACCATTAAATCTTATCTAGTTTATGTATCCATGGGAAGTTCCCTCCTGAAGTTAGTAACACTCAGTGAACTGTTCATGAAATAGACTCAGAACCTGCACATTGTGTAATGGTATTGGATAGTCAGTAATACATTTAAACAATTTTCTAGATAGCACACAATAAAATCTTCTCTACTCTTTAATAACATACCATTTTCTGCAGGAGCTAGCATTTTTAATGAGTTATCCAATAATTATTTGCATTCTTCACTTTCTTTAGCTAAAGCAGCCTCCCTTAAGCTTAAAAATCATATAAATAACTGTCTTTTCTCCTTCACTGTCACTGCCCACCCGCATTTTTTAATGCAGCAAAACCTTTATTACAATAAACTTTCAGGCAATTATAAATGGCAAATTGATTATCTAGCATCAGGAACTTTCCAGAATATTTTGTCAGCATTTCTTCCTTCACAAAGACATTTGTGTGTTTAAAATGCCCTATTTTTCCAGCAGAGAAAAGTGATTATGAAAACCTACTTAATCAGCCTTTCATGCATTTACTAGAACTCTATAGAATTCAATACTGTCATCCTTTTGTTATGCTGATGTTTGGGTGTTGTGACATGCATATAAAAATAAAATTAAGCCAGTAGGCTTATCCCATTTTCTTTGTCCTGTATGTTTTCCCTGGGCAGATCTTGTCTATTTCAAAGTTATTTTGACTGTTTTCATCAGTTTGTCATTTTTTAACTATTTAAAAAATGGTGGAGACTTATAGAGTAGAAATCAGAGAAAATATTTAATGTGGAAAACCAAAGCTTCCATTGTGTGTTGATGGTCGGCCTGTCTCAAAAGTTATTTATTATTAATTTTTTAAAAAATAACTTATCAAGGGGCCCCTGGGTGGCTCAGTAGGTTGAGCATCGGACTTCAGCTCGGGTCATGATCTCGTGGTTCCTGAGTTCAAGCCCCGCATCAGGCTCTGTGCTGACAGCTCAGAACCTGGAGTCAGCTTTGGATTCTGTCTCCCTCTTTCTCTGTCCCTCCCCGACTCATGCATAAGCACTGTCTCTCTCTCCCTCTCTCTCTTTCTCTCTCTCAAAAATGAATAAACATTAAAATTTTTCAAAAAAAAAACTTATCAAGAAGTAAGTACTTCCAATAACTACTTAAATGAAATAGGAATAGTTTGGCTTCCACTCCTGCCCTCAGACTTCTCAAGTGCCTTGATTATTACAATTCTTATCACTTTACTAGAGTATTTCAGTTCTGTTCACAAAGGTTTTAAATTTTGATGAAGTATATGTATTTTTTTCTTTGTTGTTTGTGCTTTAGCATCATATCTACAAAACCATTGCCTAATCCAGGTCACAAAGTTTTAGCCTTATGTTTTTTTCCTAGGAGTTTTATAGTATGATCGCTTATATTTAAGAGCTTAATCCACTTAGAGTTAATTTTTTTATATGATGTGAGATGGGTTGGATTAACTTCATTATTTTACACATGTCTCTCCAGTTGTCCTAGCACCATTACTTGAAAATATGATGCTTTCTGCAATGAATTGTTCTGGCACCCTTGTTGTAAGTCAATTTGAGGATAAATGTGAAGGTTTATTTCTGTACTCTCAGTTTTATTCCATTGATCTATGTCTATTCTTATGCCATCAACATACTGCCTTGATTATTGGAGTTTTGCAAGTAAGTTTTGAAATCGGGAAATGTATGTCCTCAAACTTTGTTCTGATTTTTGGCTATTTGGGGTCCTTTACATTTCCATAGAAATTGCAGGATCAGCCTGTCAATTTATGTAAGAAACCAAGTAGGAGTTCAATAGGAATTGACCTTGTAAATAAATTTGGGTTCTAGTGTTATCTTAGCAATGTTGAGTCTTCTGTTCCATGAACATGGACTATCTTTGCATTTAAGGTCTTCTTTAATTATTTTGTTATTAATGCTTTATAATTATTAGAGAAAACCTTTTGCACTTTTTTTGTTAAATTTGAATTTATTCCTACAAACTCATTTCACTTTTGAAAAGAGAATGCTTAGCTTTTCTAAACATTTTTGACTTGGACAAACATGACAGAAAGGTTGATTTATACAACAGAATAGCCTTAAAGACTCAGACTTAAATGATTGAGTTGTGAAGTTATAATCCTACTCTCTGCCATTTTCATTATCTGAAAATAAATATTTAAAAAATAAAGGTAGTTATACAAGAGAGGTTTTTATGAAGATTAAATGTAGTAGTACATGTAAAATCTGAAGAACTACACTTGGCACTTGGTAAGCAGTTATTGTTATTGTTCCAATGCTCTCCTCCTTCTATTCTCTCTTCCCTAAAATGACTGCTAGGGAGCCACAATTACATTTGGTATTATGCCACTACCTTACAGTATGTTGAGGCAGAAGGTTGAGAATAACCACACAAGTTGTTGAACTCCTTGTTCTCCCACTGTTGAAAAGATTGTCTAGGAAGCCACCAATGTCTTCCTTGCTTTGTAGGAGTCTAAGTATCATTTTGTTGGTGTTTTACAGCTGGCCAGTTGGCTGGAAATTCCTCTGTTGAGATGTATCGCCAAGTGCTCCTGTCTGGTTGTCGCTGTGTGGAGTTGGACTGCTGGAAAGGACGGACTGCGGAAGAGGAACCAGTCATCACCCATGGGTTCACCATGACAACTGAAATATCCTTCAAGGTAGAGTGAATGAATATTTCAAACAGAAGAAGCTAGAGAGACCTAAACCCTTTTGGATAAAGTCTCCTAAGGTAGAAAGTCCCAGTGGTTACAATTAAGCCCATGGACTTAATTGCAATTTCAGAGGCTAAAATTTAGCAGTGTATTTATGGGTAATTAGCATCATGTCATGGAGAACTGTGGTGTCTCAGAAGTACTGCCATAGAGAAGACTTACAGGATTTGGGCTTATATTAGATGATTTGGGTGAGGATTCAAGAAAGTAAGCTTTTGCTATAGATTGGGTGCTGTCAATAAGCAGAAATAATCCTGTGATTGTGTATCGTAATAAATCCTATCTAGAAAGCAAGACTACAGCTGTATTTTATAAGGAACTTCAGCCATTCTTATTAGCAGGAATGAGGGTATGTTTGGTCATCCCCCTTCTCTTTCCACACATGGCTCCATCCTACATCATAAAGGGCCTAATATTCATGCATATGGGCACAGAAGCCAAATTATCCAAGTTATGTTCACATCCCCTACAAAGAGCCATCCCCAGGAGCTTGGAATCATTTGGGTGGACAAAATCTGGGGTCCTAGGTACCCAGAGAACCATCTGGGAAAAGGGTATATGGACTGTAGGGGACATGTGTTTTTTTACTGACTCAGGCTTCTCACCTCTTTGGAAGTGAACCAGAAAAGAAGGGCCAGAAGACAACCTCTAAGGCACAACTCCCAAGGCATGAGCCCCATGCCTGCATTAACTGGATCTCAGGGCAGAACTGAGTCTGGGTCATTAACCCTTGCCCTAAGCAACCAAGGAAACAGTGCAAATATGTGGTTAGCTAAGGAAGAATGGGGACAAGGCCATTGAGAACGGGGAGGTCAGTGTGCTGAGACACCAAAATGTTGGATGAATTATATGTTAATGTCACTAAGATTGGTGACAAAGCTTTGGACGAAGAAGGCAGTGAAGCATTTGCCAAAGTCTTTGCTGAATGAGAGAGAGCTCAGCAGATGGCACAAGAGAGGAAATGGTAAAAGCTGGTTGGGCTGTCTTATGAGAACTGGAAACTCAAAAGTAGCATTGGGGGCAAAAACAACAACAACAAAAAAACAAAAAACTCACTCTCCAGTGTCTAGCCCCAGGACACCTGGGATGTGAGAAAATAAACAGCTATCACTTGAAAGAGAGTAGCAAAAGAGAAGCAAGATTTTCAAGGGATATCCAGGTTTTGATTGAGACAAATGGATTTACTAATCAAAGGTATCATATTTGACAGTAAAAAAATGCATCCAGAATTGATATCATTAGCACCTTAAAATATGTTTGCTATGATGTGTCTAGGGAATTTGACTTTTCATGATTTCTTAAACTTAGGCTACAATACAATAGTTAGAAATAAATAGCACCCTTCACTAAATTTTACAACAAAGTTTAATATGAGAGTGACCTTAATTCTGATCAAATCTTTAAATTTGTATCTGCTCCTGAAAGGGAGAACTCTTAAGTTCTCTTGGTTTTAATAGAAAAATCAATGGGTTTTTGTTTCATCTCCATAATCCCCCACTCTCCCAGCTTCTGCCATTGTCCTTTGTCAGCTAAGATCCAATCCTAACCTGGTTGGGCTCTTTGAGAAAACTGGGGGACAGATGACCCTGGTGCACAGTGAGTGCAATTTGGGCTCATCTGTCTGTTGATGGATGGACATAATCCTGGGAATGGAGACAACACATCCTAATGGAGCCTTTGCTGTGCTAAGGGATGAAGGCCTTAGTCACTGCACTGAACCACTACAGGAGGGCCCTCCCACCACCACCCTGCCCACAGTCCCCTCAGAGTCCATATGGGGAGCAATTATATACTCTTAAAAATTTATAATCCTCAAGGTTCATTGAGTTCCAGGATGGGGAGGTAGATAAACACCAGGCACATTTTAAGTCATGTTTATTTTATGTAGAGCATTGGCCTCTTGATCTCAGCCATTAAGTTGGCTTAGAGTGGCTCTCCCTATGCACCTGTCTATACAAGTGGTTCTTCAGTCACATCTATAACCCCAGAATCATGGGCTTATTGGACATCTCTTCGTGGTCTCTGGAAGTAAACACATCCACACATTTTCTGACAGATACAGAAACTAGAAAACAAAATCTAGCCCAGAATACTGCTTCTTCTCTCTGCCTGCCAGAGTTGGGGTTGGGGAATGACCAAAGAGAGCAGGAAACTCATCTCCCTGGTGGCTGGTTTGTCCAGCCCTGCTTCCTGCTAATGCACATTTGCAGGATAGATTAATCTTGCTGAGATGTGGGTGGGTGGGTGGTGGGTAGGCTAGTATGGCTGTGGGTAGTAGAGATGCCAACCTGTTTTGTACACAAATATACAGAGCAGGAATTCTCTGAATCAGGACTAGGTAGTACTGGGGTGAAACTCGTGAGGTACCTCACATGCAAAATTTAAGGAAGCATTTGCTCTCAGTGTCATGTACATGCAGACTTGGCACCTAACAATGAGTGTGTCTTTACATTTTGCCCTGAGGCCCCCCACTTGCCTCACCATAAGTCCCAGCCTGCTCTGCATGATTGTTGGTAGGTAGGCTGCTTTTCCAGAAACCACTGTGTATGTGACATTGTAAGAAAGGGTAAAAGAGAAATGGGGGACAAGATCCTGTGTGATCCATCCCCCATTACCACTTTCCCCGTCACTCACTTGGCTACAACTCTACTGGGCTCTGCTATTGCTTGACCATGCTAGGCAAGTCCCACATCACAGCCTTTGCACAGGTTCTTGGCCTCTTCCTGGAATGTTCTTCCCCAAGGTATCTGCATGGCTCACCTGTTACCTCTTTGAAGTCTTTCTCAAATGCCACTTTCTCAGTGAGGCATACTGGGACTACTCTCTTTAGTACCGTAACAAGCCACCTTGCCCACCCCCACACTCCTCATACACTCCCCACCACCACTTTATTTTTTCTATTTACCAAGTGGCACTTTATCCCCTCCTGCCACTCCGCTTAATTTCCTTAATGATTATGCTTTTTGTTCGTTGTCTTTCTCCTTCTACTAGCATGTAAGCACCACAAAGATAGAACTCTTGGTGATGTTCCCTGATCCCTCCCAAGCACTTTGAAAAGAATCTGGCGTATAGTAGGTGCTCGATAAATGTGTATTTTTTTAAAATGAATCTTCCCATCCCAAAGCAAAAAGACAAATTACAGCACAGCTTTCTATTTTCTTCCTTGCCTCTGTTCATCGGATAAATGAATTTGGTCTTTCTCCATTTTCACGTGTGACATTCCGTGTATGATATATTGGTGGGCAGTGAAAAGATTCTCCGAATGTTTGACAGTTTTAGCTATCCCATTTATTTGGACTTGACCTTCATGGTGCAATTAGACTGTGTTCTGTAGCCAAAGCACATATTGCAGCAGCAAAATAAACTGATTACAAAAGTTCATCATTTTTATGTCATTACTGTTTATCTGCTCTCAATCTATGTAATCTGAGAAACTTCTGTGTGATCTATCCCCAAAAGCAAAAGTTCCTATTGGCATTTACTGCTTATTTATTATATGGGCCAAAATAAAAGGTTATGTTCTGGGAAAAGGGACATGCTATAAGTCAGTGTCTTCATGGAGGACTTTTTATTTTGCACTCCAGATTTATTTATTATTTATCTCATATATCTGCTGTTCTAGTTCCTTGCCTCATTGCCTTACCCTTTCTGATGGTCATGGCATAATAATTCGCCACTTGGCCTGCATTCTCTGTGCTCCCACTCAATCTTCTTTCTCCCCACACTGACCACCACCACCCCCGGGCTCCTTCATCCCCAAACTGCTCCTCTTTCTCCCCTCAGGCAGTGCCTGTGTTACCAGCAATTGTATAAGATGGAAAAGTTGGTAATGTGATAAAATAGATGATGAAAATATATTCAATTTGAGTATGTGGTTAAATCAAGCATTTCTGAAAATAAAGCTCTGAGAAAAATAATAATTTCGGATGCAATTTAACAGCTACGTAAATTCTCACATAAAATGGATATCCAAATACATCCTGCTGTTGTCTGTCAGGGATAAAGGATTTCAAGGGCAGTTTTCCCCACTGGAGGTTAGTAATTGAGCCATATGGTTTATAGATTATTGACTCCAGTGTTAGAAGTCCCTGGAAAACAGTTTTGGCTCAATAAGGAGCAATTGAGCAGTAAGGTACTTTCACATCCAGTGTCCACTAATGATAGCTCATATGTAAGAACAAAACTTAAAGCCTATGACTGGTTTTCTCATCCTTGATAATCATGCACACCATACAAAATATTCCAAAGCCATAAAAAAATGAAAGTTCTATAGAAGAATTTCGAGATTTTTCAGGTGTTCCCAGCTAAAATCATTAGATGAAATCTAGTAAATGTTTTCTTTGGCTTTGAAGGTTCAAAAAAGGTTCCCTAAGCTGGTGGCTAAAGTTATGGTAGAGGTGGAGAGAGATAGACAGAAGGAGGGGGAGAGGATGGGAGGAAAAGAGAAAGGAGACTGTAGAAGTTAAGAATGCAGTTCTGGAGCTGGTGCCAGGGTTCAGATACCAGCTCTCCCTTGGACTGGCCACAAGATCTTGGAGAAGCTCCCCTGTCAGACCTGTTCTCTTTCTTAGGAGCAGAATGGAAATGACAATAGCACTTACCTTCTAGGGTTGTTGTACGCATTCAGTGACCCTACTCAATACACAGACATTGCCTAGAACCATGTATAGCAAGTAGTGAGTGCTCTGTAAGTGTCAGATATTGACATTATGGTTGAAATATAAAGGCCACACTTTAGCTTTTGTTTCTATAAATGTAATGGTTGTGGTATTATATATGCAAAGAATTCTTATAAATCAGGGTGAGGGTTGGGGGTTAATGAAGTCATTTGTAAGGCTGCTATGGTTGAGGCTGTAGATGGCCTCCACACAAAACCCCTGGTATTCACTTCACTTCCAGGAAGAAACCCAAAGTTCAAACTAAATACAGCCCAGCCTTTGTTAGGAGCCCAGTGGGAGCTGAGAAAGGTGTCCTAAGTCAAGGGCACAAGACCAGGATGTCTGAGGCAGGCAAAGAGGAGAAATAGGAGGCAGATTGGATGGTCCAGGAACCCCCAGAGCCCAGCTGTGGTTCAGGTCATCTCAGCAGCCTAGCTGTGGGAAGAGAGAACCAGACCCAGGGAGCCAGGAAGCTGGAGGGAGGCACAAAGTCCTCACAAGTCCAGAAAAACACTCACATTTCATTTGCCAAATGTAAACAGAGACAGGCCCTTGGCCAGAGGCAAAACACCCTAAGAGAGAGGGGTTCTCACCTTCAGGCCTGATTCTCATTGGCCCAAATTGACCTGATGGGCCACTTCTACAATCAACCTTCATTAACGAAGGCAGTTGCAGTGATTCTCAAATAGCCAAAGGCAACAGTCATCCTCGGAAAGTTATCAAAGACTGATTACACTTTTATTTACTTTTATATTTGAAAGATTTTTTTCTTTAATGCAGCACTCAACCTTGATTGGAAATTTTGGCCATGAAATTGTTCAAGTTAGCTGAGCTATTGTGTATGGAATGAATATTCAAACTTCTTTAATAAAAATTAGATTTGCCTGTGGTTACATTGGATTTTAAGCTTTGCTTATGCCAATGATCACACTAGTCCAGGGCTTGACTGCCTACCTTCCACAGGCCACATTCAACCTACCCCCTATTTTTATGAGTTAAGTTTAGTTGGAACATAAGCACATCCATATGTGCTTTACATATCATCCATGGCTGCTTTGAGTCTACAGAGTTGAATAGTTGCCATAAAAATCATATGGCCAGCAAAGCCTAAACTACATACTCTCTCACCCTTTATAGAAAGTATGCTGACCTCTGAAATAGTCAATAGAAGACTGAATTGGAACACAACTAAATAAATGATACTTCTCTTCTGTTAAGAATGTTAAGAATTCATTCATTTATTTGAAAATATTTAGTGAGTGTCTAGAATATGCCTTAGCACTTCCTAAGCCTTAGGAACAGAGTCATGGAGCAAACTGAGTGCTTACTCTCAAGAAGCTAGTGGAAAGAAATGCTCTTAATAGTCTAGTGGAAAGAAATAGACAAAAATAAATACACAATATGGTACATGGAGACATGCCCTTTAAGGCAACATAAGTAAGTATTGAAGGAAAGAGGGGGCTAAGGTATGCTATTTTCAGTAGGGTGGTGGAAAAACACTTTAGTAACATGACATTTGAGAAAAGACAACCCACCCAAAAATAAGGGAGTAAGCTTTGCTTTCAGATAAGAATGTTCCTAACAGAAATAACAGAGATGGACAAATAAATGAAAGAGATGAACAGAGATAAAATCATGCCTGGTGTATTTGAGGAAAAGCAAGAAAAGATCAATGGATTATATCTGGGTGAGCAATGGGAAAGGAAATGTGGTGAATTTAGAGAGATAGCAGGTGCCGGATCTAATACGGAATTTGGATTTCACTCTGTGAAATGGAAGGCCAATGAAAGTTTTATTCCAAAGGAGTAAAATCATCTGACTCATGTTTAAGAGCAATCACTGTGGCTGTGATATGTAATGTAGGGGGTAAACATAGAAGCCTCTGCTAGGTTTTGCTGCAATAACAGAACCCCCAGAATCTCAGTGGTTTAGAGCCACTCAGTGGTTTTCTCACTCAGGTTAGATGTTGGCTGTTGCTCAGATGAATATTGTCCGCAATCCATGTGGAAAGAAGAGCCCAACGTGTAATATCACTGGGCTCATGGCAGAGGAGAAAGAGAAATGGCAGAATCACATGATGGCTCTTAAAGATATCATGTTCCGCCGGTCATTTTCACACACTTTTCACTGGCCAAAACAAAGGGCATGGCCATGTCTATTGCCAACAGATCTCACAGGAAAGGATAGTGACTCTGTGGTAATGATGATGAAATCTACAACAGCAGTTATTGCAAAGATTTTGGGGTCAGGATGATAGAGGTAGACGTGCTGAGATGTGATTGTATTCTGGATAAATTTGGGACTGGATTGCTGATGAATTAGAAGATATGAGAGAAAGAGAGAAGTCAAGAATGGCTCTAATATGTTTTGCATTTAACTGATACAATGGGGCCAAATTTATGAAATCAACAAAATCTAGCTCCTTTTTTATTCACACTCAACACCTACTTTCTTTATAATATCTATTTGCAGTTCTTTGTACAGCTTTGATCTTTGGTGGTTAAGATCATTGGCTGCATGAGAGTTACTGCAATAGTAAGAGCATAAAGTCTAGAGTCAGATATATTTTCCTGGGGTTTCTTGGATTCTCCTTTTTGTGACCCTGGGCAAATTGGCTAATATCTCTGAACCTCCATTTTACAATCTGTAAAATGGTGGATAATGTTTTCCTTAGAGAATGCTTATAGCATGAGTTAAAATATGTGTCTGGAACATGATAAATGCTCATTTTTTAAATGTTTTTTTTTTTTCATTTTTAAAAGAGAGAGAGAGAGAGAGAGAGAGAGAGTGTGTGTGTGTGTGTGTATGAGCAGGGGAGGGGCAAAGAGAGAGGGAGACAGAGAATCCGAAGCAGGCTTCGCCCTGTCTGCACAAAGCCTGACACACCGGTCCAACCCATGAACTGTGAAATCATGACCCAAGCCAAAGCCGGATGCTCAACTGACTGAGCCACCTGGGCACCCTAATAAATGCTCATTTAATGGCAACTCTTATTTGTATTAATAAGAGTCTAAGAGGGAAGGTTTAAGGTAAGGAGGGAGGCACCAGTAAGGTAAGTAACCTGAGTTGATCTGAGAATAGATGCTCATCATGAGATGGGTCCTTTCCTTTTTCTCCCTGCATCCTCACAACAAGCTTGTGGACAGAGGCTTATCACCTTCACTTTACATATCAGCAAGCCAATACACAGAGGCATTAAGTCATTTTTCCCAAGGTCATACAGTTTGTAAAGCCAAGAAGTAAGATTCAGATGCAAGCCTGTTCGAATCTGAAGCTTCTGCTCAAATAAATCAAGAATTTCAAGTCTTGGTGTTGCTTGCTATTTATAGTGCACTTATTTTTGATGGCATCAACTATCATAAAAGTTAAACTGATAATGTATGAAAGGCAATCTGTGAATTCACTTCTAAGAAACAGTGAGAGTGATTCTTTTGCTCCGTACAGGGAAATTCGTCTCAGAAGATACATGCAAATGTAGTACAGAATTAGAAAGTCTTATTTATACTCTGCGGCCAGGGAAATGGCTCTCTCACATGGATATCAAGAAAGCTATGCATTGTTTAAGGGAGGTAGAGAAGATAGTGGAGAAGTCTTGGGCATATGGAATGAGAGTGGAAATTCTTATTTGAAAAAAGACTATGAAAAGATTAAATGCAACTAAAAGACAAAGGTACGAGTATACGAGTTCAATAAGGAAAACATACTGAAAAACTGATGCCCAAAGCTGGTGGATATGCATCAAAATCTGGTCCTTCATACATTACTCTATGCAACCAAAGATTAAAAATAATTTGGACAAATGTAGGAGACTATAAAAATATGCATATCGTTTAATTCAATAATTTCCCTTCTGAGAATCCATTCCCAGAAAATAACTGAAAATACTAGGGGAAAAAATGGAGATGTTCTTTGTAGAACTATCTGAATGATAGCTCTTTAAATATGTCTGTCCAACAGTTGGGTAATGGTTAAATCAATTAATACTACTACTCCCTAGGATTTTATACAGATTTTAAACCTTATGACATACACATTTTTTAAAATACACAGGTTGAGGAATGAAGTACTGATACATGTTACAACATGGATGAACCTTGAAAGCATGCTAAGTGAAAGACGCCAGAATGGAAAAGGCCACATACTGTATGATCCCATTTATATGAAATATTTGGGATAGGCAAATCTATGGAGACAGAAAGTATATTAGTGGGTGCCTTGGGCAGGTGCATGGGGGGGGGATGGGAAAATAGGGAGTGACTGCTAATGGGTACATGGCTTCTTTTGGGGGTGATAAAAATCTTCTAATTTAGTTGGGGATGATGGTTGCACAACTCTGTGAATATAGTAAAAACCATTCAGTTGTACACTTTAAATGGTTGCTTTTAAGTAAAGTGATACCTCAAAAACAATGCTTAAAAAATACAAGTAGACTATTTACTATAATGAAAACCAAGTTATACTAATAAATGAAAAACCCACTAGAAGTAAATATAACCAAATGCCAACAGTCATTTGGCTCCCAGGGTGAATTTATGGGTGAAAACTGTTGCCTTCTCTAGTCCAAATTTTTTATAATGTGATTAGATTTCTTTCATAAGAATAATAACTAAATATAGGGCGCCTGGGTGGCTCAGTCGGTTGACCGACCGACTTTAGCTCGCTCATGATCTCACGGTTTGTGAGTTCGAGCCCCGCATCGGGCTCTGTGCTGACAACTCTGAGCCTGGTGCCTGCTTCTGATTCTGTGTCTCCCTCTCTCTCTGCCCCTCCCCCACTCATGCTCTGTCTCTCTCTTGTCTCAGAAATAAACATTAAAAAAATGTTTTTAAAAAAGAAAAATACCTAAATATAACTAGCAAATAGAAGAATTGTTCTCTTTTACAATTGTGTCTCCCCCTCCACCAAATCAGTCTTCTTTCTTTCCACTTTTTTAAGTACAGAGTCAGAAAATGTATAGTTTGGCAGCTCCTGCAATGCCTTCTGGTGATTTCAGGCCATTCCATACAATTCTATGAATGAAAAAGGCAGCCACATTAAGGGAAAATGTATATACACATTAGCATTCTGGCATATTGAATATACATGTGTTCTCATTTTTAGGAAGTGATAGAAGCAATTGCTGAGTGTGCATTTAAGACGTCACCTTTTCCAATTCTGCTTTCATTTGAGAACCACGTAGATTCGTAAGTATTCCACACATTCAGTGGGGAGTCTTTTTCCCAAATAGGGCATGTTTAATAATTGTTCATCAGATTTAAGACCATTTGATATTATTAATGGTGTTCCTCAATTATGTTATATCTGAAGTGTCATGTTTTCATCTGCATATGATGGGATTCATTCATTCAAATCTCATTAACATAATAATCCAGTGGACTTGTGGAATCTTTTTTCAGGCCACAATAGGATTTTAAATTAAGGACTCCTCTTTTTGCAATGCAGGGGAATAATACATGTCTCTATTTCAATGGGCCACTTTTATAATCCTCCTTCATTAGCTCCTTCTATTGCGTGCAAATTTGTAGTCCATTTTGCCACATGAAAATGACCAGTTCCATACAAGCTGAAGCTGGTGGAGGGAAAGCTATAAATTCTATTCTGTCACCTGCACTTATGCAGAACTCAGACCACCAAATGCTCCCTCTTTCGTCTTCCCATTGGTTGCCCTTGTTTGCTAATATTTGTGAGTTGTTCCTATTTCAAAATAGCTTGCATTTATCGCTAAGCCACACAAAGAAAAGATAGTTTGCCTAAAGTCTTTTATATTCATTTTATCACAAAATACCAGAGTAAGATACATTTATATCTAAAATGTGGGTATTAGTTTACCCTATAGTTGCCCAATTTAAAGTGCTCCAAAATGAAAGAGTCTTCTTTGTATTGAATCAAAATTCAAGAAACTAAAATTCTAGTCCATGGAATTAATGTCTGAAGACTAGTATAGTGTATACCATTGCTCAAAAGAATATTTATGAAGCCCTCTCTTTCATTTCAATGACCTAAGCTAGATTTCTCAACTAAAAGCCAACAGCACCTGTCCTAATTTGGCTCACAGGTTCCTTTTTTCCCCCCTTCTTATTGAAAGTCTTTTCCAGATCACTTATTGATTCCCTTTTTCCAACTAGTTTGTGACACATGCATTAACTCACCAGTTATTTAAGAATTCACTAAAATCTTAAAAGAAACAGTTTGGTCATGCACGAATTTCAGCTTGAGGAATTTCCAAGTACTTAAATGTGATTATTTGTTAATGTATACATGGAGAGAGACCTTACTCTGAAGTAACCAATTTTATAATTATCTGTATTTCTAGTCTGCCCTCAGGAAATCCATATTACATTTACCAGCTCTTGGTTCTGTTTCACTGGGAAACAGTCATCCAACGAATGATTTAATCATTTGGCAGATAGTTTTTCTAACACTTCTGAGGGTCAATTGAAGAGAAAATAATTGATTGTTTCACTGCTATTTCTCTTGGAACTAAAGGGAGCACCTCTTTCGTTGCTGTATTTAATACCTCATTTGCTGTGACAGCTCTGACTTGCGCATGAGCATTTTCTCATCTCAGCCAGTCCGTTTGTAATTGAGCTCTAGCAGTGCTTCAGCGCCTTCTTTCAGGCACTGTCGTTCCCAGACCTGTTGATGTATTACGTCCTTTTTAGAGAAATATCTCTAAATCTAGCACATTTATTTTCTGCGAGAAATGTTTTTGTATAAACTAGACAAGATGAAAAACTATAGTTCCATTCTTGATTCTCACATCTGCTTCATTGAACTTTCCTATAAGGTAACCAGAGAGGTATCAACAACCACTACCACCAGAAACATAACAGCTAATATTTATTGAATTTATATTCTGTGCCCAGCAGCCTTCCAGATATAAGTTCATGTGACCCTCACCACAAACCCAAGTGCTCCTAAGAATAAATATTATTATGATAATCCTTATTTCACAGATGTTGGAACTCATCCCCAAAGAGAATGAGTAACTTACCCAAGGCCATGCAGCTAAGAGGTGACAGAGCTAGGATTCACACCTGGTTGGTCTGGCTTCAAAACTCACACATTTAACCAACGCTATCCCTGTGCCTAAGCAGATACATCAGGAGCCTTCAAAACATCGAATTAAGGCAACCAGAGCATCCACAAGGCAACTGCCTGTAACTGTTCCCTTTTATGTGGTTTGTGACCCTTAACCACAGGATATTTTTTGTGGTTTTCAACATCAAACATACAGAGAACCAAAACAGGGCTTGAAAACGAATCCCTGCATTGTACACAAAAGCCAAAAGATAGTACCACAATACTGCCCTTTCTGGTTTAAAAAATGAGAAATTTAGCTATTAAAAGTTTATTAATAATTCATATGTAACAAAAAAAAACCAAGGACACCATGATATTTACCCCAAACCATCGAGATAATCTGATGGCAGTGAAATACTAAGATCCTGGAGTCTCTCATGAGAGACAGTTGTTTGCTTCACGTTTCCATTGCCTTGAGCTTCACATATCAAAATTGCTCTGCTTCAGTCCTCTTCTGGGAGGACTCACACACCCAAAGAAAAGTTATAAGCTTTCCCTTTGCTGGTACAACCCTGTGCTTGACATGTGGGCCACTCACCTCATTGCTGAACCCAGCGGCAGACATCGTTCTTCACTTGCAGCCCTATTTCCTGCTAACCCTAGAAATTAATCTCCGAATCCTGCTCAACCCAGTGACCCTGGGACACACTTCCCAAAAACATCTGCAACCTGCGTGCCATTTCTAGTGGACCATTTTATTTTCCTGTGTGCTGCATATACAAAATGCCAGATTCAGAACTCTGGTTCAGGTTACAAAAGAAACTCACACTGGAAGAAAGGAAGAAATCCACTAGATCTTCTGGTTTTCTCTCCAAATACTTGAAATTACCTATCTGTGGACAACAAAGGGAAGTCTGCCATGAGCTGCTGGCAACTTCTCCTTCTCCACCTGCTATATCAGAATCCCATAAAATGCAGATTCCTGAGCTGCACTCCCACACCTGATTTTGAATTTGTAGAAATGAGACTTCAAAATCTTAAAAAAAAAAAAAAAAAAAAAAAAAAAAAGGCCCTAGCCAGCTCTGATCCTCCACCTAATTTGTAAGCTAGCATTTTCATTAAAAGAATTCTATACTGAATTCAAGTGAAGTAACCCCTAGTTCTGGTTCAGCCACAGATAATGTGAGATTTTGGACAAAGTCCTTAATCTCCGTGGGTAAGAGCTTCCTCATCTATAGAGAAGGAGGTTGTTTTAGTTCAATATGGGGGGTTTACACCATGACATTTCATGGGGTGCATTCCTTTGTCAGAAAACTGACCACCTGGCCAGGTTCCTACATTTTAGGGGTATTTCATATATCCAGATGTGCCTGCTACGGCCCAAACTCCAAATGTATTTGTGAGTATTTCCTGTCACTTCATCTCCGTGGTAGCTGATGTGGATGCTCTGAGTGCTTCAGGAATTTTTATTCTTGCTCTGTAACTGCAGTGTGAATGTCTTTTACTTCCACAGCTCTGACCCACAAAGTTGCTTTGTTTTCCTCTTTTTCTATTCAGTTTGCTCTCTGCTCTGAGTCCATTCCCTGTCAGGTGGGTGTGTGAGTTTGGGGAGAACGTGAATAGCCTGATTACCAAGTAGCACATATTACTTCTTCTTGGAAAACTGCCTCTTGTTCTCTTCATTTCAGTTGATCTTGAGGTAGATTTTAAAATGTCTAGGTCAGACTTAGATCCTTGTTTCCCGGAGTGTGGTTAATCTGTGGGCCAGTGGCAGCCTCATCATTGAGGAGCTTGTCAGAAATGCAGAGTTGGGGCGGCTGGCTGGCTCAGTTGATAGAGCATGCAAATCCTGATCTCAGGGCATGAATTTGAGCCCCACGGTGGGGGTAGAGTTCACTTAAAAGGAAAAAAAAGAAATCCATAATCTCAGGCTCCATACCGATGCTGCCGAGGAAGCAACATTTTCTTAAGACCTCGGGTTATTTGGGTGAAGTGTCAGAGTGTTACCTTAAACACTGTGGAACTATCCATGTCAGAACTACCCACAGACTTGTTACCAATGCAGGTTCCAGGAGTCCTCTCCCAATTCAGTGAATCAGGACCTGGCCCTAGGCCCCAACACCTGCAGCACTAACAGCTCAGTGATTCTTTACTGGAATAAAGTCAGATTTTGCTCCAGCAAAATCCTTCCTAAAGCCTGGTTTGGGGACGGCCTGACAAAGGACAGAGGACTCTGCCTGCTACCTGCTTAGCAACACCTGGAACATCACCTCAAAATCCCTCCGCTGATGAAAATGTGGCTCCCCTCAAAATCCTAAAACAGGGCATTGAGGTGAAACTCTCCCTCTTTACTGCAAGTCTCTGATCAAAAGAACCCCAAGTTCCAATACTCTAGAAAAACAGCAGCTACATCAGCACCTGTTGACTCTTTTTACTCTATCAGAACAGTTCTCAAACTTGAGGGTGCATCAGAATCGCCTAGAGGGTTTGTGAAGACCCCCGAGTCCTGTTTCCCCAGAGATTCTGACTTAGATTCTGCATTGGAGGCCTTGAGTCTGCATTTCTGACCAGCTTCAGGGGCTGTGGATGCTACCGGTCCATGGGCCACACTTGGAATAGCAAAGCTCTGTGACACATGGTAGTGCCATTCCGTGAAAGTCAGAGGGTTTGGACAGTTTCTTCTGTGTAGCCTGGAGCATGTGGGCCCGGCATAGATGGATCAGCTGAGGAACCTGTAGGCTTGGTTGAGCCCCTGGGCTGGTTATCCTTTGAGCAACAGCATCTGAACAGATGCCCGGGGCTGCTCTGCCAAATCCGCTACTTCTCTGCTTGCTCCCCAGCCTCTAATGAGTTGTTCTGAAACAACTACCCCTATGCTTTTCACGATCCGTTCTCTGACTGGCAGGTTTCCCTCTCTCCTTGACACTGGTGAGGAATATTCTGAGGACCACACAGGCCACACAATAAAGTCTCCTCCAGGTCAAGAAAGGACAATGAGCAAGTGTGTGTGTGGGCGGGGGGGCCGTTGTTGTACAGGGTTTGGCAAGTTCTGTAACCTCTTCTTTGCCTCTCCCTGCAGTTTCAATGAAGCAGTGACCTCAGGCTTCTAGTTGAAACCCAGAGAACTCATTTGACCCCCAAAATATACGCCTTTTAAAAAGGATATAGTGGTTTTCCCTAGGGACCATTGCAATACAATTTGAATCCCTAGAACATCCCCCATCTAGGGCGGGGTGGGGCGGGGAGTCCATGATCCAGGCTTAACAGTTATGGAAGAGAGAAAGAAAATTAAGAGTCACACTTTAGAATTGTTTTGAATTGTGGTAAATAAGGCTTTTTATCACTTACTTATTCTTTTTTAAAATTTTTTTTTTAAACGTTTATTTATTTTTGGGACAGAGAGAGACAGAGCATGAACGGGCGAGGGGCAGAGAGAGAGGGAGACACAGAATCGGAAACAGGCTCCAGGCTCTGAGCCATCAGCCCAGAGCCCGACGCGGGGCTCGAACTCACGGACCGTGAGATCGTGACCTGGTTGAAGTCGGACGCCTAACCGACTGCGCCACCCAGGCGCCCCAGTTATTCTTACTGCAATCCCAGTTTTGTGAAAATGTACTAACATTGTAGCATGTAGAGGCAACTATTGGAAATCAAGTTTGACAGCCTGTAGATCAAACTCACAGTCCATAAAACCCAATGGAATTGGATACCTTTATAATGATACTTAACATTCTACAGAACGAGAAAAAAAATATTATTGCTTTTTAAAAGGTCAAAGGAAGCAGGAGTATTGAAAAATGGCAGATATTCCCTCGTACCGACTGTGTTTATGTGTTAGCCAGCCTGCAAGTTGCCCAGTCTAGCTGGTGGGTGCTGCCTGGTAACTCTGGATCCTCTTACATTCGCCCCACTCTCCTAACGCCTCAAAGGCATCTGCATCCATTACTCTGCTTCATCTTCTTGGCATCCTCTGTCCTTTTCCAAGAACTGTGATTATCCTCATTTTATAGATCCAGAGTGGTTGAGAGCCTGGAGCTCAGTTCAGCAAGCCCTACAGCTCCAGCCTTTCTCTTTCAGATCAGATTCTTACCAGCACTTAGTCAGGCTCACACCACCTCTGCTGCCCTATTATGCACATAAGAGTTGCAGACACCTTTCCTCATGGTGCCTGCTTCTTATCTTCCTTCCAGAATCCCCTCCCAAGTGAACACACTTCGGCCTGACTGCCTTTCTGTGTTTTAAGATTCTCTCTCTCTCTTTCTCTCTCTCTCTCTCTTCCTCTCTCTTTCTTCCTCCCTCCCTCCTTGTCTGCCTCTCTCCTTTCCTTTCCTCTCCTCCCTCACCTCCTTAAAAACATTCCTTTACAGCTAGCTCTTTGTGGGTTAGACAAATCTCAACCAAGAATTCACATGGAGTCATGGCTGAGGTCTGCCCCCAAGCATCTTCCATTTGACTTAGAATCAGGAAATTGAACAAAAGGGACTGAGCCCATAATTCTGGGGCATTCAAGAATCCAGTGACTGGCAAATGACCTGCTGTCCTCTCCATCTGTGTCTATGGAGGCTAGCCATACGAATAGCCTTCACTGTCTCTCTGCATGTGGTATTCAAATTCACAGAAGTCAGGATAGTAAACAAGGGGTTTAGAGTGATACAGATTGGTCTTGAAGGGTAAGTTGAAGAAATCACTTCTTTTTGTAATTAATAACACAAAGTAATCATGTCCAACCCCTTTAAATAAGCCCCCTTGCTTGCTTTTTTTCTCATTTCCCTTAGCCCAAAGCAGCAAGCCAAGATGGCAGAGTATTGCCGACTGATCTTTGGAGATGCTCTTCTCATGGAACCACTGGAAAAATACCCAGTAAGCAGTTTCAAGGTTTATCGCTGAAGGAATGTACATATTAATGACTGGAGTTAGGGGGAGACTTCCTTACATCCTTTCCAAGTTTGTGTTTCTCGGGAAGATTAATTGAGTTGATAATGAAGCCTGACCAGGAGGAAACCGGCAGTGTGCCCCACTGAGGGCGGAAGACATGCATCTGTCCTCTTCCTCTGCTCACTGTCTTGTCCCTCCCCCACTGCCTGACATGACCGGCAGGACTACAGAATTCCCAGAATCACAAATATCTTCCATGGAGACATTCCGGGCCAGACAGGGTTCTGATCATCTCCCATGGAACCTCGTTACACCCTTTGAGAGACATGGTTCAGCAAAATGGGACATTGCAGGTGGTACAATGAGATCCCCACCTGGCCCTGCATCCACTCTTCACTCCCTTGCATGTGCCTTTTGGTGGAACAGAACTCAGGCCTCCTATTGCCAAGCATCCCTGCTTTGGGAAGGAAAAGCAGTAGGAACATCTTAAAGTAGCCTTTCCCCTCTTCAACCCTTTTTCCTCATCTCCACACATTCTTACACAATTTCATACCAATCCCCAGACTTGTTGTAAGCAAAGAATAAAGGACCAGTTTAGGGGAGTTCACTAGACTTGCTAAAAATAACTCACCTTGGGACTTGCACACATAATCTCTGATATAATATCTAACAACCCTCTCATGGGAAATTGATTTTCCCATTAGATGTGCAAGCTTGAAAACACTGGCAATAATGTTTGCAAATAAGGGTAGCTCGAATCTCAGGGCTACAAGGAAATGTGAAACCACCAGCCCACTTGGGCTGATGCCAAGGACATGTGCAGCTTACTACCTAGTTCCAGATGGGGGGTTTGCTCTTTTTAAAATGCATCTGAAAGGTTGGTTCTGTAGGCTTCCATATGACAGACACCCTTCCTGACAGACACCACACTAATTGGCTTCCCTTCTTCGAAAATCCAGGACAAAGCCTTCCTATCTGCCTCAAACCAAAACGGTTGGACTTATGGTCCATCAGAAAACTCATAAAACTTTGGGTTAGCAAATCTCCCAGTACATTTCTGTGGGTCTGATTCATGGGGATTCGTTGCGGAAAAATAAGAGTTCGGTAATTAAAATATGCCTTTCATGAAAAAATAAAGAACCATGAAACAGCCCCCATGCGGGACACACGCTTAGAACAGTCTAATGAGCTGTAATGAACGTAGTAACTAATAATCTAGAAGCTCTTGGTGTCCAACACTGTGCTGGGGGTTTGGGGAGGGGGTCTGAAAGAAAGGGGCAGTATTGTTAAGGAAGGTGCTTTTCTTTTCCATTAGCTGGAATCTGGAGTTCCTCTTCCAAGCCCTATGGATTTAATGTACAAAATTTTGGTGAAAAATAAGAAGAAATCGCATAAGTCATCAGAAGGAAGTGGCAAAAAGAAGCTCTCAGAACAAGCCTCCAACACGTACAGTGACTCCTCCAGCATGTTTGAGCCCTCATCTCCAGGAGCCGGTGAGGGGTTGGCAGGCTCTTGTTCCTTATTACGTGTGGTTTTAAGAATTGCTGCTCTAATTTAACTTAGAAGGAATTTTACATTCCTATTTGGACACACTTTTAAATGGTATGGGTTTTCTGTTTCTGCTGCAAACTTGGTGGCTTCATTAAGACTACACAAATGGTGGGGGGGCCTGGGTGGCTCAGTTAGTTGAACGTCTGACCTAGGCTGAGCTCATGATCTCGCAACTTGTGGGTTCGAGCCCCACTCCGGGTTCTGCACTGACATTGTGGAGCCTGGTTGGGATTCTCTCTCTCTCTTCTCTCTCTGACGCTCCCCCACTCATTTTCTCTCTCTCTCTCTCTCTCTCTTTCTCTCAAAATAAATAGATGAACCAAAAAAAAGCTACACAAATGTATGATCTCCAGTTCTGTAAGTAGGAAGGCCCACATGGGTCTCACTGGGCCAACCTCCAGTTGTCAGCAGGGCTGCTGTCCTTTCTGGAGGCTCTGGAGAATCCTATTCTTTGCTTGTTCCATCTTCCAGAGACCACCCACATTTGTTGGCTTATGGTCTCTTCCTCCAGTTTCAAGCCAGGAATGTCCCATCTCACTTCTGTCATCATACCTGCCTCTGACCAGAGGCAAGAAAGGTCCTTTGCTTTTAGGAACTCACACCATTACATTGGACCCATTTGGATAAACCAGGATAATCTTCCCCAGCTCAATCTTAATCTATCTGCAAAGCCCCTCTTGCTGTATATTCACAGGGCACAGAACATATCCCCAGGACACGGTCATCTGGGGGAGCCGTATGGTTTTGTGGTCTGTCTACCACATCGGCCAAATGTTTGGAGTGACCACATGAGTTTAAGCTTCTCAAGGGCAATGATACCTTAACATTAACTTGGGTCTGGGCACAAGATGTTCACTGAATATGTTCTCATTGATGATATGCTGAAGAGTTCTGGGCAATTCAACTCATCCATATTTTACAGATCTCTTTTAAAATGTAAAAAGGTAAAGGCAATTGAATTATCTATCAAAGTTTCTAGGTGATGTTTAGTATCATTAATTTTCCTTTTAGATTTAGGTTGAAATAGATTTTTACGGCTGATGAGAAAAGAATTCAAGTGGTCACCCCATTTCCTTTGAATTATTTGTCATTTAGTCTGATTTCTTTTTTAGCTTTAATCAGAATCTTGGCAATCTGAAAAGGGCTCTCCTGATTGGAGGGTGAGTAAGTGGAGGAAACTTGAAGCTTGAATCTAGGAAGTTCTTGAGTGGAAAGTTTAACTCACATTGGAACAATCACTTTGGAAAACTGGCAGTATTTGCAAAAGCTGAACACATGCACACCCTCGGTCCCAGGGATTCCATTCCTAGGTATATACCCAACAGAAACGCGTATAGATATTCACCAAGAGAGATGCACAAGAATTGCTCAGAGCAACACTACACAGAATGGCCGAAAATTGGAAACGGGATGACAAGTGCCATCATTAGTTGTGGTATATTCACACCATGGATTAATATGCAGCAATAACACTCTACAACTGCACACACCAATATGGACACAGCTCAGAAACAAAATGTTGAGTAAAAGAACTCAAATACAAAAACAGAATCCACTGTATGACTCCATTTATATAAAGTACAAAAACAGACAGAATTATCCTATGAAATTAGAGGTCAGGAAATGGTTACCTTTGAAGAAATGACTGGAAGGGCATCCAACGGGGCCTCTGGACACTGGTTTTATTTTGTTTCTTGATCTGGATACTGGTTACTAAGGTCTGTTTAGTCAGCGAAAATTCATCCCTCTGTATATATATGGTATGTGTACTTCTCTGCATATCTATTGTATATCAATTAAAAGATTTCAGAATAGGGGCGCCTGGCTGGCTCAGTCAGTTAAGCATATGACTTCGGCTCAGGTCATGATCTCATGGTTTATGAGTTCGAGCCCTGCGTCAGTTGGGCTCTATGCTGATAGCTCAGAGCCTGGAGCCTGCTTCAGATTCTGTGTCTCCCTCTCTTTCTGCCCCTCCCCTACCTGCACTCTGTCTCTCTCTCAAAAATAAATGAACATTAAAAAACATTTTTAAAAAGATTTCAAAATAATTTTAGGTTAAAATGTAAATTCTAGAGCAATCTGGTGGGGAAAAAAAGGTTAACCAAATCAGTGATTTATCTTTTCTTGTATGTTTCCATCTCAATGGCCAATTTCTTTTATGGTTTAGAGTAAAATTCTTACCAACAAATATATAATTATTTGAAAGGTTTTTTGGGGGCGGTAGTTTTTGAGTGTGTATTTCAAGCATTAATACATTATTCTGATTCTTTTTTCAAAACTAACTCTTGTTCTCAGTAAGAATATTGTTTCTGAAGGTTTACAGTTCTTGAAACCCTTGAATCTAGGGAAGAAACCAAGTCTTCCTTTGCATACAGGAACTTGTTTCCCCATCTCCCTTTCCCACTACCAGTTCTCTCCCTTTTTATTAACTGGATGCATAACACAAATAACAATTTTTACAGGCATCGAACGTTATTGCTTAATACAGAGAAGAATAGCAATCTGTTAGTAATTCGGTAGATTTCCTAAGCTAGCCCCATGGTCTGTTGTGCAATCTTTATTTATTGCAGTGGAAAATTTTGGACATTTTAATATGTAGGTAGTCTTTTGAATAATGAGCCCTACTAATTTGCCATTTGGCTTGTAGATGTTCTCTGGTAATGGGAACTCAAGTAACTTGAAAAACATGAATGGTTCTTATTTCAAAACTAATTTACTTATCATGGTGCCTGTTGGCCAGGTGCCTTTTCCAAGATTCATCCCTTTGCCAGTACACTTGTCTTAAAGAACTAGGATAGATTTTTTTTATGGTTCAAGGTTTTATGGTCTTAAGTTTCCTCCAAGATCCCTCAGAAGACTTATGAGGGAGAAACCAGGGTCCTGCTCATAGAGTAAATGAAGACAAACTACTTTCCCACATAAACTAAAGAATTACCTGATGGAGGATTATGAAATTATTGGTGTGTTGTTATATCACATGAAGCACTGTTACATGCTTTTGCCAAACAACCTTTGAAATTACTCAATTAAAAAAAAAAAAAGAATCCCCTCTCTAATTAAAAAGCAAGAAAAAAAAAAGTAAAAAGAACTTGGGGCAACACATTTGATTATAAAAAACAATTAAGTGCCAACCTCCAAAAGAATGTGTTGGTATATAATGAGATATGTTTTCTTTCCAAATTATAATGGATTCCCTGTATTAACACAATGTAAGTATCATAAAGTGGTTGCATGTGCTTTCTTTCAATAAACGAGCCATAAATAATAAGACTTACTGGTCCTGGAAATCTTTTCCCTCTAAAGATACTTCATGAATACTTTGCTCACTGCTACTATTCAGTAATTGATTGAACTTTGCTAGTCAAATGAAAACATTTATAAGCTTTTTGGAAGACATGCTGTGGACACTGTGTCATTTACATAGATTGAACAGGGTTGCGAACTTGCACAAGATTTGAGAGGGGGGAGGACCTAGCCAGTGCAAGTTACCTCATTGTAGAGCCGATATAGCCATCTACTGGGCTTGTACTGTTATGGCACTGTGTGAACGCTGAAAGATAGTAGTCATCATATAATGCCTTCTTTAGTATTTTACTTGAAAATCTTTTTACAAAACTGATATTATCAGGTGAGACTGAGACCCAAGGCTGTGGAAGAATTTAATACTTCCTGCTGGTGTGAATTTTTAAGGAGCGGAATCGTCCACCAAATCTTCAGAGAGGAAAAATAATCCATTGAAATGACTGTGTGTTGGCTAAATATGCAGCTAAATTATGTCTGACCAAAGCAGATTTCCACACATAATTATTTTAAGGGTTCATGCATTTTATCCTGCTTTTTGAAACAGAATGTCACCGTTTTCTAAGATACATGCATTGTTTAAATGAATGACAATGCATCCATCAAATAAGCCTGCAGGCAAATCGTAAGATACAATAGTTACTTTACAATTTTTGTGTCATCAGGTGTGCTGCCACAGCCCTGCCTTTCCTGTCCCAGATCAAATACTCGGCCTTAACTGTGAGGTCCTCTATGGCCTCAGAAAAGTAGCGGTAAAGTCACTGAGTGCTGCAAGCATCACATGGAAGAATCAAGGCTCAGAAAAAGAGGGAAAAGTGGGAAAAAGAGAGTTTATCTTTCAGAGTCCTAGAGACCCCCAAAGACAACGTACACGTCCATATAGGATGTGTGTACCATAGAAAGCTAAATGTAGATGACGCCATATTTTTTTAAACATACTGATAAAAATGTTAAGCGTTTTTAATAGAATTTGGACATTTCAAAGGGTATTCACAAAGTAAATTTAGAGAAAATATCCATATTCCAAATCTCAATACAATTCTATATAATTTATAAAATTTAAATATCCAAATGAATAATTTTAAAGCAGTGTTATGCCAATTTCCAAGGGAATTTTTTGTAATGCACCTGTTAACATGTGCTTCAAACTTGTAAATGTTTGTTTACTTCATGATCTGCTATTAAAATTTGACAGGGGAAGCTGATACTGAGAGTGACGACGATGACGATGATGACGACTGTAAAAAATCTTCAATGGATGAGGTAGGTGTCTAGGAACTGACTTCTGGTCACAGAGGCTCATCCCCTAGTTTGTCAGTCCCTGCTGCGCCGGCTGGACATACAGTTCATGGTCTCCTTCTGCCATCTAGTGGTCAAAAGCGTCACAGTTCATTTTAAACCTGCTACCCTGTTGGAAAATGAAAATGTGCACTTGAATCACTAAAAATGTGCACTTGAGTCACTAAAGGAATAAGCACAGCATTGAGCAAAAGTTCTCTGTGATGATCAATGCTGCCAAGACTTCCTTCCATCAAATGGGGTCTCTGGAAGGTGAATTCAAAATTTGTGACATCCAATGCCTGCTTCAATTTTTGAGGCAATTAAATTGTTGGTCAAATGGCCCCAAATCCAGAGAAAACGTGGGGTTTTGGAGAAATGTTCAGAAATATGACATTAATTCTATTGTTGTAATTTTGAAATGACTAGAGCTCCTTACTGATGATGTAAGCTAAAACACCCCAAATAACTTCATCAGCTAAGAAATATTAATTGCACAGCATCTAGAAGTGAATCTGAGATAAGTCCATTGGAATTTCAAAACTTTGTTTTAGCAAGAGTCTTAATCCAAAAGTTTACACTGAATATTCCCTCAAATATATTGGAAAGTGTCTGTCTCAGGTATAAATAACAAATAATAAGCTGTTCTTACATAATGTTCTTCCTCTTACACTTATTTCCTTTAATGTTGTCTAAAGTTTTGATTAATTATGTTCCTCCACTAAATTTCAAGTTAGTGTCCAGGAGGAAAACTATTAACAGGCCTGGTAAAGTAGTTCTTCCTGGTAATTATTTCAATTGTGCATAAGTTTTATCACTGATTCTTGTCCATTCAAAACTGCCTTACTAATTGGATGGCCCATTTGCAAATGAATATTTCCCAATTAACATTTAACCTAAATATTGCTACAGGCGTTTTCAAAAGAAATCATGTCTGCATGTATTCTCTCTTCTAAAAATGGGAGAGAATATTAGATCAGTCTACAGAGGTCTGTCCATGCCAACACTGCAGTATTGGTTTTCTCCTTTATTAAAAACTTTATCAAAGTGATATGTAATAGCAAGTAATACTAAAGTAACATGAGGTTTTACTATGTGCCAGGTACTGCTCTGAGCTCTTTCACATAAATTAACTTGTTTAATAATCGCAAAAGCTCAATATGCTATTGGGACTGTTTTTATTCTAATTTAACAGGTGAGTAAACTGAGGCACAGAACAGTTAAGTAATTTGCCCAAGATTGCACAGCTTCTAAGTGGTGGGCTTGGAATTTGAAATTAGGCAATCTGGCTTTAGAATCTTAGCTACTAACCCCTGTGCTGTATTGTACTGCTTGCCTGATAGGCACACAGGAACCAAGAAGGCAGGGAGGGATGAACATTTATGAAGAAAACTAATACTTGTTCACCGACCCCAACCTATTTCCACAAGGCAACCTTTTTTTAAAAACAAATTTTTTTTGGTTCACTGGCAGTCAGCTACATACTAATTTTCATCTTGTACAGTGAATTCTTGATTTCTTGATTTCTTAACCTTAGACATCAGCTAAGGAATTTATGCTATGACCAGTGACATATAGCTTAGTGCTTCTCAAACTGTAATGTGCATTTGAATCGCCTTAGTAAAATGCAGATTCTGATTCTGGAGGCCAGCGGTGGAGGCTGAGATGCTACATCTCTAATAAGCTCTCAGGCTGATACTGCTGGTCACCGAGCACACTGGGAGCTGCCCCTAAACACCCCGTATGCCACCCCATATTTGCCTAACATACGAGTAAATTTTCTCCTGTGGTGAATTTTCCTATTGGCGATAATCATTTTCAGAAGAGAAGGGATGGTGTTCTCTCTCGTGGGCCGCTTGATCATTGCCCTGGGAACATAATCCTTGGTAATGTAATGCTGACTCTGGGAATGTCATTTTTATTTCTGCTTCCAGGGTACTGCTGGCAGTGAGGCCATGGCCACAGAAGAGATGTCTAACCTGGTGAACTATATTCAGCCAGTCAAGTTTGAGTCCTTTGAAACTTCAAAAAGTAAGTTTTCCCTGGAGAAGAACCTCTAATGTAACATATAATGAGTGTATCTTAAATTGTTTTTTAATGTTCATTTATTTTTGAGAGAGAGGGAGTAAGTGGAGGTGGGGCAGAGAGAGGGGGAGACTATAAAGAATATATCTTAAATACAAGGTAGTTAGAACAAAGAATGTTACCCTTAACAGAACTATTCTGTGAAGTCTTGAATATGTGCCTGAGTTGATGATTAAAACCATGTAAGAAAGTATTCCATGATGTTACCCCAAAATTCGTCATGGGGCTGTAGGCCACACACAGTTATCTGAAAGGTATTAGGCCAGAGTACAGCTGATTGAGAGTTTCACAGTTGTTTTTGTTCAACAACATAATGGGCTCCTTCCGTTATATAAGAGACAGTGTTGAAATAAACTATCTACCCGCCCCCCAGAAGGGGGGAGCGGGGAGCAGCCAGAGACGTGGTTAACCCTCATAACGAAAAATAGAACCAAATCAATCACTTCACACACATTCCATTTGTCCAGCCTGTTTTATAACATTAACTTCACATCATTTTGTGTTCTCTCTTCCTCCAACTACACATCCATACTGGATGCAAAGAAAAAAGAAATAGCATCTTTCCCCCACCTGAAGAAAAGAGCTCTTTTGTGAAATTGCCCCCCCTTTTTTTTGTATGAAATGTAAGATGCTATCAGGTTAAGAGAATCCTTGAGACATTTTAGCTGCTTTTATGAGTGTGCTTTTAAAGGCAGAATTTCTGCTGAAATATAGCAGCCTCTTATAAGGCATAGTTTTTATTTATTTATTTATTTATTTTTTTTTTTTTCAACGTTTATTTATTTTTGGGACAGAGAGAGACAGAGCATGAACGGGGGAGGGGCAGAGAGAGAGGGAGACACAGAATCGGAAACAGGCTCCAGGCTCTGAGCCATCAGCCCAGAGCCCGACGCGGAGCTTGAACTCACGGACCGCGAGATCGTGACCTGGCTGAAGTCGGACGCTTAACCGACTGCGCCACCCAGGCGCCCCATAAGGCATAGTTTTATAGATACATCAAAATCTAAGCTTCTACCGTACACACTAATGTATAATTGTATAATTTTGCCCAAAGAGCTTCAACTTTATAGTATATGGTACCTGTATCTCTACAATGAGGAATTTAACTTCTAATACAGTTTATATATAAATATTCCAACATTTTTTTTGATTTCTGTAATTGCTGGTGTATCTTACCACAAGTTGTTCAATTTGAAACATCCTAAAGTAGTAATTTTTATATTTCTATAGTTTTTGTTGGCTGTAAAATGAGTTTGCCTAATTCATGAGTCAAAAGCTCCTAAACAACTAGCCAGATTGAGAAAGAACATCCTTCAAACCTGGTAACAACAGCATGGACCAAAGATTTACAAACAAGTCCATTTCTCCTTGTGTTTGATATCATTGTATCACTTTATTTTTTTAAAAGAATACTGTACATCAAAAAAAAATAATACTGCACGTATGTTACAAAGCACCTACTGAATTGACTTAATTTTAATTAGCAGTAATGCTTAAAATAATTAGTCAAATGAAAATAGGTTTTTGATGGGCCAAAATAAGAGAAGTAAGGTTTTCCTTTAGAGCCGATTAAAAATTGGGGAAGATAAGGAGATAGATGGATAAAAGACTCCAGGTTATATTAGAAAGAACAGTGAGGCTTTATTCATGGAAAGTGGGCATCAAAGAGGGGGAAATGCATCAAAGGGAACTCCATTTAAAAGCTGAGAACTGTGCAACCACTCTGAATGACATTTGCCTCAGTACTGTGTGTGTAACACTTTGAATTTTAGTTGGGAAGAGGACAGAGAAGCTGTTGGACTCTTAGACTTTACAAACTAAAATAACTTTGTTTTGTTTCTTCCATTCTAATCAGAAGTTTGGATTCCACTTTCAAAATATTGCTTTTGTATTATATTGAGATATCTAACACATTCATCTCTCCAGCCTCTCTTATCCATCTGAAAATGAGGCCATCAGACTGGAAAATGTCCAAGGATCCTTCTGCTTTGAAATACCCTAATCTTAATGTCACATTAGTTACTTGAACTGAGGGGGTGTGTACAAACTGGGGCAATGACAAGGTGGGGTGTAAAAGAGAGAAAACCAATCTGAATGGATTTAGAACAAAAGAGTCCCCCAGGGTTCTTCGTCTTTTGAAATAGCTTTCATTGACCACTCTAGCCATATCTAAAATCCATTTCCCCATCCTAATGCCATTGTATCCCTAACTTGCATGACCATAAGCAAATCTGACTCAGGTAGTATTAGAAGAGACAGCTTCTTAGAAGACTCAGCTTTGACTGAAGAAATACATATATAAAGTTATACAATGAGGATTCATCGCCCTAACTTCACTGAACATATGCCTCCATCTTACACGTTATAACGTGTACCGTTGAATTTTACTCCTCACCCTTTTTTGTTGTCGTTAACTCAGAAAGAAATAGAAGTTTTGAAATGTCTTCCTTCGTGGAAACCAAAGGACTCGAGCAACTGACAAAGTCTCCAGTGGAATTTGTAGAGTATCCTTGATTTGACGATTGACTGCTGAAATGACCCAGCCAAAGCCGCACGTGCCATTTGTTTGATTTCTGTTTTGAAAAGGAGAAGATGTATGAAATGGCTTATGTCTGATACCTGGGTGTGATGGACAGTTTCTGGCTTCAGATGCATGGCTGAGAGGCGGGGGCTGGCATATGGAAAAGAGAACTGGTCTTGCAATAAAGGAAGCTCAGGTTTCACGGGTATTTTCACACCATCTTTGTCCTTTGGCAATTGGCTTAATCCTTCTGAATATGGTGACACCAGTTTGCTCATTGGGTTAGGTACAGCATGTGTAAAGTGTGTAATATACTTTATACATACGTAAGATATATGTACAGTGTATACACATACATGTAATAGATGTCCAATCAGAAAACAGTTGGAATGATGACAAGGATATAAATATAGAGGCACCTGCCTGGCTCATTTGGAAGAGCATGTGACTCTTGAACTTGGGGTCATAACTTTGAGCCCCACGCTGGGTATAGAGATTACACACACACACACACACACACACACACACACACACCAAAAACTTAAAAAACAGAATATAAATATATATTACTAACAATGGCTTTGTTGATAATTCTGACAACAAAAACCTTTGATTTTTATCCATAAATTAAAAATGAAACGTCTTTAAATTTTTTTATGAAAGCAATAGTAAATGCCTCAAACAGCCCAATTTCATGAAACAAGTCCTAAAATTAAAAAAAAACAAAAGTGACTTTTAGAACTCATCAACAAGAGGAGAGGGAGCAAATGTAAACTCCATAAACAAAGTCACACTATTAAGCATTGACTGTTTTATAGACCTTACATTAGATGTCTTATCACATTTCATCCTCACAATAAGCCTGGAATGTAGGGATTATTCAATCTATCAAGCAGAGGAGGAAACTCACTCAGAAAAGAGCAAAATGACTTGCCCTAGATCCTATAGCTAGCAACTTCCAGAAATAAGGTGCAGGTCCTTTTACACCTAATTTCCCTGCCTGAGCTCAAAATCTTAGCTGACTTCCACCAAATTTGGTAATAGGGTCGTGTTTTAAGAACATAGCATTGTTGAATAGCTACATAGTACTCAGTAACTAAAAGGTTCTCAAGATGGAAAACTGATTACAGTAGGAACTAACATACAAAACAAGGTCAGAACCTTCTGTGCTATCTTGACCTTGCTATCAATCATAAAGAGTACCACAGTCTTGGCAAATAGCATATAGCAAATAACCTTCTCAGAGAAGGTTAAAAAATGAGCAGAAAGCATTTCAAAAACAACTATGCAGTTCACATTATCTGCTTCCGCCAAAGACGTTATCATCCTGTCACGTGCTTTGGCACACTTGAGTTTACTCCTGTGTCCTTAATCGTTAAACCTACCCTCAATAAAATCTCCCCCAAATTACACTGACTTTGACTTAATCGTTTTTTCTTCCTCATTAGTTTTCACCCACAAGGCTCAGCAAGGGTGCTATAGTACATTTATATTATAAAACCACATTTATTCTGTGTGTTCAGAAGTTTTTGACATTTTTCATCCACTAGCCCAATGAGATCATCAATATTTAGTTCATTTCCCAATGGAGAAAGAAGGAAGGTGGCTTCTAAGTTAATGGTATGGGCTAATTATTTTTATAATTGTATTCACTACTTAACATGATGGTCCAGATATAACAAAATGCAGCTCAGCAGGATATATCCAAAAGGAACCCGTGTGGATTCATCCAACTACATGCCTCAGCTCTTCTGGAATGCTGGTTGCCAAATGGTTGCACTTAATTTTCAAACTGTGGGTAAGTAGCACAGTTAAAGCTCATTTCCATTCGGTTAGAAAGCTGTATTTCCAGACTTGACTGAAAAGCAAACAGAAGCAGATTTCAATGAAGTGAAAATATCACTGCAAAAGAAAAATAGCTTTTGAAAATGGAGAAAATATCTTTAATAGTTTATAACCAAGTCTTTATTTCTAGTGGTTCCATATTACTTTCAAACAAAAATCTTTCTGCTTTTTAAAGTAATATGTATATATTGTAGGATATTTGGAAAATTCAGAAAAGTATAAAGAAACAATAAAACTGCCCAGGAACACTGCCACTCAGAAAATCAACACTTAACTTTCAGCTTTGTAATCTGTAAGGATTTGGGGTTATGTATATACATGCTTTTTCATTTGTTTAAAATGTGTATGTATTTAAATGCTATACAGAGATAAAAATTTTAATAGCTGTATATTAAGCACGTTTCACAATTCACTCAAACCCATTTCCTATCTCTGGACATTAGGGAATTTTTATTCTACTATAAATAATTCTCAGAGAACATCTTGAATATAAATTGTCAAGTGTATATCCTAATGTTCTTTTGGAAAAGTTCCTAAAATAGAATTACTCTGTTAAAGTATGTGAATGTTTCAAGAATCTTCGTATAATATACAAAATTGTCCATCAAAAATGTTGGGCATTTACCAAAAAAATACAAAACACTAATTCAAAGGGATACATGCACCCCTATGTGTATTGCAGCATTATTTAAAAGAACCAAATTATGGAAGCATCCGTTGATAGAGGAATGGGTAAGGCACATACGGTATATATACACATAAATATATATGTATGTAGGAATATTATTCAGCCATAAAAAGAATGACATCTTGCCATTTGCAACAGCATAGATAAAACTAGAGAGTATAATGCTAAGTAAAATAAGCTGGGTCAGAGAAAGACAAATACCGTATGATCTCACTCATATGTGGAATTTAGGAAACAAAACAAGTGAGCAAAGGAGAAAAAGAGAGAGACAAACCAAAAAACAGACGCTTAACTATAGAGAACAAACTGATGGTTACTGAATGGGAAAGGGGTGAGGGGATGGGTGAAATAGGTGATGGTGATTAAGAGTACATTTATCATGATGAAAAAAAAATAAAATGATTTTTAAAAATCTGTGCCTTTAACAAATTCAAAAAAAAATGTTACACTGGATTTCTCTTCCATCAGCAGTGTATGATATGAAGTATTCTCTCTCATTTGAGATTTCAGTTAAGTGTTATAATTAAATAATAATAATACTAATAATATTCCAGACAAAATATTTTCTCATTGTTGCTTTAATTTTACTTCTTTGATTATTATTTAGGTTGAACATTTTAAATATGTTTCGATTTTTACATTTGTGTTTTTATAAACTGCGTATTTAGGACTATTGTCAATTTTCTATCCACTTACAACAGTGCTTTTTATATAATGGGCATGTTGTCATATTTCATGAAACAGAAGAGATTGGGTTGATTCATGTTTTATTTTATGGAGTCTTGGCTTACTTTTATTATTGTAGTCTTTCTGCCCCAGGATTAGACCCAGATTACTTCTGTTTCTCTCATGTTTTTTTTTTTTTTTCTTTTAATTTGTAATTTGAGTCTTTCAACCATCCAAATTTAATTTTAGTATATAATCTCAGTAAGAAATCAATCCTTTTTTACACTAAACTGAAATTACTTAGTAGATGTAGCTTTTTGGCAGGTGATTAATTTGGGTCCATTTTTTTCCAGTTATATTCTTCTCTACTAATAAATTTGTCTGCCTTCCTGGAGCCAATAGCTCACTGTTATTATTGTAATGCTTAATAATATGGTCTAATATCTGGAAGTGGAGATTCTCCTTCATGGCTATTAATTTTTAGTACTTGTCTTGCCATTGCCAGTGGGATCCCTATTCCAAATGAATTTAATTTACTTACTATTATTTCCCTTGCCCTCACTGAGAAAGAGATGGGATTGTGCATAAAATCATATTAAATTTACATTAGTTTAATTGTTATATTGTTTCCCTCTCCCCACTGAAAAAAAATATTTTGTTTAAAATCACGTTCAATTTTGAATTTTAAGAAGTATTAAGAAAACGGACACCTTTTATTTTTTATTTTTTTTAGTACTGAAAGAATGTTTTTCTCTTCATTTTAAAAATTCTTACATTGTGTCTCCCTCTTTCTGTCCCTCACCTGCTTGCACTCTTTCTCTCTCTCTCAAAAATAAATATTAAAAAGTTTGTATAATATAAATAAATAAATAAATAAATAAATAAATAAATAAATAGAAATTCTTACATTAGGTCTCTCAGCAAAATCACTTGTCTTCATCTGAGAGATAGTTTCTTTAGATGAAAGCCTTTTTTTTAAACATTATATTTTTAACAGATTGCTTTTGGATATTGATATTTGTATATTTATTTTATAAATAAGTTCATTTTATAATCACCCTTCTAAACTCTCATAATAACTTATTTTGCTGGTAGCTTCTGTTGTTTTTTTCCAGATACACAATCACAATGTAATCACATCTATGTTTTTTTTCCCTTCCTAGTGCTTTGGACTGACCATTCTACAATCGTATTAAACAATAGTATTAAGAGTGGGCAGCTTTGAGTAGATGTTGGCTATGACTGAGACAGATATTCTCTCACACACTAAAGGAGTACAATAGTCCCCCTTATCCATAGTTTCATTCATCCTGGTTTCAGTTACCTGTGGTCAACCAGGATCTGGAAGCAGATGATCCTCCTTCTGACTTACTGTCCGGTCAAAAGTAGCCTAACACTACATCTACATCACAATGCCTACATCATTCACCTCACTTCCTCTCATCCTGTAGGCATTTTATCATCTCATAAACATCACAAAAAGAAGGGTGAGTACAGTACATTAGGTCACTTATCTTAAGGGGTGCTTGGGTGGCTCAGGCGGTTTGAGCGTCTGACTTCAGCTCAGGTCACCATCTCACAGTTCATGAGTTCGAGCCCTGCATCGGGCTCCGTGCTGACAGCTTGAAGCCTGCTTTGGCTTCTGTGTCATGCTGTCTCTGTGCCCTTCTGCTCATGCTCTCTCTGTCTCTCTCAAAATTAAATAAACACTAAAAAATTTAAGCATATCTTGAAAGAGAGACCATATTCACATAACTATTATTACAGTATATTGTTATTATTGTTCTATTTTATTATTATTGTTATTATCGTGCCTAATTTATAAGTTAAACTTTATCATAGCTATGTGTGTATAGGAAAAAAACATAATATATGTAGAGTTTGGTACTATCTGTGGTTTCAGACATCCACTGGGGTCTTAGAACATATCTCCCATGGTTAAGTGGGGACTACTGTATGCACCCGTCCTAATTGACTAATAGTGTTTGAGGGAATTTATGTTAATGTTATTAAATGCCATTTGGCATTTATTGGGATGATGATATATTCATTTCTTCTTTTGTGAGTAAATATATCTCCCAATAAGTAATTATCCTTTTGTTCCTGGGATAAATGTTACTTTCTTGTTGTGTGTTATTTTTTAGAACATACAATTTGCTATTGTAATTTTTTTTACACTTTTGATGTCAATTATTTTTTCAAATCCATCATTTCCTTTCCTTTTTTTTTTTTTTTTTTTTTTGGTATTTTGCCCAATTTTAGTATCATAGTTACCATAGCTTAATAAATTGAGAGATAAAATTTCACTTATTTTCCCTGCTCTAAAAATGATTGCTTACATGGAACTTTGAAATAATCCTACCATTACCTCTCTACCATCCTCCTAAATAGAGATGAGTCATGACTCAAACAATCTAGAACAAATGCAGCTTCCCAGATTCCCTATGACCTTAAAATGTGTTTTTTTTTTTTTTACCTTACAAATTGCAATTCATGTGGACATTCATTTCATACACTGACTGAGTCTTAGGAAAACTTTTAGGAATAAGTTTTGTTCATTAGAAAGGAGTCAATGTGTAATTAGATACAGGTGGTAAGTAAAAGAAATGCAAATTAAAAAAAAGAAATCCTGGGGCCTCCTGGGTGGCTCAGAGGGTTAAGCGTCCAACTTTGACTCAGGTCATGATCTCATGGTTCGTGGATTTGAGCCCCAGGTCGGTCTGTGCTGACAGCTCAGAGCCTGGAGCCTGCTTCAGATGCTGTGTCTCCCTCTCTCTCTGCCCCTCCCCCATTTATGCGAGAGCGCTCTCTCTCTCTCTCTCTCTCAAAAGTAAATAAACATTAAAAAAATTTTTTAAGAAAAATGATAAAATATAGAGTAAAATAAAATAATAAAAATAAAATAAAACAAATTTAAAAAATAATAATAAAGTTATAATAATAAATAAATAAATAAAAATAAATACAATTAAAAATAAACATTTTTAAAAATTTTTTAAAGAAATCCTTTTTCCTATAAATTAAAAAAAAAAAAGAATTTTTTCCTTTTTGGTGAGGTGCAGGGAAGTCCATGCTCAAAAGCATGGATTAGAGGCGTAAAGTGGCATGAGCTTTCTGAAGGACATCTTGGCAGGACATCAAAAAGTACACATCATTTTCCTACAACACATCTTTTGACCTAGAAATTTCACTCCTAAGACTGCCATTAATGATGGATTCAAAGATTTTAAAATGATTTAGCAAATGAATCTATTCAAAAAAAGTTTGCACAGCTGTTAAAAGTAAAGCAGACAAATATTTAGTGAAATGGACATATTACACATTCACAACATATTAGAAGAGAAAAACAGAATATACACCAACCAGTTGGCAGTGGTTCATCTCTAGATTTGGAGTACAGCTAGATTTTTTTTCTTCTCTGTGTTTCCTAAGTTTCTACAAATGAAGAAATATTTCTTTTTAAAAAGGGTAGTAAAAATGGACTATAATACAATCTTACTTTCTTGCTCTAAACATGAATATCATCACAATAAGGTTTGTGTTTTTGATATTCAGACCTGGCTATGCAAATAAATATGGGGATGTATGAATACAATGGGAAAAGTGGCTACAGATTAAAGCCAGAGTTCATGAGGAGACCCGACAAGCACTTTGATCCATTCACCGAAGGCATCGTAGATGGGATAGTGGCCAACACTTTATCTGTGAAGGTATGTACCTCTCTATTACAAAACTGTCACCAGCAAAAGTCTTGAACATTACCCACATTGCATAAAGAAGTAAGTCATCAAAAATTTAGTTGCTAGCAATATCTCCACCTCCTTCTTGCATTTTTTTAAGGACTAATTCTCTCCAAATTACAAGTTTCAGAAGCTCCACGCATGGGATAAAGGGACTAAGCCCTACTCTTTAATAGGATAAATTGGACCCTAAATCAATAAACCAAGTTGGAGAGTCTCCATGGTCGGTCCTTTCTTTTGGTGTAAAGATCATTGACCTATGTTGGAAAAAACCTTCTGGTCTTTTATTTCTCCATTAGTTCTAGAAAACTATCCACACTGAGAAAAATTAGAGAAAAAGTATTCTCTCAGTAAATTGCTAAAGGCTGAATAAAAGCTCTCAATTTACCATTTTGAAAATCAGGGACTTAAAACACATAGTAATGATCCTAAGTAAAAGAATTGCTTCATTAGATATATACCAGACCCTAAAATATAAATTCAAAATGATTTCTGCAGTCTTTGAAATTGATGTTATATCAGATATAATGTTTTTAGCTATAAGAAAATGTTTTATACTATGAATGAAAAATCATCTTTATAAGGAGATTTATACGTGAATTCTATAAGCTCTTGGTTGTTGTGGCTGTTTCATTTACTTCTTTAAAGTTTTATTTCTTTCCTTGTTTAGCTAGATAACTGTGGAACTAAGAAATGTTTTTTATTGGACATAAATGCAATTTTCAGATTGACCTTAAACCAAAGGCATATGAAAAACTTTGTAAAAAAAAAAAGTAACAGTTTTACTAATTTATATCTACCCTAAGCCTATTGAGCCCATTTTTACTTTAAAATTTATGTCACTTGATACTGAACATCAAAAATAAAATTTCAATGAAGTGTCTCAAAATTATATCTTTTGAAATTACTTCACACCATGTATCTGAAGAGTGGAGTTGGCAGAATTAGAGCTTGGAGATTATGTTTATTTTAGGAAATTCTTTTCAGCAAAGGATGTTTAATTCCTGCCGAGTTTGATGAAGATAAACTCGTAAGCATCACACACTGACAAAATGCTATTTTTAGAACCCTTGTCAATTGTTGGTGTAGTTGGATCAAACTAATAATTTTGTTCTTGTCCTCCAATTCATCTTGTTTTGTGCATGTTTTCTTGCTTATTTATTTTTTTTAAATTCTACCATGACAGTGTAAGTAGTTATAAAAATAACATAGAAAGTGAGTTGAGGGAAAACAGTTGAGACCCCAACGGATGTGAACTGTTGCCCGAGTCCAGAATGGAGACACTGTTGCAGTTGTTGGTGTCCTTGGAATGGACAGCCCATCCTGTCTTTAACATGATAGCCAGACCCAAGATCTGGCTCATGTCCGTCCAGTGGCGCCTTTGTTTTGACCTTTTGACATAGACGTCATAGTGCCAGAATGGACTTGGGAACTCAAGAGGTGTTCCACCATCCTATGTTACTGATGGGAACATTGAGGGTTAGTGTCGTTAATTTAGCTAAGGACCTCTGCTTTAATCGAACATCTTAAGCACACAGAATCCTTGGTGCATCTGATTTCCCAGTGTGACTCACATAACCTGGAAGTTTCAAATATATAAAATGTCTGCTAAGTTGTTCTCATGTAGAACCTCAAATTAAACAGAGAATGTTGCTAGCAGGTCCCACGCATTCAGGCTAAAGAGAACATTCAGGAAAAATAAGTTATCTTGGGCAAATTCAGATGGCTTCTTCCTCGTTTTTCTCTCTAACCTGTTTGGAATTTCTGACCACATCAGCATGTAGCTACTGGCCTTGCTGAGCTGCTGAGAGCCATTCTCTGGCCACCATTGTGTCCCATTTCTAGCCCTGACATCATCTTGATAATTCTGTCCTCTTTCACAAACTTGAGCTCAGAAAGCTCTTGGCCACCAGAATATGTGATTTTAAACTCTCTGTTAACTCTACAATATCCATAAATTTTGTGGCTAGGCAAGGATACCCATAATTGTGTGGATGGCTAACAAGTTGGGGTTAGGAGTGATGATAAGCTGGACTAGACAGTTTAAGTTAATATTTGGTTTTTGTTTTTATTATCATTGTGGCTTTGCTAAGGTGAGGTTTTTTTTTCCTCTTGTAACCTCTTTAAGTATTAGAAAAACCTTTATATTTAGTTGGCTCTGAAGATCAATCTTCAATATTTAACAGATGTATCTCAAGTACAAAAAGTATAATCTCATCAAATTTTTGGTATTTGTTCATTTATTTCCTCCTATACAACTTTGTCTTATTAACTGACTCCTTCTAAACTCAGCATTTTCAAGGTTCCTCTACCAGTTCTTTAACCAAATGAAAAATTATATTTGTACATTTGCCTCTATTTCATTTTGGTTATAATTCTACCAACCAGCATTTGTACCTCCCTAAAGTATTCTCTTATATCACTTATTCATTTATCAAGACTTCCCTTTTTATTGTTTTCTAGATTATTTCAGGTCAGTTTCTTTCTGATAAGAAAGTTGGGACCTATGTGGAAGTGGATATGTTTGGTTTGCCTGTGGACACAAGGAGGAAGGCATTTAAGACCAAAACATCACAAGGAAATGCTGTAAATCCTGTCTGGGAAGAAGAGCCCATTGTGTTCAAAAAGGTTGGTCACATATCCTGGATATGAGATATAAATGCATATTCTAGGTGTTTCACTCTGAGGGAAAAATTACATGAAGAATTATTTGTAGCTTCATTTGGGAATTGACACATTTATAAAGCAATAGCACTTTGGGGGACTATCTTAAAAGCTATTCAAGATCTCTGTGAATCACTTGTTTGGATTTTCAGAATTGTGTTGTGAATCAATTAATTCTAGTATACCTCATTTGGAAGACCAGAAAAACATATAAATTAACTCATATCCTCTCATAATACAAGTGATAAATGATACATTTTCATTGTAACTCAAATGAAGTGGGAAGCAAGGAATAATATGGTAGCAGAGAGAAGGAAGTCTGTACTTTCTTAAAAAAGAATATTAATTAGGGGCGCCTGGGTGACTCGGTCAGTTAAGCATCCGAATCTGGCTCAGGTCATGATCTCACAGTTTGCGAGTCCAAGCCCTGCATCGAGCTCTGTGCTGATAGCTTGGAGCATGGAGCCTGCTTCGAGTTCTGTGTCTCCCTCTCTCTCGCACACTCACACTCCCCCGCTCACACTCTGTCTCTCTCTCTCAAAAATAAACATTTAAAAAAATTTTAATATTAAAAAAATTAAACTTCATGTAATCTCTAGCCTCTGGTAGCTGATCATTCTATCTTGCCTGGATTCTCTCTGATAGAGTTAAAACCTTTTCTATATGACTGGGCCTTCTCACTGCCTTCAACAAAAAGCAAATCTTCTTCACACATGCTTGTCACACAAAGGAGGACAGTAGTCCAGTAAAAAGTGGAATAGACTATTTACCATGCCCTTTGCTTTTAACTGGCCAAAAGATCTACAAAGGCCATCTTCTGCAAAGAGAGTTTTGTGTTAAAGGTCTCTGTGCTCCCACTATTTTAAATATGTTAATTGGATTTAATAACAGTGTCTACTTCATAGAGTTATTAATACATATTTTCTTTTTAAAAATTTTTTAAAATATTTATTTAGTGGGGAAGGGGCAGAGAGAGAGGCAGACACAGAATCCAAAGCAGGCTCCAGGCTCTGAGCTATCAGCACAGAGTCTGACGCGGGGCTTGAACTCACAAACTGTGAGATCATGACCTGGGCCGAAGTCGGATGCTTAACTGACTGAGCCACCCAGGCACCCCAATAAGAATTTTTCTGATATAATAAAAACATTTATAAAATATCTGGCACTTTGAAAATAGTCAATAAATGTTACTGTATTCTTCTTACCAAAAGTAAGTTTTTAAGGGTACAATTAGCCCTATGTTTTTGACACATGTTTTACATTGAAGGAGGAAAAATGAGCAATTTTTTGTTGATTATTTGGGAATTATTTATAAAGCAATCTCACTTTGAAAGCTCTCCTAAAAGCTATTCTTTTGTACTTTTGCTTTTGCTTTGAAAGTATAAAAGTAATTTGCTTTGAAAATGTAAGAGTCAATGCTCAAATAGTGATAAGACTACTAACTTTATATTTAAACATATATTTAAACCTTTATCATTTCCATCTTGAGAATGTTCATGTCAAAAGTAAATGGTCTAGGGGTGCCTGGGTGGCTCAGTCGGTTAAGCATCTGACTTGGGCTCAGGTCATGATCTCACGGCTCGTGGGTTCGAACCTGCATCGGGCTCTATGCAGACAGCTTAGAGCCTGGAGCCTGCTTCGGATTCTGTGTCTCCCTCTCTCTCTGCCCACCCCCCACCCCTGCTCGTGCTCTGTCTCTGTCTCTCAAAAAAAAATAAACATTAAAAAACTTTTTTTTTAAAGTAAATGGTCTACATGATGAACAAATTCCTCATCAGGACAAGGTGATGAGACATAGATGAAGCCATATCACTGGTAATCCTTTTGAAAATCAAAGTTATAGAGCAACAACTTACCTTTTTATCAGTTAGTTAAGTAGAAACTTCTATGTGAATTTGGAAGCACAGGGCATGTTAGAATATTACCTTTCTAATCCTTCCTTGCAGTTATACCTTCTTGTAACCACGAGTGTCCTTAATGTCCCTCTAGGTGGTTCTTCCTTCTCTGGCCTGTTTGAGGATAGCAGTTTATGAAGAAGGAGGTAAATTTATCGGTCACCGGATCTTGCCTGTACAGGCAATTCGGCCAGGTACGAATAGTGTGGTGAGAAACTATTTATCAAAGTTGTAAAGAAAACCATCACTGCCATCTGTGATTATTAAAACATGATTTAGAAAACTATCTGAAGACTCGATGCCTTATAACAAGTGTTTTATCTCTATCTATGCTCACAGGTCTGTGGGTTCACAGGGTTTGGCTGGGCTCAGCCACAGCTTCAGGCTGTGGTCTGGAGTTAGGTCTGTTCCACATGTGCTCATTCAGGGGCCCAGGCTGAAGGAACAGTGGCACTCACAGTGTGGACTTTTGTGGCAACCCGCTGGAATGCAGAAGGTCAAGCCTGACTCTGCAAGTTCATTTTAAGCCTCTGTTTGCACCACATCATTAACAAAGCAAAGCATATGGCTAAGCCCTAAGTCAAGATATCATGTAAAAGAATTTGGACCAATAATTCAGTCTATGACATGCAGTTTTAAATTCTCTTTTGTGGGGAAAAACATGATTGGGAAGGAAAATGATCAGAATTGACATTATTTTCCTGTCTGCTGAGAAAAAGAATATCACTCAAAACCATGCAAATTAAAATGAGAAAGAAGTGACCTGTTTGTCATCCAAAGTCATCTAAGATAAACACTTCCATCACATAGATGTTCCTGTGTTGTAACTAACATTGTGGATAAAATATGCAATGCACAGTATTAATGTCACCTTCCAGGCTATCACTACATCTGTCTGCGGAATGAGAGGAACCAGCCTCTGATGCTCCCAGCTGTCTTTGTCTACATAGAGGTGAAAGACTATGTCCCAGATACATATGCAGGTAAAAAACCTGACTCGAGGGGATATTTCCATATGGGGCCATCCATATTTTTGTGGGTTAGTGGAAGGAAAACTGGACCAAAACTAGGCAGGAAATTCTGGCCTCAGAATCGCTTCTATTTGTGTATGTATGTTTATTAAATTGCTCAAAACTTTGTGAATAAGTTTTAATTTAATTTCACTTAAGTCCCAATAAAGTATTGAGCATATTTATCTACTACTAGTAGTATTCTTTTGGGGCCAGCACTTTCTAATCCAGGCTACCTGGTACTACAGCAGTGTATCTAGGTCTGTACAATGAATTTATCTTCAGCCAGTTTTAGAAGCCAGGTCCTTTTCGTGGGTGAGATTCTAAGTTTAGAGGAATTAACTTGTGACAATGTCAACCAGGAATCATAAATTTAAATACTTACAATGTTAAGTAGCCTAGTTGTAAGGTACTGGGGAGTGGTGGAGACTATGGCAAACTTGGAGCACATGTCCATCCAAAGATGGCAACCATAACTCACTCCAGGTAGACAGAATCACATGTGAATGAGTCTCGTACTGCCAAACATTTGGATTGTTTCAACAGTCTGGAAAACAGGTTTTTTATGTGAAAGGTCTTCATTTATGAAAGACCTATTTGGGCCAAATAAGACAAGTGTGTGGGCCATTGCTGGAATGGATGGACCTCTCAAGAAAAAAAAAAAAAAAAATACAGAGCATTGAGGCATCCCAGGTTGGGGTCTGTCCAGTTTGGTTGTCAGAGCTGAACTCCTTTGAGTTTTATCTTCCTGAGGTTGTAGCAAAGAGTCTTGACTCTTGTCCATTTCCAAAATATTGGATGGGTGAGTGGGTAGTTACATGGTTAGATGGAATAGTGGAAGATCGATGATGAATCAGTGGATGGGTGGGTGAGTAGACAGGATGAATGAATGCATGGATGGATGAGTAAATGGATGGATGGTAGGTAGGATAGATGGATGGATGACTGGATGGATGAATGAATGGTGGATAATCAATATATCTAAGACCTTTGATCCTAAAATGTCTCTTCCGTATTTAGATGTGATTGAAGCTTTGTCAAATCCAATACGATATGTGAATCTGATGGAGCAGAGAGCAAAGCAACTGGCTGCTCTGACACTGGAAGATGAAGAAGAAGTAAAGAAAGAGGTGAGAGAGTGTTCTAATCTTATGCATGGCATTAAGCATGATTTCCACACCCACTGGCTGGCTTTGCTTATGTAACATCACACCTCAGGAGAAGAAAATAGCACATTGGAAAACCACTTTGATGGAGCTCAGCATTAACTCATAAAACATCTACATGATTGACTGTTCATATTTCATTCTCTTCTGGTATTCTGTGGCCAACACCAGCATCATATTTTGACTACACTGAAAAGTCCACATCTTGCCATTTCAGGTGAAAGTTTCTAACTGATTTCATATTGATTAAAGGTGATTAAAGCACTTAGAAAAGAAGATGATCATCAAGTCATTTAGTATTTTCTTTTGTCTTTAATCTAAAGTGCAGGATTTTCAAAGTGCTTTTGTGACTTCTTAGAATACATAAAGTACTTAATACAAATACTTGGTGCATAGTATTGGCCATAAAATATTTAGTATTATTATTTCATTTTATACTTATATATTATATTTCCAAATAATTGGTATATTTTTCTAAATTAGATGTCACAATGCAAAGAATAATTAAGGAAGTTCTATAAATATTAGAAGTGAAATATAAAAATATAAGGCCTCTATGTAGACTAACAACCCTTTAATTTTTAAAAAAGTGAAATATGATTTAATGATTGAAATGATACCAATATTAAACAGAGTGAAGGAAATGAGCTCTTTTTACATTTCACTTGAATATTCAGAGGATAAATTCATGGAAAAAGATGGGAAAAAATGGAGGGAGAACTATCAGAATGGGAAAAGCATTTTGAAAATTGTTTGGATAACTATAATACCAAGTCCATTAAAGTTAATATTATTTATTAAATTGATTTTTTCTTATTCCAAAAGAAACCTGGGTTTCTCATAGAAAAAATTTTAAATTAAAAATGATAAAAGAAAAATCCCAAAGATATTACCTATAAATCAAACACCTAAACCACCCAGACTTAACACTGTATATATGGAGTGTATATGTACCTAGTCTTTTTATGCACAACTGTTACTTTTTCATAAAATGGGACAATATTCACAATCTGTGTTTCAACTTTTTATTTTCACATACTGCGTACGACATAACCTTTAATGACTTCATCATAGTCTTCTGTCATATAGCCATATCATAATTTATTTTTCCAGTCCCCTATTTTTTTTTTTAATTTTTTTTTTCAACGTTTATTTATTTTTGGGACAGAGAGAGACAGAGCATGAACGGGGGAGGGGCAGAGAGAGAGGGAGACACAGAATCGGAAACATGCTCCAGGCTCTGAGCCATCAGCCCAGAGCCCGACGCGGGGCTCGAACTCACGGACCGCGAGATCGTGACCAGGCTGAAGTCGGACGCTTAACCAACTGTGCCACCCAGGCGCCCCTCCAGTCCCCTATTATTGGATATTTGAAGTGCTCCACTATTTAAACAGACCTTCAGTGAATATATGTAAATACATTTTTGAGCATACCTATGGTTATTTACTTGTTTTCTGTATAGAATTTTAGAAATTTTTGATTTATTGAGCTAATAATTGAGCTTTTGATATTGAGCTAATTAAACATGAAAGGGAAGGGAAGGGAAGGGAAGGGAAGGGAAGGGAAGGGAAGGAAAATATTTAACATAAGAGTCAAATTTTCCAGGGCTGCCTGGGTGGCTCAGTGGGTTGAGTGTCCCAACTCCTGATTTCAGCTCAGGTCATGATCCCAGGGTCATGGGATCAAGCCCCATGTCATGCTCTGCGATGAGTGTAGAGTGTGGTTGGGATTCTCTCCCTCCTTCTTTCTCTGCCCTTCTGTCTCTTCCCCACTCACATGCACACATGCACACACATACTCTCTCTCTCTCTCAAAAAAAATAAATGAACGTTAAAAAAAAAAGTAAAAATTTCCAGGCTCTTATTTACACTGGTGGCATCATATTCTATAGGATCAATAGACAGTGAAATTTAAAGTTAGACTAGTAAGTTTCATAAATAATGCCACATACCTCACGTATGCCATAATTAGGGTTACAGGAAAATTTTCACTGCCAAAAAATTATGCCTAACAGAAGATATGAATGTACTTCCAAAGTTATTTGTGCCTGTAACATCTATTCTTAGCATCGGCAGAGGGGGGAAACAAAACAGTGAGAAACACTTTAGCCCCCTGCTTGAATTTTGAGGGGTTAGTCCAAGCACTCACTGCTCGTGTGGGGCCCACATCTGGATGGGTCTTCATATGCTGCAAGCAGGTGCTACTGGGGTCCTACCCAGATCTTCTTTTCAAGGGCTGCCTCACCCACTGCTGCAGGTGTGGGCTACAAAGGGCTTGTGGCCATAGACTTCTCCAGAGGACTGGCCTGGGCTGAAAGGAGCTACCTTCCTGGAGATGTCTGGCAGGTTATTCTGGGAAGGGGGTGACCCATGCCCAGCAACTGAAAGATCTAGGAGAATAAAAGCCTTGGTCCCTTGCTGCTCGGTGGACAACTTCTGTGATGCAGTTCACACTCCTGAGCCCCCACTGGATCAGACTAAGGCAGGACTCAGGCTGAGACCATATTTCTCTTTTTTTTTTTAAGTTTATCCTTTTATTTTGAGAGAGAGAGAGACAGAAAGAGAGAGAGTCAGAGAAAGAATCCCAAGCAGGATCTGCATTGACAGCACGGAGCCTGACACGAGGCTCAAACTCACAAACCATGAGATCATGACCTGAACTGAAACCAAGCATGGGAGACTCAACAGACTGAGCCACCCAGGCGCCCCTCCCCTTTTTTTTAAGCTGAGACCACATTTTAACTTAATCTTCTTTCCCTGTCTTACCCTGCTTGCTTCATCTTCCTGCAGTTTTCTCCTGAGAGCAGTGTCTCAATAAATCATGCGTTCAAGCACCCCGTGTTGAATTCTGACTATAGGGAATGCAACAATGCCAGATAGCTGCTGCTTTATACTTGAAGTCAAGGATGAATGCCCTTTCTGAATCTTTTGCCTGGGAACCAGAATTTGAATGTTTGACAATAGTATGTCTTTAATTCTAGTGGTTCTTCACAGATCATAGTACTTCTCCCCCCGCGATAGTCTTTGAAAAGATTAAGAGGAGAAAGATTCAACTAATTTCTCATTTTGCTCATGTAGACACCAATATGGAAGCAGAGGCTCTCCTTAGAAAGTTACAAGAATGGGTATTGAGGAGGGCACCTTTTGGGATGAGCACTGGGTGTTGTATGGAAACCAATTTGACAATAAATTTCATATATTGAAAAACATAAAATAAAATAAAATAAAATAAAATAAAATAAAATAGAAAGTTACAAGAAACTTTGGAACTCTTTTCTACCTTCTTTGGCTTTCTAACATAAAATATAAAATATAATATAACATAAATAAAAGATAATTCAAAGTAAAGATAATTTATGTAGATGTTAAGAATCATTAATAACATTCTCCTTCAATTAGAAAAACAGGAATCTCTTTAATCAACTGGATATGTTTTATTTTCTAGGAAATAGAAGTTCAAAGAAAGCATTTGCAAGTTAAATTGCATGTACTATCACTATCTAGAAACAATACTTTTTCTATCATCAGTTTCTATCTATTCATTAGCTAGGTTCTCCAAGAGTGAACACTCAGTTGAAGAGAACGTTTCAAGACACTACCAATTTCTCCTTGTATAGTACAAAAATTGACATAAAAGTCTCCTAATGGGGTATTTTACTGATGCACCAGAGACCATTTTTCTAATGTCTGCAAAAAATGTCACTCTGACAAATAGGAGATCCACGGCCTTCAAGATGTCATGGATTCTTTCACACTGCCATCCTTTCAAAGCCTTATTTTTGCACCAGATATCACATATCAAAAATCTATGTAGAAAGGATGCAACACCAATGGATATAAAATATACAGAAGTAGCATTTTAGGTCAACTTTATTTTTGTTTCGCCTCTAGCAATAGTGATCAGCAAGGATTTTCAGTAAATGTATAATGTTGGTTAATTGAGAAGATATTTAGACATTTCCAGTTTTAGAAATAATTTTAGAGACATTGAATTCCATAAATTCCATATGGTCCAACAGAGAAAATATAATTTTTTCTTCCTTTGAAATGTCAAAACCTTAAGTGACCTCATTTTTGAAGCTGGAGGGAAAAAATCATTTGCCCTTACCATGTAATGGTAGGAAGGAAAAGTCATTTCACACCTTTGAACACCGGTGTGCCCTTTATCTTGTCTTGTAATGATGTAAGTTTGTTTGAATGAGGCCACTGAAAATAAGTAGCTGTGGTTTTCTCAAAAGAAAATTCTATCTAGGACATGGCAGGCACTGGAGACACTATTTTAGCAGCAAAGACTTTTTTAGTATAATCCTTTTAACTTGGTAGTTATAAAGGTCATTTCTATTTGAAAATTAAAGACTTCATTGGACTGCAAAATATTCCCAGATTTGTAAGACTTTAATAAATTATCTTCATAGAGTAATTTGCAAACCGAATAAGTAGGCAAGTTGAAAATTCCCCCATGCTTTGAACACTACACATTTGTCTCAGATCATGTGAAAAGATAGATAGATGATAGACAGATAGATAGATAGATAGATAGACAGATAGATAGATATCCAACATATATTTATGTAATAATAGAGATTTGCGTGGTTGGATTTATTTTTTCTGTAAAAACAATTGTCATTCAGGATGCTGGGTTAATAAGGTTGTGAAAAGCTGACTAATCTTAATTATAACAAAGGCTTTGTAATATTCATAGTTATTTCTTTATTTTAAAAAGGTATATATATATTTTTTTTAAATAATAAACCACACACGTACACACAAAGGCCCTCATTAGTCTTGCAGAAACTGTTAACATTTTTGCTGTATATCCTTATAGCACATTTTCATGTATATATATTTTTCTTTAAAAAAAACTATTAATTTTTAAAAATGGTTTCACAACCCTACTGTTTTAATGTGCTTATAGAAATGCCTAATGAGACATCAGTAATACTCCTTCTTTCTTATTTTTAAAATACACCTGTAAAGAGAAAGAAGTAAATATCCAATGTATTGATTACAAAATGTTATGTGACATTATTAATGTCCAAATGCAATATTTAAACATGTCTTGTTTTAACACGTCAGGATATGCAGAAACATTTTACTGAGTGCTTACTATGTACATAGCACCGTTCTGAGCCCTTTATTTTATTAACACACTTAAGTCTTAAAATATCCATACGTCTTAGTTACTATTAATATCCCCATTTAACAGATGAGGAAACTGCGGCACTGGGAGATTCAGTTCCTCAGCCAGTGTCACACAACCAGTAAGGAGCAGAGTTGGTGTTGAAATCCAAGCAATCTAGCTCCGGGAGTCATATTCTATACCAGCATTTCTAGAAGTCCATTGTGTAAACCAGGGCCTTATGATAAAATGCTGATCCTGGTTCAGTAGGTCTTGGGTAAGGGAGAGGCTCAGCATCTCTCATAAGTAAGTGACGGGGTAATGCATGTAGCATACTTTGAGTAGCAAGGGTCTATACTACACCCTGTTGTACTAGCTCAGTAACAACACTGAAATATTCTAGCAACCTTTAACAAGAACTAGCCCTTCATTCATTGTTCTGCCCTCTATTGCATGTTGCTTGGCTAACTGAGCACAGAATAGAAGACCTTTACCTTAAATAGTAACATCCTTGGAGTTGGATTTTTGTTGAATCAAATGTCAAGATTTCCTTCCCCCACTTTAAATCACTCGATATTACTGTTCTGCAATAAGTTAGGTTTATATATGTAGATTCTATTTGAGTAGTTTGTACATTGTCTTCTCCAAAATTCGTTTACCCCCCAACTCAAACCTTCTAAGTTATAAAGGCTGCTGCATTCATTCACCAAATGTTCATTTCCACCCTTGGAGAAAGTTATGATCTAAGACAGAGTACATGATGCCCCAAACCTTGCTCAACCCTCAAGGCCAAAATTTTTATTCTGAAGAGTTCCCTCTGTCATCTGTGTGTATTATACAAGTGAAGGTGGGGGAGTGGCCTTCATCTCATTTTGATGGTGAAAGGGATAGTTGTTTAGTAATACCAAAATTTCATTTATTCCAAGAGGCCTATGTTTTAAGTTGTCAGACTCATGTGTTCTTATAAGTGAGTTGGAATATATCAAAAATAATTTATTTCCTTCTTCAGTGTATGACACTGTGGGCATCTTCGATGAGATCTGATTATTTGACAAGAAAAAGGTTTGATGGTCTGGTGTGAATTTCCCCAGTAAGATAACAACAGCAAAACCCAACAGCAAAAAATTCAAGGTGGTACTCTCATAAGGTTACAGTGTTTAAGTCAAGAAAACCTGGAATGTCTTTTAATACTTCTAAAACAGAAGCATGGTACCTCATCCATGGTTCAAGAATTTGGTGCTGAAATCAAAGATGAGGTTTGCTGGACAGTTTGGAATCTCTTTAAATGAAAAATTTACTCCTCAAATAATAATTTAGCAAATTACCAACTTATAGAAACAATAGTTGCTCACAATCCCTGAACTTAAAGCCTCCCATAAAGTAGGAAGAGAAAGTTTGCCTTTTTGGAGATGATCTTTAGATAATGACACCATCCCTTTCATTTCTGTACAGGTTTGGAGTTTATTTTATTTTAGGCATTTTATTGGGTGCCCTGGATAAAACTAAGCCATAATACATAACATGTAATCCCCATCTTTAAAAGGGAACAGTTGCTTATAAGGGTAGATTGACTTGCCTAATATCAGTAGTCACAAAATAGAGGAACAAGAGTTTTTTTAAATGAGTTCTCCAGAGAAGACCCTTATATGCATTTGATTTGAAATTACTCAATGACTGATTCAGTTTCACTGCTTTCACAAACCTCCTCCATTAACAATTTTTTAAATGTTGATGAATTTCAATAAGGAGCTTTGGGTTCATCTGCCTAAAACAGCAATACATCCAGAAATTTGAATATTGGAGTCCGTGCCATGTCCCCTACCATAGGGACTGTAAAAGTGTGACTCTCAATGACAAGGTTTTTTCACTGTCTAGAGCAAGGCCTCTCAGATTTTAATGTGCATACAGATCACCTGGGGATCTTGTTACAAAGCAGATTCAGATTTAATTGGTCTGAAGCAGGGCACAAAATTCTGCATTTCTAACAAGCTTCCAGGTAATGCTGATGCTACTGACCTAAGGACCAAATTTTGAGTAGCAAGGCCCTCAGACTTAAGCATCTGTCAGAATCACCTGGATCACTTTTTGTTTTTAATTTTTATTTTTGAGAGAGAGAGACAGAGAGACAGAGTGTGAGTGGTGGAGGGCCAGAGATAGAGGGAGGCACAGAATCCAAGGTAGGCTCCAGTCTCTGGGCTGTTAGCACAGAGCCCCACGCAGGGGCTCAAACTCACAAACCAGGAGATCATGACCTGAGCCGAAGTCAGAGGCTTAACCGACTGAGCCACCCAGGTGGCCCATTTCTTAAAGCACAAATTGCCAGGCCTCACCCTGAGAGTTTGTGACAGACCAGGTCTGGGGCAAATTTGCATTCCTTTTTTTCTAAGTTTATTTATTTATTTTTAGAGAGAGAGAGACCCAGCGAAGGAGGGGCAGAGAGAGAGGAGAGGACAGAGGATCCGAAGTGGGCTCTGTGCTGACAGCAGAGAGCTAGATGCGGGCTCAAACTCATGAACCTTGGGATCATGACCTAAGCCAAAGCCGACACTTAAGGGACTGAATCACCCAGGTGTCCCTGAATTTGCATTTCTAATGAGTTTGTAATGATGCTGATGCTGCTGGTGAAAGAACCACCGATTGAGAACCAATTCTTTGGAGCCCTACATCTGTGTCTTACAAGGGGCCCTCCCCACGTGGAATTAAAAAGCCATTATTCCAGGCACTCTAAAATGTCAGCTTAATCACAGAAACCCAAGTAGGGCTCCAGGAGAAACTCTCTTCTTGGGGAGTTGTCCAGGATCTGTTCTGTGAGCAATTGACCTTAGTCTTTGCCACATGATTTGGCTTAGTTAGTTGGAAAGATCCATTCCCACAAGATGAATGTTAAGGGCAGTTGGTCTAATATGCTTTAAAAAGAGTCCATGATTTATGCCCACCTATAAAGAGCTCATTTCTTCTGATTTCTTTGGAGACTATGTCAAGTATTTCTAATAAGTTAAAGTTGGCAGGAGCAATAACATATATAACATATATAAAATAATATCTCCCTTTAATCTTTCTGAATAAACTATTGTCATTATGAATTGATGCAAATTCTCTACAGACAAGAGAACAGCATCTTCATTCACTCAGTGATTTGTTCATTCAAAAAAATTGTTTCCTTATGCTAGCATAACAATTAGGTGGTTCTTTAGTTTCAGGAACTTGTCATTGATAGTATATCTAGTGATTATGCATAAGCAGAAAATAAAATGTGGATTTCTTCATTTATTCATTCAATAAAAAAATTTTTGAACACAACTTTGTCAGTCACCATGCTAGGCATTATATACTATATACATATAGTGATGAGAAAAGTCAGATGCTGTCATAGGCCTTACATAATCTAGAGGAAGAAGTTAACAATTAAAATTCATGCATATACATGTAAACTTGCAGCTGTCATAAATGTTTCAAGAAAGATACCATGGGAATACTGATGATTTTTTCTGTGATCACAGATACGACAAAAACTGAAGTCAACAGATGAATTTATTCAGCTCCTTAAAGCTGTCTTCTCCTTCTAACTCACTCTGGTAGATTTTTCAAAGTATGGTTTTGCCATCATTTATTATAAAATTTTTCAAACATACCCAAATGTTGAAAGGATTGTATAATGAGTATCTATATATCAATCACCTGGATTCCACAATTTAAATTTTGATGCATTTCCTTTATGACATCTATAGCTATCTGTCCATCCATCCCTCTATCCATCCATTATTCTATCTTATTTTTTGATGCATTTCAGAATAGTCTGCAAATATTAGTATACTCATCCTGAAAGGCTTCAAAATACATACATCAGGAAGTGGTTTTTAGAAATGTTTTTGATTCCTTAGAAATGTGCAGTAGAGGGGCGCCTGGGTGGCTCAGTTGGTTAAGCGTCCGACTTCGGCTCAGGTCATGATCTCACAGTTTGTCAGTTCAAGCCCACATCAGGCTCTGTGCTGACAACTCAGAGCCTGGAGCCTGTGTGTCTCCCTCTCTGTCTGTCCCTCCCCTACTTGTGCTCTGTCTCTCAAAAATAAATAAATATAAAATTTAAAAAAAAAATAAAAAAAGAAATGTGTAGTAGATACATTACTTAATTTCATTCAGGTGGTATAAATTCAAGGTATGAATTGTACATGTTATTTAACAAAGCTCTTTCTTGAGGAAAAAGCTAGTTCTGACAAAGCCATCCTCACTGCCTTTATCTGCCCTGAGTGGACTGGATTTCCACATGATGACATTATAAGCCTTGCCCTTGATATTCTGTAAAAACTGATGACCTTGCATCTTCCTCATCTGGTATCTGCATCAAGACACTGTCATTCTAACCACTACATGGAAAGGACTATATGTTCTAGGTGACTCAGCACCCAATAGCTTTAGGTGGCCCATGACCCAACACCTCCAATAGTACAGTAAATATTTCATATTTGGAAGACCCCTTACTTACTATATCAGCCACTCAAGTAAATGCCCCAAATTCTAGTTTTCTACTGCTTGTCAGATCCAAATTTGCAATGTCCTGGATGGAAATTTTTTCAACCAGTGTACCAAATGGCATCTCCTCCAACACTTGTAAAAATGGCCTTTCAAATTATCCTTTTACTGACCTACTTGTGTTATATTTTAAACTTACTTCTTTTCATTTTGGAAATAGGAAGGATATTGTTTTTTACATAAAATCTTGGCTTTAACAAGTCCTTTATTCCATGTTTTGAAGGAGAAAAATGTAATTCTCCAATTTGGCCATTAGAGGGCAGGCACCCACTTCTGCTGCACAATTGTTTCCACCCAACTAAGCAGTATCCAGTGCAACTAAAACACTATATTCTCTGAACCTTCTTTCTTTGGAATTTATTTCATTGGATCCCAGGAATCTCTCCATTAAACTGAAAAAGCAGACATTTCTTGTTCTTTGTTTCTATAGTAATTTTCACTACAATATGAAAGGATTTCATGTTTATTTTATTTGAATTCCTAAAAAAGAATATTTGGGAAAAGCCTGGGGAGAAATAAAGTCATGGGTGTTGACTTCCACTGATTCTTTCGAGCAGGATAAGGAATTTGGCTTTTGCATTTCAGCTTACATATCTATAAAGGGGAATTACTCAACCTTTCAGTGATGATGTCAAAACATTTATAATGTTATATTACTATAGATATTTTTAATTTTTCAGCTCTTGTGTGTAGCTGTTCTATTTAATTCATTTAGCCTTTTATACCTGAATGCCTTTTCAGTGTAACAGAGTAAGCTCTTTGAGAATGATGTTTACATTTATACATCTCTGTATTTCAGCAGCAAGTGAAGTTACTATTGTAGTTCTGTAAACGTTGCTGTTAGTGTAGAATACAGAGTGAAGGAGACCCATAGTGAAATTCAGGCTTTAGACTCTAACACATATTCAGACATCATTCCGCTGCTGTGTGGACTCTAGCAAGTTTTGTGACTTTTAATAAAGTATTTAGTAAAGACCTTTAATAACACCTTGGATTTCTTTTCTTTACAGTGGAGTCAAAGGGGCAGCCTACATTGGCCTCAGTGAGGCTGGTGTATCTAACAAGATTAAGCACTCGGTGATTGACAGTTGTCTGTTACCACTTTCCATGAGGGAAGGGTCAATTAGAATTTGTACGTAGTGTCCCTGGTTAGCAAAATACTTTAAACACCAGTCTTCTCAATTTGCCGCTATAGATTCTCACTAGATTAATAAATAAAATTTGTTTTCAGAATATCGTAAGAAACACCTGACAAGTGTCAACCAACAAAAAATAAACAAACAAATAAATAAATAAATAACAAAAACAATAAAATGTTGAGGAGCCCCCAAATTCCTTAGTCCAGCATTTAGTCCTCCTCACCCATCCTTTTCTTTCCACCTTTGTCCGGCCACTGGGGCAAGAAGGTGGGATGTGGTGGGCTGCAGATCATCCGGCCCACTGCCTTTCCAGCATACCCTTCTCACTCCACTGTTACTGTGGGTGCATTGCCCGCCCTGACACAGTCACAGAATTCCGGGCAAACTCTGCTGCTCCAAGCAGAGTGTACAGATGGCCAGCTTCGGGGCCAGATGTGATCTGAAGATGTGGTTTGGCCTCAGTGATTTAAAATTAGCAGATTTCATGCAAAAAAGTTATCCAGCTTTACTCAAAGCCTGGGCATTTAAAGGCTGAAGCTGAGTGGCAGCTGCCCCCTTTCCAGGAGCCCCCTCTCCAGCTCCGGGCATGGCCCTACTTTGTCCTGTTGCATTAAATCCGGTCCGCTTTGCTCATTTCCACCATTTTCATTAACTGTCCATTAATATACCGTGTGAATGGCGCCCCCTGGGGATTATGCAATACAATCCACCTTGCCTGGGAAGGCATCTACCTGTGTTTAACGCTGGACTGAGTGAGCGTTTCTCCAAAGCTTACCTCAAAATCCAGCACCGAACCTTGCTGGTCTCTTTATCCTCAATTACAGCTATAAAGTGTGTGCCTGTATGTTTACTCAACATTTATCTGCTTTAAAAAACAAACAAACAAAAAAAAACCTCTGAATTGATACATTTTGTCAGTTTCTGGGATGTAGGGCTTTGTCTTACATAACCTTGATAAGCAAAGACTTATTTTTCCTTCAACCTGACTCAAGTTGATGACTGAGCTTGGTTTCCCAAGGGCATACAGCTACATGGAATGTCTGCAAACCTGATACAAGGCAGAAATAAGCTGGCTGGATTCATTTTGAGCACATTTTTAGCCTGATACCCCCAAGACACTAATTTTGGCTGCCAAAAAAAGCCACATGTCATTGCCTTCATGGAAGCTGGCTTGCCATCACCTCCTTCTTTCCTCTATCAAAATTTTCTTTTACCCTAGCTTTCTCCAGAGGGCTGATTTTAGCCAGCGATCACATTGGGGAAAATGTGACTTATCTCCCACATTGTTCCAGAAACCTACCAGGCTATCGATGGGGAAGGTCAGATGCCCATGGAACAGGAGCACCTTCCTTCCCTGTCTCCCAGGCAGCTGAGTTTGGGCACCTCCTGTGGCTGGGAGGCTGGGGAGCTTTCCCCTACCTTATTCAAACCAGGGGACAAGGCCCAGAAGATGACTTTGCTGATGTCCCAATGCTGTTTCCCACCTTCCCCTTCATTCAGTCCCTCCTGTGCATTGTAAATGCATATCCTTTATGAATTTTGTGGGCAAACACCTATGGCATTTCAGCCTTCTCAAGTGTCCCACAGACCCAAACACCTGCAGGAGTGAGGCGGGAAAAGTCTAAATAAGTAAAGAGGAAATGATCCACAGAGGGGCAGAAACCACTAGATTCTAGCCCAACACGGGGAATGCAGGCCCAGTGTTGCCAATTGTATTTTTCAAGAAAAGTAAGAAATCCATTTTATTAACATAGAAACTCCTTAATTAAAATACTTGGCAACATCGGGTGAGCCCAAGAAAACATTTCCATGTGCTCTGTTTGGACCCTATGCCTCCAGTTTGCAATTTTTAAAAAAGATTTACTTAAGTAATTTCTGCACCCAACGTGGGGCTCAAACTCACAACTCTGAGATCACGAGTCACATGCTGCTCTGACGGAGCCAGCCAGGTGCCCCCAGTTTGCAATTTCTTGGTAAAGAAAAAATATACAATCCTTCTCTTTGGCAAATTGATGCTAGGGATAATTTTCCTGATGGATGTAACTTAATAACGCAGCCAAACCAGAATTTACCCATCCAAAGTAGCCGTTTTTCAAAAGGCAGAGTTCTAGCATGGTGAGTTCTGTTGGCTGGCTGAGCCTCTCCGTTAGGTTCCTGCCTTCCCCCTTCACTTCCAGCCACTAGTCCCAGGGTTTATCTCTTCCATTTCAATAACACTAGTCATGAGCAGGCCATGGGAGATACATAGGGATGATTTGCTGAATTAAAATAAGTTCTGCTCTCATTTAAAGCAGTTTTGGAACTCATGTTTTAACGATGCTTTGGGGGACAGTGTAAAAGCCACTTGTGACAGTCATTCTCATCTTACATTTTATAAAAATATTTTCATAGGACCTTCTGCTATTTGTAATTACATGAGAAAATGTCATAATGTTAGGTTCTGAATGACTTCTGGATATCTCCTAATATATTTTTGTACTACAAAGTAGAACACTGGGTTAGCCATTGTCAGTAATGTCTGCCATGAACCTGGAAGGCAGTTCTAAGAAAAGAGTTGCAGAGCAATTAAGAATTGAAAAGCTTCATTGCAATGGTATGTGATGACCACTGAGGCAATTATTTTATAAGGAACAACACTTATTCAACAAACATTTATTAAAAGTCTATTTCACATAGGACACAGTGGACTAGCTGCCAGAGGGAATGGAGTGGAGATTTCATAAATTCCAGTGCATTAATTATGATTATTCAACGATAGTATTGCACAAGCTTAAAAGCTTTATTTAGTTTACACACACCTATTCACTTTTTGCCAGGAACTATTCGAAGAATTTTGTAAATATTAACTTATTTGAGGGGCGCCTAAGTGGCTCAGTTGGTTGAACGTCCAACTTCAGCTCAGGTCATGATCTCACAGTTCATGGGTTCAAGCCCCACATTGGCCTCTGTGCGGACAGCTCAGAGCCTGGAGCCTGCTTTGGATTCTCCCTCTGTCTCTGCCTCATTGATGCTCTGTCTCTCTCTCTCTCTCTCTCTCTCTCTCTCAAAAATAAATAAACATATAAAAACATTTTAATTAACTTATTGGATCCTTTAAACAATCTTAGAGTGTAGGTAATATTAGGACACCCAGTACATACATATCTTCATCTATAAAGATGAGGAAATTGAAGCAGAGAGTTAAGTGACTTGCACTGCTATTAAGTGGCAGGGCCAGAATTTGAACCCAGGTAAGTTTGACTCCAAATTCTATGCTTGTAACCATTGTAACAATTAGCTATGGCTGCATAACACACAACTCTGAAATGTAGTGGCTTGCAACATCAACGTCTACATACTACTTTTCATGAGTCATTTGGTCAGTGGGGCAGTTCTGCTGCTTTGGACCAGGCTCAGCTCATCTTAGCTGGACTCACTCCTGTGTTTGTCATCACCTGGGGCTGGCTGGTCTAGGAGATCCTTACCTAGATGACTCAGCTTTCCTCCACAAAGTCTCATCCTTCACTGCTGTAGCAGGGGTCTGAGAAAGACGGGAAAAAATCACAAGTGCCTTTTCAATCTGCTTGCATCAAATTTGCTATTCTCTTATTTGGCCCAAACAAATCACATGATCATATCCAGAGTCAATGTGAGAGGGCACTACAAAAGGGCATAGACATTGGAAGGTGTACAAACTGGGGCTTTTTAATACAATTAACCTACCATAGTCACAGTTAAACACCATGCTGTTTTTACCCTGCTCTCTAGACGCTTCAATTGGATATTTCAGATTCCAAATGAATTGTGAAAATTCTATCAAATGTAGCCTTGTTGGTTTAGGAAGGTCATAAAAGAACAGGGGAAAAAATGTGAAAAGTGAAACTATGTTTATGATTACAGGCTGATCCTGGGGAAACACCATCAGAAGCTCCAAGTGAAGCCAGGACAACTCCAGCAGAAAACGGAGTGAATCACACTACATCCCTGGCACCCAAACCACCCTCCCAGGCTCCCCACAGCCAACCAGCTCCAGGTAAACACTCTGAAAAGAGAGCCTCCAGTTTATTTGTGACACTGAAGGAGATAGCACAATTTGGCTCCCTAGAGCATCAAGTGAGCACAGATGCATGGACTTTGGAGGATATGTGTATTGAATGAATGAATGAATGAATGAATGCCAAAAATGTATGATGAATGAATTAATTAATTTATTTATTTATGCCAAGAGACTCATGAGTGCTTATCTAGCTCTGACCATAACTTACAAAGCTACAACAAAGCATCACCCAGATTTCCATGTCTTTATTTATAACCCACGTGCTGGCAGGGTTTGTGAAGTGTTCTTCATGTACCTCCTAAACAGCTACGCTTTACAAGCATCTTCTTAGTTCTACCTCACCAATTAGGTCTCTGCCAAGAATTCCTTTCCTTCTTTCTTCAACTTATTTTTCAATGACCTTGGGTGTCAATCATGTGCTGAGCACTTTGCTCAGCTCTTCAAATGGATTGACTCACTTCACCCTTAGACTGGGGCTATAAGGGTAGATTCTGTCATTGTCCCCATTGGGCAGATGAAGAAACTGGGGTTTGTTTGTTTGTTTGTTTGTTTGTTTTTGAAACTGGTTTTGAGATGAAGAAGCACTTCCTGAAGGCCACATAGGTAGTGAAGAGTGAAGTCAGCAGGGCATAGCTCCCTGTGAACTCAGTTCTTGCTTTCAGCAACTCTGCTCCTTCCCAGAAGTCCACTCATGTCTCACTTCTTAGAAAAATCCTTTGATTTCAGTGCAGCTAACTCTGACCTTGATCTAAGACTGCATTAGGCAATTTTCTGTCATTTGTATGTCCTCTTTCTATCTATCTACCAATAGATGGTAGGCTTCACAGGATAGGCTTCAATCTGATGCTTCTTTTGCACAGACCTGAGGAATATCACGTACTTAATAACTTTTTATTGAATGGGCTAATATGAAAGTAAATAAAAGGGAGAAGAATTTCTTTTTATGAAGGTATGGCTTCCCGTCTTCTTCCCTCCTTGTCCTACTACAGCATGGTAGTGATGAAATCCAGATCTTTTATTTGGGAGGGGAGGTGTATTTCTCATGGGGGAAAGTGAGATTTTAAAAAGAACAAATACTATGGAATTTGTATCAAATGCTCATGAACTGCGGCCTGTACTTTTAAGAAGTTTGTTGAGATCAATAATGGTTGAGATTTGATCATAAAGAGTGATATTTTCAAATGAAGATTTTTATATACCAAATACAAACATTTTGAGTACTTCTGGAATATAAATAAGTCATTGAAATGTGTGAGTAAATATAGTCTTATGCTTTGGAGAGTGTAAGAAAATTTGGCATTTTAGCACTTGATTTTTTTAACTTGATATTTTGAAATACTTTGACTTACAGAATCGTTTTTAAAATGGAACAGAATACATTGCAAAAATGGTCTCCTCTTCCCTAGTGTTAACATCTGTCAGAGTCATGGTGGCAGTTACCAAACCAGGATATTAATGTTGGCACAGTATTTGGAACTGAACTACAGACCTGGTTGGCACAGTACTTGGAACTGAACTTCACTCACTTCCTACAGATGTCTTTTTATTGTTACAGGTTCCAACTCAGAATCCCACATTGTATTTAATTGTCATGTCTCTTTCGGCTCCTTGAATCTATGACAGTCCCTCAATCTATCCTGTCTTTTATGACCTTGACACTTTTGAAGAGTACTGGTCAGTTATTTTGTGAAATATCCCTCAATTTGGGTTTGTCTGATGTTTTCTCATGATTAGAGTGAAGTTTTGCAATTTTGGCAAGCATATCGCAGAAACAATGCTGTGCCCTTCTCCATGCATGATATCAGGGAAACCTGATGTTAGTATTTCTCATCATCAGTGATGTGCGATCACTTGGTTAAGGTGGAGTCTGCCAGGTTTCTAAACTGAAATTTATGATTTCTCCTTTATAGATAATAGTCATCTTAGAGGAGATTCTTCACGACTATGCAAATACCCTTTTTCTCCTTAAACGTTTGTCCAGTAATTCTGGTATCCACCAATGAATGGATTTTGCCTGCCACAATTATTGTTTTTAATGTTTATTTTTATTTTTGAGAGAGAGAGAGACAGAGCATAAGCAGGGGAGGGGAAGAAAGAGAGGGGGACACAGAATCCAAAGCAGGCTCAGGCTCAGAGCTGTCAGCACAGAGCCCAACACGGGGCTCGAACTCACGAACCGCGAGATCATGACCTGAGCCAAGTTGGACGCTTAGCTGACTGAGCCACCCAGGCACCTATTGCCTGCCACAGTTATTACTGCTTGCTGGTCAGCATTTGATTTTTCTTTTTAAGTAGGCTCCATGCTTGCACACCCAGGGTGGAAGCCAAAGTGAGGCTTGAGCTCACAACCCTGAGATCAAGACCTAAACTGAGATAAAGAGTTGGATGCTTAACCAACTGCGCCACCCAGGCGTCCCAGCAGTTGATTTAAAAAAACAAACAAACAAACAAACAAAAAACCCACTTGCCATTCGTGATTTGGCCAAAAGGTGGCAATAGCATTGCTGAAATGGAGTTTGTTGACAGGAGTTTTGCATCAAAGTGGAAGGATGTCCTTTCAGTGTGTTTATGAAGCATATAAATTCACATTTACTTAGGTTTGCCTCAAAGTAACAAAATGAAGACTTTGTTTGGAATGTTCTGGGTTATTTACTTATTTATTTGCAAATTATTTTCTCCTACATTTTGTTATTTATCCATAAAGAGATTTACACTCAAGAGTCAAACTTAATTGTTATATGGGAAGAATACAATTTAAAAGTTAAAGTTAAAGGGACTGTTTCTTTTTTTTCTTTATTTCAGGTTCTGTAAAGGCACCTGCCAAAACAGAAGATCTTATTCAGAGTGTTTTAACAGGTAAATGTCACCCTCTTCCCCCATGGAATTAGGCAGCTGAATATTATACAATATAAGTATTTAGAGAGAGAAGATTTCCCTTCATCTCTGAAAAATAACATCATATTTCTTCTCTAAAAACATCTACAGGTATGCAGTCCTAGCTAAAGCCACATTACACAATGTAATCATATCATCACAGAGAAGTAACTGTGTTTGGCAGATAGGACTCTATTGGTATAAAACTAATATATTTTCACAAGATAACTATTTTAGAATCAAAAGATAGTTTCATACTGTAAGTGTGACCCAATGAACAGGAATCCATGCCTTCCCAAAGTGCCGACAATAAGCCATATTTTATTTTATTTTATTTTAGGCCAGGAAAGATGTATATTTTATTTTATTTTATTTTATTTTTTAAGATGAAATTTATTGTCAAATTGGTTTCCATATAACACCCAGTGCTCATCCCAACAGGCGCCCTCCTCAATGCCCATCACCCACTTTTCCCTCCTTCCCACCCCCCATCAACCCTCAGTTTATTCTCAGTTTTTAAGAGTCTCTTATGGTTTGGCTGCCTCCCTCTCTAACTTTTTTTTTTCCCTTCCCCTCCCCTTGGTCTTCTGTTAAGTTTATCAGGATCCACATAAGAGTGAAAACATATGGTATCTGTCTTTCTCTGTACGACTTATTTCACTTAGCATAACACTCTCCAGTTCCATCCACGTTGCTACAAAAGGCCACATTTCATTCTTTCTCATTGCCAAGTAGTACTCCATTGTGTATATAAACCACAATTTCTTTATCCATTCATCAGTTGATGGACATTTAGGCTCTTTCCATAATTTGGCTATTGTTGAAAGTGCTGCTAGAAACATTGGGGTACAAGTGCCCCTATGCATCAGCACTCCTGTATCCCTTGAGTAAATTCCTAGCAGTGCTATTGCTGGGTCACTGGGTAGATCTATTTTTAATTTTTTGAGGAACCTCCACCCTGTTTTCCAGAGTAATAAGCCACATTTTAGAAATGCAGAATGTGAACTGTTTGCGATTAAACACACAATATGGCGTGTTTAAGAACTATGATACAGTTAGGATAATTTATATTTCATTAGCTCCTTAAACTAGTGGGACTAAAATTGGTACATACTACACACAATGAGCAGCATATAGTAGAATCTTGGAAATGTTGACAATATGTGACCCAATAAACAGAAGAAATGCAAGCACATGTTCACCACAAGAAACTCTATGGGTAAGAGTCAAAAACTGTAAACACTCCAAATGTCCATAAACACTAGTACAGGTAAATAAATCATGGTACACTCACAGAATAAAATGGGGTACAGCTGTAGGGATAAATAAACTATGATCATACACAACATGGATAAAATTCGCATGCATAAATAATGTTGAGGAAAAGAAGCCAGACACAAAAGAACACATTCTTTATAATTCCCACTACATAACGCTAAAAACAGGCAAAACTAATTTGTGTGTTAGAAACACGGATTTGAATTATACTTGGGAGGGCAGAGGGGATGCAGAAACCAAAAAGAGGATCTCCAAGGCACTGACAATGTTCTGATTTTGATCTGAGTGGTGGTTACTGAAGCATGTTCACTCTGTAAAAATGTATAAGGCTATGGATTTATGATTGAAGTATTTTACGTGTGTATTTATATTTCCCCCCCAAAATATGTAAACTATGCATAGAAAAACTACTTGAGGAATGTATTAAAACATGTTCTTAAAGATTTAATTCCATGGGAAACAATATGATGTTAACACATAAAACAAGAGACAGGAATGTAAATACAACATGGTTCCAGTGTTATTTAGAATACATAAGTGTGTAGACAAAAGGCAGTGGGTGTGTGCCAGTATGTTAGCAGTGATTATCTCTGGGTAGCTTGTTTCTTTGTGTAAATGGACACTACATCTATGCTTAAGAGCATATTCAAAGAATAGCCTTTCATCCACAGACAATAAAAAAAAAATTAGTACTTCCAGTGGAAATTTGTTTTTTTATGATAGGTTGGAACATTTCAAACCCTGTTGCTAAACTTGCTGTAACTGAAGTGCTCTATACCATTTTAATGAAGTGGGATATAATCTATCACCAAAAATGCAGCAATTCTTTAGGATTATAAATTCTTAATATAATAAGTTATTATGCAACCATAATGAGTCCATTTGGGCCTGAGGGAAACCATTAGATAAATGTACCTGATTCTCTTCCTGGCCTCTTTCTCAAAAGGAATCGAATGTCAGGAGAATAGACACATTATAAAAAAGGGGAGCATGTTTCAATTGCTTAATGACCTTAGCATTGAAGAACATAAATTATTATTCTGATTTTAGTGTTTATCCATTAGATAACTCATTTCTATTCAGGTCTGTTGTTTTTCGTGGCATATATTAATTCTGAATCTTTTGACAGTTCTAAATATTTATGATAACATATTTTTGTTCCTAGAAGCAGAAAATTCAAATGAAAGGATGGAAACATGTGAACTATGACTTAATTTGGGCCCAAATATATGATAATTCATTGAAGTTAAGACACCATCCATTTTAAGTCACCCTGCTATTCATGGATTGCTAAGAAAGAAAAACATCAACAAATTGTGACACTCCATCAATTATACAAAGCTTCTTAATTTCAGAAAGGTTAACATACTTTAAAGATGCATATTCTAGAATTGACGAAATATGTCAGTAAAATACAGAATGGTTTAAGGTCAAGCATTAATTGTTTCCTAAGCATTGGATTGAGATCAAGCCCCTTGTTGGGCTCCATGCTTACACCGCAGAGCCTGCTTAGGATTCTCTCTCTCACTCTCTCTGCCCCTCACCTGCTCACTTGTGCACTTTCTCTCTCCCAAAATAAATAAATAAACATTAAAAAAATATTATGTAGTAGTGTATGCTACCACTAACCCTTGTAGAGCCTTTGGGTAAATCATATCAAGGGACTTTCCCCCTCTTTAAGTGCTTTTTACTGAAACACTTGTGATAAATCCAAACCTACAATGTGAATAGTGCCCCTTAGAGAGGGTGCTGTACAACCTGTATGATCATTTGTTAAGCCTCTACAAGCACACTTCCAGAAACTGTTAAATACTTTGCATAATTCTTTTATTTCATCATCATAACAACCCTAAAAAGTAGTGGAAACATTGAGGTCTTTGAAGTAGATCCTGTTGGTGCCCATCTAGGTTTCCTTTCAATCTGACGCACCCATGTCCAGCTGTGGTGAGTGTTGGCCATTAACAGCGTATAGCTTCCCCTTCTCTTGGAAATTTCCCTCAGCTGAAAGGAAGACCTCTCTAGGAGGTTATGCCTCCCATCACTGACTTTCTCAAATATGCAAAAGGCTGACTTTCTTCCCTCAAAGTGACATGCACTTTATAGTACTCTAGAGCGCCCCACCGGACAGGCAGAAGCTAGGCTCCAGCTAAGACCACACCATCCCTCTGCCCCTTCCTCTTCCTTGTCCACTGCACTCACTTCCTCCACCTGAGCCCTTCTCAGTAAATCACATACACCTGAATCCCCGCCAACCCCCCCCATCTTGGGCTCTGTTTCTAGGGAACCCAAACTTTCAAAAAAAATTGTGAGTGAAGAGATTGGGTCTTTGAGTGTGTTTATCCACTAGATAACTTAATCGCAAAAGTTAGCAGTGACAGAGCCAGACTGGAACCAAGATACATTTGACATGCAAGCTCTGCTCATAAGCTCCAGTTGGCTGGGATCAAACAAATGTCGCTCAAGAGGCAGGTTGCTACCCCTCTTTACATCTGTGTTTGTAGTCATTCCACGTCTATTCGCTCTTATACTCGTTTGTTGCAGAAGTGGAAGCACAGACTATCGAAGAGCTAAAGCAACAGAAACCGTTTGTGAAACTTCAAAAGAAGCACTACAAAGAAATGAAAGACCTGGTGAAAAGACACCACAAGAAAACCACTGACCTTATCAAAGAACACACTACAAAATATAATGAAATTCAGAATGACTACTTGAGAAGGAGGGCAGCTTTGGAAAAGACAGCCAAAAAGGATAGTAAGAAAAAGTAAGTTGAATGAATTGTTTTATAGTATGAAGGGAAAGAGTCCATTACATGGATTTTTGATGTTTTTACGCCACATTTTGGATACACTGCAAGAATGAAAGCCACCTCAGCTCAGTTTTACTTGTGGACTGAATTTCTTTATTTGCCCACATCCTAACAGTAGATATGCAGGAATCCTTTCCTGGCTTTCTGGCCTGTGGGCCCAATACCTGTTGGCTGACTTCCCATAATATAGCTGTCAACCTGGCAGATATGAAATTTTGCTGTGTTCTGTAACCTAGTTGAAGAGGTGACTTGTTATAGCAAAGAGAAGTCTCAACTACTGTTTGCTGGCCTCGTTGAAACCCACAACGCTTTGTACAGATAACCCTTGTGTTTGGGTCTAGAGGTCCTCCCAGCCCCGCATACCCAGACCTTGACCGGGAGAAGCATCTCTCACACATTCATTCAAACAACATTTATTGAGTGCCTACTGTGTGCCCTGGGGAGTCATGGGCAGTGAGCATGACCTACACAATTATCACCCATAAGTAGCTCACATGGCAATGCGGGGAACTATGGGAACATGCAAGCCATTGTCATTGAGCTGAGTCTACTCCATCCTTTCTTTCACTTCCTTACAAAATAATCTTACCTTGATGCCAGGCTATAGAGAGATGTAAGAGGCAATTTCAGAGCCATATTGTGACATATGATTTAACACGTGCTTAACTTAAAGGCACAATCATAACCCAGTACTTGGGCTTTAAAAAGCAACAACATCACCATTTCGTAGAACAAGAGTGGTCTTAGAAGCTCTCAGGGTGAACTTCTGCCACTTCTTCAAGGAGGAAACCAAAAGCTAAAGACATTAACATTTACCCACAGGTACACAAAGAGTTCAGGCGAAGCTTGGCCTAAAACTTGTAAACTTTTGTTGTTGTGATATGTATGTGGTCCTTTGTTTATTCACCTATTTGTTTACTTAGAAGTCATCCAGAAAACTTCTAACAGAGTATTGAAGTAACTTACCAAAGAACACATATGTAAAAATACTATGAAAATAGAAAAAGAAAAACAACACACACGTACGTAGAGTGGCTAAGAGTTATCTAAACCTGTCCAATATGGAATATTCCAATAGTTGTCCAATATAGAAGTCACTAACCACATGTGGCTATTGAGCCCTTGAAAAGTAGCTCATTAAAATTCAAGGTGCTGTAAGCATAAATTACCAGATTTCAAAGACTTCATTTTTTTTAAAAAGAATATAAAATAGCTAATGTATTTCTATTGATTTCTATTGATTTTATTTTCATAACATGTTGAAATGATGATGTTTTAGATGTACTAGGCTATATAAAATATGTTGTTAAAATAAATTTCACTCATTTCTTTTTACTTTTCAAGGTAGTCACTGAAAGTTTTAAATCACATATGTGGAAAAAATCGAATACATGGCCTGTGTTACATTTCTATTGGACAGTACCCACCATTTAATGTAATTTCTGCCCTTGAACACTGAATTTAGCTCTTAGGTTCTGAGAAAGGGAATATGGGTTAGATAATTCTCCTTATTGGAGTAAAGCAAACTTTCTTGTTATTCTAAGAGAGACAAACATTTTCCCGGTATCGAATTACACAAGAATTTATCTCATGGTTCTTATACAGGCAATGTTAGGCAACAGGGGATAATGTTTTCAACCTTGTTCTTACAGCAGATGCAGAAACCCTGTTCCCTTGGTTAGTTTTTTATACTTCTCCTCAAAAAAATAAACAAAAATCCCTAAGCATCTAGTATCAAAAGATACATCAAGAGAAACTTTTCTTTAAGAGGCAAAGCCACTGAGGTCTTATTATGTCCATCTATCTCCTGTCACCTTTGATACACATTAAAATCCTGAAAATACCTCAGAATAATAAATGGAAATAATGTCCATTAGATTAGTTTCTTATCCAAATATCCACTGTCTCAACTGAGGTTTCCACATCGTGGCAAGAGCAGATCATTCAAAGATAGTTTCTGTCCAGACACTGGCGTGCAATGATTGCATTGTTTTTAAAAACACAGACTTTGCTTTCCTCTGGATGTTTGTCTCTGGATAAGCTGCTCTGGACTCCCCCCATACTGTGTCCTTAGGCAAACTGTCTCACTGAACCTCAGTTTCCTCAAATGTAAGCTGGAGATAGTCATACCTACTTATTGGGTTACTATGAAAGCCAAAAGGAGAGAGTGCCTGGCGCGTGTAGAGTGGTCAATAAATGTTGACCCTGTTGCTTCTGCCATGGTGGGTGTAGTGATTGTGGCTGATCGAAGAAACACCTTTCTGTTCAGGCTACACTGACTTCCTGCTACAAAAGATAATAAATGTGTCTCATGTTCATGCCAAGATGGAGGTCACCCCACCAATGCTACTTATAGTGATATTGGCAAATAAACTTGTATTCCTGCCAGGATGGAGAGTCACAAATGTCATCCACTCTCTATGCTGCCGTGCTATTCTGATGTATCAGGCTCCATGAGCCTTGTAGAGTGTTTATTCTCATTTGGCATTGCACATAAAAATACAAATAGAAACTTCTGAGGGAATTCTGCATCCCTTATTTGCCAAAATAGGATCCTAACCAACTGACTCTCCCTGTAATGCCATCAATGGTGGCCTAAATCAAAGTGAAAGCAACAAGAATTAGTGCCAGCTGATTTAAGAAATGTCTACCTGTTCCACCTGGCCACAAGTGAAAAACATGGAGGCAGAATCTGATAGGCTAGATGCCTTAGGTGGTTTAGTTTTCTTACTGCAGAAGTTTCCATATGAATGAAGAAAACAGACCTGCTCTTGGTAACCCATTCTCAACACTATTCTCCTTTTCTGTGTGTTCTAAAAAAAGTAAGAGCACAAAACTTAAAGGAATCACACCATATGTTTTAGCACAATAACAAGTCAGTGAGAATTGCTTTGATTTACTTCAGTATTACCCTTAAACTTCTCAGTATCTGTATAATTTTCTGACTATGAATAACTCAAAGAAAGTTACCCTGCAAGAGTAAGCACTCGATAAATATTTTTCCATGAACTCATGCATCCCCCTTTCTCTTGTAACCTAAGCATTTATAGGAAAGTGCCATTTTGGGTAGAAATATCCATGAAGCTGGTACATCCCCCAAAGAAAATTATTTTAATAATGCATCTTTGATATTAAAAGATGTCAAGAAACAGAACATATCAGCTTGGGGTGGTGGAGGTGGGAGGGTCTGCTAGCATGTGGTGTCTGCACATGTTCTGTTTTCTACCCATATGACCCAGATGCAACATTTAGCATCTCTTCAACCTTCCTGACAGAGTCCAACTGATATAAAGTCCACTCAAGTTGTTATAAGAGATAAACAACTGGGAATTACATTATATATGTCCTTTTTAAAAAAAAATTAAAAGATAAAAGCCTTAAAAATCTTTATCAGACATTGTTTTTCCCAAGGGAGGATTATCATTCTCTCCACCACCACGATAGGACCCCCAGCCTCCTGGCTTTCCTTTTCTGTCGCTACCTGACATCTCACAAATGTCATCCACTCTCTGTGTTTGGAGACCCTCCTCTGCTAAGCTTGTCCTTGGGGTATCAGCCTCTATCTCAAGTATTTTATCAAAACATGTTTCCAAACACAGCACTCTATATAGGAGGAACGCTGGTGTACAACTTTCCCTCCACCTTGTTATGACCTGCATGTTTTGAGTCAAGCTCTGTGTCTCTGCAGATCAGAACCCAGCAGTCCTGACCATGGTTCATCAACAATTGAGCAAGATCTTGCTGCCCTAGATGCTGAAATGACCCAAAAGTTAATAGACTTGAAGGACAAACAACAGCAGCAGCTGCTTAATCTTCGACAAGAACAGTATTACAGTGAGAAATACCAGAAGCGAGAACATATTAAACTGGTAAGCCTGAGAAATATGATTGTACAGCTGGAACCCTCTTTTCTATAGAAAATTCTTGACGCTCTTGGATAACTTTAGAGAGATGGTGGCAGGTCTGACTGACACATTCCTCTTGTTTCCTTAGCTAATAATCTTATCTTGATGCTAGGGTATAGACAGAAGTAAGATGAAGTTCTCAGATCCATATTGTGACATGTGATTTCATGCATGCTTAAAAGCACAATCGAAACTTACTACTTGAGTTTTAAAATGCAACAAAATCATTTCTTAGAACTTGAAATTGCCTAAGGACACCTAGTGTCTACCACACTAATATTTTACAAGTTCCACTATTCTAGCACCTTTACCAAGCTCCTCTCTGTTCCCCAATGAGGCTATGTTTTATTGTTTTTATTTTCACTAGCTTATTTTGGGGTTATAACAGTTTTGGGGGGGAGAGTCTTTGAACTCTCATAAGGGATTAAAAAAAACACATATCTTGTTTCAAGAAAATTAAGAACATGCTGCAAATAAATGTTCACCTTTTTTTTTTTTTTTTTTTTGGTGTCCCTGGGCCTTGCAAGCACTAAAAAAAAAAGCCTATAGTCCTCTCTCCTACATTTAAGAGAGTCAGTTTCTACGTGACCAATATGGGATGTTGTCCACCTAATTGCTGAGGCTCCCTGTGAGAGGAATTGCCATAGTCTCTATTAGTGATCAGTTTTGTCCTCCAAAATGTTTTCTCACAGGTTGTGACATTCCCTCCACTGTTGTTGATGCTTTGACACGTAGTATGGTTATGATAAATATTTGGTGACCGATTAAATGAATCAAACAACAAAGTAGCCTTTAACAAAAGCTTATTCCCCAAATAAAACAAATAAGTAAGCTAATAGAAATTAGTGTAGCCAGAGTTTGTATGTGTTGTCTGAGCTGTCTGTTTCTTTGCCGAGAGCCTGTCCATGTAAGAGAATTCTGGGGCTGTTTCTGCTTTGGAGATCAGTGGCTGGTTTAGCCATTACTGGATGGTTTGGCCATCCCTATGTAATAGGTGATTCAGTGTAATGCTGTTGACCTAGCACTGGTTCCACAATGATAATATGCAAACAAGCAGGTCAGAATCACATTGGAGCTTATCGAACATCAGATTCCACTTGGCCAATTATTCTCAACTTCGGCATGCATCAGAACAACCTGGAAGCCTTAAAACATGGGTTGTTGGTCTTTGCCCCAAATTTCCAATTCATCCAGCCTCCTGTAGGGCTGGTGATGCTGATGCTTCAGGTCCCAGGACCACACTTTGAGGACCCCTGCTTCATTCCTAAATGTGAGGCTTGAGGATTTTAACAAGTTCTACTCGATTTTGGTGGGTCACCTTGTTTGTGAACTACTAAAATAGGATCTAAGCCATGAAAGTGTAGTAGGACAGGGATAAGGTTTGGTGTAAGGAAGGGGTTGCCTGTCAGGCCAGAGAAAGTCAAAGTAAATCTTAGTGAGAGATAATGGCTTTGAGACCTCACTATAACCACACCATCTGATTTTCTCCAGCAGCTTATCCCAGAAAATAATAACAATAATAAAAATTAAAATAGCAACAATGTATTGAGCATTCACCATGGGGGCCATATCCTGTTCTAAGCCATTTGCAGAAATTGTTTGATTTAATCCTTACAACAACAACCACTAGAGTTTGGTACTATTGTCGGCTTATTTTGCAAAAAAAAAAACAAAAAACAAAAAACAAACAAAAAAAACACAGAGAAATTCAGTGACTTTCCCAAGATTCTACAATTAGAAAGTGGTGAAATTGGGCTCTGAACCTTGGTCCTCTGACTCTAGAGCCCCTGCCTTGTAACTATTGTGCAGATACCTCTGCTAATTCAGATTTTAAGCCAAGCTTATCATAATGACCTCAGGTCTCCCAGGCATGCACAGCCAACTCCTTCATTACAGTGACTAGGATGCAGTACGGTCTCTCCCTCTCTTTTCAACAACTTTATTTCATATGCCTTGAAATTCATTTCATTAAAGTGTATACTCCTGGGCGCCTGAGTGGCTCAGTGAGATAAGCATCTGACTCGGTTTCAGCTCAAATCATGATCTCATGGTTTGTGGGTTTGAGCCCTGCCTGAAGCTCTGCACTAGCAGTGTGGAGCCTGCTTGAGATTCTTTCTCTCTCTCCCTCACTTTCTGCCCCTCCTCTGCTTGCTCTCCATCCCTCTGTCTCGCAAAATAAATAAATAAGCATTTATAAGTAAATAAAATAAAAATAAAGTGTATACTCCAATGGTCTTTAATATATTCATAGATATATACAACCGTCAGCACAATTTGAGAACATTTTTATCACCTCACAAAGAAACTCTCATTCATTTATTCATTCATTCAACAAATATTTAGTAGATACCTACTCAGTAAATATTATAAAATAGAAGAGGATAAAAATGACAACAACCCTAGCCTTTATGGAGATTACATTCTAGAAGAGGGATCAAACCATGAACAAAATAAGTTGGTAACAGATATAGTATGTCAGGTGGTGCTAAGTGTTTAGGAGAAAAATCAATGAAAAATGGGGAAACAGGGAATGGAGATGGAGGGAAGGATGAGGAGCATGCCTTGAAATTTTAAATTGAGTAACCAGGGAAGGACTCACTGAGAGGCAGCACCTGAGTTAGGAGTGAAGGACTGACCGCTGTAAACACATGGGACAGGATTTTCCTGGGCAGAAGGATTAGCAAATGCAAGGATTCTGGGTCAGGGATGGGCCTGTCTGCTGGGGGACCAGCAGGGTGGCTCGGTCTGAGGATGACTATAGGGTCTTGGGTCAGAGATGGGACTTTTGGTGTTAGGGACAGATCTTGTAGGGTTGTGGGCCTCTGTATAGCCTCTGCGTTTCACTTAGAGTGTAGTTGACATGACTGGAGGGGTTTGAGTGGAGGAGTGACATGATCTGAAGTAACCTTTACATGGACCACTCTTCTAGTACCTGGTGAAGAGTAGGGACCCAGGAAAGGGCCATCCCAAAGCACAGTTCAGACGAATGGTAGTCCAAGGGGTTAGAAGTCCTGGGGCCCTCTGGCAGATGACTGCAGTTGACAAACAGGGTGAATATAACTCTGAGGACTAGGCAATCCAGCCATAATCATCTGGAGTTTCCCCAGAGTTCCAGCCCCTGTCAAGATTCCATTCCCTAAGGAGAGAGACATGGCAGAGTAAAAGGGAAACCCAATACTCATGGAAGAGTCCCAAAACAAGAATTAAGAGTGTGGATGAAAACAGAAGCCCAGACATACCAGAAAAGCTTTCAGGGAGTAGGTGACTGTACAAATGAGTGCAGAAATCAGAGGGAAGTGCAGCACAAACTCATCACAGGAGAAACACCTGAGCAGGAGGGACCATATCAAATCCCACTAGAGGAGGACACAGAGAGCTAGCTGCTCAAAAGATTTTCTCCCAGATGAGATGGTTGGCTGGGAACCAGGGAAGACCAAGCTGAGCTTATAGGTAGAAAAATCCCACCTGATGAGACACAGAGCAGGAGAGGGAGTGGAAATCCCACTGTGGGTGGCAATCCCACAACATGTGCTTCAACTCCCTTTGCCCTAAGAAGCAATGAGTGTGTCCATAATAAAAATTTTGAAGAGTTTTCAAAAAAATCTACATATGTGTCCAAGCCAGTCTGGCCCTTTCAGGCCAAATATACTAAAAAAACTCACCCCTTCACCTTTGTGACTGTGGGTCTGGGTTTCAGATAAAGTCCTGATGCCTTTGAACAAAACCTGCATCCTTTTGTTAAGAAGGCTAAGGCCCAAACACCTAGGATTTAGAACCACATGAAGTTTACTTTATGGCCATTTGGGGGTTTCCACAATTTATACTACATGCCTTGAGCTGGCATGTATCAGCTTCAATTGTTTCTTTCTTTCTTCATTTTCTATCACTCCAATTGTTTCAACCAGAAATTGTTCTGCCAGGAAATCTCTTGACCGAGAAGCACCCAGAAGTGCCAGTTCTATCTTTGGTTGTGGATCGGAGTTATGAACAGGCCTCTCAAGCTAAATTAGACAAACGGAAGTGTAATTAAAAAGCAAGTAGGCCCCAGGTAAAAAGGACTATTTGGGTGATGAGGAAAATTAAACAGGATATTTCATCTCCCAAAATTGCTTTGGGAATTAAATACAGATGTGTTTAGGTTAAGGATTATACATTTCAAATGCCAGCATCCACAGTTCAAGGATCAAGAAAGAAACCATTACATCAATAAACTCCCTGCCAAATGACCATTAAAAACTTAATATTTGCAAAGCACTCTGATAGACCCTGGAGATGGAGATGAAGAAGATGTGATCATCATACACATTCAGGGAGCAGGTACCACAAACAGTTACAATAGCATACGATAAATGAAATAATAAAGGTATCAGCAAGTTGATACAAAACCCCAGATGTGGGAACAATTCACGTAACTCCATAAATTGATAAATACCAACAATATTTTTGAGGTCACTATTCATAGGAGGTGTAAAATGCACACCAAACTTCATAGACTCAATAGTTTCAAAGAAATTTTTATACCTGTCCAAAGAAGAATCTTTATCCTTAAAACTCTGTATCCAAATAGCTCTGCAGCCTGGTTACCCAAGTGTGGTTCCCAAATCACCTGGGATCTTGCCTGTTAGACAAGCAGCGTCTCCTGCCCCACCCCAGACGTGCTAGATCACAATTTGCATTTTAATAGGTGTCCCAGGTGACTTGTTACACATTCAAATTAAAGAAGCTGGGTTCTAGAGCCATGGATCCTTATCTTTGCTCAAAATGTATTTTGGAATAAGGCTAAAGTTCCCTTTGGTTGAAATGGGAAATACAGCATGTGCTCCATTATTCACGGCTTGATCCTCAAGCTGGATGGAGATACCTATTGGTGCCAAAAGCACAGGGCCTGTGGAAATCACTCATGTGATTTCCTGCCTATATTGGCAACAGAAGAAAACAGTTACTTCCATGTAGAGGTGAGTGAAAATAAAGATATAAATTCCCCAACCCCATTCAAGTTCTTGCACTCCCTGAAATCTCTCCATAGATACTGTGAGGATCTGTGAACCCTAGCTGGGGACCCCTGTTCCAACTATAGGATTGGGGAATCTGCTCTAATTTAATTGTTTTTTCATCAACAGCCATTGGTTGACCCTGAGTTTGGTCATACCATTAGGGTTAGGTTTTCATTTTAAAAGTGACTTTGGTAAGTGATAGAAAGTCTTAGGGAGTCTTTCTGGGGACTCTTGGTCACTGTCAGTAATGAGACCTAGCATCACATTCAAGCAGAAAAACCGCCTAGTGAGAGGAGATTACATGGTGATGTTGCCGGGGTCACTTCTCAACTGCAATGGTACCTAGCCTGCCATTTAGTCTTCTCTGTTTTCCTTCTTTCTCATGGCTTCAAGAAAAGATTTCTTCATTTTCTCTCACAGTCACCACACTCTTTATCCTCTGTAGAGGCTTGTTTTGCTTTGCTTTGCTTTGCTTCATTTCTCCCTTCCTTCACATCAACCTTAATGGCTGGTATTCTTCTTTTACATAGTCCCGCTTATCTCACCAGCAATCATTTATAGGACCCAAACCAACATTAGTATCCATCCACCTGAGTTCCCCAAGTCCCTGCTGATCCCAGAGACTGAAAGATGTGTTTCATGGTAAAAGCTGTGGGTGAATACTGACCAGCTACTAATGGATGGCCCATCAGGATGTGAGTAGTGATGAATGAGGGTCTAGAGTCAAATGTCATTTCTGGCCACTGCTCTTGCACTGAGTAACTGTGTGATGACTCTGAATTTCCATTTTCTCATCTATCAAATGGAAATAAGAATAATCTTCACTTCATAGAACTATAAGGAGGAATAATAAGATAATGTCCACAAATCATGGGTATTAATGAAATAAAATAATACATGAATTGACTAGGAAATCTTGACTTCTATTATAAATGTGTATTGCTATTTTTGACATCTTGCTACAGATTGATAGAGATCATTGTCTTCCTTTTGATGATTTCTATGAGCACCATTTGTTGTTGCAGCCTCTACAGAAGCCAGCCTTGAATTTTCTCCCTTCTATGGCCAGCCAGCTAAAGTATATGGGCCAGGAGTAATTACAGTGTCAGGAAGAAAGTAACTCTACTGAGTCGTGGTAGTGTTATCTGTCTTCCTCCAATATTCTGACTCTAACATGGGATTATTTTTCTTAATAAATAAATAACTTTCCTAAAAACTTTACATTTTCCACCTAATAAGAAATTACAAATAAATAAAGACTTTAGTAATGAAATAAATAATGCAAGAATTGTCAAAATGTGTTCTTATTTGTAAATTTTTTGGATCATCGAGTAACCCTAGTAGGGTGAGGTTGTTCTTCTCATATATTTATATATGTGTGTGTGTGTGTATATATATATATATATATATACACACACACACACGTGTATATATGTACATATATATGTATAAATTATCTTTATGTTAAATTCCATTTCTGTAATTATGCGCATACATGAGTATATTTCCATGTTTGTTTTGGCCATTTGTATTCCTTTTTTTTTTTTTTTTGACAGGAATTAGGATTTATTGGTGGGCATGAGCAAGAAGAGGGCAACACCAAGACTCTCAAGAGTGGAGGGTCTACCATTTGTCTAGAGGGCCATGATTAGGGATGTATTTCACCCCACAGCCATCTGGGATGAGCCGCTTTTTAGCCATCATTGGCTCATTCCTCATTTCATTAACTTGTTAAAGTCCCACTTTTTGGAAATGTGACTCTTTGGTTGTCAGGGAACTTGAAGTTGGCCCTGAATAGGGCCTTAATCACATGCTCCTTGTTCTGCAGCTTGGTACAGATGGACATGAAGACTTGGTCAATGTGGACCCTGGTCACTGTGCCTTGAGGCTTTCCAAAGGCACCCTGCAAAACTGTCTGGAGCTTCGACTGGGGATAGCAAATCAGACATGAATGTCCACTGGAAAAGGCTGTCTCCATGGTCCCTTAGGGCAACCAATACAAACAACAAGCTGCACACACTACCACAGAGGCCACTGTTTGCAACTATTGCACACCAGGCCCCCAGGGGGGGATAGAGCGTATTCAGCTTAATTGGCTGCAGATTATAGTCCTTTTTTCTTTTTACAAACTGCCCATTCACATCTATTGCCTACTTTTCTGTTGGATTGTCTCCTTTTGACCTACAGAGTTCATGTGGTATCTTTGCATTTATTATTTTCAGAGGTTGGGCAAGTTAGAGAGTATGAAATACACTTATATAATCATTAATTCATCAATTCATCAAAAGTTATTGAAGGCCTACTGTAGGTCTCATACTGGTGGGAGAATTCCATGTGGACCAAGCCTAACTATAGTCCCTGCCCTTAGGGGCTTATGGTGGTTAAGAGTACAGGTTGTGAAGTCAGACAGATCTACTAATAGAATGCCCATCTTTATCAGGTAGCTTTGCTGCATAACAACCACCTCAAAACTTATTGCCTTAAAATGACAATTTGTTTAGCTCATGATTCTGTGTGTAGCAATTTGAGCTTGACTCAACTGGATGGTTCCTCTAGTGTTGGCTGGGCTCATTCATGTGTCTCTGGTTCAGCTGCCCCTCACCTAGGGGCTCTGCTTCTGAAGGTTGGCGGACTGTCAGCTGGGTCAAGACAGATGACTGATCCACATGTTTCATCACTCATCAGGCTACCCTGGGCTTTTTTATGTGGAATGAAAAGAATTCCACTTGAGAGCAAGAGGAAATGGGCAAGATGTTTTGAGAGGTCTCATAAACTTCTTTCTCCATCTTTGGTCAAAGCAAGTTGTAAGATTTGCCCAGATTTAAGGGTTAGGAAATAGATTCTATCTTTTATTTAGGGGAGGTGCAAGTCAGATGACAAAGAGCGTGAATACAGTAAGTGGTGGAGAAGTAGAACAATAATGTACACACAGCTGTCATAATTTGGATATGAGGTGCAATAAAATAATCCAAAGACACTTAACACAGTGCCTAGAAGATAGTCATCATTCTTTACCAAAGGACTATTTGCACAAGATTTAAAGTGAGAAGACATGACTTCCATTTTTAGTTGCATAATGTTAGCTAAACCATTTCACGTCTTTGAGTGTGTCCTCATTTCTAAAACAAAAATTTTGTACAAGAATGCCTGTAAACTCTCCCTTTGACAATAATGCTAGTTTCCTTTAATTATAAAATCAGAGATGATCCAACTCTTGGGACTATAAAAATAATAATGAGGATTTTAATTTGAAGCAATAAATAAACTTTGGTTTTTCTTTTGTGTGTGTACACAATATATCTTAATGTACTTCTATGTGTTAATTGGCAACTCTTTAGGTAACATTAAGAAAAAAAAAAGTCTGTAAACAGAACCATCCCCAAAGGCAAAGAAAATAATAGTTTTGACTTATGTCAACTTAAAGAAGCTTAGGGAACAGAAGGGAATCTGCTCAAAGGAAAATTCCAAAACAGAACCCACAAGTCTGATAATTTAGTTTGTGCCCTCTGGAATTATAAGACTCATTGCCTCCCCCCCCTGACAAGTCAGGATGCTGATATGATATATTTTGCATTAAGAAAAAAAGTAGGTGACATGCTGTGGTATTTATCTTCACAGGCAGCTCTTCTGAGACTATATTCCAAAGGGACTGTTGAAATATTCAACCCATGATTTATTGCCCTATTTTAGTAACACACCACAGGACAAATCACATATCTTTTAATCAGATCTCCTTTGCTAATTATTTGAAAACCGCCAGTCTTGAGCATTTTTGCTACTTACCCACATGTAAGTAGTAACCAATATTTATTTATTTTATTTATTCTACCTTAAATGATTTTGACATCTTTCAAAATTATGAAGCCTTACCCTAGAACTGTGGTGGTTTGGTTGTTTTCTTCATTGATTGAATCAGGTATAATAATCTCAACTAACTTGATGAAATGCAAACTTTACTCACTGGCAACCCCAAGCATCATTAGCATACCTTAAATAGAGCTCCCTTTATCAAAGTTCTTGATATTTTAAAAATGTTGAAAATATTTCCAGTTGATAACCTCATGAAAGAATACCAAAATATCATTCAAGGGAGTATGTTACAATGATCGATTTATATTTTCAGAAAGCTGCAAAGCTGATATTTACCTCAGCATAGTTTAAAAATGAAAAATAATTTTAAATGTTATGAATTCATTGGGCCAACTTATTAACATTGAACTAGGAATCTTGGTCAGGTTTTCCTATTTATTTATTTATTTATTTAGCCCAACAAGGAAAATTTTCCAAAGATCCTTTAGACGTTTAGACCCAAATAAGCTACTGTAAATTCTATGTGGCTATGCAAATTTAAAAAAGAATAATTTCATAGGTATGAAAGAATATCTCAGAGAACGATCGTTGCCCTTTTAGTCCAAGATTTTGCACTCATTCTGAAAAGAAATGAGAGCTAGTGGAGAATATCAGTTCCACATGGATCAGACCTATCTGTTAGCTCACAATTAGACCCTCAATACTGGTGCAGTGTCCAGTACACCGTAGGGGCTAAGTAAATATTGGTTGAATGAATGAATGAATATTTCTCAATTCGAATGGCTAGGATACATACCAGTGTGAACATTCACCTTGCATTTAAATTGTCAGTAACGGGGGTGCCTGGGTGGCTCAGTTGGTTAAGCATCCAACTTCAGGTCAGGTGATGATCTCCCAGTTTGCAGGTTTGGGCCCCATGTCAGGCTCTATGCTGACAGCTCAGAGCCTGGAGCCTGCTTTAGGTTCTGTGTCTCCCTCTCTCTCTGCCCCTCTCCACACTCACGCTCTGTCTCTCTCTGTGACTCTCTCTCTCAAAAATAAATAAACATTAAAAAAAATTAAAGTGTCAATAATGCATTTAGTACATAGATCATTACTTAGTGAATAAATTCTTTGTAGAAGTAAAAAACAAAAAAAACAAACAAAAAAACAAATTATAGTGAAAATTCAGAGTGGATGCTTTGAGAGTGGAAAAGAGGGTGGTACCTTCTGTGGATATTCTTGGAAGGGGAAGGAGGATGGGTTGTGCCTGAAATGTGAACATTCTATACTTGACTTTTTGTTCATTTTCCAAATTGTCCTTCTTGAGAAGAGACTCCAAACGTGACAATTTTTGTCCACATTTGTTTTTTTATCCCTTTTGAGTTAAAGTCAAGGAACTATTCTGTTCCATGGAAACCATTCTCTCACCCTCAAATGGCTAACCCTAGTGAATTTCAGCACGGAGCTGAAAACAAGCATGAAATTATACTCCCCCAGGGCTTTCCTTTTTCGCTCCTTAAAAGGTTTGGAACATTTAACTAGAAGAGTTGTCATGAGTGGTAAACAAATAAGCCCAATGACTGAAACGTGTCTATTCCTTTGGGCCAGGAAAAAGAATCATATAAAAAGTTAAAATTAAATGTTGTTTACTGCATTTCAGTTTAACCATGTACTCTCTAGGTTCTTTTCCCTAAGAATTCTAAACTAATCTTTTCTTCTTTCCTATCTTCAGTGAGTTTTGTGATTAATACATGATTGAACAGTTCTGTGAGTAGAGTCTATCTGCTAATAAATACACCAAAAATGAGCGTACCTTAGGTTAGTTAAAAAAACACTTCAATTATTGTGTGAAAAATCTCTCTTCTGGGTCCTATTTTCACATCTTATGCAATAGAAATCCTGGACCCAATACTCAGAGAGGTTCCTTTATCTTATTTGGAGGTTCCTATTTCTATTTTTTTTGTCAGGATTCTCTTGGTTGCAAGTAACAGAAATCAATATTGAACTAACTTATATACAAGAAAGATACAAAGTAGATCACATGAGAAAAGTTTGTCCATCCACACCGGGAAAGGGAAGGCATGGAGAACTAGATGCCAGAAACGACTGGCAAAACTTTCTATTTCTGTCTGCCTGTCTGTCTACCTGTATTTCTCTCCTTTTCTCTCAGTTCTTCTGTGTGTCCTTCTCCCTCCCTCCTTTTCTCTCGCTCTCTTTCTCTCTCTCTCCTCCTTTTCAATGTGTATTAGCACTATTCTTTTCCATCAGCACATAGGCTTCCCCTTCTTAGAAAATATAGGCACCAACCCTTCTAAGTTATTCTTTCTCCAATAGCAGGTTGGAAAAATCTGGAGGAAAAGCCTTGTTAGGGTCATGTGGTCAACCAAACTTGCAACCTTAGACCAATCATCTGTGGCTAAAGTCAGGGTATGACTGGTCCAGCTTGGATTAATGCCTCCCCTAGACCAGTTACTTTGGCCAAGGGATGGGGGTAAAAAAAAAAAAATACAGTAGCTCCCATGGGAACCTGATCTGGCATAGAACCAGTTCTCAGAAAACAGAAGTTCTTCCTGGAGAAGTAGTGTTGGGTAGATAAAACCATAGGTAAACCCCAACTCTCTTTTTAGTGTAGGAAAGAGATAAATTATTTATATATATATATATATATATATATAATATGTATATATTATATATATAATATGTATATATTATATATATATATATATATATATATATATATATATATATATATCCCATTGCCAGTTTTGTGGGAGTCTGACAATAGTGGCATATTATTAACAAAGACATAATATTAATCATTCTGCCTCCTGGACCTTAAGTAGAGGAAGATTAAATGAAAACAGTAAATGCCAAAAAGGCAGAATTACAGTGAGAGTGATGGTCTTTTGAAAATAGCTGGAAAGGGCAGAATGCTACAGGGAGGTGTCTGTAGTATGGAAGAGTGGGAAAGACCAAGGGGAACTGAGCAGGATGGAAAGACATTTACATATTTGCCATATTAAACACAGAGATGTTGTCGTTTTATAACTACATACTCTTTTTGATTCTATGTAAACATTGTTTTCATTAGTTGCATGCAAAAGCCATGTTTTATTTTTATTTATTTTTTTTTAATTTTTTCCAACGTTTTTATTTATTTTTGGGACAGAGAGAGACAGAGCATGAATGGGGGAGGGGCAGAGAGAGAGGGAGGCACAGAATCGGAAACAGGCTCCAGGCTCCGAGCCATCAGCCCAGAGCCTGACGCGGGGCTCGAACTCACGGACCGCGAGATCGTGACCCGGCTGAAGTCGGACGCTCAACAGACTGCGCCACCCAGGCGCCCCTAAAAGCCATGTTTTAAAAAACATTTCACTATAAGGCGTTTGTTCCCAAAGAAAACCTAGCTTGTTAAATATATATATATATATATTTTTTTTTTTGATGGTATTTCTAATAAGACAGTCCATGGCGTTAGACATGATGCTTCATTGTTATCATCAATGTCAGTGTCAGTGTGGTTTTAAAACTTAAAAGAATTCATTCTTGGGGTGCCTATGTGGCTCAGTCAATTGTGCACCTGACTCCACTGACAGCACAGAGCCTGCTTGGGATTCTTGCTTTCTCCCTATCTCTCTGCCCCTCTCCTGCTGGCATCGTGTGCTCTCTCTCTCTCTCTCTCTCTCTCTCAAAATAAATAAATAAACAAATTTTTTAAAAAAAGATTTCAGTCACATTTTCTGAGCACCTATTTTGTATAGTGTCTGGGGTTCCAGAAAAAATATTAAGAAAAGGAGATTGCAGTGGTGGCATTCTTTTGGGGAGCGATAATAAAGTATGTACACACAAAGGTAAATATCTGTAAGTGATTTATTTATTTATTTACTTATTTATTTATTCATTTATTTATTTTTGTAAGTGATATTTTATAGAAAGCCAGTAAGGGGTCAAAACCTAGAGTTATCTGGGCCATCAAAGGGGTGTATCAATGAAGGCTGGTTTACAAAGGGAAGAGGCAAAGAGAGGCAGACACCTTGGCTGGTACCCACTCCCTTATCAGAAGCAGTTAGAGTAGCCCAGTATAATGGAACTTTCTACAATCGTGGGAATGTTCTACATCGTGCTGTCTCCCATTCAAATGGAAATATCATCAAGGTCGAAGAATAACATGAGACAAAGTATAGAAGCAGGTGTGTGCCTGGACAGTTCTGAGAACAAAATACTGCCTAGTTTATCTGTATATGGTGAATGCTGGTCAGGAAATTTAGAGCTGGAGCAGTTGAGGAAAGAGGGCCAGTTAAGGCTTTGGTACATATGAAAAGGAAGAATATTTGGGATGTAGTGGAAAGACTGGGGAGAGACTGAGGGCAGGAAGGGAATTCTCACTGAGTCCAGACCAGAGTTAGTGAAAATCTATACCAGAATGCTATGCACACAAAGCCATGAGATACATCGTAACAGGAACAATTCACAAATCTCCATGACTCACTAGATGTGGAAAGTACCTAAGAAGGAAATCAAACATAGTGTCCACTTTTGAACTGAATGATAATAATTAGTGGGAAAATACGATGACCTATCTTCTATGAGAGACAAAACCTAAACTTGCTTATAAAATGTTGAGATGCTGGTGAGCCATCCTCAGGTAGAGTGGGGCAAAGGCAGTTGATAATGCTGAAATGAACTGAAGAGTCAAAAAAGCGACTGTGGTAATTACTGAAGATACTATAAATTAAGGAAAGAGAGTTTTGTGTGAGAGTGGTTGGCAGCTGACACACTGGTCAGAAGGATAGGATAGAGTCTTCATCCCTAGCTGTGGGTAAAGGCATTGAGGTACCATGTTGAACTCATCGGGGACTGGTGGTATATTTTACATTTTTTAAGGAAACAGCAACATCTGTTGGACGCTGTGAAAAGTACTACTATTAAGATTGGACCTAATTATTTCACAAATGAACTGTCCTTTTATTTATTTATTTATTTTTTAATGTTTATTTTTGAGAGAGACAGAGACAGAATGCGAGCGGGTTAGGGGCAGAGAGAGAGAGAGAGAGAGAGATACAGAATCTGAAGCAGGCTCCAGTCTCTGAACTGTCAGCACACAGCCTGACGCGGGGCTTGACTCACGAGCTGCGAGATCATGACCTGAGCCGAAGTCAGATGCTCAAACGACTGAGCCACCCAGGTGCCCCTCCTTTTATTTCTTTTAGCTTAAGGATACCATGAAAAAAATTACAAAGATCTTAAGGTCACTATGAACTAAGAAAGTTTTCAAATTTCTGGAATAATAAAAGCTATGTCCTGAGAAATGGCCAGTAAATATAAATAACAAAAAAGTTTTTGTAATCTCAAAGCAAAATCAGGTGAATTCCAGTGGTTGAAGTGGAAGTGAGACGGTGGAGTTGAAATATGGAGCTGGGACATCGAAGCTTTGGGAGCGGTAATTGGTCTTCCATCTTAGGGTTAGAAATGAAAGGAAGGTCCAAGATGGCACAAAATTTCAGGGTTCTGGGAGGGTGAGGAAAACAGAGATGTGTTTTTATGCAAAGGGGATGTGTCCAGCACAGAAGGAAGTTTGAGAGGAGAAAATGAAATGGTAGATCAGGTCTGGAAAACCAGGGCAAGAACCTTCCTCTTGGAAGGAAAGGTGAGGAAACCAAGTTAGGAAGCTACCAAGTGGTCTAGTAGGACTCACATGCGTGTTTTTCCTCTCAGCTTTCACAGCCATGCCAAGAAAGAAATGTTATCCTTGCATCAGAAGTGAAGAAGCTGAGTTTGGGTAATGAAGAGAATGTAGATAAAGTTCCAAAGATCATCTGAGACAGAGAAGAGGGAATATAAGGGAATGTCTTAGTCTCTTTCAGCTGCTATAACAAATTACCACGGATTAAATGGCTCAAACAATGAATGTTTATTTCTCTTTTTTCTTAATGTTTATTTATTTTTGAGGGAGAGACAGAGAGACAGGGAGGGAGAGAATCCCAAGCAGGCTTTGTGCTGTCAGTGCAGGGCCCGACACAGGGCTTAAACCCACAAACTGTGAGGTCATGACCTGAGCAGAAATCAAGAGTTGGACAATTAACCAACTGAGCTACCCAGGCACCCCCAAAAATACTTATTTCTTACAGCTCTCTCTCTCTCTCTCCCTCTCTCTCTCTTTTAAATTTTAGTTAGTTAACATACAGTGCAGTATTGGTTTCAGGAGTATTTTCTCACAGTTCTGAAGGCTGGAAGCCCAAGATTAAGGCTACAGACCTGGTGTCTGGTGAAAGCCCACTTCTTGGTTCATAGATGGCCATCTTCTCACTGTGTCCTCACATGACTGAAGGGGTGACAGAGCTCTGTGGGATCTCTTTTATAAGAGCACTAATCCTATCATGAGCTCTCAAACTTCGTGACCTAACCACCTCCCAAAGCCCCACCCCCTAATACAGTCGGTCACATTGGGAGTTAGGATTTCAATATACAAATTTGGGGGGGGGGGACACAAACTTTCAGTCCATAACAGAGGGCTTCTTCTAAATTGTCTCCATCATTCTCAGTAATTTAGACAATGCCTCTCAAATTGTAATGTGAACACAAATCTCCTGAGAATCTTGTTTAAAATGCCACCTTTGGTTTAGTTGATCTGGGCAAGGGCCTTGGATTTCTGTTGTGTTCCCAGGCAATGCTGCTGGTCCATGCTGGTCATCTATATGTTGAGTAGCAAGATCTAGAAAGCCAGGTCATTGGCCCAGAGTTTGTAGAATAGTGACATGTATTTAGGGTACTTGATAAATATTTGTTGGACTGTGGCTAAAATGAATAGTTAGATAAAGGTGCGTGTTCTGGGAGCCAAGGGGGTGGGAACTCTTTCAAGAGAAGAGTAAAGAGCAAGTGCAGATGGTCTGAGGGAGGGACAAGGAGGAGGCCAGCGGACGCAGCAGCCAGGGAATTTCTGTGGAAGTTTGAGAGAGTGCAGGCTGGCAATTGCGTCAGGTATGATACCAAATCAAAAGAAAAGTCAGAATTGGGTGGGGAGAGGGGCACCTGGGTGGCTCAGTAGGTTAAGAGTTCGACTTTGGCTCAGATCATGATCTCGCGGTCCGTGAGTTCGATCCCCGCATCAGGCTCTGTGCTGACAGCTCAGAGCCTGGAACCTGTTTCAGATTCTCTGTCTCCCTCTCTCTCTGCCCCTCCCCACCTTGTGCTCTGTCTCTTTCTCTCAAAAATAAATGTTAAAAATTTTTTTTTAAAGAATTGGATGGGGAGATGGGCTGTGGGATCTCAGGGTCAGGGACTTCAGTGACTGGATGGTGAGGTGGCTAAGGATGAGGGCAAGAGGTGGAAGGAGAGCAGGAAATGTGAGCAGATACTGGCATAACCAAGAAAATAACATTCTGAGATCAGGTGAATGATACACCAGATGACAAAGTGGAAACAGAAGTATGAGGGCCATTGAATTTAAAAGCGTTGCTGAGAGGTTTTGCCATGTTGAGCAGAATGAGGACAGGCCACAGACATCTTCCCAAATCTGGCAAAGTTTCTAAATCACCAGAGGAGGTTTTGAAAATACTGATTTCCAGGCCCTGCCCTGAGACATTTGGAGTCCATATGCATAGGCATGAGCCCTGGAATCTGCATTTTTAGGAAGTTATCCAGGAGTGATTCTGATATTGCAGCCAAGGTTGGGGATCCTTGCATAACCCTCTATAACTCCTCAGGGTGAATGAGAAAGAAGAAAGATGCTCTGGGGAAGGAAAGGTGCTGAGTGCACACTCTCAGCTAGAATCGGGATTGCCGGAATCCTCAAGGAAATTTCCAGAGTCTTTGCACACCAGAATTTTACATTTAGAGAGTTTCAAAAATAGTACTACAAAGCTGTAATATGTCACGATTTCTTTCTTTTTTTAATGTTTATTTATTTTTGAGAAAGAAAGCATGAGTGGGGGAGGAGCAGAGATAGTAGGAGACAGAGAATCCAAAGCAGGCTCCAGGCTCTGAGCTGTCAGCACAGAGCCCCATGCAAGGCTCGAACTCACAAACTTCCAGATCATGACCTGAACTGAAGTCAGACGCTTAACGGACCTAGGCGCCCCTTCATGATTTCTTTAATTGTGATGGTCATGATCAGGCAATCTCTTTTGAGTGATCAAATAGGTTTTCTGCTGGCCCAAGTCCCAGTTAATAGTTGTTCAGATTTAGTCCACTTCACAGACAAATGCATCAAATTTCACATTAATGTTAAGTTAATGTGCTTTCTTTATTGTAATTCTCTAAGATAATTTCTCCTTTAACGTTTTATTCTCTTACTTAAGAAGGATTTTTTTTCAAAAACAATTCCTAAAATCATAACGAAAAGAGGTGGGGAAGTGGGGAAGCCATCGAGCCTGATTTGTTGGGTTTGTCCCCAGCTCTGTCACTTATCACCTCTGTGTCTGTGAGCCCAGAACCTGATCCACAGGTGTCAGGATCTTCACATGTAAAACAAAGATAAAAGCATAGCCTCACAGTGCAGTTCTTAGAATTAAATGGGAATCGAATACATTTAAAACTCTTCAAACTGTGCCAGACATACATAAATTGTCGACGAAAGTTTGCCATACTCTGATTATGTTGCCTTATCACTGTGGCAGTAACCACTTATGTTAAATTGGTCAACTTACCCAGTTGTATTTGAGAGTCTCCATCATGGGTGAACAGCAGTGGGGTCTTTCATAGGAAGCCCACACTGTCTACGTGGTGCTCCAGTAAGAAGGGTTGAGTCCAGTTACTACCGCTGTCTGAGTAATCGCAAAAGTTTCCATAGGTTCTCCATGTGGAAAAGAGAAAGAGATGGGACTTATGTACCTTTATATAACTGATAAGTATTTACTGAACACCTACTAAATATTAGGAATTGTGCAGAGGGCCAAGGATATGCAAACACAAACACAGTCACTGCCCTCTTGAAGCTTGGTTTGATAATAAATGCAAGACAATAAATTAATTGCTTTCATGGCATGTGTTAAAATTCGATGGCACTATACCATAGAAGAGAATTTCCGACATTCTTTGGAAGTTACCCACACAAGGACACAGCCATCAATTTCTAAGATGGGCAACTCATGGTCCTTGAAGCAATTAAACAATGAATCAGACTGGGGGCGCCTGGGTGACTCAGTCAGTTAAGCGTCCAAGTTTGGCTCAGGTCATGATCTAACCATTTGTGGGTTCAAGCCCCACACCAGGCTCTGTGCTGACAGCTCGGAGCCTGGCACCTGCTTCAGATTCTCTCTCTCTCTCTCTCTCTCTCTCTCTGCCCCTCCCCTGCTCACACTTGGTCTCTCTCAAAAATAAATAAATATTAAGAAAAAATTTAAAAAAAAACAATAAATTAGGTGGAAACCAAGAATTAAAATACACAGTTGATTATAACTTGCATTTGTATCATACTCGTGTTATTTTCAGCTTCACTGTACCTCCAAGAGACAAAGGCATTAATAATCCCATTTATTACAAGAAAATGTAGATTCAGAAAATGTAGCATCATTGACCCAAATGGTATTTTTGATATCACAGAATGAGGACTGGAACCTGAGCCTTCCACCCCTCCACTGTTAGTTGTCTTTGCACTGAGCCAAGCTGCAGTAACCAGCACAATAGTCTAAGGCATCCTGTTTAATTCAAAAGGGATCCAAAGAAGACTTTCATATTAAAACTTAGATAATGTGATGGTTTTCAGTGACTTCCCCATTGCCTGTGAGATGCTTGGTAATTTTAACTATTGTTAAACATCAGTCACAGATTTCCTAACTAGAGATACCGTTGTCTGGGGGCTCAAGGGGAGAGAGTCTTTGTTTATGATTGTGTAAAACAGTAAACACATTTTCTTCCCCCAGCTTATTCAGAAATTGACGGATGTTGCCGAAGAATGTCAGAACAATCAGCTGAAGAAGCTCAAAGAAATCTGTGAGAAGTAAGCCTGCATTCTCTTTACAATGGGCTTGTGCCTATAAATGTGTTACACACAAATTGCCATTTGATTCGTCTTTTTTTTTTTCTTTTACTTCCATTTTGACTTCAGGGAGAAGAAGGAATTAAAGAAGAAAATGGATAAAAAAAGGCAGGAGAAGATCACAGAAGCTAAATCCAAAGACAAAAGTCAAATGGAAGAGTAAGGAGAAAGAACCCCTTCTCCTCCAACTTTTACCTGGGGATTCTTTTATTCTGTTAGAATAACAGCTTCTCAAACATACAAAGACCCATTTGTGATGTTTCTCCTCTAATTAACCTTTCAAAAGATCCCTTTTGTAAATTTTTCAACAGGGAACTCAAAGGGCTTTCAATAATGGACTGAGGTGCACCCAGGGCCTTTTAAAGATTGAGTAAGGAGCGTCCCTTAGGAAAAAAGCAAATCCTCAGTTCCCCTGCTGTCAGGCAAACTTCCCAGCATTTAGTGAACACAGAGTTTGCCCTTGGGCAGAACCTGACTTTTGTCCAGAGCTAGCAGATTGTACCTTTCTTGCCACAGCAGTAAGAATGTTGAAAGTTCTGTAAACTTTCATCTGGAAGTCTGAAGCTCACCTCTTTGTTGATGCTGGATGAGTTCATATAATGATCTAGTTGTCATTTGCTCTTAGGGAAAAGACAGAGATGATCCGGTCATACATCCAGGAGGTGGTACAGTACATCAAGAGGGTATGTCGCTTAATCTCTCTCTGCTTTGCACACCGCGTATGATTGTTCAGCAAGCACAATGTGAGCCTCTGGAGGAAAATGCCAGGCCTTGTATCTATCTATCACCACCACTCAGAAGAGCTGTTTCACAGAGCAGGCATTCCATAATCAAGGTTTCTGCAAGTTTAGTTGCAAACCTATGTATAAAAAGGCTTATCTAAAGATAAGTGTCAAGAATCATTTTCAAAGTGAGGAGCCAAGAAACACAGGATCAATAGGGGACACCCAAAAGAACCTGTAGCTGTCATCAATGTTAGGGAAGACGGCAATCTCCAAAGCACTTCTTCATATTAGTGTTTGAAAATTGGTATCATGGAACTTTTCAAACTGTAGCAAAAATATAAGAATAGCATAATCTATTGATCACCTCACCCCCACCCTGTGTACCCATCACCCAGATCTGACACTTACCAACAGTCTCCTATACTTGTAAGGGCAGTTCTTGATCAAGATATGAGATAATTAAATGTATGACATCGATCTGAAAAGCTTTCCACTTTTTTCTGAAAAACATTCACTTATTAATGTTAGATGAACATGACTTTCTTTGTAACTTTCTTATAGTTAGAAGAGGCACAAAGTAAACGGCAAGAAAAACTTGTAGAGAAACACAAGGAGATCCGTCAGCAGATCCTGGATGAAAAGCCCAAGGTAAACTGAACCGAATAATAAAACACAGTAACTTCACTTTTCCTCCATTTAATTACAATAAAACCTCTGTAGGTCATGTACCCTGCACACAGTGTCAGATCAGTTCTTACATGTAAAACTCATGTATCTTCCTCAACCATGGTAAAGATCTTTCTATAGCAATATTCCACACAGGTCTATTATCACCCAGTGAGCTTTAAACGTTGCAATTGCTTGGAACCCAGCTCTTGAAATTTTGGTTTCAATTGGTCTGAGATATGGTTCAGGTATTTTTTGAAGCACTTCGCCTCTCTCCCTGCCAGAACAGAGAAAATTAGAGAAATTAGCCAAGCCTCTTGCGTACTGATAAAATATTGTAATGTCAGGCTCTGCCCAGCAGAGGGTGTCCTGTACCAAAATCACCCTGGTTTTTAATCCAACAAAATGTTCTCATAAACCAGAAAAAAAACAAATCTTTTTTTCCCCCAATAATAATAGTTTATTATGTCTCCTCTTTCAAATTACCTTATGCTTATTGTTTGGTCAAAATCAATTGTTTTATGAATATTAACTTTGATTATCAGTCAATCAAATACTTTTAGGTTGGCAAAGAGCATCTTGGTTTTAGATCATTACATATATTTTCATTCATCACTGAGTATTTGTGAAAAATATGCTTTTCAGTGTTATTATTCTCCTATGTGCATTTAAAATATCTACTCTAAAAAGTACAGCTATTTCATACAAGTACTCTTTAAACCTGCAAAGCTCAGAAGTGTTATTTTCATTTCATTGTATAGTCCATTCATCAATTTACTTTTTATAGATTTTTTTAGCTAGTTCTAAATATATTCTTGTGGTTATTTCTGCCCTTCTCCTTTTGTATTTATTAGACAGGAGATTTATTTAATATTTTTAACTCCTAAAGTTTTTAGGCTTGGCAATATAGATGAAGCAGTAATGAAAATCTGAGAATTAATAATTACTTAAATATGCTGCTAATTTTTCTGTTTTTCACGTAAATGTACAGTTTAAATATTCTTAGCCACCATCTTAGGTTGATTATACATTAATAATAAATTTTAAGATGATTTCAGAAATGGCTATACCTTCCATTGATCCACTGATGGATCTTTTATAATGTTTGGAGCAAAAGATTCAGGTCCAACTGGAATTTAAGCGGCACATTAACACCCTAATAATCAGTCCCAGGTGATATATTCAGATATATACATTTTCAATCCATGCTGTCTGAAAGCAAACATGTCATTACTTTGTACACTGACATAATATACGTTGATTATGATTGATCTCTTATTAGCCAGTTTTTATATTTCTAAAAGAAAATCTCTCTTGTGAGATATGGTTATTCCCATAGAGTTTTATTTCACTTTGTTTTTGTCTTTGGTCCAAAAATGTCTCATACTTGTCTCATAGATACAATGCAATCACAAATGTGTTTCAATTCTGTAACTCTCAGTATAAAAACCCCTACGAGGCTTTTCAGTCACTGCTCTAGGTCATCAGGATTAAAATCAACTTTGGTAGGTATTAAAGCGCTTTTAAACTTATGCACTGGACATAGGTAAATGTTACAAGAATAACTGTTGGATAACTTGTCAGGGTGAATTCTGCAGCAGTTTTACAGAAAACCCAATTAAAACTGGCTTACACAATAGTAACCTTAGTAAGTCATATTCCTGGAAGTTCAGATGTATTGTAGTCTGAGGAATGGTTAATTGAATACTTCAGCAACCTCATCAAGAATGCACTTTAACAGAAACCTATTGGGGAGGGAAAGGAAAAAAAAAAAAAAAGAGGTTAGAGTGGGAGAGAGCCAAAGCATAAGAGACTCTTAAAAACTGAGAACAAACTGAGGGTTGATGGGGGGTGGGAGGGAGGGGAGAGTGGGTGATGGGTATTGAAGAGGGCATCTTTTGGGATGAGCACTGGGTGTTGTATGGAAACCAATTTGACAATAAATTTCATATATTAAAAAAAAGAAAAAAGAAAGAAAAAAAAAAAAAAAGAATGCACCATGCCATCTCAGTTTGTTGCCTTTCATGCCTAAGCTTTAAACCCACAGTCCTAAAATGACTGCCATAGCTCCATGCATCACATTACATAAATCATTCAAAGGCAAAAAAAGGTAATGTCTTCATCTTATAGCCCTTTATTTATAAGATTAAGGAAAAGCTTCCTATAGCTTGCCAATAGTTTTATCCTCATTGGCTAGGATTGTACCATATACCCATTACTAAACCAGTCATGGGTAGTAGAGTGTAATCTTCACGATTGCCTTAGAGTATTAAAGCTTGCTCAAAAGGGTGGAGAGAGTTCAGCTCCTCTTCAGTTTCATAGTCAACAGGCACCGGAACAAAACTGATGTTTTCTTATCAAAGATATAGAAATACCAGTTAGGTAGGTAATTGTGTGTGCCACTGCCATATTTATAGCAATTTCCCATTTCTTTTTTGGACTTTTAGCAAGAGATCTGAAGTGTTTCTATGAATTTTTAGTAGTTGTTTCGCCTTCACTTTTGTTTTGTTTTCTTTGCAAAATTCTGAGCCTGTCTGCACATGATCAGTTTAGTCTGTCCAAATATAACTAATAATCAGAATCGAACAGTGCTATGAACTGAACTGTGTCCTCCCAAAATTCACATGTCAAAGCCCTAACTCCCAATGTGATGATATATGAAGAAGGGGCTTTGGGAGGTGTTATATTTATTTATTGTATTTTTTTTTATTTTTTATTCAAGTATAATTAACATGCAGTGTTATATTGGTTTCAGGTGTACAATATAATGATTTAACAATTTATACATTACTTAGTGCTCATCGTGATAAATGTACTTCTTAATCCCCTTCACTTATTTCATCCATCCCTCTAACCACCTACCATCTAATAGCTACCAATTTATTTGCTGTATTTAATGTTTGTTTTTGTCTCTTTTTTGTTTATTCATTTGTTTTATTTCTTAAATTCTACATATGAGTGAAATCATATTGTATTTGTCTTAGTCTGACTGATTTCACTTAGCATAATTCTCTCTAGCTCCATCCACGTTGTTGCAAATGGCAAGATCTCATTCTTTTTTTTATGGCCAAGTAATATTCCATTATATAAATATACCTCTTTTTTTAATCCATTCATCTATGGGTAGACACTTGGATTGCTTCCATATCTTATAATATTTCCATATTGCAAATAATGCTGCAGTAAACATAGGGAAGCATGCATGTATCTTTTCAAACTAGTGTTTTTGTTTTCTTTGGGTAAATACCCAGTAGTGGATATACTGATACCTCCATACTATTTTCCACAGTGACTGCACCAACTTGCATTCCCACCAACAGTGCATGGGGATTCCTTTTTCTCCAAAACCTCACCAGCACTTGTTATTTCTGTTGCCTTCATTTTTTACTGTAAATAGGAACAAGTGATATCTCTGCTTCTCATCCACGTTGCCCTTATGACCACCTTGCGTCTGGATTTGAAGGTTGCCCTTGGAGATTTTTGTTTTCATGTCAAACTAAAGCATTTATTAAGGGATGTTCTTCAGAGCTGATAAATTTTGTGCTTCGGAACCATGACTTTAATAATAAAATAAGAAATCATGACTGTTAATACTGTAGGACACAATGGCTGATCAAAGGAAATGTCCGTGGTAGGAAGGAGCAATAGTAAATAGTGACGTGAATAAGATCAAGTGCAGGTCGTGTGGAGAAAGAACAAAGCACAGGACAGCAAATGTAGGCAAGTGAAAGTCCAGGCCAACATAGCATTCATTCACGATCCTGTAATTGCTGGATGTGGACCAGAAATAGGATAGCACCAGCTTTGAAATAATCCCTCTTCACATCCAGTATGAAGCTTTGAAGTTTGACATAGATATGAAGGAAAGTAACAAAAGCAGAAACAATATGGAAAGTGCAGTAACTCAAGGGAATGAAACTTGACCAGCAGTGTTTATAAAAGAGGTTAACTGAGTCAGTTCCATTCGGTTAGAAAGATGAGAAGGTAGAATGATTTTACGACATCTAGAAATTTATGAGCTGTTCCATCACTGAATGTTGGACAAAGAAATTGAGTTGACTCTATAGTAGGTAATATTAAAGATAATTGCAACCTTCCTATGAAGAAGAAAGCATGACAAAGTTCACCAAGGGTTACTGAGGGTAACAGATTCCTTCTTCAAGTATTTTAAAGTGGAATAAGTAGTTTTTTTATCTAGAAACCAATAATGGCTAATCTTTTGCTTACAACAAAAATATACACCACACGGCGTCATATTTCTTCCTGTTTGTCAGTTTCTTTCACCATATCGTCAAATATAATCATTTAGTCCCTCTTCATCCAGTTATTCTAACTAATGTAATAATGTGTTTAGTGTTCCTAACCTCCTCCTAAACAGGGAGGAAGCTATTTACATTCCTATATTCTCCTGGTATTACTGTTTTGAGCTATTCTGAACCACAATCACAAGCTGCATAATTTTCAAGCCTGTGATAACCAAACAACTCCTTCAAAATTGAACAATTTTTTTTTAACAAAGGAAATTTAAAATCCAATTGCTGAAAGACAACAGTTCTTCAATGGCAGGGAGTTCTGACTGGATTTAGAGCAAGTTATATATGAAGATTAACCCAGAGTGCAACCTTCTAACCTTTTACTCAACCGCGTGCTTATGATCTGTAAGTATCAACTCAAGTTCCTAAAATTATTCCCACCTTCCAGTAGAACAGTCAGAGGACAATGTGCCTCAATTAAAACCATTTCATTTCCAGGGATGCCCAGGTGGCTCAGTCAATTAATCAGCCAACTTCAGCTCAGGTCATGATCTTGTCGTTCATGAGTTCAAGCCTTGCATCAGGCTCTGTGCTGACAGCTCAGAGTCTGGAGCCTGCTTTGGATTCTGTGTCTCTCCCTCTCTCTCTCTGCCCCTCCCCAGCTCGTACTCTGTCGCTCTCTCTCAAACATAAATAAATGGTAAAAAAAATTTTTAAGCAAAAAAAAACTTTCATTTCCATACTCGGACCAAGAACTTCCATCCTACTGGCACGTATTTGGTAGGGAACCAAATTTGGCCCAGCCACAGTTTGAAAGTTTATTTTGGAACATCCAACTTTGTGACATGTACCAGGCCTTTTTCATATATAGTGTCCATTTTTTTCCCACTAAAAAAGAGATCAATGAGTCTATTTCTTTTGTATTCATTTTTGAGGGCATTGGGGAAAATGGAAGTAGGTGAGTTCTAGAGGCAACTGATACAATAGATAAATAGCTTGGCCCTCAATTTGATGTAAAATTACACTGTGTATTCCTGTACATAGGTCCCTCTGAAATTTCTTAAGTTGCAAACAACAGTAGACGTCCTTGAAAGAGAATACTCAGCTCCTTTTCAGTAGAGTTCTACATTCTGGAGAAATGTTCAGTTGCCTGTTTCCTAGCAGTGAAACATTTCATTCAGTCCCTAAGTGTATGCTATTTTCAGCTTTGTTCAAGGTGTGTCTTTTTATGAAATCTATAGCTTCAGAGTTCTTAAGAGGGATGCAGTAAACCCCAGCCAGTCTTTGAACTCTCAGTGACATAATTGGTTTCCTTGGGATTTCCATACCTGAGGTTGCCAAAGCCAATAGGAAAAGGGTATATGTGTACAAAAGGTGATAGGAGCAACTCACACCCCAACTGCCGGTAGAGAGAAACCATACCTTCTGTGGTCACATTCAAGTCTAAACTGATGCATTATAAAAAGGACCTCTTGCCTTTTTCTTGAACACTTCAGAAAGATTTATTTTAACATGTTGAAGCATCGTTAATCAGGAGCTGCCTTGAATCTGCTGCAAATATTCCAACGTATATTGATCACTTTGCAGCTACCGGCTCTCGTTATAAGAAGAATTGTCTTTTGAGGGGACTTTTTAATGAACCATCTCCATAACCTCATAAAACAGTCGATAAATGTGGAATTTACTTTTTCTCTGACACTTAATTTGTCTTTGATGCTTCTTAGAACACAGGTTTTCTGCTTTAATTGAGCTCATCAGTAAGAGAGAATTCCAGGAAGTTTAGGGCATTTTAATTTATAGAGAAAGAATATTTCATCATGTAGCTTACTGGTCCTTTTTTTTTTCCTCTATCAGGGGAATAGAGACTGATTTTCCTCATTTCCCCTGACATCTTTAGAACCAACAGGGTGAGTGACTCATCCTTCTGGGTGAAGTGAGTCTTCTCAGACCGACCACTGGGCCCTGAGACAGAACTCTCAATGTAGTGATTGTAATCTTGTCTTCCCAGTGTTCAGGGAGAAAGAGACTAGGGGATTTAAAGTAAAAGCTTCTTCCTTACACGATTCATTTGTGTGTCCCCCGATCCTCTGCAACTTGATGGGGAAATGTGGATTCTCCCTGCCATCACCCATTGGACCCTCTCATGGAAGCCAGACCACAGAGTGTAAACTGGCTGCCAGTGGACTATGTTTTGCTCATTGTCAAGTCTTGGTAGACCCACCCAATGGTTTGTTTTTTGTTTTTATCTGTGGAAGGAACTTCTTTGTCATTTGTAACAATGTGAATAATTGTCTTTTTAAAAATGTAGTTATTTATTATTTTCTTGATGTAAAACTTGGCTATGTTGACTCTCCTGCACAATACTAGAGCACTAGAACAGTTTTAACTCTGTCTCCTTTTGATTTATTTTTGAAATGTATTAACAATTCTATACATTTCTGAACAAATGAGACATTCTTATTCTTTGTTACACAGTCAGTGTTCATTTAGATTTATCTACATATTCACAAGACTTTTTTGTTCAGCATTCTGTCTTATGTCTCAGACTGGCCATTTGGGACCATTACCTTCTACACCTTTAGAAGTTCCTTTATACAGTCTACAGGTGGCAAACTCTTTGAGGCTTTTGGCTTTGTTTTCATTTTCATCTGAAAATGTCTATATTTTCCTCCATTCTGAAATGATACTTTCACTGGGTATTTTAGGTTGACAGTTATTTGCTTTTAGTGCATGGAAGATAAAATTCCACTGTCTTCTGGCTTCTCTTGTTATTGAGAAGCTGTTAGCCTCAGTGTAATTCTTTTGATAATAACTTGTATTTTTCCTCCTTTTATTGCATTTAGGACTTTTTTCTTATATTCTGTGCAGTTTTTCTAAAATGTGTCTAAATATGTGTTTGAGGTCACCGAATGGATAACTTTCCTCAGTTCTGCAGAAACTCAGCCATAGTGTCAGCAAAAATGGCTTCCATCGTGTTATTTATATATAAAATAAAATGGACCTTTTACTCCATCACCTCAGATTTGTAACTCTTCAGTATTTTCCATCTTTTCATATCTCTGTGCTGCCCTGTGGGCAATTTTTCTCTGGCCCTTTTTTGAATTCACAAATTCTTTGTTTACACTGCTCTTACACTTTTCCACAGTTTTTTAATTCCAGCTTTTGTGTTTTATTTAATTCTGTAAGTTCTGTTTGGTTTTTTGCTTGTTTTGTTTTTGAGAAAGAGAGAGGGAGGGAGAGGCAGAGAGAGAAGGAGGGAGAGAATCTTAAGCAGGCTCCATGCCCAACACAGAGCCTGATGCAGGGCTCAATCCCATGACTGTGAGATTATGACCTGAGCTGAAATCAAGAGTCAGATGCTCAACTGACTGAACCACCCAGGTGCCCCTGGTTTATTTTCAAATCAATAATCTGTGTGCCTGGCTTATTATAAGGAAAGTTTCCTGTGAGATTCCTCATTCTGTACAAGCCATAGGCTTGGAGTTGTGGCCCCACCCTACAAGGCTTTCAAAAGATGAATTCAAAATTTCCAGTGTTAGCAAACGCCCTCAGGGCAAAAGTGGCTTGCCTGTCTAGGCTTGATGTCCCTGCAGTTTGGGCCTGATCGTTCTTTCAATTTTTGTGGCTCTTAGGTTCTTTAAAGAATATAGTTTTAATATCACATCCAGCCTTTTTAGGCATTTTCAGTGGGAAGGATGGTCCAAGTGGCCTAACCAACCATTACCAGAAATAGAAAATCCCCACATGGTGCTTCTAAAATGTTTGAATAAGTTAACATCTTTATTCGTTGGGATTCACCTGGAGAAGCAGAACCTGTAGGAGATTCTTTATCACAGAGCTGCGCGTGCGCACGCGCACACACACACACACACACACACACACACAAACACACACCCAGGAGTCAGAACAACTAAAGGAAAACCCAAAGAGGAGGGAGATCTACAACAGCACAGCAAAGATCAGCAGATCTACAACAACACGTGTGTGTTACAGAATGGTCGCTGCCTCCCTCCTCAGCCCTCCAACTCTTGGGAAAGTCTCCCTTGTAACTCACCCTGGAAAAATACAGACACGGAACTTTGGGAAATGTAGTTCAGCCTACCCAAGTTGGCACATTACAAAACCCTCACACTAATATTTAATACTCAGAAATTTTCTTATTTAAAAAAATCAATTTCTCTTTAAAAATTAGATTATATGATTACAGACAGCCAACCTGTAGACAAATCCCTAGGTCTGAGAAGAGGCTCCCCTTAGGCCCACATGGCATTCCCCTCATGGATTTCTTCTATCTATTAACCCCTGTAAAGCAACTGCGTTTGAGATTTAAACAAAATCGGAATGGAGGTTCACATGGTTGCCATTGATTCCTCCCCCTTTTCTTTACCCTATTAACTTACTTTCCCCTTCATTTGTCTTTACTTTCTTTCCTAAAGATTAGGAAATGTGGGAGTGCCATGATGGGTGTATAGTTTAGAGGGGAGGAGATCCAAAGCAAATACTCATGACCTGCTAGAGCAGAGAGTGTATATGTTGATGGGGTTTGGACTCTTCCCAGAAAGAACTGAGGTTTAACATTAGGAATAGGATGAGATGGACTTTAATCCCACTGACTTTCATCTGCCCACCTCCCTAAGCAACAGAGTCCATACAACCATAGATGGCCCACGAAAACTTCTGAATTGACTTCTACTCTGTGTGCCTGCCCTTGTAACACCATTTATGTGAATTTTGCCAATACTAATTAGATGTTTTATTCCAAATGTATCCCTAGTTTGTTTTTATTTTATTTTATTATTTTTTTAATGTTTATTTATTCTTTGAGAGAGACAGAGAGAGCATGAACAGGGGAGAGGCAGAAAGAGGGAGACACAGAATCTGAAGCAGGCTCCAGACTTCGAGCTGGAAGCACAGAGCCTGACGCGGGGCTCAAACTCATGAACCATGAGATCATGACCTGAGCTGAAGTTGGATGCATAACTGACTGAGCCACCCAGGAGCCCCTCTAGTTTGTTTTTAAAGCCCTGCTTTGGTATAACTAGAATAATAAAAATAGTTGAACATAACACGTCCTAAATACTTTTTAAAACAAAGAATTTAAAGATTTCATTGACCTCGGGAAACTACTACCTGATTTTGCCATGGCCCTCAACATTTTCAGGGGAAAGATGGCAAAGGAAAACCCAGAGAAATATTTACGTATAGAATATCCAAATGGGAAATGTCTTGGTGCTTTGAAACATTTGTTGAAGCAGCATGCAGAGACCAGATGAAAAGCTATTGCGGAAGGAAAAAATCCATGACCACTGAACTGAACAATGCTGAAGAAAATTTCAGTCCACACTAGGAAAGCCGTTTCTAAGAGCAAGAGTCGCATTCTCTATTGTGCACGTATTCTGCCCAAAGGCCAAATTAATGTAACAAATCTACCATGTGGAGTCCTGCTTATGCATTTTCTGTCAATAAAAATCAATTGATACAAGTCTTCTGCATTTATTATAATCATTTGCTGAGGATAATCTTTGAATTTGACAAGGAGACCTTTGAATTTGTGGCTGAAACCAAGACAAGTAATATTTTCATATTTCAAAGAATTCCACATTTCAAAGAGTTTTATCAGTAGAGGTAGCTTTAACTTTTGCTGATGTTTGTGATGGATAATAAACAGGGCATGATGATTCTGATAGTTTGCATGGATTCTTCATGACATACCGTTTATGATCATCACACACACACACACACACACACACACACACACACACACTCACACCCAAACAACCCTATACAATTGGGGGAAGCTTAACATGTTTAACTATTTTGGCATCAACATGGATTTTGCCCTCCCTAATTATGCTAGCATATGGGAAATCCTGTCTAAGACAGTAGCCAGCAGCACCTATATGTTTTTGGTGACAAAGTAAATAGGAAATATCTTATCTTCTAGCTTTGGTTCAAAAGGATTTTTTTTTCCAGGGTGCCTGGGTGGCTCAGTTGGTTAAGCGTCCAACTCCAGCTCAGGATATGTTCTTACAGTTTGCGGGTTCGAGCTCCGTGTTGGGCTCTGTGCTGACAGCTCAGAGCCTGGAGCCTGCTTCAGATTATGTGTCTCCCTCTCTCTCTGCCCCCCTCCCACTCTCACTCTCTCTTTCTCTGTCTCAAAAATAAATAAACATTAAAAAAATTATTTTAAAAAGGATTTCTTTTCCTTTGAAACTTACATATTGTTTGTTTTTAAGTAGTTCTTAGGTTATATGAAATACATAATAAGCTGTTGCAATTCTCAAATTTATTATTGGGACTTTGTTTTAGGTGGAATCAAAACTATCGCAAGACTTGCAAAGTATCATAAAACAGTTAAGACTTCTTTATAATTGTTAAGGTACCAAGTGCAGCACTCTAGCCAAAGCCACTATCAGTCCTCAAATGGATTTCTAAATAGCCTCTTCACTGGTCTTCCCACTTCCACATATCTATTCCCAACAGGGCAGCCAGAGTCATCTTTTAGAATGTAAATCAGGTCGCTCCTCAGTTCAAGACTCTTTCATGGCTCCCATCTCTGTCAGGAATAAAAGTCTATAAGGTCCCACATGATCTGACTCCACTTTGCGGCATCCCCTCTTTGTTTTCTCATTGACCTACTCTCCACTCCAGCCATCCTGGGTTCCGTGCTGGGCCCCAAAAAGACAGGGGCCGCCTTGGACTGTTGTATGGAGTATTTCCTCTGCCCAGAATGCTCATCTCTCAAGGGTCCGCTTGGGCGACTCCCTCCTGTTGCTCAAGTCTTTGCTCAAAGACTTCTTTTCAAAGAGGCCCTCCATGACCACACTTTCCACACTCCCCCATTGCTGGCATCTCCTCTTCCTTTTATTCGGCTCTACTTCCTGTTTTTCAGGGTATATATCACCTTCCCTCATTAGGTCATTTACTTCTTTCTTAGGTGTGTCATTCAGTGTTCCCTCCCCAGTGGATTTACATGGAGGGCAAGGGTTTCGACTGTTTTGCTCACTGATGCTCTTGAGGTCTAGGCACCCAGAAACAATGCCTGGCATGTGACTTATGTAGAGGGCTAGCAAAACTAGCTCGATGCATTTAAAACTCAATCCTCTCTCTTTGAGAGAGAAAAGCATAGCCATTAAGCCCAGTCCCACTGGGCCACACTGTTCAACTGCTGTCAGTGATTCATTACAATCTTTTTTCAAGTCTTGATAGTAGTGGGATTTTGTAGAGAATTTCTCAAAACTGCTAGTTACAATCATACTTAGCATCTAATTCCCACGAAGAATGGGAAGAAACCAAAGATAATTCAGTTGCCAGTCCCATTGCATTTGTGGTCGGAAGTGTTGGAATAGACAAAGGAGTTGGAGATTTTAAATCTCCATTCTAGAAGGCACTCCAAGAGAGCTCCCAGACAAATAATTTGAAACAACAGATTATTAGAAATCAATTTCAATGCCACAAAAATGACAGCCTCCCTTTTTTTCCACACAGGGGGACGGTTCCTCCTCATTCTTGTCGGAAACTTGCCATGAGGATCCCTCTGTTTCCCCCAACTTTACTCCCCCCAACCCTCAAGCTCTCAAGTGGTGACTACCATCCTTCCGGCCAGGTAGGACTGGATGGGAGGGGTCGCTTTTGAGAGAGGGGTGGCATGTGGCCATCAGGTTTACAGGCATCATGGACTTGCTCCTTTGTTTTCCACTAACCCCCTTTCTCTACATACCCATCCTTTTCCTGCTATAGTTTCCAGCCACATCCATGATGTGCCCTCATCTTTACCTGTCTTTCTCTGGTATTTATTTTTTCACCATTCTTCTCTCTCTTCTTGACATAAATTCCATTCTTCCGTATTGTCTTCTTCCCTTTTATTCATTTTGTTTCTCTATTTGCAAAATTGACCTCCTTTTTGAACTCAATCTTTCTCTTACACTCACACTGTTATTTCTGCTTTTGAGACATTTTTAAGTTCCTACTTCTTGCAGCACTGGTTGCCCACAGTTTTATTATCTTAAAATCCAGTGGGATTGAATTAATTCTCAGGGAGTCTTCCTGACCCACTCCACTCAGTTTACTATACCCCTCCTTTTAAAAATTCAGCAAAAGTCATTGTATTCCCACATGATGTTTTGAATTAAGGCGATAGCTCAGGATTTCCTGATTCTCTAGAATCAAGAGCTCTTGAAAAATACCTCACTAATAGGGATGCTTGAGCCAGGGGCTGCTGGTTGAAGCAAAATGCAGCTCAGATGTTAGAGAGGACTTTAACTTGGTAGACTAAATGCATCATGAAATCTACTGTATTCCTTTAGCTAATAAGAGAACTGCCCTAAGCCATTCTAATGCGAATGCATTTCAAAAAAAAAAGAGGTGTGATTGTGATTATAAAGAAAGCAAAATACATCTATTCTGATGGATTGAAAGTAAAGTTCTACAGTGAGGCTTATGATGTTTTTCGTCCTCAAACACTTGTTGATCTGTGAAACAGTACAGTTTAGAAACGTGTCAAAGAATCAGTGAAAACAACTCTACTGCAAAAAAAAAAAAAAAAAAAAAAAAAAAAAAAGCTATGATTCCTTTCTCTTCCTCTACATCAATCACTACAAGCAGTGATGTTCTAGCTCAGCATTTTTCAACTGGAATGAGCGTATCAATTATCTGGAGATTTTATGAAAACGTAGATTCTGATTCAGGAGGTCTGGGTGGGACCTGAGGTCTGCATTTCTAACCAGCTTCCAGGGGATGCCCTTGCTGCCACATTTCCACAGACTGCATTTGACAAGCAGGGATCTAGTACATTCCTACCTTCTGGCTGTAACACCTGGAAGGAAAAACCTTCAAGCTGCTTTCATGGAGTTTTTTGTTTGTTTGTTTGTTTGTTTGTTGTATTTTAAGTTTTTGACCTAATCACGACCCTGACCCTTGAATACAGTTTTATTTTTTACTATGGACTGTGACACTAGAAAAAAGGAGAGAATGCCATTTGAGAGCAAAGCCATAACCTGGCTGTGAATTCCCTCCATGTCCTCCCAGGGGTGACAATCTTGTTCCTGTGGTGACCTTGTGATAAATAAAGCTCACATGGAAAGGTGGGGTGGAGAGGCAGGGGGCGAGTGACAGTGATTTTTCCAGAAAGGCATCAGGGAGACCTTGGCAATATCTTCTTCATTTGACTATAAATGTTCAGGGTATCTTTCAAGTCATCAATTATAAACATTATTGGATTTTTTTTATTTCATTTTTTAATTATTTTTTTAAATGTTTTATTATTTATTTTCAAGAGTGAGAGAGAGCAGAAGCAGGGGAAGGGCAGAAAGAGAGGGAGACACAGAATCCAGAGCAGGCTCTGAGCTGTCAGCACAGAGCCCGATGCTGGGCCCAAACTCATGAACCTCGAGATCATGACCTGAGCTGAAGTCGGCCACTCGACCGACGGAGCCACCTGGGCACCCCGGATTTTTTTTTAATGCACTTTTTACTGTCCTGGTGTTTTTGAAAGTTACGGTGAAACATTTAATACCACAGATAGACTATTGAATTATCTCCAGGGAGGTAAATGACCGTGAAGCTCAGAACACATTTGTTTTCCAAAACAAATGCAATAGAGACCTGAGTGTTACGTTTTGGTTGCCATGTTCTGTCAGGCTTGTGGTATCTGGTCTACCACTTGTTTTTCCTGTAGAAGGTCAACTGAGCCTCCTGCTGAGCAAAAATGGTTGTTTCCCACCAGATATTCCCACCATATCTGGACACTAAAAACGTCTTTAATCACATAGTTAGTTTGGTCACTTTAGCTTTTCACATATAAAAGGCAATATAAAAATAAACCAATTTCACACATTCCATGGAAAATAGGTCTCATTGCTAAAACAGAACAAAAAAATTAAACTGTTTTGTATCTGAAAAAGAACAAAAAGTCCTTTTATACCAGTATATGAAAGGTACGTTTTTGTGCTGCATTTAATGTTTCCCCCAAATGTTTCTTGCTCACCCCAAACATTTCCATTGATAGACTACAGCTAAACATAAAATGAATGAATAAAAAGTACATAAAGCCATCGTGCATTTACTAGAAGAGTGTTTTTTTAATTCTAAGATTGATCCCAAGAATACTCATGACATAAATACTTGAAATTTCACATTTTTATGTATTTTTTTAAGTTTATTTATTTATTTTTGAGAGATGGGGAGAGGGACAGAGACAGAAGGAGAGTGAGAGAATCCCAAGCAGGCTCCTTGTCAGCATGGAGCCCAACGTGGGGCTCCAACTCACAAACTGAGAGCTCATGACCTGAGCCGAAGCCGACGCTTAACTGACTCAGCCACACAGGTGCCCAAAATTTCATATTTTTAAATTTGTGAATGCAAGCCTTCATTGATGAAAAGTATATTTCTTATTATCTGCTAGAAATTTATAAATAGAGCTGTAAAGGTCATACTTTTAACCCTAGTAATTTCTATTTAGTAAATACAAATCACTGTATGGCATGATTACAAAGAAACAAAAAGAATGCTTGCTCATTTTGTGTACATATGAACTTTTACATAATGACCCATGTATAAATATATATATATAAAATATATGTTTATATATACATACATATATGTGTATATATATACATATATATGTGTGTGTTATATATGTATATATATGTATGTGTGTGTATATATATATGTGTATATATATGTATATATGTGTATATATATATGTGTGTGTATATATATATATATATATATATATATATATGTGTGTGTGTATAGTGACCAATGCCTAAAAATGCCAATGATACAGCACTGGAAAATTATCAGTCTATGCCAAGTATTTACTAAGTGCCTGCCTTCCTTATTCTGGGCTGTGCCAATTTCAACAGGGAGCATGAAAGAGCCAAAACACAGTTCCTACATGCTTTTAAATAATAAAGAGCAATTTAAGACCATAGAAGTGCTTTAGAAAGGTTTTTTCCCCTGACACTTAAGTAATAACAAACTAGCATTTATTGAGCACTTACTATGTTGCCAAGCCCCTTCAAAGCACATCACATGTGTTATCTTCCTATTCTTGCCTTTGCACAGTTGAGGAAAATAATTTTCAAAAAGGTTGCTAAACTTTCCTGAGGTCATTAAAAAAAGTGTCCAACCTTGGAGACTCCATGCATGTGTTGTGCCCTCCAGCTTTCTCAGTAAATATCTGAAGCCATGATTTTATGATCTAGATGTCAGGGCTGTGATACCTCTTTCTCATATTTCACAGACGAGCAAGCAATAAGGGTTCACCATCTGTGCCCCAGTACACACATCTGTAAAATGGGGAGACTACCTAGCGGGCTCACTGTCGAAGGAAGCAGATGTCTCTGAGTGGCTACAAGGGATAGACATCAGTCACATACACCAGATGCTGTTTCCTTCCTGGTGGTATATACTGTAGCCTTCATAAGATCACAACGAAATCTGGCCAGGGATTTAGTTCCCAAACCGATCACAACAGCAAGAGGAATTAAATCTCATAGGCAGGATGTTCAAGTTTCTCAAAATCATTTGTTTTTAAACTAATGCCTTAGAGAAGAACATCTCCCAGGACTAGATGTTAGAAAAATTCCAGCCCTGTGAACACAGGACTCACCTCCAGGAGGCCACCATCAGCAGCAGATCTCATGGGTGAGAGGCAGGCAGCTGTTTTCTGTGCTCAAAACATCCTGTGGGCAAGTAACCGAGCAGAGGGGAGACTGACCCATGTGATCCGCACAAAAGGGTTAAAGGATTCTGACACAACCTTCTTTGTCCACGGCTGCTAAGGCTCACTGCTCCCTTCTATAAAACATGAAGATTGAGGACAGACACCCTCACCCCCTCCCAACCCTGACTTTCTTCCTCCCCCTCCTTCGCCTCTACTCCATCCCATCCAGCTTGCACATGTTGGTGCTGACTTCAAACCACAGACTAAATTGCTTTGCTTCCCTGGAGATCTCCTTGTTTCCCTCTTCTCTCTGCACACTCCCCTCTAGAACACACTCTTTCTCCCACTTGGAAAGTGTGCCCTGAATTCTATGAGATAGAAGTTAGGGTACACATTGGGCTTTGCACCAGGGTTAAGGGGTTGTTTTATGGCTTTCATTTATTCATTCAAATAATATTTACTCAGCCCTACTATTTATCCCTGAAGTTATAAGGAAATCTACAGGAAAACATCTTGGAAGACAAGCATCTTTATTTAAATGGCATTTAAGTCTCGTTCATATCACAGGACAGAGTTTCTCCTTTTGTTCCAGAGAGAGTGAGGGAAACTGCTTTGGGCTAACTTAAGAAACATTTAAGCAAGAAACAAAGAAAAATTGGGGCACCTGGGTGGCTCAGTCAGTTAAGCATCTGACTTCGGCTCAGGCCATGATCTCACTGTTCCTGGGTTCAAGCCCTGTGTCGGGCTCTGTGCTGACAGCTCAGAGGCTGGAGCCTGCTTCGGATTCTGTGTCTCCCTCTCTCTCTGTGCCTCCCCCACTCACGCTCTGTCTGTCTCTCCTTCAAAAATAAACATTAAAACAATATCTAAAGAAACAAAGAAAAGTTTCTAGTATAGGAACATCTGAATACCTAGATTCCCAAGGGCTATTGTGTGTCTCTTTGAAGATCTTTAAATATGGCAACAAAGGGGTTGTCTGCCAGCAGAGTTGTGTATGACTGGGTGACCTTTTTCTGACCTCCTCTGAGCTCAGGAAGAATACGATTAATTAAAATCAGAAGTTTACCACTGAAATAATAGGTATGAGATCCAGAGAATTCAAGGTGTTGGAGGGCTCATTAAATAGAGTTGCATAAATATGCTGAAAGATTTAATGAGTCCATAGGGTCACTTATAGAGCAATGAAGCAGAGATGACCTAAAAAAAATTAAATTAGAATCGATATTGTCCTTAGGAATTAACAACTATAGATTGCTATATTAACACCTGAAATGAATTCTATAATTACATCTTAATGCACATTCGTGTTCTCACCCCAGGAAAAATGATAATTGCTCATTTTTAGCATTTTACTTGCCAATCATAAAAACAAATTTATGTATGTGTGTTTATTTCTGTGATCTCTAGGAACCATAAATAGCTTTAAAGAGCTGCAAGTAGGTAAATAGTGTCAATTTTTTCTTTTAATAATTCAGATAATACTTATTGGATGCCTATTGTCTAGCAGGCACTAGGCTAGATGCTGGGACAATAAGACAATACAAAGAGATGCAAAGCTTGCCCCCACCTCAAATTGCTTATAGTCCAGTACAGCTCAGTGCTATAGAACTTTCTACAGTGATGGGATGTTCCATGTCTGAGAGCCCAATGCAGTAGCCCCTAGCCACAGGCAGTTATTAAGTATTTGGAGTGTGGCTAGTCCACCTGAGGAATTGAATTTTTAATTATATTTAAGTTTTATTTAAATTTAAGTGTAAATAGCCACAGGTGGCTAGTGGCTAACATGGGCAGCACAGGTAGGTGGCATGCTGGATCTTAATTTCTAATATGTAATCTACCTTTCTTTAAAGGATTCAAAGGATTTGTGTTAGGACTAAAACAGTATAGTCATCATCATTGTAATAGAGCTGTTTACAGTCTGACACATACTGGGGGAAACCAGGGAGGGGCTCCCCAGAGGTGGTAACCCTTGACCTGTAGGGTTAAGTAGAAGTTTATACAGCAGAAGAGCAGACAGGAAGGAATTCCTTATGACATTGTGCCAGAGCCTGAGGTATGGGCATCATGTTCCTGCTATGGAACTGCAAAGAATTGCATTATTTGCATGCTATGTTAGTCAGCCCAGGCAGCTATAACAAAGTATCTCAGACAGGATGGCCTAAACAAAAGAAACTCATCTTCTCACACTTGTGCAGTCTGAGATCCAAGATCAAGGTATCAGTAGGGCTGGTTTCTGTGAGGTGTCTCTTTTGGGCGTGCAGATGGTGCCTTCTTGCTGTAATCTCATATGGTCTTTGACCTGCCCTTGTGCACAGAGAGAGCTCTTGTGTCTCTTTCTCTTCTTCTTCTTCTTCTTCTTTTTTAATGTTTATTTATTTATTTTGAGAAAGAGAGAGTGAAAGGGGGGATGGCAGAGAAGAGGGAGAGAGAGAATCCCAAGCAGGCTCCGTGCTCTCAGTGCAGAGCCTGACATGGAGCTTGATCTCATGAACCATTGAGATCATGGCCTGAGCTTAAATTAAGACGGAGCCACCAACTGAACCAACCAGGCGCCCCTTTGCCTCTTCTTATAAGGAGGGCAGTTCTGTCAGATTAGAGTCCTACTATTATGACCTCACTGAACTTTAATTACATCCTTCAGGGCCCCAACTCCAAATAAGTCACATATATTAGGGCTTCAGTGTATGAGTTTTGAAGAGATACAATTCTGTCCATAAAACATGTCATTCAATAAACAAATATCTTTTTCTTTGGGTCCTTTTTTTTTTTTTTTCTCAAAAGAGATGATACATACCTCACACTCAGCTCACACAAATTTGCAGAAAATTATCATCTATTGATCGAGCATATGATGATTTTTTTTAATGTTTATTTATTATTGAGAGACAGAGACAGAGACAGAGCGCGAGTGTGGGAGAGGCAGAGAGAGAGGGAGACACGGAATCCCAAGCAGGCTCCAGCCTCTGAGCTGTCAGCACAGAGCCCGACACAGGGCTTGAACCCAGGAACAGTGAGATCATGGCCTGAGCCAAAGTCGGACACTTAACCGACTGAGCCACCCAGAATCCCCTAGCATATTATGATTGTAATCATTGCTTTTGATTTACCTATTGACAGATACAGAGAGTTCTAGAAAATTAATACATACAAAAACACTTAAAGCAAACTGAGCACCTCTCAGAACTCAAACGTAATTAAATGTTGCTCCAGCAAATATTAATATTAATATTCCTTATTTCTCTGAAGACAAACCAATGGTAACTTGCAGTTGGACAGACTCACTCACAAGAACTAATTTTTAAATTTTTCAGGGATTCTGTGAACTAGTTGTTAAATGCGGCCATTATAAAAATGTAAGTTACATAAACTTACAATTAAACAAATTGTATTAAAAACAAAGGTAACAAACACCCCAAACTCAGCTCATGCTGGCTAAGACATTTCACGATTGTCTGTGCCCTCAAGGTATTTTCCATCTGTCGTATCTGTGTGGTCACTTATAAGATGGAGTGATACGGAGTACCTTCCACTAAGTCAGCGCTCAAGATCTTCGCTTCCAGAGCTTGGACTTGATCATAATGGGAATATTTACACCACGGAAATCAGGAAACACTACAAACAAGGCTCTTCCTTTTTCTAGGAGAGCCATGTACTAAACATTTAGTAGCACACCACTGGCACAAACCTTACTTTTATGGCATATGGTTTTCCCAGGATTTATGCAGCCTTCCTACTGCAGCTTACCACAGCTACAAACAATCTTACCCATCCTTTATAAACAAAACAAAGCTTTCTGCTGAGATCTAATTTATTGCCTTTTCAAGCCTGTATTTCTTTGTTTCCTTCACCATAAAGGGGCAGTCCTGCCTTGCTGACCTATAGACTCTCAGAACCTCCATATAAAACATTCTGGGGCAACAGAAAAATCCCCTGAAATATACACTTAGCATTGCTAACATATTTCTAACCCACCCAGCAATGTCTTCTACCTGAAAATTGCTTCAGCTATAACATAATATCCCTCCCACTGCTAATACTACCCTGCAGCTAATACTAAGCTTATTCTTGCCTCATTCATTTTAAAGAGGACATTTTTGTTCCCACTGAAAGTTTTAAGTGACAGTAAATGAAATAGAATAGAAAACTGCTGGGGTAAATAGCAGTTTTCAGATTAAGCTTTATATTCTGTTTGAAACATTTCTCTCTGCTGTTACCCTTTTATACCACTTTCAAACAAGTAAAGAGAGACTCAGATTTTGAAAATGAAATGCCATTTGGCAGAATTCATGTTCAACCTTTGATTAAAATTCCAATTAAGTCATGCCTGTGGTCTCCAAAAGCTGAAGCCCAGTAAGTGAAAGTACCTAAGTTTACAGAGCAAATAAGGGACTTGATTTCCTGCCCCAGGTCTACACTTCAAATTGCCACCACAATGCATCTTGCTTTCTGATGAAAATCCTGTTTATTTACGATCTCTTATTGCTGTAGCACTGTAGGAGACTCTTATGAGGGTAATTATAAAAGAAAAAATTCAAGCCGAAAAGATTAAGTGATTTGAAGTTTTCCCCCTTTCTCCGGGTTAACTTACATCCACAAAAATCTGAGAATCCTGAATCTAGAACAAATTTGAGCATAGAATAGACAAAATCCTTGGCATAGAGAGGGGAAAGAGAAGGGATCCCAAGACTTAGTTCCAGATAACTCGTAGTTTTAAGAGGTCTGGTAAAGGAGATAGAGCCTGAAAGAGACAGAAAAGATACAACTGTGAGATGGGAGGAAAACCAAGACTGTCAGAGAAACCAAGAGGAAAAAACAGCATCAATATATAGGGAATGATGCATAGTGTCTAAAGTGACTGAATGGTACAGCAAGGCACCTTTTTTTTTTTTTTTTTTAATTTTTTTTTTCAACGTTTTTATTTATTTTTGGGACAGAGAGAGACAGAGCATGAACGGGGGAGGGGCAGAGAGAGAGGGAGACACAGAATCGGAAACAGGCTCCAGGCTCCGAGCCATCAGCCCAGAGCCTGACGCGGGGCTCGAACTCACGGACCGCGAGATCGTGACCTGGCTGAAGTCGGACGCTTAACCGACTGCGCCACCCAGGCGCCCCTTGGCACCTTTGACATTAATAACCAGGAGGCCACTGGTGCCTTTGGTATTAGTGATGAGTCAGTGGAAAGGTGGGAGTGGGGGCTGGATAAGAGTGGGATAAACAGGAGGCAAGGAATGGACAACTATTTAGCTAATACTCTTCCAGAAGTCCAGACTTGAAGGGAAGCAGAAATCTGGAATAGTCATGGGGGATGTAGGGAATAAGGGAAAATCCATTTGAGAAGAGATGAATCAGTACTTCTAACTTTTGGTCTAGTCTAGTTTATAATGAGACTACTAAATAAAATGATTGCCAGGCAAGAATAGAGAAAAAGGGACCTCACCTATTTACCAACCTGTTTGCCAACCTATTTAACTGTTGGCAGGGTTGTGTTTTTCTCTGATGAATCAGTATTCAGTGAAAGAACAATATCTTAATGAGTGTGCAGCATAAACTCTCAAGAACTATGAAGAACAATAAAGGGTTTCCCTAGACAGAACTCTCAAGAACAATAAAGGGTTTCCCTAGACAGAACTCTCAAGAACAATAAAGGGTTTCCCAAGACAGAACTCTCAAGAACAATAAAGGGTTTCCCTAGACGCTGTTTAAAAGTTTGGGTTGTTTTCTCTTGCTATTTAATACATTAACAGTAGTTCTGATACACCTTACAGAGTGATTCCCCAGAGCTGATCCACGAGGGCATCCACGAGGGCATAAAGCCTGCATGGTTGCTACACAATGTACCCGTAGTTCAAGAGATTTCCACATTTACCCTGCTGTGATTAGAATTCACTCTGTCTTGTGTAGGAATGAAACTACTTTGCACATAATAAGCTGATATATTTTCTTTTCTCCTTAAGCATCCTCCTTCCCTCCCCACCCTTCCTGAATCACAGCTCCAGGAAAGAAAAAGGACAGGGCTCCCTGAGGGAGAAGGTCCTCATTAGCAGGGCAGAAATCTTGAAAAACAGGGATTTGAAGAGGAAGGGATTTCTCCAAATTCCTTTACCTTCTTTGAACACAGATAGCCTAAGGGGCTGGAGTCTTACCCTACACCCAGCAATGACAGGACTCAGGGTGTGCCCCAGAGGAAGAGGGGAGTGTCCCTTTCAACCCTGAGAACTGTGGGGAAAAGAAGGGAGAGAGAAGAGAGCAGGAGGTGATATTTGTATGTATTTCTGTCACTTCTACTCTCTGGGCCCAAATCTGGAAAGTTCCCATATCATGTACATCTGAGAGGGAAAAGGAAATGTCCTGTGTGCCCCAGTGATAAAAAGTGGTGGTATTGAGGGGGCTGGTGGAAGCCTAAGAACAAGACAAAAAGGCTCCCTCAGGCCAATTGGCTTGGGCCATGGACTCAAGAGGTGGTTACCGATCAATCACCCTGGATGGCCAGCAGCCATTAATCTGTGGAGAAGTCTAGGCCAGCCACTTCACAGCAGACACCTGTGAGGATATAGAAGGAAGCCTTGAAAGTCTGAGCCTGCTGACTCCTCTTCTCCCACTTTGAAGGCACTCTGAGTTCTGAAATAGACTGAGCCACCATTTTGAAGAACTAAAAGTCAGAAGGACATATTTGAAAAGCTGGACGTTATGCAAAGAGACTGAGTTGTACAAGAAGCTTTTAAATCCGGTTCTATAGGGAAGTGGAATTGTGAAGCAACTCTAAAGAAATGGTGTTTTCTTTCATAGTTAGAAAGGCTTGGGCAGCTTTCCTTTCTGTCATTCGATGTGTGGCTCCTCCACCTCCAGGGAGAGTGGTTTTGGGGAAGTGTTTCTGCTGTGACTCACATGACACCCTTTCCTGGGCAGACAGCTCAGGGGCTGTGGTAGGCAGTGCCAGACAACTCCAAGTCAATTGAAAGGGAATGGGTCTCCTGGGAGTTTGCTCTGATTGCAGGTTTCCTGGACACCGTGTCCCCTCCAAACCCAACACCTGCTGTGACAGAGCTGTTTGTGATGAGGTGAATAACAAACAGTTTTGCCAAGGTTGGGTCACAGGGGAACAAAAAGCACACTTGCGCAGGTGCGGCCAGTCTCCCGGTTTCTCTTATAATTTTCTCTACCAAACAGAACTCTTGTCTAAAGCTTTGGCAAGATTTTTAGTCAAAGCCTTTAAAGTCACATTTGTAAAAGAAATGTTTACTATCTCATGGCTGAAAAGTATGCTCAATTCTGCTGAGCTATAACCTGAAATTTGTGGTTTTTCTGAAAGGTGTATTTCATCTGTAACTGCTCAGAGTATCTTTCTATTAAGATCAGCTATAAAATAAAATATTCGTATCAGAAAAAGTAATGAGACTGGCTCTTGACAGCCACTTTTCTGAAGATATTTCAGTAGATTTATCCTGTAGATGTATTCATAAGTGAATGTATACCCCTGCAAGGGCACAGAGTGAGCAAAGCTTTCCTTGTGACCTGCACATCTCTCCATCCTGATATGACTGCCAGATTTGGGCTCTGAAATCGTTGTTTCCTTTTCTTTAAACCTGGTGCCTAAATATATTGTTTGGTGTGTTGGTCAGAGTTTTCTCATAAATCATTTACACTTCTATGTATTCCTCCGTATTTAAGTCCTCCTGATAAACTAAAATGTGAAAAAAGCTATTATGTGTGATTTTACAGGACCCAAGATGCCAAGTGAAGGTACCTAGGGAGGCCATCAGCTGCACTGCACTTGCCATTGTTTGACCAGGATTTTGGCCTTTAGGGAACATTCCGTATAAAGATTAAAGCCAATTTAGTTGGAAAGCCTCGAGACTAAATATTGAGAACTATTTTATCACCTAGATTTCTAATCTTGGAATTGTAGCACTCACTCACTTATCAAAGTAGAATAGACAATAGGTTTTCTTCTTAAAATATTTTTTCTCTTGAAATTGGAGAGCAATGGATTTGAAAGTAGCTCCCCATCCTCATCCATCCATGGTAAGTATATATACATATATATTATATATAAAATACATATACAAGTACATATATACATATATATTATATATCAAATATATCAACATAAGATAATATAGAAATATAAAATATATAATTATTAAATATGTAAGCATATTTAAAAGCCAGATTCACTCATAGTTTTGGTCCATATCTCTAATCTAAAGAAACCCATATTGGTACCTAACAGCTTATAGGCAATAAAATTGTATCACACCCCTGAATGAGAGCGTCTTGTCCTCTTTGAAATTTGTACCACGTGCATTACCTATCAAATGTGTTAATCCGTAGATTTTTTTTTCAAACCACACATCCCTCTACCATGTCCCAGGGAACACATTCCTAAGTGAGCCCGCCTCATTGTCTTGTTGTGCAGCCATCTCCACACTAGCTATCCAGGTATAATGCCCACCATTTTAGAGATCCAGTCCCCTTTGATCCCAGGTCACAGGCTTCCCTTGTGTGTTGTGCAGATGTCAGGTACATGTAATTTCTGCTCTTTTGCATTGTTCGTTCCAGTCTACTTCCCTTTATGTTCCTGCCTTTACCCATTTTCAGCTGCAATTAATGTATACACTATTAAAGGGAGGAGAAAGCTTATTAATTGAAAAATTGATTATGTAACCTTGAGGGTTTTGTTTTCATTACCTCCAGTGTCCAGGAAGGGCGTTATCCTTTCTGACTTAATGGGATTTTTCCACTGGACTCCTGACAACATCTTGTGTTCAGGCTACAGTGCCGTTCTCTGCTAGCTTCCTTATTCATGCAAAAACGTGATGAGCCATGGGCAAATTGAATTTACATTCATCCAAAGATGGGGTAAACGCCACTGCTAACCCTGAGAAACCTAAGGTAGAGAATTTTAGAAAAATTACAGGGGCGCCTGGGTGGCTGAGTCAGTTAAGTGTCCGACTTCAACTCAGGTCATGATGTCGGGCTCTGTGCTGACAGCTCAGAGCCTGGAGCCTGCTTTGAATGCTGTGTCTCTCTTTCTCTGCCCCTCCTCTCTCTCTTTCTCTCTCAAAAAGAAATAAACATTTTAAAAAAACAAAAAAGAAAAATTACACAGAATAAGAAATACATACAATAAGAAATGCAAAGCACTTTGAAATAAGCTGGGCTGACATCTTCATTTAGCAGATATGAAAAGAGGCCCAGAGAGGTCCACTCACAGATAGTGGTAGGACCAGGCCAGACATCTAGTCTCCAGCGTCCTATTTTGTCCTCCCAACCTCACCCCCAGCTACTCTCTTCTCCCAGCCCTATTCCATTTTAGTGAATTACAACACAACACAAAAAAAGAAATAAGACCTATACAGGCCTGAATATTAAAAATTATCTGCTGATTACAAAACAATTAAAAATTTATACACTAAAAAAAAGGGATCTCATTATGCACTGGACACAATTAAAATTTTTTGAAGTTTATTCATTTTTGAGAGAGAGAGAGAGACAGAGTGTGAGCAGGGGAGGGCAGAGAGAGAGGGAGACACAGAATTCAAAGCAGGCTCCAGACTCTGAGTTGTCAGCACAAAGCCCAATGCAGGGCTTGAACTCAGGAACTGTGAGATCATGACCTGAACCGAAGTCGGTTGCTTAACGGACTGAGACACCCAGGCGCCCCTGTCCTGGATGCAATTTAAATTTTAAAAGGCAACAAATTTTTCTCTATAGTAGAAATAACCTCTCTCTCGCTCATATATAGATAATATATAGCATATAATTATATATAGTAATATAAAACAACAGAAACTTTAAAATGTGGAACACATTTATATAACCTATGTATATTATTTTGTTAATGTTTACTTATTTATTTTGAGAGAGAGAGAGAGCATGAGTGGGGGAGAGGTAGAGGGATGGGGAGAGAGAGAGAGAGAGAGAGAGAGAGAGAGAGAGAATCCTAAACAAGCTTTGCACTGACAGTGCCCAAACTCATCAACCGTGAGATCACGACCAGAGCTAAAATCAAGAGTTGGATGCTTAACCGGCCGAGCTACCAGGCACCCCTCCCTGTGTGTATTCTTAAGGAGTCTTGTGCACTTCAAGGGACAGATTCTTAGAAGTGGCATGTAAATGGTTTCTCCCAGAATGATAGTTAAGGGGGAGAAAAGAGTCAAAGAATGCAAAACAAGCATTAATAGCATATAGGAGATCAATATATCATTAGAATGTAGAAGGCAAACAGAAAGGAGGTAACTGATTTTGGAGAAAAGAAAGGCAAAAACTAAGTGACCAGAGCACAGGCCCCCAACTGAGAGGGGCATCAGAAAGAGAAAACTGAAAGAAACAAATTATCAAAGAAATCTGGTAAGAAACGTTTTCACAACTGAAGAACATTAGTTACCAGACAGAAGAGCCAAACTGATTGCCCAGCAACATGAGAGAAAGGGTCCACAGTAAAGCCCAAAGCTGGGAAATTTTGGAATACTAAGAAGAAAGATAAATGTCCAAGTATTTCCAGAAAGGAAACTCCCAGTCACAAATTGACAGTCAGATGGGATCAAGATTTCCTACAGAAAATCTAGAAGTCAAATCTTCAAAATTATGAAATGATTTAATGGAGGATTGTTATATCTGAACTATTAGGCAAGAAAGTAGAATTCAAAAACATGTCTGGATGTGCAGAATACCATATCTTCTACATGTTTTTCTAAAATGGAAAACAAACTCGGTGTCTACGTGTATGTGCATAGATATGAATATAAGTAAGAATAATATATAGGAAATTCTAGACTTTTACACATCAAACTTTTACTTTATTTTTAATGCTTATTTAAATGCTTATTATCTTTTTAAAAGTTTCTTTAATGTTTATTTATTTTTGAGAGAGAGACAGAGCATGAGCGGGTTAGGGGCAGAGAGAGAGGGAGACACAGAATCCAAAGGAGGCTCCAGGCTCTGAGCCATCAGCACAGAGCCCAACACGATGCTCGAACTCACAAACCATGAGATCATGACCTGAGCCTAAGTTGGACACCTAACCAACTGAGTCACCCAGGCACCCCCACATCAAACTTTTAAACCGTGGTTAAGTTGAAGGAGGCGGCTGGGATTGGCGAGGTGGTCAAGGGATGCTTTGCAGCTAACTATATTGTGTGTTGACATGTGTTTCTAGAAATAATGTATTTGTATATGATCTGGGTGATCAAAAAATATTCGAAATTTTAATGTTAAAGACTTTATTACTGCTACAAGTTAGTTTCAAATGGGAGATTGTTCGAAATCGAGGCTTTTCTCTAACTGTTCATCTGGATCCACTTGTTTCAAGTGCCCTCTTTCTTTCTATTTCTGGTTTTAAAAAGTCCAATTTAGCCTAAAAGAAGCTGTTATGATTCGTTGATATCACTGCATTTCTGTTAATTAGCCCTTCAAACTTGATTGGTTTTTAGTAGAATTACAGTGATTCTGAAGCAATCCTAAAGTCACCTGTTCCTCAGCCATATAGAAACCCACATCTGTTGCTGATGATCTAAGCTCTGAAAACATCAAAAAGCAAACTGTAGAGACCTGAGTTTCCAATAAAAACTCTGTATAACTTTCAAAATATGTTTAAATTCATCAGCGAATGGGAAAGAAATTACGGAATGCTCAAAGCACAAAGCCCAAGTGAAAGCAGGTACCCAGAGAGGCAGAGAGAGAAGTAAAGCTGTTTTTCACCTTGAAAGTATCTGTCAAGTTGACATTGAACTTACCTTTTTTTTTCATGATGTGTGGGTAGTGGACAAACAGGAAATGTAGATGAAGTGAGGAGTCTAATAAGAGCCCCAGTACATAAACTTGGGATTTCAGAGGACCACACAACATCACAGTATTCATGAATAAAAAATAAACTCATCATTTCAAAGAACTGCAAGAAAATCGTTGGTCTCAAAGCTTAGTGTTTTGAGGAGGAAAATTTCTCCCTTAGAATTCATGATCACAAGCTATCCCTCATGTGGGTTTAAACTTCAATTCACACCACCTAACACACTCAGGATTTCGTTTAAATATGTCTCATCCTAGAAATCTTTGGGGCTCCTGGTGTAATCAATCTATTTGTCTCTAAAGGAGCCCGTCCTCAAACCAGACCTTATGCCATTACTACAGTTAAATTTCCAAGAAATATCAGCTCATCAAAGCAATTACAATGAATACAAAGAAAGTCCATGAATGAGAACCTGCAGAAACAAAAGACAGCAGAATGAGCACTATAAAACTTTATATTTTGGAATTATGAGAAACAGAATGTTAAACAAGTGCTTTTAGAATTGATAATATGCTTCAAAAGCAATTGACTAAAAAGGGGGATGAAGTACATTTGAAAACAAATTGACTTTTTATGAATGAAAACACAATTACATTTAAAATTCCAGATTCCAGCAATAGAGAGAGACTTAGGAGATTTTGAAAGAGACCTATAATATTACTCAGTAGGAGTAATACTGAGGAGAGTGTCAGAGATGAAAAATATGGTAGAGAGATTAAGAGCCAGGATGGATAACATGAGAAGAGGTGAGCGACAATGAGGACAGGAGAATATGAGAAGGGGTTGTATTTCAGAGTGGATGAAAGGTACAAATTCATAGATTCAGTAATCCCAAACAAGATACATTTTAAACAATTCCATATCTATATGCATCATATTGCAGTTTCAGAAGACCAAGGACAAAGCAAATATCTTAAAAACATCTAAGGAGAAATTACTTTTAGAGAAATGACAATTAAACGCAAAATTGGCTTCTTAGCAGTAGCAATGGAAGCAAGAAGCCAGTGGGCTAGTATCTCCAATGTGCTGAAAGAGAAGTTATGCCAGTCTAGAGTTTATCACTTAAAAGTGACAGCACTAAAGGTATTTTCAGTCCAACCCACATGACAGAAGATGAGGGGTAGGGGTGAGGGGGCAGGAAGGGCTGAGTGATTACTGTTAGCAGACCTTCATTAAAGGAAATCATAAACCTTTATGCTAGTCACAGGAAGAATCAATCCAGATGGACAGTCTGAACAAAGACCAAAGAAAATTGTAAATAGGTAGATAATTCTACATGAACATTGATTATATAAAATGATAGTAATGTCTTATGGGATTAGATTTGAACTGACATATAAAACAATTCTATACCATTCAAGAAGAGGTCATTGGTATTAAAATATCCTACGTCCTTGTGTTGTTCAGCGAGAGGGTAAAGATATTGACATACACTTGCTTGATTGTGATAAATATTGAAATGTCTAGTATTACAAGAATATATAACTTCATATGTTTGAGAGAAAAAAAATATGAGGTTGGAAAAAGTAATCCAAAAGAAAGCAAGAAAAAAAGTACAAGCAAACTTGAAGTAAGAGGTAGAAACTTCCAGTTATAAAATAAATAAGTCCCAGGGATGAAAAGTACAGCATAGAGAATATAGTCAATAAGATTGTAAAAAAAAAAAAATACAACATAAGATTTTAAAAAATGAATCCATTAGTATCAACTATTGATACTAATGTCAACATATGTCAGAGGGCTGGCCTCCCAGTTGTCAGGAGCAGTGGCCTAAAATGGTCAGAGTAAAATCAAGACCTGAGCAATTTGGAGGCCAATTTACCAAAGAGGTAGGAGTGGAATTCTGGGCATTTCTCTTAACTATAGAGTTATAGCGATGCCTACAGGCAGCGTGCAGATTGAAGGATGAGATCAGTGGTAAGAAGAGTATTAGGATGCAAATCCAATTATTGTAGCAAAGTCAGAGTCTCCACCAGAAAGCAAATAAAAGGCAGCTACACATGAGCTGGATAAATTTCCTAAGCAACAGTCCTGCATCTCCCTGAACACTTCTCAGAAATGGCATTGAAATCCCCCATTGGGAAAACACTTCTGAATTCCAAGACTAATTAAAAGAATGATAGTTCTACCTTTGATCTGTTGCGATAAAATTAGTATGTGAATTGGGGAGAACAGAGATGATATTATTTCCTAATACAACATTATATTAGCTTCCTAATCAATTAATATATACTTTATCCAGTTTTATATCATATTGAAATATTAATATTTGATTTGACATGTCTGTGGCCAGTTTCAAACAAGGCCATTTTAAACCAGTTATGTCTTGGTGTTAGGGGCAAAGGCCCTAACTGCATCTTTGCTTCTATGGGATGCTCATTCAGTTCTTATCCTTTGGGTTCATACCTTGTTTCAACAGAGAACAGGCTCAAGCCAGGAAGGCTTTTTACACAGGGATGCATTTGGTCTCTACCACCTCTTAGATAGTTCAGAAGGCCCTTGAAGATTTTACACATTCAAAATATCCTGGAATACTTCCGACCAAGTCATAAGGTCATCACCATTATCTGCTAGTGACATTTTGTTCACTTTGACATTTTGCCTCAGTGTTCATTCCTGGTTCTTAACGGCTTTGTCAGCACCTCACTGAGTTGGCAATGACACCCACCACACTCCTTATCACCCAGCCTTGGAGAATCAGTTTAGCATCGTATCCCTTTGTTTGTTGCACCTGATGCATCCTGCATTCAGACTGTTCATGCTGCATGTACAGTAATCAAACTGCATTTTTTAACTCAAAGGCTCAATACTTTTATTTAGTATTAAACCACAGATTGTTGGACCTGTAAGTAGGTCACACCTTGTATGGAATGACCCAGGTCTGTCCTTTGCCATCTGGCTACATGAATCAATGTCAGATGGATGCAAATATATCTCTGAGAGGAGACCCTGGAAAACAGCACTGATATACCAGCCACCAACCCCAGGACAGTTACCTGTCCCAGAAAAATGTCTTCAAGGTAAATCCAAAGGCATCACAGCACAAGTTTAAATATGATTTCACTGTCTATTATTTTCATTGGATGCTAGAGTCTGAATAGATTCTGTCTTTACTTCATGTATCTTACTTTTATTACATGCCCAGATTCAGAGGGATTCAGGGACAGCATGAAGTGGATATGGAAGAGCATGCGATAAAAACTATATGTAGCCTCAAGGGCAAAGAAATAATCATACTGAGACAATGAGGTTTGTCTGGCTATTTGTCCAGTAACCGACTGGCTGCTTGATTATCACAAAGCCACTGGAATTAATGTGTCTTCAGGGTTTTGGACTTCAGAGCTTTAAAGGTATGATAAGGATTGGGATTAATTATTATAATTATAAATATTATTTATTTAGAGGTAGCTTTGTTTGCACAGCTAACACAGCTGACCATAGTGCACGCAGAATAGAAAGATAAAAATCAATAGAGAATAAATGGGGAAAATGAGATGTGGGGGAAATAAAAACAGAAATGTAACATGGAGGCAGGAAGGAGTAAGTTAGTAAACCACACACAACACACACCCCATAATAACATGTATATTAGTTGGTGTTGAGCCACGGAGTCTGTAAGTCAAAACCAGCTGTAGAGAGGAAATATCCCTGGAGTAGCTTGGGCTTGCATAGAAGGTTGGCATCTTATACTTCCCGTCCCCAGATGCTTCCATATATTTATACTATCCCCATATCCTTGTTGTTGTACATTTCTCCATTCAAACATTTCTTAAATTCATTTAATGTGTCTGTACCATACCAGGTTCTGGGGAAAGCATTGTTTATAAAAGTAGACACAGTCCCTGCTCTAGCAGAACTAATGGAGAAGTGAGAGAGGTAGGCAGAAAACAAATGATCACATAAAGGAATGTGTAGCTACAAACTGACGTACCTTCTCTGAAGGAAAGGATGATGTTTCCAGGAAAATTTATTACAGAAAAATCTAGACTAGTCTGGATGGGGTAGGTATCAAAGGGTAAAAGTTCAGGTAGGACTTCTTAGAGCAAGTAATATTTGAATTGGGTGCTGAAGTTGAGTAGGAACTAAGTAAGTAAATGATGTGGGGTCCAGTGGAGTGAGGAAGAGTATATAGATGGAGGGAAATCTTTGTAGAGAGAAAAAATAGTACATGCAAAGGATGTGTGGTAGGAGGGACCATTATGTGTTCAAGGGACTGAAAGGCCATGGTAGAGAGTGCACACAAAGCAAAGAAGAAAATATAAAATGGGGAAAGAAAGGTGGACATAAGTGAAACCCACACATTAGCAATTTTGGTTTTTATCCTAACAAGTCTTAAGCCTGGGTGGAGGTAGTGATATGACCAGATTTAAGTTTTGAAAAAATCCTATTGATTGAAGAGAACAAATTAAAGGATAGAAAGGGCAAGCAGGATGTAAAAGATTAGGGCTATTCTATTAGTGCAGTCAAGAGACATTAGCCGTGTGGACTTGGTTTGTAACAACGGAGAAAAAGAGAGGTAGAAGGATGTAAGAAGTAGGATTTGGTGCTAGGTCAGTGGTAGGTGGAGGGAAAGAGTCACAGAATTACCTGGATTTGAAGTTTGTGCAACTGGTGGTTATTGTCACCCATCACTGGCCCAGGGAATTTCAGAAGACAGCCAAACTGTAAAAGATGGAAGGAGCCATGAGGGCAGAATTGGACATGGCATGACTCAAATGCCTTAGAGGCATCTAAGAGAGAAGTCATGCAGATGGTGAGGTATACCAATTTAGAATGAAGAGACAAGTTCGTTGGAAAGTAAAGATTTGTGAATCAGATGTAAATACAGGTATAGGTATAAAGGTGGAAGGGAGACATGAGCATGAATGAGGTTCCCAAGGAACAGAATATAGCAAGAGAAAGAAAAGGCCTCAGATGGAGCCTTGGAGAACTTTCAAGGAGCATTTTGGCCTGAGGTTATTCTGAACACAGCATTAGAATTGTAGGGGCAAGAATTTTTTTTTTTTTTCACCACGAACTTCTACTTCTTCCCTATTATTTTGCTTTGTTTTGTTTTACCAAGGATAGACAACCATCCCCATTTCTTGCTTTAGAATTTCCTTAGGTAACTCTAGATTACCTCTGCCAGTAATGATAGAAGTTTCACCATAAATGGTCTTAATCAAGATGAAGAATACTTTTTAATTGGGTTAGATTTTAATGAACAGGACTTTATATGTGTGCTAAATGATGCTTGTTACCAAAACCGTTTAAGCGTTAGTGATTTTATGCGTTTGTCTTTTACTAGTCAATTACTTTGGCCTTGACCTGTGGGATTAGCATAAGGTACTGGCCATAGATGGTCTGAGATTTTATTTCAAATGGCTTGGGGTTCACGCACAGTCATTTACTTAGAAATGACCACCTCATTTATTTTAGAACATGACATCCTTGGGTCAGTCTTGCAAGCTCATTATTGTAAGCTATGTTTAACAGAAGTATAGGATTTTGAAACGAATAATCGAGGAAACTAGTAGAAAAGTTTAAGTTCATATTATACAGTAGTTTTCATTGTCTAATATTGGGTTTTCATAGTAGATATTGAATAAGAGGATACTATCCTTATTGATAGGCATAGTTTTCCTTCCACAATTTTTTTAAAAATTTGTTTTAATGTTTATTTATTCCTGAGAGAGAGAGAGAGAGAGAGAGAGCACATGAATGAGGGAGGAGCAGAGTGAGAGAGGGACACAGAATCTGAAGCAGGCTCCAGGCTTTGAGCTGTCAACACAGAGCCCGATGCAGGGCTCAAACTCAGGAGCCGTGAGATCATGACCTGAGCCAAAGTCGGATGCTTAACAAACTGAGCCACCCAGGCGCCCCATCTTTCCACAATTTTTGTTTTGCTGAATTTGGTAGTGATGACATTTCAGTGAAGAGCTGCATTTCATGCATGTGTGCGCATGTATTTGCACATGCTGTGTGTGTTTGCCCATATTTCTTATGTAATTAAAACCAAGACATCAACTATGATTTTTTCAGAAGGAACAGTAACTGTATAACTTAAGCAGCAAGTAGAAGAATCTATTTGTTTCTTTATTTTTTTTAACATAGGCAAAAGGCAAGAACGTGTTTTTCAAATTAATATGAAAGATAATTATGGAGCTGCACTGTCTAACACGGTAGCCACTAGCCACAAGTGGCAATTAGAATTTAAAATAATTAAATAATCTTAAAAATTAAGTGTTTGTGTCACAGCAGCCACATTTCAATAGTGCTGTGTAGCTGGTGTCTACAGTGTTGAACAGTGCCAGTATGCAACTTTTGCACCGTCCCAGAAAGTTCAACTGAAAGGTCTCTGACTAAAGTAGGAATCAAATCCAGGCTACTGCCAGTTTTGCATAGCCCGATGAACTAAGAATGACTTTTACATTTTAAAGTGATTGAAAAACGTGGGGCGCCTGAGTGGCTGAGTCAGTTAAGTGTCTGACTCCAGGTCAGGTCATGATCTCATGGTTCATGAGTTCAAGTCCTGCATTGGGCTCTGTGCTGACAGCTCAGAGCCTGGAATCTGCTTTGGATTCTGTGTCACCCTCTCTCTCTGCCCCTCCCCCGCTCACGCTCCGTCTCCCTCTGTCTCTCAAACATAAATAAATGTTTTAAAAAAATTTAATGATTGAAAAACAATCAAAGGAAGAATGATATTTTAGAACGTAAGAAAATCATCCAAAATTCCAAATTTAGGGTTTCTAAATAAAGTTTTATTCAACACAGCCATGCCCATTCCTTTTTGTATTGTCTGTGACTGTTGTCTCACTGCAGCTGCCAGAATGAGTAGCTGTAACAGACCCGATAGTCTGCAAAGTCTAAAATGTTTACTCTCCGACTCTTTACAGAAAAGTTTGCTAATGCTTGAGCTAAAGGAGGGAACGTAGCAGTGTCACAAATCACTTTGAAAGAGACCATTCTGTGTGGTTTTGGAAAAGGAAATCAGAGGAAGGAATAGTGTCTTCAGAGCTCATGCCCTGATTTGCTTGCTGGAGGATACCCTACATGTTAGGATTTGATGGTGGACTGGGGTAAGGGCTCCAGAAATGCTGGAGGTAGCTTTTAACATGAATCCAAAGGGCTTCATCAAAACCTCCGCTTTCTCAGAGTCTTTCTGTAATTTTTTAAAGATACTGTCGAAAGCTCATTTCTGTCTAGAACCCGCTATCCTCCCCATTGTCAAAACACAAATTAAGTTCTCTCAAAGGCTTGACAGCATGAAACAAGGAAATTCACTTACCCTCCTGACGGCATTGCCAATTATCTTCTTAACCTTCTCTTAGGCGGAATGGCTGAAACAATGAAAAATTATTTTGAGTGGGACCTGAGCCAAGCCAGCATCAATCTGCTCTCATTATTATCATGTCTCCCCATCTCTTGAGAATGGGCTCACTATTAAGAATATGCCACCTCTTATTGGGCCTGGATTAAATACATGCAAGATCTTCGTGGAGCCATTCCCTGTCAGAAATGCCACAAGGCTATTGAGAATTTCTGCAGGAACAGGATTGCATCTTTTGTACCTGTGTATTGACTGGTGCTGTGACAAAGTACCTTAGGAAGCTCAGCCAACACCCATTGGATAATGTTGTTGTACAAGATTGTATCTGGGGGGAAAAAAACCCTCAGGAAATGCATTGCTTGTTTAAATCTCTTAAGTCCTCAGCATTAGCCTTAAGCCTAAGTGACTTCAAAGGAGTAAATCATCAGGAAAATCTGTGACCCAAGGGAATGTCGGCCAGCAAAATGCTGTCCAGGGTTTCTTGGGCATGGCTAAATTCAGGCACAAATGCAAATCCCCACCTCAGGAGTGTGCACCCTTGACCTCCCAGTGGCAGTTCCAATCACGGGCTGCTAGGGGGTTTTTCAGGTTAATACCATGATATGATAGAACGAACATGAGCTCATATATTTCCAGTCTGTAAGATTTCTGAGCCTGGTTCCTATCCACCTACTTTGGTTTGTACTGTCTTTCTTTATATCCTGGGGCAAATAGATATTTTTGGAATGTTCTGTAGGCAGATTTGAGGACATCTGATCAACATAGAATTCCATGTTGATGCATGCCTGGAAGGAGTCATTGGACCAGTAATTCCATAGTAAAGGGAGCTAAAATTCAGCCTTTTTGACATTTAGTTTTCTTGCTGACATGCATCTGATTTATTTAATTTAATTTAATATTAATGAATGGAAAGGGTAGAGCCAACTGGGAACATATAAACCATTTGGTTTTTAAACCAAACCAAAAAAAAAAAAAAAGATTCTTGGAGTAAAATTTTGCGTTACTGAATGGGATTTGAAATTATGATGGAGATCCCTGAAGCATATAGCAGCAGTTTGGGGAGCAAAAGGTGTTTTTTCACCACATAGAGGATCCAATGCCAGATAGACGGTCTTGTCAGAAAATATCATGAAGCCCATCTGTCTTTGATAATTGCTTCAAATTGTCTACATATATAATCCAAAGTCTCCTTTTAAATGTTTATACTGTCAGTGGTCTTTGATTTATAACCACTGGACCAAGAAATGGTATTAGCTCCATCATGCATCATTTCTAGAGGATGTAAGGAAGGGGACCATTGGAGAAAATGAAGGAAGTCTTATCAGAGAAAGAGATGGGTAAAAAGAAAAAGAAAAAAAAAAAAACAGAAAGAAAAGAAAGGGAGGAAGGAAGGAAGGAAGGAAGGAAGGAAGGAAGGAAGGAAGGAAGAGAGATGAGGCTGAGAAAGAAAATAGGGCCAGAACTGGCAGACCCTTCCAAGAGGCAATAAAGGCTTAGAGCTTTATTCGTAGGACAATAGCAGTCATTCCCAATGCATAGTCCAAATTCTGTTTTAGTAGAATTACTCTGTGATGTGGGGACTGAGTTGGAAAGGGGAATGAGGAAAACAGAAGACTACTCCATAAAATAGTGATATTCTGCATTTATGTCCTTGAGAAGAAAGCACAGGTAAGGATCACCCAATGCATGTTTGATAGATAAAAATATTCCCTGTCAAATGGTTCAGGATGATAGAGGAAACAGGACCACTAACCCATCACATGCATTTTTTTAAATTATGTATCAGATCAAGTACCCTGTCTAAATGCAACGAACTTTATAGTTGTTTTTTTAAAGAAATATTTGAACCTCACAAGAAACTCTTGAATGTGTGTCTGCATGTATTAATTGTAATCAAATCTACTTAAAGACTGACATATAGGCAGAGCATATATTGTAGCCCAGATTTCACAGGGATAACCCCAGACACAGCCTTTAGAAGCAATGCTGGTTTCCATAGGTAGAACCCTCCACTACATTCAGAGCATATAATATATACTCATGTTCAGAGAAACCTGGAAGGGGAGATGAAAGTAACCCTGCTTTTTCTCTGGCCCACACAACTATCTGCCACACGATGGACAGTCATATCATATTTCATTAGAATGTTGACCACAGGTTCAATGGTGACCTTTCTGTCTCTCGATATTCATTTAAAATTTCCCTGCTTTTGTTTCTAGCTGGATAATTTGCCCTTGGCCTCCAGTGCCTTAGGATCATCACTATGATGTTCTCATCATTATAAAAGAGTGGGGTCATATTAATGCCCTCAGGACTTACCTTAGACATTGGGATGTTGAATAAATCCCACCAGTTCCTCTTATCATAATATGCCTCTTCTTCTTGAAAGCAAAGCCCCAAAACAAAAAAGTTGAAATGGCAATTTATTTTTTGATAAATGAATTTTTTGAAACAAATTTCACAAATTTATTTCTATTATTATTCCTTATTCTTATTCCCTATTCTTCCAGTTAAAATTTAATTTTCAAAGTCAGGTTCAGACTTATGAATTCACCTAGTAGATATTGTTTGTCCTTTGCATATGATCTTTTAATTGACATTTTATTGACCTAAGGATGTAAGGACAGAAATGTAATTGGTTCCATTTCTAACAGCAAAAAAGAAACTATTACTGGTTGTAATAAAATTTTGTGGCCTTAAATTTTAAATAGAACAGTTGTTTATACTTACTCAGGGAAATGGAGAGTTGTATAGGAAATTTAAATAAATCATGGAACACTTGGTCCTGAAAAGTGCCCATTATGATACTTTAAACAAATTAAATTTAATTTAGAGGTTTCAGGTCTCCTGAGTGTCAGGGAAGGTGAAAATGCAGCCATAAGATATAGAGACTGGCACGAGGAAAAATAGCCAGAAATTATGAACTTGGATTTCATTGCACGTCCTTGTGCTGCATCATTGCTTAAAAGATGATCTTGATGACCACTGACATCTTATAAGCTTGAGTGCAAAGTGAGATGGATTCCTTTTCCATGGATTCAAGCTCATGATAGTTCCTGAGCCAGATTATAAAAATCCCTATCATAAGATTGTGAGAAATGAGAGGAAAGTATCAGGATTGAAAGCCTGACCCACAGATGACTCCCTTGTTTAAAGACAATGTTTGATCTTTCCTTCAGTGGATGGCTTCCTGAGCAAAGATCTTTACTATAAAAGGGAACTGTTTAAAACTTTACCACATGGATTAGTCTGATTTCTTAGGGAAGCACAATGGAGATTAGTGATTTGATGACAAAGGCCCATGTTCCTCAGAAAGTACCCCATATTGGCAGCTAGACAGCACAATCAAGAATTGTTGTGGAATCATAGCAAACTCCAATTTTTTTTATAAGAGCTGGAGTGGGTTGAGTGATGGTCCCCCCCAAAACAGGTCCACATTCTAATTCCCTGAACCTATGAAGGTTACCTTATTTGGAAAAAGAGCTTTTGAAGATACAATTAAGGTGTGGATTTTGTGATGAGGAGATCATCCTGGATTTTCCAGTGGGCTCTAACTCCAATAGCATGTGTCCTTCTAAGAGTAAAGATTTGACACAAGCAGAAATGGAAGAGGAAATATGACCACAGAGGCAGAAACTGGAGGGGTACAGGCACAATAAAGAATGCTGGCAGCCACCAGCTAGGAGAGGCAAGGAACTAGTTCTCCCCAGGAGCCTTGGGAAGGAGGAAGACCCTGCCAACACCTTGATTTCAGATTTCTGACCTCCAGAACTGTGAGACAATGGATTTCTAGCATTTTCAGCTACATAATTTGTGGTAATTTGCTATAGCAGCCACAAGAAACTAATACACCAGTAGTACATTCAATTCCCTCCATTTATTGGTACCTTTACTAGTGTCTGCATTTCTGCATGAGGTATCTTAAAAGTCTTTCCCTTTCCATGCTCTTGCACATCCTTCTGGAATGCACTCTATGGTAGTAGTACAAACCATTACAACCACATTTCTTATAGATTGTATGTGTGAAATCTGCAGACCTCAAAAAGTATTTGATCAAAAACAACCCTTGAATTAGTGATTTGTTTCCTTCCTGAGTTCACTCATTCAACAAATTCTTGTTGAACATCTACTATGTGCCAGGCATTATTCTGAGTAATGGGAATCCAGCGAGGAAGAAAATGAGCAAAAAACCTTGCTCCCGTACAGTTTTCATGGCAAACAACAGGTAAAATAAAGAAATGAAATATGTAGCATGTTGGGAGGAAATAAAACTATAGAGAAAACTCAAAGAAAAAGGGGGGACAGGGAGTGGAAGTACTCTATTCCTAAAGGATGGTCAGGGAAGGCTTTATTGAGAAGGTGACCTTTAAGAGATGGAACAGAGAAACAGAACCAATAGAAGCTACAAGATTTATTATAAGGAACTGGTTCACATGATTATGGAGGCTGGGAAGTCTAAAATCTGCACAGCAGAGATGTCCCAGTTCAAGTCCAAAAGCCAGAAGTTGCTGGAGAACCAGGAAAACACTTCAATTCAAAGGCCATTAGGAAAATTTTCTCTTTGTAGGAGGGTCAGCCTTTTGTTCTATTCAACTGATTGGATAACCCAGCAGATCCGATGGTAGCTAGGTTTAATATTATGTGTCATACATACACTCACTTATAAATGAAGAAATGGAGCTCAAACAGTTAAGTAACTAGTTTCACTAATAGAAACTAAGCATCAAACATGATTATGGTAGACTCTAAAGTCTACTTTCTTTTCATTTATTTATTAAATTTTTTCAGTACTTCTAAAAAATGTGCTGGAGCTGTGGACTCCCAAAGATTCAGGGCTGATCTGTGTGTATGTGGGGTGGGGGGGGTCAACATATTTTCCCCAGTGTTCTGTTCACACTTCATAGAACCACAGAGAATTCTCCAACATTTGTAGGGCTGCTGTGAGAGCCCATAAAACTGAATTGAAATAGCAATAATGGGATCTTCTCCTGTATGAGCCCAAGCACAGCCCTGCACCCCAATCAGCCAGTCCAAAAATAGTGTGAGCTTCTAAAGATGAAAGAGACCTGGTCCCTGCTTTCAGTTCACTGGTAATCTCATTAGGGAGATACAACCAAGTGAAATGACGGCTCTGTGACATTGACATAAGTAGACAGGAGCCTAAAAAAAAAAAAAAAAAAAGAGTACTTGGTCTGCAGAAAGTACCCAGGGAAAGGAAATTGTGAGTTGAGTGGAAAAAGATATTGCAAGAGGTCCAGGGAATGTGGAAAGTCTGTAAAGGGACAGGCTTGAGCAAATTATCTTAGAGCAAATCATAGACTCCCTCTTCACAAGTTCCAAGTTTTCATAACTTTAGTAACTTTAGCCAGTATGTTTTTCTTTGTTTTTGTAGAAAATAAATTCATATATGCTATAAGAGCAAATTCAACATGTAATCTTTCATTGATTTGATTTTCTTTTTTATTTGGTAGATACTACTTCATACTGAATCTCATCAAGAATAATGTGACCTGATTCACCCATCGTACTGAATGACTACCCCCCCCTTTGTGAATGGTTTTTTGTGGGTTTTTTTAAGAGAGAGAATTTGCATGTACACACATGCGCAGGAAAGGGTCAGAGACAGAGGGAGAGAGAATTCCAAGAAGGCCCCTCACTATCATGACCTGAGCTGAAATCAAGAGTAGGAAGCTTAACCAAATTGAGCCACCCAGGTGCCTCAATGATTTACCCCTTTTTAAATTTGATATCAGATTTTATTTTATATGCAGGCATAGCATCCCATGATAATTATAACTGAAAAAAAACTAACAATAAAACACTTTCTATAAGCATTTTCTGTTATTGCAATCTGCAGAAGTAGTCTACTGTTATCTCGCATGGCAGCTTCCTTAAAACATGTGAGTAATGGCTATTAAGTCATTTTATGGAGTTATTTCTAAAACAATATGCTTTGTCATGTTACTTTAATTACCTTTAGCTGTAGCTTTATTTTAAAGAACAGAACCCCTTATCATAACTGTTATAATACAGACAAATTCTTTTTCCCCTTGTGGGAATCATGAGGCTAATGTGTTTGCCTTTTTCCTTCTAAAATAGATCTTTGTTAAAAGGAGATAAGTACAGTCACATTAATGGAAATCAGCAGTTCTCTTCATTCTGTGTTGAATCTCGAGCTTTTACTGCCTTTCTAGCTCTATCCTTCCATAAGACAAATCTTTTTGCTGGCAGGGGCTCTAAGCATGGTACGCATGTGCATGCAACTCCTGATTTATAATCTCTGCTCTTATGCTTGTGCTAATTGATATTAAAATCAGAATTCCAGGCTAGATGCTAATAAAGGAAATAAGTTCTGAACCATGCAGATCACAATTTCTGACGGTTTTGTTCCTGTGCATGGAACTAACAGGCTCTGCAGTTCCAAATTCAAATTCTCCACTGACTCTCGGCTCATGTCTTTGAATGTGTGATTCATACTTGCGGTAACTTCTCGGAGTCATTTCTTAGGGATGTTGAACTTGCTTGGACGGGCTTTAATTTGATTCTTTAGCTTTGTGCAAAGAGCTAGTTATTTGATGTGGTCTCTGGTTTGGAGTAAGAAGGGAGTAAATGTAAATAAGGCATTAGCCTTGTCCAATTGCTATCAAAGTTAGAATTAATAGCCTACGTCTGTAGTTTTGAAAGCATCTTGGCTTACGTGGTCATGGTTGCAAACTGTAATAAAATTGGAACAGAACAAGGAAATGATGACATCAGTGTAAAATAGAATGAAATGTGACCACTGCAAATGCCATGCTTTACAATATTTTAAAAGCCTGGAGAGAATGGTAAGGGCCAGCTTACTCATGCATAGGGATAGGTAGGTAATCAGTAAAAATGCTTACATAGAAAGTGAATGATGTTATTTTTAATGCAGATTTTTAATATTTGGATCAATTTTAGTGTTCTTTGTGAACTTTATATCAAATAAACGGTCAGAGCTATTTATTATCATTTCTTGTTAATGACTACTGGTTTTGACTATTTGTCTAGACTTACAAGTGATTCAGAAGGGTGGTTTTGAATCATATAAAGTGCTTTGTGGAAATGCAAAATCTCCTACTGAAGTATTTTTTATTTCATATTGAACTAAAGAAAGTGTGAGGATTTAGTACCCAACAGGTTCAATTCATGGACTTGACAGTGAAATGATTACAGAAAAACAACAGGCCAAATCTGAAAAGGAAGAAATCATAAATTCTGAATATATATTTTTTAATTGATGTTAATCGCACATGAAGTATTTTTTTTAATATCAGAAACCACACGCAATTCACCAAAATGAAACTGTGAGTATTGGAGTTTGAAGAATGACAGTATTTCACCCTTTTGTATTTTACCAAGTTGTGGCTAAATCATGACCTGATAGCATCATCTAGACAAAAAGTTTGAGGAACTTCCATATTGTGAACATAGAGAACCTCTGTAAGGCATTATTTCAAAGTTAGGACATCCTGGCTTTGGAAAATTTCATTTTTTGAAAATTAAAGTTAGACATTGGCAACCCAGTGACTTCTACTTTCCTGCTGAAACAAACTTTAATATTAGGCCAGTAGTTTCAGGCCAACTTTTTGATTTGACAAGTTTTGATATGCCTAAAAACCAAACATTCACCCCCACCTTAGGCATATTCACTTATTTATTCATTGTATGTTTTATTTTTTTTTATTTTTTTTTATTTTTTTTTTTTAATTTTTTTTTTCAATATTTATTTATTTTTGGGACAGGGAGAGACAGAGCATGAACGGGGGAGGGGCAGAGAGAGAGGGAGACACAGAATCGGAAACAGGCTCCAGGCTCTGAGCCATCAGCCCAGAGCCCGACGCGGGGCTCGAACTCACGGACCGCGAGATCGTGACCTGGCTGAAGTCGGACGCTTAACCGACTGCGCCACCCAGGCGCCCCTATTTTTTTAACGTTTATTTATTTTTGAGACAGAGAGACAGAGCATGAACGGGGGAGGGGCAGAGAGACAGAGGGAGACACAGAATCCGAAGCAGACTTCAGGCTCTGAGCCGTCAGCCCAGAGCCCGACGTGATGCTGGAACTCACGGACGGTGAGATCGTGACCTGAGTTGAAGTCGGACGCTTAACCGACTGAGCCACCCAGGTGCCCCTCATTGTATGTTTTATTAGATTAACATATACATTCATTACAAATAAAAGTATATAGAATATAGAATATATTTTAAAAGTATAATGACATAATCATGAAAAAGGATGAAAATAGTGTTTTCTTTATTAATATTCAAATGGCTCTTTGGCTTTCAAAGTGAGAGCACATGTGTTTGAACAGACTTCATGATTTCCAGTCTTAGTTTAACACTTTGATTCAGAAATTTAAAGCATTGGCTCTAAGTGTAGGTATTTTTTCAGTGCTTGGTTTAGTAACCGTCCCTGCTGGAAGAAAAGATTCCTCACATAGATTTGAAGATTGAAATGGAAGAATGCATCTCAGCTATGTTTATTGTATCATTACACCGCTTTCATTCATTCCTATCCACCAATAGATGCTTAATTTTTAAGTGCTCTGCTAATTATACTGGCTTCACACTTTTGTTAACATGCTCTACACTTAAGGCAAGGTTTGTTGTTGACTAAGAGAAGTAATTCATATTTCAAAGAGCTTTCTTAATAATATTATTTTTTAGACTGATCCTCCTGTGATATCTAATTGTTATCTCATGATGTAATAGTAAGGGAAAAGTCAACTCTGCCAGTTATTTATTGTTTAGCACTTGTATAATTAGTAGTGTGGTCCATCTCCATTTTTTTTGTAGGGTTGGTTTGGTTCAAATAGGAAAAGTAGCCCGTAAATCCACTTAACCTGGCCACATGGGTACTGAACATATTGCAAGATGCCAAAACTGAACATATAAACAAGGGTTCCACTGTTCAGCGCTCAAAGATGTGAGACCCTCCTCTTTCCTCAGAAGGCCTTGAGCCCTGTGTGGCACCCATAGACATCTGGCAAACACCAGCATCAAACTTTATAATAAGTATGAGTAAAGCTAAATTTCTTGCAGGTGGAGTTTCCTAGTATTCTTTTCCCATATTCCATTGGATCATTTTTCTAAGTATATTCTGAGCATAAACATGCCTCCTTGGAGGGTACAGGTTTAGAATACTAGATCATTTTTTTCTTCTCGAGAAAACAGATCATGAGTTCTTTTGGTGCTTAGAGAGTTCTGGTATTTTGGAGGCAGGAAAGATACTTGAAGTGCCGATGTTGTAAGCATTATCTCTTTGAATAGATCTAAGCATATTATATCTGTTAATTTTTGCTTTATGTAGTTTGAAGATATAATTATTAGGTGCATACATTATTTAGTATTGTTATGTTTCCCTACTAAGTTGATTTTTTTATCAATACAAAATGTCCCTCTTCAATTTTTCTTGCCTTAATGTAATGCTATCCAATACAGTAGCCACTAGCCTAGTGTGTCTATTTAATTTTAAATTTTAATTTTAAATTAAAGATAAACAGATTTAAAAATTTAGTTCCTCAGTTGCTCTAGTCACATTTCAAGTGCTCATGAGCCACATGGTTAGTGGCTACTCTATGGTATAGCACAAAGAACATTTCTATTATCCCAGAAACTTCTATTGGACAAGGCTGGCTTAAGCTACTTCATCTGAAATTAGAACAACTACACTTGGTTTCTTTTAGTTGATGATTGCATGGAGAATTATAAAAATCCACAATCATAGATGGAGCTTACCCTCAAAAAGCAGGAAAAAAAATCAATAAGGATACAGAGCATTTGAATAACACAGTTAACCAGCATAATCTAATCCATGCATTTAATACATTAACTCCAACAACAGTATAATACATATTCTTTTAAGCACATACTGAAAATTTACCAACATAGGCTCTGTGCTAGGTCATAAAGCCAGTCTCAAAACCTCAAATTATTAAAATCATGTGGAGTATACTCTTTCACCATAGTGGAATTAAGCTAGAAATCAATGATGGAAAGAAAGTAGGAAATCCCCAAGTATTTGGAAAATAATCAACATGCTTTTAAATAACCCAGGGGTCAAAGAAGAAATCAAAATTAAAATGAGAACTATGTATTTTGAACTGAACAGTAATGAAAATACAACATATTAAAACATATGAAATGTGGTGCCTGGGTGGCTCAGTTTGTTAAGATCCAACTCTTGATTTCAGCTCAGGTCACAATCACGTGTTTGTGAGATTGAGCCCCTCGATGGACTCTGTGCTGTCAGCGCAGAGGCTGCTTGGGATTCTCTCTCTCTCTCTCTCTCTCTCTCTCTCCCTCCCTCCCTCTGTCTCTGCTTCTCCCACAATAGAGCACACACACTCTATCAAAAATAAGCCTATTATATATATATATGTGTGTGTGTGTGTGTGTGTGTGTGTGTGTGTGTGTGTGTATAGATAGATATATATACACACATATGAAATGAAACATATGCAATGTTCGGAGAGCAATGCCTAGCTTTCCATGCATATACTAGAAAAGAAGACAGGGTGATACTCAGTGCCCTAAGCTTCCATCTCAAAAAAGTAAAAAAGAAACAGCACATTAAAACCCAGAGAAAGTAGAAGGAAGCACGTACTAAAAACAAGAATGGCAATCAGTGAAATAGAAAATAGGTGCGACACATGAGTGACTCCGTTGAGCAACCAACTCTTGATTTTGGCTCAGGTCATGATCCTGGGGTCACGAGATTGAGCCCTGCATGGGGCTCCAGCACACTAAGTATGGAGCCTGTTTAGGATTCTCTTTCCTCTCCCTCTGCCCCTCTCCCTGACTTATGCTCTGTTTCTAAAATAAAAAAAGAAAATAAAATAGGCAATAATACAAAAAATCCAGAAGGCAAAAAGTTTTCTTTATTAGTCAAAAATGGTTATTACAATTGATAAAAACCCCTATAACATTGATTTATCTCTAATGAACTTAATTGCAATCATTGCTCGGGTAAGTTCTTTGAAGCCATAATTTGCTAAACTTTCATCCACATCCATTCTCTTTCCATTATGCCAGGCTTTTTAAAAGCCTACTTTTCATCATTAAGTTGAAGCATAATGATATAAGAGCATAATCAGGATAATAAAAGTACTGAAGGAAGGCAGAGCATTGAGAGAAAGCAAATCTGTGAACACAAGGAGCACAGGGGAGGTGACAATAAAATGAGTCTTTCTAAAGGACAGACAGTGTAGAGAGGGAGGGACAATTAAGTATTAATTTTTTAAAAGATGAAAAAAAAAGAGCTTCTCCCCTATTTCACCTTTCAGAGAGGTAGGAGAAAATGATTGACAGGACACAAATATTGGTTTTAACAGTGGGGACAGAACGAGTACACTTGACATCAAGTCTCACTACGGGGGGAGGCTTTGATTACTGAAGGCACACTTCAGGGGGCATGTACCTCCATAATCATGAGCTCAGCAGAACTGGGAGCACACAAAGGCATCGCATCTACAGTCTGGGTTTGGCTACCACCATACTGGTGTAAGCTACTCACCAGTGCTTCTCAAACTTTAGTGTGCATGCAGACCATCTGGGGATCCTATTAAAATGCAGGTTCTGGGGCTCCTGGGTGGCTCAGATGGCTGAGTGTCTGACTTTTGATTTCAGCTCCAGTCGTGATCTCATGGTTTGTGGGTTCAAGTCCCACATCAGGCTCTGTGCTGATAGCATGGAGCCTACTTGAGATTTTCTCTCTCCCTCTCTCTCTGCCTTTCTCTCTGTCTCAAAATAAATAAATATAAAATAAAATAAAATGCAGGTTCTAAGTGAGTACATCTGGGTGGACTTTATAAGAAGTCCACATTCATAGTCTGACTTCATAACAAGCTCCCAGATGATGCTGATGCTGCTGGTCCATGGACCACATTGAGTAGGAAGATTCTAACTCAGAAGTCCAAGCTAGCAGCCCAAATACCAAATCATGACACCTGGCTTGTGCAGTGTTGGTGCACACAGTGTGGAATTAGCTGCTAACATTTATGAAGTGTGAAATTTCACATAAGCATGTGAAGCTTCCCTTGAAATCCAGGAAGTGCTGGCCAGAACGGGCCTGCTTCCATGCATGGCAACAGTTAGCTGGAGAGGAATAGAGGCCGTCACCCTAAGAAGGCCATAATTTACCTTCTGCCATAAGCCCCACCTCTATCACCCTGACCCCTTGTCCATCATCCCTGGCACTTGTTCATTCTGCCATCCTAATCTCAAAGGCTCTCAACCTTGCCTTAAATTTTGGAATCACTGGGGAAACTTTGAGACATGCTGTTGCCTGGGTCCCCTATCCAAGATCTTCATGTCTTTGGTTTGAGGTGAGGCTTGGGCATTCAATAAGTTCTCACATGGTTCTAATATGCAGGAGAGAGCTTCTGTTTTTTATGGTGTTTTTTTTTTGTTTGGTTTTTGGTTTTTGGTTGTTGTTGTTGTTTTAGAGACAGAAAGAGCATGTGAGCAGGGGAGAGGGGCAGAGGGAGGGCATCCTAAACAGGCTCCATGCTCAGTGCAGAGCCAAACTAGGGGCTTGATCCCATGACCCTGGGATCATGACCTGAGCTGAAATCAAGAGTCAGCCACTCAACCAAAAGAGAACTTCTGTTTAAATTAATTTAGTAACCACTGTGGCAAGATTCTTAGCTGCCATCTTCAGAAATTCTGATTTAGGAGGTCAGGACCATCCATCCCCTAATATTTGCAGGACCAGAAAAACAAAAAGTAAAACTTTTTTCTCTTCCCACCCCCACCCCACCCCTGTTCTTTCCTGTGCCATAAAGGATCATCTGTGCATAGGTGTGGACACCCAGGCCCATATATCCAAGGTCTGTCCTTCCTCTCCTATAAAAGTCCACCCCTAGGGAACCCCTCAGACTCAAGTATGTGCAAAATGACTGCAAGGTCTGCTCTCAGGAGGACTAACCATGGGAAGCAGACTGTGAGGGACTGTAAAGGTGGCTTGGGGCCAGTTATAAGGGAATTGTGGTAAGCTGGTGGGGTGTTTTCTGACACCAACCAATTTTCTGAAACCAGCTGGATGTCCTACAATTCAATTCAATTCTGATGCTAACTACCAGGAGTTAGCACACACTCTATAGCTTCAGTCCTATGAGTCTACCCCCCTTGATATGCTAGGCCACCCATACTTCTGACTAACTGGCTATAAATCAGGGGTTCCCACAACCCCCTGCTTTAGGAATGTCTCACAATACTAACAGAAGCACTTATGTTTATTGAGGTATACAGGGTGAGGTCTGGGAGGTACCGAGGAAAGGAGCTTCTGTCCCCAGGAGTTGGGGTTGTGCCACCTCCCAGCATGTAAATGCATTCTAAGACCCAGAAACTCTCTGAATGCTGTTGTTCAAGAGTTTTTATAACCCAGTCTCCAGCCACCCCCTTTCTCTAGAAGGTGGTACTGGAGGCTGAAAGTTCTAATGCTCTAATCACTTGGCCATCAGCTCATCCTGAGGCTATCCAGGGGCCTTACCTTAAGTCACCTCATTGACAAAAGCTCAAATGTGATGAAAGGGACTCATTATGAATAACAAAAAACACTCCTATCACTTAGGAAATTCCAAGGGTTTTAGGAGCTTTGTGCCAGGAATTAGACACAAAGACCAAATCATTTCTTATGACACTCCACCTGGGTATCTCCACATTCCAGAGGTCGTGTCTCCAGATGAGCTTGCCCTGTGAGGAATGTGTGTGTAAAGGAGGCTAGAAAGGGCCCATCAGGACCCAACCAATGGGCCCTTTGCCCAGATCTAAGGGTGGCTTTCTAGAAGGTCAGGGGTGGGCCAGAGAGTCTCATTCACAGTCTCTCCCAGGAGATTCTGAAGCAGGTGATGCACAGGGTTCATGGGGAGAGACAAAAGAAGAAAAGTTTTCCCCTTTCTCCCTCTGCTTAACAGTTCTCAGTACCAGTCAGATCCTGGAAACTGCACTTGGAACATCAAGCTAGGAATTTGTCCTGCTTTTGCAAATGGATCATGTTTGGGGGGAGTTGGAAGCCAAACACACTTGGAGTCTTCAAACAGTCTATCCCAGGAGAGAATGGCTGCAGGCTTTGAGAAAATTAGAGAGATTTAGGCTGGCTGCACCCTCTGCTTCTAGGAGCTTTTTTCTGCTAGAATGCTATTGTCATATGTGGTCTGAGAAATAAGAGAGAAGCCAGATACCCAAGCAGGCACTGCATCCAGCTGGGTTTTCCCCCAGAAAGTAAATCTAGCCCTGGCTTCAGGATTTTGAGATAACGGGAGCTTATTTGATTGAGTTCTTTCTGGGTGTGCAAGCAGTGTCTGTGAGGCTGACTCTACCATCTTGATGCTATGTGAGGAAACTGAGATACAGAGACTGGCCATGGGCCCAAGCTCATGCAACTCTCTACTGGCCAGAGGTGAATATGAAGCAAGGCACCTGGCCCTAGAACTCATATTCTCAAACCCATTAGCCTACATGGTCTCTATAAAACACATGTGTTTTAGGGGCACCTGGGTGGCTCAGTCAGTTAAGCATCTGACTTTGACTCAGATAATGATCTCACTGTTCATGAGTTCAAGCCCCACATCAGGCTCTGCTCTGACAGTGTGGAGCCCACTTGGAATTCTCTCTCTCTCTCTCTCTCTCTCTCTGCCTCTCAAAATAAATAAAACTTACACACACATGTTTTAAATCTACCCCAGATTCAAGTTGAGAGCTGTGTGATTCCCAGCAGTTTCCTTTCTTGAGTGCAAAGGAGGTTGCACTGTGCATTTCATGTTTGTCACAGCCTTAGCAGACCCGGTAGCCTCAGAGCAAACCAAACCACTCAGAAATACCCATGGGCACATTTTCTACTTCTGCTTACAAAGCCAGGAAATGTGTTCAGCGTTTAAGGGGCTATAGTTGTATCAATAGTGCTCATGAATCATGGATATGCAGGAGCTCCCAGGGGCCAATATTCCTGAGAAACCAGACTGGACTCTCCTTACTTGGTCAGGAAAAGATAAAAGGCTAAATTATCCAGGGCAGTTACTTGATGATTCCCATCCTAAATATCTGAAGAAATAGGCATGAGAATTCCCCAGCCTGCTCCAGGAGCCCAGTCTCTGGCAATTCTATTCCAAGCAAAAATCCATAAACCTAAGGTTACAAACTGGCAACTGGGCTGAAATAACCAGCAGACATAATTTATTTGACTCACACATTGTTATAGTGGGTTTTTTTTTTCTTTGCTATTCTTTTATTTTCTGTTTGAATTGGCTTCCAACTTTTAAAAATTAGGAAATTTCCTATTTTAAAATGTTTCCAGGCTTCTTTCAAAATACTGGAAGACCTAGCCATTTTGGATAAAAGTTCCCACTTGGCAGTACATCTCTGGACCTGGGGAGTGAGCTCCCCTTTAAATGGGCATATGTGCTCCCTTTAGCCACAATCACCACCACTCATTGTTGCCTTATAGCCACACAGCACCATCACTGTTGCTTCTTCACCTCTCTTCCTCCTATAGGCATTAGCACTAATAACTGCTAACTTCCTGTTGTTCAAGGCCCCTTGTAATTTATGACACCTATTATTTGCTTGTATAAGCCTTGCCTCAAAAGGTCACACCAGCCTAGTAGATGGTTATTGCTTGGGGACTTATACCAGATTGAGAAATAACCCTGAGTGCCCACCTGACCTGCAGTCACTAAATGCTTTACCCTAATGGCATGTATGGTTTGCTTTATCCATGCCAGTTCCAACATGTGGTGGTAGATGCCTGGGGCTTTAACTTGATAAGGATTCCGTGGCTACCTAGGCTCATCCTGAAAGACTGCCATGATTGATTAGTGATGTCTGCCATGGTCACTGCACTGCTGCCATCAGCCCTGTGCTTCCATCCCCACTTCCTTTTTTTCTTCATTTTGTAGTTCTTTTCCACCTCTTAATTTTTCAGGTGTTTCAGCCACATCTGGTTACTAAGTGTCGCTTCTAAGCTGTAGCTACCAACATTAGTGAATATCTTCTCGTTACATCTCTCAAAAGACTGGTTAATTGTTTTTCTAACCTCTAATTGAAGAACTTGAGAAAATCGCCCCATTGCAGAGTGTTTTTCCTCGTGAACAATGAAACCATCTTCCAGGACTGAGCCGAGGAAATCCAACCCCCTCTAACCAGGCAAGGGTCTATTGCCAGCCTTGGGCTCTTCCCCTGGAAGTGAGAACAGCCTCTCTGCCCACTCTGTTTAACTACCTTATTCCCCTTGCTCTGGTACTTATGTTGAGGCCTGTCCCAAGAAGTGGAGGTAATCCTCATGTGCAGGACCCCAGGCAGCCATATCCTGATGTTCTCCGTGTTCTCAGGATGGGCCTGGGGGGCCAAGAAACCCACTCTTACTGTTCCATTGCCTTCAGAAATCATATCAGCCAAGGATCAGTCTTAGACAAAGAGCAAACTATGAGGAAAGAGACATTTACCTTTTCTGGTTAAGTGTGGTTACGTGTGGACAGGGTGATTTCTACAGCCTAAGATTAGAACGTGCTAGAAGTCACCACAAACCCCCAAAAGCTTTGTTTTCTCTATCTGATTTCCACTGCTCTTTCATCACTTGTAATGTTTATTGTTTTCTTGTAATGTTGTTCACTTGCCCTTTCTATCTCCCCAGTGCTAGATACTGTAGGTAATGGTAGCTTAGCATAACAGCATGATCATGTCCCTGGTCATCCCCAGTGTCCTGGAGGTGGGCTCTGATTTTCTCACTGCTCCTGGGTGGTGGGCAGAAGTTACAGGGTCTTTATATTGCAACAGTCCTTATGAACAACGGGGAGACAAGGGCCTGGGAGGTAAAGTGAGCATCACCCAGCTGCTGAGTGGAAGTGTCCTTAATAACAACTTCTAGCAACTGCATGAGTTTAAATACAACACAAAAACTCATTTACATGTTGAAGTTTCTGAGAAGTGGCTTATCCAAGAAAAAAAAAAAAGCATTTATCAAAGGAATGATAAGGAGTAAAGTAGAACATTAGTCCATAGGTGAAAGCCCGTGAGAAAAAAATTAAATGCCCAAGTCATTAAGTGCATGGCTTGACAAATTGTTTAAAAGGTTGGTTGAGGGTCTAGCTCTTGATTTCGGCTCAGATCCTGATCCCAGGGTCGTGGGATCAAGTCCTGCATCAGGCTCCTCACTGAGTGTGGAGCCTGCTTGGGATTCTCTCTCCCTCTGCCCCTCACCATTTGTGCTCTCTCTCTCTCTCTCAAATTAATTTTTTTAATTTTTTTTAATAAAAGTTTATGAAATTACCTCTTACATCAAGATACAGAAGGTTATCAGCATCACAGAAGCTTCCCTCTATGCTCCAGTCCAATCAATACCACTTCCATCTTGAAGTAACCACCATTCTAACTTCAATATTAGAGATATTAATATTAGTCAATATTGAGATTAGTTTTTCTAGAAGTTTCAAAACTATATTTAACAGAATCATACAGTCTCTAGTCTTCTGCATCTGGCTTCATTTTTTGTTGTTATATGTAGCCATAGTTGGGTTTTTTTCATTGTTATATAGCATTTGAATACATTACAATTTATTTATCCATTCTACTGTTGATACACACTTGGATTATCTCCAGCTTTTGACTATTATGAGTAGTGATATTATGAATACTTGTACTGCAGAGAAAAAGGTAAAGACTTAAAAACAACTTCCTCTGAAATATAAACTCAATTCAAGCAAAGAAAAGAATGCATTTCCCAAGAAACATTCTCTTCTGTATGAATTTCCTAAATGATGACACACAGAAGGGATGCTTTCTGCCCCTTCAACGATCTCCTCTACTGAGACATTTTATATGATTGAGTGGGCTCTGGTCGAAGCATTATTCTACAAAGAAAAGGCTTCCCCCAAGCTCTAAATGTTTACTTGTACTTGTATTTCTAGTACTTGAATGTACCATTTCACCACTAGAGGGCAAGAATGACTCCACAATGCTTGGCTTTGCCAGACTTGCAGTCAAAATGATTAATCATGGTTGGGTAAAAACAAGAAGCCAGGGAGAAAAGGGGAAGAGTGCACATAGGCAAAATAAACACCCATGGTCTTAAAGTGTTCTGGGTAAGGAGAGTATGAAAAATGTCGCCCATGAGTCACTTTCTGACTTTCTTTCCATCTTTCCTTTCTCCTTCCAGTTCTTAAAAACCAATTCCAGGGGCGCCTGGGTGGCTCAGTCGGTTGAGCGTCCGACTTCGGCTCAGGTCACGATCTCACAGTCCGTGAGTTCGAGCCCCGCGTCAGGCTCTGGGCTGATGGCTCGGAGCCTGCAGCCTGCTTCTGATTCTGTGTCTCCCTCTCTCTCTGCCCCTTCCCCGTTCATGCTGTCTCTCTCTGTCCCAAAAATAAACATTAAAAAAAAATTAAAAAAAAAAAACCAATTCCAGGATCCTAACTTGTTGAAACCACCAGTGGGGTGGGACTGGGTCAAACATATCTTAGAGGATCTTTTCAGCATGGCCCAGAGCCTTGATTAGGGAGGGAGGGAAGCTTATGAACTCTCAAACCCCCACGGGGTTTTGGGCAAACAACAGGGAGCCCTGCCACGTCTTCTTCTTACAAGTCATATTTCTTCCAATAAAACCACAGTGTTGACTAAAGTCAAGGCACCCATGGGTAAGGCTGCCAGCTCTAACACCTCTCCTGTCTCTCCTCCCCCTATCCATCCCCTTTCACCTCCCACAAACTTATCCAACATTACAGACTGAGATGTGTTGTTTTTGCGCGGGGGGAGGGAGTAGTGCGGGGGCGGGGGGAGCAGGGTAGAGAAATTCATTATGAAGCCAGTTGCCTTCGGACTATTTATAATAAATTTCTACTAGAAAAGGACATTTGGCTGACAACCATTTTCTTCTGCCTGGGCATGACCAAATACAGTAAGAATTCAAAATGAAAACTGAAAAGCGAGGAAGAAGAGTCTACAGCTGGAGCAGTCTGTTTTCACATCCCACGCTGGCGAATGACAAATGCAGAGAGGAGCCTCCTGTGTATTCCCTGTCCCCATTATCTCCTTTTGCTTCTCTGAAGGGCTAAGAAGCCTTCGGTGTTAGCCAAGGCTCCTTCCCGCTGCAGCTTAATTTTCCTTGCATAATTTTAAATACAGATCATGTCTACAGTGCAGCAATTAATGGATAGCCTAAAGACTTATTATTTCAAACTAATTGATATGTAGGAAAAGTTTAAATAACATAACAGAGAAAGGGGAAATTTTAAGTGATGTGTGCACAGTGAATTTTGAATTTCTTTTTTGTTGTGAAAGTAGCAAAAACATCTGATTAATAAGGGGATGTGACCAAAATGTAGAATTGATCTGGAAATCTTTCCCTACTGACATTCTTGAGTATGTGACTGGAACAGAGCAAGATTCAGACATTTCAGAAATGGGGAGCAAAGGGAGGGTTCAGGTCCTTCGTCCCCACCCCAACCAATTCTAGAGGATTATCTCATACGAGAAATGAAGGCCAGGACATATTTCAAGTTGTGTTCTTAGGTAAGCAATAAGAAATGGGAAAATGATGCTAGTATTTCCATTGTAATTCTGTGGCCAAATCCCCCTCTTGAGGAGGATTTGTACACATATATTCACCAACAGATATGTACTAGAGTGTTCATAGCTGCAGTGTTAATAATAGCCCCAAATTGGAAATGGGCAAATGTCCATCAGGTGTTACATCAGTAAATGCAATGTAATATATTCATACAGTTTAATACTGTACAGCAATGAAAATGGACATTCCACAATGGATGGTTTTCACAAACAAAATTCCCTCTTTAACTTGGAGGGAAGTCTATAAAGGCCAAGTTCACCCAGCTGCAACAGAACTTATTCCAAATCATCAGCTCTTCCTGACCCAGGATTCCCTCCAACTTCTACGAAATGCAAGAAATGTTCTGTAATTAATGACATTACTGGCAAAACAAAACAAAACAACCCACCTTTCTAATTTCCCCACTCTGCATTCTAGCCAGTTTAATTGGAAAATTCAGAACATAACCAAAGAAAGAATACTTTTCAAGTGAGAGAAAGGAAGAACATCTTATTTTAAGAAGCAAGTGAGAAACCTATGATGCGAGACTATGATGGCAATGTTTTCAGCATCAGAACTAGGCATTTGTAAGGAAACAGAATTCGCGCCAAGCATAAAGCATGGAGAAAAAAATAAACTACCTTTAAAATGTACTTTTTCACACTGTATTCATGTCATGAAAATATCTGAATGACTTTGACCAAGTCACTTAAACGTTAAGGTCTTCAGTCTTTTCAAATATAAAATTGCCACATGGATTGGTGACTTTTCAGGACCCCTCAGTGTTAACCATCTACTTTGTTTTGGTAGCCCTGCATAGGTTTAAATAGACATCAGGTATACAGAATTAGATAAATAGTAATCCTTAGTTAATGATACACCCTTCTCATAGGTCCATGTTAAGACTATACTGGTCTATTTGTAATATAATAGATACCAATGATATAATTACACAACACAAAAACTAGAACACTGGTTTCTTCCTGGTCTGGTACCCCTGCCTCTCTCTCCCCACCTTCTTATCCTCCAAGATAAATCTGAATATTGTATGTATATTTTTTTTACTTTTATATTTGCATAGGTATAAGCAAACATGTACATTATACATATATACATATATATCTACATCATATGCATGTGTATTCCTATGACACATTATTTTTTGGTTTTAGTTGTTTTCAACTTCATAAAATAGCATCATATGAAGTTAAAAGTATCATACTGAACTATAATATATGTAATAGTATAATAGTATATAGTATAATATAGTATCGTAGTGTATGTAATTTTTTTAGGTTTATTTATTTTTAATTTTTTTATTTGAGAGAGAGAGAGAGAGCACTAGTGGGGGAAAGGGGCAGGAGAGAGAAAGAAAGAATCTCAAGCAGGCTCCACCCTTGGTATGGAGCCTGACACAGGGCTCAATCCCATGACCCTGGAGTTGTGACCTGAGCCCAAATCAAGAGTCAGACACTCAACCAACTGAGCCACCTAGGCCACCCCTATACTGTATTTAATCTTTTGACATTTACATTTTTCACTTAAAAATATATTGATAAACCCAACAGAAATGTACACATATATTCAACAACAGATATGTACTAGAGTGTTCATAGCTGCAGTGTTAATAATAGCCCCAAATTGGAACTGGGCAAATGTCCATCAAGTGTTACATCAGTAAATGCAATGTAATATATTCATACAATTTAATACTGTACAGCAATGAAAATGGACATTCCACAATGAATGGTTTTCACAAACAAAATATTGCATGAAAGGAGCCACACACAAAAAAATACACACAATTTCTTGCATTTATATGGAGTTAAAAAGATAGCTACCTGGAGTGGGGGACAGGGTGGCAAGTGATTGGAAGATGGTAAGAGGGGAACTTCTGGAGTGTTGTTCTCTTTCCTGATCTGGATGCTGGTTAAATGGATGTGTTCACTTTGTGAAGAAAAACCCCCACAAATCCATACATTTATTGTATCAGTCACTGTTGATACCATCCACAAAACTCAGCGACTTAAAACAATAAATATTCAATATTAGTCACACGTTTGGTGAGCTGGGACATTCTTCTGTTCTTGATTGGACTCACTCATGTTTTAGTTAAGAGTCAGGTACACAACTCTGCTGATCTTCACTGGACCCTCTTTCAAATTTGAGGGTCAGCTGGCTTTAGGCTGGTCTAAAATGGCCTCAGCTAGAACAATCAGATCTCTCCATATGGTCTCTCATCTACAAGTAGGCAAGCCTAGGCTTGTTCACATGTTAGTAATTGGTCTCAAAAAGCAAGAGTGGACGGGAGCCCAGGAGGCACTTTGAGGAATGCTGTATCACTTGCCGTATTATATTCACACATAAAAAAGGCACAAGTGAGGAGTGAGAAAAAGCAGTGTTTTAAAAAATCAATCTAATACACATATGGTTTATGCACTTTTCTCCATGTATATACTAAGAAAAATTTTTAATAATTTATATCTCTATATGATTTATCTATATTGTTGGATGTGGCTCTAGGTTGTTTTGACTTTTAACGCTATTCCATGAATATATTACAGCTTGTGTATCCACTCTCCTATTGATGGGCATTTTTAGAGATTTTTAGGTTGTCAATGTTATAAGATCTGCTATGAACATTCCTGCACATATCCCCTTGTACACAAACTCCATTCAAGAGTTTTTCTTGGCTGTATACCAAAGCATGGAATTGCTGTGTCTTAGGGAATATGAGTTTTCAGTTTTACAAAATCATACTACATTATCTTCCTAAGTAATTGTACTGCTTTACATTTCCCTCAGTAGTATATGAGAGACACTATTGATCCAGACACTTGCCAACAGTTGATATTCAAGTCAGTCATGTTAATATTTTCCATTAAGATAAGCGTAAGATAGTATCACATTGTGGTCTTTATTTGCCTTTCTGTGATGAAGAGAATGATCATCCTTTTGCATTTTTTTGTTTGTTGTTGTGTAGGTTTGAGCCATATATGTTTCTTAATTAAATATTTACTTGTATCTTTTGCTTGTTTTTTAAGCTGGGTTATTTTTCTTATTGCTTGATAGCAATTTTTTACATAGTCTCAATACTATGATTTTGTCAGGTGTGTGTGTTGTGAACTTCTTTGCCAGTTCACAACTTGTTTCTCACTTTATCGAAGGTGTCATTGGATTAACAAATTTCTTAATTTTAAGTATTTTAGTTTTAATTATTTAATTTTGGCTTTAATGTTTAATGTTAACTATTAAGGCTTGTTTATACCCCAAGGTCTGAAATATATTTATTTATACTTCTTCTAAAAATTTTAAAGTTTTAGTTTTGCCCTGTAAATCTTTAATCTATCAGGATTTTATCTTTGTGCATGGTGTGGGGTGAGGATCTAATTTCATATTTATTTAAATAGTTGGCCATCTTTTAAAACCTTATCTGTTAAATAATTTCTTTTGTTTTTCCCATTGGTCTGCCATGCCACTATGTTCATAAATCAGAGTTTCATACATGCATGGGTCAATTTCTGGGCTACATAGTCTATTCCATTGGTGAACTTGTCTAGCCTTGTGTGTGCCCCAATCTCTTGATTGCTGTAACCCCATAACACAACCTGTATCTGATAATATACCCCTCTCTATTCCTAACTGGCTCATGTACTTCTAAGGCCAGCACTCAGGAATAGTGAGCTCATCCTTGATTGTCTCAGTAAAAGAAGCACCAGATCTGGAACTTTTTAATAAATATCATCTGCTGAAAAATAGAAAAATACTTTAAAATAGCACAGCCTACATACTTGTTCATATTTATATCCACATTATGAAAAGCATAACAAATATGTTTAAACCCACATTTATTAAACTCTAATATGTGTATGAATTACCTGGAGACCTTGTTAAAAATGTAAATTCTGATTCAGTGGGTCTGTGGTGAACATGAGACAATGCTGCTGGTCCTAGGACTATACTTTGAGTATCAAAACTTCATAAAGTGATTTTATCCCACACATCGGCTGGCTATCTTTTGAAAACATTTTGAATGTTTTACCTCATTCTTCTGTTAATTCAAGAACCTTGTTTGCTTGCTTGTTTTAATCTCGCTGGACATTTTCAAAATTCCTTCCTAATTCTGAGTGTTAGGTATTTCTTGTTGAAAATTTTTTTCCAGTATAGACTCAAGTTGAAATCTCTTAGACCAAGTGAAATATTTTCTTTCACATGTTATGGATTATTCAAGTGAGTAAATATCTACTTAAATGTGATAAGATCTGGATAATACAGTGGGAATAGGAGAGGAAAGAAAAAAAAAAACAACAACATAATATCCTTTTCTCCAGTCTACCTACCATGATAATATATATCTATTTTGCCCTTGGTCCCCTTTTATTCTACAAAAATCTCCCACTAACTTTCTATTCTAGCAAGTCATTGAGGGAATACAAATATGTAAGCTTCTCGTTAATGCTTGGTCAAAGAGGAGGTTGTTATACATAATTGGAGACTGTCGTGTAAGAATAACTGAGTTTGAATTCTGACTTCATTATTTACCAGCTGTGCGACTAGCTGTGTCACTTAGCCATTAAATAATAATAGTATTTACTGCCCAAAATAGTGTGAGGCAATCCATAGGGAGAATCCATGCCAGTCACTTACCCCAGTACCCAGCATATAATAAATGTTCAATAAATATTCATAGTCCTAGTCATTACAGAATAGTTGCTAAGGGCCTAGAGGAAGAAAACCTTTGTGCTTAAAGCACTGGCTATTAGTTTCTTTTCATGTCTGGTAACTGTAGACTTGGGTTTCATGGAATAACTCAGAGTCAAGTCTCCACACAGTGATTCACAATTCCCGAATCAATAACATTCACTGATTTGGCAGTTCACTTGCATGACTAGTTCATGTTATTATAGAATTTTACCTTGGCTCACCAATTATGTTTTAAGTTTCTAACCCATGAGAAACAACTTATATACTATTCAGAATCCCCCAAGCAACTCCCTCAGAGCCAATCATGTATATTAGTAGGTGCTGAATAAGTATTCATTCATCAATTCAATAATTAGTTGAAGTAATCCACATATGTCCTCAGCGACCCAAGCTGGGTGAATCAGGAAAAGCATCTTAAGGCTTATTCTCTTCAAGAAATTGGCATAGTATCAGTGTGCTCACATTTGTTTCTAGAACATGATTTTCCTTATGTTTTAAGAGAACTCACAAGAAGATTCCATATACTGATAGGATAGTCATTAATTAGTTTCCAAGTTCAATTAGAAACTAAATAATCCCAGCGAGTTGCTTGACTTTCAATACATTGTTTTGACCTCATAGTAGACACAACCTTCCTAGAAAAGTCCCTACCATCATGGTGTCCATGTTTCAGTTGACAGACAGGTTTGCAATTGTATTCTGTTATATAGTTTCTAAGGAAGTTGGCTACTGACTTATTAAATAACTATTAGACATAAAAATAAATGTTTTAGGGAAGGAGGAAAAGAAGGTGAACAAAAATATGTGGACAAGTAAAGTGGAAAGATCACCAATTCTCTTTCTGACTGTATTTTAATCCAAAAGACTATATTTAGATTTCATGTCTTGATCAGTGACATTTCTACTTGAAAATATTGATTGCGTTTGGCCCACAAGTATGAAATGCAAACATGCTTGTATAAAGCAAACAAGTTTAATTTGTGTATTTGTATTAATGACATTTGATCAAGGCACAGGAACTGTTAGTCAAGAATCATGCACATAATATGTTTGTTTGAGATGTAAATGATGGAAAAGTCATTAATTGTTGAGATGGGCCATCTTCTTTGAGACAGAGCATTTGATTAAAAGGTAGGCAAAAGAGGAAAAATGCCAATTAACTTTTGCTTCATTTGAAAAACATTGAAAATATGCATTTTGACAGATATTAAATATGTATTTTAAAGCAAAAGCCTTTTCTTTTAAATATGCATTAATTGTATCTCTGATATTATGATTCAATTATTATGCAAAAGAAATTTTCTTAAAGATAGTGTTATATTTTCACTATTAAATCCAGTGCAGCAACATATTTCCTCCTGTGGAATACATTGATTCTTCTTTTGATGGGATAAACTGTTTTTAGAATATGCTCACTATATCATACATTATTTATTCATCTCCATGTTCAGCATAATTTTTCTTGACAGCCTTTCTTTCACTTGAAATGTTGTGTAACAAAAACAGCAGAACCAATTGGCATTCGAGTTTATCCCTCTATTCCATATGCTCCTGGATGAATGGGCATCATCACTATGCTGGGCACATTTCAGCCACAGCCTTTCTTTTCTCCTGTACAACAATTTCTCTTCTTACGGAAATAATTTCAGAGCAGTTTGGACTCCTGTTACGTTCTATGTGACCACTGAGATTAAGGTCTATACAGTGGGGCCCAAAGGATAGCCACATTCAGATTTACTTGGATTGCTGCTTGAATTTAGTCTGCTTTAAGGCCAGTTAGATCTATGTAGATTTAGAAAGGAATGTATATTTTTCATTTCAAATATAGGCACTGGATAATTTATGATGGATCTTCAGCTCACGTAGTTTATCAGCAAGTCAAATAATATCAACATGCATCAGACACGAGAGCACATCAACCTGAAAGCCCCTGCAATTCACATATGCCTAAAAAAAATATACCAGCTAATAAATTCAAATTAAGTTGATGTCTTAGTTTGGGTTCCCCCAGAAGCAAACCCTGAGACAAGGATTGGAATACAAGGAGTGTTTTTGAGAAGTGATCCCAAACGGGATCTATTTCTCACTTCCCAGAAACACTCCTTATACTCTACTCCTGGGCTCAGGATCTGGTACACCTGAAACCAATATAATGCCGTATTTTAACTATACTGGAATTAAAATTAAATTAAAACAATAAAAGACAATACAAATGATGACCCGAGAAATGATCCCAGGAAACTAGTAGGGGATAGGAAAGTGAAGCAGGAAAGCCTAAGGCAGCCAATAAAACGTGGGGTTTTTTTGTGTTTTTTTGTTTGTTTTTTTATCAAGCAAGTTATAACTGTGGGCAACTGGTGTTCAATCCTGCTAAGGAGCTCCGGAGGAGTGTTTGGAACACGCACCCTAGAGTTACTCTACCCAAGGGTTAAGGAGCTGGGTACACATATGCTAACTACTGGGCGGCACTTCTAGCCCTCTGCCTCTCCACCGGAGAAAGCAGGCAGCTGGAAATAGGGCAGTCTGCACTGCAGTGGTTGTTCTGCAGAGTTCTGTGCTGGGCAATGACAGTCACTGTTATGGTTAGCTTCAGAATTGAGTGAGAAGCCCCTCCCCACCCCGATTCTAATATTACAGCCTTAATAATTCAAATTTTGATGGCATTGAACCCAGCACCTTGTATCTGATACATGTACCTTGACAATAGTCAAATGTATTTAGGCTTACAAATATTTTCTAAATCTGACACTACTGTCTTGGAAAAATTTAATAGGTAACTGTATGAATGATTCTCAATGATCCATGTATGTAAGAATCGCCTGCAAAGCTTCTTTATGTTCTAAATCAAGTTTGGTTCTCAAACTCAGCCAGAGAGTTATTGATACATGGATGACTGAGCCCTCAACCCCAGAGTTTCTACTTCAGTACATTTGGTGTGGGCCTGAGAACTTGCATTTCTAACAAGATCCAGGTGATACCGATGTTCTGTGTAACCTCACACACTTTGCTTGCCTTACCCTAATCATTTCTGTATTTACCATTATTACCAAAAGAAGTATATTATATTCTTCAGATTAAAAAAATGCTAAAATGTTGAAATACATTTTCAATCTAATTCTAACTGGAAGAGTGCAGCAGAGGAACTTTTTTCTACCTATGAAGAAGTCAGACAACTTAAGGTTGGAATTTTCTGTCCACAGTTGAAAATTTTATCATATCTTTTTGATTGACATCTATTGAAACATGGTCATTCATGGTAATGACTCATAAATGAGGATTAGATTGGTAGATTTTCTGAGTGGGATTTTGTATTGCACTATGAAAATTTACATATGTAATAATGCTTTTCACTGTTGGTGGGCTAGTGATCTCTGCCACATCATGGGATATTTGTAACTTTTAGGTGTTTTATTTTACTTAGCATACAATTAGACAAAATGGTCATGTTTTTTAAATGTAATTCAGGGTTCTCATATTTTTCCTTTTTAAATCATTTTGTAATGTAATTGGATGTGCCACAAGAGTAAGAGGAATGTGACACAGGTGGAGCCTTGATAAAATTAAGTGGAAGCCACCTAGACAAATATACAAAAGGACTGGAGTTTAATGACATCCGGTACGTCAGGTCTTAGATAATCCTATTCTGTGACACCAGGGACAGGCAAACTCTTTTGTGCTATTATTGTATATTGCTTATAACTTTATCATGGTACTTATCTCAGCATATTACATTATTATTTTATGTTTCATATCCTCCTGCTGATCTGGGGACTTGAAACGAGAATGATGTCTCATCCATGTCTCTATGCCTAGTATTAGTCACAGTACCTGGAAGGGTATTCACTACATTTTAGATAAATGAGTGAATAAATCAATACATGTTTGAGTCAGTAAAGACCAAAAATGTAGGTAAATGTAGAGAATGAGCCATGAATCAGTGGCTTTTGCCATCCAGTCCAGTAATGCAAGTATCAGGTTGCATTTCATGATTTGGGATTATTGTGGCTCTCTGGCTGGCAAGGCCAATGGAGAACCAGAACTTGATAGAACTTAGTAGACTTTCTGTCACCAGTAGCTTTCCCTGAAGCCAATTATTAGTGTGTAAGTAAGGATGCCTATGATCTGTCAGAAGGGTTTTCAGTCCTCTATATTAGATAATCTGAAGAAATCGCCCAAGTTTTTGGAAGAAGTCCCAGGCCAGGAGATTGTTAGTTGATGGGAAGAGGGAAGCAGGAAGTAAGATGTAGATAACTAGCTCTGCCTTATTATCTAAGCAGAAGAAAAAGGAATCATATTTTATTTAAAAAATATTTTTTAAATTTTTTTAATGTTTATTTATTTGAGAGAGAGAGAGAGAGAGAGAGCGCGCACAAGCAGAGAAGGGGCAGTGAGAGGAAGACACAGAATCTGAAGCAGGCTCCAGGCTGTGAGCTGTCAGCATAGAGCCCAACATGAGGCTCAAACTCATAGACCGCGAGATCATGACCTAAGCTGAAGTCAGGCGCTCAACCGACTGAGCCACCCAGGCTCCCCAAGGAATCATATTTTATAACTGATTTGCAATAATGCTTAATTGAAATCACCCACTGCTGTCTCTATAAAAGTAACTTCACAAGTACACTCTAAGCTCTGTATACGCTTTTCAATCCAGTGATAACAATAGAAGAAAAGGGCTATTTTTTTTCAATCCTGCATTTTCCTTGTAGAAGGGAAATAGATGAAGAGTGATGGAAAGTAATAATACCCTTGGGTTTCATAACACTAGCTCTTTCTCTCTTATAAAACATTCAAGATTTATTGTTAGGATTATTCTCTAAAGCTACTTTAAATCCAGAATCATCGAATGAGCCCCCAAGCAACCTTAAGAGGCCATCTTTGTGGTATAAAAATTGGCTAATAAAGATGAATTATAAATAGGAAAAGCACTTATAATATCTACGTGTATATTCAGCATTCCCCTAACCTTAAACTGTGAAACTTAAATTATATATAAGACTGTATTGGTTAACATAACACTAGCTACTGTAACAAGCAGTACCAAAAGGTCATTTGCTTCATACGATAGAATTTTATTTCTTTTTCATGTAATGAATTCCGGTGTGAGTGTTTCTGGTTGGTGCATAGCCTGCTTCCACATGCTAATTCAGAGAACCAGGTTCTTTTCATAATGTGACTCCACCAACCCCCTGGGTCTTGCTGGGAAAAGGGAAGGAAACAGTAGAGATACCTCATATGTCTCTAAAAAGTCCTGCCTTGACCTCTCCTAGACAAGAACTGGTCAAATGGCCACCCCTGAGGGCAAAGATAGTGAGAAGGGCTTGTAAACATTGTTCCTGTCTAGGTAGCTGCCATGTAGACACAGCAGACACCATGGGAGTGTGAATGTAAATTTAGGGGATAACTAGTCATTTTCTGCAATGTAGATCAAGACAATGGAGCTCAAATCTGCTATGTCTAGAATGACTCTAAATTGACTGCCACTCTTATAAGACCCCAAAGATAAAGTCAGTAGAGTAACCACTTTGTGTTCCAAATCACCTCTGCGGACCTCTCAAAAAAAAGGATCCATCAGCAGAAGGATCTAGACTAGACCACTTAAAAAAGACATTTCTATAAAAACACCTTGAAATTAGGTTTATCCCATTTCTGATTTTAAACCCTACAGGTTTAGCACTGTCACATCACCACACAATGATAACTGAGGAAATGGGAGAATAGAGGGACATGCCAAATTATTTAGCGAGTGCCTTCCAGAGTAGCTACTTGGCTCAAAAGCTAAGTGAAGTGTCATCTTCCCAGTGATTGTTGCCTTATCAAAGATTCAGGACACCAGTACAATGCAGTTATGTCTCCATTCATTCAGCAAAGAGGATGGAAGTTAATCCCTGGGTAGGGAGGCCTCAGCAGACTATTAGATCAAGTCCAAATACAAACCCATGGAATACATTACCCAGGTATTTCAGAGGTTGTAAATGGACCTGCACAGTGTTTTTATTTTTTTACATTTAATTATCTTTTTTTAGTAATCTCTACACCCAATGTGGGGCTTGCACCCATGACTCCAAGATCAAGAGTCACCTGTCCCTCCGACTGAGCCAGCCAGGCATTCCAGACATTCACAGTGTTCTTAAAATTTCTAGCGTAGGTGCCAATACTGAAAAACCATAAGATTTAACATGAAAATCCAGATTGCTAGCTTCTTTTGAAAAATCAGATGTAGCAACCTCAAGCATATACATGGCAGCAATCTAGTTAGTAGATCACCACAATTCCTGCCCAGCCCTAGCCACTCATTTACCTTTTTCCCTGGCCCTGTGTCAGTTTGTTCTCTGAGAAATTCCAATATGGGCTCCAACTTCACCTTGGATGGAGAATTCAGGATTAACAATCAGACTTCTCAAAAATCCTGAGGCCAGGACAACAAATGTCTAGTTTATTCTCAGATCAAGTTGGAAATGGGCAACCTAAAACCACAATGATTTAAGCAGAAGACAGAAGTATTATATTTAGAAGGAGTGGGTATATAATTAGGAAATACTTGCTCCCTAAGAATCAAAATCAATTATCCTGATAAAACCCTAGCACAGCTAACCACTCTTGAAATATACATTTATAAAAAGAAAAAGAAAAACCAAAACTAATTTTAGGTGATCAGGAGAAGGGCGTTCTCCAGGGACACTGCTGAGTTCATTCCAGGACATTTGACACAGCCCGTCTCTTGTTTTTTAAATGCATAGGCTTTAAGTCAGGAGAGAGCATTTTTTAGCTAAGGCTCAAGTTGGATAATTCCGAATGCTTTGTAAGTCTTAAAAGGAGTTAAGAGAAGAAAGGTGCATGCAGATGAGGACGCTCTGATCCCTGGCAGACCCATGCAGGGGCAGGACCCTCCATGAGAATAAAGTGTCAGTGACTAACTGGGATGTCTCAAAGGATTCCAGCCCAAGACTTCCCACAGAGGATGTTTTGCTGGAAGTCTCCCTTATCTGAGATGGTTGTATGCACCACCTGCACCACAGACATTTGTTTCTAATGTGACTCACTATAGAGATTGAATTCATAATGTAAATTCAATTCTTCCCTGCTGGTGGCATTCCACTTGATTGAAAAGAAATACACACTTCATCTAAAAATAATTAGCCTTTGAACGACCGTTTACTTCAATTGACTTGAGGCTTTTTATTGATTCTTTTAGGGTTTATGTGGCTGAGAGAATAAGATTCTTCTAGTGTGGTCTTTCTTACCTCTCACCAATGGGTGAGCATTTAAGTATGAAATACAATTCCAGATGGCCACAGGTATTCGTACCTCACTACTAACTTCTACCAAATCTAATTCACAGATTTGTGTTGTTTCTTGGGGCCCATAGCTATTTGAATTTGGAGATTCTGAAATTAATGAACATGTATTAAACTGGTGAATACATGAAAAGTCCTAAGAACAGTGCCTGCCACATAATAACCACTCAGTAACCTACAGTTAAATCACTACTATTTTTATTGTTCTTTCATTGCAGTTTACTAGCAATATTTACTACATTGGTTCTACCCCAAGAGATTTTCTTTTTTTCTTGTAAACCAGGGTGTTTTTCTTCTTCCAGTTTTTCATTTGCTTATTCCTTCCTGTAGTATCTGACTCTACAGAAATAATCTGGTTAAATTAGACTGTGCTAAATGGCAAACAGGAAAACAGCCGGCTGACCAAATAACAGATCCTAAGCTGAAGAATTACATAGTAGGGAGTGAAAAGCCAATGTCTTCTAAGCATGACAGATGCAAATAGAAAAACCCACTGAAGGCTTAGAAATAGACCAGGCTAATTGGTCTATTGCTCTACTGGTCTATTGGTCAGCTGGGTGACAATCCTTATTGTTTCCATGAGCCTGTATCCTGTTACTAAGAGGGCAGCATATGAGTAACACCCTATGCCATAAAACACCTCCTCAGCATCACTTTTCAGTAAGAGACAATTTCCAATTATTTTGTGGAAGCAACTCTGAAATCCTAGACATGCAAGGAAAATACATTGGAGTTATCTGTGATTCTTCTCTCAACATACAGCCATTAGATTACTGAGATCATCACAAATGCTCTTTTTACAGAGTGTGGAGGGGGGTTTGGAATGGGGGCATAGTGCCCTGTATTAGGTGGCAAGAATTGGTGTTCATATCTTGATTATGCACTAAACCACTTAAGTGATAGGCTTTAGTTTCCTTATTTAAGGAATGATGGTTAATAGTGCACTAAATGTGTATTCACTAAAGGTTATGAAATAAGTCTTTTAGCTTCCTTGTTCCAGAGCACAAGTGTTCAGAGATATAAATCATAATTTGGTATTTTAAGTACAGTGGTAACTTTCAGTGTGACAAGGTGTCACTGAATTATGATTATACATTTTAATAAAATCAAATTTCTTTCTTCATTCATAATCATTTTTATTCCCAGCTATGATAGCCCCTCCTGCTGAGTCTTCCTAAAGAAAGCACCTACATAAAATAGAAAACTCCTAGGCCTTAATAGTAGGCACCTTAAGGGGAGAATACTCCAGTGCAGACACAAAATTTCAAGGCCTAGAACACAACATTCACTGGGATGAAGTGGCTTGCCAAGTATCAAAATTATTGCCTCCTATTATAGTATAATTTGCTTTTAGATGCTGAATGGTAGTGATATGTATACAAAGCAGCAAGGATCAGGCTCTGGGACATGACAAACAATTCATTCCATGTGAAGGCCACAGAGTTTTATGCACATTTTTTGAAAGAAATTATGGAGGTCATGGGGGGAAAACTATAAAAATATTGCATTAAAACACAAAACTTCAATTATATTTATTTAGTTCATGAATCTTCAGGTTAAACCAATCTGGGTTGGGTATAGCTGATCTTATCTGGGCTTGTTCATACATCTGTGGTTAGTTATGGATCAGACAGGTGACGTTACTGATCTCAGCTGGACTTAACATATCTGGATAGCAGCCACCTGCTATTTGATCTTGGACAATTCAGGCTGTGTGACTTGGATGACTGGAGTGACTCAGTTATTTCCACGTGTCTTGTTCTCTATGAGACTGGACCAGGCATGTTCCCATGACCATAGCAGAGTAACGGGAATGAAAGCTGAAATGCACAAGTGCTGCTTCAAGCCTCTACTTGGGCCATGTCTGTTAACATTTTATTGGCCAAATAACTCACATGACCACCTCATATTCAAAAGGCAGAGAGCTAGCCTCTACCACTTTAGTACGAGGAACTTAAAGTCAGAAGGCAAAGGCTATGGATATAGAGATGAAGCATTGAATCCGTTAATCCAGTTTAATGCAGAGTAGAATCGACTAGGTTCTGAAACTCATTTTACTATTACCACGCTAAATTCTTGAGAAGCCCACTTAAATTCTTTTAGCCACAGGTTTATAGTGAGTAAAAGGAAAAGGTTTGACTATATAATTTCTAAAATCCCTTTCCAGTACTACTAACTTTTGGAGAAGTTGACTATATGTCCCTTTCAAAGGTTTCTACAGCAATTGCTAGACACTTGTACGATGATCACAAAAGAAATTCTGTAATACATCTTAAGAATCAAAGGAGGTATAAATTATAGGTTAAGCTAGGATACTGAAGCACTTCAAGAGAGGTATATTGGGAAAAAGACAGTGAATAAAGAACGGGGATGTAGCTAGGAAAAAAAAGTCACAGGAATCCGATCATGTTCTTTGCTGTATTAAGAGAGAATTTCCTCTTTGGGAAATTTCATGGAGTATATGGGTGTATAGAGGAGTTAACACATAAGATCTATGTCAGAATGTATTTGGCTTTTGACTTGAAATAAAATTTAAAATTCAAATAAATGCATGTTAGGAACTATGCTTGATAAATCACATAATCTCTAACTTCTATCTTTCCTCTTCTATTGATTCAATATTTGAATCTACTTAGCATTTAGTATTTGGATCCACTGCCTACCTATCCTGGATCCCTCATCTTTCATCTCTGCAAGCTTAACAACCTTCATTCTACCTTCACCCAACAGCCTCCAACAAACACCTTCAATCCAAACCTGAACATTAGCAAACTCCAGAGGTCTGGAAAGATGAGATTTACAAAGAGAATTCTATTATATAAATCGAACCCTGAAGTAATGTTGAGGGGGAGACACAGAAAAGGAGGACTTTGTTGGGATTCCTTTGTCTAAAGTGGTGCTATTCAGAAAATGGTTCTTAGACAAGCAACATGAACATCGCCTGGGAGCTTGTTAGAAATGCAGAACCTCGGGGTGCCTGGGTGGCTCAGTCATTTAATTGTCTGTCTCTTGATTTCAGCTCAGGTCATGATCTCATGGTTCATGAGTTTGAGCCCCCATCAGGCTCTGTGCCTACAGCTCAGAACCTGGAGCCTGCTTTGGATTCTGTGTCTCCCTCTCTCTCTGCCCCTCTCCCTCTTGTGCTTTATCTCTATCTCTCTCAAAAATAAATAAACATTAAAAAAATTTTAAAAATGCAGAATCTCAGGACCCACCCCAGATCTACCAAATCAGAATCTGCATTTTAACAAAGCCACCAGTACTTTATATCTATGTTAACTTTTGAGAAGCACTGATGTAAAGTTTTCCTATCCTGTCACTTTTAACACGCAGCCATCTTTTAAAGAAGTGCTCTCAACCGCAGACTGTGAGGTCCCCTTGATAGTAATCTGTAGTTAATTATAGAGGAGAGAAATTGGAAATGATTTAATTATTATGTATTAGAGCAGATTCAAAGATATGTTCTTGTACTTTATACTATTAAAAAGAGCAAGGAAGAAGGAAGTTACAGCTAGAGAACTCCATCTCCCTAGTAAATGTTGTCTATTATATGTATCCTAAAGAGAAGGTTAAAAGATTCTGCCCAATATCAAGGATGTTGGCAAATCCTACAGGGCCCAACCTAAAAACTTTTTTTTAAGTTTATTTATTATATATATATATATATATATATAGAGAGAGAGAGAGAGAGAGAGAGCGCACACATGAGCAGGGGAAGAGCAGAGAGAGAGGGAGAGAGAGAATCCCAAGCAGGCTCAGTGCTGTCAGTGCAGAGCTTGGCTCAGGGCTTGAACTCAAAAACCCTTGAGAACATAACCTGGGCAGAAAACAAGAGTCAGATGAGTAACTGACTGAGTCACCCAGACACCCCAAGGCCCAACTTTTTAAGTCTCACCTCCCCTATAAAGTATTCCCCATATCACTTCAAGGCTAAAGTACAATCTTCATTTTCAACATCCATAGTATATTTTGTCTTAGCACCCATTCAGCCCAACTTGTTATTTTCACCATACACATCACTTGTCACCCTGGAAAGATTCTAAATTTTTCGTTCTTCACAGTGCCAAACACAGGACCTTGCACCCATCAGAGTGTTCAAAACATTGTTTGTTGATAAATGCTTCAAAGTCAACAACAGCCCAGAACATAATCTAAATGAGAGATCCAACACATTCCATAATTGTACTGCGTTGACCTAATAATGACTCAAATGATATAGCTAGAAAGAGCAAAAACCACTTCGACAGAATTCCATATGTTCTCAGCTGCAAGTTAATGTTTTTTGTCTCTCTTTAGAAATAAAGTTATACATAATTAATAAGCAAGCACAATATGCTAATTACTTTAGCAATGTAATGTCATTTAAATCTTTCAACAACAACCTGTGGAAACTGACATTATAATCCCTATTTTACATATAAGGAGATTTCAATTCCAAGAGAGTAAACAAGCAGCTCACGGTCATATTTGGAAAATGCAAGCACCTTTCATGAACAGAGAATCTTGTCTATCCCTTCATGAATTATCCAATTGGATAAATCGATGGCAACAGTTTAATTTGTAATGTCTTCCTAGCCCTTTGTAATGGGCTCTATTGCTAGTTGGTATTTGTTCAAAAGATGAAAGTCAATATCATTTTCAAGTAAATATAATTATTTATGGAAAATCTGCCAAAACTATAAGGATGCGACATAATCCAAGACTTGATTAAAAGTGTCAGGAATTTATACCCATTGTGAATTAACTGTATTCCTCCACATTGGCATGAAGTGCCCAATTTATTTCTGTTTGGTTAAGCAAATGCTGCATTTGCCTTGAGTGGTTTGTAACTTTGAACTTTGAATTCATGTTCCGTGAGAATTGCTTACCTATAGGAATCACTACTGCCTTGCATGTGGCAAATCCAAACAGTCTGAATCTGTTGTTGAGCTTCTGCTGGAACTGTATGGGTTTTATCAATTTTTAAGTTTATTCTTTGATTTATTGGAACTGGATACCCATCTATAAGGGTACTATCAATCTGGAAGCTGCAGTCACTCATGGTACTGGTTTGGGTTCCTGATTCTTCATGGTTGAAGTTTTTCCTTCAATGGGCCCCATGAATCACTAGCTTCTTCACCTTGTCCCTATGATTATAGATTGAATTCTCCTAGTCTGCATATCCAGCGTGGAAACAAGTGGCTTTCTGCAGGAACTATAGTTTCAGCACTTCAATACCCCAAATGCTTAGGCCTTCTTTCCCATTCTCTTAGAACATTAAAACCCCAGTTTCTTAAGACGGAGAATTTTCTCTACCACTCATGGGCCTTTTGGCTTTGTGTTCCTTTGTTATTCCTGTGACTTAAGGACTTATTTTTCTCATATTAAAATTCTGTTATCAATTTAAATTAAATGTATGTGTTCTAGGGGCGCCTAGGTGGCTTAGTCTGTTTGGCGACTAACTCTTGATTTCAGCCCAGGTCATGATCTCACAGTTCATGGGTTCAAGCCCCATGTCTGGTTCTGTGCTGACAGTGTGGAACCTGCTTGGGATTCTCCTTCTCTTCCTCTCTACTTCTCTTCTCTGCCCCTGCTCATTCTCTCTCTTTCTCTCTCTCTCACTCTCAAAATAAACTTTAAATATAAAATAAAATTAAAATAAAATATTTATAAAAATTGTATGTGTTCTACTTGATTCAGCATTTCCCTGTTTGGAGTAGAAGACGGAATCTCCATTCAGACATTTTGACTCAAATTCTCATTGCAATTTATCAAAATTTAGAGGAAAACAAATAAACCAACACAATCTGTAATGGCTGGGATATGTAATGTGGTTCCATTTTCCCACATGAGATTTTCCAACAATCCCCTCGTAACCTCACTGACCTACCTTTGTAATTTTTATATGATCCTGTTATGTCTGTTCTTGGTTAAAGTAAAACTTCATGAGATTATTCTAAAAATAAGAGGAGTCTTGGGGCGCCTGGGTGGCTCAGTCGGTTAAGCGTCGGACTTCAGCTCAGGTCATGATCTCGTGGCCCGTGAGTTCGAGCCCTACATCAGGCTCTGTGCTCATAGCTCAAAGCCTGGAACCTGCTTCAGATTCGGTGTCTCCCTTTCTGACCCTCCCCCGTTCATGCTCTGTCTCTGTCTCAAAAATAAATAAACATTAAAAAAAAAAAGGGGTCTGCAAGGTGGCTCGAGCTGATTTTGAAACCACCCATTCTATATGTGTATTTTAATGCTTTACCTGCTGTTTTCAGTAATCTCCCAGCTGATTGATGATGTTGAGGTTAAAATACCTGTGTTAATTCTTCATAAAATTCTCCTGGCCACTCTATCCCATGCTCAGGGGTTTTGCATTTTCCTGTTTATTTGGGATTTTTTTTAAAAAAAATATTTGTTCTTATTTTGGAATGCTATTTTCATGCTAAAAGTGAAATAATCACATTACCATGAAAATGAGAAATAGAAAAAGTAAAAATACTCAGTCCCAATACAGCTTATATTTTAGCATTTTCTTTCAAAGTAATTCTGTATTCTTAGAAAATATTCTCATAGTTGTAGCCATAGTACATCTAAAATCATATGTTGACCTACTTCATTTATCACAGTCACATAATTATTTTCCCCCATTTTCACAGCCATTTATTGTTTTACATTTATTGGCTGCATTACATTTCTTTAAGCAGAAGCCTATGTTTTCTATTACAGAAACTCTGTTGTGTTGTTTTAACTGGATTTTTTTTGCTTGTTTGTTTGTGAGTTTTATTATTTTCCCTAATCCTTAGCAGTAAATTTTAAAATATTTTGAGCAAGATGATTTCAGTACCATATTACCACATGCATTTCCCAAAGGCCAGAGATATTTTTAAAAGGGTTACAAGACTAGGAGGAATTACATTTTTAAAAGTACAGCAGATGCTGGGCCACCTGGGTGGCTCATTCGGTTAAGCATCTGACTTCAGCTCAGGTCGTGATCTCATGATTCAGGAGTTCAAGCCCTGCGTTGGGCTCTGTGGTGATACCTAGGAGCCTGAAGTCTGCTTTGGATTCTGTCTCCCAGTCTCTCTGTCTCTATCTCTCTGTCTCTCTCTCTCTCTCTCTTTCTCTCAAAAATAAATAAAAACATTAAAAATACAACAGATACTTCCGGAGAAAGAAAAAAAAGCAAAATAATCTAAAATGGCTAATGAGAAAACCAATGGGAACAAATGGCTTTGTGTATATATCAAAAGTAACACAACTATACAAGAATATAATTATTTCAAGTGAATTTTTACAGAGTAATATAATTGTGCATTCTTGGTGGGGTTTATTCTATGAAAAAAGAACCTCAAAAATGTCTTAAGCTTCATATGGTTATTGTATGGTTAGGGCGTAATATTGAAACTACTTCCATATATTAGAAAATGTAAAGCAAATAAGTTATATTGTTATCAAAAACAAAATATACAAAATTAATTACAGAATAAAAAACATATACCAATATAAAATCAAAGAATTAAGAAAAAAATTCTATAATGTTATATTAAATTTGAAATATCAACACGTACTAACGATTTTTCAAAAATACACATCCTATTGTCTCCTGAGAGCCTAAATACAATGATAGTCTGGTAGCAGTGAGCACTTTTAGCACCCAAGCTTGGTTATTAATGCTTCTCCAATAAAGGCACCTTGGAAAAGTAGCTGATTCCAGGTCTGAGGCAGAGAAAGGACAAGAGGTGCCTGAGTTACCTTATTTTACCTAGAAAAGCAAGCAAGTGCTCAGAAACTGATGACACCATGTCAAAAGGACCCAGGAGCGTGCCCTTCAAGGGCTTCTGCTGGCATTATATAGGACAATTTGAGCTCAAAAAAGACTAATGGCTGTAACTGATTTAAACAAAAGGAATAAATAGAAATAAATATGTGTTGTCTGTAGTTATTCTCAGAGAAAGAGAGACAAGAAAAAGAAGACTCATTTGCTATTTTTTGAAATTACTGTTGCCCCAACTCCTTACTCAGAGTATTTGTGAATCAAAGGAAAAGAATTAAATGTTTACTCTGCCATTTTAGGAGGAACTCTGGTTCCTCTCCACATGATGAGGGAAAGCTCTTCCTTACAGAAGAATACTAGCTAAATTTAAAAAAAATAGAAAAATGAATTTACTCCTAATAAAATAGGCAAGAATCATCAATTTCATGAAAAGGTGCTAAAGAAACTTTATATGGATCCAGAGTTTTTCCTACAGAATAATTGCCAATAGCCACAGGAAAACATGTCTTAACAAAGTTGAGGTCTGGTATTTACTTTTAGCCAAGTGATCAAATTTAGCATTGCTGATAGTGCAACCACACAATAATAGCACTCACTGATACATTACAATATGAGATATAAAAGAATACCTATTGGCTATTCTTGTTCAAGCAAATGTTTAATCCCCATCTAATCAATCCCCATCTAATCTACAGGCTTAACTTCTAGTTTACAGGAAAGGCAGTTTTCCAGGACCAACTTAAACGACACCACAAGGAAATAATCAGACACATTCAACATGTGGGCATTCTATAAGAAAATTGAACAGGACTCTTCCAAAACTCCAAGTCATAATAAAACTTCAAACAATAAATAATTCAAGTGGAAGAAATAAAAAAGACAAAGACATTACAATTGAATGCAATATAAGAACTTGGAATTCTGGTCCAAAAAAAAGCTGGAAATTTTGGGAGATGTAATACTGGGAAAATTTGAACATGAATGGATGTTAGGTAACATTAAGGAATTATTATCAATTTCCTTGACATGATTAAGATATCGCCATAATGTAGAAAAATGTCTTTATTTTTAGGAGATGTGTGGTATACTATCTATGAGTCAAGTGTTGTGATATCTAAAAATTATTTTCAAATGTTTCACCAAAAAAAAGAGTGATAGGCAATAATAATACATATGTGGCAAAATATTAAGATTATTAGGGTTGTTTCTAGGGCTTTTGTTCTCATTGCTGTCATTGTGTTTTGTTTTTTTGGGTTTTTTTTGTTTGTGGGATATTGATGATGGTTTTTGTTTTTACCTCTACAAACAATGCTGCAATAAGCTTGGTGGTGCTTCCCTCTTATATGTTGATGTGCTCTCTTCTCTGGGCCAGATTCCCTTCCCAAATGTGGAGTTGCTGGGTGAAAAGCTATGTACATTTTCTTTTTTGTAAATATTATAGACATCAGATTATTGCTTAATGTTTGAAAAAGTCCATTTCTCACCAGATGTTATTACTCCTTTGAAAAAACTGTTTTTCTACCAATATATCCCTTTAAAAAAATGTGCTATTGAATGTCCCTTTTTGTCAATGAGAGTGAACATTTTCTCAACTGTTTATATTTGCACTTCTTCTATGAATTGCTTGAGGTTTGCCCATTTTTTTCACCAAAAAAAAATTATTTTGATTTAGATACATACAGTGACCTTTGAACATGAGTTTGAATAGGTACACTTATACATGGATTTTTTTTCAATACAGTATAGTACTATAAATAAATGTGTTTTCTCATCCTTATGATTTTCTTAATTTTTCTGAATTTTTTCTCTAGCTTACTTAAAGTATATACATATATACACATATATATACGTATACATGCATATATACATATACATATAACAATACAAAATATGTGTTAATATAATATACATATAACATACAAAATATGTGTTAATCGATTGTTTATGTTATTGGTAAGGCTTCTAGTCAACAGTAGGCTATTAACAAATTTGTGGGGAGTCAAAAATTAGACTTGGATTTTTGGCTATAAGGGTTGGCACCCTGGATCCCCACATTGTTTAAGGATCAACCATATACCTAATAAATTTTTTCTTTGTAGCTTGCCGTTTTTCTACCTTGCTTGAGAAGGTCTCTTTACCCTATGATTATGCAATTACTCACCTACATTTTTTCCTAAGATTTTTGTTTGCTTCCTGTTTTATGTTAAGGTCTTTAATATACTCCTTTGGGCAAAATGACTTTAGTTGGACTTGAGGTCAAACTGAAAAATCTCCTTAAATATCTGTCTGTGCTTTTTCTGTAGCTTTTTTTTTTTAAGTTTTAGCAGTCCTTTTGTCTTTTTATCCTACAGTAGCTTATTATACTCTGGTTTCAATTTGTTTCCTTAGAAAATTGGCTATGATTATATCTCTTTACTAATTCAGTAACCTGTCTTATTTTATATCTATACCATATTTACATTATACTGAGTTCCCTACACTCCCATTTGTAAACTAACCTTCATAAGTAACTTTACTTTCTTCTTGGTCTTCCTCTTTAAATTTATGAATCTAAAACCTTGCATAACTAGATCAAATCTCTACCTTATTTTCTAAGGCAATTGAAAAAATGTCAGAGGCAGAATAGCATCCCAAGTGCAAAACTCTTGGACAATATACTCAGGCAGAGATAAAAACATTTGAACTTGACTGTGTTGTCTTTTCCTGCTTAACTATCCAGAGTAAACAGAAGCTATGAGTAAACAACATCTTCTGAAAATCAAATTAACTGAGAAATTTAGAGATTGAGTCTGGCTAGTCAAATTGGAGAACTCAGCCTAAAATGAAACAAATTCTGGCAATGCTTTTTATTTATTTATTTATTTATTTATTTATTTATTTATTCATTTTAATGTTTATTTATTTTGAGGGAGAGAAAGACAGAGTGCAAGTAAGGGACGGGCAGAGAGAGAGAGAGAGAGGAGAGAGAGAGCAGGAGACACAGAATCCGAAGCAGGCTCCAGGCTCTGAGCTGTCAGCACAGAGCCCCATATGGGGCTCGAACTCACCCACCATGAGTCATTACCTGAGCTGAAGTCAGACGCTTAACTGACTGAGCCACCCAGGCATCCCAAGCTCTTATTTATTAATAACTGGGTACAATGTAATAATTTGCCTTAAAAAGAGAGATTAAATTTCACTATATTCTTCCCTCTCTTTTGCCCATTTCCTAAAAATAGGTCTTATCAAGCAAGCTTATGTTTGCTAATGTTATAGAAAAGCTCCAAAGCATATTCTTCAACTTTAGATTTTTCAGGAAGATCTATCAATCCTATGGTGATTTTCCCTCAAAAATCTGTTTTAAGATTACAGCAATGAAAAGATGGGGCCAGCTGAATTAAATTATGAGTGCTTTGTGATATCAGGCAATATATGACACTCCTTTGAATTTCTCTACTAGATCAGGTAGTTATTGCCACAATACTGCTGCCTACCAAAAAACTAAAAAAACACAAAACTGAGCGGCATACCGCAATAAGCACTTACTAAGCTCATGAGTCTACGAACTGTAGGTGATTCTTATGGTCTGAGTCAGGCTCAGCTGATCTCAGTAGCCTTGCTCAAGCCTGTGTTTAGCTGGTGGGTCAGCTAGGGACTGGCTGGTTTATAACAGCTTCACTTTCATGTCATAGCTGAAGCGATAGGGATATAATTGGATCCTGTGTCTCCTATAGCAGGCTAGCCTGAGCTTCTTCACATAATGGCTCAGTAAACTTCCAACAGTGAGAGCAGAAGCACATGAAGCCTTTTGAGGTCTAGGCTCAGAACTGCATGCTGGCACATTCTACTGGACAAAGCAAATCACAAGGCTTCCCTAATTTCAGGGGAATGAAAAATACACTCTACTCTTTGATGGGAGATACTGCCAAGGCCATGAGTACAAGGAGGGGGGAGGAATTGCTATCATTTGTGAAATTAATCTACCATTCCCATAAAACTTGCAGCTTGAGTTACAGAAAGTAGACATTCAATAGCCTTGAGGATATGAAGTAGAAGGGAATTAGATTAGATGGCACTGAACTCCAGAAGAAGGATCTTCAAGACCAAGCCCTGGTGTTCAGTAAAGGACCATCTGAAGCTCAGGATGGCGGGGAGGCAAAATTAGGAAGGATCCAAATGCAAAATCCATCGTCAGACCCAATCTCTTGAGTTTTCTGGTCTAAACCAGATTTAAATCTGCTAGGACAGAATTTAGAAACCCTTCACAAGCCCAATAGAACTCATGAGTGTGGTTCAATTTGACTGCCAACAATAAAAAATCAGGACATCTTTCATGAAAACTGCAAACATTGGCTAAAGCTAAGTTTCTGGCACCCCTTTAGACAGAGCATGCCTCCCTTCACTCCTACTTATTTTCATGATTTGACTGCCCCCTCCACCCCCGCCCAAACATCTGAATTTGCAACCCTTAGGCTAGAATAATTCTAGACTCCTGATGGATAGGATTTTTTGGGAACAGAGCCAGACTTTACCCTTCATATTTTCTTACAATGAACAAGTATTCCATTTATAAGAATAAAAAATAAATAAAAGGAAAGCTCTAACTTGAAATTTAATAATAAATGAAATTTTGTAATTAATTTGTTAATAACTGATTATAACAATACAATCTACCACTAACCCATGATAAAAGAAAAGTCCACTAAAATTATAACTTAGCCACAATTGGGTCAATAATTAAAAATTATTTTGAATAATGATAGTAATAATAATTATTATTATTGTGATTTATAATAAGGAATTTATATTAATCTTCTTCCCAGTTCCTAGCACAGGGTTCCTAAACTCTTGAAATTTCTTGACATTTCCTAAATAATGGGCAACAAGATGTCTTTTATTATGTTAATGAGATGACTTTTCAAAAGCCCCTTGGAAAGATGGGGGCTGATTGTGGGGCAGAGGAGGGGGAGCAATTGTGGGATTAAAGGATTGGACCTTACAGTGCCAACCCCCAACCTACAGGGAGGCAGGAGGTTGAATCAATGGCCAATGGCTAATCATCATCATGCCTATGTAATGAAGCCTCCATGAAAACCTAAAACGATGGGGTTTGAAGACCTTCTGAGTTGGTAAACATGTCGAGGGAGATGCAGGAAGAGTGGGTGCTCAGAGAGCATGGAAGCTCCACACCCCTTTCCACATACTTTGCCCCATGCGTCTCTTCCACCTGGCTGTTCCCGAGTTACACCCTTTTATAATAAACCAGTAACCTAGTAAGTAAAATGTTTGAGTTCTGTGAGCCACTCCAGCAAATTAATCGAACCCAATGAGGAGATTGTTAGAGCTGCCAATCTGTATCCAGTTGGTCAGAATCACAGGTGACAACCTGGACTTGCAATTGACATATGAAATGAGATGAGGGTCAGGGACAGTCTTCTAGGACTGAGCTCTTACCTTGTGGGATCTGATGCTATCTCCAGGTAGATATCAGAGTTGAGTTAAATTATAGGACACAGACAGTGTCCTAGGGAATTACTTTGTGGAATGGGGGGGGGGGGGGGAAGGCTCACACACTGGAATTGGGTGCAGAATCATAATTATTAAGATTATATTATTTTTAAAAATCAGATTATTAAAAAATATTCAAAAGTGTTAGTTTAAGCCTTTGACATTGTCTCACATATCACATTTTCTTTTTTACATATAAATTTAAAAAAGAAACATCACTCTCAAGCACTATGGGGTCTTGTCCACCAGTGACCTCAGAGAAATTGACTCTGGTTATGTAAAATGTATCTAAAGCTGAAGGCCCCCTACACTAACCTAAAGAAAAACAAATCTACTATTTCCTAAACACAGGGCCCCTTGCTTTTCTTCCTTTCCCTATATTCCTTAGAAACAAAACTTCAACAGCATGCATTCCTGAATTCAACTTGAGACAAATTGATGGTGAGACCTGGATGGTAGTTAATGGAAACTGCCCAACACCAGGCTGAGATTTCACTCTTGTAAAAGCCCCACACCCTTCCAAATTGTTGAGACACCTGGGCAAGCATTGGCCATTGTCATCTTGTCTGCGATGCTCCAATGGCTCGCCTGTTCCCAACAGTGAGGGTTCAGCTGTATGTGAAGGTGCCTTTGCTCTATTGTAGCAATGTCAATCTCAGAGCCCCATGGGTGCCCTTCTCATAGCTTGTTTCCTCCTTGGCTTATTAGAATTCATATGCCAGCATGACATATTCATAAATACCCTACATTTTATATTTGGGAGGAATACTTGACTTTCAGTACTCAGGCCAAGCCATTTTTATCAGGCACTTTTTGATGTGGAAAAAAAAAAAAAGGTCATTCAAACAGATCCACAGTCCATTATCTGAGACTCTTGGGAGCATGGTTTTTTTTGGAATTCATAATCTTTCTGATTTTAGAAAGTGTAATATAATGCATATATTGTGAGCATAATACTCCAGAGGGGTGCTTGGTCATCCTCATAATCACACAAATTAATATGTCTACAGTACCATGCATGGATATTCACATTCCGTGAAATATATAAAGATTATAAATAGGCTTATTTCAATTAATGTCTATGTGTTTGCCACAAATTTACAATAAAGTTCTGGACTTCAGAACTTTGAGGGTTTTAGAATTGCAGATAAGGGATTATGAACCCACATTATAGAACAAAGTCTTGGCAGAATTTCTCTAGCATAGAAGCAAGAGCAAAAGGAGTTAAACTAAAGAGGGTGTTGTCACGCTGCTGACACTGTCCAGAATGTGGGTAAAGAAGGGGGGGTCACAGCACCGAGGGCCAGACGCCCTGAGCACTGTCTTGACCCTGGGTGGGCCAGGGCTCAGGACAGGCACCAGAGACAGCATGAAGCCACAGATGAAGCCACAGATGGAGGACATACGGCCAGGATCATAACAAAAAGTAAGTGGGGAACTCCGAGGTGAGCCAGGCCAGGAAGACAACCAAGGTGTCCAAGGTAGACCAGCCTCATTGGTATCACTTGGGATCCACTGAGAAATGCAGGATCTTGAACCCCACCCAGATCTCCTGAATCAGAAGTAAAGTCAGGAGCCCAGGTGATCTGTGTGCACCTTAAAAGTTTGAGAAGCGGAAAAAGCAATTCCTTAAAGGTTTTAAGGACATGTCTTAAGAAAATCTGTCTCAAGGCTACTAAGAGGAGAAAAAGCATGCTGTCTCACAGACTGTTTCTAAAACTCTACTCCCTGCTTACCATTCAATAAGGAAAGAAAATTTCATGTAAAATTCTGGGTTTCGATAGGGCTCAACACAGCAGAGCTTTTTAGCAGGCAGTACCCACCGCCAGCCCCACCCTTCACCCCATCTACAGAGGCGCCCAGCTTTCATTTGTTTTATGATTATGGCTTCCATTTGTGTCTGCATTTGAGGAAAGGGTTCTGTGCCTTTTAAAAGTCTGGGCATTCTCCAGAGCATTAAAGAGATAAATTAAAAGACAGTTTATTAGGTAGCTAAAACAATTTACAAGGCAAATAAAATTAGAATGAAAAAAAGGGAATCAAAATAAAGAGGTGATAAAAGAAGTCAAAACAGAAGTTAGAGTTGGTTACATAAGTATGTTCACTTTGTAAAAATGCGTGGACCTGCCCTCTAGAAGTACCCAGCTGTGGCTTCCCAACCTCTGAGTGAGGCCACACTTCACGAAGCCCACACATATCTCCCCTGTCCTCTCCAGTCAGCCTCTGCCCTCTCCCCAGCCTGATGCATGGTTGACCTTGGCACTCCCAGCTATCAGAGGCTTCCAGCCTTTACATTTAAGAACTTCAGATCATTGCATATTACTTCTGCAAACTTTTTCAAAAGATTCACCTCTGTGGTGCTCCTGGGTGGCTCAGTCGATTCGGTGTCCAACTTCGGCTCAGGTCATGATCTCACAGTCCATGAGTTTGAGCTGTGCTGACAGCTTAGAGCCTGGAGCCTGCTTCTGATTCTGTGTCTCCCTCTCTCTCTGCCCTTCTCCCACTCACACCCTGTCTCTCTTTTTTTCTCAGAAATAAACAAAAAAATTAAAAAGAGAAAGATTCACTACTGTGTATGTGTATGTGGGTATGGAATTTATTTATAATGTTGCAGGTCTTTAGCCCTGTTCCTCCACACAGAATCCGAAACTTGATTTTCAGCTATGGACAAGTGATGTGTCCAACTACACTCTGTTTTACGTCTCTATAGATAACCAAGTGGATGGTATTTACATTAATTCATTTCTCCCCCGTCTTTGTACATCTCTTTCAAAGAGGTCCTACGTGGGTGGTTATAGAAAACTAAATGACGTAAAATCCTCTCCTCTCTTGATGTCTCCCAGCTGCAGATGGATCTGGAGCAAGAGTACCAAGACAAGTTCAAAAGACTGCCCCTGGAGATCTTGGAGTTCGTGCAGGAAGCCATGAAAGGGAAGATCAGTGAAGACAGCAATCACAGTTCTGCCCCTCCCTCCCTGGCCTCAGACCCTGGAAAACTGAACCACAGGCCTCCTTCCAGTGAGGAGCTAGAAGGGGACAACCCAGGAAAAGAGTTTGATACTCCTCTGTGATTGTTCCTGCCAGGCCTTCAAAACATGCATGGCCACTTCATCGGACTCTCTCTTACTACAAAGATCACTGCCCAGGAGCATCTTCCTGAGAAGCATCCCTTAGCCTAAAATCCACACCAAAGGGGGAGTTCTAGACAGATCCATACAGACATCCTCATGCCCAGGCTCTATGCGTTATATGGACACTACTGCAGGTCTACTTATGGAGAGTGCATGTATGTGGGGCTTTTGTTTTCTTTCCAATAGTAAATTCAAAGCAGGCAACTTCCAGGCTCCCTGGGACATTTAATGAAGGACAGTGTCTTTTCTGAAGAAAATCAAGCTCATGTTTTTATTTGAAGCTCTGGTGTAAAGTATTTCAAAGTAATAGAAATAGTTTGAGAAATGCATAGCACTATTTAACACTATTGACAGTCAACTTAGAGCATTTGTTTTCCTAACTGCCCCTCAACTACCATATCTTCAAGGTAACATGCATATTAAACTGTTCCATCCTTTGCTTTGCAAGCACTGGCGGCTTGCAGTTTGCTAATTTATTTATCGTAGAGGCATCAGTGTATTTGTTGCTGACGTGGCTTTATTAGATACCATAGTGATTCAAATAAGTTGGTTTTCTTTCTTGAGAAAAAGTCACTTGATTGTATCCTCACCCAGTGAATCTATCCCAAGACTTAGTAATATGGCTCCTACATTTGGTTACTTGGGCAAACTGACCACACACTTCCAGACAGTGTGCTTTCTGAGTTGACCATTTACACTGAAAAAGTCTGGATAGTCATTGGTTGTTGGCCTGAAATTATTACATAACTACAAAGAGTCTGTCTGGTTGAATAAAAATAGTTGAGCTGATATATGTTGAGCAGAGATTCAATCAGACTGAACAGGTTCCAGTGGTTATTTTGCTGTCTCACATTTTATATGGTTCATTTATTTTTACTATAGAGATAAAGATTGAATATTTATGTAGAGAATACACAAACCCACATATAAATGATATATATTATCTCCATGTATATATGTACACACTCAGCCATGTAAGTGCATACACACACACACACACACACACACACACATACACAAGTATGGCTGTGTGTTTTTTAATTGGCAATGACCCAAGTCTCTTCTATAAGACTTAAAACCAAATTCAGGGATAAATACCTAGAGAAGAAAATGGTCAAACATCTGTATTATGTCGCTATTAAATTATATTGAAATTCTAAGAAACAATTGATGGAACCATTGATACGAGTGGAGGTAGATTTAGAACTTAGAATATGAATTTGATATATATTTTACAGGATCAAAAACTGGATTTTAAGTATCAGATTTTAAGCTTGTTTTAATAGAATATACAAAATGTATAGGGCAGCAATATGGAAATTTATTAGTATCTTTCATAATTTTTAAGTCTGACAGATTTCAATTTTATTCTAACATAAAAAATCTTTCATTATATATCTACTATGTACATTTAACTCACTTAACTATGTCTTTTGTTAAGTTTCTATGTTGGGTGGCATAAGAAAAACAAATTATATTGTGGGAAAACTGATCAAAAGTATTATTGAAAGAACTTAAGTAAGAGAGTAATTATATAGAAGAAAATATAATCTAGAGAGTAACACAAAGAACATTGAAGTTAAAGCCCTGAAGAAAGATGCTCACAGCTTTATTTTACTTTAAAATAAACCTGTCTGATTGTAGCTTAGCGAAACATTCTAAAATGCAAAAACCAGTTGTGTCCTGAAAATTGTGTTTCAAGAATTTAATATTTTTATGCAAATTATTTTATTTAACTTTAAGCAATAACTAGGGATCACAATTAAGTTTTAATCAAAATGAAGGCTTAGTTCAAACATTAGGCAAGAGTGTTTGATTAAAAAAAAAACACATCTAGCAAGACACAGGGGAAAAAATCCCATCCTCTTTGGAGATGATTATATTTTGATGTGAAAGATTTGGGGTATTAATTAGACACTTAATAAAACTTATCTTCCACTGAAAGAGAATTCTTTTGTAAAGCATTCTACTTTTGCACTTTGAAAGAAAGGCATTAATCGTAAGGAAGCAAGAAAGGGCACAATTGAATGCTGCGTTTTTATAAACAAAATTACAGACTGTCTAACATTGCAGAAGAGTGAACTAATAATAGCATTCATAACCAAACACAATGATGATTATTACAGAACCTTGTATCACAGTTTAGGCCAGAGACAGACAAAAGTGGAAAAAAACTCGACTTGACACAAACTGTTCTGGTAGTTGGATTTCATGATCTTAGTGACTCGATAGTCATTTTGCAATACATTTGTATTTGGCCATTTACTGTAATCACATTTTTATATCTGTACAATGACAGTTTTTGCAGTTGTGGGGTAGTGTGTAACACTGTCCATCTTGCATCATCGAAACTACTACAGCGATACTATCATTTAACAATATTAATATTACTTGAAATAGAGTAAGATAAAGAAAAAGGGTCTATATGATGTGCAGTTTTGTGCCTTTATGTATTTGCCTTGTTCTGTGTTGAATGTGTGAAATTCTGTACTGTGGTCTTTCCTATAATAGAGAGAGCTGTGTAGTAAATTAGACTGTGCCCCTCTGGTACCTTTACACTACTGAGAATAGCGTGGTTTTGGCCGTGAAAACCAATTTTCAAAATTCTAATGACATGCTGCGTGGTTTTGGTTTTCAGCGTTTCATTTGAACATTTCAACATCGCCATACATTAATGAATACTCCTGTAATTGATAAGCAGTCGTTAAATCCTTCTGAAAGAAAGGGCCATTGCTTGCATTACTTTGAATTTAATGTTGCGCTTGTGCACTGTATAAATATTGTTTGTGACAGATTGGACATTGTGACTTTTGCCTTTTCAGAAGACAATAAAATATAGGACAAAGTATTTGAAACTCTTAAAGTGTACATATTTTGGTTCTTCTATCTCCAATTATTTAAAATGCATAATTCACATTTTTGTAATAATTCTATGCAATTTTGTGGCATGATGTTTCTTCCACTTGTAATTTTATGTGCTTTCATCACAAATCCAAAGGAAACAATAAAAATTTCTTAACACATCCCAGCTGTTATTTCTTGGTGTCAGGGCCAACCTTTTTTTTTTTTCTTTGACAGGCAAGATGGTGTGAGTGGGCTTAGTATCAGTCATTAGGAAATAAGGCCCACCCTGACACAGCCCTTCTGTGGCCGCACAAGAAACCAGGATGCTGCAGTGCCTGTGCCAGAGGGCACAGTTGTCATTACTGTATCACTCCACCACCCCATCCAGGAGTGGCATTCACCTGCCCATGAATTTCATTCTAGAGATCCTCTCTCCCTTCCTTCACCAAAGCTAAAGAAAGCAAAAGTCAAGGTTTCTTGACAAATAGTGGAGATGAACTGATAGAGTACTTGGTGTAAGTTTTCTTATGAAACATAAATAGGGTTTGCCACATTGATTTTTTTTTAAAAGGAATATACATGTGTGTTACAAGAATGTCCCATAGGCACACCTTATGCAATATATCCATTACCTACTGCTATGTTACACATTAGTCCAAAACCTGGTGGCTAAAAATGATCAGTATCTCTTGTCTCTCACAGTTTTGTAGGTCCAGGATTCAGACAGGGCAGAGCAGAGATGATGTCTCTACTCCACAGTACTCAGGGCCTCGATGGGAAGATTAGAAGACTAGGGGCTGGGGCGCCTGGGTGGCTCAGTCAGGTAAGAAGCTGACCATTGATTTCGGCTCAAGTCACGATTTCATGGTTTGGGAGTTCCAGCCAGCATCCGGCTCTGCACTCATAGTGCAGAGCCTGCTTTTGATCCTCTGTCTCCCTCTCTCTGTCCCTCCCCTCATGCTTGATCTCTCTCAAAAATAAATAAACATTAAAAAAGAGGAAGAAAGAAAGAAAGAAAGAGAAAGAGGAAGGGAGGGAGGGAGGAGAGAGGAAGGAAAGAAGGGAGAAAGGAAGAAGACTGGGAGCTGGAATCCTCTGAAGACTAATTTATTCACATGGCTGGTAGTTGATGGTATGAGGGACTAGCCAGGCATCTGGGCTGGAACACCCACATGTGTCCTCCCACTTTATGGTGGCTGAATTCCAAAGGTGAGCCTCCTGAGAGAGAACTAGGCAGGAGCTGTGTCCGAATTTGTATGACCAAGCCTCATAGTTACATGCTATCACTTATGTGGGACCCCGTTCATTGGAGCTGTCACAAGCCCCTGCCCAAAAGCAAGAGGAGGGAACAAACATAGATCCCATCTCACCGTGGCAGTAGCATGGATCACACTGAAGAATATGAAGTGTTGATAAATACATAGGCATGGCCTTACTTGAAAAATACAATCTTCCACATACAGTGTGTACCCAGCCAAATTTGTAGTTACACTTAAACCTGTTCCACCACCTTTGTTTTCTACATCAGTGAACAAAATCAATATCAACTCAGTCACCCAAACCAAAATGTTGGCATCATCTCTGACAGCTGTCTCATCCCCCTTCCAGTGAATCACCAAATCAGGTGAATTGTGACCCTGTGACAGCCCTCAGATTCATTCACTTTCTGGCCTCCCTCCTAGTAGCCAAGTTCAGGCCACCACCCCCTACCACCTGCCAAGGCTTTCCTAAATGGCCTCCTTGCCACTAGTCCCAAATTGTGTAACTATTTCCCCATACTATAGCTAGACTGGTCATACAAAAGAAAAAATGAGATTAAAAGCCTTTATTGACCCCAACTGTCCTCAGGCTAAGGACTAAACCCCTTGATAAATGTTCAAGATCTTACATGATTTGGTTTCTACTTGACTCTCTAACTTTATCTCTTAGTACTCTTCACCCACACCACATTCCAGCCTTATGGGCCATGTCGTTTCTTGGGCTTTTTGAATACCATTCCTTCAACTACTTAGACCCTTTTTTTCTGTTTCTCTTTCCCTTGAACCCTTCCCCAACACACACACACACACACACACACACACACACACACACACACTCAGGTTCTTCTTCCTTTCCCTGACTAACTCCTATTCATCTTTGGATTTATAGCATAAATGCTACTTCCTCTAGAAAGCCTTCTTTCATTCACCCAAGTTTTTCAGGCCTCATCATCTGTGCTTTCATTGTATCTTGCATCAATTACCTATCACTACCTAACGAAACTTAGTGCCTTAATCATTTTCTATTCTTTGTGAGTCTAGGGGAAGGTGGATGTTTCTGCTGAACTAGGCTGGGCTGGCCTGATCTCAGTTGGGATCATGTGTACATCTGCAGTCAGCTATGACTGGGCTGGTGGCTGATCCTACCTGGACTCTTTCACATGTCTGAGGCTGTGGCTAGAGTAACTGGAGTGACATGGTTCTGCTCTTATGATTTCTTACCCTCCAGCAGGCTAGCAATAGCTTTCTCACATGTCAGAAGCAGGATCTAGAGAATAAGCAAAACTGTTCAGGCTTCATGAAGTCTAAACTCAGAACTGGCACGCTGTTACCTCTACTACATTCTATCGGTAAAAGTAAGTCATAAGACCAGTCCTAATAAAGAATAGAAAGACGCTACAATATTATAGAGAAAAGGATATGGACACAAGGTGGTCATGAATGGTGTCCACTAATGCAATCAAGCCACCAAACACTTTGTACTTTCTTTTACATATAAAGTACATGTCAACTCTGATTTAATGACCCTCTTACTTAAATACATACTCCACCAATACTTTTGAGGCCAGTTGTTATGAGTTTATGTTGAATAAATTTGTTTGCTCGCCTACCTATTACTGCTATTACTTGCTCATCTAGCTATTAGTTCTAAGATAGAAAACAGTAAACCATTAATATATACATAATAAGTGTCATTAACTCAAAGCTATAGTCTTGTCTAAGCACCTCACGGGTCTGCAACTCTGTAATAGTGAAACCACAGAACCCACATTCTTTGCCTTTGACTTATGGGACCAACCCCAAGACACAAAACAGCAAATGAGTGATTAAAGTAGGTCAATCACCAAATATGTTCTGGGACATGGGTAGAGAAAGCTAGGCTTACCTTACATTCCAGGGATAACAACAGCTTATTTTTCCCACAAGAGAGAATTCAGGAGCCATTCTTTCCCCCTGGAATCCACACACAGTGCAGTTGTTTCTTGGAATATTCTCCATATATATATTTTAATAACACTTTTATTGAGCCATAATTCACATACCATAAAGTTCATCATTTTACAGTACACATTTCAGTTATTTTTAATAGTCAAAAGCTACTCATCAGTCGGCCAGGGTGCCTGGGCAGCTCAGTCAGTTAAAGCATCTGACTATTTTTTTCAGCTCAGGTCATGATCTTATGGTTCATTTTTGGCTCTGCACTGACAGCATGGAGTCTGCTTGGGATTCTCTCTCTCTCTCTCTCTCTCTCTCTCTGTCTCTCTCTGCCCTTCCTCCACTTGTGTGCTCTCTCTCTCTCTCTCAAAATAAATAAATAAAATTAAAAAAAAGTTTCTCATCAATCACCACTCTCTAATTCCAGAACATTTTTGTCTTCCCAAACAGAAACCCCATATTCATCAGCAGTCACTCTCCATTCCCCTGTCTCCCTCCCTTGCGCCTGGAAACCATAAATTTATTTTCTGGCTCTGTAGATTTGTCTCCTCTGGACATTTTATATGATTAGATTTATACAATATATGGCCTTCCTTTGCTTAACGTGAAATTTTCAAGGTCTCTCCATGTTGTAGCATATACCTGAACTTCATTCCTTTTAATGGTTGAGTAATAGGCCAATGTGTACATATTTTATTTATTCATTCACCACTTGATGAACATTTGGGTTGTTTCCACTTTGTTATGATTACGAGTAGTACTGCTATAAATGCTCATGTACAAGTTTTTCTTGGAAATATGTTTTCGGTTCTCTTGGGTACATACCTAGAGGTGGAATTGTTTGTTCACATAGTATCTCCACATTTAACTTTTCAAGTAACTGCCAAAAAGTTTTCCAAAGTGGCTGCACCTGCTTTACGTTCCCAGCAAAGTCTGAAATTTCCAATTTCTCACGTTCTTGCCAACATGTTTTTTTTTAAATCATTTTGTGAGTAAAACGTAGTATGCCACTGTGGTTTTGATTTGCATTTCCCTAATAATTAATGATGTTGTGTATCTTGACCACATATATATCTTCTGTGAAGAAATGTCTATTTATTTTTTTTTAATTTTTTTTTCAACGTTTTTTATTTTTGGGACAGAGAGAGACAGAGCATGAACGGGGGAGGGGCAGAGAGAGAGGGAGACACAGAATCGGAAACAGGCTCCAGGCTCCGAGCCATCAGCCCAGAGCCCGACACGGGGCTCGAACTCACGGACCGTGAGATCGTGACCTGGCTGAAGTCGGACGCTTAACCGACTGCGCCACCCAGGCGCCCCAAGAAATGTCTATTTAATTCCTTTGCCCGTTTTTAAATATTTTTTAATGTTTATTTACTTTTGAGAGGGAGGGCAGGGGAAGGAGAAGAGAAAGGAGAGAGACTCTCAAGCAGGCTCTGTGCTGTCAGCATGGAGCCCGATGCGGGGCTCAATCTCATGCAATGTGAGATCATGACCTGAGCCAAAATCAAGAGTCAGAAGCTTAACCAACTGAGCCACCCAGGCTCCCCTTGCCCATTTTTTTAATTGGGTGAATATTTATTTTAAAATATAGGCCCCCTTTCTTGATTTTTGTCCTCTAGTCCCTTTTGCCTTTTTTTTGTGCCTCTCCACCCCAAATCGCTGTCTTACAAAGTCTCTCACAATTATCATTTTCCCCTGGGCCACTGAATATTTGGAGGTTGTTTGGAAAATGGTACTGGTTATTTTCTCTGTGAATCCAAAAAGCCATTTGTTTATTTATTTTTTTTACTAAATGTCAAATATTTGTTTATTTTTCCAGACTTCTTTCATCCTCCTCAAAACAGGGTGCAAAATAAGTCTCACAATGCGGATTGAATTCACTGGAATCCAGTGTATTTTTATGGAAAGAAACTTACTAACAAGTGAAATTTTGAATATTGTCATGGAAATATTCATCATGTAGCCTTTAAAAGTTGAAATGAATTACAGAACATGTTATTGAAATTATACTGTCAAAAAGTTTAGTGTGTCCAAAAGAAATGTATTAATAACAAAGGAAAAAAATGTTGCCAATTAAACTATGACTCCTCATCAAACATAAAGGCACATTCTGATTTCAGATAGGCTAAAAGTAAATCTTAGAATCAGTGAAATACTATAATTTCCTTTTTTTTAATTTCAAAGAAATATCTCTTTCATGAGAACCTAAGGTTATACATTAATTTATTTAAAACCAATAAAAGCCAAATCTCCAGGAAGCATTAACAACACCAGTTCAAGACCAGAAAAGTAGTTGAAAACAAGAGATAAATTTGTACAGAAATCTCTGTGAAGTGTAGCAAAATAGGGCACCTGGGTGGTTCAGTTGGTTAAGCCTCTGACTTCAGCTCAGGTCATGATCTCATAGTTTGTGAGTTCAAGTGCCACATCAGGCTTTCTGCTGTCAGCACAGAGCCTGCATCAGGTCATCTGCTCCCCTCTCTCTCTGCCCCTGCCCCACTTGTGCTCTCTCGCTCTCTCTCTCTCTCTCTCAAAAAACAAACATTTAAAAAGTGTAGCAAAATAGGGTTTGATTCATAACATATTACAAAGTCTATTAAAACTGCTTCTTCCCTCTCTTTCTCTCTCTGTATGTGATTGTCACAATAAGGACACTGTCCCCCCAAATCTCCTTCAAACTTCAGTCTGTGCAGACTTTTGCCTTCTCTCCCCCCTTATCTTCATTTCTGGATTTATTGTATTTTCTTTAAACTCTTTATCTTTTCCAAAGTAAATCATTCTATCCTTCCTGAATGTTCTAGTGTTGATTAATTTGCCCCAAATAGCTCACAAGCTAAGCAGAAAAAAACAGAATTATCCTTTTACTGGTAGAGGCTATAAATATTCTCCTGTCAACATTTTCCAGTGATACATCCAGTTAACGCATATTTAATAAATACCTACTATGTTCCAAGCACTGGTTCTACCCCAGGCTCAATCAGGTTAGAAGTCCAGATTTCTCGGTCATAACCACACCCAGATGAAGAGGTCTTCACAGCAACCCCCTCAAAATGACTCATATTGCATGTCTGTACCCCAACAGAATTAAGAGGAAAGGTCCATTTCCCTTTTATCATGGTGGTGCTACCATTATACATGTGCATGCATGCATGCACATACCTAACCTAGACAGGGGGTCTTCAGCGTCAAAAGGTAGGTAACACCCTTTTATCCTCCAAGAGTAGTCTCTCTAAATCATCCCCCTTTTATCTGCAGCAAGGAGCAACCCCAACTTGTTGAACCTAAGATATGGTTCATATGCCACTGAGAGAAAATCTATGAGTCCAAGTAGTTCATTTGAGAGATAAACTTGTGCTGAAACCTCTATTAAAAATGGTAAAGTAGGGGCACCTTGGTGGCTCAGTCAGTTAAGCATTCAACTCTTGATTTCAGCTCAGGTCATGATCTCACGGTTCCTGAGATGGGGCCCCATGTCCAGCTCCACACTGACAGAGCAGAGCCTGCTTGGGATTTCTCTCTCTCTCTCTCTCTCTCTCTCTCTCTCTCCCTCACCGCCCCCCCCCCACTCAAAGGTAAATAAATAAACATTTTTAAAGATGGCAAAGTAGTTGTTGATTCACAGCATAGTACAAAGTGTATCAAAATACTTTACCCATTTTTTCTCTCCCTGTATATGATTGTCACAGATAAAATATCTGCCCCTAAAATATCTCTCAATTCCCACTTGATTTAATCTATTTTCTTTCTTTATTCTATTTTTTAAAAGTGAGACAAGGATATGAGGAAAGCCAAGGAAAGTTATTTTTGATAAGCAGGTTATCACTGTGAGCAACTGGAATCATTCCCCATGGACCCTCCTCAGAATTGACCCACCAGGCATGAACATCTGAGATATTTACCCATGAATGCCCATCCCTCATCAACTTCGAGTCTCTTCTGAGGCATTAGCTCCTTAGCACTTCCAGCCTGTCCCATCTGTTGGCCAAAGATGCTCCTGTGGCCAGAAAGCATCCTCAGGCAGAGGCAACTTCTTAGGTTTTGGATAGAGAATGATCTCAGGTGATCTGGGACAAGCTAAGAACTACCTCCTAACACTCAGCACATCAAGACAGGCCCCATTCCATCTATAAGTAACACACACAGAAGAGAAAGTGAACTGATTCCTATAAAGCTACCTATAGAGTTAGAATTATAACAGTTTTTAATTGGTAAACCTTGAACTGCCTCTTCTCCATGTTTCAGACCTATAAATGAACATATTCTCAGCTTGGTCCACCCTCAAAGGGATGGACCCATGGAAGAGGCCTATGCTGGCTCTAGAATTGGGCTTGAGGGCATTTGGGCAAGGAATTCTAGAATGCCAAGCAAAGGGGTTGGTGCCTCCAGTTTGGCACGTGCTGTACACTCATCAAATGCCTTCTATGGGGGTGGCACAGCCAGAAAACCAGCCAGAGTGAGGCCCTCCAAATCATGAAGCCCAAAGCAAGGACTCTCTTTGGCTGGATCTAGAGCAGTACTGCTTTCAAACATAAGCAGCTGGATTTTTTAAATATAGAATAATGTAATCTCTTTCCCCAATACTTCCCCCAACTGATCTTCCCTTTATTTAGAAGGGTAAGCCTTTCTGTATTCTATAAATCAGGGAAGGGAGATAGCAAGGTGGAAAGCTAGAAGTCTGGTTCTGTTCTCCTAGGCTTTGTCATTCAAAAACCTGTACAGTCAACAGAATGGAAAAGATTCCAGTTATGGACAAAACATTTGGGAGAAAGAATGAGACAAAGTAGCTTTTCCCTGAGCTGGAGGGAAATAAAGAGATTTAGCAGATGTATTAAGAGTATAGATGTCAGAGGAATAATAAGGAAGGAATTTTGCCTCCTATGCAAAGTACCAAGGAAATAACAAGACCCCAGAGGGAGTGCAATCTTATCTAATTGCACTTTGAAAGCTTCAAGAAATTCCCATATCCTAGAGTAGCATAAAAACAACAAAAGAATTCCAGGACTCCCTAAGATGGAACAGATGAAGCAGAACCATTGGATATAAATGGACCAGGAGTACAAGAACAAAGCAAGACAACAGATGACTCAGAGGATGCCTGCATAGAAAGATGAACTGAAGATCAGGTGGGTCCTCCTTCTGGCATATCTTGGCACTATACAAGCCTTCTGGAACATAGCTGCCACTGAAAACAATTAACTTAGAATATTTAGCAGATGGATACTCAAAAAAAATGAACTAAGTTGAGTTATATAAAAATAATGCACACCCTACCAAAGGCTTCTGAATTAATTAAGATAATTATTTATACCCAAAAGGCCTAAGCTCATCTAAAATGTCCTTTAAGACTAGAGGACCACACTACTTTTATGATATGCAAGGTAAAAGTTGTTCAACTGGCCAACTGTGGTGAAGAAAGAGTTTCCTTAAGAGATTCCCTTAGAGATCCATTCTGTTCTCACTGCTTGAAACTTCAGTGATAATTTCTCCTTTAATCCCAAAATTTGCTCTTCTCTGCTTCTAAGACTGAGCATACCTGAATTTTCACTTAAATACACTCAAGACCACATTTTGTCTTTTCTATTCCAATGGACCATGGTGGGCTGTGGTTCAATATATTGGATTATTCTATTTTATCAGGTGCTGGATTCTAATTTTGGAGATATAAGGCTGTGCTCTATGCTGTTTACCTTACTTACTACTTGCCTAAGCCCTATATAATTCAAAGGGAGTTTGAAAAACCACATGGCTAAAATTAGCTATTTCAGCTGTCTATGCCTTCCCAAATCCTCTCTGCTCTTTCTCTTTCCCATCCTATTCAATACATGGATCTTATAAGCACCTCTGAGAAAACTATCATTTTCATTTTCAACTAACTTTCTAGTTTACAGTTTTTCTGGCCTATCTTCCAGTTCATTGATTCTCTCTTCATCTGGTTCTAATCTGCTATTAAATCTGTCCAATTGAGTGTTTGTTATTCCAGCTATTGCATTTTTTGTATCTAGATGTTTTATTTGGTACTCTTGTAAAACTGTTAAGGACACTTTTCATGGTATCTGTTCTCTGAAGATTATTTCTAGTTGTCTTTTTTTCTTTATGTGTAGTAAATTGCTTTATATCTGTTAGTTTCACAGTTTGATTTCTTCTGGTTCTTCTGTTGGTACTTCATTTTCTTGTGTGCTTAATTAATTTTTACTGTATAATGCTTATATTCCTTGAAGAAATTATTTATGGGAATTCTCAGAGACCTAGGAAGGAGACATTTTCTGAAAGAAAGAAATGGTGTTTGTTTCTGCATGGTGCCTATGGAATTATCCAACCCAGATACATTTAGTGTTCTTTTTAATGTTTTGAACCACTAATGTATGTGATGGTCTACTTTAAAAATGAAAATTCTTGTTAGGCTTGTTTGAAGATATAACCTCTTTGGATAGTTTTCCTCCAACTGAGAATCAAAGAAACTTTTTTTGAGATCTTGTAATAAATACAGTATTAGAATTAGTTTTGGTTTTCTTTTATTCTGACAACAAACCTTTTGGGGCCCCAGCCTAGTGGGTGAAGGGTCTCCTATAAGATCCTCTAATTTGAATAGACTTCTTACATTTTCATTTTTATCTGTCTTACTCAGTAAGGCCATCAAAATTGAAGTCCAAATTTGCCTGGATAGGTAAATATTCTCATGATAAAATTAGCTTGAGTTCTGTGCTTACTCCTCTGGATTCCAGCTTTCTCTTAGATTTTAGCTCATTAATTACTTGCTATCTTGTCATCTCTTTATTACCTTTAAGAAAATATTTAGGTTTTGGGCAGCTTGGGTGGCCAGTTGGTTGACTGTCCAACCCTTGATTTCAGCTCAGGTCATGATATCATGCACAGTTCATGAGATCAGGCCCCATGCCAGACTCTGCACTGACAGTGCAGTCTGCCTGGGATTCTCTCTCCCTCTCTCTCTGCCCCTCCCCTGCTCATGATCTCTCTCTCAAAATAAATAAATGAACTTAAAAAAAAAATATATATATATATACACACACACACATATATATATATGTGTGTGTGTGTATTTAGGTTTCTATTTCATCTACCATTTTAGTTGTTTTCTGCGGGACAGTTACTCAATTTCTATTGGGTGTATTTTGAAATGTTTCAACTATTTTCCCAAAGAACACCTTTGATGCTTCTTAGACCAGTTCCTTCAACTAGATAGCATGAATATATTACTATCAATAACCTGTGAAAATGGGCAAAGTCTAAAAATGAAGTGGTTCATTTGTTATTGGGGACGATGTATAGCCTAACTCACATATTTTAGCTGAAATAAAAATCAAATAGGGAAATGTCCAGTAGAGATGGCAAAAACTCTCCCTATAGTCTAAAGACCTTCAAGTTGTTAAATATATTATGATATCCTTATAAGCTAAATTTAGCATTTAGAGCTCCAATTTCTCTCTGAGATGTGTAAAAATTCATCTAGCCTGAGAGTTCCCTATTGGCTGCACCTCTGAGAAGTCAATTATTCTCACCAACACCAATTTTAATTTATGCATGCTAAATTACTTCTGGATTTCTTATGTGATTTTTAATAGAAGGTATAATATCAAATTGAAGGACTAACGGCTTTCAAAACAATAAGATAAAACCTGATCCTAGTCACTAAATTGCCTGAGGAAACAGACATTTTGGTTACATGATATTTTTCACTACGAAATAAGTACAAGGTTGATTCTTATTCCTTACTTTATCCCCACAGCTTATTGTAGCACTGAGCCAGGTGCAATAGATGACAATCAATAAGGGTTGAATGAATTAATTAACCCTTGGTTGATTGAAAAAATGGCACTAATTCTTCAGAGCCTCTCTATACTTTTATAATGTGACTTTACAAAGTTCTTCCATCAAGAAGTCATGTCTCTGCCCAAACCTTGAATTCGTGCTGCTCTTATGATGGGTTTTGACCAATAGAGTGAGATAACTCCATTATTCCAGTTCCCAGACTAAACTTCCATCATTTGGAACCCTGATACCACCATGAGCATAGTTCTATACTAGCTTGCTGGAAAATGACAAAGCAGAGTAGACCTCATTTCCCCAACTGAAGTACCAGATGTATGATAGACTTCAGTCAAGGTTAGCTAAGCCACCCAGCCACCCAGCTGCCCAATTGAGGTAGCAGAGCTGTCCCAAAGCCAACCTGCAAACTTGTAAGCATGATAAATGGTTTTTGGTTTTAGCCACTCAATTTTGGGGTGGTTTGCTACACAGCAGTAACTAACTTGTACAAAATCTTTGTTGCAAGCCTTCCTGAGGGTGTTTAAGAGGAGAGGGTGCCAAGTTGGAGACAAGTCCTCAGTTCCAGTTTAGTCTCTGCCATGAGCTTGCTAATCTTGCACAAAACACTTCATCCCCTCTCTGTATCAGATTTGAGATTCCTTTAAGTTATAATCCTATAGGTTGTGTGGAATCCCCCAAAATGATTTACTCTACATTCCTGACAAAAGTTTGTGTTTTTTCCATGTTAGGCATTTATCAAGGGAATTTGCTTGTATATGAAGTATTACTGAGTATAGAAAGTTAAGTTGAACATGTTCTTACTCTAAGCCACTCCTCAAATTACATTTTTAGAGCAATTTTTTCTTGAGAGTTTTCTACGATTTTTGTTTTCTTTTGTTTTCACCATCCTATCCTCAAAGTAGAAGTCAAACAAACAAGATCTTTTAAAATAAGTGAGTGCCCTCATTAACCAGTACTTCAGTGAACTTTGTTCTTCAGCATCATCCCAAAGAGGGACATAAAACAGATTTCACAAAGAAACAAAAATGCCCTCTCAATGACCATCTAGCTTTATTGATTACATTACTAGAGCAGAGAGATATAGATCACTGGAGCTCATAGTCTCAATTCTGAAAAGTGTATCAGACTAATATACATACAAATGGACTCAAACATACAGATTTGTGTTTATATAAGGAGAGTTGGTGCATCAGTGATTCTTGATATGTGACGATTAGGGACCTCTTTGAAGATCTGATCAAAAATAGGAACCCATGGTTCAGAAAAGCACCCATATGTGCACATTCACATAGTAGACTTTCTCATGTTTTTTGCCTTCTTAGCACATGTTCTGGCACATTATGCTCCACAGCAGCTGGGCGAGGTGCCATGAGTGTCCAAGAGCAAAGGCAGCAGTTTTTCCCTGGAATAGTCCACAGTATAACTCTGGAGTTGTTCTAAACCTGATTCTTAGACTCTTTCAGGGATGCTGTGAACTATCTAACACCTTTAAGAAATTCTTCAACTATGTCTTCAACAGAGAATTCTGACTGATACACGCATAAAAAATACATTTTGCACAGAATTCCTAGATTTTGTAAGACCACCGGAAGATGATTAACAGCTTAGCTCTCTTAGAATACATAGGTGTTGGGGCGCCTGGGTGGCGCAGTCGGTTAAGCGTCCGACTTCAACCAGGTCACGATCTCGCGGTCCGTGAGTTCGAGCCCCGCGTCAGGCTCTGGGCTGATGGCTCAGAGCCTGGAGCCTGTTTCCGATTCTGTGTCTCCCTCTCTCTCTGCCCCTCCCCCGTTCATGCTCTGTCTCTCTCTGTCCCAAAAATACATAGGTGTTCACACATTAATAATATGATACGTATAATGGTATAATATAGGTGGAGAAGTTAAAAATGGGATAGAGAGGGGTGCCTGGGTGGCTTAGTCAGTTAAGCATCCAACTCTTGGTTTTGGCTCCTGTCATGATCTCACAGTTTGTGGAATCAAACCCCACATCAGGTTCTGCACTGGCAGTGTAGGGCCTGCTTGGGATTCCCTGTTTCCCTCTCTCTCTTCCCCTCCCGCACTCACACTGTCTCTGTCTCTCTCAAAATAAATAAATAAACAAACTTGAAAAAAAAAATAAAAATTAAAAAAATGGGATGATGAATGGAGATAGGGCTTCCTGGAATGGAAGAATTAACTTTGGGTGAAGTAAACAGACTTGCCTCTAGTCTTTGCTTTGCCACTAACTACTCAGTCATTCAGCACTAGGTGGTATCTACATCCTCTGCTCTGAATTTGAGCAGCATTGTGACTAATAGAATGCGACAGTAGTAATGCTATGGAACTTCCAAGGCCAAGTCAGTCAAGGTAATACAGCTTCTGTCTTGTCACCTGGGATACCCTGAGCCATGGCATAAGATGTCTAACTACTGGAGGCCATCATGCTGTTAGCAAACCCAGGCCATATGGAGAGGCCATGTGAGGTGCTCCTGGGGCACTGAAAGTCAGTATCAACTGCCAAACAGGACCCTGTTATTTTTTGATGCCAACTGATAAATCTGCCCATGACAAAAGACATGAAACCAGGACTGTTCTGGGCAAAACGGATGCATGATCAGTTTTGAGCATCTACTCTGGGCACCTTGGTCTTTCTTTACCTCTGCGGATTTCATTAAAATGGGAGGAGAGTTGTTGACCTAGTAGATGTCACAAACTCCAGTGCTTAAGGATAGGGCAAGTGACAAAACACACAGACAGCTGAAAGTGAGTAACAGAACATGGCAGACACCTTAGCAAACTGAAAGGCATACAATTAGTCTAGAGGGAACAGCTCAGCTCCCATATTTATTATCAGAAAGAAATGTGAGCTCATTTCCTGACATTCTGATGTTTTTCAAGAGAAGCTAAAAATCTGAAAATCTAAGTTGAACTTTTCAACTTAAATTTAACTTAAATAAGTTAAAGTCTTCAATTTAAATTCAAAACTTTGTAGACAATTTTTAAAGTAGGCTCTATGGGCTACAGGATTTCAATGAAATCTTCAGGCTTATAGGTGAAAATTAACTTACACATATTACTCCCACCCTTAGGTCTCTGTTGATTCTGGTTTTCCATGGGCTCACTTTGGGAGTAGCTGTCATCTTTGTTAGAGAGTAGACCACCCCTTTCTCTTGTCTCAGAATTGCAAATTGAAGCTGATTGAAGCTCCCTTTCTATACTTTGTGCTAAAGGAGCTTGAACTCTATCATGTTGATTCACATAAATGTCCACCCGTGTGCGGAAAAAACATGCAAATCATTCACTCCATGTATTATTCAACTATTGTTATAATCATCCTGTGTCACAAATATCCAAGCAACTTATAACAAAAATCACAGATTCCTACCATAATCACAGATCCAGGGGTTGGCTGATCTAGGTTGGGCTCAGCTGGATCACTCTGTTTTGGGCTGTGGGTCAGCTAGATTGTGGATTGAATCCAGTTTTGCTCTTCCTAGGAGAAACAGCTACCCAGAATTCACAGCAGATCACCAGAGTGCAAGAGCAAGATCAATGGCAAAATCTCAGTTAAGGCCTCTGTCCATCTCATATCTGCTAATATTTTATTGGTGCAAACAAGTCACATGGCCAAACCCAAAATCAAAAGGACCAGGAAGTACACTCTACCCACAGTAGAAAGAGCAGAGAAGTGAATTACTGAAATAGAATCCAAACTCTCATACCCAAGATGTCTTTTTTAAAAGCTAGTTTTCTTTCTAAATAATCCCTCAAACAACCTCTCTCCCAGGCCTTGCTGGCTCCCCATGGAGCTGACAGACTCCAGGACCTCACCACAAGTGGACTTTGGCCTGGTGCAAAGCACGTGGTGGGTAGCAACAGATGCTGAAGGCTTGGAACCTCTCAGTACAAGCGCTCTAAATTAGGAACAAAGCATTCCTTGGGCTACGTCAAACTTTAAAAATAAGCCTTTGCTCCATACACAGCTAATGACCTTGGTGAAGACATTCAAAATGCCTCATTTAAGATGTTCTAGTAATTACTTGGGCACGGTTACCATACAGTTTTTCCATTCTATCTGTGCCCTGCCTCTAAGGTCTCTCTCTCCCCTTGTTGTCTTAGGTCCCTATTCCCATGCAGGCTGGACTTCACAGAACACATTCCTCAGGCCAGTTCTGCAGTTGTAATCTGTGCAGGCAAACTTCTCAAGCACACTAACAGACATCAATCTAACGTGAGAAATCTGCAGTAGGTAGTGCTTTGGGAAGTTTCTTTGATATGAATATTGCTTATTTACTCTGCTCTCTTGATGCCAAGTAAGGATTAACGTCAACCACTGTTATAGTGAGTTATTTCTTTCAGGCAGAGCCACAGGGGATAAGGGGATAGGGCACAAATTCCTTTGAAATATCCTTTTCTGAAGAAGCCATGATGCAAGGTGAACTTGTTGCCAAGTCAAGCCTGAGTAGAAGTACACACACACACACACACGCCCTTATGTTTTGTAGCAGACCTAGAAACCTAGGTGTATGAAAAACCTGGAAAGTGCATATTATTCAGAAGTGGATTCGCAGATAGGACAGACCTTCCCAGGGTCTCTGATTTCTCATTCACTGTAGAATCAGAAATAACTGGGCTACCCCATGGCAAATCTTGGTACGTGGTCACATTCCAAAGGAATACAAATCCCTCATTTAAAAAAAAAAAAGTAAAGTAATTTAAATCTTCCAAGAAGACTCAAAGAGATGTAAGAAGTAGAAGTAAATGTTATTGCATAACATGAAACACTCATCTTCATCTATCTCCTCAGAGTCCTGAATATCATAGCAACTCTTGAACCAAATTGATTTTTCCCAGCTCTTCCCTTCTGTTTCTCAGAAAAATCACAAAAAAGACCTGGAGCTGAAGAAGACAAACAAGGGATGCCCTGGAAGGTACAGAGGCAGGGGATACATACCAGGAGAATTTCTGTCCTGGTCACCTTTGCTTCACTCAATTTCCACACCTAAGACAGGTGTTGGCTCTCACACTGGTTCTGGAGTTCTCCTGGTCCAGTAGTATTTTCAAAGTCATACTGTGTGATTAAGAAAGCAGAACTAAGGCCTAGAGACCTTGGTTCAAAACTCAGCCCCATCACTTAACTAGTTCTTCGAATGTGGAAAGTTACTTTGTTTTTATTAACCTGTTTTCTCAACTATCAAACAGGGATTTAAAAAAATCCAGTTTTGCAGTATTGTTGTCAAGATTACATGACACAATGAAAAGAAAATCTGGACACAAATGGGTACTCACACAACCTGTGCCAATTCTGAAAGGCAGTCAGGGTGAGAAAGTACCTGATCCCTTAAAGGGCCTATTTTCCTCATTTATGTCCTGTCTCCTAGAAAAATATGAAAGCTTCCTGACTAATATAGTGCCAGTCCACTGAAGTGGTCTTTGGGAAACGGAACAGTTTCTACAGGCAGAGCATCCAGTATTGGAGATTTGCTTTCTGTGTTACCTACATGAGCACAAATTGGAGTTAAAAAGATGATGGAGGATGAATTAGCTCACCTTAGATCATCCTTTCTCAGGAAAGTGTAGCAAACCCCAAGGAACCAAGTATGTGCTTTCTGAGACATTCTATTCATCCCTCAGTCCCATTCAGAGGTTTGCTATGTTGGTGGCTGTTATAAACTTAATTGAGCTTCAGTTTGTCTCTGCCTGATTTTATTGACTATCTCAGCTGTGCCAGAAATGTCTGGTCCCCTAAGAGCATTAACCAAACTCTCTGGAGTATGGAATAGATTGCCATTTATCCAACTTGGTGTCAAATCCAAAGGGAAGTCTTCTGAACTGAGGAGATTCGGGACTGCTGCGTGGGCTTGTGCGGCATGTGGCCCCCACCGAGAAAGTAATGGAGGATGAAATTAAGCCCTGAGTCATTGGCTCAGGGCTGCAGGTTGGCAGAAAGGATGTCATCTTCGTAACTCAACAGTGTGGAGGAGGTGAATTTTGTTTAATTCCCACAAAGTTTCTAAAGATATTGGCCACAGTCCTGGGGAATTTGATACACTTTCTGGATATTGATCTAAGAATCTTAGCGGGAGACTGAAACTTATAAGCATTCCTTAGAGGAAAGATGCTATTATGTGGACTAGATCTGTAACTGCTTTCAAAAATTTCACAGAAGCCATTGCCCACCCAAGAGAAGACTAATGACCAACTCGCATATTGAGCAGAGGGCTTCAGAAAAAAAGAAGTCAACATTTTAAAAACACCAAAATCAGTTGAAACACAGGAAATTCAATCTGGCAGGTTGTCAAGAAATGGTGGTTTCATTTCATTCACTTAAGCTATTTAACATAACAGGAATTCTGACTTCTCACTGTCAGACAATCTCCTTTATTTAAAAAAACAACAAAACAAACAAACAAACAAATAAACCAGTCATCTGTTGGAATCATATGCTTACCAGGACAAGAATTCTTTCTCATTTTGCACTTGCATTGTTGAAAGTTTCAATAACAAGTTTGTAAACAGAAATGTCTTCTCCAGCTTGATAATGAGTCAACATTCTTCCTTTAATGCAGAAAGAGAACCTCAGTAAAGATATCTGTTATAAAAGTTGCCACATTGCTTAGAAATTTATGTCGGTCCCTTGCAGTAGACTCTGAATCACCATCTTTCATTCCAGAGTAAACATTATCTTACTTCTCTTCCAATGACTGAGAAACAACGAATACCCCAAAAAATTTTTTGTTGATTAAATGAATGAATGAACCAAAGTTAAGAGGTTATATAGTCTTTCTTTTCTCTTTTTTTAAAAAAAATTTTTAATGTTTTATTTATTTTTGAGAGTGAGAGAGAGACAGAGTGTGAGCGGTGGAGGAACAGAGACAGAGGGAGACACAGAATCTGAAGCAGGCTTCAGGCTCCGAGCTGTCAGCAGAGCCCGATGTGGGACTCAAATCCACGAACTGTGAGATGATGACCTGAGCCGAAGTCTGATGCTTAACCAAGGAGCCACCCAGGTACCCCCCATAGTCTTTCTTTTCAAAGCTCAATGTCAAATTTGCTCTGTGGTAGTTGAACAAGAAAGTTTAAATAATATATTCTTGCTGGATGAAAAATGTTTTGTATATACACATGTGTGTGTGTACTTGATATATATTATACATTATATATTATATGCTTTATATATGTGTGGGTTATGTGTGTGTATATATATATCATATATATGTGTATGTGTATAACACACATATATAATAAAGAATATTTTCCATTTCTTTTTTTAACATTTATTCATTTTTGAGAGACAGAGTGTGAATGGGGGAGGGGCAGAGAGAGAGGGAGACACAGAATCGGAAGCAGGCTCCAGGCTCTGAGCTGTCAGCACAGAGCCTGACATGGGGCTTGAACTCACAGACCATGAGATCATGACCTGAGCTGAAGTCAAATGCTTAACCAACTGAGCCACCCAGGCTCCCCTTTCCATTTCTTTACCAGCATCCATAACAAATAAATAGCTTTTTCTAGCCACCATTAAGTATTGAAAAGTAGGTAGAATTTGTCATTACTTCCACCTGATGAACCAGAAGTTCCTAAATATCATATTTCCTATCTAGGAAGATGTAAATCTACACCTTCAAACACAATATGAATGTATCTCTAGACTTTTCCTCCCCAGGTGTGGCCTGTGAATATCATCTGTGGACTTGATGGAAATGTAGAATGTTGTCTCTATCCCAGACCTACTGAATCATAATCTGCATTTTAACAAGATTCTAGTCCATAGGCCTCCACAACGAACTACTCAGCTATACCTGGAAAAGTAGCCAATGCCTGAGACAAGGAAGTTTGACTTTTAATAAAGAGGAGACCCCCCCCACCCTGCAGCCCCTCCCAGCTCCTGAATTTTTCTGCTTGAATTTGAAATAGATAGAAGGCAGTCCATTCCCAAACCTATTCTCTTCTCTCAAAACTTGGCTATGCTGAAATAAGTGCTTGGATAGAAGGGGCAACAAAAAATACTGACTCTTTTAGGAATTTGTGAAATTATTTCATCCTGTGCTTCATTTTCTGTGCCTTGTCAGCCTGGGCTGTCTTTCTTAGAATAAAGTAACTATGCAGCTTACTCTATATTTGACCTTGCACAGAACACTTATAAACATTCAGGTTTTTTGTGTTTTCTAAAGATTATGACAATAATGATAATGACAGTGATGGTAATGTTATGCTAAGAGCACTGCAAAACCTCTCTTCTAATCATGCTCCCCAGTCTGCTCAGAATGCTAAGTAACCGGTGATTCTCCAGCCAAGTTCTGGTGAGCCCTCTGTCTTAGGTAACGCAGAGGGATAAGAAGGTGGAGGGGAGACAGACGAATGATTTGGCATATCGAAGCAGGCTGAGGTTAATACCTAGAGGTTGGGTAACAGAAACTTAACTATCTTTGCTTTTTTTTTAATTTTTTTTTGTTGTTTATTTATTTTTGAGGGAAAGGGAGTGTAGGCGGGGGAGGGGCAGAGAGAAAAGGAGATACAGAATCCAAAGCAGGCTACAGGCTTTGAGCTGTCAGCACAGACCCTGACATGGGGCTCAAACCCACAAACCACGAGATCATGACCTGAGCTGAAGTCTGAGGCTCAACCCCACTGAGCCACCTAGTCACCCCAGCTATCTTTGCTTTGATTGCTTTTATGTATTACAGCCTGATGGTAATTTTTTTTTTTTTAATTTTAGAGAGACAGAGGGTGAGCAAGCAGGAAAGAGAGGCTGGGGGCAGGGGGGAGAGAGAGAGAGAGAGAGGTTGAGAGAGAGAGAGAGAGAGAGGAGAGAATCTTAAGCAGCCTCCACCCTCAGCACAGAGCCCAATGCAGGGCTTCATCCTACGACCCTGGGATCATGACCTGAGCTGAAATCAAGAGTTGGGCACTCAACCAACTGAGCCACCCAGGTACCCCTAGGGTCTGATGATATTTCTTAACATAAATTTTCTTTGGACATAAGATTCTCCTATGTATGCAGATTTTGGCCTAAAATTTTTTGGCATATTTTTCCATCCATGGGGGTTGGTAGAGTTGTTAACATATTTCACATTCAGACCTAGGTTTCAGTAATACCATGACATTATGACGAGGGAAATACCAATACTGATAACATTAAAAAAAATTTTAAAGGTTCTGAATTCTTTGAAGAATCTGGAACATATAACCAAGAAATTTCATAGAAGAGTCTCCTTGTATGGATACATTCTGGGCAGAATGAAAAAAAAAAAGCAAATGTGTTAAATTAGTTTTGTCTGGAGTCAAAGGAATGTCTAGATACTCACTAGTGACCTGACTGCTACAGTAATTCTATGACTCTGAGTTCCCTTTTTTTTTCCTCAGGTTGAAAGCCATTTCAGTTCAGAATCACAAACCTGTTAAGTTAAATTGCACTGATAACAAATCCAAACTTCTGATCATTCCATTGTCCATTCCTTTGACCCTCATACAGGTTCATGATCTTGTCAATTCTTAGAAACACACTGATATAGGAAGAAATAGGAACCATATCTATTTTCAAATTGTTCCTACTATAGGCATGTGGCAGATTATATTTTCCAATGATGGCCACCAAATTCCATTTTTTTGTGTGCTCTTCTTACAGTGTGACCATGATATTCCTCCCATCAAATAGTGGAACTCTGTCCTTTGAACCTGGACAGATTTTTTGTGACTGCTTTGACCAACAGAGTATGGAGGAAGTGACACTGTAAGATGTCCAAAACTAGGTCATAAAATGGCATTCACTTCTGCCTTGGTCTTTTGGAACATTTGCTCTTGGATCCTAGATGCCATGCTGTGAGGAAGTTCATACACATGCGGGTGTTCCAGCTGACAATCCCAGCTGAACTTGTGGCCAACAAATGGTATCAACTACCAGACATGGCCCCGAGGAAACCTTCAGATGACTCCAGCCCAGTCACAGTCTGACAGCAGCCTTGTGAGACATTGTGCCACTCTAAGTAAACCCAGTCAACCTTTTAAGAGATGATAAGATAATGCATATGGTTGTTTTGAGCCACTAATGTTGGGGTTTTTTTACTGAATAGCAACAGATAAAATACTCAATATATTGTGCTAACTAGGACAGAAGACTGTGATCCTGATTGGTCAACTGAATTTTCTGCCCTAAATAATTTTTTTTTCAACGTTTATTTATTTTTTGGGGGACAGAGAGAGACAGAGCATGAACGGGGGAGGGGCAGAGAGAGAGGGAGAGACAGAATCGAAAATAGGCTCCAGGCTCTGAGCCATCAGCCCAGAGCCCGACGCGGGGCTCGAACTCACGGACCGCGAGATCGTGACCTGGCTGAAGTCGGACGCTTAACCGACTGCGCCACCCAGGCGCCCCTCTGCCCTAAATAATTAATTCATCATTAGTAGTAGATGCTATTAATTTTAGGCTGTATTGTAACACCTTCCATTTCCTAAGGGAGGAATTTGGCCTTTGCTCATAAACCAAACACATCATTCTACCTTCATAACTAATTTGACGGATTTCTCCATTTTCATCATGAATAACCATTCACTTACCAAGGTCTTCTGATACTTTATACTTGCACCGTCTTCTAAATTCCCTCTTGCTAAAATTCTCTAACAACCTCAGCCTCTTAGCTTCCTGCCTTCCATACTTCTGATCCGACTTACTGCCACCAGATAGCATTTTTTTAAAATCACATTTATTCTGTTATTCTACTGACCCAAAATCCACCCCCAAAACATTGCCACTATTTAAACTAGTGTTGCAAACCAATATGCTGATGGGAGGCTAGTCAGGTCACGTAAATGAGTCAATCAGGCCAGATGTAAGACAATAGGAAGTGGTGACAATTACAACAGATTGAATTTTGCAGTTCAGTCTAACAGAGGTAAATCCACCCAAGTCCCAGTTGTTGCTATGCAGGAATGCAGGCCAGTATTTCCACATCATATGATTTTTTTTCCAGATTTCTGTCGAAATCACCAATTTGATTTAAGTGGCTTAAAGCAACAGTCTTTAGCTAAGTTAACATTTCTTCAGATGAGTAATTTGGACTGCGTTCATCCAGGTCGTTTATCTGATTTTAGCTGGGCTACCTTTTGGATTTGCACTGTGATGCCAGGTTGCATAGGGAACTAGTTTCTCTAGGATGAGATCAGCTCTGGGGCTTGCCTTTGCTCCATGTGTCTCTCATCTCCAGCAGGCTAGCCTGGGATTGCTCACACCGTGCAGGCAGGGCTCCAAGAGTGAGAACTTGTACGGCCTTTGGAAGCCTAAGTTTGGCACACAATCATTTCCTCTGCTTTCTGCTGTCCAAAGCAAATTATGAGGTTAGCTCTGATTCACCAGTAAAGACACTGACTGCATCTATTGATGGCAGGAGATACATTACATCGTAAAAGTCAATGGATACAGAAAGGAGAAAAGAATTAGGCCCATTTTCCTATTCTACCAAAATAATTTTTTTAACTTTAAAATGTTGTTCATGCTAAAAAGAATACATCCAAAACTCTATGCCTCCATTTGGCCACCTGCTTTTACTGGTGGAGCTACTCTGTTCTCTTATTCTCCCCTTCCTTCTTGCTTTTAACCCAATGGCCACACAGACACTTCCATGCAAGTCTTTCATTTGTCCCCCATACCTGTCCTGCTCAGGTTCTTTTTTGAATAGCCACCTGGAATGGCTTTCATCACTTCTTCTGTACCTCACTTTCTCAGTTCCTCAAAGGCTAACAAATTTATCTCCATGAAGCATTCTTTGGGTACACCAAACTTATTCTCACCACACTCATGACATTAGCCCCTGCTTTCTGCTCTTTTCTTTATTTATACTTCAGCACTATTTCACATTGCTCTTTACCATTTTCATTTGTGGATGCTTTGTTTTCTCACCAAAACTTTAAGTTTCTGGGGTAAAGAAACATGCACTTTTTTTTGTAGAGTAAATCACAAAATGAGATGGATGTCACCATCAGCTTCTGCCATACAATGTCCACCACAAAATTAAGTGACTTAACAAGAATAATAACTTAACAATAACAGTATTGTGAATCATTCAACAATAATCCTCAAATTAAGTAACTTAAAACATGGTAAAGAAAATAATAATAATCACATATTTAGCTCACAGTTCTGTGGGCTGGCAATTTAGGTTAGACTTAGCTGGATAATTTACCTGATCTTGGCCAGACTCTCTCATTAGTGGGCTTTACTAACTTTGTTGTACTCTCTCACGTGTCTGGGGCCTCCTATGAGATAAATAGATAGACTTATCTATGCTCTGGGTGTTTTCTCTCTGTCAGGCAGGCTAGCCCAGGCCTATTCACATGACAACTGGGAAAATGGGAAGGTAATTAGGAAAAGCTCACAGTTCCACTTGAGTGTAGGCTCAGAACCGTTACTTCTTTGCATTCTACTTATTTTAAGGAAATTATACTCTAAAGGAAATGCTTTAGGAAGTCACATGGCCAGTCTAGATCTAAGGACTGAGGATATACACTCTATCTATTAATAGGAGGACGTACAACATCACATTGCAAAGGGGAATGGATACAGAGAGAACAGTTGCATCCATTTTTATGAATAACTTACCAAGCATTGCTGGCCTGGCTATTAGGCATTCTTCCAGGACCACGTGTGTTTATCCTTCTCATTGTGGGGAATTGCTCCTTCCTCAACCTGAGCTACATCATTAGAACAGGAGTTGTATCAGGGCGCCTGGGTGGCTCAGTCAGTTAAGCATCTGACATTTGGTTTGGGCTCAGGACATGATCTCACAGTTCATAGGACTGAGCCTCGCATCAGGCTCTGCACTGAGCATTGAGCCTGCTTAAGATTCTTTCTTTCTCTCTCTCTCTCCCTCTGTCCCCTGCCTCACTTGTGCTCTCTCTCTCAAAAAAAAAAGTTTAAAAGAACATTATTCATAGTAGACCTAAACTAGAAACAGCTCCAATGTGCAACAGTAGAATGGATAAAAAAGTTGTAGTGTATCCATACAATGAAATATTATACAGCAGTGAGGATGAGTGAGCTTCGGTTAACATAATAACAGAAGTCCCACAAACATAAAACTGAGCAAAAGAACTCAAACACCAAAGTGTGCATATTACATGATTTGATTTGAAAAATACAAAACATTGTTAGAAATCAGGATAGTCATTACTTTTTGTGGAGGAGCTGTGACCAGAAGAGGATATGGGGACCTTCTGTATCAACTCCATGGTGTGTAAGCTCCTGGTTCACACACACCTATACATTTTTTAATAGAATTGCACAGATACAAACTTTATGTATTTATTTATTTAGAGTGTGTGAGCAGGGGAAAGGGGCAGAAGGAGAGGGAGAGAGAGAATCTCAAGCAGGCTCCGTGCTCACTGTGGAGCCCCACGTGGGGCTTAATCCCATGACCCTGGGATCATGACCTGAGCTGAAACCAAGAATTGGACACTCCACTGACTGAGCCCCCCAAGCACCCCTATAAATTTTTATGAAAGAGTGTTTTAAAGAAAATAGAGTAGAAATAGTTTTGTGGTTCTTTGGATAGTTGTAAGCTGGCCAGGTTTGTTGCCTCCCTCTGAGTGCTACGCCTGGCAAGTCCTTTCTCTGTAGTAGAGGTGAGAACTGTGAGAAGCACAGCTACCCCCATAAAGGAGCAAAGCCATCAAGAGAAAACACTTCTGTGACAAGGGAAAAACATGTTCCCCCACTTTTCCCATCTGTCACGCCATATGCAGCAGTTTCTATCAACACTCAATTTACTGTATGTGGTTGAGGACATTCCTTCCATGTAGGAGAATAACTTGCCCCAATTAGATCTTAAGATTAAAACGCTTTGAAGCCCGAAGCTCTGTGAGTCAACTCATTACCATTTGAAGCAGCCTCAACTCAACAGATTTGGATCCTGGACTTAGCAAAACCCAGAATTCCACACCTAAAATCTTAAATTCCAATAACCCCGAAGCAGTGCACAGTCTTTCAATGTTTCTTTCTTTCTCCTCACTTTTCTGTATCTGCACTTCATTTAGACCATGACTCATAGACCATTCTACTTTCAGGCTTTATATGAGCACCTCCTATGCATGGTGATTTCCCTAACCCATCCTCAGGGATCCTGCAATCACAGTTAGTCTAATCATTAACTTTCATTCTTTTGCTCTTTTGATCTTCAGTAACACTTGCCTTGAAAAACATCACCTCTACAACTCTAATTGCTGTAAGCTCTATGGCTGATTTTTTGAGATCCAACAGTGAAAAATCACAATCATATTACTACAAGTTCCTGGTCTCTGACCAAGTGATTCAAGTCCACAGTTAGTTCTCTCTCCAATTCTCCTCAAGGACCGTTCCAAATTTTTACCCATTCTCTCATTTTAGCCACTCCACTGCCTCCACTTCCAACTCTCATGAGAAAAATCCCTCTTGTGAGATCTCCCTTCTGCAGAGCCAGTTTCATGGGTGTGTGACCTGTTCAATCACACAGGGTGCCAAGCTTGGTCAAATGTTCTGCTGTAACTGTCTTGAAATTCTTAATAATTTGTAAACACACAGCCCCACAAATCTTGTGGCTGCCACCTCCCACCAAGTGGTAATGTCATTTCTATTCCTCTTGGCATTTCTACCTTGGGTATTAAGAGGTCTCTCCTACTCAAGGGGCATTCCTTTTTTCTTTCCAAATTTTGTTTTAATTGAGATGTAATTCACATACCATAAAATTCGCCTTTCTAGAGTATAAAATTACATTATTTTTAGTATATTCACTAAACTGTGCAACCATCACCACTGTCTAACACCAAAAAACAAAGAAGAATCACCCTTTACCATTAGTGGTAACTCCACAGTCTCTCCTCCCACCAGCCCCAGATTGACTGCTAATCTCATTTCTGTCTTTATGGATTTGTCTATTCCAGACATTTCATATAAATAGAATCATACAATATGTGGCCTTTGGGATCTGCTCCCCCACTTCTTTCACCTAATGTAAGTTTTCAAGTTCAAGGTGAATTCTTGAATCCCTTCTTTGGACCAGCCCCTCCTCCCTCCATAAACCCTTTGCCCCAGAGTTGATCCCACTGATGCCATTTCTTCGATGGGCTCCTCTCCATTAGTAGATGTCTTTCAATCCCTCCCAGTCTTTACAATAAAACTCTTTCCTTCCATAAGTCACTTTTCCCACTGGTTCTTGCTCTCTTCTTCCCTTCCTGGCCAAGCTTCTTCATTCTATTTGCTTACTCATCGCCCATTTATGGCTCGACCTTCTCTAGTCTGGCTTGTGCTCCAGCCAGAAAAAAGAAAATATTCCTGATAAGTGCCAGTAGGTTAGTTACCCGCCCCACAGTGTCTCTGCCTTTGGCTTTTTGATATCTTTGCAAAGTTGGACATGGCTGACCACTGCATTATCAATGTCTCCTTTTCCATTGGCCTCTTGGTTCCCCATATCTTGGGGTATCTTCTCACTATTTTTTTTAGAATCGTCATATTTCCCTCAAACTCTAAATTCTAGCATTCCTCAGGACTCTCTGTTGGTTCTTTCTTAGTCTCACTATAGATTTTCATTGAGCCCTTCATTGAAACTGAACTCTCACATATATGTTAAAGATTCATATTTATGTTGTTTCCTGGGTTCCAGACCCATATGCAAATGTCTATTGAATAGCTCTTCACCTGAATATCCATGTGCTCCTCAACCTCCTTAAACATATTTATAATTAAACTCACAATATTTTCCCAAACCTATTTAAGAGAATGACATCTTTGCTTATCATCCAAACTATTCCATGTAGAAACTGGGACTCACCTATAGGCGGACCTGGGTGGCTCAGTTGGTTGGATGTCCAACTTTGGCTCAGGTTATGATCTCACGGTTTGTGACTGTGAGCCCCATGTCAGGCTCTGGGCTGATGCCTTGGAACCTGGAGCCTGCTTCAGATTCTGTATCTCCCTCTCTCTCTGCCTCTCCCCCACCTGTGTGCACTCTCTCTCTCTCTCTTTCTCTTTCTCAAAAATAAAACATTTAAAAAAATTTTTTAAAGAAAAGAAAAGAAACTGGGACTCAAAACTTCCTTCACCCACACACAAAGAATCTCCAAGTCCATTTTTCCTTCTCTGTCAACATTGCCTAAACATTGCATTTGTCTCCATTCTCCTCCTTCCCATCCCTACACCACTGGTGTGTTCCCACCCCTATCCACTCCACTTCCAACCAATCTGTCTAATAGTGCTTGTAGAATGAGGTTTCTAAAGCACACTTCATATCATACCTTTGTCTGCTGAAACTCAGTTTTGCAAACAAAGCTCAAACTACTTCTGTGACTTTATCTCACACTGCCCTAATCAAAACATGCCATCACATTTCACAACTCCATGTTCACATACATATTGTTTTCTCTTCCAGAATAGCCTTCGTCCCTCAAGCCTGTTTCTCAGACTAAATAATGTTCTGTAACACTGTAAAAGATTTTCCAAAGAGTTTACTCTTCCTAGAAGCCTTCCCTTGACCACGTGCTATAATTTCAATTCTCATTTTTGCACCCAGTATCTCTCTAATCTCTAATTGCACTTCTCTCTAATTGAATGTTAAGCAGTATCAGTTAATTTATTTGCCTTCCTCCCCTACCCAGGTGCAAGCTCTTTACCGACCATACCATGTTAGAATTCATACCTCAGTGCTTAGTTGTTATGCTGTGTTTGTGCCCTGCCCCATGCTGTCCCCAACTCATATGTTGAAATCTAATCCCCAGTGTGAGAATATCTGAAAGTGGGACCTTTGGGAGGTAATTAGATCATGAGAGTGGAACCTTCATAAATAGGATTTGTGTCTCAGAAGAGGAGGCCAGAGAGCTAGCTCACTGTTTTTCAGCCATGTGATCATACCATGAGAAGTAGGCAATCTGTAGCCCAGAAGAGAGTTCTCACCAGAGTCTTGCCCATGCTGGCAGCCTGATATGAGACATCTAGCCTCCAGAACTGTGAGGAATAATTTTCTGTTGTTTTTAAGCCACTCAGTCTATGATAGTTTGTTATAGCAGCCAAAACTGGCTAAAACACTTGTACTGTGGGTGGTATGCAGTAGGTGTTTAATTAATGCCTAATAAATCAGTCCCAAATGATTCTGTGGTTCTTAGCTGAAATTCTTAGGAAGCAACACAATATACCCAATGGGTTGGAGACTATATGGGAAGGAACAGAATCCTATAAACTTAACTAGTTTGTGGTCACTGATCCTTTAAAGAATCTAATTAAATCTGGACTCTGTCCCTAGAAAAATGCTCACACAAATCAGGAAGTCTGTGTACAATTCTGTTAAGTCCCTAAAAACCTATTCATAGCCTCTGCTTGAGATCTTAGGTTTTAAACCTGAGTTCTGCTTTCTGCTGTGCTCTTCTGAACAGACAAAACTCCAGAAGAGGAAATTTCATCTTGGCACCTGAGCTGAACAGACTAGCTTGAGGGCACGAGGGATCGATTAAATGTATTACCATATCAAAAGGAAGGATGTGAAGAGCAAAACAGAGGTAGCTCAGCCCTGGACACACAGGAAGAAATAGCCATATAATGATCAAGTTTAGCAGTGTCCCCCTTAACACCAGTGGGTCAACAACCCCTGTGATGAACACAGGGGTTGTCGTCCAACCCAAGGCCAGAAACTTCCCTAGTGTGTAACAGGGACAGGTTTTCCAGACTTGGGCCTTTAATTCTAATTCCTCTTGGTCATATATTTACATGACAAATTTCATTGAGTACCTACCACGTCAAACACTGCTCGGGCTGGTGAAGATAGCAAACCTGAACCTAGCTCTCCTGGAGTTTGACTGTAGTTTGGTTTTCTTGCTTACTCAGCAACCTTCTGATTTGGATGCTGCAGCAGCCTTCACCAGAAACATGGACCATTAGAGATTATTTAGCTATTTTTCTCTCTTAAATGAGAGATGTTTCTAGCTACTTTGAGTATAGACCCTAAAAATGCACCATGAAGCAAGTCTTCCTCTACCAGCAGAAAATCACATAAGTGGTGTCTTTAGTTATATAAATGAAGATCTGTTGGCACCAGTGTCCTAAAAGCAAGGGATTTAAAAAGACTTACTGTGTTTTGAATAGCTTTAAAAGGTGGTGAGGAGAGATTCCCATGTGCCCTGTGGTAGGAGATAAAGGGGAGGCGTGGTTGAGATCCCAAAGAGAGACTGGTACTACTCCAGTGTGAAAGGAGCTTCACCCTTGGTTCTGGAACAAATCTAACAGTTAAAGTCCTTGGCCGAAGAAACATCACCCCCACCACAGCTGGGCAACCGGGACTTAGATGCCACTGCCAGCAGTCCTGACCCAAAATTACAGATGGCTTTGCCAGCAAGGATGGGGCCAGCCTTCACTGGAGAAACTGACAGACAACACCTCCAACTTATTCCTAAACCACTGTCTCTCAACATAGCCCTCATCCATCCTGTCCTATGAGGCAGTAAGCACCACATTCTCGCCTGTCTCCCCATTTCTGGGTTGACCCCAAGGAGCTTTGGTCAGCTTGCTGCGAGTTCCTTACTGAGAGACAGGCCACACTCAGAACCTCTACCGCTGAAGCAACACACTGGCACTTGTGGCTTATGAAGGAACACGAACCCCCTCGCCTGACACCAGCTTCTCTTGCCTGTAACAGTTCAGGAAGGACAGCTTCTACTCTGCAAGCAGGTTCCCTTTAGCATAATTTGGGTGCTGAGATTACACAAAGGAGAGAGGTACAATTTCATAAGGCAGACAGGTCAAAAGGGTCAACACTATTTCCTGCCACCAGGCAGAGAGGAGACTGGAGGTCTCAGCCAGTCTAAGCTAGCACATAATGTTGCTGTTGAACATGGGTCTCACACAGCCCCATGAACACCTGCCCTCTGCTGTGGGCTGCAGGTCTGAATCTTTTAGGCACTAGCATTGTGCACCAGGTTAGTCTCTGAAAGTCATGTATGGTGTTTATAGCAGGTGGCTTTTAACCTTTTTACCAAGACCCTCAGAAGAAACACATTTTACAACATTATGTGTCTGTACTTGCGTTATATGTCTGGACAATTTGGAGAGGAATGAGAGGCATCAAGAGATTTCTTGCTTAGTGGGACCACGGCAAAAGTGATATAATAATATCTATACCGTCAGCTAGTTCAGAAGGTTGTTAGGTACAAAATGTTTCCTTAAATATCTTTTTAAGGGGAAGCAAGGATCCTCAGCATTGGACCAGGGAGCATCTTGTTCCTCAGTAAAATCCTCCCAGAGTCATGGGGCAGCAAGGATGTCTACACTTCAGAAATTCAGAAAAGTGAAGAAGCATAAGAAAAAGAAGAAGGAAGAAGAAGGAAGAAGAAGAAGAAGAAGAAGAAGAAGAAGAAGAAGGGGGAGGGAGAGGGAGAGGGAGAGGGAGAGGGAGAGGGAGAGGGAGAGGGAGAGGGAGAGGGAGAGGGAGGAAAAGGAAGAAAGGAACTCAGAAAGTTTACAGGTAGAAGTAGATTAATGACTCAGTAACTATGTCTCAGAGGTGTTTCTGTATTGTGATCTGTATATGACACCTGCTGTTCTTAATAACCTAAAGTTTTCTGCTCTTAATTCTGTGCCAGGACCAAGACTAAATATGTTCATTTTGGCTATTGTACTGACAAATCCAAACAAGAAAGCTCTTGTTTGAACAAAGTAAAAATTTCTCCTTTTCCAACATACTACAGTTATTAGTGCTGGTACTGGTTGTGACAGCCTAAGCTCTTGTCCCAAAATAGCTATTAAGAAGCCTGATATTAAACGGAATAGGGAAATGGGAGCAGGGAAACCATTGCCTCAATTAGCTTCACAGAAACTGTAGGAGGAAGGAAAGTGGAGGAGGCTTTATTGGTGTAGATTCAAATCCCAGTCATGTTTAAGAATGGCCTCAGCCTTATCTGCAGTGGGTCCCCTAAATAATCACATAAATCTCGCAGGACCAGATGCCCTTGAAAAGTTTCTCTTGTAGATTATGATGGTGGTGGTTTTAAAACATGACCTCAAATTCTTTGGGACTCCTCTCATCAAAAAAATCTGTTCTCTGTCCCCTGCACTTGAATCTGAGCTAATCCTGGTGAAGTGATTGTAACCACTAGAATACAGCAGAAGTAATGCTGCTTCCAAAGCTGGGTCACAAAAGAAAAAGGCCAAGCAGAAAATCTATGCGGTTTGTGCTGTTTCTCTTGGGATGCGTGTTCTAGGGAAGCCAATTACCACGCAAGAAACATAACTACCCTGAGACCACTCTGCTGGAAAAGCCATGCAAAGGGGCCTCCATCGGTAGCCTACCTGAGCTACAGCTTGATTTCTGCCATTTAAGAGAGCCCTGCCTAAATTTCCAACCCACAAATTTGCCAGCAAAAATTTTAAGAAGCAGTTTTAGGTTGCTACATTTTGTGGTGATTTGTTACTGAGGTATTGAGACAAAACAAAGGTATTATTGTTAATTAATTAATAGTAATGGGAACAACCATTGTACAACAAGCGAACAGTCCTGGCAGACTGTAAAGTCTGCCAGGGCAAAACCACATCCATTGTGTTTCTTCTTATATCCTCAGGGTCAGGCCCATAGCAGGTGCCCACTGAGTCAATAAGCAAAAATTTGAAAAATATTCTTATTGCTTTATACTTTCAAATAAATAATCTTTGGTGATTAAAAAAATCATAGAAATAAATGAATTTTTACTAATATTCTCTGACCAGGGCACCTGGGTGGCTCAGTGGTTAGGCATCTGACTTCAGCTAGGGTTATGATCTGGCAGTTAGTAAGTTTGAGCCCTGTATCAGGCTGAGGGCTGTCAGCGCAGAGCCCAGTTTGGATCTTCTGTTCCCCTCTCTCTCTCTGCCCTTCCTCCACTTGTTCTTTCTCTCAAAAATAAATAAACATTAAAAAAAAAGAACAACTAGGGGCACCTGGGTGGCTCAGTAGGTTGGGCATCCTACTTCGACTCAGGTCATGATCTCACGGTCCATGAGTTTGAGCCCTGTGTGGGGGTCTATACTGATAGCTCAGGGTCTGGAGCCTGCTTGGGATTCTGTGTCTCCCTCTGTCTCTACCTCTCCCCTGCTCATACTCTGTCTCTTTCTCTCTCTCAAAAATAAACATTGAAAAAAATTTTTAAAAAAAACAATATTGCCTGACTGGCTTCAAGTGGTAATGCTTTTGGTTAAAGCTAAAACAAGCACCACAAATTAGGACTTTTTATAACTGGAGACCTCAGCACATAAAAATATATATGAGTAAACTGGCTAATTTCCTAAAAACAGGAACTATGCTTGCTTAGCAAATCCACTGATTAGAGTCCTGTTTACACTCTTCTGCTTTCAGCTACAGTCATTTGTTTATTTGGATAGCAGATCCCCTTTGTTCTAGATTTTAGGACCACAGTCAGTATGTGACTTCTCACATCTCACATTGGGACACACCTCCCCGCCTAAGGTTTGCCTCAACACTTAAAAAGTGGCCCGAGGTAGTTTGCAAAATGAAATGAATTGTTAAATAACACAATTAAAAGGGCAGAGGCCACTTAAAGGGAGCACACAGTGATGTGTCTAGATACAAGAGACAGATTAATTGCCACCACTGGGCAAGGAGTTGGTCCTGAGGTTACTGGCAGTTAAGACAAAAAAAGAAACAAATTCTTCCCAGGAACCAAATCTGGAAATCTGTAGATTGGATGATGTCTCCAGCCATAGCTTTGGATAAGACATAGAAATACATAGTTCAGATGAGTCATTCCTGCTCAGTCATGTAGAATGGTGGAGAATACAACCAGTGATCCAGAAACCCAGAGAATTGGGGTGTGGGGTCAAGGGGTATCTTAATTGATGCTGCTGTGTTCCTGCCCTATTGTGTTAGGTTTCCAAATGCTGACTTCCTGGAGGGGCACCCATGAAGATGTTTCCAGGGGCACAATTCTCTGGCAGGAAGAAGCTCTCTGCTCCAAGGGGACCTCATCAACACACCTCCATCCCTTCATCTCCAGCTCCCAAGAGTATACTTCACAGCATCCTGCTGCTGCTGTCTCTCTGCCTCCTTGGTGTTTAGGGTCATGAAAAGATGGCTCCAGATCAGGCTCTACTGTGCAACTGGCCTACCCAGAAACTCAACAACCTTCCCTGTACCTAAAATGAAGTTGGGGCTGTTCCACTCTCCCTACCATCTCTCACCAATTACTTTAACCTGCTCAAAAGTTTCAGTGAGAAGAACTATGAATGCACAGAGCAGTCAGGCACAGAGAGGGAGTCCCTCTTTCTTCCAGGTAACTAGCTTTATGAGCCCTTCTCACTTGGCTGGCAGGAAGGGAAAGCACCCCTTTCCCATTTCCCCCAAGAGGGAGCAACTTTCCACCAAAACCTCAATCCCAAACTCTCTAACAAACCTCAGTAAGTCCTTTTATATAGGCTTGTAGGAGGAGAATAAGATGGTTAGAGAAACAAAGCTCATCCTATCTCGTCTGGAAATATGTCTGACAACACTTTTGTTACTGGGTTGTATTTATCTCCCACTGGTGATCATTTAAAGACACCAGAAAAAGCCCTGTGTAACATTCTGCTTATTGCATGTGTCCCCAGTATTCTGTATTGGTCTAGTTCTCTGCCTCCCCTTCTAGACTGTGACCTCCTGGAAAACACACATTGTGTCTTATCATCTTAACATACCAAGAAATATTTTAGTGAACAATTGAAGATTAAATTTCATTTACCTGACATCTTTACTGCCAGTTTTCATTTCAGCAGAGTTTTTATGATGCAGGTTCTAAGAAGAACTAATTACATAGGTATTTCTAAACTTGTGAGAAGTCAAGTCAGGAGGAATGTGTTCTTAGGAAAATCAAAGGCTGGTTGCGTGGCACTGATAGAATCACCTGGTCACTTTCAAGACAGTAGCAAAGAGGGTTTGACTCCTGAACCTGTAGAAGGGAGTTTATTTCTTACGAGGTAGGTTTCCCATTGTTGTGAAATGGGATGGATCACAACCTCAGACTGAGCAGAGAGGAATCTATCTGCCTTTGGGGAGGTGGGTATCAGTGATCCCACAGTGAGTACATAGGTCATCTCGGCTTGGAACAGCCAGAGGTAGACTAGGAGAGTACACAGCAGCCTTGGTCCTTGTAGAGGTGTGTTCAAAACACGTTCAGACATTCCCTTTAAATCCTCATAGAAGGGTCAGTGAGGCCTGGGTGGCGCAGTTGGTTAAGCGTCTGACTCTTGATCTCGACTCAGGTCACCGTTTCAGTTTGTGAGTTCGAGCTCCATGTCGGGCTCTGCACCGATGGCAAAGAGCCTGCCTGGGATTCTGTCTCTCCTCTCTGCCCCTTCCTCACTTGTGCGCTCTCTCTCTCTCTCTCTCAAAATAAATAAATAAGCCTAAAAAAATAAACCCTCATGGAAGTGTCAAATGATATCTATTTCTAGAGTAGAATTTGACAACTGTTACTAAGACCCTAAAAACAGACACTTTAGATCTAGCAATGTCACTTCTAGGACTTGTTCCTAAAGAAATTACTAGGAATGGGACATGTATGTGTGTGAAAGGGTGCTCCCCTCAAGTGTATTACTTAAGTTACTATACTGATTAATACAATGGGATCCTATGTAGATGTGAGACATCGCCATATAGTTAACAAAACATGAGAATGTTCATGATACCTTAAGTGAAAAGAGCTGGTACAAAAGAGTACTGTGGTATGATCTACTTATATGAAGGATGTGTGGAAGTAGATAGGAAAAAATGTTAACAGTGCTTATCTCGGTGAAGCAGAAAGAGTATGGGTAGTTTTAATTTATTTTCTCTACTTTTCTGTTTTCCTGATTTCTTCAGTAAGTGTATACTATTTTTGCAATCAAAAGGAAATAACAAATGGTATTTTAAAGTAGAGATAAAATCCAGATGAACAATTAATTTACCATTTATAGCTGAAGACAGTAAGTCTGAAGGAGATTGGCACAGAAGAGATGAGTAGTGGGAGAGAAGGATTACCAGAAGGGATTACTTTGGATTATAAGAACATTCTTTGGGTTGCAATCTGGAGGTAGGTTGGGTAATACTCCAACCATGTGTGTGTGCACGGGCACAAGCATGCACAAAGGAGGCCTACAGAAAAAAACAAGATGATGATGAATGTACTAGGATTTAACATGGCAATGGTATTGATAGGTAAGGTTCCAGGTTGACTTTGTGTTCACCTTAAGTCATATACATCAGTCAATATTCATCCATGTATTGCAGGGGTCAAGAGCGTTGGCTTTTAATTGAGTTCAAATTTCAGCTCTTTAATTCACCAGCCATGCAACCTTGACAAATTATTTAATCTCTCTCAGTTTCCACCTTAGTAAAATGTCAATGATGGTGACGTTAATAATAATTATAAAACCCACAACATATACCTGTTTTGAAGATTGACTGAATGAATACATGTAAAGCATTGAGAATACAGTCTAGCATATAATAAAAGCCCAATAAAAAGTATCTATCACTATTATTGTTAGTACAAACAGGTTTTTATAGTGTATTGCAGTGGAAAATCCCAGCCTACAAGTCAGAAAGCCTGAGCTGGAGAACAGACCCCACTTTATAGAAATGGGACTTAGACCAAGTGCTTATAACATCTGTCTCCCAGTCTTCACAACACCATTGTGGGAATCCAGTAAGGTACAATTATTGAAAACTCTGACCATAGAACTAGGCTGGAAGGCACCTGCCCTCTCTTCACATGGATATAGATTTTCAAGACTCCCCTGTGTAAAGGATTATAGTCCAGCATGGTTAGGATGAGTTGAGGCTCTGGGATAATAACCAAGTGTCTGTTATAATAGCTTCTAAAGTCTGTCACCTGCATGGTGGAAATATCTAATACAGTTACAGTAGCATAGCAGTAAGAATCTGTTGTGGAAATATGACACCTAGCGCTTTCTCCTTTGTGTATGAACAGGACAAACCAGAAAGCAACTAAGAATGTTGATAATCTGAGTTTCTCAACAAAAAGATTCCATTAAATAAACTTCTCTCCATATATGCAATGGGATGTTTTATTAGGACCCAAACCAGCATTTTTTTTTTATTTTTTTTTTCCAACGTTTATTTATTTTTGGGACAGAGAGAGACAGAGCATGAACGGGGGAGGGGCAGAGAGAGAGGGAGACACAGAATCGGAAACAGGCTCCAGGCTCTGAGCCATCAGCCCAGAGCCTGACGCGGGGCTCGAACTCACGGACCGCGAGATCATGACCTGGCTGAAGTCGGACGCTTAACCGACTGCGCCACCCAGGCGCCCCCAAACCAGCATTTTTGATGTAAGCTTAATGGAAAGGAAAATTGTTCATTTTATGTTAAGTCAAAGGCATGCACATCAAGACATATCCTTATAAATTACATCGTGGAGTATGTAAAGAAAAAAAGATATGGTTAAGTTTTAAACAGGAACACGTATCTATTGAAGTCTTGCCATTTGGAAATGAATTTTATGGGAAGGCTATAAACCAAGGCCACTCACCCACAGACCTCAAGACTATTAGAAAAATTAGTTAATGTGAGAAAAACTTTATACTGAAACCTAGAACAGGTAGAAGGCAAATACTCTCTTAGCATACAGGGCCAGAGCAATTTGTTTATGAGAAAAATGTCATAGATATGTTACTAGAAGGATTGTCAATACCACAGGAAGACCAGATGGGAATTTCAGAAGGAAATCAGCTTTGTAATGTAGGGTGTGTTTTCTTTCAAATATTCTGGAGGAAAACAAACAGAAGTCCCAACAGAAGTCCCTCACTGCCTCCCCCATCCTACCATGACTTCTGAGCTCATCTAACCCTATACTCATCCTCAGAGTCAGTGTAATGGACAAAAGTTGGGAAGTGAAGGTCCATGGGAACACCAGGCCATGCCTACTAGACCCTGAGACCATACTAGAAGGACCTTGGTAGGTGTGCAAGATCACTATGTTGATGGAATTTTTTTGCCTGTCCCTCTGAATATAAAAATGCTAAACTTGGAGATCAGAGGGTGATTTTCCTTTTGCTGGGGGAGAAGAGAAGGTGAGCTAGACCAGAAGGTAATCTGCTAATAATGGACATTTGGGCAATAGGGGACCATCTCCGGTTAGAAAGCAGGCCTTTCTCCACTGAGAACTATTCATCCATCATTTTCCTTTCCATAAGGTAGCTAGAAATTTGTCCCATGGGACAGAGGAGGAAGAGGCTGAGTTGATGAAATTTATTCCAGAGGGATTGCTAAGTGAATTTGGTGTTTTAATATGCCCAAATGTACCTCAAATTGAACTAAAATGTATTGATCACTGTGAAAGACTGGATGTGTTAACAGCCCAATTATTTTTCCTATCTCTGTGTTCCTTACCATGTGACTTTGAATATCTTCCACAAAAAAGGATAGTCAATTCCCCCAGTCCTTAAATCTGGGCTAGGCTATGTGATTTGCTTCAGTTAACAGAATGCGGGAGAAGTGATGGTGTGCTAGTTCTGAGCCTTGCCTTTAGAGAATTTATGTGCTTCCCTTGCTCTCTTGTGCCTCTGTTATCACCATGACAACACTTTCAGGCTAACCTGCTAGAGGATGAGACACAGATGGAACAGAGCTGAATCACCCAGTCATCCCAGCCAAGGCCACCCTAGATCAGCTGACAGACAGCCTAACCCCAAATACATAAAATAGTCTGGTCAAGATCAGCTGAGATACCCAGTTGAATCCCAGCTGACCTCAGATGTGTTAGTGATCAATCTCTTGCTGTATGCCACTGTGCTTGTGTGGTCATCTGTTACACTGTGTGTATTGTTGCAACTACAGATCACTGACATAATTATCTACGATCTTAGTGCTCAATTCATCATCATCTAAACTTGCCAATCATCTGCAAGAGACGTGTCATTATTTTTACTCTGCAGATGGGGAAAGTGAGACAGATAAAGTGATTTGCCCAAAGTTGCAAATATAGCAAACCAAGAAGTTTTCATACTCTGAGTCCAGGGCTCTTCCTAATGCACTATAGATGAATTAGAACAAGGTAGAACATTTATATCATATTTATTTTTTAACAAATATGAAAGTAGACTGTTTTCGTTAAAATCCTGACACTCCAATTTACTAGCTTTAGAAACTTCTGCAGATTTCTTAGCCTTTCTAAATCACAGTATTCATTTCTGTAAAATTCAATTCTGTAAAACACAGTATATCACCTGTCTTGAAGGCAATTCATTGCACAAATATTTATTGAGTAATGATTATGTCTTAAGTACTGTTTTAAGTGCTAGAGATCCATAACTGATCAAAAATGCAAACATCTGGAGGTAGTAATATATATCTTGCATGTTTGAGGAATAGTCTGAACTTCAGGGAAAAGAAGGAGGATTTGGCGTTAGATAAAACATCTTGATCAGAAACATGAAACAAGAGGAATTGTCTCATTAGAATTTTTAGCTACTAGGGCACCTGAGTGACTCAGTCGGCTAAGCATCCAACTTCAGCTCAGGTCATGATCTTGCAGTTCGTGGGTTCGAGCCCACATTGAGCTCTGTGCTGACAGCTCAGAGCCTGGAGCCTGCTTCGGATTCTGTGTCTCCTCTCTCTCTGCACTCTCCTCTGTCTCCCCCAAAATAAAATAAACACTAAAAAAATTAGAATTTTTAGCTAAACTCCTCCACTTGGGGTTGGGATTCAGAGAGTGGTGCTGGAGAGGGATCTGGGGTCTCAGAAAAAAAAGGGAAACAGCACACTATGACCTAAATACTTCTTTTCTAGATGACTCATCTGGGGGAAGACATGGGAAGATCTCCATGCCCTGAGAATAGCATGACAAAACCTATAGAATAAAAGTACATGACTTCTGCTATAGTAGACATCTCATGAGAACCTATATCAACAGATGGACCAGTGACAGATTCCTGTCTTGCCCCCAATATCTCAGTGATGTCTTCTAGAACCCTGGCATAAATTCTGGAAAAGAAACACCGTAGAGAACTCAAATCATCCTGCTGTACTGGAAGGATAAAGAGTTTCAAAATGCAAATTGTTTCAAGTCATAGGATCTAAAATTATATTTTTTTGCACACTCAATTTTGAAGCCTTAGAGTCACGTACTTTACTTAAAATCAAACAAGTGTCAGTTGTTGTCATATCGTTTCTTGTAAAATAATGCAGTTGACGGTTGGTTCTCCACCAGAATGTTTGCTCCTTACACTGTGATCAGGTAGTTCCCCAGAAAGCAGCTGCCCAGAAGGAGATTACTTTTCCCAGAAGCCCTTGCATCTAGGTAGGCCCACTTGATTAGTTCCCACCCAGTGAGTGATGGTGATGTGTGTCCTTTCCAAATCTAAGTATCTTCTCTATTTTCTCTTTCCTCATTTGCCATCTAAATTGCAAAGGACACTGAGGCTCTGGGGAGGCAGAAACACAAAATGAAAAGAAACTGAACTCCTGAATGTCACCAGGAAGGCTGCCCTCTGACCAGGAAGACCAGCATTAGACTGTTACATGAGGAAAAAATACATATGTCTTATGTTGAACCACTGATATTTGGGGGATTATTTGCTATATCAGTGACTATTACCTCAATTGATGCAAGATCACCACCACAAATACAAAAAATGAGCCAAGCAAGAAGTAGTGTCTAGGTTTTAGGAAACTAACTCCTGAAAAAAAGAATTCACCTTGCGGCAACATGTACAGTTGATGCTGGGTGAATTAGAGGTTTCTGGGGGTAGAATTCTCCCTAAAACAGCACTGCATAAAGGTGTGTGTTAAAGAATCTAAGTAAAGAATCATGTGCAGAGGATCTTTAGGTTTAACACAAAGTCCCCAAGTTTTATACAAAAGGAGAGTCACCTAGTCAGATGGGGTTCTAAGTTGTAGCCAGATGTCATAGCCTGTTCCTACCCTAAACTCTTGTTGATTGCCTTTGTTTTCTGCAGTTATCATTGCTGTCGGAAAGTGTCAATGAGCTTGCTTTTTTCAAACAGGTGTGAATTGCATGGATTCTATTTCCTAATATGAGTCTAATGTCACATGATATTGTCACATAATCAGAGTTGCCTTGTGGCATGGCTTCTGAAGCTAACATGAATTTATTCTTCACAAGCCCACAAAAACTATAAACTGTAATTTAGAAATTTGATTTGCTTGATCCTTTGAAAGAAACCTCATGAGCATGATTTTCTTGACTCAACATTTTCCTTGCTGTAAACTTACCTTCAACAAGAACTACTGACATTAAAAAAATATTTTTAATGTTTATTCATTTTTTAGAGAGACAGAGTGTGAGCAGGGGAGGGACAGAAAGAGAGGGAGACACAGAATTGGAAGCAGGCTCCAGGCTCTGAGCTGTCAGCACAGCTTCTGAGTGGAAGTCAAACATTTAACCAACTGAGCCACCCAGATGCCCCTGACATTTTTTAGAGCCACATCCCAAAGGATGCAGCCCAAAAGGACTACAATGACTCACTTGAAGTCATTAACATGGTACAGAGACAACTCTGCATGTTTTTTTTTTTAGCCATTAAAAAATTCATCAAAGATAATGGTTGCCATTCAGAGTCTCTATAGTGGAAGATCAATTCGACCACAGTGAGACCATATTCCAAAAAGCTACCACACTGGATGCTCAGGAACTTCAGTGGACTGGTTCCAACTAGAGCTGCAAATTCTTGATTAAGTTGAATAAAATATTATTGAGACCACAAACAGAAGAATGCATAAGTAAATCTATGGCATATCAACACAGTGGAAATGGACAAATTCCAATGACATCTGACCACATGTGCAAATTTCAGAAACATAATACTGAGCAAAAGCAGCCAGAACAAAACAATACATAATATATGATTCTCTCTTTTTTTTTAATTTCAAAAACAGGCCAATCTATTGTGTTACAACTTAGAATGATGGTTACCTTTGAAGGTTGGGTTGTGACAGGAGGTGGGTACAAAGGCATTCCTGGACAGCTGGCAATGTTCCATTTTCAGACCTGCACTCTCATTCCCTAAGTGTAGTCAACTTGTAAAAAATACACTGAACTGTCCTTAGTGCACTTTTCTGTGTGTGTGGGTGTATGTGTATGTGTATGTGTGTGTGTGTGTGTGTGTGTGTAATACTTCAATAAAACACTTACTTATAAATCAAACAAAACACTTGAGGACCCCTGTAGAGATCCTTCAAAGTTGAGAAATCTCATTACGCCTTACATACTCTCATGAAAAAATTCCATCTTGGATTTTGTCATATGCTGCCAGTTAAAGTCAACCAGGTTAAAATAGTTTTATAAAAATGGGATTTGGGTAGTTGTATCTCTAACTCGACTCTTCTTTTCTCAGCCTTTTCCGTTTTTTATCATAAGCAAATGTACACACACTTTAAAGTGTTGGCAAAGTTTCAGATGTGGTCTGTCCTTCATAGATAATATATGGAAGTGAAACCAGCCCTTGCCTGACAGTGTTAAGCAGTTACGATTGTTACATGCTCAAAAGAATCAATATCACACTTAAAATGTCATCTCTAACACCCCACTGGCAATGGGAGATAACCAAGGCTTGGACCTCAACCCATTACTCCCATTGTCCTCTCGTTTGATTCTGTCCTAGTGACACAAAGAAGTTACAATCAGTATCTGTAACTCTAACATTTTAAAGTTGTTTTATGTCACCACCAGGAGCATCTTTAGCAACTACCCTGGTCTATGGTCATATTTATTTGCTATTGTGACTAGAGATTCCAGTTATTATTGCTGGCAGTATTGCTACATAACAAATTGCCCCAGAACATAGCAGCTTCCATTGTTTTGCCTTGGTTTTGGGGGTCATAAATTTGGGAATGGCCCATCTGGAAAATCATCTCCTGGGGTCTCTCATGCAGTTGCATTCATATGTTGGCTGGGTCACAGTCACCTGGAAGCTCAACTGGGCTGGACACCCAAGTTGGTTCATTCGGTATGGCTGGCAGGTGGTACAGGGTGTCAGCTGGGCTCAGCTGGGGCTGATGATTGGAGCACTGATACACGCCTCCCCAGCATAGTGGTCTCAGGGTAATTGGTTTTCTTACAGGTAAGGTGCCTAACTTCTAGCTTCCCTATAGTGAGCATTCCCTGAGAATGCAGGGGAACTGATGTTGCCTCAGGAGTCATGAAGCATTACTTCTGTTGTGTCCTATTTGCTGTAAGTGACACACAAGCCCACCCAAATTCAGGGAAAGGGGATTAGACCCCACCTTTCAGTGGGAGGAATAGCAAAGATATTTCTACCATCTTTTAACCACCACACTCTGTGACCAGCGTAATAAGCAAATTAAATGTGATTGCCTTCCTTATACTGATGTTCTCTGGGGTCTCCACCCATAATGTTACAAGTAGTCATAGAAATGCATATCAACTAATCAAATTGCTCTGCTAGATCTATTATCGCAGAAACCACAAGATGCTCCCATCCAACAAAAACTGATTTCTGTGCACCTTGACCCTATAATTTTGTCAGAGAAACATTGTTCTCCACCAGCTCCATGCGAAGACCCTGAAAGCTAGCAGTGCTTGCAGTCACTTAGCTGTTTAAGTTGCAGAGTTAAATTTGAACTTAGGTTTTCTGACTCTAAGTCCAATGTTTACAACTATGACTCTGAGAGTTTAGAGCTTAAATGAACTCCAGTCATGTCAGTGACATATTCTGCATCAAGTACCTGGATGCATTGGGCATGACTAGAAAGTATTCCTTTAATACGGAGCAGCTTTATCTGGCCTCATCCTAGTTAGATGACCTCTCCTTGTAATACACACTCAACGTTTCCTTATCTTTTCTTTAGTGGCCTTTATCACCACAGCCATCTATCTTATATTCTAGCATTGTATCCTGAGATGTTCTGACCCACTTGTTTAAGTTGGGCATTGTACTAGTGCCAACTGATGGAAGTATTTGCTGCTCTTTTGGGCAAAGAAAATGGAATCAACCATCTTTAGAATCCTAGAACTGCAGCAAAACCGTGCACCAGGAAAGAAGGAGATTTTATTTTGAGTATAGAATGTCTTTATCAATTGCCTGGCTGAAGGAATTGAGGATTAATAAGGATTAAAATGGCAAGCAAAATGAAACTAGATGGAGTTCCGAAGGGCTCAAGGGACCAGACTAGAATTCAGGATGATCCTCAGCAAATTAAAAAGGCAGCTTGTTAGAAAGGAGATAAAACCCAGCTCATGACCTGAGCTGAAAAGAGTTGGACACTCAACCTACTAAGCCACCCAGGTGCCCCTGGTTTTTACCTTTTTTAATGGTTAAAAAAATCAAAAGAAGAATAGTATTTTGTGACATGAAGAGTATATGAAATTCAAATTTCAGTGTCCACAAAGAAAATTTTCTTGGATCACAACCATGCTCATTTACTTACATATTGTCTATGTAACATGTTACTTTTGTGCTTCAGTGACTTTGTGCTAATATGATAGCATTGAATAGTTGTAACAGAGACGGTGTGGTCCACAAAGTCTAAAATAATACCTGGACCTTTACAGGAAAAGTTTGCTGACCCCCTGGTAAAATGTGCCTTTTATCATTCTTAGGCTCCCATAAATGGGGGACATATTCCTAATCTCTGGTTGACACTTAATAGTTAAAGTGATTTTTGTGGCCCCTACATCAAAACATACAAAATAGTCATTCTGTTTTCTAAAAGGATGAAGATTATAAAAAAGAAACTACTCAGCTCTCTAGAATTAAGGGAACAACTATTGACTGAATCAATAAATATTAAAATGAGAATCCTGTAGACCAGACTTTAGCAAGACGATGAGGTTTGGAGTCATGTAGAGCTGGGTTTCCATCCTCTAAATATGTAATCTTAGGCAGTATAATTCTCTAAACCTCAACTAACCTTCCTGTAAAATCGGAATAAAATTATCCTCCTTGTAGGATACTTTAGTAATTAAATTAGATGTGATAGACACTTTTTGGGTGTGCTTGCCTGTCCCAAAATCCTTTCTGTGAGAACCCTTCTCCCAACTCCACGGGCAACCTGTGCAGGCCTTTTCATCTCCTCTTCTCTGGCCACAAGTGACTGGACAAAGCATGGATACCTGATGCAAAAGCTGTCCTGGGCCAGCTGAATCTTTCCTCCTGAATTAATTGAAAATGGAACATAGAAACTCCAGTTAGTGCATTTAAAGCACTTGGATTTGAGCCACCTGTTTGGGTCACGAGGAAAAGTGGGAGAAATTCGTTTGCAGACTGAGCATAATGAACACATAGCAAGATATTTATGTGGAGAGAATGAAAACAGTCCCCCTGTGTTGGAGTGGAGCCCTTCTGCACCAATTCTGCATGGCAGCTAGCATTCTCTGATGATGAGTAACTGTTTAAAGTCAGAAGGCCTGCCCATGAAGCTATCCCACCTCCACGTCTCTCAAACATCCACACCTCCTAATGGATAAGCCAGAGAGCAGGGAGACAAAGGATCCCTTGTATTCCATGATACGTGCTGCAGACCCTTTTATTTGGAATCCTCCAGCCTCAGAGGATGAGACTGGAAAAGAAAACAACTATGCACAGGGATGGGCAGCCCCAGTCCAGTTAAACCAGAACTTTGGAACTTGAACATCAAGACCAGCAAGTCTCAGAAAGTGTTTTGGGGAACATGTTGTTAAAAATGGTGCTTCAGATCAAGCAACTCCCTGGCTGCGTATCCTCAGATGCCTGAGCCTTTCCAGTGGCTGTGCAAGAGTGGGATATGTGCAGGAATGTAAAAGATAGGAAAGAAATGAGGGGCCCCAAGATTTGCTACAGATTTGTTACAGATTTGTTAGAGGAACACACAGGCAGCTTAGGGAAGCCCCTAATGCCAACAACTTTCCATTTCCAAGTTTCATTACCTTGAGTTCAACCTCACTACCTTTGTGCCCTTCATTCAGGGAGGTATTTGTGCGCTAATCCTGCTTTATAAAACTAGTTTCAGGGCCTCTGCGTGGCTCAGTCAGTTGAGCATCCGACTTTTGATTTGGGCTCAGGTCATGATCCCAGGCTCATAGGATTGAGCCCCACGTTGGACTCTGCACTGACTGTGAACCCTGCTTAAATTCTCTTTCTCTCTCTCTCTCTTTCTCTCACTCTCTCTTTAAAAAAACAAAACAAAACAAAACAAAACTTTAAATTCATTCTAATGGACTTTAGTCTCTTGTCACAAACATGCTCTGAATAAACCAAAAAGCAAAGTTTCTGGCACTTAATTATTGTTTAACTATGTAACGATTGTTCTTGCTATTACTTTAAAAATTATTATGAATTGGCATTATTGCTATGGAAGCCAATGGCCATAGTTTTTATAGACGTATAATTCAGTATGTAAGCATTAAATGACATTTCTGGGATTTGCTTTAGAATAGTTTCACAATAAAACTTTTTTTAAAAGAATAAAAAAGAAACAGATAAAGCAAGTTTGGCAAAATCTTGGTAACTGTTGAATTTGGGTGATAGGTATATGGGAGATCATTGTACTATTCATTCTACCCTGTATATATTGGAAAACTTCATAAGAAAAAGATGATGTTAAAATTATATTTTATGGTTAAAATAATTAGATTTTAAACATATTAAATTGCTTCGACAAATGCGAGTTCATCATGCATGCTCTGAAGAAAGCTTTGGGACACTTTATTCTTCGAAAACTGAAAAGAGACCTATCTTGGATGATGTAGAATGGCCCAGAGACAGGCACATGGACCAAAAGACACTTGAAGATCCATCTCCCTGACACACATGTGCACACTTTCCAGCTCTACTGCACTATATTGGAAATTGAAGGATTTCCTTCAAAACAAAGGGCAAGGGATTCTCCTTTCTGGGAATACTTAGAAAGCCCTCAATAATCCAGAATGCGTCAAAGAACTGCAAGATTTTCTTAACTGTCAAGGTAGGGGAGGGAATCACATCTTTATCCACACAGAATGATAATGGAAATGAGGGATTTAGCATCTATGTTTTTGAGTATTCTGTTCTATGGCAGATAAATCTACTCCTGGAAGCTCTCTGTGCTCCCTGGCTGGCTTCCTCCTGAAAGTCCAACCAATAGTCTGCAAGCCTTGGTTACTGAATCTGGTTGCTCAATAAGCTGGAATATTCCCAGTTTGGAAAAATGTGAGAAATAAAGACCAGATATGGTCTAGCCTAAGCTGGAGTATCACTCTTTGGCTGTAGAAGCCAAGAAAGACAAATGTGGGAAGAAAGAGGCAGAAAACAAAGGCGCCAGCAAATTGAACACAGAAATCCTCTGCAGGGTGCATGTGCTCTCCTTTCTAGAAGCAGCAGTAGGGACTGCCCCATCCATCCCTGAGAGGAGAGGTAGCCCACGATTAGCACCATGGGTGAACAGAGGGTGATGGGAGGAGAGATCTCCATGCTTGTTGGTCTTTGACTTCCTGTAACATAGGGCCTGTTAGGAGGCCTGGTAGTCGTGCAGACGAAGGTACAATTGCTAAGTGATAAGTAGAACAGCATTGATCTAGAGGAACTCTGGGCTTCTTGAAGTATTTTGTGCCCAGAGGCACCCAGTGGCAGGAGAGCATGGTAACTAGGAATTTAGACTCTAGAAAGTGACTCTCTGTGTTCTACTTCTAGTGCCACTCCCTACCTGGGTGAACCTCGGCCGGTTATTTAACCTCTCTTCTGTGGTGTATAACCATAATGATAACAATAAAGTGGATATGAGATCCAGCTTAGCCTAGCCATGTGCCCCAGGCAGCTATCTCTGATGACTATACCACACAGATCCCTTGCCTCTGGCTTCTGATTAGATTTGACTAAGGGGAAGCACATCCAGGAGACTAGAGGTCCCAAAGGTTTGGCAGTTGCCAACTTCTGCTGCCTGGTGGCCCTCCTAGAATCCTGATAAGCCATAAAACCGCATCTCCTTCAGGCCAATGAGTGGTAAAGGCTATTGCTAGCAGGGTAACTTCCAATGGTTTTTTTCCCCCAAATAATCCCCTCACTAAATATCCTCCAACTACCCATTTCGAGTATACAATGCACCTTGACCAGAGCACCTTAAAGCAATGCCTGGCCCTAAATCAGCACTCAATAAACAGAAGTGAATGTTATCCAAGTAAGACTTGGTTTTGGATCTGTGCCATTTCATACAAATTGTCTATGACCCCACACTGAAAACATATTGGGGAGGGGAGTATCCCAATTTTCCCCCAAATATTTTAAGAACACATCAAAAGAGGATAAGAAAGTTAGGACTCTGCAAAATGCTAACATAAAGTGGCCATATGTGTGTGCAGCAATAATTTTGATCACTGGCAGCCTTTGCCTTGTGTCCAAAGGTCACAGTGTCATTGTAAGAAATAATAATGCTGTAGGCCCTTTGACAATGAAGAGAAAGGGGAGATTTTCCAGCAAGGAACCCCTGCCAAATTTGAGGTCATTTTTTACCCACTTAAGACAGAAACTATCCTCTCTGGGCTCCTCGTGATCTAATCCTTTAAGCCTTTGCTGGCACTGGGAACAATGTTAAGCTTCAGGATCAGGCCCTTTGGTTTTTATAATCCATGGGAATTTGAAGATGATAAATTTGTAGAGAGTCTGAAAGTTCCTAACACATAATTGGAGCCCAAGGGGGAAATAATTAGAATAGAGTCATGTAACTCCATCGACTCTTCTCCAAGTCTGTGAATTATATAAGTCCCTTGCTGTAGCTTCCCTTCTCTGCCTGCCCCATTTTGCCATGGAACAAGAAAAGAGGCAGAAGCAATGAAAGGCCATGAAAAGAAAGATCTGTCCAAAATAACTACTTATTAGCATCTGCTGTGAGAGGTCTGGTGGGGAAAGAAGTCCAAACACAAACAAGAGGCAGGAATCAGCCTTTGATTAAACTTAACTCAGTCTTTCCCGGCCACCCCCCACCCACCCCCGCTTGGCCACCCTTGCCAAGGATAACTGACAGCTTCACATAACAAACAGCACATCTCATCTATTCTTATTAATAAGATTTGTGGGGTCAGGTTAGTTTTAATTTGTGATGGCTAAGGCTTCAATGTAGAAAGTAAGAAGATGAACCAGGATTTTCCATCATCATAAATAGGGCATCTACTAAGAGCATGGACTTTTGTGGGATGTTCCAGCCATGGCAATGAAAGGTTTAGCAAGACCTCAGAAAATGAATTCATATTTCTCTAGTTGTCAAAGGTGCTAACCTAAATTTGCCATCAAATCCAAGCCAGGAAGACAGTCTGTGAAGAGCTGGGTGGGCACCAAGTCATGTGCTGTGGGCACCCCTAAGGGGTCAGTAGCTGGGAGTGTCGGCTGGTGTCGGAAATGAGAGACATCTCCTTAACCTCGGCTCGTGCTTACATTCTGCTTCATCTCCTCTTCTCCCACATACAGTCTGATGAGACATTATCTTACTCATTTCTATTCCAACAGATTTGGTAGGAGCCTACGTTAAGCCAGAAAGGAAAAATCATTGAGAACCACTCCTGACTTCCCAGCCCAGATAGCTCTGAATAATATCTGGCATAGAAGGTGTGCTTAAAAAAAAGTTTGCTGGACTCAAAGTCAGTGTGCAAGTTTTTGTTGTGAAGCAGACCAAGGCATTGCTGGTGTAGCTTCTGGTTTGCCCTAATGAGATGCCTTGAGGTGTCTGGGTGGCTCAGCAGGTTAAGTGTCTGGCTCTTGGTTTCAGCTCGGGTCATGATCTCATGGTTTGTGAGGTTGAGCCCCGTGTCGGGCTCTGCACTGGCATCGAGGAGCTTGCTTGGGATTGTCTCTCTCTTCCTCTCTCTCTCTGCCCCTCCTCTATTCATGCTGTCTCTGTCTTTCTCATATAAATAAATAAAAATTTAAAAAAAAGATAATCAGTATGCCTGTGGGCTTTTAAGTCATGAGAATATCAGACTCAACTCTAAGTATAGTTGGAACAAGTAAGTTCAGGTTTATAGCACAATCTGAAGAATTATTGGAGCTGTCCTATTTCCACATCTTGAAATTCCACTATTAGTGAATTACTTTGGGGGAAAATATTGCCTTCCCCAAAAGACTCCTCTAGGGAGCAGATCCCATAAGATCTCATACTTTTACAGCACTCTGGACTTATCTGTTTTCTAATCCTTTAATTTAACTTTAAATTTTGTTTTTGAATAGATAAGATCTTTACTGGTAACTGCTGCACAGATTAGGAAATTAAGGTCCTACCATCCTGACTTTGAAGAAAGTGTCTTTTTAGAAATTTGACTCTGGGACGTGTGGGTGGCTCAGTCAGTTAAGCATCAGGTCATGATCTTGCGGTTCATGAGTTTGAGCCCTGCATTGGGTTCTATGCTGACAGCTCAGAGCCTGGAGCCTGCCTCAAATTCTGTGTCTCCCTCCCTCTCTGTCCCTCCTCCACTCACAGTCTGTCTTATCTTTCTCTCAAAAATAAACATTTAAAATTTTTTTTAAAAAAGAAAAAAGAAATTTGACTCAGGCATTCAACAGATAGTGTTCAGAGTGGACTTATTTTGCAGAGCAATTTCCTTCCTAACTGGAGAGGTTAAAGTGGGGGCTTCAGGCCCCCTTGATTGGGAGCCAGAAATGGAATCCACTCAACTGTTCCAAAAGAACTTTCAACATCTGTCTATGGTGCATTGTGAATAATTTAGTAGATTATTCTTAAACTAAAAACAGAGCTAGTCCTGGAGACCTAATACATGGTACCATGTCTACATTTGTAGACAACAAATTATATTTTAGACATTGAACTTGCTAAGAGACTAGATTTTAATTTTTCCCAGTGCTGGAAGAAATGATAATTATGTGACCCTACACAGGTGTTAGCTAACACCATACAGCAATCACATTGCAATAAAAATGTTTCAACTCTATGTTGTACATCTTAAGCTTATGCAACGTTGCATGTCAGAGATAACATGATAAAGAAAGTAAGAGAGTCCAGACCCTGGAATAATGAGTGGGTCTTAAGAATACCTCACTTGGGCAACGTTTGTGCATTCTGACGGAAGTGCTTCAGACACAGCTTTCTTTCCAACCAATTGGCAGTAGGGTTCTGTATTTGTGATCTCATCAGGGAGACCAATATTTGTGCTTTCTGCTGACCCTTCCACCTTACAGACAGACTGGATCAACAGTTTGATTGAATGATCTGATTAGAAAGTTTCCTGGAAAGTTTCTGTGCAGAGCATGTGGCTATAGCCTCACTTCCAACACATTTATCTATACAGAGGCAAAAATCAGAGGTCTAAGAAGGAAGAATACAAAGAATTATGGCCACGTATAGGTTCTTGAAGCAATCAGTAAATCAACACTGAGGAAGAGGAACACATAGCTGTAGGAGGCACCCCTGAAATATGCTTAAGAGGCATTTCTTGGGATCAGTATGAGCTCCTCTTTGGATCTGTGCCTTCAAGGATCCTCATAACAGTCCACCCCTTGGTTTCTGGTCTGTCTTGACCTGGGCTACTCAATAGCTTCCTCTGTTAACACTATAAATTCAGCCTTTCCACTCGGGGCTCCTCCCTGTTGCCTTCTTTCTAATACCTCACCCCAGCAATGGCATTGCAGGGAAATGCCACACCTGATTCTGACCCAGATCCATCCCACTTGTCTCTCCACCTCGGGGCCAAGAAACAGTTCTCAGAGTATCTCTGAACTCTGTTGATGGATAACAGCCAATGCTGAAATGACGAATAGACTCAGGAATGTCATGATGGGTGCCCAGTGGAACCCATTTCATTGATTAAACATCCCATGATGTGTTTACTTTATCCTAACATGTACTTGGGTGTGGGTGTGGAAGATGATCCCAGCCATGCCTCCCCCTGCATAGACCTGCATTTTGTTTCTTTGCTCCTGCCAGGCAGAGGGACACCAGGGAAAGAGAGGAGGGCAAGGGGGAATGAATGCTATCATTTTTGTTTTTGACCTTTCTGGGTTTTTTTCTCTTTCCCTCAGGACTTGAGATATACTTTGCGGGTGGTAGAATATAAAGCCTAAATGTGAACTCATTTGAAACACTGGGTACTAGAGTATTTTCCCAAGTTACATCCATTCTGGGTCTGGCCAGATAATTATCACAACAGCTGTTTGCCCCAGTACATGTACCCTCAGCCCACCACTGAGTCACCTGCAGCTGCAGTGTGGAAAGTTCCTGACTGCTCCATCAACACCCCACCTCAAGCAGGTGCTTCTCTCTTTCCAACTGTTTGAGGGCTTTCTTCAGTGCCTGAGAAACTTGCTCAGCTCACCTGGAATGCAGCTGGGAAGTTGGGGATTTAATGCCACCAGAAGCAGCCTTCAGCCAATGAGAACCTGAAGTCAGAAGATAAATACCTCAGCTTCTTCATTTCCTGGGGAATATTAGTCAAGGTTCTCCAGAAACAGAGCCAATGGAAGATACAGATACTGATATAGATATGTTTTTATGTTTATATATATGTTTCTTATAAGGAACTGGCTCATGCAATCAGAGAGGCTAAGAAGTCCCACAGTCTTCTGTCTGCAAGCTAGAGAGCCAGGAAAGTGAGCAGTTTAACTCCTGTCTTAGTCTGAAGGCTCTCATTGAGACCCAGGGGCACTCTAAGTCCCAGTCAAGAGAAGACCAGTGTCCCAACTCACCGTTGGACAGAGAAAACAAATTCTCCCTCCCTCCACCTGTTTATTCTTTCTATTGAGGTATTCAATGGGTTGGACAAGGCCCTTCCACAATGGGGAGGACAATCTGCTTTACTTGGTCTACTGATTCAAATGCTAATCCCTTCCAGAAACACCCTCACAGATACTCCCGGTAATAGTGTTTAACCAAAAATCTGGGCAACCTGTGGTCTAGTCAAGTTGACACATGACATTAACCATCACGGGAAACAAATCTGAAGCATGGTCTATTCAGTCCCACCTCACCCAGTGAGGTGACCTCTGGTTGCCCATAGCAGGAATCACTTGCTGACACTCCCTCTTCATTGCCTTGCCTCATTTTCTAACTCCTTCACTTGAACTTGCCTGGAGTTTCCTCCCAAATAAACTGCTTGTGTATAGGTCCTTGTCTTAGAATCTGTCTTTGGGGGAACCCAAATTAAGACATAAGTTTAAGTGAGAAAACATACCTCTTTTCACAGTCTATTATCTTTGACCTAAAATGATGCATCAAGTACAAGTTGAAATTAGGAAAGAATAAAAATTCTGTATAACCCCCCCAAAAAAAAACAATTAATAAGAGATCAGGAGAGAAATCAACTTGCCACAACCCCTACAAGCCTCTATGCTACCTTTTGAAGATTTCAAAAAAGTCTCACTGCCTCAAGACACTCTACTTTCATTAACTGAAACATTTCATAATGTAGGACAACCGTTTTACTGTCATTTTTCAGGAAATGGTCATAATAAATGTAGAAATGTATAATATCTAAGATGTGAAAGACAACCCAACTTTCATAACCATATAGGTGGTGATTCTGCCTTTACTTTGATTCCAACTTCAATTCTTATTCTCTTAAGAATCAGCTAGACCATGGTTCTGCCCTTGGATTCTGGTGAAAATCTCCACTGTATTCTTTCTGCCCTTAAGCAGAACTTGAGTGGATCTCTGGCTTTCAAAGCTACGACCAAGTAAGTCCTAAGTGACCCTCTCAATTGCTATGAATAGGGCAGGACCTTTGGAGTCAACAGTAGAATCAGTTACTAGCATTAAATTTTGCTAAACAGATACTGATGAACTCTAGATAAGAAACCAGCTCAACAACTTAGATCAAGTTTAATTATAGCAATCTACCATGTAGCATACAATTCTCAAAGTAGAATAGATTTTTAATAGTGTTTTTTAATCTAGAAAAATTACATATGTATAAAATTACTTCTGTTTCTCTGGTGATAATGCTCCATAACAAACAAATTCAAAATTTCAGTGGCTTAAAACAACAAACATTGATTTTACTATCACAGGTATGCTGGTTGGCTGTGGTTGGCCATTTTCAGCAGGGATAGGCTAAGCTGGACTGGACCCCAAGTTGTGAATCAGCTTTGGGTCTGCTCTACCTTCTTCTTTGGGGGACTTACAGTTGAAGAAACAACAGCTACCCAGGGCACACTCTTCTCATGGCAAAGGGTGGGAATGTAAGAGGCCAAGACAAACCATGCAAGCACACTTAAAGGCCCTGCTTGGACATCCCATGTCAAGTCTGCTCATATACCATTAGCCAAAGAATGTCCTTGGGCCAAGTGCAACATCTGAGGAGAAGGGACATATACTCTGCCTTGCAGAGTGGGAGGCACTGCAGAAATGGCCAAGGGCATGCATACGTAATCCTGTTACTTAAAGGGAGAGAAGAATTGGAAATCTACCACAATATGGAAATTTTTAAACATAGCCAAAAGTAGACAGAATGTCATAATAATCCTGATCATGCATCCACAACAGTCATCTCACTACTAATCTTGCTTCACTCCCCCTCACTCCCTCATTAGTTTGAAGCAAATCATGGATGAGTGTCTTTTAAGGAAAGAAAGTAAATCTATATTTTTGCGGGATATGGCAAATTATTTAGGTCTCAAAGAACTGACAAAACAATGAAAGGTATTAACTATTAAGTCAACTTGATATGAAATAAAGCATAAGAACATACTCAACAACACTGAGAGTCAATTCCAAGATGCTGTCATGGGCACTTTACACTGAATATTGATGTATTTTATATTTAACTGCCTGGTCTAGCTAAAATAATGAATACCACCAAATTCTAAAAGTAAATGCCTACTGTTTAACTAGTTCGAGAATCCTAGCAACAGATGAGGAGGAAGAAGAAGGAAAGAAAATTTGAAAAAACAGCATTTTGAGATGCAAACCAGTTACTTTATCTGTGCATGAGAATTGTATCACTTTTGGCCAAAGCTTCACTTCCTTGAGATATTTTATTTTCATCTATTGGAACATTTTATAATATGAGACAATTACAAAAATAAACCTCAAGTGAGTTACAAATGTCAAAGAGGCACAAAACTTCAAAAAGTACAGAAATAAGAAATATTTCAGAGTGTGTTTAATGAAACTAATCATCACATCAATTTATTAAAGTATCACTTTTAACTCATATTTAAAATACCATTTCAATTTCTGAAGTGTCCAATGGAAATATGTTCTTTTAAGTTTATTCATTTATTTTGGGACAGAGAGAGAGAGAGAGAGCATGAACAGGGAAGGGACAGAAAGAGAGAGAGAGAGAGAGAGAGAGAGAGAGAGAGAGAGAGAATCCCAAGCAGGCTCTGTGCTAACATGTGGGGGTTCAAACTCACAAACATGAGAGCATGACCTCAGGCAAAACCAAGAGTCAGATGTTTAACTGACTGAGCCACCCAGGAGCCCTGGAAATATATTTTTTAAAGTCCTGTGAGGTTACTTCACTGGTCAGCAGTGTCATGTAGCCAGCCCTGTCCCCTCACACCCCGTTATTTGTATCCTTATCTCTGCTGTGCAATACTGTATGAGCTAGATCTTTTTATACAAGGCAGGTCCCATGAACATTGAAAAGGCCTTAGGAGAAGGGAAGTTTCTGGAGGTAGCCCAGGGGGAACCTGGTCAAGGGGAACCTGGATACAGCGTCCAGTGCTCAACTGAGCATCATTATGAGTGTGGACTCTGGCAACAGCATGTCCTCCTTCATCAGTGCACCATGGGGAATCGGGCATGAGGATGAGGCCTTGGCTCCTCCTGGGGTGGTGAGGACCACCCAGATTCACACATGCTACTCTTTCTCCCTCTTTCCCGGTGTGGTGCTGTGGGACCCCCCCCCCCCCCCCCCAGCACAGGGGCTGCCACCCAAAGCCTGGAGAACTATCTGGAGGAGATGCCATTTAGCAAGTATCATCATTGCATCCACACAGTTCACATGAATCTCGGAAGCTTGCCAAAACCTTTCAGGGCCTGAGAGAGGTTCTACACTGTCTGGACCACGCTGGAGAGGGACCCGAGCACACATGCCCTTGGGGAGAAACAACTCCTGCAGAGGATTCTCCAAGTATGGAGAATATCCAGGAAACTCTCCAGAATGAGTGGGTGTGTGAACACAACACATTCCTGGTCTTTAGCCTTGACCCCTTATTGCATGACTTCCCAGAGCTTAAGGACACCTTGCATAGGGATTTCTCTGACATTGGGTGCCATTTCCCTTAGAAAACCTGTCCCACATCTGTGAGAAGATCATTAAAGACAAGGAAACCTCCTTGCAGAAGAGAACAGCCTTACTGTGTCTTCAGGACCCTTGACATCCAGGATGAAGATGATTTGGAGTCGTTTCTGAACGCCTAGTGTTCACTCTTTGGTATGGATGATGAATCTCTCTAGCAGGTGGCCTAGAGAATGGGGGATGCCTGTGGAGGAGTACAGAGCCTTCATGAAGTACCTGGATGTGTACACTCGCCATAAAGTGAACTGGAGACTGACTTTCATGACTTGTTCAGTTATGAAGCATTCCTTAGCCTTCCTTAACTACATCCATTTCTTCGGTGACTATGTCATTCTCCGTTTCAGGTAGAGGTAGCAAAGATGCATCCCTGAGTTAGATACTAGAGAAATGAAGACCATCCGGAGGAATCCTTTCCTCCTGTGAAGCTGGCTTCGGACTTGTCCAATAGGCTCATTCTCAAGTGGAAGTCAGGCTGCTTTGGCGTCTTCTTCTCAGTAGGATACCTTTTTTCTCCACCAGAAATGAAGAGATTCAGCTGAACTTTTTTTTCTATTTCTAAAAGTGTTAGTTCCCTGAAAGGAATTTTTAAAATTGCCTATCTTCCAGCCCGATTCCTAATGTACTATTCCTTTGAAGAATAAATACTTGTTAAAATCATTAAATAAGTTTTCTGGCTTCAGAAAAAAAAAAAGTCATGTGCATGATCACTGTGTTCGTTTGCTTGGGCCTCCATAACAAAGAACCACAGGCTCTGTGGTTTCAACAACAGAAATGTATTTTCTCACTGTTCTGGAGGCTGGAAGTCTAAGATCAAGGTGTCAACATGTTTAGTTTCTCTTTAGACCTCTACGCTTGGCTTGTAGACGGTGACCTCCTCACTACATCCTCAAGTGACCTTTTTTCTGTGTGCACACATCCCTGGTGTCTCTCCTACTTTATAAGGACATCAATCATATTGCGTTAGGATCCCACCCTTAGGACATCATTTAACCTTAATCACCTCTTTGAAGGTCTGATCTCTGTGTACAGTCACATTGGGGGTTAGGGCTTTAATATATGAATTTTAGGGAGATACAATTCAGCCCATTAACAATTACATCAAGTTAGTCTTGTTACAACTGTTTAAAGTCAATACCAGTACTAAAAGTAGTTAATAAGCTAATAATATAACAGTAGAATAGTTAGTAATATAGCACTCATTATGTATCAAGAACTCTTCTATATGCTTTACAAATATTAACTTATTTTTAAAGTCCTGTTATGTAGGTACTATCATGTCCCCCCACTTTACAGATGAGAAAATTGAGGCACAGAAAGCTTAAATAAAAAAGTAGACGTAGGGTTGCCAGTTAAGTGCAGGATTCCCAGTTTGATTTGAATTTCAGATTTACACCAAGTAACTTTGTAGTGTGTTCCAAATACTGCATATGACATGCTTCTACTAAAACAGTGCATGCTGTTGATCTGAAATTCAAATTCAACTGGGCATCCTTTTTTTTTCTTTTTTTTTTTTTTTTTTTTTTTGCTAAATCTTGTAACCCTAATTAGAGGCAAGATGCATTTTCTATTATACTAAAGCAGTGGATTTTAAATTCCATTCAAGAGTTCCTGAAACATTCTGGAAATATAATAGGAAGTTGCCAAAAGGGCAAAAAAGAACGTGAACGGTCAGATCCCCCTCCTTTCAAATACAGCAACTCCCTTTTAATCTCCTTTATACACTGAGATTTTCTATAAAATTTTTTGAGAAAAAAAATATTCCATTCACTTAAAAAGTAAGTTTGCAAAGTCACTGCTTTTCTGGTAAAGCCAGCATAGCTTTTGACATTTTAGGGGATTTTTTGTTTGTTTGTTTGTTTGGTTGGTTGGTTGGCTGTTTGGCTGATGTGGGGCCTTCATTTTTTTGTCCAAAACTTTTACCTTTGTCTTTTTCAACCTTGATGTTCTCTCTCTCTCTCTCTCTCTCTCTCTCTCTCTCCCTGCAAAGAACCCCCCGAGATTGGTCATTTGTTTAGAGGACTCTAAAAGAAGGATTTGCAGCTCTAGTGTTAAGGCCTACAGGCTGCCCCAGTTTATGCTAAGTTAAATGTGAGCCCAACATCATCCACACTTTTACATATTATCCACAGCTGCTCCGGGGTTAGAAAGGTAGAGTTGAGTAGTAAAGAGGCCGTATGTCCCAAAAAGACAAAAATATTTACTCTCAAGTCCTTAATGAAAAAACTTTGCCAATCCCCAATCTGTAAGAATCTGTTTCTGATGGCTATGGTTTAGAAATAAGGGGTTGTGAAGATTGTTCTGAGTTTAGAAGAGGTAAGATTAACTGGGCAGAGTGATTTTCTGTCATAACTTTTAATTACTTTATGTCACTTGGAAAAATTGTCTCATAAAACAGCATAGCTTTCAGACCAAGTGTTTCTGTGGAGATTCAGTCACATGGATTGTTGCTGGTAATGACCTGTAATTCTGGAGAGATGAAATAGAGAGGAAGTTTTAACTGGGACAAAGTCTATCAATATTTTCTGCACTCTTTTCAAAAATGAACCAAGAAGCAGAAACCCGATAATTTTTTTAACATCTTTTTATTGAGGTATAATTGGCATACGACGTATTAGTTTCAGGCGTGCAACATATAATGATTCGGTATTTGAACATATTACAAAATGACCACCACAGTAAGTCTCGTTAACACCTGTCACCATACATAGTTACATATGTTTTTTCTTGTGATGACAACTTGTAAGATTTACTCTCTTAGCAACTTTCAAATATATAAGACAGTATTGTTAACCATGGCCACCATGCTGTACATTATATCCCTATGACTTAGTTTCTAGTTATTTTATAACTAGAAACGTGTACCTCTTAACTCTCTTCATCCATTTAACCCACCACCCATGCCCCACCTCTGGCAAGCGCCTATCTAGGAGCTTGGTTGTCTTGTTTTGTCTTTAAGATAAGATTCCAAAGATACGTAAGATGACATGGTATTTGTCTTTCTCTGTCTGACTTCATGCAGCATAATGGCTCCAAGATCTATTCATATTGTCACAAATGGTAAGGTTTCGTTCTTTTCTTATGGCTGAATGATGTTCCATTGTGTAAATATGTATATGTAAATAAATATATGGAAAACAATGTGGGCATATAATATATTGCCACAACTTACATACTCTATACTGTTTTTCATCGTGATTGCACCAATTTACATTCCCATCAACGGTGCAGAAGGGTTCCTTTTTCTCCACATCCTTGCCAACATTTGGTATCTCTTGTCTTTCTGATTTTAGTCATTCTAACAGATGTGAGCTGCTATCTCATTGTGATTTCGACTTGCATTTCCACGATGATCAATCATGTTAGGCATTTTTTCATGTACTTTCTAGCCATTTGTATGTCTTCTTTTTTTTACAGTTTTTTAAAAATGTTTATTCATTTCTGAGAGACAGAGGGAGGCAGAGCACAGGTGGGGGAGGGGCAGAGAGAGAGGGAGACACAGAATCTGAAGCAGGTTCCAGGCTCCCAGCTGTCAGCTCAGAGCAGGACGCAGGGCTTGAACCCATGAAACACGAGATCATGAACTGAGCAGAAGTCGGATGCTTAACCAACTGAGCCACCCAGGCACCCCCATTTGTATGTCTTCTTTGGAAAAATGTCTATTTTGATCCTCTTCCCATTTCTTAATTGGATTGGTTTTTGGTTTTTTGGTTTTTGTTTTTTTGCTATTGAGTTATATGTGTTCTTTTTATGCTTTGAATATTAAGTCCTTATCAGATATATGATTTGCAGATATTTTCTCCCATTTAGTAGGGTGTCTTTTCATTTTGTTGATGGCTTCCTTTGCTGTGCAGAGGCTTTTTATGTTTAGTTTGATGAGGGCCGCTTGTTTGTTTTAATTTGCCTTTGCTTTTGGTATCAAATCCCAAAGTTCATTGCCAAGATAATGTCAAGGAGCTTGCCACCTATGTTTTCTTTTAATTTTATACTTGCAGGTCTTACAAATCTTTAATCCATTTGGAGTTAATCTAGGGATATGATGTGAGATAGTGGTCCAAAGAAACCTATAATTTTTTCTTTGATTCCAGATCACTCTCTGAGTCAGTTCTCCAACAAATCACAATAATCAGCAACATTAGAATTCCAGACAAGGCATTCAAGGCTGCTGGATGCTTACAATAATCTAAAAGGGTTTAGATTGATAATCCCAGGATTAGTATTGGAAATTTTAATAGAGTTGCCGTGTCTTTGAAGTCACATCTTAGCAACACCCCAGTCTTCTTTCATGGAAAGTTTTCCATAAACACATTATCCACCACTTGACCCTGGAGAACTCAGTTCATCATTTGCTGCTTCATTTAGCATTTTAAACGGTTATTTTCTGCAGCTTCCAAGATTCACCCTGAATAATCAATAGCCATAATTATTCTAGGGCCATGAGGAACTCAGGGAGAGTAAAACCACCTAGAAAATTTTCTTCTCTGAAGTTGAACTCTATACTTAATACTACAACAATCAGATGGCTGATCTAGCTGGTATGTTTATCAATGGTATTACTTTTTCTTGCCTTTTGTTTATTTATACTTTCTTGTGATGTGGCTTATTTGTGATTAAAAGACATTAGAGTTTCCAAACAAATTAAGAAAATATTTTAAAAGAAGGATGCCATGATATAATTTAATTTAAAAATTACATGAAAAGACAGATATGGTCATATTTGTAGAAACATCCATTTTGTACTATTACCATGGTTTGGATTTCCTTCTCTTTGAAACTGGAAAAGAGTTTCCACAAACACTTATTATAAATGAGAAGACAATGACTTTACATCATTTATGATGTCCACAGAAATAAGTTAGATACTGTCTTCCTAGGAATGAGACTTCTCTTGATCAAAACAAGGATCTGTCATTTTAGGGACTTTCTGAATTTGTAAAAAAAAAAAAAATGTTTTAAACAGACGGGGTAGTTAGGGAGGCCAATGTGAGGCACCTTGTTTGATTGACATTACCTATAGTAACCTCAGTTGCGTCTATCTTTGTGATTCATTTGGGATTGGTATTGATCCAAAGATACCTTCTCAAGATGAGGCAAATTGATCCATGTTCATGGCTTAAAGAATAATTTCCCTAAAAGGCCACAGTAAGATGCAGGTAGATTTCCAAGCAGAAGTTGAGAAGGAGTTGCCCCAGGGGATACACCAGGAGGCTGGGTGTTTTCCAGGCAGAATGAGTTTCTACTTTCTTCTAATAGTTATGGCAAGAAATGATTGACTTGTGAGAATCTACACTGAAAGTAGGAAGATAGGGACATCCAAATACCCAGACACAGCCTTCGTCAAGCCAGTAAACTACTCTAAAGATAGAAGAGAAAGGCTCAAAATTATCCTAAGATGCTAGTGCTCACAGCTGTTACATACAGTTGTGTGATTTGTGTATTGCACAATGGCACCCAGGCAAGGGAGCGGATATGGCCTGGACTGTAATATGTACTGCTGTCTGCCCAGAAGGACAACCTTTTCCTAATTTTACATACTATTTAAGAGACCCTCCAGCCCTCAGTAACACATTCTGAAACCCCCAGTTGAGAATCCTTCATTGGGACTGTGGTATTACAGCTGTGTGTGCCAGAGTAATCTTTTTTCATTAATTTTTTGCTCTTTTGTTCATTGTGAAAGAATAATTCCTTCATTCATTAAACAAAATGTGGATACCAAGGGCTGGGAATATCATATTGGGGTAGATTGATTATATTAGTGGTCTCGCTACCACACCCTCCCCTGTGTCTGTTTCTATTGCTATATAACTTTGCATCTGCTTTGTCCCCTGGCTTTGTCAATGTGGTTTGCTTTGGCCAATGAAATGTTAGCAACCATGAAATAATGAGAAACTTATAAAGAATTTCTTCACTGGGGCCTGTTCTCACTGTTGCACCCCTACCACTGCCTTGTGAGCAAGCCGTTAGCCCAGTCATCCGAATCGTCATAAGTGATAGCCAGCCACTGGCCAGAGGTATACCAACTAAAGACAGAAGAAATGCACCACCAAGAATAGCCTGAATTGCTAACATGCAAATGCATGAAAATAAATGTTATTTGTTTAGCACAAGTTTTTTTGGCTATTTGTCATACGGTTTTATTGTGGCAATAGATCACAGACACACATAGTAAACATGACAGATAAGATCTCTGCTTTCCTGAGTTTACATTCTAGTGGGTCAAAGAGACAATGAGTGAATGAATGAATGAATGAATGAACAAATGGACTAGAAAAAAAATCCTGATGGTAAGTGATATCAGAGAATTATATTAAAAGCAGAGTGGGAAGGTAGGACTAGTTAGGGCCTGCATAGCTGCTTTACTTTGACCTTTTTATGGAGGTGACATTTAGGTTAAAGTCTGAATGAAAAGAGTCAGCAAAAGATCAGGAAAAATAGCTTTCTGGACAGAAGGACTAGCTAGCTAGAGAAAAAGCCACAGGGCTTGGTATATGGGGAGTGAGGGAAAGACATGCACAAAATAAGACCAGAAAGAAGACGGGCCAGATTACAAGATGCTTTGTAAACCAACAAGGAGATGAGCTTTCATTAAAGTGCCTTGGGAATGCCTTTCATTTTCATCTTTAAAAAAAAATTACTCTGGTTTCCTTAAGGAACGTGAATTCTGAAAAACAAGATTGGAAATAAGCAGTTAGGAGGTTGTATTAGTCATCAGGTAGAAGATGATGACAGCTTGTTCCAGAACAGAGAAAGGTTGACATATAAGATATAAACTGTGAATATGGAGTAGGTAGAACATGGGGGTGGGTTAGAGGTTGTTAAAGGGAGAGAGGTACAAGAAAAAGAAACTCAAACCTAGATGTTTCCATTTGAATAACTGGGTAAACACTAATACCCTTTATTGGGAAGAACTGGGCTGGTTTAAGAGGAAAATCAAAGAATTCTAGTCTGACCATATTAAGTTCAAGATGCCTATTAGAAATCTAAGTAGACATGTAAAAAAAAAAATGTGTGGGTCACGTGAGTCCAGAGGTCCAGAAAACAAAGTAGGCTATGGATATAGAAGGGGGTTAGAAATATGGGAATGGATGGAGTCATCTAAGAAGAATGTATTGAGGCAGAAGGGAAGAGGACTGGTACTGATCTCTGGGGGATTTTAACCTATAGAAATCATGAAGAGATGCTAGGGGCGCCTGGCTGGCTCAGTTGTAAGAGGATATGACTCTTGATCTCGGTGTTGTGAGTTTGAGCCCCATGCTGGGTGTAGAGATTACTTAAATAAATAAAAACTTAAAAAACAAAAAAACAGAAGAGGAAGATATGCCAGCAAAGAAGGCTGAAAAAGAGAGGCAAATATGGGAAGCAAGGGTCAAGAGAGTGCTATGGCATGGGAAACCAGAAAAACCAGTTGTTAACAGTGCAATGGTGCTGAGAAGCCAAGTTCAGGATCAGAGGAGTCTGGATTTGGCAACCTGGAGTCAGTGGTAGCCTTGACAAGAGCAATATTCCATGGAATGTGGGGCAAGTGTGGACTCGGTGTGAAGGTTAAATGAGTTCAATGAGGGGATACAATGAACCACTCTTCCACAAAGGGGAGACACTGTAGAGGTATCGTACAATAGCTAGAGGATGATAGGGGATTGTTTTGGGTTGAATTGTGCCCTCCAAAAAGTCATGTTGAAGTCTGAACTCCTAATTCCTGTGAACGTGAACTTATTTAGAAATGAGGGTTTGCAGATGTAATTAGTTAAAATGAGATCATACTGGGGGCACCTGGGTGGCTCAGTCAGTTGAGCATCTGACTTCGGCTCAGGTCATGATCTCACAGTCCATGAGTTCGAGCCCCGCATAGGGCTCCGTGCTGACAGCTCAGGGCCTGGAGCCTACTTCGGATTCTGTGTCTCCCTCTTTCTCTGCTCCTCGCCTGCTCACACTCTGCCTCTATCTCAAAAATATATAAAGATTTAAAAAAATGTTTTAATAAAAAAATTTAAAAAAAAAAGATGAGATCATACTGAAGTAAGGTGAGCTCTTACTCCAGTATGATTGGTATCTTTTAAGAAAAGGGAAAGAACAATCAACAAAACAAAAAGACAACCTACTGAATGAAAGAAGATATTTGCAAATGATACATCTAATAAAGAGTTAGTATCCAAAATATGTAAAGAACCTATACAACTCAACACCAAAAAAAAAAAAAAACCCAAAATAATTCAGTTAAAAATGGGCAGAAGACATGAACATGCATTTTTCCAAAGAAGACATACAGATGGCCAACAGACACATGAAGAGATGCTCAACATCACTCATCATCAGGTAAATGTAAATCAAAACCACAATATCACCTCACACCTGTCAGAATGGCTAAAATAAAAACCGGAAGAAACAACAAAGTGTTGCCAAGGATGTGGAGGAAAAGGAGCACTCATGCACTGTTGGTAGGAATGCAACTGGTGCAGCCACCATGGAAAACAATATGGAGCTTACTCAAAAAGTTAACAAAATTACCATATGATCCAGTCATTCCACTTCTGGGTATTTACTCAAAGAATATGAAAACACAAATTCAAAAAGATGTATGCACCCCTGTATTTATAGCAGCATTATTTATAAGAGCCAAGTTATAAAAGCAGCCCAAGTGTCCATGATAGATGAATGGATAAAGAAGATGTGGCATATATACACAATGGAATATTCCTCAGCCATCAAAAAGACTGAAATCTTTCCATTTGCAACAAGATGGAAGGATCTAGAGGGTATAAGGCTAAGCGAAATACGTTAGAGAAAGGCAAATACCATATGATTTCACTCATGTGTTATTTAGAAAACAAAACAAACGAACAGAGAAAAGAAGACAAACCAAAAAACAGACTCTTAACTATAGAGAACAGTTGGTCACCAGAGATGAGGTAGGTGGGGGGGGGGGGGGGAATGGGTGAAATAGGTAAAGGGGATTAAGAGTACGCTTATCAGGGTACCTGGGTGTCTCAGTCGGTTAAACATGTGACTTCAGCTCAGGTCAGGATCTTGCAGCTTGTGGGTTTGAGCCCTGCATGGGGCTCTCTGTTGTCAGCACAGAGCCTACTTCAGATCCTGTCTCCCTCTCTCTGTGCCCCTCCCCCACCTCTCAAAAATAAATGAACATTTAAAAAAAAGAGTACGCTTTTTACTGGGGTGCCTGGGTGGCTCAGTTGGTTGAATGTCTGATTTTACCTCAGGTCATGATCCCAGGGTCATGGGAGTGAGCCCTGCATTGGCTCTATGCTAAGCATTGAGCCTGCTTAAAATTCTCCCTCTCTCTCTCTCTCTCTCTCTCTGCCCCTCTCCCCCACCCTCATGCTCTCTCTGTCTCTACAATATAAAACAATAAAAAATTAAAAAAGAGTACACTTATCATGATGAGCACGGAGTGCTATATAGAATTACTGAATCACTATATTGACACCTGAAACTAATATAACACTGTGTGTTAACTATATTGGAATTCGAATTTTTTAAATAAATACAAATAAAAAATTAAAAAAGGAGAAGAGACGAGGACAGGCACACACTGGGGAGAATGCCATGTGACAACAGAAGCAGAGACTGGACTTCTGTTACCACAAGCCCACAAACACCTGGGGCTACCAGAAGCTGGGGAAAGCAAGGAAGTAGTCTCCCCTAGAGCCCTTGAAGGGAGCACAGCCTTCCCAACACTTGGATTTCAGGCTTCTGGCTTCCAGAAACATGAGAGAATACATTTCTGTTGTTCAAAGCCACCCCATTTGTGGTACTTTGTTGTAATAGTTCTGGGAAACAAATACAGTCGTTCCAGGAGAACATGTTTGTTAAGATAAATTGCTCTGAAGAGACTAATCCTGTAAAGAGGGAGAAATCAGTGATGCAGAAGAAAAAAAAAAAAAGACTCAATTTCAGGAGTCGAGTTTTTAAGGAAGGGAAGACAAGAGATCCAGAAGACGTGGGATCTCCTCGGTAGGAGGAGAGGAGGCCAAGGGAGTGGGTGCCAGTGCCTTGCAAATTTGGAAATAGCAAGATGTGAGAGTTGTGGTTGGCTGCTTTTTTTTTCTCTCACAGGAATCTGAAGCAGGTTATCGGCTGAGGGGGTGGAGATGCATGGTGTGTGGTGGTGGGAAGGGAATGGGGGAGGAGGCTTGAGGAGAGAGAGAAAAAGATATGGAGCAGTTGTTTTGGAAATCAGGAAATTGAACAGTCTTGGAAAGCATTAAAGTATTCCAGACCCATTTGAGTTCTGTGGCCTTAACTTTGAAGTAAGACCAGTCAGCGTGATTGTACATTTTCCTCACAAACATTCTGCGGTTCTGGTCTGGTGTGGATTGGGCAGGTATTTAGCTTAAAGGGAGGTTTTGTGTTGGGTTATTTTCTTTCTTTCTTTCTTTCTTTCTTTCTTTCTTTCTTTCTTTCGCCAGGTGAGTATGAAGCACCAATTAAAATAGCTCACAAGGGAGTGGCTTTAAGAATCCACCAAAGGGAAGGATTTATTGTGGACTGGAGATTTTTTGTGAGAGGTCAAAGAGCAGCTGAAGTGGAGTCCTGGAGTACTATTCCCGGGAGTATCCACCAGAGATGGCCTGTGTTCCTTTTTCTCAGACCCAGGCCAGGCTATAGAGAAGCTGCTGGGAGAAAAACAATCTCATCCTGGCTTTTATAAAAGGAAGGGGGAGGGGACACAGAGGCAGATTCTTGGGGTTGGGAGAAGCAGAAGGAAGGGAAGAAGGAGGAGATTCCCCTAGAGTGGACAGCAAATGGAGGTCTGGAGGCCCCCACTACTGAGGATCCAAGATGGAGACTTGAGAAGCAGAACCTCCAGGCAGCAGCTGTAAGGGCATCTAGGAGGCATTCTGTGGGCTCTGGAGTCCTAAGCCCCAGCAGAGGTCCATCATCTCAGAATGTAGGGCTCCCAGTGCTCTCAGTTTCCAAACAGGCTCAGACAGTGGGCCAACCAATGTGGAAAGAGGAAGGGAGGGACTTCACCCTGAGGTCTGAGACCTGAGACCTCCCCTCCTCCTTACTACCGATTTGCTGTGCCCTTGTAGCTGAGGCTGAGCGTGACGGCCCTTGCATTGACAGATGAATGTGCAGCAGCTCAGTGTCACAGGGACCCAAGGTCAGGCAATTCAATTTCTAAGAAAATCAAGAAAGGTGCCATATGAATCTCAAGAACACTATGCTGTGTGAAGGCAGTCAGACATTTATATGAAGTTCAAAAACAAGGAAATCCACAGTGATAGAGATCAGAACAGAGGTTTTCTCTGGGGCTTGAGGTGGAAAGCAAATGAGTAAAAAGGGGCATGAGGGGATATTCTAGGGTGATAGCAACGTTCTTGTCTGAATCCAGGTGATGGTTACACCAAACAATCCGCCCAATATTTGTCTATTTCACTGTATGTAAATTATGTCTCGACAAGGTAGTGACTTGGAGCTCCCATAGCATCCCATGAAGAAAAGAAGGAAAAATGAGAGGAAGAAAAGAAGAAAATAAGGGTGAAACCAGTTGCTTACTTCAGGCTGCCCATACCCACTGCACATTTGCTACCTCTCTGTTCCTCAAAGTTTTATTGAGCACCTACTCTGTGCCAGGTGGCTAGAGAGCAAAAGAATGGAAACAAAAGGTTAAATACACAGAGCTCAGGGGCACCTGGGTGGCTCAGCCAGTTAAGCGTCCGACTTTGGCTAAGGTCATGATCTCACAGTTCGTGGGTTTGAGCCCTGCGTCGAGCTCTGTGCTGACAGCTCAGAGCCTGGAGCCTGCTTCGGATTCTGTCTCCCTCTCTCTCTGCCCTTCCCCTGCTCATGCTCTCTCTCTCTCTCTCTCTCTCTCTCTCTCTTTCTCTCTCTCTCAAAAATAAACAATCATTAAAAAAATGTTTAATAAAAAAAACACACACAGAGCTCAGACCTGGACGAGATTACTTCTGCCTGGCATGAAGGAGCTCTTGGGAAGGTCTGAAAAGGCAGCAAAGGGACACATGGACTGGAAAGACCAGGGATTCTGAGACCTGAACCCACCTGTGCTGACACTTCTTTTTCTCCTCAAAAACCTAAACACAAAACCACAGCCTGGAAACCCAAGATTTCCTGCCACAATCATCGTGGAAGGTGCTTGTGACTAATGTTGATGAAATGCTAAGCTTAGGAAGCCATTCTGAAGGAAACATGCTTCTCTGAGCCCCAACAGGCAGCACTCCCCATCCCAGGGCCATTGTCATGGGCTTCTTCACAGGTTACTGAGTTTCCCAGTTTTCCCTGGTGAGCTGGAGCAGAGGGAGAAGGAAACACCCTCAGCCACACTGTTCCCTTCAGGAAACATGGGACAAAGTGCTGCCCTGTGGAGACTTGGGAGAGTGACATTTCCTCAGGCTGAATGACATCATGAGGTGATTTTTCCAAAACACTGGGTTAAATTGGGCCTGATTGTTTATCTTCTTCAGCATTTCACAGGAAAAAACATGCTTCAGAACTTGATATCAATAAAAAGAGCATTTGAGACTATGATAAACATTGATAGACATTTCTCTGAGATAGCAGAAAACAGCAACACCACACATTTAAAATGGCGATGCACACAACATTCCATATAGCCATTTCTCAGCCCATGTACTCAGAGGCCAAATAATGTCAATTCTGCTTCTCAGCATTTTGCTCTCGAAAAAGAACACAGGACCCATCATTTCCTGTGCATTTTAAATGAAAACTTCCCAGGATGCCATTCGTCGTGAGTTTAGAAGTAAAGTTTAAATGTGTTTTGTAAGACAGCATTTCAATGATGCTCTATAATCTTTCCCTCTGTCCAAATTAATTAGAGATGTATTGAGACAGTGGTTCTCAAAGTATGTTTCCTGGGCCAGCAGCATCAGCATCAACTGGGAACTTGTTAAAAATGGAGAATATCCTGGGGCACCTGGGTGGCTCAGTCGGTTAAGCATCTGACTCTTGATTTCAGCTCAGGTCCTGAGCTCATGGTTTGTGGGGATTGAGCCCCATGTCAGGCTCTGTGCTGGCAGCTCAGAGCCTGCTTGGGATTCTGTCTCTCCCTCTCGCTCTCTGCCCCTCCCCCATTCTCTCCATGCACTCTATCTCTCAAAATAAATAAATAAACTTTTTTTAAAAAAGGAGGTTATCTGACTCCACCCCAGACCTACTTAATTGGAAACTCTCAGGGTGTACTCAATAATCTGCTTTAACAAGCTGACACATGCTCAAGTTTGAGAAATACTATTTTGAGGAAATCAGAAGCAAGGCTTGCTCTGATAGCAGTTCAAAATTAAATTAATCTCCTATTAAAGACTTCCAAAGTAACAGTGACTTCAACAAGGAAGTTCATTCCACCAACATACAAAAGAAGTTCAGAGGTAGATGTTCTGGCTAGTATGAAGACTCTGTGGTGTCAGATGAAACCTAGGTTCTTTCTATTTTTCTACTCTGCCATCTTTAGTGTATGGTTTTCAATCTCCACATGTCTTCATGGTTCAAAATGGCTGCTGGAGCTCCAAATATTACACCTCTATTCCAGGCAAGAAGAGAAAGGGGGACAGAAGTAGGGTCCACCCTAGCTGTTTGTATCCACCTAAAGAAATTGTTCCGGGGCACCTGGGTGGTTCAGTCAGTTAAGCGTCCGACTTCGGCTCAGGTCATGATCTCACGGTCCGTGAGTTCAAGCCCCGCATCCAGCTCTGTGCTGACAGCTCAGAGCCTAGAGCCTGCTTCAGATTCTGTGTCCCTCTCTCTCTCTGCCCCTCCCCTGCTCATGCTCTGTCTCTCTCTGTCTCAAAAATAAATAAAAACATTTAAAAAAAAAGAAGAAATTGTTCCACAAGTCCCACCCACCAGTTCCCACTTATATCTTTTGACCACTCATAGTTAAGAGAGGTTGGGAATACAGTCTTTTGCTTAGATTAAAATTACAGTTATTGAGAGGCAATTTACTTTTTCCGCCACCACAGTTCCAGACCCAGTACCATATAAATACACACAATTTCAAATATAAAGTGGGGTCAAACCTTTATATCCCAAAGAAAGATCAAATATGATCATGACTGCATTTTTATGAATTTTGTGAAAGAATTTTAAATCATATGGTTGGAATCCCATAGATTGCTTTATTCAAGCTTTTTATTTCACAGATAAACAAATTATGGCCCCAAATGTGGACTTTCATGTCTATGCTCCTAGTCAGACAGAGCTGACTAGGAGTAAACCTCAGGGTATTAAAACTTGGGGGAGGTTGTAATAGATCTGTGGTGGTAAATTGGTAAATTTTACATGTCAACTTGACCTGATCATGGGGTATCCAGATACTAGGTTCAACATTATTCTGGATGTGTCTGTGAGGGTGTTTCTGGATGAGATTAACATTTGAACTGGTAGACTGAGAAGGAAGATTGTTCTCCCAATGAAAACGGGCCTGAATAGAATATAAGGCTGAGGAAGAAAGAATTCTCTCTCTTTGCCTGACTGTCATCAAGCTGGGACATTGGTCTACTGCCCTCAGACTTGGGCTCCCAATGGGACCATGGGCTTTCCTGGGTCCCAGGCCCTCGGACTCAGACTGGAGCTTTCCTGGGTCTCCAGCTTGGACTTCTCAGCCAACATAACTGCATGAACCAATTCCGTATAGTTATCTATCTATCTATCTATCTATCTCTCATCTATCTATCTCCTATTGGTCCTGTTTCTGTGGAGAACCCAGACTGATTCAAAATCCAAGGCTTCCCAAAAGGTGTTGTGAAGCAGTGATCTCATGAGAGAACCCATGGAAAAAGAACTCTCCGACCAAGTGTTATTACTTATTAGTCAACAGAGCAAAGAACCTGGATCTATGATTAAAAAACAAAACAAAACAAAACAAAACAAAACAAAAATGCTGCTCTTCCCAGAAAGGACATCTACATGTGCAACAAACATACTGTTTCTCACTTAGAGTTAGTTCTTGGAACAATAAAAAATAAAACTGTTGCATTGGGAGTAAATTTTACTGTAAATCTCAGAACTATTTCTGAATAATAGGTCTGCTTTGACTCTTTCAGGCTCCGTTCGTGGAATGTAAACAAAGAGTTATGGCACCTGCAATCCCAGCTTGGGGAGTGGAAAAGGCACAGAGAGGAGAACTGGGTGGGATAGAAATGATGGGAGTAAAGAGAAGTACTGTGTCTGCCTTCCAGATAATTTTGATATAAGAACCCTGATTAAGTTTTGCACTAATGAAGTCCATTGCCAGATTGTGTACAGTCTGAAAGTAGGCCACTTTCCCCAACACCCAGTCACTCAAGGTGATTACAAGATGATTGCAATCTCCATGTCTAATGGCCACTTGACACTGAAGGGTGACTTCCTGCATGGTAGGCAGTGACTGTGCTCACTGGATGTTGGTTCACTCCCTTCCTTACTGTGGACTCTTGCCAAGGCAGCTGCAGCTCTCTGACAGCTGTTTAAATAATCAGCTAGAATGATAAGGCCAGGGCTGCTCTTTTGTTATTTCCTTGGGCTTCTGTGCTCCGGAAAAAGCTCCCCTGGACTGATGGGTGTGGCCAGGGCAGGGCTGCGCAGAAATCAAAAGTGGGAAGGAAGGGAGCCACCCCAGGAACTTCACCTGAATGAGATGACAAGTGGGTGAGGTATTGGGTGGGAATCACCACGGTCCTTTGGGAATTTTGTTTTCAAGAGCAGAAACCAGTGGTTGTCCACCGTGCTCATGCCCAGTCACAGTTTAAAAGAAACAATGACAGTGATATATAAATCAAACAGAATACAATCTCTGAGGGAAAGAATGACATTATGGGGAATCAATGTTAGATACTGTCACGGATGGTGGGATGTTCTGGCCTACCCAGATCTCCTTACTTGGCTGCTACGAGGATTTGCTGCTAATGAAGAAGGTCCCTCTCTGCAGAGAATTGCCCTGGGATGAACAGAAACCAGCCTGCCCAGATGCACCAATGACTGCCTGACACTGGGAAGCAAAACGCCAGTGCTCTTGCCTCCAGTGAGACAACTCTGTGGTATGTTCATGCTCCAGAGTATCCTGTGAACCAAGCCAAAGTTGGGTTTTCCCTAAGGCCACATCCTTGCTCCAATCCTAACCCCTTCCTACTTCCCTTGCTTCCTGTCTCCTGAGAGGCCCTTCAATAAATCATACATACCCAAATCCTTGACTCAGGCTCTGCTTCAAGAGTACTCATCCTAAGACAGTCACTGAGTTCAGAGATCTTTTATGGAGCTATTCCAATTCCCTCCTGATTTAGGCAAAGACCTCCCATGAATTTTTGTTTCTGTTCTGTAGTCAGTACCCAGAGCTAAGAATTCAAAGAAAAAAGGGCACATGGGTGGTTCAGTTGGTCAAGCATTTGACTCTTGATTTCAGCTCAGGTCATGATCTCATGGTTAGTGAGATTGAGCCCCACATGGGGCTCCACAATGACAGCTCGGGGCCTGCTTGGAATTCTTTCTCTCACTCTGCATCCCCCCCACCCCGCCGCCGCCCCGCTCCTACCTCTTCTCATGTGCTCTATCTCTCTCAAAATAAATAAATAAAACTTAAAAAAAAAAGAATTCAGAGAAAGGTCTTCTCTTCCAATCACATTTCTGCATCCTTGTGTTTACCCTAATAATTAAAGCCTAAAATGGCCAGTGGTTTCTACAGGGTGGACAAGATTCTGGGAGATACAAAGCCATGGGGAATAAAAATACACTGCATCTTCCTGAAGCTTCAGTTCCATTCAGAGAATTGAGAGGTAAAAAGCAAGCAATTTTATATTAAGGTTAACATCAATAAACCATGAAATAGAGTGCAAAATTCATATGAATTTCTAAGATGAAACAAGAGACTTTAAAGAAATCATGAGTGTTCTGTGAGCTATGCTTGGTTCCGTCCAGAAAAGCCCTGCACAGTATCCAGAGAAATCTAAGGCATGTTTTTTCCAAATTGTGGCAGTAAGAGAACTGTAAGAGAGGGAGGCAGAAACCTACATTTTTTGAGACAAAATAAGAAGAGGTCCGAAGGCATCGTTTCTTAAAGCTCAGCTTCTGAAATTCTAATGTGCATAGAAATTACCCAGGGGTCCTGATTTAGCAGGACTGGGGGTAAGTTCCAAGTTTCTGCATTTCAGACAAGCTCCCAAGTGACACCCAAGTTGCTGATTCCTGACCAGTTTTTAATTTTTTTTTTCAGTTTATTTATTTATTTTGAGAGAGAGAGAGAGCAGGGGAGGGGCAGAGAGAGGGGGAGAGAGGGAGAATCCCAAGCAGGCTCCACATTGACAACACAGAGCCTGATGTGGGTCTCAAACCCATGCACCGCGAGATCGTGACCTGAGCCAAAACCAAGAGTCAGATGCTTAATGGACTAAGCCACCCAGGTGCCCCCCTGACCGCTTTTGGAATAGCGAGGCTTTAGAACCCAGCCTCTCACGTGCACTTCCACAGGATTCCAAAATATGGATTTTCCCAGCCTTGGAGGAAGGGGATGAGGATGGACAGGATGTGAACATCGTGCCCCAGAGTATCTGTCCTAATGCATCAGGGCAGTGACTGCCAGGTAAGAGGCTGGTGGGGTTACTGGTGCCAGCCCTGCCCCATTTTGGACCACGGAGCTGCAAGAGGGAATGGTTCTTGGACAAAGATCCCACTGGGCAAACACAGAGGTCAGTCTCCCAGTCATCCCCTGTGGGCAGAGCTGATGCTCGGTAGAGCTCAGAAAGACTGTCCAGTTGTTAAGATCTTGAAACACTTCCCTACCACATGGTAAACCACGAGTCCCCTTCACAGCCCCAGCTTTCCAAGCCTCTCTGATCCAGCTGCAGAAGTCCTGCCCCTCTGGCCCGTTTCAGACCTTCTCTCCAGAACCAGAGCTGGTTCACATGAAGCTTGCTAAATAATTAGCATATCACCCCTGCCTGCAGGAAAGGAATGGAAGGACACTACCATCTGAGTAATACATACTTCAATACGTACCTTTTTTTTTTAATTGACGTAAAATTCACGTAACATAAAGTTAACCATTAGTCAGATTGAAGTGCACATTTCAGGGGCATTTGGTACTTTCGCGCTGTGATACAACCACCACTTCTATCCAGTTCCAGGACATTTTCATCACCCCACCCCCATTAAGCAGCCAATCCCTATTCCCACCTCCACCCATCCTCTGGCAACCATTAATCTGCTTTCTTTCTCTATGGGTCTATCTCTTTGGGATGTGTCAGGTAAATAGAATCACAGGACATGGCCTTTTGTGCCTGACTGCTTTCTCTTAACATTTTCAAAGTCCATCCATGTTGTAGCATGTACCAGTATTCTTTTTTAAGGCTGAGTAATACTTCGTCATATGGCTAGACCTCATTTGTTTATCCGTTCATCATGCGAGGGCTGTTTGGATTGTTTCAACCTTATGGCTCTTGTGAATTGGATAACACATTCTGGAATTCCCTTCCGGGGTCATTTTGATCAATGGGAGGAAAGAGAGTCCTGTCACCTGCTCGAATCAATCTTACATTTTAGACTTAGCCTGATTTAACTTTAGCTGGATTTAAACTTTGTTTAAAACAATTCTGTTCATGCTCGGCACGTGAAAATTTCTGAAGATTGGAATCCAATGTTCTGTGGGCACTGAAGGCAGTTCAAAAAGAAGAGCTCCAAAAATGTCAGAAGTAGTGGAATAAGAAGCCTGCATCCTGGTGGATCTGCTTGGCCCTGGCCTTGTTACATGATGGGTCCCTCTGATATTTACCATATTTAAAGGTCTCCTATAGCCATATCTCATGCATGCCTGCCTAAGTTAAGATCACCCTAAGTCAAAGTCTGAAACAAGAACATGAGGGCAACAAGTGCATCTGGAGTATGATTTCAACAAGCATGAACAAGGGGATGATGGAGTGAGACAGCAAATGAAGCCAGGGTAATAATGTAATTGATGAGCAGGTTACCACTTGGACACCTGGGACTCAGTCGTGTAAAGCCACTCCAGAATAATCCCCCTGAATGGTGAAGAAAATGAGGTATTTATCCACTAACTCCCATCTGTCATTGGTTGCAGATTGTTCCTGCGCCCTTAAAATCCCTGGATCATCCTTCTCTGGCCAAGGAAACCCTTCAGACCAACAGCAAAGCAGGTGCTTGAGATAAAAATCTATCTGCATGAATAGAAAGGGTCCCTCAGTTGGACAAAAAGGGTGAAGGAGATCGGGAGGTACAGGCTTCCAGTTATAGGATGAATAGATTACGGGAATAAAAGGCACAGCACAGGGAATATAGTCAGCGGTATTGCAATAATGTTGCATGGTGACGGGGGTGGCTACACTTGGGGTGAGCACCACACAACATATGAACTTGTAGAATCACTACATTGTATACCTAAAACTAATGTAACATTGTGTGTCAACTATACTCAACTGTTTTCAAAAAAGTGTCCCCCAAAGCTGCAGGGACCCCAGGAAGGGCACCAACAGGGCCTGCTGAAATGCTGAACTGTGGAACCCCCATGAGCATGAAGGAGGAGAGGAGGACACCATTCAGGCCATGGCAGCCTGGACCTGTCATCAAAGAATCGTCGTGGAAAAGGCAAGGCCCCTGCCAGGGAGAAGGAGCCTTCCAGGGAGAGATGTCTGAAGCAAAGGCACCCCGAAAACAACTATTTTTCATTCAGGCCTCACCACCAACCACCCCAGGGGACAGGCTACAAAAGAGAACTCTGTGGGCAAAGATGATGGTTCCATGAACGGGGCAGAAGAGGAATCCGTTGCACTCCTCACAAAGGCTTCTTTGTGGGGTGCGGGTGAGCTGAAAATGAAAGCGAGTTACTGTTTCCTGCTCTGGGGTTTCCTGAGAGCAGGGACTTAATTGGAAAAATGGGAGGAAATGTGATACCCTAGAATAAGGGGCAATGGATCACATGTTGACCTCCAAGCCCCTTGTTTTGTTACTCTAGTCCTCTGAAAGTGACCCAGAAAAGTTTTCCCTGACACTCGCATTCCCTGCTATCAGTTCAACATTGCTTTATTTCATGATATAAATTCAGTCACTTAAACGCACAATAGCACAATTAGCACAATTACCTTTTTTCTTCTTCCTTTTCTTCTTCCTTTTTTTTTTTTTTTTTTTTCATTTAAATCAGAAGTTCTCTGCATAGTTACCAAGCACAACCACAAGCAGGGCTTTGAAACTTTGTGTCTGTGCTGATGGACCCACAGCAGCCTATGGGAAGCCTACGAACCCCTTCTCAGTATAATGTTTTGGTTAAACAGTTTAACGGAGATTGAATTTCCATACCATAAAGTTCATACATCAAAAGTATACAATTCAATAGTTTTTAGTACAGTTATAGAGTTGCACAACCATCACTGGCATCTAAATTTAGAGCATTTTTCTTCACCCTAAAAAGAAACCTTGTATCTGTTTAGTAGCTACCCCCTAGATTCCCTTCCCCAGCCACTGGCCACCACCAATTCGCTTTCTGCGACTACAGATTTGCCTCTTCTGGATTTTTCATATAAGTGGAATCACTCTTGGGCGCTTGGGTGGCTCAGTCAGTTAAGCATCCAACTTCGGCTCAGGTCATGATCTCACGGTTCACGACTTCGAGCCCATCGTCGGGCTCTGTGCTGACAGCTCAGAGCCCGGAGCCTGCCTCAGATTCTGTGTCTCCCTGTCTCTGTGCCCCTCCCCACTCACACTCTGTCTCTCTGTCTCTGTCTCTCTCTCTCAAAAATAAAGAAACATTACAAAAATATTTTTAATAAAATAAAATAAATGGACTCACTTTTGTGATAAGTGGTCCTCTGTGATTCAGAACTTTGATGTAACATAATGTTGCAGCAGGTATCAGTACTTCATTCAGAATGATGTTTTAAATGTAAAAAGTTTTTTAAAAACATAGATTATAAAAGAAGATAATTTATTGAAATGGTTAAAATATTTTTAAGCAATGTGTGACTTATATTTTATTAATGCTGTAAACAACATCATGCCGTGGTAGGTACGATAACTACTGTGATTCCTAAGTAGTGAAGAATGTAAACACTATCTCAAGAGAGCAGCCACGACTATCGTGTGATAAGAAACTATCTGTGATGTCTGCTAGTGACCATGACACTGATTCTGCAAACACTGCTGCGGTCTGTTGCCTGCATTCCCAATCAAAGGAAGTACTACAATTCAGCTGAAAATTACCAAAGGGTGGGATGTCTTTCCCATCCGTGTGTAAGGATCCTCCTGAATTCTGTTCTTGGACTCAGGGTTGTGTGGACACCAGGTGAGGATGCCCTAGTAAGATCAAGAGCTGGACTGGGGTTGGGGTGGGGGGGGGTTCTGGGTGGCTCAATTGGTTAAGTGTCTGACACTTGGCTTTGGCTCAGGTCATGATCTCACAGTTCACAAGTACGAGCCCCGCGTTGCTGCTGATGGTGTGGAGGCTGCTTGGAATTCTCTCTCTCCGTCTCTCTCCCCCTCTCTCTGCCCCACCCCGAGACCCCGGCTCTAGTGCTCTGTCTCTTTCTGTCTCAAATAAATAAATAAAACTTAAAAAGAAAAAAGAGGGAGTGCTGGACTTGGAAGCCACGACAGGCACTCTGCTAGGTCAGAAACCTGCTTTAGCCACCTACCAGCTCCCAGCTCTGTGACCTGAGGCAAGCTACTTACTTAGCCTCCTCAGGCTTCAGGACTTATTTGCAAAATAGGGACAATAAAATGATTAAGAAAGTTAAATGAGGTAGTGTAACCATCTTGGAACAGTATGTGTTGTGTAGTAAGAGCTCAATGATAATTATCTATCTTCATTATTATTTGAGGTTCTACACCCTCGGCTGATCTTTGTCCTGAAGAGAAGCTCATTTGTAGAGGTAAACACAGAAGAAGGGAAAACTCCAGGTAATGCATTGTTAGCTGTGGTGTGACTGGAGGGTTCTCGGAGTGCATGCCATTTGAAATGTTTCTTGAAGGCTAAGTAAAGAGTTCACATGTCAGAGGAGAACAAGTTGGGGCATCTGGGTGGCTCAGTCAGTTAAGTGTCTGATTTTGGCTCAGGTCATGATCTCACGGTTTGTGAGTTCAAGCCCTGCGTCGGGCTCTGTGCTGACAGCTCCGAGCCTGGAGGCTGCTTCAGATTCTGTGTCTACCTCTCTCTCTGCCCCTAACCCACTCTTATTTTGTCTCTGTCTCTCTCAAAAATAAATAAACATTAAAAAACAAAAGAAGAGAGTAAGAAAGAAATTTTCAGCAGCAGAATGCATGTCCAAAGACATTGCTGTTTGAAAGAACATGCACTGATAAAAATTCTAAGTATTCAATTTTAAAATGTTAAACAGAGAAGGCTATGATTACATGTACACATTTCTTTGGGTCCATATTTTGGCAAATTCATATGGGCTGCTGCAAGCAGGAATTCCAGGGTGCTGTGGGCCCAGGTACAGACTGTGATCCATATAGAACTACAGAGCCCCACAATACAGTTTCTGGTTCTTCTCGTTGGAAGCCATTATTTCTATTGTAATTTTAAAAATAATTCTCTAGGGGCACCTGGGTGGCGCAGTCGGTTAAGCGTCCGACTTCAGCCAGGTCACGATCTCGCGGTCCGTGAGTTCGAGCCCCGCGTCGGGCTCTGGGCTGATGGCTCGGAGCCTGGAGCCTGTTTCCGATTCTGTGTCTCCCTCTCTCTCTGCCCCTCCCCCGTTCATGCTCTGTCTCTCTCTGTCCCAAAAATAAATAAATGTTGAAAAAAAAAATTAAAAAAAAAATAAAAAAAAATAAAAATAAAAAAAATAAAAAAAAAATAATTCTCTAACTTTTACACTAAAATACCATTGCCTCAATCAACTGTAACTTTCACAGAGCAAGTCTAGGTTGGGTTCATGACCCCATCCTCAGTGCAGAGCACAGTGATACATCCAGTAGGTGGTCAATAAATGGCAGAGAAGATTTGAAGGATCCCTTTCTGATATACTTAGATGCAGTGAGGGACTGGTTTTCAGCATATATTTGAGAAAAAATTAGAGCCCACAGAAGCAGGATAATAGGAACCCCTTGGATGGAGCCTCTTGGTCTCGAAGTGTGAAAGCTGCTAACAACTGAACCATTTCAAGCTTTGCCAGAGTGAAACTGTCCATTAAATGAGCAAATATGACCACCTTCTCAAGTCTGCACTCTCTCTTCTAAAAGCCACCTTTCCTCAGGGGCAGTGGCCTAGATGCTGCCATAAGGATGATGAGGGGCATGTCCATTACTTGCAGGGTCTCTATGATACCTTATCCCCTTTTGCCCTGAAAGTTTCACTATACAATGAGTGCTTACCATAAAGAGTGTTGTAGCCACAGAGGCAGCATGACTCACAGGAGAGAGAGCATCTTCATTTTGTTTCCCCATAATCAGAGCCTGAGACATGGGTGCCGGAGTCTGTGATTTATTGAGGGAGTGTTCTCAGGGGAAGGGGGACGAGGGTCATGGTATAGGATAGAGGGAAGAGCTGAGTAATGATATGGACACAGTTGGAGTTCAGCTTGGGCCTGATCCCACAGGAGGTCCGGAGCCCAGGCAACCTCACAGAGCTGGTTGACATTGAGCCCGGCACTGGCCTCATAGCTTCCTGTGTGAGTTAGTCACTATCTGCAGGCTGCTAGAGGTGGGAAGGTGAGGCCACTTCCATCAGCCCCATAGCACGTCTTTAGAGAAGGGGCCACTGTGAGTCACGTCCAGTGAACTGTCACAGCAACCGGGAGAGGAGAGGGTAGAGGGCTGGGAAATGGAGATAAAGGCAAAACACCAACAGTACACAGTAGTGAGCTTTTCAAGCTTTGTCGGAGTGAAATTGCCAATCGGATGAGCTAATATGACCACCTTCCTCATCTCTGAATTTCCACTTCTTTACATATAACGTCTATCTATAGATAGAGGTACTATAGTGACCAAAGCAGTGAGCATGTATGTGTCAGTTTCAAGTTACAGAAGCCACCTCTTTGTGACTCATTAATGAATAACTTACTTTGAGTAATACAAGAAGGTCATAAATCGTGCCAGACTCTGGAGAACTGGGCTGAAAAACAGGACAGGAAAACAGCAACACAAGGCATCGAAGCCACAAAAACTACTCATGTTAGCCGGTATGATCACCATCAGGGGAATAAGTGTGGGATTGTGTTGTGGTGGTGTTTGTTGTGTTTTTGTTTCATGTTGCAGATTCTCATTTTTCTCCACCAATTAGATCTACACTCTGAGCCACAGATGTGCTGAGAGGTGTTTTGGGATGTTACATTAGTCGGCCTTAGCTATGATTAGCCTGTGCAACAAGCATTCCAAAATCTCATTTTACCTGCAAAAGCAAACCTTTATTTCTCATCCATGGGGTTACCAGAGAGGGTCTGCTTGAGGCTGAAAGCAAAGTGCACATGTGCCCCATCTATCTCCTTCCAGGCTTCAGGAGCACTGATTCCTTGGAGCACACTTTTCTCACAATGGGAGCCAGAAGTGCAAGAGGTCAAGCCATCTTGATTATGGAAGCTCATTTTGAATGGGAAGGATGTCAAATCTGCTTCTATTTCATTGGCTGAAGCAAGTCACAGAGGCAAGCCCTTCATCAATAGGATGGTAAATACACTCTCCCACAGAAGGGGTAGAGGAGAGGGAGTATTTTCTGAACAATAATGCAACAGAATTTGCTGGACTCCTCTGGGGCAAAATGGAAGTCAGGGCTCTGGCTCCCACTTAGATGTCAACCAAAGCAGTTTGACTTTGATCTCTTTTCTGTCCTAGGTTTGAGTAATATTTTATTTGAAAGAAGTATTCCATTGCTTCAAAAGAGAGAGAAACTGATTCCAAGTCTCTTATTTTGCTAATGAAGAATATGGGATGAGAGGGTAAACGCCTTGCTTATTTGTATCTGTGCCAGCACCCAAGATGTGGGATTTGAAGTCAACCAGACTGGGATTTTTAATCCCAGCTCTAGCATTTCCTAGCAGAGACACCTTGGACACCCATCCACCAACATGGACAAGGGTCCATCCGGCGCCCTAAGTCCCATTGCTTAGCACTCCCATTGCTGAGCACATCGAGGGGATGAAATGCACACCCAGGCTTCCACCTGGAGTTGTCAGCACTCAGGTGAAGAAGGCTGTCTGTGCTCAACCCTGTCCCTAGAATGTGATGGAAAAGTGCACTGTTCCTAATGCTAATGTTCCTCTTTATAAGATCGCTAAACTGCTGGGTTTCCCACCTCTCCCTTTTCGCCCTCTCTCCCTTGGTCAAGTCAAGGTACATGGGTAGATACCTGTCTGTCCAAGTGGAGACAGGCTATTTCGAGAATCAGGGTTACTCTTTTGCCCACACCTCACACGTCTTTTCCACTCCATAGCACAATGATCCTACCTTCCCACAACAGGGACCCTGTAAATGGTTATAAATTAAATAATGCTTTTTCTCCTCATGATGCAGAGGGAGCTTTCTGGAGAAGACATAATTTCATGGATGATTTCCCAGAAATGTTGAAGGTTCTTAAAACCAGAGGGAAAGTCATGTGCTGTCTGCAAAGTCTCATCTGCAGAAACTGGCCCAGCCCAAAAGTACAGAAACAAACACATAGATCTAGTCAAAACCATTAGGGCCTTTGGCTCTGATTTCAAACAAGCAAAATAAACAAACTCCAGTCCAAGTAGGAACTGGTTCCGCTGTCCCCTTCTTTTAAGCTTTCCAAAGCCAAGTTATAACGTTTGAATGTTTCAGAAGTTTCCTTCTAATGGATTTCCTTTTATTGTATGTTCCAGATGGCCAATGGATCCTTGGATAGTAAATAGACAGGCCCATTTTAAATCTTGACTTAACTTGTTTAGCACTTTTCTGGCATTGCTTGTGCATGTTCCAGGGAAAGATGTATGGCTATTACCTTGTTGTGTAATAATCCAGCTGTGTTTTACCCATATTGTTTATCTAAATGTTGTGACTTCTGGTTACACACAGATTGACAACAAGGGGAGTAGGTGTATATATATATATACACACATTTCCACCCAACACTCCTGGTAAGTAACCAAATCCATCCTCCACCCTGAAATTCAACAGCCTGGTGGTTAAAATGGATGCTTTGAGACACAATGAAAGATCCATGCCAACCATTCTGGTTCTTAGAATTCACGGGCTCAGATACACCTATTTCACTTTACCATACCTAGCTCTCTTCTTTTTTTTTTTAATTATTATTATTTTTTTTTAATTTTTTTTTCAACGTTTTATTTATTTTTCAGACAGAGAGAGACAGAGCATGAACGGGGGAGGGGCAGAGAGAGAGGGAGACACAGAATCAGAAACAGGCTCCAGGCTCTGAGCCATCAGCTCAGAGCCTGACGCGGGGCTCGAACTCCCGGACCGCGAGATCGTGACCTGGCTGAAGTCGGACGCTTAACCGACTGCGCCACCCAGGCGCCCCAATTTTTTAAAATTACATCCAATTTAGTTAACATATAGTATAATAATGATTTCAGGAATAGAATTTAGTGATTTATCACTTACATATAACACCCAGTGCTTATCCCAATAAGTGTCCTCCTTAATGCCCTTTGCCTATTTAGCCCACCTCCCCCACCCCAAACCCCACCAGCAACCCTCAGTTTGTTCTCTCTATTTAAGTGTTTCTTATGGTTTGTCTCCCTCCTTGTTTTTATATTATTTCTGCTTCCCTTCCTTTATGTTCATCTGTTTTGTATCTTAAATTCCACATATGAGTGAAATAATATACTTGTCTTTCTCTGACTGACTTATTTCACTTAGCGTAATACACTCTAGTTCCATCCACATTGTCGCAAATGGCAAGATTTTACTTTTTGATTGCCGAGTAATATTCCATTATGCCTATCTATCTATCTATCTATATATATATATTGATCTATATAGATAGATAGATAGATCTATATAGATCGATATATATATCACATCTTATTTTATCCATTCATCAGTTGGGCTCTTTCCATACTTTGGCTACTGCCGATAGTAGCTAGCTCTCTTCTTGTATCTACTTTTCTAAGACCAAAATAGTTGATAAAACTACCCGGTTTTTTAACTTTCTTTTTTAATGTTTGTTTATTTATTTATTTATTTATTTATTTATTTATTGAGAGAGAGAGAACGTGAGCGGGGGAGGAGCAGAGAGAGAGAGAGAGAGAGATAGAACCCGAAGCAAGCTCCAGGCTCCGAGCTGTCAGCACAGAGCCCAATGCAGGGCTCGAACCCACAAACCACAGGATCATGACCTGAGCCAAAGTCAGATGCTTTAACTGACTGAGCCACCCAGGTGCCCTGAAACTACCTGTTTTTAAGAAGTCAAGGAAAAAAGCCTAATCAATGGGAGTGAATTTCAAATACCTCAGCAATCAGGAAAGCAGAACACATATGAATACGCGTAACTTAATCCTTAAAAGCTAAGGCAGCAGAAAACAGGAGAGGTCTGAATAACTAAGTCCACTTCTCCTGCACAGGAGGAGGGTTATGTCTTGGTTCTCCTTACAAATTAAAGATGGTGGACTGAGAGCTGATCCTACAAGAAGAATCATCTTAGAAGAGTGTTTCATCTCCAAACTTGGCCTTCAAATTCTAGCTCAGATGTCCCCTTCCTTCTGAAGACTTTCTCTTCCTACCCTCCACAGGCATGGTTAATTATTTCCTTGTATGTTATTCCCATGTACCTTGTATATACTTCCACTGTAGCATTAATCACATGGTATGGTCATTATTTTTTTTTTTGAGAGAGAGAGAGAAAGAGAGAGTGTGTGTGAGTGGGAGAGGGGCAGAGAGAGAGTGGGGGACAGAGAATCCAAAGTGGGCTCCGTACTGACAGCAGCGAGCCCAACATGGGCTCAAACCATGAGATCATGACCTGAGCTGAAGTCAGACACTCAACCAACTGAGCTTCCCAGGCACCCCAGTATTGTCATTTTTAAATTACACATCTCTCACTTCTATTAGCCACTGATCTCCTCAAGGACAAGGATAGTGCCATTGTACCCGAAGAACTTAGTATCATGCCTGTTCTTTAACAGAAAATCGCAGACTTTCAAGAAAATCACATCACCTGATGTTAATAGATTATTTTTTTCCTTCTGCAAGAGTGAAAACCAGAAATCAGAAATTGTAACCTCTTCTGAGGGTTTGGAATTAAGAAAAAGTGGATAAGCTTCATCAGTGGCCAATATTATGGAATGAGGTATTACTTTTCCTGTTTCCTCTTAAGTTAGCCTGACCCCACCCTCTCCTGATCCGTCTCTAGAGAGACCTACAGATAGAGGGACACATAGAGACAGAGTAAATGTCTATACTTTTGTTTTTCCCCAATTCTTGTTGCATGGGAAGCCTGTTATTTTCCTTATTTTCAATTCCATGTCCCACCTCTTTACCATATATTCAATATTTATTTTAGCTAACTTGTGTGGGTTTTAGTTTCTCATACATAATGAGACATCCTGCAAGACAATTCAATCTTGACCTACTATATCCATTATTAGTATGTACCTATTACCTGTGGCTTGATTAATTACTTTCAGGGCAGTAAAATTATTTTGCAGGGCTCACCCATGAATACAACCTTAATAACCAAATATCCTTTGCTTTGTATCATGCTCTTTGTAATGTGAAGGTGACAGATTTTTTAGTCAAACTAATATGGGTTCTAATCCCAGATCTGTTCATCTAATAACTAAGATAATGTAAAGAAGTTATGTAACCTTATTCTCTGTTGTAAAAAAAAAAACTTTACTTCTACAGAAACTTTCAAACATATCCCAAAGTAGTATATATCACCCAGCTTCAATAATTATCAACATAACCTCAATCTAACCATGAGGAAACATTAGGCAAACCTAACTTGGAAAACATGCTACAAAATAACTCATCAGTACTCTTCACAAGTGTCAAGGGCATGAAGGACTGGACAGATGGAGGGACGGCTATAGATTCGAGAAGACTAAGGAGACATGACAATTAAATGCACGGGGGGGGGTCTCTGGGTTGAAACCTGGAGTAGCAAAAGAACATGAGTTGGTGGACGCTGGGGAGAAGAGGAGAAATTAGGATAAAAGTCTCTAGGTCAGTTACTAGTGTTCTGTCAATATTAATTTCCAGGTTTGACCATGGTACCACGGTTATATAAAATGGCAACATTAGGGACAGCTAGCCAATATGCAGTCAGGCCCCCTATGCTAAAAATAGCCCAACTTTTCTATACATCTAAAATTGTTTCCAAAAGAATGTCTAAAAAAATAATATTTACAACATTCCCTCATTCTTATTTCTTCTACTGCTTCCCCAACCCACCCCCACTTTTTTTTTTCTGCTAGAGTATTTTAAAGCAAATCCAAACAGGATATAATTTCACCAATCAGTCCCTGACTGATAAGAATTCTATTTTATAACATAATTGCAATAACATTACCACACCTCACAAGATCAGTAACAATTCCTTAATACGTAATACTCAGCCCATGGTTTATTTTACCAAATGTCCCCAAAATGCTATTTATAGAAGGCTTTTTGGTTAAATCAGGTAACAGGCAAGATGTTGGATACTGCATTTGCTTGGTATGTCTCTCCAGTTTCTTCTCATCAGAGACAGTTCCTGCCCCCCCTCCTTTTTTTATGCCATTTATTTTTTTAAGAAACTGGGTCATTTTTCCTGTAGAATTTCCCACATTTTGCTCTGGATAGTTTTAAGCTTGTGATTCAGTTTCTTATTATTATAAAATGGGGACAATGACATTCACCTCACAGGGGTTTTAGAAGACTTAAATGAGAAAAATATATGACAAAAGCCCAGAACATAGGAAACGTTTGTCCCCAACCCCTATTCACCACTTCTTCCTCCAGTCCTTTCTGAAGGTTTATAATTTATTGTTTTGTGTTAAGTTTACATATTTATTTTGAAAGATAAGGGAGGGGCAGAGAGGGAGAGAGAATGCCAACAGACACGGGGTTCAATCCCACAAACTGTGAGGTCATGAACTGAGCAAAAATCGAGAGTCAGATGCTTAACCGACTGAGCTATCCAGACTTCCCATAATTTTTTGGGTTTCAAACAGTCACCACTTATTTAACATTAAGTCTTCATTAGACTCTCGGAAAGCACTCACATGGATTAACAGATTCGTTTTCACAAATGCTGCGCAATAAAGATGGGACCCTAGAAAAAGATAAAATTCTATCCCACCATTAAAAGTGACCATGTGGGGGCGCCTGGGTGGCTCAGTCGGTTGAGCGTCCGACTTCCGCTCAGGTCATGATCTCACAGCTCATGAGTTCGAGCCCCACGTCAGGCTCTGTGCTGACAGCTCAGAGCCTGGAGCCTGCTTCTGCTTCTGTGTCTCCCTCTCTCTCTGCCCCAACCCACTCGCATTCTGTCCCTGTCTCTGTCTCTGTCAAAAATAAATAAACATTAACAAAAAAAATTTTTTTTAAATAAAAGTGACCATGTGATCACTACTCAGGGTGTGGTCTGTGGACCAGCAGCAGCACACCTTCTAGGAGCTTGTTAGAAATGCAGAGTCTCAGGCCCTACCAGGACCAGCTGAATCAAAATCTACATTTTAACAAAATGTCCAGGGTATTTTGTGTGTACACGATAGAGAAAGCACCAGTATTTAGAGCAATAAAAGATTGTTCTTGGTATGGAAAGTAGGGGTTTCCTTTCTTCACACTGACAGAGAAGGTTCTAGACCCCCCTCAAACAACGGAGTTCTTGTGTCCCTTTCATCAACTCCTGTCTCTTTAAATTTTAACACAGAGCTGGGAAGCTACAGGACTTCTTCGGGCAGAGGCGAGCAGGAGCCCTTTCTTTCTCCACTGACTCTTTGAAAGAAGTACCAAGAGGAAGATAGGGTTTCTTAGGGGTTTCAGGCAGCACTTATGTAAAATGAGCTGTGAGTTCTCACATTCCTCATCTATGCAAGGGAAAACTTTTCAAAAATTCTCAAAAATAGCTGCAGTTTTGCCCATGGATTTTGCTCACTTCAGAGCTTCTAACCCCAAGGACGCCCTTGCTTTGGTTTGAAGGGATGTCTCCAAGTTGGAGGTGTCAGATGACCTTGAAGGGTTTTCAAGGAACGTGAGCCATTCTGACCTCACTATGACGGTCTGTTCCCAGAGGAGGAGTGGAAAGTTTCAACTCTACCTGAGCTTATCAGTCCACATACACTTTGATTTTAGAGAAATTTGATTTTAACATAGAGGCATGCTAAGTGTATATGAGGAATTTAATCTTGCCTCAGACTCCAGAGGAGAAGTGATATCTGATCTGACAATCAGACCAAATTAACAGCTCTGGGTATTACAGTTTTTATTAAAAACATGCCTTTTAATTAAATAATTAGTAGATGAATTCATCTGGAATATTTTAAAGTAAATCCAAGATATCACATTTCTTTACCCATAATTAAGTATGAATCTCTAACATGCCAGGAGTTTTAAAACATAATCAAAATAATAGTTTCGTATCAAAAAGAATCCACAATTGTTCTTAATATCATCTTGTATCCATTCATGTTCAATTTCTCCTGAGTTCTCAATGTTTCTTTCTTTTCACAATTAGTTCGTGAATCAGGATGCTGCCAAGGTCCTATAGGTTGCATTTGGAAACTATGTCCCTTAACTTCCTGTCTGTAATAATTTCCTACCAGTTGTGGTGGTGGTGGTGGTGGTGGTTTAATGTCATTTATTTGAAGAAGCAGGGTCATTTGCCCTATCCGATTTCTCCAATCCTGGATAAGGCTGATGGTTTCTTTGCGATACCTTGTAACATATCTCCATCTCTGTATTTCTTATAAGTGGCTAGTTAGATATTATGTGATTTTAAGTTAATATCAGGCAATGAAAAGTTATAGTACTTAGGGGCTGCCTTGACAGGCTGTGAGGAAGTGAACGTGGCTTCAAAGCTCGGAAGAACCAGCTCTGCTCAGTGTCTGTGAACTTGAACCTGTCACTTGAAGCACCATGACTTCTCATAGTACCATCCTACTTCTCAGAGAAAATAATGAGTATGCAAAGGGTTACCATGAAGATTAGATATTGCAAAGCACTGACCAGCATACAGGAGGTGCCCTATAATTGTTTGTTTCTCCTTTCCTCTCTGTGCCTCACACTTCTCAACAGTCAACTGAAATGACTCAACTGTGTATGACCTAAGTTTCCTCCCCAGCTATGAAATTCCACGACCTCTGTTACATTTTAGTATCAGAGATTGGGTCAGTTAAATTGGCATGAAACAGAATCCACTGTTTACTTATGCTCTCTTTCTGCTATAAACTGCTTAAAATTAATTTTTGTTATTTTTTTTCACTCAATAAATATTCATTTGTCACTGACTGTCCAGAGACACTCCTCTGGGGACTATGAAGATAATGAAGACATAGTTCTTCCACACAGGCAGCTCACAGTCTGGGAACTGGGGAGGGGATAAACAAGCAAGGTGACAAAGTAATGCTAGAGGTCTGAGGGAGGTGCTTTCATCAGAAGGGCAACCAGGACGGCATCAACATTCGGCTTGCGTTTCAGGAAACTTCCATCACAGGGGGTGAGTTTGGGCTGGTCTAGCTGCTCTCCTTGTGACCTGGGACAAGCTGTCTGTGCTCGAGTGAGCAAACTAGTCAACAGACAGAAGGAAGTGAGAACCAAGGACAATGTGTTTGTGAGGAGGCCTGAGGCCTGTCCTCTCCAACGAGGGGATGACAGTGCTGCCTTGAAGGTAAGCTTTGTGGGAGACATCACTGAACGCTTGAAAAGGAACACTTGGGATTGGAGGCGATGAACGATATTTTAGGGAGTGAGCCAAAGAGAAAATCCAGTGAAAAATAAAATGTAAAAGAAAAGAAGAAATCTGCTTCTCAAAGTTAAAAGCCCACACAGAAACGAATGTTTCCTTTTACATAATCAGCATTTTCTAAGTGGTGCAAGGATGACAAAGTCAATATAAACAAGTTCAGTCACATCAAGAAACATCTGACCTTGACAGGCAGTTTCCTGCTTCAAGGTCTCAGCCTCAATTTTGTTTGTAGATTATCACTTCTCACGCACTGTATGATATGCACATACCTTCACACACCGACAGAGTTTACACACCCTCCTGCACACACATATAGTAAAGCTACTTAACATTTAATTACATATTATAATACTAATAACGGTATATATATTAAGTACACTAGAGCCATATGTCTATGATATGTAAGTATTATATAACATTTATTACAAAGAAGACTGGGGCCCTAGGATTTTTTAAAAATTTTTTTCAATTTTATTTTTGAGAGAGACAGAGAGAGAGAGATACTGAGCATGAGTGGGAGAGGGGCAGAGACAGAGGGAGACACAGAATCACAAGTAGGCTCCAGGCTCTGAGCTGTCAGCACAGAGCCTGACACAGGGCTCGAACTCATAAACATGAGATCATGACCCAAGCCGAAGATGGATGCTCAACCAACTGAGCCACCCAGGTGCCCCGCCCTAAGACTTCTTTTAATTCTTAAGTTTTTTCCACAGTTTGATCCTCTCACGCATAGTATTCACGAACTATTACAGATGAACTAGGACAAACACAAATGCAAAAGACATCATAGTGGAATTCTACCACTGACTTTCCCTGAATCAGAGAGACAAATCAGAATATAAAATTCCACCAAATAACAGGACAATCATCTTAGTGACAAATGTTAGGCCTCCAAATAACCACCTAGCATCCCTCCATATATGCAACACTGAAGAACCCATCTGAAAGTACTTCTTGGTACTAAATAGAAAACATGAGCAATGTCCAAATATTAGGAAGGCTTTTAAGAAAAAGAGAGAAAGAGGGGAGCCTGGGTGGCTCAGTCGGTTAAGTGTCCGACTTCGGCTCAGGTCCTGATCTCATGGTTTGTGAGTTCGAGCCCCGCATTGGGCTCTGTGCTGACGGCTCAGAGCCTGGAGCCTGCTTCGGATTCTGTGTCTCCTTCTCTCTCTGCCCTCCCCCAACTTGTGCACTGTCCCAAAAATAAATAAATGTAAAAAACAAAAAAAATTTTTTAAAGAAAAATAGAGGAAGAGAATTGCTAATTCCAAAGTCCATTTCAACATTTAATATCTTTTTCAGTCATTTAAAGGAGATGTAATTAGATTTGAGATAATTTTATCAGAATAACAGTAAATTTACCCAAGATCCCTCTGTGACCAACCATCTAGGGTAAAAAGAACCTGGATGAATTCATTGGGAAATATATCTTCTCCCTCAACCAGTGGTTGGTGCCCAAGCAGCTGTAACAGAAATTCGATCACTCACATTATGGCATGTCCAGAAAATTATCAGAAATAACTGCTATAACCCTTATCAACATGAAATAAGAATTTAAATGTACAAAGAAAGGGACTGAGACTTGAAGTGACTGAAGTATGCATTTAAATATTTGGAACCCTCTGAAGAGATATCCCACATGCCTGCATCTCCTGTATTCAAGCTCAAAAAATGTCTCATGTAAACAGCTGATGAATACTTTCAACTTTGCAGGCCATAAAGTCTCAGTTGGTTACAACTATTCAAGTTGGTTATTGTACTATGAAAGCAGTCATAAAAAACATGTAAGTAAATGAACACATGTGTGTTCCAATAAAACTTTATGTAGAAAGCAAAAACTGGCTGGATTTGGCCCACAGGCTGACTACTGTCCTATATAATTTCCTCACTTTTCCTGCCTAATTGAAACAAAATTTCTTCTTTAATATGCATGTCCACACACACAAAAATAAAACAAAAAGACAAGCAAAACTCAATAATCTAAATTTAGATGGTTTGGAATAAGCAGGTAACTTGTTAAGTACTTTTATATTATTTCATTTGGGGGAATGATAGAAATGTAATTTCAACTGGACCCGAGTCTATGAGATTTACACGCATATTGACTTTGGAAGTGAATGTAATGTGCACTATTCTTGGCATATTTTAGTAGGGAGCATTTCTATTCTGAACATTTACATTCTGCCCTCTGGATTTATAGCACCAAATAGATTTTCTTCTGCGTTAATGGAATCAAAGTCTCTAGTTTCATTGTATGCATTTGATAGAATCAGTGCATGAGATGACAGTTTTTCTTGGATGTTTGATTCTGAAGTAGCAACCATCTGCATGATGGATTTGGCCCCAATATCAGGCTGATAGAAGTTGAGGATGAAGATTTCTGACTTTACCTTCCAATGTGATCATGAGCAAGTCTCGCAAGGCTGGGAAGCGCCATCATGCACGCCGATAACACAGGCTGTGATGTAAAGGGGCTGCCTCATGTTGCATTTCATTCTTGTTTTAAAAGCCTAGTGAAGGGGCGCCTGGGTGGCGCAGTCGGTTAAGCGTCCGACTTCAGCCAGGTCACGATCTCGCGGTCCGTGAGTTCGAGCCCCGCGTCAGGCTCTGGGCTGATGGCTCAGAGCCTGGAGCCTGTTTCCGATTCTGTGTCTCCCTCTCTCTCTGCCCCTCCCCCATTCATGCTCTGTCTCTCTCTGTCCCAAAAATAAATAAACGTTGAAAATAAAATAAAATAAAATAAAAGCCCAGTGAAGGAGAATCTGGTTTTGAGTTCATCAGGGAAGACCCCCATGTGCTGGGACTCAGTGGTATTTGGTGTAGAACAGTGGTTCTCAACCAAGGATGATTCTGTCCTCCAGAGACATTTGGCCACATCTACCAGAAATTGTCTGGAGACATTTTTGGTGTCACAGCTGGGGTGCTACTGGCTTCTAGTGGGTAGAGGCCTGGGATGCTGCCACATACTCCATAATGCACAGGACAGTCCCCCTAACAAAGAATGATCTGCCTGCCGATGTCAAGGTGAGAAGGTTGAAGAGGCCTATCTAGAGCCACATGTAGACTTGATCATCTCAGGCCTCTGTCCAGGCCCCTGCTTCAGCAGGTCTGTTAGTCCTCTTGTTGTTCTGCTCCCCATGAAGCAAGAAGTCTAGGCCAAGGGGACAGACTTACCCAGAGCCCACATGTCCTCTAAAAGCCCACACTTTTAGACCATACTGTGGGCACCCAGGATCCCAGAAATACCTGCACAGAGCCAGTGTGGGCCTCTTTCTGCCTCCCTATAGCAGACTTTTTGGTAGTGCATATACCCCTAAGCCCAACAAGATGCATGGCAGCTGGAGCACACGTGCATGTATAAAAAAGCCCCTCGGGGCGCCTAGGTGGCGCAGTCGGTTAAGCGTCCGACTTCAGCCAGGTCACGATCTCGCGGTCCGGGAGTTCGAGCCCCGCGTCAGGCTCTGGGCTGATGGCTCGGAGCCTGGAGCCTGTTTCCGATTCTGTGTCTCCCTCTCTCTCTGCCCCTCCCCCGTTCATGCTCTGTCTCTCTCTGTCCCAAAAATAAATAAAAACGTTGAAAAAAAAAATTAAAAAAAAAAAAAAAAAAGCCCCTCACAGTGGTGGGAATTATTTTGAGCCAGGGCATGGGGTCAAACTCCATTTTTGATCTTTGCCTAACCATGCAATGATTCAAAGTGGGTCTGATCAATTTATCCCATGGAGGGCCTACAGCACTATCTCACATCCTGACAGGCTTTGGGGGTCCAAATGTCCAAGTGCTTCCATGATATGTGTGTGGATGCGTGTATTTGATGGGCAAAGACAGGATTAGCCAGGCATGCCAGTCCAAATATTGTCTGAGACCAAACTGGACCAATAAGAACCACAGCAACCCATTGGGCAGGACTCTGAGTGTGGCAGAAATCCCGAAATAGACAAAAACCACAGGGGACTTTCAGAGCATCCTGGATCCAACTGATCTGAGATAGTTCTGGGCATTCTGGAACCAGTCTAAATTCCAGGGCAGAAATTTGCAGAAAGGAATCCGAAGACCTAGCATCAACAGGCTACAGGCCCAATTTCAAGGCCAGTATTCTGTTTTGGCCCTCATCTAAAAACCACTAAAAGTCAACATTTCTTATCTTTATGATGGATGGGCAGTCAGCCACTGTTTATTACTTGCTAGTTGACATTTAAGCATGCACTTGCCAGTTATGAGTGGGCTAGCCTACAGGCATGCCTTGCTGAAAGCAAGAGAAATGTCCTAAAATCATGACTTGCAATGGGTTGTTGTCAGTGGAATCTTACTTAGGTGCAAGCAGGGAGATTAATATTTCAAGTAAGTTACTTATTGAATATCCTCAGAATGATCCCCTGCCTAACTGATCCAATCTAAATTTTCATAGAGGATAATATCTGTTTAAAGCTTTTTACAACAGGGCATTAGGGATATTTTAAAAAATAAATTTATATATCCCTCTACTGAATCCACCTCAAAGATAATTATTTTTCTTGAAGAAAAGATGTTAAATACACACAAACACAGTACACATAGATACATGCCCTCTATCCAGAAGTTTTGTGCATTCTCAAGTAACACTTTCAATCTGGAAATGACTTTTAAGATCATTCTCAACTACTGTGTAAACTATAAAGTATTATCAAAATGTTCTTTTTGTTATTATAACAATAACTTTCTTTTTTTTTAATTTTTTGTGTTTATTTATTTATTTTGAGAGAGACAGAGAAAGCAAGTGGGGGAGGGGCAGAAAGAGAGAGAGAGATGGAGAGAGAGAGAGGGAGAGAGGGACCCAAGCAGGCTCCACATTGTGGAGCCAGATGTAGGGCACTAACTCACTAATGGTGAGATGACCTGAGCAGAAACCAAGAATCAGATACTTAACCGACTGAGACACCCAGGTGCTCCTTTTGGTTATTATAAAATAATCTCTGAGATTGACAAGAAATTCATTGATAGGAAAAATCTCTGAGGTGATGTATGGAAATCATCATCTATCTACTCAGATGAATTTTTTAATGTTTATTTTATTTTTGAGAGAGATAAAGAGACAGAACATAAGCAGGGGAGGGGCAGAGAGAGAGGGAGACACAGAATCTGAGCTGTCAGCACAGAGCTGGACGTGGGGCTTGAACTCACGAACCGTGAGATCATGACCTGAGCCAAAGTCAGACACTTAACCAACTGAGCCACCCAGACACCCCTCAGATGAATTTCTAAAACATAATTTGAATTATGTCCTGCCCCAGATTGTGATCTTGTGTGATCCTACATGATATGCCAGCCATGGCCTGTGCACCAATATCTTTGGCACACCTGCAACCCATTAGCCACATCTGGTTGGGTTGCTGTGACCCTGGAGAGTCTTGCAAGTGCATCACAATTACCCAAAGGGTTTCTCAAAAGACAGATTTTGAGCCCCACCCTGAGGTATTTTTATTCCTTGCATCTGCTATGGGGCTGGAAAATTAGCATTCAATTAAATTTCTAGGTGATGCTGGATCAGCTGGTTTGGGACCACCCTTTGTGAACTAATGTTTTGGCTTTTAGCAGGGGTCAGCAAATGTTTTCCATAATGGGCCAGATAATAAATATTTCAGGCTTGGCAGACCATATGGTCTCTGTCACCACTACTCAACTCTGCCTTCCACTGTATCCTAAAAGCAACCATGGACAATATGTAAATAAATGGGGATACCTGCATTCCAATAAGACTTTACTTTAAAAAAAAAAAGGAAGTAGGGCAGGATTTAGCCAGTGGACTGTAGTTTGCCAGTTTGCCAACTTCTGGCTTATGAGATAAAGATTCTTCAGGTAGGATATCTAACCTCATTTTCCATTATCACTCCATACTGGGTTACAGCCACAACAGTCCCCATGCAATACTCAGCTGGCCTATCTCTTTCACCAGGGTGTGTGTGTATGCGTGCATGTGCGTGTGTGTGTGTGTGTGTGTGTGTGTGTGTGTGTGTGTACAAACATTGTCAACATAGTATCATATAGCAGGAATGGAAGAGAGAAGAGGTTAGTTAGAAAAGAAGATTATCTAGAAAGAAAGCATTTTAACTAAACAAAGTGAGTCTCAAACTAAAAAGGTTTGAAAAATACCTTTTTACATGATCTCCCTCTCCTCCTACTCTTTCCCCTGCTCTTAATTCACCACTCATCTTTCCTAGGAGAGCAGTTTTAAGAGGTTAGTGCATGAATATTTTCCTAAAGCTTCAGTTGTCAGACCTCATGGAAAAGCTTATTCTAAGCTATATGCTGCTGCTATAACAGGAAGAAAAGTTCTCCAAAAATAAGAACATTTAATGGAAAATAGAGGCAGGCTGTGGAGTTTCTGTTATTGATGTTGTCTTTGTAAGGTATCCAAAACCCTTCAATGTTTGAGTTTCATCTCCCAATCTCTCAAAAAAAAAAAAAAAAAAAAGAGGCAATTTTAAGTTCCTCCCTTTTTTTATCCTTTTATTCAAACAGACAAACCAAAAATATTTTATAGGTGACTTGTTTTTTAGTTCACTCAAAGGCTTTAAATCCACTGAATAGAAGTCACATTTCAGTTTCTATAATTCTATTACGATTATAAAAAGGACAGGAATGAGGTAATCAAATGAATCATTCATTTATGTGACCACAGTCATTTATTCGAGTGCACTGTCTCCACATGTGTCACATAAAAAATGTTAAATTGTTGTGAATGGTTTCACTATTTTTCATTTAAATCAAGAATTCAAAATTACCTGTTTTCTTCCTAATGTAGAAACTCAACAATGAAAGAAAGGGTTAAAAGGATTAATAAGAACACCTGAAGCTAAACACACCTTTGTAATTTCCTTTTTATGACAATATCTCATGTTAAATGACACATTCTACGAACAGATGTTATATAGCATCTTCCTATGGTTTCAATGCAAAATGAATAATAATGTTCCTGGAGAACTGGCCGTGAATAACAGTTTCCTTCCCTCCTTTGATCTGGAATGCTGTGCAAATTATTATTTCCAATTCTCTGAGTCTGACAGACACTTTGATAATTCAGTTGATGACTTTAGTTAGTACCAGTAACAGAAACAAATTCTGAGGCACTCAGTGAAGAGTTTGAGTAATCAGCATAGTTTTAAAACAAAGCAGAAATGTCCTGAAATGAGACATAATTATAATGCTATTATTATAATGTAACTCAGAAAGCACAATGGGCTGAGGGGTAGATAGAAATATTTAAAATACACAAACATCACCTGTGTCTGAAAAATTACTTTGGAGCTCAACGTTACTCAAAGACAAGAATGGATGTTTGGTTCTTTCTAATCAGAGTATACTAGACTTACACAGAACACAGAACAAATAAGAAAATTCCACACTTGAAGGCTTATAGAATAAATAACTTACCTGTTCCCCTCAACTGTAGCAATTCCTGCTTCCCGGTCCATTAACCTGTAGGAGTCCAGAGATGAAGCACCGCTGACAGTTCTTTGTCTTCCTTCTCCATTTTGGTCTCATGTTTGTCTTTCACCTTGTTCTGAAAATCAGACTCCTTAAGGGGAAAATCCTTCTGTAGACTGTTCCTCAATGAGCTTTGGCTCAACTGGAACATACTCAATGATAAAGCTCAGGGAGGTGGACTGCTCTATATAAATGTAGCTTACCTTCTGGGTTTTGGATATTGGAACATTTTTTAAATAATTAATATCCTTTTTCTTCATCATAACTAGGATTTTAGTTCTAAAGGGAAATCATATAAAAAGTAGGTTACCATATATCATTGTTCGTGCCAATGATATAGAATCACCAATCTTTTTCTCTAAGTATGCAAATATGTTTTGATTTTAGGATCCAAAGAATCATTTTCTTGATACAATTTTAATCTTATATATTACCTTAAGTTTTTTTTCCAGATGTGTGGCTTCTTAGGATAAGTCATTGAGATAATTGATCTGCCAAACATGTTAAAATCTGTATGGTCTGTTTCACAATAGACCATTGATTCCTAACCACACCTCTGTGGCACCACAGGATTGACCTCAATTATGTCAGGGAATGTCTCAAAGCCCTAAGTTCATTATTTTCTCCTAATTGAACTATATATATATATACCCATATAGTACAGAGTACTTTGAAGGCAAAGGATGAGGAAGTTTTGAAAATTCAAGCCACAAACTGACAACCTAAAGAAACTGCTATTGTGTCTGCAGATTTGAAGCACTACCCATTCTGAGATCAGCTATTTTAAGTTATTTTTTATGTCAGCATATTGCATTAAAAAAATTGGCTTGTACTCTTCAAAAATATCAATATCATGAGAGACCAAAACAAACAAAAACAACAACAAAAAAAAACCTTTTCCAGATTAAAGGGGACTAAAAAGATATAACAATTAAATAAAATACCTGATCCTATAATAGATTATGGATGGGGAGAAATATTGCTGTTAAAGACATTAAGGCACTTAGCAAAATTTAAATATGTGCTCTGTATTGAATAATAACATGTGCCAATGTTAAATTTCCCGATTTTTATCATTGTACTGTGGTTATGTAAGAGAATACACTTCTCTGTGCAGATGCATGCAGGAATATTTAGGAATAAAGGTGATGTCAGCATCTTACTCTCAAACCATTCATCAAATGTGTGTGTGTGTGTGTGTGTGTGTGTGTGTGTGTGTGTGTATTCATACACACATTCAGACATATATACAGAGAGAGAAGAGAGACAGAGAAGCAGAGATACAGAGACGGAGAAGGGAAACAAATGTGGCAAATGTTAACTGATGGATGGATTCAAGTGCAAATTCATTGTGCTATTTTTTGAATACTTGAATTTTTTCAAAATAAAAATGTTTTTATTTATTTTTTTATTTTTTGAAAATGTTTATTTATTTTGGAGACAGAAAGAGATAGAGTATGAGTGGGGAAGGGACAGAGAGAGAGGGAGATACAGAATCTGAAGCAGGCTCCAGGCTCTGAGCTGTCAGCACAGAGCCTGACACAGGGCTTGAACCCACAAACTGCAAGATCATGACCTCAGCTGAAGTCAGCTGTTTAACTGACCAAGCCACCCAGGCGCCGTAATAAAAAAGCTTTTTAAACATCAGCACAGTTGACAATTAACTTTGATGCTAGAGAAATGATACTAACCTGTTTTCACATATATCTGGGTTGAATTTAAACTATTATTCCCTTCACTGTGATTGTAATATATGTGCTGCATTTTTTCAGAGGATGAGCTAAGCTCAAAATAAATAGCCAGCCATGCAGAATAAGGACCCATATCTTGGTGTTACATACAGAAACACAGAGACTAACGCTGTAACTCCCACCTGGAAAATTCTCAATAACTGTTCTGGCCATGGATGGTTTTTGTGAATGTTGTTGAGGACGTGGAAGATTTTTGTAATCACTGTGGCTGATTCCCCAATTGCAAACAGAAAATTACATAAACATGTATTCAATATGGAGAACTTTGTCTTCTTCCTACATCAGCTACCAGATGGGAGAAGAGAAGACAGTCTGCAGGGAATATTAACAGCCCAGGAGAAAAGACCCAAAGACACCATTGCTGATAGTTTCCTAAAGGAACAGCCAGATTCCCTGCCAGCAGCATCTCCCTGTGGATTGAGCGTTACCAGCCCTATGTGGGTCTTGAACTCATGACCCTGAGACCAAGACCTGAGCTGGGATCAAGAGTTGGACGCTTAACCGACTCAGCCACCCAGGTGCCCTGGGTGTTATCATCTCGTTGGAAGGCTGAACAGCTTCCTGACGCTTCAGACAAGGCTCCAAAGCAGAAAGCTAGACATACCCGTGTCCAATGCAACAATGTCAGCAAGGTGTCTGAGCTCACACAGAATAAGCCACCAGAGCTGCAGCTGGAATCAGGGGTGAGACAAGAGACTGGGATGTGGGAAACCAAAATGTCTTCTATAGGTCACTTTCCAGAGGGGACTTCTGTTGACCCTTGGCTTCCCCCCACTCCCCCTCACTCCTCATTTGCTTCTCCCCAGAGGAAGAATATGGACTAACCCATTTGGGCATATATTGATCTTCATTAGGCCCATTTCACTAGTGGGCTAGGTCACTATGTCCCCAGAATCTTACCTGTATTTTCTCTCTTTAACCAACCTGGTGGAACTCAAGTGCAACTGGTCCTCCTGCCTGTGCTTTCGCTCCTCAGCTTAGTCGTGACTGGCACCATGTTTCTGACTCTGTGTGGCAGGGACACCAGGCAATCCATGTGAGGACACTTCCATACTCTCTTTCTATTCTGGCCTCCTGCCCTACAAGTGGTAAGGTTAACCAGGTAGATGTGCACTTCAGGTAAAGAGATCTTTTTTTTAATGTTTATTTATTTATTTTGAGAGCATTTATTTTGAGAGTGAGCGAGCATGAGCAGGGGAGGGGCAGAGAGAGAGAGAGAGAGAGAGAGAGAGAGAGAGAGAATCCCAAGCAGGCTCTGCACTGTCAGCACAGAGCCCAACATGGGGCTCGATCTCACAAACTGTGAGGCAAAGTAGGATCAGACATCACTAGAATAAAACCTACAAAAATGGCAAAATGTTTACATTAATGTATATGGAATAGGAAATGAATTTGTTTAATATTATTTTTAAAAAACCAAAAAGATCCTGGAATAATGACAAAGGAATAAGACTATTAATGTTTATCAGGCAAATTTGAAAAATAACCTGAAATCTAATGAATAGATTAAACAGCCAATTAGACACAGCTGAAGAGTCAGATACAAAGAAATTATATAAAATACAATTCAAAGAGCAAGGTGAAAATTATAAAAGGAGGTTAAGGAATGTGGGTGGTAGAGTGAGAAGTTCCAGTACACACGTCAGTTTCAGAAGAAAACCAAGTGATGTGGAGACGAGATATGTGAGAGATAATGGCTATAATTTTCCAAAATTGATCAAATTTTATGAAGTGCAATAAATTCTTAGCATCTAGATGTATTTTAGTAAGTACAGAAGGAAAGATCTTAAAAGCAGCCAGAAAAGAAAAACACGTTCCCTACAAAGAAATAAAATTTAGAGAGTCATTTTCTTTTAAAAAATAATGGGAGAAACAAGTGTGATGCCTTCAAAGTGAGAAGATATACCTTGATAAGCACTGAGTAATATATGGAACTGTTGAATCACTGTTATACACCTGGAATTAATATAATGCTCTGTGTTAACTACCCTGTTTTTTTTAAGTGAGAAGATATTGGTCAACCTAGAATTCTATACTCAATAAAAAAATCGTTCTAGAAAAGGGAAAAATATAGATATTTTCAGACAAACTGGGCAATGACATAGCACCTCACACCTGTCAGAATGGCTAAAATCAACAACTTAAGAAACAACAGATGTTGGTGAGGATGTGGGGAAAGGGTAACCCTCTTTCGCTGTTGGCGGGAATGCAAACTGGTGCAGCCGCTCTGGGAAATGGAGTTTCCTAAAAAAGTTAAAAATAGAACTACTCTACCACCCAGCAATTGCACTACTAAGTAATTACCTAAAAATACAAAAATGCTAATCCAAAGGGACACATGCACCCCGATGTGTATAGCAACATTGTCTACAATAACCAAATTATGGAGACAACCCAAGTGTCCATCGACTAATGTATGGAAAAAGAAGGTGTGGTGTATATAAATATACAATGGAATATTAGCCATAAAAAAGAATGAAAACTTGCCATTTGCAACGACATTGATGGAGCTGGAGAGTATTATGCTAAGCGAAATAAGTCAGTCAGAGAAAGACAAAAACCATATGATTTCACTCATATATGGGATTTAAGAAACAACAAATGAACAAAGGGGAAAAAGAGAGAGAGAGAGAGAAACAAAGAAAGAGACTCAACTGTAGAGAAGTAACTGATGGATACAAAAAAAGAGGTGGGTGGGGCAGGGGGCGGGGAATAGGTGACACAGATGATGGGGATTCAGGAGTCCACTTGTCACGATGAGCATCAGGTGTTGTATGGAAGTATTGAATCACTATATTTTACACCCGAAACTGATAAAACACAGTATGTTAACTGGAATTTAAATGAAAACTTAACAACAAAAAAAAAGAAACTAGGAAAGCTTAAACTGGGTGGGTGTTAGTTTGATATTATACTTTAAATTACACGTATTGATTATATACTCTCATGTCATTTTTCAAGAGAGAGAGACATACACAAAGGTGAGAGAGTGTACTCACAGTGATTCCTATCTAAAGATTTAAAGAATGTGCTTTAGGAAGAAAGCAAATGATTCTAGAAAGGTAGATCTGAGATGCAAAAAAGGGTTGTGAGCAAGGAAAATGGATAAAATATGCAAAAAGCCAAACAAATATCCAAAGTGTAAACAATTTAAATATACAAAATTCATGACAGACTCAAAATCCTGGACAACAGTATATATAACTTACATAGGCCACTAGGTTTAAAGTATCTTAAAATGATTACATTGTTCAGGAGGCAGGTGAATATACTGATATTCATTTTAGGCTATTATTATGGTTAAATAGTGATTATTAAAATTTCCAGGGTATTCTCTAAAAGAAAGGAATATTAATTATTTCTTTTTTAGTAAGGAGAAAACTAGTAGAAAGAAAAAGTTAGAGTTCGGTGAAAATCAATTTGAAACAAGATAAGAAAGGAGAACAGAAAGTTATATGTTTAAAAATAGTTCAAGAAGAAAGAGCAAAATAAAATGGAATCAATTAGTTCCAATATACTAAGAATGACAGTAAAGGTAATGAACTAACTCTGCAAGTAATGCACAAATACTATCAGAATACACACGTTTTAAAAGTTTACTAAATTTTTAAATTAAATATTCTAGTCGGTCACATCTGACTTGCTTGAGACAGAAGAAATATGGAATTTGAAAATCCCAGAAAGAAAGGTGTGGTAAAGTCAGGTCCTGCAAATTATTGAATTTTATTTTTCTTTTGAGACATTGACTAAATTTTGAACTAGAAAGCCCACCTGAAACAATTTACTCAACCTCAGCATTTTGTTCTGTGCAATGTGGCTTCTATGAAACTCGAATATCCAAATAGCTCCAAGCTGAGCTGTTTGAGATAAATATGAGAGCCTGGCTCATATTTGTTTATTTATTCTCCCACAGTGAATATGCTTATTCATTCCCTCTACAAATGGTCTTTCCACACAAAGCCAGTGTGCATAGTCAGTAATGTTAATGTTATTAATTGTTTGGCTTAATTTCTGTGTCAGTCACAGGTTATTAGGCTGACGTATTTGAAGCAAGATGCCACCTAGGGGCTTTTGGGGGTGTCAGCTCTGGGGTTTAGATACCATAGTAAGAAGCAGTAACCATTTGAATCCCCCTCACCCTCCCTGCGGCCACCATTACCACCTCTGCATCTAACCACATCTCCTAATGTGTGTGTGAACCAGTGAGACCATGAAGAAAATCATTTAAAATCTTTCTAGACTGAAACTTCGCAGGGTGCCTGGGTGGCTCAGTGTGTTAGGCGTCTGATTTCGGCTCAGGTCATGATCACGAGGTTCACGAGTTGGAGCCCCAAGTTGGGCTCCGTGCTGACAGCTCAGAGCCTGGAGCCTGCTTTGGATTCTGTGTCTCCATGTCTCTCTGCCCCTCCCCCACTCTCAAAAATAAATAAACATTAAAAATTTTTTAAAACGAAACTTCGCAACTAAAAATATGCAAATATTTGAGAGTCTTACAGAGAGGAAACAGGGAGATGGTGTGCAAGGATGAATGGGGATGGGCCATGCTGCAGGAGCAGGAAAACATTAAATCAGGTCAAATCTGGCCTTGCTGAGGGGTGCTGGGCCCAGGTACTTGATCTTCCATTCTGTTGCTTTAACCTTAAACACTTGGGAATGAGCTGATATTATTTTGTCTCGGGTACTACACCTGGTAAACAGTCTCCGGAAGAAAACAGGTGGAGTGGCCAATGGAGAAATGCAGGAAGATATCAAAATGCCTGATGAGAGAACAAAGGGAATCTGCTGGCCCTGGTGGAACCCTCCATAACGGGGGTCAGAGCAGCAGCGGATGATGCTTGCACGGACTTGGGGATTTCAGAAGTCCGCATCTTCCATGAGGAGTTCGCTGGGGATTTCTCCTGTCTAGTATCACCACCTCCAGAGGTTTTCATATTATTTTCCTTTCTTTTGTTTTAAGTTTATTTATTTATTTTGAGAGAGGGAGAGAGTGGAGGGAGGGAGGGAGAAAGAGTGGGGGAAGGGCAGAGAGAATCCCAAGCAGGCTCCACACTGTCAGTGCAGAGCCCAACGTGGAGCCCAATCCCATGGACCCATGAAATCATGACTTCAGCTGAAATCAAGTTTCAGATGCTTAACTGACTGAGCCACCCAGGTGCCCCAATTTGCCTTTAAAGAAATATTTCATCCTCTGAGTTTCTTGGCACTTTTCCATAAACCTCACTGCCATTCCACTATAACATCTACAAGGCAGCTTGAGAGGAGTTTCCTTAATTGAGCAATAATCTGAGACTATACCCTACATGCAGCAGGTCCTGAATATAGAAAAAGGCAGGGGGCCTAAGTTTAGTGGTTATGTAAACAGGAAACATGAAAAACTAGGAGTCCCTCTCTGCTTTGTTTCATCATCTATAAAATAGAAAAAAAATAATCTCTAAGTCTTAGACCAAACATATTAATTTAATATAAAGCATGATGACCAGAAAGAATTCATTGTGTTCCCTAATAACAATTGCTGTTGTTACATGAGCATGCACTTGAACTGATGTCCCTGGGGCATTGCTGTATACACACAGAAGGAGAGAGCGACATGGTAAAACTGAAATAACCATATGGTTTGAGAACCAAATATCTCTGCTATAAGGTCTTAGTGTCATAAGGGGAGTTGAAGAGAAAGTGTGTCCTGACTGACCACAGAGAGAAACACACACAGATTAAGGTGCACATGGGATAAGGAAAAGCAAGAACTGCAAGGGAAAAAAAAATGACTAACGGACCAAGGGGAGGTGATACTCACCTCAGTGGCCCAGGGTAAGCACTGGTTAGATCGGGTAAAAGCTAAGGTGTCAAGGTCTGGCAAAGCTGGTAATGTCACGATGAGCAGAAAAACAGAGTATCAAGCAAAGGCTGCTATGTTATATAAAACCATCCTTCTCTTTGAAGAATACCATAGAGCATGTGTCTCACAAACTACTGAATTCATGTTACCTAGAATTAGATGGGAATACTTAGATGGAGTGCGAATTTTATAAATAGATGTGTGATTACATTAAAGAATAGAAAATAATTTTCTGGACAGTGCTGATAAGAACCTCTTCATTCTTCATTCAATTATCAGGATAAACTGGAGTATTGGTTCCTTATGATCAAGGCCTGAGCTGCAAATAACTGCACTTAAAAAGTATTTGCTCTTATCAAGGAAAGAGCAAGTCATTTTTTTCTATTACCACTATTTCCCTGTTGGTAGAAGGTCAGGTTCATAGACTCCCAGGGATTCATTGGAGATCTTTTGTGAGTTCTGATTGATAATTGTTAGGTGGATGAATGAGTTCACTGTAAAGTCTTAGACTTTCATTGTTGGGGACTAAAGATTTCAGGCTTCTTTGCTGAAGCTCTTCCAAATTCTCATCTTTTCTGATCATTAATAGAAAGTGTGGAAGGAAGGTAGAGAACTGGATTGTTAGACAAGTGAGTGTCCTGTAGAGTCACTTTAAATGCCTCACTTGGGCAGGTGGAACGGTCTCTCATCCTATGGGGGGACCCTTCCCCTGTGGTAGTGATTACTTACTCTCTGGCTGTACCAAAACGCACTAGAGTAAAAGATTTTGAAAATTACTGCAAAAATCACTTTGGCTTACAGCGATTACCACAGCCCCATCACAGGGCAATGAGACCAAGCTGGTCATACACAATATTTAATTGAGGCAGGGTCAACGTGAGTGGTTTCTGAAACCTTATCTCTGGTCAACAGCTGCAGCAACACCTGGGAACATCTCAGAAATGCACATTCTTGGGCCCACACTGGGCCCTTTCATTCAGAGTCTCTTGGAATGGGGTTCAGAGATTTGCCTTCAATTTGCAGGTGATTCTGATGCACACTAACTTTTGGGGGGACTCCAATGTATGAAAACCAGTCAATTTTCACTGTTTTTACTGAAGTGACCTGCCAAGTTAGCTCGACAAAAATTGTGTTTACATATCAAAAAGTCCTGAATTATTGCAAAGTTTACCAACTGTAAAGGAAGTTTCTCAGGGAACCCATTTCTCCTCTAAAAACTCACATCCCAGGGCTGGACACAGAACTCTAGGCCATTGACGAAAAATAAACATTAAAAATAAAGAATAAACACTGATGCCAAGTCCCACTCTGAGGATATGAAAGTGCAGTCCCCCAGTTGATTTGAATGTGCAGCTGCAGTGGGCTAATTGCCAAAAATGGCCACAAATTTTGCCCCTCGTTGTAACCATACCCTTTATAACATCTCTTTGTCATTCCTCTCATTAAAAGGATTCTGTTTCTCCAGTCCTTTGAATACGACCTTAGGATAGGTAGCAAACATGGCAGAAGCAGAGATTTGGAAAGTGTTTATACATTTGTGTTTATTTATTGGTTGCTTTTGGAACCTGAGACACCATGTAAAGCAGCTTAGAGGGTGAGCCCAGGAGCGACCATAGAGAAAGAGGCCCCAACTGACCTAGGTTGGCCTATAACAACCATGATCATCAAAAACATAGCCAGTCCCAACCCACTTGCTGACCATAAAAGTATGAGCAAGCCCAACCGAGATTAGCCAAACCTGAACCAAGAATTGACCTGTTACACGGTGAGCTTAATAGTGGTTGTGTTAAGTCACTAAGTTTTAGGGGAGTTTGTTAAGCAATCACAGGGACGTAGCAGATATTGTTTGCAGTCATTGAAACGGTGACTCCTGGAAAGGAGAATCATTGAGGCAACGAGATTGTTCCAGACATCCCTAGCTTCGGGCTTGCTTGGCTCAGCTCACCAGGATGTTCTGAGTTTCCTCCTTCTCTCCTTTCAGGCAATCATACCCAGTTCCCAGTACCTTCCACAAGTCTCTCGATTCACTCAACTACCATCAAAGAGAGAAAGCGAACTGGACCATGAAAGCCAAAAGAGCTTGGAGAACTTCAAAGAAGTTATATAGCACAGATTTGAGTCCAAAACCTGTTTTTAATGAAGAACATTGAATAGGACATCTATTGTTAAGCATCTGATACAAAGCTTGGTATTTTGGATTATATCCAGCGCAGATTAAGGAAAGCTTATGAGATTTGTATATTAAATCATCACAAAGAATTTTCAGTATATGTAAGGAGATGAATTTCTCTAAAAAAAAGAGAGAGAGAGACCAGTAGGAAATAAATAATGATTGAACATAATCCCTTGTGTATAATATATAATGGTTCTAATACCTTTCTGCCACTTGGCATAAAATAAGCAAGCACTATTTTCATGGGGGAATATGGAGGGGTGGGTTTACTTTGACTACCATCTTGTCTTTGATTATCTTTCTATCCTCATTTGGCTTTACTCCCCTCCCTACTTCTAGTTTTTTTTAATGTTTATTTATTTTTGAGAGAGAGAGAGAGAGAGAGAGAGCAAGCAGGGGAGGAGCAGAGAGAGACACACAGAATCCGAAACAGGCTCCAGGCTCTGGGCTGTCAGCACAGAGCCCTACGTGGGGCTCAAACTCAGGAGCGGTGAGATTATGACTTGAGCCGAAGTCAGATGCTCAACCACCTGAGCCACCCAGGCGCCCCTCCCCTCCCTACTTCTAATTTGATTGTCTTCTTGCTGTTGTTTCCACTTGATGCTTTGGTCCCCTTACCAGACTCCTTTTTATTTTCAGGTTTTATCTTGGATTTCACTTTTCCAAAAGCCCATCTTAAACTACATTAGTGGTCCACTTTCTATTTATACCTTTCCTGTATTTACCTTCATCATAAAGCTTTTCACCTAGCGGAGCCTGGGTTCCTCAGTTTAACGCCCAACTCTTGATCTCAGCTCAGGTCATGATCTCTCAGTTCATGAGATGCCTGAGTTGAACTCTGCACAGGCAGCATGGAGCCTGCTTGGGATTCTCTCTCTCCCTCTTTCTCTGCCCTTTCACTGCTTGTTCTCTCTCTCTCTCTCTCTCTCTCTCTCTCTCTCTCTCTCTCCTTCAATATACATTAAAAATTTTTTTTTAATCTTTAAAAAAATAAATACTCTAGAATATGAGTAGCTTCAGAGTAGGAGTATGTCTAATCCACTGTTGCACATTGAATGTTAGGAAAACATTTGATTGCAAGAACAGCACCTGACTAGCAGAGCCCTAAGAAATAAAGATTTCTGCCCCCTCAGAGTAAAACAGAATCTAGAGTAAGACACTTGTTGGCTTTGATCCATATCATTTCATTGCCAATAGGAACTCTGGCTCATAGGAATTCTGGCTCTTTCTGTCTTCCTGCTTTAACATGCTTAGCTCATAATCAATTTCATTTCATTATTATTATTATTATTATTATTATTAATGTGTGAGTGCGAGATGGTGGTGGTGCTTCCAGGTATCATGTCTACAATTAAGTGAGGAAAAGAAAAAAGGAAATACTAGCTAGATTTACACTTTTGTTTTCCATGATAGCAAGAGTCTTTCCAGAAGTTGCACAGCAAAAGTCTGTGCATAATTTAGAATTGTGACTCATGGACATCCCTTGCTGCAAGAGTGCAGGATAGCAGAGTGCTTGTTATGTGTGTTGCATGCATATTTGCTGAATACATATGTAAGAGAAATTGCATTTCAGATAAAAAACATAATACTGAAATTCCTCCTTTAAGAATCCTTGATTCTCACATTAGGAACATCATGGAGTTATTTAGAAGACTGTCACACCTGACTCATTTGTGGCAATCCTAATAAAGTCCATGAATTCATGAGTTTAAATTTTTATCCGACATGGGGGTCAGCTACGTAAGGGGTATAAATTATAGAATCCAGCCATTCTGTGGTCTAATTAAAGGGCTATGAATAGATCTTGGACCCAAGGGTGTTATCTCAACTTTAGGAAAGCTTCTTCTAAGGAAACTTCATGTGGGAGTTTAAGGAAGCTAATGTTTAGTTCCCATCTTTCTATCTGCCCAAATTTGGAGCCAACTGATAGATGCAGGCATGAGTCAGACAGAGATCAAAATATAACTTTATGAATGAAAAAATGCTACTTCAAAAAAGTGCCTTCTATATGCTATCTAATATGGCTTCTTTGACTGGAATTTACAAATGAATTGCAGGTACCTGAGGAAACACCAGCCCCTCCCCCCACAGGGGTGTGCTCCTGAAAAGCTTACATTATGAAAGAAATGTGAATGAATGCTCTTTGCTGGTGAGACTTGAGACTTGAGCCAAACATGCTCAGCTTCTTCTGAACCCTGGAGTTGAGTCTTCGCTCCTCTTTACAGGAGTAATTGGCAAGAGGGTGGAGAGAGGCCAGAGTGTTACTCTAGTAGAGATGTTCACCGCCCCAGCAGACCACCATATGAAAGTGCTCTCTTTTTTAAATGTTTATTTATTTTGAGAGGAGGGGAGGCACAGAAAGAGAAGGAGACAGAGAATCCCAAGCGGGCTCCACGCTGTCAGTGCAGGGTGAGATCGTGGTGAGATCGTGACCTGAGCAGAAATCAAGAGTCAGACACTTAACCAACTGAGCCACCCAAGCACCCTGAAAGTGCTCTCTTACCTCCTCGTCTGGGTACACCAATCAGCTGGTTTCTCTAACATCTGCTGCTAAGGTAGCCAGGTGTAAGGGACTTGTATCTTAGGGGACTCCATGGTAACAAGGATAGGGAACTCCGTGGCAGATGGAATATATTTATCCAGAGATTGTTTGCTAGTGGCATCTCAGAAAAAGTAAATAATTGATGATGGGGGTGATGATGGAAATATTAGTAACGACTCTACCATGAAAGTTATTCCGGAAATAAGGAGAGATGGATTTTATTTTGAATGAAAATGGAAAATAGTAACCAGAAGTGTTAAAGGATAACAATTAAGAGAAAAATAAACAATGTGAGAGGACATGATGAAAAAATTATTGACCATGACAATGTGGTGCTGACTTCTGCTTATAAGAGTGTTTCTCAACTTCTTATTATTGTTTCCCCTAAAGGAGACCTTTTAGACTTCTTAAAATATTGATCTTACCTCCAATCCCTCATGAAATTCTACTAAAATAGATACATCGTATATCTGTTTTTGTATTACTGCTTTTGAAGGACAACTAGCCATTGCAGCATCTTTTTTCACCACCCATCCCAGAAACAATTTCCTCTCTTTGGGGACAATACTGACCAAAGTAGGAATTCATGCTTTATGATAATAACACATAAACGACTCTATATTCTGGGCCCATGCCTTCAGAACTTTTGGATCCCTTGAAATACATGGAATGTATTTTCTCCCAGGAAGAAATTAAGAGTTGTTTTAGTGAAATTACCAGATATCTGAAAAATAATCTACAGCTATGTATCAATATATCAATAGCCAGATAGGTTTTAAGTTTCATGATATTCTGCCAGGTGACAGACATTGCCCTAGCAACCAACACTTCTTCATATTTTCACTTTACGCAGAAGCACATGATCAATTGTCAGGCAAGCAGTCTTGAAAATTTAAAAAGGGGAGGGGCACCTGGGTGACTCAGTTGGTTAAGCATCCGGCTCTTGGTTTCGGCTCAGGTCATGATCTCAGGGTTCCTAAGGTGGAGCCCTGCATCGGGCTCTGTGCTGACAGTGTGGTGCCTACTTGGGATTCCCTCTCTCTCTGACTCTCTCTCTCTCTCTCTGCCCCTCCCCAGCTCATGTGCCCGTGCTCACTATCTCCTTCTCTCTCTCTCTCTTTCTCTCCCAAAATAAATAAATTAACTTTAAAAAAAGAAAAGGTTTAGAGTTTTGTTTGGAAGCCAAATTCCAAACTCCCCATTCTCTGACCCCAACTGGGAAATTGGTGGACATTGCGGTGTTTTGTCTATATCAAACCTCTACCACCAGCTGCTAAAATAAAGTATCCTATCAGTTAGTTACTGCTGCATAACAACTTACCATGAAATTCAGCTTCTTAAAGTAACAAACATTTATTATTGACTATGTCTCCAGGGCAGCTGGCTGTACTTGTAGCGTTGGCTGGACTCATTCATGCTTCTCTGGGTGGTGGCCGATCAAGGAGGCAGTTCTGGTGATCTTGGCTGGGATCTCTCACATATTTGGGGGCTGTGTGGCTGCAGGCTGGTCTAGGATGGCCTTAGCTGGTAAAAGGGAAGTATCTTCCATGCAATCTGTCCTCTAGTCAACTAGCCGGGACTGTTTACATACTGATGCTGGGGGTCCATGAGAGATAGCAGATACTGCAATAAGTAAACTGAGTAGTTCTTATGATCTTAAAACAAATTAACAAATAGCAAACAAGAACTAAACAAAACAATGGGGCGCCTGGGTGGCTCAGTCAGTTGAGCGTCTGACTTTGGCTCAGGTCATGATCTAGTGGTTCACGAGTTCGAGACCAGCATTAGGCTCTGTGCTGACAGCTCAGAGGCTGGAGCCTGCTTCAGATTCCATGTCTCCCTCTCTCTCTGCCCCTCCTCAACTCATGCTCTGTCTCTCTCTTTCTCTCTCTCTCTCTCTCTCAAAAATAAAACATTAAAAAAAAGAAGTAAACAAAACAAATGAAACAGTATTAAGTCCTGGGGCGCCTGGGTGGCGCAGTCGGTTAAGCGTCCGACTTCAGCCAGGTCACGATCTCGCGGTCCGGGAGTTCGAGCCCCGCGTCGGGCTCTGGGCTGATGGCTCAGAGCCTGGAGCCTGTTTCCGATTCTGTGTCTCCCTCTCTCTCTGCCCCTCCCCCGTTCATGCTCTGTTTCTCTCTGTCCCACAAATAAATAAACGTTGAAAAAAAAAAAAAATTTAAAAAAAAAAAAAAAAAAGAAACAGTATTAAGTCCTGTGAGTATTGATTTCTCTATGAAGAAGAGAAATAGCGTGGCATGGTAGAAAGGGCATTACATTAAGCATCAGAGACTGGATTTCTCATCCTAACATTTCCAGGATAGAACTTTAGAAAAATAACTCATACTGTCTTGGTCTCAGTTTCTCTGTCTGTAAAGTGGAAATAATATTTTTGTCTTTCCATTTCCTAAGCTTATTGGGATGAGCAAATGAGCTGATTTTAAACTATGAAGGTTTATACAAATATGACATGTTGTCCCTTCCTCCTATGTATGTGCTACCCAAATTCCTTTTCCTAATTGTTATGAATGAATGAGCAGGGATTTTCTGTTACCTGAAAAAAGGATAGAAGAAACAGTTCTGCAGGAAGAATAAGGACACTCAGCTTTAACTTTTGGCTTTGTCAGTAAAAGCCAAGTGACCTTGGGAAACCTACGCGAACTTGGGAAAGCCACCTGTGCTCTAGCCCTTACATTTTTCCAAGGTAAAATCACTGCACTAGGTTTGAATTCCTACGATTTCTTTTGTCACTCAGATTCTAAATAAATTGGCCTTTCACTGCAACAAGTTAAAAATCTACTATTTACGTTGGTAAAGTTAAGAAAGAAAGCAGACAGAATTGGAACCAACCCAGGCATTCTGGTGGATTAAGAGAAAAAAGGAATGATCCTAACTGGGAATGAACCTTTGGAGATGAGAGGCAGGAGAGGTGGAAAAGGAAGGAAACAGCATTGGGAAGGACAGTAAGGAGGAAGAGAACTGAAGAACAAGGATGACAAGAAATAAACATAGGAGTAGCAGTATTATCCACAGGTACTAAATTGAAGTTCTGCCAGCAGTCACCCAGAATGGTTTTGAGAAGCCACCAGTGTGATAAAAAAATTTTTTTTAATTAAATGCCTTTAGTTGGGGCAAATATTCTCCATTTGGCCACAGTCTTAACTCTCAACCTAAGTAACAACTTCATGTTACCAATTGGATCTTTTTAGGAAATCTGAGTTTACAATCCACCCTGCCCCCTCCCCATCAACCCTTAGACAATACAGGCTCTAGACTCCAACAGTCTCAGCCATATAACAGTGAGGCAAGTTACTTTACATCGGTCTGTTTCTATTGCCTCTAAATTATAAGTGGTAACATGTAACTTTGTGGGGAGGTGGTTGTAACAGGGAATGGGGTTAGCAGGTCGAAAGTGTGTAGCAAATTGGCTGGCACACTGAAGGTACAATCAGTCTCGGTTCTGTTTCTCTTCTTTTTCATGTTTCTGCGCTCTTCTCTCCTGCCTCTGCTTCAAGGGGCTCACACTTCAGGGACCCATGAGCTCAGCTCCTCCTGAGAAAAGACGATGCTTCATCCAGGATTAGAATTAACCTCCACCTTCACCCCCACCTGCTAAAGAGTTCAGTGCAAGGTCCACACTGCAGTGACAAGTGGAGAAAGAGGGCCTCTTTTTCTCTGGACACAGGGCTTCTGGAATCATTTCACATCCAGGGACGAAAGGTCCATTATAAATGCAGTATTCTGAATACCAAGAAGTAGAGAACAGAAAGTGATTTGAAAACCATTTCTGTGTAAGGAGATAAAAATGTCTAGCAGCTGCACCCACATACCTACAGTATCAAGGGAAGTTATTTTAATTACTTTGCTCTTTCTTCTTTCAGCCGAAATTGCTTCATATATCCAATACCAATATATAAATGCAAAATCACCTAGGGTTTTTGTTTTTAAGTGGTAATTTTCTTAAATAATCCTGTACTCAGTGCCGGTTGAATTGTTTCATTTATTTCTTGATGGTGTTGCTCTTTACATAAAGTTAATGGTGTGAAGTACTTTAAAGAAATACAACTTGGATTTCTTTTAACAATTTCCAAAACAGTCTAGAAAAGATTGCTGTAACCACTAATGAGACTCCTTTTAATTTTTTACTTAATGGTTTATCTATTCTCTCTACATGGGACTTCTCTGGGTAATTGATTGTGTTATTTTCATTCCACGCTGTGGCCGTGAAATTTATACTTGTTCAAGCCATTTGGAAACCATTTTTGTCTCTGCCATTTCCTCTTATCATTTAAGATGTGAATGGGTGCTCTTCTAAAAGGGGAAAATTAAAAATAAAGTTTGTTCACCACGTGAGATGCTGAGATGTCCTCCTAACACACCCGACTGACCTTGAAACTATAAAGCTGATGTTGATACCCTCAGGGGCTAGAGCCTTGCTACCCAGGTTCGCAATTCCAGCATGAAGCTCTGCACAGAAGTATTAAGAGAGTGAAAAATAGCCCTCCTGAACACCAGGCCACAATGTTCCTCACTGAGCATGAACAATGCTCACAGCAAATAAACAGGACAGAGGCAAGGCCACCTGGCACCCACAACAAACAATTAACCATGGTCCCCTTCTGACTACCAACAAAATACATCTAGCCCTGCTTTATTCCCACCTCCTAGAGAAATATTATTCAGAAACCCCCGCTTGGACAACATCCGCCCAGAACTAGCCCCTATTTCCTTACACCCACCTAGGGACTGTCCAACATAAACCTAAATCCCGTAAGAAGCCCCTTCCACTGTCTCTTATCTGGAGCCCCCACAATCCTTCACAGCATGTTCTCTTTCGGGGCAGCAAGCTAAATAAACTTTTGTTTGACCCAGGGTGTGTTCCACAGGAGCTCTGGTCAGTGAGCTTTAACAATGGATTCTTAATAATTCTTGGTTAATGAATTTTCTTTTTGAAAAAAAAAAAAAAAAAATCAGCTCAGGGCACCTGGGTCGCTCAGTCGGCTAAGTATCTGACCCTTGGTTTCGGCTCAGGTCATGATCTCACGGTTGGTGAGTTCAAGTCTTGCAAGGGGCTCTGTGCTGACAGCGTGGGGCTTGCTTGGGATTCTCTCTCCCTTTGTCTCTGCTCCTCCCCTTCTCTCCCTCTCTCTCTCAAAATAAGTAAAATAAACTTAAAAAAATCAGCTCATTTTTATGGGCACAGAGATTCTTCCTTTTCAAACTCCCTCCAACTTAATATCAGTTGGCCATTCTCTCCTGACCTCTTCATTGGCCCCTCACCTCCTTCTCTGACTCCTTCTATGTGCCTCTTCCTAAATCTACCCATTATGGGTACCAACCTAGGATGCCATTCATTTCTAAGTCAGTTTCTTCTACAAAATGGATACATATTGTTATATACACTGTGGTAGAAATTGCTAGTTTCCTACCAATATCCATTCTTTCTATCTTCCACAGAAATTGATTAAAGTTTTTTAATGTTAAAATTTTAAAATATGTACTAAAAAATAGAAATTAGTACAATAACCCCTATGCATCACACAGTTTTAACAATTGTCATCTCATGGCAGGATCTGGTTCCATCCCTCATTCCAACCCCACCATCTTATTTTGAAGCCAAGCTCAGAAACATCACCTATTATGTCATTTTATTAAAAATTACAACTGTATGCATTTCTAAAAGGCATGGCTTTTTGTCTAATATGTCATATTTACACAGTGACGATAGTTTATACCTTCTAATACTCCAGCAGTGTTTGACTTTTCCTCAGTGCTTCCTAACTTAGTTTGTTTAAATCAAGATCTAGGTAAGGTTTATACATTGTATTTGGTTGACATAATCTGCTCCCTTTTTTTAATTGAATAAACCAGGTCTTTTGTCCTGTTTAGTTTCCCAGAGTCTTGATTTTGATGACCAGTATCAACTCGGTGTTGTGGAACGTGCTGCTTTGTTCCCTGTTTTTCCTATGGATGGGTAGTTAGAGCTGATGTCTAAAAACAAAATAGGTTTGACTTTTTTAAAAGAGCACTTCACAGTGGTGGTGTGGTCTTCAAATAGTAAGCACATAATACTTTGCTTTTCTTTATGATGTTAGCAAGTACTGATGACATTGCCTACATCAATATGTATATAATTTTTAGGGACCGTGGAATGACAGTATTCTGATTCTATGATTTTTTCTTTATTTGTTAGCTAGTGCATGTTAGCAAGAATACATCTAAAAAGAGAAGCTTCCTGTAAGCAACTGTTTGGTGACCCTGAAATAGAGTTCATATAACTTGTTTTCAAAATAGTAATTTGTTCCTTAGCATCCCCTAAAGGTGCCCAAAGAGATGGTTTTTATTCTGTTGTTTGGTTTTGGAGTTCAAACTAATTCATGTGTTTCAATCCAATACGGTTACTAACGTTATTAGGGGTCTGAATTTCCCATGTTTGGTCAGTGACTCTTTGAGTTCACTCCAGAAGACCTCTTGACATGCACTCAGTAGCTTTAATAGTTTCCTTGTTCCAGGCACACCGAGGACATTTCCTGCCCTTGACCCAGAACCAACTTTTCCTGGTCCCTTAAATGCAAAGGCATTGAGAGATAAGACTCTGGCACAAGAGGGGCTTATGTTACTGAGTTTGTCACTGTACCCAGACCTTTTCAGGGGAGAGATCCAGAAAACATTTGTGTGCATGTGTGTGTGCATCTATTTGTTTCTAAAGAAACCATGTCATAAATTCATAATTAAACTTCTAATTCAAATTCAGGACTACAGACTTTTTGGTCATATTGACTTTTTTATCCCTATGCCCTTTCATTCTATCTAAAAATGCTGGTTTTCAATGATACTCAAAAAAATTATCCATTGCTTTATTTCACTGTCCACAAATAGATTCAGAATGACAATATCACCACCATCAATATATGATTAATGAGAATAATTTTTATTACTGTTTTGTTTTTGTCCACAGGGCACAGCCACTAGGAAGATACTATCAAATTCCTATGTTTTAAAGTCACTCAAAATATGTGACCAGATGAATTTATAATCAGATTTATCGGTTTCATTTTGCTTTTGATTTTTAGGAATTGGCCTTTAAAGTTTTAATTTTCTTTTATAATTATATAAAATATTTACAAGGTTTCAAATTAGCATACAATATATGCAGAAAAGTCAGCTTCTACCCTGGTCTCTTCCACCCTGTTCCTTTATTCCCTCTATAAGACACTAATTTTTACATAAGAGACTCTTAAAAACTGAGAACAAACTGAGGGTTGATGGGGGGTGGGAGGAAAGGGAGGGTAGGTGATGGGCATTGAAGAGGGCATCTTTTGGGATGAGCGCTGGGTGTTGTATGGAAACCAATTTGACAATAAATTTCATATATTAAAAAAATAAAATATAAAAAGAAAAGAAAAAGATAAAAGATTCAAAAAAAGAAAAAGACACTAATTTTTAAACTGGACAGTTCATCTTCCAATTTTTTTCATATAAGCAAATGTGTATTTATATGCTTTCCCCATATTGCATAAATGGTAGCATATACTCTTCTCTACTGTGCTCTCTTCCATTCATCCCAGAGATTTTTCCATAAGAGTTCATAGAGCCAGAGTCTTCATTCCTTCCTACAGCTGCACAGAACTCTTCAATGGAAGCCCGTGTTCCCCACTGATGGACATGTGTTGTCTCCAATGTTGCTTTCACAGGGCATTGTAGAAGCACCACCCAGAAGAAAGACTAGCCTTCCCTGGAGATATGTATTGACACAGACTAAATCTTATCAATGGGCTATACATGGATATGGCATAGTCAATTTTGGGTCATAGATTTAAGGGGATGGATGTGTTCTTCTGTCTTCCTTCTCCCCTTTCTGCTGACTGGGTGGAGGCATGGCAGTGAATCTGAGCAGAATAGAGCCGCACAAAACAGAAGACCCTGGGTCCATCATGCCATGCAGCGTCATACTTAGAAAAGAGCCTCTACCTTCAGTTCAGATTTTTACACAAGAGAAAAATCAATGTGTATCTCCTTTAAGTCAGTGCTGTTTTTTGGCCTCAACCACATATGGCTAAAACCATGTTCTAACTAATGCCTTTAACTTACAGGGTTGTTATAAGTAAAATGATAACTAAAACGATACAGGTAGCATGCTTAGTAAATGAATGATATGTCCTTAGGCCACTTCATCTGATTCAATGGTTTTCTCTCCTGCCCACCAGCTGAAAATTCCTAATTCTCAGTCAAGAATCTAAACCTTTCCAGATCTGTATATCCAATTCCTCAGCAACACCTCTACTTGAGACACAAGTATCCACAACTGAACCTCTCTCCCATCCTCCTTCTCCTCCTTTATTTGTATCTTTGGGGAACAATACCCTCCAGCTCAGTTGCCCAAGGCAGTAACTTAAAGCAACTCTATAGGTCTTTATCTCTTTCCCCTCCTACACCCAATGGGTTTCCCTGTCTCATTATTCTTCTTCCTAAAAGAAGGATGCATCCACCCTCTCCTCTACCCCACTAAGCCTTCTCTTTCTTATCCATTAGTTCAGACCTGTGACATTCCTCTCTTTGACCCTTGCAATGGAAGCCTATGTACTTTCCTTGCTTCCAGTCTCAACCTTTATCATATTAAAGCACTTCTTGTCATTGTCAACATGACCGTTTTCCAGCTAGATTGGAAGACATTTGAGTACAGTAACATTGTTTTCCTTCTTTATTCACCTGGTACTTGGTAGAGTCATTGGCACACGGTCGTTACTCATTAATTAATATGAATCCAGAACACTTACCGCCAGGTATCAGGCACAAATCTGAGAGTTGTGTGTGTATCAACTTGATTCACCTCACTATACCCCGTGAGGTAAGTACCATTTTTACCCCCACTTTGCAGAAGAGGAAACTGAGCCATAAAGTGGTTACTTCACTACCAAATTTATTCACTAGGAAGGGATGAAATCAAGAATGAATCCCAGGTATTTGTTGAATAAATGAAAAAATAATTGGACAAAGAGATGAATGAATCAATGAAGAGAGATTATCCTCTATTATATGAAAATCTAGCAAGCCTCTTCATTTGGGCTGATTTGCAAAACCTACCTACTCTTCCACGAAGCCAGAGAGGCATCTGGAAAAACCCATTAGGCCCCCAAATAGGTCCTCTATCTTCTCACTAGTTCTGAGGTTTTCACCATCAGAAATTGCTCTATCTTGACTCTTTGTTCACTCGTGTCACCAATGCACTTTGGAAGAGAAACACCTTCAGCAACTAGGCTATTTTAGGAGGGATTGAGGGAGAAAGCTCTGTAAGGGTGGCAGTCTTCTGAGGTGGGTGGAAAAGAAGAAAGACTTTAGAATATACTAACCAGCAACAATAGATGCTAACTTCCCCTATGTCTGGATGCTTTATGAGTTTTTATCGCTGGATGTTTATTGGCTTTTATGTTTGTTTTGATTTCTTTTTAATAAAAGGGCTTGGATTGCCAGAGCTGGAAGTGAAAGGTGATAGAGCATGGAAATCTACTGTGTCCATAAACTCGTGAGGGATGGAGGAAATCTTACAATGCCAGAATTTATGAGACTAGACAAGGCCTGGCTACCCACCAGGAACTTTTCATCCTCATGCCTAGATGATAAATTACACCACTGTTTTCAGGGACCATTTGCAATAGAAGCAAATTAACCCAGTAATTTTTAAATTATACCTCTGAGGTTTCATGAAGACACATCCAATCTGGTTATGTTTTGGTCCTGAGGCCCTAGCTTCCTGAGTCTCCTCTGATTGTACTAACTCAAGGGGTTATTTGATTCTGAAGGAAGTTCCATTATTTTTACAGGCTTGTAGCCTATCTTGATGGAAAGCTAGGAATTGTGTGTCTTAAATACTTCTTAATTTTTTCATGACTTTGCATTTTACCTGTCAACCTACTCTTAAACTAAATGGATCCTAAAACTTGTATGCATTTTGACAGTTTGGGATATTTTTTATATTACCTAAGTTGTATTCATTTGTTCCATGTGGAAGAGAAATTATACTTTCTTCTATAATTCTTCATCTATGCTGTTGATAATACAGAATCAATATTCTACTTTTTTAAATGTGTTTTTTAAATATTTTTAATGTTTATTTATTTTTTAGAGAGAGAGAGACAGAGACAGAGACAGAGAGAGTATGAGAAGGGGTGGGGCAGAGAGAGAGGGCAACACAATCAATATTCTACTTTTTTTAATGTTTTTTTTTAAATATTTTTAATGTTTATTTTTGAGAGAGAGAGAGAGAGAGAGCATGACAAGGGGTGGGGCAGAGACAGAGGGCGACACAGAATCTGAAGCAGGCTCCAGGCTCTGAGCTGTCAGCACAGAGACCGACATGGTGTTCAAACCCACAAACTGCAAGATCATGACCTGAGCCAAAGTCAGAGGCTTAACCGACTGAGCCATCCAGGTGGCCCAATATTCTATTTTTTTTAAAGCTTATTTATTATTTTAGAGAGAGCGAGCAAGCAAGGGAGAGACAGAGAGAAAGAAAGAGAGAGAATCCCAACCAGGCTCCATACTCTCAGCTCAGAGCCCAGCACAAGGCTTGATCCCACAAACTTGAGCTGAAATCAAGAGTCAGATGCTTAACCAACTGAGCCACCCAGGTGCCCCAATACTCTACATTTTTAAATTAATTCTTATTTTCAGCTTTATTGAGGTATAATTGATATGTAAAACTATAAGATATTTAAAGTGTACATGATGGTGATTTGATATACACATGCATTATGAAAGGACTCCCTAGTTAATTAACACATCCCTCACTTCACAGATTTACCTTTGGGGTGGGTGGAACCACCTCAAGTAAGAACTTACCCAAAGTAAGAACATTAAGTGCAGCTCTTAGTAAACTTCTCTTATATAATACAGTGTTATCAATGGCAGGTACCATGTTTTACATCAGAGTCTCAGACCTTATTCATCTTATAACTCAAAGTCAGGACTCTTGTGGCAACCTCTCTCTATTTCTCCCCATCCCTCAGCCCCTGATAACCACTTTTCTACTCTCTGTTTCTTTTGTTTTCTATAATTTGACTTTTTTTTTTTCAGATACCACATATAAGTGATACGATGCAGAATTTGTCATTCTCTTGTCTAGCTTATCTCACTTAGCAGAATGTCCCCAGGGTTCTGTCCATATTGTCAAAAATGGCAGAATCTCTTTCTTTCTCAGGACTGAGTAATATTCCATTGTTTATGTATATCATTTTCTTTATCCATTCATCCATTGATGGACACTTAGGTTGTTTTCCTGTCTTGGCTATGGTGAATAAGGCAACATGGAACATGGGAGTGCAGATATCTCTTCAATATCCTGCTTTCATTTCCTTTGGATATGCACCCGGAAGGGAGTTTGCTGGGTCATGTAATAGTTTTATTTTTAATATTTGGAGGAACCTCTATATTAATTAATGTTTTTTAAAATATGAAAATGCTGAACTATTTCCTGACTCCTCAGGTTCAGCTTCAGTTAGATAGAAGAAAGCAAACTCTCTCCCCGTGGGTCTTTTTCTTGCTCCTTCCCAAGTCATCCAGTCATGCACCTTCCCTTAATCCAAGTACGTCTCAGATTCTGTACCAGGGAATACAGAAAAATGATGGACTAGAGAGAACCTCTCAAACCTCATGATTGAGTGGGTCTTGCAGAAAGGGTACAGGCAATGGCAGTATAGTCTCTGAGAGGAAGTAGGCATGCTCTGGGGAACACAGTGGCACCTCACAACCCAACCAAGTACAGTGGGTGACATTGGTTTTCTATCTCTCCTTCCCCTTCTCCTCTCTTCTCCTTCTTTTTCTCTCCTGTCTTGTGCTCTCCTATTCCCCACCCCACAAGTGTTTCCTCCCTCTCTCTGTGTCAGCATCATTCTACCTTTGGCCAGATATGCTTCCTCAATGTGGCCACCTACCACCCATATGCATATTCTCCCAGCTTGGTGACCCTAGCAGAAAGAAAACGTCTCTTCTTCTGTGTATGTGTGAGTTCCAGATAGCATTTTAATGGATCCTTCTTAAATCACATGTCAGCTGCTTGGACCTATCACTATTGCCAGTGCAACGGGGTACTATTTGTGGCCTAGACTGAACTATATTATTTTCCATGTGAGGGTAGGTGATTGTCGATTCCAGAGAAACACCTGGAATGGGGAACATCCACCATGAAGTTTACCATAGTCCTCACTCCTTTCTGAGTACTGTCTCTTGGTTATCTGTTAAATACCATTCCTCTAGACACTAATATCCATGAGAGTAGGAGTGTGGAAAATACTCTGATACTGATGCATGCACACAGAAATTTATATCCTTATTCTGCTTGGATCCTATTTGTATATCCTTGTATTCCTAGTACCTGGCATATAGTAGATATTTAATACATGTTTGTTGAATGAATGAATGAATGAATGATCAATATACTGGTTTACTCTATTCCCCTGGAATGGTCCTGCTTTTTATCCCTAAATTTTCTGTTTTAAATCTGCTGGAAACTTTTGGATTAAGGTACTAAGAATGCAGTGGATAGGAGAAAGGGACGTGGATTTAGGCAGATGTGAGCTTGTATCTGAGTTCTGTCACTTCCCAGCTGAGTGTCTGAAACTTCCACTGTACTGGGAAAATAATGTCTGCTTTGCATTGATAACTTGATACTTAAATAAAGGAAATTGCAAATTGTTCATGATTGTGCCTGTCGTGGTTTTAAAACATGTCTGCAAATTCTTTTCACTTTTCCTGTCATGAGATGGAGATTAGTTTTCCTCCCCTGGAGATAAGCTAGCCTCCACAACTCCCTTCTCATGAATAGAATGTGGCAGAAGGGACCCTGCATGACTTTCCAGGCTCTCTTGGGTCACACATCTTTGGGGCCCTGAACCATCTAAGAAGTCTGGCTACCTCAAGCCGCCATGCTGGGGAGACCACACCAAGATAAAGAGACATGGAGCTCGGCCTCCTCCAGCCCACAGCTATTTGTATCCTTCCAGCCTGGGCATCAGGCATGTAAACAAAGAATTTATGAGGATGACTCCAGACATGTTGTCAGCCTGACTGTCCAGCCACTATCTGGTTGCAACTGTATGCCATCAGGAACCACCCTGCTGAGCCCAGTCAACCTCAGAACCAGGAAGGATCACGGTGAAAACCAGCTGTGGTTTTATGACACTAAGGTTGAGTTGGTGATTTACAGATAATCAGAATAGTGATTAGCAAAGTAAATGGTCAGTGATGGCATTTTTTTTTCAGAGAGAAGGAGAAGATCTTTTTTTTTTTTTTTTAATTTGCATCCAAGTTAGTTAGCATATAGTACAATAAAGATTTCAGGAGTAGATTCCAGTGATTTATCTCCTACGTATAACACCCAGTGTTCATGCCAACAAGTGTCTTCCTTAATGTCCCTTGCCCATTTAGCCAATCTCCCTACCCACAACCCCTCCAGCAACCCTCAGTTTGTTCTCTATATTTAAGAGTCTCTTATGTTTTGTCCTAATCTCTGTTTTTATATTGTTTTTGCTTCCTTTCCCTTATGTTCATCTGTTTTGTATCTTAAATTCCACATATGAGTGAAGTCATATGATGTTGGTCTTTCTCTGACTGACTAATTTCACTTAGCATAGTACCCTCTAGTTCCATCCACGTAGTTGCAAATGGCAAGATTTCATTCTTTTTGATTGAGGAGTAATACTCCATTGTATATATATACCACATCTTCTTTATCCATTCATCTGTCAATGGACATTTGGACTCCATACTTTAGCTATTGTTGATTGTGCTGCTATAAACATGGGGCCCGTACGCTTTGTCATAAGCATAAAATCAGCATTTTTGTATCCTTTGGATAAATACCTAGTAGTGCAATTGCTGGGTCGTAGGGTAGTTCTATTTTTAACTTTTTGAGGAACCTCCGTACTGTTTTCCAGAGTGGCTGCACCAGTTTGCATCCCACCAGCAGAGCAAAAGAGATCCCCTTTCTCTGCATCCTTGCCAACATCTGTTGTTGCCTGAGTTGTTAATTTAAGCCATTCTGACAGGTGTGAGGTGGTATCTTACTGGTTTTGATTTGTATTTCCCTGATGATGAGTGATTTTGAGCATTTTTTCACGTGTCTGTTAGCCATCTAGATGTCTTCTTTGGAGAAGTGTCTAGTCATGTCTTTTGCCCATTTCTTCACTGGATTTTATTTGCTTTTGAGTGTTGAGTTTGATAAGTTCTTTATAGATTTGGGATATTAACCCTTCATCTGATACGTCATTTGCAAATATCTTCTCCTATTCCAGTGGTTGCCTTTTAGTTTTGTTGATTGTTTCCTTCACTGTGCAGAAGCTTTTTATTTTGATGAGGTCCCAATAGTTCATTTTTGCTTTTGTTTCCTTTGCCTCTGGAAACGTGTTGAGTAAGAAGTTGCTGCAGCTGAGGTCAAAGAGGTTTTTGCCTGTTTTCCCCTTTAGGATTTTGATGGCTTCCTGTCTTACGTTTAGGGGTAAATGGCAACTTTGAAGCATAAATCTTAAACCTCACATCACTGTCTCAGAATATAGCATATATTATGTACAAAACAAATGAGGCAAATGATATTAGAATTAGCAGTTTGGGAGCAATCCATAATTGTTTTAAACAACCTAGAATTGACTTAATACTATGCATATTTGATTTTTAAAAGTTTTTAATGTTTATTTAGTTTTGAGAGGAGAGACACAGTGCAAGCAGGAGAAAGACAGAGAGAGGGAGACAGAATCTGAAGTGGGCTCCAGGCTCTGAGCTGTCAGCACAGAGCCCGAGCCGGGGTTGAAACCCACCAAGGGTGAGATCATGACCTGAACCAAAGTTGGACGCTTAACCGACTGAGCCACCTAGGCGCCCCCATGCATATTTGATTTAAAGTCATATTTGTGAGACAGTGTTACCCAGTGGTTAGTGGTGTAGATTTTTTTTTTTTTGAGACAAACCACTTGGTTTCAAAACTATTGTGAAATTTCATAAGTGCAAGATTTCAGACAAGCTGCTCGTGCTCAGTAATACTGTTTTCTCACAAAACAGGAATTCTGAAGGTACCTTCGTAATAAGCATAAAATTGGAAAAGTCACGTAAATGTAGCACCCTGCTTGACAAACAGTGCCTGGTCAATGTTAGCCATTATTACCCTGGGGATCTGCAACCAAGCAAATGAGAGCTGCTGGACATCTGAACCATGCAACACATTCCTGAAGAAGGCATTAATTTAAATCAGAGAGCCTTACATGGAGACCACAGTCCACACATAAAAGGTGTGCTAGATAAAACGGCTTGCAGATGCCTAAGTTATCCAAAGGTAATAATTACCGTTTGACAGCGTGTTCTCATTACGCTTTTTTTGGATAAGATTGTTGGTGTTCCAGGTGACATTCTCATTGTATCGTCTTCTTCCGGCAGCAACTTGTCTTCCTGCACTGCAGAAGGTCTTCAAGAAGTACATTAAAATGTTCATTGTCCTGGCATGAAAATGTATGCCCATGCTGCAGTTTTCTTTCAGTGACATCAGAGCCACAAAACATTAATTTTTAGAATTCTGTCCTGCAAGCATAGATTATAAAGCCGTCTCTATTCAAGTGATGCTTAAGATTTTAAGTGGCCCTCTGTTCTGTGTTGTTCAGAAGTTTCCCTGTGCATCCACGGGAGAACGGAGGAATGCAGGAACGTTGATGGAGTGGCGCTAGTGCGTTTATTCAGTGTTTTGATCCTGGGCTATACGCAGGTATTTGGTGAGGTGATAGCTTCGTATCTCCAAGTGGAATCCATTTTTAAGTGGTTTTTCTCAATTTTCAAGGCTTGCTCCTTATTTTTTTTTTTTATTTTATTTTTTTTTTTGGCTAAAGCTCTGTCCCACTTATACAGACAAAAATAATGCTACTATTGAAAACTGACAAAGTAGATGAACAAAGGGAAGTCACTTAACAAAGGGAAGCCCCAGGAGCTTGCCTCCCCTTTCTCTCTCTGCCTCCAATTCTTTCTGTGACTTCGAAAAAAAATAACCCTCTGTCCCTGTTTTGCTGCCTTTGTCTTCCTAGTGTATCAAACGGGAACAATGGCTTCTCTACAGTGAGTAGATAGGTGTTGTTGCCCTGGAACTAAAGCTTTAGGAAAGCAGGTGTTTCTGTGATCATTTTATGGGCAACACACATGTCGTGTTCCTCAAGGCAGGAGTTATATTTCAGCTATGACTAGATACAGGAGAGAAGTTATTTTATATTCTCCTATATCAGAAGACAGTTTTGTTTTAATGCTTGTCAATGGGAAACCTGTAAAAGGTGAATAAAAGTTTGAAAACAGGGGCACTGGGTGGCTCAGTCAGTTGAACGTCCAGCTTTGGCTCAGGTCGTGATCTCACAGTTTGTGAGTTCAAGCCCCGCATTGGGATCACTGCTGTCAGCAGCGTGGAGCATGCTTCAGATCCTCTGTCCCCTTTCTCTCTGTTCCTCCCCTGTTTGCGCTCTCTCTCTCTCAAAAATAAATTCAAAAACTATTTTTTAAAAAGTTTGAAAACAAAGCAATAGGAGTCTCTAAATGTTTAAGACTAGGACTATATAGGGAAATTCTGAAGATGAGTATTTTTGATGTATGAATCATCTCTGACCTCCATGTATGAATATCAAGCCAAAAAGAGTGCAGGGAAAATGTCTTACACATGGACAGCATGAATTAAGTAGACACGACCTGTGTGCAAAATACTTGCTTTATACTTTGTTGAGCATAATAGTAACAGACTTCATTCTCAGACTCAGACAAGACATATGCTCATATAAAGATATGACATAAGGAATGTCCTCTTTTTTCACGGCCCACAGTGCTGTGGAACCTGTGTCAAGTTTGAATTTCAAATTGTGTCAAAGCATGAGATTCTTTTCAGTACAGAGGGGATTGCTAGGGAGGGCCTAGATTTTATGATTGCGGAAAATTAAGGAAAAAATGCCTTTGGTAGATAGGAACTATAAATATGATTGTAAATGGATTTTAGAATCCTTGTTTTTATCTCACCACTGATACAGAATAAAAAGAATAAAGAAAATTTATGTATAAATATATATAATATGTATAACATATAATATATACATTTATAATATAATATAAATTTATTTTATATATAATATATAATATAAATTTATATGTATATAAATATATACGATATGTAATATATATTTATAATATATATATATTTAGACAACTAGTTTTTCAAAACAGTCAATTGTCTTTTTAGTTACTAAGTTGTTTTACAAATAGTAATAATAGTAAATATAGCAGTGTGCACTTATGCAGTGATTACTATGTGCCAGGAACTCTTCTAATTGCTGCACACATATATATTGATTAACTCCTCAAAACAAACTTCTATTGATGAGATAATGAGACATGAAGTATTTAAGCAAAATTTCCAAGGTCTCAGAATTGTGATTTGAACCCCAGAATTCTGGTTCCAAAGTTTGTTCTCTTAACCACTGTAGATATATTGGCAAGGTTTTCAATATAAATCTGTGAAACAGATGAGTCAAATATTACAAACTGCTACATTCAGTAGATCATTCAGGAGATTTTTTTGGATGCCTGAACATAATGACCAGATGAAGCCTCCCAGTAATATAGGAATTCACTCAAGTGATAATTCAATTCTGTTTTGAGCCCTGAAGATGTCATAGCAAACAAGACTTTTTTCCAACTTTTAAAGAGGTTCAGTCTTTCAGGGAGGATGGATAGATAAACTAAAGATTAAAATAGAGTTGTAGAGGCGCCTGGGTGGCTCATTCAGTTGGGTGTCCGACTTCGCCTCAGGTCATGATCTCGCAGCTCTTGAGTTCAAGCCCCATGTCGGGTTCTGTGCTGACACAACTTGGAGCCTGGAGACTGCTTTGGATTCTGTGTCTCCCCTTCTCTCTGCCCCTTCCATGCTCATGCTCTGTCTCTCAATAATAAATAAAAGTTAAAAAAAAAAAACAAAAAAAAACAGAGTTGTAAGTGCCAAGAGGGGGCCTCATGGGAGTACAAAGGAGAGGCTCTTGATTCAGACTTTTTTGCTAGAAGGAAATCAAGGAAGATTTCTTGAAGGAGGTGACCTCAAGAGATCCTTAGAAGATAAGACTTTATGGAACAGAAGTTGAAGGGTGGCAAGTTTTGGAAAAGTGAAAAAAAAATCTAGATAAAGAAAGCAGCACATGAATCAGTCACTTCCCTTCATGTATAAAAAAAGTTAAAATGTTTTGAACATTTTGAATATGTGTGCCCATTACTTTAAATTGGATTCAATAAGGTTAAAACCACTACCTTCTCATTTTGGAGGGACATAGGAATAGTAAAGATTATGAAATGGTGATGACTTTTTCCTTACCTATTTTTAGACTATAGCACTTTAAGATGTGAAATAAATCTGCGTGTGTGTGTGTGTGTGTGTGTGCGCCCATAAGTGAGTTATTCAAGATTTATGGGAATTTTAACACCATTTCCTTTCTTTCTTTCTTTCTTTCTTTCTTTCTTTCTTTCTTTTGCAGTAGGAAACAACATTTATTGTGGTGATTTCGTGGAATATTTTTATATTTTGTATTTTTATTTTTTATTTAAATACAAGTTAGTTAACATATAGTATAATAATGGTTTCAGCAGTAGAATTTAGTGACTCATCACTTACATATAACACCCAGTGCTCATCCCAACATTTGCCCTCCTTAATGCCCATCACCCATTTAGCCCATCCCCTCATCCAACACCCCTCCTGCAACCCTCAGTTTGTTCTTTATATTTAAGAGTATCTTATGGTTTGCCTCCCTCCTTGTTTTTATATTATTTTTGCTTCCCTTCCCCTATGTAACACCATTTTAAAACCATACTAACCTCTAAGACCAAAACCCATTTTTAAAGCCATATATATATATAGAGAGAGAGAGAGAGAGAGACAGAGAGAGAGAGAGAGAGATATTTATCAATTAAAGGCATTCTTCCCCAACATAACTCACATACATATTCTTTTTTACATCATGAAAGGAACATCCGTCATGTCTCTATGCAACCAACATTAAACAAAAAATGCTAGTAATGTGTTTTTTATTTGTTTCAATTATATAAGTGGATATTCTATTTTGCAATAAACAAAAGACCACATTGATAGAAAAACTGCAGAGAACATTTTGTGAATTTTAGAAGAATGCTTTTAGAAGTTTTAGCACAGGCCATCAAATGCAACCTGCATCTTTCTTTTCTATTTCAAAAAGACCAGCACCAGCAAGAACTAAAACACATTTGAAACTGTGCTGGTCACCGGAAGTAGAATCTCTCTTTGTATTAGGGCAGGGGGGCCAAGGCACTAAATGGAAACCCCAAGAGCTGCATTTCATAGGTGTAAAAGTGCACATTCTCTCACCCATGGCAGGGCAGATATTCATGTAGCCTGACAGCAGTGTACCTCAAATTAGCATGACTGTTTTAAAATACTGTCATTCCTTTTGACACAGCATTTAAATGAGACATCTTAACTTCCTAAAGTCACTAAGGTGTTATCTGGGGGTTTTTTTACTGCTTGATTTTTTTTCTTTTTTTTCTTATGTTTTATTATTTATTTTTGAGAGAGAGAGAGTGCAAGCAGAAGAGGGGCAGAGAGAGAGGGAGACACAGAATCTGAAGCAGGCTCCAGGCTCTGAGGTGTCAGCCCAGAGCCCAATGCTGGGCTAGAATTCATGAATCGTGAGATCATGACCTGAGCCGAAGTCAGATGGTCAACCAACTGAGCCACCAGGCACCCTTGTTTTTTCTTTTTTGAGAGAGAGAGCTCATGAGCAAGTGCAAGCAGGGGAGGGACAAGAGAGAGAGAATCCCAAGCAGGCTCTGTGCTGTCAGTGTGGAGCCTGACTTTGGACTCAATCTTACAACCATGAGATTGTGATCTAAGCCAAAGTCAAGAGCACGACACTCAACTGACTGAGCCACCCAGGTGCCCCACTGCTTGATAACTTAAACATAGAGCACCAAGCAATGCAGCTACTGAATAATGCTCATAGAAATATATATTTTAATGTATCTACTGTATTTCTCCCCTCTGAAGGACATTTTGGATATCTTGTTTTAGTATTTCCACCCAGCTTTCAACTAGGCAGAGCAACATGGCATGTAATTTTGTGGCAGTCTACAAAACTCATTAAAAAGAATGCAAAAAACTGAAGAAAGTGAAAGAAAATCATGACCACTAATGAGTAATTGTTCTCCATAGGCTGAATTCCACTGCAGTTGGTATGAATATTAAAACTGTGGTTTCATTCTAGCATTTATTAGTATGAATAATAAAATTGTGAGTAAAAGCTCAAAGGTGTGAAGAGAAAATGGGAAACCAAATTTTACCTTGTGGAAATATTGTTAGAATGAAATGGAAGCTTTTTTGAAGAGAGATAGTTATATTTACGTAACACTGAAAGATACTCTGAAATGTTAACATGACTGTTTTCATTTTCTGCCAAGATTCCTGTCTCAAAATAAAGTTCCAGGTACACCACAACTGGTCAGACCAGATCCTGTTACAGCAGAACTCTGGGTCTGTGACTTCAGGGTTATTCCCAGGGCACTATTCACCATTTAACTGAATGTAATAGTGCCTCATTTATTCCGCATCTCTGGAGAAATGAAATCTTCCCTTCAACTACAAAACTTTTTTTTTTCTTTTTTAACCATGTTAGTCTACCATTAGAAATTCAGTGGCTCTACATTACTTTGAAGTAAAAAAGCCAAATTCTTTATATAGCCTGTAATGATCCCCCTCACTGCCTTTCTAGAATCTTCTCTACCATCCTTTTAAAATCTATGCCTCAGCCATACAATTGTTTCATGACTGTGTCTTTTACTCAACCTGGCCCCTCTTACTGACGTTTGCCCCTCCTCACTCCTTTAAGCAATCCTATGGGATCCTAAGACCTCTCTTTGCCTGTTGGGTCCTACGTTTGTTTTACCCGTCCTTTCCCTTGTCATCAGTTTTGCTCTTTGCTTCTGCCCTGACAGCAGAAGCAAAATTAGAACTTGCCTCACAATCACCTGGAGGGCTTGTTGAACTCCGGAAGTTTGGGCCCCACCCCCAGAATTTCTAATCCTGTAGGAGAGGGCTAGATGGGACCTTCACATTTTTTCAATATTTATTTACTTTGGGGAGAGCACAAGTTGGGGAGGGGCAGAGAGAGGGGGACAGAGGATCTGAAGCAGGCTCTGTGCTGACAGGTTGACTGCAGCAGCGAGCCCCACGTGAGGCTTGAATTCACCAACGGCTCTGAAGTCCGAAACTCAATCAACTGAGCACGCCCCCCCCCCCCCCCCCCCCCAGCGAGCCCGGGGTGTCCCAGGAACTTTGCTTTTCCAACAAGTCCTCAGGGCATGCTGATGCTGTTGGTACCAGAATCAGACTTTTTGAGAACCACTGCTCCAGAAAATCACTTCCCCATTTTAATGGCTCTTTCAAATTTCCAGAAGACTTTAAGATAAGATAACCTTATTAGAGCACACAGCTCAAAAGAAATGTCCACTAAAAGAGGGTCTAAAGAGATTTTCTGGAAGATAAGTGAGTTTTGGTTTATGATTTTTGTGACATTCGTTTTGGTTTCTCAGGCTCTGCTCTTGGCAGTTCAAGTTAGATAATAAATGACCTCCAGATAACTGAGCTCTCATTCCACCTTGAGTTCTAGTTTTTGTGAACTGTCACCTTCAAACTTGTGCAGTTTTCAACCATGCAAAACTCACCAACAGGACATCTTTGAGCAAATATACTCAAACTTTCATGTGTGTAAAAATGTTCTGAGGAATCGTGTCAAAAATGCAAATTCTGGAACATCAGCCAGGAACTCACCAGTGAGCAAATAGGGAGATGTCCTGAGTGGCTTCTTGGCCTAACAATGCAGTCCCTTCTCAGCAGTTGCTTTGCCAAGAGAAAGCTTGGCAGAATGTAGTCATTATATGGGGGATCCCTTTCCAGTTACCTTCCTGTAGGCTTCTCTTTCTCCAAGTTCGTGCTCTCTCAGGAAATCAAAGAGCCCTCAGTCTTATCAGATAACAAACATCTCATTTTCTTGGCACCACCCCAAGAACACACAAATGCCAAACTTCTAGACTTTCATAAATGAAAGACTCCAAAACCTAGAATCCTTTCCAGGGAAAAGGAAAGGAAGGAAGGAAGGAAGGAAGGAAGGAAGGAAGGAAGGAAGGAAGGAAGGAAGGGAGAGAAAGGAGAGGGAGGGAGGGAGGAAGAAAGGAAGAAGCCAAGAAGCAAGCTTTTTCAATTGTATTTTTTTTTTCAACGTTTATTTATTTTTGGGACAGAGAGAGACAGAGCATGAACAGGGGAGGGGCAGAGAGAGAGGGAGACACAGAATCGGAAACAGGCTCCAGGCTCTGAGCCATCAGCCCAGAGCCTGACGCGGGGCTCGAACTCATGGACCGTGAGATCGTGACCTGGCTGAAGTCGGACGCTTAACCGACTGAGCCACCCAGGCGCCCCTCAATTGTATTTTTTTTAACGTTTATTTATTTTTGAGACAGAGAGAGACAGAGCATGAACGGGGGAGGGGCAGAGAGAGGGAGACACAGAATCTGAAGCAGGCTCCAGGCTCTGAGCTGTCAGCACAGAGCCCGACGCGGGGCTCGAACTCACGGACCGCAAGATCATGACCTGAGCCGAAGTCGGACGCTTAACTGACTGCGCCACCCAGGCGCCCCTCAATTGTATTTTTTTTAACGTTTATTTATTTTTGAGACAGAGAGAGACAGAGCATGAACGGGGGAGGGGCAGAGAGAGGGAGACACAGAATCTGAAGCAGGCTCCAGGCTCTGAGCTGTCAGCACAGAGCCCGATGCGGGGCTCGAACTCACGGACCGCAAGATCATGACCTGAGCCGAAGTCGGACGCTTAACTGACTGCGCCACCCAGGCGCCCCTCAATTGTATTTTTTTAACCCAAGTGCCATGCATTCTGAAGTTAATTGCATTTACTTTCTATATCACACATTTCTGGTTTTAAGCAAACTTTTGTAAAATAAAGGCAAATTTATTTTTAAATGTCCTAACAATAGGGCACGTCCATCCCCAGGATATACACATTTTGAAAGTCTCTTTTGTGTTAAAACTGTGTAATGGTTTCTAGCCTCAAAGTGGAAGCAACTTGGGGAACAAACACAATGTACTCAATCTATTCACCACCTTAAAATTAAATTTAAAATAAAAAAGCAAAACTTTATTAGCATGGAGTGAAACATTGTCTAGACAACTTCCTTCAGGCAGAATAAACAGTGGCCAGCTGAATGCTTTGCCCTTTGAGAAATGGGCAGTCATAGACAGCTGAGGGTTCCAGGAGGAGGGGAGGGGACTGGGGAAAATCTCCACACCTTGGCACAATAGCAGAGCAAGGTCCAGATGACCATGCTACTCTAGGTCCCATAAGGTGGGCAATCAATACCTTCTGGTCTAATGAGAGACTTTTATATCCCTGGAGCTGGAGGATTCAGAGAGTACCTTCATTCTTCATTCTAGATTTGGACTCAACAGATGCCAGTGGAACTTCTGGTCAGTGCTCCAATCTGCCTCGTCCACAGTCCTGCCCAGCCCAGTGAACAGCCACTCCATTAGTCTAGTTGCTCAGGGCAAAATAATTCCAATCATCTTTGCCTCATGTCTCTTATAGCCCATGGCCAACCCATTAGCTAGTGCTGCTGGCATTACCTCTAAAACCAGAATTTGATCATTCGCACCACATCCCCTGCTACTGCATTCCAAGTCACCACCACCTCTTGCCTGGATCTTTGGAATAGCTCCCTGCATGGTCCTTCTACATCTTCCCTTGGCCTAAACACTCTTAACTGGGCAGCCAGTGTGAGACTTTTACAACATGAATCAGATCATGTCACAGTTCTCTGTTCAAAAGCCTCCAATAATTTCCATCAGTCTTTAAAAAAATTACCAGGTTTTACAGGGACCACTTTCCACCACCCACCCTTCTCATATGCCACATTACTTTTTTAATCCCCTTACTTATCATCCCTCCACTTGTTCCCTCCTACAATAAAGACATACTGGCATCTAGCAGTTTCTGAAGCATTCCAGGCATGATCTCACCTTAGGGCCTTTGCCTAGAGTGTGCTGTCCCAGATATCTACACAGCTAACTTCTAGCCTCAGCAAGTCCTTACTCAAATGTCACCTTCTTATTGCCCAATCTCCCTATTTAAATAACAACCCCCCTGCTCCAGCCTTCATACTCCTTATCAACCTCTTGATTTATTTTTCTCCCTTGGGTCTTAACACCATCCAACACACTAAAAATTTTACTTATATTTCCATTGTGTGTTTTCCACAGTAGAATGTAAGCTCCATGAAAACGTTGATTTGTGTTGGGTGGGTTCACATTTGACACCCAGTACCTTGCGCAGTGACTGGCACCGTTGTGGCCCAATGAATATTTAAAGGAATCTTGCTACCTACCAAATGCTCAGCTAGTTACTGTGCCTGGCCCTGACGGTAGATAAATCAGCAAGGCAGACAAGGCCCTGCTTTTACAGGGTTTATAATTTAGAGTTGAACTGTCTAATATGATAGTCACTAGTCATGTGTGGCTATTTAAATTAGTTAAAATTAATTAATATTGAAGGTTCAGCTTTTCAGTCACACCAGCCACCCTTCAAGTGCTCAAGAGTCTCATGTGGCTTCCATGTTGGACAGAGCACCTCCACAATCATTGAAAGTTCTATTGTATAGTGCTAAGAGAGAGTTTCTCTGTTGATAAATAATTTAGGGTTTATCTACTCTAATCTGCTCCTTTACAGGTGAGGAAATGAGGGTCAAGAAAACAGGGACTTGACAGAGACAACACAGCTCGTACATAAGAAATCCAGTACTGAATCCATTCTTCCGACGTCCGGGCCAATGTGCAGAGTAAGCATTCTATTAAAGTGCTACCTACTTCTCTCGATAAATCAAACTATGAAACAAACAAACAAAACAAAACAAAAAAAGCCCTCTTTTTGCCTTGTGATGTGAATATATTCTATCATAAAGACAGTAAGAAACTATTATTCAGTGGGCATTTATCTCTTTTTTTCTGCTAATTTCTGAATCCTTTTCCTACTTGGGAGGCAGCAGCTGCTTATGTTCCCAGGGGCCACGGCAACTGAAATATGGCAGAGCAGTCCTCACACCTGGACTCACCTTGTTTCCTGCCCATTTCCGAATCCCACTTATCTATCTTTCCTCCTCTTTACAGGCACTACCTACTCTTCCTAATTTGGGGAACTCAAATCAGCCAGAGTTCATTTCTGCTGCTTGTAGCCAAAAACTCTTGAGTCATAAAATGCACCATTCATCAAACTCCATTTGATTTTAAAAAATTTTTTTTTTCAACGTTTATTTATTTTTGGGACAGAGAGAGACAGAGCATGAACGGGGGAGGGGCAGAGAGAGAGGGAGACACAGAATCGGAAACAGGCTCCAGGCTCTGAGCCATCAGCCCAGAGCCTGACGCGGGGCTCGAACTCCCGGACCGCGAGATCGTGACCTGGCTGAAGTCGGACGCTTAACCGACTGCGCCACCCAGGCGCCCCATCCATTTGATTTTAAATGAATGTTTCCTGTATTTCTGTCTATACTGAACCTTCAATATCAGGCCATCCTTCTAGCTTATGTGGAAGCTACAGCTCATAGTTGAACAGCAGCTGTAGAAGATAGACTTCTCAGACCCCCCCCCCGCCCAGCTTCTCACCCTTTTAGAGGAATTAGCTGATGCAATAGAGTGTGCGCTCAGTCATGAAGTAGAGCAAAATGTAACCATTTCCAGATTCCTGGGTCACTAGCTTTGGAAAGCCTTCAGGTAAATACTTGGAAAGCTGAGGCTTGAAGGGTTCTGAGGCTTCAGAAGTTCTGATGATAAATACTTCATTGTGATTTGTGCAAAGTTAGCCATCAATAACTGTCTGTCATTCTCATCTACTCAGGGAATTTTTCTGAAGGGAAAAATCCAGAGTTATGGTGAGTAGTTACAGAACTTTCTAAGTTTGAGAATATCCAGGGTGAAATTGTTCATGAAAATTTAGGAATAAAATAGTCTTCTGTATGAATGTACCATATTTAATTTCCATTCCTCGGACGATTGGACATTTAATTTTTTTTCTAAAACAAAAGAGTCTGTATCAACCACATTGACCTAATTGATATTTATAACCACCTTACCCAATAACTGCTAAATACACATTCTTTTCAAGTAGAAGCAGTAAATTCATCAAGGTAGATCAACTGCTGGGGCAGGAAGACAGCTCTCTATGAATTTCAAGAGCTTGAAATCCTATGGAATTGGATTAGTAACTTAAGATAGCTAGAAAAACGTCAAATATTTGGAAATTAAATAACACACTTACAAATAACCCCATAGGTCAAAGGAGAATCACAGTGGATATCAGAAAGTTTCCAACTGAATGACAAAAGTGACAGTCTAAAGGAATTCAAGCGGAAGAATCTTTTTTTTAGTATATGTGCTGCAGAAGGAAGCACAAGTGGAAGAATCTTTTAATATCATACTCCAAGATAACAGCAATAATTAAAACCTACCTCAAGTTTGTGTAGCACTTTACAGTTTACACGTATTCTGACATTTCATCTGAACAACCACTGGAGGGAAGAGGTTAACAAACACAGATAGGACATTAAACATCTCCACGCTTGCAGGAAGTCATAAAGAGGCCCGTTGGTCTACTGGTTGACTTATGGATCTGGGTCCCTACCCTGGCTTCCAACTTGGCCCCATGGTCTCCCCCCAGTCAGCCTCCACTGTCTCTGTGCCTGTGCCTATTCTGTCGCTTCCCTTGCAATACACAATAATGCCCAAAAATACTTACGCATGGGGGCACCTGGTTGGCTTAGTTGGTTAATCATTTGGCTCTTGATTTCAGCTCAGGTCTTGATCTCGTGGTTGCAAGTTCAAGCCCTGCATTGGGCTCCATGCTATGGGTGGAGCCTACTTAAGAAAAAAGAAAAGAAAGAAAGAAACACTTGTGCATGCACTCATGTGTGTACCTATTTATTGAAAAGTTTAGATCAAAGTTAGCTGTGACTTACCCTCAGTAAATGGGCCAGCATACAATAATAGTCTCATGTGGCTGGTGGCTTCCGTGTTGGATAGACCAGATGTAGAGAATTTCCATCATCACAGAAGGTTCTACTGGATAGTGTTGACATTTTATCTTTTGATGGCTAATTCAGTCCAAGCTCAGTGCTTCTTCATGACAGAAGGATCTTGCTATTTGAACATATTTGGTACTGAAAAACTTAATTCCACTCAAAATAGTGTCCAAATTTTCATAGGAAGTACTGAAGAAAGGTTTTGATGTTGAAATAAGCCAGGAGTATCTAGAGAAGAGAAGCTTCTCTTCCTGAGACCACTACAGTTTAACTCCAGTCCATCCTTTAAACCTTGCCACAGTGAGGTCTCTAAAGCTCCAATGTGATTGCTTGCTTAATCCTCACTTTAACATCTTTCAGATACCCTGCCCTCCACTTTGCTTTTGAGATAAAGTCCAAATCCTTGTCAGGATATATAAGAGTGTCCCTTCATGGTCTGGCCTCTGTTTGCCTCTCTGTGACCTTCCACTGCCTTCACTCTGTATTCCAGCTGGATCAGGAGCCACTTGTGCTTCCATGTACAAAACATCCTCTTGGGAACCTCAGTGCCTTTGCATATTCTACTCACCCTGTCCACCTTCTTCCCCCAGTTACTGCCCACTTTACCAGAGTAGCTCTTTCAGGTCTCAGCTTGGTATTGTCTGTGTTATGTGTCACAGTACATGGTGTACTTTTCACTCACTTCCTATTGGCATCACACCATGTTGCCAGAGTCTGTATAGTAATATGTACCATTTTGTGAACTCCTTTAGGTGATGTGATTGACCACTGTTTACCTTTATAATCTCATATTATGGTCATAGACAACATATTCAATAAATAATTGTTGAATGAATAAATGATTAAATGGTATCAGCATTACATATGATAGGAAACATGTGAAACCAAGATCAATACAAAGCAATATATAAGAAAATTCTGAACTAGATGAAGTTAGCTTCCAACTTGTATTCTATGAGAAATATGTGCAATAAGCAAAAAAAAAAAAAAAGAGTACTTGCAGCTGTGAGAAGTTAAGCATTTTGAGATTGGGAGATTATCCTAGATTATCTACATAGGCCTCAAATGCAATCACAAGTATTGTCATAAGAGGGAAGCAAGGAAAGATTACCCCCACGCAGAGGAGAAGGCAGTGGGAAGATAGCAGAGAAAGATTTGAAGATGCTGGCCTTGAAGCCTGGCCACAAAGCAAGGAGTGGCCCCCAGAAGGTAGAAGATGCAAGGGACAGATTCTGTTCTAGAATCTCCAGAGGCAGCACAGCCCTGCCAACACACTGATTTTGGACCAGTGATACTAATTAAAGCCACAGGAAACTAATACAAGGCAGTGTTAAGAAAAAAAAAAGGAAAAGATTTAGGCAAGAGGTAGAATTGACCTTGAGATAATTGGTAGATTTTGTTAGTTTGGATGTTGAAGGGTGTTCCAGGGCAGGGATGGATTGCTTTTACATTAGCAAAAGTTTAAAATTTTAAAGGAGAATAATAAGGGTCATCCTAGTTGCTATAACAAATAAGCCCTACATTCCAGTGACTTTACACTATAAAAATTTATTTCCCTTTCATAAAACCCAAAGCCCATGGTTAGTAGGTGGTAGGTACTTTACACTGTCATTCAGAGGCTCATACTGATGGAAGTGCTGCCATTTCAACAGGTGGCTGTGAGGGGTGCCCAGCATATTAACCTCCACATAGTACACATACCAAGAAAGCATGGAGAATCACGCATGGGAGATCTTTATGTTCTAAGCCTGAAAACCTTCATGAACGTTCTATCGTCTACTATTATAGACAGAATGTTTGTGTCCACCTAAATTCATATGTTGAAACCTAACCCCCAATGGGATAGTATTTGGGGGTGGGGCCTTTGGGAGGTAATTGAGTCATGAGGTTGGAGCCTTCATGAATGGGATTAGTGCCCTCACGAGAAGAGGCCAGAGAGCTAGCTCATTCTCCTTCTGCCATGTAAGGATACGAGATAGGTCAGCAGTCTACATCCTGGGAGAGGGTTCACACCAGCACCCTGATCTCAGACTTCCAGCCTCCAGAACAGTGAGAAATAAATGTGTGTTGTTTATAAGCTGCACAGTCTATGGTACTTTGTTACAGCAGCCCGAACTAAGACAACTACATTCCAGTCATGTGGCCACACCTTCCTTCAAAGGAGCCTGTGAAAGGCAGGCTATCCATGAGCCCAGAAAAGAGAGGTGAACTCACAGTTCATTCTTTGTGGTTCTCAAATGTTGTCCGCTTTTCTTCCCATGCAAGAACATATCCCGACCCCAAGGGAGACAACTCAAAGCTCCACTCATCCCCTACCTCTAGCCCAATTCTAGGATCACGGGTGACGGCAGAGTCCACCCCATCCAGATGTGGCTCCTGATAGTCCAATGTCCTGTTATCTGAAAAGACAAATCATCTGCAAATTCCCACAACATATGCTGCACAATGATCCAGTAGAGACCAAATAAACCTGTTCATAAAAGGAAATTATGGGTTGGGGCGCCTGGGTGGCTCAGTCAGTTAAGCGTCCGACTTCAGCTCAAGTCACGATCTCAGGGACCGTGAGTTTGAGTCCCGCGTTGGGCTCTGGGCTGACGGCTCAGAGCCTGGAGCCTGCTTCTGGTTCTGTGTCTCCCTCTCTCTCTGCCCCTCCCCCATTCATGCTCTGTCTCTCTCTCTGTCTCAAAAATAAATAAAAGTTAAAAAAAATTAAAAAAAAAAAAGGAAATTATGGGAGATACACACGTAGCAAATCTGAGATCCTGCTAGGCAGGCACCGTGAACTCCCTTTCCCCACAAGTACCCTAAAGCGGAGGGAGTATGTTGACAGAGCCTGGATTCTGCTGTCTGGGAACAGCCCTTTTGTCCTTGCTCCCCAAGTCCCCAGATCTGCCCTCAAGGTGTCTCTGTCTTGTCCATAGCCTCCATGGCCATATCTAGGGTGCACAGCAAGTATGCTTTTCTTTAGGATACACAGCTTTCATAGCCTGATTCTAGCTGGTTCAACTTTCAGTTCTCCGAAGCTTTGCATTGTTTTATTTCATTTTTCCCCAGCACATATTTACTAAACTTATGCTCTGTGTGAGCCCCTGTGGTGCAGTGGAACCTTGGGTACAATGGCTTAAAGACACAGGCAAAAAAAAGTCCCTCTTTTCATGCATTTTACAATCAAGTGAAGGAGACAGAAGGTTATTTTAAAGTTCAAACAAGCCAAACTTTTTCAGTCCTGGCTCACAGTTTCTTTGGCAATGCAATGGCTTCAAAAATTTAGTACACTCACGTCATTACATAGTTCTGATCCTAAACATAGATCTCAAATCTGTTTTTTGTTAGTTTGTGCTAGCCCCCGCGTCGTTTCTTTAGCTAATGGCAGCTACTTTGAGGACATGTGAAGCCATGGGCTCAACTGGGAAGAAGGTAAGGCTATTTATGTGATCCTTGTCTTTGGCTGAATCGCTTTGTTCAATCATGAAGTCCTCCTGGAACTTTCTCAATCAAAGCCTTTTCAGTTCTATCCATGACTATGTGAGGATCCAACCCTGTAACAGAGATTCTTTTGATTTCCTTTGATGTTTGCTTTGAGGCCAGCCATTTCTCGTCTAGGTCTACAGTGACCTTCTAATGTCCAGCTAAAATCCATCTGCAGTTGTCAACACACAAACATGCCGACTCTTCCATCCGTTTTCCATAAGGCAGTGTCTCTCATAATTTGTTCCTCAGAACAGCAGCATCAGCATCACCTGGAAAGCTGTGAGAAATGCAAATTCTCAGTCCATATTTACTAAACCAAAATCTCGAGATGTGATACACAGAAATCTGCATTTACACAAGCTTTCCAGCTGAGTCTGATGCACACTGAACCTGAGCGCCACCACTCTACAGCTATGGGGATGGGCCTTCCATGTTAGGACAGGTGGAAACTTAGCTGCTTGGAACAGGGAATATATGCTGCTGGTAGGATAACACAAAATCAGGGGCACCTGGGTGGCTCAGTCAGTTAAGCATCTGACTTCGGCTCAGGTCATGATCTCATGTCTTGTGGGTTCAAGCCCTACATCAGGCTCTGTGCTGACAGCTCAGAGCCTGGAGGCTGCTTCATATTCTGTGTCTCCATCTCTCTCTCTGCCCCTCCCTCATTCACGTTCTGGCTCTCTGCCCCTCCCCCACTCATGCACTGTCTTTCTCTAGTTCTCTCAAAAATGAATAAATAGTAAGAAAAATTTTAAAAAGAATAACACAAAATCACACAGAGAAAGAAGAGCAATCAACTATTAGGTTAAGATGATTATGTTCAGCTATTGAGAAAAATAAACATGGTTTTATAAACATGTTTCTAACATGTTTCATGGGTGTTAAAATAACACCAGTATTTTATTTATTTAAAAAAAAATTTTTAATGTTTATTTATTTTTGAGACAATGTGAGACAGAGTGCAAGCAGCAGAGGGGCAGACAGAGGGAGGCACAGAATCTGAAGTGGGCTCCAGGCTCTGAGCTGTCAGCCCAGAGCCTGACGCGGGGCTCAAACTCACGAGCCGTGAGATCATGACCTGAGCTGAAGTCGGACACTCAACCAACTGAGCCACGCAGGCACCCCAACCCCAGTATTTTAAATTAAGAATTATAGGTTCTTTGAAGATACTCCTATTCTTCTGCAGTCATTGTGCATGCAGTTGGCATTAATGGGTTCCCTTTAGATGATGTCATTGTAGAGTGCTCCTGTTTCCTTTAAGGATCAGTTCCATTCCCATCGTGTGTGGTCTTAAGGGTACTGTCAATCATGGAATCCCACACCTTTGGTTACAAATGAAGGTTTATGACTCAGGCTGGGCTACATCTGGTAAACTATCCATGTGTCATTGGCAATTAGTATGTGACTCAAGCAGTCAGTCAGTTAGAATGCAATCAGATCTAATAACTAATACTTGGCAATGAAGGTCACAGTTGTCTGCTCATCTGTTCACAAAACTAAGTATAAAGCCAGTCTCACTCTTTATATATCCTGTAGTAGTTAGAGCAAGAAATACTGGCTGTTGTAATGCCCTAAATTTCAGTGCCTTAACACAAATTTATTTCTTGCTCATGCAAGAGCCAGGGTGAATGCTGCTGGACAGCACACAGCCATCCACACAGTCATCAGGGACCTAATTTCCTTCCATCTTGGGCCTTCAGTGACTGGATGGGAGGTGTTCATAGGCAAAACCTAGAAGTGACCTCATCACTTCCTTCCATGTTCCATTATTCAGAGCACAGTCATATGGCTGCATCACCTACAAGGGACGCTGAGAAAGGAGGCCTGGCTATGTGGCAGGATGTAAACAGAAAAGATCTTTGTCAACCCATAGCAGTCTACATATCCCACTCACAGTGATTGGTTCAAGTTGTGGACATGTGACCCGAGGTGCCAATCAGAGTTCTTCCCTGAGATTTACATATACTGAAATGGAGTATAAGAAGTCTTGTTTTATTGGGGCACCTGGGTGGCGCAGTCGGTTAAGCGTCCGACTTCAGCCAGGTCACGATCTCGCAGTCCGTGAGTTCGAGCCCCGCGTCGGGCTCTGGGCGGATGGCTCAGAGCCTGGAGCCTGTTTCCAATTCTGTGTCTCCCTCTCTCTCTGCCCCTCCCCCGTTCATGCTCTGTCTCTCTCTGTCCCAAAAATAAATAAAAACGTTGAAAAAAAATTAAAAAAAAGAAGTCTTGTTTTATTTATTTTTTTTAAGATTTTTATTTTTTAAGTAATATCTACACCCAATTCAGGGCTTGAACCCACAACCTGAGATCAAGAGTTTTATACCCTATGGGGCACCTGGGTGGCTCAGTCAGTTAAGAGTCTGACTTTAGCTCAGGTCATGATCTTGCAGTTTGTGAGTTCAAGATCCACTTTGGGCTCTGTGCTGACAGCTAGGAGCTATAGCTTGCTTTGTATTCTGTGTCTCCCTCTTTCTCTGCCCCTCCCCCCTCTAAAATAAATAAAAATTAGAAACAATTTTTTCTAATTAAAAAAAAAAAGAGTTGCATACTCCAGTAACTGAGCCAGCCAGGCACCCAAGAAGTCTTGTTTTAATTCAAGGTCATTAGTTTGGATAAGCCTAAAGTTGTATGTCCAATACTGTTCCTTTCCATCCTACCCACAGAGTAACAAAACGATCCCAATGCACAAAGAAAATATGTGCCAAACAACTAAGTGAGTCTTGAGTTTGTCTGGAATCCTGCATCAGTTGCCCTACAGATCAGTTCCAAACTCATCCTTTCTAGTGACTTGAGCCAGTAAGGTCTCTCTTCTCTCAAGCAAATTTGAATTGAGTCTTGATATATACAACCTTGATGAAATGCTTGACTGTTCTCCTGATGTAGCTTATCATCAAATCATAGAAATTCATCTATAATATCTCCACTAGAGTGGAAAGGGAGAGAAAAGGCATCTTTAGTTGAGTTTGAAGCAAGTAAGTCTTTTTCACTCTTTTTTTTTCCTGTATATTTCTTTATAGCTTTAAAACACATATATTTGTTGTATAGATAAATAAAAACAGAAAATGTAAACACAAGAAGCTCATTTTACAAAAACCACTAAGTTTAGTGGTATGCCACCAAGTCTTATCAAAATTCTTCTGCTATTAGTGATTTTAGTGCCCCATCCAGATGCCCAACTGTTGCAAGTGTTAGCTGCTTACAGTTCATAGGTACACCCTTCTCTGGAGACTTGCCCTTGGCCTGTGGGAGTCACTTTATCTGGAATAGCTTGGGAAGCTGTGCCTTTTTCTGGAGGAGTCTCCAGTAAGTTCCTGAGAAGGTGGTAGGAAAGGTGCTTTAAAGAACAACTCTGGGGTGTCTGGGTGGCTCAGTTGGTTGAGCATCCAACTTCAGCTTGGGTCATATTTCATGGTTTGTGGGTTCAAACCCCACATTGGACTCCTTGTTGACAAGTGCAGAGCCTTCTTGGCATTCTCTCTCTCTCCCTCTCTCTCTACCCCTCCCACATGCTCTCTCTCAAAATAAATAAATAAACTTAAAAAAAAAAAGAAAGAAAGAAAAGAACACCTCTGTGGTGGTATTCATGCCCCAGAGTTCCCCATAAGATCATGCTGAGTCTAGACTTTCCCTGAAGCTAATCCTATCTAGCTACTTTCTTGGTGCTATCCTGAAGGTTTCTCATGAGAACATCTCATATTCTGCTTCTAGGGAATCTGAGCTAAGACATCATCTTTAGACCCTTCATATTTCATATCCACCTCTTCCTTTTTATTCCAATTGAAACTACCTTCTTCCTACCTCTCAAGGTGCACAACCCAAGTCTTCCATGTACAGAATAATTGACTTTAGTGCATTGTATTCCCACTAAAACGCTTTGAAGAACCTGGTTGAGTTTAAGGGATTTTATACTGTCCATCCGAATACTCCCTCCCACGCCTACACCCTCTAGGTTTCTAAAGTGTTCTGTGTTGACCCTTAGAATATTCTGTTACTATATTTATGTGTGAGCATGCATGTCCTATTTGGGAAGTGAGTTTATTTTTCATTCATGTCTCATCTCATGCATCTCAGGATGCAACCCAATAGTATGCACTGGTAAGGATGGCTCTGCTATAGCTTTAAGGTCCTTTACATTCCCCTAGCTTATAGCAGAGCTGGCCAGAAGAAAAGCCCAGAGAAGAGCAGAAGAATCAGGTGACATGAACTCATCTAAAGTGGCCATGGAGATCCTGATGGTAAAGGGGACAGAATAAGGGGGAGACGAGAGGGAAGCCTGATTTGCAAGAGCCTAACAATATGTTCATGGACAGAGAAGGCTTTTACCGTATAGGATGATGGGATCTAAGTCTTCTCCTGTGTCAATCACATGATAGGAAAATGGTGGCACTAGGTGGCTATACTCACTAGATAGACAGAATGTATTCAGATCCTGATCAGAATTAGGTTCTAGATGAAAGCGACCATGGTCTCAAGGCTGGTGAGGCCAGCTGGGGACAGCAGACACTGGTATGGCTCCCTGCCTTATTCCCCCATGGGTTTTCAGGGTATAGTATAAAGTAAGAGACAACTATCCATGAGACGATGTCATCCTAAGTTGAGACTCATAAAAGGAAGAATGTGTCATTAGGGTATAAACTATGACTTGTTTCTGGACTTCTCCATGCCTTGTCAACCAGGGACAAGAGGCAAACCAAAGAGGCCTCTGGAATTTCTCCCACAAATACCCAGTACTAATGAATCAGGGCACTGGTATTTGGAGACATGGGCTGGGTAATTTGGTGTCACTTTTTGAAACACTATCTTGACCCCTGTCTAATATTTCTTCAAGTATGCTTTTGTTTTTAAGATACTTTGTTACATTATTATTTTATGTGCCTTTAAGGGGGGAAAATGCTGGCAGGGAGGCTTTAACATGTCACTGGCTGTTAGTTGCATTCTGATTCCAGAGATAATAAAATATAAAAAGATACCTCTTACAACCAACATAATGCAGGAATATCTAGACTTTGGTTCAGAGCTCTGACTTTGGGAGAAATGACTGCTGGAAAGAGGGGCATCAGCCACACAGCAGAATAAGACATCCCACGATTGTGTCTCCATCCCAACAACAAAGATTTGGCATCCATCCATGGACAAAATGGGAGCTGTAGGATCCAGCACAGTATGCCAATATGGGAGGAATCTCGCCCTTCTGTGCATCAGGTAGTAGGCATAGACATGTTGGTCTCAGCTGTGGACCCTGCCGTGACGTATGAAGCAGCTCAGCCCCTTTGGCCATAGTATGGGAGACCTTGAAGAACACTGTCCCAGATAATCACCCCAATGACAGAGTCTTTGTGAAAATCCAGGTTTCCAGGGGAGAAATTCCAGTGCACTCTTGGAGAAAAAAAAAAAAAACATATATGGGTTCAGATTCGCTGGAGAGGGTAAGAGGAATATCTTGCCTTTACCCACATCAGCCCTCCCCCAACGTAGCACAGCTCAGGGTCAAGCGAGATTTTCTCAGCCTGTGATTTCTCCCATGGAGGGAAAGTGAGAGCATAAGAGTGAGTGCCCAGCTTTCCTAGTTATACAGGACGTTGCCAAAATGGTCCATTTCTATGTCACCCCATACAGACTACTGAATCATGACTTAGGGGCAGGGAGTGTCTGGGAGGGTAGCAGATACGACTCTGCATGAGCATTAAAGGGACACAAATACTACTGAATGCACCATGGACTCCATCAAGAGGTCCTCCCATGAGCTGCTGGAAGCATCTCACCCTCAGATCCCCTCAGCACAGTGGCTGCCACATAATAAGAGATGGTGACAGGCATTTTGAGTGCCTACCCAACAGCCTTACTTCCCCTTTCTCCCTCATTAACAGACCCCCAATTTTATTTACATGCCTCAGAGCTCCATGTCCATTAGAAGTCCAGGATTCTCCTGAGTCCGAAGAGTGGTAAGTCATAATTTGCCTAGGTCAATCTGACTTATTTCCCTCTTGTCAGGTGACTGCTTTAAGCATAGATATAGAATATAATTATGGCTAATGGGATATGAAGGAAAGTGTTTTGTGAGGACTTGAATCATGGGATACATAAGAGGGAGGTTTTGGAAGTTGTCACCTGCATGTGAAGCCTGGGATTGTTGTGACTATCTTGCTAACAACTGATGAACAATAGGTGCCTGGGGTGCTCAGTTGGTTAAGCATCTGACTTTGGCTCAGGTCATGATCTCACAGTTTGTGAGTTTGAGCCCCACAGAGTCTGGGCTCTGTGCTGATGGCTCAGAGCCTGGAGCCTGCTTCAGATTCTGTGTCTCCTTCTCTCTCTGCTCCTTCCTCACTTGTGCTCTGTCTCTGTCTCTCAAAAATAAGTAAGCGTTAAAAAAATTTTTTTTTAATTAAAAGAAAAAAAAAAACTGATGAACAATGTCCAGATTCAGAGAATCATAGGACAGAAACAAAGAGGCCCCTGGGTCTTTGATGATACTGATGAACTACTGAAATAATCAAACCTAGGGTCCCCTACCTCTGGACTTCTTGCACAGTAGTAATTAATGGCATGATTAAATTGAGTTCACTTCAATTTCCCAGTATTTATAGCAGAAAAGTTTCAAAATTGATGTAATGCCTAATCATTACAAACTCATCTTTATGTCTGTTTCTGTTGTTACCAGTTTACTTGGCCTCTGTGTTCCAAAGGTGCCTCATTTATCACATGAAGGATAAAAAGACATTTACTTTTGAGATTTGTCAAGAGGATGGATGATGACATAATGCATGCAGTGTGCTTAGCCCAAAGAAGGCATCCAACAAAGGCTTTACCCCCCTCCTCCTCTTTGCCCTTCTCCTTCCCTTCCTCTTAGTATTATTTTCTTAATACTGTATAGGCCAGTGTTGCCGATTGTATTGTTTCTCCACAATTCTATCTTTGCTCTGGGGTCATGCCTTGGTTCACTATGAGGAGACAATACTATTCCACACCTTACTGACTTTGACCTTGGCCACACTTTGGCCAATGGAATATGAGTAGATATAATCTACACCATGTCTGTTCAAAGGTTTGAAAGGTGCTCATCTTGTTTGGCTTGCTTTCTTGTCCTCCTGTATTTTGCCACGAGAACAACGTGCCGTGAGTCTGCTCTATTCCTCCAGCCCGAGTCCTAGAATGATAGACACGTGGAGGAGATCTAAAGCTGTTCTGCTGTCTAAAGCTGGTCCAGCAAGCTCCAGGAGAGAAATTTGACTGCAAAAATGCATATTCCTTCAAGTCACTGAGATTTGGAGACTGTTATGCAGCATGATGGAGTGAGGAAAAAAAAAAAAAAAAAGCAAAAACTAATAGAATTAAAAACCAAACAAAACAAATAGAACCTGAGTCTTCCCCAAGTTTGTTTCAGGGTCCACAAAGACCCATGGCATCTGGAATAGGCCCTGAGACAGTGACAGATGCTGATTGGACCTGTGGATTTGGGATTCTGCAGCTGATTATCTTCTAAGTGGTGGAAGGTTCATGCTGCTAGACAGACCTCCTCTTCATGTCTGTTAATGGCCAGGCATGGTGCAGATTCTTCCTACGGCAAGTTTTTCTGGGACTCCCAGTAACGGGAATTGAAACAAAGTAGCCTAAGGTTGGCTTGGAAGAAGGTAATAGTTTGGACGCTATCAGAGGCATCTCTTCATTATTCTGTGTGCAACATAAATTACTCCACGGGAAGCAAATTCAAGAAGCTGGAAGCAGTGGCACGTGCGGAGCACAGAGAGAAGTCAGCTGGTGAGGAATAGGAATGCGAGGCCAGAACAACAAGAATCAAGATTCGAAAGTGCCGAGCCCAGGAAGCTCAGTCAGAGGAGCAGCAAATGCTCCAAAACCACACACTGGAAAAAAACAGATCTGGAGTTGAGAAGCACATGGAGGTCAGTCCTGGAGAATAGGTGAGGCCTGCATGTGCCAAAGGAGACAGGTAAGGGTCTTTCAGGTCAGAGCCATGGCCCACTTGTTCTAAGCCATTTGGGCTGCAGACCACCTGCTTCTGAGTGAGCCCTGAAGCCAAGAAATTGGGCGAATGTATCACTAAGCTGCCAGGCGCTACAAGGACAATGGTGACTCCTGACTCTGGTCTAGAGTCACTAGACCACTAGCCACACTATCCTGGCTAGTGCCCCGATACCTCTGGCATGCGACTTCAGAACTCTTCACCCCGGTCCTCTGGAACACTGAACCTGTCTGAAACCCCAAAGCCCCAGGGAAGTCTGTGCTCCCTGGCACTGCTTTCTCCTTGTCCGGATGTCCGAATATTGCCTGTTCCCAGATTCCCCTCCTGTCTGCCAAGGGCCCCACTGGTGTTGCTTTTGCTGGGCCTCTCCGGTACGGACCCCTTCCAACTGCCACTGAGCCTTCCCATCCTGCGCTCCACCTCCCAGTGTGCCCTGCCTCACCCAGGAACACCCACAATGTTCCACTGCTCTTCAGCCCCTGGCCTGCTCCTCACAGACCTCGCTGGGCTCCACTCTGAAGGCTCTCACACATGTAGGTTCAAGAAACGCCTACAGCCACCTTTTCTACTTCACTCTCTGATCTCTGAAATTGTATTTTTATAGATGTGGTCCTCTAGTTTACATGAAAATATAAACTCCCCATGGGAGAGACCCTATTAAATCTTTCAGGCAATTGCTAATTTACATCTCAATGTGAATGAGGTTATTGGATTTTTCCCCCTTACAGCAATCTTTGATGGGGGTCGGGGAAAAATAAAGAAAGCATGAACACCAGGTGGAAATGTAAGAGGGTCAGACGGATGGCTATGGAGACAGGGAAAGGACACAAGGGGGGAAATTTTTGTTCACAGTTTTGTCTGGAGCATTTAGCGTGACTAATGATTCCAGGTGCTTCTTTTTTTAGCCTTGGGTTTTTCGTTGTTGTTTTGTTTTGCCTTGCTGTTTGAGATTTAACTCTTACTGAATTATTTCTGTGATGGAGGGATATAAAACATTTGGAAAGCCTAAGAATTAATGAGAAATATGGATGCATCCTTATGATGAAAATCAGTCAGTATGTGGAGGACACTAAGCATACAGGATGATGGATAGCAATGAATAATAAAACTGGCTATTGTGTCAGCTGTAGCTAATGCAACTCAAGAGACTGGGTTTCTCCAGGAAGGTTGATCTCTTTGCTTAATAGTACAGTGAATGTCTTACTTGCTCATTCCATTTTAGGGGCTAGTCCTAAGTGTGCATTTTCCAAAACTCAGTTTGGCTGGTGCATAAAATAGATCAGCCTCAAAAGACTGACTCATAGTTCTCAAACTCAAAAGAGTATGATGAAAGGTAGACCTTTCTAGCATGTATAATATTTTAGGCACTGTCAGCACACCTGCTTCCTAGAATCAGAATCATTGGGAAGTCAAATCAGTAGCAAGATGGTAACCTGGTGGAAATGAGTGGTGAAGAAATCCTTATCTTTACAACTACAATTGAGTTCTCATAGGTGCCAGGAACCCTACTGAGCGTTTTTTTTTTTTTTTTTTAATGTTTATGTATTTTTGAGAGAGATGGAGACAGAATGTGAGTGGATTAGGGGCAGAGAGAGAGGGAGACGCAGAATCCAAAGCAGGCTCCAGGCTCTGAGCTGTCAGCCCAGAGCCTGCCACGGGGCTCAAACTCCCATGCTGTGAGATCATGACCTGAGCTGAAGTCAGATGCTCAACAGACTGAGCCACCCAGGAGCCCCTAGTGCCTTATTTTTCATTTGATTCTCAAAACAATCCACAAACAAGGTGCTTTTTTTATATATCTCTGTAACAGATGAGTAAGTTATCAAGAATTGAAGTCAATTGAAGAAAAGAATTCTTCAGGTCAATGCACTAGAAAGAGCCTGAGCCAAATTCAAACTCAGGTAAGTCTGTAAACCCTCTCTGGCTGCATGGAAGACCTGGAGGTGGATCTAGACATGTGAAGATGGGCAAGATGTGAGCAAACAAAGGGAAGGGAAGACAGCCAGACACACGTCCAGGAGTAAACCAAATAGTCAAGTGTGGATCTGAAGGCTGAGTTGACTGTATAAAATTGGTGGGTTAAGAAATGCTCGGGGCACCTGGATGGCTCAGTCAATTAAGCATCTGACTTCGGCTCAGGTCAGGATCTCGCAGCTCATGAGTTCGAGCCCCACATCAGGCTGTATGCTGACAGCTCAGGACCTAGAGCCTGCTTCGATTTCTGTGTCTCCCTCTGTCTTTGCCCCTCCCCCGCTCACACTCTGTCTCTCCCGGTCTCTCAAAAATAAATAAATGTGTAAAAAAAAAAATTAAATAAAAAAATAAAGAAATGCTCTTGGTCTGCACTGATGTCAAAAGAACCATATTTCATTTTACTTATACATGTGTTGTGTTCTGCCTATGCTCAAGAAAATTATTTGGGTGAATTGGAAAAAATAAATAATAAAAATAATAATGATATTAGCAAAAGAAAAAAAGAAAGAGAAAGAAACAAAGCCTCTCCCAACACCCACGTCCTGCTCCACCTCACAGCTTAAAACAAACGGGAAAGAGAAGACAATTTGGAAGTTCTCTAGAAATGAATCTCTACTCTCACCTGTTAGTTTTGAGATTGTTGTTGTTATCTGTATTTATTTTGTGAATTTTAAGTTGAGCTTCTTAAAAATGTATGAAAAACTATAAAAATATAATTTTAATAAAATGGAATAATCAAGGATTGAATTATCATGGTATTCTTTTATGTCTAAGGATATTTTAGGTTTTGGGGGGAAAGATACTTCACACACACACACACACACACACACACACACACACACACAAACCCTATAAGGTATGCGTCAATCACATGGAAGAAAGCATCTAAAATCTTAGATACACCAAATATCCTTATTATTTAAAAATCTTTCCCATTCTATCTATTCTATGCACTGAGGTGACATGAAAATTCTATATTAATTGGGGAACCAAATTCATGGAATTGTTCAAGCAGAGCAATATGTCCAATGAGAAGTAGGGGAGATTATTTCAAGCTAAGTTGATTGTGACTAATTCAGTGATAACTTCTTTGTTTTTTTCTTTTTAAACAACTTGTTTCTCTCTTTCTCTCTCTCTCTCTTTTTTTTTATTTGTTTATTTTTGAGAGAGAGAGAAACAGAACATGTGCAGGGGAGGGGCAGAGAGAGAGAGAGTGAGACACAGAAGGTGAAGCAGGCTCCAGGCTCTGAGCTCTCAGTGCAGAACCCCATTCAGGTCTGGAACCCACAGACCGCGAGATCATGACCTGAGCCAAAGTTGGATACTCAACCGACTGAGGCACCCAGGTGCCCCCAGCAATAACTTCTTCAAGAATTGACTGAAAATTGGAAGAATCAAGAGGTGACTCTGTCTAATATAACTTAAGAAAAATGAGGAAACCCAAGTAAGAAGCAATGAAAGTTTTATAATCACATGTATGGCTTGGTGGTGGTAATGTGATCATTCTTCTGCTATAGTTGAACTTACAATTTTTCCTAAATGAATTTCAGGAATAATTTTTAGAAGTCAAAGTATATTGTCAAAATATAGATGCCTAAAAAGGGTGCACAAGTTTTATTTTTTATCTACATTAGAAGCATTCTTGCCATTTACTACTATATTCTCCTGTCTTAGTGTTTTCAGTGGACTTTTCTAGTTGAAACACAGAAAGACTCTGGAATAGTGGTATCTAAAAGAAACTACTGAGATAACAAAATGTTCTATATCCACACTGTGTCCAGTATGGTAACCACCATCAAGACATGGCTACTGAGAGCTTGGAATGTGGCTAGGGCAACTAAGGAATTAAATTTTAAATTATATTTACTTTTAATAAATTTAATCTAAATAGCTATATGTGGCTAGTGACTACTGTATTGGAGAGCGTAGCTCCAGAACATTGAAATTTGTCAGCTTAGAGAAAAGCAAAGTGGAGAAAGTTTTTTTGAAACCTTTGTCATACAATATCCATGAATCTTAGGTATTATCGTTCCCATTTTTCAGATAAGAAACTGTGGTGTTCAGAGAGACTGTTATGCCCAAGGTTTTATAGCTGGGAAGCGAATCAAGGCCTAGCCTTTTCAAAGAATCCATGCTGCTCTAATTGTGTGAAACCACGCTTCTATGGTTGGACATTTATATTCATTTCAGTTTTGTTTTGTTTTGTTTTTTTTTTTCAGAAATCATTATTCATTGAAATGACTATTTTAATGCATAAGTCATTGTCCTCAGAACTAATGATATTTTTGGAAGAGACTACTATAAGTGAATTTACAGTGACAGAGTATATAATTATTGCAAAGTATTGTCAGGAACGTTTATACTCCCACCAGCCAGGTTACAGTATTTCATCTGCATTCAGTAGGGTCATTGAAGAGCGTCTTTGCTGAGGCACCTGGGTGCTTAGTCGGTTAAGCATCAGACTCTTGATTTTGACTCTGGTCATGATCTTCTGGTTTGCAGGATGGAGCCTCACACTGGGCTCTATGCTGATAGCGCAGATCCTGCTTGGGATTCTATCTGTCCCTCTCTCTCTGCCCCGCCAGTGTATATGCTTGTATGCACTCTCTCTCAAAATAAATAAATAAACTGGAAAAAAAAAAAAAGAATGCCTTTGCTGATTCAATGATTAAAGGATACTATCTTGCTTTAAATTTTAATATTTATTTAATTACCACAAGTGAGGCTGAACATTTTTTCTTTGTTTATTTCTTCTATAAACTGTCTGTCCTTGTCTTTTTTTTTTTTAAACGATAACATTTAAACGATAACAAGGCTACAAACAACTGGAAAAGCATATTCAAGAGAAGCCAGCCTTTTAAAGAGGCTTTTTTTCTTTTGAATTCAGAGACATGCTTTTAAAAAAGGTACTGTTTGGATAATTGCATGGGCAACTTCCCAGATCTTTAGGGACTGCCCCCCCAGTTTTTCTGTTCCTGGGTTTCTAAGTGCTAAAAGGTTCTTAAGAGGTTTGTGGGTATACATGGGGTGCCTGGGTGGCTCAGTCATTTGAGCATCCGACCCTTGATTTCAGCTCACGTGATGATCCCTGGGTCATGGGATCAAGTCCCAAGTCAGGCTGAGTGTGCTGAGTGTGGAGCCTATTTAGGATTCTCTCTCTCTCTGCTTCTGCTCCTCTCCCCACCACCCCCTCCCCCACCTTGCACACACACTCTCTCTCTAAAATAAAAAAAAAAGTTTGCAGGTATACAAAAACTAAAACTAATAATAATGATAAATAAATCAGCAGTGATCAGTGATTGAATTACATAGATGAATTATCCTAGTATATCTAAATGTTTATTTAGATCCTTAAACTTTTAGCAGATTAACCAGGATCCAGAGAAATTTATTAGCGTAAAAGATACTACCACTTGAAGATTATTAGTAGGAGAAGATAAAACAGCTCCAAAACATAAATAAATGTAATTTGACAGTAAAAAAATCACATTTCATAAAACTTCAGCACTATATCACTGAGTAATGTGAGTTACACCTACGAACTGAAATTCAGTAATGAAGATTGGGGTTAATTTTGCACTGAGGTTAATAACAAATTATTGAATCACAAGTGATAATTACCTATAAAATGAAAAGTGATTAAAAAAAGGAAAATTAACCTTTCTCCACTTGCTTCTCAATCATCTCAATATGAAGCAATATGTTGGGCCATTCTGGCCATCACCTTGTTCAAACCAAGATTCTTTTTTTTTTTTTTTTTTTTCAACGTTTATTTATTTTTGGGACAGAGAGAGACAGAGCATGAACGGGGGAGGGGCAGAGAGAGAGGGAGACACAGAATCGGAAACAGGCTCCAGGCTCCGAGCCGTCAGCCCAGAGCCCGACGCGGGGCTCGAACTCACGGACCGCGAGATCGTGACCTGGTTGAAGTCGGACGCTCAACCGACTGCGCCACCCAGGCGCCCCAAACCAAGATTCTTTAAGAGGGTAGTTCATTTAATAACTAATTAAAAGGCTGATATTTGGCAAGACCTCAATTGATTTATTCACAAAGAAACTTGACTCTGTTTGAGTCCTGAGGTTCACAAGGAACACATTCCATTTGTTCATCAGCACCATTGTATTTCTTAAACATTATGTAATAAATCCAAATGTTCATTTTTATGGTTTTTCCTCCAAGTCCCTTAAAAATATATACATGTAGCTCAAATAGGAGTACAAATATGAAATTATTTTTTATTTTTCCCCATTGCAACCCCAACTGTTCTGGGTTGGGTTGCTACCCCTACTCCTAGTGACATCCTGGAAATTCTCGAAAGCTTACTGCCCACTTTCTCCTTAGGGTAGACTTGGTTAGGCCAAGGTGATAAATTAACCTTAAAATCTCAGCAGTGTAGCACGTCAAGGACATATCCTTACTCGCTCAAACTGTATTACGAATCTGATGGCTCTTCAGGGCAGCAGAGGTCCAAGTGGCGATTGGGGAATCTATGTGCCTCCGCACTGTGCTTCTCAGCAGAAGCTCCCAACAGGTGAGAGAGGCTTGCCCTTGCACAGCTCCCCGAGTGAGCGTTCCACGGACTACACCCTCACCTCAGTCCATGGATGGTGTCTTAATTAAAAATGGTGATGTTTTCAGTTTGTGGGTTCAAGCCCCTCGTCAGGCTCTGTGCTGACAGTGCAGAGCCTGGAGTCTGCTTCGGATTCTGTGTTTCTCTCTCTCTCTGCTCCTCCATTGCTCATACTCTTTCTCTCTCTCAAAAATAAATAAACATTAAAATTTTTTTTTAAAAAATGGTGATGTTTTGGGGCACCTGGGTGGCTCAGTTGGCTAAGTGGCCAACTCTCGATTTCAGCTCAGGTCATGATCTCACTGTTCATGAGATCAAGCCCCACATCGGGCTTGACACTGACAGCACAGAGCTCACTTGGGATTCTCTCTCTCCCTCTCTTTCTCTCTTTCAAAAATAAATAAACTTAAAAAGAATGGTGATATTTTATTATTGGTTTCTTTACATTAATTTTCACTTTTAAAAATGTTTTAAAAATTTGAAATACTTCAGAGGCACCTAGGTGGCTCAGTTGGTTGAGCGTCCAACTTTGGTTCAGGTAACGATCTCACAGTTCATGAGTTCGAGCCCCACATTGGGCTTGCTGCTGTCAGTCTGTCAGAGCAGAGCCCACTTCAGATCCTCTGTCCCCTTCCCTCTCTGCCTCTCCCCCACTTGCACTCACCCTCTTACAAAAAATAAATAAAACATTTAAAAATTTTTTAAATACTTCAAATTTTAAATATTAAATTTTAATAACAAAATATAAATTTTACATACTTTAAAAATGTTTTAAAGCATTAGTCATCCTGATTACCGAGTTTGTTGACATCTCTCTAAATTTGGTGTCGGAGGCAAGTGCACCACTTGCCTTGCCTTAGCCCCAGTCCTGTCCTGGGTGGAGAACGTTCTTAGATAGGCAACATGTCCGTGAGAACTGTGGCCATGGACAGCATGGCCACATCTTATTCTAGCATCCTTTTCAGCCACATTTGAGACTGACATTTGAGAAGACTGTCCTTAGGGGCTCAAAGGTTCCTTAATATCTAAAGATTTATGTTTTCTTGGCAACACATTTCTCTCAAAAACCTAGCAGGCTTATGATCTATTTGCCTGCCATCAAGTTCCATGTGACAGAAGACCACAATGGAGGTTTTCTTGGTTATGATTCCAAAGCCTATTTCACTTCACTGACTCATCATCAGCTCAAAAGGGCCTATCTTGAAGGTATAGGGCTTCAGTAAGAAGGCTATCCACTTACTCTTATCTTTGCCTTCAGTCATTTTAATCAACTGAAAAGCTTTACTGGGTGCCATACTCTTAGAGTCTTCATTGCCTTGAGGCAAAACAACTGGAAGTTTATCCTAATATTTTGTTGCATAACATCTCTTTCTTAGATCCCATCTTTTTCTTTGAGGAGTGGAAGCAGAAGCATTTTCCAAATCTTCAAAGTCCTGAATTTTTAGAATCATTTTCTCTAATTTCTAGTTGCAAATTGTCAATTGTTTTCTGAGCTCATGTCTTTCTTGTAACATCTTTGCCAAATGCAATCAATAGCAATCAACTCCTAGGGTTCTGTTTTCCAATCTCTACCTGTGGAGCACAAGTCCATTAGGCTCATATGCCACCTGGGTTAGGCAGACCAATGACTACAAAAGATGTCCACATCCTAATTCCAGGAAGCTGTGAATATGTTCTTTTACATGACAAAGGGGAATCGAGGTTGCAGATGGAATAAAATTGTTAATCCTGGACCTTACATTAGGGAAATTATCCTGAATTACCTAGTGGTCCCAATCTAATCACGAGTTCTTAAAGGGGGAAGAGGGAGGCAAAAGACTGAATCAGAGACCTTCAGTATGAGGATTGTACCTACCCTTGCTGACTTTGGTGATGGAGGGAGGGGGCCACAAGTCCAGAAATGTAGGGGCCTCCAGATGCTGAGAACAACTCTTAGTTCACAGCCAGCAAGGAAATATAAAACTCAATCCCACAACTGCAAGGAACTGGATTCTGCCAACAACCCACTGGGCAAGGAAATAGATTTTCCCCTAGAGCCTCCAGAAAGAAATGCAGCCTGTTGCCATCTTGATTATAACCTGGCGAGATTTGTGTGGGACTTTTGATCTATAGAACTTTGAAATAATACATTTGACTTGTTTTAAGCCTAAGTTTGTGGTAATTTGTTACAGCAATAATAGAAATCTAATATATCCCCCAAGTTACCTCTGATAAATGTTTTAACAAACATTTTGCTCTTACATGCATGCTTTACTATCTTTCTAGTGAAACATGTTAACTTATTGTCCACCACTTGACTAACAACAAGCCTTTACCAAATATTTTAAGTTTTTTGTTATGGTGGCACCCCATTTCTAGTATCAATAGGTTGTCATCCCATGGTTACAGATTGATTAGGAATCCCAGTGACTCCAATAAAGGCTTATTTCTTGTTCATCAAAAACCTGCTGTAAGCCCAGAACTCTACGCATCTCCCTTCCATGAGGTGATGGAGAGATCCAGCCTGCTTACTTCTTAGGACTTTTTAAAAAAAATTTTTAAATGTTTTTATTTATTTTTGAGACAGAGAGAGACAGAGCATGAGCAGGGGAGGAGCAGAGAGAGAGGGAGACACAGAATCTGAAGCAGGCTCCAGGCTCTGAGCTGTCAGCACACAGCCCGGCACGGGGCTTGAACTCACAAGTTGTGAGATCATGACCTGAGCCAAAGTTGGACACTTAACCAACTGAGCCACCCAGGCACCCCACTTCTTAGGACTTTTTAATCTAATATGTATGTTTCAGGGAGCCACAGCCCAGGAAGAAGACATTAGAGGGGCTCCAAGGAATTTCACTTTCTCAGTTTGGAAACAATGCTTGTAACTTTTGCTCATAATGAATTGGCTAAATTAAAGCACGGCTCTGCATAATTCCTGGATGAATGAGAAATGCAGTTTTATTGTGTACTCAGAAGGAGAAAACTCAGTACTAGTGGTACACTAGTGATATCCTACTATACTTTATTATTTAAAAATAATTCAGACTGGTCCAATGTAAAGCTCTATTTGAAATTGTTTTTAATTTAAACCTGATTTATAGAGTATCTTCTTACTTCCTGATTTGGAGATTTGGAGAAGCATCATGGTAAGCTTTAATTTCTCTTCCCAAACTAGCACCCTAAAGTGGAGGAAAGGAAATAGTTTTGGGGGGAATGTTTCCTTTTCCTCCTAGGTTCCAAACCCTTCAGTTTATAGGGAAGATGAGGGAAAAGGAGAAATGGAATACAGACTTTGCTGTCTTGATGGGGGAATGTGGCCCAGTCTTACTCAGGTTGGGTATGCTGCTGACAGTCTACACTGAGGGGATCTCCACCAGGATGGTGCTGTGTTGTTTTTTGGGATGATATCTAGCATCCTTTTGTCTCTAACCCACTGAGGTCCCTTTGGAGAGTAGCAAGTCTCCCTCTGTCCCTAGCCACTTCACTCAGTTAGGCATTGCAATGCTTAAAGCAACCACATGATTTGCTTCCTTTTCTGTCCATGCTTCAAGTAGAGCCCTGGGTATTGCTGAGGGCTTTCTGGGTGCCCTCTAAGGGTCTCAGAGAACCGGATATGCTGAAGATTGCCCCACTTTCATATCACTGTACTGCATCACAGTCCCTTCCTACTTGGCTCCCTTCTCCTGTGCCCTTGGTTCTCGTCATTGATATCTATCTGCTTGTGAGAAGCAGAAAATACACTTAGTGTCCATTCAGTCTCCCAAACCCTGGGGCTACATCTCAAGCTTGCATGAACTTCCTCCCCAAACCCTACTTAACTGTAAATAGCTCAAAGTGAGTGTTCCCTTCTAATGGTCAAACCCAAATCTTTCATCATGGTTTGTTCAGAGCATTTTCCTTTCCTTGGTTTGATGTGGGGTAAGGTCCCCTCTCCATTCTCTCATGGGCAGGGAAGGAAAAGCCCCAGTTCTCTTCACTCATTCGGCAGCTGAAGATGCTGATGATTTCTTTTTTTTTCCTCCCCAGCATATCTAGGAAAATAAAATGGACATAAACAGTCAATAAAAAGTATTACTGTGCTACATGTACTATGTAGCATCATTCCTTCACAGTACTCCCACCAAAATGTTATAGTGAAAGTGACATCTCAGAGGAGGAAAGAGATCATGAGAACTAGCAGTACAAAGGCTCCTGAGTAGTACTCACTGGATTCTTATGGGTGTCAGGTACTGTGCTAAGCACTTACAATGGTCAATGTTATGTGTCAACTCGACTGGGCCATGGAACACCCAGACATTTGGCCAAACATTATTCTGGATGTTCCTGTGAGGGTGTTTCTGGATGAATGGGTAGAGGGAATATAACAGATTGCCCTCCTGAATGTGGGTGGGACTCATCCCCTCACTTGAAGACCTATTCAGGACAAAAAGGCTGGGTAAGAGGCAGCTCCTCCTGCCTGATCCGTTGAGCTGGGTGTTTTCTGGCCTTCAGGCTCAAACTGAAACATGAGCTTGGGTCTCAGAAGCCTGCTGAACTTCCAGACTGGCTTCCAGACACCATCAGCTCTCCTGGTTCTCAGGCCTTGCGAATCAGACTGAAACTACACATTGGCTCTCCTGGGTGTCCAGCTTGCTGCCTACAGACTGTGGGACTTCTCAGTCTCTATAATCATGTGAGTCAATTCCTTAGAATAAATCTCTTTAGGGGCGCCTGGGTGGTGCAGTCGGTTAAGCGTCCAACTTCAGCCAGGTCACGATCTCGCGGTCCGTGAGTTCGAGCCCCGCGTCAGGCTCTGGGCTGATGGCTCGGAGCCTGGAGCCTGTTTCCGATTCTGTGTCTCCCTCTCTCTCTGCCCCTCCCCCGTTCGTGCTCTGTCTCTGTCTGTCCCATAAATAAATAAAAACGTTGAAAAAAAATTAAAAAAAAAAAAGAATAAATCTCTTTACATATCTCTACCTATCTCCCTCTTTCTCTATATATCTACTGTTTCTCTGGATAACCCTACTAAAACAGCATTTTATTTCATTTAAACCTCAAACCAACCTGATGAGTAAGGTGATTTCATTATCCCCCTCTTACAGATGAGTGAGCTACATATGATTCAGGTCACCCAGCTAGAAAGAGGTCCAGGTGAGCTTGTCTCTAGCACCAGCCAGCCAGCAGCCTCTGGTTTTATGGAAGAAGAAAGAAATACCTACAAGAATGTGAAAAGGCAGTTTGGAGGGGAAAGGGCATTTCCTCGAGAGGACCTCAGCAGAATGGGGAGGGGGGGAATGCTGTGGGTCAAGGATTCCAGCAGACTGCCCTGCCTGAGGTCCCTAGGAAGCTTACAGGGAGGTGCAAAAGCAGGAATTCTTGTGTAAATGGAAAAAAAGACACTGTGGTCTTTTGCAGATTATATAAAAATAATAATAATAATAATAATAATAATAATAAATCAAACAATGTTATATGTAGATGAAGTTTCTCTTGAGGATAAAATCTTTTTGAGGCATGCTTTGCACTGTCTAGATAATGGGGTGTCTGTCCCCATCAGATGTGGGCCCCCAAATGTGGGGTGATGATTGGGTGGAAGCCTGTGGCACAAGAGGTGAAAGGATTCACCTGAGGCAGAACAAAGGAGATAGAAGTTTAGTAAATACACGCCAAGGGAGCAGGGGCAGGACAGCAAAGGAGAGGCTGTCTGCCAGGAGGCAGTGGGTGGGGCTGTATTTTATTTATTTATTTTTTTTTAAATTTTTTTTTTTTTTCAACGTTTATTTATTTTTGGGACAGAGAGAGACAAAGCATGAACGGGGGAGGGGCAGAGAAAGAGGGAGACACAGAATCGGAAACAGGCTCCAGGCTCTGAGCCATCAGCCCAGAGCCTGACGCGGGGCTCGAACTCCCGGACCGCGAGATCGTGACCTGGCTGAAGTCAGACGCTTAACCGACTGCGCCACCCAGGCGCCCGGGGCTGTATTTTAAAGAGGGAAGATGAGGAGGTATGGCCACTCATGGAATTCTCCCTTTCTTGGTAACTGTGCCTGGTTGTAAGTAGCCCATTGGTCAGTTAGGGCCTCTGGATTATTTTTTATTTATTTATTTATTTATTTATTTATTTATTTATTTATTTACATCCAAGTTAGTTAGCATATAGTGCAATAATGATTTCAGGAGCAGATTCCAATGATTCAGCCCAGTGCTCATCCCAACAGTGTCTTCCTTAATGCCCCTTGCCCATTTTGCCCATCCCCCCACCCACAACCCCTCCAGCAATGAACCCTCAGTTTGTTCTTTGTATTTAAGAGTCTCTTATGTTTTTTCCCCCTCCCTTTTACATTATTTTTGCTTCCCTTCCCTTATGTTCATCTCTTTTGTATCTTAAATTCTTCTTGTGAGTAAAGTCATATGATATTTGTCCATCCACATAGTTGCAAATGGCAAGATTTCATTCTTTTTGATTGGTGAGTAATACTCCATTGTATCATATACCAACCACATCTTCTTTATCCATTCATCTGTTGATGGACATTTGGGTTCTTTCCATACTTTGGCTATTGTTGATAGAGCTGCTAGAAACATTAGGGTGCATTTAGGGCCTCTGGATATTTTGGGGTGGGTCGCCGGACGGGCCTGTCTGTATTCAGCCAGGTGGTCATTGTGGTCCTTTTTTACATTCCATCACTCAAGCCTGTTTGCCTAAAAGCTGCCTCTACACCATAGAGCTCAACATCAGTCCCCGCATCTAATAAAGAACCAAGATTTTTCCTGATATCGACAAAAATGTGGAGTGTATACCTGAAACTAATATAATACTGTATGTTCACTATACTGGAATCAAAATTTTAAAAACAAAAAAATTAACAAAAATAGTGCTTTATAAACAACTTATGTATACGTGTTTTTTAAGCATTTTTTGAAAGATTATTTATTATTTTGAGAGAGAGAGAGAGAGAGCAAGGGAAGGGCAGAGAGAGAGGGAGAGAAAGGATCTCAAGCAGGCTCCCCACTGTTAGCACAGAGCCCAATGCAGGGCTCAAATCCACGAACCTCTAGATCATGACCTGAGCCAAAATCAAGACACCTAACCGACTGAGCCATCCAGGCACCCCTGTGTGTGTATGTTTTTTTAAGAAAACTGACTGGAAGATGATACACCAAAGTGTGTATTTATTCATGTAAAAAATATTTATTAAGACAATACTTATTTACTGGGTCTTGTTTTGGTGCTCAGGGAGATAAACTCCCTGCCTTCATGGACTTTATGTTCAATTGAGGTGGTCAGACAATAAGTAATAGTAGCAGTAGTACTAGTAATGAAATAAGAGGACTATAAACAAATATAAGACAGGATAAGAGTATAGAGGGCATTGGAGAAAGGATGGTGGATATCTCAAGATGGCAGGATCACAGACGATTTGTGTTGTTTTTCTTTGTGTTTTTCTCTATTTTGCAAACTATTCACAGTAATCACGCACTCCTTCTGTAATTAGGGAAGAAAAGTGATTTGGAGAAGTGTTCTATTAAAAGAGAGAGAGAGAGAGAGAGAGAAACTGGAGAGAAGCTACCTTGATGGTCATTACCAATATTCACCAAAAGGGCACCTGGAAAACCCCATTGCACTAGTGAGTCCCTTGTCTGTACCTACTTAAATCTACTTAACTCATTTCTGCTTCTATTTATTGTTATTTTTCTAAATTTAGCCCAAGGGCTGAATCTACTCAGCCTTAATGTTCCTAATCAGTTGGCTCTGGCTCACTGAAAAAGTGTAGCTGTGCCCTCATGGAAATGACATTGAAGTAGGCAAAAGAAAAATGTGCCCAGAGCTGTTCTGGATATTCAACAGATGAAAGTAGAGTCATACCTCCTTATAAAAGCATCGGTGCAGGGGCACCTGGGTGGCTCAGTGAGTTAAGCATCTGAGTCTTGGTTTTGGCTTATGTCATGATCTAGGGTTCTTGAGATCAAGCCCCATGTCAGGCTCTGCACTGGGCGTGAAGCCTACTTGGGATTCGCTCTCTCCCCCTCTCTCTGCCCCTCTCCTGCTCATATGTGATCTTTTTCTTTCAAGTAAATAAACTTAAAAAAATCATCAGTGCAGTATTGAAAATAGTGAGGAGCAATGCGCAAGCTGTGTGTCACCCCAAGCTTCTAGATCTGTATTCTTCAAGCAAGCAGGCACAGCACAGAAGCTACTCGTATTTCAAATAGAATCTAAACAAAACTAAGAACCTTTTCCACATGCTATATGCAACTTCAGAGAAATGATTTGCCTTGGGATTTTCAGTAATCTACATGGAGATTCTCAGAACTATTCCTCATTCCCTTTTTTAGAAGAATAAATTTATCTATTTCAATAACATGCCAGGGAGTTAATCCAAGTTGTAATCGGTAGTTTACTTCTTTCAATATATTTTATAGCTAGGTTCTAGATGTTTTCATTTGCATAATTTCTGACTGTCACTTTTGTTAATATTTTTGTACAGTTTCCCATATGTTTCATCTTATTCCCAAAGATAAATTCAGATGTCAAAAGGTACAGTTTGGAATGCCTCTTATCTTCATAAATTTGAAATATTTCCTCATTTATTCTCAAGGTTTATTGTTTATCATTTTCTTTTATATCTATCTGCCTTTCTACCTGTTCTATGATATATTTTAATTTATATATCATATTTATATTTAAACTAGATACACTATTTTCTATTTAAGGTCAATTTTACATTTATATTTGACCTCTTACCCTGTTTACTACGTTGGCAACCAAGACATCTAGGAAATGCTTTAAGAGACTTTTCAAATAATATGTTTTAAATCATATATTTTATTTCTCCTAAAAACAAGATTAATCAAGGCATATATTTGTTTATACAAATCACAATATAATTTTCAACTTCCCTCAGGAAAGTACAAGATGTTTTCACTTACCTTACAGATAGGCCAGGTGCTTGAACACTGTGAAAATTTAAAGCTTTGTTAATGTCAAATGGAACCTCACTATTACAGTATAGAATTAAATTTGTGTAAGAACAGGAACTTACTTACCTTTTCTTTCACTCCCTTTTTCCCTTTGTGGTAGACAGAATAATGCCCTTCCCCCAAAGGGGCCCATGTTTTAGTCCTTAGAACCTATGAATGTGTTTCCTTACATGGCAAAAAGGACTTTGCCTTATGTAATAAATTGAAGGATTTTGAGAAATGGGAGAATATTCTAGATTACCTCAGCGGGCCCAACGTAATCACAAAGTTCCTTAAAAGTGGAAAAGGGAGAAGGAAAAGGAAGTACTAGTGATGCCATATGAAAGTGCTTGACCCTGTCCTAGGCTTTGGAAATGGAAGAAAGGGTTCAGAAGCCCAGGAATGAGCCCAGGAATGCCAGCTGCCTCTAGGAGCTAGAACAGGACGGGGAATGGATTCCTGCCCCCACCCTCACCACCGCCAAGCCTCTGGAGGGTATGGCAGCCTGCTGGTATCTGGATTTTAACCCAGTGAGACCCATTTCAAACTTTTTTTTTTAATGTTTATTTATTTTTGAGACAGACAGAGAGACAGACCACAAGTGGGAGAGGGGCAGAGAGAGTGGGAAACAACAGAATCCGAAGCAGGCTCCAGGCTCTGAGCTGTCAGCACAGAGCTCTTTGGGGAACTTGAACTCCTGAACTAGGAGATTATGACCTGAGCCAAAGTCAGACGCTTAACCAACTGAGCCACCCAGGCACCAGACCCATTTCAAACTTCTAACCTACAGAACTGTGAGATAATAAATAAATGTTTAAAACCACTACATTTATAAGTTGTTACAACAGCAATAACTAATATAACTCCCTCTCTTCCTTTTCTTTTAGCAAGTATTTATTAAATACAAAATAGAAGAAAAATGAGTTACAAGATTGGAAGTGTTACCTGGGTCGATTGTGGAATTCCTCAGTGGTTCTTGTCTTGCTGAGAGACCCAGGGGAGATTTAAAGTAGCAAAGAGATTTCATTTAGCAACAAGTCACAGGACACTCTAGAAGCAGAGGAGCAGGCTGACCCCAGGATGGGGAAGCCGGATGAGTTTCTCCCTGGATCCTTTTATGAGGGTTTATTTGGTCTCCTCCTTCCCATTCTTGGACCCACCTTGGTTTCCTCCCCTCCAACCTTTTGTGCAAGTTTGTGTTAGTCACCTTCCCAAGATTGCCTAAGTGCAACCCACGGTGGAGGGGCCCAAACCACAGCACAAATGGTATTATAAGGACATTATAATCGCCTCAAGGGTTACTAGCCAGCACGGTCTTAGGTGCGCATGCTCCAGAGTTGGGGCTGTCCCCGCCTCCTGTTCTGTCCCAAACCGGTAGGGGGCCGGTCTAAGGGAGAAGGGGCCTCTCTGGGTGGAAACTGGGTGGACCCTGGCAATTGTCCATTTGTCCTCCTCCTTTCTCCCTTCCTGCTCATGTCTATCTAACTGCCTACTCTAACAGAAGTATTGCTGTTCTTTTCCTGTTTTAAAATGTTCTAGTAAAGAAAAGGCTATGTCCCTTTCCTGTTCAAAATCACCCTAAAACAAAAGAAAATGAGGAAAAGAAACATGACTCCATAACTCTTTATAAATATGTAACTAAGGGTTGCCACATCCAATGAAGATCAAATAGGGGTACAGGAAAATTCTGAGAGAAGACCCCTCCAACCTCCCCCAGCCCCTTTCACCTTCCCCCACCCTCCACCTTCCCCCACCCTCCACCTTCCCCCACCCTCCACCTTCCCCCACCCTCCCCTCCACCCCAGCAATAGATCTGAGACAGGCAGTAGAGGACAGCTCTCCAAAGCAGATTGGCCCACACTGGGGGCGGGGTGGGGTGGGGGGAGTGTTTGTTTGTTTGTTTGTTTTGTTTTTCTTTTGATGTAATTTACATATAGTTTTTGTTTTGAACAACAGGAAGGCGGATTATCAACTGGTGGTGAGGGCTTTACTGGGCCAAGTTTGTTACCAGAGAGTCAAGGCTGATGAAGATTCACACAGACACAACACAGTTGGAGGAAGCAGTTTCTTATAGCAGACAGGAGAGAGACCCTGCCTCAGGAATAGCCCTGAAGCTGCCTTTTTTGTGGGCTGAAAAGAGGAGAATGTAAACTTATTTCACAAAGATCTCAGAGAAGATATGAGACATAACAAGAAGAGCAGATATGAGAAAAAATGAAAGAGAATGTTAACAAAGAAGATGGAATTAAGACACAGCGAGCAGAATAGAACATAAAAGAACAAAGAATTAAAAAGGAATAGAAAAGTGATAAATGGGAGGTGCCTGGGTTGCTCAGTTGGTTAAGCTTCCAACTCTTGATCTCAGTTCAGGTCATGATCTCAGGGTTCCTGAGGTTGAGCTTCACATGCCTCTCTGTGCTGATGGCAGTGGTGTGGAGCCTGCTTGGCATTCTGTCTCTCCTTCTCTTTGCCCCTCCTATGCTTATGCTCTCTCTCTCACTCACTCCCTCCCTCTCTCAAAATAAATAAATAAACTTTTAAAAAATATTTTAAAAAGATAAATGGAAGACCAGGCAAGGCAATCAAATGCATATATAACTCATCTCTGAAATAGTGAACTGAAACAATAGAACATAAAATATTTAAAGATATAATCCAGGAAAATCTTGCAGACGTAATAACTTTGAATTCACACCATGAAAAGGCAAAGGAAGTCTTGCGGAAGGAAAGTCTTAAGGAAGGAAAAGATAACTAAGAATTTTATACAAAGCAAACAATCATTTAAGTATACAGTGAACAGACAGACATCTTGACATGCAATCATTAGGGAATATGGATCCTATAATCCCTTTAAAAAGAAATTCTTCAAGGCCAAATGTCAGCAAACTTGAAAGGAAAAGAAAAATAAAGCAAATAGACCACTGGTGAATCCATTTATTCCTAAGGATAGGACTAAATCAAATGCCAATCAATCCCTGAAAATGTAGGAATAATGGAAATAGCATTCAGGAAAGGAAGGGAGGAGGTAAAAAGTGGTATAAGTCTACCGATAACCTTATCAGTCAGATGTCCAAGATATTATTATACACCGAATAAAGCAAGCCAAGGAAGTGAAGATATATTTAAAAGCTATAAACATAAATATTACAAAAATAATGCAAACAACTAAAATGTTGGATGGAAAAGAGGCGTAAGAGGAGTGGGAAGGAAGTGCAAACTTACTGCTTTCGTTATTGCTTCTAGCAAGGAGGAGTAACTAATCCCACAGATCCAATAAATTTTGGCACATCCATACAATGAAATGACATGAAGCTATTCAAAAGATTAAGACTGCTTTACATGTGTAGATATAATTCCTAAAATAGAATAAGTTTAAAAAACAGAGTAGTGTGTGAGAAAAGGGAAGAACACATGTTGTAAGTTGGTATGGTAAACTCACAGGCAGAATAAATAAGGCATGGGGATATGAGTTCCTCTCTGTACTCGAAGGTTTGGTGGTGGGAGGCAGCCCTTGCTTTTCACTACATGCCCTTTTTTATGCCTTTGGAATTTTGAATCTTGTGCGCGTACCCCCTATTTTAAAATATATACCGTTATTTCTCTGGCAAGAAAAAAAAAAAGAGTTTGAATCCTGATTTTGCCCTCCAGAGTTTCACACTTCTTTCAGGTGAAACAGACAAACGGAGAAGTCTACAACAATGAGGCAAGTGCTATAAAATAGAAATGTACAAGGTGCTTTGGGGAGCTATAAGAGGTTTAATTTCTCCTGGAGGGTTTGGTCTTTAGTCCTGTGTCTTGAATGGAAAAAGGAATGATTTAAGAGATATTTTTAAAATGGAGTCAATCAATAGTACTTAATGGCTGCTGTAGGTATATCGTGAGGCTGCGGAAGAAGTAAAAACTGACACTGGTTCTGGTTTCAGCCACTCAGTAGATTGCAGGGCCATTCATTTTTAGTTCCCAAAACATTTGTTACTACCTCACTATGTTCCAAGCACCTGGTTGAGCCCTGGGGATTAAAAGCTAAAAAAGAAATGGTCCATGTCCTTAAGGAATGCAAAAATTTGGATAATGCAAGGTGGTAGATGGCAATGATGGCCTCAGTTATTCACCTCTCCCTTTGCCACACCCTTCCACGGGGTTCAGGTCACCCTCCTCTGTCCCTAACACTGGGCCCCACCCCGTGACTTGTTTGGGGCACTGAGATGTTAGCAGACATGGCACTAGCAGAAGTGTGAAATGGACTTGTGCATTGGCACTTGCTCTGTTACTCTGTCATCACCATGAAGTTGAGATGGAATAATATGTGATCCACCCAGATGGACACAGTCATTTCTGGTTGCACTGACATTATTTTGAAATAGGAGTGGGGCAGAGGGAAGCACAAATATTACACAGATCCTTTGTTGTTAATTATTTGCCTGCAAATCTGCTTTAATTAGCAGAATATTACACATATAAGGGGAGTCTGGTGGCTGTGTATCCCCTATAGGGTCTGGCCTATGCCATGACTTTCTGCAAATTAGAAAAATGTATCCCTTCTCTGATGGGTAAATACAGCCTTGTGTCAGGGAGAAGGCATGGAAAAGGGAGCACCTCAGCTGCCACTTGGCCCTCTGCCCGTGCATTATTGTGCAGTGGACAACCTGGCCTACCATAGTGGTGGCCCTAAATCCGAGGTAGTACTTTCTTTACTATCAGAAGCTCATGTTGGGGCCAGAAACTCAGTCTTCTCATTAATTCTATGCTAATGCATTTGTCACCTTATTTTATAAAGTTTAGAAAGGGAAACTTCTTTAAGGAAACACTTATAAAATACAAGGAGAGGGGAAACACTTATAAAATACAAGGAGAGGGGCTCTTGGGTGGCTAAGTTGCTTAAGCATCCAATTTTGGCTCAGCTCATGATCTTGTAAGTTCACAAGTTCAGTTCGTCAAGCATCTGACTTTGGCTCAGGTCACGATCTCATGGCGCATGGGTTCGAGCCCCATGTCGGGCTGTGTGCTGACAGCTCAGAGCCTGGAGCCTGCTTTGGATTCTGTGTCTTCCTTTCTCTCTGTCCCTCCCCTGCTCGTACTCTGTCTGTCTCTCTCAAAAATAAATAAAACATTTAAAAAATTTTAAAAAATACAAGGAGGAAAAAAAATTGATCAAGAGGTAAATTCTAGGCTTTATAGATTTCTGTCAATATCCAATTAAACTTGTCTTTGTTATGTGATTGGATTTTGTTGAACTGATGTTCCTGCAACTTCTGAAATGGAAGTTGGGGACTGAACACGTCGCCAGCTGGGCATTTAACCTGAACAAAAGCCACACAGCATCTCTGAGACTTAACACATTCATCAATTAGTAGAAGTGACTGGATCACATGATCCTCTAAGTCACTTCTAGGTGGAAATTGTAAGAATCCATTGTTTTAATCTCAACCTGCATGAATCACATTGGCAGACGTGACTGAAAAAGTCAGAGAAATTCATTCTTGTGCATGGATGAAAATGTTGAGTTTCCTGAGACATAGAGGAGCAGTAAATTTAACTGAGTTATACTTTTGTTTTGATTCCAACCACGTGGAGTCAGTGAAGGAAAGAAAAGAACATTGAGTCTTGCTGAATGTGCGATTGATATTTATATTGTAAATTAATGTATTTTTTCTAATGTTGCTGCAGCATAACAGAGATGGTAAGAACAAATCACTATATTTACAAAACTGATCTGTTCACATTTAAAGAGTGGAGAGAAATATAAAGCCATGCAATTAGGCCAGCAGTGTGGCAGCCTCATTAAGCAGTGTGTATATTTTCCATACGCTCTCATTTCAGTTTATGTAATCTTGCCATAAACATCAGGTAAGTAGGAACAGTGTTCTCATTTGTAAATCACATCCTGTAGGTTACATGCTGACATCTATGTGTGAGGCTTTTTAATTTACATCTAACAGCACGAATTCATCACACTTCAAGGAAATGATTACAAATGTTTGGGCATCAGAAAGAATAATTTGCCATTTGAATTATTTGGGGAAAAATCCTTTATTTTTTTTTTATCCAGTAATAGGACACAATTTTACTGTGTTTCATGCATGAAACACTTAGAAATTCACCACGACAAAGAATAACCTTTATTTTCACAGAACAACCCATTAACACAAGTACTGAGTACTTAATATACCATATTGTATTCGTAATGGAAAATACAAAGAAGTAGTATGGGAATATAGGGCCAATTTTCAAGGACCCTCCAGTGCACTTTTTAAAAACTGCAAAATTTTACCCTCATCATAGATCAGATGAATATATTTTGATATATTCATGCAGTGTATGTACAACAATAGAAAGGTATAAACACTAGATACAAACCACAAATGGATGAATCTCACACACACAATAATGAATGAAAGAAACCAGACACAGAAGAGTACGTTGTACCTGATTCCATTTATATGAAGTTCAAAAACAGAGAAGACAGTTCTATGGTGTTAGAATAGTGATTACTTGTGGTGGTGTTAGTGGTGGTGGCAGTGTGTGTGTGTGTGTGTGTGTGTGTGTGTGTGTGTGTGTGTGTGGCACTGACTTGGGAAAGAGCATGAGAGAAAATTTTGGAAATTGAAAATATCTTGATCCAAGTGGTGATCACATAAGAGTTTATGGAAGTAAAATTTCCTTGCACTCTCACTTGGAATTTTCATATTTTATTGCATATATGTTATATCTTCATAATATCAATCATCATCACCATCACACCAGTGCTTTTGAACTTTTGCAGTCTAGTCGTATTCTAAGCCTAGCTCACAGGTAGAAAATTCCATTTTTTTCAAAAAAAATTTATTTTAGAAAGAGAGCGAGAGAGCGCGAGCAGAGCAGGAAAAAGGGCAGAGGGAGAAAGAGTCCCAAGCACGCTCCACTCTCAGTGTGGAGTCCAATGGAGCCTGACTCGGGGCTCAATTCCATGACCCTGGGATCATGACCTGAGCTGAAATCAAGAGTTCCACATTCCATAGACTGATCCATCCAGGTGCCCTGACAATCCCATTCTTTTTTTTTTTTTTTTAATCTAATTTTTTAAAATGTTTACTTTTAAGAGAGAGACAGAGAGACAGAGTGCGAGTGGGGGAGGGGCAGAAAGAGAGGGAGACACAGAATCCAAAGCAGGCTCCAGGCTCTGAGCTGTCAGCACAGAGCCCGAAGTGGGGCTCAAATTCAGGAACTGTGAGATCCTGACCTGAGCCACCCAGGCGCCCTCCCCCCATGCCATCCTTAAGCTAAATTGTTTGGAATGGAATTAAACTGTCCTCTTTATTTTGCTTTTGTTGCTATTCTCTCTTTAGAACCCAATCAACAATTGATTTAACAGAAACTTTACTAGGTTTTTTGGTGACGTCATATTCTACATAAACTTAATCCTTGGGCGATTTTACCCATTATCTTTTTCTTTGGTTTTCAATGCCTCTAACAAGTTGTTTTTTCCTTCAGTACACAGTGGAACAGGATGCAGGTTAGGGAGGAGATACCCTGGGGCTAAGACCGCTTGTGTCAGGCTGGTCCTGTGCCGCCCACTTTCAAAGCTGTATGTCCCTAATTAACGCAAACTGGACAAATGGGCCAGTGGTGATCTTTTCATTTACAAAGGACAGCATGTAAAAAGCTAGGAGGAAGCAGTGATTAATGTATCACTTTAAATCAGGACAAGAGATGTGCTGCCCTTTCTCTAAAAAGAATACAATGTGATCTTTTGCCAGCACAGTTGTGGCTATTAACCTGAAGGTCCTGATTATCTACTGTCCTCCTTTCATATAAAGCAACAATAACAAGTAAGACTTTATGAAAATGGTGAGGAACTGGTGACATTGACAGTTTGCTTGGGCCTTTCTTGTGGTGAATGTTAATTCTCATAACAAGATGTGGCCCTGAAACTGATAACTAGAACCCGCAGTTGAGCACAAAGAGGTGCTCAGGGTCTCCTACTCTGGAGAAAGCCCCATATTTCTGCCTCCTCAGGGCAGAAATAACTCCGTTTTACCCACCTTCTTTCTTACCAGCCTTTCAGTCTGGTGCTTCCAGTGGGCACTGTGGAAGGCTGCTCGGCTTAACTTTCTTGTGGGTGGCCCACCCAGTAGGCGCACCCAGTAGGATGGCATGTGAGTCCTGGCAGTAAGATGCATTGGGCTGGGCCACCGTGGACAGCGTTGTGGGCTTGGACTAAAAGGAACAGTGCTGAGGGTGGGGTCCAGAAGGACCCTCCAAGGGCCTTACTTATGTCCTTTATAGCAGAGTACTGGCAATGGGGCACTGCCCCAGTGTCACTGGTGTCTTAGAGAAGCAGCTACAGTGAACTGAGAGAGGACCACAGTGGCCACAGGTCAAGAGTAGATACATTCATTCATTTCCTTCTTCTTCCTTCCTGCCCAACATGCTGGCTGAGCTAGACCTTGAAGGGCAGGTGGCATGAGAGAAAGTGTTTAAGGACTAGATCCTGTAGCACCAGCCTTCTGGTTCAAGGAGCAGTGGACCCAGCTAGAGCGTGCAAGGCATAAAGAGAACACTGGACTTAAACTGAGTTTAAAGTTGAAGATTTAACATAGTCTGAGGGTTTTTTTTTATTTTTATTTTTTATGTTTATTTATTTTTGAGAGAGACAGAGACAGAATGTGAGTGGGTTAAGGGCAGAGAGAGAGAGGGAGACACAGAAGCAGAAGCAGGCTCCAGGCTCTGAGCTGTCAGCACAGAGCCTGCCGCGGGGCTTGAACTCACGAGCTGTGAGTTCATCATGACCTGAGCTGAAGTCGGACGCTCAACCCACTGAGCCACCCAGGTGCCCCAGCATAGTCTGAGTTTTAATCCTGAAAGTGATAAACTCTGTCCAAGTGGAACCGCTGCTGTGTCCTTTTACTCAGCTCCCCTTTTGAATTTTTGTCTCTACAGGCAATCTCAACGTGAGCTGGCTAAACCACTGATAAGAATATGTCCTGACCTTGCTCAAAATACTTCAATGGGTTTATATCAGACTCGGACTGAAGCCCAAAGTCCTTTCTGTGGTCTTCCAGGTCATGGCCCCTGCTGCCTCTGTGACCCCATTACCACTCATTCTATCCCTTGCTCTGCCAGTCTGGCCTCCTTTCTGTTTCCTGAATATGCCAATCACATTCTCATCTCAGAGATTTTGCTGTTCCCTCTGCTGAAAATGCTGTTCCCCAGATATTCAGATCTCTGTCTTCATTTAGGTCTCTATTCAATGCTGCATCCTCAGAGAAGCTGTCTGTGACCCCTATCTAAAAAAGCGGCCAGGCGCCTTGGTGACTCAGTTAAGCGTCTGACTTCGGCTTAGGTCATGATTTCATGGTGTGTGGGTTCGAGTCCCACGTCAGGCTCTGTGCTGACAATCAGAGCCTGGAGCCTGCTTTGCGTTCTATATCTCCCTCTGTCTCCGCCCCTCCCCCATTCCTTCTCTGTCTCTGTCTCTCTCTCAAAGTTAAATAAACATTAAATAAATAATAAGATAAAATAGCTGCCATTGCTAGTCACCTCATGCAGCTTTTGCTTATCCTTTCTACCCTCTCAATACTACTAGATGTTATACACTTTTATTGATTGATTGATTGATTTATACTTTTTAAGTTTACTTATTTATTTTGAGAGAGAGCACATGCACAAGTTGGGGAGGGGCAGAGAGAGAGGGAGAGAGAGAGAATCCAACCAGGCTCCACAATATTAGCACAGTGCCTGATGCGGGGCTCCAACTCAGGAATCGTGAGATCGGGGCTTGAACTCATGAACCGTGAAATCCAGAGTTGGACACTTAACCTACTGCACCACCTAGGCTCTTAACATACTTTTAATATAATATGCTACTTCTTGTCTTTCTCCTCCAATAGTATCTAAACTTCATAGGGGCAATGATTTTGCCTCTTGTTTACCTTGGTATCCTGGGCAAAGAACAGTACGTGGCACGTTTAAAAGTTTCAAAAAATGGTTGTTGAGTGAATGGCTATCTAAGATGGCATTAAAGGGAGGGAAAGAGAATTTAGAATTGAATTGAACTCAGTACTTTGTTCTAAGTACAACTGAGTTAAGTAAGATTCCTTAATAAACTCACTATTAGATTGAAGGCCTAAGCATAACAACAAATGATTGCTATGGCATGGTTTAGCAATATGTAAAATTAAAGATAAGCTTAATCTATGCAACCTTCAGTGAACTCTAGGGCAAAAGGGCGAGTTTTATGGAAGTTGGTGTGTGTGGTAGATTGGAAAAACAAACAAACCCTTTCATCATGCATCTTTCATCAAAGAATGAAGTTTATTATTATATTTTTTTTCATGCTTTGCATCTGGACATAGCCATGTGGCTTTCTTTGGTGAATAGGACATCAGCCAAAGGAAGTATGAAATGCTATTTTAAGTTGAGGCTTGCCCTGCCTTGCTGCTGAAAATCAGAAGTTCTCCATGTGAAGAAGCCATATAGAGAGAACACTCTTTCCTCCCAGCCATCTGATGAGGCTCCAAGCTTTCCATGTCTGCAACAGAGTGAGTGGGCCCAGCAGAAAACAGTGTAACTGATCTGTTGATTCCAGCCCAAACTGCTGATTCACAGAATTGCGAGCTAATAAATAGTTGTTTCAGGCTACTACATTTTGGTGTGGCTTTATACAGCAGAGGCTAAGTGATGCTCTATGTTTAAGTGCACTACATACTCAATGAAATTCCACTGTAAAAATGGTCAAGACACATAGATGATAGCTTGTAGCTCATCTGTGTATGAGTGAAACTGGGGGAATACAGGAACATCAACAGGATGTCCTGGAGGCACTGGGTTTGACACCAGCTACACTACTTATTGGCTGTGTGACCCAGGGCAACTTGCTTAGCCTCTCTAAACCTTAGTTTTCATAAATATAAATAGAGAACAGGCCTAAAAATACTGCCCTAACCTTTTGCTACTCAGAGTCTGATCTGAAAACTAGTAAGACCAGCGTGACATGGGTGCTAGTTAGAAATGCAGAATCTCAGGTCCCACCCCAGAACTGCTGAATCGAAATCTGCTCTTTAACAAGAGGATCTGTGTGCACATTACAGTTTGAGTAGAGCTGCTGGAGTACCCTGGCCTCACTCAACATCACCACATCTTGAAGACCCCTGCACAGTGAAGAGCCACCCAGCTTTTCCCTGGGATCTGTCTTCCCTTCCTTTCCAGACTGGCTGGGAAACTTGGTTTAGGCTATTTTTCTTGGCTTGTGCACAAGCAGACAGGCTCAGCTCACTTAGGCGCTTGTTTCAGGGCTCAGCTAAAATTCCAGCTTAGCCGCTCAGCTGGGGAGTTGTCAGTGGGCGCTCAGCCCCCTCCCACTTAAGAATACCCAGCTGGTAAACTTTTGATCACCCCCCCCGCCCCCCCCCCCCCCCCCCCCCCCAGCTGCCAGCCCCCTTTTAGCCCTGCCTGGAAAAGGCCAGGATGTGCCGGAGGAAGGAGACTTTGGTATCTACAACTGCTTCTGCCCATCAAGAGCCTGGACACACACCGCACCCCCCCCTCCATTCCCCACACTGCACGGGTGGTCAGGCTCGCTCTCTCCTCCTAGCCAGCCGGACCTGCTTAGGCGGCTGAGCATGCCCAGTTTAGCTGCGAGCGTGGCCCCAGTCCCCAATGCGCAGGTGCCACGTCTCCGGGTTTTGGTGCCCGCCGGCCGGGAGGAGGAGGTGGAGTGGCCTGCGGGAGGAGGGAGCCCTCCCGGGAGTTCTGGAGCAACGCGTTGAGGGTCCACACAAAGAGTGATGCGAGACTCTGCTCTGTTAGGGTTTGAGTGCGAAGGGGACCCGGATCCACTGCGTGCCGTCGTAGGACAGAGGCAAGCCAAGAACTGGCTGGAGCAGAGCCCCGGCGTTCCAGGGACCAAAGTCTGGGGGTTTTGCGTCTCTGAGGTTGCACTTGGGGGAGGACTTTTTGGAACCACTTACTCTGTGGCTCAGTTTAAACCTCGAGAAAAAAAAAGGGGGGGGGGAAATAATAGCACTTGCTTTGTAAGATTGTTTTAAGGATTACTTGAATAAAAAGCGTTTAGAATAGTGCCTGAAGCCCTGTAAGCGCTTTATGTGTTTATAAAACAAAATGTAATCAAATAAACACCTCCCCCACCTCTCGCCAGCCGCTTTGGGGTACCAGTTGCCGCCAGTCCTGACCCCCTCCACTTTTCACCGCCACTCCCGCCCCGGGGCCCACGCTGCTGGTCTCCTAGCGGAGCAGGGTGCCACTCCCCCCTACCCCCAAGGTTCTGCGCCCCGCGCCACTCAGCGCGCACCCCGACCCCCAGACACTGGGCACGTGCCGCGGGGTTGGGGCTGCGGTGGACCGCCGGGAAGACCCCCGAGGAGTGCGCTGCAAGGCGGCTTTCCCGGATGCCCCACCCACCTCCTCCCAGCGCGGCCCGCGACCCTCCAAGAGTCGCCCGCCCCAGGCCGCGAGGCTGCGCCCCCGGCCCGCCGGGCGCCCCCTCCCCGCCCGCCGGCTCGCGGCAGCCGGGCGGCCAGCCCTGCCCCTGCCCACCCCCAGCCCAGCCCGGGCGCGCCGCACTGGGCATGCTCCGTAGCCTGGGCAGGTTGGGGCTGCGAGGCGACAGCTTGGGCTCTGGAGCCGGGAGGCGAACCGGGAGGGAGACTCGGGGCTGGGGCGGAGGGAGCGGCCGGCCACGAAGCGGCGGCAGGGCCCGGGGCCGGGGACACGCCGAGCCCCGCGGGCGGGCGGGCGGAGCGGGCCGGCGCTACCCCTCGGGTTCGGCTAGGAGCGCCCGCGGAGACCCCCCGCCCTCGGCAGAGGTGAGGATCGCGCTCGGGGAGGCGGGGAGGCGGGGAGGCTGGGGGCGGGCGGGGGCCGGCGGGAGGGCGGGACCGGACGCGCCGGGAGGGGGCTCGGCGGCCCGCTCTCTAGGGGGGGAGGGGGCTGGTGGCGCGGGGAGCAGTAAGTGAGCCGCACCGCAAACAAGATCTCACACACATACGCGCGCACACACGCGCGCGCACACACTGGGTCTCCAGGCGGCGGCCGTGGCCGCATCCCCGGCAGCAGCTCCCGGCCAAGTGACAGGTAGGAGAAGGCATTTCGGGTCCCGCCCGAGGATGCTCCCGCCCGCCCGGGCCCGCCGGGCTTGTTTGCTCCCGGCGGGTGCGTCCCGGACGCGCGCGCGCGCACCCGGATGCCCTGCCGGGGAGCCGGTGCAGGTGCGGGGTGCGAGGCGCCTAGCGCGCGGGAGGCAGGGGTCCTCGCGCCACCCCCTCCTCTATAATCATCGCCCACTGGGTTTCCTCAGACTCGGTGCAGACGTTCACCGCTTCTGGCTAGAAATAGCTCGGCCCGACGTGTATATGATTATTTTGGTTGGAAATAGTTGGCACTGTGCAAAGCATGTAAATGTGTATGCATGGGGATCTTCTTACCTCTTCTGGAGAGGTAATAGAAATGATTGAGTATTTCCACTTAAAACAACACTGACAGGCCAGCATTCGGTGGGGGGCAGTGTTCCTGCCTCCTAAAGGCATATAAGTGATGGAGATTAAAGGCTGTCTTATTTTCAGAATTTTAAAGTTGCCTTTTCCTTAACTAATTAGACCCTGTTTATATAGTACAGTACTTCTGACTGTAGACTTTATAGGCAGGACAGTATAGAAATACGGAAATACAGAATTCAATTTCCAGTTGTTTCTAAATGTACCTTAATCTAGAATCATAAAACTCTCATAAAGTATCATTTTTCTAGAGAAAATACAAATGTCCATTATATTTTTAAACACTTGCATGTATTTGAGAGGTCACTTCCTACTCCTCTTTTTTTTTATACTCTTGTAGTGAGTCTATTGTTATAAACACAGATGTTTTAAGTTTAATTTCGTTCAAACCATTAATGGCAGGTCACTTTTTTTTTTTTTACCATAAATATGATACATGGTGGTCTATAAGTTAAGTTATGAGTGTGTGGAAATAGATGCTTAATAATTGTTTGGCTGGCAATAATATCATTCCAACATAGCTCTGTGATACCTAAAATTGTATTGAGTTTCCTCTTTAAAGGGAAATAAGATTTATACAGTAAACATGACTAGGAAAAGCAACTGGTGAATTTACCTGGGCCATCTACAAAGAGGGTAAGAAAGTGTCTAAGGAACTGTGTTCTTCAGGACAAACTGTGTGTGTGTGTGTTTGTGTGTGTGTGTGTGTGTGTGTGTGTGTGTGTGTGTGTGTGTGTGTAAAATTTAACTTTATCCTTTTAGTTTTTTCAGGACTCTTGGTTTCAAAAACATGTGGTTGAACTGAGAACCTAATGTTATGTACTCTTCAAACTTCAGTGGCCTAAGTTGTAGAGTCCTCTAGAAGCACAGAAATCCAGCTAGGTAGGGGCGAGTGGTTTAATCTGCCATTATCCATGTTATGTAATCTAGAATGCTGTGTTTTTCATAGGACAGTCTTGCATAGTTTTCAGCTGGTGTTTCAATCTATTATGTCATCTTCATTTTGAACTGTAGAAGTTTAATAAATGATTGCCATCTTGGGAGAACACCTGTTTTCATAGAAATTTACTTCTTAAGAGCATTTTTTATTGGCATTTTTATATTACGAGACTTGCTGCCAGAACTAGTAACCCTTTGCATATAACATAGCAGAGCTAAAGGCACCCTCTATTAGATTAATTGTGTTATTACTCAACCATCCGAACTTCGTTGTGATTTAGCTTTGATGATATCACCACCCAGCTTTGAATTAATGGCTGTTGAAAATGCTATTCTACAAGTAACTGTCAAAACAGAATTTCTAAGACTCTGTTTGATCACTGGATACACATTTCTATCTGTCGGAATAATTCTACCTTTATTTTACAAATGCACACCCACACAGAAGAGCTTTGTTCTCAAATACTGTCTTCTGAGTTTTATATTTGTGTGCCTAAAAATGTGAATGATATTAAACTGCTTATGTCCCCGGAATCTTGAGGTGGTATGTTTTTGCTTATGAGATAGCGAAAACTGGAGGTTTCAAGAGTGGTAGGGTTACCAAAAAGCTTTTGCAGAAGTGGACGTTGAAAATCTTTAAAATCTGTCACTTTGAGCTATTTCATTTCCAGCAGAGACCTAGCCAGTGCCTTTGACCCTGCTCTTTTGTCTTTCCCAATAGTGCATCCAACTGTCTTTGCCTTCGTGTGTACTGCTGATTTTGGTAACATGGGCCAGTTATACTTATTAAGAATTGAAATGTGTTTACGTAGTAGTTATTCCAACCCCTTGAAGTTAAAATTGGGGTGAAAGTGACTTTTCTTGCTGCTGTATTTTCCTTAAACGGATCAAACTGGTGTGCTAATTTGTGAACGGATGTGATAGGAGTGAAGTTAGCTTCTGGATTTTGTGTTGCATTTCCATCCTAAAACTTTCAGATGTGGTCAGCAAACTCAAATATCACAATTAAGTAATACGTTTTATGGATTATGTATTTATTTGTTTAGTGTTTATTTTTGAGAGAGAGACAGAGTGTGAGTGGGGGAGGGGCAGAGAGAGAGGGAGACACAGAATCTGAAGCAGGCTGCAGGCTCTGAGCAAGCTGTCAGTACAGAGCCCGATGCAGGGCTTGAACTCACGAACCATGAGATCATGACCTGAGCTGAAGTCGGACACTTACCGACTGAGCCACCGAGGTGCCCCCTCCCGTTTTATGGATTATTTTAAAAAATTGTTAGTAATTAGCTGCTGAGTTTGATTGTTGACGTTTGAAAGTCTTGTATTGAGAGTAAATTTTTATCTTTTTGAATCACAGCACTTAATGTAGTCATAGAAAAGAAAGATTATTTCTCATATTCTCCACAAATGCCCTTAATAGTGAACTCAAATATTTTTGGAGAAGCAAAGATATTCTTTGAAACTTAAAATTATTTACCAGATTGCAGCTAAGTTGTCGTCCTTTGTGACCATTTGTAAAGTAGGGATGAAACCGCGTGTTTATTGGCATTCATGACCTAGGCTTTTAATAAACTGGCTATCACAGTAGGTCTTGTCAAACCAAGAACTTCTGCGTTTTATATGCAGAATGAGGTCAAGGACTAATGGAGACGCTTTAATGATCACACTTAGTATTTCATGTCCAGACTGAAGTTTCTAAAATAGGTGATTTTCCCCTTGTAATGTGAACTTGTAGGCCATATTAATGTCAGCCGAAAAGACCCACCGCCTATCGAGAAATAAATACAGCTTTTCATTGCTGACGGTGGGCAGCAGCGACTTTCTGTGGTTTTGCTGGTGGCGTTCAGGTGTTAACTGTGTCAGCAGGGACCCTGCTTAGTTTTCATTACTGTCCATTCTGTGTTCTTTGTCTCCCCGGTGGTGTTTAGGAAATACAATAACCTTACATAGGTCTTCCCCCCATTCCTTGTTATTTGTTTTTCTGTGTCATAGTTTCTTTTTTGATAAAGCCTTCCCCTTTAAAGTAGAAATACTTCCTCAAGGTGTAGTATTGTTTGTGTAGTTATACCTTAGAATAATAGAAAGGTCTGGCACATTCAGAGGCTGTGATTCTTTAGCTAACCAAATATAAAAATGGGTAGTTTACTTCTACTCCCCCAGTGGAAGTAGAGCTGGGTGATAATGCATTACTGAGTAGGTGAGTAAAAAGTTTGCATTGCCCTCATGGGAATTAAGCCCGCTTTCAAAAAAAAAAAAAAAAAAAAAGAAATCACCCAGAGTCGCTTTTTATTCTGAAGGCCAGTTTCACTTAATTGCAACAACTGCCCCCAAATCCCACTTTGTAAAAGTCTCTGTGGAAGCTCATGCCTTTGGATGCTTTTCATATGCTCAAGGTGTAATCCCAAGTTCATAGAGGAAGTGGAATCACTAAAACCCTACCTTCCAGGTCTTAGCTGGGAGATCCTTCTGTGCAAGAGGATGAATGGTCAGCAGTTTTTATTTTTCTCTGCATGAACTCTATCCACTTTTTCTTTTCTGTTCTTTGAGGAATCAAAATAGTTGAAAGATACATAAATCAAAAGAAAGTTTTTCTCTGAACACCTCTGTAGCCTACTACCTATAAATCCTTCAATGAGAAGGTCGCATACCAAGTGAAGGCCAGATAGCCTTATCTTATCCTGTTGACTGGGAGTCTCCTTCAGGGCTCCTCTCCCATGATCCTTTGGTATGCTGAGGGTTGGGAAATTCTACCTCTAGCTACCACACCACCCTTGGGCCAGGCAAATCACTGCTCTAAGATCCATTGCCCTTAAAGCATTCTTTTCCTCCTGAACAATTAAAGGGTGTTTTTGGCTCCCTGACATGGCTGAAGTAGCCATTTCTTTAGAACCAGAGGAAGAAGGTCACTTGAAGTAATTAGTGATAAGCGGCTCATCCAGAGAGAAGAGACCACACAGACCATTAGATTTACACTTGACAGCTTGTGCTCACTTCTAGAACAGGAGCTCTTCGTCTTGGGTCTACCTCGTAATGGTTTCAGGATGGACTTTGGTGGGTCTGTGAGTATAGCTGGCAAATGAATTACATCTTTATTTGCACTTACTTCCAAGTGACAGACTAAGTATTATTGTCGCTCTGAATCTTGATGTTTAATGGGTTGCAAATATATTACTAGGTATGTCCAGTTTGTTTTTCTTTAATTATTTCGATAAGTATATTCCAATGTAGTTTCCTTTGCACTTGATTTTTTTAAAGTTTATCTATTTAGGGGCGCCTGGGTGGCTCAGTCGGTTAAGCGTCCGACTTCAGCTCAGGTCACGATCTCACGGTCCATGAGTTCGAGCCCCGCGTGGGACTCTGGGCTGATGGCTCAGAGCCTGGAGCCTGCTTCCAATTCTGTGTCTCCCTCTCTCTCTGCCCCTCCCCCGTTCATGCTCTGTCTCTCTCTGTCTCAAAAATAAATAAATGTTAAAAAAAAAAAGTAAAAAAAAAAAGTTTATCTATTTATATTTTTGAGAAACAGAGAGAGAGTACAAGTGGGGGAGGGGAAGAATGAGAGGGATAGAGCACAGAGCCCGACGTGGGACTAGATCCCATGAACTGCAAGATCATGACCTGAGCCAAAATCAAAAGTTGGACACTTTATCAACTGAGCCACCTAGGTGCCCCATTTTTTTTAAAAAAAAATTTTAATGTTTATTTTATTTTACTTTTTTTTTGAGAGAGAGACAGAGTGCAAGTGGGGGAAGAGCAGAGAGAGAGGGAGACACAGAATCAAAAGCAGGCTCCAGGCTCTGAGCTGTCAGCACAGAACCCAATGTGGGGCTTGAACTCACAGATCACGAGATTATGACCTGAGCCAAAGCCACCCAGGTACCCCCTTCCTATTTTTTTTTTAAGTTTATTTGTTTTGAGAGACAGTGTGAGTGGGGGAGGGGCAGAGAGCCAGGGAGAGGGAGAGAATCCCAAGCAGGCTCCGTGCTGTCAGCACAAGCTTGACACGTGGCTGGATCTCACATATGGTGAGATCATGACTGAGCCGAAACCAAGAGTTGGATGCTTAACCAACTGAGCCACCCATGCAACTGTGCACTTAATTTTATGCGTTTAAAAATATTATGGGTGGCTCAGTCAGTCAAGTGTCCAACTCTTGATTTTGGCTCAGGTCATGATCTCGTGGTTCGTGAGTTCGAGCCTGGCATTGAGGTCCGTGCTGACGGTGTGGAGCCTGCTTGTGATTCTCCTTCTCTCTCTCTCTTTCTCTGCCCTTCCCCTTTTCATGCTTCCTCTCTCTCTCTCTCCCCCAAAATAAATAAATACACTTAAAAAAATACTATGCTCATAAGGGTCTATACAATTCACTAGATTTTGAGGGTGGGGTCTGTGACCCCACTGAAGGTAAAGGACAACTGCTCTAGAAACACTTCGTCTTAGAGACAGGTGGAGGGTAAGCACGGGGTGGCGGGGGTGGCAGGGGTTGCACACTTTCAGCAGTGTGAGGTTGCTAAGACCCTGAGGTGTTGGAATCAGGCAGACCCGAGTTCAAATCTTGACTGTGTTATCTATTAGCTGTGTGACCCTGGGCATCTACTCAGTTCCCCCGTCTGTAACACGGGGAGAATGACTCCACAGGACAAAAGTGCCCGGCACTGTACTGTGCACAATACTGGGTATTGTGTTACTGTTGCTGTTGCTGCTACTGTTATCAGTCCTTCTGATGCTGCTAGGGTTACTGCTCACCCTCTCGTTCTCCTCCTCTGTAGGAGCAGATGTTGGACCTATCCTTACAAAGCAGGCTGAGTCAGTTCCTGTAGAACTTAGGACGCTTGCTCTGCTCTCCCTGCAAGTTACAGAAAGTTCTGGGCACCTTTTTGGGCTGCTGTGAGGTTCTAGATCTTCCTCTGGATTCTCTGTGACTGCGGTTGGACAGGGGCATGTGACATTAATTCAGCCCTAACTGCCTCAAATTCGGTGACTGTCACTCAGTGAGTCAGATGCTGTCACCAGGTCATCTGTGCCTCCCACCAGGCTTGTACAAGAGACCATAGTAAGCCATCGGGGCCTGGAAGGAGAGAGGTATCCACGAGAGCAGTTTGGAGATCGCTGGTGTTAGGACGCTTGGTGGCTCCTGTTTTCCCACTGGGGCTTCAGTGGGTGCCCTCAGCGTCTCCACTTTACATGGTAACAGCAACAGCGGCAACAAAACAACAGACATTTGTTGAGCAATTAAAGTGTGCCCTGTCATTTAATCCTTTTTTGGGTGGTTACTGGTAGTCTCTCCATTTTACACTTGGAGGCTTGGGAAGGTGAAGTGACTTCGTGGGGTTCAGTTTAGAGGAAGGATGCAAATCCAGGGAGACTGATGCTGGAACGCCGACTTTTAACCATTGGGCTGTTATCTGCAGCTGAGGTACATGCTGCCGAAGGTTTTGTTGCCATAAAAACCTTTGTGACCTGGGGCGCCTGGATGGCTCGGTGGGTTAAGCATCTGGCTCTTGATTTGGGCTCAGGTCATGATCTCAAGGTTTGTGAGATCAAGCCCCACATTGGGCTCTGCATTGACAGTGTGGAGCCTGCTTGGGATTGTCTCCCTCTCTCTCTGTCCCTCTCCTGCTTGTGTGCTCTCTCTCTCTCTCTCTCTCTCAAAATAAATAAACATGGGGAAACAAAAGCTTTGTGACCATTATTTTAAGTGACTGGGGTGAGGGATGACAGAGAAGCTTCTGGCAACCCTGCTGCTGTAAACATGGCATTGAAATAGGAAGTTGAGCATCACACCATGGGTCTTCATCTAATCCTACATAGTTTTGTTTCTGCAGGTGCATGGGCCAGAGTCTGAGAGAAGGAGATTATTAACTACTACTCTGGGGTAGCCTAAAAAAGAATTTTAGATTTCTGCAGGGCCAACTTTTACCTGGTAAGGTCCCTCCTGGTGCCATCCAGGGTGTGGCACACTCTTATTTTTCTGAGGGCCAGGTAAACAACAGGTAGTTGGCTGGGTGTTAGAGACCTTAGGGAGTGGTAGGGGTCTCATGTATCCAGGAGGCCCGTAGTGCCCCTTCCTAGGGAACAGCTGCCATGCAGGGCTGACACGTTTGCGCCACGTGGGCATGGAAATTCTCTACAATCTTAAGAGAAGCATGAAATCCAGATTTATTTTTAAGTGTGTGATCTCATTTAAAAATGTTTAGAAATGAATTAAAGAAAAACAAGCATGTCAACCCCTGGGGTGGCCAAACAAAACCCATTTGTGGAACGAATTCTGCCCATCAGGTCCCATTTTGGTCCTTTTGTCAACTGCACTGGGAAACACTGAGTACTAGAAAGGGTCAGTACTGTACTTTCATCTTTAAGTAAGCATGGCATCTTCTTTATTCATGCGTGTTTTTTTTTCCTGTTAAATTTCTTACAAAGGTTGCTATGGCCATTTATTTTCAGTGCATATAGATCTTAGATTCTGAATTTCTGCCTGTTTTTCCTCACTCTCATTATTCTAAGACGTTAGCAAATTTACAAAGTTAAGGGAGGCAGGACATGGTTTTCTCTCCGATTACATGGTGCTGCTTTAAAATAAGAACACCTTGGGGTGCCTGGGTGGCTCAGTTAAGTGTCCAACTTTGGCTCAGGTCATGATCTCATGGTTCATGAGTTCGAGCCCCACATTGGGCTCTGTGCTGATAGCTCAGAGCCTGGAGCCTGCTTCAGATTCTTTGTCTCCCTCTCTCTCTTCCCCTCCCCTGCTTGTGCTCTGTGTGTGTGTGTCTCTTTCTCTCAAAAATAAGTAAACGTTAAAAAAATTAAAAAAAATAAAACAAGAACACCTTAAGTGTGGAGAATTAGGTGACTTCATTTATGGGGACATGCAGGTTTTTGCATACGTCACAGTCTCAAACTCAAACCAGTCCCCCACAACCCCCCAGCTATTTGGTGTTTGCCGTACCTGTCCTGGACATACAGAATGTAGATCTGTTTCTGCAGGTTAGTTTTGCGAGGTGCAATCTACTTAACAGCCCTCACTTTCCTTTTGGTTCTTTTTTTTTTTAATTTTTTTTTTCAACGTTTATTTATTTTTGGGACAGAGAGAGACAGAGCATGAACGGGGGAGGGGCAGAGAGAGAGGGAGACACAGAATCGGAAACAGGCTCCAGGCTCCAAGCCATCAGCCCAGAGCCCGACGCGGGGCTCGAACTCACGGACCGCGAGATCGTGACCTGGCTGAAGTCGGACGCTTAACCGACTGCGCCACCCAGGCGCCCCTCCATTTGGTTCTTAAATGAGTGATCACAAGTGATCAAATCAGAGTAAAGTCCCTTTGAGATGGATTTCTCCCATATCTGCTGATGCATTATCATTGGGCAAATCACCAAACCCCTTCTAGGATTTCTGTTAATTTTTTATTTTCACTGGTTTTGAAGATGATGAATGTGATGCATTAATACGTACCAATCCAAATGACAATATAGAAATACAGAAACGAAATGTAAAATGCTCTTACCCACCTGCACTTATCCCCAAATATGATCATTGGCAACAGCTTAGAGTGCCTGTTTCTTCTCCCTTTTCTGTGCATTTATGTGTGTAAGTATATATTCATCTTTTTCTTATTATATAAGTACCATTATTCTGTCTACATTTTTTTGTGACTTGCTTTTGTCCAATTAAAGTATGTCATGAAGCTCTTCCCATGTCACTGTACTGGTTATCTTTTTCCTTCTAACATTACAGAAACTTTGGTAGTGCGGGTACACCATATTTTATTTAACCATTCACCTGTTTTCACTGTTGCACACTGGAAGATTGGAAGATCATTGTACATAGGTCTTTGTGCACAAGTGCAAGATTTTCTTGTAGCTAAGTTCCTAGAAATAGAACTAATTGGTCAAAGGGGTATGCATATTTTACATTTTGAGAGAGCAATGCCAAATTGCCTTTAAGAAAGGCCTCCAAGGAATTTCTATCTCATGGAACCTCAAATTATGAACATATCCTCTAACTGAAGCCTGTGTCACGTTGTTACATTGTTTCACTAATTCAGTGGGATTTCGTTTATATACTGTGCACCAGGAAATGACTTGAGAAATAGCCTATGTCCTTAAATTTCTTGAAAATGCAATACTTAATCAAAATGAATTTCTCAGTTCAGAGGCCGGTTTAAAAACTCCTTAGTAAAAAGATACCTTGCAGACTCTGAATTGAAAATCTGTATTCTGACCAGTTTGGTTAGCTGTGACATTCTAGATTTCTCACACCAGGGACATGTCATAAGCGCCCTTGAATATGTGGTCAGAGAAGTGAGGCACTGGAAAGGCAACAAAGGTTGATTTTGACCTGAGAAAATCAAGTTAATTTCATTGCTAAAAATTCTGTCCAGGCGTATTTATAGCTTTTGACTTTCAAATACTTACTTATTTAAGAATCTCATTTACTTTCTACTTAGAGAATTATAAAGTTCAGAGGTAATGCTATTTTATTGAGATTTATTATTTAATAGATACCTGAAGGTAATTTTCGTAATATTTAGAAATGATATATAGACAAATGATATGTATACATTAGAAACCACTCTTTATTTTCATTTAAAAGAGAGATACTGGGAAAATGCAGAAAATCCAGGTCACCGATTCTCAATTTTTTTCAGAAGTCACAACTTCAACAACTATAGTTGTGACCAATAACACGAAGTGAATTAGTACTTTTTAGAATTTTGTGCCATCCCTTGAAAGACTGACTTGCTTGACCTTAAAGTATCGCGGGATCAGGTTTAGTAATCTTGATCTGGGTAAAGTGTAGGAAAGTGAAATATTTCTGTTTTTAAAGATGGCTTTGGTTCTCTCATGTCTCTCCAGATATCCATTTAAAAAAATTTCTGGTTAGGTTGGCAGTGACATTCGGATTCTGATTGTGTGCCTTCTGCATGTTTATTTTTACAGCACGCTGAATTGTAGAAATATGGTAGGATTCATTTATATTTCCTTGGCATCGAAACCTTGCTATTCAAGAAAGTGTGTACTAGGTTTTGCTCATGGAAATGTTGCAATGATTTACAGTTTACAGACAATTTCCTTTGATAATGTCTGTGAGAGCCACAGTGGAGGGCCCTAGCTGGTCACTCTTTAACTCTGGGTCATTCAGGGCCTGCCAAGGAACAGATGGCATGTGTAAACTGAGTCCTGCAGAGGGTTTAATAAAGGGACCCTTTGGAAGGTATGGGCAGGTGTAGGGAACACAACCAGGTGGGTGCTGCAAAGGGACTTAGCAACGGTGGGGAGCTATTCTTGTTCTGATTGAAGGGGAAAGAAGGGCTGTCTGGCATGAGCTGTGTCCTTTCGTAGAGGGACACAGTCGACCTGGAATGTGCCTGCAGGGACACCGTGGGGGAATAAATATGCCTGCCTCACGCTTCCCTTGCCCCCCAAGCTTCTGTCTGGTGCCATCCATTAGCTGAATCCAGTCAGAAACCAAAGGGCACAGGGGAGGAGGCAAGGCTGGAGAAGGATGGCAAATGGGTCTGGGGAGTCAAATGTGGACTCCACCCACCTGCCATTCCATAGCAGAGGTATCAGAGGTCAGGCCAGGGTGGAAAGCCCATGGCCTGGTTTGGTGGGCAAAAAAGAGCAAACAGCTACAATGATTACATTTAAATTGAAGATGGGAGTGTTCTACCATGCCACATGGCTAACATCAGTAAGATTTGTGTGGTGGGCCTTAGAGAAACCTTTTTTTTTTTTTTTTTTTTTTTGGTAATTTTTGGTTCATTTGAAATGGATTCTGTTTCTTGGCATATGCATAGAATGGAAAACTTTATGGGTTTATCTGAAGAACCAGAAGTATAGGCTGTAGACAGCTGAGACAGAAGAGATTCATAAAGTCTGTCAATATGGAGTTGGATACCTAACATATAATTCTTTTGCTTTTAATATTTTATGAAAATATTTTACTTAAAATGTCAGGTACCTGGGGGAAGAGACGAGGAGGAAATTAAGGTTATTAGCAGTAATTTCCCTTCAAAGAAGTCAATTTAACTGAATCATTAGCATCACTGAATGGAAACGAACAAGCTTTATTTTTCCATTTGTTCAACATGGCAGTAAGACTCTGAGATTTTGGGCTCATTTATTTCCTCATTTCCGTGGCCCTGTTGTTTGAAAAGGTAGACTGCTCTGTTTGGTTTGTGTACTTGTTCTGAATGAACAAGCAGTGAAACTTGATTAGAATCATAAAATCTTACTGCTGTAAGGAATATCAGAGTTCATCTCTTCTTACCTCCACATGTTATGGTGTAAGAAAGCAAGGCACTAGCTGTTAGCAGCTACCACTGTGCAAATTCCCTGAGTTGGTGACTCTGGGGAAGTCGCGTCACTTTGCCAACCTGAGGGATTGTAGATTAGTTCACTTTTGCTGTTACCTTACACACTCCCGAAGTCCCTGACTGCAAGCGCTTGCTTGTTCAACTTCTGCAGTTTTATGTATTAGAGACAGAGCTTGCTGAACCTCTTGTCCACCACCCAGCTCTTAAAATGGTATTCTCTGGAGGTCTCTTCCTGACTCCTCTTGCTCTATTTACTTTCTGTACAACATAACTCGTCCACTTCTACCATTTTTACAACCTATTTGCTGATGACTCCTATATCCCCGACCTCTTGTCTGAGCTCCCCTTGTAGCCTGTTGTCTGCTGGATAGCTTAACATTCAAATCCTATGGATACTTTCACATCATTGTGTCCAAAAGAGAAGTCCTCAGCTTCACTTCAAATCCATGTCTCATCCTGGGTTTTAAATCTTCGTGATACAAGTCACTGATCTGTGGAGTCTGTCTCATTAGTACCTTGCAATTCTGTCTGCTTCTCTCCATTCGTGTGCCTGAGTTTTGTTCTTAACATTCTGTGCATTGATTCTGTCTGTAATTTAAAAAAAAAAAAATTGTTTTAATGTTTATTTTTGAGAGAACTGGCAGCACGGAGCCCGATGTGGGGCTTGAACTCACAAACTGAGAGATCACGGCCTGAGCCGAAGTCTGACACTTACCCAGGTGCCCCTATTCTACCTGTAATGTTTTAATCTGCCTCCCTGTTGTTCTCTCATTCATTCCTTATCCTTGTGTTGTGCTGGCTATTAAGTGAGTATCAGGTACTGTAACAGCAAGTGAGTTGCAGCTCTTGCCCTCAGGGCTTTACAGTTTACTGGAGGAGGTGGATGAACAGCTACTTTATACATTTACATCTCTGCCGCTTTACCCCATTCTCTTCACTCAGCCAAAGTAATTTGCACAAAACAAATCTTTCCATAGTGTTACTTCTGAAATGCTTCAACAGCTCCTTATTGTTTTCGGGACTGAATTCTGTTTCTCTGATTTGCCAAATATAAGCCATCCCCAGCCAGACCGCAACAGTGAAGTTTTAATGCTTTAATTTGCATCACCTGTACTAAGCTACATTAAAATTCTAAGAACACGAGGTCGGTGGCCATAGTGCCTTTGCTGATTTTGCACTCGACTCCCTTCTGCAACTGGCCGAATCCTGCACACCTCCCACAGTTGTCTCCTTCCCTGACTGGATTTCAGCTCCAGGTTGGATGTCCCCACCTTAGTCCTCCTGTTGAATGGTTTGCCAATTTTAGCCACAGTACGACTTTCTTGGGGGAAAGGAAAAATCTGGCGCATATTGGAAGACTAAATCATCGTCTCTTAAGTGATTGAATAACTAAATGCCATTATCGCAGAGTCTGCAGATTGGGCAAATTAAGGAAGCAGTCTGATGAGTCAGCAGAAGAGGTGCCATGTTACATAAATTGAAACCATCTGCAGACTTACAACGGAGGGAAAACATATTCCCTGATTATTTACACTGGCCTCTGAGAAGTAGCACAGTGATCAGTTTGGAAAGATGATCAGTAGTTTGAAAACTCCACATTCATTAATTTTGCTGGCAGAAGTTCTGATATTGATAGTATCCCAGAACCAGAGGAGACATTTCCCTGAAGATAGCTTATCATTCATTCCTGCTGGGCACACTCTCACATTGTTTTTTCTATGTTATGAGTTCGATTTTAATCAAGTTCTGCTTATTTTTCTTATGGCGTGTTAGATCTCCTAATCAGAGAAGCTTTTTTTTTTTTTCCTACTTGACTAGAAACTCACAGGAAAAATGTATTTATTTAATCAGATTATTTTGATTAAGTGGGACTCTTGGTAATCTAAAATGCTTTGTATTTATTTTCTTGTAGCATTTTATTTTCAAAATGGCCTGTGAACATATCAGTGCCAGAGAGAGAGAGAGAGCAAGCAGGAGAGCTATTAATTAATTGAAGGAAAATACGCTGCTGAATATTGTTTTTAAGAGAGCATCTTTTGTAGTTCCCAAATCAGGAGGAGCATTTTATTTATGATGTTGGTTTGAATCCTATGATGATAGTGACTGTCATGGTGTTAACCTTGCTGCCTGTCCCACCAAGCTTACGGTGTCAGTTGTGGTTTAAGAGGTAGAGTTCCTGGGGTGCCTGGGTGGCTCAGTCAGTTAAGCGTCCGACTTCAGCTCAGGTCACGATCTCCCTGGTCTGTGAGTTTGAGCCCTGCGTCGGGCTCTGTGCTGGCAGCTCAGACCTAGAGCCTGCTTTGGAGTCTGTGTCTCCTTATCTCTGCCCCTCCCCACTCTCTCCCTCTCTCTCTCTCTCTCTCTCTCTCTCTCTCTCTCTCTCTCTCTCTCTCTCTCTCAAAAGTAAATAAGCATTAAAAAAAAGAAAGAGGTATAGGTTCCTTCTTTGTAATTGGCATCTTTTTGATTTAGCAAATTTCTTTTAGCTTTGTGTTGAAAAAGGTGCTGGCGAAGTATGTTAATTATTGGATGTATCATCATTCCGATTTGAATGGACATAACATTTAGAAGGATGGTAGGTTAGCTACTGTAGGTTTCACAACAGCACCATGAAAATTCAGATAGGGAATATTTCCTTTCATTTAGCCTTTTTTTGGACCTGTGAGGCCCTCTGAGAACCTTAAGGCTGGCCTCATTCTGTCCATTCTTCATTCCCTTTGAAAGAACTTCAAAGTAACTAGTTAGAAGTTCCTCTCCCCTCTGTCATCAGCAGCATACAGAGATCTCTTGTGCCGCTACCAGAGGGAAAGGAGTGCATTTGGAAGCGCAGATGATTTGGGTGTGAACCTTTCATGAAAGCGACCGCCCTTGAAGCCAGCTGTCCTGCACCCTTCTGCTACATGTTAATTTTTATTTCCTCAGCTTGGGTTGATAAATGTGGCAAACCAACAGCTTTTACATCAAGATTGATAACCAGGAAGAAGCCACTCCTCGATTAAGAGCAACAATGTGGTTTAAAAACCTTCTGGAAATGTTGCACTTTTTACCCAACCAAGGCTCTTCCAGGCTTTGTCAGAGAGGTGAAGGCATAAATTACCTGAAAGGTATACCTCACTGCTGAATAGGGACAGTGGTTTGGAATATCTCAAGAAAAATTCCCGAGAGCAGCTGTTTGATTGCAGAAGGGGTATGATGCAAGGAACAGAGAGCTAGTGAATCAGTGCTTCCTCCCCTCACTCGAGCTGCGAAGACCATCAGAAAGGAGTTGTTACGCATGTGTACACACACATGCACAGTTGGGGACCGTAGGCTCGTAGGCCATGCTGTGGACCGGGATGTGTCTATAAAGAAATGGAGTCAGTTCTTTGATTATTTTGAGTCATTACAGGGTGGCTTTGTGATTTTTCAGAATGTTGTCATTTCCCAGGATACTTGAAGACCAGGCCCCAAATCCACTTTCCCTTTAGGGCTTAGACAGTGTGCCCTGGGCTTGACAAAGGAATGCAACCCTATTTAATTCTCTGAGTAATTCTGCAGGTTAGGTGTAATTACCACCTTTGAAAACTGAGTGATTAGAGCACTTACTCAAGGTCGCAAGGTTGATCAGTATAGTACAAGACACACAGGCTTCCAACTAAGGGCATCCCTACAGCTACATCTGTGGTCAGCCAGCTGCGCAGGACGCAGTTCTTCCCTGTTGTCTGATGAACTTGTGGTTCTGATTCAGGGTAGCAGTGTGTCCACTTGAAAATATTCCCCTCCTTGGCCTCCTCTGCAGCCGAGACTGCTTACCCAGTTCTGGCCAGCAAGATATGGATAGACATCTTTGGGTAGACTTTTCCTTCCTGATTTCTTCCTTTCCTTCCTGGCACCTGGACGTGATGCCTAGACTTGCAGATGCCATCTTGTGGTTGTGACAGTGAGCACAGGAAGTAGGAGTCCAGTTTCCTGATGACTTATTTGAGTGGCTTTACCAGCTCTAATCAACTTACCTGTGAGTTTCTTGTGAATTGAGAAGGATAAGTGACTGATTAAGTCACTTTGATGGGTATTATAGACTGAATTGTGTCCCTCCACAATTCATACATTGAAGCCCTAAACCACTAACTCAGAATGTGACTATATTTGGAGATAAAGGCCTTTAAAGAGATAAGTTTAAAATGAGGCTATTAGGTTGGGACTTAATCCAATCTGACTGGTGTCCGTATAAGAAGAGGCTATTAGGACTCTGGAGAGAAACCAGGGAGGTGTGTGCACACACAGGAAAGGCCATGTGAGGACACAGTGAGAAAGTGGCTATCTTTACACCAAGGAGAGTTTCCAGAAAACAACTGTGTTGGCACCTTGATTTTGGACTCACAGCCTCCAGAACTATAAGAAAAAAACATCTCTGTATTAATTAATTAATTAATTATCGCAAGCAGGCTTCATGCTGTCAGCAAAGAGCCCCATGCAGGGGTGGTGGGGGGGCGGGGGATGGGGTTCCATCTCACAGACTGTGAGACCATGACCTGAGCCAAAATCAAGAGTCAGACGCTCAACTGACTGAGCATCCAGGTGCCCCCAACATTTCTGTTATTTTATTTTATTTTTAATTTTTTAACATTTATTTATTTTTGAGAGAGAGACAGAGACAGAGATAAGAGTGTGAGTGAGGGAGGGGCAGAGAGAGAGGGAGACAGAATCTGAAGCAGGTTCCAGGCTCTGAGCTGCCAGCATAGAGCCTGACATGGGGCTTGAACTCATGAACCATGAGATCATGACCTGAGCCAAAGTCAGACACTTAACCAACTGAGCCACCCAGGTGTCCCCAACATCTCTGTTATTTAAACCACCCAGTCTGTGGTATCTCATGTGGCAGCCAAAGCCCTTAATACTGGGTGGGGGGGAGGGGTTCTTATACATGCAGCTGAAAGCAATCCTATGAATAGAGTAACCAAAACAAATGGAAGTATACCAGAACAAAATAATTTGGATGATTTATTAGTTCTACTATTTATTTTTTTAATAAATGCTGTCCCCATAGTATTCATGACACTATGTTTACTTTAACTGCCACTGTTCTGTCCCAGCACAGCCACGCATGTATGCACATGCACACCCACACGCGCGCGCGCACACACACGCACGCACACACACACACACACACACACACACACACTCTCTCTCTCTCTCTCTCTCTCTCTCTCTCTCTGAGCTTCCTTAGGCTGAGGTTGCCTGTTTCTGTTTCCTCATTCATAGCACAATATTTGCACATAGCAGGTACCTTTTACTTGTTTGTAGAATAAAGTATTTAAAAGAATGTACAGTTGACCCTTGAACAACATGGGGCTTTAAGGCACCAACTGGCTGAGCAGTCGAAAATTTGCCTGTAATTTTGATTCCCAGGAAACTTTACTAATAGACTACTGTAGATCAAATGCCTTCTTGATAACACAGACCGTTAAGATGTAGTTTGTGTGTTAATATATATTATATACTGTATTCTTACAATAAAGTGAGCTAGAGAAGAAAATATGTTATTAAATCATAAGGAAGAGAAAATACAGTCCTATACTGTAGGACTTTTTTTTGAAAAAAAATTTTGAAAAAAAATTTTTTTTGAAAAAAATTTACACATAAGTGGACCTGCACAATTCAAACTCCTGTTATTCAAGGATCAACGGTACTTGGCAATATTTAGGAAAACAGAATGGTCAGATCAGAATAATGATACAAAACATGTGTGCTCTTTTTATCATTTCTAAATAAGAATTTTGGTGTTTGAACACATATTCCTAATTTCAAAAGGTGATTTTTGTCTTAAATTGGTTTAGTTTACAGGGGATTTGTTTCCCTTGAACTTTCCTGTCAATTCATTGGTAGGCAGGGATTTAGATAAATCATATATTGCCTTTAGTCTGTTTCTCTTATTTTTTTCTGTATGAGTTTAACATGCTTCTTTAAGGAGTCATAGAGTTGAAACATTTCATGTTAAATGAGCTTAAATCATTTCCCATAATTAGGAACTTGAAGCACTGCCTGATTTGCAATTTGATAAGTAATGTGCACTTATTGAATTTTGCTGCTATCAATCTAAGTCCTGGGGTTAGTTTTTTAAAACAAAATAAAAATGCTTTTGGTTCTTCTTTCTTTGCTTTTAACTTCTAACTGAGCTTTTAAGTAGTTCAGGAGATACTTTAATTTCTTTTTAGGTAGTTGGTGCTTTTAATATTCTTTTGTGTGAAGAATAAATACTTTTGCACATGAGGCGCAGTATAATGCTTTCCCTGACTTGGTGCTGTTTAGACTGTATAGTACTATTAGTTAAGTCATGCAGAAACTTGACAGCTTAGATATGATATATTTTGTTTAGAATACTCTACCCAGAACCTGACAGAGCTACAGTATTGAATGGGGTCAAGGTAATAATGTGTCTTGACTCCTTTTATATGTGCGTGGAATTTCCGTGACCACATGAATTCATCTGAACTTATTTGAATACACTAATTATGAGTCCTTTGGCTCTTTCAAGCAATCATAACTCATTCGTAATTTTTAAATTAGATTTGTGCAGTAGCTAACACACAGTAGATTCTTAAATGTATCTGTAAGACGAATTTGTAAGATGGGGACACTGACCATATGCTGTCATAATACTTGTCTTTATTTCATGGGTTTGTATGTCCTATTTTAGATTTGTATGCATTCTGCTGTTTCTAAAATTGGTAGCTAAGCAATGCATTTTTTAACATTAATTATCAAGTTTGGTCTTACTCTTAAATTTCTTGTGGTTGCATGAGGCAGCACAGTGAGCATCTACCTTGGTGATCCCCACTTTCCTGGGTTCAAATTATATTGACCTTGACTATAACCTTGACATTTAGGAGAGTTGCCTAGACCCTGAAAATATAAAGCCCAATATGATCGTAAATGCCTGTTTCTATAATGTCCTCAATTACGCAACAAAAATAATCCAGCAAAATTGTCAGGATACATGAACATTTTATATAGGTATTGGCCTTGTATAGCCCAGACTTATCCACAAGAAAGAGTTCATTTTCTGAAGAATCCTTCACCAAACCAAGGGTTAGGTTTACAGTCCTGAGGCTGTGACTCTTTGGTTATTATAATCACAACATCTGGAGGAATCTGTTTCTTCCTTTGAACATAATGGTATGCTTATGCTTTTTTTTTTTTTTTTTTTGCTTTGTTTGGTATTTTTTGGAGGGATGTTATCAAATGTGTCTATCGCATGACTCATTTTATGGTATAAGAGGTTATTTGGATTAAATTGTCATTGCAATTTTTACCCTGTCTGCTTTACTCACTTAGACTATACAACCTTATGAAGAGTCAGGCGAAGCCAACATGACAGAAGAAAAAGTGATTATCTGAAACTCATCTTATCTAGATCAAAAAGGATGTATTTTATAGCTTAGGACATCACATAGAAAATATCTTTGCAGAGTTACTCTCTCAAGTGTGGCGTCAACGTCTGGGAAGAAAACCAGCATTTTTCAAGTGCCTAGTAAAGGTTAGGTATTCCACCAGGGGCTTCTGGACGTAACCCATCAGGGAGACGGTTTCACAGAATGGTTGTGCCTAGAGTATTGTGGGGTCCCAGCTTTGTCAGAGTATCCTTGGGCAAGTTCCTGACCTCCTTCTCATTGTCACTTTTTACATGAATCCTTTGAGATAGGCAGTGATATTCCCATTCTATAGAAAAGAAAACAGGCTCATTGAAGTAAATTTGTTCAGAGCCACATAGCTAGCAAGTTGCAGTGCTTGAATCTGGTGCCAAACCCTGCTTAAGATCCAACTCCCTCTCTCCCATTCCATGTCATCTCCTTTCCAAAGCTGTGTCTCAAAGTTCAGTATGGCTACTGAGTTGAATGTTTCAACTAAGTAGGCTGGTTGCTTTCATGTTGAATGAGCCAGATTAGAAGTACTGGTTATAAGAAGAAGGCTCGGAAAAGGGAATTGGGAGAAGGGACTTGGAGCTGGTCATTCCCCTAGCTTGACTAAGTGGCCTTGAGGAAGTCACCTGTCCCACTTACCTCATAAGTGAACTGTTTAGGCTTACAGAACTTTCAGATCAACCCTTTTATCATTGTGAACTATTCCTCTTTGTATCTGGTAAAACTTCTTGTGTTAAAGTCTGTTTGTCTTAATATAGCCAGTTCAGTGGTCTTTTGCTTACTTTTTGAATGCATGGTGTAACTTTTCCCTTTCTTCTGACCTATTTGTGTGTTTCTATTTAAAGCGTTTCTCTCTCTTGGGTGAGTATAGTTGATTCTTGCTTTATTATTGTTAATATCATTATCATTATTACTACCATTTTTTTCCGTTCTGACAGTCTGCCATTTGAATGGAGTGTTTAGTCCATTACGTTAAAAAAACATTTTTTTAACGTTTATTTATTTTTGAGACAGAGGGAGACAGAGCGTGAGTGGGGGAGGGGCAGAGAGAGAGGGAGACACAATCTGAAACAGGATCCAGGCTCTGAGCTGTCAGCACAGAGCCTGATGCGGGGCTCAAACCCACGAACTGTGAGATCATGACCTGAGCCGAAGTCGGACGCTTAAACAACTGAACCACCCAGGTGCCCCTAGTCCATTACGTTTAAAGGAGCTGTTGATATAGTTCTGTATTCTGGAGATAAAGTTTTAAGAGGTATATTACATTTGCATCTTGATTTTCTGTATCTTCTCAGTTTCTAATTTCTAATTAGAAGTTTCTCTTTCTAATTTAACTTTATGAAAAAAAGTCTTGTATAGGTTGGATGCTTATTAATGTAACTGGTTTGTTGTGTGGGTCACACTTAGTGAGACACAAGCAGAAAGCAGTTTTATTCTTTTCCCACCTTGATGTTGGGTGATATTTTTGGCAGATTCCATAGCTGTTGAGTCATTTTGTTTGAAGTATTGAAACCACCTAATTTTCAAAAATTAGAAAAATGTGTTTGTAATATGAATCAAAACTTCCTTTTTCCCATCCAGGGTACAGCTTCTCCCATTTTCTGTCCTTGAGTCTGACCAGTGGCTTGGTGATCATGAGTGAGGAAGAAAGGTCATTTCTGGTCTAATTCTCCTCTCTGTTCTTCTCTCTATCCAGGGTCTCTGGCTCCTCCATAGTTGGCAGGGGGCAGAAAAAAGGTTTAAGACTGTTTTACTTAGCTGGTGCTGTTTGTTTTCATGGCCAGTTCATCCTCATACACATCCTGATGGGTTTTTGTGGAGGTTCCACGCAAGTTCATTGACACCATGGCATTACTGGATGTGGGCATTGCAGCTCCTGGGTAACCATGGATAATCTTCAGCTCCTATCCTCCACTGGTGTATCACTGGAGCCTCTCTGAGCCCTTGTCCAGGCTGCCTATTTGGGTGGAGATTTTTTAAGATCACTCAAACCTTACTACAATGTGTGGTATCCATTTGGTCTATAGGAAGACTCACATGTCAGCACCATCAAGCTCTGTAGTGTAGCCCATTTCCCCTTTCACTGAGACTCTGTTGCCTTGCTCTAATATTGAAGGCAGCATCTGCCAGGCTCCTGTGCTCCAGCCTCACGCATGGCCCACAGAACAGGCGAGGAGTTTCTGTGCAGAGGCAAGCATTCAGCCAAGGGAGAGAATATCAGCCTCCCTCCTGGCAAGTTCCTCCAGCATGTGAGGGGTTGTTGTAGGCAGTTGGTCTGAGCTGATGGGGAAGGAAAGGGAACCAACTCTTTGTTCTTGAGAATTCTCTCTGAAGAAGTGTCTTCTCATATGGAGACTCTGGGGGGTGACCTCTGGACTGGTTTGGCGTATGTAGCAAGTTTCTGTGGTCACATGAAGGGAAATCCTCACTTACTGTCTTTAGCATTGAGACTTTAGCTGAAAATTTGAAACAGTAAGAGACTTCATCTTCTACTTCTGTTTAAAATAATTTAGACATTACTGTCTCTACAGCAGAATGCACAGATAAGTGTTATACTTTCAGTTACATTTATAACTACCTATCACACTTTATAATCTTCTCCCTTCACAGTAATGAGAAATGGTAAGTATAAAATAAATGCTTAATGAATTTACTCATGGTGATTACAGGATATTGGTCTCTGGGGAAAGTAAGGATGACCAATACAATAAGAGGAATGAGGTTTCTAATCTGTAACACTTTCTGCTAATTTGATTAGCAAATTTGGTCACTTAAATGGAAAAAAAAATGTAATTTAAAACTATTGTTACCTTTTGGTTTTGTTGATGGTTTCCTTTGCTGTGCGAAAGCTTTTTTGTTTGGTGTAGTCTCAACAGTTTATTTCTGCTTTTCTCCTGGCCTGAGGGGACATATCCATAAATATGTTGCTAAGAGTGATGTTTAACAGATTACTGCCTATGTTTTCTTTCAGGAGTTTTATGGTTTCAGGTCTCGTATTTAAGTCTTTAATCGATTTTGAGTTTATTTTTGTGTATGGTGTGAGAAAGTGGTCCAGTTTCATTCTTCTGCATGCAGCTGTCCTGTTTTCCCAGCACCATTTATTGAAAAGACTTGTCTTTTCCCCCATTGTATATTCTTGCCATAGATTAATGTCATAGATTGTCATAGATTAATTGATCATATATGTGTGGGTTTATTTCTGGGCTCTCTATTTTGATCCATTGATTGATGTGTCTGTTTTTATGCCAGTATATTGTTTTGATTACTACAGATTTGTAGTATATCATGAAATCTGGGATTGTGATACCTCCAGCTTTGTTCTTCTTTCCGAAGATTGCTTTAGCTATTCGAGGTCTTTTGTGGTTCCATACAAATTTTAGGATTATTTTTTCTAGTTCTGTGAAAAATGCTGTTGGTATTTTGATAGGGGTTGCATTGACTCTGTAGATTGCTTTGGGTAGTATGAACATTTTAATGATATTAATTCTTCTAGTCTATGAGCATGATATACCTTTCATTTGTTTGTTTCATCTTCAATTTCTTTTATCAATGTCTTGTTGGTCAGGTTGGCCAAGGCAGGTGGAACCTGAAACTGGGTTGAAAGCATCTGTGGTGGAAATCTCTAAACAGTTTAGATCATATATGTGTATTTATATATTTTATATATATATATATATATTATATGTACACATCATACATATGTATATGTACTATATGTATAAGTATATATGTGCAGGTGAATGTTTATTTAATGTATATGTATACATACACATAAATGTATGTATTTATAGTTCTGATATAGCTGTCAGAGAAAGCAATGGCATATGATGATGTTAACTCAAATATATTTTAAGAGTGGGCAATGAATGAATAGCATAAATAAAGCAGAAAGATTTGGAACAGGAAACAGGTAATTCTCCTAATTTATGGAGCAGATACAGATAAATATAAAATGTATTTATCAGTCTTTTGGTCAGCTTATCTTGAAGTAGAAAATTATCTCAAAATATTTAATATGCTTTTGCACTAGAGTCTATAGGTGACAGCATGATGAATTCATTTTAACAGTATAGATTTAATCCTGATTGGAGTTGATTACCAATATACTTTCAAAATATATTAACATGTATCATTTATTACACAATAATGATTTATCTGAATAAAAAGTTCTAAATACGTACTGTCTAATGCTTAAAAATAACCTTGGAGCTTATGAAAGTTATGCATGATCAACCTAAAAAGAGAGTAACTGAAAAGCACAAAGAAGGCAGGAAAGTGCTCTTAATCTAATCATAAACAGGTAACCATTAGAGGCCAGAATGAGAAACCCCAGATTGCTTTTGCTTATTGATACATTTTTTTGCCATGACTTAGAAAAATTGGTCTTTTCATAGTAGAACTTCCTTTGATCTATATTTAATTTGCTCACTTTATTTTTCTGTTAAAGACTAATAAGAATTCCCTTTCATGGCAAGACTTTATATGTGGGAAGCTATACCAGGATTGTATCCAATATAATCAGAAATCTGCTAAATATAACTTTCAGACATTATTTGTAGAGTAGAGTTTGATGTAATTTTCTGAGCCTTAGTCAGTTGTTAAGAATTACTTTAAGATGCAGAAAAAGAAATAAGGAAAGTGAGCTGGTGCATAAGAAAAGAGGGATTTTAACATTTAAGACTGTTTTTAGTTCTAGCACTGGAAACTACTTTTGGCAGTTAATTTAATGTGGCCCTCAATATTTCATTTTGTAAATGGGGCAGTGCCTGATTGTGGGGTGAAATGCAAGGGGGAATATAAATGCTTTTGGCCTGTTTTGGGGGGTTTGCTTTAAGTAAGATAAGCATTCACGAAGGAGTCCTAATGTGATAGAAAGCTTGGAGTTTTAAGCAAGATATTTAAAAGAAGTTGTGTACAGAGTTATACTTTATTTCCAGACACTGTCTTTGTAAAAGTAACTTCATTATCTTTTTTCTTTCATAATGAAGCTTGTCTATTAAAATCATTAGCCTTTGGTGAAGAGTGAATACTTAAAATATTTTTTAACATTTATTTATCTTTGGGAGAGAGAGATAGAGAGTGCCTGAGTGGGGGAGAGTGGGGGGTGAGCAGAGAGAGGGAGGGAGACAGACCCAAGCAGGCTTGGCATTGTGAACACAGAACCCAATTTGGGTCTCGAACCCAGAAACTGTGAGATCGTGAACTGAGCTGAAATCAACAGTCAGCTGCCCGACTGAGCCATCCACGTGCCCCAGGAGTGAATACTTCAAAAAATAACTTTACAGAAGAAAAACTGAGTGCTATAGAGTTATTTAATTGAGAATACTATTTTTTTTCTGTGTCAGGGGAAAGTATTGAAAGGGGTTAGCTTAAAAAAAAAAGAGTATGTCCTTTTTTTTAAATTTTATTTTTTAAAAATTTACATCCCAATTAGCTAGCATACAGTGCAACAGTGATTTCAGGAGTAGATTCCTTAATGCGCCTTACCCATTTAGCCCATCCCCCCTCCCACAACCCCTCCAGTAACCCTCTGTTTGTTCTCCATATTTAAGAGTCTCTTATGTTTTGTCCCTCTCCCTGTTTTTATATTATTTTTGTTTCCCTTCCCTTATGTTCATCTGTTTTGTCTCTTAAAGTCCTCATATGAGTGAAGTCATATGATATTTGTCTTTCTCTGACTGACTAATTTCACTTAGCATAATACCCTCCAGTTCCATCCACGTAGTTGCAAATGGCAAGATTTCATTCTTTTTGACTGCCGAGCAATACTCCATTGTATATGTATATACCACATCTTCTTTATCCGTTCATCCATCGATGGACATTTGGGCTCTTTCCATACTTTGACTATTGTTGATAGTGCTGCTATAAACATTGGGGTGCATATGTCCCTTTGAAACAGCATACCTGTGTCCCTTGGACAAATACCTAGTAGTGCAATTGCTGGGTTGTAGGGTAGTTCTATTTTTAATTTTTTGAGGAATGTCCATGCTGTTTTCCAGAGTGGCTGCACCAGCTTGCATTCCCAAAAGAGTATGTCCTCTTAAAGATAATCCAGCCATTATTTGGAAAAAGATTCAGCATCCTTATACTAAATTATGATTTTTCCCCCAAAGATCTATGTATGGAAAAAATTTCAAATATACCTAATAACTAATGAAAAGGGAGAGGAAAAATTGGGAATGTGTTTTATCACATAATAACTATCCCAATTGAAGTTTTTAAAAAAATGGGTAGAGGGGGCGCCTGGGTGGCTCAGTCGGTTAAGCGTCCGACTTCAACTCAGGTCACGATCTCGCGGTCCGTGAGTTCGAGCCCCGGGTCGGGCTCTGGGCTGATGGCTCAGAGCCTGGAGCCTGCTTCGGATTCTGTGTCTCCCTCTCTCTCTGCCCCTCCCCCATTCATGCTCTGTCTCTCTCTGTCTCAAAAATAAATAAACTTTAAAAAAAATGGGTAGAATCCATTTCTAGATGTCCTGATGAAAATCATGACTTACAAAATACTCTGTATTGTTTAAAAATCAGTAGAAATGTTAACCTGAAATGGCAGAACAGAGAAGCTCATGTTTAGTCTAATGCACTGTGGTTCACTTTTCCATCTATGCACGTATATCATAGACTGTGCACATATTGTGTAAAAATAATTACCAAATGTTTTGGGGGTGGTGAGTCTATTTCTCCATCAGAATTTATGAAGTTGTTAAATTGGAGTCATAACAGTTTATTTCATTAAGATGTTTACTGGATAAATATTTTCACCAAATTTTCATCAACTTCAAGGAGGAATTATTTATTCAGTGAAAAGTGTTAGTAGTCTATTGCAAAATTTACCTATTTTTAAAATTCTTTCTGCAGTAGATTTTTTTTTCTCTTTTGGTTCAGATGAGCCTATTATTTTAACTGCTTCAATATATCTGATATCTTGTATGCTTAGAAACGATAGGTGTTATGCCCACCTGCCAACCAGTCTCTAAGATCTTGGGGCCATATGATCTATTAGTGTGCCCTGGAAAGAGTAGCTCATGTGTGTCCCTATGTGGGTGGGGGTGTGGGGGCTATTGATTTCTGAGAGAAACTGAAGCCATCGACTCATGGGTTTATTTTGCATCATTTCTAGGTCATATAAGTACATAGTACCTTGTTTTTAATATGCCATGTGTATAGAAATTTGGTAATTCCTTACAGCTGTAAGATGAGCTAGAGAAGGTCACTATCTGTGTCATGCCAAACCACGTCAGATTTCTGACATGGACAAGAAATAATTGTGCTTGAGGTTACAGTGGACCCTTACTTACCCTGCGTGTGCTTTTGAGGCCACGAACTGAAGGTTCTTGTGACTGTTACCTCGGCTAATGTGTACATTTTATAAACAATATTTGAGTAAAGATCAGAGAGAGGAAGCAGCATGGTACAGCAGAAAAGTGAGAGCTGACCTTTTTGGGTTTGAATATCAAGTCTGCCTTTTACTAGATAGATACGTGGCCTTAGGTGAGTTCCTTAGCTCCTTATGAACTTGTCCCCGTCTGAAAGGGGAGCCCCCAGTAACTAACTGGTGGGTCGTGAAGGTTACGAAATAGTGGCTGCAAAGTGCCTAACACATTGTCTGGCTTATCTAGCTACTTCTTGAGTGTAGTTCTTTCATTTCTCTAGACATTTGACAGTTGAATATGTCATGTTGGGTCAGTTGAACAGTTCATACCATCATTGTATTTCTAGAAATGATGCTCACAAATATTTTTTTAATAAGGATTGCATGAGGGGAAAGTGGGTGATGGGCATTGAGGAGGGCATCTGGTGGGATGAGCACTGGGTGTTGTATGGAAACCAATTTGACAATAAATTATATTTAATTAAAAAAAGAAAGAAAAAAATATATTTAAAAAATACTGTAAAAAATTCATACAGTAGTACATTTTACAGTAGTACCATCCCCATGCTTACTTCTATTCTGTCTGGAAGCGATCACTGCTGTTAATTTCAAAAAAAAATGTTTAAATATACACAAAATCTTAATTTCTTTTCTTTTCCGTTTTTTCTTCATGTCCTTCCTCCTTTTCTTCCTCTGGCTATTGCCCTCTGACTGTCTCCAGGTTATTCATGTTAATTATGTGAGAAGTAGCCTTTGCTGTTATCCCAGAGAAAAACAAATATATTTACTCATGAACTCTCATACAGACAATATATTAAAAAATCATTGTCAGGGTGTTTTAAATTATTATCTTACAAAATTACGACCATGTTATGTGCATTTTTCTGCATTTTTTTTTGCTCATTCAGCAATATCACAGGAAAACATCAAACCATTTGTCAAAGCCATCATTGCTTATTTTACATGGGTGAATATTTCCCATTCTGTGACTATATTAATTATTTAGTGAGTTTACTGTTAAAGTACTCTGTATTTTTCTCCATCTTTGGCCATTAAAACATTTCTACATCAAAAAAAAAAAAAGGATTGCATACTTTTCATAAAGTCTCTTGGTAATGTGTAGTTTTACCTATTCATTCATTCGGTACTTGTCAGTACTTGTTACTTGCCAGCTTTCCTCAGCTCTAGGAGTTTATGTTTTATCAAGAGAGGTCAATCTAAGAGAAATGACTAGAATTTTAAGTTCCACAGAAAGTACATCGCTAAGGCTCTGTGGAAGCACAGAGTAAAGGCATCTGAACTAGGATGCAGGGCAGCCCTTCAGCCCTCAAGATGTATCCTCCTGTTCCTGTTTTCTGTTTTTTAGAAATGTTTCCTTTTTTTAAAAATTTTTTTAATGTTTATTTTGTTTTAGAGAGACAGAGAGAGAGAGAGACATTGTGTGAGTCGGGGATGGCCAGAGAGAGAGGGAGACACAGAATCCAAAGCAGGCTCCAGGTTCTGAGCTGTCAGCACAGAGCTAGATGCGGGACCCGAACCCACCAACCGCGAGATCATGACCTGAGCCAAAGTCAGCACGTAACCCACTGAGCCAGCCAGGTGCTCCTGAGATGTTTCCTTTCTGATGTTGAATTTAGTTAGCCATACCTCTAAATATTTCCTTTTCTTTGTTGAGACATACAGATTTTGTAGATAGTCTTTAGGTAGAGAATGTTCCATTTCTTGATCATTGGAATAACATTGCTCTCTTTTTTGGCATCTTTTAATTTTGTGTATTTTTTAAAATTTTTGTATCCCTGACAGAGTGAGGTGGTCCACAGGAGGGTGCCGTGTGGCTTGGTAGAATGACATGGCCTGTTGTTTGCTGATGGTTTTCCTCATGACTGCTCACCCTCAAGCTTGTTGCCTTTTAGTATGAGGCATGCTCTTAATGAGTGGAAACTGTTGATGAGTCAGCAATAGTTCCGTGACTGTGTTATTGGATAGTTCTGTGGAGCATCAGTCAGTGGAAATAGGAGGGGCTTTGAGAACATAGCATGGGGTGGGGGGGATGAATCGTATCTCGTGTTAGAATATTTTTGGCTGTGAGTTACAGAAAATGGCAACTTGAACCAGCAGAGGTTTGTCATTCCTAACATGAGATGCCAGTTTAGGAACCTAAGCATTTTGGGCAGGTGTAGCATCTCAGCAAAGCCACAAGAGAACCGGGTTCGTTCTGCTTTCTTTCTACTCATTTTTTGTCTGCCTTTTGTTCTTGTGGTTGTGAGATGGCTCTACACCTCCCAGTAGCTATTCCCAGGAAAGAGGGAAGGGAATGGGTTCATGTAATGAGAACAGACTTTGTTAGAGCCCTTTCTTTCGCATCTCATTGGTCAAAACTGTGTCACATGCCTACTCCTAGCTGCAAGGGAGTCTGGGGCACAAACCATTTTAGCCTGGCATATTGCCGCCTACAAGAAAATTAAGGTTATGCATGTTGGTTAGACAAATAGCCATAACTGCTATACCTGAGGATTTTATTTCTAAAAAAATTCTAATTTTATTTCTAATGACCTTAGGTTGAGATTTCATGATTGGTAGGTATTAGTTGCCACCTCATTCATGCATTTATTTGACAAATATCTATTAAATGCATAATTAAATGCCATTCCTAATTGAATAAAATATGAAAAATTTCTGAGTATGGATGTAAGCTAGTGAAAGTTTTTCTTAGCTTATATGTAGTAAACCGCTGGAACTGTGATGTTTCAAATTGAAAACAAGTGAATTTTGTTTAGCTGACCTCCATCATGCAACTTGTTAATAATTATTACCCACACACTCCCTTCTCTAACCCTTGATCATTTTGCTGATAAATTTGGAAGCCTGCCCCATAAGGCCGAGTTGCTCTGGTTTTCCCATAATACTCCCTTTTCTAGCTTTTATGTACTTACCCATTAAGTCAGACAAATTTCCTTTTCAGAATTTGGCATTGTTTCTTCATTGGAAAGGAAACAGATTGTTTTAGGCCAGGAAAACTTAAAAAGGAAAATAGAAAACTATCAGCTTCTTTAAAAAAAAAAAAAAAAAAAAGATCAAATCTTGTGTTAGGATTTAGTGTTGGTCTTGTGCTGTTCTGTTCAGAGGGAGCCAAAGTTTGTTATTGCCCCTGGTTCATCTTTGGAGAAGACTTGGTAAAGCTTTACACATGTTCTTTCCCCAAACTATGATATAAATCCTGCTTTTTAATTTATGTCCAGTGTCAGATTTTCAGTAGTGGTGTCTGGCAGAGTCAGTAAGTCAAATTCTGAGGCTGTAACGATGATTTTACTTGGCATGTGAGTTTCCCTGCTTATTGTGAAAGCTGCGACTACCCTCATATGACCCCTCCTAGTCTCTTTCAAATTCTAGCCGCATGAGTAGTGAGTCGTATGAGTGCCCATCTTTTGGCTTTTCCCCAGGAACAGTTCAGTCAGCTACATCAGTGGGTTGCAGATCTGATAGTTTATATCTGCAAACCCAAAATTTATACCAATAGAATCCCTCTGTCTCTCTCTCTCTTTCTCTTTTAATGATCCCCTCTTGGATCTTAGTTACAAAGATTTTTAGTTCATGGAACAGATCGCATTGATATTAATTACAGGTCATCCATTTTCCTACTTCTTTTAATCAAAGTCATACTTAATGAGCAACAATGTCTGACAATCCTGAGAAAAGCCATGCTTCTATGTTTCTGTCACTTAATTAAAAGCAGAGATACTTGAAATAATAATAAAAAAATAAGTTTATGGTAGGTAAGTACATACTTGTTATTTGGCTTTTAAAATATTTAAAGAAAGATTCAAGGCCATTATTACTTCATTAATAAAATTGTAACTGAAGGCTTTTCATCTTTTCTCGTGTGTTATTTAATTTAAAATTTTTAAATTTATTTCCCTTTTTTGATGAAGGGTGTTTGGAAAACAGGAAGATTGTGATATTTATGCTCTGTGCATTTCTCTCTTTGTCATATTTTCACATATAACTTTAATTAGATGACCATCATTTAATATTTTGTTATGGAAAATTTAATTATAATGTAAAAGTAGAGCAAATATTACAATGAACCTTCATGTATCCTTCATTGAACTACCACAAACTCACTGATGCTTTTTTGATTTGTTACCTCTCCTTGTCCAAACCCTGACTGGATTCTTTCAAAGCAAATCCTAGGTACCTTCTTGTTTCTGGGTGGCCAGTTTTATTATTTATTTATTTATTTATTTATTTATTTATTTATTTATTTGATAGAGTGCGTGTGAGCAGGGGGCGGGGCAGAGAGAGAGAGAGAGAGAGAGAGAGAGAGAGAGAGAATCTCAAGTTGGCTCTTTGCCTAGCACGGAGCCCGACGTGGGGCTTGATCTCATAACCATGAGATCATGCCCTAAGCTGAAATCGAGAGTTGGACGCTTAACTGACTAAGCCACGCGGGTACCTCTGGATGGCCAGTTATGAACTGAAGATCTATGAGGACCTCCATACAGTTGTTACTGGGCCGTAGATTATGATTTGGCTCAGCCTGTGCATGTTGAACCATGTTTCTGAATCAATCGTGATTTGTCCTGGCTTTTTGTTGTTGTTGCCAGCAGAGTTTACCTGCACCTATAAGACCTTAGGTAATTTCAGAAAACAGAATAGGCAGCTGTTACCCTAACTGTCCTGTGTTGGTAGTGAGAGAGCCAAAGTAATGCTGTTTCTAAAGTGAAGAGAAGCAGGAGAGACAAGGCCCCAGATGCTGGCAGACTTTGGGAGTCCATGTAGGGATTTGGTATTGCTTCTAAGGAGAGACGTTCTGGAGCTAAGTGTGACCAAGATGGTGGTACTCAGGAAGGGCATATGCAGGTATGGATGTGGTTACAGGATTCACATGCCTTTCAGCAAGATATCTTACTTTAAAGGGGGTTTTTATTGTCTGAAAAAAGGGTGACAACTGGAATGAGCACAGGCTAATCTAGGGAGTCCCCATCCAATGTGTGTGTATGAGTGATTCCATTTACTCCGGAGCATGATCTCCGTGAATTAAATGCATTGGCAGTCATTCCAATTTTTGGAGTTCTTTTGGGTTAGAAATTGTGGTCATTGTTTTTCAAAAACTCTCCATATCATTATCCCCACTGGGAGTTACATTGCTTTACACATGGAATCTAATGTATCAGGGTCAGAGTCACAATTACATTCGTGTGGACGTGATTCCATTGGCTGTTTTAATTAGATTTGGTTGAAACAGTTTAAGGAGTAGATGATTAACTTAGACTATAAACCTTTTACTTATTTGGACTTCAGTATATAAAGTTAAAATATTGGAATACTTTAATCTTTGCCAACAAGTAATTTTGAAGAGAAAAATCATATTTAGTATTTATTAGGGACTAGCAGGTTTTCTATGTCAATTATTTATTGAAAATAATAAATGTAAAATGAAATCACAGCAATTGTATTTTGATTTAGTTTCCTTTATATATTTTTCTTGATCTAAAAGTCTTAGCTAAGAAATACAGAGCCTGTAAATATGGCTTATTAGCTTGGAAAATAAAAAGTATACGACAGAAGGAAACAGCTGCTTATAATTCTGTTACCTTCTGTTACCTACGCAGGCTATTACAACGTCTTCACCTCATTTCCCCCTTGGAAAAATAGAAACAGGAGTGGAATTTTATACATTTACTTCATGGAATGAAAGTATTGAGTATATGTCATTGGGATAGATGGAAAGTAAATACTTTAATTCTAATTTTGAAAAATTCCTATTTTTATCTATATCCATTTGATTTAATTCATTTGCTCCTCAGAAATCAAATCATTGGAATCAGAATCTTTAAAATATTTCATTTAGAGAGAAATGAAGAAATATTTTAAGTCTAACTTGAAAGATTTCCATTTGTTTAATATTATAAATGAAGGCATAACATAAGGAAATTATACGTTACGGTCTTAAAAGTTCACCTTTGCTACTTTGTGTTATTAGTGGATGGTCTTTCTTCTTTTCCACCCCCACAGGAAGAGATGGTTACTGTATGATACGGAATCGTGAAACGTGATCTTTCTTAAAAAGGTAGGCGTGTGTGCTTTTTAAAATTAATTTGTGACATTTAAAAAAATGTGTTATCTTGAGTAAATTACCACCCGAGACTACTTAATCAAGAAGCAATTTTTATGCTGCTAATGCATGCCATTGTGAATTGAATTAAAACCTCAGATTCAGCTTTCTAAATTCAATACTGTGTTTCCCAGTCTTTTAAAAGCATGACCGTTTTGAATGAATTGTTGATGTCTATAGCAGTCAATGCACGTGAAGTGTAGTAAGTGAATGTCTTTCAGTAGATCCATTTTAAAAATTGAAATAGATTAATTTCAGCCTATCTTGATGAACTATGTTCCTCTTTTTTCAGTGGGTGACTTCATTGTAGGAAGCCCAGAGTTTGGAAGTATAAAATGGTCTGTGGCTCAATCTGTCATATCTTATGTTTTCTTCTGTGAGACTTCTTTTTCAGAGTGTGGATTGTGATTTGCGTGATACTATGTTAGACCTTGATCTTCTTTGAAGCTAGAATAATAATTGGGCTTAACTGCTACATAAATAATTTATATTATACATCTTGATACTTTACAGCTGTAATGAAATTGTGGGCATTCTTAGGTTTATGGAGCTTTTTGTAAACTATGGAGTCTCCAAGAGGTGTCTAGATTTCATGGGCTGAGCTCCAAAACTAGCAGTTGCTTTTGTTTTCATCCGGTACCTTTTACTCTGTAATGTGAACCAACATCGGCCAGCTCCCCTGTTCTAAAAGGTTCTCAGGAAAAGTGGCATGTCCTGAGAGGTCCTTGGAGACATGAGTTATGGTGGGGTCTGATGGGGCTGTCACCCAAACCACAGGATCTCCTCATAGGTTTTGGGATGTTCCAAGATCACAGAAGTCAAACCTGACTTTGTGCCATTATCCTTCTATGTCAGTTTCCTCTCCAACTGTAAGATTTTAGTTCTTTGGTCATTTCTGAGCAGAGAGGTTATAGTGTGGAAACATTTCTCCCCATTTTACAATCAAAGACTTGTGGTGTTAATGGCATCTTCTTCATTCTTCCATCTGCTTCACAGAAGTGACTTTTCATCTTCAGGGGCACCTGGGTGGCTCAGTCAGTTAAGCATCTCTTCTCTTGATTTTGGCTCGGGTCATGACCTCACAGTTTGTGAATTCAAGGCCCACATCAGGTTCTGAGCTGTCAGCTTGGGTTTCTCTCTCTCTCCCTCTCTCTCTGCCCTTCCCCTGCTTGCTCTCTTACTCTCTCTCTCTCAAAGATAAATAAATAAGGGTGCCTGGGTGGCTCAGTTGGTTAAACATCCAGCTTCAGCTCAGGTCATGATTTCATGGTTCATGAGTTCGAGCCCCTCGTCGGGCTGTGTGTGGGCTCTGTGCTGACAGCTTGGAACCTGGAGCCTGCTTCCGATTCTGTCTCCCTCTCTCTCTGCCCCTCCCCCACTCCTGCTCTGTCTTTCTCTCAAAAATAAAGAAAAACATTATAAAAAAATAAATAAACTTAAAAAACAAAAGTCACTTTTCACCTCCAGCTTAAAATGAACTTGTCCAGAACATGGCCAGCTCCAGTCTGGGAACCACTCAGTAAATGTTTGCTTTAAATTTTTTTCCTCAAATTATTTCTTTAGATTTTGGTTTCCAAGTTGACACAGAGAAATGAGTTAATCAGAGAGTGAGTGTATTTTTGACAAAATGATGATAGGAAGAGAGCTGATGAACATCATATAACTGTTGAGTTATAACAGTACACTTTTAGGAAACCCAAATTGTAAGACCTTGATCTTCTTTGAAGCTAACAGGATGATCGAGCTTAAGTACAGCATAAATAATCTATATTTATTGTACATCTGCTATCAGATAGATGTTGAAAATATTTGACTGCCATGCATTAGGAAAGTTACTTTTTCTAATTCTCCATTACTAATCCAAAGCCCCTCTTGTGAACAGAGACCCTCATTTGTGCCACATATCATCACAGATCTGCTGACCACTTAGGGTGTGTCTTTAGAAGAGGTCTCCTAACCTGTGTGGGTCATGGAGCCCAGGATGCTGTGGGATATTGTAAGATGTCCTAGAATCTATGGTAATATCAAGGATTGCTCATGTATTCAATAAATTACCATCTCCTGTGTTTTCTATCTACATAGCTGCTATCATGATGAAGAAATATGCATGAATATAAAGTATTACTGACTTACGAGGAGCTTTTTTTTTACTCTAATGGGTTTTCTTAATAGGAGTTAAAGCACCACTCTTATAAATGGTTAATAATGTGTTTTGACATGAAAAATGGGTCACTGTAATCAGAGACATTGAGAAACATTGTTCTAGAACATAGTGAAGGTACCTAAATCAAGGTAGGGTTGAACCCATGATCTAACCAAAACGGAGCCAGAATGAATGTTCTTCAATAGTTATGGGAAAGAAATATCCACATTTTTAAAAAAGATACTAGATAAGGTTACTTGGGGCAGTGGATTGGTTAGACACCACCAGAAAGGCTAGTCTGCACTGTCAGGTATGGATAGCCCGAAGCCACGTGTGGTTATTGAAACCTAAATTTGTATCTATCTATCTACCTATCTATCTATCCCTATCTATCTATCTATCTATCTATCTATCTATCTATCTATCTATCTATCTATCTTCAACGAGGGCTTGAACTTATGCTCCTGAACTGAGATCAAGAGTTGGATTCCCAACCAAGTGAGCCATCCAGGCGCCCCTAAATGTAAATTTTAATGAAGAAAATTAACAATTGAGTTCATCATTGACACTAGTCACAGTTCAAATGCTCAGTGGCCACATGTGGCAAGAGGCTACATCCTGGACAGCGCATAGATAGAACCTTTCCATCATCACAGGAAGTTTTTTAGGCAGTGTTGGGGATGATGGTCCATACTTTTGTAGCTTCGCCCATGAGGTCCTGCCACTGAGTGGACATAAAGCCCGGCTTGCCTTATAGAATCTTGGGGGATTTTATGGACATGAATTCCCTAGTGCACGACTGGAAAAGAAAATTTTCTCCCCATATTCTTTTTCCAGTTTTCTCTCTCATGACCGCTCCCATTCCATGACAACCAACAGGGGTCTGTGTGCATTTGATTTGTTAATATTTTATTGTGTCTGTAATAGACCTTTGTCACTACTGGGGCTGCCTGGCATCTGAATCCTTTTCCTGAATTTAGGGGAATCCATCATTGTGTGAAGCTGGGTGGGTGAGAGTACCCTGTTCTTTTTTTTTTTTTTTTTCTCCTCCTCCCGCCCCCGCCCCCGCCCCCGCCCAGCTCCGGGGGCCGCTCCGCAGGGCCGCCCGCGCCCGCCGGCTCTCCGGCCGCCCAGCCCTCGAGAGTACCCTGTTCTTAATTTCCCAAACAGATACTCCCGTGTTTGTGTTTTTTCGGACTTCTGCCAGCTAGAGGAAGCACAGGACTTAAGGTCTGCCAAACCTGGGACTGTGCCCCCTGGCTTGAGTGATAACTCAGTGAGGCAGAAGGTGCTTTAGAATTCTCCCCATCCCTGATGCAGTCAGCAGCCCTAGTGGCTGTGGACAGAGCCAGCTGTGGTGACCAGGGCCAGTGGCCTTGGTGGTAGGTGTGACAGAATCGACTGTGGAGAATGAAAGAGAAATGAGGAAAACCGCTTTTCTGCATATGTAAATAGTTTCACCTGTTCCAGCGGCCATCCCCCTCTGTGTGGAATAATGATAACAAGGTAACTAAAGAGCATCCAGAGAACCAGAAATCAGTGATTCCATAAATTAGCCAGGACACAAGTAAGATATTCTGATCTTCTTTTATGGAAAGAAATACTTTCATTATCCTTACCTGAAAGAATACATATATAAGAATTATGGACACCTCACTTTGTGTTAGTAGTGGGACAACTCTTTTTTATTATTTTTGGTAGAGATTGGTGTTTGTAATTCTGTTTCTTTACACTGAGAATCTAATCAAAACCGTTGCCTGTGAAAATCACATTTTTGATTCTTGCCAGCTAGGTCGATTGGCCTGTTTTACTTGTTTCCCAGAATAAGTAGACTATGGCATGTTGTTTTATGTTGTGTTTGAGCATATAGTCTGTTCCTCTTGTGTGCTGCTTCCTCACTTTGAGGCACACAGCAGCTGTGTGACCATCTGTGTCAACATGGGTGTCAGAACTGGGACAAGGCTTCTAAACCCCCTGTTCTACCTTCGTTCTTCCTCTGCTTGGATGGAGATGACCATGGACTGTAGTGGATGGTGAGGGAGACAGGACTGAAGAAATCAGGTCTATATTGTTGTGTGAAGAAGCACTCTTCCCTAGCCAGGAACACCCACATATTCTTGAATAGAAAATCGCTGATGGCAATATTTGCAGTCTTTCGCAGTAACAACCGTATGCAATGGAAGAAGGAGCATAAATTATATGAGCATGAGAGAGAGAGAGAAAATTAAACTTCTTTTGTGTTGAGAGTTTGTATATTTTTGGATCTATTTGTTACAAAAGCTGACATTACTCTTGTGTGCCCTCATTCAGCACATAAATATCATTATTTCTTATCAGTTAATTAACTGACATTTTTCCTTGTTAGTTGCCCTTTATCTGCCTCTCCACTGAATTATTAGCATAGGTTATGTACGTAGTTATGACGAGGCTGTGGAAGAAGGTAGGGCACGTATTTCCCCACATTGCCTCATATTGCTTACAGATAGACCTAAGAGCCAGAAGACAGCTTAATTCTTCATTGGAAAAACAATTTGCCAGTTTTATAAAATGTAGATTCAGCATTTTGAGTGAGTTTTTTAGCCATGAGGATTGTAGTGCCTGAGTATCCAAGTCAGTGACTAATTTTTGCTTCATTAACGTGTAGAAAATCTTTTATTCATTTATTTATTTTTGAGAGAGAGTATGTGTGAGTGGGGGCAGGGAGAGATAGAGAGAGAGAAAGCATCTCAAGCAGGCTCCATGCTGTCAGCACAGAGCCTGACATGGGGCTCGAACCCACAAACTGCGAGATCATGACCTGAGCCAATATCAAGATTTGGACATTAACCGACCGAACCACCCAGGCACCCCTGTAGAAGATTTCTGACAGTCTTATTAGGAAGCATTTTTCCAGGCTTAAGGGTTTCAGGTAGGCTGTAGAGATAGTGAAGGTGGAAAGGATGCTCTGAAATTATCTCAGTTTAATGTGATGCTCATTCAAAAGTTTCAAATGTGGTGGTTCAAGAGATTATCCATTTTGTGTTTGGCATGATGTGTGAATGATTGGTGGGCAGAGATGAGGCATTAGGGATTTAATGTTTCTGTATTGTAGTTTACTGTGTATTAACTAATAAAATTTTCCTCTTCTAAAATGTGGAAACAGGAACTGTGTACTTTGTGAGGTTATTAGTGGAGGTTTTATGCATGCTAATACATTTGAAATGTTTGAGTCCTTTGGGGGAAGAGTGCTTAATAAACACGAATAACTACTTATATCAACAGTTCATTTCTGTTGACTTAAGTACACGGACATTTTTTTTTTTTCTCTTAATAATGCCGGAGCATCTTAGAAGCAGTATGTAGCAGCTTGAACAAAGTAGAAGACGTTTTTAGTGTCAGCACTGTGTAACCTGTCACAGTTGATTCAGTCTCTCCTGCCATATTCTTGACTGTTTAAAGGCACTATTCAGCAGGATTATTATGAACAAAGTAAAAAGTTTGAATGGAAAAAGCCACATGGCTGTCACTTCTACCTAAATTATGAAGGTGATGATATTTAAGTCTAAGACTGTTCCTGTAGGAACCCCACAAACTCATGCCTATTGCTTCCACTCTCCTTAAAGTATGCTCCCCCATTGTACTTTTGAACACATTGGCGCATACTCTGTGCCATAGTATGGAGTGTATCTCAAACTTTTTGGTCTTAGATCCCTTTATACTCTTAAAAATCAAGAGGGTCTCGAACAGCTTTACTTTATGTGCCTTAATATCATAATTATTTGCCATATGAGAAAGGAAAAAGGGGACACAAAACTATTTCTGTATCAATTAATTTTAAGTAATAAACCCATCACATAACATAAAAAATTTAAAAAAAATTTTTTTTAATGTTTATTTATTTTTGAGAGAGAGAGACAGAGCACGAGTGTGGGAGGGTCAGAGAGAGAGGGAAACACAGAGTCTGAAGCAGGCTCCAGGCTCTGAGCTGTCAGCACAGAGCCTGATGTGGGGCTCAAACTCACAGACCGTGAGATCATGACCTGAGCTAAAGTCGGACGCTTAGCCGACTGAGCCACGCAGGTGCCCCTAAAAAATATTTTAAAATGGAAAATTAACTACATTTTTCTAAAAACAAGATACGTTTCATAAGAAGCATGGCACTGCTTATATTTTCGTAAACCTCTCATTTCTGGCTTAATGGAAGATACTTAGATTCTCTTACTTGCTTCTGCAGTCCGTCAATGGAGATTTCAAACATGATGAGGCCTCTGTAAACCTCCACCTTGTGAGATAATGGGAATGCAAAAAGGCAAATAATGTCATAGGACCATTATGAAAATAGTTTTGACCTCCTGGCTTCCCTGAGGTGGCAGTAGGCACCATACTTTGAGAGCTGCTGCTGTGCAATGAATCCCAAAAGCCTGTCTTTAGAGATCTCCTGTTTTGTCACATTTGCTGCTTTGTACCAGAAACATTCCCTCCCCCCCCCGCCCATCCAGTGAATGAGTAAGAAAGCAACGATGAGGACAAAAACATTGTGTAATTTACTAAAACATTCTCTTTTGGTTTCATGGACAGAATGCTGCCTCACCTAGTAACCCAAATGGAAGCATTTGAATTATCAGTACATGTATCTACCCATATTTCTTCAACTGAGTGGTGTCCCTAAGTAATGATAACTAGGATTATGATCGTTTACATTTGTGATGAGATGGTGGGCCATTCTCAAATATTAGTAAATGTATTTGTCAGACACCGTGACATCTACATAGGAAATCAGTGGCATACGACCACAAGTAATTATTTATTTATTTATTGCAATGACTTATCACTTGTATTCTGTTGTTTATTACAATAAGTATTTCTGGCCTGCGTGTTTGGAGGTTGGCTGGGGTTTGAATGACCTACACTAGGCTCCACTGGGCTTAGCTCCAAGCTGTGGGTTGGATTGAGGATTGCTCCTGGTGTCTTTCTCCTGAGACTTGAATGTCGCATGGTCTTCTGCCATAGCAGAAGTGTAAAGAGACCAAGTAGAAACTTGCAGTGTCTCTTAGGGCCTGTCCTTGGAGTTGACCCAGTATCACGTCAAGCTCACATACCATTGATATAGCAAATTGCATGGCTAAGCCCAATATTGATGTGGCAGGAAAATACACTCTTCCAGTGGAGAGTGTGGGAGTGGGTAGGGAGAAGAAATTGCTAACTGTGGCTTTCACATATTCTAATTCACTACAATGTGCAATTCTAAATTACTAGTGAATACCTATTTTTACCCAGTTAATTCTTTTTTAAAAAAGGTTTTGTTTGTTTGTTTTTTTTGTTTGTTTGTTTTGTTTTGTATTTTATTTTAGAGAGTGCAAGCAGGGGAGAGAGGCAGAAAGAGAGAATACAGAATCCCAGGCAGGCTCAATGCTCAGTGCAGAGCCAATGTGGGGCTCGAACCCATGACCCTGGGATCATGACCTGAGCCAAAATCAACTGACAGAGTCACTCAGGTGCCCCTACCTGGTTAATTCTTTTTTAAAAAGGTTTATTTATTTTGGAGAGAGAGAGTGTGAGTGGGAGAGGGTCAGAGAGAGAGGGGGACAGAAGATCTGAAGTGGGTTCTGCACTGACAGCAGCGAGCCCTATGTGGGTCTCGAACTCATGAACCACAAGATCAGGACCCGAGTTGAAGTTGAACACTCAACCAACCAACTGAGCCACCCAGGCGCCCCCAACCCCTGCCTCTGGTTAATTCTTAATCAGAAAAATAACTCAGGGGCTAAATTTTAACTTTAGGCTGCCATCTTCCTATTGACTGTGTCTTCAAAGTAGCAGTGGTGTCTAGCCCTTACCCCCTTGTCACAGTTAACTGTTCAAGTTGTTCTTCATGCTATTGATCCGAACTATTGTGAGAACCTCTAAATTGGTCTGTATCCTAGTTACTGTTGCTGTGCAACAAACCACCCTAAACTAAATGCTTAAAACGACAGCAACCTTGAATCTGCAATTAGGGCAGGGATCAGCAGAGAAGGTTTGTCTCTGCTCCTTGTGGCAAATGCTGGGTCTTTGCTAGGTGCTGGAGGATCCACTTCTGAGATGATTCAGTCACATACCTGGCAAGTGGAGCTAGCTGTAGGCTGGGAGCTGAGAACCAGGAACCTCAGATTATCTCCAGGTAGGCTTTCCACAGACTGCTTGAGCTTCCTTAGAGCATGGTGGCTAAGTTGCAAGTGTGAGTGTCCCAAGAGATAGGATGTGAAAAATGTCAGTTTCTTTTTTTTTAAGTTTTTATTTAAATTCTGATTGTTAACATACAGTGTAATATTAGTTTCAGGTGTACAATATAGTGATTCAACACTTCCATACAACACTGGTGCTTATCTCAAGTGCATGCCTTGATCCTTATCATCCTCATCACTTCTGTAACCCATCCCCCCACCCACCTCCTCTTTGGTAACCATCAGCTTGCTTTCTATAGTTAAGAGTCTGTTTCTTGGTTTGTCTGTTTTGTTTTGTTTTGTTTTTTCCTTTGCTCATTTGTTTTGTTTGTTAAATTCCACATATGAGTGAAATCCTATGGTATTTGTCTTTCTCTGACTGACTTATTTCTCTTAGCATAATACTCTCTAGCTCTATCCATATCATTGCAAGTGGCAAGATTTCATTCTCTTTTATGGCTCAGTAATATTCCATTGTGTGTGTGTGTGTGTATGTATGTGTGTGTGTGTATATATATATATATATATATATATATATATATATATATATACATACACACTTCATAGATACTTCTTATCTATGTATTAGTTGATGGACACCTGGGTTATTTCTATAACTTGGCTATTGTAGGTAATGCTGCTATAAACATCGGGGTGCATGTATCCCTTTGAATTATTATTTCTGTATTCTTTGGGTAAATACCTAGTAGTGCCATTGCTGGATTGTAGGGTAATTCTGTTTTTAACTGAGGAACCTCCATACTGTTTTTTAGAGTAACTGCACCAATTTGCATTCCCACTACCAGTGCACGAGGGTTCCTCAGAAAGGTGTCAGTTTCTTAAGGTTTGCCTGAGAACAGGTCCAGTGTCACTTCTGCTGGATTTTATCAGTCAAGCAGTCACAAAGTCCAAGTTCAAGGGGAGGGGACATAGACCCCTGTGTTTTAAAACTGTTACACTCTCTGCCTCAGTTCTTCTCAGCTCCAAATTGCCCTGTATTTGCATCCTGCCTCCAGATTCTTCCTAAAGCATAGCTTTATTTGCGCCATAGCTCACCATTTTCTACCAAACAAGAAGCAAATTAATCTTGTATTCAGAATGATCCACTTATCAACCTTTAGCATTCTCTGTGCTCCAGCCAAACTTTGTCTGGTTTTTTTCTCCTCTTGCCTTTGATCATATGGGTTTTTTTTTTCTCTCTTTCTAGAATATTATCCCTCTGATCTTTTCACATCCTGACATTCTGTGCTTAAAATAAATGCTACTTTCTCATGAAGATTTCCTTAAGCTCTCCATTATTCTGCAGTATGTCTTTCTGCATTCTTCCACAGTAGATTTTAACTTTTAGAGACCTCTCAGTTTCTATCTTATACAAGAATATATGCATGTGTATGTGTTTCATTAAAATTTTTTTTAATATTTATTTTTGAGAGAGAGACGATGTGAGCGGGCAAAGGACAGAGAGAGAGAGAGGGAGACAGAGAATCTGAAGCAGTCTCCAGGCTCTGAGCTGTCAGGACAGAGCCTGACATGGGGTTTGAACTCATGAACCATGAGATCACAACCTGAGCCAGAGTTGGACACCTAACTAACTGAGCCACCCAGGCACCCCTATGCAATTTATATACACTAGTAGATTTTATGTACCTCAGAGGAGCTTCATGTTTTTATATATTAATTTTCAGTTGTACCAGTATTTTGAGATGTATGTAACTGCTTGCTTTTCTTTTTTAAATGAATGGATTGAAAGTATGAATGGAATTAACAGACCATGTTTAGACACATGAAAATCTGCTAAAAGCACTATGATTGTTGATTAAGGTTGCTGATTGGCTACAAAATAAGTAAAAAATAGATTGTTGAGTTAATTATGACATCAATGTTAGAAAAGATTTTTGAAGAAAAGATTCCACTTACAATTACAGTGTCATGGTATAGAAGTTGGGAGCAACTTACCTAGACATCTGAGGGACTAAGTGAAGAGAGGTAGAAAAGTCAATTGTAGGACATAAAATCAGTTTCAAATAAGTGGAGAAGGATAGTTTGTTCTTGGAAAGTAAGTTTCAGTACAACAATATAAAAATATCAATTTTGCTTAATTAAAGCACAAACATGATGCAATCAATACCTATCAAAACTGGGGAACCTGCCAAAATGATTCTGAATACGATCTGGAAGAATGAACCTATAAAACTCTCCCAGAATTATAAGAAATATTAAACAGGGTACTTGCCATCTCAAATATTAAAGAATAGTATAAGTCAGTAATGATTGAACAGAAGTATTGGCACAAGAATATATCAATGAATAAAATACAGAGAGTCTATAGGTAAGTATATATGGTAACTTAGTAAGTGATAGGGTTGGCATTTCAGATTGGAAGGAAAAAGATAAATTATTCAGCAAAAGGTGTTGGGACACCTACCTAGTCATCTGGGAAAATGAAACAGAGTCCCTACCAGACAACTCATTTGAAAATAATTCTAGAGGAAAGAAATTATAAATGTAAAAGGTAAGATATAAATGGATGTGCATAATATATGAGTCGATATTTTTACAATCTTATGGTGGGAAGGGCATCTGTAAGTAGGAAATATGAAGGAAAGTTTCAAAAAAAGAAACTATATACACATTTTAAGTCTTTAATATTTTAGTGTAGTGGAAAACCATCTAAACCATGAAACTTGTTTGCATAACACAGGATCAACAAAAGGCTGATATCCCTAATATACAAAGTGCTCTTACCATAAGCTCTTACAATTTCATCAGTAAGATGAACGTCTTGGGGTGCCTGGGTGGGGTGGCTCAGTCGGTTGAGTGTCTGACTTCAGCTCAGATCATGATCTCACAGTTCGTGGGTTTGAGCCCCATGTCGGACTCTGTGCTGACAACTCAGAGCCTGGACCCTGCTTCAGATTCTGTGTCTTCCTCTCTCTCTGCCCCTCTCCTGCTCACACTCTGTCTCTCTCTCTCAAAAATAAACATTAAAAAAAAAAAGATGAACATCTTAATAGAACTGTGGGGAAAAATATAAACAGGTAATTCATAGGGGCACCTGGGTGACTCAGTTGGTTGAGCGTCTAACTCTTGATTTCAGCCCACGTCATGATTCCAGGGTTGTGGGATCAAGCCCCACATGCTAAAGGTGGAGTCTGCCTAAGATTCTCTCTCTCCAACCCCCTAACCACCCTCCCAATCGCGCACTCTTTCTCTCTCTCTAAAACAACAAAACAAAACAAAAAGCGGGTAATTCGTCAAATAATGGGTATAGGGCCAGCAAACATGAAAAGGTGTGCAAACCTGCTAGCTATCAAAAGTGCAGATTAATTCAACACTGGCATATCTCTGTGACCAAAATGATGAAAAAAAAAACACCAAAGAAAATATGTCTGCAATTGGTAATGGTGTGGAGAAGCAAGTACTATAATTTAGTTTTTCTCAAACTGAGGTGAGGGACCATATACCTCCACTCTGTTTTTGGCTGATATATTTGTAAAATACATTAAAAATAAATAGTCAAAAAAAGAAAATGAAAAGTTTACAAAATAAACTCTCAAATATATTTCTAGATATAAAATGTTTATCAGATGTAAAATTATTCTGTCAAATACCTATACAAGTTTCTAAGTGTTTACTCTCAATTTCTGAACCTACCTGGTGGGCCAGAACTGTTTGCAGTCTGGTACCATTTTGTAGACCATGCTTTGAGAAGTGCTGCTTTCTTGTACTAATGGGAGCATATTTTGGTTCAGAATTTCTGAAGGGAAGATTGGCATTATGTATAATATTTTCAGTGTGCAAACTGTTCTGTTTCTAGAAATTTATTGTAATGTTATAATTAGATAGTTGTGTAAGATTTTTCTATCACTTCCTGTTACATAAAGAAAGGTGGAACACAAATATTTTTCAGTATAGTAGTGGTTACCTAATCATGGTATAATCAAGACTGTGGAATACCGTATAGTCATTATAAATAATTAAGCAAATGTTGTGTATTAAATTTTTTTACTGTAGGAAGTTCAAATATATGTAGGAAGAATAGTATAAAGAATCCCCATACAGGGGCACCTGGGTGACTCAGTTGGTTAAGCGTCCGACTTCGGCTTAGGTCATGATTTCATGGTTCGGGAGTTCAAGCCTCTTGTCAGGCTCTGTGAGGACAGCTCAGATTTTGGAGCTTGCTTCAGATTCTGTGTCTCCCTGTCTCTCTGCCCCTCCCCTGCTTGTACTCTGTCTCTCTCAAAAATAAATAAAACACTAAAAAAAAAAAAAAAAAAAAAAAAGAATCCCCATACAACCATTACCCAGCTTCAACTATTACCCACTCATGACCAAATTTGTTCCTAGCCCTTTGCATTAGATGTGTATTTATTTATATGGAAAGATGATCATGACCTTTTGTAAATAAAAAATAATAGGTTATAGAGGAGTATTTTTTCCACTCATTTAACAATTACTGATTGCATCCCTACCTCAGGAATGGCACTGTTCTAGGAACTGGAGCTTCACAAGTGGACAAAAAGAAGTAAAAACTCAGCTTGATGCTTACGTTCTCATAATGAAGACAGGACAATAAACTAATAAAATTACAGTATGTAGTTAGCGATCATCGTTCGGAGAAAGAAAGTGAAAAGGGAATAAGGAGCATACAGGTGCTGTAGTCTTAGGAAGGATGGACAGAGAATGCCTCCCTGAGAAGGTGGTCTTTGAGTCAAGACCCTGAGCTGCTAAGATAGGGACATGCGACTGTCTTCAGGAAGAGATCCCCGGCTGTTGGGGATGGGGATGGCAAATGCTAACACCCTAAGGCAAAAGTGAGCCTCATGTACATGAGGAAGAGCAGGGAGGCCCCTGTGACTAAGGCAGAAGTGGGCCTTGTGTGTGTGTGTGTGTGTGTGTGTGTGTGTGTGTGTGTGTGATAGAGAGAGAGAGAGAGAGAGAGAGAGAGAGGGAGGAAGAGCAGTTGGGGCCCTCGGACTAAGGTGCAAGTGGGCCTCCTGTATGTGAGGAAGAGCAGGGGGGGTTCCTGGGACTAAGGCAGAAGTGAGCCTCCTGTACATGAGGAAGAGCAGGATGGGTGGGACTAAGGAGTAAGTGGGCCTGGTGTATGTGAGGAAGAATAGGGGGGCGGGGGCCTGTGACTAAGGCAGAAGTGGGCTTTGTCTATGTGAGGAGGAGCAGGGGGGCCCCTGGGACAAAGGAGGAAGCGGGCCTCATGTACATGAGGAAGAAATGAGAAGGCCCGGGACTAAGGTGGAAGTAACAGGCTCCTGTTACTCGTGTACGTGAGGAAGAGCAGGGGGAGTTCCTGGGACTAAGGTGGAAGTGAGCTTCGTGTACATGAGGAAGAGCAGGAGGGGTGGCCCTGGGGCTAAGGCAGAAGTGGGCCTTGTGTGTACCTGAGGAAGGGGGGGAAGTGCTGGGACTAAGGAGGAAGTGGGTCTCATGTACATGAGCAAGAGCAGAGGGGCCCCTGGGACTAAGGAGGAAGCGGGCCTCATGTACATGAGGAAGAAATGGGAGGGCAGTCCTGGGACTAAGGAGGAAGTGGATCTCGTGTACATGAGGAAGAATGGAGGGAAGGCCCAGGACTAAGGCGGAAGTAACAGGCTCCTGTTACTCATGTATGTGAGGAAGAGCAGGGGGGGTTCCTGGGACTAAGGCAGAAGTGGGCCTCGTGTGTACCTGAGGAAGGTGGCGAGGTGCTGGGACTAAGGAGGAAGTGGGTTTCACATACATGAGCAAGAGCAGAGGGGCCCCTGGGACTAAGGGGGAAATGGGCTCCTGTACATGAGGAAGAGTGGGGGGGGGGGGCCTGTGACTGGATTGAGCTGGGGTGTGGGGACTCCAGTGCAGAAGCAGTGGGGGAGACTGTCAAGGACCTCTGTGAACACTTTGGCTCCCACTCTGAGTGAAATTGGGAGCCACTGGAGAGATTTGAACCCAGGAGTGGCATGATGTTGCTTCTATTTTCAAGCACTCACTTTGCTGAATTGAGAATAGAGTGTAAGGGGGCAAGTCCAGAAGGAGGAAAATCAGGTAGCAGATTATTGTGACAGGCAGGAAGGACATGGATGATACTAATTTGGACAAAGGTGCGAAGGGTAGAAATGGTTCGAAGGGGTCAGACTTTGATCCATTTTGGAGGGAGGGTCATTCAGTCGGATGGATCTGCTCAGGGATTCCACATAGGTTATGAGAAAGGGAGAGGTGGTAAGGGTATTTCTAAGGTTTGGGGCCTGGGTACCTGGGAGGGTGGAGTTGCTGTTTACTAGAAGGGGGAAGACCGCATCACCAGGGGTTTGAAAATGGGGACGATCAGGAGTTGGTTTTGGGTGTGTTAGATTTGAGACTTTCGTTAGACATCCAAATGAAGATGTCCTGCAGACAGTTGGATGTTAGGGTCTGGAATTCAGGGAGAGGCCTGGGCTGAAGGTGTGTATACGTGGGAGGTGTGAGTCTGGGTGAGGTCACTAAAGACGCGAATGCTTGTGGAAAGCTGAGAGGTCTGAGGGCTGAGCCCAAGGCCATTCACCCTAAAGGGCAGAGACACGAGGAGGAATCAATATTAGCAATCAGGGAGAGAGCCAAGGAAGTTGGAGGAAAGGCAAGGGCGTGGGGGTATCTTGGAAGCCAGCTGACAAGTGTTGCAAGGCAAGAGGAGTAAACAGAGGGCTGTCAAAGAGGAGACTGAGATTTGAGCGAACAGAGAGCTCAGAGGAAAGTCTGACCAATGGGATATGCAGGCTTGGATTCCTTAGTGGTGTGTGAATTGTGAAGCAGGGAGATGATGAGGATGAAGATACTAATTATTGTCATTTTAAGAATTGAAAGGGAACAGTGTCTTCTCATTTCTTTGTCAGGAATGTCAGACAGCTACCCTGCCATTAAAATGGAATATAGCAGCCAAAAAAGGAAAGCAAGAAAAAGAAACTAAAATTACTGAAAGACAGTTTTTCCGTGTCCTGTCAGATAGTTTAAATTAATTATAAAGCTGGTTGATGCAGATGCAGCTGCCCAATCTTGGATGACGCTTTAGCAGGGAACATCCGTGGGGAAAAGCCCAGTGAGAAAGTGAAGTCAATTGAGTGAGAGAGAGAATAGCAAAAACCCGGAAAACCTGAGAGGATCGGGAGTGCTTGAAGCAGGTACAGTTTGTTGAGTCTTCAGGAATAAAATACCAGACTCGTAGTAGCTGCTCTTAACACCAGCTTTAGCCTGAATAGACTTGAAAATGTATATACATTCTTTAGGGATGAATCATTTTCTTGACCCTTAAAACGATATACCGTGATCCCCTTCAAGGCAAAGGACCTGGGGACCTGTGTCTCCGAGGCCCTATTACCATGAGTGTGCATAAGATGCCACCCCTAAATGAGTGACAGTAGTTGTGCCAGAGTATCTTCTCTAGGCGTTGATTTGATAAAAAGCTATCACATTTTTGGTAACTTGCTCTAGAGAATATTGATATAAATATTAAAACATTAAAATATAATTTTATTTTATTTATTTATTTTTTTAATTTTTTTTTCAACGTTTATTTATTTTAGGGACAGAGAGAGACAGAGCATGAACGGGGGAGGGGCAGAGAGAGAGGGAGACACAGAATCGGAAACAGGCTCCAGGCTCCGAGCCGTCAGCCCAGAGCCCGACGCGGGGCTCGAACTCACGGACCGCGAGATCGTGACCTGGCTGAAGTCGGACGCTTAACCGACTGCGCCACCCAGGCGCCCCTAAAATATAATTTTAGTAGTTGCCCTATTTAGAAAGGAAATCTCAAGATTTCCACTTGTGGGGAATTCATGTGGAGTCTGAATGCACAAGTTTGGGAAATAAAATGATTTTTTTTTTTTTTTTTTTTTTTTTGCAGTGGGCTAAAATGATTGCTGCTTGATTTAATAGACATTTTGAACTCCTCCTCCCCCTGCTCACCCTCCCCCCCCCCCCCGAAAACCACACACAATACACATATTCCAGTGCTTATCAAATTATGAAAGCTGTGTTCAGGTAAAATAACAGGAGTTTTTTTCCCCAGCATCAGCCAAGAGTTATTTCAAAAACAGGCAGAACAAGTTAAAGTGTAAGCCTGATAGAGCAAAGGGAAAGATGTGTGTACCAGGCACAGATGGAGTGAGTTCATTCTCACATAAATATGATCTCCTTGTTCCTCAGGGCCGAGATACCAGTCACTGTCTGAATTGACTCAGGGAATTTTCAGTTAATGCCTCCAAAACCTTAGTCTACTGGAAACTGTCAGGGGATTGATGTTACCCTAGCTAGCAATGACCCTCAGTGGTCTCCATGATGGGTGGGGAGGGGCAGGTTCACTGCTTTCTTCCAGGTTTTAGATTCTGGGCATCCATTGTTTACATTTATGGACAAATTTCAACAGAGAAGCTTAGCAGTGTTTCTATTATTAATGAACGGATATGTTACTCACCAGAATTCAACTCTTGTCGTGGTGTGTTAATTTCTAGAACATTCTGAAACCCACATAGAAAGTGAAGTCACTGTCAAGGCTAATATATGGTCTTTCAACTATTTTGCTTGGAATTGTATTTTTTAAATTTGCAATAAAAATTACAGTTGAAAATATGGAAAATATATATTTGATTGAAAAAATTTATACTGATTAGCATTTATTTCAACAAAATTCGGATTTTTAAATTTTTTTTTTTTTCAACGTTTATTTATTTTTGGGACAGAGAGAGACAGAGCATGACCGGGGAGGGGCAGAGAGAGAGGGAGACACAGAATCGGAAACAGGCTCCAGGCTCTGAGCCATCAGCCCAGAGCCTGACGCGGGGCTCAAACTCACGGACCGCGAGATCGTGACCTGGCTGAAGTCGGACGCTTAACCGACTGCGCCACCCAGGCGCCCCAAAATTCGGATTTTTAAAAAATTAAGTTATTTATTTATTTATTTATTTATTTATTTATTTATTTATTTATTTATTTATTTTAAGTAATCTCTACACCCAGTGTGGAGCTCACACTCAAAACTGCAAGATTTAGAGTCGCATACTCTTCCGACTGAGCCAGCTGGGTGTCCCAAAACTTGGATCTTTAAAACAAAGGATTTAAATATCTTTTCATTCATATGGGCTTTATGGTCTCAGATACATAGAAATATCTCTCAATCTATGATTTCTCTTCTATTTACACTGCCTTTTGTGAGGGAAAATAAAGAGACTGAACAGTGTTTAGATTATCTCTACACGTTTAACATTTCTCGCAGAGCTTGCATGTAATGGTTGGCATCTGAGAAAATAAACAGGAAATTAGAGAGGCAGAGGTTCTCCTTCATCTTTTGCCAGGGCTGGACTCCTTGCTTCACTTATTTTCATAGGACACCCGAAATCTGAGAACGGTATTTAAGCTGACCGCATTTCTTTTATAGCTGGTCTACACGTGGCAATCCACAGATTGCCAGATCTTTCTACTTTTCTCCACATTAGCATATTGACATTTGAAGTACCAAATGTACTTTTTATCAATGAGTAGTTTTTTTTTTAATTTTTAAAAAAGTTTATTTATTTTGAGAGAGTGAGTGAGAGAGTGCGCACAAGTGGGGAAGGGGTAGAGAGAGAGGGAGAGAGAGAGAAACCGCACTGTCAGCACAGAGCCAGATGTGGGGTTCGAACCCATGAACTGTGAGATCATGATCTGAGCTGAAACCAAGAGTTGGATGCTTAACCGACTGAGCTACCCAGGTGCCCATTGAATAGTTTAAAATAAAGAAAGTTGAACAGTGTGGCACTTTAATTGTCCTAAAACTACATTTTATTTTCAAGTGATGAAAATTGTAGATGTTGTTACAGAAAATTTGGAAAATTATTATAATCTGAAATTCTGCAACCCATAGATCCCCACTGTTAGTATTTTACTGTCATTCTCTTTACATCTATCCATATTCTTTTTTTTTAAGTTTCATTTATTTAAGCAGTCTCTATACCCCACATGGGGCTTGAATTTATGATCCCAAGATCAAGAGTCACATGCTCTTCTGACTGAGCCAGCCACACTGTTTCCAACTGGAGCTGGTTAAGAACATTAATGGGTTTTCTGGGTGGGAAATAAAACATTTCCATGGTCACATATGTTGGGTGAATGCCAGGTTGAATAATGTTAGACTCAGCTTTGTCACAGACGCCCTCCTCAGAGTTTGAGCTCCTTAGGATTCTCGTCTACCTGGAACGAACATCTGGTATACCCCTGGACATAGAGCGCACCTACTAACATGGTGCTGGAGTTGTCTTATAGACAGCAGTGCAGACTGGGCTTTGTTTTTGTTTGTTTTATAAGATTGAGTTCTCATGCTTTTGCAACCTGCTTTTTCCACTTAACATATTATGAATGTTTTTGCACTTTACAAAAGATTGTTCTAAAAATTCCTTTCTCTGTTATTTTTCACAGTGTTCCATTTATAAAAGTTCTGTGTATAAAGCTGGTGCCTGAGCCAGGTGACAGATGATTTCAACCCTTGGTGATCATCTTGAATGATTCTGAGGTGTAAAATGTTTATACTCGTTTCCGCCTTTTGCCCACCTGTTCCCATAAACCTTTAATTTTGGTCAACTGCTGTTGAAGCTTGTGGATTCACAGTCCCCAAAGTCACTGCTAACTGTTAGCTTTGGAAAGACCTGACAAAAATAGGCTGCCTCTAATGCAAAGGGCTCATTTTCTCCTGTTGGTGGGCAATTCATTTAGGAATAGAGTGTTTTATTTATTGTTATTGCAAAAATAGCCTCTTCGAGAAGAATAGCCTGCTCCAAGTAACTCCCACATAATAGATTTTCTTCCGTACAATAATGATTACGTTGATCTAGAATATTTATTGCCTTCCCAAAGTATTTTTTCCACGATGAAGTAGAAATGTACATTTAGTGTTTCTTAAAGCCTGCTAATGGGGAGTGTTACTAGTACCCTTCTTTCGTGGTTGATTATCTAAAGTATTTTTCTACAATTAAAGGCAGACATGTATTTGCCTAGAATTTAGATCAAATGAAAAGTGGGTCTTCATTCTGGAGGTTCCCTTCAGCTATTTCTTGTTTCCTTTATCACAAAAATATCCTTGAATCTGAGCTGAGTCCTTATGACTGTTTTTTATTGTCTAGTTGGAAATTTAAGAATCTAAGGAGAAACATGTTTCTCTGTCAAGACGTGTTTATCTTATGAACAAGAGTTTAGTTAAGTTTTGGAGACCTGTTGACACAGATGCCTTACTCTTTATTCAGTCTGATTGATAACCATCAGTTCGTTCACCATACACAGTGCACCGTTTAAATATTATAAATTACGTTGTGAAGCCCTTTCTTTTAGAAACAGTGTATCTGGGCCAGCCCTGGAACACATTCATGGACTGTTCCCCTATGCAATTCCTGGGCAAGTGCATCGCTTTTAAAGACTGGAGCTAAAAAGCATAATGTGTACTTTTGGCATGGGGACTCCTTATAGAGAGTATGCAAATTTCCCCAAGGAAAACTGAATTTGTATGCAAAAGCTCTCACCATAATTATAACGATTTCCTCCTCCCTTTTTTTTTTTTTTTTTTTTTTTAAATTCAGCTTCTCAACATGCTCAGGATAAGGTTTTCTCCTTCCCACCAAGACAAGCCTTGCCGGAGAAATTGACTACTGAAAAACTTCCTTCCAGTTCCCTAAAGCAGTTAATGTGAGACATTGTAAGGTTTGAAATACAGTGTTGTCAGGGGCAGGCCTTGGTGGTCCCATGTGCCTTGAACATGATTTATGTGAGCGTCAAGCTATTATCCAGTGGTCCAAAGGCTTATACTTAGAGGAAAAACTAATGGATTCGTTAAAGGGGGGGAAAAAGTTTGATAATCAAGTCTTCTTTTTTCTGAGGGCTGTGCTCACATAGTTTAAATTGTAATAAAAATTAAAATGCCTGAAATGTTTCAGAGTTGCAGTCCTCTGCTGCTTTAGCTCATGGGCACCTCCCAAAATGTTTCCTCAGATAGCAACACAAAACGCTGGCAGCCCCCCAAGAGAACATTCTTTGAGGACCTCATGGCAGCTGGGAAATGGAACTTTGCGTTCTGGTTGTGCAGGCAGGATGTAGTCTCCATTCTAAGGTTGCTTTCTGTCTTCCGGGTAAAGTGTATAATTTTATTATTTTTTTCACATAATGTTATAGGTGGGACATTCAAATACACAGCTTTATCTTGGTTGGGAAATACAGGGGATGGGTATATTGGAGGAAGGTCACATATTACTAGAAACACTTCCCTCTTGTGGATTATTAGTTCACTAATAACCAAAATCATTAACATACATTTTGTTTTCTAATAACTCAAGTTACTAAATTGCTAAATGAGCTAATACACCAAGTTGCTATAATAATTCCAAACATAATTAAGCTTCCATTTGTTTCTGAACATTTGATTCAGTGTCCCTGGGTCATTACCTATATTGTATTAATGGGAAATTCTAGTTGTACTGGGTTCCCGTTAATAGAACAGCAAACAAACTTGGTCCGGCAGATATACCCAGCATTGTGTGGCATGTGGCAGGATAGAAAGGGCAGGACCTGAATCAAACTCACAGCATGACTTCTGAAGAGGCGATGTCTGATCTGGAGGGACACAGTCCTGTTGGAGGCGCACATTTCTAGCAAGATCATTTGGGCTCGACACAGGACCATGCTGAAAAAGGTGTTCAGAGGGGTGTTGCAGATGCAAGGAGCGGAGAATAAAGAGGGCAACTATGGCTGGGCTTTGAGCTAGGCTATGGCCGATATGTGGAGCATTTGAAGGAGAAGTTAGAAGAGGTGATTAGAGGTGAGAGGAGAGGAGGATGAGAGGAGAGGATTAGAGGTGAGAATGAGTATTGAGCATGTTGAGAGGGTAGCGATAGTTCGCCTCAGCTCATTCATTACACTAAGAGTTAAGTGCGAAATACCAAAATTGAAGCTCCTTTCCAGCTCTGAGCCTTCCCCCTTCTCCTTCTATTCGGCAAGGAATTGAGCGATGATAATTCGAGATTGGTTAGAGGAGGAAGAATATCAAGTTCTGTTTGTGCATCACAGGGAGAAGCAGCTTAGAGCAATGGCCAGTGAGATTTTCACAGCCCTGGCTGGCGAAGGCCTCACTGCGGTGGGGTACTTTGCCTTATGTCACCTGGAATCCTCCCAGTTTGTTTTAACCGCCTGCTTCCCCAATTAAAGGCAGCCTTCTGGAACCCTTGTGTGGCACCCGGGGAGAATTACCACAGCTTCTGAGATGCCTGAGGAATGACGGTTCTTCCCCTCCAAGCACACTGCTGTACAAGGACAACCTTCTTTCTTAGGGCCTTGACCAGCCTTACATTTAAGGGCCTGTGCTTACTGAGTTCTGCTGCCTGGAAAAGGCGAGCCGTGACACCAGCCTTTGGAAGTTGCTGATCTGCAGGAGTCCATGCTGGGGCTGAACTTCACACAGTACCTGGCTGCCAGGTCTCCCTCCCTTACTCTCCTGTCTCTGAGGCAGTTGTTGTGCACATAGTATCCTTTGTTGACCTGTTTTGTTTGACCAAAGGTCAAGGACTTTTTCTATTTTTCTCCTCCAGTTACTTCCTTATTTTAAGTAGTGAACCTTATTCCAAGGCTTAGTTCCTTTTCTAAGACAATGAATCTACATACTGTTTTAAAATTTCCATATATCTCATCTTAGCCATTTTTGAGTCCCCAAGTAATCATTTGAAACCACAGGAGTGCCGATGGTTCTCAAAGAAATTAAAGCGAAATATGAACAATTTTTAAATTGAGGTAAATAAGATATTTCCAGGTATAATACATATACGACTCTCCTCAAACTCTGTCTGCTTTAGTAATAACCATGCCTCCACACTGCAGGGCTCCATGAATAATAGGAGACTTAAACAATTTCTTATAGTATAATTAAAATGTAAATTTGGTACAGTTAACATGAATTTATTCAGTTATGTGATTTATTGACAGGCTGGATTCTCCTTAATCCTAGTGAATACTTCTAGGCAACATGGTGCTGTTCAGTATTGATAAAATTTATTCTAAATGACACATTGTAAGTATAATTGTAGGCTTTAAATTCAGTCTTTTTCTGGTTTATACTATGCTTTCTTTACTAAATATTAAAGACCACTTCAGAAGTAATGGAACAGGAGGTCGGAACTTAATAACCAGTATCATTTTTGGGCATTTTCAGTCTGCCGTATTGACCACATATATTTATAGTTAAAAAAGATAATATATAAACAATTTGGTCTCATTCTTCACTTTTAAAATTAGCATTTCTGATGTTGTGTTCCACTTGTATGTATGTGTATTTATGTATGGCTTCAAAGCTATGAAATTGTGAGTTTATTATTAAATGAACTCATTAAATATACTCCTATTAAAAACTGTGAGTATATTAGTGGCCTAATCCCCTCACTATACTCTGTTTCTCTCACTCTCTAGGCTCTTCTCCTGAGGGTGCTATTTTTCTTTTCCATTTATATTTTGTATTCTCGCTTCATGTATGTGTCCTTTATATGTGTATATATACACACATTTACACACATGCACACATTTACACGCACAAGTGTGTGTACACATACATGTACGCGACATGCATGCACACACATATTCACACACATACGTGCATATACGTTACATACACACATATACACACACATGCATTGTGTGTGTGTATATATATATGTATGTATAATTAGAATCTTTCTATGTATAGGTATACACACACACATACCTACACACAAAGCTGTGTATTCTGAGACTTTACCTGGCTGGAACCATTTTGGCTGCCCACTTCTACTTTAGTAGTTTTGTTTCATCTATCCTTAGGTCAGTCCCACATTGCTAAGACTAGGGAACAGCAGGAGAGGTGCTCAGAACACCGAATTTAGGGAGTGTTTACTCTTAGGTGCTAAGAGCCTCACTCGCCTCACCCTCATCTTAGCCCTGGCTACAGCTTCATGGTAACTTTTGGCATTTCATCGGTCAAAATCTTGGCTATTTTTTGCCCCTTTACTTGACACATGAATTTAAAGAAACAGCCTGTCAAGTTCCATGAGATATCCTAAAGGAGTTTTGAGTTGAATTACATGGAATTTATAGGTTCAGTGGGCTTAAGCTTTCCATCAGTACTTCTGTACCATGGCTCCTTTCTGCCTGCTAACCTCCTCACCACTGTTCCTGCTGTGCCCCAGCCACACTGGCCTTCTTGCTGTTGTTCAAACTTGCAGACTTCATTTCACCTCAGGCCCTTTGCACGTGCAGCTCCCCCTGCCTACATCCCTCCCCAGATCTTTATATGATCTTCTTATCATTCATGTTTCCTGTTCACATTTCACCTCCCCAGGGAAGACTTCCAAGGCCACCCTACCCCCTACCTAAGATATCCTGTCTTGGTCACTCTGTCCTCTTACCCTGCCTTATTTTCATCACGCACTATTTATTATCTGAAATTACATAATATTGCTTACTATTTATTTCTTTGTTTACCATGAGCGGCTTCTACGAAAATGTCAGGTCCTTGAAAACAAGGCTTTGTCTCAAGTCTTGGTCATCATCATATACTAAATTTTCTAGTAGCATATTAAAAAGCAGAATGAATATCTCTCTGTCCCTCTCTCTCTCTAAATAAATAAATACATTTTTAAAAAGGCAGGATGAGGGGCGCCTGGGGGCTCAGTCGGTTGGGTGTCCGACTTTGGCTCAGGTCATGATCTCATGGTTCATGAGTTCAAGCCCCGCATTGGGCTCTGTGGCGACAGCTTGGAGCCTGGAGCCTGCTTCAGATTCTGTCTCCCTCTCTCTCTGCCCCTCCCCCACTCACACTCTGTTTCTCAAAAATGAATAGATGTTAAAAATTTTTTTTAAAAAGGCAGAATGAGAAAGGTCAAATTAATATTAATAAGGCTTTTTAACTCAGCATATCTAAAATAGTATTATTTCCACATGTAATCAACATAAAAATTATTGAGATATTTTATGTTCCTTTTTTTTTTTTTTCAGATTAAGCCTTGAAAATTTGGTGTGTAATTGACACGTAAACACATGTCAGTTTGGAGTACCCACATTTCAAGTGCTCACTAGCCACATGTGGCTGCTAGCTGCCATGTGGGATGGTGGAGGGCTAAGAAAATGCCTGACCTAAGAAGAAATCGATACATATTTGCTAAGTGGATGAACAGGTGAATGAATGAATGAATTTGACCTTTGTGTGTATAGGCAATGAAAGGCTGAGTCAGAGGAAGAGTGAAATCAAGTTCCCCTAAAGGGTGATTTATTGTTAGAGAAAAGCATGGAGGTAGCACTTGTCCTTTCTCCAAAGGCTGTTGTGGTATCCTGGTGGTTTCAGTTTCAACTGTCACCTTACTCAAGAACCTCGTGTGTGGAGCCTCCAGACTCGGCACTGAGGGCATGAGAAAAATAAGAGTCCTCACGATGTCTGATGTCTGGTGAGTTGGTAAGCACTTGCTGCTTCTCTGTGCTATGGGTTGTGTGTGTTACTGAAACAGCTTTGTGTGCTGTGGATTACATTTCTTGAATTATTTTTTTAACATTTATTTTTGAGAGAGAAAGAGAGCATGAGTGGGGGAGGGGCAGAGAGAGAGGGAGACACAGAATCCGAAGCAGGCTCCAGGCTCTGAGCTGTCAGCACAGAGCTTGACGCGGGGCTTGAACTCACAAATGGTGAGATCATGACCTGAGCCAACGTCAGATGCTTAACCGACTAAGCCACCCAGGCACCCCTTTCATTTAAAAAAAAAATTTTTTTTTTTTTAGTGTTTACTTATTTTTGAGAGACACAGAGAGAAAGAGACAGGGATTACATTTCTTCAAACTGTTATTAATCTTTAAAAACTTAGACTACTAGTTGTAGATGCAGTTGCCGACCATCCACTTTCGATTACACACATTTTACGGGCACCTAGCGTTATACGAAGGTGCTAAGGGGAGTAGATAATTGCCCTGGCGCTGGTTTTAATATGTATTTCCCCAGATTAGATTCTTAACTTGCCTGAACTATCCTCTAAGCAGGATTCTTAAGTATTTCAGCTATATTTTAGGTGCATTGAGATTCTAAACGTATATCCAGTGTGGTCTTCCCTTCTTTTTCAACTTCTAATTGGCAAGTTCCCATAGGAAAAAATCATTATTGGTGCTATAAAAGCACTTCTTATCTGTCACATTTGGGAAATGAAAGTTTTGTAAAGGTCAAAAGAAAGTGTGCCCCCAATTATGATGATGAGTTGTACATCACAAATAGTTTAATAGCTTGGAACCTATCTTGGTCTCCCTTACAGAGTAAAAGAGAGAAAAGGGGTGGGGGGGAACCCTTGTCACTTGATAGCTATTTTACCATTTAGATTTAAGAAGGATGAAAAAGGAGCCTATTTAAATGCTTTTATCAGCGTTTATTTATATACATTCTCTGATTTGGAACTACTTAAATTATGTAAGCCCTCAAGTTTATGAGTTCACCTTTATTAATTTGTCAAGGTTAATGAGTTGAAGATAATTAAGCATTCGTGGGCACCCATCTGCTAGTGTTTACTCCGTGTAGTAGGTTTTACAGCTCATCTTGGAATGTTTCCTGAGGAAGGTTCTTTGCCACCGAACCCATTTTTAAAACACAAACCACGCTGCTGCCTTAGGCGATGTCAGAATTCTTCTCCTCAATCTTTCAGCGCATGACAGCCTGTTAGGGGCATCAGATGATGTACCTCTAAGAAGCGCTGGGCGCGTGTGCGATCCTGTTGAGAACGCAGTCATGCCAGCCGGTCAGACACATGATCGGGCGGCTCCGCTTTCCTCCGGCAGATGGTCTGCTGTGGAAGGCTGGCTGCAGCTGGCAGCGGAGCTCTAGGAGCTGCCCAAGGACGGAAGCCCCCTGTGCTCCTCTTCCGGGAAGGCTGACGTGCGTCACTGAAGCCAGGGAGCGGACTGAGCGCGGTGCTTTCCTGAGGGCCTACTGTGTGCATCCTCCATGATGGATCCACAGTGCAGCGAGCCACCTTGGAGTGAAAAAATAGGAGGGTTTGGGGCACCTGGGTGGCGCAGTCGGTTAAGGTTTGACTTCAGCTCAGTTCATGATCTCACGGTTCATGGGTTCAAGCCCCGTGTCGGGCTCTGTGCTGCTGAAAGCTCAGAGCCTGGAGCCTGCTTCGGATGCTGTGTCTCCCTCTCTCTGCCCCTCTCCCACTCATGCTCTCTTTCCCTCTCTCAAAAATGAATAAGCGTTAAAAAAATATGAAAAAGGAGGGTTTGGGGGAATTCAAGGCTGTCTGTGCATATCTCATTCACATTTCATTTCATCATTGTATGGCCTTGATAAGGCTATTTTTCTAAGACTTTGTCTCTCCCTCTTTTCCTCTCTCCCAGCACCCACAGGCCGTCTCTTTTTCTCTTTCCTCATAGCCAGTAATTTTCAGTTGCTCTCCACTCCAGTTCCAAAATCTTTCTCACCCCCATCCTCTGACCATTTTCAGGGTCAGTATTACCCATCTCCTGCATGGATGATTTCATTTGCCTCTTGGCTGGTTTTCTGCATTCCTCTGCCCCCTTGTCCCCAGCTCACCTGCACTCACCCATCCTCTCTGGGCACTGGTCTGGCCTCCCAGCCCTCTGCTGACATTGCCCCTGATTCCCCAGAGCCTGGGGAATAAAGTCAGGCTTCCTCCCACGTGCTAGGCCTCTACCTTAGCTGCCTTCCCCAAATGGTGCGGCCCCTGAACGAACAGCTGCCCTGTCACTGTGTACTTCCCCATACACCTGTGCTCCCCTGACCTGAGCAGCACTGGGCCTCACCTGAGCAGACCCATCATGCCCCAGGTCCAGTGCTGCCTCCCTGGAGCCTGGCTCACAGTTGACCCCAGCCCACCCTCGCCCGTGATCTCACCTGTCTTAACAGTCTCCTGGCTCTTTAGGCCTCTCTGGAAGTCCTCTCAGCTTTTCCCTTTATGGTCATTCATCCACCCATCACGGAGACCCTGCCAATCAAATTCTAGAAGGCAGCGTGGCACCAGCCTGCTTCTGTGTCCCCCACAGTTCCAGTGAGCCCTTGAGCGCTTGCCATTCTCTCGGCGAGGGCACAGATGCTTCTTTAAACTTCCACGCTCCCTGACTTGGCACATTTCCAGCTATTTTTCCCCCTTCGTTCTTTAACTGCCCTTTGCTGTTTGTTGGTTTGTTTGTTGGTGTGTTTATTTATTTATTTGCTCGGTAACCACCACTCACAATGATCAGACTCTTCTGTCTTGGCTTCTGGCTTCTCCGCAGGGCGCTGGGCTCCTGTTCTGTGTTAGTCCACCTGCTCCCTAGTTTTTGCCCTAGTTTCTCATCACTCCCGTGAACGGTTTCTCTGAGATGCTCGTTCTCTTTCCTGCAGAGTTAAACAGTGCCAGTCAGGATGCTAGTTCCCAAGGCCTGGACCAGCTTCTGTCTGGTCTAAAAGCAGGAACTGGCTTGTTTGTAATTTCTTAAGACAAGCAGGCCAGTTATTGAACACTGTTATAAATTGTTTGCTGGAATATTATGAAATTGTTCAGGGAGAGTTGTTTGCTTTTCCTGTGAGAGGCAAAGATGAGTCTTCAGCGGAAACAGCACTTTGCCGCAGTTTTGAATAAAATGTGTCCAACACAGGCAGCCCTGACAAATATGGGTAAGGGACATCAGTCTTAGGAAAGCAATGTTTGCAATCATGTTATTTCCATTTTTTCCCAGTTACTTATATTAAGCTGACCATCTTTAAGGTTTATTTCTGACACTGGATTTGTCTGTTCTAAACTCTGAAAATGATAGGTAACATTACAGCGTTAATTTTAATTATTACCCGCAGTGTTCCTGCCTACATTGTTTTTTCCTCAGGCCTTTGCGTAAAAATGTTATTTGTTTAAGTATTTCTCTTTTTTTGGTGAATGTTTGCTCTTAAAGATAAACTTAATCGTGAAGGGGCGCCTGGGTGGCTCAGTCGGTTGAGTGTCCTACTCTTGATTTTGGCTCAGGTCATGATCTCGTGGTTTGTGAGAGATTGAACCCTCTGTGTATCTCTGTGTTGACAGCGTGGAGCCTGCTTGGTATTCTCTCTCTCCCTCTGTCTCTGCCCCCCCTGCTTTCTCTCTCAAAATAAATATATAAACATTAAAAAAAAACATTTAATCCTGAAATACATTTTTGGGTCTTCCCAATTGTGGAGACACTACCACTAGTTTAGTGGTGATTTTTGATGTATGTATATGTACGTATACACACACAATACACATATGTATGCCATCTGTATACTTGTGTGTGTGTGTGTGTGTGTGTATTTACATATATATGTATATGCCAACAGGAATAAAGACAGAGGAACATTACTTTCATGACAATTTTGTTTCTAATTGTAAAAATGGTTCTTATTGTAGATAACTTGGAATATTCAAGAAAACATAAAAGTGAAAACCACTCTTGCTCCATCACCCATGCACACACACACACACACACACACACAAACACAAACACAAATCACTATAACTTAATGTTATCTGTATCACATAGGACATAGATTGTATTTTTTATAAAATTAGGATTATATTGGGCATATAATTCTTATCCTGCGTTTATCTCTTAACATTGTATTGTGATTACTTCTACATAATTGTGTTTTAAATGTGGCTTTTAATGGTTGCATACTTTTAAATAATGAGGAACTATAACATTTCAGGAATGTTCTATCATTGGATATTTAGATGGTTTTACTCCATTGCTTTAAAGTCATTTCTACCCCTCTTCAAGATGTGGGTTCTTAGAAATTGTCATATTACAGTGTATTTCATAAGAAAACAGATTAATTAGTTGTGCACTCTTGATTTAAATACTCAGCATTTCGGACATTAGAAATAGGAAGATTAATTTTGAGTAATGTTGTGTCATACAGGCATTTAAAATCAAATGCGTTTAAGGAAAAGCCCAGTTTTGCTTGCCTCAGTGTTGGCCCAAGTTTGGAGATGAAAGCATTTACAGACCATTAGCTATAATACTTCACTCTTGAGACCACTTGTCGTAATGAGCTGTCAATTATTGTGCATCTAAGTGTAGTTAAAGGGGCCATTGGGCTTGCAATTTAAAAGCCAGCATTTATAAATGTGCAGGAATTGAATTATAAATGTGGTGGTTCACTGAAACTGTACCGCATCATGCCCCTGTCTGGATGCACTGTCTGGTCTCTGGAAGATTTTAGTGTCCACTTAAAATTAAGAAATAGTAAAAATGTTGTGCACTTGAGCATATGGCTTAATGATTTTTATGTTCCTTACAGTATATTTTGGGGAAAATGTTTTTTTTTTGAAACCAAGAGTTATGAGCAGTATTTCTTTATTCAGCATGTAATGAATTAATTTCAACCAAAGCTATGGAGTGAAGAGAATGGATATTGGAGATACTGAAATGTCCTTCGTCTGTATAGGTGATTCACTGAAGCTACAGTCCCTCGGAATATATAGCCTGCGTTACCTGTTTATCATTAGTTTCTGAACAGTGTTTTGCTCCTCGAAGTCTGTATACTTTTCAGATTCCTTACTATGGCTTTTCTTCTTCTTAATGTGACATAACTGGGTAACATTTCACATTTTTTCCATGGTTAAAGATGCACTTCACTGTGAAGGCACTAGTTCGAAATGATCATGCTGCTAAACTCTTAGAAATCCATGTTTTCCCCCTCTGTTTTGACATTTCAACTGTTTAATTTTATCTTCTTTTGAAAGGTCAATATTTGGTAAAGTTCCCCTTGAATTTTATTTCTTTTTAAAATCATTTTTAACACAAAAGTAGTACCTGTTTGCCAGGATAAAATGACATACGTCAGTAAAAAGTGAACATTTTATTTAATTTCACCCTCTGTCTTTAGTATCACATTTTGCTCTAGAGGTAACATCATTAGCACTTTGCTGAGTTCTCTTTCAGATCTTTCATCCCAGTTTGTACGAAATAGGTGGGTGAGAGGTAGGTAGGTAGATGATATGTAGATATTCCTATGCAAATTACCTCATTTCTTTCAAATAGGATACATAAAGCAGTAAAACCCAGGGACCTACCATCTGTATTATATGTTACTATTGTGTAAACCAGAGCAGGAGTTGGGAACCTTTTCCTGAAACAGGCCAGAGAGTATTTTTGACTTTGCAGGCTCTGTTCGTTCGTTCGTTTGTTCTTTCCTTCTTTCTTTCCTTCTTTCCTTTTCTTTCTTTCTTTCTTTCTTTCTTTCTTTCTTTCTTTCTTTCTTTCTTTCTTTTAAAAATTTTTCAACGTTTATTTATTATTGAGAGACAGAGAGAGATAGAGCATGAGCAGAGAAGGGGCAGAGAGAGGGGGAGACACAGAATCCAATGCAGGCTCCAGGCTCTGAGCTGTCAGCACAGAGGCCGACATGGGGCTTGAACTCACGAACTGCGAGATCATCACCTGCGCCGAAGTCGGATGCTCAATCAACTGAGCCACCCAGGTGCCCTTGCGGGCTCTGTACTTTCTATTGCCGCTCTTAAGTGTTGCAGCACCAGACAGCCATAAGCAATAGATTAATGAAGGGGTGTGGCTGTGTTCCAAGAAAACCGTATTCATGAACACTGAAATTTGAATTCCTATAATGACCATGTGTTATGAAATAGTATTCTCCTTTTGATTTTTTCCACCATTTTAATATGTAAACACCAATCTTAGCTCATGGGTGCTATAAAAGCAGTTGGATGGCAGTCTGGATTGAGCCCCTGGGCTAGAGTTTGCCAACCACTGGCTATTGTTTGCCAACTTGTCTATAGTAAAAAAAAAAAAAAACAAAAAAAAAAAACGCAATTAAATTATACTTTTTTCAGAGTTAAATATCACAGTGTGATGAATTAAGGCAAAGAAACAAAGAAATCTGGTAGAACAGTTATTTGACACTTTACCAGATGAAAGGAAATATTTGGGAAGCAGGCAAAGGTAAGAGAAAAAAGACTGAGAGTGAGCTTGCATGGGGTCTCAAGTACTGATGCGTCAAAGGGGTTTTTGGTGTTTTGACCAATTCACAAATTCCCTTAACACTTCCCCAGTGGGAAGTATTCCTGACCCTGTTTTTGAAGCACAGCGTTAATACAGCATTCTGCTTCACATGGAGACCTTTATTTGCACGTATCATCTTTTTATATGAACTTTGTTTTGCAGTGTTAGTTGACAAGTATCATCATTATAATGGACAATTTTTTGTATACCCTGAATCGGATTTTTAGAAGTTTATTGAGTATGAAGTTTTATATTGCTTGTTAGAATATAAAAGAGACACATTGAAGATTGCCTAGGAAATCCGTTTGTTACATTTTAAACCTCTCTGATGAGGCGCTTTCTAATGTTAAGGATGGCCAGTTTATTTCAGGGGATGCTGTCTGAATACTTCTGATGCTCTTGATTTTATTCATTTGCCAGATATGTCTCTTGATGGCAATTCTGCTTTCAGACCAGTGAGAACACTGTGATCCAGTTTTGCTGCCTTCTAGAGAAATTGCTGGTTCTATTATAATAAAAATAAAACAATAGGACACCATTGTGATACCTGTGAAATTGTCATTTTCCACCATAATTGCAAAAACAACATACAATTTACAAAACCAAAAAACGTATTTTTTTTTAATTTTTTTTTCAACGTTTATTTATTTTTGGGACAGAGAGAGACAGAGCATGAACGGGGGAGGGGCAGAGAGAGAGGGAGACACAGAATCGGAAACAGGCTCCAGGCTCTGAGCCATCAGCCCAGAGCCCGACGCGGGGCTCGAACTCCCGGACCGCGAGATCGTGACCTGGCTGAAGTCGGACGCTTAACCGACTGCGCCACCCAGGCGCCCCCAAAAATGTATTTTTTATTAAATAGCAACAGTTAATTAAGGATTATCGTATCACACTTTATATGCTTGTATGGGACTTAGTGAAAGTGTGTGTGCTAAGAAGCAAAAATGGATTCATTGTGTTGATGTTTAATTTTTTTATTAAAAAAAAATTTTAATGTTTATTTTTGAGAGAGAAGGACGCGTGAGTGGGGGAGGGGCAGAGAGAGAGGGAGACACAGAATCTGAAGCAGGCTCCAGGCTCCCAACTGTCAGCACAGAGCCTGACGTGGGGCTTGAACCCACGAACTGTAAGATCATGCCCTGAGCCTAAGTCGGATGCTTAACTGACTGAGCCACCCAAGTGCCCCCATGTTGATTTTTTAAAACTACTTGTCCCATATTTCATTTTATTCACCTGAAGTGGAGAGTTAGTGTTTCATTTTTTTTCCCCCTTTTGTATAACTTGACAGTTTGGGGAATAAATGATATTCTTATTAGGTAGCCAAAAAAACGTGTGAAAATACATACATATACACACATATGCACACAAATGCACACATGCATATAAGAAAAGGGTTTATATCTTTTATCCTTTTGTTTAAGTATATTTATTTATTTTGAGAGAGAGAGCATGAGAGCTTATGAGCAGGGGAGGGACAGAGAGAGAGGGGAAAGAGAATCCCAAACAGGCTCTGCACTGTCAGTGTGAAATCATGACCTGAGCTGAAGTCCAGAGGCAGACACTCAACCGACTGAGCCATGCAAGCATCCCTTTTATTCTTTTTAGAAGATGTTCTAAAATGTAGAAACAATAGATCAGCATCAAGGAGAAAATAAAAGCATGTGTGTTTTCACCACCCAGCCATAACCCTGTTAGTGATTTTGGGAATGTCTTCCATTGTCTTGTGTCTGTTTCTGTATGCCTAAGCTCCTATGCTTATATTTGGTCTTTCATTTATTTCTCAGTTCATATTTGTTGGGTGGCTACTACTTGATGGGCACCATGTGAGGCACTGGGGACCCAGAAGTGAACACAACAATCCTCTTTGCCTGAAGTTTACTTTGTTTTAGTTGGGGCACATAGGCAGCAACCAACAGGTCACTATGTATCAGATGGTGGTGAGCACTGTGAAGAAAGTTTAGAACAGGAAAGAGGGCAGAGGGTCTGTGGGGGGTGTGTGTGTATGTGTGTGTGTGTGTATCTGTACTATTAAACATATTTTTAAAGCTTATTTCATTATTTATTTTGAGAAAAAGAGGGCAGGGAAGGGGCAGAGGGAGAGAGGGAGAGAGAGAATCTCAAGCAGGCTCTGTGCTGTCAGCGCAGAACCTGACACAGGGCTTGAACCCACACTGTGGGATCATGACCTGAGCCAAAGTCAAGAGTCAAATGGTTAACCGACTGAGCCTCAGCACCCCTATTAAACATATTTTTTCAGAAACATTATTCTGAATGGTATACTCTACTTTTATGTGAGTGACAGTTTTGTTTTTATTTAACTAGTCCATAAACTATTTTTTTCTTTTTTTTTTAAATTGCTGTTATAATAAAGTCTATGAGGAATATTATTCACTGAAGATAAAACATTTTTTTGCCCATTTTTAGGATAAAATCCTAGAAGCAGAATTACTGGAGCAGAGAATAATCATGTGTCAAGACTTTTGATATGTGCCTTAAGATTTAAAATGTTATATGGCTAATTCATAGCTCAGTCTGTTTTTCCTTTCCCCATATACCTTCCCCCTTCCCTCCGTATTTTCAATGTTTCAAATCCAAGCAAAAGTAGACAGTATTCCCCCAATTTAAACAACTCTACTATGATAGCCTATTACTTTAGTGGTGAATTTTATGTTTTGTTCCTGAAATCAGATTCTTTTTGTGGGTGAGAGGGCTAATGCACTTATAATTGCATCACTGCACGAGCTAACAAAGTCCTATTTGTTGCTTACAAAGAAGAAAAAAAAAGACATTAAGCATAGCAGAGCAGCAGCCTTGGAAATGCGAGAGGGTCAGTGCAAGTTTCAACATGTCATTTCATTTACTTTTTTTTTTTTCAGGTCTGAAAAAAGTCTAAGAATAGTGAACTGTATTACAAAAGAAGCATTCAGTTTTGGGAGAAAACCATTTTATTGTTTTTAGCTTGCCTGAGGATAAGTTGTTTTCTATTCCAGCAAAATAAAATAGAATTTGTTATTTCAGGTGGAAATTTTTAAATTTGCTGTCACCTTCCATGGGTTTTCTTTCAGGTGACATTGTATGTAATATTAATGCTAGCAATATTGGCCCACATTGACCTGGCATCTCCTCTGTGCCAGATCCTGGATTACCTCATTTGAAAGCTAGACAGGGAGGTTGTTTTCCGCAAGAGAAGGTGGAAATTTTAACACCGAGGCGCTAGAGGTTCAGCGGCTCTGGCGCTTTTCAGAAATCATAGGTAGAAGTAGAAGGCCTGTGTTAGAGCAGCACTTAAACTCCAGAGCACACCTGAATCACCTGCTTTTTAACCCAAATGTTAAAATGCAGATTCTGATTCATCAGGTTTGGGTGGAGCCTGAGACTCTTCCTTTCTAACAAGCTCCCAGGGAAAGTGGATGCTGCTGGGCCATTGACCTTGAGTAGTGAGGTGTTCAAAGACTTTGGCACAGAGTCTGGTGTTTACGGGTGGGGAGAGCGGGATCCAGAGGAGTCAGCAGCCCAGCTCTGCCAGCCACAAGAGCCCGCTGGCGGCTGAGGTTGGGAGCTGCCTGATTTCCAGGTCTGTTCTTTCTGTACATGGGTCTCCATGTTGCACATCCAGGGAGAGCCACCCTTGTGATGAGATTACAGATTAGATTTTCTTCTTTTTACCTGTCTGCTGAGTTTTTAGCCATGATCATGTATAATCAGAAAAAAATGAATAAATTTATTTTTTTTACCTAGGATAGTCCCATTCCCCAAATCTCTTGATGGTTGTCCTCAGGCATCTTTTGCTTTATCAGATCCCTTTAATAGTAGGTTTGAGTACCTATCTTTGAAGTAGGTTTTTGAGTGGGGTTATTAGAATAAACCTACTTTGGGGGCTCTACCCATAGCACCCTGCGCACTTTTAAAAAAAATTGTAAAATACAAATAAGACGAAATTTACCATTTAGCCATTTTTAATGTACAGTTCAGTGGCACTAAGTATATTCACGCGTTGTGCAACCATCCCTACCATCCATATCCAGAACCTTTACATTTGCAAAACTGAAACTCTGTACCTGTGAAATAATAAGTCCCCAGTTCCCCCTCTCTCCAGCCCCTGGCAACTACCATTCTATTTTCTGTTTCTACAAAGTTGGTTACTCTAGGTTTCTCATGTAAGTGGAATCATACAGTATTAGTCATTTTGTGGCTGACCTATTTCACTTGGCATGGCGTCCTCAAGGTTCGTCCACATTGTAGTCTGTCAGAATATCCTTCCTTTTTAAGGCTGCGTAAAATTGCATTGTGTGTCTGTACCATATTTGGTTTATCCATTTATCCATTGATGCACATGTGGGTTAAGAAGGAATCCATGTACAAATACTCCAGCTCCCTTGCCTCTTGAATAGGATAACTGGAGAATGTGTCTATACCATCTTCCAGAGTTCCCCATGGGGTTAGACCCCAGTTGCCCACAATGATAACTTGCTTGATGTCATACCCTGTACTGGCTTTCCTGTGTCATTTCTCCATTCTACTGCTGGCTTCCTGTGGTCACCTCCCTAAATAAACTACTGGTTCTCAAATCCTTGGTTTAAGGTATGCCTAAGAAGGAACCCAAACTGGACAATGTGGAGAAGGCACCCTGTGACTACCTCTTTATACCTAGAAATATTCAGTTGGTGGAAAGCCACACAGTTTTGGATATTTGACGTAGATTCTTAGTTGTATATGTTTGCTTTCTCACACCTTCCTGCTAGAGGTTCCAGAAGAAAATCGAACCTGTTCATGCCAGCATTTGAACCTTGTTGTAGTAGCATCTTAAACATGAAATATATTTTTCAAAGCTCCCTTTTTGCCTCTTTACTATCTTAACAACATAGTCTCTTAATTTAATTGCCATACATGGAGCTAGATCCCAAAGAAAGAAGAAAAAGATTTCTTGTTGGTTAAGATAGTCCTTTTCTATATATAGATACTTGTTTCTTGCTTTTACTACCATGTTTAGCCTCTGGGACTCTTCTTGGTTGTATCTAGTTTGTTGTTTTTGGCTCATTTTGACATTCTCTATTGTATTTTTAATATTAAATTGTGTATTTAGCAACAAGCTTGAAAACAGATTAACTTTCTTGTACCAGAAATTGCTGCTCAGAATGAAAATGCAGCCTGAGGTCTAAGCTAGAGCTTTGCTTCAGTGTCTTTGGGGAGCCTGACTTCTAGCCAGGTGTGAACTTTCTCTGATGTTGGGAGCTGTTAATGTCGTACCTCGTTGGTGCATTTAAGGACCAACCCTACTTAGGGCTGCTGCTGAAGAACCACAGAGTGAGTCCTAGGCTTGCCATGACAAAAAGAAAAAGGGTATGTCTCTGAAGACTGCAGTTCACCAGCACCACCTCAAACCAATGATGAATCTTCAACCATCTAGGTGACAACTCAGTAGATTTGGTGGGAGGAGGATGCATACGTACTTTGGAATGTCTGCTTACATCTTCCCGTCTCGAGTTTAAAAGATAATTACCTTAACTGATGTGCCATCTAGCCAGTTTACAGCAAATGAATAACTTTCAAAGTAGAAAGCAGTTTCCGCCATACAAAATAGTCAGTAATGTCACCACAAGTGTTTCCTCCTTACAGTAGTTGAAAGAGTATCTATCACAGCAGATGTTTCTTGTGTTTGAATTGTTTTCCCATCAAACCTGTGAATGATGTTTGCAAGTTATTGTTTAGTTCTCTAGGTCAGGAGCAAACTAAGCTGGTCTCGCATGTTGGAGGTCGGAAATCTTTGTTGATTTTGCACCAGGGCCACTATCCGGAAAGAAATAATCTTTTTCTTAGTAGGATCAATTGCAGTTGTGACCAGGTCAGCAAGAAATTAACATAAAAGCCAGGCAAAGCAAATTTCGCCCTTGTTTCTCTGTGTTAACACAGAACATCGTATTCATTATGCCTGTCGAAATACAGGAGGGCTAAATTAGACTGAAAAATAAAGTCATCTCTTCTTTGTGAAGGGAATCTCTAAGGGTTTCCTGGGAAGGAAGCTCATCTTTTCTAAGCCTCTTGCCTTTCCTTCAACTGTGGGCCTCCTGGCCAGCACACAGTGTCCTGTGGAATTACATTAAATTAGAGGACACTCAGGGGTGGTAGTAGTTGCATGTCTTGATACCTTTTCATGGCTCAAGGAGCAATCAGTAACATTATCTACTGTGAGTCAGGTCTGCTTTGTGCTGGCGATACCTGAAAGTGATCAGTTCCTTCTACTTGTCTGATAATCTCCCTATCCGTCTATTGACCAGTCATTTGATTTATAAACCCATTGACTAACTGATCTATGAATGTGATTCCCTCCTCCCTCCCTTTCATTTGGTTCTCTCTTATTCCAAACAAAAATCCAAAGTAAACTAAGAGGCAGCCTCCTGTAAGTTGAGCTCTGGATTCTAATCTTACCTCCTGTCCTCTGTAATAAGATATTGCCTAATCTCTGAGACCTGTAACTTCCTCACCTATTGAATGAAGGGATTAGATCTGCTCCTTATGATGCAGGCACTGGTTAAAGGCCTACTTAGCCTCTGGATCAGAGTGCCTCCTTTAGATCCCTGCTGTACATTCCTGTCAATGTGACCTTAGGCAACTTATTTAACTTCACTATGCCTCAGTTTCCTCATCTGTGAAATTAGGATTATAATTGTACCTACTGGCTGTTTGGAAGATCAAATGACACAATATATGTAAATTACCTAGAACAGTGTGTGGTGGATATTAAATGTTCAATAAATGTTAACATTGTTAGTACTGTCATTATCTATCTTGTCTGCCCACAATAGATGCTGGACCTCCTTTCCTCTAGCCCAGTTACCTTCCTTGCCTATCTTCACAAAGCTCACAGTCTAGTGTTGAGACAAGGATGATTACCTGGCAAAGATAGAGGAAGAAAATGATGCATAACTGAGTATCAAAGGACCAGAATGGTTTGTCAGGGAGAAAAGGCAGGAGGGCCATTGTAAGCAGAGGGAAGCGTGTTAGGAGGCAGGAAAGAGCTCTGCATGCTTGGTCTACAGCAGTTAATGTGTTGTGGCTGGTGCCTAGCATGCTTGTAAGGTGATTGGGTGATGGCGGGAAATGTGATCCTGCACCTCTGCTCTGTGCCACCCAGCTGAGTGACACACAGTCCCATCAGAGACATTGGCTTCCCACCATGGTGATTCTGCTCCCTGTGGGGTAGGGCAGCATTGATTCTCCAGGAGATGGGATCTGAATCTTGGATAGGCTGGGAGGGACTCCTGTGCATTGTAAAATCCTTCCCATTCCCCTCGTGAGGTGCATGTTTCTGCCTTCATATTGATGCTTAATCTTAGGGCTCACGTAGCCACTGGCCACACTTTGGAGGATAAAGTGCCCCAGGTTTTATACTTAGGATGAATAGCTGAGCAGCTCATAGAGCCTCATCCATGTTGGGTATTGAGAGGCCTCAGGCCTGGGTTTGTGTCTAACCAGTGATGGGAGCATCAAAGCCTGTTTTCTTTTACTACCTCACCTTTCTTTATCTGTGGGATGGGAGAGGTGCTTCAGAGTTCTTATGGGCCTTTTTGGAAGTCTGGTGAAGACTCCATCGGCCCCTTTTCTAAATAGCTTTTTAAATGCATAAAACAAAATACCTAGAACTACAAAGGAAACCATTATATTTGAAATACAGATGTAAAAATAGTAAATAAATGTGTGGCATAATAATATATGTACATCTTATTAACACTTTAAATGAACAGTTACTATTGTAACTTGGAATTATTGGTGAGTACAATTATATTTTGCAAGATCTGCAATAATTTGATATAAAGTATCTGGAATTTCTGTCAAAAACCAAATCACAAGTACAATCAATACTGTGATTTGTGATGTATATTTTTGTTTGTTTATTTTACAGAGAGAGAGTGAGCGGGGCGGGAGAGGGGCGGGGAGAAGGGCGGGGAATGAATCCCAAGCAGGTTCCATGCTCAGTGCTGCCCCCGATGCAGGGTTCAATCCCACGACCCTGGGATCATGACCTGAGCTGAAATCAAGAGATGGACACTCAACCCACTGAGCTACCCAGGCACCCCAATTTATATTCTTAATCACAGGAAATGCCACATTTCAGTTAGAGCTTAGTGAAAATAGCCATGTAATTGTTTTTTCCTATCCCAGTTTATGGCACATTGGATTTTATCTATGAACCTCTCTGGTGGTCATGGAACTCAGGTTAGTAGCCTTTGGACTAGATATCTTCTAGGATGGTTCTTTTGCTGTTCTATTTTTATCAAATTAGGTAACAGGTCTCATAATACTAAAAGATTTCCAAACAAATGAGTAAAAATTTAAATCCCCATAGAATCGTGAGGCTCATGGCACTGGTTATGAGAAAAACCAAGGTGCTCAGTGAGTATGGGAGGCCCTTTTAAGGTATTTACTGATATCTGGTTCAAGAGTACTAGTACCCAGTTTTTAAGGCCCTCAATAAGAACAACTATAGAGGTATAAGTTATGTACAGTTGATCTCATTGTTCCCAGTGGTTATGTTCTTTTTTTTTTTTTTTAATTTTTTTTTTCAACGTTTATTCATTTATTCTTGGGACAGAGAGAGACAGAGCATGAACGGGGGAGGGGCAGAGAGAGAGGGAGACACAGAATCGGAAACAGGCTCCAGGCTCTGAGCCATCAGCCCAGAGCCCGACGCGGGGCTCGAACTCACGGACCGCAAGATCGTGACCTGGCTGAAGTTGGATGCCTAACCGACTGCACCACCCAGGCGCCCCATCCCAGTGGTTATGTTCTATAAAGCCTCCATGAACACACTGGATTAGTGAACCCTGAGCCATTGCTCCTATTGGAAATACAGGGATAGGTTCCTCTGAACCTCTGGTCACAACATTTACATCAACTCATCAATATATAATCTTGTTTCATGAATGTTTCTTTTTTTTTTTTTTAATCTTACTTAATGTGTATTGTTGATTCATTCCCATTGAACTCACAGCCAATAGCACTATGACTCATGCCCGAATGATGCTTATCTAACACATGTATTTGCTCTGCAAGGCACATCACAGCCTTCTTGTGCTTAGGAACATTACATAGCACTTCAGCGCTATGCTGGGGGGCTCTTATTTTAAACAGTGAAATAACTAACAAAAATCACAAACTTGTGGTAAATGTGGCACTAAATAGATTGTGAAAAGGATGCTTGTTTACAGCATGAGAGCTGAAACCAGAAGGCAGAGCCTTGTATGACATCAGCTGGGATTGTGTGCATAGGAGCTGACATTTTTGTCTCTCTGTGCATGTCTAGCAAAGACCACCTAAGTGATGCCTGTATTGCTTTTGCAGTCACAGATAAATTTTGGTGAGTAGGTGAATTTGCAAATATTGAGGATTGACTGTATAGGCGAGTATTTCTCTATGGACCTGAGGTCTGGTTGTGACACTGCCATTCTTTGTGTTTGACTTTGGTTGAGTTGTTTCATTGCTTTGGGTCTCTGTTTTCTTATTCATAGAACATGAATGTTGGGATATATTAGTAGCAGTGGATTTTTTTAAATAGCAGAAGTAACTTTTATTCATGTGAAAACCCAAGGTATAAAGCAGTAGTCTGCTCCCTGCCACTCCTGCATCTCCTGCCGTCCCTCAGTTTTACCAAGAACTTATGGAAAACCATTGAGCCAGTTTCCAACGCCATTTTCCTGGTAGGTTATGTTTGGTTCATTTGACCAGTATTTATTGAACCAAACAGAATTGTAGGTGCTGTTCTTGTACCAGATTCCCCCAAAATGTTGCTTAGAACTGTTTGAAAGTGGCCTACAGATACTTTTTATTTGTAGTTTTTATTAAAAGGATTTTCATATTCTGAACTCTCTCTGAAGATTGAGTGGCCCAGATTCATCTTTCAACCTCATTGTTGTTTTCTACATGTCAGATTCATGTAGGAGCTCACCCAGGCTTAGTTTATCCTGGTCTGGGCATCCTTCATTTATGACATTGGAGCCAGGAAGCACCTCCTAAATGGTCCTGTCTGAAGGCACCCACCTATAATATAAACCCATTCAGATGGATACTGAGTATTTTCCCAGGCATCCCTGCCATTTTGGGGGTTATGTTTATTGCTCTACTTTAGGGTTGTCATGTGGAGATTACTTTCTCCTCTAGAGAATGCATTTTTATAATACACATGGGTAAAAATAGTAAAATAATAAATTGTATGCATTAGAACACTCTTGATGTAAATTACTAGTTTAACTAAAGCAAATTATTATTGTACATATGAGAATTGGTATGTGACTTTACATTCCAATTTCAGTGCATGAAAACCTAAAGCATGATTTGTTAGGATTGTACTTAGTTCTTCAAAGGAGGTTCATTCCCCTAAGAAGAAAACTGGGAAGAAGGGATTTGACAATAGATTTGGATGTTTGTTTTAATTCAGTGAGTGTCTTTTCATCATGGAATCTTCAATATTATCCAAACAACTGCATCTAATCTTTAGTGAGGGAATCTTTCATCATTGGTATTTCTGTCCTTCAGGGAAAAATAAGGATTTTTCTCTGACATGCCTTTTCCATTAGGAAATATGAGATTGAATGATTTCTACTTCTGTACTAAGAGCTGGCCTAAGGAAGTCATGAAGATGTGTGGTAGCTTCAGTTGTAATTTGGTATGGATTGTTTCATATCTATAATCTCTGTGTTTTAATCTGTTGATGTTTAGTTTAAGAGGTCTGGGTAAAAGAACATGATCTATAAGGAAACCCTGTTCCAACTGTGATAGACTATTACCTTGGTGGCTCCAGTGGACTCTGCCTCCCATCACTCATGCCTTTGTGTATTCTTCTTATTGACTCTAGACTGGGCCAAAATGCTTTGGTCAATGGGATATTAGCAAGCATGATACAGAGGCTTGGTAAGCATATTAGGGCTTGTCCTCTGGGAATGCTCCTTCTTAGGAGCCAACCTTGGTTCTTTTTTTTTTTTTTTAATTTTTTAATGTTTATTTATTTTTGAGAGAGAGAGAGAGAGACAGAGCACAAGAGCAGGAGGGGCAGGGAGAGAGGGTGACACAGAATCCAAAGCAGGCTCCAGGCTCTGAGCTGTCAGTACAGAGCCCGACACGGGGCTTGAACCCATGAACTGTGAGATCACTACCTGAGCCGAAGTTGGACGCTTAACTGACTGAGCCACCCAGGTGCCCCAACCTTGGTTCTTTATAAAAGCTTAGACTAGATCAGCCATGTGGAGAAAGACCCCAAAGGATGTGAGGCCATCTTGAATGTTCTAGCCCCAGTCAAGGTCCCAGCTGAATGTAGCCTATTGAATGACCTCAGTTATACCACATGGAATAGAATCACCCATGAGCCCAGCCAACCCAGTGAATTGTGAGAAATAATAAATGATCATTGCTTTTGTCACTAAGTCTTATAGTGGTTAGTTACACAGCAGTAGATAACTGAAACCATGCCTTACTTCAAAAGGTCTGTGAAAAAAAGGAATGTTCTGTAAAGATACCCTTGTGCATGTTTTGGTTCATGGAAAACTGCATCTCATACTGCCATAATACCATTGAAAGCACAGGCAGGAAGAGTGGGAGAGAGAGCGTGTGTATGCAGATTGGAGGGTCATTGCTTCTGTCTTTGCAACTGATTGTCATGCATGCAGTATTTTATTTTCATAGAGGAATTATCTAAGAAAGGTATCTTGAGAAGTAATTGTTCTTTTATTTGTTCAGGTCATGGAAGATACAGATAAATATAAAGAAAAGAACAGTTACCCAGAATCTCACCACCTAGAGGCCAACTTTGGCAAGTTTTTGCATTGTAAAGATAGCATAATAAAAAAAACTTTACTTGATTCTTCTTTGAAAGCCTAGTGTAAAAATTAGTAAATCAGAGCTGATTGTGAGTGTAGACTCTCTGACACTCTTATGAAAGTGGTTCTTTTTTAAAATTTATTTATTTATTTTTATTTTAGAGAGAGACAGCATGAACAGGGGAGAGGGACAGAGGGGGGGTAGAGAGAAAGAGAGAGGGAGAGAGAGAGAGAGAGAAGGAAGGAAGGAGGGAAGGAAGGAAGGAAGGAAGGAAGAAAGAAAGAAAGAAAGAAGAATTCTAAGTAGGCTCCACACTCAGCATGGAGCTCAGTGTGGGGCTCAACATAGGCTCAATCCCATGACCCTGGAATTATGACCTGAGCCAAAATCCAGAGTCGGACGCTCAACCAACCTAGCCACCCAGGTGCCCCAAAGTGGTTCTACACGTGTACACAGACATACAGGTTCTTGTGCTGGATTGATGGTTCATGATGTCTCACCACCCCACTGTATCGTCCATACTACTATCAGATTCTGACTTAGTTCTGCCTACACAACAGTTCTAGACTGCCTCTAGGATGTGGTTCTCAAGAAGGGTGACTTTTCTCCTGAGAAACATCTGGCCATGTCTGGAGAATTACTGACTGTATTAGGGGTGTGAGGTGCTGCTCTTATCTAGTGAAAGGAAGCCAAGGATCCTGCCAGACATCCTACAGTGCACAGACCGCCCCCCCCCCCCCAATAAAGAATTATCCAGCTCAAAATGTCAGTAACTGCTATGGTTGAGAAACCTGGCTCTGGGGTAAGGCCCAAGCTCTTGGCTGTTTTGCCCTTACTGACCTTGCATTTCTGACTTCAGACCTCAGACCTCTCATGCGTTTTCCATATGCAGTTTGAGACAGCCTCCCATTTTCCTATTGTCTCATCTTTGTGGCTCTTTGCTTATGCTATGCCTGTAGTCTGGAAAACCCTTTCCCCCGAGGTAATTATTCTCTGTGTGTTTTATCATTGTGCCTGTACCTACTTCCACTTTTCTAATTATACTGAGTGGCAGTTACTTCTTCAGATCTGTTTTCCCTATAAGCTGGGAGTTAAGGTGAGCTTAGGACCCAGCCACCTGGCTGGTAAATATTTGAGTAAACAAATGGATGTTTGGGGCGCCTGGGTGGCGCAGTCGGTTAAGCGTCCGACTTCAGCCAGGTCACGATCTCGCGGTCCGTGAGTTCCAGCCCCGCGTCGGGCTCTGGGCTGATGGCTCGGAGCCTGGAGCCTGTTTCCGATTCTGTGTCTCCCTCTCTCTCTGCCCCTCCCCCGTTCATGCTCTGTCTCTCTCTGTCCCAAAAATAAATAAAAAACGTTGCAAAAAAAATTAAAAAAAAAAAAAAAAAAAAAACAAATGGATGTTTGAATAAGACCAGGGAAGAAGGAGCTGAAGCTGCCTGTTTCGGTAGCATTGCTTGGCCTACTCTCAGTGAGTTTTCATTGCCATTGGGTGATTCCTAACTGCAAAGGCACTGCAGACACCAGTTCTCCCTGCTGCACACAATTTTGATGCCCCTGTACTTCCTGGTGTTCTGGTGCTCCTGAGCCCTGTACCTGGCATCAATGTCCGGTTCCAGGTAGGCTTGAAAGAGTAGAGAGGCAGCCTCAGGCAGGTGAGAAGTGGAGAGATGAAGCTTTGTGCCCCAGATGTCCCCCTGTAAGGACCAGGTCGGGTGGGGGGGGGGCGGTTGGGAAGTGAAGCACTCATTCAAGACACTGTCTTTTGCCTCAAGCCACATTAACATTAACTTAGTATAACGTAGGTCACTTGTTCTGCACTGTTGTGCACATCACTGTCACCTGGGCAGGTTAAAAAACACTGTTGTTGGGGGTACCTGGGTGGCTCAGTAGGTTAAGCATCTGACTTCAGCTTAGGTCATGATCTCATGGTTTGTGAGTTTGAGCCCTGCATTGGGCTCTGCACTGGTGGTGTGGAGCCTGCTTGGGATTCTCCCTCTCTCTCAATCTCTCTCTCTCTCTCTCTCTCTCTGCCACTTCCTGTAACTTTCTCCACCCCCCCCCGCTTCTCAAAAGAAATGTTGTTGGTTGTCCAGCCCCTAATGATGTTGATGTAATTAGCCTTGGATATGCCCTGGGCTTCAGAACTTTAAAAAATTTCCCAGGTAATTTTATTATGCACCCAACTTTGAGAACCACTGATGAAGACAATTAGGTCCATTATAATTACTTGTGCTGACATTTCCAAAGTCCTGTAATAGTTTACTTCTTGGTAATTTTATATTTCTTAACAATTTTGCATTTCAGTATAAATAATAAATTAGTACTCATAACTTTGTTGAAATTTGTAACTGCTCTATGGTAATTTAATATCTCACTTTTTAGTGACATTGTATAGCCTTGTTTTCTTCCTTCTTCCTCCCTCTTGACCTTGAAACTCAGATGAAATATCATCGAGAAGCAGTTGCCATTCTTCATGTTGGAGGAAACTGGAAGGAAGCCATGTTTTTGATAGTTTGCCCACAACGATACAAATTTAGAACTTTTCTCTTGGTTCTTGCTGTGCTTCTCCTGTTTCCAAGATGCACATACTTTGAATTCTTTGTGCCCAAGAGAAAAAGTAGCAAGAGTGTCCATAGTCCCAGACAGTCCTTTCAAGAGGTTCATGGTTACTTTCAGGTTTTTCATTTCATTACAGATGTAATAGTATATTTGTTATGAATATGTTGGTTAAGAAAGAGAAGTAAATGAGGTTTTGAATACCTTCTTACCATGTTCCCTTCCCATGTCCTCTGCTTCCTCCCCCATTCCTTCCACAAGCTTTTTGTTTGCTTGTCCTATGTTTCCAGATAGTTCTGAGGTGAGGTCTTGGTCACCAGTCAGAATGGCCTTGCTCATGACTGGTGGTTGGAATGACTTTTGCCATTATTTTAAATATGGAGGCTAGGAACATGGGCCTCATTCATTCCATGGCACCGCATGTCCAGCACTGAATTTTTGTTTTGTTTTGTTTTGTTTTTGTTTTGATAACCAGTTTGTGAAAGTTCAGGATCCAGTGACTTCTGCCTCTGATTAGGTAAGCTCTGCTCTAGGATGGACATGCTGGGCCGAGGCAATAGCTCTCAAGAGAGGGATCCAATCATTTGGAGCCACAGAATTTTAGGTCACTATATTCTGTTTCATTTCAAGAGGGAATGTGGGGGCAAGAAGACATTGTCAAGATGATATAGATAGCACAGCCATCCCATTCCTGTTTTTCTGTTTAATAAAACTAAAGCTGAGAGCCATTTCTTAATTCAACAGTTGATTATTGTGTGTGGAATGCCCTAGGTCTGTGTCCCTCTCGTGGAGGTGCCGCTGGGTGTAGGGAATGAGGAAGTGAAATGATTTGCCCGAGGAGACACATAAAGTTACAGCAGGAGCAGAACTACAAAGCCAGTCCCTATTTATTTTCTGAGGTATTACTTTATAAAAAATTTCCAGTCTTGGTGTTTTTGTAGGTGTATCCTATAATAGACATTTATGCACGATTTATGAGTTTGAAAATAATTGATTATACGTATGCTGTCAAATCTAGGAAATTTGATTTAAAATAGGTATCTAATAGCCACTTGGTTGATAGATTAAATTCTTAGTTTCTGAAAGTTATTTTCTTTATGATGACGTAAAATTCCTTTGGCTTTTTGTGAAAATACTCCAAAGAATGGAATTTAGTGTCCATTCAAGTAATGGGCCTCATTATTTATATCCCTTTTACTGCTGCAAATCCTTAGCAAACTTTAAAATTGGACAAGAAACTTAAAGGACTTTATCTGGGTTCATTTGACAGATGAGGATATTGGAGGCCTGGGAAGGTGGTTATTTCCGAGGTTCACAGAGCTAGTTCAAAGCCAAGTCGGAGACTTGCAAGTCATGTTTGTTACTTCAAGTTCAGTATGTTTTTTTCTTTGGTGCAGAGTAAAGTAGGCAGAGTCTGTATCACACACATGCACGTGCGCATAACTCTTACACGTTCTTTGTGGCGAGTCTGTTCCAAGAGGGGTGGGTTATGACTCACGCATTGTCTTAGGTGCTTCTCCCAAAGCTGGCCTGAGACAGGGATTGGAGCGCAAGTAGCAGTCTCCGGAGGTAGTCCCTGGAGGCAGGAGTGGGGGAGTGGGGCAGTGAGATAAGGAAGGAAATGCAGCCAGTGTCGGATGTGCTGACAGGCTGATTCCACTGAAGGCAACTAAGAAGACTGCTGTTTGCTGGAGACTGTAGAATATACTTCACAGTAGTCCTCTGGAGGGGGCCGGGCGGGGGGGGCGGGGAGGATCTGGGCTATTTATTTACCAATTCTTATGTCACACTCTGCGGGTTATTCCTGGAGGTCTTAACTCCCAGCCACTTCCCGCTGTAAGGTCTCTTTGATGTGCTTGGGGACTAACACAAACAGAATGTAGAGAGGTGACTCCTGCATGCCCAGAAAGAAATGGGAATGGATGTAAGTGGAGCGTTTGCGCATGCCATGTGATTCTATCAGACACCATGTCTTGGCTCTTTGTTCTTTCCATCTATACTCCTAGTGCTGTAGTCTGGGAAGGATGGGGCTGAGAAGTAAGTACCGATGAGGATTCTGGCTGTGTTGGCTTTACTCTGTTTGCCCTTCCAGGTCCACTCTCCATTTTCTCTGGCCTGCTGTTGTCCCTCAGGGGGAATGTCGTGTGCTGCCTTGGTGGGTTACCCTGCCCTCTGGCTTCTGGTCGCATTCATGCAGCTGGTGGCTGTTGCGGGAGATTGGAGGGGGAGGACCATGAGGTTGGCCTGTTCATTCCTCCAGGTCTCTTCTTGCCATTGGGCTGATGGCTGTCTCTATGGCCCTTCTGGAAGCCACGGTCCGTCAGATGGCCCTCTCCTATAGTTCCTCTACTTTCTCTGGGTCCCTATAGCTCTGTCCTCATACCCCTTCAGGCTTAGGGCACTTCACATTCCCTGGTTGTCTTCCCTCCACCCCACCCTCAAATAATCCCTTATTAAATGCCATCAGTTGTGTCCTGTGAGTGTTCCATCTGTTTCCAGCTAGGACCCTGACTGAGATACCATCTTTGAAGACTTTGCTCTCTAGACAGAATTGGATGAGATGAAACAGCCAGAGATGTTATGAAGATATAACATAATGAAGTGTAAATTGTACTTGAGCCCTAAGGACACTCAGCATGTAGGATGCATTAACAAAAGAAGGGGTACTTATTAAAGAAGACATTTTTGGAGGGGTGCCTTAGGTTGTAATTAATCATCTTTTTTTTTTTTGTCTGCTCTATGGGTAGCTCTGTTTGAGTAGTGAATTGAAAATTAGAAGTTCTACCTTATTATGACCATGTGTGCAGTTAATTATAATGTATTTGACTCTATAAGGTGGAATAATATGTAATTCACACAAACAGAAGGGTGAAATGGATCTATCCATCTGGAAATTTCAGAATTCTCTCTTGTATTCTAATTTGTATTCTAATTTTAGATAAGTACATCTTTCCCTCTTAATTCCTTATATTTCTTATCCCTCTAATGGGTTATAATCCATTTTTTGGAGAGTTTTTAAAAAACCTCATGTGAAAGGCATTTCAGGCTGCTTCGAATAAGGCACTATAATGGCAGAAAGCACTCACTCCGTACATATTTACATAGGGCCCCTTGTGATTTAGGCACTTTGCTAAGCACCACGGAGTTAATAATGAATAGTATTTGATCACCGCTTTCAAGGAAATCACAATGTAGTTGGAAAAATAGAAGTTCAACCAAATAATTATGATAACTATTTTAAGTATTATAGGCATATCAGAATATTGTGTGTACCTAAATGAGGGTGTAGTTGAGTCAGGCAGGAAAAGGCAGAGAGGTTGGTGAGTGTTGGATAATGCTTCATAGAGCAGGTGACATTGAGCTGGGTCTTAAAGGATGATAGTGGGCTTACCAGGGAGAGAAGGGGAGGAATGGTATGAAAAGAGGTGTGGAATTTCCTGGTGGGTTGGAGAATTAGTGATGCATAGGATTATTTGGCCAAGTGCTGGTGGCCTTTGGAGAGGTGCCTGGACTCGAGGCCAAGGGACAGAATAGTTATCTAATCCTTACCACTCATCACTTAAAATAATAGACAGCACATACGTTTTAAAAACATAAGGAATGAAGGCAAAACAAAACAAAAATAATGACTTTAAGAACCTTAACATATTGCTAGACCTCAAGGACCACATGTTCTAAATACGGAGCAATGCGTGTTTTTAATTTGCGAGTGTCTCAGAGTCAGGGGACAGACCCATTGATACCTTCTCTCAGTGTGTGCCTTTACTCAGATTTGTAGGCACTTACACCAAATTTATCACTATAGACTCTCCTTGCATCGCTTTAGAATTACCTGAAATATGGAAATATGATGGGTTATTTGGAAATATCGTGGATTACCTTTTCAATTACTAATGATTATATTACCATCTGTAGTCTACAGTCACCTGTTCAGTAGAACATATCTGACACCTTTATTTACCGTAAGAGATACTTGAACCTTATTCCTTCTAATTATTCTAGTCTCTAAAATTTTAGGAATAAGTAATCTTGATACCCTAAGGCAGGTAGTTGGTGAAGACTTACCAGTTCTACACAGTGAATTTCTGAGTGCTGCTTACTAAGTCAAACACAGATCAACAAGAATTCCTTTGCAGAGCATGAGCAAAATGGTGACTAAAATACATGGGTGTGAGGGTAGAAACCTTTGTGGATAGAAATCCTTTAAACTGGTTATGTTAAAGGTCATTTTATTGTCAAGAAATTGAGCTTCATGAATTACAAAGAGAGGAACAAAGTCCAGTGAAGTGTCAGGAATGCAGGTGGGAAGGTCCAGAATGAAGCTTGATCTCCCTGTCAGACAGGGGCTGTGTCTCTGCTTTTCTTTGTATGTCTGCTTTACTCTTTCTTACTCTTACTCGCTACCTTGCTGTATATCTGTTTTAGTTATCTCTTGCTTTGTAATAATTACGCCTGAACTTACTGGCTTCAAACAACAAACCACTGTTTGGTATCCCTCAGAAGTCTGGGCTGAATGGGCTCTCCTGAGCAGTTCTTCTGCTTTGTGTGGTATTGGCTGGGGCTGCAGTTATCCAAGGGCTCAGATGAACTGGAATCCTCAGGGTGACTCTCTCCCAGGTTAGGCAGAGGATGTTGGCTCTAGGATGGGAGTTCAGCCAGCATGCCAACTGGAGTACCTCAGTTCTCTTCTGTGTAGCGCCAGCCAGTGGGGCCTGGGCTTCCCACAGCATGGAGGCTGGCTTTGAGGAAGGAGCGTTACAAATGTGCAAAAGCAGAAATTGCTAGGGCCCTTAAGGCTAGGCCGCAGATATCCCAGCTGACTGCTCCCACTGCATTCTATTGGTCAAAGCAGTCATGGGGCCAGCTTCCCGGAGAGGGGAAATAGACTTGACCTGTAAATGGGGAGAGTGACAATTTACACTCAGGGTTTTTGTTTGTTTGTTTGTTTTTGTTTTTCACATAGTTCAACGTGACTAACATGTCCCTCCACTCTCACTATTCATGGAAACTTTTTAGTTCCATGTTCATCATCATTTGGCTGTAGTGTCATCTGTGTCTTAAGAACTCCCAAGTTCAAATGCTCTAAAGTTCACATGCTCCAAGAAAACATTCATATTGGTTGTTAGTGGTCCAGTCATCTGAGAGGGCCAATGGCCTTATGTTACTAAGTCTTTTCTTTGAGGGACTGGGGGTGGGGGGTGGGTTTTCACTAAGGAACTGTGGTCAGAGTAGGCAGTGGCAGGTGAGTAGAGGACATTTGGACACCAAGAATTATTTTATTTTATTTTTTAACGTTTATTCATTTTTGAGAAAAAGAGAGAGACAGAGCATGAGTGGGGGAGGGGCAGAGAGACAGGGAGACAGAATCTGAAGGAGGCTCTAGGCTGAGCTGTCAGCACAGAGCCTGACACAGGGCTCGAACTCACGAACAGTGAGATCATTACCTGAGCCAAAGTCAGATGCTTAACTTACTGAGCCACCTAGGCATCCCATTGGACACCGAGGATTTGAAGGAAGTCTTGGGGACTGCTCATTTCTCTGAGGCTAGAGATTTCTTTCCGTGTTCCACAAAGCTTTACTTGACCTACCTCTGCCTTCTAACTTCTTGAGCCATTCTCTCCCTGCTTTGCCCCCCCTCCACCTTTTTTCTTTTTTTTTGAAGTTATTCCAGTACACCACTCTCCCTCCTGCCCTGGTGTCCTTCCATGTCCCCGTGACAAGAAGTCTCTCTTCTTTCCTCCCATCTGTCATTTAACGTTTAGTTTACTCTTCAGATCTCAGCTCAAGTATCACTTCCTCAGGGGAGCGTGGAACCCTTTGGATTAAGTCTCATCCTCTGTTCCATCTCTGTTTCCTTCGTTGCATTAATTCTAGTTTGTGATTTTATGCCTGTGTGGCTACTTGATCACCATCTGCCTCCCACTGTAGATGCCAGAAGGTAAAGGAATGTGTCTGTCTTCCTCAGGGCCACAGTGGCTGCACATGGCTCACATTAGGTCCTGGCAAGTAATTTGTTGTTTGCATGCATTAAAAATGGGAGGTGGTTACCTTGAAGAAGTAAGGATTAAAAAGGGAGAGAATCTTTATCTTGATGAGAGAAGTTAAGAGTAGCCTGTTTTGGGGACTAAAAGGATGTAATTTCTCAGGGAGTCCCCCTGCAGTAGTGATTTATGAGTCAATGAAGCCCTGTCATTAAGAACATACTGGTGGAGGCTACATGGTAGTTTCTGAGATGCAGCAGGAATTCCTGCCCAGAAATAGACCCTACGTGTCTGATTACACGCCAGCTTCATTTTCTTTTTGCTTCTGCCACCATGTGGCCCTAGTTCTATACCCAGAGAGCTCAGTGATGGCCATATTTTGTGACTGGGACCAGAACTGCTCATTCCATTCCTATTTACTCTCCCATGAAGCCAGGATCTCGTTTGATTATAAGTCAGAGATCTGTGAGATTATCACTTGGGATATGATGTGCCTATGAGTGTAATCTCCACAAGATAACCCCAGCCGTAACTTCTCGTCCAGTTCTTCGGGGGCACAGTATCTAAGAACAAGTTAGTGGAATGATCAACATGGCAGAAGAAAAACAGAGAGAGTAAGAAATAACAGACACTTTTAGTCAAAGATTGTGTCCTTTGAATTCTAGGGCTTTTCAATTCCCCACATTCAGAGATTGAGATAAAGAGTAGGAGAATATTGTCTCAGCTAATTTATTTCACTCGAATAATTGAATTCAGTAAATACACATTGAACACTATGTATATGTATCAATAGAGGTGTGAAAACAGATACAAGTTGGTGTATGACCTTGAAGTTTACTCCTAGCCAGGAGATAGGGCATGTATCTGAGACATGAGGTCCTAATAAAAGGGTTGTGATAGGACCTGGATGGGGGATGGATTAGTTAGGGGCATTTTTATAGAGGGGGCAGAATTTGAGCTAGTGTCCACAGACGAGAAGATTTAAGAAAGGTTGCACAGAAAAGGGAGAGAGAGGGCATTATTGGCTGGGAAAGCGCACGTATGAAAGTTAAAAGTGCAAGAAGGAGAGGTGTCTGGGTGGCTCAGTTGGTTAAGTGTCTGACTTTGGCTCAGGTCATGATCTCGTGGTTTGTGAGTTCGAGCCCCACGTCAGGCTGTGTGCTGAGAACTCAGAGCCTGGAGCCTACTTCGGATTCTGTGTCTCCCTTTCTCTGCACCCCCCCTTCAAAAATATTTTTTTTTAAAAAGTGCAAGAATGGGGGCGCCTGGGTGGCGCAGTCAGTTAAGCGTCCGACTTCAGCCAGGTCACGATCTCGCGGTCCGTGAGTTCGAGCCCCGCGTCGGGCTCTGGGCTGATGGCTCGGAGCCTGGAGCCTGTTTCCGATTCTGTGTCTCCCTCTCTCTCTGCCCCTCCCCCGTTCATGCTCTGTCTCTCTCTGTCCCACAAATAAATAAAAACGTTGAAAAAAAAAATTTAAAAAAAAAATAAAAAAAAAAGTGCAAGAATGAGCAAGAATGTCTCTTCACACTCCAGAGGCAGTCGAATTCCTGTTGGTAGGGACCAGAGATCAGAGAACAGAGGAATATGGCAAGATCTATAGCCATTGGGTGAGACCCTTAGAGGCCAGGGTGCAGGGATTGAACCCTTGTAGTCAGGGTAAGTCACATCATAAAACCCGTACTTTCAGAATATTATTTTGACGACAGCCAGCAGGGTGGTTTTGGTGAGAGAGAGCTTGGAACCAGCAAGGCTACCTGCGAGATCGTAGGGGTTGGCACCCGAGGGCTGGCAATAGGAACTGAGAGGGAGGGAAGTGCACAAAATAGGGTCAGAGGAAGAACTGGTAGAGTTTCATATCTGGATTCACAGTGGGGAAGACAAAAGAGGGAAGAAACAAAGGGACGCCAACCCTGAATGAATGGAACCAAGACCACGGCTGGGAGTAGATGGTCATGCTGAGGTTGAGTGGACCAGAGGAATGCAGTGTCCTGGAAGCTGGGGCAGGTAACTGTGGGTCAGTTGAAAGATAAAGACTGGAGATAGCAATTAGTGCATCATCAGACCTGTTGGAGTAACACGCAGTGAACACAGATTTGGGCTTTGGGCATTTTAACTCAGAAAATATAAAACTTTACCTTCAAATACTGAAATCCAGTTCATCAGTAAATTGTTTGTTCTGAATTCAAAACATATCTCAATTATAATCCGATTCTGTTCCCTTCATCACTACTTCTGGTGCCATCATCATCCTCCTTCACCTGGATTGTGCCGTAGACTCCAAGCTGGTCTCCTTGCTTATGTCCTTGCCCACCTGCAGTCCATTCTCAAGACCGCAACCCAAGTAAGTGATCCTCTTAATAGAAGTCAGGTCCCGTTGCTCTGCTTCTAGCCTACAGTGGCTTCCTACGTCATTCGAAGCATAGGCTACAGCCCTTATAATGGCCTTCAAGGCCTGGCATGACCCCTTCCATCTTATCTGTGACATCATCCATTACTACTCTCCCTTATCCACTCCATGCTGGCCACCCTTGCCAGCTGCCGTTCCTCACACACCCCCAGACACATCTCCCTTAGGACCTCTGTGCTCTCCCTTTGCCTGGGAAGCTCTTCTCCGTATCTGTAGGTCTGTAGGACATGTTCCCTTACTTCCTTCAAATCTTTGCTGACTGGGCCCTTCCTTTACCCTCCTGTTTAATGGTAGGGTTTTAATGGTAGGGCCCTTCCTTTACCCTCCTGTTTAATGGGGACTCTGGTCCCCTTTCTCTACTTTTGCCTCTTTCCTCTGTAGGCTTCAGTATCTCCTGGTGTCCAGACTATGTACTTATTTGGGTATTGTTGGTCTACCCCAGAATGGAAGTTGCATGGGAATAGGGATTTCTGTCCATATTGTTCACTGTGGCGTTCTCAGTGCTTGGTACCCAGTAATCCTTTGTTAAATGAATGAACAAATTCTGCTAGCAGCTTCTGTTTTTGAATCTTGAGATTGGTTGTCAGTCACTTTTATCTCTATATCCAGGGATATCAATAAATGTTGACCAAGTGCATGGAACCAGAAATAGGAAATCTTAACGTTTTGCATTATCTAGTTTCAGAAATTTCCTCTGCTAGATGGGCTTTTTGAAAAGTGAAGGGGGGAGGGGTGTAGAAGAATAGTTTTGCTTCATTTAGCTGAGCTTCCACTTTAGGCTTCAGAAGTCACATGGCAGTTTGGCATTTCTTTCATTATTACTACAATTATTAATTGGATGCTATTTAAAAAGTTGGCCCTTAAATGCTCTGCTGATGTTTTAGGAGATTATGCTATACAGGGAGCAGAAATTGCTGGGGCTGACCGTACTCATGGCCAATTAAGGAACAGCATTGGCAAGAAGCTCAGGGTGGATTTGGTTGTGCCTTGTGGGAGTCCTGGTGGCAATGGTTCGTGGTCTCTGGGAAGCAGCTGCCTGACCTCCCTTCTGCAAAGGGGATCTGGATTTGGTTACCTGGTTGGTGCTTTTTATTAAAAAAAGAGAGAGAGTAAAAAAAAAAAAAAAACACCTTGAGTGGTTTAAAGTTAGGGGGCGGTTAAAGAGAGAAAGGGAAGAATAAAGTAACGAAATGACTATTTGGGAGCACTTACTTGAAAAGTGCCTCTGAAGTTCGCTTTTTGTTTTATTTGATATCACTTTCATCTCTTCCCAGGGGATGCAGATGTCTTTTGAAAGAATGCATGCAGAAAACCAGGGTGTAGGAGGCAGAAATGAATTCTTGAAAGTTTAACAGGCTTCCAAAGGACAGAGCTGCTCCAAGAAGCTGGGCTGTTAACACATCTTTAATGTTGAGATTTGGGAGAATCCACTAGGGTGTTCCTTATTGCCACCATTGATTCAGTTTATGACAGAACTAAATGGCCAGGTTCTTATTTATATTTTTAGGTGGGACTATTTAAGAGTTCAGACAGTAGGGAAAATAGCACAAAGGAACTTGATAAACAGCAACAGCAGATTATGACTTTGCCTAACTTGAGGGTTAAAACAATCCATGGAAAATTGCTTTGGATATTTCTAGCTTGTGACAATACTGTACATCCCTTGTTTTAAATATAGGGTCTATAAGGAGTCAAAAGAAAGTTCAAATGAAATGAAAGCCCAGAGAACAAGGCTGTATACACACACAGCCAAAAGATCATCCATGTGACATTCCCTAAGATTACTGAATGGTGTCAGTTTGCAGGATGTTTAAATCAATGGCAGAGCTATTTTCCAAGCTCTGCCTAAAAGTGCCAGAGGAATAGTGGGTATTTGGTCTGGAGTAGAAAGCCATGTGAGAAGAATCATGAGAGACAAGACTTCTTTATTGACTTCAAAGTTTCTTATCTGTGTCTGCATTAATTTCTGCCCCCATTGAAGAGGACAACTCATGGAGTAACAAAGCTCATGAACTTGGTGTCCAAGGTGAAAGTGAATGAGAAACAAAATATCTGGAGAGTTTTGTGATGGGAAGCAGGAAATCTGACCCAATGAAAGCTCTCTCCTGCATCTTCGTTTGCTACATCAGAGAAGTCACCTTCATTATATAGTGCAGTTCTTGGAATGAGTCCTTCACTTTCAACAAATGGGTTAATAAACTGTTTATCTTCAAAAAGTGAAAGTTACATCTTCAGATGTTCTGTGAGCAGGAAGAGAAAGGCACTACTGCATCCTACTTTTTTTTTTCTTCTGATTATTTATATTTTTGACAAATGCCTTCACTTCAAACAATGTGGGTCTGTATTAATTCTAGATTCATAATGATCAGTCTTAATCTAGCTGATGATGGTTATCAACGTTCTTTTTTACCTTCTTTCCTCAGCTATTGCCTAGTGTTTGTAATTATCTTTCCTTGATGTTGGGCAGAGGAGAGGATGAGAGAGGATACAGAAAAAATCAGCCTTTTGTATTCAGTGGCCCATCCTGCTTGTTCATTTCTCCACTCATGCATCCACACATGAGCCCATGCGATATTCATTGGCATTATATTGGGCTCTGGATCTAAGATGGAATAAGCTAGGATCTTTTCCATGAAGCAATCTAGATCCAGTGATAGGCATTTGTATATTATCACGTAAATTCTATTATGGTAGGGTCTTGCCATCTGTTCTTGGGTGTTGCGGCGAAATTTTCCAGGCAGAAGTGCTGTCTCCATTGATGCATGAAGGATGAATTGAAGTTAGCTGGATTAATTCTGTGTGTTTGGCCTTGGGTGTGGTGAAGAGATAAGGAGGAGTCTCTAGCAGAAGAAACTCCACCTTCTAGAGGTCACATTTTATGTGAGGGTTGTGTTTCTGAAGTCTTTGCAAATTCAGAACTCTCATAATTCAAGAATAATCCTGACAAAAGATGGTGGGTATTTCTGGTTATCAGCTAATGTGGCGCCACCCTGTGGCCACTCTGTAAACAGAGTTTAGCGTTCCCTAGGTCCAGCCAGCTTCGAAATGATAAATCTCCAAGAATGTTAATGTTTTGTGTGGATTTAACATTAATTCAAATTAACGAGAGACCATATGATTGCTATTATAGCATATTATTTCAAAGCTGCACAGTTCAAGTTCACATCAAATAACACCAAATTCTGGAGACTTGCAGAGCACTGGCTCATGGCCCATGTGATGAAATTGAAAGTAGTTCATGGATAGTATGTACACCTGAGAGTAGGGGTAAGAAAGAAAAGTGATAGAGGGGAGGAAGAGATTATCAAAGGCTTGTGAACCATGATAGGGGAGCCTCTGAAGAATGTTCAATGGCAGGTCAGCATTAGGCTTTTGTTAAAGTTTGAATCATGAGGAAGTTGATATTAGACTAAGGATATATGTGTTTCAGATATTTTTGGAACATTCCCCTCATTTTTCATTAGACTTTGGATATAAACAATAAAAGCTTTCATGATTTCGAAGTGCCTTTAGGTTCTTGTTTTGTTTATTGTTTTGTTTTTGAAGTGTTCGTTAACTGTCTTGGAAGAGACCTTAAAATATGTGGCCTAATAACTAGCAAGAAGGGTGGATAGAAGCTCAATCCAGATGTGGGATCTGAGACTGGGGTGGGGGGGGGGATTTTCTTAGCACATCACACTTGTGGTAAAATACGTTGGGGAAAACATGAATTAGACAAAGTTAAATACATTTATTTACTGTGGGACCACTTAGAGCCTTAAAGGCATTAATTGCATGTTATGAACCGCTAATATAAATTTTAGGTATGCAGTGTATCCCAGACTTGTTTCATCACTAAAGAACCTTTGATCTGGAAACAGTCATCCCATTCCATCTGATATCCAAAGAATGTGTATCAGTTATCTACTGCCACAATAATGCTGTGTAACAAGGAACTACAAAATATAAAACCTCAGTAGAACACAATAGTAAAAATGTATTTAGCTTACAAGTTGGGGGTTCAGCTAATCTCACATGTCTGTGGTCAGCTGTGGGTTGGGCATGTAGCTCCTCTGATATTAGCTGTCTTTGCTCCCATGTCTGGAGGCTCAGCTGGCTGTTGACTGATCTAGGATGGCTTTAGGGAGACTCAGATGACTCATCTCTGCTACATAGGTCTCTCATCATCAAGCACACTAGACCTAGCATGTTCTCCTGGCCATGGCAAAGGAGCAAGAATGAGAAATAGCCCAGTAGTATATGCACTTTTCAAGCATTTGCTTGTATGATGTTTGCTGATATCTTGTTGACCAGAACAGGTCACATGACCAGTCCCAGAGTGGGAGGGCACTACAAGGTTACATGGCAGAAGGTGTAGATACAGGAAGGGAGAATAATCACGCTCTTTTGGCAATCAGACTACCTGAGAACCCAACTTGAGAATTGCTGGGTGAGATCACTGTCAACTGAGAGCAAGGAATGAGGTCAGATTGTTTCTCAATGCCATGGCCACAGATTGTACTTTTAATTTTGATAAGCAGTCTCCCCAGCAGATGTCCGGGCCATGTCAAGTGAGAGTTCATCTGGTTCTGCACAGGACTTTTATTATCTTTCTGTGGAATCATTTCAGGGCTGAAAGGCTTGTGGACATTATTAGCTCCTTCTGGTTGCATCATGTTGGAAATGAGGAAACAGAGGCCCAGAGAGGTTAATTGACCAAACTAAATCCACACAGCTACCTAGAAGCAAAGCTGAGCCTTGAACCCAGATCCTCCCTCAAGCTATTTGGGTTTTAATTACGTCAAAGTAGCTTTTTTTATTGGGGGGGGGAGGGGCAAGGCAAAATAGGGTTGGAAGGGACCAACATTTCTTCACAATCTTTATGAACAAATAACATTTCTTCTGGAGGGACTAGAGCATAAATAATTTTTAAAATAGATGTTAGAGGTCTTCAGAGAGGCAAAGTGGATACTTAAACCCTGAGTGGTTGCTGACTATTGTGACTGGGGATCCATGTTTTTGGAGGAAAAGTTGGAGATGGAAGAAAAATTTGAAGTGGGAAGGGGCCCTCGATTGGATAAGTCATTTCACTTATCAGAGCCTGTTTCCCACCTGTGAACATGAGAAAAGAAGAGCAAAATATGGAATGCTTCACAAGTTTGCACAGGGTCCATGCTAATCTTTGTATCACTCCTGTGTTACTGTCTGTGCTGCGGAAGAGTCTTGGAGATTCCTGGTAATGTGTTTTCATTTTAGGAGTTTTTCTCTCTTCCGCCTCCCTCCCTCCCCCCAAGAATTTCTGCTGCATCAGACAGAAGTCAGCAGAGGACTTCTGAGAAGAGAGGAAAGAATTTGTGTTCTGGCTCCTACTTTGTCAGACAGCAGATAAAATCGTGAAGGCATATCTAGCCTTCCAGAATAGAGCTACATTAACACCTAATTTAGCTCACAGTGGCGGGGAACAATTCATTCTACGTAAGTAAAATCTTGATCATGAAATTCTACCCATTTAAGCATTGTCCAGTAAACTTGCTATTTTTATGATGGAAATGCTTTCAGAATGTTGGCATCTATTCCCCAGATTTACTGAACAGAATCACTGAAACTTCTCAGCATCATTTTTTTCAGACTACAGTGATTGAACTGTGCAGTAATTAAGCAGTGCGCCTTGTAAAGGGCCGTGTAAGTGAGTCATTATTGCTGTTATTGTTTGCTTGGGGGCTGCTGAGGATGTAGGTCGTGGGCCTGCCATGAAAGTAGGTTTTGACAGATCTGCTTTGTATTTTATTTTCAGAGTGTTTCTCTATACTACCTCATTGCCAGTTGATGTTTAGGCTGTATTTTCGGGCTGCTCAAACACAAGAGTTGTTCTTAGATCTACTCCTTGACCATCTCCTGTTCTCCATGCTACAGGGCACCATGTTTCCCGAGCTCCCTGGCTGCCTGGTGTGCAAGGGGAGACAGAAGGGTATCTCTCCTTGTTTCTCTCTGTTTATTTGGTATCTCTAGGAACAGCTGTGTGTCTCTTGCCCAGCATCTGCCCCCACCAGACTGCCCTCTGGCTCTTCCACAGTAACCTATGCTGCTGTTCTAGTCTTGGCCAGTTGGGCCCAGTCTCCTGGCTTTCAAAACCCCACTTCCTTCCCTTATCCCTCCGGCCTACACAAGCTAGCAGCATCCCATGGTTGTTGATGTCCAGGCTGCCTCTCTGTTCCCTCTGTGGCCTGTCAGCCATTCTGTCACTCTGAAACCCATCCCTTGGTTTGAAAAATGTAAAGTAGCTTGTGTTACTTGGTTGTCTTTGAGAAGTTCATGGAGGTTGTTTTCTGTCACAACTCTCTCATTCTAAATCACTTATTGAGGTCTACTGTGAGGACAAAGAAATACAGACTCCAGCGACCAGTAGAGCAGAATGATTTATAGCCTGGGCTCATGGCATCAGAATGCTTGGGTTCAAATACCAAGGCTGTGTAACTCTGGGCAAGTTTCTCAACCTCTCTGAGACTCACTTTTTTTTCATCTGAAGAATGAAAGTAATTAAAGTCCCTGTGCCGGGGCACCTGGCTGGCTCTGTCAGCAGACCATGCAACTCTTGATCTTAGAGTCGTGAGTTCAAGCCCTACGTTGGGCATGGAGCCTGCCTAAAAAAGAGAAAGAGAAAAAATAAAGTCCTTATGCTTTCTCCTTAGATCAACACCTAAGAAGGAGAAAGGAAGGATCTGGGACTGGGGAAGAGGGAGAAGTTGAGTTGCAAGGCCATCTCAACAGAAGCCTTAGACCCCAGAGTAGCTCAGAGTAGTGCTTGAGCTTGGATGGAACAGCTTTCTTCAGCTGAGGGCTGTTGTCTGTGTTGTGCCTGCAGGATTGGCAGCAGCGGGGAAATCAGCTCTTTAGTCCTAAAGTACGGATCTTGTTATCACATTGCAGTGTCTATGGCACATCTCCGGGTGTGTAATTGTGAAAGAGAAATAATTAATCCACAATGAGTGTATTGCCCGGTGCCCAGGGCGTGGTGAACGCTCAATCTTATCATTATTAATAAGTTAAATATAGCCAGTAAATGGACTTTACGATGTCTAGTTTAGTTATTCAGAGTTTTTAGTGACTTCCTTGCTGTGACTCTATCCTAGAGGGTCCCAACGAGCTAGGTAAGTGGTCTGTGGATAATAGTGTTCTATGGCTTCTACATACACACAGTTACCACCATTAGACTTTTATATTAATGGTGGTAAGATTTTAAACCATGGCTTATGTGTAGGTCCTTAAATCTTTTTCTTTTCTTTCTTTCTTTCTTTCTTTCTTTCTTTCTTTCTTTCTTTCTTTCTTTCTTTGCTACTGTCACATACTTTTATTTTTTTAATTTAAATCCAAGTTAGTTAACATATAGTTTAATAATAATTTCAGGAGTAGAATTTAGTGATTTGCCACCTACATACAATACCCAGTGCTCATCCCAACACGTTTCCTCCTTAATACTCCTGACCCCTTTAGCCCTTCCCTACTAACACCCACCAGCAACCCTCATTTTGTTCTCTGTATTTAAGAGTCTTTTATGATTTGTCTCCCTCTCTGTTATTATATTATTTTTGCGTCCATTATGTTCATCTGTGTTGTATCTTAAATTCCACATGTGAGTGAAATAACATGGTATTTGTCTTTTTCTGACTTATTTCACTTAGCATAATACACTCTAGTTCCAGCCACGTTATTGTAAACAGCAAGACTTCATTCTTTTTTTTATCGCTGAGTAATATTCTAATATATATATATATATATATATATATATATATATATATATACACACACACACACACACACACACACATACACACACACACCATATCTTCTTTATCCATTCATCAGTTGGTGGATATTTGGGCTCTTTCCATACTTTGCCTGTTGTCAGTAGTGCTGCTATAAACATTGGGGTTCATGTGCCTCTTCGAATCAGCACTCCTGTATCCTCTGGATAAATACCTAGTAGTGCAATTTCTGGGTCGTAGGGTAATTCTATTTTTAATTTTTTTTATATATGAAATTTGTTGTAAAATTGGTTTCCATACAACACCCAGTGCTCATCCCAGCAGGTGCCCTCCTCAATGCCCATCACCCACCTTTCCCTCCCTCCCACCCCCCATCAACCCTCAGTTTATTCTCAGTTTTTAAGAGTCTCTTATGGTTTGGCTCCCTCCCTCTCTAACTTTTTTTTTTTCCCCTTTCGCTCCCCATGGTCTTCTGCTAAGTTTCTCAGGATCCACATAAGAGTGAAAACATATGGTATCTGTCTTTCTCTGTATGACTTATTTCACTTAGCATAACATTCTCCAGTTCCATCCATGTTACTACAAAAGGCCATATTTCATTCTTTCTCATTGCCAAGTAGTATTCCATTGTGTATATAAACCACAGTTTCTTTATCCATTCATCAGTTGATGGACATTTAGGCTCTTTCCATAATTTGGCTATTGTTGAAAGTGCTGCTAGAAACATTGGGGTACAAGTGCCCCTATGCATCAGCACTCCTGCATCCCTTGGGTAAATTCTAGGCAGTGCTATTGCTGGGTCATAGGGTAGATCTACTTTAAATTTTTTGAGGAAACTTTATACCATTTTCTAGGGTGGCTGTACCAGTTTGCATTCCCACCAGCAATGCAAAAGGGTTTCTCTTTCTCCACATCCTCGCCAACATCTGTTATTGCCTGAGTTGTTAATTTTAGCCATGCTGACAGGTGAAGGTGATATCTCATTGTGGTTTTGATTTGTATTTCCCTGATGATGAGTGATGTTGAGCATTTTTTCATGTGCCTGTTAACCATCAGGATGTCTTCTTTGGAAAAGTGTCTTTTTATGTCTTTTGCCCATTTCTTCACTGGATTATTTATTTTTGGGTTTTGAGTTTGATAAGTTCTTTCTAGATTTTGGATACTAACCCTCTATCTGATATGTCATTTGCAAATATCTTCTTCCATTCCATCAGTTGCCTTTTAGTTTTGCTGATTGTTTCCTTCACTGTGCAGAAGCTTTTTATCTTGATGAGATCCCAATAGTTCATTTTTGCTTTTGTTTCCCTTGCCTCCAGAGACATGTCAAGTAAGAAGTTGCTGCAGCTGAGGTCAAATAAGTTGTTGCCTATTTTCTCCTCTAGGATTTTGATGGCTTCCTGTCTTAAGTTTAGGTCTTTCATCCATTTTGAGTTTATTTTTGTGGATGGTGTAAGAAAGTGGTCCAGGTTCATTTTTCTGCATGTCACTGTCCAGTTTTCCCAACACCATTTGCTGAAGACACTGTCTTTTTTCCATTGGGTATTCTTCTCTGCTTTGTCAAAGATTAGTCGGCCATATGTTTGTGGGTCCATTTCTGGGTTCTCTATTCTGTTCCATTGATCTGAGTGTCTGTTTTTGTGCCAGTACCATACTGTCTTGATGATTACAGCTTTGTAATGCATCTTGAAGTCCCAGATTGTGATGCCTCCAGCTTTGGTTTTCTTTTTCAGAATTGCTTTGGTTATTCGGGGTCTTTTCTGGTTCCATGCAAATTTTAGGATTGTTTGTTCTAGCTCTGTGAAGAATGCTGGTGTTCTTTTAATAGGGATTGCATTGAATATGTAGATTGCTTTGGGTAGCATTAACATTTTAACAATATTTGTTCTTCCAATCCATAAGCATGGAATGTTTTCCCATTTTTTTGTGTCTTCTTCAATTTCTTTCATAAGCTTTCTATAGTTTTCAGTGTATAGATTTTTCACCTCTTTGGTCAGCTTTATTCCTTGGTTTTTATGGTTTTTAGTGCAATTGTAAATGGGATTTATTCCTTGATTTCTCTTCCCGTTGTTTCATTATTCATATATAGAAATGCAACCGATTTCTGTACATTGATTTTATATCCTGCGACTTTGCTGAATTCGTGGATCAGTTCTAGCAGATTTTTGGTGGAGTCTTTTGGGTTTTCCACATAGAATATCATGTCATCTGTGAAGAGTAAATGTTTGACTTCCTCGTTGCCAATTTGGATGCCTTTTATTTGTTTGTGTTGTCTGGTTGCTGAGGCTAGGACTTCCAATACCATGTTGAATAACAGTGGTGAGAGTGGACATCACTGTCGTGTTCCTGACCTTAGGGCAAAAGCTCTCTGTTTTTCCCCATTGAGGATGATATTAGCTGTGGGTCTTTTGTATATGGCCTTTATGATCTTGAGGTATGATCTTTCTATCCCAACTTTGTTGAGTGTTTTTATCAAGAAAGGATGCTGTATTTTGTCAAATGCTTTCTCTGCATCTATTGAGAGGATCATGTGGTTCTTATCCTTTCTTTTATTAATGTGGGTCTTTACCCACATTAATAAAATTCCCCAAGGTAATCAAGGAATTTACATCAAATTTGATAAGAAAGAATACAGCTTTAATTTTTGGAGCACTCATTAGGTAGCCACTGTGCTAAGCATGTATTACCTCATCATTACTGGACGACTCTCTAGGGTCCACAGATTCCTACTTTCTGTGGAGGACCTGAGGTCAGTGAGGTTAAGTCATCTGCCCTAGGTTACCCAGCCACAAAGTGGCAGCTAAGTTCCCTCTTGGGGCTGCAGCCTCAGACTCCTGCAAACCGACGCTTTTAACTAAACATTTCAACAATTTAAACAGCAGTAGGGGAAACCTACTCTTCTGAAAATAACTCTAGCAAAGTGTAGGTGTTGTTTTGGTAGAAACATTTCAGCTGCTGCCATAAAAATCTTCTCCCAAATGGCTTTGTGAGAGCAAAGCTGTGCAGCCTCTGCTTGTGTTTATGATGTGAGCCTTATGGCTCAGCCACAACACAAATGATTTGTTTTCCTGGCCTTGTTGGCGAAGCAATTTGATTTCTGGATTTCCCCGAGGAAGAAGCCTACACAAATAAATTTCTTTATAATTGCATGTTTAAAGAGGGGCCATGAGGAACAGTTAAGATGGGGAGCCAGATATGTTTTCATTTGCTAAGTGATACAGTAAGGGAGGTACCTGTGCATGGATGGAATTCATCTGGTAGTTTCACTTCCCGATATTTGACTCTCTGCTCTTTATTAGGAAATGATCAGATAATCAACTAAAGCCCCACAAGCAAAATGGGTGTTTAGGTAAGTGGGTGTTCATCATTGTTGGGGAATAGCAAAGTAGGTTGCTTGCTTGCTTGCTTTCTTTCTTTCTTTCTTAAATTCAAATCCAAGTTAGTTCATATATACTGTAGGTTGCTGTTTCTTTTTATGTAAAATAAAGCAATGCCTCCTTTTCTTTGTAAAAGATAATTTTTCAAAATAGGGTTGATGGTGTCGAGAAGTCTGGAAAGATATAAGATAAGGGATTCCTAAAAGTGTGTTCTGTGGAGCCCTATTTGATGTCGCAGTTAGGATTCATTTTGACTGTTTATAACAGGAAATGTAAAATAGCAATGACTTAAGATGGAAAGTTCACAGCACACAAATTCAGTTAGACACGCTAACGTGTCCTGCAGTGATCAGGAGCCCAGATTCCTACCTTTGTGTCCTACCATTCTAGCCATGTGGCTCCCTTTTCAGGGTCCCTCGGGGCCAGGTTAGTTCAGGCCCTCGTGTCCGCAGCCCAGATGTGCAGCAAAAGGGAAGTAGTGAGAAGAAAGGAGCCTTCTCAGTTGAGAGGCAGCCCCCTCAAATTCTGCAGCCTTCCTGGAAGTTCCTTATGGCACTTTCATTTGTGCTTTGTTGGCCAGCATTCATGTACATAGTCACACCTACCTGCAAGACAGCCTGAAAATGTAGTCTTTCGTTGAGCACACTTGAGGTTGTCTTACTGACGGAGAAGAGAATGGATATGGAGTAATCATTAGCAGTTGTGCCACATTTGGGATGGTAATAGTAATGCCTTGGCCAGAACTTTTGACATGTTGGAGTTACACACAAACAGGTGAATTTTGTTGGCGTGGTGTCCGAATAAGCCACGGGGTCTTCAGTGGGCTGATGTTCATCAGAATATAGACTTCCTGAATGTGCTTCATTCTGGCCCCCTTTACTAGAGGAAATAATGTCAAATAAGCACACTTACTTCATGTCATTCAACAAATATTGATCAACTACTATGTGCCATGTATTGTGCCAGATCTTAGCAGCATGTGGGAACTAGAACGACATTTCACGCATATATTTGATTACCCAGCTGGGGGTAAGACTTTTGTGTAGGTGGGTCTGTGACATCACTTGTTGCACTTTGGGACAATGGTATTGCTCCGTTTCCTGTGAAACTATCAGGGAGTAAGACACATGACACAAATAGGCTATAGCTCAGTCATGCCCACTTACTCTTCCTCACTTTTGTCAAGACTAATAAAAACCCTATGGACAAGCAGTCACACGTAAGGAGAGAGTGGTTTGAGCCAGCCAATAGCAAACATAATAACTGGTGACTGTATATTGGTTGATTCCCCTTATCTTAGTCTGTAAAAGTGTTCTATTCATATGTACTGTGGAATGTCAGAATAAATTATCAACACTTTAAAACATAATGACAGTCATTAGAAAGAAGTTTCTATATGTGTTTTCAGTGCCCCTTCAGTCATCTGCTGTAGGTGCTTTTGCTTTTAATCTTCAGTGTGCTTCAGGTGGGGCAAAGGGTAGAAATGATGCTATTTCTTGGCTGATAGACTCTGAAACATTGCCCTTGTTACGGCCCTCTGAAATCAGTCTCCTTATCCTAAAACGGGCATGTGGTGATACCCATGTCAGTGCGTTGAAGAAGTCATGTAAAGGCCACATATGACTATGACTCATAACATCTAACATTGACATGGCACTAGCCCTGAGTACAGTTTTCAACAAACCTATGAGGTAGGGCACTGTTAATCCCATTCGTAAATGATGTAACTAAGGGACAAAAAGGTTAAGTAACATGCCAAGGTTTCACAGACCCGAGGTTTTGCACACACATACCTGGCCCCATGGTCCTGTTTGAAGAACTGCCTCAGAGGTGTGAGTGTGTAGTCATTTAAAAAACGAGAGAAGTAAAGGTCTAATTTGACAGAATTGAGAGGGATGGGAACAATGACTTAGATTTTAAAAATTAGCTTTGGACTCTTCATACAGAGCCTGCCCTGGAAATTTACATAGCTATTTCTTGCAGGTACATTTGACATTCAGAAGCAATCAGATTGTATTATCTGTTCTTGGAGGGATTACTGGCTCTGTGCATCTTGAAGGTTACATTTGCAATCATCATTAATTTCATTGTTAACCATTTTCCTTCACATTAGATACAGGGTCATTTCTTCTTCTTTTCTAGTTGGGTTCCAGCAGAGATGATAATTTGTGGGATTCAATGGGACAATTAAAGTTTATTGTTCAGGAAGCCACATTAGGCACAGACAGTGAACTCGCCTTTAGGAGCTTGGCCGAACCCTGTGGATAGCTAAACCAGTATCACGGAGCAGTATTGTCTGTCCTTCCTCATTTTATTCCAAAATGCCCATTAAACTGGAGTGGGGTGAAGAATAGGAAGTGGCTTCCCGACTACATTCTGTGATTCACTCAAGGGAGTCACACTAAGCTACATGAACATAGGGAGGAAATTCCCCTGGAGCCCAGGTGAGGGAAAATCATATGAAGAAAAAGATAAATAAGGGAGGCTCATTTGCTTTTATATTTGTCTTCATCCATTTGGGTGATAACAAAATACCACAGACTTATGGCATGTTTATAAATGTGGCTTATAAACAACAGACACGTACTTCTCACAGTTCTGGAGGCTGAGAGTCTGAGATCAGGGTGCCTGCTTTGTGGGGTGAAGGCCCTCTTCTGGATCGCATACATCTGCTTGTGTCCTCTCATGGTAGAAGGGTCTAGGGAGCTCTCTGGAACCTCTTTTATAAGGCACTAATCCCATCCATTAAGGCTCCAGCCTCCTGAGCCAGGCACCTCCCAAAGGTTCCACCTCCTAATCCCATCATTTTTGGGGGTTAGGATTTTATGAGTATTGGGGGACACAAACATTCAGACCATAGCAATATTCAAGAAGATTTTTTATTTAAAAATTTTTAAATGTTTTTTAAAATTTATTTTTGAGAGAGAGAGAGAGAGCAGGAAAGTGGCAGAGAGAGAGAGGGAGACACAGAATCTGAAGCAGGCTCCAGGCTCTGAGCTGCCAGCACAGAGACTGACATGGGGCTTGAACTCATGAGCAACAAGATCATGACTTGAGCCGAAGTCAGATGCTTAACTGACTGAGCTACCCAGGTGCCCCTCAAGCAGATTTTTTAAAAGCCATTGTGTGTAAGTGGCTCTGATTTAAGCAAAAAGTCATTTACTGGAGCCATATCAAGAAAACAGCCATTTTGGGGATGCTACATGGATCGGGCAGAATGTTAAAATGTTGGAGGAGCCATATGCCTGGTTGTAAATACATTTTGGTTGGTGTCATATGGAAAAGGAATGGCATCCTCATTTTAAACTCTTAGTAATTAAAATATTGGGATCTTTTAAGTAGAGAGGGAAGGAATATATAATGGAATTCAAGATGGTGCACTTGACTTTCTGGCTTCCAGAGGATCACATGGGTTTAAAACACTTTTCAATTGGCTACATTTTTAAATAAACCACACAAAACAGAAGGAGCATTTCTTTTTCCCTATACAGGAGCCCATGAAGAAATCTTTTTACCTTATAATTCACAGGCCAGAGGATCAAGTTTGAATATATCATTATTTATATCATTAATCCCTATACTATGGTATTTCCCAAGTATCAGTCATTTATGCTTTGTACCATGAATATATTCCACCTGTATTATTTAATGCTTTTCACCTTTTTGGTCACAAATAAATGTACTTAAAAAGAAAACATTAAATCACTACCTTTTTTTTTTTTTTTACATTCATTTATTTTTGATAGAGTGAGACAGAGTGTGAGCAGGGGAGGGGCAGAGAGAGGGAGACACAGAATCTGAAGCAGGCTCCAGGCTTTGAGCTGTCAGCACAGAGCCTGACATGGGGCTCAAACCCACAAACCGTGAGATCATGACCTGAGCTGAAGTCAGACACAACCAACTGAGCCACCCAGGAGCCCCTAAATCACTACCTTAAATGGAAAACTCTAGGTGCCAGAAATAGTAGAGACATCCAATAAAAGGTAAAAAATGAAAACCAAATAGTGTCATTCAATCCTAAGTAGATGCCAGTGTTTGCCCCAAACCCCTGAGTCAAAGTCCTGCCCTTGCTTTATTGAGAGAGACAGTGAGAGACAGAGAGAGACAGAGAAAGAGAGAGAGAGAGAGAGAGAGAGAGAGAAGGGGAGGGGAGGGGAGAGAAGGGAGGGGAAGGCAAGGCAAGGCAGAGGCAGAGGCAGAGGCAGAGGCGAGGGGAGGGGAGGGAAGGGAAGAGAAGGGAAGGAGAGATAGTCACTTTTCCTGCTGGGAGATTCTGTGTTATTTTAGGTTCAATCCTTATACTACCTCAAATCATCCTGCAGTTTACCCGTGGCAGTGGCTCCTACAGCCTGGGAATCTCTTGTCTAAAATATGAAGATGTTGTGCTGCCTTCAGAATTATCTTGGGGAAAGTGAAGCAGAGGAATGTTGAAATGAATTCAGGCTTGTATTAGTTCAGCCAATCCAAGTAAAGCTATTGTCTGAATTATTAACCCTAAAGTATTCATCTGGTCCTTAGAAAACCTTTCAGATTGCTCTGTGGAAAGGACCATGGGTAATTTTTACCTAAGTTGTTATCTTTAGAGGAAGGTGTGGTTATCCCTGGACTTTAAAACAGACTACTTAGAAAATGGCCCTAAACGAGCCTTGCTTCATCCTTGACACATACCCGTTGGTTTGAAATATCAGACAGCTTTGGACCTCTTTCAAACACCCGTCAGAGGATCATTGGGACTAATATCCCTTTCTCGGTTACCAAGATGACATTTCCTTATATATGCACTCTCCATGATTAATATAGGATTATTATATTTTTTATTCTGTTGGGAAAAGTAAAAGGTATCTTTTCTTCTCCCAGTTTAACATAAATGAGGAGACTTAGTGTGTTTTCATATAACGAAAAGGGATCTTCCAATTCACAGACATAATTAGAGTTATCAATGTGAACAATAAATTAATCTGCATCAGAAGGTTTTGCTGATTATCTGATCGCATAATTTCCACATATTCTGATTATGTTTTTCTGATGTTCTTTACATTATATGAATTCTTAATCAAGATGATTCTATTAGCAGTGTCTCTTCTGTGTACAATGAGTCTTGTAAGAGAGCTCAGCTTGATGAAAGTTTTAATAGACTTGAATATGGGGGGAAAAAACTGGCTTCCTCTTTTTTAAAATATTATAGTTAAATGTTAAAATTAAGCATTATGGCTGCAAATAGGCATCAAGATCCTAAACGTGGCTTGTGTGGCTGGAGAAATGTCACCACTGTTTGCTGTTCAGTGTGCTGGTGAACTTCAGAAAACTTCTGGTAAGATTTTAGCCTGGTTAGGTGCTCACGGTCAGGCAGAAGTCGGGGCAGATTGTGGGAACCGCTGTTCACACTAACGTTACTGTGGGGTCTGGGTCTCCGAGGGGCTGCCATGCCATTCCAGCCAGGACTGTGTTGTGGGCAGGATCGGCCACTATTTGGTGGCTTAGAGGAAACCACCTTTATTTGCAGATTTCATCGTGTGGTGCCCTGATGCATTTCATTAGTAGATTGTGGCCAGGGCTGATCACTAACAGTTTTGTCGTGGCTTATTTAGATGCAGTCTGTAGTTGTCCTACTCTGTCCCGGGCTCTGTTTTGGAAACCAGATCTAGCTTTAGAAGTGTGGCCTGGTTTTAGGAATAAGATTAGTGAAGGTCAGGATAGTTAGATCCTCAAGGGTGTGGGTCATGTCTGTTTACACATCAGGATACACTTGGCAGGCACTCAGTAAGTAATATGGCAGATCAATGAGGGAACGGAGTTAAACTGGGCAACTGATATTTTTGGCATCATATCATTGTTGCTTAGTGACAGGAAACCACAACAAGATGGGGGGAGGGCAGCAAATGTGTGTGTGTGTGTGTGTGCGTGCGCACATGCACGTGTGTGTTTTATACCTTAAGTAATAGAATCAATTCCAGTTTTTGGAACTGGAAGAGAATACAGAGAGTTATCTTGGAGTGAGTGACTGGTTTCTCACAATAAGTTTCCCTGACTGAAAAAGATAGTTACAGTCTCTTGAGAGACAGAAAAAAAGATGTCCAGGACTTCTGTTCCTTTCCTTTTTGTGTCAGGCAAGAAAAAAGAGCCTGTGAGACTTAGAATAAAGGGAAGCCATGTGGAAAACAGATAGTTTTCTTCCAGACTTCAGTCTCGAGGATTAGTAGAACATACTAGGAAATAAGGTTCTTTCTCTTGGGAAATTACTAATGCTGGCAGCTTGAAATAGCATGAAAAAGACTTTTAGTAGCAGCAGGTCTTCAGATAGTTTGCTAGAGAGTCAAAGGACCCAAGTTGAGTGAAAGCAGAAAGAAAGCCAGAATTATATTAGAAAGTGATTAAAACAGTGCAGTTCGGAACAGAAAGGCAGCCGACACGTTCTTAGCACCTACTATGTGTCAGGCCGTGGGATATGCATATAAATAGTAAGCACTTTTGAGACAACTGTTATTTGAGATGTCTTATATTTTATAGATACCATTATCCCCATTTTACAAATAAGGAAATTGAAGTTTATAAGGAGTCTGTAATTAATCCAAAACCACTCTAAGAGCTCGTATGTGCAGTGCATCTAGAGTTTGAACCCAGGCCTGATTTCCCCAGGTTAAGCAGTCTCTTGCCTTTCTTATAATTGTATTCTATATTTAGCAATTATCCCGAGTGGTTCATAGCTTTTACCATTTTTAAGGAAAGAGTTCTATTTTTATAGGGAAGGTAACGTTGGATTGTGGATTCAGTGTTTTGCATTTTAGCTAAGCTGTACCCGGGTGTGTCTGTGTGTTTTCATGGAGATGGGGAGTGCTGGGGCAGGGGGATATCCAGGTGGTCCAAATCCTTAATATTTGAAGTGTGGTTCCCAGACTAGCTTCATTGGCATCACCTGGGAGTTGGCTAGAACCGTAGAGTTCGGGCTCCACTGCAAACTTCCTGAATGACTGCATTTTTAACAGAATCCCTAGGTACTGTGTGTGCAGGTGAAAGTTTCAGAAACTCTGGCCCCAACCACTGTACTTTTGAGGCAGCTGTCTGAGTGGTTGGCATGCTGTGAAAAAGCAGTAATATTAGTGATGGTAATAATTTATTATCCCAGTTTGTTGAGTGCCTCCTATATAGCAGATGATATGCTGAGTGTTTGTCGTAGATTTTCTTATTTTAAAATTTTCAGTGACCCTGTGAGGTGGGTATTTCTGTTCCTATTTTAGAGACGAGAAAGCAGAGCTGTAGAGAGGTTAATAAGTAACTTGGACAAAATCAGAGAGCTCCGATGTGAACCCAGGTGTATCCGATTCCAAGCTGATACCCTTAACCACCATTTGATGCTGTCCAGCTTACCTTAAAAGCCAGGCTCTGTTGGTTACCAACATCGAGACGGTGATGGTAGGGAGGTCTGGCTTGTGGCGTAGAGCAGTGCCAGTTCACAACCTCTGTTCTGAGAAGTGAATCGTGTTTTATTGACTCTAAAGAGTGAGACAAAAATGAAGTTCTCTGTCTTGAATAATATCTGGCAGTGTTTCTGCTATGCTTTGTATATTTTTTTCTTGGAGCAGGATAAAATATATAAACAAAAGAACTTAGGAAGCATTTTTGTTTGTGGATTCCATTCTAACTTTAAACATAACTATTTCAATTTTTACTGATAATTAGCTATGATTTAGTGATACTGATAATATTGAAAGAGGACATTTATAGGGATAACCAGTGATGCCATGAAAGACATTGATTGCAGCTAACAAAGAGGGGAACATTGGTGAGTATATAAGTTCATATGATCTTTTTTAAAAAAATTGTTTTAATATTTATCTTTGAGAGAGAGAGGGCAGGAGTAGGGGAGGAACAGAGAGAGAGCGCGCGCAGGAGTAGGGGAGGGACAGATAGAGAGAGAGAGAGAGAGAGAGAGAGAAAGAGAATTTGAAGCAGGCTCCAGACTCCAGGCTGTCAGCACTGAGCCTGACGCGGGGCTTAAACCCATGAACCGTGAGATCATGACCTGAGCCAAAGTTAGACGCTTAACCGACTGAGCCACCCAGGTGCCCCAAAGTTCATATCTTTAATTTTAGTTTATTTCTTCAAAGACTGTTTTTTTCTTGCTTTTGTCCTTTCTTTCATGATTCAGTAGGTGGTTGGTCTAGGCAGACAGAGTTGGCAGTGTTTGTTAGCATGTCCTTACCATGCTTTAAAATAATCCTCTCTGCTAAGTTATCTTTTGTTCCCTAGAACAATGTGTTGACTTTACCTTGAGTATACAGAGTCCTTGGCTTTCCATTCCATCTTTACGGAGGTTGAAAGGATCAAGGGTGCTATTATATAATTGGTTTTTTTTAATTGTTTTACTTTTTAATCAATAGACTTTTGGGGGGGAAAGGAGGTAGAAGTGTGATGTGTGTGTGTGTGTGTGTGTGTGTGTTGGGATTTTGGGGAGAGGGAGGAGAAAGGAAAGAGGCAGATCTGCCTGAACCTAAAAGTTTTCTTCTTCGTTATGTCCCAGGATATGAACATGCTGATACTTCCTTAAAGTCCTTAGTACTGAGAGTCAAAAAATAGGCTTAATGTACAGTTTAGAGCTACTACGGGGAAAGATGCTGTATAATATATACTAAAGGGAATTGGTAAAGAGTGCTGTTTACCCTGGAAACACAGCCTTCATTCATGTTCACTGGTTTTATGGTATTCCAGTAACACTGCTCTGTCTTGTTGAGGCTGCTTACCTGGCCGTGTCAAATAGGTAAAGCTGTCTCTCTATCAACTCATTAAGAAAAGCCAAAATAGAAGTCTTGTTCTCATTAAACATTCTTACGTTCTTCCTTTCCACACAGTTCTAAAAAAAACCTGTTTTTTAAATTCCCAGGCATTTCTGGTGGTGTGCTAGTTAACACTTAACACCTGGCTCTGGGGAGGGGGCAGGAAACTTGGTTCGCACTGTCTGCAGACTGCCATGGTGAGGTGCACCCACCAGCACTGGACGTGGGAAGAGAGGCCCACCCTTGTTTTTTGCTGGCAGTGTAGCCTAGCTCAGCACACCGCTGATTTTGACACTGAGAGATTTGAAAGGGAAGAGGCGGTTAGAGGGAGGCAGTGGCGAGGCAGGAAAACTAAAGAATGGAGAAAGCAATTAGAAACTTCAAGCAAGTTGGGAGGTGGGGGTTTCTGGTTCAAGGGAATTTGGGTGAACGTGTCCATTCTTTTCCCTGGAACTGCAAAGATGAAAACCTTCACGGAAAAGTGGAGAGGGGGTAATCTTCACTGAGAGAAGGAAATGGCTAACCCCTAATTGTTCACACTCTAAAGCATGTCTGCCGAATTTGGTGATGTTTGGAGCAACTCCAAGGAAGGTCCAAGCACAGCTCCCCTAGTGCCCCGACTGGCGGGGGCTCTGCAAAGCTGAGGCAGAAAGCCCTTACTTGGAACAGAGAGCTTGAAGGCACAGGTGGGTCTCCCCAGAAGCAGGGCTTGCTCCGAGAGTTTGAGGTTTTCTTTGTGTCTTGGGTTATCCGCGCTTTTTTTCTTTCTATAATTTAAGTGTATAAAACTGTCTTTTTGTGTGTGTGATAATTATCACAGTTGTGAGTAATAACAAACCTTATATTCATTGATTTACTAACTTTATACAGTATCTGTTGACTCCTAGATATGAAAATTAAAAAAAAAAAATGAACAGTCCTACTTCCTCTCATCTTTTCATCCAATCTCTTGGTTATATTGTTTTTATATTAAGATCTATAATTTTCTTTTTGCATAGTTACTATACCTGTATTGACTTTATTTTCTAGATTTATTGAGATAGAAGTGACATATAACATTGTGTAAGTTTAAAATGTACACCTTTAGGGGTGCCTGGGTGACTCAGTCGGTTAAATGTCTTTTTTTTTTTTTTAATATTTATTTTTGAGAGAGCACATGCATGAGTGGGGGGAAGGGCAGAGAGAGGGGGACTACAGGATCAGGATCCCTGACAACAGGGAGCCAGCTCCTTAAGGGGCTGAACTCAAGAACCGTGAGATCATGCTCTGAGGCGAAGTCAGAGGCTTACTGAGCCACTCAGGCGCCCAAGCATTTGAATCTTGATCTCAGCTCAGGTCTTGATCCTGGGGTTGTTAGTTCAAGCCCTGCATTGGGCTCCATGCTGGGTGTGGAGTGTACTTAAACAAAATTGAATATAAAGTGTACACCTTCCCCTCCCCTCTTTCTTGAATGTTTTTATTATTGCACTGGTCAATTGAACGTAAAAGGAGAAAATGGAGAGGTTAAAGGTATCAGAGGGCTGTGTTCCTTTTACACACTTCACATGTGTAGTCATAATTTTGTTTATGGCTGTATTTATTGAGTAGGGCTGTATTTATTTTCTAGCTTTAATGAGTCATAATTGGTGTATATTACCATTGTGTAGGTTTAAGGTCTACGTGGTGATTTGAATACGTGTCTTGTCGAATGACTTTTAAAATAAGGGTCGTTAACACCTTCATCACTTCAAATACTATTTGTGTGTGTGTGTGTGGTGAGATTTATAACCTTTTCATAACATGCTGTACACCATCATTGCCTGGCTCCATTTCATATTTAAAGTATATTCCAAAAAGGAACAGCAAAGGAAAATATCAAACCAGGAAGCCTGAAAAAATGAAATGATAGGATTTAGATCACCTGGTTATTAGAAACCATAATTGAAATGGGATAGATTCATTCATTAGAAGGAAACTGTTTTGAATATGAGCCACCTAAAAGTGATTACAGGTGAATGCATGCTAAAACTCAGCAGTGGTGGTAATTAATATGAAAGATGGAGTTTTTACTTTTAATTTTGTCTTCTGTGGGCTGAACTGTTTAATTAAACAAACCTGTGTTACTTTCACAATGGTTAAGACATCTCAGCCTATATCCATTTATTATAATGAGACACAGATGGGTGTTCCTCATGGTAAACAGAGACTCTGGTTAGCTCCCTGGTTTTTGCTAAACAGTGGCTAAAAGAATGTCTTGAGATACTGTAATAGCATGATATGTGTCTTGAATTTGTCCAGAGCTTTGGAGTTTGTATTTTTCTTTTTTTAAAGTTATTTGTTGGAGGGAGGGAGGGGCAGAGAGAGGGGGAGACCATCTCAAGCAGGCTCTACACTGTCAGTGAGGAGCCCAATGTGGGGCTCGAACTCACGAACCATGAGATCGTGACCTGAGCAGAAATCAAGAGTCAGATGCTCAATCGACCGAGCCACCCAGGCGCTGCTGTATTTTTCTTTTGATTCTCATGCAGCCTCATGATATTACTATTTTATGTGATTTTTATTGCTTGTTTTACAGACGAAGAAAATAAGGCTCAGGGAAATTAAGCTCCTTGCTAAACATCACACCATCCTGTATTCTTTGAATCATTTTTTAAGTAAAATAATTGTTTCTCAATGTATTAGTCTCTTTAATAGAGAATTCTATTCGGTAGAATCTATATGAATTAAGGCAATTTAAAAATCATATTCAGTATCTTACTGGAAGGATTAGAGGAATGTAACTCATTTTAGGAAGATTTTCGCCTTTAAAATGACATAGTTGGGAAAAATTGCTTGTGTGGAGTAGTGTGCTCTGGAGTAGCTGGGGCGGTTGGACAACAGTTCAGAGTTCACTTAATTATCTCGGTGCAACAGCTGTGAACCACCAGTCTGTTTTGGTTCTATCCTGAAATCCTGCTTCTTCGTACAAATGAGGGCGGTAGACTGTGGGGATCTGTGGGGATTACAGGACCCTAAGATTCAAGATAAACGGAAGTGTTTGAAGTGGGAGTCAGGTGTTTACACATGGTCTGCTGGTGGCAGATGACTCCGTTTTCCTCTTTGTGAGTCTGTGTGTCAAAGTGGCTGACCTATGCACATATGGATGCAATTGGTATTGCATTTGGGTGATCTTAATGCTTACACTTGGCTAGATGTTAGTATTTTTGTCTGGGGTGCCCTCTCTGTAGTATACATTGGCTGGATGTTAATATCTGAGGTCTGACATTCGACTTTTGAAGACAAATGGGTAACCATGGTGTAGCCGCGTGCCCCCTATCATAACTGTTGAGGTCTAAAGCAACATGTCCAGCTTCTTGAGGATAGATGCCATCCTCTACCTCCTATTTTCCTGTGTAACTTGAATATAGTAGTATGCTTCCATTCCACATGCTTTCATTGAGAAAGGTTTAGCCTGATGATGATGAGTAATATGGAAATGGATCACATTGTAATTTCAGAGCTATAGTGCAAGTTGAGATAGATGGGAAGCCTGATAATAGCTTTTCTAAGTGCTTTGGAAACTAATCACGATGTCAGGTTTGTTGCTTAAAAACTGGCAAGTGGAATCTAGTTATTAGCATTTCCCAAATTAGTCTCCTGAGATACAGTTCTCTCTGAATGGCCCTCGAAGGGTTTCGTGATTAAGTAAGTTTGGAAAGCAATGCAAAAAACTTAATAGATTGAATATGAACATATTAAAAATTCAGAAATCCTGCAGTATAGGATTCTAGTGATGTTCATGTAGGTTGACCATCCTAAAACTTTACCCTGGAATGTCGTTTTGTGAAACGTTTTATGTTCTCTGGCACATGTTGGCAAAAGCTGATTTTTTTTTTTTTCATTGCCATGCTAGTGCTGATGGGTGGATAAATCCCGTATGTATAAGTATGTGTTAGCATCTTAACATGATGTAGAATTAAAATCCTCTTGATCTATTTAGAGGACAAAAGTCTATTTCACTCTCTAGGCAAGGGAGATGATCTCCAGATCTCACTTTGGATATTCTTTTTTTTACATCCACATGACTAGTAACCTGAAAGTTCAAAAAGTTTGATTTCCTTTCTTGAACCCCGTGGGATTATAAAGGAGGAAAACAGGCAAAGGTGGCAGCCAGATGGGGAAGTGGAAACAAAGGTTCTCAGCAACATGTAAGTTACTACATTTCCTCAATTGTGGGCATTGGGTTCTGCTTTCCTTAACGTTTGTATCTTGAATCTTTTGTGGCCTTCCTTATAGAAAAAAACCTAAAGGTTTGTTTTCAGGAAGAGTTCAAGGGTAGGTTGCACATTTTACCCTGCCTGTTGATAACCCCCAACGTCTGATCAAGTGGTACTTCTGGTGTGCAGGGCCTCTTACTCATTCCTGGGCAGCTCCTCGGCAAGATGCCTGTAAAAAGCATTTGCTTGCATTTGTTGTTCTGCTTGGAAGGGTGAACAGCGTCTCTCTTAGCCGCTCTGTCTGGATATTTTGTTGTGGCTGTGGGCACTGTTCGCCTGGCCTCTCACTTTGTGGCCAAGGGGTGGGACTCTGCAGAGAGGACCAGTCTTGTTAACGTTCGTTTGCTGGTGCGGGAGCTTGCTCATCCCCAGCGTCTTGCCCCCCTTCTTCCCTTCTGGAAAGAGTGAGCTTATCCTAAAAAGAGTGGTCGTCCCTGCACTTCTCAGCCTGCATCAGGCATACTCTCGAAAGCCTGCTTCTGACTGGGTGAAGTCTAAATCCTACTCTCTCCTTTTCAGGTAAGAGAACATACTGAAAAATGGCTGTATGAGTGGCAGTTAAGATTTACAAAGGGGGGTAGTTTTGGGTAAGTTTGCTTTTTTTTTTTTAAATAGCTTGTAGAGGGCTACCACAATTTTGCTTTCATGGTCCCTGAAGGGGTAGTGGTAGAAAAGAAAATACTGTTGTCTTTAAATTTCTCACGCCACTCAAACTTTTTTACGAAGATTGTTTTATTTATTATTTTTTTTTCTTCAGACTTTCTAATAACGGAGAAACCCAAGACAAAATTAAGACAAAGTGTATTAGACACTGTCTTGCGGTAATTCTGGCATTAGATACGGATTTATTGTCTCTTTAAAAAAAAATTCCCTAAATCTAACTGTAACTCAAGTAGATTTTTCAGTAGGGCATTTCTCATATGATTTGATTGGTAGTATTTTTCTGTGTCATTTAGCATTTTGCAAATCTGTTTTAAAAATTACGTATGTGGGGGCAGGAGGAATATGGGAAATCTCTGTACCTTTCATCCAGTTTTACTACGAATCTAAAACTACTCTAAAAAATAAAGTCTAGCAAAAAAATTTTTTTAACCAGTCTCTTAAATATTTTCTGTGAATACTTCAGTATGATGCAATAAAGCACAGAGTGTTGAACACTGAATATTTTTTCCATCATGCATAAATTGCTACACAGTTAATTGATTTTTATTTTTTGTAATTAGGAATAAAACTATAGGACCTATTACAATACTATGTTTGGATTTCCACTTTTTTGGTTCAACTGTATTAAGGTAGGCAGAATGATTGTTTTTGAAAGTCTCTTCTTAAATAAGCGAGGATGAAAATTTACTTTGTACCTACTGGAAATGTACTGATCCATTGTCTTGGAAGGTTAATCAGACACTATGTAAAATTCCTTCCTGAAGTAATAGAATGGAAATTAATAACTTCAGATTTGGTTTATGTGTTTGGTGACGGTCTTTTTAAAAACCATTTTCCTGTGATGACCCGTATTCAGGGACAAAGGAGTGATGGTGAAGTATAAAACTTGCAGTTAGCACAGAAGAACTGGCTTCTGATAGCTTTAGAAAAATACTTCATGTTTGTGTGCTTTATTTTGTCAGGGATGTTTTAGTACTTTTAAAGACATGTCACTATGAAAAAAGGTGAAACCTTTAGCTTTGCGTGAACCACGACGAGCCACAGATAGGAGCATTAAACAGTCTTATAATGATTGAAATAAACAAAACATCATTAAAATCAATTTTAGACAGATGTGTACATGAATAAAATGTGACCTTCTGTGGCTATTTTTAAGGGGATTGAAGAACTTTCACAGCTGGCTCTTACTGTTGGAACAGACAGCTGCCTGAACTCTTGATTGTTACCTGTTGGAGAAAACCTTTTATATGCTTCTTCTATTGAACAGCAATTACATGCAAAGTGATCCACTCTCCAGAGACAGGCAGAATATTGCAGGATATGAAACCTGGCCAGATGTTCAAAACTGGTTCAACTGTGTTTCATTTTGATAGACTCGGTGGGGGCGGGTGGGGGGGGGGGCATGCTTTGGGGCTGGAGGTGGTTGTGCTGCACAGGTGGAGGCTAGGACTGAAGCCTCCCAAAGAGGGGCCGTTGTCGGAGGAAGGTGCTTACAGGAGACCAGTGTCCAGGGTTTACTACTCACCTATTTGCCTGTACCTGTCTTCTGTGTCTGAAGTTAAAGCTCTGCTATTGAGGGGTGCCTGGGTGGCTCAGTCAGTTAAGTGTCGGGACTCTTGATTTCAGGTCTTGTCATGATCCCAGGGTCATGGGGTCGGGCCCATGCTGTGTGTGGGGGCTGCTTAAGATTCTCTCTCTCCCTTGCCCTGTGCTCTCCCCTGCGTGCATGTCCTCTCTCCCCTCTCCCCTCCCCCCTCCCATCCCCGCAAAACAAAAACTATTGAGAAGCTTTGAGTTATCAGGGCTTGGTCTGCAGGCTTGTAAGCTCCCTCCCTGCTTCTCACACTTGAATGTGAATATGAATCACCTGTGATTGGGTTAAATGGTAAATTCTAACAGGTGTGGGATGAGGCCTGAGATTTTGTAGTTCTAACAAGCCCCCAGGTGTTGCTAATGCTCCGGGTTCAGTGACCACACTTTGCCTGGTGAGGAGCCTCAGTATCAATACCTACTCAGGTGGTTATTTTTAACATATTAGACATGGTCTAGTCAGCACCAGCTGATCAGTTTGCAAAGCCAATAACTGAGCATGTGATGGAGGTGAATTGACGAACTGTAGACACTGGCCCCTTCATAGATGATGTAAGTGATGTGTGACCTGCTGGTTTCTCTGGAAGGAACGTGGGGCATTGTAACCTGCGATGAGCTGCTGTAGCAGTTCCTTCCTGGGACTCCTGGTTGCCTGCAGCCCTGCCCCTTGCCCCTTCAGTACAAACCTCTTTCTCTGCTCTGCTGCCACTACCCACACCTCCTCTGCTTCTTCTGCTGTCACTTCCCACCCATTAGGAGCCTTTTACTGCCTTGGGTTTGACTCATGTCTTGGACCTGGGTCTTCTGACAGCATCTTCTGCACAGCCTGGCTTGCAGCTGCCCTACTTCAGCTCACTGATTTTCTTTTTTAATTTTAAGATTTTATTTTATTAAAAAAATTTTAATGCTTATTTTTGGGAGAGAGAGAGACAGAGTGTGAGTCAGGGAGGGGCAGAGGGGGAGACCGAATCTGAAGCAGGCTCTAGGTTCTGACCTGTCAGCACAGAGCCCAATGTGGGACTTGAACCCACGAACCGTGAGATCATGAGCCGAGGTCAGATGCTGAACCTACTGAGCCTCCCGGGTGCCTTGATTTTTTTTTTTTTTTTTTCAATAATCCCCCACACTCAGCTCGGGGTATGAACTCACAAGCCCGGAATCCACATTCTCCACTGACTGAGCCAGCCAGATGCGCCTTGCTGATTTTAGATCTAGAAACTGCGGGTAGCTACTTCTCTTGCACTCAACACACAATTTTCCCATGTAATCAACCAGTTTCAGGCAGGTGTGTGTGTATGTGTATGTTTAAAACAGCTTCCATGTCTCAGCTTGTTATATTTGTGCTTTGAATTTTCAACTTAAATGTTCTTCCTTTGTCCTAGATACCATGTAAACTCTTGAAGAGAGTGGGCAGTGGCGTGGCAGTGTGATAGTTTGTATTCTTCAGGGATTCCTTTCCCATTTTCTTCAGTGTTTTAAAGGAGAATGTCACACATTTGGTAATTGGAGTTTTACAATGTAGAACTCTGTTCACCTATATTCCACCATTAATATTTTATATCTGCACATATCCATCTACCTTTCCCTGATCCATCTCACTGTCTTAATTTTGGTGCCTTTAAAAACAAACGACAGGGGTGCCTGGGTGGCGCAGTCGGTTAAGCGTCCGACTTCAGCCAGGTCACGATCCCGCGGTCCGTGAGTTGGAGTCCCGCATCAGGCTCTGGGCTGATGGCTCAGAGCCTGGAGCCTGTTTCCGATTCTGTGTCTCCCTCTGTCTCTGCCCCTCCCCCGTTCATGCTCTGTCCCTCTCTGTCCCAAAAATAAATAAACGTTGAAAAAAAATTTTTTTATAAAAACAAACGACAGGCATCAGTTTGCATATTTCAACATGTTTATTTCAACTAGAGCTCAATATTTTTATGTGAAATTAACTTATGATGAAATGCACATATTCTTAATTGTATATAAGTTGAGCTTTGACAAATGCATACACCTGTATAAATCAATCCCTGGCAGGATACAGAACATTACTGTCACTGAGAAAGTTCCTCATTTGCTTTCTCAGCTTGTTTGTGCTTTTGTGACGCTTCCCCCACAAAAGAACTCCTTGATCAAATAAGTGATTGTTGATCAGTTTATTTTTTTCAGACTACACTTTGATCAATTTTACTTCATACACATTTACTCTTACTTTGAAATATAGATTGTATAACACTTTCTAATAAGTTAATATTTAGCTTATTTAGACTAACTCATGGTGCTATTTCTGATAAAAAATTAAAGTTTTAACAGTAACTTAGAGTATCCAGTTTTTACTTGGCATGAATTATTTCCCAATGACTTGGTTGATTCTTCTAACATTATACAACATGGTTGGTGAGAATATATAAATTGAGATGTGGAAATCTGGAGGTAACCATATTCTAAGATTCTTTGGGTCAACACACCTAATTTCTCTGGCCAGCTGTTTGCTGTGAAGATTTTATTTGAGGATGTATTTACCTCCTCACTAAGCCTGATAGATGTTGGTTCACTCTTTTTTTTTTTCCCCTCCCAAATCTAGAGGCATTTTTATTTTACCTTTTTGAGTAGGGTTGACATACAACGTTGCATTAGTTTCAGGTGCACAACGTAGCGGTTCACCTCTGTACATGACGCTGTGCTCCCCACAAGTGAAGCTACTATCGGTCACCATGCAACACTATTACAGTCTCTCTGGCCATATTCCCTACGTTTCCTGTACCTTTCATCCCCATGACTTACTCATTCCATAACTGGAAGCCTGTATCTGGAACAGAAAGCTTTGTTCCCAGGACTGTCTTAACTCCTGATGTTCCATTTTTGTATGCTGTTGTGTCTGCTTCACCGCCAATACTTCACGAAGGACAGGATTGATCTGGATCCATGCTGATGTGGATACACAGAGCTGTGTAAAACCTCCACTGTCCAGATGGCAACTTGCTTGAAATGCCAGGTTCTCAGAATGACCTGTAACTAGGAAGCAAAAAAACACCCCATAGTGTCTTTGGTGACAAAGAAGTGGTGTTTTAATATGTACCCGAAAGTAGCCTAGCAGAAAGGGTATGGTCAAAATGAATGAGTTCATAAAGTTGTTCAGGGGCTATAAAGTACTCAAATGGAATTCTTTTAAAGTGCCTTAAAACTTCCATTTTTTTATTTTTTCATTCACATTAGTCACTGTAACACACTTTAATGGAGCATGTGACTCATGTTCTGAAAGGCCATGTAGCTTCTTCAACTGTTACTTACATTTAGGCATATTTTGCTTTTTCAGTGAATAGTGAACTATAAGCAATGGGTTTATTTGACTGTTTTTGGCTATAAAAACCCAGAGTAAAACTGAGTTAGAGATATGATATGGTAGGTGCTCAGAAGCTTTTTTTTTTTTTTTTTTTACAGTCTTGCCCCAGAATACTTGATAGAAATTTATAGTGATTTTTTTTAAAGGCACATCATTTAATAGGAAGTTTGTTTTCTTGCTTGTAAAGGAATGCAATAAAATATCCCAGCAGTTTTTAAAAGCACAATATATGACCCTTAGAACCAAATTGAACAAATACTCAACAGTTATCTACTCAAAAATTTAAACCAGGGGCACCTGGGTGGCCCAGTCAGTTAAGCATCTGACTTTGGCTCAGGTCATGATCTCCCGGTTCAGGAGTTTGAGCCCCATGTTGGGCTCAGTGCAGACAGCTCAGAGCCTGGAGTCTCAGTGGGTCTGTCTCTATCCCCCCCCTCCCCTCTCCCCCGCTTTTCCCCTCTCTCCCCTCGCCTCTTCCCACCACCTCTCCCTCTCTCCTCTTGCTCAGTTTTTCCCTTTCTCTCTCAAGCATTAAAAAAATTGAAAAAAAAACAGGGGCGCCTGGGTGGCGCAGTCGGTTAAGCGTCCGACTTCAGCCAGGTCACGATCTCGCGGTCCGTGAATTCGAGCCCCGTGTCGGGCTCTGGGCTGATGGCTCAGAGCCTGGAGCCTGTTTCCGATTCTGTGTGTCCCTCTCTCTCTGACCCTCCCCCGTTCATGCTCTGTCTCTCTCTGTCCCAAAAATAAATAAACGTTGAAAAAAAAAAAAAAATTAAAAAAAAAAATTGAAAAAAAACAAATTTAAACCAGAGACTGGCTATATATCATTACGGAGAATACAGAAAGTTAACTATCTATGTAAAGTTAACTAGGCCAGAAAAAACAATCCCTATACACATGCTTACTCTATTGTTTTCCAAGCTACTTAATTTATTGTTGCTCCTTTCAGAGATGAAAGGACAGGAGTAATTTTGGCAAACACTTGCTGAAGTTAGTACTGATAAAATAACTCAGAGCCATGTTTTAAGAAAAATAAATTCAGCTTCTAAATCTAAGCAACTTTCCCCCAGTAGGAGACTTCAATTATATTGTAAGATGAAATACCTAAGTAAGAGGTGGGTGGGGGGTGGGGGTGGAGTGTGTGTGTGTGTGTGTGTGTGTGTGTATAACTCGTACAAACGTGTGACAAGGTAGAGAATTGTGGGAAATGGTGGGGGAAGTTTCCCCCTCTAATAATACCCTTCCCTCTGAAATAGAAAGAAATATCAGTGATCATGTCTCCAATCCTGCAGAACTCCTGCATTTATGATATGCTCATCCTCCCAAAAAAGGCTGCCATTTATGCAAGTTTTTATTATATTTTAACCTTCATTTAAAAGTTTAAGCTTCTAGGACAGGAGAGCAGTCAACAAACTCCTTTCTGTTGAGTGGGGTATCTTCCCCTTTTTCTACGTGCATCCTACCTGTTCTTGAAGGGTCAGCATGAAGCCCAACCATCTTGAAGCTTTTCTCACGTCAAATGTCTGCCTGTTCCTCTGTTTTGTGAGGACCTATTGTATTGACTTAAAAACCTTTTGGCATCATTCTTCAGGGCAGATAATTGCTCACTAATTATGGTATATATTAGCCTTGTCTTAATGATGTAAATTCCTCTGTGCAAGAGCCCTCTCTTAACGTTTCTTTTACATTTTCTACCTTTTCACCTTTTCTTGTTTAGTGTTTTGGAGAGCCTTCACTCAATAAGTATTGTTGGCTGATTGTCTGAATATTGAGAGGCCACTTGTCTCCATGAATGTGATTAACTTCATTTTTCCTCTTTCCTATCAACTTAGAATTAATAGAAGGATTATTTTGAGGCAAAATCATTTGGCATTTTGTTTCTTTTTATCTTCATTTTTAAGTTACCATGCAGTTGGCCATATTTCAGTAATAGTTTCAACATTCACCCCTTTTGGGGTGCATATTATTTGGGGTGCATGGGTGTCCCCATTAAGCATCTGAGTCTTGATTTCGGCCCAGGTCATGATCACATGGTTTGCGAGTTTGAACCCCGTGTTGGGCTCCATGCTGACCGTGTGGAGCCTGCATGTGATTCTCTCTCCCTCTCTCTCTGCCCCTCTGCCCTGCTCACTTGTACACATGTGCTCTCTTTCAAAATAAATACATTAAAAAATATATTAAACATTCACCCCTTTAATAATTCCTTTCATCTGCGAAGAACAAATTATTTTTCTAAGATAATTTTCCAGAATGACTCTGTAGAGCAGTTAGGCCCTATTGAATCTAGAATGTAAGAAAAATCGAACTCTGAAGTTCAGCTTCTGAATGACTTGGGAGCAGAGAATGTTATACACTTTGCTTTGTGTATTCTGGTCCGAAATGTAGGGGTTCTATCAGCAGCTGAGCTCTTTGTGTGGACTTGCTTTGATGTGGTTGGGGTCTGAAGAGAAGCACTGAGCCAGAGAAGACTTACTGGCTTATCCATCTTCTTAGTCTTTTGTCTAGCTGTGTCACATGATTGGATGTATCTCCCTGCCTGAAAAACCAATGACAATCAATGTTGAGGTCACAGTTTGTCCTGCACGGTGTTACTAGTTGTAACTTTATGCCAACAAATTTTCCACATGTCCTAACAAATTAGGGAACCTGTCGAAACTAGGACTTGTGTTCCCTCCATTAGAGGAGGCATGTACTCTTGGGGAGGCTGGGTTGAACCAAGATTTTTGTATTAGTTTCTTGTTGCTGCTGTAACAAATTGCCATGAATTAGTGGCTTAAAACAACACAGATGTATCATCTTAGAGTTCTAGAGACCAGAAGTCTAAAACTGGCCTGCAGGGCTGTGTTGTTTATGGAGACTCTAGGGGAGAATTCATTACCTTCTCCAGCTTCTGGAAGCTACTCGCATTCCACAGTAGCTCAAGACCATGTCACTCTGGCCTCTGCTTCCATTGTCCTATCTCCTTTGATTCTCCTGCTTCCCTCTACCATTTGTAAGAGCCCTTATGATGACATTGGGCCCACTCACCTCAAGACCCTTAACTTAATCATGTTTTTGAGGTCCTTGTTGCCATGTAAGTAACATATTCATAGGTTCCAAGAATTAGGATGTGGGCTTCTTCACAGAGCCATCATTCTGCCTACCATACCCTAAGTCTACCCCTTCCTCCCAGTGACACAGCTGTCACCCTTCAGGCTGTCACCTCTAAAGTGTTGGACAACTGCAATTGATTTCTGTTAACCTGGAATTTGATTTTTATCCAGCAAATAAGATGGAAATATTTTCCCTGATATTGGTATATCTTAACATAAATGTTGAATAATTTTTAAAAATAGCTCTTCTTTCTCTCTTCGCTTGACTTTTCTTCTGTTTTTATTTCAAGTGTATTTCAAGTGCTTTTCACATTGTGGTTTTCTTTTCATCTGTAGAACAAACTTCACACTCATTAAGCTGTTTCTCCCCTCCCTGGTCCCTTGACTATTAATCTCTCAAACTCTAGTCTTTTTCCCTTGGGAAGTTTCTCGTTCTGTTGTGATTTGTGGTTTCCCCCCCCCCCCACCTTTTCATGTAGTTTCTTCTTTTCACCCTCTGGTCCCTCCCTCACAATTCTTGTATCTTTGTCTTTTTCATCTGACAATAGAAAGTGATGTACATTTTGAACTTGCAACACTGCCATTTATCAGCAGAACATAGTATAATATCCGCTTTTGCTGATAAGAGAGTGGCAAAATTAATGTCAGAAATAAGCTGCCTAGTAACCTAAGAATTGAGGAAAAACCCATTCATATACAAAGGTATCTGAAGCAGGAACAATTTGTCCATCTTTTCCAAGAATTGTGAACATTTTCCTTTTTGACCTTTCTTATTGTTGTTGGTGCTGATAGCACAGCTAGTGAAATAAATTAGACCCCTTTTTGCTTTATTAATGGGTAAGGCTGTTCGAGAATTTTCACTGGTCCAAAAGACTAGAGCATTTAGCAGTGGTTTTCAAGTGTGGTTCTCAGGACAGCGGCATTAGAATCACCTGGGAATTTGCCAGAAATGCAAATTATCAGGCTCCACTCCAGACCTACTGGATCAGAAGCTCTTGGGGTGGGGTTCAGAAGTCTTTGTTCTAACAAGGTCTCCAAGAGATTCTGATATACAGTCAAGTTGAAGAGCCCTTAACTGTATTGTTTGGTCACCCTAGTGGGTGGGGGGTGGGGGAAGGATGAACTCTTTTTGATCTCTTTCTAGATCATTTTATGTGTTTACTAGTCCCAGTGTCCAGGGATGTTGCTTCCTATAAATTATGTTTACTGAGAATATTTACAATTTCAGTACACCATCCAAAGTCCCTTTATTTTGCCTTGGAATTAGTAATCTGTGGGTTGGCATCAGGAAGAAATAGTTCTTACTTGGAGCACCTACCTACAGGGCGTAAAGCTTAGGGGGTATCAAAGTAAACACAACTCTCATTCCTGGAACCCCCTGATTTGTTCCTATCTCTGATAGCCCTACTTCCCATCTTTAAAAATGTGACAGTTATCATAAGTGTTAATGTTTCAACTCCTTGAAATCTTCAAAATGAATCACCAAGTTATTGCATATGGAAAGAGGAACTCTCTCTCCCCTTGCTGCTTCTGCAAAGTCCTTCAAAGTAAAATTTATATCTACCACATAAGCATGTGTTTATGGCAAATCAGGTCATCCATAGGCTTATCTCCAAATGTGGTGAAAAGTCCATGGGGCCACTTAATTATATTGAACTATAATTCACATGCAATAGTGTGCATCCATTATTAGTGTCCATTTTGCATTTCAAGGAGTCTTGACAAATGTGTATACCAGTGTAACCATGACCACAGTCATACAGAAAACTTGTTCAAGCCCTTTTGGAACCCATCCCTCCCAACCACTTGATTTCAGGCAACCACTAGTCTTTTTTGATTTTTAGTCTTTTTTGCTTTGGTAGTCTTTATGCTTTTTCTAGGATTTCTTACAAATGAAAGCATGGAATGACTAGGCCCTGTGAATGTTCAGCTGCATAAGAAACTGGCTTCCCAAAGGGTTGAACTATTTTACATGCCCACCAGCAATGCCTCAGAGTTTCCACTGAGCTGCTTTGACGTGCTGTGATACCAGACAGATAGAAATTCCGTGTTGATATCTAATGTGTATATATTCCCATTACACACGCGTGTATAACTGCCTGTGTGCATAAGTGTGCAGAGAAATATGGATCAGTTTTATTGTATGAAGAACACCAATTTTGCTAGTAAATATAAGATCTTTCTATAGAACATAAAATTCTAACCCATGAGCATATACACAAACCATTACACTACGTGTAAGTGATTTCTGTGTCTTTCCCTTAATATGTATTTACTTTTATCATTTGCTGGCTATTACTAACAGGCAAGTGGCAAACTTCAGAAAAAGAATAGCAACCCTAACACAAAAAAATTGTTATTTTTTTCCCCTCCGACTTGGGAAAAGGTAAATGTTCTATGAGTGTGGTATTCGTTTAGTTGGGTATAGCTGAAGCCTCCAGTACTGCATGATGCAAGGTGCAAGAACCTAGTAGATACACAGTGGGCAATGGGGTGCAGATGAAGGAAACTGAGGAAGAATGATCCTGCAGGGAACAGGAGGAATAGACTGGCAGCAGGGAAAAAATTCTCAAGGAGGCATGTTCAGGACCCAGGGGTCAAATGAGGATGGAATGAATGGATGCAGCCGCCGTGGAGACAAGGAGACTAGATTTACACACATGTCGTCATGACACTGAGAAGAATGTGCAGAATATCCAACAGAAGTAAAAGCAGCATGCTAAAAGGGAAGACGGTGACTCATTCTGTAGCTGAGGTGGAGAGGAGAAAATTGAGGAAAGCTTCAGGAAGAGCAGTTAGCAGTGGAACAGAAGAATAGAGTAGTAAAATGAATTTCATCTGTATGTGTGACATGCTGGTATTGTTGAATACTGTTCCTAGAGGGTGGGAATAAAAAATAATGGTGGGGTGGTCAGATTACACAGGATTGCGTCCTAAAGGTATGATGGCTAGTTAAGCTGCTGCTGTTAATTTATGTCCCACAGTGAGCAGAGTCCCTGGAAACGGCCTGAGCCAGGGGCAAGGTGCCGGTATAAATTTCAGTGACTCATCTCTTGGGTCTAAAATAGCAGGCTAGAGGTCAAAGTGTAGTAAAGGAAGGAAGTCTTTGTGACACATGTTCCTCTCAAAAGCAAACTCAGACCCAGCATACGTAATGCAATTTCTCAAACGGGTGTAGAGAGATTGAGGTGGGCGATGGGACTTGAGCCTACATCAAATCTGTGTTTTCTATACAGGGACACTTTGACTTTTTTCCCCACTGGGCTGCCATTTTCCAAAAGACTTTAGGTATACCTTTGGGCATAAATATATTCTGTTGGGATACATGCAAGGGCTCAGAGACTCTTAAGGGAATAGCTGTCGAGGTTTTAACTTCATATGTGCTCTTTGCTAAAGTTGATCTTCCTTAGAATGCATTTGCTTTCTTTTCTCCCTTTTTACTGAAGGAAGGCATTCCTCTTGTCTTCCTGGAATTTTAATATGGTATGTAGTCCTGTAATGTGAAACATCCCAAGTGCTAACCCTGAGGGTGCTTTGCTTATGCAGAATTCAAGACCTATTCATCAGTTGATGGGTAATTAAAAATAAACTTTGGGGCACCTGAGTGGCTCAGTTGGTTGAACATCTGACTCTTGGTTTTAGCTCAGGTCATAGTCTCATGGGTTTGTGAGATCAAGCCCCGCATCGGGCTCTGACCTTATAGAGCATAACCTTCTTGGGATTCTCTCTCTTGCTCTCTCTCTGTCCCTCCCTCTCACACACTTTCTCTCAAAATTAATAAATAAAAACTTAGAAAAACGAATTTGATGATGGACCACAGTCTTTGGCTTGAAGCTCCAAAGGAGTTTAGAGATTTCAGTGCTGTGGCTGCAGCTACTCTTCTACACTCCTCTGCTTATTTAGGCTAAAAGGATTTATCAGCATTTGTGTATAGAAATAAAAATTGTAATAAAATTGATGCTATACCTTTGTTATCTTAGCATTAGGGAATATTTGCCCATGGATGTGTGAGTTAATTTTTTAAAGCTCTATGTATCTTGTCAAGAGGTACATTTCAAGTCCAGTTTTACTCTTTATATTTAATAATTATTGACCAAAATGTTGTAATATTTATGTGATTTTTTTTCAGCTGTTTACTGGTAACTGTATAACTCCGAAGAAATTACTTCATTCGTAGGGGCTAAATTCAAATTAACCCAAAACTTAAAATTCTAAATGATAAGCCTATTTTTGGTGGGTGTAGGGATGTATAATAAATAGTTCAGTCAATAAAATACTTGGAATAAAGATCAATTCATTAGGATAAAACTTGCAGAAGTGAATGGAAATGTGAAAAGGAAATGATAAAACGTGAATGTTAAAGAACTTATTTTTAAATTATTTTTAAATAACCTTTTAACAATAAGTACCAATTCACTATAGGATTTAGATTCTTATGGCTTTGAGTGATATAATAGCTATTTTACTTAAAAGTCAACACTTACAACATCCATTGTTGTAATTGCATTGTTAACTCTTTTGATTATACGAAGAAAAAAATTAAGGTATTAACTTAAAATTGACTTTTAGTTGCATAGTTGTTTCTAGGCTGTTCTAGAGGGATAGAAGTACAGATTTTTGAGAACCAATGTTATGGGTAATGGGACATCACTGAAACATTTTGAATAGGGGAACACCTGACAAGATTGATGGCTATGAAGAGGTATTCTTCTAAGTAGATGATGGGGAGGGTACATCTCAAAGGTTGGAGGTGATGAGAGACTAGGAGCAATAAAATAATGAGTAGGATTTAACAGAATTTCAATGAGTGATATACCATTTAGAATGTTTCTCACAGCAAAGAAACTTCAGTTTGGCTCAAATAACAAAATAATTATGTTCCCTAACAAGAAATCTCAAGGTAGAGTGACATCTGTGTTGGTTAACTCCATGAATTACGGTTTCTATGTTATGCTTGTGTCAAAAAAATGGCAAAGGTCTTAGGGGCCACCATGAATAGCTTAGACCAATCAAGACATATCCTGGACCTAGGGCTGGAGCACACCTTGCCCTGAAGCACATGGCCTTAGAAGGACAGTGTAGTTAAGTGAAAACCAAATTGAGGTTTGTGGCAGAAGAAAAAGAGGTAAAGAATTCAGGGGAAATCCCAACCTTTTTAATTTTTTTTAATTTTTTATTTTTGAGACAGAGACAGAGCATGAGCAAGGGAGGGGCAGAGAGGGAGGGAGACACAGAATCGGAAGCAGGCTCCGGGCTCTGAGCAGTCAGCACAGAGCCTGATGCGGGGCTCGAACTCACGAACTGTGAGATCATGACCTGAGCTGAAGTCAGATGCTTAACCGACCAACAGGCGCCCCCGGGGAAATCCCAATCTTGCGCACAGCAGAGAGTATAGAGAGTGGGCACCAGTACATGACCCAGGATTCGGAGTCCATAGAATTTAGCTACTAACTGCATGTGGAATATAAATTGGTGGGATTAAGTTAGGCATGCCCTTTAGGTTTCTGACCTGGTCATCAGATAGATTATGGGTCCATTTAATGATGAGAGTCAGAAGGGTGGGCAGATATGGTAGGCAGAGTAGTGCCCCCCCCCCCCAAGATGTCTGAGTCTTAATTTCTAGAATTTGTAAATTTTACCTTAGCAAAAAGGGTGTTGCAGATGTGATCAAGGTTAAGGACCACCTTGATGCCTGGATTAGCCTGGATAATACAGGTGGTCACAATCTCATCATTAGTCCTTGAAAGCAGAGAACCTTAACTGATTGTTGTCAGAATAAGAACATGAATGAGAGCAAGAGAGTGAACTGGAATGTTAGAAGACATGGCAGGAGAAATCCAAAGTATGAAAGGAACTTGGACTTGATTTAGGATTGCTGGCTTTGAAGATGGAGGAAGGGAGCCAGGAACCAAGAAATGTGCATGGCCTCTAGTTGCTGGGAATAGTAAGGAAACAGATTTTTCCCCTAGGCCCTCCAGAAAGGAACACAGCCCTGTGGGCACCTTGACTTTAGCTCAGTGAGACCTCTGTGACACTTCTGGCTTTAAGATAACAGATTCGTGTTTTAAGCCACTAGGTTTGTGCTTTTCATTATGGGAGTAATAGAAAACAAATGCAGCTGGTTTGCCCAGGTTTTCCACTGAGGAATGCATATTTCTTCCGTAGATCCTGAATTAGATGTGCCAAAGGTTAACAGTCTAGGGCTGTGGGCATCTAGTCTCTTGATGTACATGCTTGCTTTAGCAAAGGAGAAAACAGAGTTATGAAGAAGCACTTTATTTGAAGCTTTCTTGTTTTCAGTGTTCTATACTTTGTCATCTTCCTCAAAATTAGGATTTGGCATGGATAACCTCAGGTTCCCTTCACCTTGAAAATTTTGAAGATCTTTGCCTTAGATAAAACAGAACACTTCCCTACTCAGTATAGTCTACTCTCTGTTGAACATGAGGAAAAGAGGGAGAAGTACATACAAGAATTATTGGGGAACATAGGAACATAACATTCATTATAAAATCTGAGTGCGGGCCTCCAGTGCCTTGTTTAGAAATGTAGTATTCCTAAATGTTAGACATTAATCAACATGGGCCCTGGAATTTTTGTGTTGACATCACTCCTTTTACATCAAGGTAAGTGAAACGTAAGGTTCTGAACAGAAACCTGTGTTGTCCTAACTAGCTAAGGGGCCACATACCCACCATCATGAAAATCTGTGTGTTGGCATCATTGTGGATTATTCCATCACATGATCCGGGGGAGGTGTCGAAAGTGTTCCCCTTCACGAGCACTGGTATTCCTTGTTCAGAGATTTTCAATATCATAAGGAGAATCTACCACTTGACAGAGAACTGTTGCCTTATAAAGCTGATGCTATGGTCTGAATTCCCCAAGTGGGGCAATTTGTTAGGTATAGGATAGGATCAGATTGTAGAGGATAGCAGTGGGGAAGAATGAACACCAAAGTCCGTCCTTTAGGGCCACCCCTGGCCTTATCCCTGTTTAGCATGAGTACTGCTCTGACTGAAAATCCCATTCTGCACAAGGTTTTGAAAAGGTAGAATGTCTAATACAACTTCTGTCTTGAACACGGAGATGGACACTCTTGCTAGTCTGAGGGGTGGACTGCAGTCACTGGGGACATGAGGGTCCTACTTCATTGTTGTCAACTCCCCTGGCTGAAGATCCCATTCATACTCATCCTCACCCATTCAAGGACTCCCAAATGCAGATTCTGCAGGGGGAAAAATTTCCTAGGAAATTCCATAGATTTCCTAACAATTATCTCATTGACAGGGAGTCTGTAATGTGATTCCATCTGGATTAGCTTTTGCTCTTGTACCCTGGAAAACTTTAATAGTTATCTAAGCACTTGAGCAATAATTGAACAAATGTCTTTGAACTTGTTGTCCAGACCTGGGCTTGCCAAATGCTGTGGTGAGACTTGAAGTGGTTAAGTCCACCATGAATGAACCCCTTAAGCTGCAAGGCTTGTATGTTTGTGCCTGATTGTGTTGCTGGGAAAAGTTCTTTGGAAATTATGACCTTGACCAGACTTTGAATAGCTGATCAACATGAGGCCATGAGAGGGGCACTTGGGTAGCTTAGTAGGTTAATTGCCTGATTCTTGGTTTTGGCTCCAGTCATGATCTCTTCATTTGTGAGATCGAGCCCTGAATTGGGCTCTGTGCTGACAGTGTGGAGCCTGCCTGAGATTCTCTCCTCCTCTCTCTGCCCCTCCCCTGTGTGTGTGTGTGCACATGTGCATGTGTTCGCATGCTCTCTCAAAAGATGTGGCTGCAGGAGAAAGATCCACTTAATGTCTCTAAACAGACTTACAGTGTCATAGGGCATTGGTCATAGGGGACTCCGTGGTAAGCCTTGTCTTCTCTTGCTCTGCCAATCACTATTCAAGGTGTACCACCATCAAAAATGTTTCCTTGAAGACTGTTTAGTAATATGTTTTCCCCTACACTTTCTGGGTCTCTGTTTTAGTCATTTCTGGCTGTTTTAAAAAGATAGATTGGGTGGCTTAAACAACAAACATTTCATATCCTTCTGGAGTTTGGGAAGTCCAAGACCAAGGTGCTGGCAGGTTCAATGTCTGATAATGTTCCTCTTCCTGGTTTGTACATAGCCATCTTCTCTCTGTCTTCATATGGCCTCCCATATCATGTGGGGAGGAACAGATCTTGTGTTTCTTCTTTATAAGGTCACTAATCCCATTAGGAGGCCCTAGCCTCATGACCTAATCTAACCCTGACTCTCTCCCAAAAGTCCCACTTCGAAATACCATCACCTTGGGGACTAGGACTTCAGCATATGAATTGTAGGGAACACAAACATTCAGTCTATAACCATCTCAGTAGAACAAGAAAATGAGACAGATTGTTCTGTAATTTTTTTTTAAGCATAACACTAATACACTATCCGAAAAAGATAGCCATTTTGGGGGGGGTTTGTTGCTATAGGAAGGAGGTTAATATTAATAGTAGTGGGACTTGGGAATTACTTTCAGATCTTGAGCCCATATCCTGAAGTGATTTTGAAGAAAAGAAAAGCAGAATAAGTCACTGACTTTTTTTTTTATTAAAAAAATTTTTTTAATGTTTATTTATTTTTGAGATAGAGACAGAGCATGAATGGGGGAGGGTCAGAGAGCGAAGGAGACACAGAATCTGAAACAGGCTCCAGGCTCTGAGCTGTCAGCACAGAGCCCGACACGGGGCTCGAACTCACAGGGCGTGAGATCGTGACCTGAGCCGAAGTCAGAGGCTCAACCGACTGAGCCACCCAGGTGCCCCCCCCCTTTTTTTTTTTTAAGAACAGTCCTGAAAATGGTGAGGGGCATGTGTGGGGTGCCTTTGTTTTGTTCTTTTTTCATAGCATCTCCCTTCTAGCCTGGCCCACGGTAAATGTTCAACAAACACATTTTGTTTGAATGAATCGATCATAAGTGGGAGTGGTTTACAGCAATAACTGGTCGAAGAGCTATTTCGTTAAATGCCATTCAGCTTTGGGCACCATGCTTGGAGCTCACTGCATGAAAGTAATGGGTTAAAAGTTCTTTCTCATCCTTCTGATATCAGTCACTTGGGACTCTAACAGTTAAGAAACTCTTCAAAGCTGGCTGGTCTGGAAACAACATTAGGTCGTGCAGAAGTACTTAAGGGAGGCTTGTTTTTCCTTTTTTGTCTAAAAGTGAAGGCTGGTGGGAACTTACTCAGTCATCCGTGAGTCTACCCTCAGATTGTACCTCTGCACCCCATGGGTTATTACAGAAGATGTGTTTGTGGTATTTATTGAGTACATACTTGGGCGGTTTACCGACTTGACTCTAATAACCAGTGACAGGAAGCTTCTGGCTGAGGTTGAGATGAACAGACAATGGAGTTGGCCTGTCATACCCCATGAAATGAGGTTTTCAGGGACTGGGACTGGGGTTTTCAGTTTTCAAAGCAGGACCAGTTGGTCACCTGGGACTGAAATCGCTGCCCTTTGCTGGCAGGCCATAAGGGGCTGACCTGTGTACTTCTTCCCACCCTGCCATCTCCCCTGAGTCCTGTCTCTGCTCTGAGGCATGGTTGGGGGGAACAGTTTGAGGGTACATGTGAAGGGAAAGAAAAATGGGACTCAGTTTGAGTCACATGTAATTGCTCATTTCAAACTGTATTAATAAGGAAGAGTATGTTTACTGAGACTTGAAGCTTTCACTCCGTGGGGACATCAGAACCCATCACCTCATTCCTGAGGGGCCAGGGACTAAAACTGCTTCTCTGCCTCACAGCAAAACCAAGATGAATCTGTGTGTCTATTAAACTGCAGTGAGAATAGGGTTCAGAACCCCTCCTGCCCCTGGAGGTTGTTGTTCAAACACAGGTGGTTTCTACTTGCCAGTCTAAGTACCTCTTACAGCGCAGTGAGGCTGGGGACTCGCCCATTCCATGAAAATATGCTATGTTATTTGTGCCTTGACCAGGATGCCCCTGAGTTTGATGGGGTGACTCCAGATTGGCTCATGAAGCCCATCTCTGACAACGCAGTGGCAGGAAGTTTTCTTGGCCACATTTCTTTCCTTTAGTTAGTGCTGAGGGATAGAAAAATGAAGGGACTGGTGGGGCCCCTCCAGAATAAGATCAGGGAGGCAACTCTAAAATAAGGTAGAGCAGGTAGCATGGGCTGTGATATCCCAGAGGAGGTAGAAATTCTTTCCCATGACCACAGGTAAGGTAAGAGAAAGCTCTTCCAGATTTTTTCCTAATGTGTGTGTGTGTGTGTATATTTTTTTTTTTTTTTTTTGAGAGAGAGACAGAGTGCAAGCTGGGGAGGGGCAGAGAGAGAGAGAAAGGGAGACACAGAATCTGAAGCAGGCTCCAGGCTTTGAGCTGTCAGCACAGAGCCTGACACGGGGCTCAAACTCATGAACTGTGAGATCATGACCTGAGCTGAAGTCAGATGCTTAACCAACTGCGCCACCCAGGTGCCCTTCTGCCAGATTTTTAAAGTTAAGTTTTGGAGCAGTAGCAAAAGGGACCATCAAACTGGAGATATTTATTTTGATAAGAATGCTGGTCTAGTCTAAATGATTATTTTTAAGCTTTCTTGTTTGTAATTGCAATTGGAGAGTGATGAATAATGTTTGAAATGTTTTCTATCGTTTTTGGAAATACTGCATGTAAATGTTTAAAGTTTTATGCAAATTAGGGAAAATGGAATCTCACTTTCTTGTTCATGTGCACTTTTGAGAAACATTATCTTAATTTTGAATTGGACATCTTGATCTATCACTGGTGAGTCTTAGGCTGAGCCACATGAAATTGATATTTTTGTTGATCAAAATGACTGAGTAATAATTTCATATTACTCATCCTAATATATTTATGCCCTTGGTCTTTCTAGATACGTGTAGATTAATCTATGAAGCTATTACTCTGTAGTGAATGTATTAATAAACCAAACAATCTGCTTCGACCCCTCCCTGCTCTGTAATTTTTGTCCATTCGGATTTTTCTTTTCCTGGGTTTTAAAAGGGACAAAGTTAATTTCAAACCTCTGATGCAGCTGGAATGTACTAGAAGATGGGAACTTTCAACGAAGGGATGACATTGATGGTAGAAGGCATCCTTTTCCACACCATGACTCAAACTCCCAACACCTACTGTGAGGATTTTGAGGGCAATCCTTGGTCATGGATGTTCACATTGATACTGTAGCAATGGGCAAAAAATGGAAAAGGGATCAGACTTCTTTATTTCAGTTCAGTCTTTCCTATTTGGGTATATTGCCTTATTTGGCTCAGAATGAGCCTCAAGGGGTGTGTGTGTGTGTGTGTGTGTGTGTGTGTGTGTGTGAGAGAGCGAGAGAGAGCGAGAGAGAGCGAGAGAGAGAGAGCGAGAGAGCAAGAGAGAGAGCGAGAGAGAGAGAGAGAGATGCTTTCTTCACCTTAGAAAGCACTTCCTTTGAAGTTCTAGGTGAAACACTCCCGGTGTGGTGGATACCATGTCGTGATGTCCTTGATGAATGTGCTGTGTTTGGGAAGCCATCCGTAGTTTTAATTCTAAAAATAATTCAGATTGGTGACCTTACTAGGATTGTGGGTTTTATGTTGTTTTGAAATTTAGTATCAAAAGAAAGCATTTGAGGGTTATCCTGTTTCAAAAAAAACATTGCCATCATGGACTGCTTTATGGGCTGTAAGGCACTTTTCTGAATTATTGCATACACATGACACATGCTTGTATGTGCTTGCCTTTATTAGCAGAAACAGTACCTTGGTGGTCACATGTGTTAATTTATGTAATGCTTACTCTAGTACAGACCACTCTCGTTTTTCTGTTGGAACAGAGCCATATGTAGGTGAAACTTGCTGACCATAAATACTTTGCTTCTGTGACTACACACTTCCTGGACTGGAATCCCTTATTAAATAAATAGCAGGTGCTAAATGGAAACCTAGAGTTTGAATGGCAACCTTGTCAAGAGATTTTGGGGGTACTTATGCTGAAATTTAACAAGGGCGTGTTACTCAGTCTTGCTCCTAGAATCATCCTTCACTCCTTCCTTTCTCTAATCCACATGTAGTATGTTGTATGTTGTTGAATGCTGTCTGCTTTACCTTCCAAATGTACCTTTTTTTTTTTTTTTTTTTTTTTTAATACCATTTTCATTGCTGTCACCCTGGTCTGGGCCTTATTCTCCTTCACCTGGATGACTGGCCTCTCTTCTTCCAGGCTTACTTCCTGCATCCCCACTCCTGCTGATCTGTTCTCACCTTAGCCAGAGTGACCTGTTAAGTATATGTCAGACCCAGTCCCCCTCTTCCTAGCATCCTCCAGTGAGTCTTCCTCTTATTCCTAGTACAAGTCAGGATCTTGACCATGGCCTCCTAGGCCTGCATGGTCTGACCTCTTGTCATCACCATTACCTCATCCCTAGCACCCTCAGCTCAGCCACACTGGCCTCCAGGCTGTTCCTTGAACACACAGGCATGCCCTCATCGGAGGGTCTTTGTGTTGGCTGCTACTCTGTCACTAATGGGCTTCCTTCCCCTCTCATCTCCTTCGCTAATTCCTTCACCTCCTTCAAGTCTACGTACCTTCTTATTTTTTCTTAATTTATTTTTTAATGTTTATTTTTGAGAGAGAGCATGAGTGGGGGAGGGGCAGAGAGAGAGGGAGACACAGAATCCGAAGCAGGCTCCAGGCTCCGAGCTGTCAGCACAGAGCCTGAAGTGGGGCTCAAACCGAGGATCCATGAGATCATGACCTGAGCTAAAGTCGGAGACTTAACCAACTAAGCCACCCAGGCACCCCTATGTACCTTCTTATTAACCTCCATCCTGTTCTCTACCTTTCTATCTTCCATAGCACTTTGCATTTTTCAGATTGCATAATTTAACTATTTATTGGGTGTAGTGTTTACTTTCTCTCCCTTCTTTAGAACGTATGTGCCACCCTGGGGGCAGATTTTGTTCAGTGAAGTGGCCTTAGGATCTTGATAGCTCAGCCTGCCCCCCACCAGAGGTTCAGTAAACATCTGTCAAATAAATGAATGCTCGCACAGGGTGATGGATGGGCCCTTCTCATCCCTTCACTATGAGTACTTCTTTTTAAAAATCCGATTTAACAGATCTTAAAGCCATTTCATATTGTTTTGGCTTCAGACTTCGTATTTTACATATCCAGTAATGAGATGGGTCAAAAGAAAGTTTAAAAAAAATAGTATTTGTTCTAACCCATTCTTGATTACTCTGTTAATGAGAAATTAGCCTCTGCCAACACAATCTAGGAACTTCCATTTGGTTTTTAGAGGTTTTGATTGGGGTGAGGCTCTTTTCGGGAAGGGACTGTTCTAACATCTGTGGAAAATAATCCCACACCTTTGATTCTACTTCTCTGAAACCAACTGATAAACCGAATAAAAACGTTGGACATTGTAATTTTATAAAATGGCTTGAATAGTCCCCGAGGTCATGGTGTCATTTGAACTCACTTTCTCCCCTTCCTATTTGTGCCTCCTGGGTGTGGGAAGACTTGGGTGGTTTAATAGCTGCTTCTCTCCCGCTTTCCGTGGGATAGTCCAGGCCCTCTTTGCACAGACCCGCTGTCTTTTCTCTCTGCCAGGTTCCTTCTACGTCCAGCTAGGAGTATTCAGTTATCTTCAGCTTCCTTTACCAACCCACGTATGTAGGTCAGTTCCTTCCCCTCCAGCTAGGCTGCCTCCTGGGAAGGTACAGGGAAACCCAGGAAATGAAGCCATCACAGCTGCCTCTGAGCTTGCTGTTTTAGCCATCTGCTGGTCCTTTCAAAGTGGACAGGAGCCACTTGCCCCCAGGTCTTCAGCCTTCTGTGCTCTGGCCTCAGTGACCCTTTACTTCCTGCCACTTCCTTATAGGTGGCCTGTGTTCCCACCAAATGGGAAACTTGCCACTTCAAAGACACAGGCATGCCTGTGTGGGTGTGCTCACCCTCCGGGGAACATCAGAGCCACCTTCCACTCCACACGTTCCTTGTTTCCCGCCCACCCCCTCTCTGGAGGACCCCATTACATTTTGTGTTTCTCTAATAATGCCCAAAGTAGCAGCCTACTGTGGTCATGGTGTGCTTCAGTCCAACAACACAACTGTCTTAACTTCCATTCCAGACTGGAGACCCTCTGAGGGCAAGGACTGTGCGTGCTCGATTCTGTCTGGCCCTGTGTGTAATGCGTTGCTGTATTTGGTAAGTATTTCATCGAATCTTGGAATGTTACTGATTGGAGATAGTATACTGAACATAAAAACATTGTTCAGGCTGGGATTTCTGGAACTGTCCTGATGTATAAATTTTCGGTCCCTTTATCTTCCATAAATGTAATTGTATTTTTCCAACAACATGCACTGATGTTTAATTTGGAGAACTACAGTTGCCATAGACCCCAACTAGCAATTTAATCCTTCATATCTGTCTATTGTGACTGAAGGAAGTTTCAAGGTGGATGAGCTAGGCTCCCTTTATTACCTTCCGTGCCTTTGTCATGATAGCATTAGGGAGTCCATTTGGGAATTATTCCTAAAGCTCTGTTTTCATACAAAATGGGTTATGAATACAGCCTTGGTAATAAATCTAAATACATACTTTTCCCCACTCAGACTAGAAGCTATCTCTCAGCCAAGATGCAGTACCTCTACTGGGTAATATCCATACATCCAGTCATTCATTTCAGCAAATATTTGAGTGCCTACTATGTGCCAAGTACCTAATACGGATAAATCAGTCAAAAGTTCCCACCTTCAAGAAGCTTGCACTCCAGGAGGTAGAAGGTGGCAAAAAAAAAAAACACCCCGAAGTACAATGAGAGCACATACAATAGTATGTGCTGTGGAGAAGAGGGGGAGGACAGTGCTGAGCGGGAGTGAGGGGAGCTGCAAATTAAAACAAGATGATTGGTGGAGGCCTGAAGGCAGTAGAATAATGAGCCCTGAGGATATCTATAGGAAGAACATTCTAGGCAGAGGGAACAGTGGCTGTGTGTGGGAGTGGCTCATCTAGTGCAGGAATGGCAAGGATACAGCTCTGTGGTAGGGGGTGTGGGGGAAGGGGACTACCTGTATTGGTGCAGGTGGAGGGAATTGAGACCACTTCAGTGTCCTGTTTGTCCACTTCACTACTGATATTCTGAGCTGGATAATTCATCGTGGGTGCTGTCCTGTGCACTGCAGACTGTTCAACAGCATCCCTGGACTCAACCTGTTAGATTCTAGTGGCATACCCCTGCCCTCCAAGGATGATAACTAAAAAGGTCTCCAGACGTTGTCAAATGTCCTCTGAGGTGCAAAGTCACACCTGAGTTAAGAACCAATGCTTTAGACCAAAGTAAGGAACTTAGTTATTTGGAAGAGTTCTTTTGTTTTACTTATTTTTGAAAGCTTATTTATTTTTGGGAGAGAGGGAGCAGGGGAGGGACAGAGAGAGGGCATCCCAAGCAGGGTCCATGCTGATAGCACAGAGCCTGATGTGGAGCTCGAACCTACGAACTGTGAGATCATGACCTGAGCCAAAATCAGGAGTTGGATGCTTAACTGACTGAACCACCCAGGCGCCCCAGTTCTTTCATCTTAACAAGACTTTTCTGGTTGCCATGATGAGAATAAATGGATTAGGGACACAGCCAGGAAGGGGGAAATGGGAGGAAATTCGCAAAAGTCCAGGAGGGAGGTGAGCACACCTAGAACCAAGACTAAGGTGGGCTAGGGTTGGTGAGGAGTGATCAGATTTGGGATATTTTGAATGAAGAGCCATCTGGATTTGTGACAGACTGCATATCAGGTGTCAAAGAGGAGTCAAAATTAGCTACAAGGGTGTGGGCCTGAGCACAGAGCTTGCAGATGAGACCCTGGTTTCTGGGGGACATCTTGAGTTTGGTTTGAACATAAGGCATTTGAGAACATTGATCATCCTGATTTTTCCCTCACAAATACCCCTGGGACATGGGTATTCTCTCCTTTTACAGTAAAAGGACGCTGAAGTACACAAAGGTTATTGTTGACTATACAAAGTCACATAATCTCTATAGAACAAGAGAATTTTTAATCCTGAAATGTCTACTTACCCCATAGCTCCTTGATACACTTTAAAGTGCTTCTTTATGGTTCCAGAAGTCCCCGACATGAAATCATAATATCGTATACCCCATAGAAAGTAACTCAGCAATTGTTCATGGAATGAAGTTCTGCTTAAATGCTAACATTTCAAATGGAGACCACCATTTCTTTTGCATTTTTGTACAGGCAGGATTGAAAGCAAACTTTAGAAATGATTTTGTGTAGTAAAACAAGCCACCTGGCATATTAGGAAATAGGGTTTGTGGGTTAATTGGCTCTAAGTCACCATTTCTCAGTTTATCCTGTTGAGCCCTATCAGTTAGTTTCCTGGCCCATCAAGGGTCTTGTGGCCATTTGTGTTTGGCAGCATGTCCTGGGTCCTTCTTTTGGTGATCTACAGTGCACATTAGGGGACTGCTTTTCTTCCTCCCCTAAGATGTATTAAGCATCTCCTAGGCCCAGGTGCTGTTACACCATTTTTCTACCTTGGACGTATTTCTACAGGTCTGCCCTAATCATGGCTGTGTCCCAGCATCACCTCAATCTGTATGTTCTCTCAAATAGACACATCCCTGGAGCTTAGGTATGGTACTAGCAGGCTGTTTAAACCCCTTTAATTTTTCTACCAAACTCTTCTGACCTGTTAGCTATGTGCCCATCAGACCCCTGAGTGATGAACCTGAATGGATTTCTTGAACTAGATTCTGAGGTCTTTTGCATCCTCTGGCATCTAAAAGAAGGTTCTTTTTCTCTTTAGTTATATATTGTGCATTAAACTATGGGACCCAACAGGGTAATTGCAACACTGGAGTTGTCAGCAGTTTGAATCATGGAGCAGGCGGTGGGGAGCTGTGCGCCATGATTGATTCCTTGGGTGTTTGTAAAGTCTTGAAGGTGATGTGAACTGAACTGCTTTAAGAGGTGCCCCCAGGCCTCTCTGCTATAATAAGTTATGTAGTCTTGTGGTGGCTTAACCTAAAACAAGCTGCTGCTGTTTCTCTTTTCTTTGAGAATCATCACTGCCAAGGGAGCAGTGTTAGGGGGTGTCTGATAGTTTATCTTTGATGAGTTCTTGGTAGGGCCAACTTCATGGGCATAGGACCTGTGCAGTTATACAGAGCCCAGACTCAGGCTCTGTGTTTGGTTTAACACTCTCTTGTCACCATCTTGAAATTCCTACTAACAAAGGGCATCATGTTTTCCTTTGGCAGTGGGTCCTGCAAATTATGCATCTGGTCCTGATCCTAAGAGCTAGCCCCAGTTCTTGACTTCAGAGCTTCCAGGGCTCACAGAGGTGTAAGGATTTTGCATCCGGAGGGCATTTAAGACTGACTTTCAGTGCTAATCTGCTGCTTTTTACACACTATAGTTTAGGGTTCGAGAGTTGCCATATCCATTAACTTTGGAGAAAGAACATCTTTCTAGATGGTGGACCTATTCAGAGGAATGGCTGTCATAAATGGCACTGGTGTTCAAAAGGAAGCTATGTGGATCCTATGCCGTTCTCAGAGTCAATGTTCTGGCTGAAACGGGCTAATCATCTGTATATAAAACCAGCTTTTTAGATGGGACACAGGATGCTTCCTGATCAGCAGCATCACCAAGGTAAAAGTTAGCCATGGCAGCTCATTCATTCCATAAATACTTATGAAGCACCTATTATGTGCTGGGCACTGTGCTAGCAGGAGGGGATGGGTGGGATCTTGAATTTGAGTTCCCTCCAAGGCTAATCCTATGACAAAACATTTGAGTGCAAGTCATTTATTGGAAAAGTGATCCCAGGAAATTCTGGCTGGAGAATGAGGAGGTGAGACAAAGAAATGAAGGGATTCAATAAAGGGTGTGATATCAGGTTGGTTATCTCTGTGGGCAACTGGGACACAATCCCACAGCAGACCCCTGGAAGATCGTGAAGAACAGGCCTTGGAATTGTCCCATAGGAGGACTTGGAGGTTGGGTATTTACCCACTAACCGCCACTTGTCTTTGGCTGAGGGCTGCCCCCAAAGGCATTTTTGGCCTGCCTGTCTGTGCAAGGATGAACACAGCTCTTGGCCAAAGAAAGGTTTTAGGCAAAGGATCGATCATAAGCACTTGGAGGAGGCAGCTGTGAGTGAGTATAAGATGGGTGGGTGCTGGGGGCGAGGGGGTAAAGCATGACAGAGGTGAGACTGCCATTTTGGATAGGTTTGTAGAGGAGGCCTTCCTGAAGAAGTGACATTTGACCAGAGACCTGAATGAACTTTAGGAGCCATGTGGATATCCTAGGCAGAGGGCTAGCAAGCGTGAGGACCCTACGCAGCAGCGTATGAGGGGGGTTGAGGAAGAGTGTGGAAGCCATTTTGGATGGAGTGGGATAATCAAAGGGGAAGAGGGGTAGGAAGTGAGGTAAATAGGGTACCCAGGGACTTTGGGTTGTATTCAGATTATATTGGGAATCCATTGGAGAATTCTGAGCAGAGAAAGGACATGATCACATTTAAGTCTTAAAGAATGGTTATGCCTTCTGGGTAAAGAACAGACTGGGGAGGGGATGGGGAGAAGCAGGACGATGCTGCTGCTTGATTGGAATTCAGAGTTCAGGGGTCTAGAGTCTCTTGGGAGGACAGATGACTATGGTCTATTAGGACAATGGTATATACATGCGGCCCAAGCAGCTGCATCCAGACTTACTTCCGTGTTCCTGCTATAGGCCACAGCTCTGAATTTTTGTTGGCTCTGAGAAGCCCTGCCACTCTGCCCCTTTCATGGTCCTGGGTCTCCTTCTCACCTCAGTCTGCTCTGCCCTTTTCCAGCACTGCTGCCCTTAAGTGCTTCCCTGATATGCACTCTTGCCCTTGCTGTGCCCTGGCATACGGTTTCTACAGGATCTGAAGATCTTACCAGAGCATTTACGTTTGAGCTGCTTTTCTCACTTTTGCAATTCAGTGTATTGCAGCTGAGCTTTTGGGTTTTTGTTTGTAGCAAAAGGATTCATGCAACCAAATTCCTCACCTTCTTAAGGAAGGTTGGCTCTATTGGCTTGCTGCATCACACACTATGGAGGCTCTGAGTTACCAACATCTGACTTAGGAGCAGCAGCAAAGGTGCTGCCATGGCTTTGCCACTCTGCCAACCTTGGCTCATCTTGAACACTTGGGCTGGGAAGGAGATAGTGCTCTTGCCTAGGCCATGGTAGAGCAGAGTTGTAGGAGACACCACCAGGGGAGGGGCTGGGAAGTTCCATAAACAGGGCTTGAGTGGCCATGCCAGGGATTCCTCAGGTGTGGTCCCCATCTTTGTGGAGTTCACACTCTGGACACCCTTCATGATACTGCTCACTGAGGCCAGCTTGGTAGATCTGAAGGGCCCCACGGCCCATCATTCTGTTTCCTCTCCCCCATGGAGAGAGAAAGGAAGGGTGGGGGGGCCAGTTGACCTGCTCATAGCAGCCATAACGTGAGGTACTTTCCACTTAGTTTATCCAGGGTGATAAAATGGCAGCCGCTGGAAAGGAGGTGGTGGTTTTCAACAGGAAGCTCAAGAGACCAAAGAGAAAGTAGAACCAGAATATGTTTGGAATTTTTGGCCTTGTGCAATTTTTTTTTCTTAAACAAAAAGGAATGGAGAATGTCTTTTTTTGTTTTTTCAAGAATGAGAGGCATCTATCAAGGAAAAACAGAATTCTAGGATCATAAGGAATACCTACTAGACAAGAGATGAAAATATATTGTGATTTTTGGGAGTTTGGTTTTCTGAAAACTTGGTAACTTTGAGATAGTATTTGGCCATTTGGTTGCTGGGGTTCTTGATGATTTCTTAAATAATGTGGCTTCTTTTCATCTATGTCCTGGGTTTTTGCTCACATAGACCTTTAATCAGAATACTAAAATTTTCAAAAGCAAAATTATTTTTTTCTGTAAAGTGTGGAAAAAGTATCCTTAAGCATGAATTTTTTTTAAAAGTTTTATATTACTCTTATGTACATTCATTTTTAACTTGGTATTTCTTTGTGTTTTTAAACAGATAAGTGAAGACATAACTGCCTTTAGTAAGATTGTGAAGTAAAATGTAAATTTTCACATTAGAAAAAATGATTTTTACTCGTCTGCTGGAACAACAAGGTGAAGGGTGTTGGTCATGATAAAATGTTTGATAAAAGGACTCCAAAATCACTTGTCTCAATACCATATAGGCATTCTTATCAAAATATACATTATAAATGTACCCCTACTGCAAAACCACTGAAGGGTGAACTCAGGAAGGTTTAGCTACATTTTTCTGTAAAACATGGTTTTGCATACCTTAAAATCTACATGTTTTCCCATTTCCTTCCATTCAAATCCATCATTGTTTAAAAAAACTGAATCTCCCAAGTCATCCTGATGGAATTTGCAGTGTTCGTAGAAGGAAAATGTGTCAAAGGCTTGCGAATTATGAGACCACGTTTGCTGGCTTGTTTGGCAGTTGTTCCATGTGTTGTCCTCAAGTTCATTAGGAAAAATATTTTACTTGTTGGTGTCTCTCTGTGCACATATGGAGTGTAAACTTTGACTTTCAAGGGATGGCAGGATCCTAGGACCACAGGCAAAAAGTTGGGTTTCTCTCTGGGAGCTATTTTATTTTCAGTTCAGTTTTAGGTTCAAAAAATAGGTTAAAAACAAAACCCAGCAATTCCTAGCCTAATGAGAATTCAGTGGACAATTGCAATTTGTATCAACTGTCCAGTTATTTATAAAATCAGAAATCAGATTCTTTTCAGCGGTGTCTTGGACCGGGCTTCTCACACTTTAATATGGATACGAATCACCTGGCACTGTTAGAATACGGATCGTGCTTTTCATAAAGCTTCCAGATGGTGCTGATGCTGGTGGTCTGTGGGCATCCTTAGAGGAGCAGAGTCTTAGGACAACTTGATTTGGGACCCATCTTGCTTGACTGTGGGGCCTGGCTCTACTTGGGGGAGGGCCTGACTGCTTTGGAAAAAAGATTTCAGAGGTAAGTCAGCCTGAAAAATTTTCCAGTGCAGAAAACCCTTTTCATACAGACATCACTGTGGAGTGCCTGTCTTCCCAGAAGCAGTTGAAATGAAGAGATGTGGTAAAGGGGGAAATGCTTGGTTTTTGTTTGTTTGTTTTTGGTTTTGGTTTTCTGTTTGAAGTCTGGTTTTGGAACCTCTAAACTGCTTCTCTGCCCAAACCCACAGTTATCCAGGGAGGGTTCATCAAAGCTTGGAGGTCCCTGAAGTAACTGATTTGCATTCGCAGTAGAGGGCATCAATTGTTTATGACCTCAGTTGGAAGCCCCTGAGACTTGATCAGGAATGCCAAAAGCAGAGGTTACCCTGTTGATCAGTGCGGGGCCCTTGATGTTAAGAAAAGTACTGGTTGAGATTACAGAGGAATTTCAGGTAGTAATTACAAAGGCAGCCGTCTCTTCTCCTTAGCAACCATCTAAGCAAAGGGAGCAGAAGCTTGGAATAGCAGCGGTCCCTACAGAGAAATCTGTGTGCAGACAGATTCAAAAGCAATTGGATCAAGTTTGCACTAATGACTTTGGGGACCAGAGTGCCCTGAGAATGGAAGAGGAGGGCCTTATTATCAGGGGTGACCTCAAATTTGCAATTACAATGACTCTTGAGCATATAAATGGACACCTGGGTGGGAGGATTGTGTAGTGTGGGTGGTACTCAGTGAATTTCTTTATCTTGGACTTTGGATGGAGAAAAGTTTTTCCTCTGCTTCTCACAAGCTCAGTAGTGACAGATGGTTCTTATTTTCTTGCTGGTTTCTGTTCCCAGAGGAATAAAGTGGGAATTGATGTTCAGAATTCAGCCTATATGAAGATTCTTGCATTAGGGTGGGCAATTTAGGAATACAGGACATTGATTGTGATTATTAAACCAAGACAAAGAAGGGCTGTAGAAGGTTGTGGACTGGTCCTGTGACCTTGAGCAGGCTGTTATCTTTCTAGCATTGTTTTACTGTAGTGAGGGTAATAATTCCTGCCCTCAGTGGGCTGGAGACCGTGTTCACCAAGTGTCTAGCAGCATATTTGTTATAGAGCTTTTCAGTAGGTGGAAGAGTTCTCTGAGGTACCTTAAGCTATAGCTTATGATTGCATTTCAAGATGAGAGCTGGAGTTCTGATTTGAATGTAAACTTGAGTTTCATCAATTGGGTATAGCAACAACTAACATGGTAGAGAATACAAGATGTCAAGAAAGTAAGATCTCCGAGTAGGAGGACAACCAATAAGTATTTTTCACAAATGTGACTAACTTCTGAGCCCTTTGCACATTGAGGTAACCAGTGAAATGCCTGGGGCTCTAATGATAAGAGGAGAGTTAAGTTCTGGTTATTCTAAGAACTTACAGAATCTTGGGTGCTTCGAGACCAAGGACTATATGAGTCTCTTCAATTCTTTCTCTTCCAGTCACCTCGTAACAGAGTGACTGTGATTACCACTCAAAACCCATTGACTATGCATTGATCAATTCCAGATTCTCTCTAGGACCTGCTCTAGCATTTACGCTGTCTGGTGCAAGAGCCACTCATACATAGCATGTGGCTTTGAGCACTCAACATATGACCAGTTCAAGCTGAGATGTGCTTGCAAGTATAAAATACACATTGGATTTCAAAGACTTAATATAGAAAAAGTAACAGTATATATAAAAGTATATTACTAATTTTTGTATGTGGAATACTTGTTAAAATATTTTGGGTACATTGGCTTAAAGAAAACATTAAAATTTGACCCGTGTTTACTTTTTTGTTTTTGTTTTTTTTTTTGAGAGAGAGACAGAGTGCAAACAGGGAAGGGGCAGAGAAAGAGGGAGACACAGAATCTGAAGCAGGCTGCCAGGCTCTGAGCTGTCAGCACAGGGCTGGGCACGGGGCTCGCACCTGTGAACCATGAGATCATGACCTGAGTTGAAGTTGGATGTTTAATCGACTGAGCCACCCAGGTGCTCCTGTGTTTGCTTTTTGTTAACATGGCAACTTAGGGGATTTAAAATCACACTTGTGCTCGCATTTTATTTCTGCTGGACAGTGCTAGTCTAGACTGCACTGAGACCCATATAGGAATTAACTGGAGAGGCTTACCTCCTCAAACTCCCATCTCAAAAAGTTAACAAAACAAAACTTTGTAGTGGCTTATGGGAGCTTCCTGATCTGAGTTCTCTTGTCCTTTCTCAGCAAAAGGAGCACTCTGATGGTGCAAGTTAATCATATTTCTGTGGCAAACACAGTAAGTCTTTCCAGATACAGTCTCAAAGTTTTTACATCATTTATATTCAGATTTTTCTTAATAGTGTTTTAAGTCCACATTTGACAGTTGTTCCCTAAGGGGCAGTGTTTATGTGAGGGTGTCTGTTTCTAAAACACATAGAAACAAATAGGGCAAAAGAATCTTTAAACAAGAGAAAAACTACACAGTGCACTTTTAGTCAACATTGACCTTACTGTAAAAATAGTAGAAGAAAGAAAATAAGGTAGTTTTGCATCAATTTAATGGTATCATAATTACTGCTTCTCTTTCTTCATAGAATGCAGGGAATCAGCAAAGAAAATTTATTCTTCCTGCTTCTGAGTTGTCAGGGAGTTATTGAAAGCGAACCGCAATGCCATTTCTGCAGCAGAACGAATGTGAGAGGAGAATGGTAAATTAAATAAGGGCGAGATGATTTAGCCAGCTGCTTCAGTCTCCTGACTGATGGCTCATAAGATGCAAATACATGTAGGGCTTTGTGCTATTAAATAGAGTTATGGTTCTCAATTTGAAATGAATACGGTGATGTGGCTGAATAGCCATATTAATGGGATATTTTTGGTCACCCATTTGTCCTTCGATTATCTCGGCTCCAGAGATGGGAGTGATCAACACTGCGCCTTAATCACGGGGAGTGGAGGGATGGCCTGTCGATAAATTGGGATTGAAGAACGGCCCGTGAATTCTTTTACCATATCACTGTGTTCCCCAATTTTGATTTAACATACCATTTCTCTTTCTTGAAGGCCATCTATGGATATAGAGGAATTTTTAAAACCTCATTCAACCCTTGGTGAATCCTCAAAGTTGAGAGGGACATCCTGTGGCTGGTAATTATATGGGAGAGCTCTTAGTATTTTAAAGGTGTTTAGGTGTAGTTGGTCTATACTGTTTGTTGTATTGGGGGGGGTGCGAAACATACATTACCAGTGAGACCCTACTAATAAATTGTTACTAAATGTTTTTTCTTTTCTTTATAACTTTTTTTTTTAATTTAAATTCCAGTTAGTTGGGGCACCTGGGTGGCTCAGTCTGTTAAGCATCTGACTCTTGATTTCAGCTTAGGTCATGAACTCATGGTTTGTGGGATCCAGCCCTGCATTGGACTCAGTGCTGATAGCACAGAGCCTGCTTGGGATTCTGTCTTTCTCTCTCTCTCTCTCTCTCTCTCTCTCTCTCTCTGCCCTTCCCTCCTTGTGTTCTCTCTCTCAGAATAAACAAACATAGAAAATAAATTCCAGTTAGTGAATGTAGTATAATATTAGTTTTAGGTGCACAATTTAATGATTCAAGTGTCACTAAATGGTGAAGTACTTTAACTTCCTTAAGATATTCCAAAATAGTTTCTACTCTTTTTGTCTTTTAATGCTGGAGTTTCTGGATTATAACACCAAGTCACCTTGACAAAACCCCCAGAATCCTAACTAGGGAAATATACTGGGCCAGCGTTGGGAAAAGGATTGTAAAAATGGAGGAGCTTCTGTATTAGTCACTATCCTATGGTTTTCTCTAGGTAATGGTGGTAGAAAGTTTCATTCATTCAGTAAGCATTTATTAAACACTATAACGCTTGTAAACACTATGTAAGATCAGGAGAATAACCCTAATGGACAGTATATGGTGGGTACTTGGCTCCCCTTTGGCTTTTTCAGTGTCCCCTGTCCCCTGTCTCCTGAAGGACCAGGTTAGCATAGCACTTGACTGCTTCTCACCCTTGAATCTCAGGTGGTGGAGATCATGAAATCTAAGGGAAAGTTGTCCAATGCCATTTGTAACTTGTCTGTCTACTCCTTCAAAACCATGTTGAATTTCTTCAAGATCATTACTCCAAGTCTTGAAACATTAGGTTATCTTCATAACAAATGGTTTTAATCTTAACAGTATCCTTCACTTTCTGAGAGAAATGAAAATTTTCTTTTTTTAAAAAAAATTTTTTTAACGTTTATTTTTGAGAGAGAGAGAGACAGAGTGTGAGTGGGAGAGGGTCATAGAGAGGGAGACACAGAATCCGAAGCAGGCTCCAGGCTCTGAGCTGTCAGTGCAGTCCCTGATGCGGGGCTTGAACTCAGGTGAGATCAGACCTAAGCCGATGTCAGACATGTAACCGACTGAGCCACCCAGGTGCCCCAGAAATGAAAATTTTCTATTCTAAACTCCAGGTTATCCAGATTTTTATGAATTCAGTTGATGGATAGAGTATATGAAACTTTTGGAATTATGTTTTTTAAAATTTTTTAAATGTTTTTTTTTTTTTTTTTAATTTATTTTTGAGACAGAGACAGAGCATGAGCAGGGGAGGGGCAGAGAGAGAGGGAGACCCAGAATCTGAAGCAGGCTCCAGGCTCTGAGCTGTTAGCACAGAGCCCAACACGGGGCTTGAACCCTTACACTGTGAGATCATGACCTGAACCGAAGTCGGACGCTCAACCTACTGAGCCACCCAGGCGCCCCTGGAATTATTATTTACTATTTTGAGTTTTAGCTCATCCTGCATGGCGGTTCATATGCTCCACTGCATTAATCCTCATCTATTTATATTTCAATCACCTTGTTCATCTGTTAATCTATTCATCTGCAAAATTCCTGCCAAACTCCGCTATAATAGCTGATATGCAATACATTACACAAGAGTCATTAAGGGCAAATGAAAAAGAATGGTATTCTGACTTTGATCTTTATCTGGAATTCTCCATGACTCTCCTGTAGTGTCTGATGGCAGCAAATGTTCCAAAAGTTAGCTGGTTGGATAGTCTCAGCTTTTTATCTTCATTCTTGGCATTTTAAAAATTGGATGCCAGCTAGTCAGTACAGTTTACTGTGTTGCAGTTTCTTAAATATCCTTGTTGAAATGAAACTATTCATTGTTTTCCAGAGCAAGCAATTTTAACAGTTTTGATGCTAGTTTTCAACTTCCAAGTCATCTCCTGTTTTGTTTTGTTTTGTTTTTTGTTTTGTTTTGTTTTGTTTTTACACTCTGCATGTAACCCAGCAGCCAATCCTATTGCTTCTACATTCAGAATATATACTGAATTGACAACTTTTCATAATGTCAGGTGTCACCAGCATTGACCAAGCCATGGTCCTCACTACTCTCGACTTTTGTAGCAGGCTGTTAACTGGGTTCTCTGCTTCACCCTTGGCTTGCTACAGTCGTCCAAATAGCAAAGTATGGATCCTTTAAAACTTAAGTCAAACTATGTAACTCTGCTCCTTAAAACTCTCTAGTTGCTTCACATTTAATGGAGAATCAGATTCAATCCATATCTTTGAATGATCCCTTTTTCCGATTTCATTGCCTTCTAATATCCCCTTGCTCACTCTGCTTTGCTCACACACATCAATCTTATAAAACACACACTCCCCTCAGGGCTTTTGCACCTGCTATCTTTTCTTACTGGTTTCCTCTTCTTCCAGTTCTTTACAAGGTTTACTCTGTTATTTCTCTCATTTCTTTGCTCAAATGCCACTTAAGAGCCCCTTCTGAAGTCCCTGTTTAAAAGAGAACACCCCCTGCCCCGCCCGGCTTGCTAGAAATGCAATAGTTGTTGAATGGGTAAAGCAACTATTTTTCATGGAAGACATTTAATTTCCTGTTCCATTTATGGGAATAGATAAGGAATGTATAATATTCTTAGCAGAAGATGACACACAAATACTACAACAAAGTAAAAATAAGACATGGTAAAAATTCTAAACCATATATTTAGTTAAAGTACAAACTGTAACAGAACAAAGACTCAAATTTTTGAAAAATGGAGATCTTTTTTGGAACAGCCAACATTTGTAATGAGCTCATTAATTTATGCAAATGTGTAGTGTTGTTGGTATAGTTTTAAGTATCCTTTTTCTAAATTAGTAAATACTCCTTTTGTGATCAAATTTAAACTATCCATGTACTTGACACAATACCCTTTTATATCTCTGTGTATATGGTATATATACAATTCTATATGACACATGTTTAATTGTCAGTAATTCATGATTTTTTACACTAATGAAAGTTATGAATTAGATTGTTATTTCCTGTTGTTACTTGGGAATCTGTTATTTTTTAAGACTTTATTTTTTTTAAGTAATGGCTACAGCCAACGTGGGGCTTGAATTTACAACCCCAAGATCATCAAGTCACATACTCTATCAACTGAGCCATTGAGGTGTCCTGGGAATCTGTTATTATTGATGAATTATTATTTGTAGATATTAGATATACACATGCAAACTTACAGAAGGAACATTTCTTCTGTAATGAGAAGATCATCTTCATTTGTAACTGTGTGAATTTACTAAATTGTTTGGCTTGTTGTTTTAGTTCCAAAAGGAATGTTGTATATTACAGACTTAAAGGTAGAAATATATGGTACTGTGAAATCTGATCTTGAAGATTCACAATTTTAAAATCACAGTAAGCTCTCATGAACCACCTCCCCCTTAGAAAGGCTGAAATAATCAGACAAAAAATGGATAGTACCAAGTCGATGAGGATACAGAGCAATTGGAATTCTCCTACATACAGTGCTGGTAGGAATGTAGAATCATTCACCCACTTGGTGGGAAAAATTGGCCATTTCTTACTCTGTTACACATATATTTAAATATGACCCAGCAATCCCATTCCCAAGTGAAATGAAAACTTTGTTCACACCAAAATTCGTATGCTAATATTTATGGTAGCTTTATTTGTAACTGTCAGAAACTAGAAACAGCCCAGACATGCTTCAGTTGGGGAATGAAAGAACAGACTGGTACATCCATACGATGAAATCCTACTCAGCAGTTAAGAGGAACAAGCTATCGATGGAAACCTCAACATCGATGGATCACAAAATGCATTATGCTATGTGAAAGGAGTCAGATTCAGAAGGCTACAGAATGTAGGATTCCATACACTAAAGGTGACATTATGAGAACAGAAAACAGATCCATGGTTTGGAGGAGGGGCTGACTACAAAGGGGCAACAGGAAAGAGTTTTGGGGGGTAACAGAACTGTTTTATGTCTCGATTGTGGGGTGGTCACATGACTATGCATTTGTCAAAACTCCTAGATCTATACACCAGAACAAGGGAATTTTAATGTATGTGACTAATAAGGATTTTTAAAAACTTCTATTGAGGTATCATGGGCACACAACATTAGTTTCAGGTATATAAGGTAATTATTCAGTATTCGTATATATTGCAAAATGATCACGATAAGTCAACATCTGTTACATAATTTTTTTCTTATGCAAACTTGTAAGATTTACTCTTAGCAACTTTCAAATATGTAATATAGTGTCAGCTATAGTCTCTGTGCTGTACATTGTATTACTGTAACCTACTTATAATTGGAAGTTGGTACCTTTTGACTTCCTACACCCCTTCACCCATCCCTCATCCCTGCTTCTAGCAACCACCCATCTGTATCCATGAACTTAATTTTTTTTTTTATTTTTAGATTCCACCTAGAAGTAACATATTGTGGTATTTGTCTTTTTCTGACTTATTTAATATAGCATAATGCCTTCAGGGTCCATCCATGTTGTTGCAATTGGCAAGATTTCATTCTTTCTTGTGGCTGAATATTCTATTTTATATAAATACCACATTTTCTTTAGTCATCCCTGAATGGACACTTGTTTCTATAGCTTGGCTATTATATACACTCCCATGTTCATAGCATCATTATTTATATCTTTTTGAGTTAGTGTTTTTATTTTCTTCAGATAAATATGAAGCAGTGGAATTGCTGGATCGTATAGTAGTTACGTTTCTTTTTTTTTGAGGAGCCACCATACTATTACCCGTAGTGGCTGTACTGATTTACATTCCCACCAACAGAGAATGTAATCTTAGAGTTGAGTAGGATATTAGTTGTGGGCTTGTTCATACATGGCCTTTATTATGTTGAGGTATGTTTCCTCTGCACTCACTTTGAGAGTTTTTCCTTCTTTTTTGTTTTTTGAGAGAGAGCGTGCATGAGCCAGGGTGGGGGTAAGGGGAGAAAGAGAGAGTACCTTAAGCAGTCTCCATGCCTGGCATGGGGCTTGATCTCCCAACCCTGAGATCATGACCTGAGCCGAAATCAAGAGTTGGACACTTAACCAATTGAGCCACCGAGTTGCCCCAGAGAGTTTTATCATAAATGGAAGTTATTTTTTGTCAAATGCTTTTTCTGCATCTATTGAGATCATCATAGGATTTATATCCTTCTTTCCGTTAACGTGGTATATCATGTTGATGGACTTGTGGGTACTGAAGCATCCTTGCATACCTGGAATAAATCCTACTGGATTGTGGTGTATGATCCTTATAATTTATTGCTGAATTCAGTTTGCTAATATTTTGAGGATTTTGCATCTGTGTTCATCAGGGCTAATGGTCTGTCATTTTCCTTTCTTATGGTGTCCATATCTGGTTTTGCTGTCAGGGTAATGTGGGGCTTACAATGACTTTAGAAGTGTTCCTCTTTTATTTATTTTTTTTTTTGGAAGACTTTGAGAAGGATTGGTATTTTTCTTTGAATATTAGGTAAATTCACCAGTGAAGCTGTCTGGTCCTGGGCTTTTGTTTGTAGGGAGTTTTAACATTACTAGTTCAATTTCTTTACCAGTAATTGGTCTGTTCAGATTTTCTATTTCATCCTGATTCAATCTTGGTAGGTTGTATGCTTCTAGGAATGTACCCATTTATCCTAAGTTGTCCAGTTTGTTAGTGTATAATTGTTTGTAGTCACCTTTTATGGTCCATAATATGCTATAGTATTAAGATATTAGTAGTGTCTCCACTTTCATTTCTGATTTTAATTGAGTCCTCTCTTTTTTCTTGGAGAGTCTAGCTAAAGGTTTATCAGTTTTGTCGATCTTTTCAAAGAATCAGCTTTTTTTTTTTTTTTTTTTTTTTTTTTTTCTGGTCTTTTCTATTGTCTTTTTAGTCTCTGTTTCATTTATTTCTGTGCTGATCGTTTTTTTTCCTGCTGATTTTGAGGGTTTTTTTGTGTTTTTGTTTTTTTTTGTTTGTTTGTTTGTTTGTTTGTTTGTTTTTAGTTCCTTCAGGTATACAGTTAGGCTGTTTGAGATTTTTTTGTGCTTCCTGAGGAAGGCATTTATTTCTATGTACTTCGCTCTTAGCAATGTTTTTGCTGTATCCCATAAGCTTTGGTATGTTGTACTTTGATCTTTGTCTTAAGATATTTTTTATTTCACTTTGATTTCATTTTTGACCTGTTGTTTGGTAGCATGTGTTAGTCTCCACATACTTGTGAATTTTTTAGTTTCCTTGTGGTTGATTTCTAGTATCATACCATTATGGTGAAAAAAGATGCTTGATGGATTTTCAGTCTTCTTAAATTTCTTATTACCTGTTTTGTAGCCTAACAAATGATCTGGTTTGTGAATGTTGATGGGCACTTGAGAAGAAATGTGTACTCTGTTGCTTTTGGATACAATATCCTGTATATATCTGTTAAGGCCATCTAGTCTCACATGTCATTTAAAGCTGATGTTTCCTTATTGATTTTCTATTTGGATTATCTGTCCATTAATGTGAGTGGGGTATTAAAGTCTCCTGTTATTTTATTGCACCCTTTTTCTTCCTTTATGTCTGTTAATATTTGCTTTATATTTTTAGGTGCTTCTGTATTAGGTACATAAATATTTACAAATGTTGTATGTTCTTGGATTGACCCTTTTATCATTATGTAATGCCCTTATTACATAATGACATACATAATACATAATGACATTACATAATGTCTCTTCTTACAGTCTTTGTTTTAAAGTATATTTTGTCTGCTATAATTATGGTTACCCCAACTTTCTTTTGGTTTCCATTTGCATGGAAATACCTTCATTTTCATTCTCTGTGTGCTCTTATATCTAAAGTGAGTCTCTTATAGGCAGCATATAGATGGGCCTTGTTTTTTTTATCCATTCAGTTACTCTGCCTTTTGATTGGAGAATTTAGTCTATTTATATTTAAAGTAATTATTGATAGGTGTGTACTTAAGTTAATTGTTGTTTGGCTGTTTTGTACAAAACACTGTTCCATTTGTCTTTTGCTATCTTCCTTCATGGTTTGATGACTTTGCTAGTGGTGTGCATAGATTTCTTTCTTATTTTTTTGTGTATCTACTATAGGTTTTGCTTGGTCATTGCCTTGAGACTTACATGTAACAAGTTACATTTATAACAGTCTGTTTTAAGTTGGTAACACATTCTAAAGCTTACATTTGTACTCTCCCCTAGTCATGTTTGTTTTTGATATCACATTTTACAGTTTTTTATCTTGTGTATACCTCAGCTCATTATTGTATTTATATTTATTTTTACTACCTTTGTCTTTTAATCTTTATACTACCTTTATAAGTGATTAACCCACTGCCTTTGCTATATATTTCTTGTGAGATTTAGACTTTGCTATATGCTTGTTACTAATTAGTACCCTCTTTTCAGCTTGCAGAATTCCATTTAGCAACATTTGTAATGCTGATTTAGTGGTGAAGAACTTTTAAAAGAAGTTTTTAACTTTTGCTCGTCTGGAAAACTCTCTCTCTCCTTCAAGTCTCAATGATAACTTTGTTGAGTAGAGTATGCTTAGGTGGTTTCTTCCAGCACTTTGAATATATTGTATCACTGTCTTCTGTCCTGCAACATTTCTTCAGAGAAATTCACTGATGAACTTATGGGGTTTCCCTTGTACGGAACAGGTTGTTTTCCTTTTGCTACTTTTAAGATTCTCTCCTTGTCTTTGACTTTTTAATTATAATATATCTTGGTGATGGTCTCTTTAACTTTATCGTGTTTCGAATCTGTGGGCTTTCTGGATCTGGATATCTGTTTTCTTACCAAAGTTGGGAGTTTTCAGTCTTCCTATTTCTTTAGTCTGGCTTATTTCTTCAAATAGGTTTTCTGCCCCTTCCTCCTCTTTCTGAGATGCCTGTAATGCAAATGTTGGCCTGTTCCAGAAGTCCCTTAAAGTCCCTTCTTTTTTTCCTGCTCACATTGGGTGACTTTCTCTGGCCTGTCTTACTGATCCTTTCTTCTGCTTTTTCTTTTTTTCTTTTTAAAAAAATTTTAACTTTATTTTTGAGAGAGAGCACACGAGCAGGGGAGGAGCAGAGAGAGAGGGAGACACAGAATCCAAAGCAGGCTTCATGCTCTGAACTGTCAGCACAGAGCCCAACATGGCGCTCGAACTCACAAACCATGAAATCATGACCTGAGTTGAAGTCAGATGCTTAACCAACTGAGCCACCCAGGCACCTCTCTGCTTTTTCTGATCTGCTCTTGAACTACTTTAGTGTATTTTTCAGTGTAGTTAGTGTATTCTTCAGTTCTGTGGTTTGTGTTTGGAACTTTCTCGTGTATTGTCTGTTATATTGTCAGTGTGTTTTATCTCCTTTTCTCCCCAGCTTGGTGAGCATCCTTAAGATTGTTACTTTGAATTCTTTACCAAGCAAATTACTTATCTCCACTTAATGAAGTTTTTTTTTTTTTTTTCTCCCTGAGGTTTTATGTTGTTCTTTTATTGGGAACATAGTCCATTGCTGCTTCATTTTGCTTGACTCTCTGTGTTGGTTCTATACAGTAGATGACACAGCCACCTCTCCCATTCTTGAAGATTTGGCCTTGTGAACTTTATTGTTCAATCTTGCTTTAGTTCTTGGTGGTCTCTCAAATGTTTGTGATTGTCCAGGGAACCTATTTTATTTTTAATTAATGTCAGTAGTTGAGGGTGTGGCAAGATCAGTCAGTGTCCCAAAGGTGAGAATGTCAGCACCTGAAACCAGACCCTCAGGCCACAACATTTTAAGGAATGCTGTGAAACTGTCAGCATAAGTCCTACTGGCTCCCAGAGCCAGGCAATTGGAAGGTGTACCCTGGGCATCAGTTGCAAAAATCAGGGCTCCAGATATGTACATAAAACTCCTTTCTGGGAGGTACCAGAAAGCTGTAGTGAGGTGGAAGGAGAGTATCTAGAGATGGTGTCTCCTAGCCTGTGTTCCCTGAGAGTACTTCTGTAGCCTCTAGATATATGCCAAACATGAATCCTGCTGCTAAGGCTGGGGGTCCAGGACTAGCAAGTAGGCCTTTCACAGAGAGGCTGGGGGTATTGCAGTCTGTTTTCTGTGTGTTTCCCTGTGGGTGATTACCTGCTAAGAACGGTCTCTCTTATGGTTATTGCCCCATGAGACCCAGAAACACGGGCTCCTCTGGCTACCAGAGCTAGGTGATCAAGGGGTATCCTCTGGGCAGCAGTTGTAAAAACCAGGGCACCAGGCTTAAAACTGGGGTACCAGGTATGTAATGTACAAGAGCTCCCATCCTAGAGGTGCTGGTGCTCTGGAGCACGGCAGAGGGAGAGTGCAAGAATAGTGCCTGTCGTCCAAAACCTCAGGAAAGGTTGCAGTCACCCCTTAGATGTATGTTTTATTAGAAGCCTGTCAGGCTGCAGCTATGATGGTAAGCTAATAGTCCTCTTTCACAGAAAGACTGAGCTCCTGGATCTGTTGTCCTTTGCTGTGCCCTGGGTGCAGTAGCTATTTAAGAACTCATTCTTTCTTGGGTTACAGCCCTGTGGGACCTGTGAATAGAAGCCTGTTGGTCAACCAGAGCCAGGAGATCTAAAAGTGTCCCCTGGTAGCAGCTGCTGAAATCGGGGCACTAGACAAGGACATAAGCTCCTTTCTGGAAGGTACCAACGAACTGGAGCAAGGTAGAGAGAGATCACAAAGGTGGCATCCACCAGCCTGTGTTTGTGGGAGCACTTCTGTGGGCTCCTCTGAGTGCACCAGACCAGAAGCCTGACCCTCAAGCCAAGCTCCAGGACAAGCAGATAGGCCTCTTTGGCAGGAAGGTCGGACTGTGTTTTGGTCTGCTGTCTGTGCAGTGCCCCAGTACTAGTAGTCAGTAAAGAATGGTTTTTCTGATTGTTACATTCCCATGGGACTCATGTATGTAAGCCCCTCCACTGGCCTCCAGAGCCGGGCAATTGAGGGGCGTTCCCTGGGCAGCAGCTGCAAAAACCAGGTCACTAGACATGAAAACCGGGACATGAGATGTGTGTAGAAGCTCCCCTCTGGGTGCTACTGGCACTCTGTGTGCAGTGGAGATAGAGCGTGAAGAGGACACTGACAGCTGCAGTGAGGCAGGGGGGGATTCCAAAGGTGGCACCTGCTAAAAAGGGGGAAAAGAATAAAGAGGAGAAAAAGGAAAACCTGCTGCAGAGAGAGATCATACAAGAAGGCCCCCATTGAACCATAAAGATGGGACTGGCCAGAAAGGAAACAAAACAAGTATGATGGTTTCTCTTGGCTTCAGCAAAGCAGGAGAGTAGAGTGCTTTAAACTTAGGAAACGAGTCTCTGTCACGTGAAGTCTAGGCACTTTTCTATGGACTGCTTCTGTGCTGGGCCCTGGTGGGTGAGTTTGCAGTCTGCCTACAGGCCTTCTAAGAACTCTTCCTTAGTTCCTCATCCTCCTGGGGTTCTTGTGAGTATGAGCCCTATTCTCAAATCCAGATGTATTGGCAGCTCATGTCTCAGGTGCTGGTCTTAAAAGTTGGGTTGCTCGATGTGGGGTACGAACCCTTTGCTGCAGGTTTTGGGTTCACCCCTGATTGTGCGTTGCCACATTGGGGGTGGGATGCATGACAAGGTTATATTTGGTTGTATTTCAGCCTGTCCTACCCACTTCAGTATGGTCTTCCTCTCATTTGCCCAATGTTGAAGGGGTCACTCTGCCAGTTCTTAGGGTTTTTGTTTTGTTTTGTTTTTTCAGAGGAAATTGTTCCATATATAGCTGTAGAAATGATATCTATGGGAGGTAATGAGTTCAGGATCTTCCTATGTCAACATCTTATACTAGAACTTGGAATTTTTTTGATTATTAAAACCAGTTATGGGTGGCTCAGTTGGTTAAGCGTCTCACTCTTGATTCCGGCTCAGCTCACGATCTCATGGTTTGTGGGATTGAGCTGCACTGACAGCATAGAGCCTGCTTAGGATTCCTCCCCCGCCCTCTCTCTCTGTCTCTCTCTCTGTCTCTCTCTCTGTCTCTCTCTCTGTCTCTCTCTCTGTCTCTCTCTCTGTCTCTCTCTCTGTCTCTCTGTCTGTCTCTCTCTCTGTCTCTCTCTCTGTCTCTCTCTCTGTCTCTGTCTCTGTCTCTACCCATTCTTGTTCTCTCAAAATAAATAAATATTTAAAACAATCAGTTCTGCCTCTGAACCCAGGCATTGATAAAGCCTGAGTGTCCTAGGTGGGTGTGCACATCTAAGTCTTAGTAACTCATCTCATTTTACTTCAGGTGCTATGGTTTTCTAGAGAGACTCTTTCCTGATTCAAGTGGTATTTGTAGCTTGATGGACTTTGATTCTGATGTCAAAAGTAGTAATGGAAGAAACCCTCCCCATAATCTCTTAGCAGCTGTTTCGTATCCTCAGAGGGACCCTCCTGACACAGTAGTGACAATACTATAAAAACTGGGATTTTGTCCCGAATGTTAGAGGTGTAGATAAACTGTCTGCTTTAGTTTCCTCATAAAACCAAATAGACATGAACAGGAAACAGCATGGTATTGTCCATACAAATTACTCCCAAGTTGTGCATTTGGAGCCCTTCTATTGACTAGGGTACCCATCTTAGGGCTCTGACATTGCAACTATGTGTTCTGAGTCTTGGAGAGTTTGCAGAATTCAGTCTTATCAATAAAAACCAAGTTACTGCTGCACTGCTATATATCGGGTGTTAGTGGGCCAGCTCACAATGTGATTTCTCCTGAAACAGATGGTTGATCAGTTGTCTGTTGCCAAAAACTATGTGACAAACATAAATACCAGTCTGAAAATTCTGTCATTCGTAACAAGAGAACATCAAGCGTTGAGTGGTTCTTCTGAGCTGTACCATATTCTCTTTCCTATTCTCACTTGCTGACTGGAAGATACAGTTTATGTTTGTGAAGAATATGAATATATAAAAGTTCTTCAGGTCTTGATTCTTTGTTGAAATCAGCTCAGTTGCCAGTTTTTAGATTATTTGGGGGCCTCTACCTTAGGTGTATCTGCTCCTCTATGGCTCTCTCACGAGTGCTATAAACCTAGATTGATTATGAAATCACCTTCCTACCAACAGATTAGAAGTGAATCAGAACAGGGGTTCCTGGTGGCTCAGTTGGTTGAGTGTCCAACTCTTGATTTTTGGCTCAGGTCATGATCCCAGGGTTGTGGGATCGAGTCCTACACTCAGTGGAGAGCCTAAGATTCTCTTTCTTCCTCTGCCCCTCTCCCCTGTTCATGTGCTTTCTTTCTCTCTCTCTCTTTCTCTCTCAAAAAAAAAAAAATAAAGTGAATCGCAATGGATTAAAATGACATTTTTCTCCTTGGCATTACTCTAGAGCATCAGTTCTTGAGTTTCTGATGTTACTATTCTTGGTTTACTTTGCACAGGATTATTTTCTCTCATGGGTAGTTATTTGAGTATAGAAACGAGTGGGAAAGGACTGTAATTGAACGCCCACTCGGGACTGCAGGAATGTGATAGGCACTTTTCATGTATTCTTCCATTTAACTTTACAACAGTGAGTGAGGTAGATAATTTTGCTGCTTTACAACCAGGGAACTAGGTCCAGGAGAGGTTAATTGTCTTGTATTCTCAAAGATCCGTTTCTCTGATTCCATAACCCGCTCTCTTTATACTCTCCAAGTCTCCATTTGGGAATAGTGTTTTCTCATTGCATTCCCACTTTCTGTAGTGGATGGAGATTGCACTGGTCTTTTGAGATTGAGCCCTGAGCTTTCTGTCAGACCTGGTCTGAGAACCAGGTCTGCACCTTGTTTTACTTTTCAGAGTCCCAAGAGATTTGGCCTAATTTTATGTATTTTACAAAGCTGCCATTACACACTTATCCCTTGTTTCTTTCTCCTCCGTGGCTACCGGTAAAAGAAGATTGAGTCTCACCGTTTCATGGCTCTGAAGAGCAAACCCACAAGACCTTCTCATTTTAATAATTTTAATCACCAAGGAGAAGTAAGAGAGAGAAAACAACAGAAAAAAAATCAGAGTTTCAAAAATAGTTAAAAGTCTTAGTTCTTGAGACTAGTCAATATACCATAGCTCTTGAAATTCTTAGGCATTATTTTTTTTTTATTTTCTTTTTTTTTTAATGTTAATTTTTGAGAGACCGAGCATGAGCTCTGGGGGAGCATGAGGGGAAGAGATAGAGAGGGAGACACAGAATCTGAAGCACACTCTAGGCTCTGAGATGTCAGTACAGAGCCCAACGTGGAGCTCGAAATCATGAACTGTGAGATCATGACCTGAGCTGAAGTTGAATGCTCAACCTACTGAGCAACCCAGGCACCCCAGGCATTATTTCTCAGAAGCTACTAGATGTCTCTTTTACAGGGATTATTTTTGTTGAGGAACTGTGGTCCAAACCAGATTCAGGTTGGTACCACTGATGAAATTTTCTCTCCCAGTTAGGTCACGTTTCCAGTGATTGTTCAAGCACCAAGGGTTTCATTACAAACCGGCTATGTAAGAGACTTTCAGAAAGCAAAGATATTTCATGTTAGAATGTGCCACTTGACAGGACTGGGAAATGATATTAGGCTTAGTTTAAAGTATTTTTGCTGCCCAGGACTGGGACCCATAGCCACATGTGTCCATTGAACACTTGAAATGTGGCTACTTTGAGTTGAAATGTGCCATCAGTGTGAATGACTCACTGGATTCCAAAGACTTAGAAGGGGGTGGGGGGTGGGGAATCTCCATTTTTATATTGATTACATGTACATGAATTTTGTAATTCTTAATTTTGAGCTTACTGTAGATTCATATGCAGTTATAAAATATAATACAGAGAGATCCCCTGTTCCCTTCACCCAGTTTTCCCCGTGGTACCATCTTTCGAAACTATAGTATAATAGCCCAACTGCGACATTGACATTCATGCAATTCACTAACCTTATTCAGATTTCATCATTTTATGCATGCATGTGTGTAATTCTTTGCAATTTAATCACCTGTGTAGATGCATATGACCAGTACCACAGTCAAAATACAGAATTGCGTTGAAAGGATTCCCTGTGCTAAGCTTCCGTAGCTATAGCAACCCGCCTCTCCCCCATTCTCCCCCCTACCCCCAATTCCTAGGAATCCCTAATCTGTTCTCCATCTGTGTACTTTTGTCATTTCAAGATTGTCCTATAAAGGGAATCTCCTATAGTATGGAGCCTTTTGAGATTAGCTTTTCTCACTCAGCAAAATTCTCTTGAGATCCAACCAAGTTGTTATCAGTTCTTTCCTTTTACTGCTGAGTAGTAGTCTTTGTTTCTTCTTACTTTTTAAATGTTGCTATTAGAAAGTTCAAAATTACACTTGTAACTCACCTTTGTGGCTTTCATTGTATTTCTATTAGCACTGATGTAAGTTCATGTTTGTCTGAAGTAATCAAAAAGCATATTTCTGTTGCATTTTCATTGAGTTTCAGGCATTCCTGTGTTAAATGGTGTATTTTGTTCTGTTGATTGTAAATCAGCTTATTTGGAAATGAACAAAAGGACAGTGCCTTTTGAAACAGACAGGGCACCTGGGTGGCTCAGTCAGTTAAGTGTCCTACTGCGGCTCAGGCCGTGATCTCCTGGTTCGTAAGTTCGAGCCCTGCATTGGGCTCTGTGCTGACAGCTCAGAGCCTGGAACCTGCCTCAAATTCTGTGTCTTCCTCTTCTCTCTGCCCCTCCCCCACTCACACTGTCTCTTTCTTTTTCTCTCTTTTTCGCTCTGTCTCTGTTGCTCTGTCTCTTTCTCTCTCTCTCTCTCTCTCTCTCTCAAAAATATTAAAATTTTTTTAATAAAAAAAAATCATTTCAGGAGAGTGAAATCATCTCAGGGTCTCTCCCTTTCCCCTCCCCCAGTTTTTTGGGGGGTTTTTTTGGTCAGTTTTTCAGTAAGAAACCCTTTGTATTTCTGTCTATAAAAGAGACTTTTCATAAGGTTAGGCAGCAAGGAGAGGTGTCTTACAACTGCTGCCAACGCTGTTCAGTACACTGGTTTGAGACTAATTAAATGGCTCCTATTTATCTGATATTTTCCCCCTAGAGAGATTCAGAAATATTTTTTTTTCAACTTAAGCTTCAAAAAGAAACCAGCTCAGTTAGCTTATAGTGGAGGGAAGAAGCAGGACACAGGGACACTTCAGAGCAGATTAGAACTGAGGTGACGGATAATACCATTTTCAATTAAATTGCCTGGGGAAATTAGGTAGGCAGAGAATAATTACCTGAGTTGGCATATATCCAGGTTTCTGAAACTAAGACCCTGCTCGAATGTTCTGAGGATCACTGATGACCACAGGCAGCCAGGGACCTTGAGGGCTGTCTGATCTCAAACATATTTAAATCTTCCGGCTGCAGTGCATGGCAATTTTAAGTCAAATTAGGTAGCATGAGAAACTCTATCAAATAAAACCTTGTAAAAAAAAAAAAAAAAAAAAAAAAAAAACAACTAAGACCTCCCACCCCCAGCAAGCCACACTGCAAAGCATCATATTAAAGGGAGGCTTCTCTGACAAAATTTCTATTTATACATAATATAGAAAATACATCTGTAAATATATTAAATATACTACAAATTAGAGATTACATGTAATTTTTGAATACTTATGTAGTCATAGTTAAACTTATATTTTCGTAACTTCTGCTGTGTGACTACCACCAGGACACTGGAGCTGAGATGGGAACCATAGGAGAAACCTAGAGAGGGCTGAGTGAAGTATCATGGTAGTCTTTCCCTCGCGCAGAGGGCCCTGGCAAGGTGACAGCCCTTGGTCATGCCTTGCGAGGACCAGGAAAGAACGCTAAGTAAATGTCACCTGATTTGTGAGTTCATCCAACCTAGTTGTGGAAATGAGCCTTGAATGTAACCGTACCTTTAATGCAGAAGTCAAGATGCAGTATTGTGTTCCCCACCCCAGCTCTGCCTCCAGTGACCTATTACTGTGACTGCTAAGCATGGGTTTCTTGGGGTCCGTGCCACTGGTAGCGCCTGGTGCCATGCTGCCCCTGCTTTGTCTGGGTGGGGTTGATGGAAGAGAAACGAGGTTGTTCAAGTATAGATTTTGTCTTTTCTCTTTACCTAGAGAAAAGCTCGCTTTGCTTTCTACAAAAGGAAATGGAGCCAGTGGTTTTTCTTTGCTTCTAGTGTTCGCTTTTGCTTTGTTCCTGTCTTTTCATAATCTCTGAATTTCAGAATGCAGGTATAGGAAAATGGGTGTGGAAGGTGTAAAAAAGGAACCAGTTACATTTTTCTTCCTCTCTGTCCCCCCCTCCCCCAATACAGCTATAAGGGGATAGCAGAATGCTTGGATTGTTTCATAGCCTTCCTTGAATAAGGCAGTTCTGGTACATGGGGGGGGGGGGGGGAAGGGAGGGCTTTATGCAAATTATAGAAACACACCCCTTGGCGAGGCTGCAGCCCCCATTTGCCCCCAGCCATGGCCATGAGCCAGATCTGAGTGCAGTGCATGTGTACTCAGCCCTCACCTGTGCTGTATGGTAGGTGCAGAAAGCACCCCTGTCTCCCAGCACTGGGAGCACAGATGGGTGCACAGCCAGATGCAGCTCTTAAGAGTAAGTATACACAGGGGCCTGGGCAGCTCAGTCGATTGAGCATGCAACTTCCGCTCAGGTAGTGATCTCACACCTCGTGGGTTTGAGCCCAGCCTCAGGCTCAGTGCTGACAGCTCAGAGCGTGGAGCCTGCTTCAGATTCTGTGTTTCCCTTTCTCTCTGCCCCTCCCCTGCTCGTGCTCTGTCTCTGTCTCTCAAAAATAAACATTAAAAAAAAATTTTTTTTAAGTGTACTAGGCCAGATCATCAGGGTTTGAAGTCCTGCTTCTGTGCTTCCTTGCCATGCGCCCCTGGATAAACGATGTAACCACTTTGTGCCTCAGTTTCTTCTTCCGTAAAAAGTGTCTACCATAGGGTTTGGTGTGAGTTAATGACTTCATACACAGAAAACAGTGAGTTAATACCTGGATGTAGTAATTTCTCAGTAATTAGTAATTATTGCTATTGTTATTCTCCTAAATCGGTCAGTTTTGCTCTCTAACCTGTTTTTAAAGGGATATTTCTTAAAAGCTGCTTTTTTTCTGTAAAAAAAAAAAAATCTAATAGGCATTGTGCTTGTAGATGTATGAAGCATCCTTTGAATTTTCTATATTCTTTCCCTGTAAATATTATTGTAGAAAATATAACATGTAGGAAATGTAATTTAACTTAAGCAATTTCAGCCCATGGCATGTGCTTGCTTTTCATTTTGTTACCTCATCATCCTACTCAAATGTTAATATTCTAGATGTTTAGTTTCATGATGGTTCAGTTTAACTGAAAGGGGAGGAACTTCTGCTCTGGATTTGGAATTTGGAGAGTACATGCATTCTTGGGTTGGCTAATGGGATCCTAAGAACATTAACTACTCCCAGTGACCAAAGTGAGAGTTGTTAAAAACAACAACAACAACAACAAAAACCCATACTCGCCCGTTTTAACTTTCATGTATTCTCTCCACTGGCCAGTTAGCTTTTCTTGTGACATGACCTCAGTTCCCGTCCTGAGAAGAAAACCACACGCAGAAACAAATCATGCTCACAGTTACTAGGTGTAGTAGGCAGAATTCGGGGATGGCCCCAAGGCGCCCATGCACTGGTATATGCACCCTGAAAAATCTGTAGTACTAGGATTACGTCACTCCTGTGATTCAGTTATGTTGCATAGCACAGTTGGCTTTAAGAGTGAGAGCTTATCCTTGGTGGGCTTGCCCTAATCAGGAAAGCCCTTATAAAGGACTGAAGAAGATTCAAAGAGAAGTATTCCACACAAGGAAGGTTCTTCGTCTCTGGCTTTGAAGATGGTGGGGGTGATGCGGCAGGGAGTATAGGTGGCATCTAGGACCTGACAGTGGCCCCCTGCTGATAGCAAGGAAACATAAGTCCTCAGTCCTGTGGCTCCAAGGAAGTAAAATTAGCCAACAACCTGACTGAGCTTGGAAACAGATTGTACCTCAGCCTCCAGAAAGGAAGCCTGGAAGACACCTTGATTTTAGCCTTGTGAGACACTGAGTGGAGAACCCAGCAACCGCGCCAGACTTCTGACCTTTAGGACTAAGAGCCAGTAAATGTGTGTTGTTTAAAGCCATGAAGTTTGTGGCAGTTTGTAATGCGATCATAGAAAACCAATACATAGGGGAAACTAGGGGAAAGAATGTAGGTGGATCATTGCAAAACCATTACCATTATTTAGGGGGCAAAAAATCCCCCAAACACCTCATGATCTCCTACAGAGAGCCCTCAGTTACACATTTTAAAGCTGATTAGCCACAGTAAATGACAGATACAGAAGCTCTAAGTTTCCTGGGCCAAGTTTAGAGCCGTTTCTCAAACTGGCAGTTGGAGACCCAGCGAGGGGCAAAGGGATGGCTGAACTGCTCTCGGGCAGGATGTTGACTGAATAGTGGTACAGGGTGAATATGCAGAGCAGGGAGGTGGAATCCTCTTCACTCCATGCTTATAAATGTTTCTGACTACGTCTTTAATTTAGGGCTCACTAACTTGGAGAGGGCGAACAGGAAGGCGTAGGAGAGGGGGCTGTCTGGGTGGCAGTGATGGGGCAGCTGGGGGGCTGTGGGGAACTAGAAGGTGATCATTTAAATATGTATGTAGCCAGATAAGGCCCATGGAAGCCTCTCCAGTATAGCCTGGTGGGGAGAGAGTACATGTCGGGCAGACAGAATCGGAGGGTGTGAACTCAGGACCTGGAGTTTTGTTTTTGTCCACTGGCCTATCTTCACAGCTGGGAACAGGGTCTGGCACACAGTGAGTGCTCCATTAATGTTTGTTGAGTGACTGAAGAGACAAACATATTAATACAATATGCAGAAATAGCAAATGTGATTGCATTGGTGAGAAATGCTTCTAAAATCCAGTTACTTTTAGTGTTGTGACATGGTACCACTCTGGGCTATCCTTTTGGCCTGCTGTTTACCTTTCTTAACCTACAGCTCCATTTGAGGACTGTTTTGGAAGTCATTAACTATTGAAGAAGACCAAGCCAGTGTTGAGCGCTTCTGGCTGGCTGGCACTGCCCCAGGTACCTGGTGTGTGTTTCTTCTCCTTTTATCCTGACCCAGACTTCCAAGGTGGGTCTTAGTATGACCTGCCTTTGACAGAGGGGGAGACGGTTTCAGAGAGGCAAGGTCCGTTGCTCAAGACCACATGGCCGGTAAAGGTTGCCCTCAGCTTTATCTGATTGTCAGGCCCCTGCTATTGCTTGCTACTCCGAGCGTGTTCTGCAACCAGCATTGGCATCACCTGACAGCCTGTTAGGGCTGCAGAATCTCTGGTCCCACCTTAGACCTATCCCAGACAGAATCTGCATTTCATTCAGATATGTGGGTGGTTTGTATCCATATGAATGTCTTGGAAAGGGCATTAAATGCCAGTCCTTCTGTGTTCAATATATAGATGTGCAGAAACAGGCCGGGCGTTGTCACCCTCAAATACTGGGTTCTAAACTCGGGTTATTCATGGGCCACTTGTATGGATTTGGCCAAATTTTTCACCTGAATTTGTTACTCTTTTCCATATAGATGTATTTGCTTAAAAAGAAAATATAATTGGCAGCAAACAAACCCCACAACTATATGGCAATATAGTAATATTACTGTAGTAAATAGCTGTGAAACTGTATTTATAGTAATATACTTATGTTCGATAGAAAAATGACATTTTCTTTTTTTTTTATTTTTTTAACGTTTTTTTTATTTTTGAGACAGAGAGAGACAGAGCATGAACGGGGGAGGGTCAGAGAGAGGGAGACACAGAATCTGAAACAGGCTCCAGGCTCTGAGCTGTCAGCACAGAGCCCGACACGGGGCTCGACCTCACGGACCGTGAGATCATGACCTGAGCCGAAGTCGGACGCTTAACCGACCAAGCCACCCAGGCACCCCGAAAAATGATATTTTCCATAAAGAGAAGATAAGTCTTAATATACGTGCAGTTGTACATTAGCTCTCCATGTACCATTGTAAGTTAACTGTATTTTACATGTAAGCTACGCCATTAATAATAAACTGTAATCTATTGTAAGATATTTCTCTATGGACCCTTAATGGCAATGTGTTTTGTGTTACGACACACTGCTGTGATAGATTGTGAAAAATGGCCACAAAGTCTTCCCTTCCCTGCACCTATGCCCTTGTTATGTGCAGTGTCCCACTAATGGGTGAGACTTTCTCCATCCTTTATAGCTGGGCTTGACTGTGTGACTAGCTTTGCCCAAAGCCACCGTTAGTGCATATGACGCAGCAGAGGCTAGCGTGTTGGGTTCTGACCTCTTGCCATTCTTGCAACTTGAGATCACTATGTGAACCAAAATAGTTACATGTTTTAAGCAACAAAGGTTTGAGGTGGTTTGTGATGCTGTACGCTTGCTGACGTGAGTATTCTCAAACGCTGTTTACAAAACAATTTCCATGTTTGAGAGCAGATCAAAGAGCAATGATTCTGTTTTGATTCAGTCTTGCCAAGTTATTCTTCATTTGAAAACAAAATCCTGATATTGAATGTCTCGGAAAGGGCATTAAATGCCAGTCCTTCTGTGTTCAATATATAGATATATAAAAACAGGCCTGGCATTGTCACCCTCAAATACTTGCACATTTTTATCCCCATCTACTGAGAAATCAAAACTTGACCCTCGGCTACAGCTTCCCTGTTGCTTTGAAATAAGACTCTAATGCTAATAAGTCTAAATTCTGTGGCCTGTCATTACTGGTGGTTTGCAGTAAGATGTTGGTGCTTTGTTATGGTTTGGAAGTAGTTCTGTGCATGTGCTTCTCTTTGGTGAGAGTGAAATGCAATTGTGTTTCCCATCACAAGGTATCAGTGGAGAACTGTGATAGCAAATCTTGTAGAAGTGTAAATATTCACCACTTACTGGGTTTCCTTGAGCAGTGTGAAGAAGTGTTCTGTCGTTTTTGAAAGAAGCCAACAAGTATTCATGGGTAGACTCACTGAAATGCAGTCTTTAAAAAGACAGCTTTAATGAAATACAATTTACGTACCATAAAGTTCACCCATTAAAATGTACGATTGGATTTTTTTTTTTTTTTTTTTTTTTGTATATTTAGAGTTGTGCAACCACTACCATGGTGTAATGTAAGAACACTTGGATTGCTTGTGTCCAGGAGCATTGACTGTCTTCCCTGCCCCTTCAGTCCTACGCAACCGCCAATCTGTCTTCTATGGATTTGCCTAGAATAGGATATTTCATATACACAGAATCCTACAACATGTGGTCTTTTGTAACTGGCTTCTCTCATTTAGTATAATGCTTTCTAAAGTTTATCCATGATATGTATGTATGATATGTATGTATGTATGATATGATATGTATCCCTGTTGCATTCTTTTACTGCTGAATAACATTCTGTTGTATTCCATCTGCATTTTGTGTATCCATTGATCAGTAAATGGGCTTTGGGATTGTTTCTACTTTTTGGCCATTATGGATAATGCTGCTATGAAAAAGTACATGTAATCTTTTTATATGGACATATGTTTTTATTACTCTTGGGTACCGGCCTAGGGTGGAGTTACTGGGCCATATGGTAATTTTATGTTTAACCATTTGAAGAACTGCTAAACTACTTTCAAAAGTGGCTACACCATTTTATTCCCGCAAGTAATGTACAAGCATTCTGATTTTTCCGAATTCTCATTAATGCTTGTAATCTGTCTTCCAATTATAATTATCCTAGTGGGGGTGAAGTAATAGCTTATTGTGGTTTTTAACTTGGATTTTTCTGATGATTTATGTATTTGTGTATCTTTTTTTGAGAGATATCTATTTAGATCACTTACCATTTCTAAATTGAGTTTTTTGTCTTTTTATTGTTGATTTGAAATAGTTCTTAACATACTCTGGATACAAGTCCTGTATTAGATAAGTGATTTGCAAAAATCTTTTCCCATTGTGTGGGTTGTCTTTTCACTTTTTTGAGAGTAATCTTTTAAGCACAAAAGTTTTTAATTTGATGAAGTCAAATATTTTCTTTCATTGTTTGTGTTTTTGGTCCCAGATCTGTGAAACTGTTGCCTAACCCAAGGTCACAAAGATTTACTCCTGTATTATATTTACTCCTTAGTTTTGTAGTTTGGGTTCTGATATTTACATGTGTGATCCATTTTGAGCTGATTTTTGTGTATAATGTGAGGTAGGGATCCACCTTCATTCCTTTGCATGTAGATGTCCAGTTGTCCCAGCACCATTTGTTGAGGAAATGGAATGGAAATGGAATAATGCTGCCACCCTTATTGAATGAAAACCAGCTTTTGTTTACCAGCACCAATAGGTTTCTAATATTTGGGAATTTTGTCTATTTATTAGGTTTCTTTCTGTGTTACAGAAGAATAGACCAAAAGCATATGCAAAGACACACATAAACACAGACATCCAGAGACTTTTTTTTTTTTAATTTTTTTTTCAACGTTTTTTATTTATTTTTGGGACAGAGAGAGAGAAAGCATGAACGGGGGAGGGGCAGAGAGAGAGGGAGACACAGAATCGGAAACAGGCTCCAGGCTCCGAGCCATCAGCCCAGAGCCCGACGCGGGGCTCGAACTCACGGACCGCGAGATCGTGACCTGGCTGAAGTCGGACGCTTAACCGACTGCGCCACCCAGGCGCCCCGACATCCAGAGACTTCTACACACACAGTCTCTCTTTTACCAAGGACTCATTTGTACTCTTTAACACCTGGAGTAATAATGTTAGAATGAAAAAGGCGGTAAGTTGAGGCCTTGATTCATATATGACTACGACACTAAGTCAATTATAAAAGTTCATCTGCCATATGCCAATAGCTAGTTCATGACAAACTGTTTAGACCATTTCACTCCTTTGTGGGTAAGTATTTCATCACTGACTTCCTCAAATGTTGCAGTATCCTAGCCACGCACAGAATTAGAAAGGTGTATGGAACGATGGGTTGTCCCTAGGGAATTAGAGAAGGCAGAGGAAAAACACATCTTGTCTTTAAGTCTTTTGTTACAGAAGGACTTGGGTGGCAAGTAGTTTCTCAAAATGAGGAGCATGGTACAGCAGGGTCCTTAATGAGTGTTTCTGGAACTCTGCTTTGTTTCATAGTCCCAAGAGGCATAACATAGTTATGTAGTTGAAGTTCCTGGCTATCGGCAGGCCACCTAATTATTCACCTGTTCAATGAAGATTTCCTGAGCACACTAATATGCTAGACACTGAGCAAGGTGCTAGGGATAGCTGTGATGGTTTTCAATACTTTCTTACAATACTTCATTACAAATAAATTTAATATGAAAACAGGGTGCGTGCCATGGAGGAGGCAGTTCCATAGAGGCTAAATATGTGTCAAGGTGCCTGGGGTTGAATGCCAGCTCTGTGTGATTTCTGAAGAGTCATTTCTGAGTTTTCTCTCCTATAAAATGTGAATAATCACAGTATATACATTTTAGAGTGTTTATGTGGATTATATATGATATAATTCATGCCTAGAGCCTGGGTCAGAGTAAATATTTGCTAAATCAATAAACAAATGCACATGATACTAGATATTCTCTATTTCTGTATTTTTAAAATGGAATATTTTGTTCTTCTAGAAAATTTGGGATGAATTAGATTGTTTTTCACTTTCAATTATAAAAGTAACAGGTTTCGTGGTAAAATAGCACACAATGGTAAAATGTTAGGTTAAAATGCAAAGGTCCTTTTTTTTTTTTCCTCTTATGTCCTTCAGCACCAGTTCTCCTGGAACAGCTACACTCAAGTTTCTTGTTATCCCTCCAGATACATTCTCTGCGTCTAATAGGATTTACACATAGGTTAGCGAGGTTTGTTTTAACACATTGGGGTCATAGTACACATATTACTCAACTACTTGAGTTTTTAAAAATTAATACTGTGACCTGATTTTTTTAAATCTGTACATATAGATCCAACTGTTTTTTTTTTAATGTGTTTTTATTTTTAGTTTTGGGGGGGCGGGGGGTGTAGATACAGAGGATCTGAAGTGGGCTCTGTGCTGACAGCAACAAGCCCGATATGGGACTTGATCTTCTGAACCCTGAGATCATGACCTGAACCAAAGTCGGGAGTCCAACCAACTCAGCCACCCAGGTGCCCTGCTTCTTTCTTTTTAATGGCATATAGTCTTGCATCATGGATGAACCATCCTACCTAGAACCTTACTGTAGACATCTCTATACATCGATGATGACTTTCTCAGTAACACAGTTCACATCTTACAGATGTCATTTTCCCATGTTTCAATTGCCAGTTTTCTTTAAAAAAAATTTTTTTTAATGTTTATTTTTGAGAGGCAGAGACAAGGAATGAGTGGGGAGGGGCATAGAGAGAGGGAGAGACAGAGCATGAGTCAGGGAGGGGGCAGGGAGAGGGAGACAGAGAATCTAAACCAGGCACCAGGCTCCAAGCTCTCAGCATAGAGCCCAACGCAGGGTTTGAACTCATGAACCACAAGATCACGAGCTGAGCTGAAGTCGGATGCTTAACTGACTGAGCCACTCCGGTGCCCCTCAATTGCCAAATTTTCCACCTCTGCTCCTCCCAAATGCGAATGGATTTGCTTTTAACTTCTGTGTACTTCTGATACCACGTGGAACTTCCCACCCCTCCCAACCCCACGTTGGAAAGATCTCAAAACCTAAATTTCCACCAAACCAGAAATCTAATGTCAAATCCAGAATCTACATCACCAACTTGTTAACAAAGACAACAAAAAACATGTAGCAAAAATATACTTTTTGTAGAAAGATGCAAATCCGTTATAAATCGTAGGTGTTCAACACTGTTCTTCATTGAAGTGGCAAACTTTTTCTTACAGTTCATCTCAGGACGTTTGACTGTTAATCAGGAAAAGATTTATATTCTAAAAGATCTTAGATGGCCTTGTTCAACTGTTCCTTAATTATCACGATAAGAGGTTGAACAGTAGATCAGCACAGCGAAGAGGATCTATAAACCCTGTAGGCTGGCGTAGCGGTAACATTTCTGATTTGATGACTGTGCGTCTTTGTTCATTTGGAAAGTAATGTCACTAATGTATTAATGTGCCTTTCTGATGTGTGTGTGTGTGTTTAATATTACAGATTCTGATTTTGAAGTGCACAAAGCTGTTCCTTACATGAGAATCCTAAAGGTTCCTCTCATTGATTTTTCACTGCTCTGTGTCTGCTTGCTTCACAGAGGACGGCGCTGTGAGTTGAACTAAGTGGACATCACCTGCAGTCCCTTCCACATCTGCCTGGTGAGTATTCTGCATGCTGTGGTAGAGTTTCTAGTTGTGGGGTTCTAGAACTTAGCATCTGTAAGGTGAATCCCCCTTCATTTATACCGACGTCCACCCTGAAGTGCCCCTCAAAACTGATTGACAGCTACTTTCCTTCGTGCAATGGAGCATCCGTCCCCCGGAATTTTCCAGATTCCAGTTCATTCATTCCACCAACCTAGGGCACTTCACCCTTCACTAGCTTTTCTCCTCGCTGTCTGTGGTAGTATTGCCTGCATTCAGTGAGCCATTAGATATCATTTAAGTTCCTTTTCTCTGCAGTTATTTCTGAGGGAAAATGTAGGACTTGTATTCAGACCTATGCAGATAATGTTTAGGAAGATTCCCACGAATGTGGAAAAAAATCACAATTACGCGCATTGTCAGCTAGAATCCACCATCCATTCTGTGGGAACTACCTGTGGAAATGACAGAAATAAATTCTCCCAGTGCCTCTCTAAAGTTCCATTTTATAAATCTCTAAAGAAATGCTGAAATGGGGGCCAGTAATAGCTCTATGTGGCCAATTATTTTTATTTATAAACAAGAAGTTGCCAATGCTTTATTCTAGAGCCAGGATCTTGATGAATATGAGTTTTTTTCTGACTTCTTAATCAAATTCCTATTTTTTATAACTTCTGTAGGAACTTATATAGGACTTTTTGTAGAGAGTCCTGTTATAAGGGAAACGCTTGGACTATGTATCATTTCTTCAACAGGCAAGAAGTCATTTTATAGTGATGCATGATAAAAAATAACCAGCAACTTCACTGTTCATCCTGAGAGGTGAACCCCAGCTTACAGGCATTTTAAATCAATGTTACTTTTTTCACCACGTTGCAAGTCCTGTCACAGACTCTGTTACCTTCCAGCAGGGTCTGTGGCTGATTTTTTTCCAGCCTTTCTGTGAGGGGAGAGAAGAATCACACTTCTCTAAGTGATCAGTATTTAATGGTGACACAAGACTATCAAGAGAGTAGATTTATTATTGAGTGTCTCTACCTATTTTTAGTTGAGTGCACTGTGTTTTACTGCTTCCCATGGATGATTCATAAACTATGTTTTAGCAGGAAAACCAGAGTTGGGGTAGGGGTTTCTAAATAATTCTCTAGGGATTTTAAATCAGGATAGGCATGCCATCTGCTTTTTAGCCTTTATTACATTCTTTTTGGACTGTTTGCTTTTGCTGTGCAATAGTTGTTATTCTTAAATAAGAGATCATTTTCATCGGCTTATTATAAATGAATTATGTGTGTGGTGAAAATAAACACTTGATTCAGAAGTTTAAAAACATAGCTTAGAAGTTGTTTGTTAAACATTTTAAGTTCCAAGAAGAAGTTTTTCCATATGAAGTGGTATAAATGCCAGGCACTGGATTTTACAAAGACTTTGGATGGACTCGGGGCCCAAGACAGCTAATAGAGTATGTGGGCTCTTTTTCCATTCCCTCTTCAAATAGGACCTGATTGGACCCAGTGCCCCACATGTCACCAGGTGGTGGTTACCCTTACTTTAGTCTTGCCTTCCTCCCAAAGAGAGAATTTATTTTCCTCCATCCTCTATTTAAAAAGCTCGGGGCGCCTGGGTGGCTCAGTCGGTTAAGCGGCCGACTTCGGCTCAGGTCATGATCTCGCGGTCTGTGAGTTCGAGCCCCGCTTTGGGCTCTGTGCTGACAGCTCAGAGCCTGGAGCCTGTTTCAGATTCTGTGTCTCCCTCTCTCTGACCCTCCCCCATTCATGCTCTGTCTCTTTCTGTCTCAAAAATAAATAAACGTTAAAGAAAATTAAAAAAATAAATAAAATAAAAATAAAAAAGCTCAACTGTAGCAACATTCAGTTGTTGAGTATCTTGTATTATGAGGCATTTCATTTTCACATTGAATTGAAATCTTGTTCTTTTATAATGTCTTCCCATATTCAAAATTGGAAACCTCTAAACCTGGGAGCTGGAAGTCTTCTGGTTTTATCTTGAACACCTGCTTTCTCTGTGATTCCCATCATGAGTACCTATGACTGTACATTAGTTCTAAGCATTTGTGTTAAGCCTGTTGCTCGCACCATAGGTATTCAGAATGTATTTTAATTCCTGTAATGGTACAAAGTGTATATTCTTATTTATGTCCCATTCAACTTGGCTTTTTAGCAGTGTTAGGCTTAAATTCCTAAAATAGAAAATATTTACATAGAGAGCAAAATGACTATTTTTGGATTATTCTTGCCATTATATTTCTAGCTTCAAGATGACTCTTGGTAAAGAGGAATTTATAAGTCAAACCAAAGGTGGTCTTCAAATATCATGGAAAGAAAGAAAACAACCCTTGATACCTTCTTTCCTGCAGTATTGAAATTTGGAAGATTTACCTTGCTTTCTGAATGATTTTAAATTGTTTTTTTATTAAATATTGATTATATACAGAATGTACACTGTTATTGTCAGGTATGAAGCTCCCCAAACTTTAACGTTGACTTCTCTTTCCTTTTGCCTGTACTTTGGAGCCTTCTAGGCTGTCCTAATGTGTCTTGCAGCTGGAGGTATAGGCATAGATATATAGTGACAGCCGTATGTTTATATGTATGGTACCAGCTATTAAGATCTTTTACTTATTTATTTATTTATTTTTATTTATTTTATTTTTTAATTAATTAATTAATTTATTAGATCTAAGACCTGTGTTCTAGGGTTGCTGCAGTGCTCTTCGGGAACAAAGATGATTCTTCGTAAATTGTGGATAGTGCAGTTATTTTAAAATCTTAAGTATTATACATAGAAGCTCTTATTTGTGGTACAACAAGAATCTGGTTTCATGTTTTCTTAGAGCCCATTCATGCATGACAAGAGTCTGGCTGAGCTCCCCAGAAGCAGACTTGAGATGAGGGATTTTTGCACGAGTGTCTTATTAAGGGAGTGCTCCCAGGAGAAACAAGTGAGTTGGAGAGGGACAGGGAAGAAAGAAGCAGGGGGATTTTTCCGAGCAAAGTCCCTGCCTCAGCCGTGATCCTGGAGGAGCTCTGGAGCATACTTGCTCCTGAGAACCACTTCCTTCTGCCCCAGAGCAAGGGGCCAAGCTTTCCCATCCTTGCAGCAACCATTGGCTATGGACTGGTTTGGGGGGAGGCTGTGAATTTGAGAGCATTTGGGGTCTTTGCATCTGCTGAGGAAGCAGCTCCAATAGTTAAGGGATATTCCTCTTAAGAAATCTGCAAGTGCTGGGGTACCTGTGTGGCTCAGTTGGTTAAGCCCCCAACTTTGGCTCAGGTCATGATCTCATGGTTTGTGGGTTCCAGCCCCACATCTGACTGTGCTCCTGCTTCAGATTCTGTGTCTCTTCTCTTTCTGCTCCTCCCCCACTTGCACGGGTGCACACATACACACTCTCTCTCAAAAATTAAAAAAAATTGCAAGTGTCATCTCTTAGAAGCAAAGCACATACAAGCCAGGAGATGGGCACACAGGACAGCTAAAAGGGACCCAGTGGTGACAGGACATGGGAGTGTCTGTTCTACCTAGCAGCAGCCATGTCATTCCTTCACTCCTACAGACCTACTTGTCATCCCTTAGACTTTCAGCCATATATTTCCTGGTACAAGTTTTCTGCATTTCGAGAAGCACCTTAAATTCACTTTCTTCCCCAGGGAAGTTAATAAGCTACTGCTTCAAATATTTTTAAGTCTGAAAGAGATTGCAGTGCAGAGAGATACCTAGGTAATTTGCAGTGAGTAAAATTTCTACATATATTTGACTTAAAAAAATAATAAAATCTGAAATCTCAAAGCTTTCCTTAGATGCATGTCAGCTTGAATAATGATTTCAGTGCCCTGAACCGGGAGGCAAGGATATTGTCTGATTGTATGATTGTAACTTATTCTTGCTAGCAGCATTTCTGAGCATACACACTAATTGTTATTTTTCATTCTCTCTTAACTATCCTTTTTAATTGTATTCCTTAATATTTCACCTTTGCCTTTAAGATTATTTTTTTCTATGGAGTTTTTAGGGAAATATATATGGTGTTTCCTTGGGTACCTTTAATTCAGTAGAGCAAAAAAGTGTGATCCAATAGAAATATGTGAGCAGCATATGCGATTCCAATTTTTCTTGTGGCCTCATTAAAAAAGTAAAAAGGAATTGGTTGTTATAGCAGCCTGAGCTGGAGGCTGGAAAGTTCAGGATCACAGCTGAAATTAATTTTAATAATCTATTTAGCCTAGTACATCCTAATTATTATTTTAACATTTAATTAATATAAACAGTATTGAGGTTTTACATTTCTTTCATCTGGTGTATATTTTGTACTTAAATCTCAGTTCAGACCAGCCATATTTCAAGTCCTCAGAAGCCACATTTGGCTAGTGGCACTGAGCAACTTCAGAATGTTCTAGAAAAACTCTGGTAACAGGCTGACTTCCTTTGAGATAAGACTTTGTTAGGGCTCCTGAATCGCCCTGGTAACCCTGTTCAATAAAGAAATGAGGCAGTACTGTTTTCCAGAGAAAGTGAGCTGACTTTCCCTTAATGAGCCAATGTCCTATAGCCGTGGATTATGGTTAAAACAATTGGGTTTGGCAGGTAAGCTGTCACTAATAACTTGCAGGAGTGTGGAATTCTAGTATCACTTTTTAGAGGAAAAAGGATCATGAATGAACAGTAGTATGTGGAAGGATTCTAAAGAGGAAAGGATGGAGTCTTGGGTAATGGAAAGATGTGTATATGTACATAATGTGTGTTAGGGAAGAAGGTTCTAAAAAATTTGGGGTACTTGCATGGAAACCGATGAGGCTGGAGTACTAAATACACAGTAAGAATGGAAGGTAGTGGCTAGATTGTGACCCAGTTCAAAACTTACATTTTCCAGTGTATGGAGTAAGGTATCTGATGATGCAGTTTATATGCTGGGGTCTGTTTTAGTTATTTATTGTTGTGTAAGAAATCACTTCAGAATGTAGTGGCTTGAAACAGCAGCACTCACTCACTTCTGTGGGTCAGGGGTTTGGGTGGGTTCTGTTGTGCACTTCTGGCTTGGGGTCACTCCAGCGGTTGTATTCAGATGGGCTCTGAAGCTGAAAGAGCAAGAGGCTGGAGTAGCTGATGGCTGACTTGCCCCCCTCTCTCTCAATATAGATTCAGGATTTCTCCAGATGGTCTTTCTTCACGGGCAGCTGTGGGCCTTCTCACAGCATGGCGGCTTCAGGGCAGCCAGAAGGCTTGCGTGGGCTCTGGCAAGATGATTCCAGCTGACAAGCTGGAAGCAGCATCACTTTATGACTTGACCTTGGAAGTCATGCTGCATCATTTCCGTCATATTATTTGGTTATAGGTGAATCACAAACTTGCCCAGTTTTAAGGGGGAGGAGACTTAAAAGCCCACCTCTCAGTGGAAGGAGTGTTAAAGTCCCATTGTGTGAAGAGAATGTTAGAAATACCATCTGCCACAGGGACCCTCTCCTACTATACTATACACATCTCGACCTCTTTGCCATGATCTGGGAATGCTCTAGGATGAACAGACCACTCATTACTGGGCACGTTTCTGCACCGTGGCTCTCTCCCTTTCCCTTCCCTGGTCAGCTAGACTGGGCTGCCCTTAAGAAGACTCTAAAGTCTTCTGCTTAGGCAATGAATGGCCAGCTGGCCATTTCATGGATTGGGCTTTTCACATGTAGCTCATGAGAATGCTGCTGTTGAAGTCATTATGACATTAAAATTGTTTCTTTGTGTCATTTCCCAAAAACCCCTGAGTGGTCATGACAGCAAGAACTTCTCCCCTCAGTGTTAGACACCCATTTTGAGTTGGGCATACAGAGGCTTTTCCAGATGTGAAATATGGATTTTCTCCCTGCCAAATGTAAATATTTTCTTTGTTTGGTTTGTTTCTGTAAAAGGGAGGGGAAAAAAATAAATTCAGTAGAGCTCCCCAGTCTTTGTACATTTTTGTGCTATATCAACAAAATGGCAAAAGCCCAGTGGAAATGGCTGCATTTAAAAACTCCTTACCTACTTTTCTGAAATGAAAACAGGAGCAAGGCATCTGGTCTGCTGTCCTCAGGTGGGAAAGGGCAACTTACTGAGGCCTGAGGACTAAAATAAACCCTCCCAGGAGAGGAACCAGCTTGTGACCTTGGGCCATAACCACCTCACAGATCAACTGCTTCATTTCTTGCTGTATTTTGTGGCCCCTGTTGGGGGTGGGGGCGGATTCAGTGTCACAAAAGCAGGAGGAGAGCAGTTGGAAGAGGACCCCGGTGGCTCGGTTGGTGAAAATGCTAACAGGATCTGCTGACCCTTCTTCCTGTGTGGCCAGAGGACCTGCGGTTTAACAGTGAGCATTCAGGTAGCTGGGAGAAGGCAGTACTCAGAAAAAGTTAGCAGCAAGAAGCTCCTGTGATGGTAGTGGTGTTCCTACTCCTTGAGTAATGATATAGCAGTCTAGAATTTGGGTAGGTGCAGCCCATTTTTTCATCGGAGATATGTCAAAGAGTCCCTGCAGGACTGATAGAAAAATAGAAGTCAAACCTACATCCCTAAGCAATTAGAAGTTTACTTGTTCCTGGTGACCTCTGTACTTTCTCACCTGGGTGGACACATGGTGGTGTTGGAGTCAGAATGGGAACTCTGAAACCTGGGGCCTTGGTTTTCCCATCTGGAAAACGAGCAAGCAGACTGTTGCCCGATTCATGGGTTTTGGAAGTCTTTATGGGAGATGATCCTGTAAGCTCTCCTGAGGACGAGATGGTGCGTGTATGGGACCTGTCTTATACTCCGTATGTTCTTTGTGTTTTCCTTTCCTGTGGATGTTGCTGAGGCTTCAGACTGGTTGCTAGTTAACTGGCTGGCCTCTTTCTGCGCCTCTGTAGCCCTATGCTCTTTGTTCAGTACAAAAGTAAAGGAATAAACAGTCTGCAAAGGACCAGCCTTGAGGAACTCAGATACCATTTTGTCCTTACTTTAAGGACCTCCTACCCAGGGGTGCTGTGCCCTCTGGCACTCTACAAAGTGACTTTTCTGTGGATTCCAGACTATGCACAGATGCTGATCTTCTGTGAGGAAGACCATCCCTATATTGAACCATCTTCTTTTCATGTGTTGACAGTATTTCTGCTGCTTCCTCCATCCACATTTGCCAATACCACTGTCTCTTCTGGTGCTCCTTTCTGCCATCCTCAGGGGCTTCGGTCTTAAAGACCTGGCTACTTTGCCTCTCTTGTCATCGTCGTCTTCTTTCTTCTTCTTTCTTCTTCTTTCTTCTTCTTTCTTCTTCTTTCTTCTCCTCCTCCTCCTCCTTCCCCTCTTCCTCCTCCCCCTCCTCCTCCTCCTTCTCCCCCTCCTCCCCCTCCTCCTCCTCATTCTCCCCCTCCTCCTCCTCCTCCCCCTCCCCCTCCTCCTCCTCCCTCTCCTCCTCCTTCTCCTTTTCCTCTTCCTCTTCCTCCTAAATGAAATTCACACAACCAAAATTAACCATTTGAAAGGGAACAATCCTTTGTCCTTTAGTGCATTCACAGTCTTGTGCAACTACCACCACCTTTATCTAGTTCCAAGATATTTTCATCACCCCCCCAAAAAATTCCACAGTCATTAAACAGTTGCTCCCCACTTTCCCCTTCCTCAGTGCCTGGCAACCACCATTCTGCTATTGGATATTTCACATGAATGGGATCATATATGAGACCTTTTATGTCTGGCTTTTTTTCCACTGGATGCAATGTTTTAAAAATTCACCTGTGTTATATTACATATGTCGGTACGTCGTTCCTTGTCATAGCTGAACAATAACATCTGTTGTATGTGTGTACCATAACTTGTTCATTCATCCATTAATGGGCAATTGGGCTGTTTTCATCTTTGGCTATTGTGAATAGTGCTGCTTTGCACATGTGTGTATGTATTTGAGTCCTTTCAGTTGCTTTGGGTATCAAATGGAATTTCTGAGTCCTGTTTTAATTCTGAATTTAATGTTTTGAAGAATTATAACACTCTTCTGTACAGTAGCTGTGCCATTTTGCATTCCCACCAGCAATGTAAGAGAGTTATGATTTCTCCACGTCCTCGCCAACACCTATTTTCCTTTTCTTTTTATTACAGCCATCTTAGTGGGTGTGGAATTATACCACATGTGGTTTTGATTTGCATTCCCTGATGACTAATCATGAGCATCTTTTCATGAGGTGGTTGGCTATTTGTTTACCTTCTTTGGGGATTTGTTCAAGTCCTTTACCCATTTTTTAAGTAGGTTGATTGCCCTTTGATAAAAGTTCTTTATACGTGGTTCATATCAGATCTATGGCTTACAGATACTCTCTCCCATTCTGTAGGTTGTCTTTTTACTTTCTTGACAGTGTCTTTTGATGCGCAGATTTTTTTTTTTAATTTTGATGAGGTTGAATTCACTTTTTTGTTGTTGCTCTTGCTCTCGTTGTATATAAGAATCCATCACCAAATTCAAGATTATGAAGATTTACTCCTATGTTTTCTTCAGAGAATTTTGTGGTTTAAAGCTATTATAACCATGTCGTTGATCCATTTTGAGTGAATATTTTTTAATGTCAAGTCAGGGTCCAACCTCATTCTTGTACATGTGGATATCCAGTTGTCTTGGCACTGTTTATTGAAGAAACTGTTTTTTATCCATTGAAAGATCTTGGCATTCTTTTTTTTTTTTTTTTAATTTTTACTTACTTTAAAAATGTTAATTTCAGTAGAGTTAACATCCAGTGTTCTATTAGTTTTGGGTGTATAATACAGTAATTAAACAATTCCATACATTACTCACTGCTCATTACCATAAGTGTACTCTTTTTTTTTTTTTTAAACATTTTTTTTTTCAACGTTTATTTATTTTTGGGACAGAGAGAGACAGAGCATGAACGGGGATGGGGCAGAGAGAGAGGGAGACACAGAATCAGAAACAGGCTCCAGGCTCCGAGCCATCAGCCCAGAGCCCGACGCGGGGCTCGAACTCACGGACCGCGAGCTCGTGACCTGGCTGAAGTCGGACGCTTAACCGACTGCGCCACCCAGGCGCCCCCCATAAGTGTACTCTTAATCACCATCACCTCTTTCACGCATCCCCCCACCCACCTCCGAATGGTAACTATCAGTTTGTTCTTTGTAGTTAAGTGTCTGTTTTTTGGTTTGTCTCTCTTTTTTCTTTGTTCATTTGTTTTGTTTCTTTAATTCCACATGTGAGTGAAATCATACGGCATTCTTGACAATCAGTTGGCTGTGATGTGTGAATTTATTTATTGAGTCTCAAGAGTTTATTTATTGAGTCTATTGTTCTGTATGCCTATTCTTATGCCAGTATCACATTGTTGGGATTTCTGTGTCCTTGTTGTTGTCAGTTTTGAAATCACGAAGTGTGAGTCTTTCAGCCTTTTTTTTCCCCCAATGTTGTTTTGTCCACTCAGGACTCCTCCTCCTCTTTTATTACTGTTTTGACCTGTAGTGATTCTTGAATTGTGGTACTGCACCTCAGGACAAAGGAGCAACCCAGTGAATAGTCATGTATTTGCATGGGTGGTTATTATAGGCCTGGTAGAATCCAAAGGCTTTTCTTGCTTAAGATCATTCCTTAGGAACATTGACAAGAGCTGCATTGGTGGTATTCAAAGCAAACCCAGTATGCAGGCTATTGGGTTAAAGGGGCTCATTAGAATTCTAAGGGGCCCTTTGGAAAAAAGCAAATGTACAACCTCCTGTTTGCTGTGATAACTAGATACTGTTTTCTGGTTTGTGCATATGTTCAGTTGTATTAGTAATGGTCTTCAATTATATAAACAATTAAAAAAAAAAAAAAAAAACCTCTCCTATAAAGGAAAACTCTGACCTAGGCATCAAAATCATGAAGAAGTCAGAAGGTAGAAAGAATGAGGAGGTGGGAGAGTGATTTTGTGACTCTACCGGGATCAGTTGCTGGGGTGACTCACATTTGTTTCCAGTGTGTTTGACCTCTGGTCCATTCCTTTGAGAATATGTGGGATTTTCCTTTTGGAAATAAGTCTTATCTGTGAATCCTCGGCAACTGCTTTTTAAGCATTTCCAGATGGCCCTCAAAGTCCTCATCTAATAGAAGCTGAGAGATTGCTCCTGGAGGGGGTCGGGGTGGGTGCTGGAGAAATCAGCTTTAACCCCTAGACACTCCACACTAGGTAACTATGAGAAACAGAGATGTGTTTTCTGTTTGATCCTCATTAGAATAAGAGTTTGGAAGCAGACTGCATTGTGTGTGGGTTATATACATGTATGTGTATTAATAAAATCATTTAAAGCACTGAGTGGAAAACCCAAATAAGTGTGCAGGAACAAGTATAGACTAATAAAACAAGGTAGCAAGAAAGGGATTTTGGGCAAAAGACCCAGGCCATCTGAGAGAGTGTGGGGGGTAACTTCTTTCCCAAAAAGTGATGGGCTTATTTTTTGTACTTTATTTGGTAGCTTTAGTATGCATTAAAAATCTTTTTACAATAATTCTTTGTGTTTAAGATTTTCATTGAAGCTTAAGAAAGGAATTATAAGAGTGACTACAAGGGGAAAAAATGGGAAACTTCACATCCCTCCCCCCACCCCCAGACCGTGTTATTAGTCATCCAGGGCACTCATAACAAAATGTCACTGCCTGGGTAGCTTAAACAACAAAAATTTATTGTCTCACAATTCTAGAGGCTAGAAGGTATCATCAGGAGTGGTTTCTCCTGAGGCTTTTGTTTTTGGCCTGCAGATGGCCACCATCTTGCTGTATCTTCACATGGACTTTTCTCCATACTTGCACATCCTTGGTGTCTGTGTCCACGTTTCCTCTCTCTAGAAGAGCACCAGCCAGATTGGATTAGGTAAGCTTACCCTAATGACCACATTCCAGTTGAATCACCTCTTTGAAGGCCCTGTCTCCAAATCCAATCACATTCTTAGGTAATTGGCAGTTAATGCTTCAACATAAGAATTTTTGAGGAGACACTGTTCAGCGCATTACAGGCAGTGTAGGTAAAGGCAGGCATAGGTTAAGTAGGACGCCAGAACTTCGTGACTCAGGGCCATGAGGGATAAGGAAAAGTTGTGGGAGTAAAGTCTATGCACTGCTAATGGGAAAGAAGCTATTTCCCTTAGTGATCAGTGTGTCACTTAGCCTTTGCTGTAACAGACTACTACTCCCCCCCCCCCCCCCCCCGCCAAATGTAGTGGCTTAAACCAATGACCATTTATTTAACTCACAACTGAGTAGATTGGCAATGTCAACTGGCCTTGGCAGGGAAGTTCTACTGATCTCCATTGGGCTCACTTAAGAATCTGTGGTCAACTTCTGGGTATACTGAGGATTGGCTGGTTTAAGATGGCATTAGCTGGAATGGCTCATTTCTCCTCCTTTGGCTCTTGCCTTCCAGCAGGCTGACTTGGGCTTGTTCACACGGCAGTAGCAAAGTACATGGAGCGAGAGCAAGGGGGAGAGAGTGAGTGTGTGCAAAAACACCCCAATTATTTCTGCCACATTCTGTTCACCAAGGCAAGTCACAGTCTAGCCCAGATTGAAGAGGTGGGGAAGTAGACCCTTTCAGGTGAATGGCTCTTGGACTAGGATTATCTGACTGTAAAAGTTCTGTGGCCTCTTTTACTTTATATTCATAATACACTTGGCCTGTTCTCACAAATCATTAAATAACAATCTGGAAAGGAATTGCAAGTGCATTTATTTATGAGTGAGCAGTAATTCTTCCCGATTTGGGATAAATAGTTTAATCAGAACATTTATTTCAACCATGGGTATCTGTCTTTCCTGCATGGCTTGGTCTAGACAAATCACTGGGAGAGATCCTAATTGGGAGAATGCTAAGTGAGAGCTCAGTTTTCTTCCCTTATGCTACTTAGAATATTGAATACTCTGGAAATAAGGTAGTCTAGTGGAAACCTTCAGCTTTTTCTCATGGATACCAGCCTCATGAAACTGGAGCAGGAGAAATGGGATCTCTGAGGTCTTCTGTAGGGAGGATATTGAGCAAATTCAATTCTAACGCCTTATATGGGAGAATATGATTCATATAAACTCTCTTAGAAGAGAGTTATTTCCAGGGCGCCTGGGTGGCTCAGTCGGTTGAGCATTCGACTTCAGCTCAGGTCATGATCTCCCAGTTCTTGAGTTCAAGCCCCATGTCAGGTTCTGTGCTGACAGCTCAGAACCTGGAGCCTGCTTCAGATTCTGTGTCTTCCTCTCTCTCTCTGACCCTCTCCCCACTCGTTCTCTCTCTCCACCCCCCTCTCAAAAATAAACATTAAAAAAAAAAGTTCCTTCTCGCCAGATTTACTAGTCATACCCACATGGGGGTCTGTTAAGGGAACCCTCCCCAATTCACTCAGTATCTCATATTAAAAAAACAAAAGCAATGCTGTGTGTAACAGTTGTTCCTTACAGGCTGTATGTAACAGCCTCCCGTTGTGGGGTGACTCCAGCACGCTGAACTTTCATGGAGATCGAGAACACGTGAGCATCTTGCAGAGAAAGGAAAACTGATGTGTAGGGTCTGAAAGTTCCAATATTAAAATGTAAATCTGGAAAGCAAAAAGAAACCTATTTTTAGTGCATTTCCACAGAAAAATCATTTGGCAGATTCTTAGAAAGTTATTCACTTACAGTATGACTCCTTCAATTTCACTCCTAGGTTTCCTTCCCAAGAGAATGAAAACTTCTGTTCTTACAAATACTTGTAAATGAATGTTCATAACAGCTTTAGTCATAACACCAAAAGTTGGAAAGAACCAAATATCCAGCAACAGGTGATGGATAAACATATTATGATGTATGCATACAATGGAATACTGCCTAGCAGTGAAAAAGGACCAAGTTATTGGTGCAAACCATAACTGGGGTGAACCTCAAAAACACCCTGTTGGGTGAAAGATATGATATGTAAAACGGTACATATGCTGTTATTTATAGGATATTCTAGACCAGAAAAATCTGTAGTGACAGAAAGCAGGTTGGTGTTTGTGGCTGGTGTGTATATAGGGAAGGGTGTGGGGGTGGGGATATCAGGGGGGCCTGAAGGAACTTTTGGGTTGATATAAAAGCTTCCAGTATCTTGGTTGTGGTACTGGTGACATGGGTGCATTTGATTATATATAACCTTTACCTCAATCAATTTAGCTCTCCTAGAGGAGTTACTCCTGTTTCTCATACAATAGATCTATAGTAGGGCTATGTGAGATTTTTATGATCATTAAGAGGGGACATAGGTTTGTAGAAGCTAATACTAGATGAGGCTTATTTGTTAGGCTCATTTTTCTCTAAATTGTACGTTGTTGGAAAGACTAAGCAAGAACAAGCCCATTGTAGACCTGGCTCAAGTGACTAAGCCAACATCTTTTTAATTAAGACCAAATTTGGGAAATTCTTTAATTGAATTGGGGACACTTCACTTATATAGCTGAACTATGGGAGGGACAGCTGGGTAAAGTTAACAGATCATTTTCAATATTTGATATAGCACAAAGGAGTAAAGATTGGGTTTATGGTTCATAGATAATATACTCACATCAATCAAATCTTATTCTTTGAAAAATCAGAGTGTTTTAATAGTAGGTGTATGTTGTATGTGTACTATCCAAGTTCTGGAGGGGACAAAAGTACGTAAGAACAGGAGAAAAATAGTCCCTTAAAATTATTTGGAAGTGTCCAATCCAGTCATGCAGAACTGGCTGCTAAGATCCTGTTTTGGCCTGTTCTCTCTCTGATTGTTTAAAAGATAAAGCTGTGAGGAAAATGTTTGTCATGTGTTTATTTAGATTCAATAGTTGGATGTAACTTAGTAAGAGCAACTTGTTTTCTTTTAGCATCAAAGGGTTTATTAATTCACAGATGTCATTCATGCCCCAGAGTGCTAGAGACAGTGATTTATGTTGTCAAAGGCTGGTAATGCTAAAATGAAAGCAGATTTTGTTTTGCTTCTTAGCCAAATTACAGTCTGCTTGGAGTGACTAAAATGTATCTCATTTTTGTTTTGTTTGGGTAATTCAGAAATGAGTTTCAGATTTTGTCTTTTTAATGTTTTAATAGTAAATGATAATGATGCTGACTCAGAAAAAACTATAGTTCCTTCTTCATTAGTGTTTTCTGAATGGTCTTTTTATTTTTGTATTTTGTGTCTATGATTTATTCATTCAGCAAATATTTATCTAGTGTCTACAGTGTACCAGCACCAAACACTTAGAAGAAAGCAGTGAACAACACCTGTCCCTGATCTTACAGAGGGCTATTTTCTAGTAGAGGGAAGTAGATAATAAGGGAATAAACAGTGGGGCACCTGGGTGGCTCATTTGGTTAAGCATCTGACTCTTGATTTCGGCTCAGGTCATGATCCCATGATTTGTGACTTTGAGCCCCCATGTCAGGGTCTGCACTGGCAGCGTGGAGCCTGCTCCGGATTGTCTGTCTCCCTCTCCGTCTGTTTAATTATTTTAAATAAATAAACATTAAATAAGTGAACAAATGAAAGGGCAGGCAAATTTCATATAGTGATAAGCATCAAGAAAATAAAATGAGATTGTATGATAGAGGCTGACTTAGGGTGGGGTACATGATTCATTTGGACTTACAGACAAGGATTCATTTGGGTTTATGGTATGAAATTTACTCATACGGGGAAGACTAGAGGAAAAATATGGGTTTTATTTTGAAAAAATCAAGTGTTCTGCTTTAAACTTTAACATGCTCCATATTGGAGTGGAAATGTCAAGCAAGTCATTGGATATAGGAGTCTGGAGCAATTGGATGTATGAGAGTTAGAGACGGAAAGGTGAGTGAAGAACATAGATGGCATTTGGAGCTCTGGGACCATCTGAGATCACCTAGGAAGAGAGAATATAGAGAGAAGAGCCCTGGGTCACCGAAATGTGTGAAGGTTAAGCAGAGCAAAAGAGGTCATTATTGAGAACAAGTGGCTGGTGAGCACAAGAATAAATAGAGTATGGAATTGCTGTCACTAAGAGAAGAGAATGTTTCAAGGAAAGAGTGGCTAATTGGGTCAAAGCTGTTGAGATGGCTGATGAGGACAGAAAAAAGCCCATTGAATTTCACAATAGGGAGGTCACTGAGGATGTTGACAGGAGGTGAGAATTCTCATTGGAGTGGTCTGAGGAAAGAGAGAGGGGTGAGGAACCGAAGTTGGTTTATGTTGACATATTTAAGAAGTTGAGTTTGAGTCAATATTATCATTGAGAAGGGGTGCAGGGAGGGGAGATTAGAGGTTTTGAGGAGAGTGTATTCTAAGAGAGTAGAAGAGTAAACACGCTAAAGAAAGCGTTAGACAATCTTTTAGTGTTCATTTAAGGGTCTTGATCTTAAGTTGAAAGCGAAGATTGATCAGTGTTGCTGTGCCTTTTTCTCCACCTAAGTTCAACTCCATGACCACAGTTGCTTGGTAGACCAAGAATTTGCTGTAACCATGTTGGGGAATTGGCAAAGGGAGTATGATGGAGGGAAAGTTGGGAGGTGGGGGAAGAAAGAGTAAGTAAGATATGATAGGCAGTGGGGTTTGGGGTGGGTAAGAAAGGAGAGAGGCGTGAGAACTGTGATCGGTAATGAAAGAGTGATAGAGTCCTTGAGTCACAGGTCTCCATGAGATTGGGAATTGTTGGGCTTGAGAATTATAACTGTAGAGCAGATTACCAATGATTGTACAGGGGAAGGGGTACTTGCATGTGATTTTTATAAGGTCAGCCAAATGCTTATGAGCATGGGTGACTGCAATTGGGTGGATAAAGATACCATTGGATGAAACAAAGATACCTTTGGAGGTTAGCAAGTCAAGCATCTTGACTTCACCGTTGCTTCTGTTAAGCCATAAATGATAAAATACATTGATGCCGATTTTATAGAAAAAATATAACAGCGTCTAAGACCCCCTTGACTGCAATATTGATGTAAATGTACTGTATTTATATAGACCAGACTTCTTCTCCCTTTAGTGGAAAATGTGACTTCCAATAGCCAACGAACTATACATATTAGAGTCTCGGGAATCCAGGAGAACAGTTTTCCAATTCTGTTTTCGAAAATCCCTGGGAATACCAGGAAGGGCTTAACAACTGATCCCGAGGGTTACACAGAACCACTTGTCCATGGCTGGCCAATTTCCCAGCTATAGAGGCAGGTTGTTGGGCAGATAATCCCATAAATGCCTCCTATAAACACCAGTTGTTTTACATCATCTAGTGGGTAAGAATAAGGCTTGGTGTAGACACACTTAGTGGACAAACTCTTATTGAAGAAGAATGAATGTGATTTAGGCTCCACAGTCACTGTTTTTGGCATCTTTCATGTGTAATCTGGATCTTGTTATTAACTTACCTTTCCAGTTTAGTTTAGCAGGAAACTTAGCAGACTGTGATTGCCTTTATCTATTCCAGGCCAGATATCTCCATTGCTTTGTCTGTTATTTGTTTGTTTATAAAATCTCTTCATTGAAGTGTAACTAACAATTAGAAAAGCACACAAATCATAAGTGTACAACTCACTGGATTTTAATGAAGTGGATGCACCCAGGTACCCTGATACTGAAATAAGATATCCCCCAGGAGCCTCCCTTCATGACCTCTTCCAGTCACTAGCCCTTCCCTAAGGGTAACAACTTTCCTGACTTCTTACACTGCAGATTAACTTTGTCTCTTGTTTGCTCAGGTGAACCTGGTTATGGTGAGCAGGTATGCTAGATAAAACTAAGAGTGTTTAAAAAAATGTATTTAACATTTATTCATTTTTGAGATGGGGAAGACAGGACAAGTAGGGGAGGGGCAGAGAGAGAGAGGGAGACACAGGATCCGAAGCAGTCTCCAGGCTCTGAGCTGTCAGCACAGACCCTGATGCGGGGCTCTAACCCACAAACTGCAAGATCATGACCTGAGCCGGAGTAGGACATTTAACCGACTGAGCCACCCAGGTCCTCCAAAACTAAGACAGTTTAAATGATCTTTCTTCCAAGGCCTAAAATTCTTGCTGCTACTCCCCTCCTCCTCCCACAGCAAAAATGAATAACCTTCCAGCATAAAGACATTACCCTCAAAGTCTGCTGGTAATTATGTAATGATATAAATCGATAGGACACAGGGTTCCTTTTGTAGTATCCAGGCTCTTTCCTTTTGGTTTTGCTTTTTGTTTATTTTTTTCAAATATGAACCTCAGGAACATTTTTTTATGAGACTCCTGCAGGGAACAGCCTATTTAGACCAAGGCTAATTGGACAAGGCAATGTTTAATCTTTCATTTTGTGTGTCCGTAATGGAGACAGCTCTTCTGATAAGGGTAACAGATGCTGACTTAAGTGCTCTCTGTTCTTCTGCAACAGAGCAGGGCTGGGAGATGTCAGGCACCAAGGCAGAGTTTTCCTGGACTCATTTTGAATTGATGGGAGAGGCACTTAGTCCAGACAAGCAGGAGCATCCTACAAGAGTTTCTATGGAAACTGGCTGTCTGATGAGATCAACTGCTGAATGCCATTTCCTCCAAAGGGGGTTTAGGTTATGTGATTTTGGATAAAACTTGGCGTGGAAGAAACCAGAAGTTATTTCCTGGGAAAGGACAACAGGAATACTTCTATTTACCCAACAGCACACAGCCTGCTCTTGTTATGTATTACCCCACACAAGGCATTATGATACCTATGTGTTAGTTTTCATTCTAGTTACTTCCCTAAATATTTTTTTTCCTGATCTATTTACTATGTCACAAACAGATTGTGGAGCAATGGGTCAGTCTTGACCCAAGACTCACGGGTCTTGAGTGAGTGGATGAAAAAAGACAAAGTAAGAACTTCAGAATATGGTCTTTCCTGTATTATATACTTTATTTATCCTCACTTTTATCCACTGTGTTTTATTTATTTATTATGTTTACGTACTACGAAATGTGTAAGTCTTAGTTCACGACTTTATGTGTGTGTGTATATATCCATATTACCACTTCCCAGATCAAGGGGTGCATGTGTGTGTATTTAAGTGACTCCATAGCCTTTATTCTGTGAGTTTAGGGATCATTTTCTCACATTTCTAACCTGGGCCACCATACACAACTGCTTATGTTGTGCCATAAATACGTTGTACAAAACCGTTTGGGGAAGCCTCATTTCAAAGCCCTAATTTCGAAGAGGTGTTTAGTGTATTTTCATTGAATTGAATTTGAATGTAGCAGAGTTCACTTAACCAGGGTGGGTTTGCACACCCATCTTGCAGTTTAGAGTTACTAAGAATCTCCCCTAATTCAAATCAGCTGCTTTTGCTAGCCATGCATTCATTTACTTATCAAGTGCTTTTTGAGCCCTTACAATCTATAAAGCATTCTGCCAGATATGATCTAGACATAAGTCAGACACAGAATATGCCTTCCTACAGCTTCTAGACTACAGTAGAAGTTAAGCAATTACAGATCAGGACAGGAAGTTGTAAACTGTGTAAAGAAGGTCAAGCCAAGCCCACCAAGCATCTGTTTGTCCTGGATCTTGAAGATAAAATCGTTTGAGCAGAGGGAGATAATGGAGGCAGGAAAGGACAATTAGGATAGAGGAGGTTTCTTTGGGCTACAGCGTAAGATAACCAAAGGGAAGTAATTGGAGAAAAACAAAGTGAAGAAGGTCTGATTAAAATAAGAAGGAACTTTAAGAAGGAACTTGGGGTGTCTGAATGGCTCATTTAGTTAAGCATTCAACTCCAAAAAAAAATTGTTTCAATGTTTGTTTATTTTTGAGAGAGGCGGAACATAAGCAGGCGAGGGACAGACAGGGAGACAGAATCCAAAGCAGGCTCCAGGCTCTGAGCTGTCAGCACAGAGCCTGACATGGGGCTCAAACTCACAAACCATGAGATCATGACCTGAGCTACAGTCAGACACTTAACTGACTGAGCCGTCCAGATGCCCCAAGCATCCACCTCTTGATTTCAGCTCAGGTCATGATCTCAGGGTTGTGAAATTGAGCCCTGCATTGGGCTCTGTGTTGTGCATTGAGCCTGCTTATGAATCCCTCCCTTCCTCCCTCCATCTCTCTCTCTCCCTCTCTCTCTCTCTCTCTCTCAAAAGAGGAGGAGGAACTTGAATGTTGTGCTAAGGAGTTTGAATTTGTTTCCTAGAAACTCTGGTTCTCATGGTATTGTTAAGGCCAGCAGCATTACTCAGGAGCACCATGTGGACTCTGGGGTTCCACTGGTTTACTTGCCTCAGAATCTTTGGTATCAGCCTCAACAACCTAGGTTTTTCACAAGCCTTCCAGCTGGTCCTCATGCATGTTCAGGTTTGATAACACTACCCACCACCACCTGACTCCTGAGATCACAAACTGGTGGTATTGCCAAAGTTTGCTAAACAAGAGAGGAATTCCAAGTGGTATTGATGGTTTTGTGCAGAATGAAATGCTGATTAAACAAAGTTAGACACTTTTCTTTACCACAGGATTCCCAGAACCCAACGTATTCTAACGTTAGTTGTGAATCTCCCAGTGGGAGTTCTGGTATGTGGTGTTTTGCAGATTGTTTTTCCATGGTATCTTTTTTTTCCCCCTCTTTCTTAGCATTTTAATAAGAACTAATAGGGGCATTAGTGTTGCTCCTAACACTCTTGGGCACATACTAAGGTGTGCAGTGATGAGCCAAAGAAAGCTTTTCATCAGAAAGGAATGGAGTAGCATAAAGGGAGCAAGACTCTGTATCATGTAGACGTCTACTGTGGGTTGAGACAGTTGGGTTGGTTGGGGAGCTGCAAGCAGGGGCTGGTGGTTTGGGAAGAAGGAAATGACCTTGCCCTGCTGTGAGGAGGCTCCTGGAGTGGTCCAGGTGGGAGCTGGCACTGGAATCATGGTGCTGGGAAGAAGTATGGGGTGGGGGGTCAGGATATTGCAGGATGGGCTTGGAGTCTGTGGATGCAGCACTTGAATATACTTTTTTCACATTCAGCCGTGAAGATGGTCTGCTGTCACTTCCCCACAAGCACAACCCCTCATGGCCCACAAAGATGGTTTCTGAAAATGGGTATAGTTCTGTATTGACAACCGGAGGGACTGGCTGGTTGATGAATACAGGCTGCTGCGTGTACACTGCGTTGGAGGAGGTGGGCTGGACACTCCAGGGTGTCCTCTGTATGTAGGCATAGTTGTCCTTCAGCCCGGAGCAGGAGTGCTGGGAAATAGCCCAGCCTTTGATTTCCAAATCTGATCTTACCATTCCAGTCCTTTCTGCAATGACACTGTCTCCCCGCAACATCACATTTCCAGGCGGCTGCTGCCTCAACTGATTTTGATACTACAAGACCTGTCTGATTTTCCGGGGCATAAGGGGAAAACGGAGTTGTCAGCAGTTCCTCATTACTGAGGCTCTTAGTGCAGTTTTCCTTGCTATAATGATGGTGCTCAAAGATAGATCATGTTTGACGGACTTTCTGACTTACCTCAAAAAATGGCCTTCTGGTGCCTATGGATTGACAACTGGGTCATCTATGTTGAATTATTCAATAGGAAGAGTGTAAGATTTAAATTTCATTTTTAGTAACAGTAATGTATGCATGTGTAAAAAGAAAACATAGTGAAGATGGACAAAATGGTCCAATTCCTGAACACCCCCCCCCACCCCAGGTTCTTTGCAATCAATCCCTGTAACCATCTCTGTTTTTAAATCTTCTGTTGGTCATAGCTATAATCTAGATTATATTCTCATCCTCCAGTATTTAATCAGTTTTGGACATTAGCTGTTGATGTAATAAATAAGGATTTAACTCCTATAAGTGACAACCTTGGTTTTTTTTTTTTGTTTTTTTTTTTATAATTACATTACTGTGTATCCTTCTTCTGTTAGTGGCCTGTGTTAGTTTACATAGCTTTCTTGAGCCTCTGTTTCTTTTTCCTCCAACATTTGAAGGTCTCTTGACTTGCCCACCAGGTGTGGTGGTGGTGGTGGTGTTTGATCCACTGTCCTTTCCTGGAACTTTCTGTCATTTCCACTTGTCTGAATAGTGTCCTCTTCCACATTGTCAGACATTAGAGCATTTTCTCTGTTCTTTTTTCACATCTTGGATCATGATCATTTTCCCATGTCATTATGTATTCATTACAAACTTTATTTTAATTAGGGGCATAGTGTGGAATGTTAAGTATATCTCTTTATTTCCTTAACCATGTTGTTTCCTTCTGTTCCCCTTCTGCCCAGTTTTCTGCTCTCTCTGCAATAGCAGTTCATTGTAAATAACTTTATATCCTTAGCCTTCTAGAATTTATTTTTTATGCAACCATTTTCAAGTCTTCTGTGCTATGTCTAAGCTTAATTCTTCCTATTTATTAGCTTCTGCACCAGCCAAGCTCAAGCCATGCCCATTGTGACCCCTTCCCACCATATTCTGGGCTGCAACGTTCCCTGCTCTGATCTCAGCACACTTTTGCGTCCTTTTTTTTTTTTAAAAAAAAAAGTGTTTGTTTTTTTATGTTTGTTTATTTTGAGAGGCAGAGACAGAGCATGAGCGGGGAGGGGCAGACAGGGAGAGAGAGAATCCCAACCAGGCTCTGCACTGTTAATGCAGATTTGGGGCTCTAACCTGGGAACTGTGAGGTCATGATCTGAACTGAAATCAAGAGTTGGACGCTTAACTACCTGAGCCACCCAGGCGCCCCTGTCTCCTTTATCTCTGCCTTCTAATCCTGTTTACTCTGGACTCTTTCTCTTCTCTTCAGTTATCAATTATCTTCTTTATTCCTTTACTTTCATTTGGGGGCTGGGGAGAATCTCTGAGTTCAAGAGGGAGAGAGGGGTGACAAGCCGGTGAGTTCAGCCCAACAGCCCCGGCTGCTTAGGTTATACTTTTGTTGCCTGCTCTCATGTCCAGTGGCCCCCATCAGAACTTTGTTACTGTGTTTCCCTGTGGTGGCAAAGAATTGAATGATTTGAGTCACAGAAATCTTATCAAGTGCATTGAATCAGTTACATTCCTTCTTCTATATCCATTCTTTTCTCAAGGTTATAGCATGATGGATGATTACCTGTGGAAGAAATATTTAGGCTTAGTTTTCTTTGAAATACGAGCAAAATAGTAAATGAAAAACAGGTAGAAAAAATTTTCGGTGGAATTAGTTTTATTGTTTGACTACAAAAGAATTACCCTTAACGGGAAGGCTTCTCTGATTTCTTGATACAAATAAAAACTTTATGGGTGGGGTAAATTTGCCCGAGAAGCAGGGATTGGTGAATCAGTCTGTCAGTCATTGTTTTATTTCTCTCATGGCAAACAACTAAGGGCATGCATATGTGTGCAGGAGTGTGCGTCTGTATGCACGCCCTCCTCTAAAACTCCATAAGAGAAACCAGTAAACCAGAGACAGAATGGGAAACAAAGTTGGTCAAGCATAAAAGAAATGGAAATGAAAGAACTGTGATTAATGTTGACCAATGCTGAATATGATTGCGCAGTTCAAGATAGTTGTGTGATGAATCCGCAGATACATTCATGGGCTTATGCCCAAGGTACCAATGGAAATGGGAGGCTTTAAACTAAGGGCATGACCTGAAGAGGCCCAAATGAGGACTCCTTTCGTAGAGAGCTAGTCTTAGTAGGAATCAGGCAGGAAGGAATCTTGACAAAGTCCTCAGAATCAGAATTGAGCTGAGGCATGACCAGATTATCAGGCATTTTGTCAGTTACCCATGTCCCTGATAATGCTGCATAATTGTCACCCCGGAATCTCCATTCATAACAATAACAAATTTATTAACTTGTTATTAGTAACTATAAACTTATTTTTGGTCACGAGTTAATGGGCCAGCTGGACATTTTAGCTGGTTTGGGCTAGGCTCATTGGGCTTTCTCCTGCATTTGTGGTCAGCTAGTGGGTCAGTTGGGGGCTGACCCAGTCTTGGGCCCAATCTTGTCTGACTTCAGTTGAGATGACTTAGCTCTATTCAGTGTGGTCTCTCTTGCTCTGTCAGGTTTGCCTGGCCTTGTTTATGATGGCTGAGTGAAGTTCCAGGAGGGGGAGCAGAAGCGTGTAAGGCCTCTTATAGGGCCAGACTTAGAACTGGCACATGTCATTTCTGCATTCTGTTGGCCAAAACAAGTCCCAAGGCCAACTTCAGAGTCAGAATTCTAAAAGACTTCTGAGTTACAGGAAGATGGAAGAGGGTAAGGCTTCAAAGCAATCTAGGAACCCAAAAAGAAGCCTAGAAAAATTGTAGGGGGTTCAAAGACGAACAATCAAGATCATTAGCAGGGTAGACATTCTAGAAAGAAAGGCTAAAGAAATTGACTTGGTGAAGCCAGAGAGCAGAACATTGGTGGGATTATGAGTTCGGAGGATTTTATATGAAGGGAAGACTGCTAAGCTTGTTCTTTATGGCTGCTCACATTAACACAGAAGAAATTTCTCTAAGGAAGAGGCAAGACTTGCTGTCGAAGAATGACTTCTGTAGGGGTTCTCAGTGACTCTGTGATTCTCAGTGGTGGTCAGGTGCATTCGGAAATCTCCTGTGATGGTGGTGCAGCCATTTTTCCAAACCTGTGTTTGAGAAGGAGTCGTTGAGAGAAGCATTTGCCAACAGGGGACTGGAGCAGATTACTTCTCAAGGTCCTTTTTGACTTCTCTTAAGATTGTTTGGGGTGGCAATTTTGCGTCCTTTTTAAAAAATTTGGTCTTTTCATTGTTTTTGTTTTTTAAACTCTTAGAGTTTATCTGGGAGGTCAGTTCTTCAGAACATGGCATGAAGGAGAGGTAGTAAGACAGTTATTAAGAGGATGCTTTAGAACCAGACTGCATGGGTTCAAATCCCAGCCATGCTGTTTCTTAGCTGTGTAAACTTAGGTTACTTTGTGCCTCATCTTTCTCATCTGTAAAATGGGAACTATTTATTATTAATTAGTGTTTCATGGGTTGTTATGAAGCTTCCTTGAGCTTATTTATGTAAAACATAAGAACTGTGTCTGGAACATAGTAACCCCTCATTACATGTCACTTTACGTTAGTAAGGACTTGAATGTCTCTCTACTGGGCATTCAGAGGTCCTCTCAGCCAAATGCTGGCATTGAATTGTCAGTTCATTGTCATGTTTGAGAGAAAAGTTGTCCCTTATGAGCAGTGATCTTGCCCCTCTCTGTGATGCTTCATCACGAAGTGTCTGCTTTATACTCTCAGGGATGGCATTCTGCAACATCACTGCATCTGAGTCCTAAATCATTTCCCCTTCTTTCCCACATCTTCCAGAAACCCCTCAGAGAGTTAGGTTTCATTTCCCATTACAAATTGAGTTCAATTAAAAAGCTGTAAAAGAATGCCATATAATGTCACAGAGAACATAATGACATTTCCAAAATATTTTTGAGAAACTTGAACTCTAAATCAGTTTAGTTCTGCTAGTAAGGAGGCAGATTTAGTCATGGAAAGATTTTAATCTGACGACTAGCTTTTATCAGAATTATGGATCCAATTGGGATTAGTTACTTTTAGCAATTGAATTTTGAAGATGAAAATCAGCTGATCTTCTTTCTGAACTCCTGAAGAGGAAAAAAATAGGTAATAATGGCTACAATCCTGGAGGTAATATCAGTCTGCACATGGCTGAAGCCTGTCATGGCCTTGTTAGGAAAGCAGTTTCGTCTGTCTATTCAGGAGTCCACTGTGTTTACTTGATGGTCCATAAAGTTTGTATTTAGGTAAAGTTAAACTCTTGTGTTTTTGTTCTTTTGAAAAGTTTAAACTTGTTAAGTGAAGCCCCCTTTTGAATTTACAAAATAACATTCAGTTTTGCAGGACTCAAATTCTGACAGTAAGTGGTAGTGGTTATTTTTCTTTCAATAACAAAAATGCTTATGGTACCTAGGTCAATAGATGAAAACATTAAGAATTTATTATTCTTGAGTCTGAGTGCATTGGCCAGTTCTGAGTAAGTGGATATGGTTTGATCTCAGTTGGGCTTGCTCATGGGTCTGCCTCAGCTGATGTGTTATCTGGGAGCTATCTGGTCAAGGATGGCCTCTCTCAGACCCCTGGGAGTTTGCCAACTGTAAGCTGAGGATGTGCTGGCTAGACCACATGCCTCTCATCATCCAGAAGGCCCATTTACGTGGTGGAGACAGTTGTTTTTTTTTTTTTTTTTTTTGCACGCTAATACATAATGTAAATTAAGTCTGGCTAAACATTTCCATGTTATTGACAGAGACTAGAAGTTGGTAAGGTCTGTTGAGATCTAGGCTAGGAATTGGTACAAGATTATTTCAGCTGTGTTCTATTGGCCAATGCAAATCCCAAGGTCAGTTCAGATTTAGGGATGAGGCAACTGACTCTACCTCTTGCTGGGAGGAGCTACAGAATCACATGACAAAGGACATTATGGTTGGCCACTAAATGACCCCAGAAGTCCATGTTAAATCCCTGGAACTGTTGATGTTACGTCATGGAGCAAAATGTATAATTAAACTAAGGATCTTGACAGGAAGTGCTTATCCTGGACTTTTATCCAGGTGGACTCTAAATGCAATCATAAGCATCTTTATAAGAGAGAGGCAGAGTTTGCAAGAGACCCCCAGAAGAGGAGGTGATGTGAAGACAGAAGCAGAGATTATGCTGATACGGCTTCAAGCCAATCAACCAACCCCAACCAACCAAAGTGGGAATTGAATCTTCCCCTAGAGCCTCTGTAGGAAATAGAGCCCTGCCAGTTTCAGACTTCTGACCTCCAGAACTGTGAGAGAATAATTTCTCTTGTTTTAAGTTACATAGTTTGTGGTAATTTGTCACGGCAGACACACACAGTAGACTAACACAGGTATTGGGTATAGGGAGAGAGAGAACTGAAGATATTTTTTTTTTTCGATAATCCACATACACTTCTAAATTTATATAATTTTGTGTAGTGCTTTTTCACTTAGCATGACAAAACATCTTCTTCCCATGTTACAGAGCTCTTGAAAACACTATCTTAAATAATTGCATGATCCAATATGCATTTATGCATGCATGATACAATGCATAAGTAATTATATGACAATACATAATGTATATTAAGTTAGTCTGGCTAAACATTACCTTGTTATTGACAATTAAGTTCTTTGGGCTTTTCAGATGAAGCCGTGTGCATGAAGCAACATAGCTCTGTGCTAATAATCACCAGTGAGTTTTCCTCTTCCACTTTACTCCATCACCCATGGTATCTCTTGTTGGGGTTACTATAATCCTCTCCTTGATAATCTCAACCTCCCTCCAGCCCACTGTACAGATTGCTCTACCAGATTAGTTTTCTTAAAGAAAAATCTCCATTCAAGTCACTTCTGGCTAAACACTCCTGGTGATGTTCAATTGCACATGCTCTTTAATACCCTTGTAGAAAAGTTGTCTGTGTACAGTTACCTGTGTCGTTTATTTTCTGCAAGGCTTTGGGCTCCCTGAGGACAGTGTTACCTTCCCTATCTTGGTATCTCCCCCATCACCTGCCATGGTATTTTGAAGGTATATGCTATCTGCTTGCATGAGTGAATACATGGGTTAAAAGGGAAAATACTTCTAATTGCCTTGTCTTTTCATGTAGGATCCCATTCAATTTGCCTGAATTTGAAATTGATTGGGTGAATTGACTGGTTCTAGCTCAGGGAAGTCTTAACATTTTAATGTCATGAACCCATTGGGCATTTGGGGAAGCCTGTGGATCCCTTGCAGAATAATGCTTATAATAACCCAGGATTATCAAAAATCAGTTATATTGCACTGTAGCTGTGAATTGTGATATTGTAATAGGTATTCATCTTTAATGCATAAAATAATATTTAGTAGTAGGCCTATTAGCCACTATAATTTCAAGGTAGTTATGAGGGTACACAGAATTTCAAGATATTTCAACAACCATAATGTGATACTCAAATATCTGTGGTTCTGTTGGTGACAGAATCACAGATCCTGCTAAGACTCTTAGGGTTTGTTGCCTACGTCCATAATTAAAGAAGACTAGATTTTAATGACAAGCTAGTGTAAATAAAGATGAACCTTTGTTCCCATCTTAGTTCATGGACTCCTTGCCACCTTGAATTCTCTAGGCCCCAGGTTAAGAGCCTGGGAAGCTTGTTTTAGAAATAGTTCTAAACCAAGTCTCTGCCTAGCTTAATTGTCTTGTCACTTAGAGCTACACTAAATGTTTTTGAAGTACTTTGTGGGGTTATGGGTCAGCAAGAAATTTCAGAACATTAGCATGTATACCAGAGCACCTGAGATATTGTAGGCACTGTGTAAAACCTTTTTGAATAATGACACAACCTTCTTCAAGGACAGATGGAAAATCACTCTTGTGCATCCCCTCCAGTAGGGTGGGAACTGAGGCCTTTAAATAGTTGTAACTTGGCCCATGCCCCCACTGGTCACACCCCTGTTTCTCATTTTCCTGGGCAGTTTCTCAGTTGAATTGAGTTGTTGAGTTGAATGTCTCCCTAATGGGACTGGGTTATCCAGTTGCTTGCATATTGTGTGCTCTAAGAATACGTACCTTTCATATTTATTTGGGAAGCTTGTTTCTTCTACTTCCAAAGGGGCTTGGGGCTGCTTGTCATCTGAAACAAACTGCAGAACAGAGTGATTATGGTAGGATACATCCTGGGCCTCCCGAAGTTGGTGGGGAGACAGATGTTCCAGGCCCCCAGGTGATCAGATTTCCCCTCCTGGACACTGCACTGTGGTCCGAGATCTGTGGGCTTACATAAACCGGGAAGCACGGTGTTCCTGCAGTTTCCATTCCCTCTCAATAGAAACTATACAAAAATATTTTCTATTCATTTCTTAAAGGAAGCCTCTTTACAAAAAGCCTGTAATGCATTCCTTCATTGTATGAGTCCCTGGCTTATAGCAACAAGGTATTTATGTAGTCAGATCAGTGCAGGGGTTCTTTTAACAATGAAAATTGCAGTATTGTAGATGATGTTTCTAATTGTATCAGCCACCTGTTAGCTATATTAATTATGAATATAAGATGAATGTATTGTATATATTACATATCTCTGTATCTCTATCCGTTACTGTGTCTATATTGTATATGTACATCTATACCATATACACACACACAATATGTGTTACATAGAATCACATACACAGAACATCTGTATGTAGGTATATACACACATACACACAATGAGTAAAACTCACGCAGAATGGTGTTTACCCCAGAGCTGGAACTTCTTTATGTGATGGACATTTTTCTTTCAAGCCATCTAAATCCTCTTGACTTTGAGGCTAATACCAAGTTTGGTTGAGACTAATACCAAATTCGAAAGTCTTCTACTACACCATGTTAACTTGAATAGTTTGCTGATATGGTGGGATAAAAAGATAGTTTGTAAAATTAAGCATAAATGCATGCAGTAATCACTTGAAGTTCTCCAAGCATAGCTCTTTGTTAATTTTGGCACCTCTTGTGCATATCACTAGAGTGTGTAAGAAGGGCTGCCTTTTATGTGAGATTTAGTAAAAATGACATAAAGAGTGTGTTATTTTTGCTTTTTGTTTCGTTGGATGAAAAACTTAAATCTGACCTAGTGAATCCTTCAACACGTCAAGAGCTATATATTTATTTTAAATTTGAGTATCATAGCTATGTCTTCAAATTCCTTAAGGCCCAGCTCGAGGCTGGTTCCTTCACAACTTTTGCTCTGATCTCCTATAGTTGATTTCTCAATGTTAGTGGCTTAAAACAACACAAATTTATTATAAGTCTGGAGGTCAGAAGTCCAAAATGAGTCTCACTGGGCTAAAATCAGGGTGCCACCCACGCCGCATTCCCATCTGAAGGCTCTAGGGGATGATCTGTTTCCTTGTTGCCTTTTGGAGTTTCTAGAGGCCACCCGGGCTTGTGGTCCCTTTTATCTTCAAAACCATCAGCGGTCTGTGAGATCTTTCTCACAGTGTCATTTCTTACTTCTTACTCCTCGGCCTCCTTCTTCCCCTTTGAAGGACTTTTGTGATGACGTTGGGTCCACCAGGATAAGCCAGGATAATCTTTGTTTTAAGGTCAGCTGATTGGCAGTCTTCATGCCATCTGCAATCTTAATTCTCCTCTGCCATGTAGCACAACATATTCACAAGGCTGGGCATTAGCAAGTGGGCATCTTTAGGGAGCTATTATTCTGCCTGCTGTGTTCCCTAAGCCAGAAATGATTCATATGCTCTTCAGGAGGTTTTAGTGACAATGGTCTCAACTTGCTATTATTCACATGCATTTATATATAAATGCATAAATTATTATTATTTTTGGTTTTTAACCTACAGACAAGACATGACCACGTCTGTGTCATATCCGTGCTTTCTGCAGCCTATAGCAACACTGAAAGAACCAGGTGAATATATTCCGAGCAAATGGATGATTCCATATAAAGCTTTATCCAAAGACACATTAGTTAGAAGGGAAGGAAAGTCAATTACAAAAGTATAGAAAATGGAAACAGGCAAAAATGGGCAGATTATCATCAGTACTGCTACCCACAGGAGAATAGTTTCATGTGTGTCATTGTGTCTAAACAACAATTTTACTGGTCAAGGAATATCATCCACTTAATAGAGTTATTACAGTTTTCCTCAGTGTATATTGTATTTCAGCATTAAACATTTCTTCAATGTCTTGGCTTTTTTAACGTGAATCGGTTCTTGAAGCCTTCCTTATGAACTGTGGGCATCCTAGCCTCTCATATCTGAAACTGGAAAGTGGTGACCACACCAGGGGTTAGATTCCCTGTGGGAAGACCTGCTGAGTAGTTCACCTGCACTTGCCAAGTGGTACCCACAAGCCATCCTCAAACTCAGAGCTTTTTGGCGTTAAAGCACTTCCAAACACATGCAGCTTTTCTATGAAGTACACGTAACAGCAGAGGGAAGTGAATGATTTCCCACAAGAGGTTCCGAAAGCCAAGATTTTTTTCTCCCAGGTGTTATCTTTAGACTGCATATGAGTTACTGTACTCCACGATGTGTTTATGTAGTTCTAAATACATACTTAAAAAGTTTAAACTCTGTTCCAAATATAAGAATTGTCATTTTGAGAAGTATGAGCCCATATTATCTTTACCATAGTTTGGTGATGTGGGCAGGTGTTATTTTCCTGTCTTAGGTGTGAGGAATTCAGCTCACAGAGTGTAAATGGCTTGTCCATCCATCACACAGTGTATATGGATGCAGCACAATGAGTAATTTGAATCTAGATGACTTCACTTCAAACCCCATGGTTCTTAAACATTTTAAGACTACACAAACTACATTTTCTTGCCTTGATGTTTTCTAAGTCAGGATCTAAATAACACACCATTTCACAATATGTGTTCCATGCCACATTAATCCAGTGATATTCCCTGTGAAAAGAAAGTATTTAGTAATCAAGTCTGTAGTTAACAATACTTGAAAAATTAAAGCATGTACTAGCTTAGTAGTGATTTGCATGCATGGAAAATCCAATAGTAGAGAAATGTTAACTGTTTATCCCAGCATCTTCCAAATTCATAAGACCACAGAACCCTTGCTTTCTGCCTCCTTGCTCCCATAATAGCTATTAGTATCTTTTGAGAAAGGGACAGATTCCTCGGTCCTGGGTTCCTAGTTGGTCAATCCTGATCATGCTGTCAGCCACAGTTTGCAAATGGAGGAGCTACTGGGCAGAAGTCGGCTTGGCCTTCTGTTTCTACTAGAAATGTTTTTAGCAGCAAGTACTAAAGAACCTAAGTGCTTTTGGTTTGAACCCTGCTAATGACAGTATGGTGCTTGTACCAGCTACACAGATAGCACCTGAGAGCTTGTTACAAATTAAAAATTCCAGGCCCCACCCTTGATTTGCTGAAAGGGTGTCTGAATTATAAGAAGATCCCCAGGTAATCCATATGCATAGTAACATTTAAAAAGCATTTATTTGAATTATTAGGACATTTTTTTTTTTTTTTATCTAAGAAGAAATTCAAAGGAAGAGGATCCTATTTTGATTGGCACTCTAAGGGCCATCCAGAACTCAGAGTCCTGTTTCTTCATGGTGGTAAAATGGCTGCCAAAGCTCTATGTGTTTTGTCTTCTTCTAACTGCATTTAAATACAACTGGAAGAAGGCAGGTGCAAAGGGATTTTTTCTTTTGTGGACTTCTCATTCTCTCTCTGTCTCTGTCTCTCTGTCTTTCTCTGTCTATATTTGTTTATTTTTGAGCTAGGCAGGCTCCAGGCTCTGAGCTGTCAGCACAGAGCCCGATGTGGGGCTCAAACTCATGAGCCATGAGATCATGACCTGAGCCGAAGTTGGAATGAGCCACCCAGGTGCTCCTGTGGCCTTCTCTTTTTATTAAGTCCTCTAACAGGCTTTCTAGAAGGCCCCTCGCTGACTTTCTCTTAGTTCTCAATCAGCTTGCTGTGGGTCACATAGACCGATTAACCAATTAGACCACCCATTAGACCATTACTGGCAACATGCAATAGGAAAGCCTTGATTGATTTCAATCTTGACCAGTACTGTCTAAAGGAAATAAAAATGGTAGCCTCATAGAGAATTTAAAATTTTATGGTAGCCATGTTTAAAAAAGAAAAGCAGCTAAAGTTAATTTTGAGAGTGTATCCTATGCAACCCAGTATATCCGGACTATTATTGTAACAACCAATATACAAAAATTGCCAATGAGATACTTTATTTTCTTGGTTTCATATTAAGCCTTTGAAATCAAGTCTATATTTTATGCTTCTACTACATCTCAACTCAGACGCAAATTTTTTTTTTTTTTTTTCCGACGTTTATTTTTGGGACAGAGAGAGACAGAGCATGAACGGGGGAGGGGCAGAGAGAGAGGGAGACACAGAATCGGAAACAGGCTCCAGGCTCTGAGCCATCTGCCCAGAGCCTGACGCGGGGCTCGAACTCCCGGATCGTGAGATCGTGACCTGGCTGAAGTCGGACGCTCAACCGACTGCGCCACCCAGGCGCCCCTCAGACGCAAATTTTTGTAAGAAGTACTTGATCTGGATGTGGATCTCAAAAAAGTCACAAGTATTCACATACCCAAATTGCTTCCATGTATAATTATTTTCCAGTAATTAAGTTTCAGGTTTTAAATTTAGAGTAAAAATGTGGTTCCTCAGTCACACCAGTCACATTTCAAGGGTTTGCAGCCACAAGTGGCTGGTTGGTGTCACGCTGGACAGTGCAGGACGAGGCCCTCACTACTACTCAAAGTGTGCTCCAAGGACCAGTGTAACAGCATCATCTGAGAATTTGTTAGAACTATTGAATTTCGGGTCCCACCCTAGATCTATTCAATAAATGCCTGTATTTTAATTTAATGTGTATAAAGTTTGGCCAACATTAGTCTGTGATGTTCCCAATTTTGGCTATGATTGAAATGAACATGGGAACTTTAGAAAATACTGATACTGGGGCGCCTGGGTGGCTCAGTCACTTAAACGTCCGACTCTTGACTTCAGCTTAGGTAATGATCTCGTGGTTCGTGAGTTTGAGCCCTGCGTCAGGCTCTTTGCTGTCAGCATGGAGCCTGCTTCGGATTCTCTCTCCCTCTCTCTGCCCTTCCCCTGCTCATGTGCCCCCTCTCTCTAAAAAATAAACATTAAAAAAATAAAAAGAAATACTGATATACCCAACCTTAGAACCTTAGGATCAGATTCTCTGCTGTGGGGTCCATGCATAAATATTATATTGAAGCTTTCCAGGTTATTCCAATATGCAGCCAAGTTTGAGAACCACCAGTCTAGACTAATCCTGATGGTTCTTAAGATTCAGACACCCTGCAACCCAAGTAATACTGTAGTAGAAGCTCTGGGGTAAGTAACCAGCAGTGGTTCCTTACTTGATCCCCTCTGTTCCATGGCTATTTCCAGCACGGAGAAGAGTATGTCTGGGATCTACTACACCTGTTTAGACTATGCTTTCTTTGTCTCCTTTCTGTTTTCAGTCACTGACTCTTTCCTCTGTTTCCCTGTCAACATTTTCCTCATTATCTTCTTTGTTTTCCTGGGTAGGCAACAGGTTAGGGGTCCTGCTCTTGCTAATACACACTTGCGTCTGACCCAGAGGGCTATTGGTGACTGCCAGTTTGTTCCAGCTGCTCATCCCTGCCCTAGCTCCAGCGAAAATACATCTTGCCTCTTTGTTTTCTTGTTATTCATCAACTCTTCATCCATGTTTCATAGACACTGGCATTTTCTTAGTTCTCACACTTCCTGATGGCATTTTCAGAATTAATTTCCTTCAGCTGTTTGTAATTCTGCCTTTGTTTTGCATGTCATATTTTTTTCTTTTTCTTTGATGATAAGCTCAAATGAGGTGGGCATGAAGTCTGATCCTTTAAAGCAGCTATGAATCTATGAGCTCAAACTGAGATGTGAGTTTTATGACCACATTTGGGTGCTTTGGAAGCTGCCCATGTACACTTCTCTGGGTTCCTGGAGACTCAGAATGTGTGTATACCTCAAAACCTAGACTTGCACATATATGCCTCTATTGCAAACTATATCTCCTGAGGAGGGGGCTTTAGCAGCACATATTTAGGAAAAACAGATGCTCCCTTACTAGGAATCTTCCCCTGGGAGGCTCTTACCAGCGCAAACAGAGCCACATTAAAACAAAAGTGTTCAGTCTGCCCAGCTCTCAGAGATGCTGTCTGTGGTCCCTTGGGCTCAAGAACAGCCTTTTGAAACCTAAGCTGTTCCTTGCTAGAGCAACTTCTGGGCAGGATACAGTTCTATGATGAGTAATTGCTGTCTAATTTAATAAAAGGACCCCTCTAAGATTTAGGTGTGTGACATTTAGGCTATGTCATAAACAAAACAACTACATATTAGTTTGTATTTATTAGAAAACTAGATTTTAAGCAAAGTCTGTCAGTTTGTGGAAATCATTAAAATATCCATGTTTTTAGTCTAAATTGTATAAGCAAGTGTGTGGACTGAGCACTGTGAAATATATAGGAGCCAACAAAATCAATTTTTCATCTTAACTCTGAAAATTAAATCAGTATTTTAACTATGTAGATTGTATGATAAAAGAAGTCTTAGATTAAGGGCACCTGGGTGGCTCAGTTGGTTAAGCATCCGACTTCAGCTCAGGTCATGATCTCATGGCTTGTGAGTTCGAGCCCCACATCGGCCTCTTGCTGACAGCTCAGAGCCTGGAGACTGCTTCGGATTCTGTGTGTGTGTGTGTGTGTGTGCGCGCGTGCCCCTCTCCTGCTCTCTTTCTCTCTCAAAAATAAATAAACATTAAAAAAGAAGTCTTAGAAAAATCTTATTTTTGACATTTAAGCTTGTAATGTAGGACTAAAAACATTTAAGTCTTATTTTGAAATTGATCACATTTACAGAAATGTTCTGTAATACTTACATTGCAGTAAAAATGAATATAGTAAAGTCCTCCTGAAATTTTTAGGTATTTGTTAGAGATGGTCCAATGGGTATTCAGAGAAACTCTCTGATAAATAGGGTGCACGTGACTCAAATTATGTGTAGAATAGCAAAACGCTAAAAATATAATGTCCACTTGATAGAATTTAGAATTAAGTAATATAAGGAACCACCTAAATTGTGGAGAGCCAGAGAAATTTGATGCTTCTGCAATGAAATGCTATTTAGTAAAAGGAGAAAAGCTATTAATCAAAGACACCCATCTAGTGAAATACATATTTATGCCTACATATGTAATGAAGTAGATCTCATTTATGCAAGAATATACCTAACAGATGAGTGTGTTGTGCCTTGCCTCATTCATAGCGTTGTCACAATCTCACCTTCCTCTGTGTGCCTGTGGCAGAGTCTGTAATAGTTTGGTCCCACTTGACAGATTTGAAAACAGACTCAGAGAAGAGCAGTGGATACCCAAAGTCAGCAGAATATAAGATTAGGAATCGTTCTTACTCATCAGCTAATGGGTTCTTCACTGCGGTGTGCACTGTCTCTTTATTTCCTAGGGCCTTCAGTGACCATTCTGGGCTTTTAGACATTAAAGGACTAGCCGGTGAGCTGGAACACCCCCATGTGGGTTAGACCAGCCTGAGGAACCACCCCTCTCTCCTCTGACTACAGAACCTCGGTCCCTTTCTCTGTAATTCTGAAAATATTACAGCTTTCAGAACTTAGTTTTCCTATAAATTTGGCAGAAACTTCGTGGCAAAATGATGCCTGAACCAACAGAAGGTTATAGATAATCTTTATTTAGCCCACTTAGGGTGAATAGCCATAGGTTTTACTGCATAGAGCTGATGGATTGGGGATCAGCAAACTTTTTCTGTTTCAATGGACCGTACTGTCTTTGTGGCCGCCACTCAGCTCCACCACTGTCGTTAGTGCAAAAGCAGCCAGGTACCATACGTAATTGAAGGAATCACTGTGTTCCAACAAAACTTTATTTAAACCATAGGTAGCAGGGCAGACTTGGCTCTCTGGCTATAATTTGTCAACCGCTGGACTAAGTGCATAGATTTGTCGGGGCTAATGCATAATGTATGATACAGGTGCCATATTACCTTTATGAATTTGAAACCTATCAGACCTCAAGCGTTTTTGGTAAGGGATCATGGGCCTGTATCAAAAATTTAGAGTTTTTGTAGAAGAGAAAGTCCTCGCCATTTTAGTCAAGCATTCAAACCTTGTATATAGGCGACTGGAGGGAAATTACAATTCAGGCATTGCCAGTACATTCATCAGGAATGAGTTCTATGATCCAGAAAGCATCTCAGCACATAGGTTCATATTTTTCCCACATCACAAGAAGTCCAGAGGTAGGTAGTTGAGGGCTGCAGGTTCAGGAGCTAAGTCATTCCCTCAGGGATCCAGCCTCTGTCCAGATCTATTCTCCACCATCTTTAGTTGATAAGTCTTCATCCTGAACTCATTGCCTCATGGTTACAAGATGCCTGCTGCACCTTCAGGTGTCACATGCGTATTCTGAGCAGAAAGCAAAAGAAGTAAGCAGGGGGCAATTGTATATATGTTAGAAAAGCAGAAATTTAGCCACCTACCCCTGTCCCCTCCAGCCGGCAAATCTCAACATACCTTTCATGGTAGTAAACAGGGTCACAAGGCTACCACTCATTGTAAGGAAGCCTCAGCAAGCAAGTATTTTTTATTGGGTTCATTTTCATCACCCACTGAAATCAGGAGAAAGGATGTTGGGAGGTCAAGTTGTACCATCTGCTGAGGCATCTGGTCTTGTTTGGTGGCTGTTACATTTCATTACAGATATTTAACATTGTATAGTCTTCTCCCCCCAGGCAGCGTATCTTTTTTTTTTTTTTTTTTTTTTTTTTTTTTTCAACGTTTTTTATTTATTTTTGGGACAGAGAGAGACAGAGCATGAACGGGGGAGGGGCAGAGAGAGAGGGAGACACAGAATCCGAAACAGGCTCCGAGCCATCAGCCCAGAGCCTGACGCGGGGCTCGAACTCACGGACCGCGAGATCGTGACCTGGCTGAAGTCGGCCGCTTAACCGACTGCGCCACCCAGGCGCCCCGCAGCGTATCTTTTTAAGTATCCCCAGTGTTAGCAGTATTTTCCATCTGAGTTGGAAAATTAAATCTCATTATTCACATTCTTATGTAAAGGTTATGTAACTTGCATGTGTAATCACTTCAGAATGGACTTTTTCAGAAGTACATTTTCCTAAGGAAAGGAGAGGACTTTTAGATGTGACCCTTGGTGGGTTAGCAATGTTGAGGGGAGAGTGAAGTTGAAATAAATGGAAGGCAACTTGAACATTCAGCTTTGTAAGCAAGTCTTTGTTCTGATGGGGGATGAATGCACATTAGAGCAAGGTTTCATGGCAGGGCGCTGGTGAACTCAGAGTACCTGAAGAGAGAACAGTTAGTAAGTAAGTTTTTTAAGAGATGACTTTGCTACAAGTTTGAGAGAAAAGTAATTAAATAGCTGACAGAGGCCATTTTAATTTTTACTTGGGTATCTTGCGATTCTCGTCCTCTCTGAGGTGGTACTTATTCTCTTCCCTGTTGGGCACTTACTTGTCCTATCTTTGGTATAGATTACCGTAATAAGAAAGGATAGAGGTGCCTACACAATTTTAAATGCGTCTTTTTGCTTTAGTAGGACATCCTAAAATGGTGCACATGGGAATAGTATGGAATGAATAGATTCACTTACTGATTTGTTGGGACTTTAAATTTAAGGGAAATTATTTTTTTCTTCAACTAAGCTCTGTGATACTGAATTAATTTTAGAATCTCTTTTAATGTAGCCTTTATGACTAAGTTATAATCATGACCCTTTATCTGTCAGATGAAGCCTAACCCCAAAATAATGTCCATTAGACCTCTACCTGCCATACTCTTAAAAATTTCAGTAAGAAAACCCAGTTTTTAATCCAAATGTTAATGGTTCTTAGAGGTGCCAGGATTAAAGGGTCACCAACAACTATTTCAGAAATGGAATGGGTCTGTATTTTTTTTTTAAATTTTTTTTTTTTTTCAACGTTTATTTTATTTTTTTGGGACAGAGAGAGACAGAGCATGAACAGGGGAGGGGCAGAGAGAGAGGGAGGCACAGAATCGGAAACAGGCTCCAGGCTCTGAGCCATCAGCCCAGAGCCTGACGCGGGGCTCGAACTCACGGACCGCGAGATCGTGACCTGGCTGAAGTCGGACGCTTAACCGACTGCGCCACCCAGGCGCCCCGAAATGGGTCTGTATTTTGATGAATAGAAATGAAGAAGCCATGAAGATAAGTATTTGGATCTGAATTCCTCTTTGGCTTCTAGATCATTCATTAACAAACTAGGATCAAACAAACTAGAATCAACAGATACTGGGAAGAAACTGTATAAAGAGAAGGATCAACATGAATAAATCTGTCAACAGAATCAGAAGAAACAAGTCAGAAGAGTAAACCCTTAAAATAATTCTACATTTTATCGTCAGGATAGTAAAGAACAGATTCCTGTGGAAGAAAAATAGTTTAAGAATAAGAAGGAGTTCTTGGAAACTAAAGTATAATGCTTGCCGTTCAAACAGTAGTATAGTGGTGAAAGGTGAAGAAACATTCGAGAAAAACAGCAAAGGAATGAACAGCTAGAAAATACGAGTGAAAAGTTGAAATGTTAGAGAATCAATCCAGTGTTCCCACATCTTCTAATACAGGACCTGGAAAGAGAAAATTGAAAAAGTGGAAGAAATACACACACTTTAAATTCTCCAAATCTTTAGACCACGAGGGTCCTCAGAATGCAAAGTAGGATAGGTAAAAAGCACATGAATGGACTAAACATATTTTCATGATGTTTCAGAACACCAAGGAAAAGGAGGCGATGCTAAAAGATTCCAGAAAAAGGAGTGGGATAGGAAACTGACCACAAAGATGATCCTAGAAGCAAGAGCACTATGCTTTTGTGGTTTTCAGGGAAACTCATTTTAAACCTGTGATTCTATTCTCAGCCAAACTTCAAATTCAGTATGAAGGGGACATAAAAGCATTTTAAGACCTGTAAGAACTAAAACATTTACCACATCAGTCCTAAAAGAATTAATGCAGCAAAGCCAGAGGGAAATGTAGGTTCCAAGGACCCCACATGTGGGTCCCCAAATGTGGGTTCCAAGTAGATAAACCATGGAATGCAATGAAAAAAAAAAATTCCAAGGCAGTATTTCTTTGGGAAATCTTTCTTTGGAAAAAAGCTGTCAAAGTCAGAATAGGATTGTTAGAGAATTCTAAAATCCTAAAAGCAAATGAAATTCTATAATGGAAAGCTTGTTCTCAGAGAACAGATTAGGTTCCACTGTTGAAGGAGGGCCCTCCTCTCCCCAGTTTTCTTTATTATAGTTCTTTGAGCTGCACAAGACTAGTGACAGTGTTATATGGCCTTTCTTTGTGTTCATATACACTACTGGTTTCTGCGGACAGTAATTACTATGTAATTTTCATACTGCAAACGTTATTCATTTTCCAATTGACAAAATCAATGTGTAAAAAAAGTTCTAGTAACGAGCATGGTATAAATGATAAAACTTTGACAATGTAATAGTTTTGCTGGGGAAAGGTTGGGAGACAAAAAAGGGAGGAGAGCAGAAGGGAAATAGACCCTAACCTCTCATTTTACAGAGGTGGGGGGAGAAGATTGCCTCATTTAATGAATTAAGAGAAGTTTAGGGGTGCCTGGGTGGCTCAATCGGTTAAGTGTCGGACTTTGGCTCAGATCATGATCTCATAGCTCATGTGTTCAAGCCTCACATCGGGCTCTGTGCTGACAGCTCAGAGCCTGTAGCCTGCTTCAGATTCTGTGTCTCCTTCTCTCTCTGTCCCTCCCCTGCTCACATTCTCTGTCTCAAAAATAAATAAATACTAAAAAAAAAAAAAAAAAGGAAATTTAAAAGCATTTAAAAATAAATAAATTTTCCACTTAGTCATAATGGAGTAACAGAGTCTAGTTTACTCCTCCCTAAATAAAGAGAAAACCAGATAGAAGGGGGTGTGGAAAGGTTTAAATAAGGGTCTAAAAGTGAGTTGAGAAGTGATTATTGAAACAACAGTAGCTGTGATGGAAAGAGAGAGAAAGGCATACATAGGGTCAAATGATAATTTCTAAGTTGACAAGGAATCAGGATTTGAACATATTATCTGAAGGCTCAGTGTCCAATTCAGTAACTACTCGTCATGTGGGGTTATTGAGCCCCTGACCTGTGCACATCTAGATGTGAGTGTAAATATGCGTCAGATTTCAAACACTTAGCGTGAAATAACAAAGAATGGAAAATAGCTCTATAATTTTTGTATTGATTATCTGTTGAACTGATAATTTTGGATATATTTCGTAAAATATATCGCTAAAATTAATTTTACTATTTTTCAGTGTAGTTTTTACAAATTATTTTCAGTCTCCATGCCCAACGTGGGGTTTCAACCTAGGACTCTGAGATTGAGTCGCATGCTCTACCAACTGAGCCAGCCAGGTGTCCCTAATTTTACCATTTAAAAATTTTTTAATGTGACTACTAGAAAATTTTGAATTACACATGTGGCTCACGCCATACTTGTACTGAACAGCCCCTGCTTTACAGGTATGGAGGTACACTAGAGAAACTGAAATCAGAAATGGTCAACTTATTTATACATGTTGTGGGAATGGGTACAGTGGGAAAGGAAGACTTTTGTTTTATACTGGCACATATTTAAAATTTTTTTAAATGTTTATTTATTTTTGAGAGACAGAGATAGAGCCTGAGTGGGGGAGGGGCAGAGAGAGAGGGAGACACAGAATCTGAAGCAGGCTCCAGGCTCCGAGCTGTCAGCACAGAGCCCGACGCAGGGCTCGAACCCACATACTGTGCGATCATGACCTGAGCCGAAGTCGGACACTCAACCGACTGAGCCACCCAGGCGCCCCCGTATATTTGCACATATTTTAGAGAATTGTTTTTATTAAATACTGAGCAATTTCAAAAGGATATTTGTAAAACATATGAAAAGCATGAGGGAATAACAAGATAATACTCTTAGTTTAAGGAAGAAAACAAAAACAACAACCCACCATTTACTTTGAAGGCACTTTTACCTCCCACTCCAGGCTCCTGGACTGTTTTAATTTTAATTTTTATTTTTATTACTTTTATAATATTAAAAATAATCACAATCACTTTTATTTTACTTTATTTTTTTTAATTTTAATGTTTAGTTTTTTGAGAGAGAGAGAGAGAGAAAACATGAGCGGGGGAGGGGCAGAGAGAGAGGGAGACACAGAATCCGAAGCAGGCTCCAGGCTCTGAGCTGTCAACATAGAGCCTGATGCGGCACTCGAAGCCACAAACCATGAGATCATGACCTGAGCCAAAGTTGGACGCTTAACCAACTGAGCCACCCAGGCGCCCTGATCACAATCACTTTTAAAGAAAGTTTTTAAGCAGAGCATATAGTATGTCGGTTTTTTATTTGCATAATTTGAGAGTATTAAATTTTAAAATGTGTATGCCATTCAAGTCAGTGTCTCCCTTTACGAAATATGTTTTATGTTCTTAAAATGCATACTGCAAAGAACTATCTAAAGCTGATGTCGGTTTTTTAAAAGCATGTATTTTTGTATATCTATTTTATAATTATGCATATGAATATACATATGCTGCCACACATATATACATGGTGTTTGTACATATACACACGAATATGTGCATATATAATTACTAGTAACATTGCTTCTCCCAAGTCTGACTGGAAGACAAAAGGAGGGGACTTGATATTCTTGTTTTATAAATTTTCAGGGAAAGATAATCATAGAAGTGTATTATTCTTGTCTTTTTCCAAATGAAAATATTAAAGAAGTAAAATAAATATAAGTATGCTCTAACAGTCAGGGCTTTCTTAAAGCAGAACACTTTGCCTTAGCAGGTAGGAAGCAATATAGTTAAAATTTTTAAAAATATGGAAGGAAGGAATATAAAAATTAATAAGGAAGCAATATATTTAGAAATAAAAAAAGGAAAAGTACACAAAAAGTGTTAAAGCCATCGTTTTTCTTCTCTCCCATCCCAAATATATATGTCCAAGAGGCAAGTGTTCCCACTCTCATACTAATCCTAAAATCAGTTCCCTTCCTCATCAGGAACTTGGAAACCACCAAGTCTTTGGCCAGTGCTCATTGGTTCATTTTCTACACATAGTTAAAGAAGCATCTGAGCTAAAATCACACTAATGCAGTGAACTATATTTGCAGTGGGACAATTGAACAAAGGAGAAACAGGAATCATTTTAATTTGCTGAATGTAGACCATAGACATATAAGTAATATTTACTTTTTTCTAGTTAAAAAATGCCCATGTGTATTGAAAAGTTTTCATAAAAGTACAAAGAAGAAATATATTTACTGCAGTTCTAACATTCAGATATAAATAGTAATATTTTGTTGTATTTCTAGTATTTCCAGACCTATACATATATTTTTGTTAAAACTTTGGACATACACTGTATGCTGTTTTTTTTTTTTTTTCTGAAGAACATTATATCGTGAGTGCTTTTTCATGGCATTGAATATTCTTTGTAAGCATAGTTTTAATGACTTTGAAATAGGTCATTTTAGAGAAATCAAAATATTCTGAGAGCTTAAATTGCAAATGAATAGGTTGCATTTTTATTGTGCTTGGGATTGAACATAGTTATTCCTTCACTCGAGTTGAGCATGTAATTGATAGCATAAGTAAAAAGAATGAAATATTTACCTTCTCATAATCAATAGCGGTTTTATAACCTGTTAATATTAGGCAAATGGAAGTCTTCCCTGTGGATGTCGAAGACCTGTCCAGGAACACATCTTTTAATGAAAAATGCCTGGTCATGCACTTCTGTACCCCCCAGTACACTCCTTGAAGAAGGAGTGACATGGAGCTATAACCTTGCATCTTAGTACAAAAATGAATCTGGATTCTGTTCTTGCCTCAAGGATGCAGAGTTTACAGGTTCACCTTTGCCGCACTGTTTACCTTTAACTAATGACTCATTTGGCATAAAGTAGCATTATCTAGGTGAACTCCACCTGTGCCAAGTCTAACACCTGTCGTGAAGATGGGATGTGGTGGTATTTGTGGAAACGGGGGGTAGGATATAGAACTCTGTCTTCTGAGGTCAAGTAGGTGAATGGGGTTGGGCGGGCGGGAGAAGGAACAGTCTTTATTGTATAGGGATCCAGGAGCTGGTGCCATCTGAGGAGAGCCACATTTAAAGTGGAAGAGCAGAGACATTTGCAAGGATTTATACTAAGAGTGTGGTAAGGCAACATGGGAGGCTCAGACAGTAATTAGGTTAGTGGGAGAGTGGAGGAATTTATAAAACTTTGTAGCTCCCACCTCTTGATGTCTTCTGTGGGCCAGTCACTTGTCTCCCATGGGGTGGGATAGGAGTCACCTGCCTGGGGAGGAGTGACGGAAGACTGGGCAAGGGTTTCTTTTCGTTTGGCCTGTAAGCGTAACAAGGTTGAAGGAGATGGGAAGGAAGAAGTAGATTGAAGTGAACAGAATTTTAACTATTAAAGGAGTTTGAAGAGTTGACACTCCCTGACATTCCATGAGGACATAAAGGCTCTTTTTTTTCCTTAAATATGAAATTTATTGCCAAATTGGTTTCCATAAGTGACTTGCAGAAGGTCACAGGTTGTTCACAGGTAGCCCCAGGAAGCTGCCAAACACGGTTGGATATGGACCTTTGCAAGATGTTTCTGCTAGAAATTCAAGGTCCAGGACGAGGATGGAGAGAGATGCTTATGTCTGATGCAGGGATCATAATGCATCCTTTTCTAGGTTGGCACTGAGGGGTGATTGGTGGGATGATAAAAGAGGAAAGAGAGAGCAACAAAAACATTAAAATCATTGCCAAACAGAAGTACCACCAAACTTGCTTTTAATTACATAGTCATTATCTTGAGGTTAGTAACTGTCCTATAGATTAAATCACTACATTACTTGTTTTTATGTCCAGCTTTGTAAGTTTTTAAAATTTTTAGAAAGGCATCTTTTTATAAAGCTTAAGTTCTTTGGGAGCTAAACCAACAACTTTTGATTATGGAGGGGTCAGTAGATTGTTCATTTAGAACACAGACACCCTCAAGAAACCCACTGGGTGAAATGCTTTGACAGCAATTCAGACATCCACGCTGTTAGCATTTTGGACTTTGAAATCGGGAAAGAGAAATTGCAGACACTCTGCTTGGCAGAAATTCCGTCCTCCTGTAGTTTCTCTCATTTGCTCCGTAAAGAGCCCTGGGAACTAATGTGGGTCACTAGAACCTGCCATTACTATTAAATCCATCTTCTCATTTGTAGGGGAGCATTTATTATTTAGTAGCTTGACCAGAAAATCCATACAAATTATTTTCTTGTAAAACTCCGGACTTTGTAACTGCCGAAAGTGACCACCACATGGAAATAATAAGAATTTCTAATTCTCTGGGCAGCCAGAAAGCCTGGCCACACTGAGACCCTTCTGACATGAGTTCAGATCTTAGTGCTTATTTTGTTGGAATAAAAACGTGTTCTCTGAATCAGAGAACTCTAGGCCACCAGCTTTCTATATTCATTAGAACCAAGGGATCATTTTCCCTGGATGTTTAACATCTTTTCTTTGGATAGATTATGGGAGTATTTGGCATCTTTGAAGTACTGTTTCTCATCCTTGGCTGCGCACTGCAATCACTGGGGAGCTGTGGCCATTGCCGAGGCCTGAGCATCCTCCAGAGATTCCGGCGTAATTGTTTGCATGCAGCCCAGGCACGGGGATTTGTAAACCCTCTCCTCTCCTCAGGATTCTAACGTGTAACCAGGTTGAGAACCATCATCTTATTGATCTGTTTATCAAACAGTCTCATAAGGTGGGTGTTTGTAGGTTTGCCTGTCAAAATGCAGATTCCCAGGTACCAGCAGGGAGAATCAAATTCAGTAGTTTTAGGACAGCCCAAAGAATCCAAATCCTTAAGCAGGCCCATTTGTAATTCCAATAGAGGACACCCTTAGGCCACACTTTAAATCACTTTCTAGGGACTCTTTTTTTGTTTATTTTTGAGAAAGAGAGAGAGATAGAGCAAGAGCAGGGGAAGGGCAGAGAGAGAGGGAGACAGAATCTGAAGCAGGCTCCAGGCTCCGAGCTGTCAGCACAGAGCCTGATGCAAGGCTCGAACTCACAGACTGTGACATCATGACCTGAGCTGAAGTTGGATGCTTAACTGACTGAACCACTCAGGCACCCCTCTAGGGATTATTGCTAAAAAGAAAATAATTAGTAGGACTAAAATGTATGTTCAGTGGTGGGTCATCAGGGATCCAGAAGTAAGTGATTCAGGCATATTTGGAAAAGATGAGAAAGTACTAGTCTGTTATAGGGGCAAGACTTCTAAGGTAGCAATAAAAGAGTTGAGTTCACGTCCTCATTCTGCTTCTCAAACCAGCTTTGTTCTAGGTAAGGCACACAATCTCTCTGGTAAGGCAAGCACTTTGCCTTTCAAATGGGGACTTTGGGAAATAATCTCAGGTCTTCTGAAGCCCTAATACTTAATGATTCTCTGATGCTAAAAATTTTCTGTTGGCATCAATTCTTGCAGACATTTCCAGCAGGATTCTAGATGGATGTATTAAGACTGTGAGTCCAGGGGCGCCTGGGTGGCGCAGTCGGTTAAGCGTCCGACTTCAGCCAGGTCACGATCTCGCGGTCCGTGAGTTCGAGCCCCGCGTCAGGCTCTGGGCTGATGGCTCAGAGCCTGGAGCCTGTTTCCGATTCTGTGTCTCCCTCTCTCTCTGCCCCTCCCCTGTTCATGCTCTGTCTCTCTCTGTCCCAAAAATAAATAAACGTTGAAAAAAAAAAATTAAAAAAAAAAAAAAAAAAAAAGACTGTGAGTCCATATACCTGCTTCCTGGGCCAGCAGCATCTCCATTATCAGGGCACTTGTTAGAAATGCAGACTCTGAGCACTGTCCCAGACTTTATTGAAGCTGAGGGAATGGGGCCACTATTCTAAAATATACTTGGAAAAAGGTTGAAAAATGTTCTTTTTACCCACAGTGAAGAAAATCGCCTCTATGACTATGAACTTTTTACCCTGTTTAAAAATAAGACCATATTATATATGTTGGCCCGCTGATTCAAATTGAAGGGGAATCTGCAAAAGCTACTGAAACATAGAGCCTTGCTACACAAAATGTGGTCTCCTGACCATCAATATCCTATTGCCTGAGAATTTGTGTGATTTATAATATCTTTGGCTCTGCCCTTGTACTGGATCAGAATCTCCTTTTTTTTTTTTTTTTTTTTTTTTTTTTTTGCTTTTTTGCTTAAGATTTCTTGGTAATTTATTTACAGGTTAAAGTCTGAGAAGCGCTGCTCTGGATGAAGATGTTAAGACCATATGTCAACTTTCCCTTACCTTCATAATATTAATTATATAACTTTCAATAATCTCTTCCACACATATCTGTAGTCAAATCCAGAAAAAAATTTGCTCATATTTCAGTTAAATACTTGGTAGCTATCACTTTCATTGTATTTTACCTATTTGATGCCTTTCAGCATTTTTCCCCCACTCTTCCTTGAAGAAAATTACACTTTTACTCATTTCCTCCTGTTTTCCCCTCTTTTGAAACTACTGTCTCAGTCTGAACCCCTGTGCTACTTGAAAGTAATTTTTTAACTTATTTTTTCTAGTATCTGGCCTAATTCTTTCTTTAAAATAGATGGGTGGGAGCAGAGTGTTGGTGGGTTATTTGGGGGGTTTTGTTTTGATTCATTGCTATGTCTGTTACCAGTCTCAATAAAAGGATAAATAAGAAGATGAACATGGCAGAATTTCCTTTAAAAGGGAAAAACGTATTAAAGGATCCATTAATTCCAGCAGTAGAACCTTCTCCACTAGCAATGAAGGGGGACAGCCCTCTGCAGTGGCCATCTTAGGCAGGCATGAGCAACTTAGGATTTCACAGTTGGAACAAGGCAAACTTAGGATGAAATAGATGGAAATGGAACACAGCACACTTTGTGCATACTCTTGTGTAACAACTTTAAAAAATAATCCTTTAAATCATTTTAACTTTTAGGTACTCTGGTCGCAGTTCCTGGGTTCCCAAGGCCCGTTTTCAGCCTTGTCAAAAAATGTGTGTGTTCTAGGGGCTCCTGGGTGCCTCAGTCGGTTGAGCATCTGACTCTTGGTTTTGGCTCAGGTCATGATCTCACAGTTCCTGGGTTTAATCCCTGCATTGGGCTCCACGCTGGTAGTGTTGAGCCTGCTTGGGGTTCCCTGACTGACTCTCTCTGCCCCTTCTGCATGTGTGCTCACTCTCAAAATAAATACACTTAATATATGTGAGTTCTGAAAAACTTTTACTGGCTCCTTAATAGGAGATGAAAACTACAATATTAAAATTACGAAGTGTTTCATTAAATACCTCCCAAATAGGTAGTTCATGAACTGTTTAATCAACTATGACATTGTATTAACTTCATGAGTACCTAAAAGTTAAAATGATTTAAAGGATTATTTTTTAAATACTTCATGTACTTGTATATAAACACTTGCTGTGGGTAACCCTCCTGGAGTTCGTATTACTGGAACTTCAGGAACTGAGAAGAAGAGAGGGGAGGATTTCAAGAAGAACGTCAGACACTCTTAACAACACAAAGGGAAAAGGTGTTAAGGGGCAAAGAACCAAAATCCACTGCCCATGAGGAACCTGTGCTATAGAAAAAACATGTAATGAGCTCAGGCCAAATTTGTCTACTGCCATAGAACCCAAAATACCTACCTTAATTCATTCCTCTAATAAAAACTGTGCATCTTCTGTGCAAGGCGTTTTCAACCATGCATCCATGACTCTTCCCCTCAGTGAGGAATTTCTTCTTTGAACCTTGTCACATACGTTGCCCAAAATGCTATGCTTGATTTAGCATGTGAGCAAGGTGGATAGGCATGTGGAATTTGCTCGAGTATCTTCCCTAGAATGTAAAGTGTATGTAGTTCAGTCCCCAGGCATCTGAAAATGAGGCTTATTCCTAATGCTTCAGGCTCTGGTTGCCAAGCCTCATGGGAAGTTTCTCTTAAGACAAGTCTACAGCACTTACTTTAGGCTTAACTAATGTGTTTAGATGTTAACAGAGAAATAAAGATGCATTTAAACTCCCCAAGGGATGCACAACAGAAAACCCTTGAAGAGCATGAGTTGTTCAGTAGTCAGAAGGTTCATGTTCTGTCTTCATTTGTCAGGAATGGTAGTGACCTGGGCTGTGACCTCCCCTAGCTAGGGATGGAATGGTCTTGGTTCAGGAACGGACAGAAAACCTGGATCTGACCAACCAGAATTAAACTCAGTTCTGAGAGTTAGGTATATGTGGAAAGCAGAGTCTCATTCTGCTAGCTTTGCTACAGTGGATTATCAGCCTGGTGCTGTTGCCAATACGAAATAATTTGTTAAATTAATATGTCATCATTCCGACACGGTAAGCAAGGACTGAGTGGTACTGAAAAATCTAGAAAACAGAAGATAGCTAGCTGTACTGTGGCCATGGATTGCTGAATTTCAAAGGAATTTTTCTGGAACTTCCAAATAACCCTGTCTTAAGAGATCATGACATGAGGCCATTTTATAAATCAAGTTTATATCAACAGAGATCATGGCAGGAAAAACAAACAAAGCACCCACTCCAGGTGTTTCAAGCAGAAAAGATTTAGAGCAAGCGTTTAGGTGCTTCCAGAATGGCCTGAACAGCTAGAGAATGAGGAACTGTAGGCCACCACTGGACGTTTGAGTACAAGGGCATGCCACTTGTTACTGTTGGTGCTGCAACTCTCTCTAAACCTCTTTTATTTATTTTTTTTTTTTTTAATTTTTTTTTTTTTAACGTTTATTTATTTTCTTTGGGACAGAGAGAGACAGAGCATGAACGGGGGAGGGGCAGAGAGAGAGGGAGACACAGAATCGGAAACAGGCTCCAGGCTCTGAGCCATCAGCCCAGAGCCTGACGCGGGGCTCAAACTCACGGACCGCGAGATCGTGACCTGGCTGAAGTCGGACGCTTAACCGACTGCGCCACCCAGGCGCCCCTCTAAACCTCTTTTAAACCTTGCTTGCCAGGAGCACCAGCAGCAGGAGGGTAGCCACTGCCCTTCAGATATTTAAGTTGTTTCTAATTGTTTCCAATTCTAATTGGAACCAACTGCAGAGGAGTCTTGGACGTTTAGCAATGAGCTGGCCTCCCCTGCTGGGAAAGGTAGAATGGAGATCTACAGAGACCATCCACAACTATCCTGCAGTTTTGAGAAGTGGGTTCTCTTCTTCCTCAAAAAATTAAAAATATGTCTACCGTATGGTTCTGCAGTCCTAGTTCTGGGCATATAATCCAAAGGAAATGAAATCAGTACCTCAGTGATCTGCACTCCCATGTTCATTGTAGTCTTATTTATGTTCGTCAAGATGTGGAAAAAACCCTGTGTCAATGAATGAATGGGTAAAGAAAACGTGGTGGGTATATATGTGTTTATAGACGTGTGCCTGCACACATGCAAGTATTATTCAGCCTTGAAAAAGGAAATCCTACCATTTGTGACAACCTGGAAAGATCTATACTGCCTGATGTCACTTATACGTGGAATCCAAAAAAGCCGAACTCATAAAAGCAGAGAGTAGAATGGTGGTTGCCAGGCACTGGGGGAAATGAAGACATGCTGGCCAGTCTTGTGGGATGAATAAATTTTGGAGATTGAACATACTGCATGGCAAATATCCTTAATAACTTGAAAGTTGCTGAACATATATCGTAAATCTTCTCACCACACACAAGAAATGTTAACTAGGTGAAGGGATAATGTTAATTAGCTTGATTGTGGTAATCATTTCACCGTATATACCTATATCCAAACATCATTCTTTACATCTTAACTTTACACAGTCTTCATTTTTATTTTGTTTTTTAACATTTATTTATTTTTGAGACAGAGAAAGAGAGAGTTGGGAGGGGGGCAGAGAGATGGAGACATAGAATCTGAAGCAGGCTCCAGGCTCTGAGCTGTCAGCACAGAGCTCACACAGAGCTCAAACTCCTAAACTGTGAGATCATGACCTGAGCTGAAGTCGGATGCTTAACCTACTGAGCCACCCAGGCACCCCACAATTTTTATTGTTAATTAAACCCAGTAAAGCTGGGGGAAGAAGTAGGTTCTTTAAGGATTTTATTAATGAACTCCCTTTTTGTTGGAGAGAAAACCCACCTCTCTACCACAATTTAAAATAGTGTTAAGATTAAGCTTCAGTTTTAAAAATTCATGTTTAAATTTATGGATAGTAGAATTTATATTTTTGGTATAAATTGTATGAGTCTTAACAAATGTATGGAGTCCTACAGCCACTGACATAATCAGGATGCAGACCAGTTCCTGACTCCAAAAAGCTCTTCTCTTGCCTGTTTGTAGTGAAGCCCTTTGTACATCCTTAACCCCTGGCGGCCGCTGATCTCTTCTCCATCATTAATAGCTTTGTCTTTTCCAGAGTGACCTAGAATAAAATCACACAGTGTATAATGAATCTGACATTCGCACAATGCATGTGAGTTTCATCTATGCTGTTGTTTGTACGGATAATACCTTTCTTTCTATTGCTGAGTAGTATTCCGTTGTATGATTGTGCTATTCATGACTTTGGAGAGTATTCCGTATTTCCTTTTATTCAAAATCTCCATGTGTATCCCGTTTTGCCTCTTACTCTTGGTAAAGAAAGGAAGAAAGCAAACATCTTCCCTTTCTGGGGTGACCTCAGACTAAGTTTTCTTTATTGACAATCAGATTATATCATCTAATTATGATTCCTGAATAGGAGCAGGATAATTAGACAAAGCTCAAGAAATGGAACTTTTCCATTCTAATATTTAGACCAAGTACCTAGAATGTAGCAAGTGCCTATTCTTACCACCTCAGTGAGTTTTCTAAAATATTAAATACTTTTTAAATGAATTATTTGTTGATTGGTGCCAGATTAGAATTGCAAGGCCAGTGAAGGCCACCTAAATTTCCATCTCAAAAAAGGGGAAACATTTTTGGCTCTATTCAACAGAGAGCCTTTCCTCTGACAGATTTCAGCATATTCTGATGATTCATTGTAGAAATTGGTTTATCAGGTGCAGTGGGAGAAAGCACTGTTAGCCAACAGCTAAGAAAAAGAGAAAAGATTACATCATCCACTTTCAGGTTCCTGAAGCCTCAGTGGGTAAAGCTTTGGATTCTTCTAGTTTTGAGGATTTTATCCCCCACCTCTTCTCTGAAGGGTTCTGTGACCATTTTTTTTCTCAAGTCTCTTGGTTGTCCATTTGAGATCTTATTTGGACTCTGACTATACTTTCTGAGGCCCAGCTGAGCAGTCAGGGGTGAAGAAACCAAGATGTTTGTTTATGCTTACTGTATCGCAGACCTTGTATTATATTCATTGTCCCCTAACTTTTATCAGGTAGGTGGTAGTAATATCAACATTTAACAGGTAAAAGAGCTGAGGTTGAAATATGTTAGTACTTTCCCAAAATTCATGTAGTTAGCTCATCAATAGCTTGAATCCAGGGCTGCCTGGTAACAAAGTCCTTGTTTTTCACGACTACGTTTTGACTTTTCCTTTGCATGTTAGCTTGAGGTCATTTAGAAGACATTGACTCTGTCAGCACTGTTTTGTATACATATAATTATATGTATCTATAATTAAGATGATACTTGCTTATCTGGTTTACTTCTACAAATCATTTCTGAACAATGCGTGGTATGAGTAAATAATACATAAAATGATTGTGGGCCAGTGAGATGGTTAATTAGGAACACTGAGCTGCTCCCAAGAAGGGTTGTCCAAATGCAGACAATAGTGGAATTCTTCATAGCACTTGTGCCTGGAATCAGAAGACACATTTAATGTGCAGGCTGCCTCCATCAGTTGAGGCTTTTAGAGTACATACTTATTAGATTTGAGAGGGACATGTTTTGACCTCCCAATGTATAAAAATCTTAACAGAACTTTTTTTGTGATGGGCTCTGCTATATCATTTGAAAGTAACTTGATGAAACTAAGATCAGGGCCTTGTACCTAAAACTTTATAGGTGCTTTAGTACATTAAAAAAAAAATACTCTGTTCATGAGGATGCTGATTGGTGATCAGAAGTCCAGGATGGAGCATTACTGATGCTTTATATGCTGCCATAATTATTATGGTAAAATACTTACAAGGTGCTAACTCTCCAACCTAGTTGGAGTCCCCCACATTAAATGGCATTCTGGACAACATTGTTTGAGCATTTTCTAAGTACATTTCATTTTGACAAGACATATACTTCCTAGGTGGTTCTTTGCAAAGCATATAAGCCACAGGAGCTCTGCCCTTGGGGCTGTTAGTAAAACTGTTTTTTGGGGATGTTCTGGTCCCAAGGGTCAGTAGATGTGATACATTTTAGGGTGAGCATAGCCTTAAAATCAAAAGATGGTCTTGGTAGGTATGAGGCAAGGTCAACTTGCTCTTTGTTCTAATGAAAGGGTAAGTCCTCACAGCTTGCTTACTGGCAACAATGAACTTATCTTGTAAGCTTCTGGTGATAAGAGTTGTTTTTCTCATTTGATTTTGCCTTTGCCTCTTTTGGCACCTGGTACAGTTTATTAAAGAATAATGTATTAAGCGCTTGACATGGGTCAAGTAGCACACAGGAAGGATAATTCTTCTATTTCTGCAAAGCATGCAGTCATCGGTGGAAGACCTGTAGATGGAGCATTATTGTTCTGTTACCACTTTGGTGACGACTTCTGCCTAACATTTATTGAGCAACAATTAGATGTCAGGCTTTCTTTAAGTCATTTCTATATGACCTCATTTAGTCCACAAAAAGGCCCTGTTGAAATAGGCACTGTGATTATCTCCATCTTATAAATGAGGAAACTGAGGCACAGAGAGGTTAAGTAACCTGAAGATCACTCAACTATAAGAGGTGTGGCTGGGATTTGAATTCAGGCAAGCTGACTCCAGAGCCCATAGTTGTAGTACCAGAGTCTACCGGTAAGATGGGAGAAATGGGGGATCTCCACTGGGGGCCTCCTCTGGAGTTGTGGGTTAAAAAAGCCTTCTCATTCTCTCTCTTTGCCTCTATCCCCCTCTCGTGCTCTCTAAAATACAATAATGATAATGATGGTGATAATAATAATAATAATAATAATAATAATAATAATAATAGGTGCCTGGGTGGCTCAGTTGGTTGAGCATCTGACTCTTGGTTTCAGCTTGGGTCGTGATCCCAGGGTCATTGATCAAGCCCCCACATTGGGCTTCATGTTGAGTGTGGGGCCTGCTTAGGATTCTCTCTCCCTCTCTCTTTCTGCTCCTCTCCCCTATGTGCACGTGCTCGCTCTCTCTTCAAAACAAACAAACAAAAAGCTTCCCAGAGTCAGTGGCATCTGTGTTAAGTCTTAGATGATGGGTAGAATTAGCCTAGTAAAGGAGGAGGAAGTGGAAGCTGTAGAAGTATTCTGTTCAGATGGTACATCATACACAGAATTGGTCATTATAGTTGCGGGGGGAGGGTGGTTCATGTGTGTGTTTGGGGTAGTTAATAAAAGTATGATGTGAGAGCCAGATTCTGTAAATCTTTGTTAAGCCATGCCATTAAATGAATTTTCTTCTTGTAGATGGTGGTGAGCCATTGAAGGGTTTTAATCAGGTGACATGACGCAACTTGGATTTTTAGAATAGTTAGGCTTCTTTGTAGAGCATAATGGGAAGGGTAAGTGAGAAGACTACATGTAGAGAATAACTAGGAGGCTTTGCTGCAGCCCAGAAAAGAAGTGATGGAGACAGCCTGGAGCATGAAAAGGGGGCAGATTTCAGGGAGATCCAAGGGGTAGAACCAGTGGGACTTCATAACTGATTGGGTGGACAACAGAGAGGGCCCAGGGGACAGAGTCACATTTAGAGTATTTTGAAGCATTAAATGTGAATTTCACAGTTTCTGCTCCAGGCCAGCATTTGACTATTCTCACAGTCCATTTCCCTATAGAAAGGGAAGGGCAAGTTCAATGTCAGAGGAATGATGTGCAAAGTTCCCTATGCACTGCCAGCCCATTTGGCTTTCCTTTAGAATGCTGTGGTTTCTTCAGTTCATATTACTTGTGACACAGTCTTTCAGTAAACTTTGCATGTGTGCAGTCTCTAAAGAACAGCAGTGCCAATCCCTCTAATTTACCATAAAAAGAGAATGAAATGCACCAGCAGGGTGAAAGGGACTCTGTGAATCTTCTCTAGCATCATGGGTGCCATACTCCTTAGGCGTTAAGACTGAACATGTCTTTTACCTCCAAATAATAAGATTCGGACTCTGTTCTATTTTTATACATGTGAACACACATTTGAAATTGTGTGCATATATGAACCTTCACATGTATGTTTGGGAACACTCATTTCCGTCAACCTTGAGTAATGCATTTTTGTAGCGGAAAGCTATCCTTAAATGTACCATAACATTAAAGAGAAACGTATCATTTGTCCTATGAAAACCTTGCCTTTTGCTTTTTTCTCTGTGCTTTGTTTCTGGAATATCCAGGCAACAGAAGCTGTTCCTTTGGAGGGTTTATCTCCTGGCTGATAGGTTTTATCTGTTGCTCCAGTATGAAAATCAGTGTATCACGTAAATATCCCTCACTAGCTGACAGTCTTGCAGTTTCTGTACAGTCCGCGTTTTCAAATGGTAAATTCCCTGCCTGTGTAAAAAAATTGTAAATCTGTACTAATTACCTGGTCCTTTTGCTCTTTCCTCCTTTTAGCTTTGTAATATTTGTTCATTCAAGTGTGAAAAAGATATAATCATGCTTAATATGCTTAAATTTTTTCTAGTTTGGAACTCTTCGAATGTAATGGAGGTTCTTTTAGAATTGTACCATACCATGGGTAATGCTAACATCAACCACATGGACAATGATTTATGAAAGTCCTTATGACAAAGTCCTTATTACAGGGTGGGGGGAAGCAGGTGGCATATTATAAGATGGGACCCTATTCAGATGAGAATAAAAAGAAAAACAGAAGAAAGAATCAAAGAACAGAAGAGAGATAGCTGTTTATGGAGTGCTTACTTTGTCCAAGTAAAGGGCTAACTGCTCTATCTGCATGATCTCATGTGACCTTCCCAAGAGGTAAGCAGTGGTAGGATTACTTCTTCCATAGTTGAGAGTGGGGTTGGGAAATTTATCTAGCCATCCTTGTCCAATTCTGTACAAGGAAAGGATGGAAATGATTTTGGACCTAGTATTTCCATTTCAAAGTTCATGCTTTTATTTATTTATTTTTTAAGTTTATTTAGCAAGCAGGGGAGGGGCAGAGAGAGGGAGAGAGAGAGAATCCCAAGCAGGCTCCACACTGCCAGTATGGAGCCCGATGCAGAGCTCAAAACCATGAACTGTGAGATCATGACCTGAGTTGAAATATAGAGCTGGACGCTTAACACACTGAACTACCCAGTCCCCCCTCAGAGTTTATGCTTTTAACCAAAACACTGTAATTTAGGATACATGAGGGACACTTCCAAGGGAGAGTGCAGTAGGAAGGCAGGGAAGAGGAAGGAAGGAAGGAAAATATGGGAGAGATACTGCATAGTTAGGCTAGCTGCTTTAACAAAGAGGGCCACAAATATATAATGGCTCATGTATGGTTCATGTTATTGTTTTGCTGCTCATCTAACAGTACAAGGCAGGTGAAATGGTTGGGGCTGCCATGTGTTTGTAGTTATTCAGGGATAGAAGCTGATGAGAGCTCTGACATCTATTATCTAGCTTCCACGTTCCTCCTGGGGATAATGTCCACCTACATAGAAGAGGCAAATTGTGTAGAGAATGAATGTGTGGAGGGGGATTTTATGGGCATGCCTAGGTGTGACATTCATCACTGCCACTCTCATGTCACACACCAGCACTATCGCACTGCTCTACCTAACTGCAAGAGAGGCAGGTGAATGTGGGTATGTACGGGCCTCAGAAGGGGAGGAATACATGGATTTTGCTGATCTGCCAGGAAACAATAGGTCACAAGTTCCTATTAGAGTCAAGCCTCTATATACATATTTGTATTTTCCCTTATTTTTGAAAGAGTGGGTGAGCAGGGGAGGGCAGAGGGAGAGAGAGGATCTGAAGCAGGCTCTGTGCTAACAACAGAGAGCCCGATGTGGGGCTCGAACTCACAAACCACGAGATTATGACCTGAGCCGAAGTCAGACACTAAACTGACTGAGCCACCCAGGCACCCCCGTATTTGTATTTTTCATTCTCTGTGCTTTGTGAAAGAAGGATCATTTGCCTCATTTTACAGAACAAAGAATGGAGATTCAGGGAGTTGCCCAATGTCATGTAATTAGTAGAGTCAAACCTCCAGCCTGGCTCAATTTTTTCCCTGAGCTTCATTCTTTCTTCCCATCTTAATATACACATTAGCCCTGCCACTAGTTAGTTCACTGCCACAGTCTAGTCCTTTGATAAGGAGCAATCCCAGAAAGTAAGATCCAAATCCCAATTCTGTGCTAGTCAAAATATGGCCCATGGACCAGCAGGCAGAATGGAGATCGCCAAGGAGCTTGTAGAAATGTGTATTTTAGTCCTCACCCCAGGCCAGCTGCATGGGACTGGTCATTTTAACAGGCTCACGATCTGGATGCAGTGTGCAGCCTGAGAAGCCATGGACTCAGCTCCTAGAAGCCAACTTCTCCATGGGATCCTATTGTGTGACTGTGCTCTTTCTTCCATGCATGAGAAGAGGTAAATTCACTCTGTTAGTCATGGAATATAGCCAGTTGAGCAAAATTTCAGCCTTTATGCAGGGTAAACATGTTTAACTTAGAAAGGACTACTTAGCAACATAATATTGAATGACCGCTCAGCCCAGTTTTTAAAAAGCATGGGATATTTCCATAGATGAGCTGGAGAGGCCTGAACAAAACAGAAGAGAAGAGAACTTTGCTGTTTTGGTTTGTGAGCAACAATTTGATTTTCTAAAAAGAGCAGCTTTGTTTCTTTTCCTGAGAATGTAGGAGCACTGAGTTCTTAGTCTCAGCCCGTGCAGTTTCCCTGCTGTGGTTTATCATTAGGGCAAAAACAGATGAAAGACACACACTATGAAACCATCTGCCCTCTGATTCCAGATTTCCCACAGTGGTCCAATTACTAGTGTATCCACTGTTAACCTTGCATTACAGTTACAAAAAGACCACTGCTGGTGAGATGGTTAATAGTTGATGAGTGTCAGGGAGGGTCTTTGGTGTGGTTAGACCAGTTCCCTTATGACTCTTCCAATATTTGTTTCCTTTAGAGCACCATTCACTGCAGAGGATGAAGGAAGGGGGATGTCAGCTGTCAAGGCCCCCAAATGCCATGATAGATGACTGTGGACAGCCTTCCTATGTGGGAGTTCACGGCTTGAGAGGCACGTAGGCCAGGCACTCCTGTTTTGAAACCATAAAACTATTTTCCAGAAGTTCTTTTCTGTTGATAATTTTCTTCCACATATGTGATGTTTTCCTTCAACAAATCAGGAACAGTACCACTGTTCTAGCACACGACTGCATGATTGCCTTAGAAGGCAACCTTATGCTATTTTTATTCAATTAAATCTCACAAGACACTGAGAGCAAATGTTTCCATCTTATTCTCTTGGAAATCTGGACACTGAGAACAGAAACTTGCTTAAGGTCAAGGCAAGCAGAATTCCAGTTGTATGGAATCTCCCATGCAGTTTGAGAGAGCTACATAGGATGATGCAGCCAGCAAAGATGAGAGCTAGGGGTCCAGTGTCATCTGATGCAGTCATTGCTATGAGATTTCATTGGCAACTAACATGCAAAATGATCATCATCCATACATATATGACTGTAGTGGGGCATCTCAGCCAATGATTCTTAGCTCATTCATTCATTTCTTGTCATTTATTTAAGAAGTGTGTATTGAGAATTTACCGTGCACCAGGAGGACTCCAAAATGATAAAGGTTCACAGACCCTGCCCCTGCCCTGCCCTATGGAGTTCCCCATCTAGTTAAAAAGTTTGATTGTATTTCCTTCCTTGATGGTTGCATGTAACTAACAGATATGTTGTATGCTAGATATCTTCCCTTAAGCAGGATGGCTGATGACTTTATGAAATTGTGGGCCCCAGAATCTGGGGTTTGGCATTTGGCTAGAGAATGGGAAAATCTCTAAGGATAGATTATAAAATGAAACCTGAAGTTAAACACTTTGCTTAATCATTTATTTTTTTTTTCTGTTTATTCCATCTATATTCCTTTGTAAGTATTGAATGCTCCCTATGTGTGAGACTTCATGTGGGTTATGCAAAGATGGATTCAGTTTCCTGTGTGTCCAAAATTTCTTTCAGGCTTAGACATGAGCTAGGAATAATTACAGTGCTAGGTGTAAAGTTTCATTGCCTGGGAGAGGTGCATGTAAAAAGTTGTGGGTTCAAGGGAAGAGAGAATGAGATCTCATTTGGAGGAGGAAGTGACATCTGAGCCAGACAGGATTGTAAAATGGGGAGATAAGTGGACAGGGGGTTTATTTTAGGCAGAGAGACAAATAGGGAAGAAAGTACAGAGATGAGTGACTAGCAAGACATTAAGGTGAACTGTGAGATATGAAAGCTATGTCAGAAGTATCAACAGTTGTGTTACTCAACAGCTTCCGGGAGTCCATCATCATGTTAGTAATCCCTTAGGGAGATTGGAGTATTTTTTATGTGTTTTTATTCTATCTATCTACCTACCTACCTACCTACCTACCTATCTATTGAGAGAGCAGGGGAGGGGAAGAAGGAGCGAGGGGTTGGAGGGAGAATCCCAAACAGGCTCCATGCCCAGCACAGAGTCTGACATGGGACTCAGTCTCATAACCCTGGGATCATGACCTGAGCCAAAATCAAGAGTTGAACGCTTAACCACCTAAGCCACCCAAGCGCCCCTGGAGGATTTTTTAAAAATCCAAATAAGATGTGATCATTTAAAAAATATAGAAGGTGCATAAAATTATAAAAAGAAAAAAAAAAACTTGGCAAGAAACCTTCACCCAAGTGAAACCTCACTCTGGCTGACACTTGAGTATTTTCCTTCAAGTCTTTTGTATTTTGTTTGCATCTTTTTGAATAGTTGAAACCGTGTGATACATTCTTCCATTTAAACCCCAGCATTTACCTGTGTTATGAAAAGCTCTTTGAAACCGTCATCGTTAATGGCCTTGTACTGTTCTGTCCTGTGGCTTTGTCACACTTGACTTGACTTCACCCTATTGTTGGAGGTCTAAGCTGTTCCACGTTTTCCACTACAAACAGACTGGCTGTTGGCCAGCTAGCACCTTTTGTATTTTGCAGATGGTTAAAGCCAGGATACTTAGAATAGGCTGAGATGGGGACTGACTTACTTGGTTGCTAGGAGCCAGAAGGAACCAAGAGACTCATGTACACAAAAATCAGCCCTCTGGCTAGACCAGGGAGCTATGAAGTTTCTAGGAGTGGGGGTGGGGGTAAAGATTAATTAGCTACTAGGGGATGTCCCCTGAGAAGTTTGATCTGAGTGGGCCCCCAGGAAAGAGATCAGTGATCTTCAGGCCCAGGGACGTTTGGTTACTCCCATTTTCCAGGAGAGTTTGGGCCAACACATTGGCTCTTAACATTGGATTCCCAAGTTGGGACAAGGAGGCAGGGAGACCTGTGAAAAGGCAAGTATGTTCTGCTCCCTTCTTTGACCTGGGGAGGTAAGATGGGTAGGGAGGGGTGTGAGATGCTGCCCTAATTTTTTTTTGAAAAATGAGATTTTTCATCCCATTAGTTGGAGTTAGAAACCAGAAAAGCATTCTCCTCAGAAAGAAAAATGAGGACAAAACTAATGCCTTCCTTGCTTGGATTTTTAGTGTTACCAAATACCTTTGTGTTTGTGACTTATTCATTGTATACTGTGGGCCTGGCCTGCTCCTCGTTGACCCTTCTTATCTTTGGCCACAACTTACCTTCATGAAAGTTCACTCTAAGAGAAGAACATTGAAATGGAGGGAGACAAAAGTCCTCACCAAGTGTGGTCCAGTAAATCCAGATATTAACTCCATTGTAAATCCCAGCAGACACGGGTGTATCAGAAATGTGGTTCCGTATGCTGGATGTGTGTTCGTAATAACTGTGCCTGAAGGCCTGCTCGAGTTACGATTCAGCAAAGGAAGGAGACAGGAAGGAGACTATTAGCTTAGGGCAAAGAAACATCTGTTCCAGGAGACCCAAAAAAAAAAAAAAAGTATACCACATTTTTCATAATAGATGCTGCTTTGAAGGTTTCTTTGGAATTTCCCATATTAAATCATGCTCCAAACTGTCTTAGAAACTGCACTTTTTAAAAGAGCCATTCTATTAGGTTTTTTTTTTTTTTTTTTTTTTTTTTTTTTGAGAGAAAGCAGAATTCTCCACTCTGAGATGAGGTGGTCTTCATTCAGATATTGGCCTCATGATTTAATAGCTTTGTGACTTTGGAAAAATGATTTCATTGCCCCAGATCTTAGTTTCCCTATCTGCAAAATGAATGCAATCCTAATATCTGTCACACAAAGTATTGATACAGATTAGATGTGAGAAAACATTTTTGAACACAATGGGAAATAAAGTTAAACCCTTGAAAATGTGACTATTAATAATCTTCACATTAACCAAGTGATATTCGGCATGTAAAGTAAAATTTTGGAACCATATTTTTCTGTCTATGAGTCATATTTGTAGGCTATGCACATTATCACATTCAAAACAATTCGTGGTATATTAGATTGAAATGATGGAATGAAAATACTCCAGCCTAGGAGAGTCAAAGTAAGTCAGCTGAACTGTGAAGTAACTACATATCTAAACCGAATTCTAAAATGTTTTACGATATTATGTTTATCACATAATAGTGTATTACCTAATTTTGCTCAAAACGTGTTGGTTCTTATATTTAAAATGATAGTCTTGTGTTTAGTTGGAAATATGGAACTGAATGATTTTGTAAAATTGAGAAGGAGTTAAATTTAGGGTCCCTGGGAAAACTCCCTTGGGAAACCCCAAGAAGGGTCACGCCTCCTCTTCGGTCAAAGCCCATTGGCTGGAACTAGACATGTGGCCCCTTGCATGGATGCAGAAGGAGATGTAGAGTAAAACCTTTTGTGCAATTAGGTGTTAGGTTGTCTCAAATGATAGTTAGACCTCACCCTTTAACTCCATAAAAATCCATTCAGGCCTTTGAGAGTTGGTCATATTCAGAGATACCATCAATTTCCATCTTCAGGCTTTCAGGGATCGGAGGTGGGTCTTCTAATGATACGGATTTGTGGGAGGTCAGAGTTGTAGGAAGTGGTTTGTATTTTCAGAAGCAAAATGATGGTAGAGGTTATTTCTCCTGTCTCTAAATTCCTGTAAAATATTGTACTATTTGTGTTGAATTGTCTATCTGCCTCTTCTTCTCTGCTGGATTGGGTTTCTAAGTGTGGAGGCTGTGCCTTACCACTGTCAAGTTCTGGTTAGTGTCTAGTCCAGCAGGGTTACACTGAAATAACTAACACAGTCCCTTGGAGAAGAGGCAGAAGGCTGTATTTAACCCTAGGACCCTCATTTATTCCCTTTACATTGTGTTAATGTCCCATTTAATTGTTTGCTCTCCCTCCCCAAGTCACCAACATAGAGTCAACCAACATATTGGACCACCAGATTCCTCTTTTAATTTCTTCATTGCAGCAAAGTCAGAAGAGGAATGCATTTATTTATTCTACACAAGTATATATTGAACACTAACTTCATGTCACACATGTTTTATATGACAGATGCAGCAGAAAATAAAATATATAAAGTTTCTGCTCTGTTGGAAGGATGTAACAAAATATATTAAATAATAGATATCAGATGTTGATGTATTTTATGTAGAAGAATAGAACAGGTAGAGGGAAAGAAATCCTGGTGCTGGTAGTGGGTGGTATACTATTTTGTAAATGAGAGGCATATACAAAAATATAGTGACATGTGAACAGTGATCTGCATGTAAAGAGCCAGGCAGATACTCAGAAGAGCAGTCCAAACTGAGGAACAGTATATGCAAAGGTCCTGAGACAGAATTATGAATGGCCTCTATGAAGAACAGGAAGAAAATCCGTGTGTTTGGAGTCAAGTGAGCATGGGAAGGGAATAGGAGAAGGGAGGAGAGTGCTATAGGGCTACATAATAGAGGGCCTTATAGCACAGTGCACAGACTGGCTCATATTCTGAGGAAGATGGGGAGTCATATAAGCAAAGGATAGAAAACCAAAGGTTTTGAGAATTCTATGGGCTTGGGGACAGAAATGGCAAAGGGGAAAATGTGTATTTCTATTCTATGATCTTTTTTTCTCCCTCTCATCCATCACATACCTGTGTAAAAAAATTTACTTTCAAGATTGACTGTGTGCTAGCAAATCATTAATATCTATGAAAATACATATAATGATATTTGGACATATGTTGGAAATACTGCCTTCCACTAGCAATAAATAGATTAAGGACAAATAGACTATGTAGCTTTTGCTATTAATTCTTGAGATACATTCTTTTGCTATTAATTCTTGAGATAATTCTATGGGATACATTCCTTCTAAAACTGAGTCCTATGTTAATGTATTGCCTGTATTATAATTTAGGCTCTCAAAAGGATAGTTTTTAGACTAAGTCTAGACTACTTAAATGGTTTTAGTAAAACCCAACTAACTGTATGTTATAAATAAAAATAAGCAATTGTCTAACTTAAAATGGCCTTCCTGTCATATGGCTTCACATGGGATGATGCAGAGGGGGGTAGGCATTGACTTTCTTGGTGAAAAAACAACCCTCATGAAGATACTTTGTTTTTTGCAGACTTATTTTCTATAAAGAAAACCATCAAGCACAAAGAGTGCTTAAGTGTGGTAGAAATACTTAAAAAAATATTACAACAGTAACAATAAACATAAACAATGGACAACTTTTTAGAAGTATTTAGAAATACAGTTACAGTCAATCTCATGGAATTATTTTAACCAAGCCAAACCAGCCTTGTTATGAACATACTCATTTCTTTCCAGGGTAATTTGGTTAGAACTGAGTTACTGGTTTCATGTGACTAGCTTTGGGCTGTTGTATGCATTTTTGGTCAAAGAAAAAATTGAATTATCATTTTTACTTGCAGTGGCCCTCAGTACATAAAGCCTGATCTTCGGTCCCTTTGCACAATGTAGTCCTCCTAGTCCTAGAATTCATAGAAAATTTAGGGGTTGGCAGAGGCTAGAATGCTCTGCTAGCAGCGAACGGCTGCTAATAGAATCCATGTCTATTATGAAATAATTCCTTCAATAATATATAGGGAGCTGCATTGTTCCCAGAGCCTTCTATGTATGTCATCTCGTCTACCTTTGGGAACCCCTTCAGAATGACATGCATGACCATCTTCAGACGGGGAAATTTCTTGAAGAGTGATTTGTGGAATTCTCCTTTGGTTTCATGGTAATTGGTTGAATCCGGTCTTAAAATTAGTCTTTTCCTCTCTGAGTGCACTCTTGCCCACTGGACTGAGTCCGTGTGTCTCATGTAATTGTGAGCTCCCCTGTGTAGGTGTGTGCATTGAGGCATATCTAAAAATAGGCTGGAGTTTAGGGTTTCGAGCTTCTTCCCTCCTCCCACCCCATTTACTATGTATTTTTTGGACGCAGCTGCCTTCATTTGGATTTAATAATTAAGTAGGCTGAAAATATAAGTAACCTATAAACATATTTGGTATGTATCTCTGCCCATAAACGCTCACACTTCAAAAAACTTTTGCAGAAGTGAGTCCTTATTTGGCATATTGGGAGGATGTTACAGCTATGAGGGAAGAGGCTGATTTAAGTTTGGAAGGTAGCATTTAGGGGAGATTCTTTGGTGTCTGGTTCTGCATCCTTAGCATCCATTTCTGCAGGCTTAAAGCCTTTGTGCTCCTTGCCTAAGAATAGCTGAGAACTATTCCATTCTTTTGACCATAAAGGGAAATGTCAGTTCTGTAGTCAATCATTTAAGCTTTGGAATATGATCTACTGCTTTGCAGAGAACTATGAAGGCACCGTGGAGTACTACATCTACTTTAAAACACAGCCACAAAATGCAGTGAGAGTCCCAAGTCTTTAAGACTACGGGAAGGAGGTCATCATGAGTCATGACTTTACAGAGAGAGGATTCAGATCGACTGTTCAAATCTATAGGAAACTAAATAGAAGGGAGGGCCTGAGGTCCAGTGAGAGGTTGTTTTCATGAGCCCTCAGCATCTGTGTATACACTTCCCATCACTAGAATCTGTATATTCATGTAACCAGGAATGCTTCCATAGCATCTTCCTGGGCACAGAGCTGTGGGCCAAATGATGTCTTCAATCTTATGCCTGGAGTCAAAAAATGACTCTACTTATGGGGCATCTGGTGAAACTGTGGGTGCTCTGTAAATTTCAGGAAGTGCTTTTCACTCACCAGGGAGCATCATCATTTTCCAATGTGTTTGTTACCAATGAATATTTTATTTAAAAAAAAACAAAAAACAAAAAACTCTGACAGTAATTTCACACACTGCTGGAGAACAGGCTTCTGCTGTTTGATTATATCAGATAAACCTTACACCTTCCCTGAAATATAGGAGTTAAAGAACTTAAGGCAGCAGACTCACCTGACTCAGGTATAGACCTAAAAGACTTTCTCTGATTAATCATCAGGCATTCATAGATGAAAATATTAGGAGACAGAAGGGACTAGGAGGATAACTCACATTATTATTGGCACTTGAATTAGAATTTGTCTTAAAAATACCAATTTACTTTGATAAATGCTACCCAGGCCTTAACTGTGTTTGTGGCTGATTCCTTTGTGAAATGAAAGCGTCAATGCACAATGAACTGTTCTGATTAGCTGCTTCACAGGTTTAGAATATATTTAAAGCTAATCTTCAAGAACTAATATGTAATGATGCTATTTTATTTTTATGAACCATGGTTTTATATCCCACTGTTTATCTGATTTGAAATGGTTGTAATGTTTGCAGAACGTTAATATTGAACCATGCCAAAACCTTAATAAACTTAGTCTTGAACTAATATTTCAGGCTCATGTGGGATTTCTGTATGCTAAAATAGTTTTTAATATTGCAGAAATGCAATAGTGACCTTTCCATAAAACCTTAATAAAATTACTTTGTGATATAAACTGCAGAACAGAGGGGAACTTTCTTGAATGAGACTATGCATGATTTATCTGCATTTCGTGGTTTATCTTCTATCTCATTTCTTCAGATCCCTTGTGTTTTTCTTTCCCTTTAGCCAAACAGTGATTTGAATAATTTAAACTAGAGAACAGATACAGAATTTTCAAAGACATGTTTTCCCTTTGCACCAGTGTCATTTACCTGTTGCTGATGTACCAGTTGTCTTGATAATTCTAATAGTCTCCATGCTGTTTGAAAGAAGTAAAGAAGATAGAAAATTTCACCCATAAGTTTCAGGTATTTAATATTGAAAATACAATTGGGCATCACACATAGCTGCTGCTTAGCAAAGCAGTGTGCAATGGTTTTATGACAAGTGTTGAGTAAGAATAGCGTACCAGTTTATAAAATTAAAGTGATGGATGTTTGGCAAACAAACTGCACCTTCTCAAAATTGAAATGTTGGCCAGTATCCTGAAATTGAAATTCTTTGTTTCCCAGAGACTGGCATACGAATGACCAAAAATGACCAAAATCAGAAGCCTGTAGCTTGGGCTTTATAATATATTTTGTTCTAGTTTAGGGTGGAAAAAGTCTTAATTAAGTGTAGTCACTGTGAATCATTGTTTTCTAAACTGCTTTCTGTGGTCTTTTTGATGGCTTGGCTCTTGCAAGTCTTTCAAGTTCACAAGTCAAAGACAAGATGATGGCTGTTTAAGTAGAAAGTTGTGTTTTTTATTAGTTCCAAAACTATTTGCAAATACAAAATTGTACAAGCATTTCCCAGTCATTCTGTATCTGTTTATCACTTGAATTTTAACCAATATTCGTATACAGAATAACATCAGAAAGCATTTCACTGCATACTTGCAGTTGAGAGAATGTTCAGACTACTTTGGGTCAGAAGAATCTGGAAAAGGGCTGATAAGATCTAGAGATGGACTAACCCTACTTTATTTTCTGAAAAGTCACTAGAGGGCATTTATTCCCATCTCACTCAGTGCAACAATCCTTTTACAACTTCTAAGAACAGAGGGACATCTCAGTCCTTAGATGATGAGAAGTGTCTACTCTGAAACCTGAAAATTCACACTTTTCATTGTTGAATAATTTTCCTGATACTGATTTAAAGTTACATTCCTTTTTTTCAAAATATAAGTTATTGTCAAGTTGACTAACATACAGTGTATATAGTGTGCTCTTGGTTTTGGGGGTAGATTCCTGCAATTCATCGCTTACATACAATGCCCAGTTCTCACCCCAACAAGTGCTCTCCTCAATGCCCATCTCCCATTTTCCCTTCTCCCCTACCACCCCCCATCAACCCTCAGTTTGTTCTCTGTATTCAAGAGTCTCTTAGGGTTTGCCTCTCTCTCTGTAACTATTTTTTCCCCTTCTCTTCCCCCATGGTCTTCTGTTAAATTTCTCAAGTTCCACATATGAATGAAAACATATGATACCTGTCTTCCTCTGACTGACTTATTTCACTTAGCATAACACTGTCCAGTTCCATCCATGTTGCTGAAAATGGCAGAATTTCATTCTTTCTCATTGCCAAGTAGTATTCCATTTTATATATAAACCACATCTTTATCCATTAATCAGTTGATGGACATTTAGGCTCTTTCCATAATTTGGCTATTGTTGAAAGCACTGCTATAAACATTGGGGTTCACATGCCCCTATGAATCAGCACTCCTGTATCCTTTGGATAAATTCCTAGTAGTGCAATTGCTGGGTCGTAGGGTAGTTCTATTTTTAATGTTTTGAGAAACCTCCACACTGTTTTCCAGAATGGCTGCACCAGTTTGCATTCCCACCAACAGTGCAAGAGGGTTCCCGTTTCCTAAGACCACTAATCTTTGGTACATAGTTTTTCCTCTGAATGAACACAGAATATCTCTATTACTCTGTCTTCCATTTGAGTGAGTTTCAATACATGCCATCTGTCAGAATGGGGATTGCATTGGTATTGGACCAGCAGTTCATGGTCATTGTTCTTTCCCAGCTCCATCACTAGGGCTGTGGGACTCAGCCCAGTTCACCGGTTCTTGCCTTCTGTTCCCACCCAGTTATAGGAAGAGCTTAGATTGACTCTGAAATCTCTGGAAACTTCTTTTATTAATTGTTGCTTAAATGGCATGACTTCCTTCACCAACTCCTCTGTTTTGTTGATATGCTTCTTAAAATTGTGACATTGAATTTACAAAATAGTGCAAAGCAGTGGCAGGATCTGAGAGAGTTTGCTGAGATTGTTCTAGCCATTCATCGATTTCTTGTCTTTCCCAGATCCCATTAGGGTACAAACAATGACCTCTTTACTATTAGCTCATGAAGACTGTCGTTCACTGAAAGTTCAGATGGTTTTCATATAAAAAAGCCAGTGTTTAGAACTTTTTAATACATTATTTTAATAAAGAGTGTTATGTTAGTTTCAGGTGTACCATAAAGTGATTCAACAACTCCCTACGTTACCTAAGTCCTCATCATGACAAGTGCACTCCTTAATCCCCATCACCTATTTAACCCATTCCTCTACCCAACCCCCCTCTGGTGACCATCAGTTCTTTATAGTTAAGAGTCTGTTTCTTGGTATGTCTCTCTTTTTCCCTTTGCTCATTTGTTTTGTCTCTTAAATTCCACATATGAGTGAAATCATATGGTATTTGTCTTTCTTTGACTGACTTATTTTGCTTAATATTTTACTCTGTAGGTCTATCTATGTCACTGCAAAAGGCAAGATTTCATTATTTTTTATGGCTGAATAATATTCCATCTGACACACACACACACACACACACACCCCACACATACACATATCCCACACATCTTCTTTATCCACTCATCAATAGATGGACACTTGAACTGCATTTGGCTATAAATATAAATAATACTGCTATAAACATAGAGGTGCATGTATCTTTTTGAATTACTGTTTCTGTATTCTTTGAATAAATACCTATAGTGCAGTTACTGGATTGAAGGGTAGTTCTCTTTTTACCCATTTTCCACAATGGCTGCACTGGTTTGCATTTCCACCAACAGTGCATGAGGGTTCTTTTTTCTCTGTATCCTTGCCAAAACCTGTTGTTTCTTATGTCGGCTTTTTTTTTTTATTTGGTCCTGTAGGTTTGTTGTTGTTGTTGTTGTTGTTGTTGTTGTTTAATCAACATGAAGATCTTTGTGTTGATTACTCTTACATGGATCTTGATAGTTTGACTCATTCTTCCAAGCAATCGTTTTGTAGTAGTGAGCTCAGCTGGGACATATCAGGACATCTAAAGTGCTAGGAGTGCTGGTGGAGATGTCGTAGGAGGCAAATGAAAATGAGGAGTGGAATTCTGGAGAGGACCAAAGAACAGTGATATTGCAGGATCACCACTGGAGGGAGAATGAGAACAAACAAGGATGGAGGACAAAAGTGGGAAACCAGGATGAGTTGCCTATAGGGTGATGGTAGAGGTTAAATTCTACAGAGATTAAGAAATCTCAGGAACGAGATAAGGATACTGCATGTAAAGCCTTAAAAGTCCAGCTTCTCAAATGTCATTTTGGACAGAATATTTAACATAGATTTCATATTTTAAAATACTTACAGAGAATTGATAGTTAGGAAATGGTCATATGGAGCACAGCTTATTTTTACTATTTAAAGAAAATTGGCCATGGGAGTGTGTGACATAGATGGCCAACATATGCCTTAATGGTAAGTGTTCCTGTCTTTTAAACTTCAGATGTTTTGTCCACAAAACCTGATTTAACTCATTCATGTAATGGCCATAATTGAATCCTATTTCCTTTCCCGTTTTACCACGAGGGTTGGTTTCAATTAGGGCAGAAGAAAAATAAAAATATTTATCATGGCTTAGTCACATTTGTGATTTTATTTGAGTAAAGCATAGGCAACCACATAAATTTTTTTAATTTATATATGAAATTTATTGTCAAATTGGTTTCCATACAACACCCAGTGCTCATCCCAAAAGGTGCCCTCCTCAGTACCCGTCACCCACCCTCTCCTCCCTCCCACCCCCCATCAACCCTTAGTTTGTTCTCAGTTCTCAACAATCTCTTATGCTTTGGCTCTCTCCCACTCTAACCTCTTTTTTTTTTTTTTTTTTTTTCCTTCCCCTCCCCCATGGGTTCCTGTTAAGTTTCTCAGGATCCACATAAGAGTGAAACCATATGGTATCTGTCTTTCTCTGTATGGCTTATTTCACTTAGCATCACACTCTCCAGTTCCATCCACGTTGCTACAAAAGGCCATATTTCATTTTTTCTCATTGCCACGTAGTACTCCATTGTGTATATAAACCACAATTTCTTTATCCATTCATCAGTTGATGGACATTTAGGCTCTTTCCATAATTTGGCTATTGTTGAGAGTGCTGCTATGAACATTGGGGTACAAGTGCCCCTATGCATCAGTACTCCTGTGTCCCTTGGATAAATTCCTAGCAGTGCTATTGCTGGGTCATAGGGTAGGTCTATTTTTAATTTTCTGAGGAACCTCCACACTGCTTTCCAGAGCGGCTGCACCAATTTGCATTCCCACCAACAGTGCAAGAGGGTTCCCGTTTCTCCACATCCTCTCCAGCATCTATAGTCTCCTGATTTGTTCATTTTGGCCACTCTGACTGGCGTGAGGTGATACCTGAGTGTGGTTTTGATTTGTATTTCCCTGAGAAGGAGCGACGCTGAACATCTTTTCATGTGCCTGTTGGCCATCCGGATGTCTTCTTTAGAGAAGTGTCTATTCATGTTTTCTGCCCATTTCTTCACTGGGTTATTTGCTTTTCGGGTGTGGAGTTTGGTGAGCTCTTTATAGATTTTGGATACTAGCCCTTTGTCCGATATGTCATTTGCAAATATCTTTTCCCATTCCGTTGGTAGGCAACCACATAAATTTTATTAAAATGCCCACCACAAATATTCCAAAATAGCGCTGTAGGCCAACTAATGTCATGGACTAAGTGGTTAGATCTTGATGTTTTGATAATACTAAGTTTTCTCTATCACATTTAAAAGACTCTAAAAACAGAGCTAAGCATTAAAGATAACAGTGATCTTTTTAAAGTGGAAATTATGAAAACATTTAAAAATAAATGCAAGAAACTTGAACTCCATTTTCTTTTAGATAACCAAAAATATCTCCTGATTTGGAAGCTGGAGTAACAAGGATCTGTGTGGGGTGAATTTGAAATGAGAAGTTGGATATTGACAGTAATATAGGCATCTCCTTTATGGAGGTAGTCCTTAGTTTTGGTTGAAGTACTTCTTCAATCAAAGAAGTACTTCTTCAACCAAAGAAGAGATGACTTTCCCTCATTTGGGTTGGAGGCCATATATTCAAAATGTTTTACTGAATTTAAGGAACTTTCATCATGAGGATCAAGGTCAGACAGTGAGAGTTTAAAATCAAAAGGCTTAAGTGCTAGTTCTTAACCATAATTTGAGACAATCTAAGCTTTCTGAGCTCCACTTTCCACACTCTGCATTTGAGTTATGATTTCCAACTTAGAGAGTTTGTGAACGTACTTGGTAAAATGTAACTATCACATGGATGTCCAGTGCCCTTATTTTGAGAGCTTTGTGAAGCTTGGCGGGTCAGCACGTTAGCCCCCAGCACCTGCATTCAGAGCTGAGTTGTGACAGGAGCCGTGTTCATATCTCATTACTTAAGGACGTCCTCTTCTCTTGCCTAATGAGAATGTCATTTTCCTCCTCCATGGGTCAGGCTGTTGACTTCTTCCTGGTGTCTTTGAAACTTGCCTGAAATCTTGTAGCATTTTAAAATATGCTGGGTCAAACTTTACCCCTTAAGAAACAAAATAATTGATTGCAGACACATGGGCCCAAATGATTTTCAGCAATTTTGCTTATTAGTGTGGACACGGGGTGGGGGGGGAGGGGGTGGAATCCGAGGGTTTGTCTAACAAAGGGGCAGGGAATTTCATTCAAGGAGCTCCGTTTTTGCTCTTTTTCCCAGCCTGCTGATATGGCTTGAATTAGAAGTTGGAGACATTTGCTAAAATAAAATACAACATGAACCCTTGGGAATTGCTTCACATCCTACTTTTCTGACCTCTGATCTCCTTCCCATTGCCTCTGGGCTTTGTGAGAGTGAGGGATGTTTTTCAGTTTCTATATAAGCAATGGAAGCAAACACATTTTAAAATAATCCAGTAAAAGCACACATCGTATGAAAGGAACAATTATTTGAAGGCCATTGACCTTACCAGAATTGGGCAAGCATTTGGCATCTTTAAAGTCTGCTTTGCTACTGAAGAGCTGTTCTAGAAATGTCACCGTGTCATTACCTTGTCAGTTGCTCTTCAATACACAATAGTAATACATTGTTTTTAATCTTATTTGGAGCCATTTGAATGTGGCTTTAATTTTGGGAAATAAAATCTATTTCAGGAGGACATACAGGGCTTTTAAATAACATCTACATTTATTTGAAGCCCAAGTAATGTTTAATCAAACCAACTGGAGCTAGAAGTATTCAGAAAAATGACTGCTTCAGCCCCTGAGACTGTTTGAGTCTCCTTACAGGCAAGGAAATGAAGGCTCTGAGAGCTTAGGGGCTTCCTCAAGGACACGCAGCTAGTTGGGGCAGAGATGGGACCGGAATTCAGGTCATCCATGTCTGACCACCCTGCTCTTTCTAGACCCACAGGCTATACAGGTGCTATTAATTTAATATTGATTGTGGAAGTAATGAAATCTATAATTCAAGTCAGACCCAGTTTTTCGGGTGTGGCCAAATTACTTAACCATAAAATTTGGATCATACTAATTAGAAGACCTATTAGAAGACCTGTTTCAAGCGGTGTGAACGTTGGTGCTGGTGAATGGCAGTGAAACATGAAGCGTTCAATCCCTGCTGACCTATCAAAGCCAAAGACAGTGTATGTTCTAATACGTACACGTAGTTTGGTTTTTTGTATTTTTTTGTTTTTCTAAGTAAACTTGACATCCAATGTGGGGCTCGAACTCACGATCCTGAGATCAAGAGTGGCATGATCTACCGACTGAGCCACCCGAGTGCCCCTGAGGAATAGTAGTTTCTATGTGCCCTCTCACAGAAACCAACACACGGTAAGTTTTCTGCCTCGTTGGAGATCATGGCTAATTATGACACCACATCTGGAAAAAAGGAAACCAAAATCCTGAAAATATGACCGTTCTCTTACAAATGAACTGAGATTAGAGATTTTTGCTTCCTTTTCCTTTCAGACTTCTTATATAAAAATTGCATAAAAAACAAAGAAGAAAGGTTTGTGGGTCTTTGAAAGAATTTGCACAAATAGAAAAAAAATCAACCTTCTAAAACCTTAAATTCCAAGTAACTGTTTTTCTCACTATCTCTAGGAGTTTCATCTCTGTCCTTAGTTTAAGCATTTGAAGAGTGGAGATGGAACAGTTTTGAACATGTAAGTAAGGAGGTCATTGAATTTGTGTGAGATTTGAGTTTATTTGGGTTAAATCTCTTTGACCACAGGTTATTTTCAAGTCGGGTAGTACCTCTGTGTGTGTGAATATTATAAAAGCTGTTAAATTTGGATACCTTTTAGCTCAAAACCTAAGGAAACATATTTTCTCCTTTTATGGTCTGGACTCCGCTCCAATATACGCAGTCCTAGGCTTTATCCTCTTCTTCTGACTCCTGTGTAATAATAGCAAAGGCCTATTTATAAATTTGCTTGGAGAACACTTAAATATCAGGAATCTTGATTAAATTTAAGAGCTCGTTGTCTCTGTGTGTTTATTTTAATAGGAAAATAGTTTTTAAAATAAAGGATTTCTCAAGCCCTTGAATTGGCACCTGCTCCTAGTCCAAAGCAGTTGCCCTGTTTTTGTGAAGTCCTGTCTTGCAGTCCTCAGACTTATCCCATACACCTGCCTGAGGCAACATTCAGATAGATTATTCAAGCAAGGATAAAATAAAAATCTTTCCTTTGAAACACTCAGATAATCAAGGCAAGGTGAAACCTCTAAAGAGAGCTTTTTTTTTTCTCTTGACATGTATGATTCATATCGGTGATGCTTTGCCTAGTAATTATGGCAGAGCCAGTCCAAGGGCAAATGAAGGGCAAAGTATGGAGGACTGGGCATAAGAGAGAGAAGGACCTTATGAGCAGTGGGGTAGGGTTTCCTCTAAAGAGGCAAGCTCTGTGGAAAAGAAAACCACATACCCCCTGAGAACATGTCTAGGGTGCGTCCCCACCTTTGAGGACCCAGGTGCCAATCTGAGCCGTCCTCAAGCTGACCTCAGAGGTCAGAGCTTAAGGATGGGACCCAGGAGAGGTGAGGTTAGGATGTACAGTCAGCCAAGAAGTGATTCATAGGCTCAACCAGCTGCAGAACCAGGTGAAGAACGGAGACTCATTCTACAGACTGAGTTCCAATTGGGCACCAATGGGGGGTCAGGGGGAGAGCAGGGTATGGGTTGGGAACAGGAGCCTGGGAACAGAATTTCAGGATCTTGGAGAAAAGGGCAGGTGCACACAAAAATGGTACTGACATGTGCATTTGGGTAACAGGAAAAGACTTTATTGGCCTTGGCCTTGGTTGTTTTTAGGTTTGTTTGGGAGCTCTCTCCTCTACGCATATCCTTTTGCTCACCCATTCTCTCAAAATAAACAAATAAACATAAAAAATGAGGTTCAGCCATGGAAAGGGAAGAGAAAGATGCAAAGGGCTCAGTATATTTGGGGCAATGAGTTAAGTCTCATAAATCCAGTGAAGAATGTAAGTGGCAAACTGATACTTTTTGAGTTTTTTGAAATGACCCTGCTTTTCAGTGCAGCTACAGGCATGTTTATTCTAGAATCCTCAAGTTGTGTTGTTTTGTTGTTGTTGTTCTTGGTTGTTTTCTGTTTTGTTTTTTCTGTTTTTTTAAGTAGGCTTCACACCCAGCGTGGAGCCTAACATGGGGTTCGAACTCATGACCCTGAGATTGAGACTTGAGCTGAGATCCAGAGTCGGACACTTAACTGACTAAGCCACCCAGGCTTCCCTAGAACCCTCACGTTCCAATGTGATCTTTCTCCTCAGCAGTTTTGTTCATTGCAGCTTCTTAAAGATTGAGTTTTCTGGGTGAATCTTTATTTCCTCAATATTTTTTTCTGAGTTTTTAAGAGAAATACTAGCACTTATAGTTTGTAGTTATCAGGGACCATAAAGGTTTGGACCAGAAGAAGGAAATATTTAAAGTTATTTGGTAGGTGGCTTCACTGTCTATGTTGTAGATTAAATAAATAGCTGTAGATTAAATAAATCTACATTGTAAATTAAATAAATGGTTGAGTTTTGGGTTATGTCACCCTTTGTTTGCTTTCTTCACGTCACCTGTCACCCTGAACTGGTTTCTTGAGACTTAACCCTTAAGGATGAAGCTTGAAAGAAATGGTTGTAGAAATTACCCATTTACTTAAGGCCAGCTTGGTATCTACTCTTGATCTTGGTGGGAATGTGAGTACCGGGACCCAGAATTTCCATATCCTTGATTTGCAAGGCCTTCTGAAGAGAAGTGTGCATTCTAGGAAAATGGACTGTCTTTATTTCTTACCTGAGCTTCATTCCCAAATGCCTAGCAGGTCTTTTTCTCAGTGAGCTAGTCTGGGCCATAGATTAAGATCAAAAGATCCTGTTTTCTCCTCTTCTCTTTCTTTACCTTTTTCCTTTTGGTGAAGACTTGATATAAGGCAGTTGTTCTCAAACTTTACCTGACATCAGAATCACCTGGCCTGCTGGACACAGCATGGATTTTTGGGCCCCACCCCAGATTTTCCAACTCAGAAGGTCTGGGTGGGGCCTGAGATTTTGCATTCTAATAAATTCCCAGACGATGTTTACTGACTGGGTACCACACTTTGAGAACCACTGATCTAAGTCTTTTCACTATGCTCCTTCCTTAGTCCCCAAGAGACTTGAGTCCCCACCTTGGCTATCCAGATATTATCATCAGTAGTTTAAAGAGTGTTCTAGTTAAGAAGAAACTAAGCCTGAGGGAAAGGTCAATCCAAACCCCCATTCTCCTAGTTCCCTCCCTGGAGCCGCTGGACTGGAAGCACAAAACTATAGACTACTACCTTGGCTGCACAATCAAGAACACCATGAATAAGATCCAAGAGAGACTGCTGTTTGTAGAATTTATGTTTGAGCTCCATCTAAACATACCTAAAGTACTTATTCTATCATATTGCTATTTTTTTTGTTTGTTTGTTTTCTATTCCTCAGACCTTATCAGGGCCCTTATTGTAGGAGTGAGGAGGGCTGAACTCTTTTGAAACATTGTTGCATGTGACTAATACCTGCTACTAAGGGAGAGGCCGTAAGGGTAAACTCTATACACCACCATATATTCTGTTAGTTCTGGTCTTGAAAAGAGAGATGCATTCTTTCACTTGTGAGAAAGCAAGGGGGATAAAAGCCCAGTCCTTGTTTATAAGTATTTCACATTTGCCTAATTATTTTATTTCTCGGGACTGCTATAGTTCTCGGGGCTGATTAGGTTAATTCTGTTTATCTTACATACTCAGTAGTAATAAAAAAAAAAAAAAACTTTTGCTGTTTGCTATAACCCCTTAGTCATTAAAAACAGGTACTCTATTTCAGAGGCACAAAAGAAATAAAATGCCTTTACTTCGCAGAATTTTTACAGCATGTATAAAAGATAAGTCTTGCTAAAACAGATTTGAAGTTAATTTATATATTCCTTATCCCAGGTTCCTACCACTCACTACATATTTTCATATTATAGAAGGTGAGTTATTTTTCTTATCAAACAAAAATTTCTTTTTTAGAAGCCATGTCTATGATTCAACTGTAAATAAATATCATTAATCTGCAAATTATATCTTTTCTTCTGAAAGATCAAAATACTAGTAAGTCAGGGACTCCCTAAACATTTAGAAATAGGACACCACAGTCCCTAGACCTCTTAGCTTCTGCCACTGAGTCCTTTTCCCCACAAGGTTGCTCCCTAAAGATGGGCGTCTGGTTGAGCCCTTCAGTGGGAATTAACTGTGTGGAAAGAGGTGAGTAGCAAGGCATCAACAGGTCAGAGAACCCCAGTCACAGACAACTACTTTTAATACAGTTTGAACACTCACCGTATTCAAGGGCTCTTGGGAGGCTGGCACATGAACTCAGATGTCATTTTCAAGGAAATTGTTGTAGGCAAGCAACCAATATCCAAACAGTCTTTTGAAACCAGTTCTTTTCTTGGAAAACTATATACTTCATCATATTCTGATTTATTTGAAAATTGGTCATTACAGACTGAATTATATGTTAGCAATTATTCATTATATTCAAATTAAGCCACTCTTAAATACCCCAGATAAACAAGCATCTTCTAGATTTTTTATAAAATTCTTAAAAATAATGATGCATATAATATTATAAATATCACCTAATACATTTATAAAGGCAGTTCATTTTTGGGGTGCCTGGGTGGCTCAGTCAGTTGAACGTCTGACTCTTGATATTGGCTCAGATCGAGATCTTACAGTTCAGGGGATTGAGCCCCCTGTTAGGCTCTGTGCTGACTGAGTGTGGAGCCTGCTTAAGATTTTCTCTCTCTGTCTCTACCACCTCTGCCCCTCTCCTCAACTTGTACTCTCTCTCTCTCTAAAATAAAAAACATAAAGGAAATTCATCTTAATATTTTTATTAATCTATTTTATAATTATTAATTTTAAGAAAGTTATGTTTGCCTTTTATGATTAATGTTGAGCAGGGGGAAATAGAGACAAAGACCAGATGTTTGCTGTTCTCATTTTATTTCTATTCAGTTTGTGTGTTTTATAAACTCCAGGAATTATTTTGAATCAGGTGGCACTTTATCGATAAACGAATTTATTATATATTTATGATAAATTTTGTAGATTTATGGCAATGGCCTTATGTTTTTATTTTTATAGTTCAGAGTTCATTAAAAACTAAATCCAGCATAACCATAATCTGTTTCACTTCCAAATATAAGTAGAGTAGAAATTTTAGACATAATACCCAAGTTTTAATCAGTATTACTAAGTAACTCCTTCCTAAGAACCGGTCATAATTGGTGTGTGTGAAGGCTCCCAATGTACAGTCAAGATTTTAAATGTCGAAAAGAACACTTCACAGTTTTATTTATTAGTTTCTTCCTGCTCTTTGTTCTTACCAGGAATTCTGGTGGAAAACATGGATCTATATGAAGAAAAGACATTTTTTTTTTTAATTTTTTTTTTTCAACGTTTATTTATTTTTGGGACAGAGAGAGACAGAGCATGAATGGGGGAGGGGCAGAGAGAGAGGGAGACACAGAATCGGAAACAGGCTCCAGGTTCTGAGCCATCAGCCCAGAGCCTGATGCGGGGCTCGAACTCGTGATGCGGACCGCGAGATCGTGACCTGGCTGAAGTCGGACGCTTAACCGACTGCGCCACCCAGGCGCCCCTGAAGAAAAGACATTTAATGTCTTTTTTTCTTTAGCAAGCATTTTTTTCCTGAATACAAAAATATATAGTCACTATAAGTATTTTAAAACACAGGAAGTTTTAAAATATCATGTAAACTTCTATCACCGAGACATAACTACTATTTGTGTTTTGTATATGTTTTACTAATCTTTTTCTCTTGTTAAAAAAATGTGTGTGTAAGCTGTATATAACACATAAAAATTGGGATCATTCTTGGATACAATTTTGTAACCAGCTTTTTTTACCTCCTTAATAATATGTTGAGAGCATTTATATTTGTTTGAGTTGTGACTGTTTTTCAGAAACTCTTCTAAACTTGCTGTTGTTCAGCAAACAACTATTCATTCAAAGCATTATTTTTAATGAGTACAGAATATTGAAATACTGTAGTGTATTTAGCCAATTGCTTACTGATACTTATATAAAGAAACTATTTTTCTGCCACTAGCAGCATCACAGTATCTTTGTGCATGGATTTTGTATGCATTTATGTAGGATAAATCTTACCAGTAGGATTATTAGATCAAAGAGTATGGACATTTCAAGCCTATAGAAATGGATTGCAAAATAGTTTTTCACCAAACTGTCAAGAATGCCTTTACCCCCAACCCTCAACAGCATTGCCTATTATCATTTTCTTAATCCTGCAGCCTTTACATGCTTTTTGAAAATGCTACCTAATGGCTTGATGAAAACGGAGGTATTTTTAGCAAAAGGGGAAACTTGTCATTAATGATGCAATATATCAGTGTCAGATTCTCATTTTAAGGAAAGCCATTTATTCAAAAACTCTGGGTGATTAGGTCGCTCAGTCAGTTAAGTGTCTGACTTTGGCTCAGGTCATGATCTCACAGTTCGTGTGTTCCAGCCCCGTATCGGGCTCTGTGCTGACAGCTCAGAGCCTGGAGCCTGCTTCAGATTCTGTGCCTCCCTCTCTCTCTGCCCCTCCTCCACTCACACTCTGTCTCTCTTTCTTTCAAGAAATAAACATTGAAAAATTTTAATAAAAAAATAAAGAACAAAAGCTCTGAGTGATCTGATATAGCTGTCCATCTATTTTTAGAAATATAAGGATATCTTATTTAAAGATTGAAGAGCAAGACATTGACATGTGCTTGATAGTCACTAATTGACTTTACGTCAGTGGAAATTTTATCCTAACCCTCGGTGTTCTGGAAAGCAGCTTTAGTTGTTCTGATCATGGGGTCACTTAAGGTCATGGGTTATTTGGTTTAGTGAGATTTGTATGGTTGGATAGGGAAGCAACCAATTCTTAATAGAATATTTTTGTCATAAGGTTAAAGGTAAAAGTTATACTTCAGGAAGTTCATATCTGAGCCATGGTGCATTTTTGTTTGAGAGCTGTATGTTATGTGAAAGCAAGTGATTCATTGTTGAAGCAATGAATTCATTTGTTCACAAATAGAAACAAAAAAAATGGAGACTGACTTGATTGCTTTGGGGGAAGCTGCAAGGTTTATTTCAAGTTTGTATTTATTGCGGAGGTGCAAATTTGTTAAAAGACCATTGGATCCTGGGAAAGATGTCTGTAGAAATATCTTTATTCCTTTCCTTGGATTGCTGCAAAAAATTACCACAGACTTGTGATTGAAAACAACAGAAATTTATTCTCTCACAGTTGTGGAGGCCAGAAATCTGAAATGAAGGTGTTTACAGGACCATCTTTCTCCAGGCAAAAGGGGGAATCCATCCCTTGACCCTTTCAACTTCCTGTTAAGACTTCTTCCTTCAACACTCCTTGGCTTGTGGTGGCATCTCTCCAATCTTTGCCTTTGTGGTCACATTGCTTCATCTTCTGTGTGTTAAATCTCCCTCTTCCTCCCTTTTATGAGGACACTTAAGATTGCATTTAGGGCCCACTTGGGTGATCCAAGATAATTTCCCCATCTCAAGATCCTTAACTTAATCACATCTACAAAGTCTTTTTTTGCCATGTAAGGAAACACTCAAATTTCAGAGGTTAGGATATTGGGTATCTTTGGGGGGCCATTATTCAGCCTGCCATACCCAGGACCTTAAATAAACCTGATTTCATGTACTTCCCTCTGTTGGCATATGTCCAGAAACAAAAAACTCTTTACCAAAATTTTGACCCAACTGTCTGGGGAGGGGGTGGGGGATGGGCAGAGTTGACTTCATAATCAATCCAGCATATCTGGGATAGGTGAGGTCTCATAAGGCTTGAAGACTACCCTGTAGGTCCGGCCAGGGAGACAAGAGAACAGATTTAAAGATTCAGGGCAGAGTAGGCCAACAAATAGAGCTGTTCTTCCTTAGTTCTTGTCACCTGAATGGATGGAGGGTCATCTCCATGTGAAATGCACATGTCTAACTTGAATATTTTGGTCCCCAATAGCCTGCCTGAGCTCCCTTGTTGGCCTCATACTACGCTTTCAGTTTCTCATCATCTTCTTTAGAAGGAGCTTTTTACCACTTGCTATGAAGCAAGGCCTTTGAGGACTCCCCTCCTTTCTCGTCCCCTCCACGGTCCAGGGAGCTTTTCCTCTGCAGCCAGTGCAATAGCTAATCTTTTCCAGTTGCATAAGAATTGAGAAACAATGAGACTATTTAAAAGCCCACTGGCCTCCTTCCAGTAGCTGCTCACTCCAGTGTTTACTCTGGAAAAGGTGCCCAGTTATATATCCATTCTTTGTGTAAATTCTCCTTTACTTCCTGTGTCCCTCAAGGAGAAGGAGGACCTTTCCTGGGAGCAGTGTATGGAGACGTGGTGCTCTAGGGGGGTGGAGGAGGCAACTGAACCTTGAAGTATCTTGTGAGGCCTTAGATGGCAAGCCAGAGAATGGGAGAAGAGGAGGCTTTGGCACGGCAAAGGGAAAGCATTTCTGTTTTATCAGTTAGCTGGTACGTGGAGCTTTGAGATGGTTTCAAAAAGGACATCATTACAGAGTGGCCATTACCTCCCCTTGCCTTTTAAAACAAGTAAGTGTCCTTTTAACTTTCTCTGGAGTTGGCTGGACTGCAACATGTACCTTCATTTGTTCCCATTTTAAAATCAATTACCTGTATCAAACTGCTCTTAAAGGCTTGGCCCACTTTTTGAATCTGTAGGTCAGAGTTGTACCATCTACATAAAATAAGCCAGCCGCTCACTGCCCCTAATGCTGAGCCCAATGAAGTATTTCAGAGGCAGTGTAAAGTACAGCCCCTGCCTGCCAGTTTGAAGTTGGGAAGATTCAGGGTACTTCAGTGTCATTTTGTGAGAATGCCTCTTACCTTGTTCAGAACCCCAGAGCTCTGAAAAAGTAAGCGGTGAAATGAGCTACCAACACCACTGCAGATCTCTTGAGATAAAGGTCTAAAGTGCCCTCTTTCCATCAGCCCCCGCTCAAGTCCTTCACATAATGAAACCATTCTGATGAAGCTGGTAACCAAGGTAGAGATTAATATTTTAGTGGTAAAGACAGTAATGAAATCTGAGAAACATCATGTACTGAGGACTGCATTGTGTGCCCTTTCACTGAAGAGATCCTTGGAGAACCAGTTAAACCAATGAAAGGTGACGAAAGCTGATAGAAGCTTTCTTTTCATTTTTGATATGAGCATTTTATATCAGAAGCCTCTCATTACTATTTTCTTTAAAATAAAACCGAAGGGAAATCTTAAAAGAGATGGTTGGCAGGAGTGAAAAGATGATGGAGCGCCTAAAATTTCGCAAAGAGGAGTGTTTTGCCACTGATTTCTGAAGTCTGGTTTACCACCATCATGTTGTTTTTTCATCTTTCTTTAATGCTATTGTTTAGTTCCCTTGATTATCTTGTTGATTATTCTTGTTACAGATTATTCTTGTTATAGATCCCTGAATAACACATCCATGATAGCCTGAGGGGCATCTGCAGGTCTATATTGCTCTGCAGATCTGTTTTATGGCATAGAAAGCATGAATGTACATCACTGTACCAGAAGGTTGCTTCTAAGCCACCTCGAATGAAGGGGCCCTATATATGTGTGTGTGTGTCCGTCCATCCCCAATACAGACACTGGGAAATAGACATGGAAGACACAGAGAAAAGACAAACTGATAGGAAGAGAGAAGTAGGAAGAGAGACCCAATTACAGTCATTTTGGGGCAGACAGAGTCATGGACCTGACAAAGCATCTCTGCCTTCTCCCATTGTCTGCTGCCTGGCTCATCTTCGTGACTTTATTTACATGGGAAGCCTTGGTGCTAATTAATGGAGGGCTGCTACCTACCTCAGCTGGGCTGGTTAGCATGACCTTCATGCTTTCAACAGCTTTTAGCCTGGTCACTAATGACTAATGGAATCGTTCCTCCTCCAAACAGCAACGATTGCCATTGTGAGGAAGCTACCTCGAAACATGACCTACTATGTTGTTCTTTCTTCTGCTTTAAATTGTTTGGGACTAAAGAATAACTGCATCTGCCTATATGTGGGCTTTTTTTTTTGTTTTCCTTTTTTGAAATTTGCATTCTTATTTACGCAAGCGGCACATAAATGCAGGAATATATTCCTATAATAAAAATGTCCACCACAGAGATCATACTAAAGATACGTTGATTTTCAGCCCCAGTCTTTATGTCCTTCCCAGAAGTAGGTAGAGTCATACATCTCCAGATTTTTTAATTATTTATTCACATACACAAATACGTACGTAGAGAAATATATGGGTTTGTCTTGTGTGTATTTACGTAGGTGGTATTACACTGTTCATATCCTTCTGTAGTTGTGGATTTAGGTAAATGGTATCACACTGTTCATATTTCATATCATTCTGGGACTTACTATTTTTATTGAATGGTATGTGTTAGAGACCTTTCACACTCAGGTTGATTTCAGCTTGCAAGTTATGCTAAGATATGCACGTACCAGACTTCTCTCCTTAATCTCTTTAGCTAGTGAATCACATTGATCTGCTTTCAGTGATGAAATATCCCAAATTCTTCATTTAGCAACATTCTAGGATAGATCTATTCATATTTTAGAATTTTTTCTCTGTGAGAATTGAACTCTAAGGTTGGTTGGTGTTTTGTTAACCTTATGGTGTCATTGTCAGGACCTGATCATGGACTTGTGAAATGAGTCAGGTAGTAATTTACTTTTTTTCTATGTCCTGGGAGAGTGGTAGGTATGTGGGATTTGCCTTTTCCTTGAAAATTTGATAGAACTCATCTGTAAACCTATCTGGGTCTAATCTTTTATGTTTTTCAGTTTTCCAAGGTCACTGTTCAGTTTCTTCTTTTTGGGTCGACTTTATTTTAACTTTGAAAAACCCATCCACTTTATATAGGTTTTCAGATATCTGGGTTAAAGATATATGTAGTATTAGTGTTTTCTATCCTCTTTGTAATTACACCTTCTTGTTATCATGAACATTGTGAATTTATACTTCTTCCTCATTCTCTTTCTTCACCCATACTTCTCTCTCCCCGACACTTGCCCCAACACTTGCCAAATGTTTACCTAATATATGACTATTCAGAAAGCAATTAACTTTTTATAAAGTTTATTTTGAAAGCGCAAGCACGGGTGGGGGAGGGGGAGAGAGAGAAAATCCCAACCAGGCTCCACATTGATAGTACCTAGCCCACCATGGGGCTCAAATTCATGAACATGAACCATGACATCATGACCTGAGCCGAGATCAAGAGTTGGAGGCTTAACCAACTGAACGACCCAGGCACTGCAGAAAGCAATTAACTTTTACTGATCGTTTTAAAATTATTTTTGGCTACATATGACATCCCTAGATTTTGACGTGTAATGCTCCCACCTTTCATTTTTAAGAAAGGTGTAATTTCTGCTTTGACTTTTCCGCTTAACTCAATTATTTAGAAGTCTGTGTAAGTTTGTGTTTAATTTGTGTATAGATTTTATGCATTCATTAATTTGTAAGTTCTGGCCTAGTTGTGGCTAGTGAGCATGGCCACCTTAACGTCTGCCTTTTGAAAAATGCTGAGGTTTCCTCTGGCCCAATTAAGATTCAATTTTGAGATTTTTATATGTGTGGGGAGTAGCTGCAATATAAAAAGTAAGTGAAGAACATAGATAATAATACTATATAATAATTACATGTTATATATTGAGGACTCAATGTTATATATTTCATATGTATATATAAAGAGGGAAGGTTATATCTAAACTCAGTATCATATTTAAAATATGTTAAGTCATCTAAATTGTTTTGGTTTGGGGGCACCTGTGTGGCTCAGTCAGTTGGGCTTCCGACTTCAGCTCAGGTCATGATCTCATAGTCTGTGAGTTTGAGCCCTGCATGGGGCTCTGTGCTGACAGCTCAGAGTCTGGAGCCTGCTTCAGATTCTGTGTCTCCCTCCCTCTCTCTCTGCTCCTCCACTGCTCATGCTCTGTCTCTCTCTGTCTCAAAAATAAATAAAAACGTTAAAAATTTTTTTTTTAATTGTTTTGGTTAAACTAGTAAGTGTAATATTCAAATCCTCAATATTCTTGCATTTTTGTTTTGTTCCATTAATTTCTGAGAATTATGGTCTCCTAATGTGTTTGTGACTTTGCCAAATTTCTCTGTATTTTACCAATTTTTCAGTATATGTTCTGATGCTGTGTAGTCACATGCTTTAATGTTAATGACTTCAATAATTTTGATCATCCCTTTTCTCAATATGATTTATCAGGGTCTCTTGTTTTCCCTGAATCTATTTTGTCTGATACGTTCCTGTGATACCTGCTTTCTTTCCTTCTGAGCATGTACCTGTGAGATCAATTTTTTTCATCCCTTCATTTTTGAGCTTCCTATATCGTTTTTATTTTGTAAATATTTCTGGTAAACAACCATAATGCTACCTAATGTAAAAGCCTCTGTATTTTTTATTTATTTATTTATTTTTTGGTAAGTGAAGTTAGCCAATTCATATGTATTATAGAGATATGTTGTCATTTTATTTTGTGTTTTCCATTTATTGTATTATTTTTTAATGTTATTTATTTTTGAGGCAGAGAGACAGAACATGACTGGGGGAAGGGCAGAGAGAGGGAGATACATAATCCGAAGCAGGCTCCAGTCTCTGAGCTGTCAGCACAGAGCCCGATGTGGGGCTCGAACCCCCAAACTGCGAGATCATGACCTAAGCTGACTGAACCACCCAGGCACCCCATGTTTTCTATTTATAATGTGTTCTTTTTTCTCTCTCCTTCCCACTTATTTTCTTTTTAAAGGGGACTCCTGTTTCTTTGTTCTATTTTCCCCTCTAATAGTGTGCAAGTTTTACTTTCCATTTTTAATTTCCTACAGAAAAATTCTTAAACTTCTATTTTCTGCCAACGTATAGATTCTTACATACTTACACGCCACTCCTAAAATGGTTTACCTCCCTTTGATCCATTCTTCCTGCCTTCTGACCACGTCAGCTGCTCCAACCTCTATGCTGATATAATCAGGAATTTGGAAGCTAGATTATGATCATTTCTTTACATTTCTTTTGTATAGTAAGTAAAACTTAAGAGTAAGCTTGCTCTTTTTTTCTTCTTTTTCTCTATTACTTCCCATATCCCTTCTCTATATTTATTTTTCTTCTTGACAGAGGACAATACTATCCCAAATCTTTCAGAGTAGGTCATTAAATCTTTCTGATACCTTGCATGTCCATAAATATCTTTATTTTCTCTTAAAAATTAAACTTATTTGAATGGATACCGATCTCTGGAACTTTGTGTTTTTTGTTCTCCTTGTCACCCAAAGGTATGTCTAGGTGTGTGTATCTTACCCCCCCCCCCACCAACCCCACCATTTCTACTTCTTGCATCAGTGGATTTTTTTCAATTGAGGACTCAGATATTCACATTGAGGACTCAAAACTGAACACGTAGATACTCAGATTTCAGAAGTGTTCTTCCACTTTTGCTGTGATTAATCCCATCCTTCTACTGGCTTTCTTTCCTTGTAATAGAAGAATTTGTTCTGCTGGGTGGGTGGTCAACCTTTGGTTTTCATTTTCCACCTCTCTAAATTTTTCCATTGTGCTTTCTTTTTGTGTTGAGTTCTATGAGAATCCCTTGGCTCACCACTTCATTTGAGTTCTCTTTATAATTCAGGCTCACCTGTTCAGAGTTTGATTTCAACAATCTTTTTTGAAATTACTAGAATATTAAGTTAATTATGTTTTTGGAACTGAATGCACTTTTTCCTTCCACACTTAGCTGTGCTTAAGTCAAAGTCAGGTTCTGTCCATTTGGTTAGCTCTATTTTTTTGGGTGTAAGTTCTATTTATTATGTTTGGTGTCAGTCCTCCATGTTCTTGGCATTGCTTAAATATTTGGTGATTCCTGGTTGGATGCTGACATTTCATTTAAGATGTCCTGCTCACAGCTAGTACAGGTACAGGATGGTGCCTGATGCTAAGAAGCATAGGTAGAAGGAGCACTCACTTTTTCCTGAGTGCAGGCAGCCACCCTGATGAGTGCCTACATTCTCTTTCAATGTCATACATGCTGCCTGTGCTACAAAGCAGACATTCTGTAGTCCCCTCACTGGCCCAAGTGAGGAAGGGATGAAAGGGTTATTGTGAGAACCAAGAGCAATAAAAAATTCCAGCTCTTCCTCCTTGATTCTGTGACCCATCATCCAGGCATCAACTTCTGTCCATGCATCCACCTTCAGGCTCATAGTGTAGGCTTGTGTAACCATCCACCCCTTTTCAACAGGCCTCTCCTATAAATAGGGTCAGGTTCATGATTTCTTTCTTTTATCTGATGCCATCTGATTAAAATATGTATCTTATTATTTTATATGATGTGAAGAGGGAGGGGGAGCTTCCCAAATGATCACCTCTGGTTGATCACCTCTTTGTTGATATCACAGTTGACCCTTGAACAACATGGGGGTTAGAGGGGCTCCAGCTCTCCACGTGTTCAAAACTTCATACATAACTTTTGACTCCACCAAAGCTTAACTGCTGATGGCCTACCATTGACCAGAAACCTTACCAATAACATAAACAATTGGTTAACACGTATTTTGTATGTTATATGTGGTATATACTGTATTCCTACAATAATGTAAGCTAGAGAAAAGAAAATGTTAAGAAAATCTTTAGAGAAAATATGTTTAAGTACTATGATATAATTTATTTAAAAAAATCCTTGTATAAGTGGATGCATCCAGTTGAAACCCATGTTATTCAAGCGTCAACTATATTTCCCCAGGTTTTGAGACAAGGAGGAGGGAAGATGGAATCAGATGAAATAAAGAAGGAAAAAGAGACATTTTATGGGCTTATTCTGTGTGTATGAAGAAAAGCTTTCACAAACATATAAAGTGATTAACCTTTGATCTTTACTTGTTTTTAAATTTTGTATGCTAATGAGATATTCTTTTTCATTTTTAGGTCTTGAATATAATCATGGCCAAACCTTATGAATTTAACTGGCAAAAGGAAGTTCCTTCCTTTTTGCAAGAAGGAGCCGTTTTTGACAGATATGAAGAGGTAAAGAAGTGTTACTAATTTTTTCTCTCAAAACATTCTTACAATTACTTCATTTTAATTTTAGTATTGAGTAAACAGTCTTTGACATAAGTAAGAGTACCAGTGAGATTTATAAGTTGGAATAGTTGGAAAGAGGCAAGTTTTGAGATATAAGGATAATGATACTGTAATTTATTGAGCACTTACCATGTGCCAGATACAATAATGATAATGATGCTGTAAATTATTGAGTGCTCACTGTGTGCCAGACAGTCTTCTAAGCACTTGTGTATATTATTGTTTAATTCTTCACAACAACCTTTTAACGTTGTTGCTATTATTGTCCTGGTTTTACAGATGGGTTCATGTAGTAACAGTTGTTGCTTAATGAAGTGCTTTTGGCAGACTTTCCATGCAAAACTTTGTATTTGTTATAAAAGGAATAGTGATTGGACTTTGTGCTAGTCATTTGTTTTGCTCTTTCCATTCATGTAGAACAACTGGACCCAAGCTTTGCTTGCCCCTATTTCTGTCATTTATTGTTTGTGCCCTTGCAAGGTGACAGTGGCTCCAGACCTTCTATAGAGCAGGGGCTTGGGGCCACCAATCTGTTCACAAAGTTTAGGTTAGTAAAGTGAAGCCTCATTAGCAATTGTAAGCACATCTTTTTTTCTTAGGCTGTACTTGAATTTGAGGTGACTTGAGGGAGAGAAGGTGATGAAGTTGTTCCCTCTGAGGCAAAGTGAAATGTGAAACTTGTTAAGACTTCATGTAAAGTCAGGATCGGTTCCTCTTGTGTGGAGAAGGAGCAACCCTTCTGCCCTGCTGGTGGGAATGCAAATTGGTGCAGCCACTCTGGAAAACAGCACGGAGGTTTGTCAGAAAATTAAAAATGGAACTACCCAGGGCGCCTGGGTGGCTCAGTCGGTTAAGCGTCCGACTTCAGCTCAGGTCACGATCTCGCGGTCTGTGAGTTCGAGCCCCGCGTCGGGCTCTGGGCTGATGGCTCAGAGCCTGGAGCCTGCTTCAGAATCTGTGTCTCCCTCTCTCTCTCTGCCCCTCTGCCGTTCATGCTCTGTCTCTCTCTGTCTCAAAAATAAATAAACATTAAAAGAAATGTTTTTTTAAAAAATGGAACTACCCTATGACCCAGTAATTGTACTACGAGGTATTTGTCCAAAGGATACAAAAATGCTGATTCGAAGGGGCACGTGCGCTCTGGTGTTTATAGCAGTGCTACCCACAATAGCGAAATTATGGGAAGAGCCCAAATGTCCATCCACTGACGAATGGATAAAGGAGATGTGGTTTATGTATACAATGAAAAGAATGAAACCTTGCCATTTGCAAAAAGTAGATGGAACTAGAGTGTATTATGCTAAGTGAAATTAGAGAAAGACAAATATCATATGATTTCCCTCATATGTGGAATTTAAGATACAAAACAGATGAACATAGGGGAAGGGAAGCAAAAACAAGATAAAAACGGAGACAAGCCTCTCTTAAATACAGAGAAGAAATTGAGCGTTGCTGGAGGGGAGGTGGATGGGGGGATGGGCTAAATGGGTGATGGGCATTAAGGAGGGCACTTGTTGGGATGAGCACTGGGTGTTACATGTAAGTGATGAATCACTAGATTCTATTCCTGAAATCATTATTACACTATATGTTAACTAACTTGGGTTTAAATTTTTTTTAAGTCAAAAAAAAAAAAAAAGAATTAGTTCCTCTTGAAGTTGGTGAAATGTATGTGGTGGCTAATTGTGCTGGCCCACTCAGCGGTTCAGATTGTCAGGGCTTTTCATAAGGTCTGTGGGCTGGCGTGACTGTACTTGTTGACTTGGTTTTTCCAAACCGTGTATCATAATATCCTCTAGATTTATACATGGTTGCTTTGTAAGTAAACAAAATTGAGAAAGGCAAAGGATTGGCCCCAATGTGGTTACTCTTCCTAGTATTGAATTAAAATATTGAAGTGACAGCTATACGTATGACAAAATTTACTCCTTCCCAGAAGGAACAGCTAGCCACATTCTGCTATAAGAAGAAACAAAATATTCTGCCACCTGGAGGCAACCACTACTAATTCTGGGCAGTTTTCTTTGTCTTTTTCCTATTTCTTTCTCTTTAATCTTTTGAAAATATAAATCAGAACTTGTGATTGCTGTGGTTCAGATGCTTCCATGATTCCCTGTTGTGGAATAAAGCGAACTACAAGGCCATCCTTAATCTGGGTCCCCCTTCATTCTACAGACTTGTTTCCCACCAGTTTCCTTACACTCTCTGTGTTAGCCATAAAAATCCCCCGGCGATTCCAAGATACTTTTCCGTTACATGCTTTGTGCATGCTGTTCCTTTTTCCAAAATGCACTTGTTCCTCCTAGTTTGATTGGTAAACTCCTCCTCATCCTTCAAAACCCAGTTGAGAAATCTCCACCTCTTTGATACCTTCCTTGAGCCATTGAATAAGAATTGGTAACTCCTTTTTGTTACCACTAACCTACCTACCCTTGTACACTATACACTGCATTCACATTTTATTTACTGTTTTTATGTCTCCTATTGTACTCGGAGTTTCTTGAGGTCAAAGACCACACTTTACTTATCTTGCTGTCTCTGGGGTCTACCAGGACACATGCAACTGCCAAACTCACTGCAGATGTAGCGTTACAAAGGATTTGAGTTAGAAGTGGTTCCAGTGCAGTCTGGTTTTGTTGTTTGTTCCTTTTCTTGATAAGTGAAATGGTGAGGGTACTTGATAATCTTGAAGATCTGTGTGGGGACCTGAGCCTCAACAGATTGAAAATATTAGGACAAATCGTATGACATTTTTCATCTTTTAATAAAAAAAAAAATGACCCATGTCAATAGTTTGATGGAGTTCAAACTTAATACAAAGTAAGTTACTGCAATTGGCTACTTGTTTCTACTTTATTCAGTGTGGCCAAGGAAACCCAGGACTGGCTTAGACACATTTACAGGTGCTTCTCCCAAGTAAACCACGTCTAGATCGGGGACTAGAGTCGCTAAGATAATAGCCATTGTCCTCTCTTTCTTTTTTATTTTTTTAATTTTTTAAAATTTGTTTATTTTCAAAGAGAGTGTGAGTGGGGGAGGGGCAGAGAGCGTCCCAGGCAGGCTCCACACTGCCAGCGCAGCCCAGTTTGAGGCCTAAATTCACAAACTGTGAGATCGTGACCTACGCCAAAGTCAAGAGTCGGACGCTTAACCGACTGAGCCACCCAGGCACCCCACCATTGCCCGTTCTTATGAACTGGTAGGACTTCACTCCCTGAATACACCAGAGTGTCCCAAAGATTGGCAGTTTCCGAAGGCAGCACCGCAAGCACTGGAAACCTTTAGGATTATTTAAATACACTACATGGCCTCTAATAATTCAGAGAAGGTCATTTTGAAGAGATTAAATGTAACCACTGGCTGAGTATCTTGCCTACTGTCATATAAGCAGAAACATATTGGAGAAAAAAAGTACTATTTTTACACTTTTTTGACCGAAATGTGGTTTGATGAACTAGAGGTTCATTATCGCTTGAACTATTTTTATTTCTCGGGGTGATTTTCTTTGGTTATTAATCATCACCTCTCACTCATACTTAGGAAATACTGATTACCTGGGCTTCTAAAGGCATTTGCTTTTCACCCAGGTCCCTCTGAAAATCTTGAACACGTATTGAATACAATCTTGCTCAGCTTTCAACGTTAAGTGATATCAAGATTTTCAGCAAAAAAAAAGTTTCAATAAAGCAAATGCCTTTCTTCATAACATATCAAACAAGAAAGCCACAGTACTTCGAGTTGGACTGTAGCCACTTTTTTATTACTGTTTCCCAGTCCTGTAAGATTCAGTTCTTGGGACCCACGACCACCAAAATATTGAAGGCAACAAAGTGCAAGCAGAAAAGGTTCGTTTCCACAGTGAGTGTGAACAGCAGTGAGAAACAACAGCTGATAGCAAGTGGGAGGAACAGAAACTGGAGAAAACACAGCCCAAGCGCCCCAAAGGCGTCATAGCAAAGGGACCGTTTATGAAGGGACATAAATGCCTTTAGCACCATATGACAACTAACATTATCATAATGGCCTGAAGGAGCAGCCAAATATTAAATGACGTTCCACATGCTTGTTTAAAGAAGGCAGGAGAGTCTGTCAAGCTGTGGGTGAACCCTCCCTAGGTCAGAAAAAAAGCAGCATCAACTGGTGACGATTTTTAAAGTACATGTTATTTTGCCAATAAGTGTAATCAGCGCAACTGCATTTAAGCATTATTGTATTATTTCTGTGTTTCTTTGGAGGTGGGCAAAATTGTTAGAGACACAGCAGCCTGCACAGTAGCCTCTTATTGTATCCCTGTGCCATTTCTACATCTGTTTTTTAAATTTTTTTGCATTTATTTATTTTTGAGAAACAGAGTGAGACAAAGTAAGAGTGGAGGAGAGGCAGAGAGGGAGACACAGGCTCCAAAGCAGGCTCCAGGCTCTGAGCTGTCAGCACAGAGCCTGATGCGGGGCTCAAACCCACGAACCGTGAGATCACGACCTGAGACGAAGTCGGACGCTTAACCAACTGAGCCACCCAGGCGCCCCTCTACATCTGTTTTTTATGTAACTTTACTTATAAGCTACTTAAATGCAAAATAGATTTTGTGTCCTAAGGGATGCTTATTATTAAATCTTTAAAGCAGATTTCAAAAAAAAAAAGTTAAAAAAAACCAAAGCGGTGATTTTTCTTTTTTTTTTTTTTAATTTTTTTTCAACGTTTTTATTTATTTATGGGACAGACAGAGACAGAGCATGAACGGGGGAGGGGCAGAGAGAGAGGGAGACACAGCATCGGAAACAGGCTCCAGGCTCCGAGCCATCAGCCCAGAGCCTGACGCGGGGCTCGAACTCACGGACCGTGAGATCGTGACCTGGCTGAAGTCGGACGCTTAACCGACTGCGCCACCCAGGCGCCCCAAGCGGTGATTTTTCTATTGCCAAAGAGAGAAATAGCAATACTTTTTAGAACACGTGTGACCCAAATGTCTCTAACTCAGTCTCCTGACTTTCCTTTAATAACCTGTTAAAAGGCTGAAGACCCCCATCCCCCTGGCTATGCCAGGCCCTCCTCAGTCTTTCCTAGAATTCCTACATGCTTACATACTCTTGGTGATGACTCCTATCCTCAGTGCCTTCTTACCTCTCTGTTCTCAGGACTGTTCCCTGCTCTGGTTTATTTCACTCTCTAAATCCTTTGCATATATCATCAAATCCCAAGAATCTTTCATTTAAGATTTGGTGGTAGCCGAGGAGGACTGGACCCACAACAGGGCACACTTCAAGATTAAACGTCAGAGATCATGCTCAACAAACTTCGTTAGCCAACCTGGCCAGATAGTGTTTCCCATGGTCTTCTCCTTTTGCCCCCCTTTTCCACTAAGATACATGTTCCTGTTTCTCTAATTTTCTTTTTTTTTTCTTTTATTTGAGAGAGTGTGGATGAGCAGGGGAGGGGCGCAGAGAGAGAGAGAGAGAGAGAGAGAGAGAGAATCTCAGGCTCCATGCTCCATGCAAGCCCAATTTGGGACTTGATCCCACAACCCTGGGATCCTGACCTGAACTGGAATTAAGAGTCAGATGCTCAACTGACTAAACTGCCCAGGCACCCCTCTTTTCTTTTTTAATCTCTCCCTCAGAGTCCTTTTCTAATTTATCTACTTCCTCTTTTCCACATGCCTCTTCCCCAAATTAAAAAAAAAAAAAAAAAAAAAAAATTTCTCCCTCTCAAGCCAAACAAGCAAAACAGAAAATTTTAGTCCTTTCTCTCCCTGAACAGTTTGGAAGTGAGAGTTTGAGGTAAAAAGGGAGCCAGAGTCTTTTGAGACCTTCACGTTTGTATGACTCTGAAGGGCAATGAATGTACTGAAAATTTTTTTTTTTTCAACGTTTTTTTATTTATTTTTGGGACAGAGAGAGACAGAGCATGAACGGGGGAGGGGCAGAGAGAGAGGGAGACACAGAATCGGAAACAGGCTCCAGGCTCTGAGCCATCAGCCCAGAGCCTGACGCGGGGCTCGAACTCACGGACCGCGAGATCGTGACCTGGCTGAAGTCGGACGCTTAACCGACTGCGCCACCCAGGTGCCCCATGTACTGAAAATTTAAAAGAGCTTTATCCTAAAGAATATTCTGTTGCCCTTCTAGCTGAGTGGTCACCAACAGAGCTTTGCATGACAGACGGGGTCGATATCTGTGTTGCCCATTCCCAAGTGTGGCTGTCCAGCACTTCAGATGTGGCTGGTGAGGGGTGCCTGGGTGGCTGTCGGTTAAGCGTCTAACTTCAGCTCAGGTCATAATCTCACAGCTTGTGGGCTCGAGCCCCGTGTCAGGCTCTGTGCTCACAGCTCAGGGCCTGGAGCCTGGAGCCTGCTTCAGATTTTGTGTGTCTCTCTCTCTGCCTCTCACCTGCTTGTGCTCTGTGTCTGTCTCTGTCTCTCAAAAATAAACATTAAGAAAATTGTTTTTAAATGTGGCTGGTGGGATTGAGAGAACTGGGTTTTTAATTTTAATTAATTTTAATTAAAACATACTTAACTCCACGTGGCCACTGCCTATGTTATTGAACAGCATGGTTCTAGACCACAAGCTCAAACTACAACCAGAGTTTAAAATACCATCCTCCTTTCCCAACACACAGAAAGAGTTCTGCTCTCACTTCGTTGCACTCTACAGTTTACTTCAGCCATTTCTTCTTGATGGCAGCCAGAACAGAGATTTAAGTGTTTCATACATGACTCACCTCAGGCCCCACCCTTCCCACATCAGAGATCCCCTGGTGGGGGCCACCCCTTTTTCTCACCCATGGGACTTTATCGTAACTGAAGCAAGGAGCCCTGGTGGATTGTCTTTTTATGGCAAAACCTTGGTCTTTATAGTAGCTCCTTCCCCCTTCTCCCTCCAGCCCCCTCCCCTAACACACACGCATACGGAATCTGCCAGGGTAAGGGAAACCATTACTGTAGTTATCAGACCCAGTGGAGTATCAAAGTGCAGAATCAGTACCAACCTAAAGTAGGGCTGAGTGGGACAGGCTGACTTTGGCCTCTTTCCAGGACAGCTCTGAAATCACATCGAGGGCCATGCAGTGAAACTCCAAAAGGCCCAGGCAGCCTACACACCCCAGGCTGTTCATCAGTGAAGTGAAGAATTTTCCAAATATAATTTTCAAAAAAACTAAAACCACAACCCTCATAGAAAGTATTTTGGCTTCAAGATTTATTTAACCCCTCAATGAGGACACCAGCAGGATGATAAAGCTAGTTCTAAGAGCACTGGAGGTAGAAAATTGTACTGTTAACCCTGAACAACCCGGGGTTTGGGGCAGTGACCCCCATACAGTGAAAAATGCACAACTAACTTTTGCCTCCCCCAAAACTTAACCGCTGATAGCCTGCTGCTGACCAGAAACCTTAATGATAATATAAGCAGTTGATTAACGCATATTTTGTATGTTATATGTATTACCTACTGTATTCTTACAATCAACTAAGCTAGAAAAAAAAAATGTTATTAAGAAAATACTAGGGGGCTCCTGGATGGCTCCGGCTGAACACCTGGACTCCTGATTTCCACTCAGATCATTATCTCATGGTTTGTGAGTTTGAGTCCTGTCTTGGGCTCCACACTAGGAGGTAGCATCATGGAGCCTACTTGGAATTCTCTGTCTCCTTCTCTCTCTGCCCCTCCCCCACTTGCTCTCAAAAGTGAATATTTTTAAAAACTTGAGGCAAACACATTTATAGTACTGTACTGCATTTATTTAAAAAAAAAATCCACACATAAGTGGACCCATGCTGTTCAAGGTCAACTACGTATAGTCAGGAGAGGAAAGTGGACACAAGTTTTGTCAAGTAGATACAGAACTGGTTACTGTCCTGTGCAGCAATAAAACTAAACTAGCGGTTGTCTTTTCTACCAGACACAAATCACATGCATCTCTGTGGAACAGAAAACAATGGCAACTTATCTAGCTTACTCTGCAAAGAATCTGGGCCCTAAAAAATAGTAACTAGTAAGTTGAACAAAAGTACACTGTTCTATAGCAATAAATCCTCCTTGGTTAGGCCTCTTAGACAGTGCTCTCTTCAGTGTCCAGAGGATATATAGCCATTTTTTGTCTTATTCCCAGGTTCTGGATCATTTAAAATGAATTGTACCTACAGGGTCAGGGTATTAGCCTCAAAAAGTAGACAGCAGAATTTTGTGTATTACTTGTATTTGCAGTGAGTGATAAAATTGCACTTCTTTAAACTCCACTTCATGCGAGTGAATTCCCTGTTCCTAAACATTATGAGGAAATGTTTTTGTTGTTGTTACTGATTTTGGTGTTTTTTTTTTTAATTTTTTTGTTGTTATTTTTGAGACAGAGAGTGTGAGTGGGGGAGGGACAGAGAGAGAGAGAGAGAGAGAGAGAGAGAGGGAGGGAGGGAGAGGGAGACACAGAATCCAAAGCAGGCTCCAGACTCTGAGCTGTCAGCACAGAGCTCAATGTGGGAATTGAACTCACGGACTATGAGATCATGACCTGAGCTAAAGTTGGACACTCAACCAACTAAGCCACCCAGGCATCCCTGATTTTGGTGATTTTTAGGGAGGGTGCTTTTTAGTCCTTACAGTAGAAGTTTCTTCCATGATGAGCATTCACTAGGTGCTCTACAAAGGGTGTTATGGTCTAAACGCTGTTGAACAAATGGTTGTTTCATTTAAGCCCAGAAGAACCCTGTTGTTAGGTCTGTCTCTAGCCTCCTTTTACAGATTGCAGAACCGAGGCTTGCAGTGGTTAAACCCCTCACCCCGGTGCCATAGCCAATCACAGCTGAGCAGAAAGATTCCATGTGCTAGCCTGCAGTGGTTCTCAAAGTGTGGTCCCTGATCAGCAGCACATGGAACTCTTGCTAGAAATGCAAATTATCAGGCCCCACCCCAGATCTACCGAATCAGAAACTCTGACAGTGGGCTCCAGCAATCCTTGTTTTCAGAGCTCTCTGGGGTGATTCTGATGATGTAGCTCAAGTTTGAGAACCATGAGGCATAGCACGTCAAAGAGTTCTAGACTTCCTTGGAAAGAAAAAAAATGAATGCATTTAAAGTTCTTTGCAGCTAATCTCCCCCAACCAAACAATGCAGTTAAAGAGGGGAAACCATTCAGGAAAAGAAACTTTTCTTTTTCCAGAGGAGTTCAACATAATAGATTTTATTTCCCTTTGAGTGTGCCAGGCACAGTGCTAAGCACTTGACCTCAGTCATCTCTTTAAATCCTCAGTTGGTGGTAAGGATTAAGTGGGATTATTTCTCACATTACACAGATGAGGAAAGAGAAGCCTAAATTAGTTAAGGAGTGGCCTACTATTCAATGTGTAGTGACTGATGGAGCCTGTCCCCAGAACTGATTGATAAAGAGAACAGACGTGAATCACAGCTACCTGTCCCATGACTTGGGACCTTGAAATGGCTGCCATGTGCAAATGATGGCATTCAAAATATGGCACGTTAGTGCACTAAGTGTTTTAACCTGAGGGAGTTTGAGAAAATAGCAAGTGCCTTCCTTCGACCTGGAAGAAGGAAGCATCCTTATCTCCAAAGACAAAGTACTCCGAGAAGAATCTGAACAAACAGGCCTTTCTTAAGATCCCCCAGTTTACTACACTTAACCTCATACTCCTTGACCTATCATATTTCTACATGACCATCCACACTATTCATCATACCTAATACAGAAATACTCAGATTTAACCGTTTTTTCTGGTCTTCATTTTCTTATGCAGACTCCCATGTCTCGTGTTAAAAAAAAAAAAAAATTCATCTGAGTAAATGTGAAGATCAAATTGGCTTTGTTCAACAATTCATGAATTCATCTAAGCATCCAGCAAACAGGAAGGGGCTCTGTTGATCTGCAGGAAGGGAAAGGTTTTTTAAAGCAAAGAGGAAACAGAAAACGGGACTTACTAGTGAAGAATGCATTGTTTTAGGCAAAGTTGCCCTCCTGAGGGGACGGAGGGGATCTATCAGTGGACTACATACTAGTGCTGACCAGAAAACCCCAGGCTGGCTGGTTACAGGTCACATTACTTAGGGAGACTGAAATTGCAGTAAGGTCAGGTATTAAGTCTTGGTTTTCTGACATGGGGTCTTAATGTAAGTGACTGCACTTGGGGCATATGGTTTTCTTTTTAATCATACATATAACTTACAGTAAATAAATGTGTATGTTCTTCTTTTGCTAATCTGTCAGTTTAATTTTCAGACCCAGCCAGGGACCCTAAGAGGATTAAGGAAAATTTTTTTCTTCCCCTACACAGTTTTTTGAAGATATGTATGATTTTTAAATATTTATATACACACACACATATATATATATGTATATGTATGTGTGAATATAGATGTATATATACATATGTATATATACACACACACATATATATATGAAAGCTGCTTAAGTCTTTTAGTAACCTATGTGCTGTATGTATCTCAGACCATAATTATTTACATTACTACATCCAGGAGTTCTTAATTTGATTCTTTTAAGGAGATGAGGATGGAAAGAATTTATTTTTCAGATATTTGCCCCTCCCAGCAGATAAGTGCCTCATCAGTGCTCCTCAGAACACTAATACCTCTACCTTATAGTCAATAAGTATCCGCCTATAGAAAAGTATTAATCAGGACTTCTTTAGACTTTAGTTTTTTGGGGGAAAAAAAACCAACTAGGTACAATGTACTCTATGGAAGGAGCATAATATTTTCTTTCAACCAATGAAAATAGACAAGAAATATCCTCAGTAGGGAAGCCTGTCTCTTAATACTTAATATTGATAGATTAATAAACACATGGTTTTTACACTTAGTCTTAAGGCCACAGATAGCAAATAATTGCTCTGACATGGTAGTGTGTCCGAAACATGTAATGACGTGTGTGGGTTGAGCTAATATGGCTTTCCCAGGTGGGAGGCCAACGTGCTCTTTCTACTAAGGAATTTCCCTGATGACACTTTGCTGGCTCCTCTCCTGCTCTTCTGTAGATCTTCTTCTCCCAAGTACCTAAAAGGGCGGATGATCCTCTTAACTCTGTGAAGTACAAAAAGGAGCCTAGTTTTTGGATACTCCCCCAAGCCAGGTCGCCAGGATATTGTTTGCAAATAAAGAAAGGGTTTGTACTACATGGTATTTAGGGTAAAATCTTTACAAGAGAGCTTTCTTGAAAAGTCTGAAATACACATAGTTGGTTAAGGGCATAGGTTTGGAGTTAAACAGAAATTATCTTTAACTTTGGATTTGCTACTCAAAAAACGGCACTATAAGCCAGTCTTAAACCCACTGAGCATTAAGCCACAGCTTCCTTATCTGAAAAGTGGGGATGATAACACCTACCTTGCAGGGCCATTGTGAGAAATAATTAAGAGGGATATTTTTAGAATGTGAGTGAGTGTATACCTGTCTTCTGGTTAAACCTTCAGTGGCTTCCTACCTCATTTCAAATAATTTCCGAATTCCTTCCATAGCTTATAAGCCCCCTATGTGACCTGCCACTTCACTGAGCCGTGGATGTTCCCTGAAAATACCAGGCACACAATCCTCGGGGCCTTTGCACTTGCAGCTCCCTCTCTGGACTGCTCTTCTGTGAGCTCTTTATGCATGTGCGCACATGTTCACATACACAGACATTACCCTTTTAGGTTTTGGGGGTTTTTTTCCTTCATATTTATCATTTCTGATAGATTGTTTTTTGTTCATTGTCAAAATTCCCCCTAGAATATAAGCCATGAGAGCAGATACTTTGTTTTTATTTACTGCTCTATCTCCAGCAGGGAATTCATTCATTAAGCACCTCCAGTGATCCCAGTGATCCTTAGCTACACATCTGGGACTCTTTTTTTTTTTTTTTTCCTATTTTAAGTGGTTCCTAATGTTTAAGGAATTCTAAGGGTACCAAGGAGCTGGAACTGGAGGTCCTTCTGTGGGGGGCTCTGGAGAATGGTTAGCAAGAGGTCCTGTCTGTGGCAGCCGTGGAGGTATGCCACTTACGTCTCCTTCCGGGGGACCCTGCTGCTAGCTGTGTGTCACCAGACAACCTCTAGCTGCTGCAGCTGCTGATGACATTCATGCTGAGATCCCCAGCCTGTGAGTGACCTGGAAGAGATTCTGGAACCGTTCCTTTTCTGCCCCAGATGAGGCTGGTGGGAGTCCTTGCTCTAGGGCTTCCATCCACCTGGTGGAGACCCTTCCTCTCTCCCCTCACAGGTCTTAGTTCTGCCTCATGGTTTGAAGGCTCTCCCTGTCTGCTCCTGCCTCCTCTCCCTTATCCCTGATGCAGTTAGCGCTCCCTTCAGTGTAGAATGATGCTAAGCCTTTGGATCTGCAGTTTTCTACAGCTCTCGTCTCACTATAGAATTCTCTGGGTGATAGCAGTGGACTTTGTATACATGTTTCAGTAATTTCTGCACTTTTTGCAGACTGCAAGAAGCGAAAGAGCCAGGATTGGCCCTAAGATCCATTGGGACTGTGTCTTTGAGGCCCAAATATAAGCTGTTACAGAAGACAAAATGTAAGGGAGTGATATAGCATGCAGCTGGTGTAAAAGCAGGCATTTTTAAAAGCTGAATTACTGAAGTAGGAAATGTGTATATTCAGAGGGAAATTCCATGGAAGTCCTTTGAGGTTCCTTTCCCTTCAATGACTCTGTTCAACTTGGACTACCATCTCCAGATAGCAATAGCTCAAAACATTCTTTCCTCGACCTGCTTCTTCAGATACATGTCTTCTCTGTCACTTTATTTCTAATCATTTGCTCAGTGCAGTTTATAATTCTGGAACAAATTGTGGTTTAATTAGGAGCGTTTTACTGAAAAGGATTTTCCAGCTTGTGGTCATGCTTCAAGCCCATCTGCCAAGAGCACATCTCCTGTTGTTCTTGGAATTTTAGGTGGTGGCCGGGGGTGGGGTAGGGGTATTAGAGTAAAAGTTATTTGGGCACTTGTTGAAGAATGATAGGGCAGACTATGGTCAAGAGATGACTGCAGCGGAGGTTATACACTACTCGGGGAGAGGTTGAGCTCCACTCTGAATACAATGAGGAAGGGGGGGATTTGTAGCCAAGGAGCAGGTGGAAGTCACCTGGAGACGGTGGAAGTTGAGGCACCTGATCAGATATCAACGGTGATCACATCCTGACGGTAGGAGATTCTGGCTAAACCAACTTAGCAGGATTCCAACTAAAATCAATCAATGCAAAGACAGACATGGAAGCCCAAAAGTGGAGGTCTGGCTGGGAAGAAGATGCAGAGGACCCCGCCTAAGGTTTGCTCAAGGAGAGAATCTTTGGTGGCAGGGGAGAGGTATGGGGAGGAAGGGGACATATTTGATTTTAATGTTTGTTGTAAATATTTATTACAAAAGTAGTTCTCTTCCTCCCTGGCTCTGAGTAAGTTTGTCATCTTTAATTTTTCCTTATTTTAATTGCTAAAGTCACTAAGTTTTGACTAACATGACAGTTTTCCTGTCCAATTAAATTACTTTCAGTGACCACCCACTCCTCCTAAAAGTGTGTTCCGTTGACCTTGTTCTTCCTTCTGCAAGCTAAGACGTAGTGACTGAATATCCTAGGAACAATTGCTTCAAGTGTTCCATGGCAAGAATCAGGGAGCCCGTCCCAGTGTCCTGCCACAACACAAGAGCTCTCTCAGAATGTGACATTCCAGATTTGGCTTCAGAATACCCACATCAGAGGTTCTTCAGGGAGGGAGAGGGACAGAGACAGACACAGTCTGGCATCTCACACTGGCAGACCTTAAAAATTTAATCCCAGAGCTTTACGTCTGTATCTGGAAGTAAACGGGAAAGTGGAAATTCACAAATACTGATTCCCATACTTTAAGCAATCAGAAACACGGAGTTTGACTCTCTTACGTGGCCCATCCATGCACATCATCCCCCGACGCCAATTCAAATCCTACTTGAGCTGACTACAAATTACCACAGCCAAAAATAGGGTCAGAGGCCTTGTTAATAATAAGCACCATCAGGGCGCCTGGGTGGCGCAGTCGGTTAAGCGTCCGACCTCAGCCAGGTCACGATCTCGCAGTCCGTGAGTTTGAGCCCCGCGTCGGGCTCTGGGCGGATGGCTCAGAGCCTGGAGCCTGTTTCCGATTCTGTGTCTCCCTCTCTCTCTGCCCCTCCCCCGTTCATGCTCTGTCTCTCTCTGTCCCAAAAATAAATAAAAACGTTGAAAAAAAAATTTAAAAAAAAAATAATAAGCACCATCAAGTTAAATTTCAGGGTTTTAAAAGATACATAACTTGAAAAATCAGGAAAGGTGTTATGCTTTTCCCTTGCTGCTTTTCAGTAGCCTTCATCGACTCTTCTAAGCCAGGTCACTTGAAATGTTGAGGATATTCTTTTTCTTTCTTTCTTTCTTTCTTTCTTTCTTTCTTTCTTTCTTTCTTTCTTTCTTTCTTTCTTTCCTTCCTTCCTTCCTTCCTTCCTTCCTTCCTTCCTTCCTTCCTTCCTTCTTTCCTTCTTTCTTTCTTTCTTTCTTTTTTAATTTAAGTAATCTCTACATCCAACATGGGGCTCGAACTCACAACCCTTAGGTGAAGAGTTGCATACTTTTCTGACTGAGCCAACCAGGTGCCCCGACATTCTTTGTTTCTGAAGAAAGGAAAAAATGAAATGGTTGGGGGAAAAATGGAAAAAGTGAAATGATTAAAATTTTCCACTTGATATCAGAAAAAGTTCACTGTATCTCCATCATTGCTGAAATGAGCAAGTTATATGCTCATGGATGGTTATTGAGGGGGAGACATTTTCATTTCTGTTCCTATAAAATTTAAAACAACAGGTCTGGCACCTTGTGCAGCTTTCCAAATAACTTCCTGGATTGCCCTCTCACCATCTGAGAGCATCATCCACCCCTTCAGGGAGGTGCAGGGCAGGGTCTCCTAACCCCAACAGTATCTCCTTGGGTCACTACTCACCAACTGAAGAGGCTAGAAGCTAAAACTGTGTTCTGAGGGCTGAGCCTGTGTGGCTGATTTAGCCTGAGGCTGGCTTGTGCGGGGAACAAACATGACCTGACCTCCTTGTGCAAAAAACAAAATTTCACTGAGCCGCGTGCAGTAGTAATTTACAAACTCTGGGTTTCCTCCATATTTCGGCTCCCAGATTTGCATTCTGGAGCAGTGGAAGTAAGCACACAGTAGTACTGTTGCTCATTGTGAAGAGATGCTCTCCGTGCCGCCACGGAGATGTGTCTCTGCTGCTTGTTATCTGTGTCCTCGTGGGCAACTTGCTAACCTCAGGATCAGTTTACTCATCCATAATGTAGTGATGGTGGTATTTACCTCCTTTGTTCTTGGATGATTAATTGTAACTGATAACTGGCAACGTTAGTAATAGTTACTGGTACAATGTTATTAACAGTCAAGAAAAATTTACTGGGTTCAGATTATGCCTGAAGCACTCAAATGCCCAGAGGTAGCCTGTGAAATGGGCAGTTGTTACTGGTTGTTCTCCCTGCTTTTGGGGATGAAGAAACAGAGCTCAAATAAGCTTGTAACTGTCCAGCCACATCCGGATCTGGTCTGTCTGATCCTGAAACCAGTGTGAAATGCCCAGTGGTTTCTGGTGTCCATGAAATGATTTTTGTGCTATTGACACATGTTTCTACCACATCCCAAAGTAAGCTGTGATGCAGAGATGCATACCACTAGATAGGATGAATGGAACAGGGGTTTAGCCTGAAGGGAGGGAAAGAAATATGTGAAGGACTTCAAATTACAGGCAAATTTAGCAGTCAGCCACTCTGTAGACAGCAAAAATGTTCCATAAAGTTGACAAAAGTGAGCTTCAGAGCTGCTACTTGTGATCCTAGTGGCCAAAGCAATGCAGAAAGGCCGTCATGGGACTCTCTGCTGTATTATAAAGGAAGCAACAGATCAGGAAAAACCATTTTACTTGGTACTAGATCCTAGAAAACACTCTGACATGATGTACACAGCTGTGAAAAACACCCCTCTGAAGTAACCTGTTAATAAGTACCGTCTGTGCAGCTTGGGGATTCACAGGAGGAGGCCCCAAGACATACTGTAATAAAACCTAAAAAAGTTTCCAGCGCCTTCTAACCCTAGTGATGGTTACTGGCATTCGGTGACAAGAAGAGTGGAGCCTCCAGATAGGACTGCTGAACAGTTACCTGGGCCCAGCCCTGACAATGGCACCCTCCCTTCTGGGCCTCAGAGCAGGTACGATTCAAATGTGTGCTTTGGTGGAGCCAGCAATCCCAGCTCTGCCCTGTCAGCTATTCTGTACTGGACCAGACGCTTCATTGCTGTGTCTTGACAGCCTCCTTTATAACATAGGAGTAAGAATAGTACCCTCCTCGTAGGAATGGTGGGAGGTGAATAAGGCAATGTGTCTGAAGTGCACGTAGCATCGCCTGGCGCTCAGTAAGCATATCTGCTAGTAAAAGCTGGCTCAGGGGCACAGAGGCAGTACTCTGTGTATTTGGTGCCACAGACGCCTTGGGGGTTGCTTATCAACATACCAAAACTGTATACATCCATCTTGGTTTCTGGTTGAGCATTAGATAGGCGGAGCAAAGGTTTATATTCAGTTTAAACAGTTTAACCTAATAGGGACATCTGTCTAAAGAATCAAAGGCCATGGAAAGGAATACAAAAGCTGCGAATGCTCTTAATGTTACGTGACCAGTCTCTTCACAAGGTAATAGTGCATAGCAACGGTCTGGGTTGGAACAGCCATGACCAGTGTCTTCCTGCTCCTCTGTAGAATGTGAGCTGAGAAGCCCCAGTGTCTATCATCTCACAGGGTCTATAAATTAGAAGGGAGATTAACAAATGCAGTGAACATTCTGGATCCTTCCAGGGGGAAACCATACCCATGAGGGTAAAAAACAACTTCTGGACCCATCTGTTATCGCAGGTCTATAAATCATTTCTGCTGACAGAATGTCATCACCAAGGGCTTTAGTTCTAACTTGAAACCAAGTAAAAAAAATTGTGATTCTGAGAGAGGAAGTGTTTGTGCAGAATCAGAAAGGCTCCGCTACCTCTAGCCAATTCCTCTGGAATAAAGAGCTGAAATAAATAGGCCGTGTGGCATCACTTGGGCTCTGAAGTTCCAGGATCTTGATAGAAAACACTAGGTCCTGGTTAACTATTCCAGACTCCACCTGTGTCCCTAGTCTGTCGTCTGTTTTCATGCCAGTGGTTTATAATGTTACTGAAGTTTGATAAGACCTCTAGTGGCGTGTCGGTAACTCAGATGTCACTTGTCTCTCTCCAACTTTAACAGAGCCCTTTTCTCTTCCTGTCAGTTCTTATCAAACCAGGAAACAAGGACAGTGAGCCCCAAGTTTCCCCAAAGGTGGAGCCTGCAAACGCAGGGTTCGTTTACTGACCGTCCAGAAATCTGCTGGTAATAGGCACAAATTAAAAATCACCTTTGTTGCACAAGATTTGTTGATTTGTTTCCAGTACTTTATAGCCCCATGTGGTTCTCATGGCTACCATGTGTAGCTGTGCCCGCCTGGCACATTTGCATCATCGCTGAAAGTCTATTGGACAGCACTGATCTAGTCTAAAGCCTTGCAGAATTGGCAGCACATTTAAATGAGATGGTATTTGTGAAATGTCTTGCACAATAGCCCCCAAATTAAATAGTACTAGCTGTTTTCTAATGACTACTACAATTTATTCAGCACTTAGCTTGTCCCAGGCACTTAGGCTTTCTCAATTGTGAGAGCCCTATAAGGTTGGGATCCATTTTCTTAATTTTACAGACGGGAAAAGTGAAGTTTGGTGAGGTTAGGCAGCACCACCACCCAGATTCTCCAGCAGATGCCTGCTGAGGAGACTGGCACTGGAGCCCAGGAACTGTGAACTACAAAGCCTGGACCCCAGCACCACCTCTAGAAAGAGAGTCCCCTTTCTAGAAAACAGGAGACTCCTGCTATGATGTGAATGTCTCCACCCATTCCACCTCTCTTTATCTCCCCATCCAGTCACAAGCACAAAAGAGCCTCTGCACAGCTGTTTAAGTAAAGTGGTGTTGACATCTTGATTAGCCAGCCCCAAGTCCCTTTCCCTAGCTGGTGGTAAGACTTGACCATTCCCTGTTTGATGATGAGACCCCACAGTAAAGAGTTGTAGCATTTGTAATGCTGGTGGGTAATGACGGTGGACAAGAGGACAGGAGAGCAGAGGTAAGAAAGAGCACAAATAGGGGCATCTGGGTGGAGCAGCGTCCGACTCTTGAGCTCAGCTCAGGTCTCAGGGTCCTGAGTTCAAACCCCGTGTGTGCTCTGCATTGGATGTGGTGCCTACTTAAAACAATAAATAAATAGACACACAAGTAAAATAAACTCAACCACCTGTTACCTGGAAGCCCCACTGAATACCTGCCTCCTTTTCAGAGTATTCAGTCTGCTGAGATTTCTGCCATTCCTCACAAGAAATGGGATTAAATTTTGTTTAACCAAAATACTTTTAGAATTGAAACAGGAAAAATATTTTAATGTACGTCATCTTGAAAGTGACCTGAATCTTTGAAAGACAGGTTGTGATATTAAGTAATGTTGAAGTGGCATATGTTAATAGGGGGAAATATGCTAAAAACAGTGTTGAGACACACAGCTTTTAAATATACTCTAGCCTCGATGAAATGGCAGAAGTGCCTCAGGAAGCCCATCGGAGCACCGAGCAGGGATCCTTGAGGCAGAAAAAGGTTTTTGCCTGTAGTGATTCCAGCCAGAGTGATTCTTTGCACCTCTCAAATAAAATGCCTCACCCTGGTCCCCTGCCTGTTCACAGTTCCACAAAAGGAGTTCCTGTGCCTTTCACTCTGTCTCTCCCAGGGGCCTAAGGAAAGAATGAGGTTGGGCTGGAGGAGTTAACTAGTCCTTGAGCTCTGAAATGTGGCTGTGTCGAATTTTAGGAGTCCTGTGAGAACTGAAATTCTGAGCTCCCTGGAGGAAGTTCTGTTCTGGTTTGTCTCCTTACCAGAGAATCCCATCGCCATTTGTTAACTGCCAAAAGGATTTGCAAAGGAGAACGAGACCAGCTTCCTTTGATGACCCACCCCCCTGCCATGCCCAAGTCTGGAGGGCGGTTTTCCTGACAAGGAGACGGAGAATATTACTGCCTCAGCTAGGTCACAGGGCCACAACCCTAGTTGTGGTCAGTAACTCTCCTTGTGACTCTGTGTGAAATTTAACACAGCTGGTAGGGGAAAAAAAGAATGGAGATTGTGTACTTAAACTCACCCTGAGGGCCAGGTTGTTCTGCGTGTTCCTGGGAGTGGAGAGAAACCTAAATAGATTAGGTTTCCTTCCATGATTGCTGCATACTCAGATTTGTTCTGATTTTTATGGGGAGTTTGAACACGTTTAGTCCAAGAATCTTGTGGACAGAGTGGACAACATTATTGTGAACTTTGTTGGGAACCTTGTCTTTAGCATGGGTCAGGGCTCCTTGGAGCTCCCACAGAGAATTTCTCTCTGGCAACTGCTTCTCCTAACAACCAATGTGTTTTTATCTGTGAACTGTATGGGTTCCTAGTCAATGGTGTTTTCTCCCTTTTTGCTTTGGTTGCTAGGGAGCCCAGAGCCAAATTAGTATCCTGTTTTAACTGTTTGGGATCTTATGGTAAGCCTTTTTGGAGCTATCTTTTGTTTTGACCTTACTCTACTTTTCTACCTTATTTTTCTTTTCTTTGTCCAGATTCTTATCCTGGTTTGGAAATGATTTCCTTGTAGTGGCATTCAAGCAGTGCTCCTGGTCCAGTGGGTATTCCTGGGAGGTACCTCAAAGCCACACCCAAACTCTGAGATGAGCTTGTATGAATTATAAAAAGGAGCCTGTCTGCCAGGCAGACAGCCTCATTGCAGTGCCCTTGTATTTGTACATCTGTCTATGGCAGCCTTCCAAGGACTGACCCTGATGGATTCTGGGCTTGGTACAACCCCCTCAACCTGAGTAATTTCTTGTTTATCTGTTTTATCTGTTGGCCTACTGAAAAATGTTTTATTTGAAACAGGATATCGTGTGTTCATTTATTTTCGAGCGCAGGACTTTAGTTTCAGGGTGCCTTTGATGTGCTAGGCACTCGGAACACAAACGTGAACCAGAATGTCTCAAGGATCCTGCCATGTGGAAGTTACACTCTGGTGTGAAAGCCACACGATAAGTCAATAAACAAAGAAATAAAAATAATTGCAGATTGTGATTGGTGCAATTGATATAATCAGGATACTGTAATAGAGAATAAAATGAGAGCCTTTTTTAAGGAGGTGTTAGGGAAATCCCCTCTGAAGACAGGTGAGGTGAGGTCTGCAGGATAAAGAGGCTCTACTTATGCCTAGGGCAGTAGGAAGGGACCTCCTAGGTAGTGGAAGCTGCAAGTGCAAATGCCCTGAGGCTAGAAAGAGCTAGGGAGGAGTTCAAGGAAAAGAGTTCGCATGGATTGAGTGAAGCAGAAGGAAAACAACAGAAAGTGGCATGATAAACAGTCTGAAGGACCCAGATTGTCTAGGAACTTTGAGACCCTGGTAAGGAGTATGGTTTTATCCTAAATAATGCAGGAACCCATTGAATGGATTTAACGCACTGATGAAAAGTTCAAAGAGTCAATCTGGCTGCTGTGGGAAGAAAGAAGAGAAGCGGTAAGATCAGACCTTGGGTGCAATAATGATGGTTTGGACCGAAGTGGTGGTAAGATGGAGTGAAGTGGATATACATGAAATATGAAGGAGACTCGTTAATGGAAGTGAGAGAGGAAAGTCAAGAATGCTCTGGTTCAATAAATCAGTAGATACTGAACAGGAAGAGGTGAAGAAGTCAAACGAATATAGGAGAATGTGTTCTGTTGTGCTAGGGGCTAGAAGGATCAGGTGAAATGGCCCAAGAGTGGGATGTTAGGAATTGAAATTTCAAGGCGGTAATGATAAGCTCTGGGGGTACTTCGTAATTGACAAAGAAAGAAAAAAAACATTACAGTTACAGAGGCCAAGTAATTGAAAGTTCCACCTCAAAATAAGTTGAAAAACTATTCTTATCATGTGTGTTTCATGGATCACTTCAGATCCTTATTTAGAATAGGATAGAGTGCACATAAATAATAACTATGGTGGCTGGTTCATTGTGGGTCAACTCTGTAAATACCATTTTAGGACATACTTTTGAGTGTTGTGCACCAGAATTCTGTACTACCATAAAGATACTGCTTGGGGAGTATTTGAAAATGTGTGAATTCTCCTATTTTAATTAGTTGCTGATTCTTGTTTCTCAATCAGTAATGACACAAGACTCCCTACCACTTTGTAGGTCAAGTTTAATACCTTTTGTGTGGCATACAGTATCCTTCTGATCTAGCCTTATTATGTGTCCAGTCTCATCCACTGCTACTCTTGTGAGGTAGTCTAACCACACCAACTCCTCAGAAGTTCCCACTGTCGGATCAAGCCTACATGTCCTTGCAAATGCTGCTCTCTGCTCCTCATGGATAATTTCTACCCATGCTCTAAGACCTATGTAAAGTGTAATCTTCTGGGTCAAGCCTTTTCAAAAAGGTCGCACCATTCAAAGTGCTATCATTGTGGGTCATGTATTGGCAATATCATGTTGTTAGTAATTTGCTGCCACAAATGTAAATTTGAACCATACATTATGGATAGTAGCTACAGCTTGCTGAATTGTAATTGTGTGTCAAGTACTTTACGTTTATCAACTCCTTTAATTCCTACAAGCCTGAAAGGTATGTGTAAATACCTCCATTTATTAGATAAGGATTCTGAGACTTAGAAAGGGCTTTTCTAGGAGACAATAAAAAATAAATGGCAGAACTGGGTTTTGAGTCCAAAAGCAAAGGTCATCCCATGCCCTCATTCTTTGTATTTTCCATTGCTATGTGTGCAGTGCTTAGCATGTAACTGGCATGGAATTGAAATGGGTATGATATTCTTCTCCTGTCAGAAGACCACCCAAACAAATTTGAAGTCTGACTTTGTACAAGGCCCCTGGAACTCCAAATTCTGACACTTTATGGTGTCCCAGTATCTTGACATTGGATTTACCTTGATGAATGTCTCTGCTTCCCTAAAATTTAGACAGCTCTGTTTTGATTGGTGCAATCTGAACTACCCTTAAAGTCTTAATCCTATAATTGCTCTTTATTTGTTTTAAGTCACTGCCCTGATCCATGTTTGGCAGACAGGTTCCCTATTGTTTGCTCTGTGATTATCTAAGAGGACAAGTTCTTTAGATCATGATGAGAAGGACATGTGGATTTGTTGACACATGGGTGCCAAGGCTTGGTGCAATGCAATCAGAGGGCAGAAGGTATCTGGGTTCATTTCCTGAATATTCTTTTACTTTCATTGTTGTAAAATTTTCCTGCCGCTCATAAGCACAATGGCGCTTTCTTGCTAAAGACCAGGGATCCTTTGCCAAGTGTATTATAGCTGCCCTTGGGCCCCTGCATGTGGCTAACGTTCCTTCTTGATTCAGATTTTGATTCTGTAGGTTTCAAACATAGTTTCTGGTGTCAAAGGCCATAACAGTGCTTCTCAAACTTTAGCGTGCATTAGAATCACCTGGAGGCGTTGTTGGAACACAGATTTCTGAGCTCTACCCCTGGAGACTCTGATTCAATCCATGTGGGCTGGAGCCCTAGACTCTACAGTTGATGCTGTTGGTCCAAGGACTACACTTTGTGTAGCTCAAAACCCTGCTCAAGCTCTGGTTTACTGGACACCAAATGAGGTTGGACGTAAAAGCAAAAATTTCAGCAGTTTTCTGAGTAAGCATATGAATGCTGAATTGTGTAGACAAAAAAGAAAAAAAAAACATAGACTAAAAAAATTATCTCCTGGTTTTTTCCATTATATTAAATACAGGCAATGGTACCTCTTTTGTGGAGGGAGACCAGTTGGCTAGAATCTGGGAGTCCTTCTTCCTTCTCTGAGTTCTTCTTGCAATGTCCTAGAGAAACTTTATTCTCTGTGATCAGTCTTTCAATATAAAAGTGAATGCAAAGAGTTTTCAAGATGAAAATACTCCATGATAAGAAATGTGGTCATTAAGGTTTAGGATGCAAAAGCGTGATTTCTCATTTTCCCTATTTAGAGGCTAAAAGGTGCTTGCATTTTTATTAGATTCAAAGTGGTATGAGTCATACAGATCAACAAATTTCTTTTTAACAGGAATCCTTTGTGTTTGAACCCAACTGCCTCTTCAAAGTGGATGAATTTGGCTTCTTTCTGACCTGGAGAAGTGAAGGCAAGGTATGGCCCAAGAACAGCAAGTTGTTCTTTCCTGCTCTCTGGTTTAAACTACTTTATTTCTCAACAAGCAGGCAGAATGCCTCTTGAGAGCATGGACCCTATGCTTATTCATTACTTCAAGATTTTAAAAACGTACTTGCATGTGCTGGGCATTGGGGATGCAGTGCTGATCAAGGACAATATCTTAGACCTCATAGATTCCAGTCTAGGAGAAAAAGCAGGCATTACAAAAAAAAGTAGAAGTCATTGAGTGCTGTGAAAGAGAAGGTCAGGTTGTTACAAGAGTTAAAAACAGGCAGATCTGATTTAATCTTGGGAATTAGGAAGGTTTCCTTGAAGAGATATTCAAGCTGAGGCTCAAAAGCACATTAAGAGGATGGTCATCTTGTTATACCCCAGGACTTCACTCAATACACAGCACAGTGCACACATTTAATGAATCTTTGAACTGAATTTAACACAGTAGAATTGGAATTCTATAAAAGCATTATTCCCACTTAATATTTCATGTACACACATATATTTAATGATATATACACACACACACACACACACACACCCCAGTAATATAGTATTATATGCATAAAGGTAACAGCACTTTTATTATAAAAGTAATAATAAATAATTATGCAGACTTACGTTCATATATATGAACATATACATATATATGTATATTTGAATGGAATATATTGAAATTGAATGGTCTTGACTATTTCTGATCATTGGATATTGCGATTACTATCCTTTATTTTTCATTCCCCCTCTACCTTACTGTCATTGGTGTTGCCTTCATCATCATGTACCTCATCTGTGCCACAAGTCTGGCAGGATTTTGCCTCACTGCTGTATTATATTCTCTCTTTTCAGGAAGGACAAGTTCTAGAATGCTCCCTCATCAACAGTATTCGATTGGGAGCCACCCCAAAGGTACCTGTGATTGGTGTTTGCTGTTCTTCTAAACACAGATTTCCTTAGGTTGGAAAAGGTTTCTAGAATGCTATTTTAACCTGTTATTGCCCAAACTCATCAGCTGGGAGTTAAGAAAACACACAGTTCAGAAATCTTTTCATCTATGGAGTGCCTAGGTAGCTCAATGGGTTAAGCATCTGACTTCAGCTCAGGTCATAATCTCCCGGTTTGTGAGTTCCAGCCCCACGTTGGGCTCTGTGCTGACAGCTCAGAGCCTGGAGCCTATTTCAGATTCTGTGTCTCCCTGTCTCTCTGCCCTTCTCCCACTCATGCTCTGTGTCTTTCTCTCTCAAAAATAAATAAACATTTAAAAAATTTTTTTAAAGAAATCTTTTCATCTGTACCTTTTGGGTGGTTTGGATTGCATTACATTTAGTTATATTAGAAACGTTGTTCACCTTTCAAAGAGAAGATGCTTTCATGGTATCAGCATCAAAGAAACCGTTTCCTTAACTCAGAAATTAATTTGTCAAGGGCCCTCTCCCTCCGCTGCCATTTTTTTTTTTTTCTTTTCAGCAAACAGTGAGTCACTTCTGGTCTGTGGTTGATGTGGAAATTTAAATAGCTTGGGTAGTTTCATATTTGTGCACCTGTGCACGCAGACATTGGCTCACCTTGGAGGCTCAGTTTGCCTCTGAGAGAAAAAGATGACAGAGCATATAAATCAGTCTTCTTCACAGTGATTGATTTGTTTGAATAAGAAGCTGTTTGCATAGTGGTGCTAGGAATTTAAAAGCTGGCTTTTTTCTAGAATATTAAAGCACAGTATTTATTCCCATTTTCATAATAGCCCTGCAGGTTTTTAGATGTTGAAAACAAAATTATGTTCCTCATTTTGTTCCTCTTTGTCTTTTTTAAAGCTGTCCTCTTTTTATGTTAGTTAAAATTTCTGTGTAACTATGTTGGCATTTCCTTCTGAGTTCTCCTGGAGGACAAAATGCTATTTTATTTGCTATTTAGGGTAAAATTATACTGTCATCATTCCAAATGAAGATGCCATGGCTTCTAGAGATGAGCATACTTTTTGTGTCCAGGTTACTTGACAGACTTAATCTTATTTTTTAATGACCCTTGATTGCTGGCCGTGGCAATGCCCATGTTTATTTGCATGAGACCTCAGTCACTGTCCTCTGCTGAGAGACCCCTTTGATCTTTGTGGACACAAGCAGGTCCCAGTCACAACCTTTCCATCCCATTTTCATATACCAGGCCCTGTAATAATTACAACCAAGAACCTAAAGACAGACCCTCACACCTAGTTTTCTAAATCAATAGTATTATAATACCTTTCTTACCAAATGAGTTCAAGTAATGTGTAGTGTTATAAGTTTTACCTCTACAAGCTTTAGAATAATGCTAGATATCTGGGCATTCTAGGTAAAAAGAAAACATTTGTCCTGTGTATTTTTACATCAGATGAGCAATGTTTCCTCCAGGCTTTGATCTAACAGTTTTTTCCTGTGTGTATATATATGTCTATACAGGATCCCAAAATCCTGGCTGCTCTTGAAGCTGTTGGAAAGTCAGAGAATGATCTGGAAGGGCGAATAGTTTGTGTCTGCAGTGGCACAGATCTGGTGAACATCAGTTTCACATACATGGTGGCTGAAAATCCGGAAGTAACTAAGGTAGCCTCAGTGAAAGCACCTCTCTCCCTTTCCCCCCCAGATGTATATGGATGGTGTGCATAATCTTTATGTATAATGTCATTTTGATTTATATATTAAAAGTTGTATAGTAATTTAAGATTTAAAAAAATCTATTTCCATTGCCTAGCTGAACATTGGTGTAGAAAATTCAGCAAGCACCATGCTTTTAGAGTATCACTTACATATACCAAGAATCCAAATACCTCTGTGGATATGTTGTAGGGAAAACTAGCCCAGGACCTCTCTCACACTAGAATGTGCACAGGAGTCACCTGGGAATTTTTTAAAATGCACATTCTGATTCGGTAAGTCTGAGATGGGGACAAAATTCTCCCTAACAGGTTCCCAGCTGATACCGATGATGCTGGTCGGAGAACCACATGAATAGCAGGGGACTAGATCAGCACTGCCTGGTAGAAATGTAAATCAAGCCACAGATACCATTTACATTTTCCTAGCAGCCACATTTAAAGAGTAGGAAGGAACAGGTGAAATTAATTTCAATAAAATAGTTTATTCAGCACAGTATACCCAAAATACCGTCGTTTTAATGTGAAATCAAAATAAAACTTATTAATGACATATTTTACATTTTTTATACCAGGTCTTCAAAATGTGATGTGTGTTTTCAATTCAGACCAGCTACATCTGAAGTGTTCAATAGCTGCATATGGCTGATGGCTATCATAGTAGATAGTTCAGGTCTAGACGGTAAAGATATTCAAGCTCCAATCCCTGCCCCTATAAGTTATTGAAGTATTGGATCATGATCCATCTTTTAATACCATACCTAGCGTACCATTGCCCTGGCAAGCAAGTCTGAAAGAGATTTTGTCCCAAGTAGAAAGCCTCAAACATAAATCAGTTTGCTGCAAGTCATTTGTCTTCAGGGTGGTTTTACCTCTGAACAGAGAGAGCTCTCATTATCTTTCTGTAGTAGGTGTGAAGAGGCCTTAGCCTTGATTCTCCCATTGCAGAGACCTGAGTTTGGGGGCTAAGGGAGGCGTTTCATTTTCCCAGTTAATCCTATAATGTAGGATTGAATAAGAAAGTCATCATTTAGAGCTGGGGGGAATGTACAGATAAGATCATCTGACAAAACCAGACTTCGAAGACTTAACCCTGCACCCAGAGCTATCTGGTGGCAGAAGTGAGTTCTACAGACTCTGAGAGCCTATAGGCTCTCTACTTCCACTCACAAAGTGTGGCCCACATTCCAGCAACACAGCCTCACCTAGAAGGTCCTTACACTTTAGAGTCGCCAATCCACCCAGACCTGATCCAGAATCTTTGCTTTTTTAACAAGATGCAACCCCCACCCCCCCCCACCCCCGCCCCAGATGACTCAGATGTGTGGTGAAGTCTGAGGAGCTCCCAGGCTTAGGCTTTGGAGCCAGGAATGGTTGCTCCATGTTACAGGGAAGCCTTTGTTTCTGTCTTGTGGTGGTTTTGTGGGTTTTGTGCTGTTGTTCCAGGTTGCTTCACTTTGGGAGAATAGATATTGCAAAGCCTTTAAGTTCTTTTATTATCTTGCTTAGATCAACACCAGTTTGAATGGTTTCTTGAACCCTGCTGATGTCAACATACATTGTTCCTGCTTTTTGGCATTTACGTCTGCATATCTTCTACAAAGGTCTTTTTTAGTGGCTGTTTGCCATAGCAACATTCAATCCCAGAAGTCCATGTTGACCACCCACAAAGAAAAAGTCTCGTTAATCAGATGCAGGTATTGAGCTGCCCAACATTTTGCAAAAAGACAGCTCTGTAGACCTGTGTTTTCTGGCTTTCATCAACCCGTCACATTACAAGAAGCAGGGTGGCTCAGTATAAGCTTGGCATCAGGTTGCCTGGGCTCAAATCCTGGCTTTCCCCCTTAGCAGCTGTGTGATTTAGGCACACAGTTTACCTCTCTGTGCCTCATTATCTTCATCTGTAAAATGGGAATAATACCAAAGTATCTGCCATTAGGATTGTCATGAGGATTGCATGAGTTACTACTTGGAAAGGGCTTAGTGCAGTGTCCCTCACTGAAAGTCTTTGATGAGTGTTAGCTATTAGGATCACAGGGTCACAGAATATTATTAGGACAGGAAATGGAGTTTAAATTTTTTTTTTTCAACGTTTTTTTATTTATTTTTGGGACAGAGAGAGACAGAGCATGAACGGGGGAGGGGCAGAGAGAGAGGGAGACACAGAATCGGAAACAGGCTCCAGGCTCCGAGCCATCAGCCCAGAGCCTGACGCGGGGCTTGAACTCACGGACCGCGAGATCGTGACCTGGCTGAAGCCGGACGCTTAACCGACTGCGCCACCCAGGCGCCCCAGGAAATGGAGTTTAGAAAGCACTTCCTAACACTTCATTTTTCAGATGAGGAGAGTGAGGCCAAGGAGTTAGCAGAACTCAACTAAGACTACACAGCGGGCTAGGCCAGAGTCTGGTTTAAAGCCCAGGCCTTCTCACTTCCCATGTGATGCTCTTGCTGTGCCACCCCACCTGATGCCCTGGGCAAGTACAGTCCTGGGAAGATGGCTTAAATCAGTAAATCCCATAACATTTTTGCTTTCCATGGTTTGATTGCTATCAATCTTAGTCCATTTTGCTTCAGAACCATGTTTGGAGACCCATACTCATGAGTAGGTAGTATATATGTCTATCTTTGAGATAGAGGGTATGTACTAAAAGTTAAGATTTGGGGTTCTTTTCTTGGTAGCATTTCCACTGAAGCTTTGACATGTGGAGGAGAAGAGAGTGAAAAAGCTTGTTATTGAGTATACATTTATGTGGATAATCTTGCCTACTTCCTGATTTCAAAACTTAAAATAACTGCATGGTTCATATCATTATGCTACCTCCAGCACTGACACTATCTTCCCCGTCCCCACCATCTTATTTCTATTCCTATGTATGTGTTACAATCCCTAACAGAACACACAAGCCATCAAGGTGAGAGGATTGATACAGAATACAACAAATGTAATGACCTCGGGTCACAGTGATGGCAGAACTCACAAATTCGATCTGGTTAAGTGAGAAATGTGGAGATGTCCCGTGTGTCTGAAATGACACTTGTGACTTTGTGATACCACTGAAGCATGATTACAGGCTATGAGCCTGGAATCCTGGTGCCACATGATACGCTAACTGCCTTCTATTCTTGCCCTGTGTTCCTGGTCAGTTTTTCACAAAAGTCCATTAAAACAAGTCAGCATCTTTTAAAATAACACATACATATCTTAGACACTTTCTTTTAACTGGAAGCATATAATGTGATTTGGTTGTTGGCCAAACTCTTAATATCAGGTATGAAGTATCTTCATTCAGTATGGGTCTGTGGATTGGGGTCCATGTCGTTTTTGCCTATATCTCACCCATGAGGCATTTGTTGCCTCAAATATCCAGTTTGGTTTCTTTGAAGTTGAAGTGAGGCTTTTAAAGACATTCATGAAGCAATGGGAGTGCAGAACCCTACAACTTTATGACTCCTTTCTCTAATCCTATTGTTGTCCACACAGTTTGAGAAAAAAACATGTTGAGCAACTCGCTTTTAAAGACATCTTTCCAAAATATCCAACTTAGAGAAGGAACAACTCTCTTTCTTTCCACGAGCGTATTTCATTGGTTCATATGGGTTTTTTTTATGTTTTTATTTTTGAGAGAGTGCAAGCAGGGGAGGGGCAGAGAGATTGGAGGACAGAGGATCTGAAGTCGGATCTGCACTGATGGCAGAGAGCCTGATGGCGGGCTCAAACTCACGAACCATGAGATCATGATCTGAGCCAAATTCAGGTGACTAACCAACTGAGCCATCCAGGCACCCCTGGTTCATATAGTTTTTTAATTACAATGGATATGAACAGGTTTGGAAACAAACATAAGTAACTCATAGTAAGCATGCAAGGTTAGAACAAAGGATCCAACATATTGTACATTTGCTTACTAGTTGTGAGAGGTTAGCATTCCCTGGGTGGTCAGAGTGTTTTGCTTGTTTTATGAGCATCTGATGAGTGCTGGTCTGACTAGTGAGAGATCAGTCAAGAGACTTTCTAATATAGAACTTGCTTAGGAGTCTTTATCCTATGAGATTCTTGACTCTGTTCTTAATTCCTGGGCTCTCAGGACACTAATGACCTGACCATTCTGAAAAAACACTTTACCAAACCTTTCATCCAGGCAAATGGGCCAACTTTTCAGTCTCATGTACTGTCCATTGAGGACCAGCTTTCATGTGGAGGAGGAACTTTTCCTGACTTTGAGCCATTTTACTTTCTTCCCCAAGCAGTTCTCTGCTCTTTATCTTTTTATTTCAAGTGGGTATCTTATTTTATTTTATTTTATTTTATTTTATTTTATTTTATTATTTTATTTTATTTTATTTCATTTTATTTCATTTCATTTCATTTCATTTCATTTCATTTCATTTATTTATTTTGAGAGAGAGAGAGCGAGCAAGCGAACAGGGGAAGGACAGAGAGAGAATCCCAAGCAGGCTCCCTAGTGACCATGCATAGCCCAATGCAGGGCTTGAACTCACGAGCCATGAGACCATGACCTGAGCCAAGATCAAGAATTGGAAGTTTAACTGACTGAGCCACCCAGGCGCCACTTACGAGTCCATACTATTGCATGGTATCTGAGTTTCTCAGAGTTGAGGTTTCAAATACAGAATATTTTCCTGTACATGTGACTGGGAAAATATGGTTATGCTTTCCTACAGTAGAAGGAGGTATGGGTATAAAAGACATCTTTGTAGCTTGGCTTGTATTTTCTTCAGCTGCCTTCTCTGCTTAAAGAGCCAAGAGCCTGCCATGCGACTGTACCTCTTTGGAAGATTCGAGCTCAATGCTACATCCTTTCTCCTCTACAGAATAACTGTCTAACAGTATTGTAAACTTACGTCCAAATCTAGACCCTTCACCCACAGTCCTTGCAAGCAGCTGAGGCCATCAGTGCCGCCTTTGTCTCCTGCATCAGCCCATTACAAATAGCCTTGTATCAAGAATCTAGCTGCTTCCCATCACCCCATCACTACAGCGTGCACCAGGCCAGTGTCCTGTCTCTCCTGGTTTCTCTGCCTTGGACTTGCTCCTTTAGTCTGTTCTCAAAATAGCAACTGGAGGGATGCTTTTAAAACGGAATTCAGATCACATCACCGTAAGACTTACAAAGCCCTACAGGAAGCCACCCTCACTCTCCCTTTCTGCCCGTGTCTCCCTCTCTCTACTTCAGTATCTCCCACCAGCTCCAGGGACTTTACATTTGCTATTCCTTTTGTCCGGAACACACTCTTCCGCCAGTTAATGCACTGCTTTCTTGCTCACGTTTTCTCACGTCTCTTCTGGAATATCGCCTTAGCTCCCATTCTTGCCATACTGCGGCTCTCCCTCCTTTATCTAGCTGGGTTGTTTTCATAGCATTGATCACTATTTACATATCATTTATTCGTTTATTCACTTCCTCTCCTGACATCCGGGCAACGTCCTGTTCACTGCTGCATCCCCAACATTTAGAATGGTCAGTGCCCAACATTCAGTAGGTGATCGATAAATGCCCATTTTACTGAGGTCCTTATATTGATGGAATCAATAAATTCTAACCCAGGTGATAAATGTCTAACCCTCATTGCTATACACCTCCAGTTTTGTACAGTGTAGCTCCAAGAAAAATTAGGCAAACACTCTTTACACAAGAAGCCTGAGAAAATGTGATGGAAAGATCTGGGATTCCATGGTGTTATTTTTAGAGTCACTTTGCAAGATGTCATGGGACTGTTGCTGAGAATCCATGACAAGACTGGAGGTTTTAACCTGGTGTCTTTCCTCTCTCCAATTTAGATCATTATTTTTCTGCTTGCCTAAATCCTTCCCGTCATTCCAGTTAGAAAATTTAGCTTTTATTTCCTCTCCTTAAAAACCCTCTATTTAAAGGAATGGCTAACAGATTGCTAGCACTTCTTCCTCAAACACCTGTGCCTTTGGGTAATACGTGAGTATGATATGTAGCTTAGAATGCCCATGAGTAAAAGCAGTCACATGATGGTGGTTTCCAGTTTTTTTCTAAACTACAATAAAACCCGCCCCTCCCACACTCCCCTGCCCCCTCTCCCTCTCCTCCCCCTACCTCTGCAGATGGTTCTCATCTCTGCAAATAATACTGACTATGACAACTTCATTCCTTAGTTAGAAACACAATTCCGGAGCAGGGGGGTGGTGCAGGGGGGTGGTGATGCCACCTGGGTGGCTCAGTCAGTTAAGCTTCTGACTTTTGATTGCAGCTCAGGTCATGATCTCACTCATGGGATCAAGCCCTGTGTCAGGCTCCCTGTTCAGCAGGTAGCCTGCTTAAGATTCTCTGTCTCCTTAAGCCTCTCTCCAGCTCACACTCACTCTCTCTCTCTAAAATAAATTAAAAAAAAAAAAAAAAGAATGCAACCAGCTTGGAAGGATTTTGTCTCTGGCTTGTTGAAGGGAGTTCAGATGTCTTTCATTACGTTACAGCTGGTGCGGCACAGCAAACTGAAATCACAGAGTCACTGTACATAAGATGGAAATGCAGCCCTCATTTAAAATCCCCAAAAATAAGTGTGTTATTTTATACTAAGTTGAATTTTCCTTTGATTACAAAAATAAGCTGTTTTTATGAGGTTCAAAATGCAAAGATTTACACTGAATTTAGACAATTTCCAGACTGCTCATTATACTTCACGCAGGTTGTAAATATTTGGCAAACTCTATAAATTAGGCTTTGTAAGTAAGTCCTCAAATAAGCCCATCAGTAAGTACTATAGAAATTAAGTTACAAAACTGTTATGTGTTCTCTTTTGTTTACAAAAAAGGTAAAGTCAGATAATTTATTGCAGGTAATAAAATCTTAGTTTAGTAAATTGGGTTGAACACCAAGACCGCTTTGCTGAACTTGAATAATGTTGAGTGGAAGGCTTACTACAAAGGTTCATGGCAAAGGCCCTGAAGAACCTGTCTCCCTCAGTTTTGTTGTTGTTGTTGTTGTTGTTGTTATTGTTGTTTTTCCTCTCAAACACAGAGTTTCTCCTAGGGATCTGACCACTGGCCTCACCTTCAGAGCCTCTTAAAAATGCAAATTCCATGGGGTACCTGGGTGGCTCAGTCCATTAAACCTCTTTGGCTCAAGTCATGATCTGGCAGTTTGTGAGTTCGAGCCCCATGCCAGGCTCTGTGCTGACAGCTCAGATTCTGATATTCTCATTCTCTCTCTCTCTCAAAAATAAACAAACACCTAATTCTCTCAACCCATGGAATCTGAAATTCTGGGAGGCAGAACCCAGTAGTAATCTGTTTTAAACTAAACTGCCAGGTGATTCTGATGCAGGGTGACGTTTCAGTCCTGTTGGTTTAGCATACAAATGGACTTAGTCCAAAAACCACAGTGATTTTGAACTTACACAAGTTTTTATCAAATTGATTGACTACAGCAAACAGGTTAATCTATAGACCTGTGGATTCTACCGACCTAGCCATTGATTAGAATTCACTCGGTAAGAACACAAAAAGCACCATTAAAATGAATTAGTGTCTGTGACCCAAGCAATAGCTTTCTTTCAGAGCACTCCCTGTTAAGATGCTGTTTCGTGAGATGCAGGTTTTTTAAAGTTTATTTATTTATTTTTGAGAGAGAAAAATGCATGAGTGAGGGAGGGGCAGAGAACAAGGGAAAGAGAGAATGGCAAGCAGGCTCTAGGCTGTCAGTGCAGAGCCCAATGCGGGGCTCAAATGCAGGAATCATGAAATCATGACCTGAGCCGAAGTCGGACGCTTAATCAACTAAGCCACCCAGGAGCCCCAGCGTACAATTTTAATTGTATTATATATGCCAGTCATTCTCAAAGTGTGGTCCCCAGACTAACAGCTCCAGCAGTACCTGGGAACTTAATCAGAGATGCAGATTCTCAGGCCCTGGCCCTACTGAATCTGTAACCAATTTTAGCTCTCCAGGCGGTTCTGGTGCACACCCAAGTGTGAGAAGCACTGCCCTGTGGAGAAGCTTAGCAAGGAGTGTTTATATCTTGCTTCTCTAACTCCTTGGTCTGCTACCCAGGCTCACCTGAGCCAATGCCTTTGGAATGCTAAAGTAGCTAAATTATTAATCTCAGCTTCCTGTGTTCTGATTGATTAAAGTTTTTCACCCGTTTGCCTCAGTGTTTTTTGAGGCTCAAGTCTGGGATAGGATGTGTGTGTGTTTGTGTTCTCATGTTTCCAAAACTGAAAGTTGACATGTTCTTGTTTTTACTTTAAACCGTTTTTGAACTCATGTGAAACAAAGCAGTGATGGCCGGTTAAAAAGCTCTCTTAAGGACAGAGCTGTGAATCAGCCAGTGTGTGGGTGCATGTTGTAAGCTTTAAGTGCCCTGTCCTTCCTAGGTGTTTTCTTCTTGCCAAATGAGGATAATGGAGTTCATTTGGCTTATTGCTGGGTTGAATTTAGAAACCATCATCCTCTCTCTGCCTCAGGAGGGAGGGCTGCCTTCATTGGTTAATCTGTGGAGTGGGTGAAACTTGTCTCCTTGGGCCTCCCACAACCGCCTTCCATCTCTCTTGCTCCCTCGGTTCTCATTGTGCTTGTAAAGACCGTCTGTCCCAGAACTCAGTACTTCAGTGTCTCATCCATGGTGGGGCTCTGTCAGCTCTGAACTTAGTGCTTCATTGCCATATCAACAAAATTTGTAGTTCCTTTAAACCACCAGTTTTAAACTCAGATGCCTACAGAAGCCAGGAAGATGATGTAAATAATGAAAAAATGCCAGGTGATGACAAGGGATAGTGTAGACAGTAGCGAGTTGGGGGGTACATACACCCTCTAGGGGGTGGAGGGCAGCATCTGCTTCAACCAGTTTTTTCCAACTATCTAAGAAGATGGGCCTTAAGGTTGCTAGATTGTTGGAGATGCTGATATTTTGTCCGTAAGATACTAGACATCTGGATTTTTTTTACATGAAATCTGTTGTTAAAATGTTGACAAATATATTCATTTTTTAATGATTTTTTAAAATGTATTTATTTTAAGAGAGACAGAGACAGCTCGAAATCAGGAGGGGCAGAGAGAGAGGGGGACAGAGAATCCAAAGCAGGCTCCACACTGTCAGCACAGAGCCTGATGTGGGGCTTGAACTCATGAGTCCATGAGATCATGACCTGAGCCAATGCCAAGAGTTGGATGCTCAACCAACTGAGCCACCCAGGTGCCCTATGTTCATTTTTAAATGCCATGTATGCCAAATGACAGATCTGTCTGTGGCTCATTTAGAACCTTAGGTCTAGACCTCAGCCAACATGCAGCATGAATGTACTTACAGTAAGATGAATGCTGATATTTACCTAATGTGTTCATTTCACTGACATTTTATTTTATTAAAAAAAATTTTTTTTCAACGTTTATTTATTTTTGGGACAGAGACAGAGCATGAACAGGGGAGGGGCAGAGAGAGAGGGAGACACAGAATCGGAAACAGGCCCCAGGCTCTGAGCCATCAGCCCAGAGCCTGACGCGGGGCTCGAACTCACGGACCGCGAGATCGTGACCTGGCTGAAGTCAGACGCTTAACCGACTGCGCCACCCAGGCGCCCCATCACTGACATTTTAAATAAAGATGTCTGTTGGGGCGCCTGGGTGGCGCAGTCGGTTAAGCATCCGACTTCAACTCAGGTCATGATCTCACGACTTACGGGTCCGGGTCCCATGTCAGGCTCTGTGCTGATGGCTCAGAGCCTGGAGCCTGCTTCAGATTCTGTGTCTCCCTCTCTCTCTGCCCCTCCCCAGCTCCCACTCTGCCTGTCCCACTCTCTCTCTCAAAAATAAATACACGTTAAAATTTTTTTAAAAAACTAAAAAAAAAAAAAAAAAGATGCCCATTTTTTTTCCTTTGTACCTTCATTCATCCAGCTATTCATCCAAGAATTTTGTGTGTGTGTGTGTGTGTGTGTGTGTGTGTGTGTGTGTGTGTGTGTGATGATTTCTAAGGTTGGACAAATCATTTCTACTACATGGGCTTTTTTATTCTCACAAACAAAAAAGAGTTGTACCAAGTGACCCTTAAAGTTATTTCCTTCTATAAGAGTTAAGGAATCTCTTTGCAAGAGAAAGTATATTAGATGCCGAGGACAGTATGGATCAGTTGTTTGGAGGGCACTTGTATACACGTGGAAGTCTTTGGTCTAATGTAGGTCACATCCCCATCTCTAAGGCCAGTCTTCAAACTGTTAGGATGGGAGGTTCTGTGGTTAGAGAGGGAGTGGGAGAGAAAAGTATTTCCGCAAAAGAGGCAGGACTTTGTACCCAAAAGAGGGAGGGCCTGCTGGTCCCCTTATGGTGATGTCCTCAGTGTGCAGTCACCCGAAGACAGAAGGCTGTGCATGTGGCAGGGTGAAGACATGAGTAGAGATTCAGAAGCAGAGGAATATTGTACCTGCAGTGGTAGATCCAGGGTAAAGACTGGAGTGAACACTTCTCATTGGGAAATTCGAAAGTCAGGCCAAGCCTGTGACCTGCTGGGAGTGCCAAGCTGAGATGCTTGTGGAATCCATCCTGATGATTCTAGGGAGGCAAGGGAAGGCCATGCCTGGTGTCATGGGAGGGATACAACATACTCTACATTCTCAGATCAACACATGGTAGTAACATGTGGCTGAGAGCATCTCTCCTCAGCATCTGGGTCTCAGCAGCAGCACCTGGGAACTCTGAGCGAATCTCAGGCCCTGCCTCAGCCCTGAGTAATCGGAATCAGCATTTGAATAAGATTCCGAATGTACTTATGGTTTGAGAAGTCCTGAGATAGAATTCAAGAAAATCAGTTGTACTTGGCTGCAACCAGTTACCCATGGAGGGAGGCCTGAGACACCTCTGAACACGGAATCCAGAGAGCTTGTTCCTGGGTAAGGGGAGAGAAGCTATGGGGGAGACAGATTTTAAGTCTGATTAGCTGGGAGTATGATATACGGATACGGTTATCAGAAAGTGAGGGCCTAGTGACATCGAGACAGAGGGGAGAAAGGACAATAAATTTATTTAAAATAGGTTCTCTGAGAATGTGTATGCCACGGGTCCCGCTGTGGATCCTACAACATAAAGGAGCTCACTTGCTAGTTGGGGGCCCTCGGGCCGTGTCTGTGGACCAGCCAGCCCTGGCCTGCTGTCCCTGTGTTCTGCATCTGTAGCCCCTTGCCATTCTAAAAACACCTATCTTCGTGGGCTTTTTTTGTTTTTTGCTTTTTTGGAATTCTCAAATTTCTTTAGTAGTCAATGGTGGATTTTAACTATCGATTCTCATGGCACCAGACTTACTTCAAAGTTAAGCTCCTTGCCTGGGGCACCTGGGTGGATCAGTCGGTTGAGCGTCCAACTTCTCAGGTCATGATCTCATGGTTCCCGAGTATGATCCCTGGCGTCGGGCTCGCTACTATCAGCATGGAGCCTGCTTGGGATCCTCTGTCTCCCTCTCTCTCTGCCCCCCCCGCCTGTGCGCTCTCGCTCTCTCAAAAATAAATAAACCTTTAAAAAGAAAAGGTGCCTGGGTGGCTCAGTTGGTTGAGCGTCCGACTTCAACTGAAGTCATGATCTCACGATTCATGGGTTCGAGCTTGGCATAGGGCTCTGTGCTGACAACTCAGAGCCTGGAGCCTGCTTTGGATTCTGTGTCTCCCTCTCTCTCTGCCCCTCCCCTGCTCATTCTCTGTCTCTTTCTCAAAAATAAACGTTAAAAAAAAATAAATAAAGCTCCTTGTCAAAGTTCACATTCAGGAACCGGACACTGGAGCTAGAAGAGATTTTGCTGTCCTTTTAGGCAGTTTTCTCACCTGCATCAGTGAGGTCTCTTTGGGGTAGTAAGAGGAGGAAAGTGTGGCTTAGAGCCCCAGTCTGCAGCAACCCTGAGCACACCGGCAAATTCATTTTAAACATTTGCACAGACCATGCATTTTTGTATTGTTCACAAGCGTTTTCCGAAGGCAGAGGGAGTATTGCTTATGGTAGAGCGGGTACTTCCAGTACATTCGAGTAGAAAGTGCAGAAGAGGACACAGAGGAAAAGAACCACCCTCCCCCCCTCCGCCAGAGTGCATTACCCCATCTTCTGTGTCTTTTTTTAAATTGAAGGGAAATTCACATAATGCAAAATGTGCCACTTAGAAGTAAGTGGACAATTTAGTGCCATTTAGTAGATCACAGTGTTGTGCAACAACCCCTTCTGTCTAGTTCTAGAACCTATCGTCCAGCCCCCAAAGGAAACCCCATTCTTGATCCCTCCAATCCCATCCCAGCCACCCCAATGTGTCTTTTTAATTCACACAATTTTCTTTCATACACAGTTGGGCTTATACTGTTTATAGAGTTTAATGTACTGTATTTTATCATTTAAAATTTCTATCACGTGCATTTCCTTGGTCTTTAAAATCTTTTCTTGGGCTTCGGTGTAATTGTAAATCCCCATGATCTTTGAGGTAGGTTTTCTTGGTGTTACCAGCTCATCTTTAGAATGAGTCCCCTGGGTGCTCCTGTACAGAACGTGGGGGCTTTGTGAGGGACAAGTTTTTGTCGCAGGGGCCTTCTCCACCCCCTGTTGTGTTTCATGAACTGGACAGGTTTCCTAAGAGACTCTATGCTCTAGACCCAGCTCAGAGCTGCTCAGTTTGCCCTAATTGAGAGTGTTATCAAATGACTCCACCAAGGGAATGCAAAGTGAGTTACTCTAATTGCTCCAGAAGTATCATGTGACGTTTGGATTTCACCTTTTGGCCCTGGGAGAGAAAAATGTCACCGGCTTTAAACTGCTCCCCTCCTTAACGCATAGCTCCAGTTTTTTTTTTTTTTACTGCTGGCAGAAATTGCCACTGGGAACATCGTGTATGTGTAAAAAGAGCTTACATGTGTTCGTGTGTTTTCTGATCTTTAAAAAAATAGGATGAATGAGGAGATGGGTGGGACACCTCATCTGAGATGAGACCTTATTGCCTCTGAGCACTATAATCTGGGGCAAGTTTAATAATCAGGCTGGCAGAGGCCCCAGGGTGGTTCAGTCAGTTACGTGTCTGATTCTGATTTTCAGCTCAGGTAATGATTTCATGGTTTGTGGGATGGAGTCCCACATCGGGCTCTGCGCTGACAGCAAAGAGCCTGCTTGGGATGTGATTCTCTCTCTCTTTCTCTCTCTGCCCCACCCCTGTTCACGCTTTCTCTGTCTCTCAAAGTAAAAATAAAAATAATCAGGAGCTGGGAAAGTGCAGCGTATGGGCCAAACCCAGCCCTCAGCCTTAGTTTTTGTATAGCCAGTGAGCTGAGAATGGCTTTTTACATTTTTAAAAAGTTGTTAACAAAACATAAAAACTGTAAAACAGAGAATCATATGTGGCCTTCTTAAAGCCTAAACTATGTATATTCTGGCCCTTTACAGAAATGCTGACCAGTGACCCCCAATAATTACAGTAAGAACAGCAGCAATGGAATTTTTTAGTTTATATTGAATACCAGGTAATGTTCAAAGTGCTTTACATATATTATCTCATTTAACTCTCACAGCAGTCCTCTGGGCTGGGCATGATTATCATTTTGCAGAGGAAGAAATAGGCCCAGAGAGGTTGAGTAACTTGCCCAAGGTCACACAGCCAGTAAGTGGCAGAGCTCATGTCTTGAAGCCAGGCATCAGATTCACTCTAGATCCTGTATTCTGTTACTGCCCAACCACTTCTACCTGAACGTTGTATGATTTTACTCTACTGTTGAGGTAAAAGTTAATGTCCTTACCTGTAGACGTTTGAAATCATAAGGCAGCCCTTCCCAAACTGGTGAACTGCAAAATAGATTCCTCACAAAAGCCTGCATTTAAAGGAGGCTCCCTGGTCACTGAAGCACGAGAAAGCCTTGTTAGGTTTCTTCACTGTAGTGCTCCATGAAGCACTATTATCCTGGTAGGAATCTCAGCCCCAGGGGGGTGGTATTCAGCTATTTACCAAACTGGTATTTTGTTGTTGTTTTTCTGTTGTTGTTGTTGTTGTTGTTGTTGTTGTTGTTTTGTGGGATTTTTTGCCTGTTGAAGGCACACAAATGAAACTCTTCCAGAACTATTGCTTTCCAGTAAACGGTCAACAAGCAAGGTCACAGAGGCATTCTCAGCCCCACATTTTCCCGGAAGTATGAAAGCAACGTAATCTAGGCATTCATTTGTTCATCTCTGTCATAAATATTCTTTTTTTCTTTCCATTTTCCTGCTGTCACATTTCTTCTCTGACCTTCCCTCTTTCCTTCCTTCCTTCCTTCCTTCCTTCCTTCCTTCCTTCCTTCCTTCCTTCCTTCCTTCCTTCCTTCTTTGCATGGGAAGTTTGGGGGAAAGATTTCCATAAAGGATGGAAAGGTAATGAAGGTTGGCCCCTTTTTAGCATCTTCTATAGCAAGTCCCTATTTAGTTTATAGGATTACCTATAGATTTGATTTGCCTGAGCTATGTAGGTTGATGCTACATAGGCAAGAATTGGCCAGCAGCTCCCTGATGGGTTATGTTTATCACAGAGCCTCTGCGTGTAGAGATACTGTTAGTGTTCATTTTGGCATGTCTTGCATGTCTTAATTTGCCACCTCTGTCAGCTGGTCCAGGTCAGGAGGAATGTGACTTCAGAGCTTGACAATACAGGCATCAGCCAGAGAAACCACTTCATGAATACCTTTTAATTCACCAGCCATTTGCTCTTCCTTTACAACCAGGATTTTTGCAGATTTGACAGCTGTGACCAAAAGTGCGCTTTCACAAAACTGGTTTCTGACTGGCATAGGGTAATGCTCTTGGTTTTCTTAATATCTTAAAATTCTACAGTTAATTTAGAGTTCTCTTTGCAGATGCCAAAAAAAATGTTGCATAAAATAAAGCAAATATCTCATTTTGTTTGTGAATGAGTTCTAGAGTTTGTAAGATTGGAGCTGCTTGCTCTGTTAAGTCAGGAAAGAGCATCGTATGTCGTTATAAAGTCTGTAGGCACAAATGAACCTAAGGCATTAATGTATTCTGAGTGTATAGATGTACCTCCATTTTTAGTTTGTGTTTCTTCAGCTGGGTCTGTGAAATAAACTGACAAAAGACAAATTAACAGAGAAAAGGCATACAAATTTATTAATTTTATGTGCGTGGCGCAACACAGAAGGAATTAAATAGCCAAAGGAGCAGGGATATTTAAGAGTTTGTACCTCCTCTTAGCAGGGGAAAGAAAGGGGCAAAGGCTACTTACAGGAGAACAAATGACTTTTAGGAAAGATAAATGAGCCCTGAGAATAGATGGACATGAGAATTTTATGACCATTTCTGTTAGAGTGTGGTGCCAAGTTTTCGTCTTCCAGAAGGGAAGGTTAGAGCCACTCCTGGATCTAGATTTATGACAGTGGGGTTCTTTCAGGCAGGATCTGCTTTTAGTCACAAAAGGGATTTCAGGAATTCAGATGCCTTCAGCTCAAAATAATTTTTGGACCAAAGCGTCATATTTTGGGGTGGCGTATCTTGATTCCCTTCAACAGTGTATTTATTGGAGTACATATCTGGAATTAGATGTGCTATTTGAGACAAGGTACTATAGATACACTAGGACAGCTTAGGCAATGCAAAAATTGCCTCTTGGAATGATAATGAACAGAATCCAATTGGTAGGGGAATTTGACACTTCAGCTTCTGAATGATGATCCAGAACAGCACGATGTCCTCCCATTTCTTATGACTATTTAGAGGTTCTTTTTGACCTAACTACCCAGTGTTGTCAAGATAACCAGCCAGGCTAAGAGACTGTTTTGACTATCTGTGAGTGCCTACACTAGTTTTGACTAGAAAAGGATAAATATTATCCAGGCCCATCCAAATTTATCTTTCAAACACAGCCACATATACTCCTTCCTGGCAGCCAATTTCCTGCCCAAATACTCGTTTGCCATGCTCTGAAGGTGATTTAAGAATTAGAGGGCTTTGGGGTACCTGGGTGGCTCAGTCAGTGGTTAGGTGACCTACTTTGGCTCAGGTCATGATCTCACAGTTCATGGGTTCGAGCTCTGCTTTGGGCTCTGTCTGATAGCTCAGAGCCTGGAGCCTGCTTCAGATTCTGTATCTCCCTCTCTCTCTGCCCCTCACCAACTAGTGTGCGTACGTGTGTGTGTGTGTGTGTGTGTGTGTGTGTGTGTGTGTGTGTACTCTCAAAAATAAATTAACAGATGTAAAAAAGAAAAAGCATCAGATGGCACTTAATGCCTTCCTCCTTTTACTTTGATCAGTTTTACTCTGTGGATGGAGAACAGCAGATGAAAAACTTGTATTTTCTGGAAGGTGCTCAGATGATGTCAAGAGAAAAGGACCCCAGTTGTTCTTCCTTTTTTCTTCTCTTGGGTCTTTTAGATTTGAAAAGTTTATCAGAATTATTATTGACTTCCCAAGGGCTTTTGAGATTACCATTTAGCTGTCTCTCTACTGAGCTTTTGTTTTTTCTGCGAAATTCCCAATTGCTGTTTGGATGCCAGTTTCAGTAGTTCACTATTGGTCATTAGTACAGGCTCCTTAATTTCCCCCTTGATCCTGGGTTTTTTCTGCTGAATTGTATCTAGGATTGCCAAATTTAGCTCCTTGATTATGCATGAGAGTCCTCCGCTTCTCTGTTATCTTGTACTCCTCTCTCTCAGGGTAGCAACTGTGGTGACTTTCAGGCTCCGATGCCCGATTCATTCTTGCCATCAAGGCTGTCTTTGTCTCCCACTTTGCCTTCTGTCCCAGGCCAGAAGGGAATTTCCAGCACTGTCATGGATATCTCCTATGACTGACACTGAGTGCATTCTGCCTGCATTTTCCTCTCTTTAGGAGAACCCGGAGGAAGTCGATGATGTGAAAGAGAAAGTTTTATTTTTCCCTCTTAATCTGATGTAGAAGTTGGTCTGTGATATGCAAACATTGGTAGATCTGCTTCTATTTAATTTCCGAATGGATTCAGAATCCTAGATGAGCACATTTGAAGGTTTAAAAATGTGATTTTTTTTTTTTGTCAAGTCCTGCCTAAATCACCAGACTCTCTGATGAGGTTTGGGAGTGTTGGTGGGGTTCAGGGCTGACGGCCAAGAAAGAATTCTTGGAGACGTCTTTGATACAGAAAGGTGACTTTATTAAAGCACGGGGACAGGACCCATGGGCAGAAAGAGCTGCACTGGGGTTGTGAGGAGTGACTGGTTATATACTATGGAGTTGGGAAGGTAGAAGCAAATGGGAAGTTTCCAAAGAGATTTCCTTATGCTAAAGAAGACTCACAGGATACTGGAGGCCTAGCTATTATCAAGCTAAGGTTGTTTTCCCTCTAGTAAGGCATTAACATTATGACAGTAGGACCTTCTGGGAGAAATGGTACAATCTGTATTTGCCTCAAGTATTTGTCAATGGGCTGCAGGTTATAAGGAAATTTAATTTTACCTGTCATTTCCTTCTTGCCTTTGTTCCTACATCACTATGGAGGGGTGATGTTAGGGCCCCCGGAAACTGAGTCTACAGATTTCTGAAGATTAGGCTAATTGTTAAGATTGCCTTTCTCTCATAATTTACTAAGATATTTGTAAACTGATGGAGACTCATGTCCTGTATGACTGTGATCTCTATCAATTAACCTTTCCTTTCCTTTGTGTTTTGGGCAGCCAGGAGTGCCTGAGGAATATCACACAGGTCCCACCTGGGGGTGGGGATGTGCTAGCTTGTGCTTTGTCCTCAGCCTGACTCAAGCTCCCTCATCCACAGGACCAGTGGTGGTGTGGGTTATGTTCTGATCATGTACCCCAGCTCTGGGAAACAGACTTCCGTCTTGCTTCTCTACCGGTTCTCCAATAAGTGTTCTTCCCAAAGCCCAGGCCTGTCCAGATTCTGTGCTTGCCTCTCTCAGAACCTGGGGGAGCTGTCACTTCTAACTGGCATCTGCAGGGCCATCTCTTGCTGCCTCCTGAGATCCTGGAATGTTGCCAGCAGCTGGATTTCCTGTGGAACATCCTTTGAACCAACTTCCTTCTGGCTGCCTGCTCTGCATTTGCAATGCTTGTAACTTTCCTTGCAATGCTTTAGCACAGGGGTGCCTGGGTGGCTCAGTCAGTTAAGTGTCAGACTTTAGGTCATGATCTCACTGTTTGTGAGTTCAAGCCCCACATTGGGCTCTGTGCTGACAGCTCAGAGCCTGGAACCTGCTTTGGATTCCGTGTCTCCCTCTCTCTCTCTGCCCCTCCTCTCTCTCTCTCTCTCTCTCTCTCTCTCTCTCTCTCTCTCTGTCTCTCTCAAAAATAAGTAAACATTAAAAAATTTTTTTTAATATTTTAATACATGTGTGTGTGAATTTAAACCAAAACAGGGCAATGAAGGTTTAAAATTTGAAGTGTCTCAATTGGCAGTCCTCACCCTAAGGGTGGTTAGTTAGCATTTGAAAGACTTGAATCAAAAGCTTCTAGGCCATTCATTATATTTAAATTATACCTCAATAAAATTGTTTAAAAACAAAACTAGACAAGCCTATCCTCCTGTGGCCACCTCCACACCCTCTTCAGTTATCTGTATCTGTGATCAGTACCAGATGCTCCATACTAGGACTGCATGATTGTCATCTCGAGGGCCTGTTGAAATGCAGGTTGCTGGGCCCCATTCCCAGAGTGGCTGTGTGGGTAGATTTTGGGTGGGACCTGAGAATTGGCATTTCTTCTTCTTCTTCCTCCTCCTCCTCTTCTTCTTCTTCTTCTTTTTCTTTAATGTTCATTTATTTTTGAGAGAGAGACAGAGAGCAAGCAGGGGAAGGGCAGAGAGAGAGGGAGATACAGAATCCAAAGCAGGCTCCAGGCTCTGAACTGTCAGCACAGAGCCCGACCTGGGACTCAAACCCACAACTATGAGATCATGACCTGAACTAAAGTCGGATGCTTAACTGACTGAGCCACCCAAGCACCCCTCTTTTTTTTTTTAAGTTTGTTTATTTTGAGAGAGAAAGAGTGCAAGTAGGGGAGGGGCAGAGAGACAGGGAGACAGAATCCCAAGTAGGCTTCACACTGTCAGTGCAGAGCCCATCTTGGGGCTCGAACTCATGAACCATGAGATTATGACCTGAGCTGATAGCAAGAGTTGGACATTTAGCTTACTGAGCCACCCAGGTGCCCCACTTCCAGCTTTCTAAACTGTCCTATAAGCTCCCCAGGGGTTCCAATGTACAGCCAGCTCTAGAAACTACTAATCTGGTCTCTGAGTGATATCCACGTAGTTTACTTATAACAGTGTACCAGCTGAAAATGTCTTGCTTCCCCTGTCCTCAAAGTTAAATATTGACAATTTAATGGCAACTAATCCTAACTTATCTTAACAACTAAAATTATTCATCTTGCATATAGGGACCCATAAGAGAAAACACGTAGGATTCTACCTACAGTGTCTTTATTTTAGAGTCTGAACCCCTTTAAAGCTCAAATGCCTGTCTGAAACCAAGTTTCTAGTTTAATGTGTAAAGATATAGGTACTCCACTGATTCATCTGGAGATATGTGAAACGTTGCAATTTTACATCTTAAGCACCTTATAAAGGGTCTTGTCCTACTGCAACCTTAGACCCTGTGGAGATCTTTACTTGAAAAGCTTCATAGTTTGCCCCTAGTGCATGGTGTAAGGGAGGAAAAATAAATTTCCCTCTACCCTTCTGAGTTCTTGGCTGAGATACCCACCTTTAATAAAAAGAGATTAACGGGAGAAAACCAAATTTAATTATGTGTGTACAAGACCCCCACAAGACAAGAAAGGCTCTCTGATAATCAGATAATTGAGGTTTATATGCCATCCTGAGCCAAGGGGAAGAAGGGGGTAAGGGTCTGGGGTTTCAAAGGCAAGGGACACAATCGGGGGCACCTAAGTGGCTCAGTCAGTTAAGTGTCCAACTCTTGATTTCAACTCAGGTCATGATTTCACGGTTTGTGAGTTTGAGCCTTGCATCGGGCTCCTTGCTGACTGTGGAGTCTGCTTGGGACTCTTTCTCTCTTCCTTTTTCTATGCCCTTCCCTTGCTTATGTGCATTCTCACTCCCAAAATAAATAAATGAATTTAAAAAGAAAAAGGCAAAGACAATTCACAGGAAGATGGGAAGGGCAAATGTTTGGTAAACAAATCATTATCATGCTCTTTGGAGAAGACCTTCTTTTTGTATTTTTTTTAATTTGTTTATTTTTGAGAGAGAGCATGAGCGGGAGAAGGGCAGAGAGAGAGGGAGACACAGAATCCTAAGCAGACTCCAGACCCCGAGCTATCTGCAGAGAGCCTGATGCAGGGCTCGAACTCAGGAGCTGTGCGATCGTGACCTGAGCTGAAGTCAGCTACTCAAATGACTGAGCCACCCAGGCGCCCCCGGACAAGACCTTCTTATGTTAAAAAAAAGAAAAACAGAAAAAACTGTTGTCTTTGGTAATAGCTCTCTTCCTCGTACAAGCCCCCTAACTAAATTCTTTTAGGCAGTTAAGAGAGAGGTAAAAAGCTCTTCTTGAGTTCATTGGGCCTTGATTGTCTTCAGCTCAAGGAAATCCACATGCCAGAGTGGCACATTCTGGGGTTGTCTGCCCTGGAAAAGATTAAAAAATGAGAGGACCCTAACAAGAACAGCATGCCAGGGAAGTGCAAAGACTGCCGATTTGGACATCCAAATTGATCCTTCGGGCTGGTTCCCTGCATGCAGGCTGCGCTGGCCCACTCATGAAGGCCAGACCAGAGGGAGGCACCCAGTGTAATAGGAATCATAGGGTGGGTGTGTCATCACTGAGCCAATGAGTGTGCTCAAGGTGTGTCAGGGAACGACCCTTCTAGAAACATGCAGCCCTGGGCTTGAAGGTGCATCTTTTGGGGCATGATGTAGACTGTTAACATATGTGCTTATTTTCAGCAATTCAAGAAAACTTATCTAAGTTGCCTTTTTGTTTTTGTTTTTGTTTTTGGCTTCTTTTAATCTGAAAACATTCAAAGAAGTTCATGTGCCTCTAGCTCACCCCTAGTGCAACTTCCCAACTAAACTCTGGGGTTCTACTGACACCTGCTGGCATCTCATCTATTTTATGTTGAAAACAACAAAACAAAACACTTCACCTATTTCCTTAAGTCTTTTGGCCTTAATATGCTAGGTGTGCATTATCTGGAAGACAGGAGAAAGGAGGAAAGTCCTGATGGGACCTTGTCATGCCAAGGAGGGAGATGTGTGAACAAGCCCCGAAGAGGGGCCGATAACAAAGTTCTTCCTGCCTCTCAGCTCTGCACCAGCTGCTCTGTGATCTTGGTCAAGGCCCTTGACCCTCACTTCTATCATCTCAGAAGAAGCAACAACCTCCCCCATCCCAGCGCCCTTTAGGGCTCGTGAGGATTCTGTTGGCATTTCCCCCTAACTAATGCACGAGTACTGTCACTGGACTGATGACCTCAAAGGTCACGCATGGAGACCTTTCGGTCACAACAAACAAGAACCTTCACCAGCATTGTATTTTCAAAAGATGGATGAAAGTTGTTTCAGCCTCCTCAAAGCCTGGTATCTCTATAATTTATTTTTAGAAACAACTACATCAGAATGCTCAGAAAAAGCCAGTGAACAGTCTCGGATTGTCCACTTTTTTATCCCTGGAAACCATGGACTCTGTGTTTTGGAACACGTAACAAGCCTTCAGGTTGAGAAAATGCCTCCCAGTTAATGCCAACCAAATTATTTGCTTTTCTGTCTTCTCTTGGGAAACTGTGTGTGAGCCTGTAGTTTATTAGCCCAATAACAGGTTATTTGATAGTCCCCAGGGCATTATACTCCCATATTTAATCTGACAGAGGAAGTGAAGGCTGCTGATGAAAATAATTGAGCATTTCTTTAATGCTACTATTGCCTTTCTTCCTCATGCCTCAGGATCCTGGTTTAACCATCAGGAGGCTTTCAATGCTGTTTACGTCCTCAGGAAATAGCCTTTTCTAGTTGTGGAAGGAAATTTACCTCTCATGGCTCCTAAGTCCTTCTTTAGAAAGCCTTTAGGTATGATTGAAGCATAAAGAAGAAAGCCAAAACTCTCTATTAGATTCACATCCACCAGGATAGCTACTGTCAGCATGAAAACAAAATGGAAAATAACAGGTGCCAACAAGGATGTGGAGAAATTGGAACCCCTGTTCACTGTTGGTAGGAATGTAAAATAACACAGCTGCCATGGGGAACAGAATGGTGGTTCCTCAAAAATTAAAAACAGAGGGGTACCTGAGTGGCTCAGTAGGTCAAGCGTCCAACTCTTGGTCTCTGCTCAGGTCATGATCACGGTTTGTGAGTTTGGGCCGCACGTCAGTCTCTGCACTGACAATGCACAGCCTGCTTGGGATTCTCTGTCCCCTCTTTCTCTGTGTCTATCCCACTTGCACTTGATCTCAAAATAAATAAACTTAAAAAATTTTTTTAATGAAAAATAGAATTACTACTTGGTCCAGTAATTCCACCTCAGAGTATCCAAAAAAACTGAAAGCAGGAACTTGATGAAATATTTGTGCACCCCTGTTCATAGAAGCATCGTTTGCGATAGCCACATTAATCACAATAGCAACCCAAGTGTCCATTAGCAGGTGAATGAATACACCAAATGTGGTCTACACCTACAATGGAATATTATTCAGCCTTAAAAATTAAGGATGTTCTGTCACCTGTTGCAGCCTGCCTGAGCCTTGAGGACATTATGCCAAGTGAAATAGGGCAAATTTGTCAAAGGGCAAATACTGTATGGCTCCATTTGTAAGGAGAACCTAGAATAGGCACATTCATAGGGACAGAAAGAATCGTGCCTGCTAGAGTTGGGGGTGGGGAGAGGAAAACGGGGAGTTGTTTAAGGGGGAGAGAGGTTCAGTTTTGCAAGAAGAAAGAAGTTCTGGAGATGGATGGTGGTGAAGGCTACATAGCAGTGTGAATGTTATTTAATGCCATTGAACTAACTGTTCCTTAAGAATGGTTAAGATGACATTTTTAATGTTGTTATTTTCTCACAGTAGATTAAAAACACACACATTTGATAGAACTCAGTCTTTACCACTGGCCTTTGCAATGACTAAATCACTAGTATTATGTTGTGCTGTCTGGCAGAATGTTCTGTAATGATGGGAATGTTCTTTATATGTGCTCTCTGATAATGGTAGGCACTAGCCCCACGTTGGCTTTGGAGCACTTGAAATGGGGTTAGTGAAAGGGAAGCACTGAATTTTACTTTTATGCAGTTTAAATAGCCACATGTGGCTAGTGGCTACCATACTGGACAGTACAGATTGAATATACATCTATATTACTGTCGACTCCAAATTTTTTCCCCTTCCTCAGCACAAAGCTATAGCAGTCACGCTATGAACCAAAGAAGGGGAGGTACTGGCTTTTGTGGAGGCCCCAGCTCTGTTTTAATCCCCAATGTCAATTTGTTACAAAGCATGTTGCCAAGAGTGTGATTCTTTATTTTAGCAACTTGGTATAGCATTCATTGGCATCGGTTGTTGGACCCAAGAGCAGAGTTGGCCTTAATTCATAGGCTAGCCTTTTCTAGTAGAATGTCCTTAAGAGACCCAAATTCCTTTATTGCCATGCAGTCTTCCTTCACTTTTCCTTGTAAATCCATGGAGTGATGTTATGAGCTAAAACTGAGGTCCAAATCCTTAAACAGAAATTATGTAAGCACTTCACTGTTTGCTCTGGATACCCTGGCAATCAGTACATGCTTTACTTTTTAAGGCTTTGCTGGAAAACACAGACAGGTAAGATATGTAAGAAATTCTTAGATTGAAATAGAATCACATGATAAAATTGATGAGCCCCAAATGCTCTCATCTTCTAAAATGGGAATAGCTAAATATGTCATAGTGTATTGTATAATGTTGCTTAGAAATAATGAAGATTGCCAGCGGCTGAAAAAGGACTTCTATTTAAACAGGCTACAACTGGAAGGTTTAACAAGTCATTCAGGGGGCAGCGTTCCTTTGTGACAATCCAGCATTTAATGATGCTATAGATGTTACATTTATCTTCATGGAAAGAATGAAAGCTGTTTATTAAAGAATAAAGTATGGCACCAGAATGAAGATTGCTCTGTGGTGGAGAGGAGATAAACAAAGCGTTTACATTATTCTTATGCAAAATGGATACAGGCTATCCAATAAAAACCACCATTTTTAGCTCGTAGTTTTACTCATCAGGAATGCTTTCTCTTTCTCTTTTCAGCAATGGGTAGAAGGACTGAGATCAATCATACACAACTTCAGGGCCAACAATGTCAGTCCAATGACCTGCCTCAAAAAACAGTGAGTTTTGTTATATCACTCTTTGTTCTTGGCTGTTAAAAAGCAAAAGGTCAGATTAGGAGATAAAGGCTTAGTATATGGCCAGGCGGCATCTTACTTGTCTTCCCCTCCATGCTCCTGACCTTGGAGAGGAAGTTCCCAATCTATATCTGTACTCTCAGGCCACTTGGCAAGGCGTGTATGATAAACCCGTAGTCCAAAACAGATGTGAAAGGAATGGTTGATGGTAGGAAGATGCTGGAACCTCAGCATCCCCTGCTGTATCCTCTAGGTAGTAGGCACTGACCTTTGTGTCTCCAGACAGAGTGCTGATCGTTAGTTTTCCATGCCTAGGGAGATATGTAGTTGGATGCTGTGGAAGCTGGAGCCTCTGTTGTGTGAAACTGAGAATTGGGGAGTGTGGCCAAGAGAAGCACTTACAAGAGCACCCATTGCTAGGGTCAAAAAGGAGCACTGGCCCGGGGACTGTTCAGCACACAGTCAGGGATCCAAACATACTGGCCTGACCCCCGCTCACTGTATCCAAAAATGCGGCGGGGGGTGAGTTGGCGCGGGGGGGGGGGGGACGATGCACCTCACTGGTAGATTTGTAACCCTTATGAAGTTATTCCATCGGGGTGACTTGAAAGTTACTCAGGTAGAAATCCTAGCCAAAGCCAAAGTCAGACTGTTGAAAGAGCAGCAATCAGCAGAGGAGTGGGGCCGCCTGCCATTATAGGGCCACTGGTAGGCAGTTGTAGGTGCAGAAGGGAACTACACTGAGAAATTATGGAAATAAGCCTTCACTCTCAACCTGGCCTAGCAGCAAAGGTGTGATTCCTTGGACTGTCAGGCAGGAGGAAGAGAAGTCAGCCCTTGGGGCACTTTCATCCTTACTTTTGGTCCCTTTGGCAGGTGCTTTAAGAGTATGTGCTCTTGACTAAGATCCTAGTTGGGCTGCTTAGTTGTTGGGTGACTCTTGGCAAGTTCTTAGCCTTGTGCCTCACTGTGCTAATCTGTGACTGGAGATGGTCACCATAACTCATTTTACAAGATTACCTCACAGGTGCAGTGAGGTCCTGGAAAATGCTCAGCCCAGTGCCTGGCTCCCAGTCCTCTTCATTCACTATTAGTAGTTTTGATTTATATGCCATCCCAACTCTATTCTTTCCATCATCTTAGTAAGGGGTAGTTAGTCTTATAAATACCTCTTTGTTGTGCAGCGACTTCTCCTTTTCTTCTGCAGTTGCTGTGGCATATTTGCTTAAAAATAAAGAGCCACGGTGGATATTTGATGTTACAGTTTGGGTATTGATTGAATCCAAAAGACCTGAGACTTAGAGAATGCCCACTTACACCTGAGGGACCCCAATATCCATATCTGGACATATGATCATACCTGTCCCCAGTGGTATCATGCTCAGATCCCTTTATAGAGCTGGTGTTCATCCATCCACCAGCCACCATAAGGGTTAGCTCATCAAGAGGTCACACCTGCCCACTTCTACAGAGAATTACCCTCTGCTGAAGGGGAGTCGCTGTGCCTGGGAGACTGTACTCCTCCCTCTTCCTGGTGGGAAGCCCATGCCTGATGATGGGCTAGCACAGGATACAAAAGGCTAGCCCCCATGCCACCAAGTCGGAGGCACATCACACTCCAGAGCTCCCCATGGCATCAGGCTAAAGCCCCAGCAGAGACCACAGCTTTGTGTGACTGTTCTCCCTGCCCTTTCTGCTTCCCTCACGCCTATTGTCTAGAAAACATCAGTTGAAAAGGAGTCACTTGTGCTTCTAGGAAACTGACACAGGACAGAAACTTTACCAATTTGTCATATTCTGCTTTTATTAGAATTTTATTGACTGGAAACAATGAGAATGTGAATTAATAGCTAAGAACAGTCTTACCATCAACGTACAAATAAACGTTGTGGGTCCCTGTGTGTCAGGAAAGCAATGAGTTGCTTCCTGTCAATTGAGTTAATGAACTTCTCTTACTATTGGAAGTTAGGGAAGATGCCCATTCGATCTGTGCTTTGCTGCACTGGGAGCTGAGAGTGGAGATCCCTATGTGTCCTCAGGATAAAGTTGGCTGGTGTCAGCATGCAGTTGCATTTCCTACCACCTTAACAGAGATTTTTTTTTTTTTTAATTTTTTTTTTCAACGTTTATTTATTTTTGGGACAGAGAGAGACAGAGCATGAACGGGGGAGGGGCAGAGAGAGAGGGAGACACAGAATCGGAAACAGGCTCCAGGCTCCGAGCCATCAGCCCAGAGCCCGACGCGGGGCTCGAACTCACGGACCGCGAGATGGTGACCTGGCTGAAGTCGGACGCTTAACCGACTGCGCCACCCAGGCGCCCCAACAGAGATTATTTTTATTTTAATATTTTGCCAGAATTTTTTTTTCAACGTTTATTTATTTTTGGGACAGAGAGAGAGACAGAGCATGAACGGGGGAGGGCAGAGAGAGAGGGAGACACAGAATCGGAAACAGGCTCCAGGCTCTGAGCCATCAGCCCAGAGCCCGACGCGGGGCTCGAACTCATGGACCGCGAGATCGTGACCTGGCTGAAGTCGGACGCTTAACCAACTGCGCCACCCAGGCGCCCCCAGAATTTTTTTTTTAAGTTTGAGAGAGAGCAAGAGAGTGCAGGGGAGGGGCAGAAGGAGGGAGAGATAGAAACACAAGTAGGCTCCACGCTGTCAGTGAGGAGCCCGATGCAGGACTGGAACTCATGAACCATGAGATCATGACCTGAGCTGAGATCAGTTGGTTGCTTAACTGACTGAGCCACCCAGGCACACCCTTAGGAGAGATTATTAAGGATGAGGCCAGTCACCAAGTAAGTACTCACAATTTGTTTTGCTCAGTGCATGCACCCAATTTTCTAATTCATCCAGGGTTGCTGAGAAAAGTACAGAACTCCCAGTTAAATTTAAATTTAAGATAAGTAATAGTTCTTTAGCATAAGCATATCCTGTGCAGTATTTGGAACATACTTGTAAAAAACATTATTTTTCTGAAGTTCTAATTTAACTGAGAGTCTTGTATTTGTATTTGCTAATTGTGACAGCCATAAATTCATCTCACAGTGTATTATTGTCTCTGACCTTCAGAATAAATGTTCTTTGTTTGAATGAACTTTCTTTTAAAGTTCTTACCTGGATTGAAGTATTCCTCTTAAGAAACATTAAAACAGTGTTGTTACCGTTGTTTTCCAGCTGGATGAAATTGGCGTTTATGACCAACACAAATGGTAAAATTCCAGTTAGGAGGTAAGTCGATCATTCCTGTCTGTATTTCATACCCTTGGTCGACCCTCATGATACCAGACCAAAGAGAGAGCCCTTCACAAGTGATTGTTAAATGCTTTCACTAAAGATATTTCTAGAAGCTTATTTTAAATCACTCCATCAAATGCTGTGTTCAGTTTGTAAAAACCATTTGTGGATGTAAACTTGCATTTTTCCTCACAATGGGTAGCATTAACTCTGCTTTGATGAAGAACGTCCGAAGATGTATCAGTATTCTTTATATCTTCAAACAAGTGGGCTTTGAGGATTTTAATGTCTTTCGTCTACTTGCCCTAAGCAACCATTCGCTAAAATTAAAGAAGTTGTATTGTGCACCTGTAGCAGAAGTGTATATAGACTGTGTCTTCAGAAGTGTGGTGCCTCTGGACAGTGCTGCTTGTTCTGGGCCTTGCTGTTCTTCTGGTGGCCAGTGGGAAGGGGGAGGTAGAGTCCTTTGGCTTCTTGCCACTTAATCTCTAGGTGTACCATTGCTGACACCACACACTCTTCAGAACTGTCACTTTATCCCCTCACTCTGCCCAAGTTAACAGTGGCAATGAAAAAACAATGGCAGTAAAGCCTGAAAGGAATCAAGAAGGAAGGGAAAAAAAATGAAAACATGAAAAAGAGGTGTCTTCCACATGGGTTCTTTAATACTTAAGCTGGTATGTTTCACCCTCTGAGGACTCCTCATGCTTCCCTCTTTTCTGCCTCTCTACTCCCTCTCTGGTGTTAGGATTTGCTAATGGTCTGTGGGTACACCCGGAAGCTCTTGAGATGGCAGCAATAGGGATTATTTGCCAAACTCTCCTGGTATCTTTTTGGCTGGCATTTGTGTAAGCACTTCATGGAAATTTCTGAAGCTGGAGTGGGCATCATCTGTCCCCATGAAACCAGGAGTGTGTTTGGATTCATAAGCCCAAGCCCACAGCCTGAATTAGTCCCAGGTTTCCCGGATACCAACCCATTCTTCCAGGATTCTCCAGACTTAGGTTGATGTTGACTTCCTCTCTGGATACCACTTTAGCAAAGAAGCCAACGGAAACAGCAACAAATAAAACCCAGCGCTACTAGGTAGAATCTTGTCTTAGAACTGCCCTATCTTTCAGAGATGAAGTGAACAGGTCCCCAGCTGCATCGCATTTGAGCAAGCGCGTTTGAGCAGTGGCTTGCTGATCACACTTAGCCATTTCTGACTTTTCTCCATCTCCTTGTCTGCCAGGCACTTCATTCTGCCTTGACATTTCCGTTCTGTTTCCCCATGAGGTTATCACTATACTCTCTCAAAATCGCTCTTTTCGCATTTAACAGAACTGTCCTAGAAGTCATCATTTTTCTTAATTCTGTGTTCTGTAACAGCCCATGTGACACGACAGAAATATCAATGAGGAAATTAAAAGCATATGAATCATAAGACCATGGACAGTATTTTTACTTAACCTTTTATTGAGGGCTTACCAAGTTGTAGACCTTACACATGTGTTGTGGTCTTTACAAATCGAGATGTAGGATTCTCTGCTTTTTGTTAACTTACTAGCAAATCAATTTTGTGTCTACTCTAGAAAAAAGTAGACCTTAAAACAAAAACAAAAAACCCAGTTAGCACCCTTGATTGATAATTGTTGGCAAAGATACTTTACACTGATCTTTATTTCACTTAAAATCCTTTGCTCTGCAGGGCACTTGGGTGGCTCAGTCAGTTAAGCATCCAACTTCAGCTTAGGTCATGATCTCATGTCCCGTGTGTTCGAGCCCTGCGTCGGGCTCTGTGCTGACAGCTCAGAGCCTGGAGCCTGCTTCAGATTCTGTGTCTCCCTCTCTGTCTCTGCCCCTCCCCTGCTCACACTCTGTCTCTCATGCTCTTAAAAATAAATAAACATAAAACAAAAAATTTAAAATCCTTTGCTCTGTTGAGCAATAGCAGGACAATTATTTTAATGTATCCCAGCATCCTACAGCTAAGTACATTTTTCTTTAAAATTTTTCTTTAAACTTAGCACAGACAGCAGCGTGAATAGAAATGTATATTGGATCTGTTTTTACATGCTTTACTGTCCTGCTTTCTCTTCCAAGATAAGGTTCAGGAAATGGACGAAGTAGAAACACATAGATTGCAATCAAAGCACTTCTAACTAGCAGTTCTGGTTTCATTTATATGTATCCTACTAATCAAGCCATTGTTAGACAAGATTGGAAGTCTTTTATGATTTCAAAGATCTTTATCTAGCATGTTCACATGCAAAATTATTACCATCCTTATGTCGTTTTCTTTAGCTCTCTTTGACATGAACTCTTTGGTGCCTGCCAGTATTAACAGGTGTTTGACACAAGACATCTGTTATTTGGGGGCAATTTGTTAAAGTTGATGGAGAATTGATAGCAAGCCAGAAAAAAGCGGTAAGTCTTCTGGTAGATGAGCTGCCAAGGGCTAGGTGGAAATTGTTCTGAATGTTTTAATGGATATGAAGAGTAAACACTTTTAAAATGTCATTTTATCACTATCATTCTGGAGTTCCTAAAATGGAAACTATTACTATAGTGTGCATGCTGTTAAAAAGGTTCTGGCTTCATAGTCGTTACATAGCTTGGGAATGGCCCCTGCTCTTGAGTATTAACCAAAATATAATATCCAGGAAGTTGCAGGAATGATTAATGAAGAAAGTCTTAACTCTTTATCTCCCTCTTTTCTATGTACATAAACTTACACAGTCTGCTTTTCTCTCAAACCTACAAACTCCTACTCAATTAATCTTCTCACCTAGACCAAGGCTTTTGAAAATCACTCTTTTCTTTGCCATTTCTTATTCCTTGTAACCTGGAGTTGGAACCAATGGCTAGAGAGTCGGGAAATAGTAGCCAGACAAAAATTATGGGCTGTGGCAGGAAGTAGTCTTAAAAGAGACCGTTGTATTAAAGAGGAAGGCTGAGAGCCTCAGGTATGATCATGGTAGCCCAACTCCTATGTAATCTGTACATGTCCTGAAGTCCTAGTTTTTCAACAAAGTTAGTAGGACTCTGCTGAGGCTTCACTCCATGAGTCTGACCTGAGTGTTTCAAAAAATGGTGTTAAAACCATGGAATGGATTGTAGGCCCATTGAGGACAAAGAAAGAGTGAGACTCCCTTGGTTTTTTCAGGATCATTTCTGTCTTTATCACCTGTAAAGTCTGCTGGAACATGGAATTGAACCAGGACTCTAATAGGACTGGGCTCCACTCAAGCTTATTTGCTTTTGTAGCATTTCCTTTGGGGAAGGTGGTTTATTATGATTCAACAAAAACTCATTGAGTATCTGTTAGCCATGAAGCACTAACCTGTACTCTGTGGGTGTGAGGCTATATATAAGAGTTGAATAAATCACAGTCCTTTCTAAATACTCTCCTACGAAATGCCTATGATGGTATGTAAAAATGTCCCCAGGTTGTGATAAATGTGTTTCTTGCAGGACCCTGTTAAAGGGTATTCTGCTGGGCCTCTCATGTAACCGGAAACTCTAAGAATTCACCTTTGTGCCCCCCCCCCCCCCGCCTTACCTCTGAGTGAATCCATTTTAAGGCCCAAGGCTGATTCTGATAGCTGCCTGAAGCAAAGGCAATAAAGGCACTTTATTAGCTAGATCAGGGGAATGGTCTTTTCAACTTCCTTGCTTCTATTTTCCATCCTGGGTTTGGTCTCCATCAGAATGAGGTGAGCAAATCCGTGGTGACATTGCCCAGCCCAAGCCCCCTCAGAAAAGAAGGCCAGAGAAAGAGCCCCTATGACCATAATACCATTTCTCACCTTTATTTCCTGTGCAGTCATGTTGTTGGGCTCTGACTTTGCCCTCACTAGTATATCCCTACATGGATTTCTTTCTCTCCTGGCACTGGACACCCTAATTCCTTCTTTTTCTCTCTCAATCTGTTTACCTGCCCCCTTGCCCCAAGTGCTAATGCATAGACCTCCTCCTCCCATGAGACATTCTTGTTCTACTTCCTGTTCATGTCTTGGTACTTCAACAAGCTCTAGCCAAAAGATTCTATTCCTATAGTCTCTTCCTTTCCTCCCTACCCTCCAACCCACACCCAGAAAGGCTCAGGCCCTGTACCTGCTACATTCATGACCACGTCAATCAGTTTTCATGTCGTTTTTCAGGCCTATCCAACCTAACCAAAGCTCGAGTTCACTGAGATACCCCTGAGGTTGCTGTACAAACAGTTTCTTCCTGTCCCAAATCTGGGGATGCTGGGGCCTGTAGCTCTCATGTTAACACATACTTAAAAAAAAAAAAAAAAGAGATTGAGAACACTGATTAGCTACTTTCCTGTTTTATAAAGGTCAGGTAAATTGCTTCTCACCCCAATTCAGTGCATGAAAATTCCATGAACTAGAGAAGTGGAAAATGTGGACATAACACCCTCTATCCTAGAAACTGGTTTACTTGATGTCAAACACACATGCTCTACCATGTCTGTAGATTTGTTAAAAAGAATCCGTGGGCCTCCCTATACTTGAATACAGCTGTCTCAAGCGCTCTTAAAAATGTACTTCTAAGTATTCTTGGACTGAGTATGAAACAACAAAGCTTTGAATGAACACATAACAACTCCTTTACCTAAAGTTAGATCTTCCCAATCTATTTTGGGAAGTTGTATTCTGCAGTTGAAGAGGTGCGTTTTCCCACTCATCAAGAATACTTGGCGCTTAGTGCTTGCATTTGGAGCTGGCCTCCACTTAATATGAATGGCGGAGTGCATGACAGGGTTGGGGCGTGGGGAGGCACTGCTACCAAGCTCCTTGTGCTCACACCGAAGGCATTCCGAAGCCAAGCTTCCCGGATGAAAGTAAGCTCTGTCCTCAGGTTGGACTTTTGAAATTAAAGTTTCAGTTATGGTGACAGCTTACCTGGGCTTCCACTCACAGAATAAAGGAAGTTTCCTTTGGTTGGCTAAGGCATGGCTCAGAGCCAAACATGAATTCTAGGGTGCTAGCTTGACACCTCACTGGGTCATTCTGAATGTCACCAACGCATTTCTCATAGAAAATAGTCTCGATGCACACCATCCTAGTTAACAGGCAGCATCATTATTTAAAATTACCTTATGTCAGGAGAAAGCCAAGATTCTGTGGAAACATTGAATAAGTGTTCCCCTAACTCTCCTCCCACCACACCTTTGCTTTTTCAATAAACTTCCTAAGCCTTGAGGCAGCTGGCACATCAGAGTAGTTCAAGAGTACTTAGCTCAAAACAATTTTTTTTTTCAAAATATGTCTGATAATGCATGTCTGCTATAGTACCAAGGCATAAGGGCCATCACCAGCCTAGACTGACTTCTTAGGGGACTACTTTTTTTCCCCAAACCTATATAGTGTCAACATGAGGTTTTATTCTAGACTTACTGTCCCGTCTGCCATATTCCTCTTCCCTGAGAAAGAGGAATTGTTTTTGTCCATTGTCATTGTTTTTGTCCAACAACATGTATCTCCCAGGGCTTTTGGGGGCGGGGTGGAGGGTTGAGAGAGAGAGTGTGAACAGGGGAGGGGCACAGGGGATCTGAAGCAAGCTCTGTGCTGACAGATGTGAGGCTCAAACTCACGAACCCTGAGATCATGACCTGCGCAAATGTCGGATGCTTAACCCACTGAGCCACCCAGGCACTGCTCTCCCAGGGGTTCTTGTGTTCACAATCACCAGGGAGACACCTGTCTTAGAATCAAGTTGCCTCACTAGCAGAACCAGAGGGATATTGCAGGAGAGAGTTAGTGAAGTGAAAAACACCCAGAAATGAAAATGAATTGTATTTTCCTTTCCTTTCTCCACCCCCCATCCCACATCCCTAGTATTTCTTAGATTTTTGCCTCCACGAAATTAGAATTAACAATAACTTGACTTTTCTTTATTTTCTGCCCTAGTATTACTAGAACCTTTGCATCGGGGAAAACAGAAAAGGTGATCTTTCAAGCACTTAAGGAGTTAGGTCTTCCCAGTGGAAAGGTATTTATTAGTTTAATTATGTGTTTTGTAAAACGATTTTGTCTAGTTATGTTCTCATATGTAATAAGCCAGATTATTTATGTAACACTGATCTCATTTAGATTCAGAACTAGTTTCAGTCACATATAGTACAGGTAATTTTCTCCTTCCTGCCTGCCTTTTGTTCCCTGGGCATTTAACCTAAATGTTTCCAAATTCAAACAGTGTACTTCAAAATGTTTTTGTCAGTTTCATTAAGAAAAAGAAATGTCAGCAAGGCTACTCTTCTACACAGCTGGTGGGAAGCTTATTTTTAAGAAGCCTGTCCACATCGCCTCGACCAAGCACAATGTCAGTGTTCTTCAAGGTGGCTGTGGGGTACTTTGTAAAGCACTCCTCCCTACACAAACCATTTGTGTTCTTGGCCCCTTGGATTTAGAGTATTTGAAATTAGTTGATTGACTGCAAGACAGATTTAAGCCTGTTCCTACTTTAACAAATCCTACTTGAAATACAAACTGCAGCATGTGAAGGAAAATTTTATGTGGTTGTCCTGAGCAGCTTCATGTGGTCTTGTGAAAATTCATAAGATAAGCGTAAGTAAACACTGGCTTTGATTTATTCAGCAGCCTTTAGGCAGGCACATGATTTTCTCCATCGTGGAGAGAAAGAAGAAATGTTTCTTTATATTTTATGGGGTGTTGCCCACAGCAAGCCCAGCCGTAGCCAGTGTTTGAACCCACAGATCACGGCCACATGGTAACAAGAGACGCCCATTTACACATGCTGGTGTGCTGGCAGGATGGCCCGGCCACAGTTAGACTTGGCCTTCTGGCTTCTGTCAGTAAGAGTCAGAGATTGAGGCCCTGGGATCCCAGGTGGTCATTGCTTTGCTTCAAGATCCTGTGGATTCTTTGCCTTCACGAGAAAAATGTGGCAGGAGTTATGACACCCTCTTGTTCTTTACAGAATGATGAAATCGAGCCTGCAGCATTTACTTATGAAAAGTTCTATGAACTGACACAAAAGATTTGTCCTCGAACAGATATAGAGGATCTTTTTAAAAAAATGTAAGTTCCATTTATGGAGTTCTTGTCCTTTTAGATTTTTAAGACACCTTTTTGTCATAATATTTTAATATACTGTGTTGAGAGTCTGGAGGAGTATATAGTCAGGGTTACATTTTCAGCCCTTAGTTTATGACCGTAAAAGTTCACTCTGACTTTTTGAGAAACTTTTACAAAAATTAATGGCAGCACCTGGAACTATCCCCCTCGCCCCTTGCATTGGCTTTACTAACTACCTACAATTTTAACCTGCTCCTTTAGGTATTAACCCATTATGTGAACTAACTAGATTCAATTATGGAATGTTATTATGTCGTTGAAAAGTTCATTCATTCCAGTTATTTCAAATGGATGACTTACATGTTGTTTTGAAAAATAACATCTTTTGATAATACTAAAGAAGAATTGCAGACATTTTCTGAGCTAATGGGAGTGTTTTCTTTCTCTTGTTGGGTTGTTTGTTTTGTTCTTACGAACAGTCTCTGGCCATTTTAAGAGTGCACCACTACCTCAGGGTTAGAAGATAAGTTTAGAATTATCATCAACAAATGTCAACATGTAAATCGTACCTACTTGTAGCATCATATACAAAAACTTACTTTTTCTAATAAATTTCTTTTCAGCAATGGAGACAAAACTGATTATTTAACGGTAGACCAATTAGTGAGCTTTCTAAATGAAGTAAGCTTTTTCATACATTAACTCCATAAAGTCTGTGTGCAGTGGCTTGCCTCCTCCAGTGTCCCCATTGCATGTCCGCATCATATGCCCGCATCATATGCCCTTATTCGCTTTGCTTCTGACCTGCTGATCTTTCCAGATGGCTTTCTTTACCAGGTGCAAAAATCAGCTGCTGCTCCTGTGTGTCCATGCGCTTCCGACACCTTGGCTTTGCACACTGCTTTTTTCTGTTGGTTTTCTCGCTATGGATGTGTAGCTCTGGTTCTTTGTGTGCGTGTGGATTTTATAATATATTCATTTAATTAAATGTGTTTTTGCAAGATGATATTGAAGGTACTTTTTTTTTTCCTATTGATCTTATTAGAGAATGGATTGAGATTACCACACTGTAGTTGGATTCTCCATTGCTAACTTTTTCTCATACCTTTGCATGGACTGGAAAGCTTTATTTTTGTCTTTTAATGGATTGCATGTAAGGACAGTATGTAGGTTCAAATAGAATATTTTGACAACAAGCACAACACTGGAGTTCCTGGGTGAAAATATAGTACATACTAGGCCAATTAGATTGCAGGTTAAATTTTTACATTTTATTTTTATAACAAGCTTAGGGCTCATTTTAGAATATGATTCACTTAACAACCAAAACTGGTTGACAACATTTGCTTAAGCACAAGAGAAAAATATATTTTAGAACACGTAAAAGTTGCAACTTTTCTTACAGCTAAAATTAACTTTTTTTTTCTTTATGAACGTAGAGAAGAATGTTCTGTTCAGTGAAACCCCTTGAAGTTTTTGCTAATCCAAAATGGAAAATTTACTTTTTTTCTACCACATTAATAAGTTTCAGTGAGGAAGGGCAATGTATTTTTGTTTCAAAGCAATTTTTAATATAATTTAACCATTATACCATATAAAAAGAAAACATTAGAAGAGAGAGTATCATGCCAGACAGGAGGTATTGCCCCAAAGAACAGACAACAGGCAGGCTGTGATTTGCCAGGATGTAGAGACAAATCACATCTTTGCCAATGGGCTTCTCTTTTCTTGCCTTTTTAGGACTTACTGGCTCCCGATTTGCAGGGTTACCCTTTCAAAGCTCTGATATCGAGAGCCTAAAAGCCCATGTTCAGGAAAGACTAACCACTCCGTTTATCAGCACAGATGCCTCACCTCCACTTTTAAATAAGCCTTTCAGTACAATACAATATTTATTTTACTTGAAAACATTTCAAGTCTTTCCACCCCACTAGTTTTTGGTCATGCGAATACTATGTTTATAATCTTTACCCAGATAATATCCACATTCCTGTGCCACCGTTGCTCAAGTTGCCTTGCTTTGTTTCCTTAACTCCTTCCTCCTCTCCTTTATTAAGATTTATTGTTTTATTTCTCTCAGCTTCTTCATGCACTTGGGGTCACTGATCATCTTAAGTTTTGGTGAGATGGGCAGGAATATCTTGCTTTTTGCTAAAGAAGGAAGGCCTTTTAGAGGCATGGACAAAATTTATATCATTAGTTTGCTGCTTCCTAAAAACAAGGTCTCTTGCACACTCTGGGATGAACTGACACCCAGCCATCTATTAAACATGACAGAGACTTTTCTATGTGTGTCATTGTGAAAATAAAGAGTTCTGAAGTCTTGAGGTTAGGTGCTACATTCGTGGGCTCTTAAGGCTTTCCCCTTAGTTTTTGTAAACCTACCCAGTAATCACTTGCAATTCTTGCAAGTCTAAGATATAACATTAAATATTAAAATATGTGATCATCTGTACATTCTGCCATCCAAACTCTTTCTTAAAATACTATTAGTTGATAAACTTTTATACATTGCTATCACAGGGCCATTAGCACTCATTGGTTCTTATATTTTCTTCTGTTTGGCTTTTCATTCACAGTAAGGAAGCACCTTTAATTTTGAAATGGGACAGATGGAATCAGTGGGATTCTAGATTTTGTTAGATCATAAAGACTACAAGATGGTCCAGGAAAGTGTGCAACCTTTATTTTTAATCAAAGTGTCTGCCTGAATCTCTTCCTTTTCTGTCCTAGTGAACTGAATTGGAAAGACTAGATAGAAATCTGAATGTGTCCTTGAAGAAGTTTGTGAAACTTAGAGAACATTCTGCCAGCTCCTTGCAACCTCTCTTTTGAGTCCTACAGTGACCCCCTCTTCTCTCTCCAGAACCAAAAGCACCCTTAAGGTAGAGCACCTTTGAAACCCATAATGAAAGGAGACAACATTGACTCAAGAAGGAAGCAGGCATTGCAGTGTAAGGGTCTATGGCTCCAAAAGCTTAGATCTAAACTTTTTCAAAATTCCTTAGCCATATGGTGTCAACAAGCCATAATTCAACATTGTATTAGAAGCCCCAGATTATGCAATAAGATAGGAAAAATAAATGAGTCTACTGAATACAAAAAGATGAGGTCCTACTCATTATTTGCAGATAATGATTGGGTACCCTGAATATCAAAAACTGTCAACTAGAAAGCTCTTTGAATAAGAGTTCAGCAAAGTAACCAGAGAAATGACTGATAATGCGAAAATCAGTAGACACACACACCAGCATTAACCAATTAGAATAGGTAATAGGGAAAAAAGTCATGCTGCCTCCCACCACTTTCCAGCTTGTAAATCCTTTTACTCCTTAGATGAAATTTTATGTTCAGTGTGCTAACATGTATCTCCAGGAAGCTGTAATGATAGGAGAGACTTATTACCTTGGTCACCATGTAGGGGGGTTTGTACCACCCCCTCCCTATCCATGTCATAAATACCTACTGGCTTTTCATTGATAGCTTTAGACCTGCTTCTCATCTGCTTCTCAGTATCTCTTTATTCATTGCTCCCCAAAGTGTGATCTGTGGACCAGCAGCAGCAGCATCCTGTAGGAGCTTGTTAGAAATGCAGAATCTTGGGTCCCACCCAGACCTACTGAGTTGGAATCTGCATTTAACAACATCTCCAGGTGATTTGTCTTTACTTTAAAGTTTGTGAAGCACTGTCCTAATAGATTATCTAGATTCCTTCTTGGAATGCTTAGCATGAATGGGAAGAATGTGAGAGCATCATATACCTTCTGTTACTTCTCCATAATGGATTTAGTCATGGAAATCCACCACTCAGATCTAAAATTTTGCCACAGCTGTGTCTCTTGGTCCCATCAGTGGACCAAGAGAAACTTTTCCCATTTTTTGAAAATAATAAACCAGAGTCTGGGAGAGCTGGTAGAAGAATAAACCACTGTGAGCTGCCATTTGGTTAGATACTTCTCCCAGCTCAGGTCTCTATCTGTGGTGGGGCTGATTCATGTCCCTGAGCTTCAGTTAATTTCACCTCTCTTTGCCTGTTTCCAATAAGAAGCTAAATTGATTTCAGTTATCTTCATTATCTCACAAAGATGATAACTGAGAGGGCAGGGCTACAGAATTGAGAGATGCATGGAGGGCTGGAGAGAATAGATCAAAATGAGGAAAAGAGAAAAAAAGTCTTAGATGACAGTAATAATCCAGAATTAGCTTTATTGTTGCTAGTGATCTGCACCCCTCCCCCCCCCCACCTCACACCCATTATATGATTGCCTTAGGGCTAAACCTACCTGTTTCTTTGTTTGTTTGTTTTTATTTTGCAGTTGAAAGAATATAGGAAAGGGCATGAGATCTCTTTCCATTGACAATATCTTTATTCTTGAATACATAGACACAGAAAGAGAAGGAGGTATTTCTTAGTCTTATGGGTAAGCCTACCCTTGCAAATTATTCCTTCATCTTCTTTATATCTCTTCTGAATATTTGTTGTCAACATCCATCTCTCCCAATTCTGTTGGGATAAAGCCAATGGATGCCTTTTCTCAATAAGAGTAAAGACATAATAATTGAGTAATGATCACTGTCTCCCCATTCACATGAGCACAGTTCTGGGATCTATTTTCAGAAGCTGTTGACATCACTTAACAAAGCTCTGGATGTCCAGGGGTGAATGTCCTAGGTACACTGCTTCCCCTGAATCCCCACTGAAAACAGATGATCCCTCAGAGTTGTGAAGCATTTTCCACACTGTGCTTATGTCCATGTGGAACTCTTCTGCAACCTTATTACTCTGAGGTCACCTGGAAATTATCTTTTCCCTCTTTGTTTTTTCATATAAAAATTATAGTTTTGTGACTCTAATGCAAATCTTATTATTTGCTTCTTTGTCTCGGATTATCCAGATTCCACCGTGCTTCCTTTTTGAAACATGAAAATTTTAGTGAAGCAGACAGTTACGTTATCTGGTGGAGCAGATGCAAAGACAAAGGCAGTTTCATACTGTCTGCTTTTAATGCTTATTTCCTGCAAATTTACAATTAGGGGCTTATGACACAGCCGTTTTAGGGCTTGGTTTTCCTAGCTTTTGCTTCTGACAGGCAGGATGTTCTAGTGGATATCATGCTTTGGCAATAAATTTTAAGACGGTTTAATAAGAAGGACATCTCAAACATTTAGCATTCTATCCTTGCAGGACTTAGGTGTTTTTTTTTGGGGGGGGTATTGTTGTTGTTTTACTCTTCTGCAAATATGTTAAAATGCATACTTTTACACATTAGAACAGTGTTTCTTAAACTTGAACACATTAAAATCACCTGGAAAGCTCATTAAAACACAGATTCACAGGTTCCACCCCAGAGAATCAGATCTGGTAGGTCTTCGGTGGGGGCTGAGAGTCTGCATTTTAACTCCCAGGTGCGGGAGATGCCACTGCTGCTGCCATCAACAGATCACACTACAAGTATTAGTCACACAGGGCTCATGTGCACATACACGCATATAAAAAGTACAGAGGAGCATCTGGGTTTCCTCTCCTTTCCCTAACTTAATCTCTTCTCTCCCCTCCAGCTTACTCTGTTCTTTCTCTCACTTTTTTAATTCATATGGATTTGCCCCATCATCTCCATGAGTCCAGAATTCCTACCAACGAGCACATCTTTAAACCAAAAGCTTACTTTGAACAAAGAGAAATCCAGTGGCCAACCATGAGCATAACTGCAATGGAGTCTAAAAAGGACCTTTACCTCCACATCCATCTTCTTCCGTGCTGTTATTTACAGGGACGGGAGAAGAAATGTGCCTAGAAAGAGCTTTTTGTTCGTTCGTTTTTTTGTTTGTTTTGAAAACAATGCATTCTCACCAGAGGGGTGGTGCTTGTCATCTCCTTGAATAGTGGGCTCCAGAGTTGCATGATGCCCATCCGTTTCATAAATAAGATTGTAGCATGCCTTCACATGCCTGGCATTCCACAGTCCACCTCTTAGTTTCTCTCTGCATACCCCATGAGTTTTGTTTCTTATGGTTTCAAGGCCTGTTGTTACTATAACAGTTTCTGCTCTAGCACATGCATGGATGTGAGCTGTTATGAGCCGTAATTTCTTAGATTACAACAGAAGCATGCTTCATTGGGATAAACTGACCAAAAGATAACAATTCCTTTTGAGTTAACACTCTTAACTGGGTGAAGAGGTGGGAGGACCAGAATAGGCTAGGCCACAAGTGCTTGAAGAAATTACATCACACGTGTTCCGTTGGCCAACAGCATTCATTCTGTGTTGCCCACTTTTTCAAACGTTCATTTCAAAACAAATGGGGAAGGGAAATCCATATGAACTTTGAACAATTGTTTCTTAAATACTTCTCAGTACTGTTTCTCAACGTCTGTGCATATATTTGGGTAAAGAATTATTGTCAAGGTTCTACCTGTTGACCAGGTTTCTTTCCTCACATCTGCTTATCTGCCATTATTTCCACTGAAATTATATATTTGACATATGGCCAGGGTCACAGTGTTTGGTTCTCTGATCCACGGTGAACGATAAGGAAGTTTAATGAACGCACTGTCTCCAGATATAGGCCCGCAGACACAAATACAAAAGACTGTAGCTGAGTCAGTAAATTGGACTTTTTTCACCACTGCTGTGAAAATTTGGATGTCAGAACTCCAGAAATAGTATAGCTCCTGGTGCCCCATGTACTACCATGAGCATCCAGTGTTGCTTTGAAAAGCATGGTATTACCAGCATCCTCATTGCCTTAATCATTCATGGACTGCCCCCCGCCCCATCCCCAGAGAGTTTTTTCAGAGCAAACAGAGTTCTAGTTCATAGTGAAAAAGACTTTATGAACTACTGATATTCAAATACAGATTTTCCATATTGTCGATAATGTATACATATCCTTGTGCTGATTGTCATCATTATTATAATTGGTTCGATTTGATAAATATTTACTCAAGAAAATGAAGTCTGCAGACTGCCCAAGAAATCTTTTGTTTATGTAAAAAATATATATATAATGAAAATGAAGTACTAACCTTAGGGATTTTAACCTTATGGGTTTTTTAGCCTTAGGGTTTTTTTTTTTTTCTTTTTGTTACTGTTGCTATTGTTTTTCTTTTTTAGGCACTTAAATTAGTGTGTTAGCTATTTGAGTTATTTGGGGTTTTTTTTTTTTGTTTTTTGTTTGTTTTTGCTTCCCCACCCCACCCAAAGATTTTTTATCTCACTTTTTGTAGATATGCCAAATTTTTTATCTGTGGTATGGAAACTAGAAGACCATACAACTGACATGAACACCATTTTATGTATCCTTTAGCTTTTGAAGGGAAAAAAAAAAGTATGTTCTATATTCTCTCTCTAGTTCAGTGAGGGAAACCAACAACGCACTCCCAAATTTGGACTTTTTTGAAATATATTTTAGGGACAGTGAAATCCTATCTTTGTTAACTATAAATGTGATATTCTAAATATATCTTATTTTAGAAATTCTGTCCTTTAGTGATGTGTCATGCCCAAGGGTGAGAAATGTCAACCTAAATGGAGTTACTTTCTCATCGTAGCATCAGCGAGACCCTCGACTGAATGAAATTTTGTTCCCATTTTATGATGCTAAAAGGGCAATGCAGATCATCGAGATGTATGAGCCTGATGAAGATTTGAAGAAAAAAGGTAACACAAGTAAAAGAAGAGAATTTTCTTTATTAAAGAAAAGTAAGAATATATGCAACTTTAAACATTCTTGGATTTTTAGTTAGACATATCTTTAAATGTTTTGGAGCTCCCTAGAGCCAAGGATTCTTAACAGACTGATTTTATTTTTTTCCTGTTCTGAGTCAGTATAAATTTTACCTTACATCAGAATTTGCTCATGTTGCCTGAGTTATAATGTTAAATTCACTGTATTAAACACATTATAGTGATGTTCTCCCAGTGTACTCTCTTGTTTTCGATCTTTAGTATTGCATAATGCTTAAAATGCAGTAATGCCCATCCAGTCTCTGTTTGCAATCCTGGAAAGAATTTCACTTCCTATAAAATTTATCCCTCCTGTTTTTCCTTTTTTGTTTTGCCAAGCCAAGTGAATTTTAATACATGATTTGGTGAGCCTTCTCATCATTAAGCTTCTGGTAGAGAAGACAAATGCAACTGATATGAAATTAAATAGTCAGAAATTAATTTAGCAAATTATTGGGGTTTCTGAACGTTTGCCTCCTTTAGTGAAACATTGGAAACAGTGTGCTGTCCATTCCAATATTTGACAAAGAAAAGGCATGGACAGGAAATTTAAGATCCATCTCATAGCAGTGGGAAGCACCCTCCAAGGACGGGAGAGATGATGCTAATTTAACTGGACAGGAAGTCCTGAGACAAGAGATACCTGAGCTAGAGCCTCAGCTTTGTGTCCCAGTAAAGAGTTGAAAAGAGATTCAGATTCAAGTTCTTTCCCTCCCATGTGCCCATGAGTATCATGGCCTCCATTAGTTCTTTTTTTCTTTGTATCTCAGTGAATGTGACTGAAAGGTTTGTATATTCTCTGGACCCACATAAAACCTGTGGATACCCTTGCTGGCCCACCACACCCCGTGGCCCACCCTGGATATTTTTCCAAGTCAATAGAGTTTTCCCTTGATTGGAGATGTACACTTAAACTTTCTGCTAAGGCCCCAAATACCTACTTTCAGCAAGAGTGCTTCGTTACTTACCTCTCTGCCAGTTTTCTGAGTATTATCATTTCTGCTATATCACATGGAATTAAAGTAAAATGAGGGGTGCCTTGATAGAAAATACAGCCCTTGCAATTTTGATTTGATTCTTGTTACCCTGTCACTATGTGACCTTGATCAAGGGACTATATTCCTGGGCCTCAGCTTCTCTGCTTGTAACTTATCAGGGTTCATTCAGTCATTCAACTAGTATTTAGCCCCTCTGCCTTCATTTCTTAAAGTGTATAGAGGGCTGACTGGGTGCCAAGCACTGTGCCAGATGTTGAGGATTCAAAAGTAAGTAAGGCAGTTGTGGTCTGTTGAAGGACAAGGCCCAGCAGTTCCTTGGCAGTGTGATAAATGTTATGCTAGAGATGTGTCTTTCATTATTTCTAAAGTCCTAGAAGTCCATGAAATTACATTGACACATCTAAAACTCATAGCTTCATCATTTCACAAATGACAGAATCTAAGTTTAAAGTCTGTCATTATCAAGTATGATTGAGAATGTGGTGCACAAGGCATTCTTAGATATAAACTTCTGGGAGGAATGTAAATTGGTCCAAATAACCAGCTAGAATAATACTTTGGCAATTTTGTAAAATAGAAGATAGGCTACTCCTCCCTCTCAGCCTTTCCACCTCCAGGTATGTACAATAGAGAATCACCCATATCTTTCCCAGCCCTGGATGTCAGAGGAAGTGCACTCATCCAGGCCAATAGCTTACGTTTCTTGTACACACATAGCTTTCAAATTCTCCACTCATAACCTCTGACTTCAACTACAGACCTATGATGGAAGTCTCCATTCAGATACCAAATGGGCCTTTCAAATGTATATGTACAATGTGTTTTGATTCTCCCTGCCCAAAGACCTGTTTCTTTCTCAGCCTGGAAAATGGTACCATTATTCACCCAAATCTTCAACCCCAAATTCATGGAATCTTCCTTGACTTTTTTCTTTCACATCACTTCTGATCCATCAGCAAAACCTACAAGATCTAGCCTCAAAATAAGTCCTGAATAAATCACTTCTCACCATCTCTGCCTTCATCAGAGTATCCAAGCCTACATCATGTCCTCTTAGACAATGCCAGTTGACTTTTAACTAGTCTTCTTTCTACTCAGTGGCATAGAGTTTATGCTCCACACAGCAGCCAGACTAAACCTTTAAAAACTCAATCCAATCACGTTATTCCATTCTTCAGAACCCTCCAAAGGCTTCCCAACACAGTAAAATCCAAAGTACTTAGCAAAGGGGCACCTGGGTGGCTCAGTCGGTTAAGTGTCTGCTTCGGCTCAGATCATGATCTCCCGGTTCACGGGTTCAAGCCCCACATCGGGGCTGTGCTTAACACAGCTGTGTTTGCCACAGCTGTGTCAGCTGTGCTGACAGCTCAGAGCCTGGAGCCTACTTCAGATTCTGTCTCGCTCTCTCTAACCCTTCCCCTGCTCACACTCTCTCTCTTTCTCTCAAAAATAAATAAACATTAAAAAAAATTCAAAGTACTTAGCAAAGACTTAAGTCCAACCAATGTAGCTTTTGGCTTCCTCTCCAGCCTCGTTCCCAGCTACCTGTCCCCTCAGTCACACACTCCTACATCAAGGTCTTTGCATTTGCTGATCCTTCTACCTGGGATAGCATTCCCCAAGATGTGCATGTGGCTTGCTCCCTATCTGTGAATGTGACCTCACAAGGGCTTTTGCTAGCCATGTATCTAATAGAGCATCCTGGTCATTCTTTATCACCTTCATTCCCTGCTTTCTGTTTCCTTCTAACACTTGCATAACATTATATTATACTTATACTTATTTGTTAATTTATTTCCCATAATATGTTTCATGAAGGCAGGACTTGTCTGTTTCTCCCATCACTTTATCTGTCTCAGTGCCTTAAAAAGTGTTTGCTCTTAGGGGGCACCTGGGTGGCTCAGTCGGTTAAGCCTCCGACTTTGGCTCAGGTCGTGATCTTCCTGTTCATGAGTTCAAGCCCTGCGTCGGGCTCTGTGCTGACAGTTCAAAAAAGTACTTGCTCTTAGAACGGCTGTGTGCCCAAGGAGGGCTGCACAAATTTTTATTGTAGTATGTTTTTATAGTTAGAAATTACCTAAATATCCATCAACAGAATAATGGACAATGAACTAGTATATTCATACACGGACCTACCATGCGTTACACGTGCCCACCACAACGTACTACTACTATACACACTACTATGTTATTCAGGGAAAAACAAATCCTCAAGAGCTGAATAAGTTCAAGAAAATATAAAAAGAGCAAGTTGCATATGCAAATAATAAAATGTCTTTTATATAAGTTTTTAAATATTCACAGCTATCCATTGTTAGAATAAATGCATATGTAGTAAAGTTACAAAGCCATTTTAAGAATGTTAAATACAAAAAGGAAGTGGTTGTCTGCAAGGGAGCAGAAAGAGGGACTGGAATGGAGAGCAGGGACACAGGGTGCTGCAAAGGCATCTGTAATTATATATTCCTCTGAGAAACGTAAAGCAAGTAAGGTAAAATGTTACGAAGCTGTGGTGTAAGGGTCCATAGTTATTTATTATTTAATACATTATTATTATGTTCTTTTTTGCAAGCCTGAAATCAGTTCATAATTTGCAAATGCTTAGCTATAAACAAAAAGCTGAGGCAGTTGATGGTTGACAGGGTAAGAGATGGAGAGAGTTTTGTTTTGTTTTTTAAGTTTATTTGAGAGAGAGTGTGTGTGCACACATGCATGGGCCCAAGTGGGGGAGGGGCAGAGAGAATCCCAAGCAGCCTCCATGCTGTCTGTGCAGAGCCCAATGCGAGGCTTGAACTCAAAAACTCCAAGATCATGAAGTCGGACGCTTAATGGACTGAGCCACCCAGGCACTCTGTGATGCAGAAATATAAATTGCTTCTCCTGAGAAGACCACAGGGACCTGCCCTATATCAGAAAAGTGTGACTGAAATGAACAATGGGGCTCTTGGGGCAATATTTCAATGCCTACTGCGTACTCTTCTCATCAGTCCCACACCCTATTTTGTAGGAGAAATGAATTGTTTAAACCCAGAGAGGCCATTAATTTCATCTCCAGTCCAGTGAGAACAGTAGTGCCCTACAGTTGTATATTTTCTACTTCTTTAGGAGCCCCTCTTGTAGGTATTCTCATTTACCATTCAGGACAATCCTGGAAAGCAGGTGTGGTCAGTATTTATGCCCATTTGACAGAAGAGGAGGTTGAGACCCAGGAACATAAGGCGTGCATGATAGAAGCAGAACTGACAAAGGTCCCCTTGACCCCTGGTCGCCACACCTGGAGCTGTGCTTCTGTGCTTAGGGAACCGTGTGCTTCTGCCGTCATACCTACAAAAGCCACCTGCCTGTGGAATGCATTAGGTTCCTTGTAGTGTGCAGCTTTGTTCAAGTTCTGAAGGATGAAGGTCCTTGGGGAAGAGACTGAGAAGAAATTTTTACTCCCGTTCAAGCTGTCTCAACTCTGTATTTCAGAGCCATATGTCTACTAACTCTTGTTTTTCCCCCTAGGCCTCATATCAAGCGATGGGTTTTGCAGATATCTGATGTCAGATGAAAATGCCCCTGTCTTCCTGGATCGTTTAGAACTTTACCAAGAAATGGATCATCCTCTGGCCCACTACTTCATCAGTTCTTCCCATAACACCTATCTCACTGGCCGACAGTTTGGTGGAAAGTCTTCCGTAGAAATGTACAGACAGGTTCTCCTGGCTGGTTGCAGGTCAGAACCTCAGGACGCCTCTTTTTTTTTTTTTTTTTTTTTTTTTTAAATATGATGGCTTTCCATTTAATTTCTTTTTTCTAAAAAATAGGAAGTATTGTTCAGCGTGAAAATTTCGGACATTTTTCCTTTTCTTTAATAGATTACGTTGGTCATGTAAGCTTGAAAAAGAACAGATAATCTCTGTTCCAGAAAGCTCTGGAATTCTCCTGTGGGCCAAAAGATATTTTTTACTATAAATTTTTAAATATCCCCCCCTCAAGGGGCACCTGGGTGACTCAGTCAGTTGAGCGTCTGACTCTTGACTTCAGCTCAGGTCATGATCCCAGGGTAATGGGATCAAGTCCTGTGTCAGGCTCTCCACTGAGCATGGAGTCTGCTTAAGACTCTGTCTACATCTTTCGTTCCCTCTCCCTCTGCTCCTCTCCCCAACTTGTGTACTCTCTCTCTCAAAATAAATAAATAAATAAATAAATATCCCCCTCAAAATTGAAGGAAAAAAAAAAACCTATTTTAAGAAGTCATGCTAAGTTTCTTATGGCCAGAAGCAGTAGCAGATTTAGCTTTACTTAATGTTAAAAGTTCTAAAATGCCATTCTCTGAGAATATTATTGAAAATGGTTTTCCCTTTTATAGAAATTGGCAAATATTTGAGGTTTAAAATACGGCAATAATGCTGAAGGTGAAAAATAAGAAGCGCAGTTACATTATAATTTTTTTTTTTTGGTTATCAATAGCTAGTACTTTATTTTTAATGACAGTTTTTTGTGTTTGGAAATATTCTACAAGAAATTACCTACATCACCACTTCTATCTCTGAATACCTGACAAAATGAGAACATTTTCTTTCATGGCCAAAGCAGTATCATTTCATCTAACAAAATTTTAAAAATTATTTTTTCACATCATTTAAAACCTAGCCTATACTCAGATGTCCCCAGCTGTTCCCAGCTGTCCTTTGTTGTAGCTTTGTCACAACTGGAATTTCATTCCCCCACTGATTGTTGTATCTCAAGTTTGTCTTAATCTCTGACAGTCCCTTTTAAATGACACCAACTCAGTACAGAATACAATGTGATTTTAACCCAAAAACTCCGTGAAATAATCATATTATTTCATTCCATTTTCTACTTACATATTTTTTAAGTTTATTATTTTGAGAGAGAAAGAGAGCATGCAAGCAGGGGAAGAGCAGAAAGAGAGAGAATCCCAAGCAGGCTCATTCTGTCAGTGCAGAGCCTGATGTGGGGCTGAACCCATGAACCAGGAGATCATGACCTAGGCTGAAATCAAGAGTTAGATGCTTAACTGACTGAGCTATCCAGGTGCCCTCCATTTTCTACTTATATAAGAAAACAACTTATTTTGATGTCTGTTCTTTCAGTTTGCACACATTATTTTATGGTAAGGGTTCAATATTGTAATTTCACTCTGTTGCCCAGGTGTGTTGAACTTGACTGTTGGGATGGAAAAGGTGAAGACCAGGAACCAATAATAACTCATGGAAAAGCAATGTGTACGGATATCCTTTTTAAGGTAAGTTTTAAAATCACATAGCTGTAGTCTTTTCCAGATTATTGTAGAAATAGATGAAGTGGAGAACACAAATTATTCATTTTCTGAAGCATTTTACTTTCATATTCCTTTCCTCTGGTTTTGAAGAGAAAGTCAAGAAGAAATGCTTTCTCTACTTAATAACACCATGAGGGTCCTACATAATGAGTTTTCTCTGCCAGCATCCCCCTGATTCTAATTACTTTAAAAAGTCTTTCATTTTCTTTTCTGTTTTCTTGCTTACTTTGCATTATTTCTGAAGGACTTAAAATTGGCATAAAAAATAAATAGAATACAGAAAATAAAATAGATTCTAAATAGTGCCTATAAGAGTAAGAAAGTAAATTAGGTTAGAGTTTATGAATGCTCAATAATAAGTCTTATAAACTGCCAAACCATACCACAAATGGGCCCCAAACTTTCTAGAATTCAGTGCAAGGAGACAAACATAATTCACAAGATTCAGAAAATAGAAACAGGGCTGTTGGTCCAAAGAAGTTGTTCCCAGTCCTGATGCCAGAGAGAAGACTTTTCCCCATGGACCCTCAAAGAGGAGAATCTACAGTTACATAAACAGGCATTTCAGTATTGGCCTTCTGGTGATTTCTCTGTACAGTTTGGAGGTTGGTTTCTTAGAATGCTCCTTAATGTGCTCCATTGATAGCCTGCCAAAGGACAAGTTAAAAAAATGAAATTCCATAGTTGGCCAGTGCTGTGGTTGGCCAATATTCAGGTACATCCATCTCTGTCAGTTTGGTGTAATTTGGAATAGTTATTTCAACATCTGCAGCATTGGTTCTCAACTCTGCTTACGTATGGAAAATCACCAGAGGTATTTATAAAAACAGATGCCAAGTCCCTATACCCATAACTTGATGCACACCATTTCTCTTAGTCAGATGCTGGTGAATTTTGAGCAGCAGTGAATTCAAGATTATGCTCCGTGAGAAGGAATTACACTCCCTGAGAAGTACCAAGGGTATAATCAAGTGGGAAGCCATGAGTTTGCACAGCCAACCAAATTGGGAAGGGTTGATGTCTTCTTTAGAGATTTAAGGAGCCCAATAAGGAAGCTTAGCTAAAAAGAAGGCTATTTCCTTTCAGTTTGGAGGTGAGCAAAGGAGAACCCATGAAAAGAGCCAAAATTCTCCTCAAGGAGTAATTCTTGCTCAGCTCAAATGGACAATCAAGGTCATAGACATTTTTACCAGGAAGAGACTTTAAGCAAGAATAATTAATGAACCACGTTAGCCATAAGTGATGAGGTTTTGGAGTGGTGGTGGGATTCAGAGCCAATAGCCAAGAAAGAATTCTTGAGACATCTTTGGTGCAAAAAAGGTGATTTTATTCAAGTACATGAACAGGACCCATGGGCAGAAAGAGCTGCCCCCTGGACCATGAAGAGAGAGCGATTACATACTTGGAAGTTGGGGGGAGGTAAAATTAAGGGGAAGATTCCAAAGGATTTTCATTTGCTAAAGAAGACTCATGGGATACTGGAGGCCTAGCTATTGTCAAGCTAAGGTTGTTTTCCCTCTAGCAAAGCATTAACATTAGGACAGTAGGGAGTTCCTGGAGAACTGTTACACTCGCCTGCCTCAAGTATTTGTCAATGGGCTGCAGGTTATAAGGAAACGTAACTTTATATGCCATTTCCTCCTGCCTTTGTTTCCCACATCAGTAAGAATGCTCACTAAAATACTCCCTGGTTTATCTAACCTAAGGCATTATTGTTTCAACTGGACTTCTGGAGATTACTATTGTAAAATATTTTCTCATTTAACTGAATGATGCGATTTTCCCTGTGGTTAACTACAAGCCAGTTAGAATGTGGGGAGTTTTACCAAGTGTGATGTTCTGGTTGTAGAAACATTAGTTTGAGGGGCGCCTGGGTGGCTCAGTTGGTTAAGTGTCCAACTTCGGCTCAGGTCGTGATCTTGCGGTCCGTGAGTTCGAGCCCCGCATCGGGCTCTGTGCTGACAGCTCAGAGCCTGGTGCCTGTTTCTGATTCTGTGTCTCCCTCTCTCTGACCCTCCCCTGTTCATGCTTTGTCTCTCTCTGTCTCAAAAATAAATAAACATTAAAAAATTTTTTTTTAAAAAGAAACATTAGTTTGAAACCATGCTTTCTAAAGCCGAGAGCAAGGCCAGCCATCTGTGGGAAGGACATGCTCACCACATTGAAAGGTTATTTCAAATGACCAAGCTTCTAGTTCAGGGAGGGACATCTAGAACACCTGTTTTACCTCACATGTTGCTTGACCATGGAGAACCCCCACTTCCTGGTCACCTACCCCTCCAACCACTTTCATCAGGCTAATAGGAAACAGGGGATGTTGTAAATGTCACATCAGTTCACAGGAATCTTCATCAAATTAATGAAATGTAGCCAAGAACAGACTCCCAAACACAGAAGAAAGCCAATAAAAGCCTCTGTTAATCCTTAGGTTATCACCAATACATTTCTTTTCTAGGCAGGAGAGGTGAAAGAGTGGTCTGCTGTGAAAATCGCTGTACCAAAACCTCACCTGCCCTTCAGCAAGAAAGGGAAACTCTGAACCTGTCTTGCCAGATTATCAAGCAAGAAGCCAGCATGTGATTTAGATGAATTTCTTGTTCGTTACTAGCCCCATAATTTTAGCAAAGTCAGAGAGAGCTTTGGGGGGGGGGGGGGGGGGGAGGGAAGGGTCATTAACCATAAACTGGTCCCTGGGCTCTAACGAACCACAAGGGGACTCAACGTGTGAAAGTAGCAAGATGAATGGGTTCTCCAGGTCTTATTGCCAGAATTGACTTTCTGAAAAGCTCAAATTAATGGTCTCTGAATGGTTTCAGGTGCCTTAATTGTGTTGTTGTTGTTTGCTCCTCTCTCATTTACACTTTTTATCTTTAAAGGATGTTATTCAAGCCATCAAGGAAACTGCGTTTGTCACATCCGAATATCCTGTAATTCTCTCCTTTGAAAATCACTGCAGGTATAAGGGTGCAATCTCCTCTAAGTATCTACTACCCATTCCCCACTCCTGCTCTACATCTTTTTAAATGCTGTACAGTTTTGTGAAATAGGACACTTGATCTTATGCAAAAAAGAAAGAGGAAAAAAACAAAAGGTCAGAGATCTGGACACCTTGTTCAAGGTTCCATTGAGTTGGAAGATTTGGCAGTGTACTTGATCTCAAACTTCATGAACTTGAAAGCCATTTTTTATTCTGTGTACCAGCTCTTATTTAGGGAGGCAAAATCTACTTGTTAAACTATACCAGTTAAAGTTCGTGGTATATAACAGAGCATCTTCCTTAGCCGTAGGAAGACAAGCATGCACTTTGCAGAGTGGGAGTTTTTAATCATCTAGGAATGGATGTCTCTTATTCTTGTACTGTTAATGGATGTTTGAATTTACGAATGCCAGTTCTCTCTCTCCAGCAAATATCAACAGTACAAGATGTCCAAATATTGCGAAGATCTATTTGGGGATCTCCTGTTGAAACAAGCACTTGAATCACATCCAGTATGTATTTTTAGCAAACTGTATTTCTAACCTGAATGGATTTGTTTTGAAATTCATTTCTAAAGGGTCAAGTAGTGCTAGAGGACTAAAGATCTTCATATTTATTTAAATTAATTGATACAGAAAGCTGTTGTGCTTCAGACAGATGTGAAGAGAGAGACATAAAATAAACATGTAGCCCAATTTAATCTGGAAGGTCTCAAGGTCTCTATGGTTTCTGAGATCTCTGTCCTAAAGTTTTACAAAATGCCTCCTGGCAGAGAATCTATACTCAGCAATTGTCCTTTAGTTGGTTGCATGATAGGATCATCTATAAGGAAGATTAAAAATACCTTTGCCTGGGACCCGCTCAGAGATTCTAAGTTAATTGATCTGGGTAAGGCCTGAGCATGGTGTTTTTAAAAAAGCCTCTCCAGGTAAATCAAATGGAAGACCATTGTGGTGAGAACTCCCTAGATGGAAGAAGTCACAAGAGTCTGAAGTCCAATGTCCCAACTCCACAACAAATACTTGGAAAGTGTTAGACCTGCATTTTTGAGTTTCCTTTTTACACCTGCTGATTGCTTCATAAAGCAAAGAATTTTTAACCTGTGGCCCGCAGATAGGCTTTGTGAGGTCTGTGAATTCATTCTAAATTGCGTACAGTTTTGTGTTTCTTTTTGTTTGTTTGTTTGCTTTGTTTTCCTTTTTTGGTATATAGTTTGATTCCAGAGTTCATCACATTTTTGCAAGGGTCCATAACCTCCAAAGTGGTAAAGATCCACTGTCACAAGACGGTATGAGTAGAAGCAAGCCAACAGGATGAAGTATAAAGTACTCTGCAGTAGTTAAAAAAAAAAAAAAACCTGAAAAAAATATAGGACACGAGGATATTTGCATCCTTTGCACCCACCCCTGATTACCTTCAGCCTACTGACTCTGCAGGCTGCCTGCCCCGCATCCTTGCAACCCTCCCTGTTCCCTGCACACTGGCCTGACTTGCAGCTGCTTGTGCCTGCAGCTTTTTGCATGAGGTGTGGTCCTCTGCTCACTGGAGCCTGCTCTGCCCATGTGTGAGAGATGGGCCTGAGGTGCTAGAGACCAGACAGCCCTCCCGCTGGGCCCCTCAGTCCTCCCTCAGGAGGGACCGCTCAGCAGCACGTTCTTTGTTCTGCACCGTCTGCCAGGGCTCCCCAGGGGACCACACTCTGACCCCCTCAGTGATAAGTCGCCTCATAACACCCCTGTGCCTGCCTTCTTTCTTTCACTTTCCCACTCCTCTGTTGGCCCTTCCTGAGGCTGCCGCCCAAGTAATCTACAGGTATATTCACATCCTTGTCTCTGAGAGTGATTCTGAGGGAACCCAAACTAAGAAACAGCCCTGTTTAGTTTTATTTTATTTTACTTTATTTCATTTTATTTCATTTTATAGTTCATAGTTTATTTATTTTGAGAGAGAGAGAAAGAGCACAAGCGGGGAAGGGGAAGAGAAAGAGGGAGAGAAAGAACCCGAAGCAGGCCCCACACTGCCAGCACAGAGCCCAGTGTGGGACTGAATCTCATGAACCGTGAGACCGTGACCTGAGCCAAAACCAAGAGTCAGACGCTTAACCCACTGAGCCACCCAGACACCCCTTATGTTATTTTTGTTTTATGTAGACCCTCTGTTTACTTTTCTGATTGGGCTAAGGTGCTTGCTGCCATGGAAAGACCACCGTATTCTTTATGGAACGACATGCACATTCATGAAAGGTGTTGTGGGAAGCGTAGGTAATACACGTGGGAGTAAGACCTCCCTGAACTAAATGTCTGTGGGAGACATAGAGCATAAACATAAAACCATAGCTAAAAAGGAAGATGGCCTACAACCTATTGAATATTTATTAGAGATATCCAGGTTCAAGAGAGATCGCTAGGGAATAGACAAGATTCAGCAGGCTTCTGAAGGAAGCAGAATATGGGCAAAGAGCTTTGAGGCAACACAGACATGGGAAGGCACAGTGCCTTGCATGTAATAAGTAGTAGAAAAATCACTTTTGAAAAAATGAAAGGATGCATGGAAGACATGGGTGGGTGGATGGGTGGGTAGGTATGTCCATGCGTGGATGGGGGAAGGGGGATTGGATGAGTAGATATGGCACAGTTGTGTGGATCAGAGGTAATAAAAGAAAGGACATCTCCTTTGCAGACATAAATCCAAGCAAACGAAACCACAGTAGAGGTTAAGTTTCAGTAATTAAGACCACTTCCTTCTTGATTCTCTTATTGAACCCACACAACCACAATCCCAGGTATTGGGGTTGCATCAGTTTACTGAGCAAACAGGCTTACTAATACAGCCCCAACACTTGAGGGGATCAGGGGAGCCTCTCGACTTCTGCCTGGGAAAGCACTTAGGACCCCAGCTATCACAACGATCCCGTGTACTTTACCCAATGCATAAAAAGAGCAAGACCTGAGGCTAAACAGGAGCCCTTCCCCCAACAGCACCCCAGGTCAGACCCAGGTCCCACTGGGGAAGGCGGAGTGGCTGTGCATACCTCTGGGAGACTAGATGTCCGGTTTGCAGTCTAGGGCAAAGTTGCATGCAGTAGGCTAATTGGGGCTGGGGAATGAAAACCTAAGTGTGCTGACTGCCATCTAGTGGACATTGGGCTGTATAACACTGGCTTCCATGCTCATTCTGGGCCGGGAATGAAACTAGTGAAGCACATCATTAATTCAGCCTTTTCTGTTTATCTCTAGCTCGAACCAGGCAGGCCCTTACCATCCCCCAATGACCTCAAAAGAAAAATACTCATCAAAAATAAACGGCTGAAACCTGAGGTCGAAAAAAGTAAGTCAAAGACACACATCAATAATGAGGCATACACTCATTGTGTTTGGACAATTCAGCTGTCTGGAGTGAAATAAATTTTCAAACCACTGATTTAGGGGACGAAAGGGGCACAGTGGTGTTACATATACTTTTCATAGCAAAGTGGCCATGTGTACGTTTAAGTGCAGTTTCCACATCAACTCGTTCCTGCAGTGGGAAAAGCATATTCATACATTCATAGGATGCAGGATTTGGAGTGATCCCAAGGCAAAACGAGAAGAAAGTGGAAAGAGGCATTTTAGAATTTATCGAGATGGAAGGAATTAGCATTTATCATTTTATTGCTCTAGAGTCCTCTTCAAAAGTTACCCTTCGCAGTTTGTCTGTGTGAGGTTTACATATCTAGGGATCCTGAGTGAATGTGTGAATGTATATATGTGTGTGTAGGGAGAGAAATGATTTTATGTAGACATTTTCCCTGGAAATCTTGGAAAATATTTTCTTTTAGCCCATCTCTTAATTGAGTGAAGCATTAACTAATGGTATGATCGCATTGTATTTTTACCCTAGGTATTCTAAATTTTAAATTATAGTACTTATAGTTTATTACAAAAGCAATAATACCATAGAAGAATGAAACAACAAAGGAAAACATAAGGAAACAATAAAATAGCACTACATTAATATTTTACACATATGTACATGTACTATAGACACATGTATATGTTTAGACGTACGTTTTTCATACCAGTGGGATCATGTTAAATATACTGAATTTTTATTATGTTTAACTCAACCAATTAAGTATACTTAAGTTCATACTAAAGTTACAACTTGCTAACTATAATTCTAATGTATGAAACACTATACAGAATTTATTATGTGGGATATGGTACCATGTGACCAGTCCCAACTGATGGATGTTCATTACTGTAGAAACGACAGTGACAGACACATGTTGTGTTCATTTTGTACATTTACGCAGCTTCTCGTTGGAATCCATTGGTGCAATTAGAGTTGGGTGGCCAACGCATATACACATTTTATACTGTGATTTACCTTTGTCTTTCAGAAAAATTGTACCAATTTACATTCTCGCTATAATGTAGGAGGATGCCTGCTTTCCAGGGATATTCTTACTGCTGGCTGTTGGCCATCTTGTATGTATATGTGGCTGACTAGGAGAAGGGAAATGAGACTTGAGTTTTTTTGATATTTATGTTTTTGGTAACTAGTTTCTTTGTATATCACCATTTACAATATGCTTCTACACATTTTCTCGTTTTTAAAATTACTTCATCTATCTTTACTGACTTATCAGAGCTTTATACATGAGGATAATTGTCTCAGATCTGTCACTTGCAGATATTTGTTCCTGAAGTTTTTTCAGTCGCTTGTGCACATCTCTTTTCCGTCGCTTCTATATCACATTCAAATGACGCACCTTTATTACCAAGCCTTAACATCTTTCTTAGTGACTGAGCCTTCCTCTCAAACTTATGACCAGAACTTTGGCATTTCACCCATGCTCCATTAGTTCTTCACCCTGTGTAGACAGTGTGGTTGTTGCAAGTCCCTTGAGACGTCCAAGCAGCGATCTGCTACGGTCTTAGGAATGTAGCCAGTGGGAGCCCAGACAATACATTTCCTTCTCAGTGTCAATCTTCAAGCTCAGGCTTTGCAAGTGATGGAGCACCTGTCACCATCTCCTTCCTGTTTGTTTTTAATGACAGAACAGCTTGAAGCTTTGAAAAGCATGATGGAAGCTGGAGAATCTGCTGCCCCGGTTAACATCTTAGAGGATGATAATGAAGAGGAAATAGAGAGTGGTAAGTTGGTTTTCTTTTAACTTAAGTGTCACAAAAATAGTTTTTTAAAAAAAGTTCATTTTTAAGCTCTACACCCAACTTGGGGCTCAAATTCACGACCCCAAGATCAAGAGTTGTGTGCTCCTTCAACTGAACCAGCCAGGTGCCCCACATAGAAAATTTTTTTTTTGAGTTTATTTATTTTGAGAGAGTGAGTGAGTGAGTATACAAGCAGGGGAGGAACAAAGAGAAGAGAGGGGGAGAGAATTGCAAGGAGGCTCCACAGCATCAGCGCAGAGCCTCATGTGGGGCTCGAACCCATCAACTGGGAGATCATGGCCTGAGCTGAAATCAAGAGTCAGTTGCTTAACTGACTGAGCCATGCAGGTGCCCCCAAAATTTTTAAATAAGAAAGGAAAGAATTTGTCTCCATAGACTCTCTTGGATAATGTGAGGGTTTAATTTCTAGTAGTCAAGGATGTATTTGTGCACCAAGCTTTAATCTTTTTTTTTTTTTTTTTTTTTTTTGGTATTTTTCCCAGTGTTACTTCTAGTTTACCTAGGCACTAGATTTTCATGGCTGAGTCATCTCCCTTCCTGTTGTGCCTTCAGCTGCTCAGCAGAAATTCACAGCCAAAGAATCCTTGCTGTAGAAGGCAAGGGGTTGGAATAAAAAGAACATTTGGCAATCCCTTCCTGTAAACAAAAACATAAATGTCGGTGTTGTTAATGATGATAATAGAAGGCGAGTTAAAAGGAAGGGAACATGGGTAGAGACCCTCAGGTAGATGATTGGTTTGTATGCACACATGAAATGAACTGGAAATTCAAAGCCAATATTAAAATTTCAAGTTCAAATTCCTTCAAATCACCAGTTCACCAGAATTATGAATAGCAGTAGATAATTTTAGCAAAGGTAACCTTGCTTAAAATAGATGAATATTTGCTACTGGGGCCATATAGCCATAAAACCATAATATAGGGCCATATAACCCTCATGTTTGATTTTAAATGGGTCCTTCGAAATGTTTGGAATATTTTTAGAAAAGTGTTCATTAGGTGGTATGAAAATTGATTAGCAAAATGCTTTGGCCTTACATTGTGTGTATGTTGGACACTTCCTTGGATTTATGTAGTGGTTTGAGGCTAAATAATTTAGACACATGCAGAAAATCTCTTCAATTACTCTATAAATATCTGAAATAATGAGAGTAGATTTTAGGAAAGCTTGATATTATAAGTGAAAATCTGAAAGCTGTGAGAATTAATCTCGGTAATAAAGACAGCTTAATAAAGATGGCTTCCTGTGGAACTGACTTCATAACGATGGTTTGTGTTGCATGTCCAACCCATGGGTTCCACTCCACTCCCAGAGAACAGTCATGACTTACTTTTCATATGTTGTATATGGCAGGGAGTTTCTAGGAGGACAGAGGTGTCTGGAATTATTTAATCGATGACTGCTACAATTATCTATTACCGTGAAACAAACCACCCCAAAATCTAGAGGCTTAAAATAACACTTTATTTCTTTAGTTGTGTAGGTCATCTAGGGCTCAGGTTGGTGCTTCTCCCTTAAGTTTCTCATGCATTTTCAGGCAGATGACATCTGGGGCTAGAGTCATCTGAAGGTTCACTTGGGCTGGTTGTCCAAGGTGGCACACTTGTGTTGCTGGCAGTTGTGCTGATGAGCTTAGGGTCTACAGACCAGAGCACCTCCATGTGGCCTTTCCATGTGGTTTGGCTTCTCAAAACATGGTGGCCAAGTCTTTTTTTTTTTTTTTTTTAATGTTTATTTATATTTGGAGAGAGAGAGAGACAGAGTGTGAGGGGGGGAGGGTAAGAGAGACGGAGATACAGAATCAGAAGCAAGCTCCAGTCTCTGAGTTGTCAGCACAGAGCCCGACACGGGGCTTGAACTCACTGACTGTGAGGCCATGACCTGAGCTGAAGTCGGATGCTTAACCAACTGAGCCACCCAGGGGCCCCAATGGCCAAATCTTTAGATGAAGCATCCTGAGGGCCAGTGTTCCAAGAGGCAGAAAGCAGAAGCTGCTAAACTTAAGAACTGTGCCCACAACAGGCACATCATCATTTCCTGTATATTTTATTCATCAAAGCAAGATTAAGGCCCACCCAAGTTTGAGGGGGGTAGGTGAGTGGCAAGATCACATTATACAAGAGCAGATATTCTTGCAGCTGTCTTTGGAAAATGCTATCAACCACAGTGCCTATTCTATTATCTCACTTTTTCTTTTGCAAATAATAAGCCTAATCAAGATTTAAGAATAAAATAATGAATATTATTTCAAAAGGTCAGTAAAATACTTCTAAGATTTGAAAAGATGAAAAATATGTAAAATGAGTTCCTTAACTCAGGTTAAGTTTTATAGATGGTAGTTGAAAGCATGTCAGACATTACTAGATTGCACAATCCAGTAAAACAAACTGCAGAATAAGAGACTAAATTAACAAGGAAAGTAATAATAATATGAATAGCAACCACCATTGTTGTGCCAACTGTGAATGTAGTGGTTTACATCACTGCCTTATCTAATCCTTGTATGGTCCAATGAGATTGGTATCATTACACTCCTTTTTCAGATGAGGAAGCTGAAGCTTAGGTAACGGATTCTGCACATGACCCCACAGCTGGTGAGCAATGGCATTATAGTTCAATCTCAGAATTGCCTGACTCCAAGTTCAAGACCTTTTGTACCTTATAATACAGCCCTTCTAACATACAGGAATATGAAGAGAACACCAATATGCAAAATTGTTGTTACATTGTTTTAAACAAAAAATGTAACTGATGAAAGTCAAAGATGTGAAAATTTCCTGAACACACAAAATAATCCAAACTGAGGGTCCTTTTGATTCCACTTATCATCCATAAGGGTACTTCCCATCTTTTATGCATATGTTAATGATTCCTACAAAATATTTGGCTCTAGGGGCTCCCATGTTATTCCAAAAAATACTTGAGATTTTGATTAAATGTTAACAAATGATATTGGGACATGTGGGGGATAGCGTACATGTAGAAAATTGGCTGAGAGGACAAAATCACCCACTTGAATTTCTCTTTCAGGGCATAGAAGTTTCTGCTGTGCCAGTTATATTTATGATTCTTAGGTTCCCTCAGTGATACCTGGCTTAATTCTGGTCAACCAGTTGGCTATAATTACCTTGGTGTCACAGTATGATCCTACTATACATGAATGACTAGACTCTCTAATTTAAATACTTCAACACAGCAGGCAAGAGGAAGCCAAGCATAGTTCAAGAGTAACCCTGCCGGGAGGCTGTAAAAAAATAGAAGAGGCTCTTAGTCTGTGAGAGCATTTCCCCAGTTGTTAGGCTGGATTTAGATTCAGAAGGATCCGTGGCTTCCAGGACTGTAAAACGAGCAGTGAGGAATGCCAAAACTGGATGTGGTTGTGGGTATGCCTCTGCATTCTTGCACACTCAGGGAATGGTACCATTCATTCACACACCTCTTTTAAAGTCAAGTCTGTACCACTTGTATGGGCCACATTCCTTGACTTCACGTAGTTTATATCTGGCTATATGAACTGGTTAGACTATGAGATATATGAACTGGAAATTTAATGGTGGGAAGTTTCAAAGTCTTGGTTATAGACTGTAAGTCACGGAAATTCAATGGTCATGGAAACTTAGCGTCCTGTTAAAAGCATTGGCTAAGAATCCAGAGAAATATAGGCCCATATTTTACTCTGTGACCTTGGTTTTATAAATCATATGTCTGAATCTATTTCCTCATCTATAAAGTGGACACACTGGACTAGATTTTTTAAAGACCTATTCCAACTTCTTAAATCCTTTTTTTTTTTCTGCCTAAGGCCTCTATGACCTCCTTTTTTCTTTTTTTAATCATCTGTCTCCACAGTATCCATGCATCCGAATACCAGTTTCAAAACAGGAAAGTGTCTGTCTCTCTTGTCTCACTTTTTTCCGTGTCTGAAATAATACTTTGCAAAAAGAAATTCCAAATCTAAGGTATCATCATTTGAAAGACACCATTATTTTATTTATGACTAAGAAAGAGAGATGCTTCCAATTAATTGTAAAATGTCATTTTACAATTGAAAACACATTATAACATCAGAAATATTAATATGTAAAAAAATGCATCTTGCAACTGATGATGAAATAGTTGTTCTTTTATTCTTGTTCTGGAGTTCTTTGCACATTTTAAACATGATCTAAAAAAAAAAATCTCCAATTATGGGTCTGCTTCCCACTCTGCTCTTGAGAGTCCATTCTCAGAAATCATTTCACTGTTTTTGTCCAGTAGGGGTCCCTCATGCCCTGTGTTGTGACAGGGTGGATTTGTGTTGGACTTGTCCTGAGGCCTATGGGTGTCTCCTGATTCTGGCTGGTTTTTAGACAGATTCCTAACATGCGAGCTTTTTGCAGAATGGCGATCATGGGAATCCAGATCTCACACCAGCATGTAGCTCATTTTTCAATGGGTGATTCTTTTTCCACTGACAGCCTTGAGAGGATACCAGAGTTTGTCCCTCTCTGGACTGGTGGACTGAGTGCTTCTGTGCCTCCTTTCACAGCCTGGGCCATGCTCTTGGGGCATCAGCTTCAGTTAGCACCCACTTCCAGCCTCCCTGTTAGCATGAGCTTAACGAATGATTTTAGAGTCTCCCAAACCTAAGCCAGGTTTGACAAATGGTTTACAGGTGCAGTACAATCCTTCCAAGGTCTTTATATATAAATACATACATACACACACGCATACATACCTACATACAAACATACATGCAAAAATATATATATATATATATATATGTAATTTATTGTCACACTGGTTTCCATACAACACCCAATGTTCATCCCAACAGGTGCCCTTCTCAATGCCCATCATCCACTTTCCTCTCTCCCCCACTCCCCATCAACCCTCAGTTTGTTCTCAGTATTTAAAAGTCTCTTATGGTTTGCCTCCTTCCCTCTCTGTAACTTTTTTCTCCCCTTACCCTCCCCCCTGGTCTTCTGTTAAGTTTCTCAGGATCCACATGAGTGAAAACATATGGTATCTGTCTTTCTCTGCCTGACTTATTTCCCTTAGCATAATACTCTCCATCCACGTTACTACAAATGGCCAGGTTTCATTCTTTCTCATTGCCAAGTAGTAGTCCGTTGTATATATAAACCACATCTTCTTTATCCATTCGTCAGTTGATGGACATTTAGACTCTTTCCATAATTTGTCTATTGTTGAAAGTGCTGCTAGAAACATTGGGGTACAAGTGCCCCTATGCATCAGCACTCCTGTATCCCTTGGGTAACTTCCTAGCAGTGCTATTGCTGGGTCATAGGGTAGGTCTATTTTTAATTTTTTGAGGAACCTCCACACTGTCTTCCAGAGTGGCTGCACCAGTTTGCATTCCCACCAACAGTGCAAGAGGGTTCCCATTTCTCCACATCCTCTCCAGCATCTATAGTCTCCTGATTTGTTCATTTTAGCCACTCTGACCAGCGTGAGATGGTATCTCAGTGTGGTTTTGATTTGCATTTCCCTGACGAGGAGTCACGTTGAACATCTTTTCATGTGTCTTTTGGCCATCTGGATGTCTTCTTTAGAGAAGTATCTATTCATGTCTTCTGCCCATTTCTTCACTGGATTGTTTGTTTTTCAGGTGTGGAGTTCAAGCTCTTTCTTTTTTATGTTACACCACTCCCAGCCGCAAGTCACTATGCTCGTAACCTATAAGTGGACAGTTAGTCTGTTTTTTTTTTCTTAATTATCAAGTATATTATCTATTTCTTGTATCTTCCCATGGAAGATCAGAAGACCCTTTGTAAGTTACAGATATTCTTGAGTGATCGAGGCTTAGTTTTTAGGGTTAGTATACTGGGGTGGAAGTGATCAGTCACTTAAGAAAAACGTATTAAGCATCACACATGTCACATATCATGCTAGGCGCAAGAGAAATAACAGCTAACAAGATGTGCTCCTTGGCCTTGAGTAGGTAAGAGTTTAGTAAAAGCTTTATTTGAAAGAATTGCATATTTAAATGTTCCCATTTTCAGTTAGCTTCATTCCCGTGTAAAAGAGTTTGTGTTCTACCCAAGATTATGAAGATGATCTGACTGGTAGTAATTTTACTTCATTGTTTTTCTTTTTTTCTTTGACACAGCTGACCAAGAGGAGGAAGCTCACCCTGAATACAAATTTGGAAGTGAACTTTCTGCTGATGACTTGGGTCACAAGGAGGCTGTTGCAAATAGTGTCAAGAAGGTCGGAGTCTTGGCATCCCTTTTTGTTATGACTCTCAAGAAGAGGTAGCAGCTGTTAGTTAGGAAGTTTTCAAAATGTGACAACCACAGAAAATAAAGTAGCCTATAATTCCCCTTCTGAGTTGGGTGACCAGAGTCCATATGTTAATCCATGCATGAACAATTTTAAGTTAGAAAGGACATTTGAATTGCTTATTAGCTGCGCCTACTGTTGATCACAACTTATTTTGTCCAGTGTCCTTTAGGTAAATCATGTATTGCATTATTATAGGTGAATAGGGAGACAACAGCATCCTGGTGGCAAAGGTTAACCTGTTGAAGTCATCAGAAAAATGACTCCAATCATCCCAAGCAAGCCCTCATTAGAAAATCCATCCTTCCAGTTAGGTATCGCATCTCCCACCTAATGTAGGATAAGTATAAAAGTATTTCAGTCCGTCCAACCATTCAGCCAAGAAAAAGTTATTATGTACCGACTATGTGCCAGGCATAGTTTAGGCCGTAACAACCCAAAAAGGTCAAAACATGCTTCGTTTCTGCTCTCATGGAGCTTATAGTCTGATGGGAGTTTACCGGGAGGGAATAGGAAACAGGCAACAAATAAACAACCAATTCTATAATTACAATTTGTGATAAGTGCTATTCTGAAACTAAAAATGAGTGCTAAAATGGAGAGTAATGAGGTCGAGGGAATAAGGAAGCCAGATCCCCAAAGGCAAAGGAACCAGCCACACAGAGTAGAGAAAGGGCCCCAGTTGTGGGGTAACAGCAATAAAGACACTGAACAAAGGATTGAATGAGGAGCAGAGTGAAACAAGATGAGATGGTACAGGAAGGTAGGAACTAGATGATGCAGGATTTGGGAAGTTACTCTTAGAAACTCAAATGTTAATTTAAGTGAAATCTGAAGCCTTTGAAAAGGTTTAAAGAAGGGAGAAATGCAGCCTGATAGTTTTTAAAGACCACCGTAGGTACCATATGGAGATTAAAAAGAAGCAAGAGTGAACGCAGGAAGAGCAGTTAGGCCAGGCTGTTGTACTCAGCCAGACTCCGGAGTGTTAAACTGGACAGTTGGAAGCAGGACTGAGTGGATTGAAGATCTGTTGAGGAAGCAAAGATGATTCAACTTGCTGATGGATTGAATGTGGATGAGTGAAGGGGAAAGAGGAAGCAAGATGACTCTCTAGGTCTGAGTTTAAGGAGCTGGGTGGAAAGTAAAGAAGACTGAAAGATAAGGAACTCAATGTTTCAAACAGGACAGGATCTTTGAGGCCTGTGAGCTGTTCCAGGGGCAGCAGCCATCTGGGTGCATGTAGCATTGACATTTCCTGACTGTGTAGCCTCAGGGAAGTTACTTAAGCTCTCAGTGTCTTGGTTTCCTCAACAGCAAAATTAAGATAATAACACCTATTTCATTGGTCCATTATGAAAAGTAGATGGGTTTAGGATATGTAAAGAGCTTAGAGTTGGGCCTAGCATATGGTCATTCCCATGAAAGCATTCATTATTGTTGCTACATTATCATCATTTTCATCTTCGCCATTGTAGTTAGCGTCGTCGTGACGTGTATCTGGAACTAGAGGAGAGGTCAGGCTAGAGATACAAACTAGGAGTTCAGAAGATGATGATCATGGTAAGAGTCAGAGAAGGTGAGTCAGAAAAGAAGACTAAGGTACACCCTGAGAAGTAGGAGGGAAATTATTGAGACCAAGGAAGCCAAGAGAACAGGGATAAGAGAAGAAGTGAAGAAAGTTGGGATTTCTTTTCTCCAGCTTAATTGAAATATAATTGACATAACACTGTGTAAGTTGAAGGTGTACTTGTGATAATTTCATACCTGTACACATTATGAAATGATAACCGCAATAAGGTTAGTGAACATATCCATCACCTCACATAATTACGTGTGTGTGTGTGTGTGTGTGTGTGTGTGTGTGTGTGTGTGTGTGTGGTGGGAACATTTGAGATCTGCTCTCTTAGCAACTTTCAAGTATATGATGCAGTGTTATTAACAATAGACACCATGCTATAAACTAAATCCCCAGAACTTACTACTCTTGTAACTGGACGTTTGTCCTCTTTGATCAACATCTCATTCCTCCCACCTCCTAGCCCTTGGCAAAGTGGTTGGTTTTTGACTGCTGTTGATTAAACGAGTAGAGACTCAAGAGTGTCCATTGGACTGGTAGCATGGAGGTCATTGCTGACTTGAAAAGAGAAGTTTCAATAGAGTGGTGGGGGCCAATGAAGCAGATGGATATGAATAAGTGGAGACTATACTTTTTTTTCTAAGTAATCTTTACATCCAACATGAGGCTTGAACTCATGACCCCGAGGTGTGTACCAACTGAGCCAGCCTGGCATCCCAAGTAGAGACTATACTTTCAAGAAGTCTTGTTGTAAAGGGAAGCAAGAAATAGGCTGGTGGCTAAAGGCAATTTGAGAAGTCAAAGGAGTGTTATTTTTAGAATGAATGAATCTGAAGTAGGTTTGCAAATATTGCACATGGCACCATGGAGAAGGAGAGATTAGTCTTGCCAGAGAGAGAGAGGATAACTGCCTGTTAGTTCCCTGAGGAGGTAAGAATGGAATGGTATGGTGGTGATGTGAGGGTGTGGTCTTTGATGGGAGCAGGGATCCCATCATTGAAGACAGTGAAGAATGCATGGGTATATGTATTTGGTAGTAGGAAAATGGGAGAGTATTTGAAGAGCAAAGCAAAAGAGACACTTTCATCACACCCACCCTTGTCTGATAGTATTTTGACTACTTGGATACTACTGGATGCTTACCAAGACTCAATGTTTACCTTGATGCTACCTTACCACATAAAACCTTTACCAATGTCCAGACATGAGTGTTGAATTGCCACAGAGTATCCATTCATGCTTGTCTGCCCTTTATGTGTCAGAAGAGTTGGTCACATCAATTATTTCCCAAACCCCATGACTAAATAATTGATTAAACTACTAAATGGGAAACATCTGAATAGGCAAAGACTATCAACAAAGGAGAGATAGCGTTAGGATTTGCTTTTCTGGTATGTAAGACAGGCTGTTGTATTTTTCCAGTACTTGCTTTCGCCAAGGCCTTATGTCCTCAATAACTTTCCACCTTAACAAATAGAATAACAAGCTTACATATATCTATTTAAATATTTGCATACATATGGCTAGTAAATTTGGAATTTTGCCCTTTAGAAAAGTAAACAAATTTTTGTCTTTCTCTAATTTAGGCTTCAGATGACCTTGAACATGAAATCAACAAAAAGGTAAAAAAATTTCCTTGTGCAGTTTGTTTATTATGAAATACCATATGTGGCTCTCTAATATTGAACAGTTTGTACTAAATGTTAACTCTATATCTCCCCCTTCCCAATGGAATATCAGACTTACTATTTATGAGTATAATATTTACATGCTTAATGCATCTAATTATAAGAGTTTTCAAAAGAAAGAATTTTTCACAGTGATGAAATGGTTAAATCCTGATAAAAATCAAAACCAGGGCAGGTGAATAAGATGATTTCCCTAAAAATAAGTGTTTAGTGCAGTCAGGCACTTAGTTGACATTAGAGATTTCATTCCTATAATAGGAGTACATAATCATCAACACATTGAATCTGAAAATAAAAATGACCTAAGAGGTCATCAGATCTATCTGATAGTATACTAGCAAGGTGACCTTGGTTCTGACTACACTGGCATTTTAAAAGATCATTAGTTAATTTCACACTACATACATTTTGGACCTGTATTGGATGTTACTAGATATCGACTTTATTATAAGGAAAGTAAAGATACATTTTTAGTTTCTTTTGCCCTCTTCAGCATTCTTCAGGATATCACAGTGGTTTTATTGAGTAAATGCACATGGTTTATTATAGTAATGGTACTGATGGCAAAGACAAAAATTTGCCTGGTAATTTAATCCCCATACTTGAGAACTTCAGAATATCATGTCTGGCTGTCTGTGGGGCCCTATCTTATTTGGAGTGAGGCTCTATCTTCTTACTGTCTATATAGTAAGTTTGGAGTAGTTAGGGACATGTCTGATCTCAGACCCTCCCATGACATTCATGAAATTCTCTTTTAGAATTTCATAAAGTATTGGGGTCAACAAAGCAGGGGTTGATGTTTGGTCCCTGCTGTGTGTTAGCTAAGTAGCTGTGACCAAATTATTTTAATCCTCAAGGCCCTAATGTTCTCACATGCTCAATGGGTGGGACTCTAATTTTTATTCCACATGATTACTGGCAGTAATGAAGTTGTGTGTGCAGGAATTCAGCCCAGTGCCCAACGTGTTGTCCTGGTGTTACTTATTATCATTAAACACCCAAGAAAGGAATCAGACATGGTCTCTGCTCTTATTTGAGTGGACAAGACATATAAAGAAATGGCTAAAAATAAAAACGAGTTATATTATTTGATTATTTATCTCAGGTTTTTATTGATGAAATCAGTTTGATGATTTAGAATGCTCAGGTTATTAAGTCATCAGATAAAATCTGAGCATTTAACTAATGAACGGATTCACATAACTGAGCGGTTTGGTTCGTCCTCCTGTATCAGTCTCTGCAGGAAATTTAGGTTTTCAAAGTTCTCAACAAAATGTTGATCATTTGCATTATTTTTTTGATGTTTTTTTCTGTTCTGACTTACCAAGAAATAAATCAAAGTAATTTTTCTTGTTTCCTCTCTGTAAAATGATGCAGTGTTGACATGTCCTATGTAGTGGGTTATCAGATTATTTTCAGAATAACCTCTTTAAAAAGATACTGTAAACTACTTACGTATGTGGCTTCAATTCTAGACCATTGTTAAGCAAAGTGTGGTCCCCAGACCAGCCACATCATTAGCACTTAAAAATGCTGTTAAAATGGAAATACTGGGCCTCACCCCACAGTCACTTCATTGTAAACTCTGAGGATGAGGTCTAGGACTTTATGTTTTAACAAGCCCTCCAGGGATTCTGATACACACTGAAGTTGTTTTTCCACTTTCTGTCACAATTTGTGAAATGAGAAATGATAATATATGCCATATATATTTCATAGATTGTTGTGATCCTCAGTATACATTCTTGAATATTTTAAAGTAGTTTTGAAATCTTAAAAAAATGTAAGATAAGCCTTATATTTTATTATGATCTCCTTTTATGTTATTAGGGACTATGATAGACATGAACTTGTTTTTTTAAGTGGGCTCCACCCCAACATGGGGCTCAAGCTCACAACCCTGAGATCAAGAGTAACATGCTCTACTGACTGAGCCAGCCAAGCGCCCCTGAACATGAACTTTTATAATGATCCTTTAGCAAAGCTGAGGAAGAAAAGGTCTTTATCTTTCAATTGGTGTGTGCAGATCATCTTTAGTGAGGATGTCTGTAGCATGCATCTGTCCCACTGAAGTCCTCAATGTGCATATTCCTTTCCTTGTGCTTATAGGGCCTGGTTACTGTAGAAGATGAACAGGCATGGATGGCATCTTATAAATATGTAGGTGCTACCACTAATATCCATCCATATTTGTCTACAATGATCAACTATGCACAGCCCGTAAAATTTCAAGGTTTCCATGTGGCTGAAGGTAACCCCAAAGGTTAAATTCTCTTGCCTTAGTTGTCTGCTTTTACTATGCTGTTGAGCTGTGATCTGACTTGTCACCATTTTCTTTTCTGGGTATAGGGGCTGTTCTACCTTATTTTTGTGTCACAGACCATGCTCTTACCCACGTGTTTAGCACGCAGTGGCATTGCCTTGTCATTCCCTACATCATCCACAAGGTGGCTCTGAGATACTGTGGATTAGTTAGCATTAGTAGAGCTTAGTATTGCTTTTTGCATTAAATGTATTTTCATAAGATCTCTCTTAATCAAAAACCTGACCTCCAAAAATGTATATTTTTAAACTTTCATAATCATTTGTGGTCTGGAGAAGCCACCATTGCCATACAATATAAATATTTCAGGAGTGGCTGTGGAGGACATGTACACATTAATTTGTTTAATGATGCCAAATTTAATCCATCACTATTTAAGTCAGCTGTGTCTATCCACAGGACATTAATGAAAGTAGGAGCTGCAGATACAGCAATGGAACATCTGCCTCCAAAGCCTTGTGATTTGGGATGTAATTACATTTATTGCTTGTCTTTCCGTGAGGTTGGATGGGACCATCACTGAGTGCGTCTTTATTTTTCTTTACAGAGCGCAATATTCATTATAACATGTCTTCTTTTAATGAGTCCGTTGGTCTAGGCTACTTGAAGACACACGCGATTGAATTTGTGAAGTATCCTTATGTAGTGAATAGAATGAACGGCTGCTGTGCTTTGGGTTTGGCAGTAGTCTCTAAAGCAGATAAATGCCTAATAGATAATTGTGGTTGTAGAGCTAATAAAATAATATGTGTGAAAGACCTCTGCAACTGTGAAAATCTGCCCAAATGTGAAATGTTTTTATAGTCTACACAGTGGACTATGGTCTTTCTCCTAAGCACCACTTACAAATGTGAAATTTGCTGTTATCTACATTTTGTTATCGTTGGTCTAGACCATTGTTGTTTTAGGTCTTTGTTTATTTATTGCTTCTGGAATACTCTTTTTTTTCCATTCTCCTTAATAAGTTACACAGTTACAACAAACGGCAAATGAGCCGCATTTACCCCAAGGGAGGCCGGGTCGATTCCAGTAATTACATGCCTCAGATTTTCTGGAACGCTGGCTGCCAGATGGTTTCGCTCAACTATCAGACCCCAGGTAGGAACTGATGTCCAGTGACCTCGAATTCCAGGAGAACATTTTGACAGGATGGTGCCAACAGTTGCTATCAGTTGGCCGTGGGCATTTTTTTTAAAGGAAGCAGACATATGGCAAAACAATGTGATGTTGGATTTATGTAATGGTGAGATATGAAAAACCCAAAATAGAGCCATAAAAAGGGTAGAAAGCAAAATATTTTGGTTTAAATTGAATTTCTCTTCATAAATACCACAACCAATCTGCCAAACATTGTCCCCTTTTCCAGAATATTTCTAATTTTTCTAGTTTTTGGCTCAAACTTATCTTCATTTTCAAAGGCCAAATTAAATGGGAAAAATTTGAGTCTCTCTATACAGTAACGGTGACTCATTTCTCCCTTGGAAAGTACCCTTCCCACTGTTAACATTCAGCAGATATCAACACAGTGGCACCTCACCATAAAAGTACAGAAAAATATTCTAGCATGGACTCCAATTAAAACAGTGTGTAAAGATTCATATATTCGCAGAGGTACTAATCTATAACTTAATCTTCCAAAGTATACCCAAAGGCAAGTTTCCAATATATGATCTTCTTCCCGTCCAGAAGGAGAGGAGTCAATTTTTTAAATGCATAAACAATTTTTAAAAACTTTTTGGAGTTTGCTTCAGAGCCTAGGATCACAATTTTAAGATTAGAGGTAGAGAAACACTGGACTCTAGTTATCTACCTAAAAGAGGTAAGAAATAGGCCACAAAACCGATTCACGTGCTGTGGTTAATTCCATAGTGTGGTCCTTAAAATTGGTAAAACAAAGCAAAATAAAAACCTTTTCTTGTTCAGTCCTTTGCTATATAAGGAGATGCCTCCCATGTTTCCTGATTTGGGAGTATTTTCCTTTTCTAGTCCATCGACCATACTTTGAAGACTTTTTTTTTTTAATGTTTATTTTGAGAGAGGGCACACATGAGCATAAGCGTGAGTAGGGGAGGGGCAGAGAGAAAGAGGGAGAGAGAATCCCAAGCAGGTTTCATGCTGTCAGTGCAGAGCCCAACAGGAGGCTCAGTATTACAAACCATGAGATTATTACCTGAGCCGGAATCTAGAGTCAGACGCTCAACAGACTGGGCCACCCAGGTACCCCCATACTTTGAGAATTTCTATCCTCCTTGTTCCCTATTATCTGGACTGATTGAAGGGTCTTTTGACTTTCATCCCTTTGCCATAAGTGTGGCCTGACTGTATTTCCTTCTCCTCAGTGGGGGTTAAATGGAGTTAAATGTCTGTACAGCATCCCTATCAATCCTTGCTATGTTAAACTATGACCAGGTACCAGTATAATCCCATAGTGTTTATAGCAGAGACAAAAGGGTACAGCTGATTTTACTTTTAAAAAAAAAGAGGGGGGAGGTCAAGTTGTATTTTCAGTTTTAGTGAGTCAGTCCATTATATGGGTTAAATGATCCTAGATCCTAAACCAGTTGATTCACTAGGTCAGCTTAGGTTTTATTTTATAATGTTAGGATTAACCACAACATGTTGAAAAAGAAAAAAATATCCATCAGCTTATTACTTTTCTAATGAAAAAAGAAAAGATTGTATCTACTTGCAAGAGAAAAATCATAAGCCATGCCCTGCCAGCATAGGCCCCACTGGAAGAATTCTCCCTAAATCTGAAAGTAGGAACAAGCCACCAATTTTTACATGATGCTATCTATTTTTTTTTTTATTGTTTTTAACCAAATTTTGTACTCCTGTGACCCTACTGGATATCTCCAGCATACCTTTCCTGTGTGATCATGAGGCACATTCTCCCCAGCTATATCAAATTGGACATCTGTACTTTCAACACTCATGGAACTGACTCGTATATTGAATCCAATATATTGAATACATATAGAATCTATTATATTGAATCTGACTCATATATTGAATCCAATTTTTAAAGCAATTGTACCATGATCTTTGTGAAAACACATTTGATGTTTAACTTAAACACGAGATGATTTCAACATGGAAGAGAGTTGTGTGCTCTAAACAGACCCAAAAGTACCTTGCCACATTAAAAAGGACATTTCGGCCTAGGATCAGTATCTGATTTCCATTGTTTAAAATCACCCAGCGTGATCTTTGTCCACGAGATGAGATGCTAAATTATTTTTGTCTCTTGACAGATTTAGCGATGCAATTGAATCAGGGAAAATTTGAGTATAATGGATCATGTGGGTGAGTAATGTGATTTAAACTGCTGTCACCGTGTTCCTGAACTCTATACTATAGCTATGATGAAACTGTGTCATTTTTAACTAGGGGCCGCTCAATTTAAGCTGGGTTTGTGGGATGGGATAGATACAAATGAAATCTCTAAATAGATTCTATTTGCAAGTATACATGCTTCATCTACCCAACTTACTAAGCAGATTTGCAAAAAGTTTTTGGAAAAAAAAAATTGAACCATAAGTTAAGTGGTTTCTCATACACACTCTAGAATTTAATTCTCTCACTTTTGAGGTCAATAGTGGAGGTTTTTACAGCTATGACAGATAATGATCCCTGCTCACTTGGACATTACCTGGAAATATGAATATTAGCTATATGTATTTTGCCTAGGACCCATAGAGGAATGAAGGTGATTTAGTATGTAATGAAGTCATGGGTGTCAATATGAATTTAACACACCTAGGCAGAAAGCTTTGTCCTATCTTGATCCTTTTGCATGTCTTGTAAATAGCAGTTGTCAAAAAAATCATGCTACATATATTGTCTAGTTTACTTCACTGGCATTCTTTAAAATGTGTGAACCGCAGAGTGAAATAGGAAATGTTAATTCCACTGAAACACTGAAAGGTTAAATGAAAATGTGAAGTTAAATTCTGTAGAGATGAAAAAAACACCCGTGTCGCCATTTTTTTTTTCCCTCCATGCATCTGTCCCAGAGCCTCTAAATTAATCCAGCAAGGTACCACCCCATCCATAATACTCCTGGCAGGAAGTTCTTGCCCTCCCTGGTTGAATACCTCATTTTTATCACAAAAAAACAGCCAGTCAAGATAAAATTTTTCAGCAGTTGTGGGTTCGAAGTGCACACTCACACCTCTTCCTGCTTACCAGATGGCTCTCTGCCAGCGTACCTACGCCCCTGAGTGATGGTCCTATTCTCCAAATCACCTGGGACACATGTGTCTGGGAAATACATTATATTTTCCTCTGCTGTGTGCTTTGAAAGAAATTAAAATTGTACACCTTGAACTAGTACGTTCTAGGTCAATGATAAAAGGAAATAGAAACTATGTAGTTCAAAAGAAAACCACTAAATACGCATTCCAGAGTTTTTTAAAGCTGTTTTGTTGCTTTAATGCAAAATGTTCATAACCAGGAGATTGTGCAGATAAATTGATGGATGGACCCCCAGTGGCAGGCTGAGGCAGTTCGGCTGCAAGGGACAGGTGCGACCTGGTGGTTAAAGCTCAAGTCTAAAGCCCAGCTTTGAGCCCCAGCTCCTGGGCATGCTAGTTGCATTGCCCTGGCAGGTGTGTGAAACTCTGGGCCTCGATTTTCTGCTCCATAAAATGAAGACAGTAATACCTACCTCGCCGGGTTTGTTGCAGCAGCTTGGTAAGGATGAATGGGAGTGTGTATGAATGTACTTCGTGAACTGCAAGTTTCTGTGCAAAGGGAGGCTTAAGAAAAGCTTAAGACCTTATGGCTGATCACAAAACTGAGGCCAGAAAAGAGTAAATAAGAGCTGTGTCCAAATCGGGCCTTTACAGAGTCTGGGGAGGCATCCATAGCCCTTGTGGTTCATACCATACCTCAGTCAGCCCTGGTGGGGCTCCCTCCTTGGAACCTTCCCTGGGGCCTAGTAACACTAAAGTTTTCCCCTTTTGCCTCAGCTGTCCCAGGGCTAGTACTTAAGGAGGGGAATTGTTTCCAGTAAAAGAGGTCCCAACAGGAGTTGTATAGTTAACCTCCATTTCTTTACAGGAGTTTCTGTTTCACCGTGGTTATGATCTGTGTCTTGTTTTTATGCACCATTGTTGATTTTAAAGTGCGTTCACAAACAAGGACAGTGCTCCCATAGCCCGAATTCTGTGATGAAGTGTCTGAGATGATGTGACCAAAAGCCAAAGTCCCACCAGAGGGGCTAGAAAGTTAGGATCCTTCAGCAAGACAGCCCAACTTGAAGAGGCATTGATGATAATGATCAGTCACATGTCACCACCCCCAACCTTTCCCTTTTCCCTACACTCAACCTGGAGGCAAAGATTGTCGCCCACAGGAAAAAGGGAAGAAATCTTTCTCAGTTGTGTGTTTCTCTGCTCCTCCATGATGGAATCGTCATGGCTGGTAGACACAGGGCTGGCCACAAAGGGTGCATTTCCACGGAGCGAGGGCATCAAAGGCACTCTGGCTTTGACTACATTTCCCCTGTAATTCTCCCCTCCCCACCCCCCCCCCCACCCCTGCAGGGTCTTTTTAAAACCTCCTTGTTGGGTTGGCTGAGGGTTGGGTTTCTGTAAAGAGGCTTTTGGTACCTTTTTAGACTTATGGTAGCAAACAGTAGCTGTTTTATATAGAACATTGGCATGGAAGCAAAAATGTATAATTTCTGAATCTATCAACATTAACAAAACATTGGGAGCCTGTCTCGGGATCCCTGTCTGCTCTGTGGGCTGATGTTTTGGGAAGCCATGCCATTGGGCTCAGTAAGTGTGATTTTTAGTAGGAAAGTGAGCAGTAGTTTATAACAGACTCATTTTTAAAGGTGTAGACATGGGAGGCATTTCTGTAATTCCTAATAAAACAAAATAGAGCAAATTAATTTCTCAAGCCTGCAGGCTTTCGCAGAAAATTGGATGATGGGGTCAGCCAGGCAGAGTCAGAGCTCTTCGAGGTGGCATCCATGCCAGCACAGTCACCACCACGGTCCTTTAACCACCCGGGAGAGATGACCGGGAGATTGTGATCTAAAACCTGAGAGACGACTCTGCCTGGTGCACCTGCCCCTGGTCTCTGCAAAATCAAAACAACTCCTGTGGCTTTTACAGTGCAAATGTTTCTTCCCATACAAACTGTATCACTCGTTCTCTGAGCAGAAGCTCCTTGAAAATAAGAAGTGGAGGAGCCAAGATGGCGGAACACTGTGGAAGTTTTTGTGTATCTCGTGTCCATGAAATACAGCCAGACCAACACTAAACCATCCTACACACCTAGAAAACTGATTGGAGGATTAACACAACAATCTGCACAACCTGAACCACAAAATTCAGAAGGAGAAAAAATTCATTTTTATTTTCAATTTTTATTGAAAATATTTTTCTTTAATTTTTATTACTATGAAACAGGGAGGGTGCTGTCGAAAAAAAACACCAGATGCCAAATAGAAGCGAGACAAGATTTTATTCACGGCTGGGCCAAACCTGATCTCCTGATCTTAAGGAGAAAAGTGCAGAGAATGACCCCGAACAAAGGCAGCAGTGGGCTTATATGGATTTTAGCAAGTCAGAATACATCATTATTTGGTTAACCAATTACAATTTACAGCATTTCATGGTAGCCAATTATATTGTGACACACAGATATCAGTTTTGGCGGGAACCTATCAATTTAAAGATCTTGTCCTAAGAGGTTTTAAAATGACCAATCATAGTTAGACACCTGAGATGCTGTAGGGCAGTGAGTATGTGACTTTTTACATGTTGGTCTTGCCTAGGCCAGATCAGTAGACCAGTAGACGGGGTGGGGGAGCGTTTTGCATCCTAAGTTATCTATTTAGCAAGCAGGCGAGGTCACAGAAGTGAGATAGGGTGGTTAGCAATTTCCAATAACCCTAATAGGGAACTACATAAGGCTTTTATCTCAACTATTCATGAAAGATGAGTTTAAGCCAAACTTACATACAATAAGCTTTCTGATATCTTATAAGTTGACCTATTAAATCTATAGTTTTTACTTTTGTGTAAATTTTTTCAAATTCTATTTTATTTCCATCATTTTATTTTAGTCTACTTCAGTGTATTAACCTTTTCAAATTTTCAAACAATTTCCTTTTTTTTCTTTTCTCTTTTCATTTCTTTTCTTTTTCTTGAATGCAGAAACAGAAAAACTTCACTTTTACTTTCAATATATATTAAAAATATTTTTATTTAACTTTTTTACTATATTTTTTGCTTTTATGTAAATTTTTTCAAATTCTATTTTACTTCCATCATTTTATTTTAGTCAACTACAGTGTAATTCTTCAAATTTTCAAATGATTTCCTTTTTTTATCTTTTTTCTCTTTTTCATTTCTTTTTTCTTAAATACAGAAAGAAAAAAATCATTTATTTTTAATTTTTATTAAAAATACTTCAATTTTTTCTACTATATCCTTTACTTTTGTGTATATTTTTTAAGTTCTATTTTACCCCCATCATCTCATTTTAGTCTACCTTAGTGTATTCATTTTTTCACATTCTCAAATGATTTCCTTCCCCCCCCCCCTCGCTTTTTTTTCTCTAATCTGTCAAACCACTTTCAACACCCAGACCAAAACACACCTAGGGTCTAGCATCATCTATTCCATTTGCGTGTGTGTGTGTGTTTAACTTTTAATTTTAATATTTTTTTAATTTTTTTTTAATTTCAATTTTTCTACCTCATTAATTCCTTTTCTCCCTTCAAAATGACAAAATGAAGGAAATCACCCCAAAAGAAAGAGCACAAAGAAATGACAGCCAGGGATTTAACCAACACAAATACAAGCAAGATGTCTGAACCAGAATTTAGAATCACAATAATAAGAATACCAGCTGGAGTTGAAAATAGATTAAAATCCCTTTCTACAGAGATAAAAGAAGTAAAAGATAGAATAAAATTAAAAATGCTATAACTGAGCTGCAATCACGGATGGATGCAGTGGCAGCAAGGATGGGCGAGGCAGAACAGAGAATCAGTGATGTAGAGGACAAACTTATAGAGAATAAGGAAGCAGAAAAAAAGAGGGAGATTTAAGAGCAAAAGAGAACGATTTAAGAATTAGAGAAATCAGTGACTCATTAAAAAGGAATAACATCAGAATCATAGAGGTCCCAGAAGAGGAAGAGAGAGAAATAGGGGTAGAAGGGTTATGTGAGCAAATCATAGCGGAAAATTTTCGTAACCTGGGGGAAGGCACAGACATCAAAATCCAGGAAATTTTGGGACCCCCCCCCCATTAGATTCAACAAAAACTGACCATCAACAAGGCCTATCATAGTCAAATTCATGAAATACTCAGGTAAGGAGAGAATCATGAAAGCAGCAAGGAAAAAAAAGTCCCTAACCTACAAGGGAAGACAGATAAGGTTTGCAGCAGACCTATCCACAGAAACTTCGCAGGCCAGAAGGGAGTGGTAGAATATATTCAGTGTGCTGAATCAGAAAAATATGCAGCCAAGAATTCTTTATCCAGCAAGATAAAATTCAAAATAGAAGGAGAGATAAAAAGTTTTCCAGACAAACAAAAAGGAGTTTGTGACCACTAAACCAACCCTGCAAGAAATTTTAAGGGGGACTCTCTGAGGGGAGAAAAGATGAAAAAAAAAAATATATATATATACGTGTGTATATATATATATATATATATATATATATATATACATATATATATATATACACATACATACACACACACACATATATATATATACACACACACACATATATAAATACCAAAAGCAACAAAGATTAGAAAGGACCAGAGAACACCACCAGAAACTCCAACTCTACAAGCATCATAATGGTAATAAATTCATATCTTTCAGTATTCACTCTAAGCGTCAATGGATTCAATGCTCCAATCAAAAGACATAGGGTAATAGAATGGATAAGAAAACAAGACCCATCTATATGCTGTTTACAAGAGACCCACTTTAGACCTAAAGACACCTTCAGATTGAAAATAAGGGGATGGAGAACCATCTATCATGCTAATGGTCAACAAAAGAAAGCCGGAGTAGCCATACTTATATCAGACAATCTAGACTTTAAAATAAAGACTGTATCAAGAGATGCAGAAGGGCATTATATCATAATTAAGGGGTCTGTCCACCAAGAAGACCTAACAGTTGTAAACATTAATGTGCCAAATGTGGCAACACCCAAATATATAAATCAATTAATCACAAACATAAACTCATCGATAGTAATACCATAATAGTAGGAGACTTCACCCCACTCACAGCAATGGACAGATCATCTAATCAAAAAATCAAAAAATCAAGGAAACAATGGCTTTGAATGACACACTGGACCAGATGGGCTTAACAGATGCATTCAGAACATTTCATCCTAAAGCAACAGAATATACATTCTTCTCTAGTGCACATGGAACATTCTCCAAAATAGACCATATACTGGGACACAAATCAGCCCTAGTAAGTACAAAAAGATCGAGATCATACTGTGCATATTTTCAGACCACAATGCTATGAAACTGGAAATCAACCACAAGAAAAATTTTGGAAAGGTAACAAATACTTGGAGACTGAAGAACATCCTACTAAAGAATGAATGGGCTAACCAAGCAGTTAAAGAGGAAATTAAAAAGTATATGGAAGTCAATGAAAATGATAACACCACAACCCAAAACCTCTGGGACGCAGCAAAGTTGGTTATAAGAGGAAAGTATATAGTAATCCAGGCCTTCCTAAAGAAGAAGAAAGATCTCAGATACACAACCTAACCTTACGCCATCAGGAGCTGGAAAAAGAACAGCAAATAAAACCCCAAACCAGCAGAAGACAGGAAATAATAAGGATTAGAGCAGAAATTAATGCCATTGAAACCAAAAACAAAAACAGATCAACGAAACCAGAAGCTGGTTCTTTGAAAGAATTAACAAAATTGATAAACCACTAACCAGTTTGATCAAAAAGAAAAAGAAAAGGGCCTAAATAAATAAAATCAAGAATGAAAGAGGAAAGATCACAACCAACACAACAGAAATAAAAACAATAATAAGAGAATATCATGAGCAATTGTATGCCAATAAAATGGGTAATCTGGGAGAAATGGACAAATTCCTAGAAATATATACACTATGAAAACTGAAATAGGAAGAAATAGAAAATTTGAACAGACCCATAACCAGTAAGGAAATCGAATTAGTAATCAAAAATCTGCCAGAGAACAAGAGTCCAAGATGGCTTTCCAGGGGAATTCTACCAGACATTTAAGAGTTAATACCTATTCTCTTGAAGCTGTTCCAAAAAGTAGAAACAGAAGGAAACCTTCCAAACTCTTTCTATGAAGCCAGCATTACCTTGATTCCAAAACCAGACAGACCCCACTAAAAAGGAGAACTATAGACCAATTTTCCTGATGAACATGGATGCAGAAATCCTCAACAAGATATTAGCCAACCGGATCCAACAATGCATTAAAAAAATTATTCACCACAATCAAGCTGAGTTTATACCTGGGATGCAGGGCTGGTTCAATATCTGCAAAACAATTAACATGATTCATCACATCAATAAAAGAAAGGGCAAGAACCATATGATCCTCTCAATAGATGCAGAGAAAGCATCTGACAAAATACAGCATCCTTTCTTGATAAAAACCCTCAGCAAAGTAGGGATAGAAGGAGCATGCCTCGAGATCATAAAAGCCATATATGAAAAACCCAATGCTAATATCATCCTCAATGGGGAAAAACTAAGAGCTTTCCCCCTAAGGTCAGGAACACGACAGGGATGTCCACTCTCACCACTGTTATTCAACATGGTATTGGAAGTCTTAGCCTCTGCAATCAGACAACACAAAGAAATAAAAGGCATCCAAATCGGCCAGGATGAGGTCAAACTTTCAATCTTCGCAGATGAAATGATACGCTATGTGGAAAACCCAAAAGATTCCACCAAAAAACTGCTAGAATTGATTCATGAATTCAGCAAAGTTGCAGGATATAAAATCAATGCACAGAAATTGGTTGCATTCCTATACACCAACAATGAAGCTATAGAAAGAGAAATCAAGGAATCGATCCCATTTACAGTTGCACAAAAAAACATAAAATACCTAGGAATAAATCTAACCAAAGAGGTGAAAAATCTGTATACTGAAAACTATAGAAAGCTTATGAAAGAAATTGAGGAGGACAAAAAAAAAAATGGAAAAAGATTCCATGCTCCTGGACAGGAAGAACAAATATTGCTAAAATGTCAATACTACCCAAAACAATCTACATATTCCATGCAATCCCTATCAAAGTAACACCAACATTCTTCACAGAATTAGAACAAATAATCCTAAAATTTGTATGGAACCAGAAAAGACCCCGAATAGCCAAAGCAATCTTGGAAAAGAAAACCAAACCAGTAGGCATCACAATCCCAGACTTCAAGCTATACTACAAAGCTGTAATCATCAAGGCAGTATGGTACTGGCATAAGAAGATACACTCAGATCAATGGAACAGAATAGAGAATCCAGAAATGGACCCACAAACGTATGGCCAACTAATCTCTGACAAAGCAGGAAAGAATATCCAATGAAATAAAGACAGTTTCTTCAGCAGGTGGTGCTGGGAAAACTGGACAGTGACATGCAGAAGAGAACCTGGACCACTTTCTTACACCATCCACAAAAATAAACTCAAAATGGATGAAAGACCTAAATGTAAGACAGGAAGCCGTCAAAACTGTAGAGGAGAAAGCAGGCAAAAACCTCTTTGATCTTGGCCACAGCAACTTCTTACTCAACATGTCTCCAGAGGCAAGGGAAACAAAAGCAAAAATGAACTCCTGGCACCTCATCAAAATAAAAAGCTTCTGCACAGTGAAGGAAACAATTAGCAAAACTAAAAAGCAGCCGACAGAATGGGAGAAGATATTTGTAAATGACGTATCAGATAAAGGGTTAGTATCCAAAATCTGTAAAGAACTTACCAAACTCAACACCCCAAAAAAAAAAAAAAATGCAGTGAAGAAATGGGCAAAAGACATGAATAGACACTTCTCCAAAGAAGACATCCAGATGGTGAACAGACACATGAAAAAATGCTCAACGTCACTCATCATCAGGGAAATACAAATCAAAACCACAATGAGATACCACCTTACACCTGTCAGAATGGCTAACATTAACAACTCAGGCAACAACAGATGTTGGCAAGGATGCAGAGAAAGAGGATCTCTTTTGCATTGGTGGTGGGAATGCAAGCTGGTGCAGCCACTCTGGAGAACAGTATGGAGGTTCCTCAAAAAACTAAAAATAGAACTACCCTATGACCGAACAATTACACTACTAGGTATTTATCCAAGGGATATGGGTGTGTTCTTTCGAAGGGACACATGCACCCCCATGTTTATAGCAGCACTATCAACAATAGCCAAAGTATGGAAAGAGCCCAAATGTCCATCGATGGATGAATGGATAAAGAAAATGTGGTATATATATGCAGTGGAGTATTACTCAGCAATCAAAAAGAATGAAATCTTGCCATTTGCAACTATGTGGATGGAACAGAGAAAGACAAAAATCATATGACTTCACTCATGTGAGGACTTTAAGAAACAAAACAGATGAACATAAGGGAAGGGAAACAAAAATCATATAAAAACAGGGAGGGGGACAAAACAGAAGAGACTAATAAATATGGAGAACAAACTGAGGGTTACTGGAGGGGTTGTGGGGGGAGGGATGGGCTAAGTGGGTAAGGGGCACTAAGGAATCTACTCCTGAAATCATTGTTGCACTCTATGCTAACTAGTTTGGATGTAAATTTTAAACAATGAAAAAATAAAAAAAAAATTGGATGATGGGTATCAAAATAGTAGGATGTTTTATGATTCAGTGATGCACACTTTTTGTGGAACTTGCGTCTTGAAATCCATGACATCTTATAGTTAAAATGAACCATTTTGCTTTCTTGTTGGTAAAGGAAATAATGGAGTGTTGAACAGTTGATGCTATCTCGGGTGTGTTCAGACAGGTTGTCCTTCCTTATGACCCCATCTTCTGATTCTTACGACTCCTGTCTAACCACCCAGCTGAAGGCCTTTCTTCTCTTCCTCTCTTGCCTTCTGAGTCCCTACAAAAGGCCACAGAAAATCCTTGGATCCCTTCAAATGTCACTGGCTTTGGCCTATCCCCTTGTCTATCACACAGACCTGGATGCTTGGAATGAATTAATTTTCTATACCAAAAAATACCAGGCGGGACCGGCTACCTAGTTTGTGGGGCCCAGGGCAAAATGAAAATTTCACAAATTGTGAAATTTGTTCACAAATTATTAAGAATTTCCAGACAGTGGCTGCAGAGCATGAAACTAAGCACAAAACCCTTCTGAGTTCAGAGCCTTGTGGAACTACACAGGTCCCATTGATGCCCGGGGGTCCCTGGCAGTGACTGACAATCTCTGCTGCATCAGCAGGCCACCACAGACCCAGAATCAATACTCCTTCAAGACAAGCTGGCTCAGTGTCAGCCCCAAGCCAAGGCTTACCTTGTGGCCTGTCAAACTTCTACATGCTTTCTTTTATTTTAAAGTATATATACATTACACTGAAGGCTGCCTGCTTTGGAGAATTAGACTTCAGTTTCTTGCCCTTTTCCCCTGGCATTTCTTATTTTGGATCAGTTCATTGTCTGACAGATTAGTTTCCTTCTAAGCACATATGGGAGCAGGGAACATAGAAGAATGTTTTTGGCAGCAGGAATTCATCAATACCCCAATTTTGTGTTTCTGGTGAGAAGAGTCCCTTCAGAAATGGCTGCAGGGAGTGCGGAATACTGAATCTCCAGACAGCCATTGCCCACACATCTCTCAGGAGGAAGAATCCCTCATTCCATGCAACTGGAATCCAAATGCTCCCATTATCAGCTAACGTCTGATAGTTTGCAGAAGCCAGTGGGCTTCACTTGAAGTAGTACGTGTGATATTGTAGCTGAGTCTTCAGGTTTTTCTGTGTCATCATAGTTACCAGTGACTAACACTAGCCACAAAAAAGGCCCAAATCTAAATCTCTGTGAATATAGAAAACAGTATCTTTTTTGTGCAGTGAGAGCTTTTAAAGTAAGGTTTTGGGTTGCATTCCCTTGGGGACAGGTAAAAGTTGAAAATCATCATTTATGTTTGAATGATTCTGAAGACTTTTTATATCCCTGATTTAAAAATCAGTGTTGTCCCCTGGAGGTTCTTTATTGAAGATAACATCGAAGTTGAATGTGGGGTTATTTTCTTTAACATTTATTCAAACTTAGAAGATAGCAATGAATGGCAGCTGTCTCAAAGCCAAAAAATAAAATATGACTTGGAATTTTTCTTTAAGGAGAAATGTCACACCTCAGAATCCTTTTTGTTTATATTTTAAAAGATAATAAATTTGACATCATCTAGAGTTAAAATTAGTAAATGTTATGCTCCTAAAGAATGGGAAAGATTTGATCCCTTTTACACTTAAAAGTAAATGCATTGTTTTGGGGAAAGTGCTTTTATTGCCCTCTGTCTACAGCTTGTCTGAGTATGGAATTTTTCTATCTTCAGCTATAGGCCTTTCTAACAAAAAAAATTTTTTTTAGAGAGATGACGTTGTCTGATACTAGTTCAGGGTGGTTATGGAATCTGGCTGCGGTATGATTATGTGACTGTAACCAAAGGGCATGAGGGGCAGACATTGTGTAGTTAGGTCAATTTCAAAACATTTTCCTTACCTCAAAAAGAAAACTCATACCCTTGAGCTATCACCTCCCAATATCCCCTGCTCCCTATCCCCAGCCTTAAGCAACCACGATCGACTCTCTGTCTCTGCATTTGTCTCTACAGTACATTTTATATAAATGGATTCTTATAATACATGGTGTTTTGTGACCAGCTTCTTTCACTTAGCCTCATGCTTTCAGGGTTCATCTGTGCTGTAGCCGGTATCAGTACTTTATTTCTTTTTATTGTTGAATAATTTCCCATTGTGTGGATATACCACATATTGTATATCCATTCATCTACTAATGAACTTTTGGACTGTTTCCATCTTTTGGTTATTCTGAATGATGCTCCTACAATATTCACAAAGAATAACTGTTGGACGAACTGCCAGACTGTCTTCCAAAAGCACTGTGTCACTTTACATTCCCACCAACAATGTAGGAGGGTTCCAGTCCTGATCAACACTTCTATGTCGTTGTCAACACTTACTGTTATCTGACTCGTTTACTATAGCCATCCTAATGTGTGTGTTTAGTGACATATCATTTTGATTTGCATTTTTCTGATAATCAGTGGTACTAAGCATCTTTTCATCTCCTTTTTGGCCATTTGTTTCTCTTATTTGGAGAAATGTGTATGCAGATCACTTGCCCATTTTTTAACTGGGTTATTATTTACATTTTCTAGACACAAACCTCTTATCAGATAATATATGATTTGTGAATTTTTCTCCCATTCTGTGGCTTGTTTATTCACGGTCTTGATAGTGTCCTTTGAAGAGCAAAAGTTTTTATGATAAGGCTGAGTTTATTATTATTTTATTGTTGTTGGGGGTGCTTTTTGGTGTTATATCTAAGATCCATTGCCAAGTCCTAAAGATTTATCCCTATGTTTCTTCTAACGATTTTATCATTTTGGCTCTTATATTTTTGTCTTTGATCCACCTTGAATTAATTTTGGTACATGATGTTAGAAGGGCCAATTTTATTGTTTTGCATGTGGTGGTTAGAGTTGTCCCAGCAACATTTGTTTAAAAGAATATTCCTTCCTCCGTTGACTAGTGTGAGCATCTTTGTCAATAACCAATTGACCGTAGATATATGAATTTATTTTTGGATTCCCAGTTCTGTCTCATTGATTTATATGTGCATCCTTATGCCAGTACTACACTATCTTGATTACTGTTGCTTTGTAGAAAGTTTTGAGAATTAGGAGACCTTCAAGTTTGTTTTTCTTGTTCCAGGTTCCTTGGCTATTCTGAGTCCTTAAGTTTCCATATTAATTTTAGGATCACCTGTTAATTTCTAAAGAAGTCAGTTGGGATCTGGATAGGGATCAAATCTGTATATTAGTCTGGTGAAATAGTGCCGTCTTAGCCATAGTAAGTCTGGTGGTCCGTGAACACAAGATGTTTTCCCATTTACTTAGGCCTTCTTTGTATCTTTCAACAATATTTTGTAGTTTTCAAAGTACGTGCACTTATTTTCTTAAAATGTATTCCTAAGTAATTCTTTTTTGGTGCTATTATAAATGGAATCTTCCTAACTCACTTTTGGATTGTTCATCGCTGGTGTGTAGAAATACAATTGATTTTTGTATATTGATTTTGTATCCTGCAGCCTTGCTGAACTCATTTACTAGTTCTAATCATTTTTTAGTTGATTCCTTAGGTAGATTCCTTTAGTAGATTCTATATGCAAGATCATGTCATCTGTGAATAGAAGTTGTTTTACTTCCTTTTTTCCGTCTAGGTAACTTTTATTTCATTTTCTTGCCTAATTGCGCTGCCCAGAAATGGGGAGGTAATTACATCTTTATGTTCACCTGCCTCTATCTGAAATTGCATGGTTCTTTTGACTGTGAACATAGACAACAATTCACAGTAATACTAATGGTACCTGTGACTCTGACACCAAATGTAAACCAAATATTTTCATATCTCATTACTGTTGGTATAGATCTCACAAAATATTTTTATGCATATCGGTACTTTGAAATTATATTTATTAACTTGGCATTATATCTCATAATTTAATGTAGTAATTAAAACAGAGAAGTAGAATATCATGTACTCTTCATATTTTAATAACTATAGCTCATATAGTTGGTTTTTCATTGTTGTTCTTTGAGTTTTATTTTGTGCATATAAGAGTAAATATCTAAAGAGTTCCATGACAAAAAAAGTTCAAGAGAATGTAATAGTATCAGGAAGTCCTAGATGTCAAGGAGCCTGAAATCTAAAAATCATTCCTTCTTTCCTGCTTCTCTTTAGGATTATCCCTAGGACAGGAATAGTTTATTCAGTCCTTAGAATCATCTGCCTAAAAGTCTAGCTCCTAACTTAGATATGGGGAAAAGGAAGTACTTAGTGTCCTGAAGCAAGGGTATTACAATCTTTGTAAACACAACTAATAAACTTTTTCTATGCTTTTGTCCCACCAGGTACCTTCTCAAACCAGATTTCATGAGACGGCCCGATCGAACATTTGATCCCTTCTCTGAAACTCCTGTCGACGGGGTTATTGCAGCCACTTGCTCAGTGCAGGTAAGGCCCCTGCTGTTCACAGTATTCTATAAATGTGTATGCAGATGGCCCTGGAAAAGACTTAAAATATCACAGTAAAATATTTTATGCCAAGATGTAGGATCCATGTGTTGCTCTCAGCTTTGACTCAAAATGCCCCCTTCTTAAGAGATACATTTTGGTCATTAGTAAAACTATTAGCTACTTTTAGGAAGACATCAGATCAAAAAAGTACCTAGTGGAAGATGTGAAGCAATAGGAACTGTCATTCGTTGCTGACGAGAATGCAAAGTGGCGCTGCTTACCCTACAATCCAGCAGTCATGCTCCTTGGTATTTACCCAAATGAATTGAAAACTTACATCTGCACCAAAACCCATGCAGAGATGTTTGTAGTGCTTTGTTCATAATTGCCAAAAACTGGAGGCAACCAAGACATCCTTCAGTAGGTAAATGGATACGTAAGCTGTGGTACAGCCAGATGATGGGATATTATTCAATGCTAACAAGAAATGAGCCAGCAAGTCATGAAAATAAATAGAGGAAACTTAAATGTTTATTACAAAGTGAAAGAAACAAATGGAAAGACTATATACTGTATGATTCCAACTACATGACATTCTGAAAAAGTCAAAACCATCAGTTTCTCAAATGTGCACATAAGTCCAAACTGATCTTATTATACACTTCAAATATGTACAGTTTATTGTGTGCTAGTTTTACCTCAAAAAACTTTCAAAATTATCAGGTACTCAATATTGTGGAAATGATAAGTGGCTGTAGTCCTTTGGAAAGTAAATGAAAAATAGTCTCTCCATGGCGTTACAATAGATGGAATTTAATGCTGGTCTTTATAAATCTGTAACACTGACCATTGTCAATATTGGTAAAGGATAAGGGGCAAATTTTAGCATTCCTTTTTTCTTCAGTGTGTCTCTTTCCCAGACTTATAAAAGAATTCAGTAAGGTATGAAATGGCAGAATTTCAGAGCTATGATGGGATCCTAGAACATATTTGAACCCTTAACTTCATTTCATACATGTGGGCACTTAGGTAGAATTAAGCTGCTGTAGACATTTTTTTTTTTTTTTATTATATGGTTCATTATTTTTTTTCTTCTTTCTTTCTATGGATGGTTCTCAAAGTCAGAACCTCTGTCTTGAGTTTTTTTGCATATACTACTTGCTCAATAGTGTTTTAATTTAGTAAGCAATGAACATATTATTTTCATAGATAACTAAAATTTCTAAAGATGGACAGAAAATTTCTTCTAGATTATTCTTTGCTCTTGATAATTACACAGACTTCTCTCTTATCCTATTTCTGTGTTGCTGCAGGTCATATCAGGTCAGTTTTTATCAGATAAGAAAATTGGTACATATGTAGAAGTGGATATGTATGGTTTACCCACTGACACCATACGTAAGGAATTCCGAACTCGCATGGTGATGAACAATGGACTCAATCCAGTTTACAATGAAGAATCATTTGTGTTTCGGAAGGTAGGGCATTTCCAATGTGTCAAACTCGCTCTGCTAAGTTAGGGGCCACAGTTTAGTGTATAGACACTATATGACATAGGGGCAGTTAGGCAACCCAAAATGTCTCCTTTTTCTCTTCTTTCAGTGGATGAGTTCTAGAGATGACATGTGATTGTTGTTATGTTTGTCCTTGTCCTTTCGGCTCCCCTTTCCTCCTCCAAGGAGCCCACCTTCTGTGTGGCAATGCTCACGGTCCAGGTTCGCAATCTCCTTAGAATGTGTCCTCACGGATGGACATCATCCTACACTGGAGAGTTCTGTTCTGCCAAGGCAGCAGCTGGTAACTTGCAGTGCTCCTTTAGCCAAGAGGACAGGTAGGATGGTGCACCCAAAAGGCCAATAACTGTCCTTAACTAGGCCAGTTGGTATTGTCCTATGCTTCCAGAAAGCATGTCACCTGTTGCCACCCCCACAGTCTGTTTTGGGTTTGGGGGAGGTTTCCTAATTCTATATCTTGATCCTAAGACCAATCACAACCATTCTCTATAATGATTCAGTTTTTAATCTTGTGATAATTTTTCCCTTTGTTTCTCTTTTGTCAGTGTAAGATGTATTGAAAACCCCATGCATTGGTTGTGATGTCTCCAAGAATATCTGGTTTTCTTTCTCACTTGCTTTATTATCCTATCCAAAATAGTTTCTCACTGGAAACTAATTTGACAATAAATTTCATATATTTAAAAAAAAAAAAAAAAACTTAACAGAAACCCATGGGGGAGGGGAAGGAAAAAAAAAGAGGTTGAAGTGGGAGAGAGAGCCAAAGCATAAGAGACTCTTAAAAACTGAGAACAAACTGAGGATTGACGGGGGGGGGGGGGGGGGGGGGGGGGGGGGAGGGGGAGGATGGGTGATGGGCGTTGAAGAGGGCATCTTTTGGATGAGCACTGGGTGTTGTATGGAAACTAATTTGACAATAAATTTCATATATTTAAAAAAAATAGTTTCTCACTTCTTTAGGCAGAGATTTTCCAGGTGTTTCTGCTCCATTTCTATGTCCCACAACACAGATAACTGGCTTCTTATCTTAACAAAAGTGAGGATTAGCAGCTTCAGAATAGGCTAACTGGTTTACAGAAACCAGGTTACAGAAGATCAGTAGTTCAATGAAACAAGCCATTGTGAGATCCACGCCCTCCACCATTATCCATGCAACCCCCACTATGACCTTCTCTTCTATAGTCAAACTGTAGTGTAGATTGCATACACACCTGTCATGGGCCTTTTTCCCCCCTGGTTTTTTATACTTTGTTGTAGCTGGATCTGTTGTCAGTGTAGCCAGTGTGCTTTGGCAGAATGAATAATCCCTACACACATTTCTAGAGATTCAGAAATTTGACTTCAGGCATTCTTTATTTTTGATGAGTAAGGAAATATCAAACTTGGTTTTTACATATAACATTACTGGCCCCAGAAACGAGATGCCAGGTCTGTATCCTTCTCTGTTCTTTAGAAGTTAAAGAAGGCAACCAGTCCATTGTCTAGCTTCAGGCACAGTGCTTAAACTAGCCAAGATGTCTTGGTTGTTCTTAACCAATGAAAAGTCATTCCTGATTAAAAACATTTGATTTCCTTTTGTCATGTTGCTATTTTATATGTGAATTAGGATTCTGCTATCTGAGCTTAGATTTTATGTCCATTTATTCATTTTGGAGATGGTTGAGAGTAAATGTCTTGGATCATTAATGTTTTTCGCTGCCACATATCACTGTATTTAGTATCCCAAAATCTATTAAAAACTGAGAAGTGCAAGAGAAAGGGAAAATCCAAATTTCTACATACATTGTCCTTTATATGCAAAGCGTTTCTTCAGAGATACTTTCCATAATCTTAAAAACAGAGCTGGATGTCAGAAGCAGCCCAGGGAGGAGACAAACCACAGGATTCAAAGTCAGGAGCCCCAATTCCGGGCCCAGATGTTACAGTCTCTGACATTAAGGAAAGTCACTTGATCTCTCAGGGTCTCCCTTTAAAAACAAAACAAAACAAACTTTATTTATTTTGAAAGAAAAAGCACAAGTGGGAAAGGGGCAGAGAGAGAGGGAGGGAGAGAATCCCAAGCAGGCCCCATTCTGTCAGTGCAGAGCCTAGTGCACAGCTCCGTCTCATGAACTGTGAGATCATGACCTGAGCTGAAATCAAGAGTCTGATGCTTAACCGACTGAGCCACCCTGGCGCCCCTCTCAAGGTCTCCTTTTTCTTGTCCACTACATGCATGGAGATTGGGAAAGATGACAAGGGTTGAACTAATAATTTTTCACATCCATTTCATCTAAAAATTTCAATGAGATGATTTCCAGGAAACCTGTTCAATTGCTTTCTCAATGGCTTGGACACTACAGTTTGTACAGTGTACTTCAGGAATGCAAATTGATCAAGGGCATCGTTTCACCATAAAGGCACATTTAAGAGCAGTGTGGATATGGTCCAGATTCCTAGAGTCAGGGCTCTTGGGAGCTGCTTTCCAAAAAAATCCATGAAAGGTATCATTCTTTGTTTGCAGGTGATCCTCCCTGACCTGGCAGTCTTGAGAATAGCTGTGTATGACGACAACAATAGACTGATAGGCCAGAGGATTCTTCCGCTGGATGGCCTCCAAGCAGGTTATCGACACATTTCTCTTCGAAATGAGGGAAATAAACCATTATCACTGCCAACAATTTTCTGCAATATTGTTCTTAAAACATATGTGCCTGATGGATTTGGAGGTAAGTTAAGAAGTCCAGATTATAGGATCATAAAAAATTTCACCAGTGGTTAAAAATATATATACCTGTTCCTACCAGTGCAGCCAACCCTTATAGCCTCAAAGAAATCAAGGATAGATAATAACTTCAGGTTTCCTAGTAATAAATTAAAGGGCAAGGCTGGATTACCTTTAAGGTTCTTTCTTATTTTAAAATACTGCAGTTTTATATGGTTTATTCATTTTTACGAATATGTTTGTGAGGGATTTTCTTACATCATCATTCAAAGGGAGAAAAAGACATAAGTCATATGAAACCATAGATCTCAATTGGTATCACTAAAAAATTTAAATTGAACTCAAATATCCACATGATTGGATTTTCTTCCACATTCATCAGAGTGTTCAGTTCCACAAAAATTCCCAGTCATCCCAGTCTTCCCACAGAAGACTTGTGGTTTTACTAAGGTAAATCAATGGGAGAAATCAAACCTGGACCAAACCTAGGATTTTGCTTACACCCAAACATATTAGCTTGTTATTACCCTAAATTAAGCCAAGAACATTAAAAGATAACAAAGATCTTCTCTACTCCCAGTGCATTGAATTCTAAGGGAATGGTACAGCAGAGTGATTGTATCAAATTAACCAAGGGTGCAAATTCTCACTCTCTACTCCTGGCTGGGTGACCTTGGGACAGTGACATAACCTTTCAAACATTCATTTCCTGGCCTGTAAAGATACTCCTCCTGCCTCCCTCTTAGCATTCTTGTGAAGTGCTTATCATTACGGTATATCCTATAGCAAGGCTCAAAAATGTGTGCACACAACGTATGTGTGGCTAACAGTACAATAAAATCAATAATTTCTATAGTAAGCTGGAACACATCCCAGCTTTGGGGATTGGGAGTTATTTTGTGGGTTGTTTTTGTTTGTTTTTGTTTTGTTTTTTAATAATGCTTGAGTCTCTGGTGGGAATATTTTCTCTAATCCTCAGCTTTAACAACCCAATTGCAGATTCAAGAGTGATGTGAGCCATGAGGATTTTTTCAGTCACAAAATAAAGACTCCTTCTTCCTCCTCCTTTGTTTTTTATTTAAAAAGGAAGCCTGTATCAGAAGCCAGAATATACTGTAGCTGATTTAAGAGCACAGAAAAGAGGGGTGTTGTGGGGCTAATAAGTGGATGAGAAAAGAGACGGGGGACCTAAAGAGTATCTTTAGGAGGCTGTGATGTCCATAAGCATCAGCAGATGAGTTACATCATGTTCCAAATACTTGAGCTTAGACAGCAGGTGGTGTATACCACCTAATACGTTTTAGAAATGGTTGTATAAACAAATATGGTGGAATACTTAAGGAATTTCCTTCTGCATGGCTTATTTTTCAAATGGAACTCTCTAATTCATTCCAGGGAAAGGGGAAATTGGACTAGAAAAGGGAAAACATGATTTGTTGAGTTCCTACTTTGTGTCAAGAACTCTCTATAGAGTCCAGAAGTTGTTGAGAAGGGATGTGGACACATGTAGTTCTGTGCTAAAGAAACATCTGTATTTATAGTGCAGCTCATTACCAGTGTCAATATTTGTGTACGTACTGATTCAGAATAATCCCTTTAAAAAATAGTCTCACATATTTTTTTTCCCAACACATCATTATAGTCACTTCCTTTTTATCAGAAGCATTTGAAATTTCTGTACTATGTTATCATGTGTGGGATTCCACAGTTGATGTCTGAATCTCAGATTTGACATTCAAAGACTTTATTCAGAATTCTCTGGTCATTTCTCTTATAGGTTAAGAAATTGAGGGCAGACACCCTGAGGACTTACTTAAGGGACTTACCTGAGGATAACAACATAAGAATATGAGAACCATCTTTTTCTAAATTTTTTATTTTCTTTATGGCCTCTTGACTTAAACAGTGTGTTTTTATTTCATCTGCTTAACTAAGCTCCCACATTCAGATATGAACATTTATGTGCTGAGCCACGACAATAGGAAATCTGTAGACTCCCTGTTCTCTAGAACATTGAAATTCTATGTTGATTCCATAGGAAAAGGTTCAAAATGAAACCGTATCCTTGCACACTAGCATTTTCTAGGGGAAAAAAAATCTTTTTTATGGCTAAAGAAAGATAATATGGATTTATTCATTCCACAAATATGTTTAGTAGGTTTTATTCTGTAAAAGGCAAAGTAGGTAAAATATGTATCAGAAAAGAGATTCTGACAGCGCAAAGAATGAAGGAAGGGTCATCCACTAAATCCACTGCTTAGAGACAGCTCTGTTGCCATATTGGTCCCTTCACTTTCAATCTCATGTCTTCTGTTTTAATTAAATAGATCTTACTGTATATACTCATTTGGACCCATTACTTCAGAGAGTTCATTTTTTTCACTTAATAGACCATATTTTTCCATGTCATGAAATCTGTATTATCCATAATTTAGTTATTGATAAACATTGAAGCCATTTCCATTTTTTCTTATAAATAATAATGTGTAAAGCTCTGGAAATATTCATGATTGTTTCCTGAAGATAAATTCTTTGAAGTGGAAGGAGTCGTATGTGTATTTAAAACTTCAGATACTGGGGCGCCTGGGTGGCACAGTCGGTTAAGCGTCCGAGTTCAGCCAGGTCACGATCTTGCGGTCCGTGAGTTCGAGCCCCGCGTCAGGCTCTGGGCTGATAGCTCAGAGCCTGGAGCCTGTTTCCGATTCTGTGTCTCCCTCTCTCTCTGCCCCTCCCCCGTTCATGCTCTGTCTCTCTCTGTCCCAAAAATAAATAAACGTTAAAAAAGTTTAAAATAAATAAATAAATAAATAAAACTTAAGATACAGATTGCCAGATAACCCATCAGCAGGGTGTAAGCTGGAACTTTTGTTTTTTGTTTTTGTTTTTGTTTTTTTATTGTTTATTTATTTTTGAGAGAAAAAGCAAGCGAATGGTGGGAGGGGCAGAGAGATGGCGGGGAGACCAAGAATCCTAAGCAGGCTCTGCACTGTCAATGCAGAGCCCAGTGTGGGGCTAGAACTCACAAACCGTGAGATCATTACCTGAGCCAAAGTCAAGAGTCAGATGCTTAACTGACTGAGCCACCCAGGCACCCCAGAGCTGGAACTTTTGTTAACATTTACTAGTTTCATCAGTAAAAACAATTTCTTAGTGTATTCACTTAAAATGTTTTTCTCAAAGGAAAAGATGTAGTCAACAATTATTAATTCGTACCTACTATATGGGTAAGAGATATAAAGTTGGAAAAGTCACGTACACTTATCCTCAATTTTCCAGCCTTGTACACATATACATGTGCACATATATAAATAAGTATAATCCGTTATACTTATCTGTTATGGACTTTGAAAGATTGGACTAATCCATTTGGACCTTGAAAGATTAATCACAGCGGGAAGGTAAACTAACTTTCCAGACAGAGAAGCAGCCCAAGCCAAGGCCTTCATAAGTAAAGTGCTGGACTTATTTATGCATTCTGAGGAAGCTGAAATACAGGGTACATGGTGCTAAAACCAAAGTTCTGTTCCATGTTTGAGGATGTGTCCTCAAAAGCCAGTGTTACTTGGCAAGAGGAGTGTGCTCTTCTTGTTGAATAATTTTGACCCCTTAAGGAGAATATGCACATTTTCAGGACACTAAGTAATTTGATAAATTATATTTTCTCAGCTTTTAGGTGAGGTCAGTTTGTCTGAAACCACTCTACTAGTTTAGATTAGAAAAGTAAGACTTTATTTATGCCTGACCAAGCTAATGCAATCCCAACTTTTATAATTAACCAAATATTTAGCCTAGGAATTATGTATCTCTTTAATCAGATAGCTAAAAACAGACAAATTTTTATGCTATAATTTCATGCAGCATTATTTGCATAAAAAAGATCAAAAACAGCTATATCCATCAGTAGAGACTGGTTAAATGTGGATGGCCATTCTGTAGAAAACCATACATCTATTGAAAATAATGACTTAGATCTTAGTGTTCAGGATAGAAAGATGACAGTGATTTAGTACCAAGAGAAAAAGTAAATTGCAAAATGATCCCATTATTATTTGCTAAGAACCTTTACCATCTTTATACATATGCTTAAAGTGCACAGAAAAAATTCTGAAAGGATATACACCCAACTTTAAGAGTAGTGATCCCTTTGAGAGTGGGGGTAAGAGATTAGTGGCGCTGGCCCACTGCGATGGGTAATGTCCAGGAACATCACAGAGAACACACTATCCAGTATGGTGGGACTTCACTTATTACTTCTGGGTCATTTAAGTGAGCATATGTAACCTCTGTAAATTTTTAAAAATTGTATTTTGCCCTATTTTTCTATAAAAGCAAGGTAATATGAAAATGGCACAAGGAGAGTTTAAAATATGTACATATTTATTTTGAATTGAGAAAAAAGAAATAAAACCAAAGCAACCTATTATCCTGCTACCTAAATAGTTCTTGATAACATTTTTAAATAAAAGACATGAATTTCTTCAAAAAGTATAAGAATATAAAACACAAAGCATATCTGTGTATATGTTAATATGTATATACATAAATGTAAGGTTTGTGTGTATATATGTATGTATGTATCACAAACATACATTTCCCTTTTAACTTAACCCAAAAAGATAATCCAGTATACCATGTTCTGTGCTTTGCTTTCTTTACATAATATATCATGGAGCATATTCCTGCCAATGCATATAAGGCTTTTGAGTTATTTTTTAAAGGTTATATAATATTCCATTATATGTATATAGCACTATCTCTCTCTCTCTCTTTTTTTTTTTTAAAGGAGGCTCCATGCCAAACATGGGGCTTGAACTCATGACCCTGAGATTGAGAGTCCCATGCTGTACTCACTATGGCCAATTCTGGGTTCTAAGAAAAATTTTATTTTTCAGTAATGGTAGTAAAATTGGCATCTCATCATTTTTCAATTTGCTAATTTAAAATTATGAATCAGACTAAGTGTATCTCGTGTGTTTCTTGCTCACTTGTGTTCCTTTTCCCTTAAAATACCTCTCTAGTACCCTTCGTGGGCTTGTTTAAATTGGGTTTCTCTTTTTTTGAAGTAACTTTTCAAAGTAAATTTTAATTACAAGTTCTCTCATAATTTCCAAAGCGGTCTCAAATACATCTCAATGTCTACATAAACTTCTATGAAGGTAATGGTTGGGGATTCAAATACTGTCTATCGTTCTTGGCCTGCTGTTTCATGGAGGCCGCTTAGCAGGTACGTGAGGATGCTGGCTGGAGCCCCCACGGCTCATTGGCTGTGTGACCCGGAATGAGCTCTGCAGAACATTTTACCCTGTAGTGTCCTCATTGAGGCTTGGGGATAACAGCAGTCCCCAGCTCATAGGTGAAGATATAGTGAGTTCTTGGTACAGTGCCCAACCATAGCAACCCTTCCATTAATTTCTTTTCATTTCTGTTTATTTCTAACAAGCTAAAGAAAAATCCACCAGTTACATTTTCTTCTCCCTAACTTTACCCTTTACTTTGCTGCAGTAGACTATTTTGTCATAAGCAGTTCACCATCATAAGGAAAATCTTTTAATTCCATGCCTACTACAAAATTTCAGAATTCTAACGCATTAGTAATGTGACCATGATTTTCTTTAAGCACCAGCAACTCCATGTTCTATATAGTTTTTAAATGTATTTTAAGTCTCAGTAATGTTGGGTGGGTGGCATCATTTTATAGAAACAAGAAAAATGTTCCTTAAAAGGCTTTTCTAAGTTAAGACATTCCTTAGGGGGAGGGCTTGGGCATTGACAGGAGCTTCTGGTCACTTACTTATTGGAGTTCTGTGCTGTGAGGTCACCAGGGGATGAAGAATCCCTCCTTACAGAGACAATTTGGTACTTCTGCGATTGCCCATAATTCCTTCTGCCTTCATGCATATGGTGATCTTTAGACACCTTGAACTCTGGGCTGCCCCAGTTCCCTCCCAAAATGATTTGAGTCTTGACCCAGTATTTCCCCCTGACCCTTTTCCTCTCCTGTCAGTTTCCGGTTTTCTTTCCTTGCCCTGTCAGACGACAGAGGCAGGGAATTTAGTGCAACTGCTTCTCCTCCTCGCTGTAGCAAGAACTCCCATGACACACAGGAAAAACACAGAGCAAATATGGCTGCTCCAACTTCGGAGCTCTCTCCACAGATGGTTCTGTTCCTAAGCTGCATGGATGTAAAATGTCCCTGGGCTGAAGAAGAGAGATGACATCTCTTAACTATCAGAAACTGAAATTTGATGTGAAAACAGGCAGTAACATTTAAGACAGGGATGACTAGGAATGAATCAAAAAGGCTCCATTTAATTTCTTTAGTATTATTTTTCTACTAAACATAGAGTAAAATAGCCCTCTTGTTTACTCCCACACTCACACAATAGGAAAGTGCTAGGCTGGGTGCTAAGGTCAGTTTTCCTTTGTCAAATCCAGTGAGCCTTGGAGACGTGGGGTTGTCTTTGCTGCCTTATCTGTAAGTGCAAATGCCATGGACCTCAGCGCTTAGCCATTGCAGTGGCCTTATCACTGCGAGCCACTGCTGTTTGTGATGGGAAGCAGTTCCAAAGCAGATGGCAATTAAATGAGCATTAGTATTTCTCTCACCCACTGTTGTTTTTGATCATTTGTATATCTTATTTCTGAGTGGTAAGGGGAACAAATAAGAGAGTTGATGCCATGCTTCCAGAATATATGGCACATCAGCATTATATTTAAATGTCACTCTGAGATGTGTTGCGTGAGCCGCTCGCCGCCAGTTCCTTGAGCAGCGCTTATCACTGCTCCTAGAGCTGTAGGTTTTGTCTTCTCTTCTGCACCTAGGCCCTTTTGTGCAAGGAAAGATGAAGTAGCCCTTTTGTTTATTTGTCTGTTCTTCCTTTTTGCCTGCCCTGTGATTAAAGAGCCATCATGGGGCCTGGGGGTGGGTGTTTCTTGCTGTCTCTGCCCAGCATCTTACAGGGTTGTTTTCCAAACCTTCTGCAAAGATAGTGGGCCGCTTCTTACATCACATGGTTCAAAAGGAGGAAAGTTGTTAATCAAGATGCCATTGCTGGGCCATGATCTCAGGATTTTCTGATAGAGTGAAAGGTCGCTCCATTTCCTCCTCTCCCTTGTGGATGCTAAAACACTTTTTTTCTGTCAAACATTTGTTGGAAAATTGATTCGCGTTGCAGTGGTATCCATTATTATGGCTTCCTCTGAACTACAGAATATGTTGGTAAGAACACCAAGAAGAAAAGCTCCAGAGAAGGGGGCAGGATGGATTATGGAGAACTGGCTCAGGAGTTGCCAGGTGAGGTGAATTTAAACAGGCTCCTTATTACACTAGAAATGTACTGTGGAGCCCAAGAAGAGGGGGACACATAGGCATCTCCCAGTGTTACTTAACCACAAAGTCTTCCTCCACCCCCACCTACACCTAACATATCTCTATGCATTCTAGAAATGGAATTTGGTCAATGATTAATCATTTGCTAGAAGGTAAGAGACCTCATCTAAAATCATAGTTATGGGATTTGTTGATCTTTTTTAGCATTGCTTTGCAGAGATCTGGGGAATGTATATTTTTTCTGCTGCCTTTACCTCTTGATAAGATAGAAACCGTTGAGGGGAAAACAGGAGAGGATCTGAGCCAAGAGGGGGCCATCTAGGTGCCATGGTTGGTGTTCACCACCAAGGCACTCAAATTAAATGCCTTGAGAAACAACGGTTAAACAAGCAAACAGACAAAGATGGACCTCCCTTATAAAGACTGCAAGTATCTGGAAGTCTGTGCTGAGGAATTGCTACCTTCTTTTCACTTCTTGGGGATGCTTAAATTGATGTTTTCAACTCTGGAAGTGAGGAAGGGTGGGTGGGAGGGAAGGAGGAGTGAAAAAACGAATATACATGGAAAGTCTTCACCACGAGCGACCAGACTTTTGGAAATGGCACTCAACCTAGAAATAGTGGGTTTTTTTCCCTAAGTATAAATAAGTAAAACTTCTGTTAAGTTCGGAAGAAAGAAGCAAATGAGAAAAGGCAGACTGGTTCTTTATTATTTTTTTAATTTTATTTGTTTTAAGTTTGTTTATTGATTTTGAGAGAGAAAGAGCATGAGCAGGGTAGGGGTGAAGAGAGTGGGGAGAGAGAGAGAATCCCAAGCAGGCCCTACTCTGCCAGTGCTGAGCCCGACACAGGGCTCGAACCCACGAACCACAAGATCATGACCTGAGCCTAAATCAAGAGTTGGACGCTTAACCAACTGAGCCACCCAGGTGCCCCAGACTGGTTCCTTTTTGAAAAGAAAGGTTCCAGAGCCTGTGCCTTGGCCTCCAGGCATCTGGGAAATTTCAGCTTGCCCTTGTGGGTTCTGTAGGGTCAGGCTCTTGCATGCGCAGGTCTGTACCCTGTTAGAAGGTCAGTGTGCCCTGTCCCAGACACGCCTAGCACACAGGTCAATGTTGATCAGCATTTCAACTTCATTCTTGCCACAGGGGATTGTCCTGTGGAATAGAGAACTACGTAACCAGCCACAGTGCTCCCCCAGTACAAGGGGAGGATGTCCATGAAATGCCACATTGGCACCAAAGAGAGATAACAGGTCTACTTGAATATGCAAATATTTGGCCAAGAATATGCTCTCCTGAGCTGAAGGAAGGAAAAATAACATTTTCCAATAGAGTTATACAAGCATATTAGAGGTATGAGATATTTGAGGGACAGCTTCTCATTCTCTGGTTATAAATTATTTTAAATGTTAATAAAAAGTGGTTTCCCTTTTTGATATGCAGCATATTTATATATAAATGTATATGTAATATGTGCATGTATAATGTGTGTGTAAATCATTCTTTAAATGTCAGGTATATATATGGCTTTAGTCAGAGGAGAAACTAAGTTACAAAAGGAAAATTACCTTAAAGAGGCCTCGTCAGGTCTTGACTCTCTAATCCTGAGCCCTTTTGCTGAAAAATTTTGGTGGAACTATCCCACTGGCTGCCGTCTGCGTGGATGTATTACTCTAGCTGCAGAATGAGCACCTGCCACCACGTGGCAAAATCCCGTGTCCTAGAAGTATCTGATTTATTCAAAATTGCGAAGAATGAAGTGCTTGTCTCAAGTAACCTGCTAACCTAAGCCTTGTTCCAGGTATTTTATCTTTTTGACATCATCTTTTTGTCCCATGTGATTCAGTTTGAACAAGCCTTATTTCTACTTTGCGTATTTTTGTTGCCATTTGATCAAGAACACTACTGAGTTGTATATTATAAAAAATTTAAAGGCATATGTAACTGAAAAAGGCATCTCGTTTAAACTCAAATAATAAGGCACGATTTCAGAATCCGGGAACATAACTCCCCAGTGGCTTCTAGAATTGTTAATATTGGTAATTGAAGATAGGTTTAAGTAATGATATTTATCCAACTAATGGATAAATCTGCAGCATCTTATTTTGATATATAATTTAGGCTATATCTACATAATCCTACAGCAGATGGCTGATCAGAAATCTCAGCCAGTTTGTCCTTGTAATACAAAGCAATATATAGCCTAGTTTACTGTATTGTGTCATGACTGTATGTTATAAAATATAGCACCTGTATTCAAGATCAGAATTGTACACAATCGACCCTCAAGGCTGGGATCATGACATAGCTGCAAGAAACAGGAAGAACACTCTGGGATTCAAAATATTCTTTCATCAAACCATGACAGGACGTTGGGGTGGTCTCTAGGGGCTGATGGATGGATGCTCCCTGTTAACAATGATAAAGCCTGTTTTATTTGAAAGATACACCCAAGAACAGAAGATTCCTTCACTGCCATAACTTCAAGCTGAAGACGATTCACATGTTGTCTACCTTGGATTCGGCTGCCTCTGCCTTTTGTAATTCCTGCATAGAAATTCCCAACTGACCAATGTTGACCCATAGGTAGGGACATCTCTACGCCCCTCACGCAGCAGGAAGAAGTTACTGAAGCTGAGACTTGTGCCCAAATGCCAAAGATTTGCCACTGTCGATCTGTCAGGGGGAAGTATAGAGTCCACTTTTAGGCAACAGGCTTGAGCAATGAAAACTTGAGCAAGGCAGAAGGGCCCACAGCGACCATCACCAAGCCGATGCAAACGGGCTCATTAAGTGAGCCTCCTCAAAATAGCTATAGGCCCTAACTAACCAATGGGCTACTTAAAAACAAGCACAGTTATGAGAAAAGGGAAAATTTCATGCTTTCCTATAAGCCCTCACTCTGCTCTATAACTGTGGCTCCTCACCATCACCTCCTCCTCTCAGGCAGTCTCCTTTTTGCTGTCCTGCCCACTGCTCCCTTGCAGCGTATTCAATAAATTTCTATCTCCTTAAAAGATTCTTTTTTTATCAGTTACCATTGGTAATCAAATTTGCCACATGATGGGAGACTTAAAACAACAGAAGTTTATTCTCTGACAGTTCTGGAGACTAGAAATTTAGCATCAAAGACTTGGCTCTTGGGGAAATCCTTCCTTGCCTCTTTTGAGCTCCTGGCAGGCCTTAGCATCCCTTGGCCTGTAGCTCCATTTCTCCATTCTCTGACTTCATCATACCCTAGCCTTTTTTCTCTTTGTCTTTGTGTGTCCTCTTCTCATCTTATAATGTCGCCAATCATTGGATTTAGAGCCTATCCTAATCCTATCTCAGTCCTTAACTAATTACATACCCAAAGACCCTACTCGGAAATAAGGGGACATTCTGAAGTTCCAGACAGTCATGAATTTTGAAGGGCATTTTTGAACCTACTGAACCCTCTTAATTCTGCTGTACTTGCTTAGTACTTGTTCCTTCCATTAATTATTCTTAAATAACTATTTTAAAGCTTATTAGGAACATATCTTGTTATCAAGTATATAAGTTGTATCTTATATAGAGATACATATCTCTTATGTATCTGAATCACTAATTTTCTGATAAAAGAAAATGCTAAATCTGTTTTTGTACTAACCTATTTCTTGCAAAGTCATCTTTCATAAAAAGAAAAAAACTTGTGGGGCGCCTGGGTGGCTCAGTCAGGTAAGTGTCCGACTTCAACTCAGGTCATGATCTCCTGTTTTGTGGGTTTTAGTCCTGTGTCAGGCTCTTTGCTGACAGCTCGGAGCCTGGATCCTACTTCAGATTCTGTGTCTCCCTCTCTCTCTCTCTTGCTCCTGCTCACTCTCGCTCTCTCAACAATAAACATTAAAAAAAGAAAAAACTTGAAAGTCCATCTAAATATCTAGCAGTAGAGAATAGTTTAGTACATAAACTCAATGGGACATTATTCATTCACTAAAAGTAATTTTTAAAACTATACAGGTATAACCTAATAAATGAGAAAAGACAGATTGGGTAATTTCAAGTAAACCATACAAGATATGTATTCATGTGGAAAAAATTACACAAGAATATACAAAAATGAAAGTAGCTTGGTTAGTTTGGATGGGTTATGGATCATTTCACACTCTAAGGTCTTTATTGGTTTTATAATGGGCTTTAAGTGATTAAAGCCCTATCTATTATTCCTACTGGAAGGACTACTAGTAACCTCTCAGAAATGCCATAAACACCCCAGGCCCTCAAACTAATGGTATACCATTAAGGATAAGCAAGTACTTGTTTCCTAACAAGCCAGCCCTATGGATCATCTACTGAGATGTGCCAGTGGGAAACCAAGGCAAAGTATATCCAATGTGGGCACGTGCAGGGAGGCCTACACCAGGTAGGTTTTCTCCAAGTGAAGGGCAGGGGGTTAGGTGGGCATGGTTTGAGTTTCACCTTGCCCCATAACAGTGTAGACAGGTGGAAGGAGGAGGCATTTTGGAGTCAGACACAGATGGACTAAAAGCCCTGAGCCAATTCAATGAGTTGACCCAACAACTGGGGTCACTGAGTAGACCACAACAAGTGGGGCAGTCAGGCTTTATCTGCGCTCATGTGACCCATAAGCAGTCACAGTACCTCCTCTGGAGTATTCTTAGAAGAAGAGAAAGTCAAGCCTAAATGACACATCAGGGAAACATTGATATTCAGAATGTGGGACATTTCATAGGACACCTGGTCAGTCTCCTCAACAAATCTATGCATTGTGAAAAATAAATAGTAGCAGAGACTAGTCTAGATGAAAGTAAATTTAAGAGACATAGTTATCAGAGACCTAGAATGGACTCTATCTTGATTCAAAAAAATTAATTGTAAATAGGGAACATATTAAGATGGGCCATTTATTATAGTAAGGAATTCCTGCCAACTTTGTTGGATAAAGTGTTGGTATGGTTGGTTCTGAAAGAAAACACCCCTTTTTAGAGATGCGTAGAGAAGTAATTAGGAATCAAATGCTATAATGTCTGGAATTTGCCTTAAAATGTGTCAGCAGAGAGGAAAAAGAAAGAAAAAAGGAAGGATGATAGATGAAGGAAATGTAGTAGACTGTTTATAACTGTTAGGTCTTCATCAGTATGTGAGGGGTTATTTTACCTTTCTCTCCACTTTTATGTATCTTTGAAAATGTTCATAATAATAAGGACTTAAAAAGGTAAATATTTTTCTGGAATATTAACTTCCAAGAAAATGATTATCTCTTATTTTTTCCTAAGCAAGATTTAAGAGCTAAATTTGTTCACATTCCCCATTAGGAGAAAAAAGAGTTCTTAAGGAAGTGATAACTGGATTTAGACCTTCTCATATACCCTTGGTAGGAGAAAATAAATTGATGCAACATCTTTGGAGGTCAATTTGTCAGTAACTACCAAAAGAACAAATACCCTTACCCATCATTCTAACCTCTAGTCATTTATGCTATGGACATTGCAAATGTATGCTCGGAAATGTTCAAGGATGTTAACTGCAATACATACAAGAAATAGATAACAATATACACTGGCTGTAGGAGTGTCAGGGAAGGAGATTTTTATATTTTATATGTTTGTTTATCAGGCACATGTACTTTCTATTACAAAAAGGAAAAAATTAAACAAAAATTATCTTAAGAATGTTATAAGGAGCCTGATTTTACTGGAAGAAATTGACACACATACAATTTTTGAAATTGGTAAATTATGTACTATTTTAAGGTAATGAGAATAATTATTACTTCTATAGTATTGGTAAATAATGCAAAATTACATGAGATTCTACTAGAAAGTACTTGAAACTCTTCAAATGACATTATATAAAAAATGAAGTTTTACTGTTTTTAAGTGCCAGGTGTATCTGAGAAAATGCTGGGGAAATACTTCATTTTAACTACCATGGAACCAAAATTGGCTTTAAATACGTATTAGCCTTCTTATCTAAAATTAAGACTTAGATACTGGAGGTACCTACTGTGTGCCAAGTTCTTTTTACATTTATCATTTCACTGAATGCTCCTAGTACACCTTCAGAGTGGGTGGTATCAGCCCTGATTTTCGAATGAAGAAACACAGTTGAGGACATGAATCAACCCACTCAGAGTCACACAAATTAGTCAATAACCCAGGGCAATTGACTTGCCCTGCCACACTGTCATCATTATTCGGGGGGAAACCCAAAGAGAGAAAGTCATCTGGCCTTTGATCCCTGCCTTTCCTTCTTTCTTGTTTCCTGTAACTGGCTGTGTTTTCCAAACTTTGTCTTATTTCCTAGGAGAAGGTACTTAACAGAAGACATAACCCGGGTCCAGGATTATGAATTGTTTATTAGTTGAATTTTCTTGGATGTTTATAGTAAGACAGAATCAACAGCTCATTGGCTTTTTCCCCCCCAGATATTGTGGATGCTTTATCAGATCCAAAGAAATTTCTTTCCATTACGGAAAAGAGAGCAGACCAAATGAGAGCTATGGGCATTGAAACTGTAAGTAGAAGTTGACTAAAGACAGCCAAGTTGGGGAATTTTGGTGGTCAGTGATGATAACAGCAAGAGAAAGTTATACGTTAATATAGCAAACCTCAGTGTTTTTAAAACTGAAGTCATCTAGTCAACAAAATAGTTTCAAGGGACTGTAAAAGTGTAGCCTATTTAATAAATGGAAATCGATGATGCTTTGAGGAATGTTTAAAATACAGGATGCTTTTATGATACACTACAATACCCGTTAACCCAACTCAACAAATTAATGAAATTGACATTTACATTTCTTTGTTGTTTATGAAAGTCTTGCATCCCACCTTCTCCCATTTCAGTGCACTTGTGTTGTTTGTTCTTTTGTTTTTAAAGCTCCCTTTACCATACCCTGTTTGTAAAAGAGTTGCACCTTTTCTCCTGCCAGGCAAAGATCCATTAAGAGAGTTGTAGGGAAGTTGTTGAGTGGTTCAGACTGGATTAAGTAAGATAGAGAAAGCGCCAGACAGTTGAACGTGAGGTGGCTTACATCCGGCTTAACACAAACATTTCTGTTCCAGAGTGACATAGCAGATGTGCCCAGTGATACTTCTAAGAATGACAAGAAAGGAAAGGCCAACACTGCCAAAGCAAACGTGACCCCGCAGAGCAGCTCTGAGCTCAGACCAACCACCACGGCGGCCCTGGGGTCTGGAGTGGAAGCCAAGAAAGGTAAAGGGGAGGTGTTTGAGCTCCTTGTGTGTTCTGGAAATTTTAGAGTCTTTTTGAAGGATCTTTATGAAGATCATTAGAGTTGCGAGTACTGCTCATTTTATTGCCCTATAAAACCCCAGAGCAGCAAGCTTTCTTGCAGATTGGACCAACTGCTTAATCTTCCTGAGTGTTTAACAGGGAGTCAACATTTGGATTTCATCTGCTAGATTCCTGCACCTTAGGGCACTGGGTACAATATCTGTAGTTTTGGGAAATGTTTGAATTCAGTCTCCTTGATGAAAAGAATTCCACACAATGAACTTCACTAATTCATCCCTGTGCTCTTCTGCCTACCAGACAGGCAGTGGGCTCATGAACCAACAGAATCATCATTGTTCTGATATTTCCAGATTCCCTTATTGGCAGTTTGCCCGCATGGGTAGATATTGAGCATCCATGATTATTTGTGAAATTGTCAGATGGGCATTTGAAGACCAATTCGATATGGTTACCTGTGGGTGAAATAAGATATCCTAAGAAGTCTCACCACAAAGAATTATGTGCCCCAAGTGCTAATATTCAGCTGGTATGTAGGGACACAACCATATTGGTTATTTAAAGTTGACTTCCATGCTTACTGGCTGGGCTTTCATTCTGATTGGATGGTGCCCATACCACACTGTTAATTATACATTTTGAATGTCCTCCTTGATCATGAATCATTTACTAAACTCATTCTTCTTACTGTGATAAGAATTTTTTTGAGTGGTTTTTTACTCAGTATGTATATTTCCCACTTACGTGTGAATTCAGTGCCCTCCATGTTAGAGAATCAAGTTGTACCCTTAACTACACACAGTGCTACAGTTTAAGGTAAGAAATGACAGGCTTTTCCAAACCATGGCAGCATAGTAATTTAGCAGGAAACTAAGAGTGCGTGGAGCTTTCTATAACAAATTAGAAAATGAGACTGCACAGAAGTAGCCCACATTGTGCTTTGCCTGCAGCTGTTTGTCTGTTCTTCCCTGGAGATATAAGCAAGCCCATGATACAGGCTTTAGGCATTCCATTCCAGTACTGGTCGTTATTAACATTAGCCGTTCAAACAGAGAGAGACAGTAGGAAATGGGAGAGTTTTTGTTTAAAGTGCTTGTATCATGCCCCCTAGTACATAAAGACATTAGTAATTTTAGTAAGTCAAGTGGCCTGAAAAATTGCAGTATGACCAGTTTACAGAAGGCAAAAGCAATCCTAGTTCTAGAAGGAACATGTTTGTGTTTAGAACTGTCTCACCCCTGGTTTCAAACAAGATACGAAGGAGCCAAGCATTTCTCATCTCCAGTCCAGTCTCTTCAACAGGCGCCCTGAGAAAGAGGGTCTACATGCTGTTTCCTTCTGGCCTTTTATTTAGGATAATTGGAAATCTACTGTATGTGACAAGACCAGATTCTGTGAGAAATGCCTTCACACCTTCAGGGACCTCATGTGGCTAGAGGGGTAATGTAGATGGGGTCCCACACAACAGCCAGGCCAGGCAGTGGTCAGTGAGAGCTGACCCTTAGAAACAGGAGGGGAGAGGGCATCCCTTCCAGCAAGTGTCCCAGAGAAACTTATAAATGAGATCCCAATTGAGCTGGGCCTTGAAACTTAGATCTGACTTGAATAGAAAGTAATGAAATGCATTCTTCTCATGGATATATTGAATCACTATACTGGATGTTTGGGAATGCCTACATAGGAAAACCATGAGCTAGATGAAGTTCATGGAGAAGATTAATGTACAGTTTCGAAGGACACGTGTGGAGGTAACCATGCTCAGCAGAACCTGGTCTCAGTGAAGAGCTTATTTATTTTATTTTATTTTATTTTATTTTATTTTATTTTATTTTATTTTATTTTATTTTGCATGGTGGCTCTTAGAAGAATGGCATAGAAGTGAAAGAGGGAAGTTTGTGGGTTTTCTTCCTACTCCTATCTATGAACGGGGGAGTCAAGAAATAAAATACTCCAGTGACCTTTGTAAGAAGAGGTGTCATTTGTGAAAGCAACCTTCTTCCATAAGATGGAGAACTGTCTTAGAGTGCCTGGGTGGCTCAATCAGTTAAACGTCCAACTCGGTTTCCATTCAGGTCATGATCTCATGGTTCATGGGTTCGAGCCCCGCACCAGGCTCTACGCTGACAGTGCAGAGTCAGCTTGGGATTCATTCATTCATATTCTCTCTCTCTCTTTCTCTCTCTCTCTCAAAATAAATAAACTTTAAAAAAGACAGAGAGCTGTCTTAATTTGGGTCATCCCAAAGCAGACCCGAGGTTTCAAATGCAAGTAATTTATTGGGGGGGGGGGCAGGGTACAGTGTACACAGGTAGGGGCTTGGGGAGGTGACACAAGGTAGAGAAGGTAGCCGGTAGTCAGAGTGTGTTCAGGCTCCACAGAGGCACCTGGAACTCAGTGCCCCTGGGAACATTCTGAGGGCTAGTGTTGGACACTAACCTCAGAGGCATCCTCCTAGATGAGCAGGGGAACATATACTTTGACTACAGTCAGCCTTTTGTTGAGAGCTCCCATAGGAGGGATCAGTTCCCTAATGATTTTAGGTTGACCAAAGGGTGTTTAAGCATGTTTTGGAGGGAGAGTCCTCAGGTAACTTCCTCAGGCAGGAAAATGCAGGTGCTGGCAGTTGAAAGTCAACTAGAGTGGCCTGATGTAGAGAGAGCAAGGTGTACAGGTCCAAGCCAAGCAGCATTTGCTGTCCACATCTGTGGAGGTTAGAAAGTTCTAATGGTTTCTCTTAGACACACAGCCAGACAGCAATAACTGCACTTATTCTTTCTCTTTAAGAATAAGGAATCAATAAAACTAAACTCCTAGTTGATCTACAAATTACAGCTTAGGAGAAAACGAGTTATTTTTGAGCTTTGTTGAGAAGAACAAAAACTTTATGTAGTAAACCTCCATTTAGCCAAAATCTTTGGTGCCCAAAGTGTAGTGCTTAACCCCACTTGCACACCAGGGAAGCTCGTAGAACTGCACTGGCCAGTGTAGTAGCCACCTGCCACATGTAGCTATCTAAATTTAAACTTAAAAATTAACCCTTGAACACCTCAGCTGCACTAGCCACATTTCAGGTGCCCAACAGTCACATGTAGCTAGTGGCTCTCCATTGTTGGACAGCTCACATATGGAACACAGCCCCTGTCGCCAAAAGTTCTATTAGACCCACTTCTGTAGGCCAACAGAGGGAGCTGAGCATGTACCAATCCTGGTTCTGTGGAGTGTGAGTTTTTCCTGGCTAAATCCTTTATAGGAAATGTAATTTTTACAAGTTGTTTCTGTCTCAAAAAATGCAGAAACCAAGTTCGTGTTCCCATAGGTTCCTGTCCATAATGATTTACTTTAACCAAGACCGAAAACGAAGTCTCACTGGACTGGGTCAACTCCAGGGATCTTGCATGCACCCCAATACTCTGTTCATTTTATAGAAGAGAAGACAAAGCTGGGGAGCCAGGATTCACGGCCTCTCACTCTTGGCAGTAAAGCCGGGAGTTAGCTTGTATGTCAGACTTAAGAGGTCAAAGAGCAACCCTGTGGTCCCTGGACACCCTTATCATAAATGTTCTAGATCACAAGACTGATTCCTCTTAGCCATGACTCCTTTTCCCACTTCCTCGCCCTCACATGGGCTGTGTGCATCTTCTTAAAATAAGTAAAACTGAAAAACAAGAGCCTGGGACTCAATCCTACCTTTCTTGATTGAATATCTCATACCTAATTTTTTGGGATTCTAATGGAAATCAGTTATAGTACAGAGCACACATTCATTTTGTTTAAGATGAAAATCTGCAGTCAAACAGAAAATGTTTGGGGATCCTTCTACCACTGTGGTTGCCATGACGACACCTGGCCTAGCATCCTTCACTAGCAGGATAATTTAGTATGTTACTCCGGGTCCTTATGACAGCATCCTGTGAAGAATTCACTGGTCCATCACACAGAATAATAGCTGTTATAAAACAGTTTGAATTCAGGATTTCCTGTATGTTGAAGGCATGGGTGTGCTCAATAGCATATTGCTTAAAAATTAAATTTGGTGAAAGAAGCTGGGAAAAAAAATATTTTGTTCTTTGACGATGAGGTGAGAAAAGAGCTGGGAGGTAGTTGACTGGTATGATATACAAAGATAAAAGTAGTGTTAATAGATGCTGTAGTTTGGCACTCCATTGCCCCAGCTGCTATGTGTATTGGCTGATTTTTAATTTTTTTAATGCTTATTTTTGAGAGAGAGAGACAGAGTGTGAGTGGGGGAGGGAGAGGGAGACACAGAATCTGAAGCAGACTCCAGGCTCCGAGCTGTCAGCGCAGAGCCTGATGTGGGGCTTGAACTCACGAACCATGAGATCATGACCTGAGCTGAAGTTGGACACTTAACCAACTGAGCCACCCAGGTGCCCCTGTATTGTCTGATTTCAAATCACAGCTGCAACTCTCTCAGAGGACTGCCCTCCCAGACTGTGGCGGTGCCCTTGTCTGGAAACACCTGGAAGGTTTTGTGCAACCTCTGAAGCCAGTGGCTGACTATTACGGGGTTACAAAAGTCCAGTCTTCTTACCTCGAGGTAGAACAACTCCAGAGGGCTATGTACTCTAAAGAGCTCTCTGAAGGGTCAGGCTGAGGTTGGATTTCCCCTAGAAATACACCGTACCTTCTTCCTCTGCCCTGTTCTGCTTCTCTCACTGCCCTGGGGGTTTCTCCTGAGCACCTTTCCCTAGTAAGTCATGTGCACAAGGAATTCCAACTCAGGCTCTGCTCGTAAGGAACCTGAACGAAGATGATAAACATGCCAACTGTCTATTTAATTGCTTTGTAATAAGAAATTAAGATGCTTATATCCATTACCATCCACATAAAGCTGCTTCACTGTCTTTAGATGAGATTTCAAAGTGATGAATTTTGTATTATCAGTTATTCTCTTTAATTTTTAATACACACAGTGCTTTAATTTTTTTTAAGGTATCGAACTTATCCCTCAAGTGAGGATAGAAGATTTAAAGCAGATGAAGGTAAAATTGCTCATTTTGCAAGCACTCTTCCATTACCTATATTGGTGAAACCAATATATTTTTGTTTCTCACCAGATGTATTCATTGTGGCTACAAAAAAAATTGATTTTGGGCCCTCTTTGCTTCTTCCACAGGCTTACTTGAAGCATTTAAAGAAACAACAGAAGGAGCTAAATTCTTTAAAGAAGAAACACGCTAAGGTACATCGTGCTGAGCATGTGTGCATACGTGTGTGTGATTTTGTTTGCTGGTTTGTCTTTTAGCTCTCAGATGAAAACCTCAAGCTATTGTTCTGTGTGATGGACCAGTGAATTCTTCACAGGCAAAAACATGGCTTAGAAACTGACACCAACCAACTGGGCAGTAGTACCTTGATCTTAACTGGTAGGAAATGAGGTTTAAAAATAGAATCCATTTGGGATTGGTTGTCACTGATTTATAATCTGCATTTCTGACATTTACCTCAGAAGCATAACAGAGCTTCACCCATTTAAAAATTGTTTAATAATCATGGGGCACCTGGGTGGCATAGTCAGTTAAGCATCCAGACTCCTCTCTACCCCTCCCCCAGCTTGTGTGCTCTCTCCCTCCCCCCTGCCCCCGCTCAAAATAAGTAAATAAACTTTAAAACTATTTAATAATCAGACTTTATCCAAGAGTCTGGCTAGGTCCCACTATTTTAAAGACCAGCTCAGTCTCCGGCTAGAAGCACCCAAATCCCCTGGGTTACTGGCAAGTCATTTGCCACACACAGGGCATGGAGGGAGGTGCTAGCCAGCCCTGACTCTCTCACCCATGGCTCCTAGAGAGAGGGCTTTTCTCACTTGTCCCATTATGTAAACTCTGCTCAGTGACCTACTTCCGAAAGAGTTGTTTTTTCTCTTCGCCCATAAGAAGAGGTTTTTTTGACAGTGATCATGAGAAATTCTAAGAGCTGGTTGCAAATTTAAGAGAAGAGCAGCAGCTGGTCTCAGGAGTTCTCGTGTGGGCTGAACACTTCACAGCACTCCATCATCCTGCTCCCAGTCCCTCCTCACAGAGAAAGGAGGAAAACACGATACCTCTTTCCTTCCCAAGATGGATCATGACAGCCACTGGGGCTGGAAGGGTAATGTGTGTGTTCCTCCATTACGGGCAGCCGGAGCAAGAGAAACTTAATTTCTTGAAAGGACTTCTGAGTTCTTTTAAACTTGTCATGAGTTCTACTTTGTACTGTGACTCAGACCTCGAACCGAGGCATGTCTCTAGAGCTGGACTTGAATGGCCTATCTCCTAATCACTCTGGATATTAAAAGCACAAAGCTCATGGGGCACCTGGGTGGCTCAGGCAGTTAAGCATCTGACTCTTGATTTCAGCTCAGGTCATGATCTTGCGGTTCATGAGTTTGAGCCCTGCATTGGGCTCTGCACCAGCAGTATGGAACCTGCTTTGGATTCTTTCTCTCCTTTCCTCACCCCCCGCCTCTCTCTCAAATAAATAATCATTTAAAAACTGTTTTTTAAATTCAAAGCTCACGGCCCCAATTTAAGTTTGTGCTGCTTTGAGAAATGCATCCTATTCTTGGCCTAGTAATATTCCCTGTATTATTGAATGGATGGTTTAGTGCATTTGCTCCACAGACTATTTGCTCCTAATTTCATGAATGAGTCCACTGAGTAGAATTCCTTCTTATTGCCCATAGGGGAGACTTGCCACAGATTTTCAGAAGTGTAGGAGACAAAGCTGCTTAAAGCAGTGTTTTCAATTTTGTTGGTTGTTGGCAACAACCTAGAGTATGGAAAGGCAGCAGAAGAGAGGGAGAAAAGGAAATAAGGAAGAATGCAATGTACCTTTGATTATTAGGGATGGAGTTGGTAGCCATATGGTAAGGCATCATCCCCCAGATTTTCTTTCCATTTAACTTGGATCTCTGTCATTGATGCTGACATCTCAGGGGCCTGTGGGCTCTTTGGAAACTTCTACTTTTAACCTCACCCTCATTAAATATTTCCTTGAGGCATGACCAGGAGACATATACTGTGACATAATAAAAATAATCATGGCAGCTAGAATTTTTGCATGCAAAGTATTTTCCAGATGCTGTGCACAGAACTTTATATATATCGTCTCATTTAATACTCTCCACCCTATAAGGCAAATTCTGTTTAAGTCTCCATTTTACATGTAAAATTAAGAAATTAAGGATTAGGCAGGTTAAGGAATTGAACTAATGTCCCAGCATTGGAGAGCAGCAGAGCCAGAATTTGAACCCAAGCCATCTGACTCTAGAACCCATACTCTTACCTCATTATTCTGTGAAGGATGTTAGATGCTTTGACAAGTAAACAAGTTCCCCTCGCTGCAGCAAATGCAATGGCAGCACACAGCTTGTTATGAAAATCCCCATCTAGTTTGGACAATGTCAGTACACTGGTTACCTGTACAGCTACTGAGGAAAGATGATCCTCAATTTTTTAGAACTTGACCTACATACTACTGAGAAGGATTATCTGTTGATATCCTTCTCTGAACCTTTGAGTCCAGACTGACTCAGGTTGGCAAACATGCCCATCTGCTTCATCAGAAAAGTGCCCAAGATGGTGTCTTCGTCAAATTGGCGTAGACTGGGCGGCTTAAGCAACAAGCATTTATTTCTTAAAGTATGGAGGCTGGATGTCCAAGGTCAAGTTGCAGCAGATTCAGAGCCCCCTTTCTGGATTTGGGATAGCCTCCTTGCTATGTCCTCACATGGTGGAAAGGGCTAACATTTCTCTCATGTCTCTTATAAGGGCACTAATTACATTCATGAGGGCTTTGCCCTCATGACCTAGTCACTTCCCAAAGACCCCCTCTCAGATTCCACCACGTTGGAAATTAGGGCTTCAACATAGGAATTTGGAGGGGAGACAGAACATTCAGTCCATTAATAGGTGGAAAATTACTTTTCTGTGAGACAGTTTAGAGCTGACCTTGGTGGATCTTCCCCTCAGACAACACTGCACTTAATTCAGCCAAATCCATTTCTTCACTCTTGTTGGCAGGGACGCCTCCATGTTGTGTCATAACCAGTAGATCCCAGATGGCTGAAAGACTGTACGTTGCCTTCATTTGTAGAAAACAGAGGAGGTTCTTGGAGCCCCATATTATAATGGAACCAACACCTAAAAGAAGATTTTTAAATCTCCCTAAATCTGCAAATCTGAATTGTGTGGACCTTCATAACTGCGTTAGGGAGCATTTTTTGGAGGAAGCATTCAAAATTCCTTAGGTTGAGGAACAGAGTAAATTGACATGGTAGTAAAATATTCCATGCTTGCCTATTGCCTTTCAGAGTGCTTTTCAGAAGTATTTCTGAACAGGGCAATGCATTTCACAGCTTGTTTTCATATCCTTATGCACCACAAAAGTCCATGTTACAAGTGTGTGATTATAAGCTTATGAATGAATCCCTTCTCCTACATTCGGTACACAGGGGACCCACTTTTTTATTCAGACTGCTTCGGCAGCATAATTTATGAATTCTGAATTCTGTAGTATTTTTATACAAAACTACTAATAAGGCTAACATTTATTTAATGCCAGTTTTGTATTACACATTTTATATACATTCTCAAATCCTCACAGTATCCCCAAAACCCAATTGACACTGCCCACATTCTAGACATGAATAAAATGAGGGAGGTGAGTCCCTTGCCTAGAGTAATATAACTAGTTAATGCTGGTAACGAGCCTCATTTGCTTACTTTGAATGCACACCTTTTACAACTCACCACATTATCCACATTTATTAAAAATGCACTCCAGGTGGCTCAGTTTGTTGAGCGTTTCACTCTTGATTTCGGCTCAGGTCATGATTCCAGAGTCGTGGGATCGAGCCCTGTGTCGGGCTTTGTGTTGAGTGTGGAGCCTGCTTGGGATTCTCTCTCTCCCTCTGCCCCAGGATGTGAACTAAAATTCTGACTCCAGAACTCATGCCCCCCCTTTTTTTTTTCCAAGTTTTTGGAGTATCATTGACATGCAATGTTAAATTAGTTGCAGCAGTGCAAGGTAGGGACTTGATAAGTTTAATACTGTTTTGTGCTCACAACAAGTATAGCTACATCTGTCACCATACAAGGCTATTATGGTACAATTGAGTATATTCCTTATGCTGTACTTTTTATTCCTGTGACCTATCATTCTATAACTAGAATCTATCTCTCACTTCCATTCACCCATTTTGCCCATCCCCCCAACCCTGTCCTCTCTGGCAACCATCAGTCTGTATTTATAGGTCTGATTCTGCTTTTTGTTTATTTATTCATTTGGTTTGGCTTATTTTTTTTCATGTTTGTTTATTTTTGAGAGACAGAGTACAAGTGAGGGAGGGGAAGAGAGAGAGAGACACACAGAATCTGAAACAGGCTCCAGGCTTCGAGCTATCAGCACAGAGCCCAGTGCAGGACTTGAACTCACCAACCATGAGACTGTGACCCAAGTCAAAGTTGGACGCTTAACTGACTGAACCATCCAGGTGCCCCTGTTTTTGGTGTTTTTAGATCCCACATATGAGTGAAAGCATATGGTATTTGTCTTTCCCTGACTTATTTCACTTAGCATAATATCCTCTAGGTCCATCCATGTTGTTGCAAATGGCATGTCTCATCTTTTTTATGGCTGCATAATATTCCATCTTACATATATGTTTATGTACACACAGACACACAGTAACTCACCCTACATCTTCCTTATCTGTTTGTCTACCAATGGACACCTGCATTGCTGCCACATCTTGGTTGTTGTAACTATAGAGATGCGTATATGTTTCTTAATTAGTGTTTTCTTTGAGTAAATACCCAGTAGTGGAATTCCATTACCCCTGAATTTTCACACATTGATTTTTCTTTCTCACATATTCTTGGTGGTCTTAGTAAAAGGTTTTTAAAAGCCATCATGATCCTATCAGGACACAAATATCTTGGCTTCCTTTGGAACTGTTTTTTTCAACATATGATCCTTGGGCCAGGAGCTGGAGGCTTTGTAAAAAATGCATATGCTTGCATCTGAGACTTAGTTATAATCACCAAGAAGAGGCCTAGGAAATAAATAAGCTCCTCTCCTTCACACATTAAAATTAAATTTTGAGAATTGTTTCTTTAGGAATATTATTTGGCACTCTTCATTGTCCCTTGACCCCTAGTGGAACCCCCCCCACTTGCCTTCAAGCTGTAGACCAGTCCTCCTTAAAAAAACAGATTTTGACCTGTTGTTGAACGAGAAAAAATACCCCCAGCCTTTTTGTGAAACATCTATAAACCTTTTTAACTTTTGAAGCAACCTAAGATGGGGCTGAGATTTGCTACTGTAAGGCCTTGGGTTATAAAGTAACTATTGAGGAGGGAACCTGGCCCAGGCTGTACCCTGCCAACCACAGCATCCATGCATCAACCTTAGCAGTTGGCAGCTAAGAGCAGAGGCTCTTACCTAGTCCATATTATTACTGCAGGGACTCTCCACTCTTACACATCAGCTGAGGTAAATAATGCCACTTCTTAGACCTATAGGGAAGCAGAGAATCCATGAGCTAAATCCCAGTGGCTTAAGACACAAATATAATATGCAAAAGAAATCTTGTTTTCAAACTTGAAGGTTAGCCACAGGATGGAAGAGGAATTCTGGTGTAGGAGGATCTATCACTTGCAGGAGAGCCATAGAAATAGGCATGTGAGCTGCTTTTAGGATACTAAGAGAAAAATCAGAGATAATGACCATTTGAGCCTCAAATGAGATCAGGATGCTAGCTAACATGCCTAGATTTTAGAAAATGGCAGGGGTCAATGGCCATTGTTTTTGACCCTGTGAGTGCAGCTGGCAATCAGACTTTTATGTGTCTCTCACTTTCTAGAACCACCTCTCCATTTGAAATGGAAACTAGGGAAATGGTTTTCAAGTGTCCATTAGAAGAGACACAGCAAAAACAAAACTAAGCAACAGTCATCTCCCCTAATACATGACTCAGTGGAGTCCAGAAATAGGGTTTCTTTCATTAAGAAATGGGCATACGTTTCAATTGTCTGATGTGGTCAAATTCTTAAAGCCAATAAAACCCAAAGTTGGTTAACTAGCCCCAATAACACGTTAGAGGAATAATTACAATGTAAATGCCTATAGGGACCAAATAAGAAGGAAGTTGGCCAGATACGGAAAGCAGAACAACATTCATTCCCATTCAAGAGGCACGTCAGACTTAGCTCCTGCCATTGGTGCCTTGAGAGTCCATGGGCCAGCTTCATTCTCAAAAGGGGACTCATAAAATCTGGACTCTTAGATAAACTTCCATGTCTTTAAATATTGGCCCCTAATTCAGTTTTCTTTCAAAGCACATGTGAGTTTGAGGAGTGGACTTAACATTTATAGACTGGATGCATCCGCTGGGATAGCCGTTTGCAACATCACCATAAGATGAGTCAAATGAAATGCCTGAGAAACTAACATTTGGCATTTCAGTAAAGCTACTAATGGAAAATTTGTTCTTTGCTATACAAGCAATTTAGCTGATAACATCAAGAGTGCTGTTAAACTCGTCAATTGTAATTCATAATAAGACCTCAATGCCAGACCCATAAGTCTGTTATGAAGTTGAAAGGGCCCGAGACACAGCAACACCCACGGAGGCAGCTTACTGCTGACCTCAGAGTCACATGCTGAGCAAACATGATTTACTCCAATTTTCCAGCAGGATCTGTGGTGCAGTCGTTCACGCCCACTGCCCCATCAGTCACAAGAATGAATTGTAGCAAAAGTTTCTCCCTAAAGAAGCTGAGTGTACTCTTCACTCCAATGAGAAATGTACAAGTCCTGCTAAAAGCTGTACATGCATTCTCCCCAAAGTGTCCCAATTGAGATTGATGTTTCAATGAACACATTTAATTTTGATACTCTTGACCTGAATGAATGAAAAAATATGTATGCCTCTTCCATGGCATGTCATGATTTAATTAATGACCAAAGAATAAAGTCAATGATAGATTTGTTCTGCATGAAAATGGACTGAGAGATTATTTCCTGGTTCCTCTATTTTATACTTTGGGAAGCTGAATCTTGACCCCCAATCAGACAATAATCAGTAACTAGAACCCCATTCCTTTGTAAAAGAAGTTGGTATTTGGAAAGCTAATTATCCCCAAACACTTCTGTGATCACTGCATACCACAAAGGAATCATTTTGAGCACATAGAGAACACAGAGATCATTTTTCCAGACCAAGTTTCTTGTTATTTGTATTACCTGTAATCATTGCAATTCAATATGCTTCTAAACTTTCATATTATTTCTGCATACATTAGGTAATTTTGCAGCTCATAACCAACCCACAAATTAGGTTGTGCAAGTGGATCTTGTTTAGTTTTCTAATAAAGTGAGGGCTGGAAAGATTAGTGTGTGTTTCACAAAGCCACTTGGCTACTGATTGGCTGAGCTAAGACCAGATTCCAAGTCCTCTTGCTGTCTTCCCTTGCTATTTTTTTTCATTCATACAACAAACATTTATTGAGCATCTGCTATGTACCAACCTTTGTGCCATGTACAAAGACTTGCCCTACCCTTGTAGAGCATAATCTTACCTACTGGAATCCATCATGAACACCTTTCTGGCACAAACAGCCTCATTTATATCTAATTGGGTGAATAAGATTCACCAGAATATTTCCTTAAGAAATAGTCTGTCAACTTCCAAGCTTCAAAGCCTCGCCTTTTCTTGTGCTGTGCTAGGATATTTAAAGGAACAACCTTCTCCACCCTCCCTTCGATACTTGCAAGAAACAGGAAAGCAGAAAGATTACATAGGAAAGATTCTTAACATGTTTGAATCCGCACTTGCAAAGAGCCTCTTATTTATTTGCCCAGGAAGATTAACACATGTACAGAGCAGGCATAATGCCTTTAAATCTTAAAAGGAAGACTAATAATAGGGCGTTTTGGTAGGCTTGTTTTTGTCCACAGCAACGCAAGCTTAGTTAAATCCATTCAAATAAGGATACGTTAACATGTTGATTCCTGAGGCAGTTGATTCATCATGGAGGGAAGGTTTACTGATTTAATTATTCTAATTGCTCTCCCTTTTCCCAAGTCACTCTATATTATCATGGATATTGAATAATATAAACAGGTTATTATAGTTTGAATAAGATATAGCAGACATTTGAAATAGGATTGATACTATATTTACTTTTAGTCCTAACATCCCTGTGAACTAGGTATTGCTCTCCCAGTTACAAAGATGAACAGATCAAGAGGCCCAGTGACTTGCTCCAGGATTTGAGACTGAAGATCCCATGTCCTGAACTCAATGCCACATTGCAAAAACCCTGGCTGAAATGTGTTTATAACACCAAGTGCACATACATTGAGAATGTTAGATTTATGAGGTGTTTCAACCACAGCTTAAGCAAGATGCTGTTTCATACAATTCCCTGACACCAAATCCACAGCAAGATAGCATCACCCTGGACCACCCTTTGTCCCCGTTGTCAATTTCTGTTCTGAGAACCTCCCCACCTAGCACTACCCTCCTCCATGACTTCTCCCAAAGATATTTATCCAAATGGACAAAAATTCCAGGAACATGTGCACTAACGTGTTTCCGAAAAATACATGTATAACCAAATTGTAGTTCAAGTCCTATGTTAATTGACTAACAGTGCTGGGAAACTTAGGAAATCTTGGAAAAGTTAAAAATCACTTCTTTTATATTTTATGAAATCTTTTTTTTCATTTCATTTTATTTTTTTTCAATATATGAAGTTTGGAGAAGGGTCCCTCTGGTCTCCTGCTCCTCCCAGGCTGTGGGGTGAGGGTAAGGGAGGCAGGGCCTGGCAGAGGCTGGGGCTTCCTCTGCATCCTCCCTCCCCTGAGAGGCTGCACCCCTGGTCAGCTCCCCTCCCCCTCCTGGCCCCAGCGCAGAAGGGAGACAAGATGTAGATAAAGACAGAGAACAGTTCTCAGGCCCCTGTCCCAGGGTGGGGGTCAGGCCCTCTGAACCTTTGAAGGTCCCTGTCTTTCCAATACCCCAGAGGGGCCCTGGGACATGGCCCTCCCCAGCTAAGGTATTCATTCAACAGGATTTTTTTTTTAAAGGCATTCATCCATTTATTCTTTTTATTTTTTGTAAGTTTATTTATTTTGAGCCGGGGAGCAGGAAGGGGCGGCCGGGCGGGGGGGGGGGGGAGGGGGGGCGGGCAAGAAAAAAATAAAAAAATAAAAAAAAAAAATATATATATGAAGTTTATTGTCAAATTGGTTTCCATACAACACCCAGTGCTCATCCCAAAAGGTGCCTTCCTCAATACCCATCACCCACCCTCCCCTCCCTCCCACCCCCATCAACCCTCAGTTTGTTCTCAGTTTTTAAGAGTCTCTTACACTTTGGCTCTCTCCCACTCTAACCTCTTTTTTTTTCCTTCCCCTCCCCCATGGGTTTCTGTTAAGTTTCTATGGAAAGAGCCTAAATGTCCATCAACTGATGAATGGATAAAGAAATTATGAAATCTTTTAAAGACATTCATAAATTAGGTTTCCTTCAAGTCTAGCCTAACTTAGGAAGAAATTTTTTTTTAATTAAGTCACTTAATTTAAAAAATAAGTAAAAGGAGGGGTGCCTGTGTGGTTCAGTCAGTTGAGTATCCAACTCTTTTTTTTTTTAATGTTTATTTAATTTTGAGAGAGAATGTGAGCAGGGGAGTGGGGCGCAGAAACTGAAGCAGGCTCCAGCCTCTGAGCTGTTAGCACAGAGCCCGATGCAGGACTCAAACCCACGAACCATGAGATCATGACCTGAGCCAAAGTCCAGTGCCCAACCGACTGAGCCACCAGGTGCCCCAGGTGAGCGTCCAACTCTTGATTTTGACTCAGGTCATGATCCCAGGGTCTTGGAATCTAGCCCCATGATGGGCTCCGTGCTGAACATAGAGTCGTTTAAGATTCTCTCTCTCTGCCCCTCCCCCACTAATGCAGGCATGCTCACTCGTGCGTGCACTGGCTTGTGCTCTCTCTCTCTAAAATAGTAAAAGGAAATAGGACTGTGAGGGAGGTTACATAACCTGAGCAACGTTTGTCCCTTCCAGTCTTCAGTACCATCCCATCTGCCTAGTTTCTCAAGAGTAAGACTAGGATATAACATCAAGTATCACTTAGAGTTAGGTATTACTGATTGTGCTGGTTTCCTCTCTGTTTGGCTTGCTGAGAAGCTAAGGATATCTGACTTCAGAGAAGTCACTGACTGTGGCTAAGTTATCAGGAGGAAAGAATGTTTATGGAAAAACTCTTATTTTCTAAGTGTTGCAGCCCCAACTTCATGATGACAGGAAGCAGATGGAGAAATATTTGAAATATCTGTAAAACTTATGGCCACAGCTCCTGGACACTATGTCCTCCTTGTGAATGCACCTAGGTGAGGAAGCCAGTGGAAGATCCCAGTGATGAGGATTTGCAGTCAGATAACAGTGACAACCCCACTGGCAATTCTCACTATTGAGTGATGGTATTTAAGACCTTCCAAAATGTGCTGGGTGTTTAGAAGCCATGTCACATGTGAATAGTTAGCATGTGAAAGAGAGAAAATATGGGAGCTGAACTTGGGTATTTGAGGACCAATGTGTGAAAGGGGCTGTGGACTCATTAGGTGTCTCAGCACGACAAAGATGAACCGTAGAAGTCCTATGAAGAACATGTATATGTAGAAGACAGGACTTGAGGCTGATTGGTGCTGCCCTGTAGTAGGCAGGGATGCCCTTTGAGGGGGGCACATTCATTAGGCTGAGGCTATGGACTCCCTTGTTGGAATATCCCTGTTCAAGAAACTCTTGTGTTGGGTGGGAGGTTGGAAATCCTTCCAGTTCTCAGAATTGGTTACTCCTTGATTTCTAAACTAAGATTCTGGGAAAGCTGGTGAAAATCATGCCAGCCCAACATAGGTGAAGTTTACTAACCATCAGGAAGAGTCCTTGTAACTACAGATTCAGCTTGTAACTACAGATTCTTCTTCTTCAGGAGCACAGCACCATGCAGAAGCTGCATTGCACACAAGTTGACAAAATTGTGGCACAGTATGACAAAGAGAAGTCAACGCATGAGAAAATCCTAGAGAAGGCAATGAAGAAGAAGGGGTAATGGCTCTTTATTTCCTTCCGGAGGCTTTTCACCTTTTTATATTTTGTCTTTTCCCACAGTGAAGCTGACTGTTTAGTCCAAGGAAGAACTTGGTCTTGACTGTGTGTTCTTTAAAAGTTTTTCCTGGGAATTAAGAGATTCATTCAGCTGAAGGCAGGGATTGAGGTGGAAAAGAAGAGCTTTATTCATGTTCGACAGCCATTGGTAGATGACACAGTAACTAATGTCTCTCCTGTGTTTTCCACCCAGGTGGAAAACTCAGGTGTTTTTAAGATGAATGGAGGGGAAAGGAAGGACAAGCTGAAGTTGGGAAATTTTGAAATTACAGAAACCATTTTGCATCACCATAAAATAAATATTAAGGTTGATCTACTCTTGGGGACAAAAATACAATCTTAGTTTTTAATGTTACAAGGATTTTTAGCCCATGTCCCCAGATAAGACTGTTAAAGAAAACCTATCATTGCATTTAGTATAAAAGATTTTGTCTAGAATTAAGCCCAGGGGATATTTCTGCGATGCTACAAGCTCACCAAATAGCAGACTGAAGAGAAAGCATACTGAGTGCCAGCCCTTGAGAGGTAACAGTTTTGATGAAGTCCTAGCATTTTTAGAATAATGCTTCTCTCGGAGACATTCTCAGTAATATCGCGAAGCATTCCGACTTAGGGCATAATACATCAGAGCATATATGCTGAAGACAAACTCAGAACCTGTTCTGGTTTCAGCAGTGCTATAGATATTACAAAAGGAAAAAATAATCACTGAAATAAGCAGTAATGGTTGCTGGGAAATTGCCTTGTATATTTCCTCCTCACAATAGAATAAGAAGCAAAAATTGCCCTATGATGCCAAGAAACTCTATTTTCTGCCTTGCTGGCATGTGTAAAAGACAAAAATCTGGCTTTACAACCAGAAAGAGCTTAAAAATTCACTTCAAGGCCGAGGACCTATTTTCTAGTTTTTATCTCAAATAATATTTTATTGAATAAATGAAAAATAGCCTAAAGAAAAGCAGGAACCAAAATGGAAACTCTGACAACATACCCTTAACAATGAAATCATTGTTAGGTCTGGAGTGTCTCTTTGTGTAGTGGTTGAATTGAGTAATCACGATATAGATATTTTGTAAGGTATACATCTGTTACTAGAAATACTGATGTTGCCCAATGAGCCATGGCCTCCCATGTTTGATGAACAAATTGTCTTCATTAGAAAGCTTTGAAGCAAAGGCTCATGGGATGGGAAGATATCTAACATTGGCACACATTTGTGATTTTTCCATTTGCAGGGGAAGTAATTGTCTCGAAATGAAAAAAGAAACAGAAATTAAAATTCAGACACTGACATCAGATCACAAATCTAAGGTAAGAAAATGCCTAGATTTGCAGAAGATACTTTGTATTTTTTACAAACCCTACCTAATATAAATCAGAAGTAACAATAACTTGGGGCTAGTCTGGGAAGTCAAGGGATCTCAGCATTCACCTTTGTTCCAGACTCAGTGGCTTTGAGAAGAGCCCTTTCATGGAATACCTTTTCCTTCATCTGTTGAAATATGCATTTCTATGTATCTATGTTGTCTGCTTCAGGGGCATCAAGCGAAACAGTACATTGACTAAAAGGAAATATTGTATAAAATACAGAACATGCTTCCCTATAAAAGTAACATTAAACATATGACAAGAGGGGCGCCTGGGTGGCGCCGTCGGTTAAGTGTCCGACTTCAGCCAGGTCACGATCTCGCGGTCCGTGAGTTCGAGCCCCGCGTCAGGCTCTGGGCTGATGGCTCAGAGCCTGGAGCCTGTTTCCGATTCTGTGTCTCCCTCTCTCTCTGCCCCTCCCCTGTTCATGCTCTGTCTCTCTCTGTCCCAAAAATAAATAAAAAACGTTGAAAAAAAAATTAAAAAAAAAAATATGACAAGAAACCCACCCAACTTAGGGACTGAGTTACTCTTTGATACTTATTCCATTCTAACTTTGCTGTGGAAGTTTAGGATGGGGGAAAAAATGAAAAGCTGATATTCTAAGAGATTATTTCAACTGTTCATATTGCATAAGAAAATGGGAGCTTGGGAGACTCATTAGTTTGCAAATATTTGGGGAACTGAGCACTAAGTTCCAGTCAAGAACACAAATAACTCCTCCAGCATTAATAGTTATAAAAGAGGGTAGGGGGACTCTTAAAGCTCCCAGCTCTAGCTTTTGGTCAAACCAGTCTACACGCAGCTCTCATCCAGCCCAGTGGCCCTGCTGCCTGCGTGGAGCAGCGCCACTGTTCAAGCTGAGCTTCTCGGTGCTATGCATTTTGTGTCCATTCTACCCTGAAGTGACATAGGCAGTAAGCCATGTGTCTTGGAGAATTGTTCTTCACTCTCTTTCTCTCTTCTTAGCTGGAATGTTTGAGAATTAATGTCTCTGCAGCATGCCATGATTTTCAGAAGCTTTGCACAAATAGGAAAGTAAAAGTTTTTGCATTGATATCAGTTAGCTTTTGCTGCATAATAAGCCATGTCAAAATGTAGCGGCTGAAGACCACTACCAGTTATTAGTTTAAAACTCAGTGGGTCAGAATTTGGGCTGTACTCAGTTGGGTAGTTCTACTGATTTTGACTAGGCTCACTCGTGTCTGCAGACAGCTGGGCTTGATGGCTCTACTCAGATATCTGGCGGCTAGCTGGCTGCTGGTTGCGTTTTCCAACATGACTTCTCGTCCTCCATCAGGCTAGCACAGGCTCTGTCACAGGGTAGCCTCAGAGTTCCAGACAGCAGAACGGGGAGCGTTTTCCAAGCTTCCTCTTGCACCACATTTGCTACTGTCTCCTTGCTGAATCCACTCACAAGGTCAGCCAGGTTCCAGGAGGTGGGGAAATGGATTCTAGCTCTTGATATGAGGGAAGGTACAAAACCACATTACAAAGAGCATGGATGTGGGGAGGGGAAGACTTTCTACCCCAGCATCTGTTAGAGTGGACACAGTGAGTCATGATCCAGGAATAAGAGAATACAGAGCTCTTCATTCAGACCTGTGGCCTTGTGGACATGAAGCTGGAAAGGCATGAGGAGCTGGGGAGAATCTGATCAAATCAGTAAAGGAGCCCAAGGTCTGGACAAAAGGGAACATGGACAAGTTAGGCAGTGAAATCACAGTCCACGGCTGAATATTTAGACCCAAAGTGATCGATTATTTTAATAAGCTGTGACCTCCTGATTCCCATGGATTAGTACCTGTTTTTTTTTGTTGTTGTTGTTGTTTTTTATTGTTGTAGTATCTACTGATTCACCAACCAAATTGGTAGGTGAGATTTGAAATACAGGACTGATGCTGTGTTTTCAGTTCATACTGGATCTGTGACAGTTCCAAATGGCACCATCCCCTTTTCCCCACACAGGTCAAAGAGATAGTGGCCCAGCACACAAAGGAGTGGTCAGAAATGATTAACACCCACAGTGCTGAGGAGCAAGAAATCCGGGACCTGCACCTCAGCCAGCAGTGCGAGCTCCTGAGAAAGCTACTGATCACCGCCCACGAGCAGCAAACCCAGCAGCTAAAACTGTCCCATGACAGGTAGGCAAGTGAGCCTTCTCCAGAGCGAACTCCTAATTTTGTAATAGGATTGAGCGTATGTATGAGCCAAGGTAGGAAACAAGATCAACTTGACATAGGATACTGAGCTGTTACACATATCACATCATACAGTTGAGATAAGAAATATGAGCTATAAGAAATGGCCTCTGCCATCAAAGTGCTTACAAGTGTTAGCAAGGTTGGGGCACCTGGGTGGCTCAGTTGGCTAAGTGTCCAGCCTTGGTTCAAGTCATGATCTTAGGGTTCATTGGTTCGAGCCCTGCGTCGGGCTCGCTGATGGCTCAAAGCCTGGAGCCTGCTTTGTTCGGATTCTGTATCTCCCTCTCTCTCTGACCCTCCCTCCCTCCCTCCCTCCCTCCCTCCCTCTCTCTCTCTCAAAGATGAATGAACATTAAAAAAAATTTTAAGTGTTGGCAAGGTATTAACTCTCACATGAACAATTAAGTTGAATTCCAGATAGTATAGGATGCACACCAAAAAGCAGCACAGCACAAAGGAGCTCGGCTGCTTCCAGAGGGGTCATGGAGGCTCCACTGGGTGGTAGGACTAACAATGGGCTTTGGAAAGTGGCCTGGAGCCTCGTAGGAAAGGAAGACACAGCAGGAGACAGAAACCAACCAGTTCAGCTCCTACCTCAGATTGGATCTGGTCACTCCCTGGCTAAATGTGGTGAGACCCTTTACATTATTAGGAATTCTGGGAATTTTAGAAAGAGAGGCCTAATCAAGAAACAGCAAAGAAGTATCAGTTTATATGGGTTTCTTCCACCTTCAGCAAATGGAATGTCGCATTTAAAATACCGCAAATGATGAACTGGACTTTCACCCGGGGCAGAAGAGTGTTGATGTCAATTACGTCTTTTTATCCCAGCTTTGTTACAGCTTGTTAGCTTCTCCCTTCATGCCTGCTGTATGCCACTGTTAGGATCTATTGATATACACAAAAGAGTAGAGAATAGAAAAGCATTATACAAACAAAGCAAACAAAAAATTTTAAACGCTAACTGCATAAATTATCTGAGTGCATTCATGAATTCCCAGCCTCATTTTGGAGTGACAGATGCAGCCCTGAGAATGTGAAGCATTTTGCCATAGTTCCCAATTTTCTCTTTCAAAGCAAGAAAATGAGGTATACCATGCTAAGTTTGCTGTAGGTTCATGTCCTATACCCTATCAATTTTAAAGCATTCTATTAAGTTGTATAGGATTAGAAGTTGTCTTTCTTTTTTCCCTTAGAGATGCTGTTGATTTGGTACACAAAAAGGTCTGTTCGGTACCCTGCCTTTGACCCCTGCTGCAATACCAGATTGTAGGTATCTTACCCTCACTCAATGATACTTCACAGGCTGAGGCACTCCATTCTAATCTCTCTTGTAGTTGAATAAAGAAAAGAAGTTAGCCTCAACAGTAGGCATTGTCCAAAAGAAAAAAGGTAACTAATTCTTGCATTGCTTAGGAAGTTATTTGAAGAGAGCATAAGCTATTTACTAATTTACCTTAAAAAAATAAATGCACGGCAGGGGCGTTTTCCCAAGTAACAGCAGTGTTTAAGCTTTTCTCAAGCACCCTGTGGTTGTTGCATTCTTCACCATCACAGCTGTGGCTCTTGGTTAAAAAATCTGGCCTTCTTGGGGCTCAGTTGGTTAAGCATATGACTCTTGATTTCAGCTCAGGTCATGATCCCAGAGTTGTGGGATCAAGCTCCGTGTTGGGCTGCATGCTGACAGTGCGGAGCCTGCTTGGGATTCTCTCTCCCTCTGTCTACCCCTCCCCTGCTCGCTCGCTCTCTCTCTCTTTCAAAATAAAAATACTGCCTTTTTAATACTGGTCAGCAACATTCGGTCATTGAGAAATGCTTGTCGAATGAATGAATAAAGAAATGGTTGATTTACTAACACTAAACTGAGGAAGAATTTGAGAGCCATTTTCTTGGGCCTAGGAGTTTCTATGCATATTCCTGCATCTGGGGGATCAGTGTTATCTATCCCTTTTGATATAGTACAGATACTACTTAGAACACCTGATTCCTTGGTCACTCATTTCCAGCCAGGGTTTCAAGGAGACCCCCCCTAGGTTCCAGAAAAAACTCTCTGTTAATAATACTCATTTCAGTGTTCTAAATTGTATACCTTTAATACACACATAAGTAACCCAGGAGTCTTTGTCACATGCACACAGACATTCTGGCACACGCGGTCATCAGTGGCCTTATGTCAACAACCTTTTTTTCTTACTTCCTGTGCTTATTTGAAATCATTTAGTCTCCTTCATTCCCATGAACCGTCAGAAAACATGAAGGTCACTTGTGAGGGTCACAACATCCTCTGTCTCTTCCAGACCATCTGGTCCCAAGAAATGTAGGGCAAAGCTCAAAAATCTTTATATTTTTATGGGCAAACATAATGTTTCTTCATCCCATTTCATCACTGTTACTTTCTCAGTAGGTAACCCACTTCCACATCTCATGGATTCAGGCTCTTTCCTGCCTTTTCACAGGATGCAAAATAACTTGATGAACTCAATAATGGGGGAAAAAAGTGAGAATGGGGAAATGAGCTCAATAATGGGGAAAAAACAACAGTGGGACTGTTGTTATATGTAGAATGAATGAATGGTTGGATGAATTTATTTTTTATTTTAGATAGAGCACGAGTGGGAGAGAGGGAGAGAATCTTTTAAGCAGGCTCCATGCTGTCAGCCCTGAGCCCCATGCGGGACACAATCCCATGACCTGATCTGAAATCCAGAGTCAGACGCTCAACCAAATGAGCCACCCAGATGCCCCTATTTATTATTTTCTTATAGTTCCATGTCCATAACATAAAATTTGCCAGTTTAACTGTTTTTAACTGTGTGGCATCAGGTACATTCACACTGTTACGCAGCCATCACCACCATCCATCTCTAGGACTTTTTCATCTTCCCTAACTCAAACTCTGAATCTGATAAACACTAACTTCCCATTTCCCCCACCCCACCCCTGTTTGTTTTCTTTTTAATACTTAGGGAAAGCAAGGAAATGCGAGCACACCAGGCTAAGATTTCTATGGAAAATAGCAAAGCCATCAGCCAAGATAAATCTATCAAGAATAAAGCAGAACGGGAAAGGTAAGTCTGAGAACATTCACTGTGGGCATGTAGCATTGACTAGGAGGCATAGACTCAGTAATGTGTATGTGTGTGCATGCACACATACTCACATTTGAGATACAAAATCCTTGTTTGTTTTGACTAAGGATTCGGCTATTATAACTGCTGTGAAGATTTACTGTTACTATAGAATGGTTGTCTTCTGATTGCTTACTACCACCAGTAAAACAATCAATTGAATTTACATTCAGTATATGTGTGCTCATATACAAACAAAATTGTATAAAATATGGCAAAATATCCTTCCCACATTCCATTGGGTCATCCATCCCACAAGCATCTCACCTGCTCAGGTATAAGCCCAGTCTGGTTGGGTGGTTCTGAATAGCAGGTGTAGGAGGAAGGTCTTCCTTTGATTTGCCCTGTGCTGTCCTTGATATCAGGGATCATCTCCAAGGTCCCTAGTCAGGTTTTCTGGCTTGACCTTATCTTGGTTGGCTTTTTTTAGAAATAGAAACCAAGACAAGAATTTAGGTGCATGTCATTTACTGAGAAAGGGATCTTCAGAAAAGAGGAGTAGGAAAAGTAGGAAGGGTCAAAGGCAGGGACTAAGCAAGGATATGTTGTTCTCAGCGACAGTCCCTCTTTAGGCTGATCCTAAGCTCTGTAGTAAGATCTGTACCACACATCCCTTTAAACCAGGGGGGTCTGGCTTTTGTACGTCTGTGTTAGTCAGTCATTGGCCTCCTGGAGCTGGGGAAGGTTTATGTGACCTCCAGAGAAGGTCCCAGATGCAAGCCCTTTAGGCAAAGGCAGTGTAGGGGATTTGAGAGGACATCAATAGTCATGTTATCCAAGAGAGGTAATTAATAGCACTTGATTCCCAGTGATCGCAAAATACAGAGCAAAGTGAAGATTATCTCTTGGGACTGAGACATGAGCATGTTTAGGGCTTCAAGTCACTTAACTCTCCCTTAGCTGAGTTGTTGGAGAACTTTGCAGCTGCAGAGGAAAGCACCCGTGTTTCACTTACATGGACTTTTGTGGGTACCTGATGTTTCCTCTTTGTTTTGAACAGGGCAAGAACTGCTGTCCAACTTCCTCAATTTCATTGATTTTTTTCGCCATTATTAATAATGATATTAAACTTGAAATACAATCAGGTATAAAGTGTAATACCATCCAGTGCATTTTCATACTGAAGTTTTGTTGAATTAAGTACAATTGAGAATGGGTCATCAATAGGTCATAGAATTTCACAGTAGCATGACCTGGAAATGAATTGACTTTTTAAAATGTTGGCCTCAGAAATTTCCCAATCAATGTGGAGTATCTAGGGAAATTATTACTCAGCTTAATCAGTACTTATTTGCAACATCCTATTGTGGGTCTAGTTTATGTATTCTCAGAAAAGGAGTTTTTAAGAGCCTTAGATACATGGGAATGACATTGTCTACTTTAGCTCAAAAACAGAATATTCCAGCCATTATAAAACCTCATCAATTTGAATTATTTTCGACTGTCCAAAGTGAAATACAGAATTCAGTAGGGTAAATGTGCTAATTATTAAACAGCTCTTTTTCATTTTTTTCAAGTATGTTACAAAGTGGACTTCCGTCCACTTTGTTTTTAATTTTTTTTACTTTGATGTAATATATTTGTTTATTATAACTCTGTCTCCAGTGATAGGTGGTTCTAGAACATCTACAAATGGCTGGTTTTTTAAATAATTTCTGGGTGCAAAATGGTTGTCTTCTAAACACACGCATTGTGTGTCCACTTTAAGAAAGAACTTAGAGGGGCGCCTGGGTGGCGCAGTCGGTTAAGCGTCCGACTTCAGCCAGGTCACGATCTCGTGCTCCGTGAGTTTGAGCCCCGCGTCGGGCTCTGGGCTGATGGCTCAGAGCCTGGAGCCTGTTTCCGATTCTGTGTCTCCCTCTCTCTCTGCCCCTCCCCCGTTCATGCTCTGTCTCTCTCTGTCCCAAAAATAAATAAATGTTGAAAAAAAAAATTAAAGAACTTAGAAATGAAATTAAAAATTTATAAGCAGATAGCTATGAAAGATATATGAAATTAAAAATTTATAATCAGATAGCTATGAAAGATATATAGAAACTGAAAAAACAAAAAACAAAAAAAAAGAAACTGAAAAACACCATTTCTGAGTTGAAGACGACATTTCAACAGAAATTAGGCAATATTTATAACTGAATGACAATACAAGTACTCTCTATCAATGTGTGGAAGGTAGCTAAACCATATAGCAAAAGAAACAATCAACAAAATCAAGAGGGAACCTACAGAATGGGGAAAATATTTATAAACCATGTATCAGGGATTAATATCCAAATATATATAAGGAACTCCTACAACTCACAACAAAACAACCTGATTTTAAAATGACAGAGGACCTGAATAACATTTTTCCAAAGAAAACATACAAATGACCAACAGATACATGAAAAGGGGTCAAGATCACTAATCATCAGGGAGCTGCAAATCAAAACTACAGTGAAATAAAACCTCATACCTGTTAGTATGGCTATTTATCAAAAAGACAAGAGAGAACAACTGTTGGTGACAATGTAGAGAAAAGAGAACATTTCTGCTCTGTTGGCACCACGTAAATTGGTGCAGCCACTATTAAAAAAATATGGAGCTTCCTTAAAAATAGAAATACCATATGATCTTACAACCCTACTTCTCAGTATCTATCTGAAGGAACTGAAATCACTATATCAAAGAGATATCTGCACCCCTGTGTTCATTGCAGCATTATTCAAATAGCCAAGACATGGTAAGAACCCAAGTGCCGATGAATGGATAAAGAAAAAATGATTTTCCGTGCACATGTGTGCGTGAATGTTATCCAGCCATTAAAAAAAGAGGAAATCTTGGCATTTGTGACAACATGGGTGGACCTTGAGGGCATAATGTTAAGTGAAATAAGTCAGAGAAAGACAAATACTGTATGATTTCACTTATGTATGAAATCTAAAAAAAACCAAGCTCATAACAGCAGATAAAATGTTGGTTTCCAGGAATTAACGGGGTGGAGAAATGGGAAAATGTTGGTTAAAAGGTACAAGCTTCCAGTTATAAGAGGATTAAGTTCTGGGGATCTAATATCCAGCATGGTGACTATAGCTAAGAGTACTGTATTATTTATTTGAAAGTTGCTATACTATTTTCACCTTTTTAAAAAAAATTTTTAATGATTATTTTTGAGAGAGAGAATGCAAGCAGGGGAGGGGCAGAGAGAGAGGGAGACACGGGATCTGAAGCAGGCCTTGAGCTGTCAGCACAGAGCCCAACACAGGTCCCGAACCAATGAACCATGGGATTATGACCTGAGCCAAAGTCGGACGCTTAACCAACTGAGCCACCCAGGTGCCCCTATCTTGTTTTCACCTTAAGAAAAGCAGGTAGCTTAAGTGCTATTTAGAGTGAAAATTATAGCCTAGCTGTATAGAGTTTTTTAAATAAATGCAAACTAATGAGTTACATACCCAAGAGAGTATAAAATTAGAAATGCCCAAATTAGAGTAATAAAATTAGAGTAAACCCAAAGATTGCAGGTGGGGAGAAATAAAAGAGTATCAGAGTAGAAAACAAAAAGCAATAGGGATGGTCAGCAAAAACAAAGGCTTACTTTTTGAAAAAACAAACCCCACGAGATCAGTGAACCTCCAGCAGGACTGCGCAAGAAGAAAAAAGAGCACAAGTTAGTAATCTTAGGTCTAAAAAGGAGGCATAACTGCAGAAATAATATTGTTGAAAATGAAGACTACTATAGAGAATACTACCAGTGAGTCTGAAAACTTGAATGGACAATTGCCCAGGAAAATATAAATGTCCAAAATTGACTGAAAAAGAACAAGATAACCACAATAGACCTCTAGCTATTAGAGAAATTCACTCAGAGGTCTTTTCAGTCATGAAGATCACTCCCTGGTAATGATGCCATTTCACAAAACTAACTGACACAAAAGTAAATGCCTGGTAGTACCAAGAGCAGGCAAAGACATGCAGAAAAGTAGCATTCAGACACTGGTTGTGAGTGCAAATAAGGACAAGTGCTTTGGAGTAAAGGTGAAGCCATTCATTCCCTACCAACCTGCAAATCTAGGTCTATACCATAGAGAAATCCTTGCTCATATGCACGAGAAGATACTTGTGCATACTTATTTATCACTATACTTATTTAATCAGTAGCCCCTGGGCCACACATCACAGGATCCTGTGCACCAGATCATTACCATTTGTCATTGATGGCCAACTAGAAATATTCTAGTCTCTTCATAAATGGAAAAACCCATATGGCATATGAAAATAATGAAGTGCTTTTAAACACAGCCGTATCTCTAAATTCTAGGTTAAGTAGTAAGTTACATGAATAAACCCAGAATATGTTACCAGTTCGGGAAATTTGGAAAATACACAAAACAATACAGATCTGCAGCATTGAGAGCTGGTTACAAATGCAGTCTCAGGCCCCACCCCAAAGCCACTAAATCAGACCCCCTGGGGGTGGGCCCAGCAATCAGTGGTTTTGACAATATCTCCACTAGATTTGTAGGTGCATGAAAATTTGAGAAACACCTGTATGTGTTATTAAATTTTTTTAACGTTTATTTATTTTTTTGAGACAGAGAAAGAGCATGAATGGGGGAGGGTCAGAGAAAGAAGGAGACACAGAATCCGAAACAGGCTCCAGGCTCTGAGCTGTCGGCACAGAGCCCGACACAGGGCTCCAACTCACAGACCGTGAGATCATGACCTGAGCCGAGGTTGCATGCTCAACCGACTTAGCCACCCAGGTTCCCTTGGAATAAAAATATTAAAACATAGATGGGAAGGTCCACACCAAATTCAAAATAGTGGTTATGTCCAGAGAGAAAGAAACTGGAATCAGGAAAAATACAAAAGGGGCTTTAATTATATCTCTAACACTTTGTTTCCTTTAAAAATACAAGACAATTATGGCAAAACTTTTAATATTGAGTAATCTGACTGGATACAAAGATGTTTGTATTTTCCACTGTACAGTATAGGTTTCAAAATTCCACAAAAATTAGGAAAAGTGGTAATTCCATCCATATAATTAAATGGAATAGGACTTTAATATTATGTCAATTCTATTCAATGTCAGCTGCCAACTGATATTTGTACCTATTACTTTTAGGAGAGTCAGGGAGTTAAATAGCAGCAACACCAAAAAGTTTCTGGAAGAAAGAAAGAGAGTAAGTATTTTATAATTCTCTTGGCACTGTAAACAATAACTCACGCTTAGATATCAGACGTCTGGCTAATTTGTTTAATTTGATTTTTCTGTAAACATTCTAGCCTCTCTTGTCTGCTCCCTGAGAACTAAATAATCTATTACTAAAATTTTTAAGATATTAATTTGGCATTATTTTATATGGAAAAGGGAGCCAAGTTTTGATTGCACCTAAGTACTCTATTGTTTTAGCAGGAAAGATCTTCCCAGTAAGAATTAGGGGGTTATACTCTTCCAGTTGTCAGACTACTTTTCATGATTTTTTTAAATAATTATCTCCCTGGGTTAAATTGTAAACTTAACGGTCATACCTCTATCATCCAAAGTTTATCCGAATTTTTTTTTTTTTTTTTTTTTTGCAGCTCGCCATGAAACAGTCCAAAGAAATGGATCAGTTGAAAAAAGTCCAGCTTGAACACCTGGAGTTCCTAGAGAAACAGAATGAGCAGGTATTTTACCTAAAGGGCATAAAAAGACATAGCCAGCCAGGTTTGGGGGTGGATGCCGTACCTGCAGATAGTGACCCTTCTGCTAAAACCCATAGCCTGAGTAGCAGCATGGAAGGGTGGCTAGGATGTGATCCCTTTTACTGTATTTTCCCCATTGCATCAAACAAGAACAGAAAATACCCTTTTCTGAAATGGGAGAGGAATGTAGCCATGGGAGGAAGAGACTCTGAAGTCGTCTTTGGAATAGATTGTGATGATTCTAATAGTGATGTCCCTGAGAGGAGAAAACAGAGGTTACAAATTATGTCTCCATTTTCATTTAGAGCTTTGTAATTTGCAACCTAGGCACATGTGATAGTCTATTTAAAAGCAGATGAGAGAAACCACCTGGTTTCAACTTCAGTCTTAAAAGTCATAAAACCATCTTAGGGCTTACTAGCGGGACCCAAGGAAAGGAGCTGCCCAAAACTCTACAAGCCACCTAACGTGAGTGGCTACCATATTCTTGGTATTTTGTTTTTGTTTTTGTTTTTTTCCAGCAAGGCACATAGTTACCCCAAACCCAACTCTTTAGTTAGCCATCGGGCATATACCAACACCAAGATATATATGTATGTTTACCCGAAGAATAGTGCAGGTGGGGTCCTTCCCAAATGGGCTACAGTCCACTGGCCATCCAGTCTCATTTCAGTATGATGGCACTACCACCAGCTTATAAGACAAAATGACCCTCCATGGCAGGTTAAATTTGAGTCTATCTTAGTTCAAATTTCAGTTTTTAGGTATGCTGGTTTGGAAGTTTTTTTATCTAGATAATTTACTTCTATCTAGGAACTGTCAAGAGGTTTTGATGAAACGTGTACTACATTGTTCTTTCCTATTTCCTCATCTACAAAGCAATCCTCTTTAAGATGTATTTCTCAGAGTAAATGGCTCCTTTTGAAAAACACTTCGATTGGAATTATGCTAAAATGTATCTTTTAGAAAGTAAAACAAAACCCTTAAATCTTCTCTTTTTGTATTGCAGTTGGGTAACAAGTAAATCCAACTTCTGGTTTCAGATTTGTTACTTTTTGGTGGACAGAAGTTTTATTCATCAACATACTTCTGAGTTATGTTTCACATTTCCTTTTCAGCTAAATGCTTCTATTCATGAATAGTCCACAGATCCTCAAGGGGGACAATAAATGTTTTATTGTCCTGTGGGTCCAATTCATTTGACCATCTCATAGATACATCACGTTGTGGTACGAGTTACCTAGCTTATGTTGTTGGTCTTAAAGCACTTCTCAGGAAGTGTTCCCATGGGCAAAATGGGAATATGAATAAAGGTAAAGCCACCATCTCCAAAATGTTAGAACCTACTTCTGTGATTCAGGGCTGGGTGGGGATAATGATGCCTCTCAGAAGAAGGCAAAATGAAGGTAAGGCAGTTAACTAAATTAAGAAACTCCTTGGAAATCGCTGTGTTGCTTAGCAACAAGTTTGACTAAAGAATGTAAATGTGCTAAAAATTACTCATTACTACAATAGCGGTGAATATCAGAGCTAGAGAATATGCTTACCTAGTGTTTTTTATTTCAGAGCCAAAGTACATAATAAAAAAAAAAATCACTTGGAGCTTTTATCCTAATACATGGGTAATTCAAACCACCCCAGAGTTCTTGCATTAAAATATAATGGATTAGTGATAACTGGCTTGATAATATTGGGAGGATAGTGGCTTTTTGATCCAAAAATTGATATAATGCATTTCAATATGTTGTAAGCAGTGTCTACCACCCACAACTGATACTTTGAGTCACAGAAGCTTAGGAAAGCATAGAATATGAGAAAGCTTGAGATTTGATGAAGATTCAGTGAGATTCTATGACAAGAAATTCACAGTATCCTATTGATGCTTCCAGAAAAGGTAGAATTTGGACTTGAATTTCTGTGTTAAGCTTTGCTTTACCAAAACATGCCCTGTTCAGTAAAAAATCCAGTCCCAGATCTTTCTAGTGTGGTTTTGTTTGGAACTTAACAGTCAGAGAGCTCTCAGTTACTCTGTGTGTTACAACACTGTCCCAGGCATAGTACAAAAGATAGAGTGAGTGACTCCATTTCTTCCCTCATAATAGGCATGGGCTGGAACCAGGTAGGAGAGCTCCCTTCATAGCCAATTAAACACTTCATTGGCAGAAAAGTTCCCTTATTTCCAGACATCCTAAATTTTTAGAACAGTCTCCCAAACCTTTGTTAAACCCAAAGACTACTTTCTGCTTCTAAGCCAAAAATAAAATAATTTTAACATTCATCCCTTATATCTCCCTTTAAGGCTTCTTACTGCTTCCTTATGACCCAACTCCCAGAGGTTCACCCCATCCCTGCAAAGCAGAGTGTGGAATGGATCTCCTTAATTAGCTACACCAGCGTTGAGGGCACTGGCGGAAACAAGTCAAGTTTTAATATATTTTGGCCCTGATTCTAGATCCTAACCTCCTGTGTTCTTTTTAAGCCATCTAATGGCCTTGCCTACTTGGTCAGCCAATGCTTCATTTAAAAGTCCAAAGGTCAGGGACTCGTTTTCTACTAAGTTTTCCCAAGTATCTCATCATCCTCACATGTACCATTCCAAACATCAACAGCTCCATTACTTTCACACCCAAGCTTTAAAAATTGATTTTTGTCATCAACCCTACCATTTAATAAAGTGAGGGTTCTTGCTAAAAGGTGGGTTCTCCCCCCTTCAATCACTGCTGAGGAAGAGAAGCACAGTCTGGGCATCTTAGGCATCGGTTGTTTGTTTTGTTCTTTTTTTTTTCTGTTGAGATCAATTTGGGGAGAGTTTGTCACTGATGGGTGTATACATGTTTTATTCTTAGCTTTTTTGCTTTTCTGTATATGGTTTTACATTCATTTTTCAAGTTCACTTCAGTATTCATTTATTTTGTTTTATATGTATGACTCAATTTTGACATTACTATTTTTGTACAAACAGCTATTGAAATCCTGCCATGCAGTGTCCCAAACGCAAGGTAGGACTGAAACTCTAATCAGCAAGACATTGCTTTCCTTCTCAGCTATGCTAGTGTTCTCGGGGCGATCTCCATTTATGATTCATATCTGCTCATAGCTAAGTAGTATCTCAAGGTTTTGGATGTAAAAGTTTGATCATGTCATGCTTGGACTTCTGATGTAATATACAAACTGACATGCCCAAAATCTTTAGAGAATGATTTCTGAGGGAGTTGGAACCAACGTTTCCTACTACAGACCTAGGAAACTCAAGTCATGCTAATAACGATATACCTACACATCAAGAACAGTGATATATGACTGTCATTTGGACTGACCACAGCTAACTCTGGGTCACGAGGTCACATCTCTCCCAAACATTAATATGACTGCAATTAATTTTAAAGCACCCTACTAGAAAGTTCATTGGTGCTTTTTTAATGACAGAGTTATGGTCTGTGTGCAGAAACATTATAGAGTGTTATGACCCTTGTCATGCTTTCTGCTAGATCTGGTCTGCCAAGGACCCTAATCACCTCTTATAAGTAAGGTGACCGTATAATTTATTATCTGAACCAGGATCATTTTGAGAGGGAAAGAGGGTGATGTTCATAATTGCCAGGACTACAGGCATAAACTGGAACTGTCCAAATGGGAATGCATGGTCACCCTGCTTCTATGAGAACTTAGCTCTGAGAATAGTCCTTTATTGTCATATGATTCTTCGTTCTATGACCGTGTTCAGTAGTGCCTTTAAATGCTAAATGGGGAAAAGCACAGGGAATCTTTTGTTACTATTTATTGAACATAAAAGTATTTAATTTCTAGTGCTGATAATGTTTCACTGTCCTCTCTTATGAATACCGTTTGTGTCATGGTTTCATGTTTGTATATTTTTCTCCATTTCTTCATTTCTCTATTAGAGTATTAGTATACTTCAGGCATAGAAGAATATCTAGGTAGAGGGAACCGTCCATCCCATATTTGAGCAGAAAGATAAAATTCTTTGGTACTACTCTATCCTCTTTGCCAAAAGGAAACTTGAAGCCACAATATAAAAATAATAAGAAAATTACTGTATGGTCCATGGGTCATACTGGTTTTGTAACAGGGCCTCTTTGGGACCTCTAGATGCTTATTGGATGATGTTCAGATTTGACCAACCTCCCCCCCCACCATTGACCTTCTATTTAGTTGGAATACCTAAGCAGACCTAAGTAGTAACATCAACACACTTCAGAGTCCTCTGAGTTATGTCTTTACCTGTTTCCATTCTGAAATGTCCTTTATTTCAAAGGGGCATGTCACACAAAGAGGAAAGGGATGCTTTCTTATTCCCTCAAAAATTACATGGGTTGGCTTGGGCATAAGCATCCAGGAACCAGCTGGAGAGTAAATGTTGAAATAAGCCAATTAATTTTCCCTATACTGCCAAACACAGAATCTGCCCCCATCTGACTCCTTTCTACCTCCCAAACCCCCTGGTTGTCTTAGTGACAGTCTTAATTCAGGAGACCAAGTTCACCATGGCTTACTTCCTGGGGAAGCCCATAAAAACTTACCTTGAAGTGAGAGCCCAGAGGGATAATTTTTGGACAATAGGATTCCAGGAACCCTACACATTCCTGTGATGTTGTATTTGCAAGGCACTCCAGCCAGATCAATGTGATATGCTCCCAACTAAATTTCTCCATCAGATTCTTAGGGAGTTAACTAAATTTCAGGCTATTTGGGGAAAATACTGTGCATAAGAAACACCTGTTCTAAAAGTTCAAATTATACACAGCCAAGGCAACATGTCCATCTGTAGAATCTAAATCAAATGGTCTGATGTGAGGTAGTCTATTGAAGGCCTGGCTTAGCCTCTTTTCAAATGGTTTTCCTGGTGCTATGGAGAACTAGTTCTTCACAAGCTTTAATGTGCATCCAGATATCTTAAAGATCTTGTCAAAATGCACATTCTGATCCAGTAGGTATGGGATGGAGTCCCTTGGAGTCCAAGGTTGTGCATTTCTCACAAGGTCCTGGTCCACAGACTTCACTTTGAGTAGCAAGGGACATAGTGACAGCATGGAATTTACGGGAGAAGAGAGGCCGGGGCGGCTACATGCCTTTGAGCGAGAATTTCAACACGTAAGGCCATGTTTCTGATGTTACAGGCGAAGGAGATGCAGCAGATGGTGAAGTTGGAAGCCGAGATGGACCGCAGACCAGCAACAGTAGTGTGAAACTCCAGAACGCAAACTGAAGCCCCAAAACCACACAGCATCAAAAGATCACCCCCAAGCTTCCCAACACAGAGTTCACGCAAGAAGGCTGCTGTCTGTGGGTTTCCTTTACGCCCAGCCAAGATGTTACCTGAAACCACCAAGACTTACATATTTCTATTTAACATTTTGAGTATTGGATCTCCTTGGCCAACCATAAGTAGCTCCCAACCCACCCAAATTACTAGCCCAATAAGGCAGAGTTTCACCCTTGATATTACAACTTAAACATGTTTGCTATAAAATACCATCACAAGTGAATGAGCTTGGTGTCCACAACTCTGCTCTGTGATGCATTAGGACATGTTTGAGCTGCAGCAAAAATAGTGCATTAGCGATTGAATATCAAGTGCATGCACTAGGGGGAAAAAAACCAACTCTGTCTACAAATTCATCAGCAGAAGTGGCAGTCTGCTAGACAAATTTCGCAGAATTTTTCTACATCTGAGTTACCTCATCAGTAAGTGCCATGTCTCTGCCATGCCGTAAGAAGCTAAGTTCCTGTAAAAGTTGTGGAAATTATTAGAATAAAAAACAGTAGAACAGTGTACCTGTGCCAAAACTCATCAGTGCTCAAGGGAGAACTCTGTTAGGCACATGTTAAGAAAGTTTACATCTGATATTGCTTTATAGGAATTGCTTCTGCCGATTCCAGACATTATAATACACTATTACACCATAAAGATCGTGAAGTGGTAATTGGCAAACGTTTGTAAATGTGACCATGTATAAAATATTTATACTTCTACTTCACACTGTTAGAGCAAAATCATCTACGTATTGCCACATGATGAGATTAGTAAACAGGAATACCAGAACTATGTTTGCATGATACACAAGCACCAGTTAAGACTAATCCATACAGATACAGTTAACCTAATGCCAAATAAATACTGGTTTAATAAAATGTATGGCACAGAATATAATTTGACTATGAAGACTTTTAGCATAATGAAAAAGTCTATATATATGTGTATATGAATATGTGGGCATTCTTGATACTTCAAGTTCTAGTTTCAAAAAAATACATAACTAATTTAATTTTACACAAAAATATTTATGCAGATTTTCAGAATTTCATATCAGGAATAACCTTTTTACGTCTGTTAAATATCAAAACAATTTGCTACAGTGTTAATCTGCATGGTCTTTAAGCCTGCCATAGTTGTGTTGCAGACAGTGCATGAAAAAGTATTCTGCGGGGAATCAAGCCATGCCGCCCAAGCCGGGAGGAGTGCATGGAAACTTGGTAGTCTAGAACTAATCAGATTACTGATTTTAGGACACAAAACACCAACTGAATTGTTGTATATGCTTGTACAAATTGATTCTGTGTGTTCCCCTGAACAAAGCAGAGAAAACGATGTTACCATCAATATTGAAATTAAACTTCCAACTTCTCTAATAAAAAATGAAAACACATTTACCATCCGTCAGAGTATATACTTTCCAGCAGACTTTTTGCCTTTTTCATAAATGAGCCCTTCGTTATTTCTAAAGGAGGCTTATTCGTGCCCCCACACATTTCCCCTACCTCCGAATGACAATGAAACAGGCTCATTCTGGTTGACACCCAAATGTGATGCATTTGTTGATGTACGTGTTTTTCTTTTTCTCCTATGTATCATTTGAACTGGTTTCTGTGGAATTTCTCTGGTTCCCTGTTTGCTGGTCTGGAAGACAATGGAGTTAGACCATATGTCTTTCAGCACTAATATCCCATGGAAAATTATGGCTATTAATGTAGCACCACATTGGGATGGCCAATTCTCAAGAATTCCAAATGGCTCCTCATCCAATCAAAGGACATTTTTTTTTTTTAATTTTTGAAAGAAAACGAGCTAGTGTGAGTGTGGGAGGGGCAGAGAGAGAGGGAGACAGAGGATCCAAGCAGCCTCCACGCTCTCATTGGCACAGAGCCTGATGCAGGGCTCAAGTTTCAACCAGACGCTTAAAAGACTGAGCCATCTAGGTGCCCTCCTCCCCCCATCAAGACTTCTAACAAGAGCTTAGCACATCATTCTGTGGCACTTGGGTGAATTCGGCAATTGCTTCTCTTTCCCTTGCTCCCAGTTTTCCCTTTGTCTGATCTGATCTTCTCTGCCTTTTCATCCTTTTACACTGCCATAAATATTTCCATTTCCCAGTGTTCTATCCAGAGCTGCTTTTTTCTTTAACTTAGACTACTCCCAGTATTTGAGACATTTTGCCCCAACCTCAAAAAAGATTCCCCTGTAGGATTAAGATGTACAACAAAACGATGTTTTACTTTCAATTAGAAGGTCAGATTGCACTCATTCTGCATTCTCACTTATGAAGGAAAAAAAATCTTGGCCAGTTAAAGTAACTCAACCTTTTCCAGCTTAAAAAAAGTTATTTCAGAGGCATATTCAATTATTTCAAAGCCAAACCCCCTGTTAGAGTCCCAGCCCCATGCAGGCCTTTCTCCCAGATGGCAGTGGGGAGGAGCATCTGGTCTCCTAACTGCCCTGCGCTGCAGCCCTGAAAAATGGATCCTTCCATCCAGTGGTTCAAGGTCTCTTCTCAGTCAAGTGTTCACCCTGAACTCAGTTTATATTAGCATTCTTCGGGGATGCACAGGAACTTCTGGATTCTTGTGAGCTGTTGGAATACCAGAGGTGCTAACACCAGTCCATTTAAATACCTGCTTTGCCCATTTGTCAGCTACTAGTGCCATGTTCCAGTGTCGTGATGTTTCTCCAGGAGGCTTGCAGTTTGTCAGAGCAGTGCCCCAAGAAGCAAGAGGCGATCCTGATTTATATTGGGCCCCAGGCCAACCTGGGTTTCTACTACGTCTTGATTCTCCCACCCAGCAGGACTTCCTGTTTCAATCTGGGAGTCAGGACCCTTGAGTCCATTCTCTGTCTCCTCAGTCCAGAAAGGATATAGAACTTCCTATACCTGACTGGAATGTCCATACAAGACTATTCCCACTTCATAAGCAGACTGTTCTTACCCTTTTGTGAGGATAAAAGGCTTGGTGGGGAAAAAAAGAAACAGATTGCCAAAATAAATTCATTGGGAAGTATAGTTCATCAGATCTAAGATACCATTGGTTATAAGATGCACCATTATTCTATATACCACGAAGAATGAAAACATGTTGCCAATTAAACTTGGACACATCATCCTGTGATTATAAGACATCTCAATTTCAGAGATGTGAAAATATGTGTATCTTGGAATCCAAGAAATAGTATTTCAAAAATATTGTACAAGCTAATCAAATCCCAAGACTTAAGGGGCTGGCAGGGGTGGGGGGGGGAGGTATAGGTAAGGGAAAGCAAGTATTAAAGATAGGATACAAGTGGTACATTGTACCTGCTGTCAGCACAGAGCCTGCTTCACATCCTCTGTGCCCCTCCTCTCTCTCTGCCCCTCCCCCACTCTCTTGCTCTCAAAAATAAACATTAAAAAAATGCCAATCAAAAGACATTGGGTAATGGAATGGGTAAAAAAATAATCATCTATATGCTGCCTATAAGAGATTCATTTCAGACCTAAAGATACAGAAAGATTGAAAGTGAAGGGATGGAAAAGCATTTATCATGCAAATAGAAGTGAAAATTAACCTGAGATAGCAATACTTATATCATTCAAAATAGACTTTAAAACAAAGTCTGTACCAAGAGGTAACGATGGACACTATAATTCAATAAGAAGATATAACAATTGTAAATATTTATGCACCCAACATGGAGCACATGCAAATACATAAAGCAGCTAATAGTAAGGGAAGTAATCAATAGTAATACAATAATAGTAGGGGACTTACATCAATGGATAGATCATCCAAATAATATTCAGATTACTCCATCCTAAAACAATATATATTCTTTTCAAGTTCACATGGTATGTTCTTCAGGATAGATCACATATTAGGCCACAAAAACAAGTCTCAGCAAATTGGAAACTGAAGTCATACCACATATCTTTTCTGACAACACTACAAAACTAGAAATCAACCACAAGAAAAATCTGGAAAGAACACAAATACATGAAGGTTACATAACATGCAACCAATGAATGAGTTCCCAAGAAATCAATGAGGAAATGAAAAAACATGGAGGCAAATGAAAACGAAAATACAATAGTCCAGAATCTTGGGGATGCAGCAAAAGTTGTTCCAAGTGGCAAGTTTATAGCAATAAGAGCCTAACCTCAAGAAGCAAGAAAAATCTCAAATGACATAACCTCACACTTAGAGGAACGAGAAGAAAAAACCCAAACCCAGTAGAAGGAAGGAGATAATAAAGATTAGAGCACAAATAAGGAAACAAACTAAAAAAAATACAACAGATTAATGAATCCAGGAGATGGTTCTTTGAAAAGATCAACAATATTGACAAACCTTTAGCCAGGCTCATCCAGAGAAAGAGAGAGACAGAGAGAGACAGACAAATAAATAAATAAATATTTTAAAAAAGCAACTCAAATTCAGAAATGAAAGAGAAATAACATCATAGAAACACAAGTATTATAAAAGAATTATAAAGGATTATAAGATTATAAAAGGATTATAAAAGAATATTATGAAAAATTATATGCCAACAGACTGAACAACCTAGAAGAAATTGATCAATTCCTAGACCTTCCTGAATCAGGAAGAAATAGAAAATTTGAATAGACTGATTAACAGCAATGAAATTGAATCAGTAATCAAAATACTCCCAATAAACAAAAGTCCAGGACCAGACAACTTCACTGGTGAATTCTACCAAACATTAAAGAAGAGTTAATAACTATTTTTCTTAAACTATTCCAAAAAGTAGAAGAGGAAGGAAAGCTTCCAAAATCATTCAATGAAGCCAGCATTATTGTGATACCAAAACCAGATAAAGACACCATACACAACAAAAAAAGAGAGAAATACAGGCCAATAACTCTGATGAATATAGATACAAAAATCCTCAATAAAATACTAGTAAATAGAATCCAACAGTACATTAAAAAATAATTCACATGATCAAGTGGTATTTATTCCCTATGCAAAGGTGGTTCAATATTTGCAAATCAACATGATACATCACAATAAGACAAAGGATAAAAAGCATATGATCATTTCAGTAGATGCAGAAAAAAACATTTGACAAAGTACAACATCTAAGCATGATTAACGTAATTAAGGCCATATATGAAAAACCCACAGCTAGCATCATAGTCAATAGTGAAAACCTGAGAGCTTTCCCCCTATGATCAAGAACAAGACAAAGATGTCCACTCTCATCATTTTTATTCAACACAGTACTGGAAGTCCTAGCCACAGCCATCAGACAAGAAAGAAAAATAAAAGGCATCCAAATTGGTAAAGAAGAAGTACAACTTTCACTCTTTGCAGATGACATGATACCGTATATAGTAAACCCCAAAAATTCCACTAAAAGACTACTGGAACTGATAAATGAATTTAGGTAACAGAATACAAAATCAATGTGCAGAAATCTGTTGCATTTCTATACACCAATAATGAAGCAGCACAAAGAGAAATTAAGAAAACAAATCCATTTACAATTGCACCAAAAATAATAAAATACCTGGGAATAAACAACCAAGGAGATGAAAGACCTGTACTCCAAAAACCATAAAAGATTGATGAAAGAAATTGAAGATGACACAAACAAATGGGAAGATACCTCATCCCATGCTCATGGGTTGGAAGAACAAATATTGTTAAAATGTCCATACTCTCCAAAGAAATCTAAAGATTTAATGCAATCCCTATCAAAATACTAACAGTATTCTGCATAGAACTAGAACAAATAATCTTAACATTTGTATGGAACCACAAAACATCCTGAATACCTAAAACATTCTTGGAAAAGAAAAGCTGGAGGTATCACAATTCCAGATTTCAAGTTGCACTACAAAATTGTAGTAATCAACAGTATGGTATTGGCATAAAAATAGACATGTAGTCCAACAGAACAGAAAAGAGAACCCAGAAATAAAACCATGATTAAATGGTCAATTAATCTTTGACAGAGGATATGCAATGGGAAAAAGTTTCTTCAACAAATAACATTGGGAAAACTGGACCACTTTCTTTTACCATACACAAGAATGAACTCAAAGTAGATTAAAGACCTAAATGTAAGACCTAAAACCATAAAAATCCTAGAAAAGAGCACAGGCATTACTTTCTCTTATATCAGCTGCAGTAACATTTTTCTAGATATATCTCCTGAGGCAAGGGAAACAAACCAAAAATAAACTGTTGGGACAACATCAAAATAAAATCTTCTGCACAGCAAAGGAAACAACAAACAAAAACTGAAGTGGGAGAAGATATTTGCAAATGACATCCAATAAAAGGTTAGTATCCAAAATATATAAAGAACTTACACAACTCAACACACACACACACACACACACACACACACACACACATCCAAATAATTCCATTAAGCAATTGGCAGAAAACATAAACAGACATTTCTCCAGAGACATACAGATGGCCAACATACAACATACACATGAAAAGATGCTCAGCATCACTCATCATCAGGTAAGTGCAAATCAAATCCACAATGAGATATCATCTTACACCTGTCAGAATGGCTAAAACCCAAAAAACACAAGAAACAAGTGTTGGCGAGGATGTGGAGGAAAAAAAACAACCTTCATGCACTATTGGTGGTACTGCAAACTGGTGCAGCCACTGTGCAAACCAGTATGGAGCTTTCTCAAAAAATTAAAAATAGAATTACCATATGATCCAGTAATTCCACTACTGGGTATTTACCTGAAGAATACAAGAACATGAATTCAGAAAGGTGCATGCACCCCTATGTTTATCATAGCATTATTTACAATAGGCAAATTATAGAAGCAGCCCAAGTGTCCTCAATAGATGAATGGAATAAAGAAGATGTGGTATATATATATATATATATATATATATATATATATATATATATATATATATATATTCATCTATATATATCAATAGATGAATGGAATAAAGAAGATGTGGTATATATATATATATATATATATATATATATATATATATATATCCATGAAAAGGAATGAAATCTTGCCACTTGCAACAACATTAATGGATCTAAGAGGTAGAATGCTAAGTGAAATAAGTCAGTCAGAGAAGGGCAAATACCATACGATTTCACTCATAGGTAGAATATAAGAAACAAAACAAATGAACAGAGGAAAAAAGAGACAAAACAGAAAACAGACTCTTAACTATTAGAGAATAACCATCTGCTTATGGGAGGTGGGGGCGGGGGAGCTGGATGAAACAGATGAAGGAGATTAAGAAAACACTTATGATGAGCACCAAGTAATGTACAGAATTGTTGAATCACTATATTGTACATCTGAAACTAATATGATACTGTTATGTTAACTATATTGGAATTAAAACATATATATTGTGTATATATATGTATATATACATATTCTATGTATGTATATGGTCTACATATGTAGTATATAATATATATGGTATATGTATGTACTATATATCTATATGGTATGTGTATGTACCATATAATATAGTACATTTAGTATAAATATATATGTAGTATATATATTACTATTGCATAGTATGTAATATATATATATATATATATATATATATATATGGCTATAATTAATACCTAAGAAACAAAGTAATTTAATTTAATTTATTTAATTTAATTTAATTTAAAGAGGCAAAATTCTTCAGCCAGGTCAGTTCTGTTGGAGTAAATTTGACACTGAAAAAATACCTCCATTTAATTTTGTCGGCCCAAAACTAGAACCAAGAAAAAACTGACCCAATAAGACTTTTCTGACATAGATATGGTTAAGAATTCCTGGAATTACTATATAAGTGAAATGAAATATATTTATTTTTAATAACACAAGTGAAAATTACATACACAAATATGTATTGTTTCATGTTTTTTTGGATGAGATGTTTATATAAATGGGTTCATACTGTAGATATTGTTTTGCAATTTACTTTTGGACTTTACACTATGTCTTGGAAATATTTATATGTAAATATATAGAGATATACTTCCATTATAAAGTTCATAATGTAAAATTTAATAATCTTAAAATTAAAGTTTCAGAAATTAAAATGCATGTGAAACCAACCCATTATTGTTCAATATCAAAATATTACCAGCATCCCTCACCCCCAACAAAAAGGAAAGAAATCTTTTTCACCATCTCTTCAGAGAATCTTGTCTATATGTATTTTCCCTTAGTTGTTTCATGTGATCTTATGCCTTCAACCTCTACTTCTCTGTATAAAATCTCAAATCCATAACTTGAGCCTTGACTTTTCTTCTACTAAGCACTGGTCCTTCCTCTCGGATTTTCAGAATTTAAAAAATGGCCCACATGCACACTGTGTGTAATTAATAAGAAACAGTGACCATCCCTCTACCTGTCCTTCCTATTTTAAAAACCCATAACAGGAGCTAACCCATGGGTCCATCTTGTTCTGCCCCATCTCATTTGTTCTCACATCCAATCTGTTGATGAAACCTAGGAATTCTACCCTGTCTTGGAAGCTTCCCTCTCTTCCCTTAAAATTTCTCTTCTTCCTTAATTTTGGTAACTTCCTATTGAATTTCTTTGGCCTTCAAATCTCTCTACACATAGACTAATCTCCCCAAATGACAGATCTGATTATATTACCCTTCTGCTTATAAATGTTGAATTCCTCTCCACTACCTAAAGAATAATGTTGAAATTACTGATATCAGCAGTTTCTGACCCCAACCTACCTATTCACCTAGTCAATCTGCATTTATCACTGTTCCCTATTCACACACACATAGCACACATCTTTTCCAGCCACATAACATAATGATGCTCTATCAATCCTTAAGAAACCATCTCCAAAAATGTCACTTCCAAAAGCTCCCTCATTCCCCCCAAGGAAGAAAGAATCTCCCCTTCTGAATCTATCCATTTATACTTAAAATCTATTTAAACATATAGCATTTCCACCAGTCCAGACTAAACTCTTTTCAGGCTTTATTTGCAAAGAACAGGTAGTAAATAACTATAAAATGACTATTTAAATTATGTTCTGTGAGGTATAATGAAGGATTTGTAACTGTCTCTGTGTGGCCTCTTAGACGGGCAATGTCTTTGAAAACCTGAGCGAAGATCCAAAATAAATTTTCTTGTGCGTTGTCATCTCAATTTCAAGAAAACAATTTTCCTCAAGTGGTACTGTTAGCATCCTTTCAAAACAACATGACTATCACAATGGCCAACGGGCACTCAACAGACACAACAACATTAAGTGTGATTGTGGAGAGTGAAAAGAAAATGTCTCATGTTATTTCAGTGTTGAGCTTATCTTAGGGATCCCTCATTCCAAACCCTCAATAGCCTCTCCCCCACCATCATTTCTGTATATCTGAGAGAAACCATACTTTCCTACAACTTGTTCTTGATGCTTGGCATTTAACAGCATCCCAAACACAAACTTTAATAATTGCATCTTTAATGTCATAATAAATCCTAGGTAATGCCTCTGGGATGAATTTTTATGAGCCATTTCTTTAATAATATTTCATGAAAAGTGTTCTGCTCCATAGGTTAGAATAATGAAAAAATATTAGGGAAGGGAGCAGGGAGATGGTTAAAAATAGCAGCATCATTTTTTTTTTTTTTTCACATCGTAAGAAAAAAAATAGGTGGCTGTGTTTATCTTCATAAGTGATAATGATTCCTCCTCTTCTTCTTTCCTCCTAACTTTTTTGGAAATTTGGGGTGAGTAACAGTCCCAAAGCTACTTCATCCTGGAAAATTTTGAGACCCTTTGAAGTCTTCACCAAGATTAAAATATAGAAATATTTTCCTAAGGAGGCCAATTTAATGTTGTTTACCTAATTAGTCACACCTTGACCAAAGCTTTAGGTGAATCAGAATGTACCAAAAGAAAAACGGGGGGTAAAAGTCTTTGACCTTTGGTTGTTTTTGAGCTTTGATATCATAAAATTTGAATAAGGAATTGTCATATTGGTCCATCAAAATAATTATTACTTATCCCTTTCAAGCAATGTATGCATTTACATTTCTCAAAATTCACACACAACTTTTTACAATTTACCTTTGCTTTTCCTTAGAACAAAATTGATAGGGGCACCTGGGTGGCTTGGTCAGTTGAGCATCAGACTTCGGCACAGGTAATGATCTCACAGTGTGTGAGTTTGAGCCCTGCATCAGGCTCTCTCTTCTGTCAGCACAGGACCCGGCTTCACATCTTGTCTCCCTCTCTCTCTGCCCCTCCCCTGCTCACTCTCTCTCTAACACTCTCAAAACTAAACATTAAAAAAAAGAAAAAGTTTGGTATACGTGTTAGATGTAGTGTGTATAATACAGCATATTAAACTCTACAGGCTGTAACACTATTATAAATTGATCTACAAGTCTTGACTACCACATGAAGGGTTATTCTGGTCACAACTTTGGCAATGAAGTAATCTTACTCATTGATCAAATATTTATTGGAATCTGAGGGAAGATGGCAGAGCTGGAGGATCCTAGGCTCACCTCATCTATACATACACCTAGAAAACACCCACATCAATATAAATAACCCAGAAAATGACCCAAAGACTGGAAGAATAGATCATCTAAAGATAAGGGTAGAGAAGGAGCCACATTAAAGAGTAGAAAGGGCAGAGATGCAATGGGGAGCTAACTGGAGCCACAAGACTGTCTACAAGAGAGAAAGATACTGCAGATGCAAAGAGGTGGGAAAGGAGAAAACCCTCAGGCCAGGCGCCTCAGGCACAGTGGACCCACACTGGGAAGATGAATCCTCATAAAATTTGAAAACAGGAGGGAATGAACTTTAAGAGTTCTTAAAATAAGTGGGGATTACCACTGGGAGCTTTATTTTTTTTTTTTTTTTTTTTTTTTTTTTTTTTTTTTTAAATTTTTTTTTTTTTTTTCAACGTTTATTTATTTTTGGGACAGAGAGAGACAGAGCATGAACGGGGGAGGAGCAGAGAGAGAGGGAGACACAGAATCGGAAACAGGCTCCAGGCTCTGAGCCATCAGCCCAGAGCCTGACGCGGGGCTCGAACTCACGGACCGCGAGATCGTGACCTGGCTGAAGTCGGACGCTTAACCGACTGCGCCACCCAGGCGCCCCATCCACTGGGAGCTTTAAAAATCAGTGGGCCCAGGTCTGAGAGAGTTGGAGGAAGATAGTCAACTGAGTCTCTGCCCTTAAAGAGACAGCAGAACAAACAGCCCTGCTGAGATACAGCATAGAAACAGCACTTTGCAAAAATGCCTAGGTGTACAGGAAGATTTACTTACTAATCTCAGAGCATATGCTGGAGGGGCAGGATCTTTGAAAGACTTCTCTAAGAGCAAAAGAGCTGGCAGGTGCCATTTCCCTTCCCAGTCCCTAGCCTAGGTACACAGATACCTGTGGGAACCAAGCAGCAGGAACACTATCATCTAGCTTTCTAAAAAACTCCTCTGCACTCCTCTGGGGACCTGTTCCCTCCATCCTGGCCTTGGCAGTTTTCCCAGGGCTGCAGGTTCCTCCTGCAGCCAAACACTGTGGATCTTGCTAGCATTGTGCACCCTGCCCCTTCAAACACCTCTGTGGCAGGTGTCTATTCAAAGTGGTACCATAAGCATGGCAATATGCCAGTAGCACCAACAGGGGCAAGTGTCACCACAAAGTGACTCCTTCCCAGAAAGACAGGGAGAAAACCATACACACGAGTCTGACTGCAGTCCCAGCATCCAGCTAAGGGCTGACATCTGGTCTGAATACAGGCCCCACCCACCAAGAAAAGCTTCTCAGAGGAAGGAATGTGCCCTGCAGTTTGCTGCTTCCTCAGCTGTGACAAATGTCTGGTCTGACTCAACTCAAGCCCAAGGTGGTCCCAGACTGGCCCACTAACACAGGGAGCAAATGGTGCCCAAAACAGGCAATGAGAGCCATTGCAGAGGACTGGACTGAAGGCTAACCCAGCTCAACTACAACATTATGGAGCACACAACACACACAGGAGCTCCAAGGTCTGATGAACAAGGGACATTGTACTACAGGATTTCTTCTTCATAGGACCATTACTTTCAAGAGTAAGAGCAATATCTGACTTTCCAAACACATAGAAACAGACACAGAGTTAGATAAAATGAGGACACAGAGAAATATGGCCCAAAATGAAAGAACAAGCACAAAGTTACAGCAAGAGAGCTAGACAAAACAGAGATGAGTAATATGCTTGGTAGAAAATTTAGGGTGATGGTACTCAAGTCCTTTCACTAGACTTGAAAAAAGAGTGGAGGACCCAAAAAAAGGAGAAAAAACATAGAAAAAAGAAAAAGAAAACAAAAATCAACGAGAGATGAAGAACTCATTAACTGAAAAGAAAAATGCTCTAGAGGGAACAAATAGATTAGAGGATGCCAAAGAACAGATCAGCAACCTGGAGGACAGGGTAATGGAATGCAGTCAAGCTATACAGGAGAGAGAGAAACAAATAATAAAATATGAAAATGGATTAAGAGAAGTCAGTGACACCATCAAGTGTAATAACATTCAAATTATAGGGATCCCAGAAGGAGAAGAGAGAAGTAGGCATGGGAAATTTATTTGAAGAAATAATTCCTGGAAACTTCTCAAATCTGGAAGGAAATAGGAACTCAGATCCAGGAGGCAAAGAGAGCCCCCAACAAAACAAACCCAAAGGGTTCACGCCAAAACACAGAGTAATTAAAATGGCAAAAAGCAGTGATAAAGAGAGACTTTAAAAAGTGACAAGAATAAAGAAAACATTACACAGAAGAGAAACCATCAGGCTATCAGCTGATTTTTCAGCAGAAACCTTGCAGGCCAGAAGGGAATGGCATGATATGTTCAAAGGGCTGAAAGAAAAAAAAAAAAAAAAAAACCCTGCAATCAAGATTACTCTATCTAGCAAGTTTAACGTTCAGAATAGAAGGAGAAATAAAGAATTTCCCAGACCAACAAAACTTAAAGGAATTCATCACCAATAAGCCAGCCTTGCAAGAAATGCTCAAAGAGGACACTTTGAGTGGAAAGGAAAGACCAAAAACAGGAGTGAGAAAAGTAGGAAGCACAAAAGCACTAAAATTAAGTATATCTATAAAAATCAGTCACGGGCTTCACAAAATAATAAGATAGAAAGTATGACACCATATATCTAAAATGTGTGTGGGGGGGGCGGTAGGTAGAGGAATAAAAATGCAGCGCTTTCAGAATGGGTTCACATTGAAGTGACCATCAAGTCAATATAGACTTCTATATGCAGAAGATGCTATAAATAAACCTAATGGTAACCCCAAATCAAAAACCAGTGATAGATATGCAAAAAAATAGAAAGGAATCCAAGTATATCACTAAAGAAAGCCAGCAAACTGTGGGAGAAGAGAACTAGGGAAGGAACAGAGAAGAACTACAAAAACAACCATAAAATAATCAACAGAATGGCAATATGTACATAGCTATCAGTAATTACTTTGAAAATAAATGGACTAAACACTCCAATCAAAAGACATAGGGTGATGGAATTGATAAAAAATAAGAACCATCTATACACTGTCTATAAAAGACTCATTTCAGACCCAAAGATACATGAAGACTGAAAGTGAAGAGATGAAAAAACATTTATCATGCAAATGGAAGTGAAAAGAAAGCCAGGGTAGCAATACTTATATCAGAAAAATAGACTTCAAAAAAAAAAAAAAAGACTGTAATAAGAGACAAAGAAGGACACTATATAATCATAAAGGGAAAATTCCAACAAGAAGATACAATAATTGTAAATATTTATGCACCCAACATGAAGGCACACATATATAGAGCAGCTAATAGCAAACATAATGGAAGTAGTCAATAGTAATACACTAATGGTAGGGTACTTTAACACCCCACTTACATCAGTGGATCGTTCATCCGAACAAAAAATCAATAAGGAAACAGTGGTTTTGAATGCACATTAGACCAGATAGATCTAATAGGATTATTATTTTAGGATTATTCTATCCTAAAACAGCAGAATATACATTCTTTTCAAGTGCATATGGAACATCCTCCAGAATAGATCACATGTTAGGCCACAAAACAAGTCTCAACAAATTCAAAAAGATTGAAGTCATACAATGAATCTTTTCTGTCCACAACACTATGAAATTAGAAATCAGCCACAAGAAATATCTGGAAAGAACACAAATACATAGAGGTTAAACACAATACTACCAAACAATGAATGGGTCAACCAAGAAATCAAAGAGGAAATGAAAAAAATACATGGAGACAAATGAAAATGAAAACACAAAATTCCAGTATCTTTGGGATGCACCAAAATTTGTTCTAAGTGGCAAGTTTATAGTAATATGGGCCTAACCTCAAAAAGCAAGAAAAATCTCGGGACACCTGGATGGCTCAGTCAGTTGAGCATCTGACTTTGTCTCAGGTCATGATCTCGCACTCCGTGATTCGAGCCCCACGTCAGGCTCTGTGCTCACAGCTCAGAGCCTGGAGCCTGCTTCGGATTCTGTGTCTCCCTCTCTCCCTGCCCCTCCCCTACTCTCTCTCTCTCTCTCTCTCTCTCTCTCTCAAAAATAAACATTAAAAAATGTTTTTTTTAAGAAAAGCAAGAAAAATCTCAAACAAGATAAATTCACACCTAAAGGAGCTAGGAATAGAAGAACAAACAAAACCCAAACCCAGCAGAAGAAAGGAAGTAATAAATATTAGAGCAGAAATAAAGCAAACAGAAACTTAAAAAAATAGGACAGATCAGTGAAACCAGGAACTGGTTCTTTGAAAAAATTAACAATATTGATAAACATTTAGCCAGACTCATAAAGAGGGAGGGAGGGGGGGGGGGGAGACATAGAGAGATCTCAAATAAATTCAGAAAAGAAAGAAGAGAAATAGCAACCAATACTACAGAAATACAAGGATTATAGGAGTCAATTATGAAAAATTATATGCCATCATGCCAGCAAATTGGACAATTTAGAAGAAATGGTTGAATTCCTAGATACACATAACCTCTGAAAACTGAATCAGGAAGAAAACAGAAAATCCAAATAGACTGATTACCAGCAATGAAATTAAATCAGTAATCAAAAAACTTCCAACAAACAGAAGTCCAAGACCAGGTGGCATCATGGGTGAATTCTACTAAACATTTAAAGAAGAGTTAATAACTATTTTTCTGAAACTATTACAAAAAATAGAAGAGGAAGAAAACCTTCCAAAATCATTCTATGAGGCCAGCATTGTCCTGATACCAAAGCCAGATAAAGATACCACAAAAAAAGAGAAGTACAGGCCAATATCCCTGATGAACATAGATGCAAAAATCCTCAACAAAATACTAGCAAACAAAATCCAACAGTACATTAAAAAAATCATTCACACAATCAAGTGGGATTTATTCCTGGGATGCAAAGGTAGTTCAATATTCGCAAATCAATCAACATGATACATCACATCAATGAGAAAAAGGATAAAAAAGGGTGCCTGGGTGGCTCAGTCAGTTAAGTGTGTGACTCCTGGTTGTGGCTCAGGTCATGATCCTGTGGTTTGTGGGTTTGAGCGCTGCATTGGGCTCTGCACTGACAGTGTGGAGCCTGCTTTGGATTCTCTCTCTCTCTCTCTCTCTCTCTCTGTTCCTCCCCCACTTGTACTCTCTCTCTCTCAAAATAAATAAACAAACTTAAAAAAAAAAAAAAGAGGTTAGAGAGGTAGGGAGCCAAAGCATAAGAGACTCTTAAAAACTGAGAATAAACTGAGGGGAGGTGGGAGGTGGGAGGGAGGGGAGGGTGGGTGATGGGCATTGAGAAGGGCACCTTTTGGAATGAGCACTGGGTGTTGTATGGAAACCAATTTGACAATAAAGCTCATATTTAAAAAAATAAATAAATAATAAAAATAAAAAAAAGAAATAAAAACAATAAAAAAGCATATGATCATTTTAATAGATGCAGAAAAAGCATTTGACAAAATACAACATCCAGTCATGATAAAAGCCGTAGGTTTAGAAGGAATATACCTCAACATAATAAAGGCCATCTATGACAAACCCACACGAATATCATACTCTTATAGGAAAAGCTGAGAGCTTCTGCCTAAGGTCAGGAATAAGACAAGGATATCCACTCTTACCACTTTTATTCAACATAGTACTGGAAGTCCTAGCCACAGCCATCAGACCAAGAAAAATGAAAGGCATCCAAATTAGAAAGGAAGAAGTAAACTTGGGACGCCTGGGTGGCTCAGTCAGTTAAGCTTCCGACTTCAGCTCAGATCATGATCTTGCGGGTGGTGGGTTAGAGTCCCGTGTCCGGCTCTGTGCTGACAGCTCAGAGCCTGGAGCCTGTTTCCGATTCTGTGTCTCCCTCTCTCTGCCCCTCCCCCACTTGTGCGTGTGCGCGCGCGCGCGCGCGCGCGCGCGCTCTCTCTCTCAAAAATAAATAAATGTAAAAAAAAAAAAAAAGAAGTAAAATTTTCACTATTTGCAGATAACATTATATCTTACATAGAAAACCCCAAAGACTCCACCAAAAATATCCTAGAACTGAGAAATGAATTCAGTAAAGTTGCAGGATACAAAACCAATGTGCAGAAATCTGTTGCATTCCTATGCATTAATAATGGAACAGCAGAAAGAGAAATTAAGAAAACAATCCCATTTGCAATTGCACCAAAAAATCATAAAACACCTAGGAATAAACTTAAGGAAATGAAAAATCTGTACTCTGAAAACTATAAACATTAATGTAAGAAACTGAAGATGACACAAAGAAATGGAATGACATTTCATGCTTATGGATTGGAAGAACAAACATTGTTAAAATTTCCATACTACTCAAAGCAGTCTGCATATTTAATGCAATCCCTATCAAAATACCAACACTATTTTTCACAGAACTAGAATGAAAAAATCCTAAACTTTATTTGGAATCACAAAAGACCCCAAATAGCCAAAACAATTTTGAAAAAGAAAAGCAAAACTGGAGGTATGACAATCACAGGCTTAAAGTTATACTACAAAGGAGTAATAATCAAAACAGTATGATACTGGCACAGAAATAGATGCATAGATCAATGGAACAGAGTAGAAAACCAAGCAAAAAAACCCCGCAATTATATGGTCAATTAATCTTCAACAAAGCAGGAAAGAATATGACAGTCTCTTCAACAAATGGTGTTGGGAAAACTGGACAGCTACATGCATAAGAATTAAATTGGACTACTTTCTTACACCATACACAAAAACAAATTCAAAATGGATTAAAGACCAAAATGTGAGACCTAAAGCCATGAAAATCCCAGAAAAGAACACAGGCAGTAATTCCTCTGACATCAGCCATTGCAACATTTTTCTAGCTATGTCTCCCATGGCAAGGGAAACAAAAGCAAAAATAAACTATTGGGACCACATCAAATTAAAAACCTGCACAGTGAAGGAAATGATCAACAAAACTAAAAGGCAACCCACTGCGTGGGAGAAGATATTTGCAAGTGATATCTGACAAAGGATTAGTATTCAAAATATGTAAAAAAATTCCACAATTCGACACCCAGAAAACAAACAATCCAATTAAAAAATGGGCAGAAGGCATGAACAGATATTTATCTAAAAAAGACATACAGATGGCCAATACACAAGCAAAAAGATCCTCAACATTACTCATCATCAGGGACATGCAAAACTACAATGAGATATCATCTCATACCTGTCAGAATGGCTAAAATCAAAAGTACAAGAAACAACAAGTGTTGGCAAAGATGTGGAGAAGCAAGAACTCTCATGCACTGTAGGTAGGAATGCAAACTGGTGCAGCCACTGTGGAAAACAGTATGGACGTTCCTCAAAAAATTAAAAATAGAACTACTCTAGGATCCAGTAATCGCACTGTTGGGTATTTATCCCCAAAACACAAAAACACTAACTCAAAGGGATGCATGCACCCCTATGTTTATAGCAGCAGTATTTACAATAGTCAAACTATGGAAGCCATAAAAAAGAACGAAGTCATGCCATTTGCAACAAGGATGGATCTGGAGAGTATAATGCTAACCAAATAAGTCAGAGGAAGACAAATACCTTATGATTTTACTCATATATGGAATTTAAAAAACAAACCAAAAAAATGGGCAAAGAAAAAAAACCCAAGAGATTCTTTTTTTTTTATTTTTTTTTTTTAACATTTATTTATTTTTGAGAGACAGAGTGCAAACAGGGGAGTGGCAGAGAGAGAGGAAGACACAGAATCTGAAGCAGGCTCCAGGCTCTGAGCTGTCAGCACAGAGCCCGACGCGGGGCTTGAACTCATTGAGTGCAAGATCATGACCCGAGCCAAAGTCAGATGCTTAACTGACTGAGCCACCCAGGTGCCCCAAAACAGATTCTTATCTATAGAGGTGGGCAGGGGGATGGGTGAAACAGGTGATGGCGACTTAGGAGTGCACTTGGGATGAGCACTGGGTGATGTATGAATGTGCTGAATCACTATATAATATACCTGAAAATAATATAACACTGTATGTTAATTATACTGGAATTTAAAATAAAAGAAAAAAATGACTTAAAATGATAGTTGATTTTGTCTGTCTCAAAGCTTTCATGGATAATTATTAAGAACAAGTAGGTTAAATAAATAAAATAAACGAAAAGGTTTGTAGATTAACTTTTGAATAGCTTCCAAATTCTTTCTTTTCTTTTTTTTTTTTTTAAGAGAGAGAGAGCAAAAGCAGGGAGGGGCAGAGGGAGGGGGAGAGAGACAATCTCAAGCAGCCTCCACACTCAGCGCAGAGATGACACTGGGCTCATGACCATGAGAGAATGACCTGAGAGGAAATCAAGAGTTGGATGCTTAAACCGACTAAGCCACCCAGGTGCCCCGCTTTCAAAATCTTTAGTAACCCAAAACTTTGATGTTTTGCTAGGTTAAATGATAAATTAGGTTGAATTCATCAGATGTCTAAGTCTTTCTGAAATAAGATAAAGCACTGAAACATTAATTAATTAACCATAAGCTTATCTGCTTTGGACTTCTTATTACAGAGAAACTGAAGATACTCGGGTCTGTTAGTAAACATGTTTTATGCTTTATTGGCCATTCTACTATGAAAAATACATTTCTACAAATTATGAAATATATTAATAAATTTGCCATTCTAAAAAATTCTGGTGTAACAGATCACGATTGGTTACTAATTAGTTTTCACTGCAGACTAAAATTTCTAAGAGCTAAAATTCTGCCATATGTAATTGAGGCTGCCAGAAAATGATAAAGAGAGCCAACCTGTATTTGTTTTTTAATCAGGTCTTTAATTACTTAGAAAACTGAAACTTTTCAATATTAAAGGAGCTAGCTAAGTTTTGCTAACAACTATAGAATGTTCCATAGAATCTCTGCTGGCCACCTTGGGTTAAACTGACAATTAAGTTTTAAGTTTTGTAATGATCTGTAATCCTTTTTAGGCATGTGCTTTAAAACATTCTAAAGATTTTTAACAAACTTCTCCAAAATTCAAATTCTAAATGAAGTCTTTTTGACTAATTGGGCTTGTTTATTTGATATGTTAAGTTATAAGGGAAGCATTATCAAACAAATGTTTTAATAGATCTCCTTAGGTTCTATTATGTAGGTCAATGCTATCACTGTTCCAAAAATTATTAAATTAAATTATTAAATTAAATTATTAAATTAAATAAAATTTTAATAAACCCTGGTATAATGTCATCACTTAACATTCTAATTATTAAAATATTGTGTGTCACAGGAATAACCAAATTTCCTTGTCAACTGCATTGTAATGCACTCTCATCAGGTCTTTAACCATGGCCAATTTTTTAGTCTTGCCATTTACACTTATTGTTCTGATGCTCTTGAAAAATGTGTTTCAGCTTCAAGGAGATTTGTGGAAAAGACTTTTGACAAATACATTCTTCTGATACCCTTAATATCTTAAAACTATGAATTTCCAGAACTAGTAAGAAAACTACACTCAGACAGAGTAAGAATTAATAATGAGACTAAATAAATTAAGGAAGATGATTATGGTTTTCATGATTCTCGTTTGAAACATGGCTGGTTCTCTAATGTTTGCTCTTCCAGACTCAAGGAAACTTATTCTCTTAAGATATCTATGACTTACAGAAATATGATAAAGTATTTCTTTGTGAACAAATTGGAACATTTATCTTTCTCTATATCTGAACTTGCCAGAATTCAGAAACTCTCAACGAGTATTCTTTCTTTCATGGCAATTGTAATTATTTTTTTTTTAATTTTTTTTTCAACGTTTACTTATTTTTTTTTTTTGGGACAGAGAGAGACAGAGCATGAACGGGGGAGGGGCAGAGAGAGAGGGAGACACAGAATCGGAAACAGGCTCCAGGCTCTGAGCCATCAGCCCAGAGCCTGACACGGGACTCGAACTCACGGACCGCGAGATCGTGACCTGGCTAAAGTCGGTCGCTTAACTGACTGCGCCACCCAGGCGCCCCGAATTGTAATTATTTACATAGGTTCAGTGAGAATCTGTTCTCCTTGTAACAGGACACCATTGGAAATATTGGTTATATTACCAAGGCTCTGACTGAAATGTCATATTTTAAAGATACATGCATAAACTCAGATATGAACAGAGAGTTTTAAGGAACTAAGGTTGACTTTATGGTGCCAATAGAGCCCCTTGGAAATGTTGGTCTGATACCTTGCTTACAGGGTTCCCAGTAACCTTACAAGCTGAATAAAGAATGCCATTTCTGGGGTGCCTGCGTGGCTCAGTTCATGAAGCAGTTAAGCATTTGAATCTTGGTTTTGACTCAGGTCATGATCTCACGGTTCCTGGGATTCGGGCTCTATGCTGACAGCTTGGGATTCTCTCTATTCCTCTCTTTCTCTCTCTCTGCCCCTCCCCTGTTTGCTCTCTCTCTCTCTCTCTCTCTCTCTCTCTCAAAATAAATAAATAAACTTAAAAAAATAGAATGTCACTTCCTAGCAGGTGCATGAATCTCAAAATGTTTTAGGGAACTGGAGAAGAAAGGAATTCACCCAAATCTGCAAGTATTGAAGACAAGTCTGATGCAAATATTTGGGTTAGCTTCTGGCCTTAAAAAGCTGTTAAAGGCTCAATTTGAGGTTCCTTATAAAAAGTTCCAACAAGGGGCGCCTGGGTGGCTCAGTCAGTTGAGCGTCAGACTTTTACTCAGGTCATGATCTCGTGGTTTGTGGGTTCAAGCCCCATGTCAGGCTCTCTGCTGTCAATGCAGAGCCTGATTCAGATTCTCTGTCTCCCTCACTCTAGTCTTCCTCCAGTCTGTCTCTCAAAAATAAATAAACATAAAAAAGTTTTTTTTTAAAGTTCCAACAATGCAGATTTAAAAGAACCTATATGGTCAATCAGTATTCTTGATGTGCTTATGTAAATGATTAGGCCAAGTTTGTTAAAACTAGCCTTATTTCACAAACAAATTAGCCCTAATTTGATTGTCTTTGACAGGAAATGAAGATGATCTTGGAGTGAAATTAAGTTTCAATAACACGTTTGTAGATGTTAGATTCTAGTTCTGATTGTCTTTGAGTGTTTGTTGTTTGCCCGTAAAACTCGGCTGGATCCTGAGTTCTTCTGGTTTCCTTGAATATCTGGCTGTGACTCTACAAACTAAGGTTTCCCATCTTTTCCCATTGTCTTGTCTTAAAGTCATTAAGAACGAAAACTGCCTTTTTCCTGAGGCCCTGCATACTGAAGCTGGAGATAAACTTCAGAACTTGAGATAAACTTCCAAAAAATTAAAAAAAAAAAAAAAAGAAAGAAAACAAACTTTGGAGAAACTGCCACAATAGCTTTTATATAGACAATCCTAGTGCCTGTCGCTTTATGAGCCACTCAAGGATCACCAGAGACATTTGAACTACATACCAGAGAAATCCATCCAATTGCCACTGCCTGCTCCCAGTCCACCTAAGGATACCTCAAGACTGACACCTAAAAACCTTCTTACTGGCAGCACTAGAGACTCAGACACTGGGTTTATAATCTGGTCCAACCATTAACTTGGGTTTTCCTTTTGTTTCCATTGAAATACCTCTTATTAATTACCTAATTGCTTGCTGAATAAGGCAGAATCTATATGATGACTGATACCACTTAATGCACCTGTATTAACTCCTCCTGGGAAATAAGAATCCATATGAATACAATCAGGCAGCAAGCCATTTGGCTACAAGAAGCCCTTGACTACCACACCCTCCTTTTCCAAGGTGGCTGGGACCAGTTTACTGATCTATTCTTTTGAATACCCCTCAACAGATTAATTTGGGCACACCTGGGTGGCTCAGTTGGTTGAGCAACCAACTTTGGCTCAGGTCTTGATCCCCACACATCGGGCTCTCTGCTGTCAGCGCAGAGCCCGCTTCAGATCCTCTGTTCCCCGCTCTCTCTCTCTGCCCCTCCCCCACTGTGCTCTTTCAAAAATAAATTAAAACATTAAGAAAATAACAGGTCAATTTAGAGGGAATGATAAAATTGGGTTTGACTATACTGTTACTATTCCTTAGAATATACTGGGGATAACTTTAATGGTGTCAGATAGTTCCAAACTATATTAGAAAATATCCAAGTTCGGGGCACCTGGGTGGCTCAGTTGGTTGAGTTACTGACTTCGGCTCAGGTCATGATCTCCTGGATTGTGAGTTCGAGCCCCGCATCGGGCTCTGTGCTGACAGCTCAGAGCCTGGAGCCTGCTTCGGATTCTGTGTCTCCCTCTCTCTCTGCCCCTCCCCTGCTCATGCTCTGTCTCTCTCTCTCTGTCTCTCTCAATAATAAATAAACGTTAAAAAAAATTAAAAAAAAAAAGAAAGTATCCAAGTCCTCAAATAAATATCTCTGAATACTCCTTTCATTAGAAAAAGAGACCAAATTTGCATCCTGCACCATGTCAAACCCTTCCATTCCAAAGCCCCTACTGCACTCTAATTCGTCTTGAAGCAGTTATAGAAGCCAGATCTCTGACCGTGTTCCAGAGAAATGGAATAATGGATTGACAATGGGAAATTAGAACAGAAATTATAACAGAAAAAAATATCAGCATGTCTGACTCCATGTTGCTTTTATTTCCCTTGCTGCTGTGACCTATGGTTAAAAACTTCTGCTTAGCCCTGCATATAGGCATGTTACAGCTAAGATTTACAAAAACTGCTCTTTACCCAAAACCTACCTCACCCAAGGAAATAAGGAAGTAGTTAGAGTGGTCATCATCCCAATTCTTCAAGACTGAGGAATGATCATAACTCAGATGGGAATTAAAACCATGCCCCATAAATTTGAAACTAGCAAAAAACTTAAAGCTTGTTTTTCCAAGAACTATTTCTCCCATTCAGCTATAGTGTCTTTTCAGACCCCACTAACACATTCACTAGCTGTCTCTGCAAAAGCTTGCACTCAAGGTCAACTGATACTGATCCAGCCTCTGAACAAGCAAGGCCCTGCATTCCTTAATTGAGACAACAAGATTGAGACACCATCCAGGTTATACCAGCTCTTAAAGCATGACCATAGCCCCTTCTCCTTGTTCTAAGATAACCTCCTGATGTCAGGGACTGAATTTAGCCTTGTTCCAACACTAAGTCTCCACTCAAAATGAATGTGTGATACATAGTGCTTCTATGCTTGCTCAGTGTACATGTTTCATCTTTTCTCATTAATAATCATACATTTCCTTAGTCTGTTGTCAAGATGTATGTAAAGGATTCTTGGGATTTTTCTTCTCCTGAGTCTATTCCAACATCACATTGATTCCTGCAAATTGGACTTATTTGAATTCTTTTACTGTCCATGTATCTCTGTTATAATTACTGTACCAAATGCAAAAACAGACAATCTAAACCAAGCACACATACTATACTTACTCAGCAATTGGACTTAATAGAAAACATATATCACTTTTAAACTTCCCACCATTTATGTTACAATAAGTTCCCCACCCACCCACACAACGAGGAACCCTAGAATGGTATATATATTCATACCTAGCAACAAGGGAACTTGATTGACCCAGAGTAGATAAGTCAGGCATCTTGGCACTGAGGGACATAAAAACAAAAGGTTGATCATCAATGCTCTCGGAGGAAAGATTATTGATCAAAAGGGGGAAATGATAAAGGAAATTTTCAACTTTTAGTGTTTGTGGGCCCTCCTCCTAGGGCTTCCATGGAAGCTATACTTTAACTTTTGCCAAGGTCAGAGTGACTTAACCAAACTTCAAAGCATTTCTGCCCCCAAGCACACATTGTCTATCTGCTTCATTAGCAAATAACCCAAAAGAAATGTTTCAAACTAAAGATAAGAGTAAAAAAATTCCCTAAGTTCCCATACCTCTGAATCTTGCAAACTTACATATACTAAAAGCATAAGATAAAGTTTATTCTCTGGCATGTTTTATGTCATGATTTGTAACTTTTTATGTAAAAACATATATAATCCAGTGCCAAATGTTCCTTCTCTAGAGCACTTTCTTTTTTGTGAAGATTGTGTATCCTGAATAGCTATGCTAACTTTGGCTAGAATAAAACTCTTTTCCTTTCTCTTTAAAAGTGTTTATTAGGGGCGCCTGGGTGGCGCAGTCGGTTAAGCGTCCGACTTCAGCCAGGTCACGATCTCGCGCTCCGTGAGTTCGAGCCCCGCGTCGGGCTCTGGGCTGATGGCTCAGAGCCTGGAGCCTGTTTCCGATTCTGTGTCTTCCTCTCTCTCTGCCCCTCCCCCGTTCATGCTCTGTCTCTCTCTGTCCCCAAAATAAATAAACGTTGAAAAAAAAAATTAAAAAAAAAAAATAAAAGTGTTTATTATTAAATTGTTTTAAGTTTATTTGTTTTGATAGAGAGCATGAGTGGGGATGGGGCATAGACAGAGGGCAAAACAAAAGGCAAGAGAGAATCTCAGGCAGGATTTGTGCTGTCAGTGCAGAGGCCAATGAGTGGTTCCATCTTACAAACCATGAGATCCTGACCTGAGCCGAAACCAAGAGTCAGAAGCTTAACCAGTGAGCCACCCAGATGCCTCTCACTTTAAAATTTTAAAAAAGGTTTATTTTGCATTGGCAATTTGCAAATGACATATCTAATAAAGGGTTAGTATCCAAAGTATATAACTTCTACAACTCAACCCCCAAAAAAGCAAATAATCCATTAAAAAAAACAGGCAGAAAACATGAACAGACATTTCTCCAAAGATATACAGATGGCCAACAACAAGTGAAAAAGTGCTCAACATCACTAATCATCAAAGAAATGCAAATCAACACCATGATGAGCTATCACCTCACACCTGTCAGAATGGCTAAAACCCAAAACACAAGAAATAACAAGTGTTGGCAAGGATGTGAAGAAAAAGGAAACTGTGTGCACTGTAGGTGGGGATACAAACTAATACAGCCACTGTGGAAAACAGTATGGGGAGGTTCCTCAAAAACAGAATTCTCAAAAATAAAATTCTCAAAAATAGAATTACCATATGATCTAGTACTTCCACTACTGGGTATTTACCCAAAGAATGTGAAAACATGAATTCAAAAAGATATATGCACCCCTATGTTTATAGCATTATCTATAATATTTACAATAACCAATTACATTATTTACAATAACCAAATTACAAAAGCAGTCCAAGTGTCCATCATTAGATGAATGGATAAAGAAGATGTGGTTATACACACACACACACACCCACCCACCCACCCACCCACACACACACACACACAATGGAATAAACTCATCCATAGAAAGGAATGAAATCTTACCATTGGCAACAACATGGATGGATCTAAGGGGTAGAATGCTAAGTGAAATAAGTCAGTCAGAGAAATATAAATAGCATATGATTTAACTCATAGGTGGAATTTAAGAAATAAAACAAATGAGCAAAGAAAAAAAGAGACAGACCCAAAACAGGCCCTTAACAATAGGGAACAAACAGATGGGTACCAGAGGGTAGGGGTGTGGGGGAATGGTTGAAATAGGTGAAGGGGATAAAGAGTACATTTATCATGATGAGCACTGAGTAATGTATAGACTTGTTGAATCACTATACTGTACACCTGAAACTAACAAAACACAGTATGTTAATTACCCTGGAATTTAAATTTTTAAAAAGCAGAATTGGTACATACATCCCAAAAGAAAAAATTAGAAGGCTACTATTGTGCTCTACATTTTCAATTAGTTTTTTACTAATAATACATACCTTTGAAAAATTATCTAAGATTATACTTTTAGGCCATGCCAGTATGGTAGATGGACTGCATTAGTAGCCCCAATTTTTCATGCCTTTCTGTGCCCATGTCCTTTGGCAGTGCTCTCCTGCACTTACTCTGGACTTAGCGATGTCATTCGCTTTGGCCAATAGAATAGCAGCAAACTTCACACAAGCAGAGGCATAGTTTTCTCCTTCTCCTGGATCTCTGCCACTGCCATGAGAAAAAGTGCAGGGTGGCTCTGATGGACAGGGAAAACTCATGGAAAGTCATCATCTCCTCCATCCCACCAGCTGACAACTGACGCATAAGCATGCATCTGAGACTGGCCAAGCCTTTCTCACACTGGTGAACCCACCCAAACAGCCCATCAACTTCATGGGAAATGGTAAATGAATGTTATTTTGAGTCATTGAGTTTTAGCATGGTCTGTTACTTAGTGATAGCTAGCTGATATAGCCAAGCCTTGGGAATATGAGGATTAAGAAAAGATAATGCTGATCTTGAAGGGGGAGGTCAGAATAGTGGTTTCTTCAATGCGAAGGGGAATCATCTATAGAACTAGTTCTCAAAGCATGCACCAAGCACTCCTTTGTGCACCAACGTGTCTCCAAGAGTCTTTCAGAGAGACTCTGAAGTCTTCTTGTCTCAAGTATGTCTCTGTGGGAAGCCAGATTTTCTTCATATACTTCAATGAAAATCACATCTCACAACAGACTGAAGAAAGATACCAGAATTCAGATGACCTCTATGAAACCAGACATTAAAGAGATTTGTGACAATGTAAAACAATACCACACTTCTCACAAGTTTTTAGAAAATAGTTATTTTTAATAAAAATGTGCTAACTTAATACACTAGTCGATGTTAATATGATGGATTTATCATTGTTATTTTTACTGAATTGATCAACATTTAGTAATTTCTGTTTTAAGTTTCTAACATAGCAATACAGAAAGAATTCACCTATGCAAAACTCTTTCAGTTTCTTAACAATTTAAGAGTGTGAAAGGGTCCTAAGACCAAGATTTTGAGAACTTCTGGTCTATAACTATGAGCTAGGTCATGGGTGTGTGGGTGTTTACCTAAGTAAACACTTATCAAGTTATACACTTAAACTTTGTGTACTTTGCTGCTTGTATGTATCTTTTTTTTTTTTTAATTTTTTTTTTCAACGTTTTTTATTTATTTTTGGGACAGAGAGAGACAGAGCATGAACGGGGGAGGGGCAGAGAGAGAGGGAGACACAGAATCGGAAACAGGCTCCAGGCTCTGAGCCATCAGCCCAGAGCCCGACGCGGGGCTCGAACTCACGGACCGCAAGATCGTGACCTGGCTGAAGTCGGACGCTTAACCGACTGCGCCACCCAGGCGCCCCGCATGTATGTATCTTAATGAAAACCACGCTTTAAAAAAATACCTAGGACAGTAGATATAAGTTAATGGTATACAGCAAATTGGGAAAAATTAAAATATAACTTAGTATAAAAATTGCATATATATATATTCAGAATATCAGAAGGAATTGTGCCAAAATAACAAAGCTTACCTCTGAAGCCTATTGCTAAGAGGGAACCAGCTAAGTGGCAGCATTATCTAGGAGAGTTTTGAGTGTAAATTTCAAACAGGTCTTTCTCCACACCTCTCACAAAAGGAAAAGAAAGTCTGTGCTGAATGAGAGGAGACAGAGTTTGATGCAGAAGATCCCCTCTTCTTCCTCCCTTCCAGCTTTGTCCAAGCCAACTCTCCAAGTTAGCAACAGAAAATTATTTGAACAAACACAAGAGTCAATAAGAGAAAAACTCTGACAAGGATCAGAAAAGACACACCTAGGGAAAAGAGTAAAAAGATCCACCTAGAGGCAGCTGTCGGACTGAAAAGAGACGGTAAGATAAATAAATTGGACATGAATAGTCCCAACAATTTTATAATAAAGTTGAATAATAGTGTCAAGCAAAGTGGAAATGGGTGAAACTGCAGTCAACTAAGAGATACAGAACTTTCTGCTTGTAGAGGTCAGTGTGACAAAGACCAGTGTAATGTGGGATCACAATGACTAGGGTTTAAATTCTAACTCCAGTATTTACCCAACTGCAGACTTCAAGCACGCTACTTAATTAACCTCACTGAATTTACGCCTCCATCTATAGAAAGGGCATAACATCACCTACCTCATAGGGCTGCTGTCAGAATTAAATGAGGTTTTATTTTATTTTTGTTTTTATTATTTATTTTTGAGACAGAGAGAGAGAGAGAGAGAGACAGAAAGTGAGCAGGGTGGAGGTGAGGGGAGCATAGAGAGAGGGAGACACAAAATCTGAAACAGGCTCCAGGCTCTGAGCTGTCAGCACAGAGCCCAATGTGGGGCTTGAACCCACGAACCATGAGATCATGACCTGAGCTGAAGTCAGACACTCAACTGACTGAACCACCCAGGCACCCCTTAAATGAGATTTTAAGTGCAAAGAACATCCAGTTCTGGACATATCATGAGTGTTCAATGAGTGATATTCTTTTAAGTGTGGATTGCTTTTTTGACTGCAAATTTTATTTGTCAGGAATACATAATGTCTATAACCCCTTTTAGAAATGTTTAAATCCTATCACTTCATTATGTTTGCATGGTATATGAAGACATAATTTTTAAATTCTGAAAAAAATGTACTAGGCTGATATACTATTAATGATTTACTAACAAAGTTTATTTCAGTATGATGTTTAATAATATACATTAGATATGTTCAGAAAGGTAATTGCATTTTTTTTCAATATACCAAACTTTAAAGGAAGATACCCTATTTTATTTACCCATTCATCAGTTGACAGGCATTTGAGTTGCTTCCAGTTTGAGACGATTATGAATGATGCTGCTATGGACATTCAGGTACACTTTTTGTGTGGACATATGGTTGCATTTCTCTTGGGTACATACATGGGGTTAGAATAGCTGAGTCATATGGCAACTCTGTGTTTAACCCTTATGAACTGGCAGACTGTTTCTCAAAGTGGCTGTATCATTTTACATTCCAACCAGCAATGCATTAGGGCCCTGATTTCTTTGGGGACACTTGTTATTACCTGTATTTAAAAATTTTTATTTAAATTTTAGTTAACATGCAGTACAATATTGGTTTCAGGAGAATTCAGAGCTTCATCACTTGCATACAACACCCAGTGCTCCTCACAAGAGGCACAATTCCATGATGTGGAATATATATATTCATTCCACGTCTTTATCCATTCATCAGTAAATGGACATTTGGGCTCTTTCCATAATTTGGCTATTGTTGTTAATTCTGCTATAAGCATCAGGGTGAATTAACAACACAGGAAACCAGAGGTGTTGGTGAGGATGTGGAGAACAGGGAACCCTCTTTTTGATTATAGCCATTCTAGCACGCATGGGATTTTGATTTGCATTTCCCTGATGGTTAATATTGATTATCTTTTCATGGGCTTATTTACCACTTGTATACCTTCTTGGCAGAAATATCTACTCAGAGACTTTGTCCATTTTTAAAGTGGATGTTTTGTCTTTTTATCATTGAGTTATTAGAATTTGTATACGTTTGAAATACTAATCTCTTATCAGCTATAGGATTTACAAAACTATCTTCCCTTTCAGAGTTGTCTTTTAGCATTTTTGATGGGATCTTTGAAGCACCAAAGTAATTAATCCTGATGAAGTCCAATTTATTTCTTTTGTTGTTTGTGCTTTTGGTATCACATCAGAAGAAACCATTGCTTAATCCAAGGTCACTAAGATTTAGGCCTCTTTTCTTCTAAGAGTTGTGTAGTTGTAGTGCTTAAATTTAGGTTCTTGCTCCATTCTCAGTTCATTTTTTTATGTTTATTTATTTTTGAGAGAGTGAGAGAGAGTGTGCACACAAGCAGGGGAGGAGCAGAGAGAGAGGTGGATCAGAAGCGGATCCTGTACTAAGAGCAGAGTCCAATGCTCTTGCAGGGCTCAAACCTGCAAACCGTTGAGATCATGACCTCAGCCAAAATTGGGCACTTAATTGACTGAACCACCTAGTCGTCCCAAATTCATTTTTGTATGTGATGTGAAACGTGGGTGTAACTCCATTCTTTTCCATGTAGATATCCAGTTGTACCAGAACCATTTGTGGAAAAGACTATTCTTTCTTGGTTGAATTGTCTTGGTACGCTTGTTGAATACCAGTTTGCCCTTAATGTGAAGGTAAACTCCCTTTTGAATCTCCCATCATGCCCAATGACATTGCTCAAAATATGGACGACCTCCACCTAGCCAAGTGGTCTCCTCTAATGTGCTCATTGGAAACTTTCAGCAGTGTTTGACAGAGTCAGTGAGGCATTACCTCATTCTTGAAGCTCTCTCCTTTGTGTTTCTGGCCTCACACTACACGGAGGCAAAAAATTTCCATGTTCTAGTCCCACACTCCCCAAGGAAACTCCTCCTCTTCTTCCTTCCATGCTGGGAAGGCTGATCTCAGGAATCTTCTGTCCATGAAGCCCCCATCCCACCACACCCTCCCTCATTCTTCCCTTCTAAGAATGGATACCTAACCTATGACCCAGACCACGTCTGTTAGACTTTTGTCTTTTACTCTTACATGCTTTACTTTCATTGCCTCATTTAGACAGGAAGTTCATGTTGTGTTAGTCTACTACTGGAACATAACAAATTGCCACAAATTTATTGCAAACCCACTTATTTTTTTCCTCAGTGTCCCCGAAGACACTGAGTAGAAACCATTGTTTCATTCTTTTTTTTTTTATTATGAAATTTATTGTCAAATTGGTTTCCATACAACACCCAGTGCTCATCCCAACAGGTGCCCTCCTCTATGCCCATCACTCACTTTCCTCTCCCTCCCACCCCCCCCATCAGCCCTCAGTTTATTCTCAGTTTTTAAGAGTCTCTTATGGTTTGCCTCCCTCCCTCTCTAATTTTTTTCCTTCCCCTCCCCCATGGTCTTCTGTTAAGTTTCTCAGGATCCACATAAGAATGAAAACATATGGTATCTGTCTTTCTCTCCCTGACTTATTTCACTTAGCATAACACTCTCCAGTTCCATCCGCATTACTACAAAAGGCCATATTTCATCCTTTCTCATTGCCAAGTAGTATTCCATTGTATATATAAACCACAACTTCTTTATCCATTCATCAGTTGATGACATTTAGGCTCTTTCCATAATTTGGCTATTGTTGAAAGTGCTGCTAGAAACATTGGGGCACAAGTGCCCCTATGCATCAGCACTCCTGTATCCCTTGGGTTAATTCCTAGCAGTGCTACTGCTGGGTCATAGGGTAGATCTATTTTTAAATTTTTTGAGGAACCTCCACACTGTTTTCCAGAGTGGCTGCACCAGTTTGCATTCCCACCAACAGTGCAAGAGGTGCAAACCCACTTATTACCCCACAGTTATGGAAGTCGGAAGTCTAGGCAGAGTGACTGTATTCTCTGCTCTGTGTCTAACCTGGCTGAAATCAAGGGTCATTTGGGCGATGTTCTCATCTGAGACTCAGGATACCCTTCCAAATTCAAGGGGTTGTTTTCAGAATTCAGTTCCTTGAAGTTACAGGACTGAGTTCCCCCTTCGTGGCTGCCTATTGTTCAGGGGGGGTTCTCAGCTCCTAGAAGCTGCCTATAGCTCCTTGCCACAGATGATCTATGGATCCTCTTTCAACATGGCAGCTTCCTTTTGCAAGGCCAGCAGCACAATCTCTCTGTTGTATCCCTCCTCTTCCAGGAAGGGCCCAGTCCCTGTTAGGGGCTCATTTGACTAGGTCAGATGAGCCTGGAATAGTCTCCATTTTGATGAACTCAAAGTCCATTGGTTTGGTACCTTAATTAGATCTGCAAAATTCTTTCAAGTTTGTAATGTAATATAACCTAATCAATGCAGTGAAATTCATCATATGCAGCCCTCTCCACACTCAAGAGGAAGAGATTACACAAAGTATATACACAAGGGGCAGGAATATTGGTTGCCAATCTTAGATTTCTGCCTAACCACCTTTAAATTTTTTTTTTTCAACGTTTATTTATTTTTGGGACAGAGAGAGACAGAGCATGAACGGGGGAGGGGCAGAGAGAGAGGGAGACACAGAATCAGAAACAGGCTCCAGGCTCCGAGCCATCAGCCCAGAGCCCGACGCGGGGCTCGAACTCACGGACCGCGAGATCGTGACCTGGCTGAAGTCGGACGCTTAACCGACTGCGCCACCCAGGCGCCCCCCTAACCACCTTTAAATACACACACCCTCCTAGCACAGACCCCAAATGTTAAAGTTAAATCTTACATGGTTATAGCATTTAGCAATCTCTCTCATTTAAACCCCATGTTACAGGCAAGTCGAGAACATTATCACCATTGTACAGATGGAGAAGTTATTGAATCCAAGGTCACAAAACTATACGGTGGGAGATTAAAGAATAGAATCCATTTATCGCTCAGCCTCCAAATTTCTCTTTGCTACAGAACCACCACCCTGTGAGAGATCATTCCATCTTATAACTATAAACTGCAATCACAGGGGCACCTGGGTGGCGCAGTCGGTTAAGCGTCCGACTTCAGCCAGGTCACGATCTCGCGGTCTGGGAGTTCGAGCCCCGCGTCAGGCTCTGGGCTGATGGCTCGGAGCCTGGAGCCTGTTTCCGATTCTGTGTCTCCCTCTCTCTCTGCCCCTCCCCCGTTCATGCTCTGCCTCTCTCTGTCCCAAAAATAAATAAACGTTGAAAAAAAAAAAAAAAAAATTTAAAAAAAAAAAAATAAACTGCAATCACAATACCACCTGACATTTTATAATAATAACTGACAAAGCATTGCCACAGACACAATGTCATTTAATTGTCATGGCAACCTATTAGTGTGGGTTTTATCACTTCTTCTTTAAATGAGGAAACTATTGAGTCCCACAGCACAAAGTACAATAAAGAATAATAAGCTCCCTGTTTTTGGTGCTATTATAAATCAACTTATGCAGACCATCAAGCAAGGTACTATAGGAAAAATGCAAAAAGGATATTATTCCTGCCCTAAAAGGATTTATTTGTTGGTAATATATCAGGAATTGATAAATTCAACACATTCCTAGCATTAATTAAATTTTAAAAATACCAGTAAAAAAGAAGTTCAGCAGCATAATAAAATCTAAACAGGACTTTGCTTTTGAAAGTCTAGCCTACAGATCAGCCAACTAGGCCCCACTGGACAAATCCTGGCTACTACCTGCTTTGGTATGGCCCATGAGCTAAAAATAGTTTTTACATTCCTAAGGAATTAGAAAAAAGTTTAAAGAAAATCTGTTTTTGACTTGTAAAAATTATATGAAATTCAAATTTCAATGTCCATAAATAAAGTTGTATTGGAACACAGCCACACTCATCCATTTCTGTATGACCTATGTTTGTCATGTTACAACAGCAGGGCTAAATAGTTGTCACAGACTGTATGCCCCACAAAGTCTGAAATATTTACTATCTTGCCCTTTACGGAGAAGATTTGCTGGGCCCTTGTTTTAGCCCACTTAAGCTGAATGGACAAGAGGTAAGGGGATGGAGGTGCTCCCAGCGTTGAGGAGTGGAGTGGCAAGAACCCACCTCTCCAGCTTTTGGAGAAGGGAAGCCATAACAGGCTGTTGGCGCCCTCAGACACACTGGCTTTCTGAAACCCAGGGCCTGGGCAGAAGCAGAACTTCAGATGGGCAGGCCACCCAGCTGCTTCCAAGCCTTTAGAAGGAAGGGAGCTGCCAAGAGATAAGACTGCCTTGGACATGGAGCCCAGTCCATGCTGGCTGAAACAAGTAACATTGGTAGCAGTAGACTCTGGGTCTGAGGAGTGGCCACTTCCCCAATCCCCCAGTGCCTCACAGTGTCATTGTATCATTCTAAACAAGGGGAGGAAGACAATCAAGTGACGCTGGGTGTCTATGTGTTCTGCAAACTAGACCCTCAGACAAGAATTCAGGTACAAGTATTTTTGGGGAGGTGACCCCAGGAAACATAGTGAGGCATTGGGGTAGGGGTGTTGATCAATAACGGCATAATTCTGGGGGCTGTTAATGCTACAGAAAACTGGGACTCAATTCTGGGGGACTTTGTGAAGAAAATTAGCACTCACCTCAGAATTGTCCCACCAGGGGCAAAGACAAGGGGTATGTGGCCTCCAGTCTTCTCCTCTCACTGAAAGAGAGTTGTTCACAGGAGTAGTAACCTTAGAGCATTTCTGCCTTCCCCTTATGAGCTGAGCAAACTTCTGGGGCTGGAGAAAGCCCATGGGAAGAGGCTACAGGTGCTCAAGGCACGAGGCATTAACAAGCTTCTCCGTGCTGCGGGGAAACCACACGTGTAAGAGAGCAGCACCAGGAGTGGCTGCCACACTGGGCTGGTCCTCAGCCTTGAAGAGTTAGTGGGATTAGTGGAGGGGATCCAAACTAGATTTATTTTGATTAGAAAAGAAATAAAGGTACTTCCAGTGGCCAGAGTGTGTTGCATGTCTGTGTCTGTGTCTTAACTTCCCTATTAGAGAACAAACTCCTCAATGCCGTGCAAAAAGATGAGTCTTGACTTCTGCTTAATAGATTAGTCAATCAGGAAAAAGCATAAAGAAGGTTTTTCTCCCTCTTTTCTCATTCACTGTGTATTACTGAGACATGTAAACAACAAAAGCCATGAATATTCCTTAATAAGTTATTCTTGAATGATCAAAATTGATCACCAAAACCAATGAGAGCTATTCAACTTTGAATCATGATTCTTTTTTAAAAGATCATGAATCTTTTTTTAAAATTTTTAGCTGTTTATTTATGTTTGAGAGAGAGAGAGAGAGAGAGAGAGAGAGAGTCAGATGAGTGGGGCAGGGGCAGAGAGAGAGGGAGACACAGAATCTAAAGCAGGCTCCAGGCTTCAAGCTGTTAGCACAGAGCCTGATGCGGGGCTCAAACTCATGATCCGTGAGGTCATGACCTGAGCCAAAGTTGGATGCTTTACCAGCTGAGACACCCAGGCGCCCCTCCATCACAAATTTAACTCAGGCTCCCCTCCATATCAATATTTCAACAAATATGGCAGGTACACAGATGCTATAGTATGCACTATATTTGAATAACAAAACAGCTAGAGATATGACTAGATCATGGGGTTTAAGGGAAGGGTTATTTGGTTTTGTTTTATAATAAAAAAAAAAAAGACAAAGGATGGTGTATTTCCAACTGAAATAAAATCCAGCCAGCCTTACAGATTTTGAAGGGTTTATAATGGAAGAAATAGCCCAGAAGTGGGTCATGAACAATCTTGTCCATTAATCATCCCAGGCCCACTGCGTGTGCATGCCAGTTGCCAAGAAAGTCGTGAAACTATGTCTCAAGGACAATGTGCTTTGTAAAATTCACTTCCCAATGTGGAAGTCTAATATTTGGGTTCACCAATATTTTGCACACATGTATGAGAAAGCGAACCCTAAACTAAGGGGCAGGGCAAAGCAACACAGCCCTACCTTGAAATAACAAGAAAGATCCTTAGTCATCAGTGTCATTAGTTCACATGTTCAGTAGTTCCTCCTTGTTGATCCTCACTTAGAGCCATCATTGGATAAATTACAGGCCTTTCAAACTTACCTTACTCAAAACAGAATTCCTAATTGTTGGGTTTGTTGTTGTTGTTGTTGTTTTACCTGCTCTTCCATGTTTTAGTTATTAATGGTATTACTGTCTTCCCAACCTCAGGTCAAAAACCTAAGAACAATTTTTCTTACTCTCTTTCTGTTGTCCCTTGGTCTAATCAATAAATAAGTATTCTTGGCTCTTCCTCTAAAATATTTGTGGGATGGAACCATTTCTCAGCCCTACTGGTTTAATTGCCCTGGTCATAGCCACCATCACCTGCCATCTCTCACTTTGACAACTGTAGCAGCTTCCTGGCTTCATTTCTGTCCACTCTTGAGCCCCTACAACCCTTTCTCCACGCAATAGCAGAGTAACCTTCTTAGAGTATAAATCAGATCATGTAACTGATCTATTTAAAGTCCTCTATTGCTTCCCTCTGCACTAAAAATAAAAGCCAAACACCTTTCTTGAGAATATAAACCTTTGCATGATCTGACCCCTGCTATTTCAGTTATCTATTGTTGCATAACAAACCATCCTAAAACTTAGTGCTTGAAGCAGTAACAGTTTATTATATTTCATGATGTTCAACAAAAGAACAGCTGGTCGATTCTCTGCTCCACTTGGTATAGGCTAGGATCATCTGTATGGCTGTGTTTGGTTGAGAACCCATCTGGGACTGAAATGTCCAACACAGATTTCATGCCTGGTGCCTCAGCCAGGATGGCTGGCTTGGCCTCTCCCTCTCCACAGGGTCTCTCAGTATTAGTGAGCAAGTTCGAGTGTCTTTTTCTGGCAGCTGAATCTCAAGAGGGCAGAAAAGGAAGCTACCAGTATTCTTAAAGCCCAGGCCAAAACACATAACATCAATTCTACCGCATTCTATTGGTCAAAGCAAGTCACAAGGTCAGCCCAGACTCAAGGGGTGGGGGCCAGTGAAGATAGATATGCCTCTTGATTAGAGGAGTGACATAAATGTTCAAGAATGGGAGGAATAGTTGGCAACTGTCATTAGAAATAATCTTCCACATCTACCTGTCTCTCCAATCTAATTTCATACCACTTTCTCCAAGCCCCACTGGGCATCTTTCCCTTGTTAATAGATGCTGAGATAGAGATTGCTGGCATTTCTCTCAATATCCTTCTGTCCATCTTCTTTAGGAATAGAACTTCTGAGTTTCCATTAGATTCATGTCTCCCCAGAATAAATACCACACTTCCCAGGCTCTCTTAAAGCAAGGTGTGACCATGTGATTACATTCTAGGCAATGGAATGTCCAAGGAAGTATACAGAGGAAGTTTTAGTAAACCTTCCTTAAAAGATTATCAGTTGTCTCTCTTTTGACCCATTTCTTCCTGTACCTTTTGCTCCTTCATGGTGGCCCGACCATTAGGAGGTCTGAGAATGAAATCCTTTCTAGGTTGGAGAAAACTGAGTCTCTGAGACCACAGAATAGCCTACCAGCCCTAGAGCTATGATCCCTGGATTTTTCTTTGACAGAAATACACGGCTATCAGAGTGCCTGGGTGGCTCAGTCCATTAAGTGTCGGACTCTTAAATCTCAGCTCAGAGCTCAGGTCTTGATCTCGGGGTTTAATCCCCACATTGGGCTCCATACTGAGCATGAAGACTACTTAATTAAAAAGAAAATAAATACACTGCTATCTTGTCTAAGCCACAGTTATTTGGGGTTTTCCATCTTTTACAGCCAAACTTCATCATTAGTGATGAGCATTTCTAACAGAGGGATCAGTAAGAGCAAAGGGCCTGAGGCAGGAGAATGTCTAGAACGTGAACAGAATGAGGAGGTTGAGAGATTGTAGAAGAGGCAATAGTGGCCACATCATATAGAGCTGTATAGACTTGGTTTTTTCATCTGAATGAAACAGGAAGCCGTTTCAGAGTTTTGAAAAGAGAGTGACATGGTCTTACCTACACCGTGGAGTCATTCTTGAGTCCATGTAAAGAAAAGCTATGAGAGGAGCAAGACACAAACAGAAGGTTAACTAGGTTTTTATCCAGGTAAGTGGTGATGGTGGCAGAGACCAGGGAGATTGCAATAAAGATGATGAGAAGTGGTCAGATCATGGATCTAGTTTGAAAGGAGAGATGGCAGGATTTGCTGATGAATTGAATGTGGTATCTGAATAACTGGAGTTGCTGCTAACTGTAGTGGGGAAAGTTGGGAGGAAGCGGGGATTTAGGAAGTGGGGGCAGGTGGAAATTAGAAGTTTGGTTTGAGACACTGTATTAGTCTGGGTTCTCCAAAGAAAGAGAACAAGTAGAGCGTGTGTGTGTGTGTGTGTGTGTGTGTGTGTGTGTTTTGAAGGTAGTCTGGAGGCAGAACCCCTGCTTCCTCAGGGGATTTCAGGCTTTTCTCTTATGGCCTTCAAGTGATTGAATGAAGCCCAGTCACATTATGAGAATAATCTGCTTTGTTTCGAGTCTAGTGATTTAAATGTTGATCACATGTTTAAAACATACCTTTACTACAACCTCTAATCTGGCGTTTGACCAAACATCTGGACAGCACAGCCTAGCCAAGTTGACATATAAAATTAACTATCATGAACATGTTAAGTTGGAAATGCCTTTGTATATCCCAGTGGAGATGCTGAGTAGGCATTTGATTTACTTGAGGTGAACATTTGGGTCCATCGATGTACACATTTCGTTTAAAGAAACAAGATGGAATGATATAACTAAGTGTAGGAAGAGAAGAGAATAGATTTGAGGACTGAGTGTTCCAACATTAACAGTTAGGACAGATGAGGAGTAACCACCAGAGGAAATTGTGAAGAAGCCAGAGATCCGCTGGACTCACCAGGACAGGGCTGTGCTCTGGAGGCCAAGGCAAAAATGCTTCAAGGATGAGGAAATGATCACTGTGTCAAATTTTGCTGATAGGTCAGGTAAGACCCAAGAATTTGTGATTGGATTTGGCAACTTGGAAATCATGAACAACCTCATACATCAGTTAGGATTCAACCAGAAAAGAGGAAATAGTAGAAGATACACATTAAGAGACTTCTTGCAAAGAATTGGCTTATGCAGTCGTGAGGGTTGTCTAGGCAAGTTTGAACTCCATCGGGCAGGTCATCAGGAAAGATAGTCTGGAAATCTCAGGCATGGGATAAAGCTTGTGTTCACAGGCAAAGTTTTTTTTTTTTCTTCAGAGAAGACTTGAGTCCTTCACCTGATTAGATGAGGCCCACCAGATTACCTCAACTATCTCCCTGACTTAAAAATCAACTGATTATGATCATGGGCTTTAATCACATCTACAACTATCTTCACAGGAACACCTAGATTGCTATTGGATTGAATAATCTAGCCTAACCTAGCTGACACATCAAAAGACCATCACACCTCAACAAGACCAGCCTCAGTGGATTATGGGAATAAGAGCCCAGCTGAAGCAGGTTCAAGAGAATGGGAAGAGTGAATGTGGAGATGGTGTCGGCAATTATTTCGAAGAGCTGTGCTATGAAGAGAAGCATAAAAATGGAGCAGGGACTGGAATAAAATTGGGATGTGGGTTAAGTGGTTGAGGGAAGACATGGCAAGACCATTGGTAGACAGGAGCTTGAGGAACTAGAGGCTTTGCTGTTAGAAAGTCATTTCAATGGACATCAAAACCACCAAGAAGATGTAGGAATGACAGAGGGTGATAGTGAGTCAATAGCTAACATATCCAGGGAATGAGAACATGCCCCAGGTTCGGGTCAGGTGGTGACAGTGCGTGGTGGTACGAGAAAAAGTACTGGAGTTACAATCTGATGACATCAAATTCAAAGCTGGGGGAATAAGGAAGTTAGAAAAAAAGAAGAGAATCATCTGGGAAGACAGCAAGGAGGAGTAAAGAAGACACACATCCATATTCAGACACAGCATGGGGAGTTTGGGGGTACAGCCCTCTCTTGAGAGGGATGCACAGAGAGTGGTGTCCTCATATGAGATACAGATCTGAGCTAGAGCAAGCAGGTGAGGGGAATTTTCAGAGAAATTAAAGATTTATGGGAAATGCTGATAGTGAGTTTCAGAATATGGGGGTGGAGAGGGGAAATGACATCAGTAAGGGGGTTTTCAGAGCCATATTAGAAGCAGCTGGGGTGGGGAGCTAGTGCCCTGGGGTGTCTGACATTGAGAATAGTCTTAGTGGTTTCCAGGAAGATGGTGATCATGAGGCTGTGAGTGTTGAGGAGTATGTAAGGATGAGGGAGTCTGGCCAAGAGCACAAGTTCTGGGGCCCTGTTTTCACTCTTACTGAAGGGGATATCAAAGCTGGAAGCAGGGGAGTTGTATCCCAGCACTTTATCTCCCTGGGTCTTGGGTTCCTCATTGGAACAATAATTTGGTTGCAGAAATTCTCTGCAGCAACTTCCAGCTAACCTGTGATTTTTTTTTTTTTTTTTTTGAGAGTAGAAAGAAGGGGAGGAGGCAGAGAGAGGGTGAAAGAGAATCTCTTGAACCAATGTGAGAAATCAAGAGTCGGATCAACAGTTGGATGCTTAGCCAACTGAGCCACCCAGGCACCCCAACCTGTGATTCTTTAAAATTGTTCTGGGGGCGCCTGGGTGGCTCAGTCGGTTAAGCGCCCGACTTCAGCTCAGGTCACGATCTCGCGGTCCGCGAGTTTGAGCCCCGCGTCGGGCTCTGGGCTGATGGCTCAGAGCCTGGAGCTTGCTTCCGATTCTGTGTCTCCCTCTCTCTCTGCCCCTCCCCCGTTCATGCTGTGTCTCTCTCTGTCTCAAAAATAAATAAACGTTAAAAAATAAATCAATAAAATAAAATTGTTCTGTATCTCGTGTTTGGTATAAACACTCGATTCCCAGAATGTTCACTTTTCGCAACTTTTAGTCTCAAAATCGCTTTTAATGCCTTCTGGGCCTGTCCCATGACAATATTGAAAGAGAACAAATACACTACATGTCATTTGTACCAGGCTCCTCTAAAGAACAAGAGGGCAAACTAATCCACAAAAAAGCTGTTGACTTTCCCCTGAACTTATGAAACTATATAAGAGTTCCTGCACACACTTTCACTGACATCTCAGAAAGCTGTATTCAGAAATAAAAGAGCCCCTTACTTTCCTCCACCCCTCAATCATTTCCACACCACAGGTCAGCTTATGGCAGCCTCCAAGCCATGGTACCCAAGTTGAAATGACTGATCCCTTCTCTGACCTTCCAGCCCCACCCCCTACTCCATCAGTTCTTAAAATGGGGTCCCTGTACCTGCAGCATCAGCATTACCTAGGAATCTAGTAAACATGCAAATTCTCTTGCTGCACCACACACCTACTGAATCAGAATCTCTGGGGGTGGGACCCAACAATCTGTGTGTTAACAAGCCCTGCAGGTGATTCTGATGCATGCTCAAGTTTAGGAACCACAGCTTTAGACACAACACACAGTTTGGTCGTATGGAATACCCCCTGGTTCTCCTAACTTTTGTACTCACTTATATCCTGGGCCTTGACGCTATTCCTTCTGCTTGGGAAATCCTCCCCTATAGTATGTGCCTCCATACCCTTCTAGACTAGCTTGACCATCACCTCCCCTGGGAAGCCTCCCCACTGCCAGGCTAACGGAGACACATTTCTCTCAGCTTCCAAAGAAAATGTCCTGCCATCTTCCACTTAAGCATTTATTATATTATTTCCTATTTTCTTTTTCTTTTTCTTTTTTTTTTTTTAATGTTTATTTGTTTTTGAGAGAGACAGACAGACAGACAGATAGTGAGCAGGGGAGGGGCAGAGAGAGGCAGAGACACAGGATCTGAAGCAGGCTCCAGGCTCTGAGCTGTCAGCACAGCTCAAACTCTCGAGATCATGACCTGAGCCATGAACTGAGCCAAAGTCGGACGCCTAACCAACTGAACCACCCAAGTGCTTCCTAACTATTTTCTTGATCTCTGGTCTCACTTCTAAAGAAACAGGCTTTATCTTTCCACATTCAACAAAGTTTTAAATGATTATTATGTTTTAGTGAGTATTTAAGGCATTAAGAAACTAGAAGTTTAAAAAAAAAGATCAAAATACTTGTTCTACTGAAAGTGGCCAGACAATAATGCAAATGGCTGTACTTCATAGTACTGTATTTTATTGATTTAAAACCACATGTTTTTCCCTCACTTTTAGGATCTGAAGTCAAAATAAGTCTTAATTGATGGCATACCATGGCTTAATTGGCATCTTTTCTTAGTGGTGCATAAAATAATAGTGTGTTTCTACAATAACATGACAACCTTAGATTTGATGAAATACAGAAAGGTTAAAAAAAAAGTGATATGTTATATGGGGAAAAATTAAGCTACAAAGCAGGATGAGGGGTATAGCTGTCAGGAGAGACAGGGTGTCTTTGGAAACAGGATGTCCGGGGAAGCCCTTTCCGAGACAGGGACATTTGAAGACAGATGTGAGGGAGGTGAGTGACAGATTCATGGACAAACGGAGGGGGTGACCAGAGCATTCCAGGTTGAAGGAATAGTAGGGGAAAAGTCTAAAGACAGGAAAATGCCTTGGTGTCTTGGTCTGTTTAGAATAGAGCTTAGAACAGTCTGATAAATACCCACAAATGTTTGTTTCTATAATGGACATCAGCCATTGGTAATGTACAGATACTTGCAGAATATGATGATTTCCAAGTATTTTACTTCCGTGTATCTGTGGGCAGTGTGACTCTGGGAAATAACAAAGCCTTGACAGAACTGTGTAAATCAGAAAACCTTACTTTGCATCCGTGGGGTTCCAGACCTTATTGTAGGTGTTGAGAATACAGAGATGTATTAAATGTGATCCTTGCCCTCAAGGAATTCTTGTCTAGCAGAGAAAATAGAAAAATAACCACAATGTAATGTATTCAACTATAGTCAGAGGTGTGTGAAATGTATTATTATAGCCACTTAACAAGGAACAATACCTGTGTTCATCCATACTCCTGTGAAGGTCTATTTCAAAGGGAAAGTGAAGAGCAGCCTTTTGGACCACATCAGATCCTGATCTCTTATCAAGCCTCCTAGTGTCAAGGCACAATAGATTGCAACTCATACACAGAACATTCTTAAGAAAAAGGACTCCCAAAATGGGCTGCTACCTTAAAAGTTACATTCCTGCTAATGTTGTTTAGAAAATAATAATGTATCAAAGGGCTTAAATGATAGAGTAAGCTGTCCAACAAATGCAAATTGCCACTCTAGCCCAGCTTGTGATACCTACAATCTTCTAAAATGAATCCCTCCCTATCTTTTAAAAGGTAGAATAGATAGGCTGAATCACAGCTGGCTTTTAAGTGGGGCAGAGTTAAGGAATCAAGTCCCATGGGCTGGTTTCTCTCGCTCACTTTCTCAGTTCTGATCTTCCCTATGTTACTAGAAAGTTTGTTTCTTCATGACAGAAGTTCAAATTGTCACCTTTAGCAGCTCCAGACCTTATATTCTCTTAACTAAGTCCAGAGGAGAACAAGAATACCTTTCCCAAGAAGACCTGGGAAATACCTCATCCTCCTTTGTAAAGTCAGATATTGATCCCTAAATCAGAAATCAATAGCTGATTCAAGAGTTCCAGGATTGGGGCGCCTGGGTGGCTCAGTCGGTTAAGCATCCGACTTCGGCTCAGGTCATGATCTCGCGGTCCGTGAGTTCGAGCCCCGCATCAGGCTCTGTGCTGACCGCTCAGAGCCTGGAGCCTGTTTCAGATTCTGTGTCTCCCTCTCTCTCTGACCTTCCCCTATTCATGCTCTGTCTCTCTCTGTCTCAAAAATAAATAAATGTAAAAAAAAAAAAAAAAGAGTGCCAGGATCCCATGGGCTGAGTTACAGACAGGGTTTCCTTCTAGCAAAGTAGGATATAGTTAAAGAACGTGGATGCCGGAGCTTGGGGAAGCAAAACAAGAGATGTCCCCTAAACATCCTTTCAGAACATGAACCTGATTGATCATCACACCAGTAATATCATGGCCTGGAAGAATGAAATTCATGTCCATCTCTTTCCAGTTAAAAGAATTCTCTAGACATGCCTGTCTCCTAGAGAAACCACCAGTGTGGTTTGTGTGACTGTTGAGTACTTGAAATGTGGCTATTCCAGATTAGATATACCAGATTTCAAACATTTAATACAAAAATACAAAGTACATTTACATTTAATACAAAATATAAAATAGCTCATCATGGGGCATCTGAGTGGCTCAGTAGGTTAAGTGTCCAGCTTCGGCTCAGGTCTGATCTCACCATTTGTGAGTTCGAGACCCACTTAGGGCTCTGTGGTGGCTTTGGAGCCTGGAGCCTGCTTCAGATTCTGTTTCTCCCTCTTTCTCTGACCCTCCCCACTAGCACTCTGTGTGTGTCTCTCTCTCAAAAATAAACATTTAAAAAGTAAAAAAAAAAAAATAAAATGAAATGGCTCATCAGTGTTTGTTATTAGTTCAATGGTGAAATGTTAATTCTGGATATATTCCATTAAATAAAATCTATTCTCAAAATTGATTCTACCCTTTTCTTTTCTACTTTTTAAAATGTGGCTACGAGACTCATAGAAACAGAGAGTAGAATGGTGATTCATTACCAGTGAGTAGGAATAGAAGAGATATTGTTTAAGGGTACAAACTTTCAACTAGTCAATATATAAGTCCTGGAGATCCAGACCACACATATAGACAACAATATTGTATCATCATGAAACTTGCTAAGGGACTAGATCTTCATTATTCCCACCACATAAAAAGAAACGATAATTATATGGCGTGACAGAAATGCTAACTATTGCTACAACCGCAGTCATATTACGATATAAATGTATCACATTAACATATCTACCCCTTGAATTTATACAAGGTTATATGTCAAATATATTTCAATAGAAAATAAATACATAACAATTTAAGAATGAAATGTGGCTCCCAGAACGTTTCAAGTTAGAATTGTAGTTTGCATTATATTTCTATGGACTGTGCTGCTGTAAGATTTCCACCAGGCTTGGAGCAGACTGTTCATTTGGCACTGTGATTCACAGAGTGTGGTTCCCTCTGACCAGAAGCATCAGCATTACTTGGGGGCTTGTTAGATACGTAATTACTCAGCCCCTTCCCAGACTCACAGAATCAGCAACTCTGGGTGGAGCCCAGCCATCTGTTCCTAACAAGCCCTCCAGGTATTTTTCTTCAGCAGCTTCCCTGGTGAGCCACACAGCTAAAAGCATACTTTACTAGCGCTTCTGGAAGTGGCAAAATCAACTTTGCAGAAAATCAGGTTGAGTAAGTTGCTAAGCGATTTAAAATGTTAGTTTTCATGTTTAAAATATTGAGAAATAGACGTGAATATTGAAGCCAAAACAAGCCTTTGAGCCCTGGAAGAAAGCCCCTTGGGGTGGGGGAGGAGAGAGGTAAATAAGTAGCCTGTGATTTGGGCTTAAAATGAGAGATTGAGCTATTTGGCATTATAAACTAAGATTTATTGAAATTGATTCTAAATGTTTGGTTCTAAACCCGAACCCCGCTCTTTGTGGTAGAGCATTATTATCAACTCCATTTTACAGGTAAGGAAACGGAGGCACAGCAAGGCTCATTAGCCCGCTCAAGGCCACATCTGCTGGGGCCATAGTGAATCTGGCTATAGAGCCCAGGGGTCTGAAGCATTGCACTCACAGTGTTGTGTAGGCTCCAGGGCATATCTCAGCTGATCTGCAAAGGGAGTTAATTCTCTACTAGTTCTTCCTGGCTATTAGAATCATTTGGGGACACTTAAAACTGCATTCCTGCCAGGCTCCACTAACTAGTGATTTTCATTTCCTTGGGGTGGAGTGGTTTCAGGGGTTGCTGCAGAGCTGCCCTGGGACCTCAGAAACACCTCTCACTGGACAGATGATGAAGATGAAGCGGGAGACACACTGTGTGGAGTCAGCAGGAGTCAACTCGGGCTCTGGAAATTAGGCCAGGGCTTCTCCAGCTGCAGAGGTGTACAAGTCCCCTAGGTAACCTTTTCACACGCAGGTTCTGCTGCAGTGCGGTGGGTGAGGCCAGATCTTGTGCAGCAGCCAGGTGGGGGAGATGCTAAGGGTCCACAGACCACACTTTAGTATTGGGGCAGTGCACTAGCTGGATGCCCTGACCCTTGTGGCAGGTTCCTGGCCAGAGGGGCCTTCAGAGTGGTCCACCGTCCAGCAGGAGGGGAGTAGGGCAGGTTACCGAACCCAAATGCACGCCCAGAACGGGGATTCCTCATGGCAGGCCTGAGGCCCTGGGATGAACACCTGGAGCACAGCGGGGAGTTCCTGCTCCTGAGACCTGGGGGAAATTCTGGCAAGCTGAAAGGAAAACACCCCACAGTTACGACCCTGAAGCAGGAACCCCAGTGATGCCACCCATCTCCCCTTCAGTTGTCCTCACCTTGCCTAAGCGCAGCCTCGCGTTCTCCCCTCGCTCCTGCTTCCTCACGCGCCTGGCCTGTCTGAACCTTGGAAGAGGTGCGCGGACAGGGACCGCCGACTTTGTCTCTCCCCGAGGCTCCTGTCTTTCTAGGTCTCCCTGGAGGGTAGGACAGCCGGGATGCAAGCTGCTCGGTGTGCATTTTCCCTTCTACAACACCCCTCGCCGCTACCCTGACTCTCCACCCCTGCCCCTCTGTCTCTCTCCAAAATTCCCAGTCCGAGGCCAGAATTGGACTTTAGATGGACCCGGAATGAAAGCTTTCCCTCACCCCCTGCGGCTTTCACACCCTTCCCCCACAGGGTCCTTCCTGAGTCCTGCCCTCCTGCAGCCAGCCACCCGCAGGAAAGGATGCCAACAGCGCGGTGCAGGCGGACGCGGACGCCCAAGGAAGGAGGCGGGGCCAGGAGCCCCGGAGAGCCGCCACCGCACTCACAGTCACGCTGTCCCCGGAGACCCGGGACGCGGCGCCTGTGCCCAAAACAGAAAAAGGAGGAAGGGATAACTTCGTGTTGGGGACGGAGACAGAGGGGGCGGGGCGGGGGGGGGGATTCGAGGTTTTTCTCTAAGATCTGTTTGTCGCACCCTTATCCCCCAACCCAAATCCGGCGGCCAGAGCCTCCCACCCGGCCCACGCGGCCATCCGGCTGGGTCCCGACGCGGACGGCCCCCTCCCCCCGCCCCGCCACCCCAGGTTCCGGCCCATCAAGTCGGGAAATGAGAGGATCCATCAGCCGGCCCTGCGTGCCGGGCCGGAGGCGTCCCCATCTGTGCGTTTCGCAAAGTCACCCGGGAGTAACGGCTCGGCGGCAGCCACCGAGGCTCCCGACCTCCGGGTGACAGAGGTTGGCGAACGTTGCTTTTGGTGGCTTTGGTGCTTTGGGCTCCAAGGCCCATTGGTCTGGCTTGGGATTCCCGAAGCTGTGGCCGAGGCCGTGGCTACAACCTCCATAGATCCGACTCTTTCTCTGACAACTGAAAGGAAAAAAAAAAAAAAAAAAAAAAAAAATGGCCCGGGAGAATTAGAAACACAAAGAACGTCCCGGGGAGGACACAGATTTGGGCCTAGAGACAGCACGTGCGGGTTTCACCTGGGCTGCTGGGCCGGGGGATACCTCAGACAGCCAGACCTAGGGTGGCAGGGGCCTGGGGCATTTCACAGGCAGGGGAAAGCTGAGGCACCCGCAAATTTGCTTTTGAATTAAAAGATAACCATAGGTTCGCCATAGAGAAATATCCGAAGGTTAATGTTATTTTTCGTGTTACTATAGGGGATTTAATGTTGTTTTTATTTTGAGGGGACTAAGAGGAGGGTATCCACGGTGCTCTTCTGGTGTGGGGCCTCCTAGAGTTCTTACCCGGCCCTGTCCACCGAAGGTGTTGACAGGACGCCCTCTGGAGCCTCCAGAAAGCCGGTCCTGCGTCCTGCTGGCAGACTGGACCTGCACCCCAGGCGGGATCCGCGGAAGGGGCGCAGGAGCATCGTCTGGGCGCGAGATTTGCTGATGAGAGGCTGCCCCCCCTCCCCATTGTCCCTGGGGACTCCCGTTAAGGCAGAAGCCTGGGCTTTTTTTGCAGTTGCAGCCTGGGGTGGGGAATGCCCTCTGCTCCCCACCCCTTACCCAGATTGATTGATTGATTGATTGATTTAAAAAAAAATTTTTTTTTTTTTTTTTTAAGTCGAACCTAACCTCACAGCCCTGGCCATATGAGCCAGTCCACCTACTGACCTTCTCGTCCCGGTCCGGAACCTGCGGGTCCAGGGCGGCCGCCAGTCCCGCCCGCAGAAACCGCTTGCTCCCGGGTGCTCGCCCCGAGCAGTCTGCGCGCCACTTGGGCCTCGGGTGCTGTCTCAGCTTCGATCTCCTCTCAGCAGAATCCGTTCTCCGTCTGGGAAACCTCGCGCGGGTCCCAGAATTGTCCGAGGACCGAGCTGCGGCGTGATACCCCGTGCACCCCTGGCCCTGCAGCGCGCATCCTCACGACTTCTCTTCTGGAATCCAGACCGCTGGGGCACTTCGGGGCATTTTCCTCCGGTGCGGATACAGCGCTGGCTGTTTGGTCAGGAAGAAAAGAAAGGGATGCCTGTGTAAACAGGTCTCCTCTCTCCCCAAGTTCAGCATCCTACACCCCCCTCAGAGTCTCCCGACTTTTCTCGGGATGGAGGAAGGACCCGAGAGGCCCAAGGATCGGAGAGCGCCTGGGTCTCACAGCCCACCTACCTCGCTCCAACACCGGGTTTGGCAAGACTTCCTGTGCGGCGCAGGAGCTGCGAAGAAGGTCTCCGGAGAGGCAGGCACACGCTCTCTGCTAGGAACTTTCTTCCTCCTTTTTCTAGTCCTAACGACCCTCCACGCCCAGACACAAAAGACCCTGCAGGTTCGGTCGCTGTGGCCGAATTTGCTCAGCCCCAGCACCCTTGTAATTGATCCCCCTATCCCGGCTTTGGAGCCGGTGTGGACTTGACCTTTGCATCTGGACCGGGTTTTTCTGTCCCATGTCTAGACCTGGAGCAGCTGCGCCAATGTGTCAGAAGTCCAACCCAGGTGCCAGGCTCCAGTGTCTTTCTCAGGTTGAGGTCCTTGCGAGCTCTGGGCGCAGGCAGCTAGACGCCCGCAGTGGCGCGCATCTCCCTTTGCTCGGGCAGAAGCTCCCAGGTCTGGAGTCTGCAGCCTGGGCGCCAAAGCTCCAAACCCGGAGCAACCGGGCTCTCCTGCATCGGTGCCACCCCAAGGTACTGACACAGGCACAGGCCATGTGCCCTGACCAGCGCACACTTCTTCCACGCTGAGACAGTATGCTTTAATAATGGAATTCACAGCATGTTTTTCCCTGAAGGAATTGCTCAGATCACTTCTCAACTAAGGTCACTAAGAGACGCATTGTGTTTCGTCCTGGAGGGATTCCTTTAGGAAAGGCATTTTCGGAGCTACTGCCCTGAAATTGTCGCTCTTCATAACTAGCATATTGCTTTCTAGATTGCCATTCCAGGCACCTTTGCAATACACCGAAGACTCCTTCCTCTTTCTCTTTCTTGGTTACTGGAGCATCTTTGCAGTGTTTTCACAAAAAAGTCACAGACATATCCCAAACCTACAACATCAGAACACCTGAGGGCATTCCAGAATTCCAGCTCTGTCCAGCAATGCTTCCTTCAAAGCACAACAGACTGGCCACCCCACTCTCACCCTCCCCTCCCAGAAGCAATTAATATAAATTGTCCTTAGTCCCAACACATCTTCAAGTGATAACTTCAAATAGGCAATTAAAAGAGTAGTTAACTGGGGGACCAGAGATGCCGGTAACATGATTTTAAGGAATTGCAGCATCTGAGAATTCAGGCAGCAAACTGTTTTAAATGAGCTTGCCTAACCCTGAGACACATGGAGGTAGTTGTTTTTCTTGCAGAGAAACACTCCTTAAAGAATTTTAAAACTTCTCCATTGACTCTTGTTTTTGTTTGTTTGATTGTTTTTTGTTTTGTTTTGTTTTGCAGAGAAGTTCCCTGCTCCCACGTTAAGCTTTTCCTCTCTGCTAGGAAAGCAGAGAGGGCTGTACTCCAAGGCCTAAATCCTACACATTGAAACTTAGTGGTAACTAACTTAAAACAAGTTTAAAAATGGTTAACTAATTACTGCCTCATTTGCTACTGAACTTTTCAAGAATGACTACCAAGCCTTACCATCTGCTTATTCAGGGTTTGCTTTATGGACTTTGTCTTCCCCTCCCCCCTCGCATTTTCTCCTCTGTGAAGGCATTTATTCTAAATGAACCCATAAAAGGACATTTCCTAAGGACTTAGCATAAACATACTTTGCCAATGAAAGAGCCATTATTCTGGTGCCTTGTCTCCTCCACTGGTTACCCTCATTGCAGAAACAGCTCTTGCTTCATTAAAGTAGGTGCAGGAGAGACCAATGAAAAGAAAGGATGAGGGAAATTTTACCAAGGTCATGCAAGCTGAGTGCATCAGAGGCACGCTTCACTTTCTCATTCTTTGCAAATATTCTAGGGTTTAGAAACTTCTGCACAAAATATTCGTGTGCACACTTACTTTTCAGTTCTTATCCAAAAGGGTTTCTATCCTAGAAAGGGTTTGAAAGGCAGTAAATAAATTAAATTAAATAAGTGTTCAGTGATATGCTGAATACAAGAAAAGGTTTTGGTAAGTAGTAATTCCAGCTTGACATCTCTGTGCACCTTGTCCAGGTTAGTTAAATTATCCCTGCTTCTTTAATCCTTGTGTGCTCCCAGTGTGTGTGTGTGTGTGTGTGTGTGTGTGTGTGTGTGTTGGAAGAGTTGGGGGATAATAGGGCCAGAGTACATTTTTACATTTCACTGTAAAGTGGACTGAAACATCAACAAGCCAAATTTCAGCTGTAACAAAGCCTAGCTTTCCCCTTTTGAAGTTCACAAATATGGTTTCTAATCAGCATTTTTTCTGATTTTTGTAATTTTTTGCTTGGTTCTACAAATCCAAGTCAATTATTTGTGTGACTAAGAGATACACCTAACAATTTGAATATTTATTTTTTTAGAATAAGGTTTGCATATGCATACCGTATGTAGGGCATATTATCACATAAAGACATTAAATAGAGACTATGTAGTCTATAAATGATTGTGAACTTCTGGGTCTAACTTCTTCTTTAATGCAAATTGATAAACATGGAAGGATGAAGAGTTACATCTTTGTACTGGCTTTCCTATTTAATACATATTTCTTACATTAGCAGTGCCAAGGGCAATTGTCTTCCTTGTCTTCCTTGATACCAGTTCAATCTGTCCACATTTTTCAAAACCCACCTTCTCCAAGAGGCCTCCTTTGGTCAGTTCTACCCCACTCTGGGGATGGCTGTCTTACTTTACCTTTTTCTGTGTGTCTATGCCCACCTTGTGCCACACAAGTCTACATCTTCATGTATCTTCTTCTATTCTCCCATCTAAACTGAAAGGTCTAGACACACAGGAGCCTCTTCTTCCACTACTGTGAAATAGTAACCACCAAATGGCATGTGATTCATTAAGGCCAATCCAAATAAGTAAGTACACAAATTGAAAAGAATCCTTTGAAGGACATAGAGGATCTAGAGAAGATTCCAAGGGCAACATGCATGGGTTACACTTACCACTGACATTTTGTTTTGACCACCAGCAGCAATAATGAAAATTGACACAACCGTTATCCACAAGAGTGTACTTGTTTATGTTAGCTTCTCCTACTTTCTCTCCCATTCAATAAATGAAGAATGGAACAAATTTTGGAAAACTTTGTTACTATCTTAAAATATGATTTAATGGTGAGTTTTACTTGCTCTTTGCTGATTTCAGAGAAGTGAAGATTTTTTTAAAGCTTGATTAGAAAGTTATTTAATTAATGTAGGTGAAAGTTGTAGGAAAAATGATCCAATTGTTATTGCAACATAAGAATCACTGAGGACAGATAGATAAGTTAATGGATCTTTGTAAGCTATCTTTAAGATTAAACACCTAAAAGGAAATTTAATTATGTTTTGAGGATGATCCTTCCAGGAAGAAAGAGTTAAAACTGCTTCCTTTTTTCTTTTAACTCTTGAAGTACTCTCTGGTGTCAACAAAGAGATCATGTATGTCAGGTATGGAAAGAAACCATTTCAAAGGAACGACCATTTGATTTATAATGAAATCAATAATCAACTACAACAACTTAAGATTAATGACCCATGCTACTTCCCATCTATGTTTTCTTATTAAAGCAGATAATCATCAATTAATTCAGTTGATCTTTTAATAATCTATAAATGAGGACATCTGCAATAATGTATCACAAGAAAAATTGTCATAATCTTTCACAGACATCTCTTCTACTTCTATAATGGTATTTGTTTATCTTTGGGTTCCCAGAGCACCAAACATAGTGCAAGTAATAGGTATTCAGTTAATGTTTATGAAGAAATTAATTTGTCTTTGTTTTGAATGATGTTCTACTCATTAGTTCACTTGGCCTAACCAGCCATCCCCTGAGGTATTATTCCAGTTTTTCAGTTGAGGAAAATGATAATCTGTACAAGGTCATGAAGGTAATAAATTGTGAACACTAAACTAAAATCTATCCATTTCTTTCCTCATTAAAGTACTGGAGGGAAAGATGGAGGGAAAGAGAATATAAATGCTTCATTACATATGTCTCATTGTTTTCAAAGTTTTTATGATACTACAGGAAAATGTGTAATAGCAATTGCTAAGGTGACAAATTGCAAGGCATGTAAATTTTGCAAATCGCAATCATAATAATTGAGTTTTATCAATCACAAAGGCCTCAGTCCTTCTGTATATAAACATTTATGCAAAGTTCTTGAAAAATGCTTGAATGAAATATACCAGATAAAAATGAAGGTATAAAATATAGTATTGATTTAAATATTACTTCATAATTCGAATTGCTATTGATCTTATTACAGACTTTGGGTTTCAGCTTGTTATTTGGTCATTGAATAAAGATTTTATGGAAATGAAAATATAGTATATTTTGGAGTCAAAGTATTATATAAGGAAAAATGAAGATGGTCCCTATGAAGTTAAAGCATGTGATTTTTCTATTTTAATTCTAACTGACCATGTGACACTAGGCAAGGTCATTTAATTTTTCTGAGTCTCAGTTTTGGGAGTGTACAACCACCGTAAGGCAAATGTTCCCTTGTCTTCCTACTAAGGTGGTAAGGAGGATAAAATTTGAGAGTGCATGTGAAAATACTTTGCAATTTCCCCCTTAATATGATATTGTTTATTTTATGACATTATATTACTGATTATTCACATAATTAAATATCCTGTAAGACATGAAACATTTGGACATCAATACAATTGATGAGGACAGCATGTTCATTGCTGAAAAAGCTGTATTCTGATTTATGAAGCAAGAAATTTTTTAAAAAGCAAGCTACCAAAAATGTAAATATAGGAATTAGTCCAGTAGTATTTTTTTTGTCCCACTGGATGCCATAGAGCAATATGTGTGTAATGTCTATGTTTACAAAAGTAGGTGACATTACTGTCCTAAGAGACCCTAGACAACCCTCACAAACTTCGGGTTCACTTACATTCTTCTTGGCAGAAAAGTCGCAATATAATGAGTGAGGGTAGATGACCCCAGAGTTTAGAGCCCTCATGCAGTCAGAGAGCAGAACTCACAGAAAATAAGCCAGAATACTGCACTGACTGACGGCCTCATTTAGGGAGGCGTCAATTTAACTTTAAATCCATTAGCTCATTGAGAGCAGAGGAGAGAAGGGGATGTCTCCAAATGCAGGAAACTGTTGCCATAGCATTTCCCTTCTCTATTTCTGCCTACTCCTCCTCCCCCAAAGCAGCAACAATTTGTGTTCTACCGTTTTCTTTCAGGAACCAGAGGCATTTTCAGCAACCAGGACTCCAAGGATGTGATGTCTACACCACCTAATAACTGTACCTAGTAGGGATATCGAATAGGTCTGAGAGTGCTGTTAAGTTTCTCAGGACACAATCATCTCTGCGGATGCAATTGCAGAACAGGAAACAGACTCAGGGAGAATTTTAGCCCCCCCAGATCTCATTGGCTAGCTGCACTAGCCAAGCCACAACAATCACTCCTGCAACACAACCGATCCCTTTCAGTACTCGCAGCCGTGGACAGCTCCCTCACCTCTCGGTCGGTTCCTCCGCAGTGAGCCGACTCGCGTTCAGCCTGCACGGGTCGGTGCGGCACCCGCCACCAAGTCTTCGGCAGCGCGCAGAGAACACGCGCTTCCCCCCGCCTCCCTCTAGGTGCCCCCGCCCCTCGCTCACCCCGGCTCACTCCAGCGGCGACTTTGAGGGATTCCCTCTTAGGCGGCCTCTGCAGCAGCACATCTGGCCTCATTCGCTGCACGGCGAGCATGGATCTCCGAGGAAGAGCCTTTTCCAGCGTCTATAGACTTCGAGTTCTCCTGATGCTGTTCCGTGAGTAGCTTTTGGCCACAGCGAGGGCAGGGTGCACTATTTGCAGAGAATAGAACGAGCAGAGCAAAACCAGTAGCTTAAGGTCAAAATGTGGCCCTTACGTTTTGTTATTTTCTTTCTTCTTTGCGGGCGGGGTGGAGGGCCTTCCCGCCAGAGGCAGGGAATTCCCCAGAGGGCCACACACCTGTACCGCACATCCCAGACAGAATGCTATACGGGTCTACTTCGTGGGGTCTGAGCATTGGCAAGAAAGATTTGGTTTTAAAAGCCTAAGATGAAGGAAAAGACCAGTCGGCTTACAAAATAGTAAGGATTTAAATTTTAAAATTTTATTTTTATCATAAATTAACAGCAACGGAGTTGAAATTGTCGGCGCTAGGTTAGGGAAATGGCTCGCAGAGCGCACAGCAGCCGGCAAGGAACTTTATCACCCCAAAGCCTGCAGAGACCACGATCTCTCCACCCCTGTGCCCGCGACGCGTGGGCTCACTGAGCCCGGAACCGAGAGGATTTTTTTTTTTTTTTTTTGGTTTGTTTTTCCGCAGATACAACGGCTGGAATCATGGCAGAACAAGAAGTGGAAAATCTCTCAGGCCTTTCCACTAACCCTGAAAAAGATATATTTGTGGTGCGGGAAAATGGGACGACGTGTCTCATGGCCGAGTTCGCAGCCAAATTTATTGTCCCTTATGATGTGTGGGCCAGCAATTATGTCGATGTAAGGAACCTTTTCCCTCCGGGCTTACTCCTAGGGCTCCAGGGGCGAAGGGCATCCCCCTTCAAGGCCCCAGGAAGACCTGGGTCGCCCGCCTTCCCCCTCTGTGCCCCTGCAGGCTTCTCCTGAATGCTGCATGGGGGTTCCGGCTTGTAACGCCTTCTGCTCGCCCTGCCTGCTTTGAAAGTAATCCCCCTTTCTCTGCTTCCCTAACGGCCGGGTCTGCACGCAGAGCAAGCATCTAACCGCATGTTCCGGGACCTGCGAGCGCGCGCGCAAAGGAGCGCTCAGGCGTGCCACCCCGAGTTTGAATGCGCTGCCCTTTACAGCCCCCGCGGAGGCCGGGTGCGCTGAGGGGGTGCGGGGCGTATGTGTTCCCAGCTGATCACGGAACAGGCCGACATCTCCCTGACCCGAGGAGCTGAGGTGAAGGGCCGCTGTGGCCACAACGAGTCGGAGCTGCAGGTGTTCTGGGTGGATCGCGCGTATGCGCTCAAAATGCTGTTTGTAAAGGTAACCCCGAGGGGGACGCGCAGAGGAGGCTCTGCCCACCTCTGGGTGGATGTGGGTGGGGGCCGCCCCCAGGATTTCCTCACCCAAAAGCCGCGGGGATGAGTGACGCGCGCCTCCCTCTTGGCAGGAAAGTCATAATGCGTCCAAAGGACCCGAGGCGACGTGGAGGTTGAGCAAGGTCCAGTTTGTCTATGACTCCTTAGAGAAGACCCATTTTAAAGACGCAGTCAGTGGTGAGTAGAGGCCCCAAAGCTGGGGAGGAAGCCTGGGAAAGCCTGGGCACTGCAGAGAGCCCAGGCATGAAGACCAAATTCCTCAGGAAATTTATGGAAACAGATCCTGACTTTGCGCTCCCAGGCCACGTCAGCCCTGGGCTTTCTCTCCAAGGTAGAGGAAGCGGGAGCACCTGCGTGTCCTCTGGACTTTAGGCCTTGTAGATGAGCAAGGAACCATGGGCCTAAGGATCAGCCGGTAGGTCACCATAGCCTGATCCTCGATGAGACATCTCTTGAGGGCCTGTCTTCCCCCTGGCTGCTTCAGGAGGATCTCTTATGATTTGTCCTTTAAAGGAGCACCGAGAAGCTAAATTTTTCCCCCCTTCACCCTGGTTTTTCTTCTTGTGCGCAGAAACTTGAAAGGGGCAGTGTGACTCCTTTTCTCGGTTAGCCTGCAGTATCTTTTTGTTCGCGGCCCTATAGCTCACACTCGGTCTTCAGTCATTGACTGCAGTCACCCCAGAGCAGATTCTGAACCGTGTCCTAATTTATTAGCTTTTCCTGCCCATCGCTCCAACTCTCCCAGAGCCTCCAAAAATATTGTGGCAAGAGCAACAGCCATTCCCCAAATAAGAATGTTCACATGTGCAAGAGCCATCAAAGACCACATTCAAATTAATTAATTAACCAACCTATTTATTTAGTAAACTGTGTAATCTCCCAATGAGGCCTTCCATCACCTGGGCACTGGTGTTGGGAAAAGATTTTTATTGAGCACATGAAAGAATGTATGGATCATGTCTCCCTTTCCCCTTTTTATCATTGCAGTAAAAAGAGCATTTTCTTCTCTTCATCAAAATCCATATTCAAACACTTCTCCCAGTTAAATTAGATAACTTCCTCTCCAAAAAAGGGAAAGAGGGGGAAAAACAACAAACATGTACCTGAAAAGGAGAAAAAGGGGCAGCCCTGCAAAGAGTATATATGTATGTTAAGTCTGCCCAGGGCACCAGCAACCAGCCCGGCTTTGTTGAAGATCTTTAATTCTGTGTGGGCCAGTGTGAAATGTGGAAAACCACGTCACTGTTCTGTTTCTTTGAAATCTCCATTTTCAGGTTGCATATAGTAAACAGAGTTGGGTTTTTAGGTATCACTCTCCTTTTCCAGAAAAGAAATTTCAAATCAATGTTTAAGGAACCCCTGCTCCTGAAAGAAGGGGAGTGCCTGTCCTTTGTCACCACTTGATGCCCTCTGCAGAGCTCCAGCCCCAGCTCGGCAACACAGAAGATCAGAGAGGTTTCTGGAGCTGAGAGAGAGAGAGGCACAGGAGGTTAGGAGGTTAGGATTCTTCCAGAAGTAGGGGCCTAACCATTGTTTTGGGCCTTCCCTGCAGCTGGGAAGCACACGGCCAACTCACATCACCTCTCTGCCTTGGTCACCCCAGCTGGGAAGTCCTACCAGTGTCAAGCTCAGCAGACCATTTCACTAGCCTCCAGCGATCCACAGAAGACAGTTACCATGATTCTGTCTGCGGTACACATCCAGCCTTTTGACATCATCTCTGATTTTGTCTTCAGTGAAGGTAGGTTGGGGGGGATCAGTGTGGGAGGAGGAGACAGGATGGAGGGAAGGGAAGGCTGACTTCAGGGTGGATGGGGAAAGGGACCTGCCAGGGTTTCAGGCTGTTACTACTTGTATTTTCTTCAGGCTGACATGACACGTCCTCTCACTATAATATTTTAGACTGTGAACTGATCAACCTTCCTCAATGGTTCTTTCTTCTCCCTTCCTCCTTCACTTCATTATTTCCTCTCCCACTTTCCCTTCTTTGGTCCTTCCCTTCTTTTTATTTCTTTCCTCTCTTCCTTTTTGTTTGCCAAGAGAGGAACCTTGATAGGGAAAGAGGTAACAAAGACTGTTTGGAAAAATATATATATAATTTTGATGCAAATTTCCCAATGAAAAATCAGCTAAAAATCTCAAACACTTACATAGAGAGCCATGGATTACAGAAGGGCCTCTGCTTCCATTGGCCTTCACTTCTCCATGTTATTTCAGATAGTTTCAGCTGTAGTTTCTACCACTGTGAGTCTAAGTTTTTGTGTGGCTAGAATGCAATAGGGGTGTGTGTGTGTGTGTGTGTGCGCGCGCGCGCGCGCGCGCCCGCGCGCGCTACAGAGAGACTCATGGAGACCTGCCTCCCTCTAGCACTCACCTTTGTGAGGAGGGCTACCCTTGAGGCTTCAGAAAAGCAGGGGCCCCTGATCTTTTCCTCCTGGGGTGTGGAGAAAGGCTTCTTCTCAGTCTGTGCTAGTCTCTGAAAGGGGGTCAGGCAGGATATAGCTGAGGCAGATTCAGGACATCCACATTCTCTTGGTTCTCTGCATCCCAGCAGAAGTTGGGCACAAGGGGAGTCCACATTTCTGCAATTATCTGAGTCTAGCAACAATTTTTACCAGGCAAACGTAGGGTGAATCAATTTTTCAATTCATCTGTTCTCTCTTATCTGGAGAAGGTTGTTAAAGATGGTTTGATATTCTGTTTATTCCTTGTGGCTAAGAAATGGGGAGAGATTCTCATTGCTTTATGGATGCCTTCTTTTGGAGTGGGGATCCCCAGATGAATACAACTATTAGAACATACAGGATATCAGGGAATCCCCATCTGTGTCATACACAAATCATTCGATCATTTCCTAGGGAATCCAGCTTTCATAAAATTCCCCTCCCAATTCAAACTATACTGAGTAGAATATATGCTCCCCTCCCCCAATACCATGATCATTTAAAGACCATTTGAACATTCTTAAGTTAAACTGTCTTTGACAGAAGACCCTACTTCTTTTTTCATCTTTGTATTTTTAGTGCCTAACACAGTGCTTGGTACACCGTAGATGCCCAGTTAACTTTGGCTGAATTGATATCCTGAAGCTGTGGACACAATTAACAGAGACTTCCAAATGCTTGAATACCAGATGAATCAGGATTTAATATGTTTAGTAGGTCAGTGCAGTACTTACTTCCACACACTTGGGGAAGGATGGGCTAACTGCATTTTCATGGATCTTCACAAAATTGAAATTAAACTCACAAGCGTCAAGACCTTAGTGTTTTAAAAATATCTGTTTGATTACATAAGTGTTTATAAAATATAACAGTGTCTTTCTTCAACTGAAAATATTAACTATAATTAAATGTGATTGGACTTATGATTACTGATGACCAGGAATTCATTATGAACATCCTGGACTGTGTAGAATCAGCCCCCAGGGTTCCTACCACAGATACATTTGAGTTTATGCGGGTACTTTTCATAGTCTCTAATTACTCTTTGTTTTTTACCGGTCAGCTGTTCTTAGGCACTTCTTTACTGGTTGGTGCTATCTGTGCTGTGATGGCTGCTTTTACTAGGTCCTTACTTCAACCTCACCCCAGTCGTTCTGGGTTATTTCTACACTGTTGCTGATAGTCATTGATGAGTTGAGAAATCAAATCTCATCGGTGTTTAGAATGGTATACAAAATAGGGGCGCCTGGGTGGCGCAGTCGGTTGAGCGTCCGACTTCAGCCAGGTCACGATCTCGCGGTCCGCGAGTTCGGGCCCCGCGTCGGGCTCTGGGCTGATGGCTCAGAGCCTGGAGTCTGTTTCCGATTCTGTGTCTCCCTCTCTCTCTCTGCCCCTCCCCCGTTCATGCTCTGTCTCTCTCTGTCCCAAAAATGAATGAATGTTGAAAAAAAAAAAAAAAAAAAAAAAGAATGGTATACAAAATAAGAGTAAATGAGCACTGAATCAGGACCAGAGCTGGTTTCCTGAAAATCAGTGAAGTTCATAGCATGGACGTCTTGGCCTTCTTTGTTTGAAAACCAGGTTTTATTCACTTACAGGTCCTAGAGGGGCACGGTTGCTGGGTAGACTTAGAGAGTTTGTAAGCATGTAGAACTTTCTAAATGCAGATGTATTATTAAGCACAAGCAAACTGCACTTGTCTCAGGCTTTTCTGGGTAATAATTAGGATGTCCCCTCCTATATGGTGCCCTGGGGCTCAAAGCTCCTGCTCCTGGAAGGAGGCAAGCCTCATTCAGAATCACTCACTGGATCCATTTGCCTTTGTGTGGCAGGGGTTCCTTTGTTCCTGGCTCCTCCCATTTGTGCCTCTCAGCACCTGCCCCCCACTGTGTTTTGCAAGGGATCATTTGATTTGATTTGGTAGAATCCAAAAGATTCCTTTTAAGTGCCTTTTGGGGACCTGGGGCTTGTCCCCGCCCCTGCTTTCCCAGAAAAGAAGCTCAGGAGGCTCTGGATGAGTAGCCTGCACCCGCGCGTAGGGAAGCGGGGGAGTGGGGGAGGGGGCCATATCTGGTCTTATAACTGCAGCCTACTGCAGGGTATATATGTGGGTTTGGCACGTGTGTGCAGGACATATAGCCACACGGTTTCCAATGAAGAAACTATTCCCTGTGTAAGGGGGCCATACTGGCAGTCTGAAGTTTCACATCTGCCTGTTTAATAGACTCTAAAGCAAGAAAGGGTCAGTGAAATGGATTACTGGATACTCACAGCATTGAGAGCAGCTCAAATGGGGGTTGATGTCTTTATCACTTAAATCCCTTTAGTGCATTGAGCTCGGCTACTACGCTTATCCTCAACAGAAGTCTCTTAGCCCAGCACGTCTCCAACTGCAGTGTGCACAGGAATCTGTAGCTGCATTGTGCACGACTGTGGTAATCTTGTTAACATGCAGAGTCTGGTTCAGTAGGTCTGGGGGCGGGGCCCAAGATGCTCCATTTCTAGCAAGCTCCCTGGTGATGCTGCTGGTCTGTGGAATACTGTGTGTGTGGGGGGGGGGGTGGTTGAGGAATCTTGAGCTGATCAAGGAAAAGATATGACCTTGAGAGGCAATAATACACAAGTTTTGTTGGGTGGTGCTTGGACAGGGTTGCATGAGAGCGGAAGCTGCTCAGAGCATGAGACTATCCAGAGAGAGGCATATGGGGACTACCAGCCAGAAGGGAGGAGGGCAAAGGACCTCCTGGCAGGGAGAGGGGTACTGGGGAGGGGGCTTACGTGTCTAGGCAATATGGCTCAGCAGCACGGTAAGGAGTCTCTGGGTCAGAGAGCTCTGAGGGGCAGCAGAGGCCAAGGCCTATCTTATCAATGGGTAACAGCTGTTGGGTGAGGTTTGGTATGCAAAGCAGGCAGGCTCTAAATAGCTAAAAATGTGCTTCTTTGGGCTGGTTTTTAAATAATTAGATGTGTAAAAACTTGAGTTTGGCATGATAGGCTTTAGAGCTAATGGTCTCAGCCTGCAGTGAAGAAATAAACCACCTAGGGGCCGATACACAGAGGCTACTTTGGCTCATTTCTATAACCAATACACTTGTATGGTAACGACCACCCTGCAGTTCAAAGCACCTCATGTCTCTCAGTTGGGGTTGATTAACGTGTCCTTCCACAATTAAGTCCTTAAAGTGTGTCCCTTTGTGGGCCCCCTGGAGATTCCTGGCTGTGATGGATGAGGATTGCATCACTGATAAGCAACAGATCAGCCTGTGAATTTTAACGGCTTAATTAAAGGCAACTTTTATGCATAATTTCAAAAGAAACATAACAGAATGCAAAGGGTATCTCTGTTCCCCTTTGTTTTAAAATTTTTAAAGTTTATTTATTTTGAGAGAGAAAGAGAGAGAGAAGGAGAAGGAGCAGGGGAGGGGAAGAGAGGGAAGGAGACAGAGTCTCTGCACTGCACTGTCAGCTCAGAGCCTGATGCAGGGCTTGAACCCACAAACCTTAGGATCATGACCTGAGCTGAAATCAAGAGTCAGACACTCAACCGACTGAGCCACTCAGGCACCCAGTCTCTGTTTCCCTTTGTTAAAGATTCAGGTTTAAAAGGCATTTAAAAGTGACCACATATAGGCTGGTCCCTTTTTAATTCTCAAGGGGGAAAAACAAGCAAACAAACCTGTAAAGAAGGTGCTGAGATCCCAGATGACTGCAGAGAAACTGAGGCTCAGAGAAGTGAAGTTATTGGTGAAGCCTGCCCTTCTAGTGGCTGCCAGGGCTGGGGCAAGAGCCTGTCTTTGGGTGTCAGATCCTGAGCGCTTACTCAGAGCCTCAGCTGCTCCTAATAAACATGTGAGCACAGGAGGCATCTTTACACAGGTTGTTGAGTACCCTGAATTCATGAGCCTTTTATTAGTGTTCCTAACAGCATGATTGGAAGATGCCACCTCATCTGTGTTTTAACCACATCTGTGTTATAGTGGAAAGGATCGTGCCTTACCGTTCTCTGTACACCAGCCCTCGGTAGGGCACCCTGTGGCTGGCTGCCACGTGCATGAAGGCTTAGCTGATGCTGATCCACAGCATTGTGTAGACCTGTGACTTACATAGCACCTCCCAGCATGCATAGTTGCTCCTCAGGGTCTCCTGGGTATGCATCTAGGGGGAGATAATCCTGTTATGAACACTGCTGAGAACTGTGTCAAGGGCAGGAATGTGGAGCCCCAGTGTAGGGCTATGTAACTAGCCTGTTATAGAATTCAGTGTTCCTGGTACTTTCCTGGAACATAGTGTTTTAGGCTGGGTTCCCCAAGGAGCAGATCCTAGGCAAGCATGTAAGTGCAAGCAGTTTATTTAGGAAGTGGTTCTAGAAAGCACTGGGAAGGGCTTGGGGAAGTGAGATAGTAAGGCAACCAGTACCCATGCATTAGTGAGCAGGTTTCCACTGTGGGCACCTGGGGCTGACACTGCTGGAACCCCCGAGAGTGTAGAACCCATGTCAGAGTTATCCAGCCTGAGAGGTGGGAACAATGCATTTACCCATCAACTTTTATCCACCACCGATGGCTGCTGGGGTGGGGGAAGAGCATTGACTCTCTGGGACTTCTAAGCTGCCTTGTAGGCAAAACCCACTGCAATGTGTGAGAAAGTGACTGCCAAGGACACTGTCTGGATGGGTCTGTTACACGTAGGTTCTGGGGTGTATGAAATTTCCTGCCCTGGCAGAGCTTATAGGATTGTGAGAAAGATTTATACAACTCTTTCTTGTGCATGCCATGTGCCTGGTGCACAGTGGCATCAATCAACAACTGCTTTTATTATCTTAATTGCTACTGCTTACATCTTGGTAAAAGTATCTGCTTGTCTCCAGCCAAAGGTCTCCAAGGCCCATTTATGCTCTTTCTCAAAATACAAAACACATTTTGCTGCGGTTACAGGAGTCCGGAACCAGCCCAGAGAAAATGGGAAGAGGGGCAAACTCCTCCCTCCAGCTGTCCTATCAGAGAGTGGAAGAAGCCCAATCAGCCCCTTCCTTGAACAGGAATAGTCTGGGGTGTTAGCAGACCTTGAGAAAGCAGGTAGCTTGCCTTTTTGCCCACTGTCCATCTCAGTGTTTTCATTTGGGGAACAATGAAGAGTTCTTGTGGTTGGTTCGCCTCAGGGAGTAAATACACCATTGAGATGGACATAAAACCATCAAACACACAAAAAATGGTGGTCATCAAACAAACAAGTGACCAAAAAAACCCAAAAAACAAAAAACAAAACCATGGACTAAAAACGAGAACTGAAGATGGATCAGAATTTCAGCAGCATTGGATTTATGGTTGAGGGTACCTTATTCGGCAATTGGCAGCTGGCAATAGATTGACCCTCTGTTGTCCGATTTGTCTTTATCTGGTACTTTCCAATGGCTAGACTGGTTGTTGTCTTTTCCAGCCATATGCCATCCTCTTCAGGATCTGTTTTGTGCACTTGAGAACCCTGAGCCCAGCCAGGGCAGAGGCACGAGGGACCCCACGCCCTGTGGAGGTGAACAGGGAATTAGGGGCCTCTGAGCATCCAAAGCCAGATTTAGTGTGGTCTAAGCCAAAAGATGTTCTTCTCCTAGGCAGAGCCTAGAGCCTTCCTGTTTCATAATCGGTGGGTTATATAATCAATTTATGGCAAAGGATCTTAACCTTGGGGTCCATAGGGTTGTGGATAGAATTCTGGGAATGTGTGAATTTCAGTGGGAAAAATTTACATCTTTCTTTTCGCAAATTTCTAATTTTTGACATTCCCTTCAGTCATAAATGAAGATAACAACCCACAGTAGTGATAGTGGTGATAATTAATGAATAATTAGTGGTGACTTTCTCACCAATAGAAATCACAGATATTTTCATCCCCCATTTGCTTATGTAGATCTTGCAAAGTAACAATGATGCTTCTTGTTACTTTGCAAGCCCAGCCAGTATGTGTACTAATAAAGGGGTACATGTATTGCTTTCTCCCAACTTATTTAAGCATATTTTGATAGCTGAATTTTAGTGTAATATCTTTCCTTCATAATTGTGTGGGTTTTATCTTTATGCATTTGTAAGCATGATTCTGAGAAGGGTTTTCAACTGGTTTGCACCAGTTTCATCATTACTGGTGCAAAAAAAAGATGGCATCTCCTGCCTTAGTAGGTCATGGCCAGCACTGTTTTAAGTTAAAGAGAATAGACTGGAGTGGAAATTATTAGATGCATAGGGTCAGGATAAGTATTGTTTTGTGAAAACTTGGTTTTGGTTATGTTTGTCTACCTATGTTCTGAGTTGCAATGTAAAACACTATTTCCCCTCGGGGTCAGAGGCAGAGTTTGAAACCACTGGCTTGAGCCTGAATGCGGAATGTGTGACCCTCTTGTGTGAGCTCCCGGTCTCTCATTTAAAACCCTTGGGGATAGATGGGTTTCAGAGTTCAGGATTTTTGAGACTTTAGGAAGATAATTTAGTGCATAGTCCATATATTATGGAAAACCCCAGAAAAGTCCAGGCAGCCCCCTGTAATCAAATATATTAATATATCTGTTTCTTGCAGTGAAACACGTGAACCTTCATGCTAAGTAGGATGCATGAAATCACGGGCATCCTACATTAGTTCAAGTGTTGCTGCCAAATGCATGATACAAAGTGCTCTGGATTTCCAGAGCTCTGTGGATTTTGAAAGGGTGGGTAAGGGATGGCAGACTTGGGAATGTCCCCTTATTTGACCACTTAGTGGATGTGGATGGATGAGGATGGGGATTCAGTATTTTTCATGATAATTTTTGACATCCCCTTATTTCCCCATGATTATTTTTGACATGTCTGTAGTTTAATGCTCCCTTTATATACCCCTTTCTGTGGTGAGTTTAGTTCAGGTTTTTTCCTAAGGCACAAAAAATAATTTTTAAGAAGTAACCCACAATTATAATGCTAAGTGAAATAAGTCAGAGAAAGATAAATATCATGTGATTTCTCTCATATGTGGAATTTAAGAAATAAAACAAATGAGCAAAGAAAAAAGGAGACAAACCAAAAGCAGACTCGTAACTATAGAGAATAAACTGGTGGTTACCAGAGGGGAGGTGGGTAGGGGATGGGTGAAATAGGTGACGGGGATTAAGAGTACACTTGTCATGAGGAGCACTGAATGATGTGTAGAATTTTTGAATCGCTATATTGTACACCTGAAACTAATATAACACTGTATGTTAACTACACTGGAATTAAAATTAAAAAAAAAAAAAACACGAAACTAAACCACAATGGTATTTTAACCATAACTTTTTTGGTCAGAATATATTGTGCTTTTCCCCTCTGCCTTCCTTGAAGAATGGGATATGAGATGTTATTCTCCCATAACTATACTAAAGTTATTATCTATTTAAAGACAATACTCTGGGGAGCACCTGGGGGGCTCAGTCGGTTAAGTGTCATGGCACAGGCCATGGTCTCGCAGCTCATGGGTTCGAGGCCCACATTGGGCTCTGTGCTGACAGCTCAAAGCCTGGAGCCTGCTTCGGATTCTGTGTCTCTCCCTCTCTCTCTCTGCCCCTCCCTTGCTGGAGCTCTGTCTCTCTCGCAAAAATAAACAAGCACTTTTAAAACATTTTTTAAAACGTTAAAAAAAAGATAATACTTTGGGCAGTATGATTCTGATACCAATTCGGATGTGTGGGTGTTTTTCCCAACCACTGAGCAATTCTCTGACAGCAGCTGGGTGTTCTGCAATTCAACTCACTGCTGACACTACCTGAAAATACCATCAAATCCCACGGGTTAAGGGCTCTCTCCTACAAGACTGCTCCCCATCTCCATTTTAGATATCAACTGCAAGTCCAGACTGTCACCTAGGCTTCCGATCAACTTACAATCAGAGGTTTCCATGATCTTCTCCTTGAATTCTAGAGAGGCTCACAGAACTCAGAGATATATTTTACTCACTAAGTTACCAGTTTATTATAAAAGGATATAACTCAGGAACAGCTATATGTAGGAGATGCATAGGGTAAGACACAGGGAAAGATGGTGGAGGTTCCAGGCTCTTTCCAAGCCCACCACTTGTCCCAAATCTCCATGTGTTCACTGACCAGAAGCTCTCTGAATCCCATCCTTTGGTGTTTTTATTGAGGCTTCATTACATAGGCACAGTTGGTTAAATAATTGGCCATTGGTGATTGAACTCAAGCTCCAGCCACTTTCCCCTCTCTGGAAATCAAGGGGGTGGGGGCTGAAAGTTCCAACTTTCTGGTCACAAGTTTAGTTCTCCTGGCAACCAGCCCCTATCCTTAGGTGACCTAGGGGCTTTCCCAAAGTTACCTCATTAGCTACAGTCAGGTGTGCTTGAAGGGGGCATGTTATGAATATCAGAGTGTAAGTTTGTGACTAGTATATAGAAAATGAGCAAAGCCCACAATCTACTTTGACATTTCACAGGCAACAGCCTGTTGGGGAAAACAAATAGTTTTTGTTGTTAATAAAATCCCTACCCCAAGAAACCCCATTTCTACTCATTTTTCTCTTCAAAGGGGCAGTGTGGTATCATGGGGGAAAAAGCAACCTTCTGGATATGGAGCTCTGGGCCCATAGCTGTTCCTGGTGCTGCTGTAACAACCTTAAGACTTTTCCCAGGGGAAATGGGTATGGTGGGCTGCAGGCCGATACTCAAAGTGTGGAACTCATTAGAATTTAATCAAATAGTCAAAAATAAAAGTCCCCTACTGATTCTTTTTAGTCCTTCTGATTGTAATAAAGAGAAATGCTCAATTTAGTGCTAAAAATAGGTCCTTAGCCCTTCCTTAACATTTGCCAAAATGTCTTTTTAAAAAATCTTCCCTGTAAAAAAATCTCTTCTTTTTTCAATCAGGAAATATATGTATGTATGTGTATGTTTACTTATTTATTTTAAACACTTTTGTTCAGGTTGTAATTGAAATACAATAAACTTCACACATTTAAGTGTATGATATGAGAAATTCTGACTTAGGAATACACCTATGAAGTCATCACTACAATCCAGAAAAAACAACATATCCATCCCCCGTGAAAGTACCCTCATACATCTTGGTAATAAGTATGACCCTCACTGAATTTTCAGAAATTGAACGTACCTCTGTGACCAGTACACACAGCCCCAGAGCCCGGAAGCCCTCTTCCTGCCCCCTCTTCTGATTCTGTAGCCTCTAAATGCCAGTAGGTCAGGTCTGCTACTGACCTGACCCTAACTCTACCCCTAGCTCATGTCTGCTAACTGCCCCCCTGATTGTGCTGTTGAGTTAGGCTGTTGGAATTCAAGTTGGGGCTTGAATTTCCCCTAGGAAAATTAGCTTCATTCTACCTTCTAGGTAATGGGTATAATAACAGTATTTCTCTCATAAGGTTGTCATGGGGATTAAATGAGAAAATCTTTGTGCTTATAACTGAAAGTTAATTTAGGAACCATGTATATTAAGTATACAGCCTTTATTTTATTTTTATTTTGAGAGAGAGAGAGAGAGAGAGACAGAGAGACAGAGAGTGTGCACAAGTGGGGAGAGAGGCAGAGGGAATGGGAGAGAGAATCTTAAGCAGGCTCCACTTGAACTCAGAGCCTGACTTGGGGCTCGATCTCATGACAGTGAGATCATTACCTGAGCCAAAATCAAGAGTTGTATGCTCAACCCAGGTGCCCCACATATACAGCTTTTCAAAAACTATATGTTTGTCCATAATCTTCCAGACTCTAATTACTAGAATAAGCTCAGGCCTTATTCTCCTTTCTGCTGGCCTCAGGAGACGTGAGACAAAGGACTGTGTCAACATGGAGGAGCCTGGCACACAGTTGGTGCTCAGTAAATGTTTACTGGGTCACCCTGACTTAAAAACTTAGTCTTTATGAACAGATATCTAAAGCCTGTTTTCTCCGGTTGTGGCTCATGAGCTTGGTGAAGAGGCCATCAGTTACCCACAAGGAGCAAAGGAGCCTGAGCAAACATGTCCTGGTTTCTAGGAATGTAGTTCTGCTCAGATCTACAAACTATGTGACCAACACGTTGCCCCAAATTGTTTTTCTGGTTCTAGTTAAAAATTGAGGCAAAGGGCTATTAAACTGTCTTGGGGGTAAGAGAGTAAAATGGAGTCAACACCAACGTGCTGGTAACATTTTCTTTCTTGATCTAGGTGCTGGTTACATGGGATGTTCATTTGTGAAAACTCATGAAGTTCTGCACTCTCTTTTTTAAAATTGTAGTATAATTTACACATATCAAAATGCAAAAATCTAAAAAATTTAGCTTGACACATTTTTTTAATGTTTATTTATTTTTGAGAGAGAGAGAGACAGGGAGAGAACGAGTGGGGGAGGGGCAGAGAGAGAGGGAGACACAGACTCTGAAGCAAGCTCCAGGCTCTGAGCTGTCAACACAGAGCCCAACGTGGGGCTCAAACTCATGGACCATGAGATCATGACCTGAGCCGAAGTTGGATGCTTAACCAATTGAGCCACCCAGGCACCCCATAGCTTGATGCATGTTTACCTGTACTTGCAACCATGTAACCCTTACCTAGATCAAAATACAGGATATTTCCATCACACTTGGATGTTCCCTGTCCTGCTCCCCATATATAAGCACTTTTCTGATTTCAATCACCATAGATTTAGTTTTACCTGCTCTTGAACTTCATGTAAATGGAATCATATATATGTACTCTTCATGTCTTAGAGTTTTCACTGAACATAGTATTTTTGAGATTCATCCATTTTGTTATGTGTTCATTCCTTTTTATTCATCCCTTTTTATTATTAATATTCCATTGTTTGTTTTTCCATTCCACTTTGATGGACATTTGGATTGTTTCCAGTTTTAAGCTATTGTGAATAAAGTTTCTGCGAACATTTATGCTCAAGCCTTTTTGTGTCTATATGTTTTCATTATTCTTAAGTAAACACCTAGGAATGGAATGCTGTGTTAGTAGGTAGGTAGGTGTATACTTCCCTTTATTAGAAACTACTGGACAGTTTTACAAAGTGGTTGTACCATCTTCCACTAACAATATATGAGTTCTAACTGCTCTATATCATTACCAACACTTGATATTTTCAGTCTTTTTGAAAGCTCTATATTGTGTGAGATTCTCTGTGTGTACATATACTTCAATAAAAAGTTAAAAAATTAAACCAACAATAAAAATGATGGTGGCTGTGTTTAATGCTGAAACTGAAAATTGAAATCAATTGGATGTTTTATTGGCACCTGCCAGGAATCTAATGACCGACTGTTGCCCTGTTTAACTGATACATTTTATTTTTACCTTGTGCAGAAATATTAAGTGGTTCATCCTTACGGTTGGTTGGGGAAACATTATTTCTAAATAAAAGAGTCTTCCCAAATGTTCCTTGAGAAATCTTTTCACCTCCATTTCTCTTTTTATTTTGATAGGAGAGCTTATGATTTAAAATGTTTTGACAGGAGCTGATTTCTTTTCTTCTTCTTTCCCATTTCAGAACATAAGTGTCCGGTGGATGAGCGGGAGCAGTTGGAGGAAACCTTGCCCCTGATTTTGGGGCTCATCCTAGGCCTCGTCATTGTGGTAACACTGGCGATTTACCACATCCACCACAAAATGACTGCCAACCAGGTGCAGATCCCTAGGGACCAATCCCAATATAAGCACATGGGCTAGGGGCCATTAGGCAGGCAGCCCCCAAATCCCCCTATCCCGGCTGGGTCAGGTAGAGAAACAAAAGCACTTTTCCACCTTGTACATGGGATACACCAACATAGCTACAATGCAACAGGCCTGGGTGTCCAAGGCTTGCTTGGCCTGCGTCCATGCTTAAACCCAGGGATGGGCGGGGGGGGATTCTTTTGGATTCATGGGGTAAGTGGCAGACATTCTCTCCACTCTGGGGAACGAGGAGGGAGGGGTCAGCCAGGCTTCATGCTCATGGTGGCTTGGCTTTGACTCTCCAAGGAGCAACACATACAACTCAGAGGAGTATCTGGCTCGAAGTTTAGGGATTGAAAGACACTTCTTTTGGAAAGACACCCCTTTGGGTTCAGAGAAATGGGGGGTGCTTCGCTCCCTTGGCCTACCTTATACAGTTGTCAATGCACACAAAATACAGCATCATGCTCCCTACAGCAAGACCCCTGAAAGTGATCCTTGCTTCTGGCTGGCATTCTGCATGTCTAGTGATTGTCTTGGGAATGTTTCACTGCTACCTGCACCCAGTGACTTTGCAGCACAAGAACCTGTTTAATGTAACTATGCAGAGCTGTTCGGACTTCATAATGTGTCAGGTCCAAGTACGGGGACCTGAAGAATCAATCATGTGAGTTTGTTTTTCAAAATGAATTAAAACACACTACTGTCTAACATTTGGCTGCTTTCTTGAAACAAGAAAACAAAACTAAAATGGTTTCTTTGGCATTCAGAGAAGAGAGAGGGATGTTGAAGATGGGCTTTCATTTCTGCAAGATGAGAGCAAAGAAAGGGCAGGGAAGCTGAAAGATGGAGGTTGGTTTTTCCAGGTGAACAAACATGGAATTATTTTGACAAAGATAGTTTTAATAATGGTGCCTTTTGAATAATTGGTCTTCTATTGTTTTTGATGTTTCCTGGTCTTGAATTTGGCATTTAACTTCAGATTAAAAAGCTGGTCTGAACATGGTAGCCTAGGATGATTTGTATTTGAAGGAAAATATAATTTGCTGAAACTTTCTAGAGAAATGGACACAGTTTGAATTTCACTCGCTTTCTAAATAAGCATTTTTTGAAAAATCTGAGCAAGGGTACGAGAAATTCTTTTCTCCGGTGTTAGGTGGGAATCTCTCCATAACCCATACCATCTCCATCGTATGAGAGCAACTCATGTGTTCATCTCCCCAAGTCTTCAACTGCTAAAAGTAGCGTATCCTTGGAAGTCCATTATCCCAGCAAATCTTGATAAATATCAGTCAATTGCTGTTTCATTACTTGTTTGTTTGCTGCTCTGTCAATCTACTAGTTTCTTCCCCTGCACTCTCTCTCTTCAGTGCTCAGTTCCAGTGAGGAAGAAGCCCTGGTTCCTCATAACAGTTGGACATTGCACAAGGAAAAGGAGATACCTTCTATCATCTGCCATCTTGTCACTCCGTGCCCCGAACTTGACATTGCCCTTTCCTTTTTAGCATCTCATGTGTTTTTTAAAAACTTCCCATTTATTTGGAGCCACCCAAAAATCTGGGGAGAAATGGTCACTTAGATGTATCAGTGAGTTACCCTTGCACTCTGTAACCCCTTCAGAAAAAAAAAAAATTAGACCTGACTCACACTTCTCAATACTCTGTATCTCTTTACTTTCACAAAAGGAAATTTGTGTCTTTTAAAAATTTTACTTTCACAAAACATAGGATTCATGATTAGTTTTTGGTATTGTCATTCATTCATTTGTTCAACAAACAGGTTTTGAGCACCTAGTGAGCAGTCTCTTGTGCTGAATATACAGGGGTAAACTGACAACTTTGAGTCTATGGGGGAGGGCTGACATACATACACAGGTTGTTCTAAAAAGGACAAGTGCCCTGGCTCTTTTTACAGTGTTGTCACATGGCCACATCCCTGTGTTTAAGCTGATTCATTAAATCTTTCGAGATTCCAACTTTATTAATTCTCAAATTCCAGTGGCTTTTTTACCTGCAATATGCAGTATGTATATAAAGCCACATTACCATGCCTATAATTGCTATAATCACAGCATCTTTATCTAGTTGTCCTAAAACTAGCTCAGCTCAAACTGAGCCTAATTTAGCCTAATTTCTTTGATCCTCTCCTTATTTCTCTCAGTCCTGCATTTTTCTTAACTGAGTAGAATAAAGGGGAGCCTCCTGGTGAGGGCAGGTGCAGTGGTCTCTGGGTGGATAACACAAGGTGTCCAGAGGAACTGACTCAGCCCTGGATCTCAGCCTGGGCTCCGTTCATGGCCATTCCCATTGTCCTGCATTTCACGGCAGCTCCTGTACCTGAGTATAGCAAGCTGAGATGGTGGCTCATGTATCTGCATTGCTTCTCAAGCTCAGAGATAAGAGAGAAAACAAACCACAGATGCTCAATTACCCCTGTAACTGTCATTTTTTTTTTACTGCAGTTTTAAACACAACTGCCTCAGGGCACAAAAGGATGCTGTGTCTGGTTGCTGGTCTGCCTGCCTGGAAAAGCCAGGCCAGATGAACCATATGCAGGTTTCTATTGGGGGGGGGGGCTGAGTTTGGATTAAATTTTGAATGTGCTTCTTTGCAAGATTCCCCCATTATGGGGAAATAGCTCCCAGTGAAGCTGCCTCAGGGAGCAGGGGAGACTGTTCTCCGGCCTGAGAAGACCTTCTAAGCTATAACCACTCGCTTCTCACCAATTGTCCAGTCTTTCTGTTAACAAAGACTTGGCAAAGCCGCGTAGGTGTGGGAGACACCTGAGAAACAGGAAGGGAGAAATGGGTGGGAGAGGGGAGAGGTGGTAGGAAAGCCCAGCAGTGTCTGTTGGAGGCAGCAAGCTGTGTGCTCAGGAAGGGGTGTTTCACCGGGGAGGTGGTCCCAGCTGGCATTGGGTGCAGTCACTTCCCGGGAACAAACACCAGAGTGACCAGAACCAGGCAGATGTAGCTTTAAATCAGCGTGTCTCCAAGAGCAGTTTGCAAGCAGCTTTGGCATCAGTCATCCCAGGGGGCCAGTTTAAAACATCAGTTCTACTGGTGCAGCCACTCTGGAAAACAGTGTGGACGTTCCTCAAAAAATTAAAAATCGATCTACCCTATGATCCAGCAATAGCACTGCTAGGAACTTACCCAAGGGATACAGGAGTGCTGATGCATAGGGGCACTTGTACCCCAATGTTTCTAGCAGCACTTTCAACAATAGCCAAATTATGGAAAGAGCCCAAATGTCCATCAACTGATGAATGGATAAAGAAGTTGTGGTTTATATATACAATGGAATACTACTTGGCAATGAGAAAGAATGAAATATGGCCTTTTGTAGCAATGTGGATGGAACTGGAGAGTGTTATGCTAAGTGAAATAAGTCAGGCAGAGAAAGACAGATACCATATGTTTTCACTCATATGTGCATCCTGAGAAACTTAACAGAAGACCATGGGGGAGTGAAGGAAAAAAAAAATTAGGGAGGGAGGCAAACCATAAGAGACTCTTAAAAACTGAGAATAAACTGAGGGTTGATGGGGAGTGGGAGGGAGGAGAGGGTGGATGATGGGCAATGAGGAAGGCACCTGTTGGAAGGAGTACTGGAAACCAATGGTGTTATATGGAAACCAATTTGACAATAAATTTCATATTAAAGAAAAATAAAACATCAGTTCTAGAGAATCATCCCAGACCAATAGAGAATCTCTGTGGTGAGACCTGGAATCTGCAGTTTTACTATGCTTCCCAGTTCATTTTGATGCAGGGTATGAAAACTGGTGAAAAAGCCTTTGCTCTCAGCCTACCTGCAACATTATCCACATTATCGGGCTTCTCTCTGTTTTCTCTCCTGAAAATGGAGCTTACTCCTTAATCTTTGCAAAGCTATTTGAGGATTCATGACAGTATATTTAAGTCCCTAGAACAATGGCTGGCATGCTGGAAATGCTCCATAAAAGCTAGTTTTACTGACATGCTTTCTGGCACAATTCTTAACATGCGCGTTCAAATGTCACCTGCCATCTGAGTTCAGAAAAGGTCCAAAGGGACTGATGTGGGGTGGGGGGTTAACCCAGCACCCACAGTTTTCCATGTCAATTTATTTTGAATGCAGAGTATGTTTCTATGCAGGGATTCCCTGCTCCCCCAGCCCAGGAAACCACTGGGGGAGGGTGTCAATTGATAGGGGTTGGGGAGACCATCAGAGTCCATGAACTTGTAAGGAAAAAATTATACCTTTAGCCTTTACCAACCTGAAAAGAAAGGTAGCATTTGCTTCAGTTATGAACATAGGCACCAAAGCACTACAGCATAACCAGGAACTGTGTGTCACCAGTAGAAATCAACGCATTGCACCTGTTGGAGATATCTTTAAAAATCACATATATTATGCTAAGTGAAATAAGTCAGAGAAAGACAAACACTGTATGATCTCACTTATATGTGGAATTAAAAAAAAACAAGTTGACAGATACAGAGAACAGATCAGTGGTTGCCAGAGGCAAGAGATAGGGGGTGGGTGAAATGGATGAAGGGAGTCCAAGTTACAACTTTTTAAATTTTTATAACATAAGTAAGTCCTGCAAGATAATGTATACCTTGATGACTATAATTAATAATACTTATTAATTAATAATTAATACTTATTAATTAATAAGTATTAATAATACTTATTAATTAATAAGTATAATTAATAATACTTAATTAATAAGTATAATTAATAATACAATATGATCAATAATACTTATTAAGTATAATTATATAATAATACAATACAGATTAATATGCCATATTGTATATTTGAAAGTTGCTAAGAATAAATCTTGCAAGTGTTCCTAAGAAAAAAAGTGTAACTATGTGTGTTGATAGATGTTACCTAGAATTATCATTTCATAACATATACATATAGCAAATTATGCTATACACCTGAAACTAATATGTCAATTACCTCAAAAGAAAAAAGTGACTGAACTTGTCAGGTTGTCTGCTGGGGAAGGATTCACAAACACTCATATGACAAATGAGATAACAAGTATGCGTTAGCATTGACTGACCATATGTTTTCTGGATCTTGGTCTGGGTGCTGAAGACACATCAGTGAACAAACTGAGTAAAAATTCCTGCCCTAACAGAACCGAAGTCTGTGTGTGTGTGTGTGTGTGTGTGTGTGTGTTCCATTCAGGTAGTAAGATTAATGTACTGTGTGTGTGTGTGTGTGTGTGTGTGTGTGTTCCATTCAGGTAGTAAGATTAATGTACTGACATTACCTAACGTTGGGAGCCTTGTTTGGCTCAGTTAAAATGGATCATGGAAGGAAGATCTTGAAGTCTCTTCTAGCTTTAATATTTTTAAAATGTTGACAATGGTGAGGCATAATTATCAAAACATTTGCTACGTGGGCAAATCTTTCAGGCTAAGAAATCCCTTTGCCTTTATTTATTTATTTTTTTATTTATTTTTATTTTTATTTATTTATTTATTTTTTTCAACGTTTATTTATTTTTGGGAGAGAGACAGAGCATGAATGGGGGAGGGGCAGAGAGAGAGGGAGACACAGAATCGGAAGCAGGCTCCAGGCTCTGAGCCATCAGCCCAGAGCCCGACGCGGGGCTCGAACTCACGGACCGCGAGATCGTGATCTGGCTGAAGTCGGACGCTTAACAGACTGCGCCACCCAGGCGCCCCCCTTTGCCTTTAAAAAAGTATTATTTTGATCTATAAATCAGCAACCTTTATAGAATTTCTCAAGGCTTCTCTTTGTGTCTTTCACTTTATTTATGTAGGACATGTTGTCAGGGTCTCAGGGTCTCATATTCCCTCAGCCCTTCTTGGAGGCCATGTGCTGAGCGTTTCTGTACAGGCTTCCCATGCCTCTCTCTGTCAAAGGGAACAAACTTTGCCCATATATAGGGCAAGATAGAAGTTCAGGAGTTGATATGCTTGGAACAACTATCAACCAATGAGGAGTAGGAGGTGGTGAATAAATATCCAAACATTTTCACCCTCAGAAGAACGATTCTACAGTGTCTCTCCCAGAAAGTCTTCACTGGGATTGAGCCCCAGTTACCCACAGTGGTACACCACTCATTAAAAAAGCGTTTTTAAAAAACTTACCTCCCTTCTTCATGTCACTTCTCCACTCTGCCGTGTGAGAGAGCTTCTGGCATCATCTCCCAAATAAAGTACTTGTATCTAAGTCTCTGTCTTAGGTTCTCCTTTTGGCAGAACCCACACTAAGGTAATATATTTATTTGACCTGGAAATCCAACTGAAAATGCACACATGTGAAGGCTCAAGTTGACCGACTTTCTTGAATAATTTGGATTTGTACTACCCTGTGTCACTTTCACAGAACTGCTCCTGCTTGTACATCTTGTACCTGCTTCAGACTGAATTGATCCTTTCTCTGCCTGGAACCTCATTACTGTTTCTTTGATGACACAGTGCTATTCATTTGACCAGTTTGACCAAAGAATCTGAACTCATTGAGTTGTTAACTTCATGGGATGATTTTATTTTTTTCAGTAATTGCTAGTGTGTTCTTCCCAGTGGGTAATGGGGACACAACCATAAGTCAGTGTGATTCCAACTGTCTAATCCATTTAAAAAAATCAATCTCATTCGAATTCAAAATAACTCCCTTCTCTTTTGCTTGGGCTAAACTTGTATCAGAGAAAGAGGCAGCAGTAGATAGGAAGTGGCAGAAGACACAGTATGCATTCTTAGTCTCCTTTTCTTTCTTCTAGACCCTTCACGCAAACTATGGGGGTGTCACACTAACACATGGCCCAAATGCATAGGGAGCAGCCAGGAAGGGAGGTTCCAGTAACCCAGCTGGGCGTAGCCAGCCACCTTGGAGATTTTGTTGGAAGAAGGGGAGAGGCTGAATGTCATTTGTGTCAGCCTGAAGACTACAGCCTCTGCTGTTTAGAGTGGTCTTGGTGTAGATGGTATATGCAGATTTTAGAGTAAGGTTCAGCTCCACCCTCAGCCCTTCACCCTGCAGAAAAGTAGCCTCATCTTCCTTTAATTTCCCCCATGGTGCATGCCTCCAATGCACTCTCCAAGGGAGGCATCTCACTACTTGGTTAATGGTTTGATATGTTCCCTGTTCCCTCTCCATTATCTATCATAGACAAAGGGACCTCTTCTTCCATGTTCTGTAATGGCTTCCTGCCTGGGGGAGGAAGCTTCCAACTTTCTCTTCCCTGGTACATAATATACTACATCCTTTCTCATCCTGCTATGTCAGGCTATTTCCTGAGGGTTTCCACCACCTGAAATTTCCAGGTGAGAAACAAGCTCTTTATATACAAGTGTCCCTCTCAACATCACAGGATAAATGTCAATGTCTCTCTGGTCCACCAAAGAAGAAGAGGCACCCAATACTCTCTTTCCAGCTGCCAGAGAGCCACATACCTGCTCTGATCCAGAATAATCTCCTTTTTATGTCTCTGTTGGTAAAAGCCTTCAGATCAGTTCAGCATCTTTGACACAGGAAAAAGGTGTAAGGGTCTTTAGCCATGAGCCTGGCTTTCCTTGCCCATGTCCTTCCAGAATTTAGTAATTTTGTTCTCAGTTGTGGTATCTTTACCACAGTCTTACACCATCTGTAACCTCCGGGGATGGAAATATTTATCTTTGGTTCATGTCATCATGATGTTACATATAGCATTATACTAACTCATGTACATTCCTCAAGATCATAAAGAAACCATTCTTGGTTACTCAAGAAAACTAATTTGGGAAATCACTGGATGTTCTAATAACACGATGGGAAAAAGGCAAACATTTATTTTTATTTGCAAGTGCAGTTTCTGCCAATAGTTAGTGCTCACAAAACCTTTTAAGCTACAGTAACTTTTGGTAAACTCAATGAATATTTATAAAATACCCAGTGATAAGAAAATTACAGAAAAATTTCCATTACACTGTTGAAAATGTTTGGAATCCAAAATCCACTATTTTCTGCAATGGTTTTTAATATTTGTTCTGGTTAAAAAAAGATTTCTTTCTCTTTCTACTTCTACATAGTCCTGGTTAAATTAATACAATCTGTCCCATGAACTTTTAGGACGGCCATTTTCTGGATTTAGATTTTTATTCATACATATTTATATCAATATTTTAATATTTTACATAAAACATTGCTTTGCTATGTTTTATGAAACAAAATTATAGATCCTATTTATGGTGAGACATTTCCAGTTGGGGGGAAAAACTGAAAATCTAATCTGTAGAGGTCATTTTATGCCTTTCCCCCCCTTTTTTAGCTATAATAAATAATTAGCAACCTATTAATTACAAAAATTCTTAATTATGCCTAGAGCAACCAGAGCATTTTCATACATTTCAAATCCTTTTTGTTACCGTATGTGAAGTCATTAAGAAAAGCCTCTGGTTTTCCAGTTTGGTAACAAATGGCTTTTTTTTTCTGATGCATAATTAATAGAAACTAATGATGACTATGTAGCTCTTCCAGAGTTTTTAAAGGCAAATCTATATTGGCCTACAGTTAACATGCAAATTCATCCAACAAGCAACACAAAATGTATTGTAGTCGTCATTCATTGTTATCAACATTCAAGAAGATCTAGTCAGCAGTACATCTCTCCTATGTCGGAAACACATTATAACATGGTCACAACTGAAGTCAGAGCACACCTGGTAAGATACCCCCTTCCTAATTCATCCTCAACTTCCAGCACAACACATGAACAATAGCAATTAATACTGTGGTACGAAGGTAAATACAGACAAGAGTTTGGTGTGCTAGCATACAGAGTTTTAAAAACAGTGACAAACGAACCCAAACATCTTGCCCTGTTCTCTCTCCTTTCCCTTGGTGAGACTGGAATTCTCACAGTCTTACTTAAAACATTCAATTTGGGAACTGAGTCCAATGATCGCAGCACTGAAATTATTCCCGTGGAGGGAAATTTGGCCACAAGGGGATGCCATACCTATCTGAAAGAGGGCACTCTGGGGACCACCCTGCTGTGCAAATACTGGCTTGTGACTAATAGCCTTGAGGGAAAATTTGATTTTTCCCCATATTTAGCTTTATCCCAAGGAGTAGCATGGTGGCATATTGTGGCTCAAATTTTATTTTATTATTTTTGGTTGGATAAGTGAAATGTGTGCCTCCATCACCATCACTCTTAATTCTTCCTCCATCACGTAAGACACTTGTTAAGATAAGAAAGATATTCTACTAAAGCTGACGGTGATTGAGAGTCATTCAGTATTCAAAGTTCCTAAAGAATTGTTGGTTCTCTGAAAGGGATAAAAAAGTAGGAAAGGCTTTTGTTCAAACTCTTGCTAGTAAACAATTACTTCAACTGATACAATGGCTACGTGACATCAAAGTACTATAAATTATCAAAACTATCGTACAGAAAAATTACAAATTCATTGCAAAATACATTACACTGCTACCATTAAGAAAAAAGTGCTTTTTGTTTTCCTCTTTTTTTTTCTTTCTTTCTTTTTTTTTTTTTTTTTTTTTTTTTTTTTGCCAGAAAAGTATTCTTTCAATATAGAAAATCCTATGCGTTACCCTGCATGTGGCTAGGATATATCGTAACGGAGTTTGTACTGAGTCCTTCTGATTTGCTGGATGAAGGGCTGAAAAATATAATAATGACTTATTAAAGCCTTGTTCCAAATGATCACGCCAGCTGTTGGTGGAGAGATGCCTATTTAAGACACAAGAAGATGCCCTGGTCTGTTGAACCCTGCCTGTCATCACATTGTCCCATCAATCAGCTGGGTAGAGTCCACAAGACTCTTTCGTGTTCCTCATGTTCTCCTGAATTATTCTTATGTCCTCATCTAGCGCTTCCACTGAATCCTTTGCTCAGTGATGTCTGTATTGTCTCATGAGGGGAACGATGCAAGATGGCGGACCTGCCAGTTTCAAGAATGGATGTCCAAGGAGTTCCTGGGCTGTGGCTCTTTGTGAGGGTTCCCTCACCAGCATCAGGTCTAGGAATCCCCGGAGCACTGAAGAAACCTGTGAGAACACAAGATTCCATTCTGAGGACTAACACAGAAATGCAACTAGTTCCCCTACAGTGGTTTCCCAGCCAATTTCCAGTTAAGTCATTCTATCAAACAACATTGAATTCTAGAAAGTCAGCTTAAGAAGACAGAAGTTATGCAAGCAAAAAGTAGGTACTGCCTTTATTAACATAAGATGTTTTTTTACCTTCTTCAGGTTTGAAATAATATGAGCAAATGACATGGCAATAAAGAATGACAATCTGCTGACTAAATCGAATAATAATAGAAATAACAGCATTATGAAGTGCTTACTATTTATAAGGACTGGTCACACACATATGATGAAATGTGGTACAAACATGGAATAGTTTTATTTTTCTAACTGCAACCATCTAGGCTTTGTGGACTCCCCCTTCTTGAAGACAAATAAGCTTCTGTAGGGTTACCTGACACAGATAACATGTTTTTCTGTAATTCATTATAATTCACTTTTTGAAGTATATCTTACATACATTCAAATGTATAAATATGATGTGTATGTTTTACAGTAGTATTTTTCTATATATTTACACCTAATTACTCTCCAGCCCCACCAAAATACAGACCATTTCTACCACTCCAGGGGCTGACCTCCGGCCCCCTTCCTGTTAATACCCATCTCCCTGCAAAGGATTACCACTCTCCTGACTTCTAATAGCATGAATTAACATTGCCTCTTTTGTCCTTTATAGAAATGGAGTCATATACCATCAAGTCTCCTCTTTCACCCTCTTTCACTGGTTTCTTTCACTCAACATTGCATCTGTGGGATTCATCCTGATGTATGTGGTAAAAGCTTTCTCCTTTTCATGAATGCTGTGTAACATTCACTGTTAAATTGTACCACATATTATTTATCCATTTGGAAAACAACCTTGGGCAGTGTCTAATCTTTGACCATTAGGATTAAGGCTGCTCTTCTACATGACATTGAAGAACATCACACCATTCTTTTTGGATGTGGGACTCTTTTGATGTCATGCTATTTTAGCCATTTTTAATTGTGTAAACTTATTCCAATTTGGTCAAGGTTTTAACCTCCTGTTCGTTTCAAACAGTCTCCTGGTTGTTTTTTGCTTGTTTGTTTGTTTTGCAAGTTCACACAACTATAGGGGTGATTCAATTGGGAGCTCTTCTCTAAGACTTCGGTGTGGGGGAAGAGGGTAATACTGCCCTAAAAGGCAGCCTTACTTCCTCTCAGTGCCATGAGGCAGAGGGCAGGGGAGGTGTGTGTCTGGGTCAGTGTTATATCATCTCGTGGGAATGGCCCCTCCCAGCAAGCCCTGTCCCTCCACCCGCACCGGCAGCTACCAGAGTGGTAGTTTTTGTTTTTCTTTATTTTTTTAAAAAAGTTTATTTATTTATTTTGAGAGAGAGAAAATGTAAGTGGTGGAGGAGCAGAGAGTGTAGGGAGAGAAAGAATCCCAAATGATCCCCACTATCAGCTCAGAGTTGAATGCGGGGCTCAAACCCATGAACTGCAAGATCATGACTTGAGCTGAAGTTGGGTGCTTAATCTACTGAGCCACCTAGGCGCCCCAGACTGGTGGTTCTTTGACTCAGCATCATTTTTTTCTGAGCTTGACCCTACCTGGCAATCCTTAGGAAACAGGAAAGATCCTACTTGGTCCCTTAACCATGCCCTTCATGGCCCGTATGATCCAGTCCCTGCCCACCTCTCTGACATGTCTTGTCTTCCTCCTTTCTCTGGCTCACTTTGGTCAGCCACAGAATCTTTCCATTTTGGCATAAGGCCTTTGCACCTGTTGTTCCCTCTGCCTCAGACATTTTTCTCCCAGATCTTTGCATATCTTGCTCTGTCTTGCCATTCATATTCCAGTTCAGTTAATCTGTCCTTAGAAAGGGATTCTTTCACCCTTCAACCTAAACAAGCTCTGAATCCCCTCTCCTGCATACTCCACTGCATTACAGTGTTTTATTTGCTTGATAGCATATACCACTGTCTGAAATGAATTTTGTTCCTTCATTTGTTTATAGTTTACCAGCTGACTCCCCAACTAGAACACAAACTCTATGAGACTCAGGAAATCTGAGGTCTTGAGCTACAATATCCCCAGTAATTAGGACAGTCCCCAGTATGTCACAGGTGCTCCGAGAGGGAATTCTTGTGGAGTGCCTGATTTACTCTTCTAGCCAACCCTACAAAAGAGGAGCCAACTGTATCCCATTTTACAGATAGACTTCAGAGATGGAGAGGCTAAGTACCTAGCCCAGTGAGTGAACAGGAAGAGCAGAGATTTGAATCCAAATGATTCGAATTCCAAAGTTCATGCCCATAAACCAGGATCTACTCCTGGGGAGGATAGGCAAGTCTTTGAAACTACAGAGAGAATGGAGAAGCTAAGAATGACTTTGAACTTCAGCAACACATGCTGTTTCTCACCTTGTGTAGGTCCTTCACTCTTGGAGGTAAACTGTCCCGAATCCTCCGCATTGCCTGGAGGGGGGGCTCATTGAAATAGGGGGGCTCGCCATCAATCATTTCTATCACCATGATTCCGAGGGACCAGATATCCACCTGTTAGGGACAATGCAATGGTTATCTCAGGCCAGGAGAACATTCTGAAATTCTGGATGTGTCTAGGGGACCTAACAGATTCATACCCATTTATAAATTAATGTGGTATTTGTAAACTCTCAAAATTTACAACACAGATTTATAAACTGAACTGTTGAGTTATAAAGTTTTTGCTAATGGTCTTCATTTCTTTCTAAATGTGACTTCAGTGAAGATTCTGTCATTTAGGTACACATGAATATGTTAACATTCTGGACCTCAGGAGTCCAGAACTTTTTTTTTTTTTTTTTTTTTTTTTTTTTTTACTGTTAACTTTGGTGTTTACAGGCCTATCAGGACAGATGAGGAAAACACCCAAAGTTTTATACTATGAATGTAGAGAAGAAAGTTGCATTTAAAACCATAAAAAAGGGAAGCTGACATATTCATAACAAACTGCAAAAAGCTACTTTACACAACACGATATATGCTGATCCTTTTATTAATTTGATTTCTAAAAATAGTTCTTCTTTCTCTACTTTGGAGTTATTTCCTTTGCATTTTATCATTTTGAAGCAGCATGCACAACACTCTGCTTTGTACAAACATTTTCAGGGAATGGAGAAAAGAAAAGGAAGGGATGACAAGCAATTCTTTCTGAGTAAAGAATGGGAAGTCAGGACAACGAGAAGCCATCGCTATGCTATAAATTCCCAGTTACAGCCACTTCCCTGTTACAGCCTCATTATACCTCTTATCAGTTAGCTGCATTCCTGTTATAACCCTTGCTGTAATCTTCACTGAGAATTTATGCTCTTGGGACCACAGTGATAAAAACAAGTACTCATTCAAGGGCGAGCAAACAAGGAAAGAGAGCAGAGTCTGCCTTCACTTCTGCCAATATCCTTAGTTCACTGGTCCATGCTGCCTCTTCATGCTTCTCCTCTCTTAGAATCACCTTCTGCACCATAATGTGTGGAAATGTTGTGTGCCTGGCCGGAACGAACTCTTTGCTGCCCTGTGTGTAGACTTGTGTGTCTCAGAGCTTCACTCATGCTACTCCCTCCCTAGAAGGCTTTTCCTCCACTCCTTCTGGCCCCTTATTTTCACATTTCCAAACCCTGTCCCTTAATAGATTAAGAGCAATTGTTTCTTTTCCAAGGGAAACAGAAATTGTGCCATATTTTAAAATGTTATAATATTCATACATAATTTTTTTCTCTGGGAAAACATTTGTTCTCTGTCCCTCTATGACACCTGCTCATCTGTGCATCTCTGGCTACTTTTCAAGTTGTACTGCCTTGCTTTGAGTGTGCCTGCCACAGAGGATGTGATTGGAGTCTGTGTGATCTACCTCCCTCACCCTCAGTGTCTGTTTAGGACCTCAATAAATGCCCCTGGGTCAATGTTGTGGTGATTTCGTCAATGACAGCTAGTCCCCTTCCTGCCACAACCTCCTCTGTGACAAGTCTAGTGAATGGGGTCAAAGGTGGAGTCCAAAGTCATCACCCTGATCTGTGGTCATTAACTCTCCCAGAACCACTGAATCCCTAAGCCTGCTGTCCTGCCACTCCCAAACAATGACTGTCACCCCCTTACCTCTGTCCCATAAGGTAGCCTAGAAATCACCTCAGGTGCCATCCAGTAAGGAGTGCCAACCAGTGATTTCCTCTTCGGCACCTCTTTAGAAACTTGAGCACAGAAACCAAAGTCAGATAGCTTTATCTGAAAAGGAAAGGAATATAACAAGGTAACAATCTAATAATACCAGTTTCCAGATGGAGAAAGAGAATTTCAAATTCAAAACAAAATAGTCTCATGAACAGGCCTTGGAAATATGGGAGGTGGTCAGACCCTTTTGTTGAAAAGGCACGATCCATTTTCATGGAAAAACCTCTCATGGCTCCACCAGGGTTGACTTGCAAATGTGAAACCAGAAAAATTTACAAATTACACTCCAGACAACACATTTGTTAAAATTCAAACACACAACTCTAATACTTAATATACAGATGATGGCTTAGTGTAAGTGAATTGCTATTCTTCACGTGAGTTTTGTACAAACTGCTGGAATTTAGGTTGTTTTGCATTGAACATATTTAGATTTCCAAGTACCATGAGATGATTAAAATCGTCAACCCCATTTCTATATTTGAATTAATGCAAGGCCCCATTTCTATAGAATGCTGAATATTGGCTCTTATTTTTGTTTTCCTTTTTTTCTCATCACAAATTGAATTTGCCAATGTGAACATCAGTGTAGGTAGAAATATGGGTATAGAAACTGGATGTTAGCACTTGTACTAAGGCTTTAAGGTGGTCATCCTAATGACCCAACCCACATATATATATATATATATATATATATATATATATATATATATATATATATATATATATATAATTTACCTTAGATGTCATTAAAAAAAGCCCTGAGAACTCTTGCACAGAGCTTTCAAGATTACTCTTAAGAACATACTGCACCATTAGGCACCCTGCAGGTGTGTATACTTCAGAGAACCAGGATTCAGTTCATTTGTGGGGGCCATGATTCCTGCTCATGATGACTTGATCTGAACTTCAGATGGCCTCACTGAAGAGGACTGCCACTTAGGGCTGCTGGTGATGACAGAATACACGCAAAGAAAACAATGGTTCAGAATGGGCATTTAAAATAAAAATTCTCATAGATTAAAGGTATAGTCTCTATGGCACAAATTCTCCCTAAATTCTCTTTAGAACTCCCTGAATTGTTTCAACCCTTTTCCCTGGCTGTCTCTCTGCTGCCTATGCCTTAAAGACTGGGCTTCCTAGGGTTCAGGTCTTAACCCTCATCTCTTCTCTCTGTATATGCTCTTGCTGTGTACTTTTCTTCCTCCCATGCTTAATTAAGATCTCTTTCTCCTCCCTTCTAAACCTAGATTTCCATAGAATATATGTTTCCACATGGAGTTATATGCAGGGTATAAGGTCTGTGTCTAGAGTTTTTTTCTTGTGGATGTCCAGTTGTTCCAGTACCATTTGTTGAAAAGACCATCTTTGGTCCATTGTATTGCTTTTGTTCCCTTGTCAAAGATCAGCTGACTCTATGTGGGTCTATTTCTGGGCTAATTGGTTCCACTGGCCCATTTGTCTATTCTTTTGCCAATAACACTGTCTCAATGACTACAGCTTTCTAGTAAGGCTTAAAGTCAGGCAGTGGTAGTCTTGCATGACTTTGCTCTTCTTCTTTAATAAGCGTTGGCTAGTGTGATGGTATTTTGCCTCTCCACACACACTTTAGAATCAGCTTGTCAATATCTACAAAATAATTTGCTTGGATTTTGACTGGGATTGCATTGAATCTATAGATTGAGTTGGGAAGAAATGACATTTTGGCAATACTGAGTCTTCCTATCCATGAACAGGGAGTATCTCTACATTTATTTAGTCCTTTGATTTCATTTGTCACTGTTTTCATAGATTCCCTCATATAAATTGAGTATACATTTTGTTAGACTTATACCTAAATGTTTAATCTTAGGGTGTTAGTGTAAATGGCACTGTGTTAATTTCCAATTCCACTTGTTCATTACTAGCATATAGCAAAATGATGTAATTCTGTTTAAAACCATATATCCTGCAACCTTGTAATAGTTTTAGTTTTTCTTGTCAATTCTTTTGGATTTTATACATAGATGATCATGTCATCTATGAAGAAAGACAGTTTTATTTCTTTCTTCCCAGTATGTATAACTTTTATTGTTCTTTTTTTTTTGAATTACTGCATATGCTAGTACATCTAGTATCATGTTGAAAAGGAGAGGTGAAGGAGAACATCTCTGCCTATTTCCTAATCTTAGTGGGTAAGTATATTCAATTTTTAAGCATATGTCAAGGCCCTGGTCACTTCTCACTTCCTCCAGATTTTTTCTCAGGAGCCCATATTGATCTCTCTCCTCTCCAGATGTGAGAGAATTTAGCACTCACTCAATCTTGAACTATTTTCTGATGCTGATTTTGTCCCTCCAACTAGAGATGACAGTCCTCAAAGGCAACGGTTCTACCTCTTAATTGTGAAGCCTCACTGTGTTCCTTAAAAGCTGGGAAAACAGTAGGTAACCAAAAAACACATGTTACTAGATTGATTTATTTTATAATGACACATACATATATGATAGCAGATCATGTGGTAGAGGACACATTGGTACTCTTTCTGAAACCACTATTGACTTACTGAAGACAGCTGTTACTAGAATCAAAGTTGGAACACAGATGAAGTGGGAGTAATGTTTCAGAAATTATTGGGGCCTTTTTCTATTTCCTTGTTCATGATCTCCTCTCTAATCAGGCCAAGGTTAGTGTTTGTATGGTTTGGGGTGGGAAGAGATTGAAATGCTTCAGATGGAATGCTATAGAAAGCTGGTTTGATGGAGAGATGATTTTTCTCCACTGCTTTGGCATGTCAAGCATCAAACCCAGATGAGTCAGATCATAGACTTCCCATGTGGTATAAAGAGAGACCTGTGGCCATAGTAGCTTGTCCATAATCCTTGCTGCCCTATTGTAAAAGGAATCTACAATTCAGAGAAGTGAAAATCCTATAGTCCAATCCTTTTTAGCCTGGGATTATTTGCAGAAGAAGACAAAGAGCAGTGATTTGATTATGGCAGGTCCCAATTTATTATATATCACTTCCATCACCCAAGCAGATGGTGGTGGCCTTCAGAAATATCTAAGTAGAGGGGCGCCTGGGTGGCGCAGTCGGTTAAGCGTCCGACTTCAGCCAGGTCACGATCTCGCGGTTCGTGAGTTCGAGCCCCGCATCAGGCTCTGGGCTGATGGCTCGGAGCCTGGAGCCTGTTTCCGATTCTGTGTCTCCCTCTCTCTCTGCCCCTCCCCCGTTCATGCTCTGTCTCTCTCTGTCCCAAAAATAAATAAATAAAAAACGTTGAAAAAAAAAATTAAAAAAAAAAAAAGAAATATCTAAGTAGAATACACCACCAAACAAACAAGGGAGAGGAGAAGCCACATGTATCTGTGTTCAGAGGTAGTATTCAAAATATTTAATAACCAGAATCATCTAGATCAATTGGAATCTAGACATAAAGTTGAGCTGTGTCCTGGAGTTATCCTAGGGCTTTACTATCTTTAATGAGGCACGGGCATCCCAGTAAAGGGCTGTTATAATGGGGGATACTCCAATGACTTGAAACAGTGGCTATTAACTAACAAGCATGAAAATATTGTAATATTTTAATATGGGTATAGACATAGTAGTGAATACTGGCTGAACATCAACCTTGGCTCTGCTCAATGTGGCCCCCATGGAGAGATGGCACAACAGAGTGGATGGCAGAGAACCTGAGGCAACGCTTCTGGCTTCCATGGTCTTGGTCTACTGTGCAGGGGCCCAGAGCTCCTGCAGATCTCAGTGAGGGAATGAGGAAGTGGTTGACATGAGAAGCTTCAGGATGGCTTTTAAGACTTGAAGAAAGAGGCTGGATTTGTGAAATGCTGCAGAAGACACCTTCCTGAAAAGTCCAGTAGCTGTGTGACCTGTTAATCATCAGTAGTCACCAGTCTTGGTAGAAGAAGCCAGTTATGCCAAGGCAGGGACCAGAACGGAACAAAATGGGTCTAATATCCTTTACTTTGAATTCCCATAAGCCACATTTGTCCCTTATTCTCCCAGACTCTTTGAGAAAGAGGGGGGTAGGAAGTGGTAAGATGGAGTAGATGGTGGCCAAATCTGAAAGACTGAGGTTCTAAGGTATCAGCTGAAACTTATAATAATGTGGTTGAACTTTGACAGACAATGTTTAAATTATTTAAGCAGGCTAAATTTAATGGACTGAATTAAAAGTCTTTTTTCTTTTCTTTTCATCAATGGAGTTTTGTGAAGAAGTGCAGATCAGTTTTAAGAAGCAGAGAAATTAGGGGCACCTGCGTGCCTCAGTTGGTTAGGTCTCTGACTCTTGATCTTGGCTCAGGTCATGATCTCACGGTTCATGGGATTGAGCCCTGTGTCAGGCACTGCCCTGACAGTGCAGAGCCTGCTTGGGATTCTCTCTCTCAAAAATAAATAAGCATTAAAAAAAAAAAAAGAGGGGCGCCTGGGTGGCTCAGTCGGTTAAGCGTCCGACTTCAGCCAGGTCACGATCTCGCGGTCCGTGAGTTCGAGCCCCGCGTCGGGCTCTGGGCTGATGGCTCAGAGCCTGGAGCCTGTTTCCGATTCTGTGTCTCCCTCTCTCTCTGCCCCTCGCCCGTTCATGCTCTGTCTCTCTCTGTCCCAAAAATAAATAAACGTTGAAAAAAAAAAATTTAAAAAAAAAAAAAAAAAAAAAAAAAAGCAGAGAAACTATAATTGATGGCGCATGCATGTGTGGTTATTTCCAAAGCTTTGGTGTGAATAAATTTGCAATCCTACTATACAGACAGTGGAGGAGGAACAATTTTGCCAAATCATTTTTTTTGCCTGTAGATTTTAAAAAATATGAATTAAGGAGGTGAATGTATCAGCATTTTGGTATTGGCAGCTTTTAATACCTCTAATTGTGGCTTTCTTCTTCTAGACATAAAAAAAACCCCAAAACTGCCAGACTAATAATTATCTCGGCAATATGTAAGGTGAGAAACTGAAACTCAACACTAGGAAGCTAGGCCTGTTCCTCTGTTGTAGAAGTGCAACTGTTTTTACATGATTTTGTTTTACTCATCCAAGGACATAAAAGAGACAATTCTCTAAAAGAACATAATTGCACACAACACTCTTCCAAATAAATCTGAAAGTAGATAATGGGAACTTAAGTAATGAGTATAATAAAGTACTGTAGGGAGATCTTCAAAGCAAATCACACAGACTCTAAGCTGAGCCTTATTTGAGATAGAACTGTACAGAATGGTGTATTAGGAAACACTCTGTCTCACTAATGCAGTTAGGCTAAGAGACTTGTAGCTAGAACATGGCCAACCCCTAAAAAAAGGAGGAGATGCAGCCTGTTCCCCATGGGCCAGACAAGAAACCAGAGCTCAGAGCTCAAAGCTGCTCTTTAAAGTTGACATCTTGTTTATCTCAGTGTGCCCTGGCTAGGAATCAGGGGCCACATAAAAACATGGGTGGTGGCTGGGGGGAGAGTCTATCTACAAGATAGCTACAGGTTTAAAAGAGAAGGTAAAACCCTCATTTTGTAAATTGCATACACTCTAAAGAATTCATGCATCTGCTCTAGGTTTTGCTAAGGCAAACAGATGGATGCTTTTTGTGCCTGGTTCCTGGGTTCTTCCTATAAGGCAATGGTACTCAAAACGTGTAGCATCAACATCCCCTGGGAACTTGGGAGAGATTCAGGTTCTTGGGTATCATCCAGTCTGGCTGAATCAGAATCTCTGGGGTGGGGACCCAAGAATTTGGTTTTTGGCCAAGGTTTTATGCTCACTAAGGTTTGAGAACTTCTGTTTTTTTTTTTTAATTTTTTTTTAACGTTTATTTATTTTTGGGACAGAGAGAGACAGAGCATGAACTGGGGAGGGGCAGAGAGAGAGGGAGACACAGAATCGGAAGCAGGCTCCAGGCTCTGAGCCATCAGCCCAGAGCCTGACACGGGGCTCGAACTCACGGACCGTGAGATCGTGACCTGAGCTGAAGTCGGATGCTTAACCGACTGAGCCACCCAGGCGCCCCTGAGAACTTCTGTTTTAAGAACAATGGCCCAGGGACAAAGGAACAGAGAAGGGTAACAGAAGGGGCCAGATGGATGAAGGTGTCTCCAGCTTCTTCAACTCCTCAACCAGAGAGGAGAGGGAGGCCATCACAGCAGCTAAGGTGGACCAGTATAGTGGCCTCAGCCAGCTCCTCTGCCATTTGACTAAGTGGGACAGGGTGGGAGCTTGCCCAAGACTGTACAACGGTATTAGAGGAGGACACAGACCCAGTCTCCTGACTTGCCAGGCTGTGTTTCCTATGTAGGAAAAGCCACCTCTGTGGAGTAGCAGGGGAGAGAGAGCACACAGAGACTGGGTATATCTCAGAGACTATGGGAAATGAATGAATTTATGCAAGGTATGAAACATGTTCCCATCTTTCTTCATTTAGAAAGAGCTTCTTGGAGATAATCTTCAGGTCTTCTAATTGTTAAAATTCCAGTTATTTTAGAGACAAAAACACTCAAATGCCTAAGGAGGCCAGGCAAATTATCAATGAATTTAATGGGTTGGGTGGAGACCATGGAAAACTAGGGGTACATGCCTTTGGTGAAGAGACACTGACTTCCAGATGATTGTCAGGGCATAGTACAGGGGGTGTGGAATAGTCACAGGCCCTTGTTGACATCTATGGCCACTTTTCTACCCTTTACCCTCATTTTAAATCCTGTGATAGAGAGGGTACAAACACATTACATTATCTCTGGAGGTTGGATTAGTTCAGCCCTTGCCCCCTCTGAGCACATTGTGAGACAAGGATTCAGTGCAAGTCATTTATTGGGGAGACATAGGAAACACTGGTAGTGAAATGGAGATATATAGCAGGGAAGGGAAGGCAGTCAGTCAAAGGTTAGTTACCACTGTGGGAACTAGGGCTCATTTCTGATGAGGAAGTCTGGGAGACCACAGAACATGTGCCTCAGAGCTAGTCCACACAAGGACAAGAGAGCTGGGTATTTCTACAGCAACTCCCATCACTTAATCCTGGGCTGCTCCTAGGGAACGTGAATGTTAATTCTAGCCTTCTGTGTACTGGGAGAACAGACTGCAGTAGCTGGAGAAAGTCCCCAGAAAAAGGGATGCCAGTGGTGGCACTGGGAGGTAGAACTAGTGAGCACTGAAAGATGGAGTCTGGTGAAGATATGGGTGTGGCACCAACAGCATTCTCCAAGGTGCTATTCACCCTCATCACACCACCACCATTACTGCCATGTGTGAATTCAGGCAAAGTGTTGTCAGATACTTAGATTTTTTCAAATGTTTATTTATTTTGAAAGAGAGAGTGCATGAGAGCAGGGGAGGGCAGAGAGAGGGAGAGAGAGAGAATCCCAAGCATCTGTCAGCACACAGCCCAACTGGGGGCTCGATCCCATCAACTGTGAGCTCAGGATCTGAGCCAAAATCAAGAGTCGGATGCTTAACCGACTGAGCCACCCAGGTACCCCAGATACATAGATTTTTTATTTTTTTATTTTTTATTAAAAAATTTTTTTCAGTGTTTATTTTTGAGAGACAGAGAGAGACAGAGCATGAATGGGGAAGGGGCAGAGAGAGAAGGAGACACAGAATTCAAAGCAGGCTCCAGGCTCTTAGCTGTCAGCACAGAGCCCAACACAGGGCTCGAACCCACGAACCGTGAGATCATGACCTGGGCCGAAGTCGGTCGCCCAACTGACTGAGCCACCCAGGTGCCCCAAAGATACTTAGATTTTTTAAAGGAAGACAGGAATCTGAAATTTTATGTGAAACATCCTGATTCGTGAATTGTGGCAATCAAATTTTAGTTAAAAATAAAGGGCCATAAAAATCACCGTGTATGTCCCTTTTCAATATAGGCACTTGGCTTAATAGATCATGGGTTTGAATGCCATTCTAGCCAATGAATTTGGTAAAAGTTAAATCATTCAGTGTCTAGTGGCTCCTAAGTATCATCTCTCAAATGTAAGTCTTGGGCCAAAGAAAGATCATAGATGAATTTAATTAAAAAGGGGGTATCATCCTCTCTGAGCATCTACCTTGTACCTGGTTTTCTTTGACCGGTTTTACACAGATTACTTCATGTAATTCTTGCAACTGCTCTATTCATTTTCCTTTTCAAACACCAAATACCACCCCCCACTTCCCCCTGCTAAATGCGAATTAGTGACTCACTAGACATTATTTCTGCCACAGAAAAACAGCAAACAGTTTAACTTTGATAGCAAATCATTCCCTTCTAGTCTTGGAAGAGGCCAGAAAGGATTTATCCTTTTAAAAGAAACCTGAGCAATTCACTGTCTCTTCTAGATTTTTTTATTTTGAAATAATTCTAGATTCATCAGAAGTTGCAAAGAAATGTGCACACAGTCTTCCCTCCTGCTGGCATCTTATACAACTGTAGTATAATATCAACACAAAGAAAGTGGTGTTGGTACAGTCCATAGAGCTTGCTAGGATGTAATCATTTGTACATGAACTCATTTGTGTATGCAGTGTGTGAGTGTGTGTAAATACTTTGCAACTGAATCATATTGTAGGCTTGAGTAACAACCCCCACACTCAAGGTACCCAACTGTACTGTCACCATAAGACTCCTTGTGCTGCCCCTTTACAATCGCCCTGCAGTCCCTCACCCCTGCAACCACTAAGCTGTTGTGCATCTCTATAATTATGTTATTTCACAAATGTAATATACATGGAACTATGCAGCATGTATCTTTTTGAGATTGGCTTTTTCTCCCCCACTTAGCACAATTTCCTTGAGGTTCATCCAAGCTCTTACATGTATCACTCATTCATTCCTGTTTCTTTTTGCTGAGTGGTATTCCATGGTATAGACAAATCACCATCTGTTTGACCATTCACTCTGTGAAGGACACTTGGGTTGTTTCTAGTTCTGGATTTTTATAAATAAAACTGCTATAAACGTTTGTGTGGAAATTTCTGTGTGAAAATAAGTTTCCATTTTTTTTTCTGGAATATATGCCTAAGAATGCAATTGCATGGAAAGTCCATTTTTAGTTTTGAAAGGAACTGTTTTCCAGAGTGTCTACTATTTCACATTCCCATAAGTGGTATTATCACTATTTTTCATTTTAGCCATTCCTCTAAGTATTAAGTGGCATACCCTAGTTTTAATTTGTACTTCTCTAAGGGTTAATGATGCTGCACATCTCCCACCAAGAAGAAAACTCAGTATACAGCTTACGTGACAATGTTTTCCAGAAAAAGCCAACAATAATATCCCCCAGCCCATGAGCTCTTCTGACCATAAAACTCGATCCTCCTCCCACTGGAGAGGGCTTTACATTCCCTCCTCCTGAGCTGGAAGGCCTGTAGCTGCAGGAGAAGTGGCCTTTGGGGACTTTGAGGCTGGGTCATAAAAATTCCACGTGCTTCCATCTTGTTTTTTTGGAGTCCAGCCTCCATGCTGTGAGGAAGGCCACCCAGAGAGGTCACATGGTAGGTGTTCCAGTTGATGGCTCAGCTGAATGCCCAGCCACCAGCCAGCCCTGACTACCTGACATGTAAGTGAGGAAGACTTCTAGATGCAGTGTCTCACCACGAGTCAGGGCAGTCCTGGCTAGTAGAGCCCAGCCAACCGCCAGAGCCATGTAAAAACACTGAAGTGACTTTCAAGACCCTAAGCATTGGAGTGGTTTGTTACAACAACAATAAGTAAATGAGACTGTTTTCTCCACTGCAAAACTTCATGCTCTAATAAATTAGTATGAAACAAATTAGTACAAAATTTTCTTGGAGTAGCCACATTCTATCCTGATTCTTACTCTTTTTTCAATTTTTTTTAGTAGTTTATTTATTTATTTTGAGAGAAAGAGTGCACATGAGCAAGCCGGGAAGGGACAGAGAGAAAGGAAGAGACAGCGCAAGTGGGACAGAGGCAGAGAGAGGGAAAGAGAGAATCCCAATAGGCTCTGTGCTGTCAGCACAGAGCCCTAAATGGGGCCCAATCCCCTGAACTCATGAGATCATGACCTGAGCCAAAATCAAGTCAGATGCTCAACCAAGTGAGCCACCCAGGTACCCCTTGGCTCTCATTCTTAAAAAAAAAAAAAAAATTTCCTTTCTCTATGGAAACTGAAGAAGCCCACTAGAGTCAATATGGTGTGTTGTCCTGAGGTGTGAATGAGCACACTCTGGGCAACATGGCCAAGAGCCACAGGATCCACTCCACATGCTGCTTGTTGCCTCTTCTGGAACACTCTCACCCTGACAGCCATTGCACCTACTCCCTCAGTCTCTGCTGTAGCATCATCACTTCAGGGGGACTTCTATGACCCCACACCTCTATCACTTTCCACCATACCCTTACTCTGCTTAAATTAATTATCGAAAACTTAGTGCTTATCACCGCCTGCCTGGAGATGATTTTATTTGTGGATTTATCCTACCCCCATGTCCCAAATAAGCTTAATGAAAGTAGCAGTTTTGCTTTGTTCACCTGTAGGACCTAGAACTCCCCTGGCACAGAGCAGATATTCAGTGAGTATTTGTGGAAGGAGGGAGCGAGCAAACCAGTAAGACTAAAAGCACTTACCATGTGCCAGCCCCCATGAACTCTTTGCTGGGTACATGGAAATGCAGGACATGTTTGAAGCATAGGTCCACCCTCAAGAATGACACTGAATGATTTAATAACCTTTTGTACATTGTGGGGAGGGGAGATCTTTAAGCTGATTTAAATGAATTATCTTAGTCTCATGTCTGATTTTGACATCTGACATGTACTTGTAGCAAGGAAGTCTTTGTCAGCAGTCTCCAGAAATAAGGGGCAAAAGCCTGGCTTGAAACAGCCCAGCTTTTTCTTTTTCTTTTTTTCTGTAAGCACCAGTCCTGAGGGCCAAGCTATGGACCAGTTCAGTGCTTTGTAAATTGTGTTCTGAGGCCATGGAACCTCGCATAAGTACTTTCCTGAGTCCAGCCAGGGGAAGGTCCCAACCCATTTCCCATAGCACCCTGTCTGGGAGAATGTGCAACATGGCCACATACCTTTCCTCTCCTTGGACCCACATCCCTTTGCAATGTGACTCTGCATCTTCTCTCATCAATAGGTAGAGTCTACCTCCCTATCCCATGCATCTAGGCTTGACTGTGTGACTTATTTTGCCCATAGGGACATTAGCAAACAAGATATAAGCAGAGGGTTCAAAAGTGTGCATTGAAGCTTGCCTCCCTTGCTCCTGCTGGGAACCTTGTCATAGACACCATGGAAATAAGCCTGTGATAGTCTTCTGGGAGATGCAGGACACATGGCAAGTGCCGGTCGAAGGAGTGAGGCCATCAGCAGCAGGCTGGCCACAGAAGCAAGAGTGAGCTCAGCTGATGCCACATGGAGCAGAGACAAGCTGTTCCAGCAGAGGGCAGCTCAAATGCTGACCCAGAACTGTGAGAGAATACATGGTTGTCTTTTTAAGCCACTAAGTGTAGAGTGGTTTGTTATGTAGCAAAAGCTGACTAAGGCATACTCCCATATCCTCTTAAAAAAAAAAAAAAATTCATGGGGCACCTGGGTGGTGCAGTAGGTTAAGCGTCGGACTCTTGATCTCAGTTCAGATCATGATCTCACGTTTCATGAGTTCAAGACTGGTACAGGGGCTCTGCGCTGATGGTGCGGAGCCTGCTTGGAATTCTGTCTCTCCTTATTTCTCACCCTCCCCTGCTTAGGTGCTCTCTCTCTCTCTCCCTCACAATAAATCAATAAAAACTTAAAAAAATTCAGCCAGAGTAATGCAAAAAGCAGTACTTAAAACTGCCCATTAAAAAATAATTCCAAGTTTGCAAGTATGCTATACAGGGAAATGTGGGGAAAAATGGGAAATGGTATTAAGGGTGATCTTTATTCTGTCCTTTATACTTTTCTGAATTTCCTGAATTTTCCACAATAGAATTGACAATCTCTTCAAAACAAAAGAGATTTCAAAACAATCTTTTCCCTTGAGAAAAGCCAAAGTGCTTCGGCAGTTTCTTCTGGCTGCCCTCTGATCATTCTTGGGCAATTCTAATGCGACATGAACATTTTCCACATGGCTGAGGTTTTAAAAGACAGGTATATTAAAGGGACAGCTGGCTCCCTACATGCCATGGCCATTACCTCTGGGGGGAGTTTCAGGGAGGTTAAAAGGGTCTAGATGATGAAAATCTATGCTTCAAAACTCTTCCATCTAACTAAGACTGTCTTGAAACGTCAACTCATTCATCCCCTGGCTATTGTATTCTATATCCTTTTGTAACCCAGCATGGCTGATGAGTTTCAGCAGAATCCCTTGAGCAGGCTGTAGTAATGGGAAATGCAGAAATCTGGGCCTGGGGATAAGCTAGTGTGATGGATATCTTTTGTTTGCCTTTCCAGATCTATTCTCCTCCCTTCTCTGAGCCCTGGGAGGCCAACCTGTGTTGGCCTTACTGATGGCTTCTGATTGGGTTCAGCCAATGAGGAGAACCCGTAAGGGACCAGAAGGAAGGAATGAAGTAAGGTTGGGCATTTATCCTCCCAGCTCCGATCCTGCAGATTTACCGTGGTCTGTCTTCCACCAAAGATCAGAGTTCCTGCCAGGCATCCAACTTCAGACAACAATGTTTATTTTCAGATTCCAGTAGCCAGTTCCCTGTCTCACTTCCTCAGGCAGGGGGTAGTAAGAGTGGCACTCCATTCTAGAGTACCACACTAATCCTCATGTTCTCTTCCTTATGACTTGTCTACATCTGCCGACACAGTTATTAAACTCTCCTCAAGTTGTCTGCTGGAATTTGTCTCGTATTTCCCTCAGGAACTCTGAGAGATATGACAGACATGCACAACCCCACAACGAGGGTGGACAAATCCCCAGAAAAGTCCTCTCTTCTCCCCCAACAAAAATAAGAACAAAAAAGAAAAAGAAATTTTCATAGTTTCTATTACTTCCTACACTCATTGTTAAAGGGGAAAGTCATCCATCAAATTCAGATCACAGAGAATTCTGACTAACAGGATGACACAGAGAATAGTAATTTCCTTTTGGTGAGCCTTCTGGGAAGGGCAGTGGGTGACTTGTGAGTAAGGAAACTTAGAATTATGAGAAAGTATTCTTCGGAGGAGAATGCCCATGACAGACAAAGTGACAAGGTAAACCATGGAGAGGCCAAACATGAAATCTTACCCGGCCATCACTTGTCAGGAGGATGGAGTCACTTTTTATGTCCCTGTGAATCACTCCTTGATTGTGAAGGTAGGAAAGAGCTCTCAGAACTGACAGACAGACGGTGGCTATCTGTTCTTCATTCATTCTAGAAAGGAAATAACATTTAAGGAGTGAAGACAGTTTTAAGAACATCTTTGAAATGATCAAGAGAGGCAGTTCCCTTGGTTCTATTGTACCAGTCCATGCTCCCCAGCCCATGTCTGGAAAATCTACAGGCAAGTACAAAGAAATCTTAGAATGTGAATCCCAGAACCTAAGGCTTGGCACTGATGATGACAGGGACCAAATATAAGCCAAAGGAAAGAGACCCCCCCTACTGCTGGCTTTTGGGTCATTAATGCAAATGTACTTCCTTAGACTCTCATGGGTAATTCCTTAGGTATTGTACAAACCTCCAGAGTCCTACAGGGAGAGTGTACTGAATAGAGCCAACGTTTCAAGTATGCCTGTTAGGTGACCTTGACTAAGCCCTTTTAACTTCCTTGGGTCTCTTTTTTTCCTCATCTTGGAAATGGGGACATCTATGGTTCTCTTCAAGGCTGTACTCAGACAACACAGTCTTTGGATCTCAAAGATGCCCTAGCCCTAGCCCTGTCTCTAGGGGCTAGAGATTCCTGTTGTTCTAGGTCCTTCCATCAAGAAGAAAACTGGCCTTAGTTAGTTACTAATAACTGTGAATGGATGATACTTGAACAAATGGATCATGGGTATGGGAAAGGCAAGCACAGCACTGGATATGTGCTCCCACATGTCATCGCTGCACCCTTCCGAAGAAAGGTTCTGGTTTCAGAGGAGATTGAGGTCAAGTAACCTGCCTTAGGTGTCACATAGCTAAGAAACTGACCAGACCATGATTCTAACCCCACTTGTTTTTGAGTTCAGACCCATGCATTTCCACTGTCCCCATGGCATCACGCTGACATTGCAACTCATATGAATGGCTTTTCAGCCACTGAGGAACCTAAGTGGGAAGAATTATTTGAATAGTAGGGGCTTCTTGGTACCCTCAAAATGACGCAGGGAGGTATCTGCTTAACTCATCTGGGTATAAAACTTCCTTCCTGCCACACACAGCATGAGGCCTAGACCAGATAGCAAATGTGGAAAGAGCTCCTAAAACAAACCGTCATACAAAAAGAGAACACTGTCAGGAGAGATAGAGGGTGTGACTGACCAGAGCCCAAATTTAAGGACTGACTTGAAAAACAATCCCGAGTAACTCTTAGCTCAGCAGGACAAGGAAATGGATGACCCTGAATTTGTGTCAGTCTTGTTGATGCCAGCAAACCCTGAGTAAAATTAGGATTCAAAGTAAAATCCAAAGAGATGACCAATTGGGAGGATGTTGAGCATATAAAGTGGATGGGTATCCCTTCTCTTCAAAGAGACTTCTTCCAGTAATGCATCGGTCTGTTACAAAGGCAGGCAAGAAGAAATGGTCTTGTCTGGGAGAGTGGAAACCTACAACTTCTGTGTTCTCAGTTTTGTATGAGTGGGCTGGTTGTTGTGCTTTATTGTTTTCAGATGACAACTCTCCCATCTACCCACAGCAGAGCCCTCAGAGGTCTAGAGCATCATCAGCAGGGATAAGCTCAAATATACCTTAAAAATAATTCAAAAGCTACAATCACCTTCTCTAGTAAAATTCATTCTTCTTGGATTCCATGGGATTCGAGTTATTTGAAGCAGGCATAAAGATTACTTACAGGTCAACTACAACAAAAACTAATCAAATCTGAGCCCCCATCACTGACTGAAAAATCACCTTTAACTGGCATATGTGACAAATGCTCCTGATTCTGAATTCAGTGGCTTTGCAATTTTTGTACAGGATCCACTGTAGAAAGATTGTGCTTTCCTACTCTTGCAGGAAGGAAGCCTGAATTGGGATAAAGATGCCTCAGTTCTGTAGTCAATTCCAAACTCAAATCTTGGCTCTGTTTTGAAGAGGTGTGTGGTTTGAAAGGTTACATGAGTTAATGTATGAAGTGCTTGGCACTTCCTTTTGCCTTCTAGAAAAATCAGTAGGATGTAATTTAACAAGATGCTAGGTAGGGCCAAAACTTTGGCATGCATAGGAAATTCCTGAGATTCTACATTTCTAACAAGCCTCTAGGTGATATTATGCTGTGATTCTCCCCAGACCACACTTTGAGTAGCAAGGGGTTAGATATTTAACTAATCAGTCAATCATTCAATGAAGCATTTATTGAATATCTCGTATAGGAAACTCTTTGAATGATTTAAGGATTAAAGTCTAAATTCAGGATTAAAAGGATTTCAAGTTCTAAATATTCAGTGTTCCTTGACATACAACTTCTCCCTGCTCTCTGGAGCTACTCCACTTTCAATGGAATATTATTGACAAAACTGGATGGAGAGAATAGGAGAACATAATGGATTCCAGAGAGGCTAGCTCTTATGTGGATCCCACTGACACACAATAAAAACTGAAAAACAAAACAAAAAAAAAAACCAAAAAAACAAAAACAAAAAAACAAAAAAAAAACCCACCTTGACAAAGAGAGGGCTCTAGAGAGACATGCATAGCTATCTGAAGCTCTCCAGGACAAGAAAAAAGTTCTCTCCTTTGGACATATTCTTATTAATTTAGACATAAGTCACATTTGCCTTATGCTTAGGTTTCTTCAGTATATTTTTTTTCTACAAGTTAAGATTATCTTATGTATTTTTTGGGTGGTTGTGTCCAATGGCTATACCAACAGAGATCTGCCATCTGAAATGTTGGTGATAAACGTTCCGTGTCTTCCCTCATGTTCTTTTGTTTTTACATAGTCTACTACAGACCTAGAGCTGTAGGGGGTCACAATGGACACATCATTTGATTTTAGTGGAGAAACAGCAGCATATTCTACCCCTCACAGGGCCTCCCAATACCTTCTTGCTATTTTGCTTCCCGCCTATTGTTCATTTGGATTCACTTATGATTTAGGCACCGTCAGCTAATATTCAATTCCTCTCCTTCTTTAAAATCATCCCCTAATACTTTGGAGTTTTATTTACTACCAAGAACAAATTTAAGTTTCCCAAATGTAATGTGTTTTTTCAAAAAATAGGTCTGTTCCTTAGTCCCTTGCTTCCCCAAGGCAGTCCATGAATGAGGAGAATTGGTGTCATCTGGGAGCTTGTTAGAAGATAGTATCATGCCCCTTCCTATTGAATCGAGATCTGCATTTTACTAAGACCCACAGGCACTTTGCATGCACATTAAAATTTGAGGAACACTGTCTTAGCACACACTCTGCCTCAAAGCCCTTTTCCCCCCATTTGCCTTCCTAGGAAACTCCTGTGCATCTCTCAAAACTCATCTTGGTTATCACCTTATATTGGGAATCTTTCTTTACTCTCCCTGTTAGAGATATTCAGGTATTCTTCTTTGCTACTTGTATACATCTTTCTAATTCTGCACAGGTATTATAATGTATTTATTTCTAATCTGTGACTTCCTTGATGGAATATCTTTGAGACTTAATCCTTTGTATTTTTGTATCCCCAGCACTCAGGAAACAGCTTGGCACATCAAAGGTGATCAATAAACACTTAATGAAATGACCACAACTGATACATCAGGGAAACAAGGAGCAGAGGTAACAATGACAATTAACCATTGTTACTTGCAAGACTATTTAAAAATAGAATTGAAGAATTTCTATTATGTAGGTTTCTTATTATGACATAAAACTCTGACTAATTTCCCACTTGCCTCTTCCTTACCCAGGTACCCTTGGTGGCATGAACACATAGCAATAGCATGGCAACTCATAATAAAATTAAGTTTTTTAAAAAAAATATGTAGGAATGGGAAACTCTATTATTTGGCACCAAAGCCCATTCTCAGCAGCTTTCTGATTTTAAATCATTGGGTATTAATGAATTTCTGGAGCGCAAGGAGAATAGAATGTTAATTGAATGAATGAACTACATACATGATATTACAATAGGCACTTAGGGAACATAAATAGAAAGGGTCACCCTATTCCCTGACTTCCAAGGGCTCAGAATTTATAGAGTTCATAGAGAGAGCCATTGAAGACTTACCCTGGAGTAGATAATAAGCACTTGGAATTTTTTGTCTGGATAATGAAGAGACATACCTGGTATGAGTGACAATGTCTGTCAAGGCACCGCCTTCTAGAAATTCCATGACCACCCAGAGCTCGTCGCCAACAAGGTAGCTGTTATACATGTCAACCACGTTGTCATGGTGGTAATCCCGCATTATCACAACCTGGGCAAATGGAAAGATGCTTTTTGACTTGTGACGGTGAAATTTGGCTTTCTGTTCTCTTGTGGCCACATCTGTGCTGTGAGTACAATTGATTAAGAAATATTGATTTGGGGGGAGATTTATTCAGGGGTCTACTATAGACAAAAAGACAGCATTGAAGGCAGCTAGTAGCAATAGAAAGGAATCAAGTTAGTAAATTCAGAGAAAATGGCAGAGCACCCAGGCACTGGGTTTGGGGATAATAAGAGCGAAACAGGCAGAACCCTGGCAAGGTTTGTACTCGTAAGAGAGAGTTTTGTTGACTGTTCTGGGGGGAGGCTATTTACAGGGGGGACAGGATTCTAAGAGTCTCCTTCAGACTACTCTACTATTGGTTAACCTGGCAAAAGCATCACCAACTCTAAATTATAAATGAGTGAATGATAAGTAGGTCTCACAAGTGAATGAAGTAAATAGTAGGTGTGGGGCCACATGAGGCTAACTTAACATCTTGGGAGAAGATCTGGGTTGAGTGTGAGAGAGATTTGGGCTAAATACTAATGATAGGTCTTGAGGGTAAAAGCAAATATGACTCAGGCATATAAAAGGCTAACTTGAACTTGCTTACTGGGGAGAGCGTCCAAGAATTGCTGCCCTGTGGCTGCTTCTGGTGACATTTTCAGAATTAGTGCTGAATAATAAATTACAAAGTTATCTATGTTATATTGCTCTGTCTGCTCTAGCACTGTGATTTGGAAATAAGTTCCAGAAATCAGCATTGTGGAAGTGACAAACTGAAGCCCACCATGAAATGTGGAACATAGGAAAACATGAACCCATGGGGGCTGAAGACATGTGGAGGCCACTGATGGCCTCACATGAGCCTCCATAGAAGAGGAATCCAAAGTCACATGTGATTGTATTTTTATAATGTCTGTTAGGGGATATGGGTGGTATATCCTTTGCTAGAGACTGACATATTATCTAACATTGGAATCCTGACTTGCTATCTTTAAGACTTAAATTTTCCATCCACAAAAGCTCATCTCTCTTCTCTAAGCTCTCATAAAATCAATCGATGAATATTACTACAGAACATTTTGTGTCCTTAGACACAGGAACTCATGTTTTTCCACCTCTGTGCATTTTAGAGCTCTCAAGTGTAAAAGGGGGGTGAAGAAGTGGAAAATATTTGAAACAAACACATAGAAAAAGGTTAATTCCTTAACATATCAATAGTTCTTACTTATCAATAAGACAAATGCTACCACCCTAATTGAAGACTGTGCAAAGGACATATGGTTTAATGAAGAAATAAAAATGGCCTATTAACACATAAAGATAAATTCAGCCTCGCTAGTAATAATAGTGTTAATTAAAGCAAGAAGATTTATTTATCTCTATCAGATTAACAGAGATCACATGACAGTATCCAGTGCTGGTAAGGATGACATAAGACTGTATCAGTGAGGGCCCTCATTGTTACAAACTTTCTGTAAGTCAATACTTTATATTACTTTCTCTAAAGAGAAAAAATATAGAAATATTGAAATATTAAAGTAGCTATTTCTTGGTTGTGAGATTATGGGACATTTTCTGTATTTTCCACAGGAAGAATTCATTATTACTATAGTTAGGAAAACATATCTTAAATTTCCCAAAGAGTGATAATCTGTCACTAAGCTGACCTCTGTTTATTGAGATTATTTTTTAAATCTTTAATTAACAAAAAATTTAATGTCTATTTTTGAGAGACAGAGAGAGAGAGAGATGGATTGAGAGATGGAGACAGAGCTGTCCAGCACAGAGCCTGATATGGGGCTCGAACTCATGAACCATGAGATCATGGCCTGAGCCAAAGTCAGACACAACCGACTGAGCCACGCAGATGTCCCTGTTGAGATTTTTAAAAAATGGCTATAAAGGGTATATACATGGTATCACCACCATGTGTAAAATGTATATATACATCTACATAGACAGTGTAGCATGAGGCTTTGGAATCTGCTAGAATTCAAATCCCAGATCTATCATTGACCTGCTCTATGACCCTGGGCTAGTCACTTAACCTGAGTCCAGGTTTCCTTGTTGCTATAGCAATAATGTCGGTCTCATAGGGTTGTTGTGCAAATCAGGCCATATCAGTGCTTAGCATAGTGGCTGATTCACATGAAGTACTTTGTAAATGTAGCAGCCATACATGCATAGAAAAAGACCAGAAGGATTATGGGGGCACTATTTTTGTATTTATATTTTCATTGCTTTCTAGTATCCTACACTGTATGTGTATTTTTTTGCATGGGATATTTTTGCATGGGAAATAAATGTTACATAGGAGAGAAATAATGATCTGAACACACCACATACCTCATTAAAGAGCAGTTCTCGTCTCTGTTGCTTGCGGAGGTCCATTTTCTTCACTGCAACTTGTTTCCCTGTGTGTTTCTCAGTTGCGATGCACACAATGCCAGTTGACCCTTCTCCGATTTTGATAAAGTTGTCCAAGTATTCTCTGGGGTCTCCGGGGCTGACCACCAGCTGCAGAGCAGCCCGAAACTGTTCATGGGACACCCTGGAGGGCTGCTGGTCTGAAGAGGAGCCCCAGCTGGGTGGGGGGTAGGTACTGGATGAGATACTCAGAGAGCTCAGATAGGAAGCTGTGGAGATGTACTGTGAACTGGTCTGCAGGGAGGGGTGGTGGTAGAGGGTGGCTTTGTGGTACCCAGATGGGTACTGGTGGCTGCTTGAGGAGTAGCCTGCTTTGCTTTGACTTTGAGGTAGTTTGGCGGGCCCCCTGGGGTAGGTGTCAGACCCTGACAGCGGAGGGCTGAGGACCATCTGTGCTCGATCGTAATCCACCTGGGAGGACAGACACAGATGGAAAATATTCACATGCTAGATCTGAATGCCGCAGTCAGCGAGCCAACCCACAGTTGGCCTGAATGAAGAGTGCCATTATACAACATGGTCGTGGGTGACACTTACCTTGTGAGGTCCTAGGTTGTCCCTGCTTCCACCATTTACCTACCCTCTACCCCCATCCAGCCTCTTTCTTCCCCTTTCCATACTAAAATCCCCAGAAGCAGACTATGAGACCTGGATTTGAATATAAATGGTGAGAGGTGATCCCAGGAGTTATGAAGTGAGACAAGGAAGGGGAAAACCAATAAAGGGTGAGTCATAGACTATGATGGTTAATTTTATGAGTGAACTTGGCTAGGCCATGGCATCTGGTTGTTTAGTCAAAAACTAGTCTAGATATTACTGTGAAGGTATTTTTTAGATGTCATTGACATTTAAATGAGTAGATTTTGAGCAAAGCAGACTGCCCTCCATAAAGTGGGTGGGCTGCATCCAATCAGTTGAAGGCTTTAAGTGAAAAGACTAAGGTCATCCACAGAGGACTCATTTTCTCTGTGTGTGCGCGCACACACACACACCCCTACTGGTTCTGTTTCTCTAGTGAACCCTAACAGGCACAGCAAGTTACCAATGAAACAGGGAACCTAATTCCACTAGGTAACTCTGCATCCTCAGAGACTATATTAAGCATGTACCTGGGAGTTATCCCATCTGAGGGACAGAGAGCTGGAATATTTATGCACCAGCTCCCTTTAAAACACTGTTTAACATCTGCTTCCATGGATATTAGTTTCCTGGCACTTCTGGCCTGCCATGTTCTGGGCTGGGTAGGCTCCAGTGGGTAGAGAAAGCTCTTAGAACCAGAATTTCTCAATTTTGGTACTATTGATTTTGGGGTCCAGATAACTGTGTGGGCGACTGCCCTGGATATTGCAGGATGTTTAGCAGCATCCCTGGCCTTTACCCACTAGATGCCAGGAGCAGCCTCTTCTGCCAGTCATTACCAGCAAAAATTTCTTGAGATGTTTTCAAATATCCCCAGAATATGGGTAAAATTGTTCTTGGCTGAGAACTACTGCTTTAGACAAAGGAAAGCAGTGTTGGCAGACAGAAGCAATAGGTGATGAAGGGATACGGCTGGGCAACAACTGTACCCACTGCTCCTAGGAGAGGGCTTTCTCCCCCCTCATCTGAACCACACGGAGAGTTTTAGTTAAAATGTGCCTTATCCAATGTGTATTTAGGCCTTGTTTTCTTTTTTGGGAATATAAGATCCCATTTGTCATTAACAGGTGTCTTCAATAAGTCTTCAATAAGATAGGGATGGAAGGCCTTTGTCCATGCTTTTGAACCCATCTACTGGAGGGGGGGGAATGTGCTATCCACACATATAACCTAGCAGATATATGTAAAAGGAAAAATATGGTTCCCTGTGCTAAGCAGCTTTTCAGTATGGACCATAAGGTACGAACAATGCTCTCATCAAATATGTAGAAATATAATTGAGAGCAGCCAAAATTTGCAGGGCTGTATGTGTGAAAGGAAATTTGGTCATCCTTCAAAAGGATTCTGGCAGAGAACACTTTACTCTGGTAATTAAGGATGGATTGAGGGAACTCAACAGAGGAATATAGGGAGGGAAGACAGAACAAGGGTAGGGGAAGTCATTGAGGGGTTTATATGATACTTGATGTACAGCCAGCAATTGCTCCCTGAGAGGTATCAGGAAGGATCTTTGACCAACCCTGGAATGGCTGAGGTCATGAATATACCACATCGTGCCACATTCACCTCCTTGCGCAGGATAGAATGCACTAATCGATCAATGCACTCATATATAATATTCTGATGACAACACAGTGCTGGGTACACAGAAAGCTCTCCAAAAAGATTTTTGATTATACTAACACAGCACCCTAGGAAATCTCTACCACTCTACTGGGATGTACAGGAAATGACACGTATATGCCCCCACCCCCGTCTATCTCAAGGATCTATATTTACTCTAATATATGGATACTGGCTACATGTAACTACTTAATTGAAATCAACAAAAAAAATTAAAATAAAAAGTTCAGTTCCTCAGTTACATTATTCAGATACATTTTAAGTATCCAATAGCCACACATTGGACAGCATGGATATACAACATTTTCACCACTGCAGAAAGTTCTACTGGGTAGTACCTTTCCAAATAAATTCATTGCTCCCATGTAGTACATTCATGAAGCCCACTGATTAATCTTTGAGCAACTGTTAGGTGCTAGGCACCATTTTAGGTGCCATGGGAAGGTCCAGCAATAATAAAAATGGATGGTATTTCTGCCCTCTAGAGGAGACAGGTAATAAACAAGAAAACCAATAAATATACAGTATGCAGTCCAGTACTAATAAAGACATGAAGAAGAAAATAAAACAAAGCAAGGGGCTTTAGATTAATGAGATGCCATCTTGGATGTAATGGCCAAGGAAGGCCTCTCTGAGGTGGTGCCATTTGAGCAGTAACCTGGCTGACATGAAGAAATAGGCCCAATGTCTATGTGGGGGGGGGGTAGTCTGGGGAGAGGGCACAGCACACACAGAATTCTAAGAAAATACAGGCTTCAGGAACAGCACAGAGGTTCTTCTAGAGTGCAGGGGAGTCATTTTGGAAAGATGGCCAGAAAAGCAGCTAGGAGGGGATCATGTACACCATGGCAAGGGCACTGGCTGTCACTCTGAGTAAGATGGGAACCATTGGAGGTTGCTGAGAAGAGAAACGTGAGCTTGATGTTGATCCTGATCTGCACGCTGGAGCAGAAAAGACCTTTGTGGCAAAAGAGGAAACAGGAATGCCTGTTAGCTTATTGTGGTCCATGTGAGTTGAGATTAGATTGGTTATTGTAGTTGGGGTAGTCCCCTCCTACACTGTAGCAGGCTCATCTGTCTGGCCAAAAGAATATAGTGGAAGTGATAGCAAGTGCCTTCCATGACCAAAAAGATATTGTGGCTCCTCTGCCTTCTCTCTTGGATACCTGTCCTGGTTTTCTCTTGCTGCCATGTCTTGAGAAATTCAATAGAGAGGTCCAAGTGCAAGGTCTCCTGCCAAGAGTCAGAAACTGAGGTCTTCCACCAACAGCCATATGAGCCATCCTAGAAGTGATCATCTGGTCCCAGTCAAGCTTTCAGATGACTAGACCTGGCTGACATCTTGACTGCAACCTCATGAGAATCTCAAGGCCAGAATCATCCAGCTTAGTAAGTAAGTCACAGAGAAGTGACCCAAAGAAACGGTGTGAGGTAATAAATAAATAGTAATAAATGTTTATTATTGTTTTACATCATTAAGTTTTAGAATAATCTGTTACACGGCAAGAGCTAATTATTACATGGGGGGAACAAAGAATTCCAGCATGGCTGCATTAAGTTTGGGAGAACCATCAAGCATCTACACAGAGATGTTGCTTAGGTGACTTAGACATGCTTTGCGTCCAGGAAAGAGATGAAGCTAAGACATGCATCTGAGCATCACTGGCGTTTAGTTGGTATTGAAGCCATGATGTTGCATGTGTAAGAGAAAATCCAAGGACCCCAACATTCAGAGACCAGAAAAGGCAGGAAGATGTTGCATAAAGGAGCATAGAAGAAGTAGCCAGTAATGTAGGAGAGAAAGTAAGGGACTAGGTGGTCCTGAGTCAAGGTACGAAAACATTTCAAAAAGGAAGAAGTAATGAAGCATGTCGAATGCCATGGAGAACTGAAGTAGGATGGGGCATGTTGCTCATTGGATCTGGCAATATGGTGGTCACCTGGAAGACAGCAGGTGTTCCAAGCTCCTGCCTCATCACACATCATCACACACCTATTCCAGAAGTCTGGCAGCAAGAGTTGAACACAGTTGGCTCCTTAAAATTCCTACCATGGCACCATTCTCACTTCTTTTGCACTGTTCATTGGCTCCCAGATGACAGTGCTGTCCTGTGCACATCCAGCAGTGAAGTCTTTCCTAGTCATGAAAACACCAGAATCTACTCAGGTGAGTTCACCACTCAGGCAGCCTTGCACCACCCAGCAGGAACAAGGGTACTGTGAAGCCAGAGCCCCGTCCTGGCTGTTCAGCAAGAGAACACATGCTTTTGAGGGACATACTTAGGGTTCAATTCTGACTCTGATGGCTTTAGTCAAATTGCTAAGCCTCTCTGAGCCTCAGTTTTCTCATCTGTAAAATGGGGATCATAAATACCTCCCTCACAGGGTTTTGATGAGGCTAAACCTAGAGCAACCTAATGTCTAAGAAAACTGGCTCTGGGTTCAAAAACGTTTTCTGCCATTACACATTGTGTGACATGGGGCAAGTTATTTAAACTTCTGCACTCCAGTTTTCTCATCGGTAAAATGGGAATTGTAACAATAGTAACTACCTCTTTAGGTCATTGTGAGCTCTGAAGGACTGAATGCACATCAAAGGATTTGAACAGTGACTGGCCAATATACTCTACATGCTGGTATCATTATAGAAAGTCCTTAGCATAGTGGGAATGCAAGAGAAAAGAAATAGAAAAATATTTTTTTAAAAGCCCAACTAGCACTTATTGAATATTTTATACTGGTAGCATACGTATTCCTATACTAACATATAATGTATCCTCAAAACAATCAGCAAAGATGGTTTTAATTATAATCTACTGAATACTGTATTATAATTAAGATGCTGTATTTGAAATCACGCTGAATTTGTGCTATACTCAGGGAAAACTGGTTTGTTTCTGTGATGTGGGGAGGGGGAATAAAATGTCAGTGTGAATTAAACAACTGGGTTCTTCCCTTAAATTAAGTTTGAGATTAGCCAGGCCCAGGCTAATTACAAGGCCAGCATGTGAGGGGAAGCGGGGTCTATGACTTTTATTTTTGAAAGTATGTCCTGGGAACTATCACATGGCCTCATCCCGCAGTGTCTTCCGTGGAGGCCTGGCTCCTGTACTTTAAGCGAAATTGAATTCATTCCCCACAAGCATGTGTAACTGATCTCTGAAGATATATTAAAAATAAAAATCCAGTAGGAATCGCAAACACCACTCCGTACCACATCAGGCCACTTCTCTCCTTTACCGACTGTCAACAGAATTATCCGAGTCTACTCTGAGCAGCCAACGTGTGGCATAAAGAAAAGGAGGCCTGCCTACACGAATGGGACCATTTCCAGTCAGAGAGGGAAGGCTGAGTTGTTCGCTGGGAGCTAAACATCTTTGAAATTAGGTCTTTGAGACAAAACCGTGCTACCGTCTTTCATGCCTGCCGGTAAGAGGCACAGACTCAAAAAAAAAAAAAAAGTGATGGGTGAGGAGCAACCACTCTCACAAGAAACAATTTTTGAACGAAACTCGAGGTGTACCTGTAGAAGGAGAATTGACTGCTTCCAGGGAGAGAACATGTGGTCCTCCCTCCAGGTTTCCATCGGTTCAAGGAGAAGATGACAGACAAACAGCTGACTTTGGGAAGGAGAAGTGAATGTCCTGGCTCAGGGCCACCATGTTGCTAACCTATAGCCTTCAGTTGGGTCATTAACCCACCCAACTGTGGGTTCCATGATGGTATTGCTGGCCTATTTGTGCCAGCCTCATTCTTTTTCACTCTGAGAGTCAAGAAAGGGGAAATTGGGGCGCCTGGGTGGCGTAGTCGGTTAAGCGTCCGACTTCAGCCAGGTCACGATCTCGCGGTCCGTGAGTTCGAGCCCCGCGTCGGGCTCTGGGCTGATGGCTCAGAGCCTGGAGCCTGTTTCCGATTCTGTGTCTCCCTCTCTCTCTGCCCCTCCCCCGTTCATGCTCTGTCTCTCTCTGTCCCAAAAAATAAACGTTGAAAAAAAAAATAAAAAAAAAATAAAAAAAAAATAAAAGAAAGGGGAAATTTATCCCATTTTGTTGTGGACAAAATGGAGCCTCAGGGAGGTGAAACTACCCCCTCAACCCCCGCCACTAGCCATCCAAGGCAAATGGCCCTCCATTCCCTCAAGAGGATTGCACAACCCAGTTCTTCTTCTGCTCAGGTCAGTCTTTCACTCCGAGGGGGAGGATGTCTAGATGTCCCAGGTGCTAGGCACATTGTCACTACAGGCCTGCATTCTTGCCTGTCTTGACATTTCTACCATTACTTGTCACCTCCCCGCTCTGTGTAATCAAGGCTGAGACACTCACTCCTTGAAAGAATGCAGGGGCATGTTAATGGGAGCCAAAGCAGGGCCCCTTCCATTAACCAACTGCTCTTTTAGAAGTCTATCCCTGTAGGAGTGATATATATAAATGTTAATAATGATAATTGACATTTGCTGAGTGGTTTCCATGTGCCAGGGATTGTTTTAAACACTTTACATACATAGATGCATTTAAACCTCAAGTTACACAATGAGATAGGCCCCATAATTGTTCCACAGATAAGGAGACTGAAGCACAGTGAGTTCAAACAGCTTATGCAAAGGTCTGAAAGCTATTTAGAAGTAGAGTTGGTTGGGGCGCCTAGGTGGCTTAGTCGGTTAAGTGTCTGACGTTGGCTCAGGTCACAATCTTGCGGTTTGTGAGTTCAAGCCCTGTGTTGGGCTTTGTGCCGATAGCTCAGAGCCTGGAGCCTGCTTCGGATTCTGTGTCTCCCTCTCTCCTTGCCCCTCCCCTACTCTCTCTCTCTTCTCTCTCTGTCTTTCAAAAATAAACATTAAAATAAAAAAAGTAGAGGTGGGATTCAAATTCAGATAATGTCACTTTAGAACTTGGGCCTTTGATATGTTGTCAGAGATACCCTTCAGTGATAAAAAGGTAGACATGGTCAGAGCAGAGGTGGGCATGGTGTGGAAAGACAACTACAGAGCAAAAGCATGGTTAAAGTGTTTCACCAGGGTCTCAGATGTCTGGGAGGCCAGGAGCAAAATGCTAGAAATACAAGGGCCAGAAAATGATGAATGATAATGCCTGGGGTGGTGAGGAAGGTGAAGATAAATTAAGTTTTTTTTTTTTTTTTTTTTTTGAAGTGTTGGCTTAGAGAAATCAGCTCAAAATACACAGCAAAGAAATAACCATCACAGCAAAATGAGCTGATCATCTATGTACAGAACTCATCACTTTCATTATTGCGTTGGCCAGACCAGAAGTTTGTGTTCACCTACAGTAATGTCCTTTCTTTTGCTAAGAAGAAAGCAAGCCCAAGCTTTCTTCTGTAACAAGCCCTCGTGGCCCTCTTACATGACCCTTAAAGTGCTCTAATTATTTCATTGTCTCACTCTAAATAATCTTTCCCATGATACCCTATATTTGGAAGTGGGTGAAAAAATCTGATGAATTTGTTCATGTATATTGTTTTGCACAGACACACACGTTTGTGCATGTAAGCAAGGCTTTCAAAGGAGTAAAGCTTGACCTGTGTGATCTTTTTCACAACTGATCTACAAATATATATTCTAGAAAAAAAAAGTACATTCAGAGTGTAGTATCTTGAGACGGATATAGATTTTAATCATTTAGTGACACCACAATGCAGTAGAAGCAGGCCAACGAAAGGTACAGATATTTAACAAGCAAATCCAATGTACCTTTCCAAAACATCTATGTAAGTGGTTCACCTCTGAAGACATTGCAAGGGCACAGGACTAGAAGCAGGGGTGGAAAACAACACCAGAAAGGCTTTCTTCCCACCCCTCCTGAGAGAACGGTCCTGGGATTTTGTGAAAAAGTAACTTCATAGAAATGAGACTATGGTCCACATACTTTTAAGGGGGGGACTTCCAAATGGACAGATGTAATAAGAGCAGACTAGACCGTTTTGCAAATTATCACCGAACCTGCCAAAGTGCTTAGCTGCAGTGCTATGAGACCAGTAATTATCATTGAAAATCGAATACGTTCTGAAAGGGAATTCTCTCTACGGGATTCTTTAAAAACACTAAAAGAACTTATATGCAGTTTTGGTTTGCTTCCTCTTTGAAATGCTTAATAACATGCATTTGTAGTTTAGGTTCCATTTTGTAGTTGTCTTCAAGTATATTAATTCAAGAAATTAATTCTTAAAGAACTGTGCCCTTTCATGTCTCTATTCAAACTCAATCAAAACATAAGGGCACAAAACAAACAAAAGGCTATATTATAAGGGCATAAATAATCCAGGGCTAACAACTCAGCTGGACTACCCTTCGACAATGAGCACAACGTCTCCAAGGATAGGGTCAGACACAGACTTGCGATGTATCAAAATTATAAATAATTATAGCAATGAATTCATTTAATCAATCAATTTCACCAGTGGTACGCTGGGGTGGACAGGCATAAAACTCCACACAGCTATCAATTGCTCCGATTACAGCTGGCTGTCAGCCAGAATTCCCCTGATCCATGTTCGTTAAATGCACATTAATCTGAATTTGGCAGTGTAATCAAGGACCTAACTGAACTGTGAAATTGAATTCTGCAGTAGAACATCATTTGACCATTTTATGCCAAGGCTGGAAAAAAAAAAGGTTTGGTGGGGGGAGGGCGGGGGAAAGAAAAGAAGGGAAAAAAAGTCCTGAGGCAGCATCTATATGTTCACTGTGGTCTTCCGTACTAGTGACAGGGAGGCTGTGGCTAGGTTGTGCTGGACTGGGTGTGTGTGTGTGTGTGTGTCTGTGCCTGCAGAATGGGGACTGCGGAACGCTCAGTGAAAGATGGACAGTGTCTCTTTCCACTTCCCACAGAGCTACAAGGGATGGGAGGCAGCTGGTTCCAGTGCCTGAGTGTGATGCTCCAATACACCTTTGCGGAGTACAATAAAGCAAAGAGACTACTCCTCTGAAAAATGAAAGAGCCAGACTGGGTGTTGTTTGTTCTACGTAAATCAAATGTGGGATAGAAGTGAATCACAGACCTCTATCATCTGAACAAGGAAAGGACGTCTGAAATTGTCCTTCCTTGACTCAAAGGGAAGTGTAGCAGTAGCAGCCTAGGCTTTGGGAAAGGAGAATCACTGCCCATAAGAATTCCAGGGAGAATCAGTAACTAGCTTTCTCTGTAGGGACATGTTAGAAGCTGGCAATTAGGGGAAAGGGATTCATTAAATCCTGTGACTTGAATATGTATTTACTCTCATGTATCCCTCTGGTTGTTCTCTGCCATGCCAATTCTCCTTGCCACGAGCAGGAATGGCACTGATGGGAGCTATTCCCCATCTGCCCTCAGGTGGGGGGAGGTTACTGCACCCTAATACAACTCTTGCTTGAAGCAAGACTTCGACAATTGCCCAGCCATGGTCAGTTTCCTCCGATTTACTTATTTCCATTTACAAAATGAAATGGCCCTATTTCATATTTGCCCTGCCTAGATGACGAAGGGACACAGCACACAATATGAGCTGCCATTCAATTTTGGTAAGAGAAGCAAGCATATGCTATCACTGCCAATGAGCAGTGGTCATGAGCAGGTCCTACTTGGAACCTGAAGAATCAAGGTGTCTGCTTAAGGTTCTGATGCAGGGGCCTTGGGAAGTAGGTTACCTTCTGGACAGTCAGACACTTGCTGGATTTCCAAACTGCATATAGCAGGGAGCCATGCACCATATGTGTTTTGCAAGGAGATCTCCCACGCCATGATACTGGATTCCTATTTAGGCATGCAGGCAACTTACACCCTTTATGACATGAAGGAGGAAAAGTCGTGCTTTACCCTGCCTTACAAAATATATGGCAAATGCACACTGAGACAGCGTGGACAAGTGCTTATGACCTCTACAAGTAGGGAAAGCTTAGTTAAGGAAGTGAATAAATCTGTGATCAGCAGGCTTAAGCATACAGGTATTTCAGGCTCTTCCTCCACCTCTGAATTGGTGTCTTCAACCCTCACCCCTTGCCTCCGCCCCCCTTGCTCCTCCAGACACAAAGAATGCATTTTCTGTTCAAGAGCAGATTACTAAGACCTGACACTGGCCACCGCCTGCAGCTACAGGGGTGGGGAGGGGGTGTCTGCACCTCTGGGGATTGGCTCCCTGCTGCAGAATATGGTTCAAATATGTCAGGGCCTCCAAGACAGCCAGAACACATATTGCCAGGTTAGATGAATTTCATTTTAATTTGCTAATGGCAATCTCACTCACAATTTACTTTGAACCATAGGAATATTCATGGGAAGATATGTCCATTCATATACAAACAACCCCTATAGTCTTCCTGCCAAAGGGACAGGTGTCTGAGATGCTCTGAATCACCTTTTTGGATGTTTTATGAGCCGGAATCAACACCCTATAAGAGCCCATATATAAAGAAAAAAATCAAAATAATACCCATTGTTATATTAAGCGATTAGCACCTCTCTTTCCTTCCCTCTCTTCCCTTGACCTCTGATTTTTGTTGCAGCTCATAAGAGTTTACCAGCATTCCCATTGCCACAGGATCTCTGAAAGTGTTCAGCTGGAATCCTTAGCAGATAAGAAGCTGAAGTTTTGTTCCTGAACTTGAACCTGGCAGAATCTCGGTGTACTAGTGTGTCACAAAGAACAGTGAGTCATTCAATTATTGATGCAGGAAGATGAAGCACACTAGTCCGGTTTTTCCTTCCAGGTAAAGCAAAGGAACAGCTGAGCAGTGAAAAACCATTGCAGTGGTGACCCCAGATCTGGGGAATCATGCCAGTTTTCTTGCACCCTCTCTCTCCACTCAGAACTCCTTAATATGTCATCTGTTTGGGATGTCCTGGATTGCAGCACTGGTCACTTTGCTGCCCAGTGTAGACCAGATGCTTGGGGTAACATGGAGGGGTTGGCCGGCAAGAACCATCATGACTGGAGATGTAGTTACCTGTGATGATTCTTGTTTAAATGCTGCTAAATACTCTGCTCTCTTAACATCTGGCCTCTATGGGGAAGTCTGAGAATTTCATGTCCATCCTATAGAGTAGAGCAATTGGTAAGGTGGCGGGATTGGGGTCCTTCAGCTAGCTCCATCACTCAGGAGTCGCAGGGCCTTGAGGAAGGCACATAGCTACTCTGGCCTTCTGTGACCTGCATCTCTAAGGTGAGGGCATCAGTACTTATGAGTCTGTGAGGGCAAAGTCACATGGAACTTGTTCCCATATTTTGAAAACAAAATGTAACAGATTACACAGAGAGGATGTTTCTATGGCTGGTGTTAGCAGATATGGAGACATGTTTTCCAACCAAAAATATTCCAGAGAATAAGGGCTAACACTGAGTGCCTGCCATGTGATAACTCCTTTACATTTACTGATCTTTTTTAATCTGTAGAAGAAGTTCAAAGTAGGTATGGAAACACTCTACAGATGAGCGAACTGAGGCACAGACAAGATCATAAAGCCAATAAGTGCTTAAATCCAGAGAATCGGATTTTAGAATTTGTGTTCTTAAATGTCTTTTGTAATGGGTGAGAACATCTGGACTGTCATTCATAAAAGAGAATAACACCATCACTCAAGGTAGAGTGAGTATATATGAGAGTCTCAAGGATCGTTACTTTTTTTTTTTAATTTTTAAAACATTTATTCATTTTTGAGACAGGGAGACAGAGAGAGAGAGAGAGAGAGTGCACACTGGGTAGGGCAGAGAGAGAGGGAGACCAGAATCTGAACCAGGATCAAGGCTGGGAGTTGTCAGAACAGAGCCCAACATGGGACTTGAACACACGAATCGAACTGCAAGATCATGACCTGAGCCAAAGTTGGATGCTTAACCAACTGAGCCACCCAGGTGCCCCAGGGATCGTTATTCTTTTTAAAAAATTTTTTTAACGTTTTTTTTTTAATTTATTTTTGAGACAGAGAGAGACAGAGCATGAAGGGAGGAGGGGCAGAGAGAGAAGGAGACACAGAATCGGAAGCAGGCTCCAGGCCCTGAGCCATCAGCCCAGAGCCCGACGCGGGGCTCGAACTCACGGACCGTGAGATCGTGACCTGAGCCGAAGTCGGACACTTAACCGACTGCGCCACACAGGCGCCCCTCAGGGATCGTTACTCTTAATGCCTCTTTTTGACCAGTGATCCCAGTTTTTTGGCCACAAATCAGTCTGGGTGACACTAAGGAGCTTCTCAGAGGACTTCACCCGACCCTACCCTACCCTACAGAGAGAATAAAGGACAGTTCCCATGTACCCCAAATCCGTCTGTGACTCATCGCCCATTTCTCACCAGCAAGGTGAGGGCTGACTGTGGCATATCTGAGCCCTGAGGCCTCATATCCATCTTTTTCCTCCTCAGTTTTCTTCTGTGGAAACAGGAATGTTCTGGAATATATCGACTTTGGAGTCAGATGGACCTAATTTTGGATCCTGACTCAGCTGTTTACCTTCATATCCTTGGGAAGTCGATAAAAACTTGGCCTCTGTCTTTCAGCTTTCTCAGGGTAAAAGGGAGATGATCCTGAAGTCTTCCAGAATCGTCATGAGGGCTCAATGGGGGTAATGCTTGCAAAATGCTTGGCACAGTGCCTGGAATAAGGTAACCCTCGGCTTCATGTCACAGCTGCCATCTGGTATGCTATACATACAGATACATGTGTGTATTCATAATCAGGCTGCCGCAATTATTAACTTATATAACCCTCACACAACGTGATTGTCCCCATTTTATAGATAGGGAAGTAGAGTTAAGCAATTTACTCACCCAGTTGTAAGTGGTAACGTCAGGACTCAAATCCAGGCAGTCTACCTCCAGAACCTACACCCTTGAATGCCAAAAGGTACTTGACAAATAGTTAGCCTTGAACTGTGCTTCTCAGCTGGGACTGATTTTCCTCCCTGCTGCCCCAGAGGTCATTTGACAGTGTCTGGAAATATTCTGGATGTTACAGGAAGAGATGCCACTGGCACTTAGTGGTAGAAGCCAGGGATGCTGTTAATCATCCTACAGTGACAGCTCCTCCCCTGCAACAAAGAACTATCAGGCCCAGGATGTCCACAGTGTTGAGGCTGAGAAACCCTGCTCCTGAGTGGGACAGTACCATACAACCCTAGGGCACTTCACTGTTAAAGGTATTCAAAGGAGCTTGGAAGGAGGCAGGTTGAAGGCTTGGTGCCTGCAGAATTCCTGTGCCAGTGGGGATATATCCAAGGTCTAGCAAAGGGGCCGAGCCCGGACAGCTGGATCCCAGCTTGGCTATGAGCTGACCTGGCTATTACCGAGCCTCTCAGAGCCCCAGTTTCCTCATATGTACAAAGCAGGCAAGAATTGCTGTCTTCCGGGACTGTGAGGCTCAACAAGGCAACACATGTGTCTGGCACACGGCAAGTGCTTAGTGAACTGGCAGAAGTGTGATTACACCAGGGGCTTCTCAGAGGCTGGAGCCAGAGCAAGAAATGGATTGCTGGGTCAGCAATGATACACGTGAGCTGGCAGCTGCCTGCTCCCTGGAGAGCCCGGGAATGAGCAAAATCAGAGGCATGGTGACAATACCTTCAGTCAGTTTCCCTCCCTGTAAAGCAGACTTGTCTGCAGGGGAGGGTGGAGGGCATTCTCCCTCCACATCAAGCTTTTTTCTTTTTTTAAATTTTTTTTAATGTTTATTTATTATTGAGAGACAGAGAGACACAGAGCATGAGCAGGGGAGGGGCTGAGAGATGGAGAGATACAGAATCTGAAGCAGGCTCCAGGCTCTGAGCTGTCAGCACAGAGCCCAACGCGGGGCTCGGACTCACAAACCGTGAGATTATGACCTGAGCCGAAGTTAGATATTTAACCGACTGAGCCACCCAGGCTCCCCTCAAGCTGTTTTTATAGTTGTGTAGTATGAACGGGTTTTTTTTTTTTTTTGGCTTTATTTACCCCCCAAGGTTTCATCTGCCTTGTGGCAGCCAAAAACATTCAAAAGTAGGGAGACAGATGCTATATCTACAGATTTGTAACATCCTTGATTCCTGTCATGTCAACAGGAAAATTAGGTAGGCAGATAACACTGGAGGAGTTATTTCTGTGAGTTAATGTTAGTATTTTTCCTCCTTTAGGCCAAAATGTAAAACTGGTCTCTCTCTGTCTGTCTGTCTGTCTCTCTCTCTCTCTCTCTCTCTCTCTCTCTCTCTCTCTCTCTCTCATACACACAACTTTCCTCCTCATATTTGCTGTATCTGGAAACCCACACAAATTTGATCCTTTCTCTTATTATTTGAGATGTGAACATTACCCACCAGCCTCTAGGACTTTCCATAAGGCAAAGCCAAATTATCTGAGTCGTGATCTCTATTTCTTCCCTCAGCAGGAAATCCAAATGTGATTGGTAGATTTTTAAGAGTACAGTTCTAAAGACACAGGCACCGAAGTCTTTTTAGAGAGATGTTATATTTTTAATCAAGTAAACGTTTTAATTACTAACATGCCTCCCACCACCTACCCTCCCACAAAACCTGCCCATGAATTTCTCGTGGGTCCCGTGTGACATGGAACAGCAGCTTGCTCCTTCAGAGCCCTTGATTATAAGGGCTGAAAAACTCTTGGTAGAAGTTCCCAAGTGTGACTATGTTGTCTTTTTTTTTTTCCTGAGCCACAACAGTTTCCTCATTATTTCTGTTACAGATACATCTTTTCTGAGCCACAATAGTTTTCTGCATTGTTTCTTGCACTGTTTCTGGGTTTAACAAAACCAGATTTCAGAGTAGGTCTGCTTTGCTTTATAATTGGAAGTCTGCAGGAAGAAGGACCCAGCAAGGAATGAAGCAAATTATCCCTTCCCTCCATCCTCTTCCTACTCCTCTACCTAGCTGAGACTTCTGGTGGCCACTGGGGCCCCTCATGGGTTTTAGTGGCAAATGCAATTAATCCCCTGAAATCACCTATGCCCTCATAAGGGGAAGAATATGGGACTGGGAAAAACACCAGACCTGGATTTTGTCCTTGTTTTGCAACCAACTAATTATGAAACCTTAAGTATGCCACATGACACTCTGGACCTCAGTTTTTCCTCCTGTGAAATGGGTGGGCAGGCACTGTTGGGGGTTATATTAAATCCCAAATGCCTCTAGGATTAGGTTAATGAGAAAAACGAATGAAGTGGACTGAGAAGGGCCTCTCTCCTCTAATGGGTCAGCCTTTGCTTCCAGCCAGTTCCATTTCCAATGCTATGTGAAAATTGTGCCCAGGCATGTCAGATATTCCCATTTTTTTTTTTTAAAAGAGAAGGCTGAAACCCAGAAGTTGAAGATACTAAATGAAATATCTTGATTTTTCAGAAGCTGGAGATGACTATTTTGTGGACCCAACAGGTCAATGGGCCAAATATGGCCCCAGGGCTGAATGGTTATTGTCTCTGGACAAAGCTTTTTCTATGATCTTGACACAAACAGCTTCCTACCATAAGTGTGCAACTACAGCACACATGCACAAATCACATTTGACCCTAAACAGCCAAAGCGGTCCTGAGAAAGGAGAACAAAGCTGAATATTTCAAACTATATTACAAAGTTATAGACATCAAAATGTATGGTATTGGCATAAAAGCAGACTCATAGCTCAAAGGAACAGACCAGAGACCAGAAATAAACCCACAAATATACAGTCCATCAAATTTCAGCAGAGGAGCCAAGAATATACAAATGCAGAAAGGATAGTGTTTTCAATAAATGGTGCTGGGAAAATTGGACAGCCACATGTAAAAGAATGAAACTGGGTCCCTATCTTACTCTATACATAACAACTCAAAATGCATTAAAGACTTGAATGTAAGACCTGAAACCATAAAACTCCTAGAAGAAAAAGAGGGGGTAATTTCTTGGCATTGGTTTTGGCATGATTTTTTATATTTGACACCAAAAGGCAACAAAAGCAAAAATAAACAAGTGGGACTACATCAAAATAAAAAGATTCTGCACAGCAAAGGGAAACATCAACAAAATGAAAATGCACCTATGGAATGGGAGAAAATATTTGCAAACCACATATCTGATAAGAGGTTAAAAAATATAGAAGGAAGTCATTCAACTCAATAGCAAAAAAAAAATCCCAAATAACCCAATCAAAAAATGGACAAAGGACCTGAATACACTTTTTTCTAAAGAAGATACACAAATGGTCAACAGGTACATGGAAAGAAAGGTTCTAAACATCACTCATCATAAGAGAAAATCTAAACCACAATGAGATATCACCTCACACCTGTGAGAATGGTTATTAAATTAAAATTTAACTCTAAAATAAACTTTATTAAAAACTTACCATGTAATCCTGATTATTTTTTTCCTTTTCTATAGATCCATGTAAAATTTGTTAGAATATAGGAACCACTGTAATTACTCTATCTAATGGTTTATGATCATATGCTCCTTAATAGAGGAGTATATGAGTACAATATGAGCAGACTATTTATTAGTAGTACATCAGGACATCTTTCAAATAAATAATTTTTTGTCTTTTAATCAGAAACCCTGTAGGGGATCTCCAAAGACTTGGATTTTAATGAATAAATGTGCCTTGCCCTACATCCTCTGCCCTTGGGGCTCGTGGATAGAAATCAGGTAGGGTTTTGATATGGACTCTCACTTAAAAGGTGAAGTATCACATTAGATCTCTGTGAGAAGGTCATGTTAGCACCACCTTTGTGGGGTGCCTGCACATAAGGAGGAAGGAGGCAGTGAACATAACATTACCTTTGGAATGCACATTGTGGGCTCGGACAGGCGAGGGTAGGTGTAGGAGTTGTACGAGTGTCCTTGGGGGTGGGTTTTAAATGCACTTGCTCCGAAGGGCATCATTGGTTCCTGGAGCCCCGAACCTGACCTGGACCTTTGCCGCATGGTGGGCTGAGGGCTGGTCTGATTCAAGTATGATGACTTTGGCCTCCTATCATAGTCATCTAGGCTGGGTCCCCACTCGCTTTCGCTGAACACCAGACTCTCCTTGGAACACCCGCTGGTCCCCGCAGTTCTAGAAGGCATGAATTGGAATGGATAATCTAGAGGGGAACTGCTTGAGGCTCTCTGGTACTCCCACTTGAGCTCATTGTATTCACTTGGTTTGCTCAGTGAGTCCAAGTGTGTGTGATAATCAACAGGAAATCTGGCAATATCGGATTTCAAAGGCTTCATCTCAGAATAGTAGGCTTCCCCGTGTTTGGTCTTTGTGACATGCCCATTTTGCTTGGCGGCATGGCTGCCTTTATAAAACGGATCCAGGTCATCACCATAGAGACTCTTTTCTCGATACTTCTCAGTGCTGTAGTCAGCAGTGGTATCGGACTCGCTGGAATACTGCGAGAAGGTGATGAAGCCATTTTCTTCCCGATGGCCTTGACCGTAGCTGGAGGCTCCCTGGTCTGGGGTGGGTGGGCTTTCTTTCCTTAGGGAGTTGGAGCGAGTCACAGAGATGTTGTCGAAGTCCTCCAGCAGGCCGTTGATGGAGGTTTCTTTGCACGGTTTATTTCCTCTAACGATTGTCTGAGAACAGTAAAGGGAATGCCATTTAAAGAAATCATTTCATGCTTTCAAACTGATATTGCAATCCCACCCCTACTCCACTGAGGAAGAAAGACCCCAGGAATATCCCCTAAAAAGTGATAAAAATTGATCGTTTCAGTGGTGAAATAAGTCAAATATTATATAACCTTAATTGCAAATTTGCGTTTACCTATCTCAATAGAGATATCAATTAAACATCAAAAAGCCATTTAGAAGACTAAGCAACACTGTCTTATTTACTAGTTAGGGGAAACCTTCTCCCTGGTTCCTCTCCTTAAATAATAAGCCCTAACCATCTAATGATAAGCTGATTATAATTTTAAGTCTATAACTGGTTTTAAAAATCATATTTCTTACATTCATTATTCATATTATTTGCAAAACGAGTAAGTATTGTCACTTGAGTATTAACATACCCAGGAATGGGCGCACATTTTTTTACCCTTTTACAGAATTCATAAAAATTGGAGTTACTAGATTTTATAGAAAAAGAAGGCATTTTCTGAACTACACTGAACAGCTTGAAGATCACGTATGAGATTTTATATGTGATCACCTGTGATATTTTCATTAAGCATCTAACTGTAATGCTTGCTAGAGCCACACTTCTGTATCATCACGGCTGAGGTCTGGATGACTTAGTAGTTGGATGTGGTTGTTGTACTTGAACCTTAGTGACAAACTGCCGAGCCCAAATGTTCCCCTTAACGAACCTAAATAACACCAGAATACCAGGAACAGAAAGAAATCACAAACCACTTACAAAGCCAGTCAGCTGTGCCTTGACAATGACAAGGTTTGCAGCAAAATACGATGGGGGTGGATAAAAGAACAAAGAACAAAGTGTTGTGACTTCAGACTTCCAGAATTTTAGGAGAAAAATACCTGTGAGCAAGTAGCAAAGGAGTTCAAAATCATCTCAGTATAATAGAGGATTTCAAACTAGAGGCAAAAGTCAAATTTGTCCTAGAACATATGATTTATAGATCAGTGAAAGACAAGGTTTTCTTTTTTTTCCTATCCAATCAGTCCTGGACTAATACTTTTTGTCTATACCCCTTTGTTTTAAAGTTTTTTATTTTTTTTTAACATTTATTTATTTTTGAGAGACAGAGACAGAGCAAGAGCGGAGGAGGGGCAGAGAGAGAGGAAGACAAGAATCCGAAGCAGGCTCCAGGCTCTGAGCTGTCATCACCAAGCCCAACGCGGGGCTTGAACCCACAAACTGCGAGATTATGACCTGAGCTGAAGTCGGTTACCCAACCGACTGAGCCACCCAGGCACCCTTAAATAAACTTTTAATTTTGGAATAGTTTTAAATAAACTGAGAAATTGCAAAGAGCATACACAGAGCTCTCATATACCCCTTACTGTATTGTTAATATCTTGCACTACTATTAACTAAACTCCATAGTTTATGTGAATGTCACTAGTTTCTTTCCCCAGTATTCCAGGGCCCCATTCATGACACTACATACTTATTTGTCATGTCTCCTTAGTCTCTTCTGGTCTGTGATAGTTTCTTGGATTTTCCTTGTTTTTGATGACCTTGACAATTTTAACAAGTGGTGCTCAGGGGTTCTGCAGAATGTCCCTCAACTGGGTATGTGTGATGTTTTTCCCAGGGTTAAACTGGGGTTATTGGTTTTGGAGGTGATCACCAATTATATCACATCGTATGCAGGGCGCATACCATTAACATGGCTTCTCCCTGATGATACTGACCTTGGTCACCTGGCCCAGGTAGTGTTTGCCAGGTTTCCACACATAAAGTTACATTCTGCTTCCTTTGCTGCTTTCTCTACTGCACCCTTTGAAGTAAGTCACTCTACCTCCTTGAGAGGTATGTCTACATAAAGTATATGGAATTCTTCTGCACAGATTTGCATACTCTTATTCATTCATTCATTCATTCATTATGTTCATTTATTTTTTTTTTTAATTTTTTTTTTCAATGTTTATTTATTTTTGGGACAGAGAGAGACAGAGCATGAACGGGGGAGGGGCAGAGAGAGAGGGAGACACAGAATCGGAAACAGGCTCCAGGCTCTGAGCCATCCGCCCAGAGCCTGACGCGGGGCTTGAACTCACGGACCGCGAGATCGTGACCTGGCTGAAGTCGGACGCTTAACCGACTGCGCCACCCAGGCGCCCCATATATTCATTTATTTTTGAGAGGAGGAGAGGAGGAGGAGAGAGAGAGAGAGGGAGAGAGAGAACGTGTGCACGCAAGTGCCAGTATTCATGCACAAGTGGGGGAGGGGCAGAAAGAAAGGGAGACACAGAATCTGAAGCAGGTCCCAGGCTCTGAGCTGTCAGCACAGAGCCTGACACGGGGCTCGAACTCACGGACCGTGAGATCATGACCTGAGCTGAAGTTGGACTCTTAACTGACTGAACCACCTAGGCGCCCCCCCCCCCCAGTTCTTTTTAAATCACTGAATAGTCTTCCATTATATGGAATGTTATGGTTATTTGTGGAGGAGGGGTATAAATGGGTTGATTGCCCAAATAGGTGATGTTCTGTTTGAGGATTTCTCAGAGAGAAAAAGAACCATGTATCACATATACATCAGAACCTTTTCTCAGAGTAACAACATCTATGCTGACCCCAATGGATGAACTGAAGAAATAATACCTTTGAACAGAGAAGGGGAAGTAGCTGGGAAGAGGAAAGGAGGAAATGGACATCTTTTGATACATTTAGTATGAATGCTAGCTAACTCATCCTCAAAAATATCAAGTCCATTTGAGTAGCTTTCTAGTGCATTTCAGTTGTATCTTACCTGTTTATTATTATTTCTCTCTTTCATTTGCTCAAAGTGCGTTTTCTCTCTCTCTCTCTCTCTCTCTCTCTCGAGAGAGAGAGAGAGAGAGAGAGAGAACGAGAATGAGTGGGGAAGAGAGACTGATAATCTTAAGTAGGTTCCAGGCTCTGCACGGAGCCCCACATGGAGCTCGACCCCATGACCCTGGGACCATGACCTGAGCTGAAATCAAGAGTCGGATGCTCAGCCGACCGAGCCACCCAGGCACCCCCTCAAGGTGCTCCTTAAAACCCTTTTAGACACATATACTCTTATTTTCTGTGGATTTAAACAATTGGCCTCTCCTCTTCAATAATGTTTTGCACAAATTTTTAAGAAAACAGTATTAATTTGTTTATATCACAGTGGATAAAGTCTTTTCAGCCAGCATTCTAGACAGAAATTATACTCTTGCACATTCCTATTCTCTATCAACAATTAGCAGATTACTTAATGAAATGTTCTCAGTAATTCATGGTCTTCCCCAAAAGTATCTTCCTGGTATTTCCAATCCTGGGCATCTGTGTTGACTGATGTATAACATGAATAAAGACTGTAAGGTATGCCAAGGTCTTGAAGTAATTTCTCAGTTACTGGACCTGCTTGGATAATCCTTTAGCAAAAATGTTATCAAGACTTTCTGTAAGCTTGACAAATAATAGCTAACTATATTAGAATTTTTCATGGTCAGTGTTATCTTTGGGTATATACTGCAGGGAAAAAAAAAACTTCTCTAAATTCTATCCATCTTAAACAATATTTCAGTCAATCTTTCTTGTCTGCCTTCACACCTCCCATCTCTGAATACATGAAATATTCAACTCTGGGACCACAGAATCACTTCCAGTATTTTAATGTTGCAAGGAATCTAAAGGGCAGCTAGGTAGGCATCCTCCTTCCTTTACTGAGTACCACTAAAACTCAGAGCTGACTTTGCCCACTGATACATAACAGACCTGGGATTCAAACTCCAATCCTCTCCCTTCCAGTCTAGCATGCTCTCAGTCTCTCTCTCTCAAACCGAAGTATGGCTGACACACAATGAATGTTATATTACTTTCAGGTCAGTCTAGCTCTCTTTCCAAGGTACTCTTCAGACTCATTTGAATAAAATAGCACCAGTTGGCAATGCAAAGGTTTGGTGTGTGACATCATAATCCATCAACAATGGGTTAATAAAGTGCACATTTTCATTGTGCACTCCATCCCTCTAGCGATAAATTGTTCAGTTTACAGCACACGGACGATTGCAGGTTCTGGTCTCAATTTCACCCACATTTGTTACGTGATTTACTTTCATCCTTCTTTCATTACCCACTCTCCAATTTATAAAAAGGATACTATCACTTGATATTGATACTGATTGATACCCAGGAATCATAGAGGCTGATGGAGGGAGGGGTTACATAGAAGTTTTGAAACATACTAATGTATGCACTTCCTTCATGTGGACACAAACTTGTAAATCTGAAACAAGTTAGGAATATTAAACACAACTCCTAAATGAAGGCAAGTTAAAATGTGAAGATTATATAGTAAAGAAAAGATCAGAGAAGAACAGACTAAAACTCTTGGAAAGTTTCCAGGGAGGGGAGAATTGTGAGCTAGATCCAGGAGGAAATAATAGATATACTTGGATGGTGACCAAAAAAAAAAAAAGAGGTAATTACCAGCTCATCACTTACTAAATGATTGAGACACAGAGATGATCAGAATATGTTAACATGCCACCATCTTTGGGGCTATGTGGATAATTATGATAACAGAAGAAAGCATTCCCCACTCATATCAAATCAGCATTTCAATCACTTGTCCTTTGGAATTCATATCCAGAGAACTTGTTAGTTTATCTTCAGCAAATTAATAAATGGCTATGATGGGGCTGAACTATCAGTTTTAGATATGTGTCTATCTATGTGTCTATCATCTATCAATGTATCCATCCAACTGGCTATCTATCCACCCACCCATCCATACAATAACATCAAAAGCTATAATGGAGATCTGTAATATGTCTATATCCATACTATCTGCAAATATTTTTTTAAATGACTAAGTGATAACATAATGAAGGCCTGTTTGGGAGAGAGCCCTTTCTTTCCCTCATTAGTTGTGCTATAAATATACTACATTTGGAAAATGAAAAACCAAACAATCATAAACACCTATTTCACAATTTTGTCCCCCAAGTAAGTTAATTTAGATTTTTTATGGGAGATTAGAGGGTCACTGTTTTAAGACATGAATTAATCTGTGACCTCAGAATTGGGAAGTCTGCTGTTTCTGTGCACTTATCACTGCATACCCAAAGACATGTTCAGTTTACATGCAGAAATTATAGCAGTAAACTCAAACAGAATTCTACATACTTGTTGATGTGGAAGGAGAAATATATGGTTATGAGATAACTACTATTTAGAAGAAAAAATAAAGACTATCATTGAATAAGAAACACTTTTAAAAAACAATGTAGTTTTTTATCCTAGTTTTGAATCAGGCTTACAGCATTTATCAACTGTGTGATAGTGGGCAAGTCACCTAACCTTTAAAAGCCATGGTTTCTTAATCCATAAAACGGCAAGAATAAATCTTTGTATCATTGGGTTAATGTGATTTAATACAATAATGTGTAAAACAGCTGGCATGATTCCTGGCATACAGGAAGCACTAATAAATGGTAGTTATTTAACTATTTTATAAGTTAAAATTTACTCTAAAATTAGGTTTATAATAATTAAAGAAAAGAAGAAAGATGTAAACAATGGAATAAATCAATCTCAGCTTTATGCAATGGAAGGAAAAGAATTGATGTTTTAGACTTTTAAAAACAATTATTAGGGGGCGCCTGTGTGGCTCAGTCGGTTAAGTGTCTGACTTCAGCTTGGGTCATGATCTTGTGGTCCATGGGTTTGAGCCCCGTGTCGGGCTATGTGCTGACAGCTCAGAACCTGGAGCCTGCTTCAGCTTCTGTCTCCCTCTCTCTCTCTCTATCCTTCCCCTGCTCTCACTCAAAAATAAATAAACATTAATAAAATTTTTAAAAATGATTATTAGTAACTTTAGATGCAAAATACAAATTTCCTGAGTTTAAAGATATATCTTCAGCTAATTACAATTGTTATATATTTCAAAAAAATATTCCTTAGTAGATATAAAAAATGGAATACTTTCAAAACATGATCAGCACCCTACTGTAATCCTTCTTAAAGATGTAATATCTGAGTCCTAAAAATTAACAAAATTAGACTTCCTATTATTTACACTGAAAGATACATATAGAAAAGGAAGATTAATAGAAATACAGTAAAATATTGACAGTGGTCATCTCTAGGTGGGGAGATTAAGTGTGACATAGATTTTAAACCTGCACTTGTCAAATCTTACTGTGCACACAAATCACCTGAGGATCCCGTTAGAGGGAGAGTCTGATTCAATAGGTCTGAAGTGGGGTCTGGAATTCCACATCTTGAATGGGCTCCCAGGCAGTGATAATCCTGCTGGTCTGCTGTTCACACTGTGTACTCAATGGGGTTAGTGCATTTTCCATATTTTCTACAACTAGGGTACTTTTATAATAAAACATATTAGACTGACATATACTTTTCAGTATAATACGATCCAGGACTTTATATATATGTGTGTGTGTGTGTGTGTGTGTATGTATATATGGCACTAAATATATATTTTATTAAATATATAGTATAATGTTAAATTTGTATTTTATATCTATATAACATATATCTGTATACATATATATAGTATTACATATATATGTATTGTGTTAAAATTATTTGATGTTACAGTTATAGCTGCTGGGAGCTACACTGTTCAATGTTTTCCCATTCTCTACAAAGGTGAAATATTTCCTATGTTTAACCAAAATGAATACTTTGAAAGATTTCACTATTTTGGCACACCTGCTTCTATAGCATCATGATCTTATTATGAGGCTATAAATCTCAGAGTTATTGATGAATAAAACTCGAGTACTATGGAAGTGAAGGTGTGGTTGCAGACATTTGCAAAGAAGAAAATTTCATCTATAGCAAAAACAAAACAAACAAAAACCCCAAGACACTATAATAACAGGCTATAGAAGACACAGTCTTTTCTTGGATCTCCTTTTTAACATTTGGAGATGTTTACAGATGGTGTAACTGTATTACTCTTAAAGGAGCACATGCTTTTCTCTCTTTCAGTGAAAACTATTTAGTCGGTGTTAAAAAGCAAGGGCTTGCAAAATGTAAATATCTGTTAGAAATAAACTGTTGACCTGTCTAAAAAGAATAGAAAAAAAGAAGGGTTTGGTAACCTTATTTAATCAGGAAGACCAGTGAAACTAGAACCGAGGTAATATTTGTTTCCCTAACAGAGGTTTCACTTTAAGGAATCATAACACCAAAGCAACAATAGTGAAATCCAAACATGCAAAATTTTACAACATGGTTTAACCAGGCTTCAAAATGTAAGAACTACTATTTATGGCTGTCAGTATCTGATGTTTATTAAAGCAAGATTGTGCAGTTTTAGAGATCAATATTATAACGGCAAGAGTATCGCTGAACTTCATGCTGCAGAACAGCCAGGCATTAAAAATCAATGCAACCCAACCTATTTGAGTTTGACACCCTGGTTCTCATTGCCTTTCCATTGTGCCTGGACCAGCTCAGCGTCTGCTCTCTTGTTGACAGCGGCCATATTTCATGGTGCTCCTTCCCCAGGCTGCTGGCCAGTGATAAGCTATAATGGATCTGTCCGTAAGAACAGCTGTCTCCCCTTGTTCTGAGGAAGAGATGAAAAAGTGCCTCTGCTCTCACAGACTGTATTAACCTTGACAATAATGAAGTGTGTAATTAACAGCTTTGCCCTAATAAGACCTTGCCTTTCTTTTTAAAAAACAATGTCTTCTATCCTCTTCAAGAATGCATTTCATTTTGTCTTTCTGGGTAAACACTTCTCAGGAGGTCAATAAGCTAAACATTCCCATGACTCAAGAACAAACCAAGACTCTCTCAGAAAGTATCTACTTTTAACAATTTATCTGAATTCTCATGCTGTTTGCAGAGAATCAGTTGCCTTGTTTTTATTAAGGAATGTGGTTGCAAACAGCTGTGTATGTAACAACAACAAATGGATCTGACATACTTGAATCCTTATGGCAAGAAATGCTAATTCTCAGCTGGATTTTTATACACCAGAAGACTCAGATCTTCTATTTTCTTTCAATGTAGAAAACACTTTTTTTTTTTTTTTTTTTTTGGTAACCACAGGGGGTAGGGCTAATTGAGTAAGTAGGTGGAATTCCATATTCCTGGAAATGTGAGAATAAGGGCAGAACGTCTCCAAGGGGCAGCAGGGGTGCAGATTCCTTTAAAAATTTTTTTTAATGTTTATTCATTTTTGAGAGACAGGGAGAGATAGTGTGAACAGGGGAGGGGCAGAGAGAGGGAGACACAGAATTTGAGCCAGGCTCCTGGCTCTATGCTGTCAGCACAGAGCCTGACATGGGGCTCAAACTCACAAACTGAGATCATGATGCTTAACCAACTGAGCCACCCAGCAGGGGTGTGGATTTCTAATCATTAAGATCTTTTCAGTAAATATGTAATGATCATATAGAATACAAATAAGTCAATTCCTTTATTAACTAAACGTTATATTCTGCACAGATTATAATAAAGCCTAGTGTATCTAAGAATGACTTTGTGAATTTAGTAAAAGGCAAGATTCCTCATTAACTGGAAAACAGTCTGTCTGCCATTTTTCTCTACCTCGTTAAACACAGTGAATCTAACACATTTAGTGACCAGTTTCGTACAAGGATAATCCCTAAAGCAGACTTTCTATTTATTGTTAATCTGGCAAAGCAAATGCAATTTATGGCCCTGGTTCTTGCTGCTTAGAATGTAAAGCAGTCATGCTGAAGTCAACTGAAGTCAGTTTGATCAGAGGTAATATAAGTGTTTCATGGATGGGTTTGAAGTCGGTTTGAGACTATGAGTGTTATAGCTGGGAACTTAACTATTATTTACTTGTGGTGTTCTGGTTTAGAGTGTAGGCAGCAATGAAGTAGGACTATAGAAGTATCTCTGTTCATTGATTTATTCATTTACTGAAACAAAAAATTGTTTCTAAGGGCAGGGAGTACTTCGAGATGAGACAAGATTCCACCATGTATTTCTTAACTTGGGTAGTACATATAAGAATTTAATGTTACTCTTAAACCTCTCATATGCCATATTCACATCTTAGTCTGGGTTCCTCAAAAGCAGATCTGAGGCAAAGGCCCGCACATGAGTAGTTTATTTTGGAAAATGAAGTTAGGAACTGTAAGGGGGTGAAACAGAAAAGGGGAAGCCCATTCAATGGTATGTTATCAAGCTGACTATCTGTGGACAATTGGGGCTCAGCTCTCTTGAAGAGCTGTGAACCTGTCTCAGAACTGGCCACTCAAGGGACTGAGGATGGAAGTGTTCATCCACCTGCTCCCATCTTCTGTGTCAGAATGGCTGAGGGGACTCCCATGTGTGTCCCACAAAGTGGCAGTGAAGAAACTGCCATGTCTGAAAGCAAAGGTAAGTGGTGCAATGGGGGTGAACAGCAGGTTGCCTCAGCAATGGCCGGAGTGAAAAAGGCTGGCCTAAAAGACATGAGATGGGACACAAGAGGCATCAGGCATACCTTTTTTAGACAAAGATTTCACAATAAAAAAATTGAAAATGAAGATGGATGGGGTCCCCTTCTTGTAAACCAACGGGCATGGATACCAGTATGCTTGACTGATGTGGCAGATATTTTAAGTGGCCACCACAATGGGTACTCCCCTTCCATTGTGTAAAGGCATTGCTGCAAAGCTGTTCCCAGCCAGGGACCACATTTACCAGGAGCCTTTGCATCTAGACAGACAATGGGACCAATTCTCACCCATAGAATGGGAGCAGGACGTGACATTTATCCTTTCCAGGCCAATGCCACAAAGAAATGCCTTTTCTTCTCTTTATTTTCCTGTCTGCCAAATGAATGGAGAGGACCTGGCAGGATCCTCTCAGTTGCTAGGGGATGCCAGGGCCACATGGTAGAATCTTCCTTGCTAAATGACCACATGGGATACCATGCTCTGGTTAGGAAAATCCACATTGGATACTAAGTGAATGATAAATAAACTTCTATTTTGTTGACCTTATTTACTAAGATGTATGGGTTAGTATGTCACAGCAGCTGGAATACCTTAAGTAGTATAATAATAATGATGATGACAGTGAATCTAGAATTAGAAGGCAGACCAGGAATTAAAGAGAGCAGGTAGGGACAGACTTGATCTTGATGTTCCTATCACGTGTGCCCACGCTGACTCTCTATAACTGGCATCAGTCATGGGGCACAGGACATCCACAGCAGCTCCAGGAATACCAAGGGAAGCAATGTCAGTTATGAACCTTAACCTAATTTTCCAAAATAAACTCACATATAAGCCTTGGTCTCAGCTCTGCTTTTGAGGAACCCAGCCTAAGAGATGCCTATAGTACACAGAAGGCTTAAAGAACAGTATTAAATTCTTACATGTATATGCACTGAGATTGTCCTGGTAGAAGAAATGACGTTGAGCACCTGAGTCCTGAGACAGAGCACTGAAAGCTGTGAATGGAAGTGCTTGTCTCAGCTTGATTTCAGGTATCAACAAGAAGGTGACCATGTCTGAACAAATGTTTTATTTTTCAGTATTTCAGGTTGAGATATAAACCCACACAGGGGAGAGGAAGAAGCACATTCATTAGAGCATATCACAAAACTCAACCTTGTAGTTTGATATTAATCTCTGTGATAGACAGCTTGTGAAATGGGAATAATTACCCCTCCCCCCCTTCTACGTAATGTGACTTTATAGTTCTTCATACTGGGAGCTGGTGAAGACTATGTGTCCACCCTTGAATAGGAGATGGCCATATGGCTGGCTTAGACAATGGAGAATGGGCTTAAGTGACACTATCAATGCTTAGTCTGGGCTATCAGAAGCCTTGTCAGCTTCTACCCTCTCCATTCCCTGCTTCTTCCAGGTGAACAAGCTTGGGCTGGACCACTGGGAGATCCGAAATGAGCCATCCTAGATCAGCCAGCCCCAATTCACCCATGTGCCCCTTTCCTCCATGATGGCTGGAGCAGGGAGGGGAGGTATAAAAGCTAGGAGCTGGGCCCATTTATACTAGAGCAGGTAAAGCAGGCTACGGGAGGAGGAAAGGTTTGTGTGCCTGTGGGCAGGGATGGCAATTCTTAATGTGGCCAGAGAAGAAGGCATTTGTCTGAATAGAATTTCATGAGAGTTGAGTGATAGGGTGGCAGGCTTCTCTTCACTTGATCTTAGCCAAAAGGCCGAGAAGCGATGCAGGCTTCTCTTAAGTGGGGATAATCAGGAAGCCATTCTCCATCTGCTTTTGCCCACAGAAGGATGAGTCAGTACGAAGTACTAACAGGGGCATGGCCAAGGCTTATCTCTGAGTCCCTTTTAGTTTCTTGTGGCTAAAATTATTTGAATTTGGCATAGCTTCATGGTTAGAATTTTGGTTCTACTTACATAGACTATGAGAAAAATCATTCAAAAGTGGGCATTTTGGCAGTTGTGCAGTTTCCTACCGTCACTTAAAAAATCTTGGGCCATTGGATATCAGGGTGCTGCAGTAAATTTATGTTATCTGTAAGTTGAGGTGTCTGTCTCTTCCTGTTCTAAGATTTGTTCATTCTATCTTTTAAAAGTCTGGGGCGCCTGGGTGGCGCAGTCGGTTAAGCGTCCGACTTCAGCCAGGTCACGATCTCGCGGTCCGTGAGTTCGAGCCCCGCGTCAGGCTCTGGGCTGATGGCTCAGAGCCTGGAGCCTGCTTCTGATTCTGTGTCTCCCTCTCTCTCTGCCCCTCCCCCGTTCATGCTCTGTCTCTCTCTGTCCCAAAAATAAATAAACGTTGAAAAAAAAAAATTTAAAAAAAAAAAAAAAAAAAAAAAGTCTGGGGCGCCTGGGTGGCACAGTCGGTTAAGCGTCCGACTTCAGCCAGGTCACGATCTCACGGTCCGTGAGTTCGAGCCCCGCGTCAGGCTCTGGGCTGATGGCTCAGAGCCTGGAGCCTGTTTCCGATTCTGTGTCTCCCTCTCTCTCTGCCCCTCCCCCATTCATGCTCTATCTCTCTCTGTCCCAAAAAATAAATAAACGTTGAAAAAAAAAAAGTCTTTAAAAATTCATGTCTTAATAGATCAAGAACTTCAAAAATGTGGCTACAAGAAAATGTAAAATTGAATATTGGTTTGCATTGTATTTCTGTTGGACAGCATTCATCTAGAGCAGGAGATGGCAAGCTATGGTCTGTGGGCCAAATCCAGCCTGTTTTTGTAAATAAGTTTTACTGGAACACAGTCACATGCATGTGCTTATGTACAGCACGTGGCTGCTTTGGGGCCACAATAGGCAGAGTTGAGGAGTTGTGACAAAAACCACGTAGCCCGTGACCCTTCACAGAAAAAGTCTGCTGACTCTTGATCTAGAGTGTCACCAGTTGTCCCAGCTCCTTTTTGGGGGAAAAACTGTTCTAGTATTTGATTCATGGGCTAAAGAAAGAGGTAGCAGGAGGGAGAGAGGGAGAAAGGGAGAGAGAGGGAGGGCAGGAAGGAGGGAGAAAGAAAGGGAGAGAGAGAGAGAAAAGAAGGGAGGAGGGAAGAGAGGAGGGAAAGGAGGAGGGAAGGGAGGAAGGAAGGAAGGGAGAAAGGAAGGGAAAAAGGAAGGGAGAAAGGAAGGGAGAAAGGAAGGGAGGAGGGAAGTAAGGGAGAAGGAAGGAAGGGAGGAGGGAAGGGAAGAAGGAAGGGGGGAAAGAAATGGAAGAAGCAAGGAAGGGAAGAAGCAAGGAAGGGAGGAAGAGAGGAAGGAGGGAGGAAGGAAGAAAGGGAAGAAGGAAAAGAAGAGGGAAGGGAGGAAGGAAGGAAGGAAAGAAGGAAGGGAGGAGGGAATGGAAGAAGGAAGGAAGAGGGGAAGGAAAGAAGGGAGGAAGAGAGGAGGGAAGGGAAGAAGGAAGGGAAGAAGGAAGGAAGGAAGGAAGGAAGGAAGGAAGGAAGAGAGGAGGGAAGGGAGGAAGGAAGGAAGGGAGGGAGGGAGGGAGGAAGGGAGGAAGGGAAGAAGGAAGAGAGGAGGGAAGGGAAGAAGGAAGGAAGAAGGGAGGGAAGGGAGGAAGTGAGAAAGAAAGGAAGGGAGGGAGAAAGAGAGGAAGGGAGGGAGAAAGAAAGGAAGGGAGGGAGAAAGGAAGGGAGGGAGGAAGGAAGGAGGGGAGGAAGGGAGGGAGGAAGGAAGGGAGGAAGGAAGGAAGGGAGGAAGGGAGGGAGGGAGGGAGGGAGAAAGGAGGAGAAAGAAAGCCTCTTGGTGAGTTGAGTATTTCTATTTGTCAGTGGTATAGGGTCACTTGGCACCAGAAAAGCCCTTTGGTTCATTTATAATCTGCAATTCTACGGCAGAAGGGTACATGAAACACAGGTCTTCCACTTCTGAAGCAATTTTATTTGTGAGTCAAGCCAACTGACTAGAATAAGAGATCGTATCCTGTTCTCAAAGGAATTTTCAAGCAGCAGCAATCAGAGATGCGAGCTGCTCGGGTTCTTGTTCAGTGTTAGGCGTCACAGACATGATGGCATAAACAAAAGCTCAGCACCCTCCACGGAGGATGTGAACTTTAAATTATTTGTGAGATCAATGAAATGGCTGCCAATATTCCACGAATGGGTTTAAGAGAGCTTCTAGTCACTAACATTGACCTCAACACTGTGTGCCAAGAGAATTACAGGTGTTTCCCCCATACTTCACCCTCATAAGACCCTGGGATAGATGACAATATTACCTCTTTGCACAAAGAAGGGAAATGAGGCTCAGAGAGGCCAAGCAACTTGCCCAGTATCACTCAGCTGGTAGTATCAATGCCTCCCAAAATACGTGAAAACCACAGCACCGCCCATCAGCATCCTCAACTTGAACCTCTGAGGGTGTGGGAAAGGAAGCACGGTAGGCAGGAACAAGCTCCACCTACTCTGTGACACAATGAGAGGAACGTAAGCACACCCCACGACAAGGTCATGTTAAATATTTCCAGGAAGGAAAGATGTTTAAAACTCAGGATTATGGTAACTGGGGAAAAACAAATTGATTGCTCTTTGGAATGGTTAGCCTTTACAGCAACTTCAAAATTCCATCATGCAACAAAGGAAACATCTTCTCACCTTGCATTTGGTCAAGATTCTGACATTTAAAATTTAATAGCTAACAAAATGTGTAGTCTACACATCAGTTGCTACCATACCCTTGTAAAAACACCAACTGGTTACATGATTCGTGAAAAATTGGGCATATGCAACGCCAAATGTCAAAATTTTTTGCTTGCCTACAGATGATATAAAGATGTACAAAGCATATTTATTTTTCCATTTAATAATTATTTATTGATGGTATTGCCGCCACAGACCTTACATTCAAACAAGGGAGGGGGTGGACATTAAAAAAGCTTAATAAGTCAATACAGTTCACCTTTACTTAACATTCTATTTCCAGAGACATCTGTCTTCCCTTCTACTAGATCTCCAAGGGCATATTTATTTTAAATTTGGTCAACAAAATTTTACCTTTGAGTGTCCAAAACTCAAATTTTTTTCCACCTGACATTTTAAGCAATTTTAATAAATATTAAAATCATCTCTTCAAGGCATGATAAATGTTAAGAAACTTGTTAATCTGGAAATAAAACTGCTAAGCACTTAAGTAACATTTTAGAGTATAAAGTTGGTATTGTAACTATGTACTTATATTTCAGAGATGGACTAGTCTTGGATGCCAAGAAAAAAGTATGCTTCTATGGGGAAAAAAGTGGAGAAAATCTGGGCTCTAAATGTTCCAAAAGTTTCAGAAACACTGAACTTCAAAGTCCATTAAATATTAAGGTCAGTTTTACCAAACATTCCTAGCTATTAGTCATTCATTTCTCTTCAGTGATTGAAGTCAGAATGATGATGATTACCTCCAGGGGAAGATGTTCACTGGGAAGAGGCCCAAGTGAATTTGGTGGGTGATGAAAATGTTCCATCTTCATCTGGTCATGGTCCCATGAATACATACATATGTAAAATATTGCAAGCTGTATAATAATGATCTTGTATGTAAATTATTCTTTTGTTAAAATACATTGGGGTGGCACAAAAGCACATGATTGCTTGTCTGGTCCAGAAAATATGTAGCATCCTGAGGGCAGCCTCTGCAAAAGTGGGACGGTGGATATATCCCAGTATCAGTGTTTGCCAGGTGTTGGCAGGTAGGGTCAATATGGGCTACAACATGGATGAATTATGGAGTTTAAGTTGGAAGGCAATTAATAAAGAAGGGGGCTGACAGGGAAGCATAATGCAGTAGCATTGGAAGACTGGAGGTCAAAGGGAAGAAGAAGAAATCTTGTGGGGACTAAATGGGTGACTTTGTGTGAGTGACTGAGTCAGAGAGGAGGCGAATCTGATCAAAGGTATCTTTGATATCACTGCAGGGGTACCTGGGTAGCTCAGTCAGTTAAGCATCTGACTCTTGATTTCGGCTCAGGTCCTGATCTCATTGTTGGATTGAACCCTGAGTCAGGCTCCATGCTGGTAGCTTGGGATTCTTTCTCTGCCCCTCACCAGCTTGAGCATGTGTACATGCTTTCTCTCTTTCTCAAACTAAAATAAGCTTTAAAAAGTTAAAAAAAAAATTTGGGGGGGGGCTGCCTGGGTGGCTCAATGGGTTAAGCTTCCAACTTCGGCTCAGGTCACGATCTCACGGTTTCTGAGTTTGAGCCCTGCATCAGGCACTGTTCTGACAATTCAGAGCCTGGAGCCTGCTTCAGATTCTGCCTCCCTCCCTCTGCTCCTCCCCTGCTGGCACTCTCTCTCTCTCTCTCCCTCTCTCAAAAAAATAAAAAATAAAAAAAAAAAAAAACTTAAAAAAAGATATGAGACTGTGCACTGAATATTCTAGTAACTTAGCAAATACCAAAGAAACAATGCTATCACAAGTTGGGAGGCTGTTTTCATCCTTAATTTCTTTACTTTCCGATTAGTGGAGTCTAGTGCTGCTCTCCCTGCTTACTTGGCTCCCCCAGAGAAACCTGGAAGTCTGTGAGGCTCTCTTTCTGCACAGCAGAGGTGCTAAGTCATTTCTTTGATTTATATAAGCTACGTACAGGATAAAATCATGTGGTTTCTCCTTTCTTTTGCAAAATGCGATCACTTGTTCCCCAAAGATATCCATCTATCCATGCAACCATCCTTCCGTCTATTCAAGATAGAAGAGTGTTCCCGTTGAAAAGCTTTTATGTCTTTGAAATTCAATAACAGGTTTAAGAATGCACCAGGAAGTTTTCTAACAGCTGAGTCAGTTACAGGTTCCTCTTTACCTGGCAGCTTCAAATGCAGTGGCTCTCAGCCATAGCTGCACACTGGTCACCTGGGGGAGCCTGTGAGCATTTATGAAGCCAAGGTCTCTTCCCCACACCAATTACATCGCTGGTGGTTGTTCCAGGTGTCAGTAATTTCTAAAGCTCCCCAGGTGAGTCCAATATGCAGCCAAGTTTGGGAATGGCACTACTAGTAGACCTTGTCCCCTTGCTACTCAGAGTGCGTTTTGGACCAGCAGCCTACGACACACCGAAAGCCTGTGGGGACTACAGATTCTCAGCCCCCTCAGCCAGAACCTCAGAATCAGAATTTGCATCTTAACAAAGACTCCAGGGAATTCATGGAGACACTCAAGTCTGAACAGCACTGGTAGACCATGTGCCTGAGGTCCCCTTTTCACGACTCAAATGATTTCAATTCAACAGAGATTTTGAAGGTCAGCCAATTGTGTGAGAAATACACACATACACATGTAGACATATACGCACACATCTAAATATGCAAAGATCTATAGATCCATATTCTCAAAAGAAAAAATACCCTGTAGTCCTTAAACTCCAGATTAATAGGGTCATTTCTTTGTTTTATATTTAAAAAAAAAAAGAAAAGAAAAGAAAAGAAAAGAAAGAAAGAAAAGAAACTGCTCCCAAACAGAAAGGGGAAAACGACTGGGCGTACCACAAAGGGCAGTGCTGGGGTATCACGTTCCTAGAACCTGTTTTATGACTTTAATGTTAGAGCACATTTATCCCATTAAGTCTTCAAACAATCCCTGAGGGAACATTTAAGGCTAGAATGCAGGAGTCTGAAGAGTTCATTGGATAATCTTGTTCACTCATTCGAGGATATTAACAGAACAGCAAGAGCCCTTGTGCCAGCACAGAGAGATAATCATCCACCTTTCTCCTCTGAGTGGGATGCCAGCTCCCAGGACAAGTTGAAAGGGATTTTACAACTCCCCTTCCTTAAGTATAACTTAGATAAGGCTGGATACACACACACACACACACAACACACCCCCCACAAGAGACTCAAACAACATCTCTCCATTTTCCATCAATCATGTTTCACACTATGAACAGATTTAACAAAAGACACTTAAGAAGCATGAGATCCAGTCCTGCTTTTGCCCTAGGAACTTTCTTGAAGACACGCTTCACTAATGTCATTCCGTGTCCCCACAGAAAGACCTCATGAAACTTTTATTTACAAATAAGAGTTAGAAAGCCTTGTTTTCCTGCAGGAAAGACACTCTCCTACTCCCCTTTCCTATGGATAAAAACTTAAATTTTTTTTAATGTTTATTTTTGAGACAGAATGTGAGTGGGGTAGGGGCAGAGAGAGAGAGGGAAAATCAGAATTTGAAGCAGGCTCCAGGCTCTGAGTTGTCGGCGCACAGCCTGACACGGGGTTCAAATCCACGAACCACGAGATCATGACCTGAGCCAAAGTTAGACGCTTAACCTACTAAGCCACCCACGTGCCCCATAAGTAAAAACTTTGTTCACTAATGGATTCCCAGGAGGCTTGAAATAAAATCAAATTTATAGCTTAACTATTATTATGTTCATGTGTGAGCTTTGCACATTTGTGTTTTTTCATTGTCTTTTCTCTCTTCCATGATTTATATTTTTCTGGGTCGTTAATCTTTTACTGTATGTATAATTTGCAGAATTTTTATTAAGCGGGGTTTCATTGTGTCTTAGTGCCAATCCTTTTTTGGCAACAAAGTAGCTTTTTAAAAACACTCCTCCCAATCACCAGTTCTAGTGTTTAACCTTCCTTTCTTACAAAAACACATTTAAATAATTCTCAACAATTTATAAGTCACTTAACCCTACCCAGGACACTGGAGCAAGGTCGTCAGTTAGGGTCTTCTGAAGGTTGTTTTTACTCATTAGGAAAAACTAGCCTCTTGCACAGAAGGAAAATGTAATAAAAAGCTGCCATTAGAGGTGGCTCAAGGAGCTTTCAAAAATCTTTATGCCCAGACCGTACCCAAGAACAAACAGGTGAGAATCTCTGAGGTGAAGCCCAAGCATCAGCATTTTTAAACCTTTCCCAGGTGATTCCAAGGAACAGCCAACATCGAAAACCAGGGTCCCCAGGGAATGTTTAACTTCTACCATTAATGCAAATGTCCTGGGCAGCAAGTTAATTTGCATACTCTAATTCAGCAAGTCTGGCATGGGGCACAGTGCTCTGAATTTTTCTTTTTATTTTTTAAGTTAAATGTTTATGGAGAGAGAGAGAGACTGCAAGCACATGCGCATGAAGCAGAGGAGGGGCGGAGAGAGAGAAATCCAAGCAGGCTCTGTGCTGATGCAGGGCTCAATGAGATCATGACCTGAGCTGAAATCCAGAGTCAGATGCTTAACCAACTGAGCAACCCAGGTGTCCCAAGATGCTGAATTTCTAATAAGCTCTCAGGTAAGACTGCTGGTCTGCAGAGCACCCTTTAATTGAAAGATCCCAAAGAATAAAATCAAATTCCTTGGGTGGTTGAGCTGGGGTTTGCATACTTCAAGGGGATCACTAGATCATAGAGCACTGGATTGTGAGTTCAGCAATCTGGGATCTAGTCCAAGTTTTGTTGTTGGCAACTCTGAAGGCTTCATCAAACCCCTTTCCCTTGCTAGGTCTATGGTTCCTGTCCCTACTGATATGATCTGCCTGGGTCCCTTGAGCCTCCAAAATTCTATTGTCTTGAAGACTCTCTCCATGTCTCAGCTTCTCTGAAAAGTTACAGCTCCCACAGAGCACTAAATCTGCAAAGTAGCTGGCTTGATTGGAAAAATAATCTGAGAAGTACTCAATGCCTGAGAGAGAATATTCTGGGCACTAAGTGGAGTTTGTGTATACTTCTCCTATACTTTTAAATCTCTAGAACCAGCACTGCCCCATTCCTGTAAACAACTTCTAGATTAGATACACGAGCCTATCTTAACATAAACCATTTGGTGTCCTGACAGAGTTCTCTATTAACAATGTCAAACTGTGGTATGTTGATGCAAAGAAGTTGCCAGTTTTCCTCTCCTGTCTGTATCCAGGTCATCTGCGGTGAAACTCTGCACCTCCTCCCATCGGGAGATCGGGGCCGTTTCAGTTCCCTCTGACACTGGCTTTGACCACATGACTTGCTCTGGCCAACACAATGCAGCCGAAGTGAGGCTGTACCTATTCCAGCCTACCATTTCTAGAGACTGGGCAGTTCTGGACCCTGCCCAGCTGCCTGAGCTAGCTTAGGGGAATGATGAGAGACTTGAGGAGCAGAGACAAGCGATCCCAGCTGAAGCCATCCTAGCTGAGGCAGCCCCCAGTCCCCTCAGCAGCTGACTGTAGACCCATGAGTGAGCCCAGACAAGACTAGAAGAACTGCCAGCTGAGCACAGCCAAATTGCCAACTTGCAGAATTGTGAGAGACAAATGCTTATTGTTTTAAGCTCTTTAAAAAAATACTGTGATAAAACAGAACATAAATTTACCTTTTAACTATGTGAGAGCGTGTATAATGCAGTGGCATTGGGTACAAACTGCTGTGCAACCATCATCACTATGCATTTCCAGAACTTTTTTCATCATCCCAAACAGAAACTGTACCTGTTAAAAAATACCGCCCCCTCCCCCCACCCAGGTCCTGGTAACTTCTAATCTACTTTCTGTCTATGGACTTGCGTATTCCTGGTCCCTCATATAAGTGGAATCATACAATATATGTCCTTTTGTGTCTGGCTTATTTCACCCACCGTCTTTTCAAGGCTCATCCACGTTGTAGCCTGTGTCAGAATTTCCTTCCTTTTTAAGGCTGAATAATATTCCACTTATACACCACATTTTGTTTTTCCATCACCTGTTGGCTATTATGAATAATGCTGCTGTTAACACTGGTGGAAAAGTATCTATTTGAGTCCCTGCTTTAACATTTATTCATTTTTGAGAGACAGAGTATAAGCAGGGGAGGGGCAGAGAAAGAGGGAAACACAGAATCCGAAGCAGGCTCCAGGCTCTGAGCTGTCAGCAAAGAGCCTGACACAGGGCTCAGACCCACGAACCGCGAGATCATGACCTGAGCTGAAGTCGGATGCTTAACCGACTGAGCCACCCAGGCACCCCTATTTGAGTCACTGCTGTCAATTCTTTTGGGTAATACTGATAAGTAGAATTGTTGGATTGTATGGTAAGTCTTATGTTTAACTAGCAAGAAACCACCTAATTGTTTCCCACAGCACCTGCACCATCTTGCATTCCCACCAGCAAGGCATGAAGGTTCCAATTTCTCCATATCCTTGAAATAGTTATTTTCCATAGAAAAATATTTAGCTATCTACACCTATGTATACTTAATATATATCCTAATGAGTGTGTAGGAGTATCTCACTGTGATTTTTAATTTGCATTTCCCCAGGGACCAGTGATATTGAGCATTTTTTTTCCAAGCACTTATTGGTCATTTGTATATCTTCCTTGGAGAATGTCTACTCAAGTCCTTTGCCCACTATTCAGTTTAGTTGTTTGTTTCTGAGCTGTGGAAGTTCTTTATATATTCTGGATGTTAATACCTTATAAGACATTTGATTTGCAAATATCTTCTCCTACATTGTGGCTTGTGTTTTCACTTTTTTGTCTTTTAATGCACAAAGTTTTAAATTGTGACAACGTCCAATTTACTGATTTTTTTTCTTTTGATGCCTATGCTTTTGGTGTCATATCCAAGAAATCATTACTAAATCCATGTCATGAAGTTTTTCTATGTTTCCTTCCAAGTGTTTTATAGTTTTGTTTTGTTTAGCTCTTATGTTTATGTCTTCGATTCACTTTGAGTTAATTTCTGTATGTAGTACAAGGTAAGGATCAAACCTCATTCTTCTGTATGTGGATATCCAGCTCTTCCAACACCATTTGTGGAAAATTTTGTCCTTTCTCCAATGTATGGTCTTGGCACCCCTTCAAAAATCATTTGAATGTGATATATGTGAGGGTATGTTCTTCGGCTCTACATTCTGTTCCACTGGTCTAGACATTTATCATTATGCCATCACCATACAGCTGGCTTTAGTTTTTTAATGTTGCTTTGTAGTAAGTTTTGAGAATAGAACATGTGAGTCCTCCGACTTTGTTGTTTTGAAGAATCTTGGCTATTCGGGGTCCCCTGAGACTCCACATGAATTTTAGGATGCAGTTTTGTCTATTTCTACAAACAAGTGCCGTTGAGATTTTGATGGGAAGTGCTCTGGACCTGTAGATAGCTTTGAGAATTACTGCCATCTTAACAGTACTTCAATCCACCAACACAGATGTCTTTCCATTTATTTAATTTCTTTCAGCATTTTTTTTGGTAGTTTTGTGTTTTAAGCTCTTTAGCTTCAGAGTGCTTTGTTATATACAACCATATTTGTGATAACAGATGGCTGATCTTTTATTGGTATTAGTTCATGTCAATGACTCTAACCCTATGGGTTTCTCCATTGGCTAGAAAGCTCCCAGCAAGGGATTAACCTTCCTCATTTGCAAAACAGGTTGTCGGGGAAACCACTTCTTCCTTGTCCTGTTTCCATGGAGGGTCTTCCATTGGAATGATGCTTTTGTTCTCTCTTGCCTCCCCCACTCACTTGTCTGGATATGACTTATCTGATGGGGGAGATTGGAGAAGGGTAAGGGCACATGCCTGGCTTGAGGACCCTTCTCCTCCTTTTTCTGGACAGTCTTTCTGTCTGTATGGCTTGTGCATCCTGCTACTTACACGGGGCAAGGACCCAGAACTTCAGTCAGCAGTCTCACTCTGATCCAGTGCTGGCTGATGATGAGTGTGTGCAAGTGATTCCTCCTACTAGCAGGCTGGGTCAATATCAGCTCTGCAGAGCTCTCCCTCATATTTAAGCTGCAAGGCGAGGTGGCGGTGCATATTGTCAGAGGTCTCATTAGTAAATGGGGCTTCATAATCACAAAGCTAATATCTGGATTGCAGTCTATCTTTCCTGCAGGCTAAATACAAGGGAGAGTCTGCAAAGACATACTCTAACCTCATGTGCAAGTATAATAATTTGGATTGGTTCTGGAAGTGAGAGAAGACATAGCAGGAGCATTTAGGAATTAGGGGAAGGAGGTGTTGCTGGTGTGATGGCAGAAGGAGGACATCAGGAGAGGAAAAGGGTCCAAAATGGAAAGTGTGGATTCATTAAGTTACCCTTTATTTTTTATTTTTTAAATATTTATTTTTTTGAGAGAGAGCAAGTAGGGGAGGGGAGCAGAAGGAGAAAGAGAATCTTAAGCAGACTCCATGCTCAGTGCAGAGCCCAACGTGGGGCTCAATCCCATGACCCTGGGATCATGACCTGAGCCAAAATCAGGAGTCAGATGCTCAACTGACTAAGTCACCCAGGCGCCCTAAGTTACTTTTTTTTTTTTGATCTCTCACTATGTGCTACTCTCTATCTCTTGGTTTTTGTTTTTTTGTTTTTTCTTTTTAGTGTTTATTTATGAGAGAGAGAGAGAGAGAGAGAGAGAGAGAGAGACAGAGTGCAAGCAGGGGAGGGGCAGGGAGAGAGGGAGACACAGAATCTGAAGCAGGCTCCAGGCTCTGAGATGTCAGAACAGAGTCCAACGCAGGGCTCAAACTCATGAACCACGAGATCATGACCTGAGCCAAAGTTGGAGTCTCAACCGACTGAGCCACCCAGGTGCCCCATCTATGTCTTGGTTTTAATCTTTCCAACAGCCCTGGGAGGAAAATGTAAATTAAGCCTCACTTTACAAATGAGAAAACTTACATGATTTTCAAGGTCTATAGCTTGTTAATGGTCATAGTAGACTGAAGTATTATTTCAACTCTTCGCCTCCTCCCTGTAATGATTTATATCACACCCTTTGCATGTGCCTTTTTAGCTCCACCCAAGTGGAGTATGTGCAGTATACATTCCTGATCCATCGACTTTGGGCTGGGCCATGTGTCTTACCTTGGCCATTGGAATGTTAGTGAATGGACACAAGCAGAGGCTTTTATGTGCTTGCCTGGTTTAGTTTGGTTCCTTGAGTTCTTGCCACCTTCCCTGAGAAAAACCTAATCTGGGTAGTTGCTTACCCAAGAATCATGCCAAGAGGCATCCAGAGTAAACTTGAACGAAACCTAAAACCAGAATCAGCTGAGCTGAAGCTTGAAGTAGAGTGACCCCACCAACCTGCACACACCGGTGAACAAGAAAAATATTTGCTGTTATCAGCCATTACCTTTGGGGGTTGTTTGTTATACAACATTTTTATAACCAGACTTGACTAATAAAGTTATAAAGTGAGGATTAAATTCCAAGAATGTCTGAATTCATAGCTGTTGCTTGTAACTTCTCTAATATACAATCTAGGGAACACCACTGCCATGGCTAGCCCATCTGTATTCAGGGGAAGCAGAGCCTTCTGGTGTCTGGGATAAGACCAGTACAGATGCCCACCTGCCATGCATTAGTCATCTTTATGGACAGAGCTTCAGGCTGATCTGGCACTCAGGTCTTAAGAATCTAAAGTTCCTTTTGCAGTTCATTCTATTGTTACTGTTTTGTACTGTAGGACTTTCCACGCTAGATTAGTAGCTAGTAAAAAGCTTGGTGTACATGCAACATTTCACAGAGCTGAGATGCAGAGCTGCTCCAAATCAGTCAAACATGACAACAGCATCTGAGCAAAATGCAGAAAAGACCCTCTTTGTCAAGCAAACTTGGGTTTCCTCCTAGGGAATAATCTGAACTGAATCCAAGATTCCAATTCTTCATCTTGCCTGAATGTATATGTCATGGAGTGTTTGCAGGCAAAAATATCCATTTGCTTACTCTACTCTTTAACCAGAAAACAACACAAAACACAAAAGGCAACAAACAAAACAAAAATAACATGCGTCATCAGTCATGCATTTTCGTTCCTATTCCTCTGAGTCACAGATGGTTGAGACAGAGGTGGCTTTGATGCGAAAGCCAAGTTGATTGATTTTGCCCCATTTTGTCTTGGCACAGAACCCAGGAAGCTGGGTGGGACCATTCTGACACAGAAGCATCGCAGAGCACAGCAAGCTGATAGGTTCGGTGGCCTGGAGTGGAAAGATCGTAGATGTCTCTAGACAGAAAAGCATCCAAATTGCCTACGAGCTACCTGTGCAAAGACACAATGGCTTTCTGGGTAAAGGGAGCTCTCAGGGAACAATGCAACCTTTGGCCTCTCGCAGGAAGTGCTTCATGACTGAGAGGGAGTGCCCATTAGCAGCAGGCAGCTTTACCTGGGGGTGGGGGGGGGGGGTGGGGGGGGGTGGGGGGAGGAGGGAGTGATCCATCTTCTCAATCTCTGTCAACTCCACCTTATCTGTCTTTTCCCCCTATTTCTGAGACTCCCTTCTACTTATGCCTCCTCATTCCCCAAAGGCTTCAAGCTCTGCCCTACTTTCATCAGAGAATCAGCACATCCTGGCACCTAAGGGTTTTGGCCTCTCCCTGGCTGGTGTCCAACTCACACAGGGCTTCTGCCCCAAAGGAAAATTCAGGACTGTGATTTCACATTGTTCTTCTTGGCCAAGCTAATGCACATCCTACAGATGAGTCAGTCCAAACTGTCTGGATCCACACTCAATGACTGCAGCTTCCTGTTTCCAAACAGCTTCTGGATTCAAGTTGTTTTTCTAGATCTATGGATCACATTATGGTGCTTTTGATGTGCTACACACCGTCTGAAGTTCTGTTTTTCTCTGTGTATTTCATCTTCATAACAACTCCACGAGGTCTGTCCTAGCATTAATCCCCACTTTACAGATGTGGAAACTGAGGCCTGAGCCAGGAAGTAGAAAGCTATGTGTCTGAACCCACCTGGCTACAGATACCATCTCTTAGCACAGTCCCATTGCTAACATTAAAATCATGCTTTGTCTCATGGGAGTTGTGTTAAAGGCTTTACACAGACTTTCAAATCTAATCCACTCAGTAACCCTATAATGGCAGAATTATCATCCACATAGGACATGAGGAAACTGAGGTGTGGAGAGGGTTAAGAGACTCAGTCAAACTCACACAGCTAGTTTCAGTGGGGCAATCAAGGCGTGAAGCTCAGAGGACAGTCAAGTAGTCCAAGAACATGAGGTGGAAGATCCTGGGATGGATCTGAACTGACCATTGAGCCTCAGTGTTTTCTATGTGGGACAAGGTGTTCAGATACCCCTGGATCCCAAGCAATGTCTTTCTATTTGATTTTCAGTATCATGTTCAAAACCAGAAGAAAAATATTGTAAACACCAAATATCTCCTCTGCGAAACCTGACAGGGTATTTTTTTTAAGAGAAATATGTGTACAATGCGTACATATTCCCAAATGAAAACAAGATGCATAGGGGGAAGTCTAAAGTGAATTAATTTCTAGGAAGCTGCTGAAACACTTTTGAATCATTGAGATTAAATCTGCTTTGCCGGACAAGCCCACCTCCACTGTGTTCTATTACCGGTGGGAGAGTGGTCCTGGCAACTCTAATAAATTAAACTGTCCAGCTGCTGCTCCTTCGTCTGATGCCACTGCTAACCAACACAAGAATAAAAGAGGAGAAAGGGAAAACTCTAGTAATGGCGGATATTCGGGGCAATGATGGATAAAGCAAAGCTGCTGCACATTTCAGAAAGGAATGATTCCTCTTCACTGAGTGACTCCCATTATCTGGAAGTATGAACTCTCTCCCTTCCCCAGGATGGGAGAAAGGCTTGTCTCTGTAGCCAGACACTAGGCTTTGTGTAACAGGATACTGGCAACCTCCTGACAATAAGGGTGGGGGTCTGGGGGAGGGGTGGGGAGTGGTGCATGGGAGGCAGTGGATTACATACACTTTGTAGTCTCTCCAGGAGTGAAAAGATGCCTGCCATCGCTTCCCCTGGCCTAGGCTGGTCGCTCTCATTTGCCAGCTGACTCGTCAGTCTTCAGGCCAAACCTGATGAGGTTACCCACTGAACGAACCAAATAAAGAGGTTACCCACAGTTGGAGTCCATTTGTGTGGCCCTAAGCAACTGGGGTGGGGCATCACCTCCAGAGCCACCACAGTTTAATCCTATGCAGGTGCCCGTACATCCAAACTGCGAGCAAAGCAGAAGCATGAAAACCTTGGTATTTTCCAGGCAAAGACACCAACAGGGACTGAGCAGGCAAATGATTCCTTTCCTCCCATGGGGTGGGTGTTTATGGTGAGGGATTGTACTGGGCAAATGAATTTATAATCTTGAACTCTGAGACCGATGCTCAGCCATCAGCAGTCAAAACCATTAGAGGTATAGATATCAGGGCTTTTGTGCATTCGGCCCCTGCACGTGCTTTAATGAAAGATTTTATAGTGGCAAAACAAGAACACATTAAAAATGGCTAATTTGGGCAGATTTTCTATTCTAAGGTTTTGAAAACTGTGGCCCATATCTTAACTGGTGGATCTTTAACACAGGGAGCAATATCTTCATGTTTAAAATTCAAATGAATCCTCAAAAATTCTCCCCAATGAAGTAGAAACACTGATAGGATGGATGGATAATAACACTTTCAAAGCCCACCCACAGACGGTTTGTAATCAGCAAGTGACAGTGGAAGAAGCAAAATGCAGAATGGTGATTTTCTCCTGAGGTAGACAAACATAGTAGGTTTTTTGTTTGTTTTAAATTAGACCTAGGTATTGTTTTGCAAGGACCACACACCAGATTTCAAGAAGACTGAAGGCTGCCCCCTGGTGTCGGAAATAGATAAAAGCAACTGCAGCTATTTAAAGTGCTTTTTTAAAAACATTTTTTAATATTTTTTTAATATGAAATTTATTGTCAAATTGGTTTCCATACAACTGGCACCTTAGTAACGTATCTTGGTTGTAAGGCTGAAATTACTGTACCCAAAACTTACTGTGTACGCTGGGCTAACGAAGCCAACCACTGTTTTTGCATTGAGTCTATTCAGAACCAGACTGGCCACTACAGAGATTATCAAAGGAATGGAAGAATTAGTGTGTGCCTCCAAGATAATCAAACTATTATTAAACACTTCCCTCATATGCTGCCCCAGGTACACTTTGAAGATGGCTTAGCAGACAGGTTCTGTGCTATAAGTTATCTCTGCTGTATTTTCTGGCTTTCTCAAACAAAATTGCTGGGCATGGGGTGGGGGTGGGGTGGTGCTGTTGGGCCATTCCCTGACCAGAGAGCCAGCTGGCGTGGTGCAGTATGTTTGCAGCATTCTTCCTTAGAATCATGTTTCCTATATCTAAATGAATGTATTACAGCCTGATATTTGAATTACAAATAAATTATATTTATAAGGTGCTGGCATACTTACAACACCCTAAGGTATTTCTTCTTTCTTTTTGTACATTCCACTTTGGTCTTCATAGCAGATGCTGTTGATAGATAATCTCTTGGATCCGTGTGGATCTCTTTTACTGTTCCCATGTATCCCTTCCCTGGCTCCTGTGTGCTTTGCTTATTGCTAACGGCCAATTCCTGTAAGTTATCTTTGAAGGACTGCTCCAGCACTGCTGGGGCTGCTCTGCCTGCATAGACAGACACGAGTGGAGCCTGGGCGTTCCACCCTGGGCGTTCTACCTTGTTTGTAGTGTGGTCCTCAGGCAGCCTGCTTGTTGTGGGATCCTGAAGCCCAGCTCCTTGCCTCAAGTGGGAATAAACTCTGAGGAGTGATCTATGCTCCAGAACTCCCCATGGGATTGGGCTGAGGCTGGGAATTTGCCATTAACTGCCTGATGCAGGGCTCCTTTCTTCCTTCTCTCTGCCTGTTTCTTTCACCCTCTTGCCACTTTTTCCTGGGAGCACTTTCTTGGAAAATCCTTTTCATAAGAAATCTTTGCCTTAAGGTCTTCTTCCAGGCAACCCCATCTGAGACAGCCCTGTTCTCTGCAAATTCTTTAAACAAGTGTGAACAATGTCATTCTGCTATGCCCCATCCCTCAACCAACTCCTCAGGCAAAAGCTGTCTGGTCCATTATGGAAAATGCCTCTCAGTGGTATGTGTTAATTAAACTCTGGCTCAGTCGGTTAAGCTAAGCGTCTGACTTCTGCTCAGGTCATGATCTCACGGTTCGTGAGTTCGAGCCCCCCATTGGGCTCTGTGCTCACAGCTTAGAGCCTAGAGCCTGCTTTGGACTCTGTGTCTCCCTCTCTCTCTGCTCCCTCCCACTCGCTCTCTGTCTCTCTCTCTCTCTCCCCAAAATAAACATTTAAAAAATTTTAAAAACAACCCTGAAGCACAATGAACAGTGAAAATCCAAATCCAAAGTTGTCACTGAGGCCCGACCTCTGGGCTCTGATGGCCTCCCTGCCCTCAGCTCCTGGCATCTCACTGTGCTGCAGGCCAGCTGCCTCTCTGAGCACACCCCACCTTAACACCTGTCACCCTGCCTGGAAACCACATTTCCCAGCTAGTGTCAGACCTGTGTCTTCACCCCATTCCCATCTCCACTGAAATGTCACCTTATACCACCCTGCCTATTACTCTCCCTGTCACTTTCTGTCCCATTCTTTGCTTTATTTTTCCTCTTGGCACTTACCATCTGTCCCTCACTAAAATATAAACTCCACAAAACTAGGAACTTTATTTTACATACCATTCGATCCCCATCACCTAGAATAGCGGTCAGCAAACTTTTTCTGTAAATGTCCCAAATAGTTAAGTATTTTGGCTTTGTGGGCCATATAGTCTTTGTGGCAATTCCTCAACTATGGCCCTTAGCACTAAGGTAGCCACAGAGCATATGTAAATGAACGAGTGAGGTTATGTTCCAACAAAACTTTGTTTACAAAAACCAGACTTCCAGTTTCTGGCCTAGCATGTAAGAAACTTGGAAGTGGCCACTCCATCCTAATAACAAGTAAAAAGCAGAACAAGCTGAAAAATCAACAACTCTTCTTAGCTCTGTCAGAGAAGCGAGGCCCCATGGCAGACTGCTGCCCCAAAGTTGTAAAAACAGGCAGATACAGAGAATCACAACTTACCAGAGCAGAAACCTCTGCCAAACCAGGAAGACCTGCACTTGACAAATTCCTGGAGGCTCAGGATAGAGAAGTCTGAGAGTTAAAAACTTCATGAGGACCCAGCCATAGGTGGGGGCTCCCCACTTTGTGTTTCACCTCTAGGAACTCAGTCTGGCTCTCACAGTGAATAAGAGAAAAACGCCCTGGTGCTTCCAGCAGGAGGTGGGGGGACAGGAGCCATTCTGAAATATGCCAGAGCATTCTTCTTAACAAGGCTTGCCCTCAAGCAAACTGATTGTGTAGCAGAGCCCAAATTCTGGAGTTTTGTTTTCTTTCCAAAGCCCAAAATTTAAGGAAGGAATAGTATCAACTCTTTACAATCTTTTCTGGATAACAGAAGCAAAGGGAATACTTCCTGACCCATTCTATGAGACTGGCATTGCTCTAATACTGAAAAACAGACAATGATATCATAGGGAAAGAAAACCATATATCACTATCTCTCATGAGCATAGATACAAAAATCCTCAAGAATATATTAGCAAATGGAATCCAACAGTGTATAAAAAGAATTATACACCATGACCACAAGTTTATCCCAAGTATAAAGATCAATTACTGTAATCCATCACATCACCAGGTTAAAGAAGAAAAATCCCATGATCACATCAACAGATGCAGAAAAAGAATTTGGCAAGATCTAACCTCTGTTCATAATAAAAACTCTCAGCAAAACTAGGAATATGGGGAACTTCCTCAACATGATAAAGAAGGTCTACAGAAAATCTAAAGTGAACTTCTTACTTAATAGTGAGAAAATAAAAGCTTTTCTGCTGAGATCTGAAAGAAGGCAAGGATGTTCCTTCTTAATACTCCTGTTCAATACCTTTTTTTAATGTTTATGTATTTATTTCGAGAGAAAGAGTGAGAGAACACACACTAGGAGGGGAGGGGCCAAGATAGAGGAGGAGAATCTCAAGCATGCTCCACATCAGTGCAAAGCCTGATGTGGGGCTTGAGCTCATGAACCGTGAGATCATGACCTGAGATGAAATCAAGAGTTGGACACTGAAGTGACTGAGCCACCAGGTGCCTCACTCCTGCTCAATATCTTACCGGAAGTTCCCAGCTAAGAAAAGGAAATAACAGGTACACTGATTGGGAAGGAAGAAATAAAACTGTCCTTCTTCACACATGACATGATTATTTATGCAGAAAATCCAAAAGAATCAACAATAAAAAAAAAACTCCTGGAATAAGTGATTGCAGTAAAGTTGCAGGATATAAGGTTGATAAACCAAAGTCAGTCACTTTCCTATATGTCAGCAATAGACAAATGGAATTTAAGGTTAAATATACAAGGTCATTTACACTGGCATCCTGTAATGTGAAATACTTAGGTGTAAATCTAACCAAATATGCACTAGATCTATAGGAGGAAAACTCTGATTAAAAAAAAAAAAAAAGAACAAATGGAGAAACATTCCATGTTCATGGGTGGGAAAACTCAATAGTCAAGATGACAATTCTTCCCAACTTGATCTATAGATTCATCCCAAACAAAATTACCCCAGCAAGTTATTTTGAGGATATTGACAAATTGCTTCTAAAGTTTATATAGAGGGACAAAAAGCAGACTAGTCAATACAATTTGCAGGAGGAGAACAAAGTCGGAGGGCTGGCAATGCCCGACTTCAAGACTTATTGTAAAGCTACAGTAATCAAATCAGTGGAGTGTTGGCAAAATAACTGATAAATACATCAATGGAACAGAATAGAGATCCCAGAAATAGGCGCCTACAAATACAGTCGACTGATCTTTAACAAAAGACAATATAATAAAGCAAAGACAGTCACGTCAGCAAGTAGCGCTGAAATAATTGGATAGGCACATGCAAAAAAAAAAAAAAAAAAAAAAGAATCTAGACATAGACCTTACACTCTTAACAAAAATTAATTCAAAAGGTATCACAGACCTAACCATAAAGTGCAAAACTATGAAATTCCTAGCAGGTAAATAAGGAAACCTTAGATGACCTTGAGTGTAAAGATGACTTTTAGACACAACACCAAAGGCACTACTGATGAAAGAAATAATTGATGAGCTGGACTTTGTTAAAATTAAAAACCTCTGCTCTATGAAAGACACTATCAAGAGAACGAGAAGACAAGCCACAGAACAGGAGAAAATATTGGCAAAGACACATCTGATAAAGAACTGTTAGCTAAAACATACACACACACAAAAAAAACACCCTCTTAAAATTCACCAAGAAAACAACCCAATTAAAAAATGGGTCACAGATCTTAAGAGAAGCCTTAGCAAAGAAGATACCTATAGACAGATAGCAAAGAAGCATATGAAAAGATGAGTAATATCACATATTATTAGGGAATTGCAAATTAAAACAATGAGATATGCACCCATGAGAATGAAAAAAAAAAAAGTCCAAAACACTGATATCACCAAATACTGGTGAGGATATAGAGCAATAAGGACTCTCTCATTCATCTCCGGTGGGAATGCTAGATAGTACAGCTACTTTGAAAGACAGTTGGGTGGGTTTCCTACAGAACTAAACATACTTTTTTATAATTTTTTTTTAACATTTATTTATTTTTGAGACAGAGAGACAGAGCATGAACGGGGGAGGGGCAGAGAGAGAGGGAGACACAGAATCGGAAGCAGGCTCCAGGCTCTGAGCTGTCAGCACAAAGCCCGACACGGAGCTCGAACTCACGGACCGTGAGATCATGACCTGAGCCGAAGTTGGACGCTTAACCGACCAAGCCACCCAGGCGCCCCAACTAAACATACTTTTACGTGACCCAGCAACTGCACTCTTTAATATTTACCCAAATGAGTTGAAAACGTATGTCTACACGAAATGTGCACGTGAGTATTTATAGCTGCTTTGATTCTACAATTACCAAAACTTGGAATCAACAATGATGGACTTCATTAGGTGAGTGGATAAACAGGTATGTGTCAGCAATGGAGTATTATTCAGTCCCAAAAGGAAATGAGCTATCAAACCATTACAGAGGAACCGTAAATGCACATTACTGATGAAAGGAGGTAGTTTGAAAAGGCTACATACTATTCCAACTATGTGACATTCTGGAAGGACTAAAAGGGTCAGTGGTTGTCAGAGGTTGGGGAAGAGGAGAGAAGGAAGAGGTAGAACAGAGAGAATTTTAGGGAGGTGAAATTATCCTAGAGGATACAGAAATGATGGATGCATGTCACTGTACGTTTGTCAAAATCCATAGAAACTACAACACCAAGTGTGGACCTAATGTAAACTATGGATTTCGGGTGGTGACAGTGTGTCAGTGCAGGTTTACGGATGGGAACAAAGGTACCACTCTGGTGGGGGATGCTGATAGTTGGGGAGACTGCGTGTATGTAAGGGGAGCAGGATGTAGAGAAATCTCTGTTCCTTCTTCTCAGGTTTGCTGTGAACCTAAAAATGCTAAAAAAAAAAAAAAAAAAAAAGGTCTATTCTATTAAACAATGACAACAACACCCCCCCACACACACACACACACTCCCGCCAAATGGATGGCAGGTGAGATTCAGCCAGTAAGTTATAGTGTTGACTCCTAGCATAGGTCCTCTGTTAAACAAGTGAAAAAAAACCAAAGTGTGTTCCAATTACTGTCGCACAAAAACAACTGCTTTATTTCGCTTATAATCATGTGGGTCAGGAATTTGGCAGGGGGAGGAGGGGTGGGAGGGGCTAGGCAGTTGCCTGTCATTGCAGTCAGTGGTTGCAAGGTTGGCTGGGCCAACCAAGATGCTCCCTTACATGCCTGGCTCACTCACCATGCAAGCAATGCTGAAAGTATATTCAACTATAACTTCACCTGAAGCAGGGGTGGGTAGGTAGGGAAAGAAATGTGTATTTATCAAGGACAAACTGAGGCAAGCATCATGCTGGCACCTTACACAGGTCAGCCCCCAATATCTTTTGAAGTATGCACGCACCGGAGCTCCCACATTACAGTGGGAGGCAGAGTGGGATTAAGGGACTAGCCCAAATATTATGGGCAGTAAGTGGTAGATTCTGATGCCAAAGCCAGATTGGATTGCCGGATGCTCATCCTTCCAGACCCGTTTATGTTCCTGGGAACAGAGCAAGGGAAGCAGCATGTTGGGAAGGGAATCTGAGTTCTCTCTGGCTAAAACCATTGTGTCCTCTGCGATGGTGCTTAAGCTTTAACCTGCACATGCATCGCCTGGACATCTTGTTCAAACACAGATTCTGATTCAGCAGGTCTGGGGTGGCCCTGAGAGTCTGCATCTAATTAGCCAGGGATGTGGAAACTGCTGGCCTGTGACCTGCACCGTGGAAAGCTAGGCTCTGGGACACAAGACAGTGATTGGCTGGGGTGCATGAAAAGCAGGTCTCCTTCCTTAGGAGTCTGATAACCTTAGCTTTCTGCGGGCAGAAAGAACCTAAGGATCGAAATCTGGGGTGGGTGGGAGGTGGAGGTAAAACACTGTTGAATTCCTGAGCAGTCTGTTGCTCATTGTCAGTAAGAATGGGAGTTAGGGGCACCTGGGTGGCTCAGTTGGTTAAGCATCTGACTTCGGCTCAGGTCATGATCTCATGGTTCGTTCATGAGTTTGAGCCCCGCATCGGACTCTCTGCTGTTAGCACAAAGCCCGCTTTGGATCCTCTGCCCCCCTTCCCTACCCGTGCTCTCTTTCTCTCAAAAATAAACATTTAAAAAAAAAAAAAAAAAGAATGGGGAGTTAGAAATTGCGATTTTCCTCTGCGAAGTCCCGTCGTTTCAATCCTTCACTTTGGTCTTCCTGGAGTTGTGTAAAAATAGAGGTAACTGCAAAACACTGGACTAGGGCAGTTGTGTGTGATTCAGGCACAGCAAGGCTGGGAGGCACAACTGAGTTCAGAAAAAGTCCAACTTATAAATCAAAAGAGAGATCATACCAATTATTCCAAGTGAGTTGATGGGATAACATTTGCTTATCTCAGTACAGCACTGGCTTCCCTAATTAAATGCAAATTCGATTGCCTTTGTAAGTGGAAACACTGACAAGTTAAAGTTTCAATATGTCTATATCTGATGTAACAACATAAAAGGCTGCAAGGTGCCACCCAGCCACTGCTGTATCCAGTTAACTCGGAGCGCGAGGCTGTACAAACTCTTCAGGGCCACTAGGTGGCACCTTTGCCTTTTTTTTTTTTTTTTTTTCCTTTTCTTGACAAAGCCAGAATTTAAAGCTGGAATCCAGGGAAGGAAACATGTTAGTTTAGTGGTTCTTTGAGAACTCTGGGGACTGAACTTTGGGAATTTGTAGTTGAAGCAATTCTTCCCTGGTGACTTTTCCATGTGGTTGGCTGATGGGCTGCCTTGAGAAACAGCGGACACAGTTAAAGCTTTAATTGAGCAATGAAGAGGTTGCGATTTGCTCAATTTGCAGCAATGAGTCTAGGACCCAACAATCCTGACTCTTGTTTCATTGGTTTTTCTACCAAATCAGGGAAAACAAAAAATAAAACAGATAAGTTTTACTGACAATCATCTGAAATAACTAAACCCTAAATTGTGTCCTGAAATTCAAGATACACCATGGAAGAAAATGTTGAGGCTATCAAAGGAAATTATGCAACTGTTTAACCTGCAACGAGGCTAATATTAATATAACAAAAAATAAACCTTTTAGAAGTATGAGAAAGATGGGTAGGCTTGTAAAGTGGCCCCAATTCCAGTAGATGGCAGCATACTCTAAGGAACATACAACTCTAGTTGCCACCATCAGGAGTAAAGCAGGTAAAACAAATACAGCTTTAACAGAGGAGGTAAGTGCTTAATGTATAAAGTTTAACGTTACTTTATGTATATATATTAAAAAAAATCAGGTACCTCCCAAACGTTATCAGACTACTACATTATAATCAGATTGGAGAAACTGTTCTATTCCATGCGGCTGCAGTGTTTTCTTTGTTGAGATCCCCTGCCCAGTGTTATTGCTGAGGCATATGTTAATACATATGACAAACTATTATGGGCTGGAATGTATCAATTCAGTCATCAAATATTTATTGAGCACCTGCTTGGTGACAGGCACATTTCTAAAAGTGGAATGTACAAGCAGATTAAACAAAGCTTAGATAAATGAATATATTTATAACATAGCATATGTTTCAGGACTGAAGGTTTTGAGCGGAGATAAGGAAGGAGGGCCCTATTCTTTATTGCTGCTTTACTGCTGGTAGACCAGATAGGAAAACAGAAAAAGAAGTCTGGAAGAAAAAAAATTCATGGTTGTATTCAATCTTAGGGACCATAGATGTGATCCAGGACACGACAAGAGAGAAGTGAACAACGAACTCCATTCTTTTCTAACTTCTCTTTGGAGAAGACACAGCCGCCAAACTGCGGCCTCAGTTCTCGTATCTGACACCCCCTTTCCCCTCCTGTCAATACTCTTCCTTCTCAGACACTAAATTCCCAGATAGACTTCTCCACTCCAGTCCCTCCTGGCTTTGCTCCTACCCCATCTGCTGTGTCTGGGTACCTTTTATGTGTGCAGTTGGGTCAATATGGGAACCTTCCTAATGATAAAGATCTCACTCGTTTCCCAGATGACTCCTTCCATTGCTAGGGAATACACACTGTTTCCGAGTCCCGCTCAGCAGAGGGTGCAGTACTGAGGCCTCTTGGTGCTTTCTCCACTTAGCGCCCTCTTCTGGTTCCTCCTCCTCCCAGGGGATTCCTAGAGGATCCTGAATTCCCCGCCTATAGGGCAGCCACTGAGTGAGTGAAGAAAGCCATCATGTGCCGCCCTCTCTGGGTCTTTGATGGGAGTTTTCAGCTGTCAAACTGCCTTCCACTCTAGATTCTCCATCATCTTGGCCACCTTTCTTCGGATACACTTGTTAAACACTGTCCAAGGAGGAAACAGAAGGAAACTGACACTATTACAGCACAGCCAACATGGTGGTAGGTTTTGTGGTGACACCTGTGTGGGTACTGAGAGCAGAAATGTGAACTAGGACTCACTGCCATTCTATCATACCCTTTATTTGCCTCTTTACAACACACTACACTTATGTCTCTGGGCCACATTAATAATTATTTCCCCTCTGGAGTAAATAATTCAAGCCTGAGTTAGTCACTGCTGTGTTCTCAGCATGTAGCACTGGGCTTGGTCCCTGGCAGCATTTGTTGAAACAAAGTGACTTGAAATAGAAGAAGGTTCGTTTGAATACAGGACTCTTCAGAAGGATTGCCGAAGGTACATGGAGTATTCTGGAATCATGATGATCCAAACACTGTTCCCCTCCTCTCCATGTTCAGTGCCAGGTTATTTCTCTCCACCAAATGACCTGTGGGACTGTGGGCAGCTGGACATTAGCAAGACTTGGGTGCTGAGGACATCTGAATAGAGAAAGCTGGTGGGCTTGTTTCTCGTGGGCTGGGAGAGAGCGTGAGGTCTGGCTGTGTATGAGTGGAAAACAGGGAGAGATCTCAGGAAGAACATGGCCCACAGCAACATGTGGACCCAGAGGAAGGTGGACTTTGTCAGGCTCTAAAGAGCTGATACACACTGAAATATGCAGTTTCTGCCCTTGAGGCTGGGGGAGCACAAAGAGACTGTGGGAGAAGAGAGGGGCTTTCTCTAGGTGTCTCAGTGGGGATCTCTCAGACTGCCTGCATCTGACCATTAGTTCACTTTGCCTGCCTCTAATGGTGGACTACTGCCACTTGGAAAGAAAACAGCCAGACCTGGGAATCACTGAACTGGAGTCTGAGAGAGAGAGAGAGAGAGAGAGAGAGAGAGAGAGAGAGAGATTGAGTGTAAAAAATATATATTCCCAACTAAGGGGATCCAGCAGCCAGAGAGAGAAGATATTCACTCACAGCAAATTAAACTCATATCCAGCAAAACAGAGCAACTGTGAAAGACAGATAACAAGTTACATACAACATGCCAGAGCATCTTCGATGACCCAAGCATGGCACAAAGGATGCATCCGCACAATTCAACGTGGGGACTGAAGAAGAGAATGATCAACTGCTGAAAACAGAGCCTAACAAGTGGAAGAAACATCTCAAAAACTGTGCAAAAGCACAAAGAAATGAGAATCGTGAGATAAAGAGACAATCTGCAAAGTAACAGCAGTGTCCAATGAATAAAAAGGAACTGATGGAGGACATAATTTAACACATAGAGGATTATTTCCTTGAGCTAAAGAAAGATCTGAGTATGCACATTAAACGGGTTTACTAAGTTCAAGGCAGGACTGATTAAAAAAAAAGATACATCTCAGCATATCCTTGAAATTCCTTAACTCTAAGAATAGCTTACATACTTCTAGGAAAGGAAAAACAATGAGAATGTCAATGGGCTTATTTGCTAAAAACCTTAAGTTTACAGAGCATACAATAGACACTGGGTACCTGACCATATCCCCTTTACCAGGGGCTGAGTGCTGCTGGCTAACAGCAACTTGCTGCCCACTTTTTCTAGGAACATTCTGGAAAGGGGTTCATAGCCTCACCCAGCAGAGCCTGGGAGGTTATAACCCTCTTTGGGGTGCCTGCAGCCAACAACTGATTGGTAAGTGGGAGTAAGATCAGAGTTCTTACTCCAAGATGAGATAACCCTGAGATGAGATGAGTGTGAGTTGTTCACACTGCAGAGCTCTTGTGGAGCTGGGCTGAGGCTGGACCCTGGCAGATGCCATGTCTTTGCCCAGCTCTTCCTTCTGTCCTGTCCTGCTTCCTTTATTGTCACAGATTCCTCCTGAGAGCTCCCCTTCAATTAATCCACTTGTGCAATAATCCCATCTCAGGTTCTAGGGAACCTGACCTGAGAGAAAAGGCCTGAGAAACCCATATTCAACCAAGATGTAGTTCACTTAGCAGCAAAACCCAAACCAAATCTATAGATGATCTTATGTTAGAATTAAAAAAGCAACACAGGGGCACTTGGCTGGCTCATTTGGAAGAGCAAGTGACTCTTAATCTCAGGGTCATGAGTTCAAGCCCCACGATGGGTGTAGAGATCACTTAAACAAACTTTAAAAAAAAAAGAAAAGAAAGAAAAACATTCATATACTGATTTTAGAGATAATACTAAAGTCAAGATTCTATCCAACAATAAATTATCTAGATCTAGCTTATTCTATTTGGTAGCCACTAGCCATATATGGCCATTTAAATTTAAATTTAAATTACAATTGAATTAAAATTAAAAATTTAATTCCTGAGCTATACTTGCCAGATTTCCAGAGCTTACTATCTCTAGGTTACTAGTGGATACTCTACTGGAAAGCACATATATGGAACATCTCCATGATCACAGAAAGTTCTACTGGATAGCACTAATCCAGAACATGCCTCAAGATGAGATAAACATGAGGAGGAGAGGAAAAACTTAAGCAACACACCCAGTGTCTCTATCTCTGTAGGTGTCTATGTATTAATTCTGAATGGATAAGACAACTGTCTAGGCATGGTATATAGCAAAATTGCTAAATAAAAAATCCTGAATTAATGTAAGGGAAAGCCTAATAATAGTTTAGTGCTGGAAATGTAAAATAAGTTCACCAAAATTTGAGAGTTTTGGAGGTGTTAGAGAAAGAAAGGCATCCATAAGGAGTGGATAAGAGGAAGAAGGGGAATGGATGAAAGTTTTCTAAATACCTTGTTTTATTGGAGTAGGAGATAGGGACGAAATACAGCATCTTTCAGGGGGACACCTAATATGATAGGGACATATTAAAACACGAATGTGGAAGAAATAAAATGAAGTATATAAATCATGATATTAAATATAAATGTACTGAGTTCCTCTGATAAATGACAGATTTCATGAAGACAAAACGACATAAAACCAAATAACTATGCAGTTTGCAAGAAAATGCTTACCCACGCACAAAGTAAAATACAGTGTTAGACAAAGATATGATAAGCATCAACAACAAAAAAATCAGTTTTGGAAATATCAGTATCAGGCAAGAGGTCATTTAACCAAACAAACTCTTAATAATGCAAAAAGAAATCTTGTAACAGACACAACGGGAAAGACAGGAAACCAACAGAAAAAGTGGCCAAGGATTTGAATACGCAATTGGCGGACTCAGTAGTTAAACAGTGAACAGTGACATGAAGAGATGATCAAACATATTAGCAATCAGAGAAAAGAACTAAAAACTACAATAACACACTTCTTGGAGCTGTAAACACTAGAAAGGCTTATATTGCTAAGGGTTGGTAAGAGTGTAAGGAGATGCGTGCTCCTGTGCTTTACTGGTGGGGTGCACTGGTACCACCATTCTGGAGAGCCATCTGGCAGTACTCGCTCAATTTTAGGGTTTATACACCAATGACCCAACAATGTCACCCTAGGGTGACAGCATGCCTGGTCTACAGTCAAGGAAATTTTTAGTTCAAAGCTGCATCTGAGGTCCAACATTAGAGAAAAAAAGATTGCAAGGAAAACATAAGTCACAATCCCAGGGGCACCTGGGTGGCTCAGTCAGTTGAGCATCCGACTTTTGATTTCAGCTCAGATCATGATCTGCACTGTGTGTGGAGCCTGCTTAAGATTCTTTTTCTCCCTCTGTCCCTCTCCCCCCACTTGCATGCTCTCAAAAAGCAAAAATAAAAAATAAAATCACAATCCTAGAGAGGGACTTCTATCTCTCTCAGAATTTGGCAGAGATAGAGAAGTTTTGCTATAAAACGAAATAAGGCATAGAAGAATTGCATCGGGAAATTCAAGTTGGTCCAATCCTAGAAGAATTTCAGCCACCGCTGGTTATCAGTATCTCAGTCACGGACATACACATCTCACATCTCAGCAAGCACCAGCAGAGAGTCTAGCTTGCAGAACAAATAAATGCTGAATACCTGACAAAGGTATTGTCGGGGTAAAGAAATTAGAAAACAATAGAATCTGAACACCCGGAAGATGTTTACAGGGAGGTTCACAGGTCTTCCGGCAATGCTTAATACAGGGTGGATATATTGTAGAGATAAAGCAAACAGAGTTTCGTCCAAGTTACCTGTTTTCTTGAAACTAAGGGCTGTTTTCTCCCCCTCCCATCCCCATCTTGTGATACACTATTAAGGCTGCTCTACCCTCAGCAACTACCATCCATCTCAAACGGCAAAGCTGCCTGGAAAGGCGCTGGCATCCCAGGAGCTGGGTGGAAGTATGTTCCGGCTCTGCCACTGGAGAGGTGTGTCACCTTCGGCAAATCTCTTGCATTCTTGAGCCCCAGCTACCCAGTCTGTAATGCAAGGATAACAATGCCTATCTTTGCATAGTAAGGCTCAGGTTACGTCATGTCCATCCAAATAAATTAGTACTATTAGCCCCAGCCCTGCACCCCAGCGTTTGTACTCTACAGAGAAAACTGAACTGTGAACCTGTTCCCTGCAAATTTGGAAGAAGCACACATAACCCTACAGGCACACTTGTTTGTGGACAACTGAACATAAAATAATTGTGGGCCTTTCATTTCTAAAGGTAACCTTTCCTGAGGCTTAAAAAAAAGGGGGGGGATTATTTCTACTGTCCCCTCCCCCAACTTCTACTACCACGAATCACCTCTGTTATCACCTCCACCTCCACTACCACCTTCAGTTTGCAGAGAACCCTCTTAATTTTCAAGTTCTTTCTTGTTTGACTCCATCCACATAACAACCTACAAGTCAGGAAGATGCAGTTTGGAGCTGAGGGAATGTTAATGCAACACAGGGAAGGGATGTCTTCTTAAGTGAAGAGCTAATTCTAAACCTGAATCCTGGTCTAAAAATCTATGCCAAAGAGAGAAGCAAAATGCTTGAGTAGCCCACTGATGTCTCTCCTTGCAGAGCCAAACTCACCAATGGGGTAGGAGACAGTTCTGAGCTCAGTTATCAAAAGTCAGAACTTTTGGAATTTTACAATTATTTTTATGTGTCTGCATTTTTTTTTCTGGGTTCTAGGCTAAGTTCTCTCCGGTTGTTGCAAATTTACAAGGTCTTGTCAATTCCTTGGCTTTATTTTTATTCACTAACTTGGAAATGCGAAGCATAGCTGATGGGTTAAACAATGTTTCCTGTTATAGGCTCATTGTTCCTAAAGCTGAACCACTGACAAAACCATGAGGATCATAGGATTTGAAAGGTGGAAAATCAAAGCATTCAAGACTGCAGGTGCTACCAGCTAATTGGGCTAATTGGGCTCTGATTCTGCAAGGTGAGAATTTAACAGACCAACTGGCTATGGGTAGGAACTATGTGTTCAGAAATTCTCCCTTCCCATAGAAAAATGGAACTTCTTACACTTTTGAGGACAATGAACTTATCAATAGCAAGCAAACTAGCAATCAAGATAAATTTCCAACAAGAGAAACATTTTAAATCATAATATGTCTGTCCTAAGGTGCCACTAAAAATAATGTTGCAGAAAATATAATGTTAGTTTCATGGTTCCCAAACTGTATGCCAAGATACCCCAGATGACTGCCGTGAACTCACAGGGTGGGACAGGATATTTTAAATTTTTGAAGAAAACAGCAATATGTAATCTGTCAGATTCCTTGTACATCACCAGCTCAAAGGTCATTCATTTCTACATTTTATTCCCCTCTATGTCTTTTGATGACATCACTGAATGTAAAGCTGCGTATTTGGCAGTTGCCAAGACAAAAAGGTAAGTTATGTGTGAAAATCAATGTGGAACAGGAAATGAAGGTGTGGTATCCAACCTGGTTCCGTGGTTGAAGAAGTCATATGTGTTTTAGGAATTACACAAAAAAATTATAATCTCGAATTTATATGTGTTACTTAATACGTTGTTTGGATTGAACTGCTTAATAAATGGAACGGATATTTCTTTTTGCCTAGGGGGCGCTGTGACAAAATTGCTGACACGTGATGGGTGCTGTGAACAAAGTTTGGAAAGGGCTGCAGTAGGTTAAAAAAGTTTAATAAAAACTGCAAAGACATTGCAATCAGTCTTGCTCTTCCTAGAGAGAGAGAGAGAGAGAGAGAGAGAGAGAGAGAGAGAGAGAGTGTTAAATGGAAAAAAAAAATGCATCAAAATTAAACAGTGGGCAGTGGAGATATACTAGGTCTTCCTTCTCCATAGTTTCTGTATTTACTAATGTAAATAGCTATTACTCTCCTGTGCTGAAAAAAATTAAAGCAGGTTATTAAAAATGATTCCCTGGGGCTTCTGGATGGCTCAGTTGGTTAAGCGTCTGACTTTTGATTTCAGCTCAGGTCATGATGTCTCATGGTTGGTGAGATGGAGCCCCGAGTTGGGCTCTATGCTGATAGCACAGAGCTTGCTTGGGGTTCTCTCTCTCCCTCCCTCTCTGCCCTTCCCCCACTGTGTGTGCATGTGCATGTTCTTTCTCAAAAAAAAAAAAAAAAAAAAAAAGAAAAAAAGAAAGAAAAAAAGAAAAAAAAATGACTTCCCAAAGAAGCACATATGCTTCTAGGAATAAAAATTTCTGTTAAATATACCAGAGAATGGCATTTTGGGAGAAGGTTTTACTGCACTCTGTTAACTTCTACAGCTTCCTGCTCCACAAATTTGGGATCTAGCTTTAGGACACTGAGATTCTGAAGAAACCTATTTCTACCTGCATCTCTCTTTGGTGCTGTTTTAAAAAGGCTCATGTCCCACCCCTGCAGCCTTTAGGAAGTGAACTTGGGTTGGGGTTTTCATAGGTGACAGCGGCCCAGAAGCTGATAAGTCTAACAATGACACCATAACTGACTGGATGGGGAGGCAGGGTTTCTCAATGTCAGATGCTGCTGCCAGGACACCCATATTTCTTCTCCTGCTTCATGGAGAAAAGAATGGCCTGCAGCATCCTTCAGGTTCTATGTGAAAGATATCACTGGAAACACGCCTTGAGGAAATTCACCCATGAAAGCACCCATGAGTGAAAGAGATATGGGTTGTTTTGCTGTTACAACTGACCAACACCTGAGAACTCACCTTTTCTGTACCTTAGAGAGTTAGCTGTAACACTAAGATATACACAAGTCTTTGTTTTATTAACTGTGAGGGGAAAACAACTTAACACATTGTTGTCCTCTGAAAAAGGGCAATTCTCCTCACACTCTAGTTGAGATAATTGAGTTTGCTTCACTTTATAGACTTCTAATATTTTAAATCAATTAGATTGTTAAATCCTCACATTAAACTGATGAGGTGGTGCTATTATATCCACTTTTAACAGACGAGGAAACAGAAGCACACAGATTTGAGGAACTTGTGCAAGGCCAAATATTTGGAATTGGCCCAACCAAGATTTTAGAATTATTTTGGAAAGTCTGGCTCCAGAGGGCTCTTAAGGAAGACACCGTCACTTCCTCTTTGTAAAGTTATTTCCTTAATCTAGGGGTATCCTTCCCTTAGGCATGACTACGTGACTGTACTCTTTGAAAACACAAGATTATACCTTCCTTAAATTTTCTGGGAAGTAGAGCCATTCTGTTCTCAAAGCATTCATAAAAGCTTTTATATATTCTACTGTTATATATTAAGTGTTCTATATTCTTCTGTAACATTATATTTTGTCTTTACTAATGTGACTCCCCTACTCTATTGTGTAGTGACCAAACACTGTTTTTCTCTAGAGCTCCAGTGCCTAGAACAAAGTAGGTACACAATAAATATCTGATTAAAAAAAGAAAGCTGATGTTGGAGACCAGCTGCCATTGGTGTTGTCCCTTTATGCCCTCAGTCCACCTTGAAGGTCACCTGCAGACATTTCCTGTCCATGCTGAACATTTCCTGAGTCCTTCTACCTGAAGGCATTCTCTGGATGCTAAGGAATGCCTGATCAAATGTGGGGCAGGCTGGGTTTTGCCAGGGAATTAACTCCTGGGAGCAACACACAATCATTGAGGAATTAAAGTTGGTGCATAGATATGCTTCAGATTCCTTGCTGGGGCACTTTTAATGTGTGTTCTACAAATGCTCAGGCCATACCTGGAGGACTGAGCCCCAGGTACCCACACAGCATGTTACCTGTTCATTAACCCCCTTTCTTGGCTTTTCTTTTTTAGTGGTCTGAGTATTCCATTCCCTCAGAGCCACAAGGAAACAAATTCTGCCAACAACCTATATTGGCATTGAAGCAGACACTTCCCCAACTGAGCCCCTGGGTGGCCCAACTGACATTTTGATCTCAGTCCTATGAGATCCTGAGAGAAGATCCAGCTAAGCTGTGCCCAGCTCCTGACCTATGAAAACTGTCAGGATATTAATCAATGTGTCCTTTTAAGCTGTTGAGTTTATGGGAACTTGTTACACTGCAATACAAAACTAATACAGATTTTGGTACTTGAAGTGGGGCACTGCTGTAACAAATACCTAAAAACCTGGGTATTAGTTTGCTTGGGCTGCCATGATGCAAGAACCACAGATGAGGTGACTTAAACAACAGAAACATATTTCTAACAGTTCTGGAAGCTGGAGGTCCAAAAGCAAGGTGTTGGCAGGGTATTCTAAAGCCTCTCTCTTTGGCTTGTGGATGGCCACAGTCTACGTTCTCAAGTGGCCTTCCCACTATGTCTGAGTACCCCCAGGTTTCTTCCTCTCTTTACAAGGAGACCAGTCTTATTAGATTAGGGCCCACCCTTATGGCCTCATTTTACCCTTAATTACCTCCTGAAAGGCCCCATCTCCAAATGCAGTCACAGTGGCAGTTAGGACTTTGACATGTGGATTTTGGAAGGACACAAATTAGTCCCTAACAGCATAAGGGTTTTGTAACCAGAAAGTGAGTAGAGGTTGGAGGAACCTTGAGGAATATGGTAGAGAAAGTCTCAAATGCCATGAACTGACTCTTAGTAGAAATCTGGACTTTGAGGATGTTGATGACTAGGGCAAGTGAAAAACATTACTGGAAACGGGAGGGAGGAGGATCCTTGCTATGTAGTGGCAGAAAGTATGGAAAATCATCTTCTGAAGTTATCTGGAAAGCAGAAGCTGTAAGTGATAAACTTAGTGACAGATTGAAGGAGATTTCCAAGGAAAGTGTGAAAGGTGCTGCCTGATGTCTTCTTTATACTTACAAGAAGAAATGCAAGAGGAAAGAACTTAAAAAAAAAAAAAAAAAAAAAAAAAAAAAAAAGGAACCAGAATCTCAGGACTTAAAAGGTTCTGAGCCTCTGTAGACAGCAAAGATGCAAAAATGCAGAGACGGACTCTCAGAAAAGGCTGAAATGTGACCATACAACTCTGTTTCAAACTCAGAAAAATCAAAGGTCAAGAATATGCAATCACACAAAGGACTTTTTAACATTTATTTTGAGAGACAGAGACAGCGCCAGATGGAGGGCCCTAACTCATGAAACTGAGTTCATGACCAGAGCCAAAATCAAGAGTCAGATGCTTACACATGGGAGCCACGCCGGTGCCCCCACAAAGGGCTTTTTAGAGAAGTTAAGGGTATGGCCCACAGACCTTCTCAATCAAACCAGAGAATCTTTAGGGAGCTTAAGGGCACTGTCCCTCAGTCATCCTAGCAAGAGGCCAAAGTACAGGAGGGTTTATCTTAAAAATATCTATAGACATAGGGGCACCTGGGTGGCTCAGTTGGTTGAGCATCTGACTTTCGGTCAGGTCACAATCTTGCAGTTAGTGAGTTCAAGCCCCACGTCAGGCTTGCTGCTATCAGCCTGTCAGCACAGAGCCTACTTCAGATCTTCTGTCCCCCTCTCTGCCCCTTCCCCTGCTTGCACTCTCTCAAAAATAAATAAACATGAAAAAATATCTATGGATATAGCTTTTTCTGATGGACTGAACCACAGTGAAATCCATAAAGGGTCTACAAAGTTCTTGAGAAATTGTTTCAATGAAAATACTGCTAGCTCAGACCAAGGGGGCAGAGATGACAGAAAACAAAAGGAGGCTTTCAGACTCCCTGAATTCTACTGGCTAGATAAAATTGTTTTGCTTAAACACAGGCTTTTGTGATGAATAAGGGCAGAACCAGTGGGTGGAGTCCGAGCCACAGAGGATTAATCCTAAACCTTAAAACCTAATCAAGGAACTCCCAACCTTTGCCAGGCTGGATTTCAGAACAGCTTTGGACCAGTGATGCCTTCTTAACTTTTATTTCCCCTGTTTTGAATGTCTACAGCTATTATCCTAGGCCACCATCATAAGCTGGGAGGGGAGGTGGGGGAGCAGATTCATGTCTGTTTAGTTTCAAGCGTCCGCACCTGGAGAGGCATCCAGTCCTAGCAGCTGTACTTAATAGATTACACCCAAGTGCTTTATCCACACCTGCTCCCATTCTAACTTTGAGATGACACTCTAATGGGAAACGACTTTGAGAACCAGGGCTGGGGTGAATGCATTAAGCATGTGGGAGGGATATTGGGGACCAAAGTGGATGAGTCCCAGGGTGGACTCTGCCCCCCCCCCCCCCCAATGATTCCAGCCCCTTGGTGCTCATGCCATAAGTGTGGGCAGGACCTGTGACTTGCTTCTAACCAACAGGACATGGCAAAGGTGATCGCATGTCACTTCCACAGCTGTACTAGATTATAGGGCAAAGATGATGGGATGTCTCTCCCATGGTGATGTGACATGATATGGAAACAATGATGGGATACAGCCTCATGACTATGTTAGGATACGCACATAAGACTGCTCTCCTTGAAGAAGCAGGCTGCTGTAAGTTCTACAAACACAAGGAGAGAGATGATTTTTGCCAACAGCTTAAATGCGCTTGGAAGTAGATTCTTCCTGAGTTAAGCCTCCAGATGGCAATGAAGCCCTGCTGACCTCTGGACTGCAGCCTTGTAAGAGCTGGAGCAGAGAACCCAGTTAAGTCATGCCTTAGACTCCAGACACAGAAACTGAGGTCTGTTCTTTTAGGCCATTATGTTTGTAGTAATTTGTTATGCAATAATGGAAAACTAATACAAAGATTCTCCACAAGTAATGGACTGTGTGATGACAGAAAACTTAGACTCGTATCATCCTGGGTACAGCTTTTTTGGTTGAAATTTTAACCTTATACATAACAGGAGTAGCATCCAGTTAGTTGGATAATGGTGTGCTTAGAAATGATCAAAGTTGGGGCGCCTGGGTGGCGCAGTCGGTTAAGCGTCCGACTTCAGCCAGGTCACGATCTCGCGGTCCGTGAGTTCGAGCCCCGCATCGGGCTCTGGGCTGATGGCTCAGAGCCTGGAGCCTGTTTCTGATTCTGTGTCTCCCTCTCTCTCTGCTCCTCCCCCGTTCATGCTCTGTCTCTCTCTGTCCCAAAAATAAATAAACGTTGAAAAAAAAATAAAAAAAAAATGATCAAAGTATTGATACACTGCTTTATTACTCGTTTAAACAGAGTCAGCAATATAATTGTTTTATTTAAAATTACTTAACAGAATGATAAAGATTATAGGATTTGGCAGTGTCCCCAAAGAAGCCTGCAGCTGCCATTTTAGTGCCCCAATTTCTACAAGATGCTAAATGAGAGATGAAATTAAAGTTTTCAAGTTCCAAGCGTGTGTGGGAGTCACAGAGAGCCACATGCTTTTTCTTTCTTTTTCTTTTGATTTAGAAGGATTATTTTCAGTTAGGTCACCCCTGCCAGGAGAGAAGAGCTGGGGCAAATAAGGCATTCCTGAGAATATCATCTCCCTTTATATAGAATTTTCCAGTTATCAAAGCACAGCCATTCTCATCTGATGAGTTCAGCCGTCAGCAGTTGAGAGCAGATCACTCAGTGGGAAACCAACAGAAGTCTGGAGAGAGGCTTGCGATTGAACGGTTCATGGCTTGACCTCAGGCATGATCAGCCCATGGAGTGGTGAGGCTGTCCCAGAGAGAGCGTGAGGAGCACACGTCTGGATGTGTACTCATTTGCGTCTTAGTGCACACTTGCACTGACATTTCCTGTTCAAATATTCTGCCTAATTCACCTGAGAAGACTTGTGGATTACACCCAAAATAAAAGACTCTGCAAAGCATATGCAGTGCTCTGCAACTAGAAAATAAAGTCACATGCCAATAATAAGAAATCACATTGAGGCAGGCATTTAAATGATATCCTTTCAGATTCTGGAGGGAGGGCTAGTTTGTGGGCTACAGCTAGGTGCTTGAATCAGAAGCACCCCTTTTACTCAGAAACAGTATCTGACATCTAGCACTAACCTGCTGTGACCTTGGGAAAAATTTCTTTACCTAACCGGAGTCTCAGCTATATCATCTGTTAGATGAAAAGGAAGGATGAGGTAAGTAGAAAGGAATTTTTTGACTTAGCATCATTTATGCATGCAACGCTTGTTCATGCCCGAACACACCGTTATAATCAGGAGGCAGGGTGGTACAGTGGTTACAGCACGGGTTTTGTTTTGTTTTTTTTTTTTGAGAGAGAGAGAGAGAGCTGAACGGTCAGAGAGAGAAAATCCCAAGCTGGCTCCTCACCATCAATGCGAAGCCCAATGAGGGGCTCAAACTTAGGAACCGTGAAATCATGACCTGAGCCACCCAGGCGCCACACAGTATAGGTTTTGAGTCAGAGGTTTAGGGTTTGAATCTGGGCCTCTTCCAGTTGCTGGCTGTGGGACCTTTAGCAAGTTCTTTACCCTTCATAAGCCTTGCTTTCCTCACCTAAAATAGAAAATATCCCCCATTGAAAAGCTGTGATGAAGGTTGAGACAGTGTTATAAGTCAGTTGTCTAGTAATGCTGTGTAACAAACCACTGCACACTTAGTGTTGCACAATGTGCCTGGGGCTGGAGCAATGCTTTAAGCTGTAGAGATGCAAGATGTCCAGGGTGATTCTGCCCCATGTGCTCCTAACTCTTCTGGATTCTCCCAGCTGCCTGAGGCGTGTTTTTCTAATGGTGATGGCAAAAACACAGAGGCAAATCTCAGCTGTACATTGCAAGCCTTTGTTCACATTACCCGACTGGCCAAGGCAAGTTACATAGGAAAGTCCAAAATCAAGGGGTGGGGAAGTAGTCAGTCCTCCATGAGGCTATGGCAAGAGGAATGAAGAACTGAGTTGAATAATTCAGCCCAGCACAGATGGGAAGCTCTTCTGTAGGCTGGGCTTAATCAGAGCCATGATTCATCACTGACATCTCTGATTATGGTTTTTGTTTGTTTGTTTGTTTGTTTGTTTTTTCCCAACCTTCTCGATGCCAATCAATCTTTCTGTGTTACTTGAAGCACAGAAACTAGAAAATTACTAGAAAAACTAGAAAATTACTCTGGCTCAAAAATACCACCATTCTCCTCACCTGTCTGACACTGCAATAGAAGCTTCTCTCTTTGGAATTATTGTCTTTTTCTGTGGTCCTCCTATCAATAGCAAATACTTTGGAGGTAGGGAGGTATACAAAGTAATCATTAACCCGTTAGGAAAGAAGGGCAGAGGATGAAGAGAGAAATGGTATGGGAGTATGGGGCAAAAGAATGCTGCTGGGTCTTTGATATTAGATCTGGGTACAACTTAGAAATGGGGTAAATTTGAACAAATTGATCAACCATGGTCTTCTCCAAGGAAGAGGTTATTCTCCCCAACCTTTTAGGGAGTCCAAAACCTTGGCCTACATTCTGAAGCACTGGTTTTAGGAATGAACTCAGCATTTCCACTTTAACAACCTCCTCTGACTTCCCAAGTGAGGGAGAAGAAATGCTCACCTCTCATACTGAATGTGTGTAGGATTCTCTAACACTTGGGCAGTGATGGGGGAGGGGGAGATATGAAGGGTGTGGAGCCCCCTCATTCCTCAGGTCTCCTTGATGCTTCCTCCACACGTTCTTGCCTTCCCATGATTTCCAGCCCTGTCAAACTTGTGCCTGAATCTAGACTCTCCCCAATTCCTTTAATCCAGGCCAGGTAATGTCCCACCCATCCCAGCCTATGGTCTGGCCCTCATCTTCTCTTTCTCCCTAAACCCTTTTCAACCCAGACTCCCAAACTGGAAGGCTTCACCCACCAACTACCCACAAATCTACCTGTTAACAAGGACGAGGCTCAGCACCCACTTGGAGCAGAGCATGAGCTTCTTCATCTATATAACTGGTTCCTTCATCTACACAACTGGATTAAAACTATTTAGTGGTTATGGGATCACTACAAAATAATATTAAAGATTTTTTACTCTTCACAACACTCTCCAATGTTCAGTAACAATATTCTGGGTTTGGGTCAGGCCTGTTTCCTATGATATTTCTACATAATCCACAGATTACTACAGGTTTGATGCCTGCTTTGCTTCACACCAGCATCTGCTCTGGGACTAGTACTGGGTTCAAACAATCCTTGAGGTGGACACAGAACCCGTGCCTATATCCTGTCAATGTGTGGGAGCTGTTCTATCTCCTCTCTGGAGTCAGAGGAGGAGACCACGGTCACCGCAGGGATGCTGGCAAAGGCATTTTCATCTGTGAGAGGAGCCATTCAGAAACAGACCTGTCAGTTAGTCATAGATTACTTCCCAATACAACCCAATGTTGACAATCACTTAGTACATGGTACATTCCATTCGTGTTTATCTTCGTCTTGAGGGTGACTATGGATACTAAACTCTTGACAGGGAGTGACTGTGAGCATTCCTTCATGAGGTCTTCATGGTCCAATCTTCACTGGGAGCCTAGAATCCATCTCCCAAGTTCCAGGATCATGGACTAGGAAAGCCCAGTTATTTTGTGCTTGCTTCAGTGAGTTGCAGGTGTGGGATCCTCTCATTTGTGGTTACAGAACTGCCACCCTGGGTGTCAGGATGAACAGCCAAGAGGCCTGGAGGAGGAGTGTGTCTAATATTCTGCCCTCCTCAAAAGGGAGGAAGGGGTGATACCCGCAGTGATAACTTTCCTGTGATGGTTCCCTCTCCCCTGAAAACATCAGCCTTTGTTATTTGTGAAGTAACAACTAGGCCATCTGAGTTTAAGGCTGCCCCACCTTTGAAAGGCAATGTTAAGGAAGTTTAAATAAAACACTGCAGGGAAAGAAGAAAGATGGTACTTATAAGTGGTTGATGACAATTTTTACTTTTTTAACTTTTGGGGGCGTAGGTGTGTCTGTGGTCTGCCTGTGCGTGTGTGTGTGTGCATTTGTGTATCCATGCATGGAGTGGGGAGGGGCAGGTGTGGGACACATCAAACACTAATTTCATTGATACAAGCAAAAACTGCTTTCAGAAGCTTCCAGATATGGTTGGATTATAAAAATGAAGGTATACAATACATCTGACTTTGGTTTTGTCTTGGTCTATTCCTTTGGAACAAAGGTTACCTTGTGCCCAAGTCTAGTCTCCTGAATTTAGGCAAGTGAGAGAATTTAGGGGCCAGTGTGATGTTTCTCTTCCATAGTCTCTGCGGCCATGGGAAGGTTAAGAAGGCATACTAAAAATTGGAGGAGGAATTCCAGAATACTATAGGCACCAAAACAATGGTTACCCTCACTGGTTTTGCAAGTGTGGAAACACCAGTGATAACTTCAGCAGAGCATTAACATCCCCTTTCTCCTCATGACTGTGTTGGTTTCAGTCAACTCAACAGACACTGCTGTACATTTTTTCGGGCGGTGTTTTTGACGAGAGGTTTTAAAATACCAGTTATCTGCCCAACAGACTGCCTTTTATAATTAGATTTTCCTTCTCAAAAAACTTAGTCTTTAGAACACACACCCTATTTCTTCTGTAAGAACGTTTGTCAACATCACGTAGTCAGAAGGACTCCCTGAATCTCAACTCTTCATGCCTATTTAACTAATAATACCCCTAAGACCTGCTGGATGGCATATCAAAACAATAGAGTTGGCACAGTTTAAATTGGATCTGACCTTTAAATGAATCGATTCATTTCATAATAGAACAATTTCTTGATCCGCAACTTGAGTCCCTCGTGCATGGGGGGTTAACTAATAGCAAAGTCCTGTCTGTGGCTGATGAAAGCCACCCATCCAGACCCTCTTACGCATCTGACCACATCTCCTGCTCCTCTCCCCGACCCATTCTGCTCTAGCCCCACAGTCACCTGTTTGTCCTTTATTATAAGTCTCCATACCTTTTCCTACCACAGGGTCTTTGCACTGGTTTTTCCTTCCATCTGTGAATTTCTCCCCCTCCTAGGGATTCTCCCAGTTCTCTTGTCACCTTCCCAGAAGGACTCTACTCAAGGACTCCAAATAGCTTCCCCATACCCTCAGTTGCTTTATCTTATTATGTTTTATATTCTTCACATTTACTGCTCCTGAAGCTGTTGTTTGCTTATTTTTAAATGATCATTGTCTGTCTTCCCGTGAGAATTCAAGGTCCCCAGAATAGGCACCTGGCACTCTTTGTTCACATAAGCAACCCCTGACCCAGAACAACACCACGCACACAGTGAGCATTCAATAAATGGATGAATGAATGAAATTAATATAAAATTTTTTTTTGTATCCTGTGGGTTTTAATGATATAGATCTTAGAACTGGCTCTGAGTTAACAAACAAGGGTTGGCAACCCTGTGCATATTCTTAACAATGCCATGATCAATATTTTTATATCAGGCTAAGTGTTAGTTTAACAACACATTCAATTACCTTATTATATTTTATGTGTTTTTACTGTTGTTTATGTGCATTTATTTTAAGTGTTTATGGTTGAAGCAGCCAAGAAAACTTAACATACCCCACCTCTGATTTTCTTGAAATATTTGAGATTGTGACAAATTAATATCTAACTGTATAAGGTACTATGATTTACAGAATTAATTTAATAATAAGGGATATTTTACTAAAAAAACTGCTTAACAGATCTGTAATTTTATCACATTATTGACCTAAAGTAAAACAACGGAATGCATTCTTCTCCACATGCTAAAGCTCTTAGACAATTAGGATCTGGCCATGTAAGCTTGCAAGAGAAATATTAGAAGCTTCATTGTATGGATAAGGAGACTTCTGTTCAAAGAAGTAGGCAAACCACTTATCTAAAGCCATGCAGTTTATGAATTGGCAGATGCCGGACCTCGATTCCAGTGTGCCGGCTCCCTTCCATTTCTAAGTGCCCAGCTGGGTGAACACCAAGGTATTGAATTTCAGGTTGTAAGAAAGGTGCTTCTATATTCAATAGTATATTTCAGTAGAAACAGATCTAAAAGGAGGAAGATGTATAGCCACAAGGACTTAAGAAGAAAATTATGAGGAATCCATGAGCTTTAAGAGGGCACCCAGTGGAAAACATCGGGATGAAAATAGAAGGGCAGGAGCCACTCAGCCCAGCTGGAAGGTGTGTGAGGCTTTCATGTTATAAGACATTAAATAGGCATGGGAGCCAAAAGGTCATGATGGGGCAGTCCTCAGCTCTCAGAATTGCTGCGAGTCATTTCAGCTAAGAGCATAACAACCACCTGATACACACTTTAAACCCCTTGGTGACAACTCTCAAAAGGTGGAGGTGGTACTCAAAGAAAACATCCCTCCAAACTTAATTCTGACCAATGAGGAATTGCACATCAGCCACATTGAAATGAGAAGGATCTTTGGGAGAAACTCTTCCCTTGGGTCAAAAGGAAATAAATGCCAGAAAATGTCAGAGAGTTGTCTTGTACTTCAAGAAAGTTGATTACAAACATTTTCAAGGAAATGATGAAGCCCACAGAAATGCAACTAAGAAGGATGATGTGGCTCTAAACACGTAGATCCTGAATGCAAAACTGTGAATCATGAAAACAGAGAGACGATAGAGAATCACAGAGTAATTACAATGGAAGCATTCTTTGATGAGCTTTTTACATAAGCTCTGCTAGGGGAGAATACAAAATGGTGCCACAAGTCCTCAAGAACGGAGTGGCCACACCTGAGCATTTACCTCTCTTGATTTTTCCCTGTTTCTGAGAGTAGGGCAGTTTTTGATGTGATGGCCAGGGTTGGGGGGGAGGCGGTTAATGAGCAAGGAGAGCCTCAGCTCTGGAAGACTGGAAGACTAGAAAACACTGAAGATGACAAAGATGAAGCAGACCCAGAGAATTTTGCTTTGGTATTCTCTGTGATTCTTCAAACTTAAAAGATACAAAAAAAAAAAAAAAAAAAAAAAAAAAAAAAAAAGACTGCCAGAAAGGATTGAAAGATAAATTAGAGAAGGAGATGGTGAGTAAGGAGGCAGGGATTTTCAATGATGCCACAAGTCTCAGTTTAGACAAATTATATTCTGTGACACTGAAAGGGATGGCATATTACATTCAATGATCTCTGAGACAGTTGTACAGACTAGAAGATTATCAGCCAGCTAGAGAAGACAAAAATCTCTATTTTCCCCAAACCCCCCCCCCAACACCTAAAAAGTATTGGTAGTGTGTGAGGAGCAAGTTGTAGAAGCCACAGATAATCAAATTTGATATCAGCCCAAACATAGTGGCTTTGAATCTTTTTGCCCTCAAGAACCTTTTATAATTATTAAGGGCATACCACAAAATACTTTGGTTTATGTTGTATCTAGTAACATTTATTGTATTTGAAATTAAAACTGAGAAACATTTAAAACTTAAGAGGGGCGCCTGGGTGGCTGAACTGGTTAGGCATTTGACTCTTGGTTTAGCCTCAAGGACATGATCTCATGGTTTGTTAAGATTGAGCCCCATGTCAGGCTCTGCACTGCCAGCATAGAGAGCCTGCTTGGGATTCTGTGCCTCCCTCTCTTGCTGCCCCTCCCCCACTTTCTCTCTGCCCCTCAAAATAACTAAATAAGTAAATAACATTAAAGAAAACAAAACAAAACAAACAAAAACTTAAGAATACAAGCACAAAGGGTGCCTGTGTGGCTCAGTCAGTTAAGCGTCTGACTCCTGGGTTCGGCTCAGGTCATGATCTCACAGTCTCATGAGTTCGGGCCCTATGTCAAGGCTCTGTGCTGACAGCGTAGAGCCTGCTTGGGATTCTCTCCCTCTCCCTCTCTCTCCCTCTCTCTCTGCCCCTCCCCCACTTACGCTGTCTCTGTCTCTCTCAAAATAAATAAACTTAAAAAAATAAAAGAATACAAAGCACCAATCCATTAGGCATCAGACCCAGTGATGTCAAGACGTATCACATAGCTTCTGGGAAACTCCACTGTACATTTTGGAGAGAATGAGAGCAGAAAATGCATATGATCTCTTAGTATTAGGAAAACAGGTTTGATCCTGCAGACTCCCTCAAAGAGAGAAGTTCTGGATCATACTCTGAGAACTGTTACACAAAAATTTCTCACCATGTCCCCAAGGAGATACAAATATAGATGCTCATAACAACATTACTTATAAATAGCAAATACTTGCCAATATCCTTTAGTAGAGAAATGGGTAAACTGTAAAAAGAAAACCCTCTAATTTCTAAATAAACTCATTTTCTGCCTATCAATATGATTTACAGCAAAACAATGTTGTAAAAAAAACAACTTGGAGAATATTCTATCCAGTATGACATCATTAAATAAAATTCCAATATGCCATGGAACACCTGGGTGGCTCAGTAGGTTGAGCGTCAGACTTTTGATTTTGGCTCAGGTCATGATCCCAGGGTTAAGCCCCATATCGGGCTCTTCACTGAGCATGGAGCCTGCTTTAGATTCTCTCACCCCAGGGGTGCCTGGGTGGCTCAGTCGTTAAGTGTCTGACTTCAGCTCAGGTCGTGATCTCTGTTTGTGAGTTCAAGTCCTGCATCAGGCTCTGTGCTGACAGTTCAGAGCCTGGAGCCTGTTTCAGGTTCTGTGTCTCCCTCTCTCTCTCTGCCCCTCCCCCACTCATGCTCGGTCTGTCTTTCTCCCTCAAAAATAAATATTAAAAAAAAAAAGATTCTCTCACCCCATCTGTCCCTCTCCCCTGCTTGTGTACTCTCTAAAATACATATATATATTTAGAAATAATAGTATTATTTGCCATATATATATATATAATACAAATAATACTATTATTTCTAAAGCCCTACTTGAAACTGAAAACCAATATGAAGCAAGTATTAAAATATGCTATCTGTTCATTTTAAATAGAGGATACAAAGGCTTTTTAATATTATCCTCTGTATTTTTTCAGTATCTTTCAAATGATTTCCAGGCTGTTACCAAGAGTGATCATTAAGTTCTAACTTCAGGCCACCTAAAATAATGGTTCTTAAAGTGTATCCCCCCCCCCCCCACACTCATCAGTAGCATCAGCCTCATCTGAGGGCTTGTTAGACCCACAAATCACAAGGCCCACCCCAGACATCCTGAATCTGCATCTCTAGGTTGGGGCTAGGGAATCTGGGTTATGGCAAGCCACTCAGGAGATTCTGATGAAAGCCCCAGTTTGAGAACCAGAGTGCAAGAACAATGTGACCATTCAACCTGCCACTTAAATAAATGCATCTAATTCAGCAGAAATTTTGGTAACATTGCTTATGATGCTTTGTGGACAAAATGACATTAGACAGAAAAAGGAATTTCTCAAAGACACTTACCAAATGTCCTAAAAGGATCCCCCATATCTCTGGGGGTTCAGATTTTCTTCATTTGTCTAGGTGCCTTTGGCTTGAGTACATGAACTTTAACTTTTGACACAAATCTGAGCTAACCTGTGGCTTCTGGTTACATTTCTGACCATTTGGACATCCTGGTCAGCATAAACTTTGATTGATTACACCTTATGTGGATGAATTCCTTTATAATTACCTAAATCAAAGTTCTTAAAGTGCGGTTTCCAGACCAGCAACATCAGCATCACCTGGAAACTTATTAGAAATGCAAAATTCTGACCCCATCCCAGTTCTGCTGAATCAGAAACTTGGGGGATGGGCCCAGCAATCTGTGTTTTAGCAAGCCCTCCAGGTGACTTTGACGGACTATAGTTTGAGATACACTGACATCAATAAATCTACACAGAAGAAGAGCGTCCTGGCAAGAGTGATACGCAATTTAAAGAAGGTTCCGAATAGGAACGGCTGAAACACTAATCAGAGAATTAATCGCAATGGCGAATCTCCATTCAGAACCAGCCTGCCTAAAGCTTACTGAAGTGCTACACACTTCTTCCATTTACTGCTTTCGTGTGGTGATCTCTTATTTTTCTTTGTCCCCTTTAAAGGACAGCCTGAAAAAATTAGAATTGTTTGGTCTACTTAAATAACTTTGCCAAAATGGCTTTATCAGCACAATTCTTTTCACTCCTTTCTGTCAATTCCTGCATAGCTTATTTTGAGGATTGTTCTGACTTCTGAGATAGATTCTGCATGATTCATAATATGTTAAAACTATGGAAGATTCCTCCAGAGAAGGCATTTCCAAAAAGTAGATCATGCAAACCATGTGGCATACTTTGGCCCCTTGAACGCTTTTCTGATTCTAGAGATGCTGTGGAGTCAGCAGGATTCTCTCAGACCAATATTGTCCAACACGTGTCGACAGCACTGACTTCACTCACAGGATATGGAGGAGAGGATCAATCTATAGCAGTTGGTGAAAGTATCAAGTAGAGATTTATTGGGTGTCCTTCAGTTCAAAATGTTTGATTAACTCCACTCTTTCTGGGGAAAATTCTACCTAGCTGATTACTGTTTTGTTATTCCTTGTCCGTTCTTATTTTCTTTCTCACAGGCAAAACTGTGCCTGAGGTCCAATTTGCATAATTCAGGCCTGGGTCTCTACTGGAGATACATTTTCCCGTCATCTTGCAGTTTGCATTTAAGTGCCTATAACAAATATTATCATTTCATACAGACTGGAGGCTCACTCATGGGCACCAGGGCTAGAAAGCCCATAGAGTGAGTAAGTGAATCATGAGGCCCAGAAGTTCAGCAGTTAGGAAACCTTGGTCCAACTCTTAGCGGAGCTGGCAAATTCTGTCAGAGAGGATAATGGGCTAGCCCATCTGAGAAATGGAAGAAATGAACTAGAAGTCCTGTTAAGTCCTACCTTCACCAAGCATGGTGGATTATCACTGAGATAGGAACCTCCTCCTTCACTGCCAGCCAGGCCCTGCTAGGACCCAGATGAATGAAAAACCACAGTGCGTAGATAATACTCTGTCCTTACTCAATAATAGACACACTCTCTAATAAGACAGTGCATGTCCTGGGCCTTTAGCTAGGATGTTTTGAAGACTCTGTCTCCTTCTAGCTTGTTCCTCATCAAATAATAATGACACTTCAATAATTGTTTCACTGGGGCGCTTTTCCTTCACCATGAGGCTCAATGGCAGAAAATTTTTCTGGGCACAGTGCACATTCCATTGTTTGGGTTTTATAAAAACTTGGGATAGGAGAAAAATAATAAAAAGAAAGAGCAAATTCTTTCACTGCATTATTTACTCATTAGTTAAGCATTAGCCTTCTCTTAGGGAGAAAATCATGTTCAGTAGTAGGATATGGCCTAATATCAAGCAGTAGAGTTGGTTAATTGGTCACTTTCTTTTTAAAATTTATTTACTTTTATTTTTTCAAGTAGGCTTCACACCCAGTGTGGAGCACAATGCAAGGCTTGAACTCATGACCCTGAGATCAAGACCTGAGCTGAGACCAAAAGTCAGACACTTAACCAACTGAGCCACCCAGGTGCCCCCTTTTTTATTTATGTGTTTATTTATTTATTTGGTTAATTTCTATTAAATACCAGTCAATATCTGTTTTAAATGGGAGGTTCCTTTTTGTCCCCAAAGATGTATCTTCTCCAATATCCACCTTTTGAATATTTTACATTTTAGCTGGCCTAAAAGGTTTCTAAATCTTAATGAGAAAATCAAATTCACAAAATTCAAGATTAGAAGACTCTGTATTTACCTTTGGGTGGGACAGACCTACCCATTCAATACCAGAACAGAATGACCAAGACTGTGTGCACATGATGGAATGACAATTCTACTTTACTTAGCTCAGGTGGTATGTTGTAAGAATTTCCTGTAACTTATCAGCCAGGCCTCTTTCTCTGCATCCTTTAAAAATGCATCCACTTGTTTTGCCTAATCACTAACACACAATGTACTCAATATTCATCTTTACACAGAAGAGGCTACTTCATGCAGCTCAGATGTCTGCTAATACAATGAACAAGAGACCTATTGCATAACATGATGATAAACTTCAATGATGTTTAACTCCCATAGGGAGCTTTTGGACAATTTTTTAGTGGTCTACGGAATTCTTATTCTGAGATGCAGAAGGAAACAGCAACGACTGAATTTCCTTTGTAGCCTCTTGACATTTTGAAATTACTGTGTCTCCTTTCTGCTTTAATGCAATTATCTTCATGAACATACCTTGCCAAAAATCTACTAGCCACTTCTTTAAGGCAAATTATATTGTATTCTGGGACTCAAATGATTCATTCTTATTTGAAACAGCTCTCTCTTAGACAATGAAGACAAATATGAATATATATGTATATAAACATGATTATATATAAAAGGTACATATATGTGTGGACATGTATGTTTATGTATGTGTATATACATACATATGAATCATTTATTATTGTTAAAATCTGTTAGTGCTATATTTGATATGCAAGTTAAACATTCTAAAGGGCAAATTCAAAACACCTAAAGGTAGCCTATTTCATCAGAGGTTACTGACCACACTTACCAGAGGGGGTAGATAATATTCTTCAGTATGAAGACTAGCAAACACCATTTTATTTATTTTTATTTAAAAAATTTTTTAAGAGAGAGAGAGAGAGAGACAGTGTGTGAGTGGGGGAGGGCAGAGAGAGAGGGAGACTGAACTCCCTGAAGCAGGCTCCAGGCTCCATGCTGTCAGCACAGAGCCGACGCAGGGCTCGAACTCACCAACTGTGAGATCATGACCTGAGCTGAAGTCGGACACTTCACCCAGGCATCCCAACACACGCCATTTTTAAGTAGAAATAAGACTTGTCTATTTTGTGATTACATTTTATGTGTTTGATTAAAAAAAAATCTCACATCTGAAAGTTGCAGTTCCTTTTCATGTGCTGCAATTTACAATAAGTGGTGAACATTATAATCACTGAAGAGTAAGTGTGGATAATCAGCAGATACTTAAAAACAAATACATGATTTAGGCATTTTCTAGCTTGCCTGTAAATATGGTACACTGCATTAAATGAGAACATGCTTCTTAAGCCAACATAAAGACAGAATCCTCACCATACCTTCATAGGAGCCAGCTGGATGGGTGTGATGCAGGAAGGGTCTACCATGGGCTTCCGCCTGTTGGCCGTGTCTGCTAACAGGCTGTGCCACTGCTGCGGGAGGCCCGTGAATTTCTGTTCTTGCGGATCAAACCCAGTGTGAACCCTGTGTTCAAAGTTGGATGGACCAGATATTTCAATCTTTTTCTTTTTCTTTCCGAACATGATGCAAAGACCTGGGAAATGCAAACAGAAAAGAGATAATGTTTGTATCTCGCCAGCAGAAGATGATAGGAAAACTATCCATTCGCAGTTCTGCCTTTTCGATTATTCCTCTAGGTATCAGCAGCAAAAGATGAAAGTTGGATTTTCAGGGGGTGTAGATAAGATATTTCACTCATGATTTGTTTTCTCCTTGCACTTGCCATGTGGATATACAGTTCCCTGCCCAACTGATTTTGGATTTGGCCATGTGAACTGCCTTGATATGGACTGTGCAGCAGTCCGGTGTGGAGGCACTCTGAGTAGAAGAGTAGAAGGCACTCAGAACAGAAGGCACTCTGTGTTTCTACTTTCCTCCTTGTGCTTCTGGTGGGTGATACTCCCTCAGCCTGCATCCTGGAAGGAGAGATGCATGAAGCAGATCCAAATCCAACCTCCAGTCTGAAGCCGTGCCCAGCTGAGCCACAGGTGACTCATGAGTAAGAAATCAAGGCTTATAATTAAGCCACTAAAATTCTGAACTTGTTATGTGGTATTAGCAAAGCAGAAGTTGACTAGCATGCAGGGAGAAGCATCTCAAAATTTGGTGTGCACTTGAAATCTCAAACCTCTGTATGGACAAATATATGTTTATACATGAAAAATGAGGTTAGTAATCACATTCACCATATAAAATTATTATTAGGATTAAACTAGTAAACATTGGTAAAACACTCTGAAAAGTCCCTGGCACAAAGTAAGTGCTACAAATATAAATAGATCTCTGAACAAATAGAGAAGAAAGTTGACTGGCATTGCCTGCAGAGAAAGGAGCTGGGGAGACAAAGCAGGGAGAAAGACCCATTTTTTCACTGTATATTATGTTTAGAACTTTGTAGCATGTATGTTGCCTATTTGAAACAATGTAGTTTACCTAATTAAAATATACCTTGTGACCAGGATACCTCTAGAAAATATTTAAAATAGTCACTGTGTGCTTTATGGTACCGAAAACATGTCAGACAACCTGGGTTTGAATCCCAGGTAGGTTGCCTATTCACTATGATCGTGGGTAACTGCTTTTCCATCTCTCAGTTTATTGTGAATAGGACCATCATGATCATTTGGGGAACCCTGAAAAACACTTTTGCAGGCATTATAAATGATGATGGTTTGGCTTCAACGTTGCTTTGTTGGGAAACCTTCCCTCAGCCTTTAGGCTTGAATAGGTGAGTTATACATTCATATAGCTCCATGTACATATTCTTCCCAGCATTTACCTACTTGCTATCAATTAATTAGGTGTAATTGTGTGCCTAGTGTCTTTTTTTCCCTACCAGACATAGTAGGGAAATATCTGGTAATATCCACCAGAGAAGGGGTACTATCGGCTTGTTCACTACTGCATGCAGTACCTGCTCAAGAAATATCTGCTCACAGACTAAAATCATGAGCACAGTACATTTATTCAGTGAATGACACCTGGGGTAAGAGCACCAAAGGTGTTAACATCTTCCCTTGCTCTCCCCCTCCCCTTCCCTCGCCTTTACCTTCCATTAAAATGTGTTTCTTCTCTTAACCAGTTATCCCTGCTTGGGAAACAGGGTCTTCCTGGTGCCTTCACATTTTCCCAAGTTCCTATTCCATCCTCTACCCGGGTGTTGGGCCGCCATAACAAAATACCTGAGACTGGCTAGCTTAAACAACAGACGTTTATTCTTTACAGTTCTGGAGTCTGGAAGTCCAAGATCAAGGCTCTGGCAGATTCGGTGTCTAGTGAGAATGGACTTCCTGCATGGCTGTCTTTTTGCTGGAACCTCACATGTTGGTAGGGAAAAAGGAGCTCTCTCTGTCCTCTTCTAACAATGGCACTAATTCTCCATTCATGAGATTCCACCCTCATGAGCTAGTCCTCTCCCAAAGGCCCCACCACTTCCTAATGAGCTCACCTCGAGGGTTAGGAGTTCAACCTATGGGTTTTGGAGGGACACAATTAGACCACAGCACTGGATATGTATTCTCTTGACAGTGATCAGATTTTTCACAGCCTTAACTCCCTAGACTCTATCAAAACCCATTTTCCCATCCATCGTGGTTGTTACTTAAGACTAATTGGGGAAACTAATATAAAGGGATAAAGAAAAATCAATGAAAGATAATAAGGGCTGAAAACACCTTGATGTGTTGTTTCTTTTGGAGAGCATAGCACAACTTAAAAAATTCTTTAAGTACCTTACTAAAGTGGGTTAATAAATACAGGTCGGCTGACTTTAAACTTTTGAGAATACCCAAGCCAAAATGTAAAGAATTTAAGGAATCCAGTTGTGGTAGACCATTAGAGGAATGGCCCCTGATGTTTCATGCCTCCCAGTGTCCATGTCCTTATGTGGGTCTCTCCCACACTGACTCTGGGCCTGAATATGTAATTTGCTGTGGCCAATGGGACAACAGAAACCATGACACAAGCATGAAATGATCTTGGACACTGGGGTTTGCCTTCTTACTGCTCTTGGAACAAACAGCCAGCTTGAGAACAAGGCCAGGTCATCCTGCTGGAGGATGACAGATGGTGTGGTCCAGTCACCCATCAGTGCATCCAATAATCAGCTCTGGTAGCAAAGCCACATAACTGACCAGCAGCTATCCACTAAGTGAACCCAGTCAAAACCAGGAGAAGAATCATGCAGCTAAGCTAGACCCAAAGTGCTGACTTATAGAATCAAGACATAAATAAATGGCTGTTGCTTTAAGCCATTACATAGTGGAGTAAATTTTGGCACAGAAAATACCAATAGCAAAGACCTGCTTATCATCCCATACCTTGTATCTTCAGGTGCCCATCATTTTTCTCTTTCTACTTTAGCTGCTTCAAAGTCTCAAGTAATAACATCCAATGTGGTAACTGTGTTAGCTGTTATACAATTGCATTAACTCAGAGGAACCTTGATTATGATGTTACCATCTGGTTGGCTGAGGGCCTGGAATGTTTTCAGTGGCCAGGAAATTATGCCAAATATGTAAGTGGGTCTATACACTACCTCTCAGTATTATATCGTGAAAATAAAAATACATTTGAAAATATAATTTGGTCATGTGTTGGTGGAGTCCACTTGACATTTGAATAAACTTTATGACTATTTTTTTTAAAACAAGGTAGCAATTATCTTAGAAAAATCACTTAAGGAGAGTTATTTTGCATGAATTCATACATGAACTAGCACTGAAAATGCTAGGTCAAATATTTTTAGAATCAGAATAGAAATGTTTTACTATTCCCTTCCTATTTGTGAATGTCCCAGTGGTTGCCATGCCACTCATATGAAAATATAAAAAAGAAGATATCAATGAACTAATACTGTTCTTGTTCTAAAATAAGGCAGTTGTCCTGTGCTTGAATTAATTTACCTACACTGTATCCTGTGATACTACATAACTGTAATTTACATGGTTATACAGTTCTACACTTCTAGTAAGTTTGAGCTAAAGAGTTATAGAGGAAGAAACTAGACAGGAAAATTTAAAAGTTCTACATTTTCAAGCAATGTTTCCCTAAATGTAGAGACAGCATCACCATGAGGTACAGTGATATTTCATTAGCGATGGCCATTACTCTGGTAGCAATGAGGAAACTCACACTCAGGTGAAGTAGTCCTGATGCTTTTTACATCATGAAAGAGAGAGATACACGGTAGGGGGCCCTCCTAAAATCCATGATCTGCTTGGAACGGTTTCTTCTCTTGGATATGTCCATGATCTGTCTGTACCTGGCATAGTGCTCAAGGTTCACCTTGTCTATCTCACTTAGAACTCACAATAGCCCTATTTTGGTGGCAGGGGGTGATGGGGTGTTCCAAGACCACCCTCAGGTTTGATTGGCTAGGAGAACTCACAGAACTTAGCACATACTCACACTCCAGCTGTGATTTATTACAGTGAACATATGCAAAGCATCATCAGCAAAGGGAAAAAGACACATGGGCAAAGTCCGGAGGAAACCAGGCATAGGCTTCCTGGCATTCTCTCTCAGTGGACTCACATAGGACGCGATTAATTCCTCCAGTACTGAATGGTTTCAGTACGTGAAAAATGTTGTTGACCAGATAAGCTTGTGATACACTCAGTGCCTGAAGGTTTTATTCAGTATAGGTCACATAAGTACCCTTTGCTTGGCCCATGCCAAAATTTTAGAATCCAGAAGGAATTCAGGGGTTCAGCATAAACAACATTATTTGCATAAACAATTTAGGCACAGTGAATCATTCTTATCAGGGAAAGGTGGGACCCCTCCTAAAATCCAAGCTTCCATATGCAACCTTACAAATCAGCTTTTCTAAGATACGTGGTCTCACACATTAACTCTTCTCTGCACAGGAGGTGTTATTATCATATCTCTATGGAGGAAACAGAAGCTCAGAAGTCAGAAAATGGCAAGTCTGGAGAATCAGAACCTCAAAACACGTGCTTTGAATCACTAGAAAAGCAACACTGCCCTGCACTAGCTTTCTTTATCAGACATGTTCACCCCTGCGATTTTTAGGAAACTTGTTCCCCTAGAGAGATATGCATTAATGGGGAAGGTGGGCTCTAATAAGGTAACGGAGATTTTGGAGATTTTTGGGTTCTGCCATGTCTCTCCAGAAAGACCCTTTTTCTGACTGAGCTGAACTCTGTCACTGAGTAAGTAAGGTCAAAGGGCTGCTGGGAACCTGGACAACCCCTCAGGTAGAAAAAAGACCCCTGCTGTTCAGCATCTATGTGAATCAAGGGCATGGAATACCTTGACCTGCTCCTGAGTTCCAGCAGACCTACTTCCAGAACGATTTGGTAGAGACTATTCAGCACAGAAACTTTTGCTACAGGTTTTTAAATCAGGCATTTCAAGACTTATTGCTAATGTTTCCTAATTCGTTTCGTTACTAAACAGGCATGTGAGCACTCACCTGCTAGTCTGACTAAGGGTTACCAAAAGTGTGTTCCTGGGAACATCAGCTTTCTGAAAGGTGAAAAATTTAGAGGATGGAAGGTTGGTTCCTCAGGTAGGTAAATCTGGGAAACAATGGATTATATAAATTTCCTTTGTGGGACTTCTCAAGGTCTTTATTATGCTACTGTGTAGTTACATTCCTAGAGAAAGAGGGTAAACAGACCCCCGAATCCCTGTTTCCAAAAGTTTCTTGCAAAACTCAGAGCAAATACTGCTTTGATGGATGGCTTTGGTCACCACATGTTCTTGTATGGAAGTTATCCTGGAAGAAACTGAAGGAAATCCAAATCCCCAGACTCTAACACAACACTCTGACAGCTTCACTGTCATCTCAGCCCTTAAGCTGCTTTTAGCAAGACCCCAGCTGTTGGCCCCAGCTTGGGGTGTTGTCCTGCTTTATACGTATGCCTAGTCTCAAAGCTCTTGTAGGTAGCATCTCCCCATTTGGGCCTATTAGCTGGGATAATGAGCAGAGATTCAAAGGACTGGCAAGCAAGAGAAGGGCATCTGGGATCAGTTGTGTCAGGCTGCCTGGTATGGTTGGCACAGCACCTTACCAGGGACAAGAAAATGCTACTTGAAGTATATTTATGTTGGGCTAATTGTGCTAGACACTGTTTTATACGTATAAACTCACGCATGCTCCTCACAATAATTTGTGTCGTAAGGGTTGTTATTATTCCCGCCATATAGATAAGGAAACTGAGTCTCAGGGAGATGAAGGAGTGCCCACGTTCACCCAGGTAGGAAGAAACTGAAATGATATGCAAGCCCAGGCAATTCACATCCTAGGAACAGGCTCCTACACTTGCTGTCTTGAATATCAGAGCAGTCCCCACTGCTCTGTGGGATCACTGTGACCCTGGCAGCCTGTGACCCTGGCGGCCTGAGATAGAGTCTTCCTCTCTAAGTGCACATAATTCCAGATTTGCCTAGCTTCTGGAATAGTTGGAATTACTAAATTAGAAGGCATTGGAAGAAGCCATTTGAAAACATCAGCAACAGTAATACTGGGTAACACGAAATGAATATTTCCTGGAATCGGACATTGTCTAGGCTAAGTGGAATAGCCATTCTCTTATATTCTGACAGTTCTGTGAGGTATTTATTTTACAAGTGCAGGGATTTAAACTCAGGGAAGTTAAATCACATAGTTAGTTACCCATGGTACCATGGTTACTAAGTGCCAGGAATGGAGTGAAACCCAAATCTACCTCATTTCAGACTTGGCTCTTAAGGGGCCATGTTTGACTGTCTGGTTGCAAAGTCCTATTCCATTTTCAGTACGCAATTAGGAGTCAATTTTAGGCAACACCAATAATTGTGTGTCTGGAACTAGCACTAGCCTGGGTGCATAGGCAAGCTGGGGAACTCACCCAAGCTCTGTGTGACATCACAAAGTAGCAGGGAATTTGGAGATAAACAGAAAAATACATGTCACCTTGCAAGATGTACATTCTTTACAAAATAAATGATTATTTATAATTTTTTAATGTTTACTTTTTTTTTGAGAGAGAGAGAGAGAAAGAGAGAGAGAGACAGACAGACAGCATGGACGGTGGGGCAGAGAGACAGAGGGAGACACAGAATCTGAAGCAGACTCTAGACTCTGAGCTGTCAGCACAGGGCCCAACGTGGGCCTCGAACTCTGAATGGTGAGATCATGACCTGAGCTGAAGTAGGACATTTAATTGACAAAGCCACCCAGGTGCACCAATAAATGATTATTTGTAAAGAACCCATCATAAAAATAAGAGAAAGACATGAAACTTTGGGAAAACCAAAAACTGAAATAGAAAGAAAAGATAATCATAAGATAATTCTTGGCTCATCAGTAAGCAATGACAAAAATCACAAAATATAAGGACCATTTAACATACATAATCAAAAACAGCCCACAAAATTATATTGGGAAAATAAGGGAGGTGGGCAGATTATGTAAGAAAGCTAACTTCTATCTACATAGCAAAAAATAAAAGGAGGGAGATGCCTAAAATTGCTGAAGCTGCATACATATATTTTTGGCTATATATAAAACACTGAGGGGTGCCTGGCTGGCTCAGTCAGTAGAGCATGTGACTCCGTCTCAGGGTTGTTAAGTTCAAACAGCACATTGGGTGTAGAGATAACTTAAAATCTTTTTTAAAAAACAAAGAAACAAAACACAACTGAAAGGAAAAAAAAAGGTCCAAACTGAAGAAATGTCATGATGGCCTCTGGTAAGCAGAACTTGGAGTTATCATGGGGTATGGTCAGGCAATCATCAGATTTCTCGTGCTCTTTTGTAAACCACATTTGGTATATTTCTTTCCTAAAATATTTTTTTAATGTTTATTTAGTTTATTGAGAGAAAGAGGGTGTGAGCAGGGAAGGAGCAGAGAGAGAGAGAGACAGAGACAGATAGAATCTGCAGTAGGCTCCAAGCACTCAGCTGTCAGCAGAGAGCCTGATGCGGGGTTTGAACCCACAAATGAGATATGACCTGAGCTGAAGTCTAACGCTTAACCAACTGAGCCACCCAGGCGCCTCAATTTTTAAAAGTATTTTTAAACCAACAGGCAACACTTATTGAAATTAACATGTATCCAAACATATAGAAATAAAATGTTAAAAATCCATCCTTTGGGTTAATGTCCAGAAAAAGAGATTGATTTACATGGGTAACAACCATCTTTTTGTTTTTTGTTTTGTTTTCTACAACCATCATTTTGAAATATCGAGAGTAGTCATTCACGAATGACTGAAGAAGCTGCTATCCTTTGGAAACTACATCAGATGACAGCTTGGTTTTCCAAATGGCACCAGTCCATTCAGATTCTTATCTTGCCTGAGAAATGGCGGTTCATACAGAATGAGTGTTTTGATGTGTTTGAATCATTCATTAACGTGTCTGACTCACAAGTAGGTTTCTAATCTTGGGCCCTTTCACCTATATTTCTATTGTTCTACATTTCTTGCTAAAGTTTTTGAGTACCAGAAAAGACTACTTAATTTTGTGGTGGCCATATTCACCAAAAGTGGTGTGCAGCTTAGGAAAGAAACATCTCCTCTGATTGTTGAACAAGTGGATGAGCAGATGGAGACATATAAAGAAACCACATTGGACCTAAACTGGTATCCCTTATTTCTTGCCCCTCTAGGAAGTCTTTTAGGTCATACTGGTTGAAGCTCATGGTATAAGCATTGTATTGCTCAGAGCTCTTCCAAGAATCAGAACCAGTAGGATTTATACAGATGTATGTAAGAGGAGATTTATTATAGGAATTAGCTAATGTGGTAACGTTGGCCAAAATGTCCCATGGTCTGCTGTCTACAAGCTGGACAAAGCTAGTGATATAAATCAGTCTGAGTCCATAGGTGTCAGAACCAAGGACTCTTAGTTGATATAAATCTCAATCTGAAAACATAAGAACCAGTAGGGCCCATGTCCAAGGACAGAAGAGGATGTCTCCGCTCAAGCAGGGAGGGAGTGAATTCACTCTTCCTTTGCCTTTTGGTTCTTTGAGCCCTCAAAGAATTGCATGATGCCCACCCACCTTGGGGAAGGTCATTTGCTTTATTCAGTTCCCAACTCAAATGCTAATCTCTTCCAGAAACAGCCTCAGAGATACACCCCAAAACAGTTTACCAGCTATCTGGACATCCCTTCCCCAGTCAAGTTTACATATAATATTAAATATCAGAAGCATGTATGGAAGAATTTATAAGAATGTTCTTGTTTAGGTAGAAAATGAAGTGACCTTGCAGGTAGATTTTAAAACTCAACCTGACTTGAGCATGCTAACTGGCCCAGAAAATTGCCACTAACACTTTATTCTCCTGAATATTTTTAGAGCAAAAACTCAGCATCAGGACCATGAATTACATTTTCAACTTTCTTGTTCAAAGTTTAATTCGCTATACATGCCTGGTAATTTTATTTTTATTTTTATTCTTTTTTGCAACTTCTGCCATTCTTTATTAATTTGTAGAGCTTGAATATTCAGTAATAGTAGTGGTACACTGATGGGGAGCAGCTGTAGTTTCCAAAATGTTGGCATGCTCAGAAGAGGTTTTGAGTGGACTTTGGGCCACAGGATACAAGTTCACGAGGTATTGATTTTCTAATGTATTCAAAACTATTAAAAAGATACTTGAGACACATGATAAGACATGGATGAACCTTGAAGACATTATGCTAAGTGAAATAAGCCATACACAAGGGAATATTGTAGGATTCCACTTACATAAGGTAACTAAAGTAGTTAAATTCATAAGGACAAAAAGTAGAATGGTGGTTTCTAGGGGCTGGTATGAGGGAAGAATGGGGACTTATTGTTTTTATTATTATTATTATTATTATTATTATTATTATTAACTTTAGAAAGAGACAGAGAAAGCAAGTGAACTGGGGAGCTGGGGAGCATGAAGCTTGACATGGGGCTTGATCTCACGACTCTGTGATCATGACCTGAGCCAAAATCAAGAATCAGACACTCAACTGACTGAGACACCCAGGTGCCCCAGGACTTACTGTTTGATAATGTATAGTTTCATTTGGGGAAGATGAAAACGTTCTGAACATGGATGGAGGTGAAGGTTGCACAATAATGTCCATGTGCTTAATGCCACTGAGCTATATACTCAAAAATGGTTAAAATGGTGAATTTTATGATATGTATATTTTATAACAAAAATAAAAATAAAATACATAAAAAATAATAGCTAATAATATGAATATGTTCCAAAAGCTTTGACCTTCATGGGGGATGCAGTTAGCAGAAAAGGGTCGTGTTGAAGATGGGGAGGGCTAGGGACAAGATAAGCAGAATGGGAGCCAATCTATTAGACAATATTTTGTTCATATTCCCCCCACTTACCATCAAAATGGTATTGGTCTAACCTTTGACGTTGACAACTACTTGGAGGTACACTTGCAGGCCCTACAGCTGAAGTGAGGAGTCAATATAATTACTGGACTATGAAGGTTTTGAGCCAGACAGACATCTGGATACTTAATATGACACCTTTAATGTACATCTCAAAAGTGGTTCTTTCCTCACTGACTCCCTCATGAAGAGATTTTTCTTTTCTTAGCCTCAATTCTACTTTGAAGAACTTGGCAAATGTAATAATGGATACTTAAGTACTTCAGAAATACCTAGCCGTGTTCAGATAATTTAGGTTTAATGACCGGCCTGTCATTGGTAGAAGAAAGATGGCTGTTTGAGAAATTGTATTGCAGAGGGGATGGCACCAACCCCACTATACCCCTGTCCAGATGCCATTGCTCAGATACACATTTGTCATAGGCTCAGGACCAGGACTAAAAGGCTTTCAGGTATGTTGCTTTTAGGTAAAATATAACATGATTCACACATCTGTGATTCAGGGGAAAACATAAAAAACTTGGGATGGGTTCAATCTAAAAATAAAGTTATTTTCGAAGACAAATTATTATTGCATCTAAAAAAATTCTCCCTCAGATTCTTTTATTGTAGTGTCTCTTGGACATCACGCATGGGACAGTCCCTGTTTTCCACCAGGTGCTTCCCCCTCCAGAAAAACTTCAGAGCATACTGGCTCAGTAAGATTATTCTTGTACCTGGTCCCCATTTCTACTGCACAGACACCTGTAATCCAGTTGTTCCAAGCTTCAAGCTTGCTTTTCTGACCTGAGCCCAAATCCAACTGCATCTGCCTTCTCAACAGCTGAAGCCCCTTTCTTCTCATGTAGAGCTGACTCTGGATTCCAATTTCTACCATGTGCATTTGAACTCAGCCTCCATACCACACTCTTTGTTTCTTATTTGTCCTTTTCTACTGTATGACTCTCTTAGGCACTTCCTACTTATTGAGTTGTTTGGATTTCACCTACTTGCTGGTTCCTTCTCATCCAAGCTTCCTGATTCCATCCTGATTCTGGAATCTGTGGCTGTGGTTGGATTTATCACATTCATGCACCCAACTTCACACTGTCTGGACCCTCAACATTGCAAGACCACTCTGGTCCAGCCCAATTCTTCATGCTGGCTTCAATTCATCCATCTCATTTTTCTGCCACCCAACACAGGGGACTGACAAAAGGCATCCTTTGAGGAAAACATATTTAAATTCTAATCATTTTTACACTGTCCAGAGTGATAACATAATGTTAAAACAGTAGCAAGAGGACTATCATAGTTCATAGAAGAGCATCAACAGAACAGGCACTCAAAAATTGCAGAAAATATGTAAATGTTATGGTCAAAAGCTACTATTTCACCACGGTCTTACTGCAAACCACAAATTTATTTCCTCCTTATGCCAATGTCTCCAAATGTGCAGACATAGCCCAAACTCCTCTCCTAAGCTTCTGATTTATGCAATCCAAATCTCCTCTTGGATTCTTCCCATTATTGACATTTCTGAAACATAAGTCACAAACTTCCTACTTGTTCAACTGGTTCCTTCTACAGATAACTCAATCCTAGTATGCAGCTCCTATGTTACATCAAATTGCTAAAGTTATTCTGGGAATCCATTTTGACTTCCCCTTTCTCTATCATCCTCCACATCCAATCACCACCAATTAGTGTTCATTCCACTCTCCAACTATCTGCTACATCTGTACATCTCTCTGAATTCCCACTGCATTAGTTTCCTATTGCTGCTGTAACAGATTGCCACAAACTTAGTATCTTAGACAACACAAATTTATTTCTTATGATTCTTGATGTCAAAAGACTAAAATGAGTCCTACTGGGTGAAAATCAAGGTGTCAGCAGAGCTGTGTTCCTTTCCGGAGGCTCTAAGGAAGAATCCATTTCCTTGCCTTCTCTAGCATCTACAGGCCATCTGCATTCCTTGGTTCTTGGCCCCTTCTTCCATATTCAAAGCCAGAAATACTGAATCTCTCTCTGACTTTTCTTCTTCTACCCGACTCTCCTCTTCTGCCTCACGCTTCCACTTTTAAGAACGCTTGTGACCACACTGGATCCATCTGGATAATCTCCTCACATTAAGGTCAGTTTATTAGTACCCATAATTCTACTTGCAACCTTAATTCCCTTTTGCAATGTAACCTAACATGTTCATAGGTTTCAGGAATTAGTGCTTGAACATTACTTTGAAATACTACATTCACAGGAAGTTGCACAGTTCGTATACAGAGATTCTCTGTACCCTTCATCCAGTTTCTTCCCATAGTCACATAATTAAAGTATGACATCAAAACCATGAATTTGACATTGGTGCAATGTGCACCAATAGTAGTATAACATTTTATCACATGTGTAGATTTGTGTAATCACCGGCACAATCAAGATACAGACATGTTCCATCACTACAAAGATTGTCTTCTTGCTACCCTTTTATAATGACCTCTACCCCCTCATCCTTGGCATCCACTACTGTTTTCCATACCCATTAATTTGTGATTCTGAGATTGTTCTATAAATACAGTGTATGACCATTTGAGATTAGCTTTTTTGTTCTCGATATAATGAGATCCATCCAAATTGTTTTGAGTATCAATAGTTCCTATTGTGGAGTAGTATTCCATGATACAGCACACCACAATTTACCTATTGAAGGATAATTTGGTTGTTTCCAGTTTTGGGCTATTATAAGTAAGGCTAGTATAAAAAGTAGTATGCAGGTATTTTGTGGTCCATAAGATTTACTAATTTTTTGTACTGATCATACATTGAGATGACAATATTTTGGATATTTTGAATTAAGCAAAATATATTAAATTTTACTTTTGTGTTTTAAAATATGGTTACTAGATATTTAATATTAAATATGTACCTTGCATCATATTTCTGTTGGAGCATTGTGATAGAGTAACTTTCAGGAGAGTAATATCGTGGCTAGTAGTGATACATGGTTATTAGTGAAGGATGCTCAGATAAGTAAGAATATGGATGGATAAGAAGGTGTAGGTCTTGCCAAGTTGAGACAGAGCATTCCAGTAGGAGGAACACCAAGGATAATGGTCTCAAGAGAGAAAAAGACTTGCCTTTTCGAGAAACAGAAACAGCCCATATGGCCTAAGCAGTATCAGTGGAAGGGGCAAGAGACTGGCCCACCATCTTGAGATAGTCATTGCCTAGATAGCTACAGATTCTCTAGTTTCTATTTGTATTCCACCTCACTGATGCTAATGCCCAAATAATCTCATCAACTTTCTGAGGGTAACAGGTAGCAAACTGAGGGGATGGGTAGAAAGTATTTTCAAAGTGACTCTGCAGGTGAAACAGTTTCCCAAATAGACATTGGCCCATATATTAATCCTAGCAATACCATTGATGTCTGTTTGTTTAAAACTTACCAGAAATTGTGAGTCGATTAGTTTATCGGTTAGCTTTTGCTGCAATAACAAACCACTCAATGGTTAGTGACTTAACCACTGATTTAGCTCACCATTGGGACTGGAAATCTGTACTGAGCTCAGGTAGGTGGTTCTTCTGGTCTTGCCTGTGCTCCCTCAAGTGTTCTGTGGTTAGCTACGGAATGGATGGAGATCGATTGGCCTGGCATGCCCACATGGACTCTAATCTTTCAGCAGGACAACATGGGCTTGTTATGGTGGTGTCAGTGTTACAAGAGACAGAAGTGAAGCCTTTTGAGACCTAGGCTAGAAATAGGCACATTTTTGGTTTCACTATATCATACAACAAATGCAAGTCAGAAGTCCAGCTCAGATTCAAGGTACAGGGAAACAGAGTCCATCTCTTTAAGGAAGGAGTTGCAAAGTCACATTACAAAGGATGTGGCGACAGGGAAAGCCAGTGAATTAGGACCGGGCCTGTAATCTATTGCAATTAGTAACAGCACATGCTGGTAAATGTTCAACAATTGGCTCTGGGAAGCGGCTAGGGAGGTGGGGACACAAGCTCCGACTGTAGTGTCTTGCCCATTTCTAGGGTGCAAATGTTCCCAACCATGGCTAATTTCAAGCCACCAACATGACATTGCTGAACAAGGACTTTTTAAAAGATGCTCACAATTGGCCTCTCTTAGGAGCATGGGCCCAGGTAAGCAAGCTCCAGCATAAATCTGAGAGCTGGCAGTGGAATGCTCCAATTTTTGGCACTCACCTATTCAGGCCAGCACACTAAGGTCTCTGCCCTCTTTTACAAAGGCTACTGTAGGGAGCTACGTGTCCTGGCAGCAGGTACAAAGGCCTCCAAATTCCCACACTGATTTTAGATTTTAGAAGTCTTTGAAACAGAAACTACGAGATACACAGTGGCTGGTGTCACCATCTAATTCTCAAACTTCCCAGGGGACTGAAAATAGGACAGCGTGTATTTGCACAAGTACATGTGTCTGGCAATAAAAATCAGACCTATAAATTATAATGGGCAACATCATCAAATTTAATAACATTAAAGACTGTTTTCTTTCCTTCAGTCTCCAAGATGATAAAATTTGATGCACTGGAATTTCACACTGAGCAAAAGAACCTTAATAACCTTAAGTAACCTTAATTCTGCTTTATTTAGATTGGTCATATGGGTCATATCAACACATCCCTAATTTTGCTTTTTCTCATCTGAGGGTCATATGCTGACACCATCTCCTGGTGAGAATACAGGCTTTGCCTGGGCAAAGCAATGGGACCTATCTTATTTCCAAAAGTTAGTTATTATCATTCTACCAATTATTTGAAAACCTCACAGAGTTGAGCACCTGCTTGAGGCTATGGAAACAGCAAGTTGGCAAGCTGTCCACTTCTAAAGCTTCTGATCATATAGTTTTACAAATAGAGTACTGGTAAAACAAAACAAAACAAAACAAAACAAAACAAAAACAACCTCTTCCCTGTTGGATAATATGGGTCAAAACATCAAGAAGGGATTTCGCTGGTATGAATAAAGAATAGAACCTCATTAGCACTCCATACTACAAACTTGTATAATTTTAGCCAATATTTAAAAAATCCAAACAATTGGAACTATTAGACATTGCTCTGTATTCAAACAATCCAATATTTTAAATAAGAACTATACTTTTGATGGTATGTCAGCTTTAAACTGAGATTTCCATGCATAGAAACCCTGCCTTAAGGTGTAATCTGTATCTTGTGGCTCTCCTCCTCACATTTGCTTCTCTATTATAGCAAGCATGCCAAAGGGGAAGGCCCAGAATGGGCTTGGTGCATACAGCCCAAGTCAGAACTACTAAGAGGTCCAATATTAGCAGTAAAAACAATAATTAGCCTGTGAGACCATAACTCCCTTCCAAACCTAAAGATGCCCACTCCTACTTTAAGACCATCCTAGAGTCTCATGCAATGCCTGTCACTTGCAGCTCTCAAACCCCAGAAGAGCTTGAAGACAATGCTGGCAACAAGGTAACTGGTGGGCTAAAGGCTTTCAGAATTCTACAATGAGGCAAGATGCTGCAAGCAAACTGTACAGCAAACTGGCCAAGTGCACAGGAGATGTGATTTGCATTCCAAGCTGACTAAATCTGTTACAGAGCAAGATGAGCTTAACTTGTCTCTCCATTCTTTCTTCCCTCCATCCACACTCCATCTTTTCTTTGACAAATATTTTATTGAGCACCTACTAATGGTCAGGCACTGTTCTGAGTGTTGAAGACTCAATAGGGAAATGAAGATCCCTGTCACCCTAAGGGGCTCATATTCCCGTTAGGAGAGAAAAACAGCATACATATAAACAGGTAAATTTCTTAGGGTATCAGAAGGTGATAAGACTAGGGGAAGGGAAAAAAGACAGGGAAGGGGGGCTAGTGAGTGGTGGGGTAGGAGCGTAGAAATTTTAAACTGTGTGGTCAGGGAAGAGAAGGGGTCCCCAAGAAGGTGCAGTGTGGGCAAATAACTGAAGGCAGCAAGTGTATAACCATAGGAATATATGGGCAACAGCAGGTACACAGGCCTGGGTATGCAGACATGCCTGGTGGGTTCCTGGAATAGCAAGCTGGCTAGTGAGCAAGGGGACAGAGAGACAGGAACAGGGACAAAGGAGAAGTCAGGTAGCACAGGACAGTGTTCTTCAAGTGTGGTCCCCAGACCGTCAGCATCAGTGGGTAGTTTGTAAAAAGTGCAAACTTTGGGGCCCCATTCCAGGCCTCCTGAACCAGCAACTCTGACAGGGTGGGACCCACGTGACAGTATCTTATCAAGCTCTCCAGAGAATGTCTGAGGCACACTCAAGTTTGAGAAGCAGCAACTTAAGGCATCAGCTGTCACTCCCAGACTTTGGTTTGTGATAGTTATTGTTTTTTATTTTTTCCTCTGAGTGGGATGACAGATGATTTGAATGTTTGGTGACTTTATTTGAAGCAATATTTGATTTGGACTAAGATGTGATCATCTGGCTCAACGTCACTCCTCATCAGGGAAATACAAATCAGAACCACACTGACATACCATCTCACAGCGGTCAGAGTGGCTAAAATGAACAAATCAGGAAACTGCAGATGCTGGTGAGGATGTGGAGAAAATGGAACCCTCTTGCACTGTTGGTGAGAATGCAAATTGGTGCAGCCACTCTGGAAAACAGTGTGGAGGTTCCTCAAAAAATTAAAAATAGATCTACCCTATGACCCAGCAATAGCACTGCTAGGAATTTACCCAAGGGATACAGAAGTGCTGATGCATAGGGGCACTTGTACCCCGAAGTTTATAGCAGCACTTTCAACAATAGCCAAATCACGGAAAGAGCCTAAATGTCCATCAACTGATTAGTGGATAAAGCAGATGTGGTTTATATCGGGGCGCCTGGGTGGCTCAGGTTGATCGTCCAACTTCAGTTCAAGTCATGATCTCATGATCTGTGAGTTCGAGCCCCACGTTGGGCTCTGCGCTGCCAGCTCAGAACCTGGAGCCTGCTTCAGATTCTGTGTCTCCCTCTCTCTGCCCCTCCCCTGCTCATGCTCTGTCTCTCTGTCAAAAATAAATAAACATTTTTAAAAAATGAAAAAAAAAAGATGTGGTTTCTACACACAATGGAATAGTACTTGGCAATGAGAAAGAATGAAATCATGCCATTTGCAGCAACGTGGATGAAACTGGAAGGTATTATGCTGAGTGAAATCAGTTAGAGAAAGACAGATACCATATGTTTTCACTCATATGTAGATCTTGAGAAACTTAACAGAAGACCATGTGGGAAGGAAAGGGGGAAAAATAGTTACAGAGAGGGAGGGAGGCAACCCATAAGAGACTCTTAAATACAGAGAACAAACTGAGGGTGGATGAGGGGTGGGGGAGAGGGAAAGTGGGTGATGGGCATTGAGGACGACACTTGTTGTGATGAGCACTGGGTATTATAAGTAAGCCAATTTGACAATAAATTATATTTTTAAAAAAGAAATCTTTACCAAACAACATTAAAAAAAAAAAAAGATGTGATTATCTGTTGGAGCGCCTGGGTGGCTCAGTCGGTTAAGCATCCGACTGCAGCTCAGGTCATGAGCTTGTGGCTTGTGGGTTTGAGACCCACATCAGGCTCTGTGCTGACAGCTCAGAGCCTGGAGCCTGCTTTGGATTCTGTATCTCCCTCTCTCTCTGCCCTCCCCTGCTCTTGCTCTTAGATGAATAAATGTTAAAAAAATTTTTTTAAGATGTGATGATCTGCTTGTATGTTTTCCAGGTATATTCATTTTCTTAGACCACAAAGGACAGAATAGTGGGGAGACGGTCATGTAGGACCTGCCTCCTTAGCATGGCCTCCTTGGGCCTCTCTTTTGCCTCTGTGGACAGTGGCTAGTCCTGGAAAAGAGGATGCCTGCCTGATGCCAATACACTGTAATGAAAGACTGGCTTTCTCTGTAGATTTCCTTCACTATGACACTTGAATCACTATAGGAGAGAAAATTGTCTATACATGGTAGTTTAAGATTTAGCATAGTTTGGTTCCTACCTGATGAGGAACCATTTGTTGACACAGCAAAATATTGCAGTGAGGTGTACCATATAGTGGGTATTAAAAGCCACCATATGTCTTGCTGTGGTCACTCCTTGGTCAATCTAAACATACTGATACTCAATGTGATTATGGGTGGCTGGTATGGAATGTCAGTACTGTAGAGAAGAGCACCCAAAATGTCAACAGCTGTAACAGTCAAATGCTTCGTAATGTATATGAGTTTCACATGGTCCCCCTTCTGTAATATGGAGTTCACCCTAGGAAGTGTGTGCCCAGCCTGGGACTCCATTCCCAACTCCCTTTGTATTCAGCTACTGCCACATGATTTGGCCCGGCCAATAGGACATGTGCAGAAGTCAAGTCTGTCAATTTCAGCTCAGGGCTTTCATGCCAGCTGGATGCAGGCAGAGATGAAGTGCAAGGAGGTGGTAAAATTTCAAGGTATAAGGAGAATGGTCCCTGGATTGTTGCATGGAAGACACCCACCTGTTGACCAGAAGTAGCTGCACTGGACTTCAAACAGGAGAAAAATAAACGTCTAATGGGTGAGCTAATGAAATTCTGGGGCTTAGTTATTCTAACAGTGAGCATTACCCCAACACGCATGTCATTTTCTTCTGCTACCAACACTATGCTGTCAACAAATGGCATTAGTCTCGTATCAAACAGGGAAGAGCTGAGGAATGAAATCAGTGCCTGAGGTCACTAGGCTAGCTGGTGGCAGGTATAGGGCCCATGTAAAACTCTTCCAGCTTTTAATGTATGGTTTTTACATTATATTTTGTGAGTCGGAGTGGCACATATACACGAAGAAGCAGCAATGGTGATTATGAGCTATTATGCAAAATATCAGTAGTTAACAGTCTAAAGCAGATTGCCAATGTAGTTGTTAATAAAATCATTGCCTATTTTAGAAGACGGGCTCTGTTGTGATATAGGACAGTGTTGGAAGTTTTGCTCCTTTAAGCCTATAAATTAATAAAGGCAAAAACATCGCAATGGTACAATCTGTGGTGGTCTGGAGCAATGTTTTGTATTCACCAAATCTTGATTTTGGTGTAGTTATTTTGTGTTCCTATGAAGCAATCCCACAATGCAGTGGCTAGTCGGCCCTGTAAAATAACCTTGAGGAAGGAAATATTGCCAGAAGAGTAACGCCTAATTTCTGCATCTTGAAACTGTGTCTAAAATGTACTTAATGTGAAGTTTCTAGAGAGGGTTATTTAAATTGCATTGTCATTTCCCTCTCTCTGTTATGCATAATAATAACCTTTTGAAATTCAAATCTTTGAATTTCCTCTCAAACTGAATGCTACTGCTTAATTTGGGGAGTTTTGTTGCAGAGAATGGTGGGATTTCTGGCTTTTTTAAATTGGAAGAGGGGCTTATTGTTCCTGCTTTCTATGATGTCAGAATTATAAACTATGTAAACTCAACAAAGAGTGCCCTTCCCTGTGCCAAGATGAGGCAAAATAGGTGAAGGAGATTAAGAAGAAGAAACTTTCAGTTATAAAACAAGCAAGCCATGGGGGTGAAAAGTACAGAAAGAGAACAGAGTCAGTAATACTGTGATAATGTTATATGGTGACAGATGGTGACAACACTTACACCATGGTAAGCACCGAGGAATGTACAGACTTGGCAAATCACTATGTCGTGCACCTGGAACTAATAGAACATTGTATGTCAACTATAATAATAACATTTTTTTAAAAAAAGATGCTCTAGGGGCGCCTGGGTGGCGCAGTCGGTTAAGCATCCGACTTCAGCCAGGTCACGATCTCGCGGTCCGTGAGTTCGAGCCCCGCGTCGGGCTCTGGGCTGATGGCTCAGAGCCTGGAGCCTGTTTCCAATTCTGTGTCTCCCTCTCTCTCTGCCCCTCCCCCGTTCATGCTCTGTCTCTCTCTGTCCCAAAAATAAATAAATGTTAAAAAAAAAAAAAAAAAAAGATGCTCTATAAGCCCAAGTTCAACACCACCACCACCACAAAAGAAAGAAAAGAAAAGAAAAGAAAAGAAAAGAAAAGAAAAGAAAAGAAAAGAAAAGAAAAGAAAAGAAGAAAAAATATAAGGTAGGGCTGTTCTTTGGAGCCCATGTCCAGTAGGCTTTTTTTGAGCCCTCAAGTAGAGATAGGGAACCCAGAATACCCCTGAGAGGGGCAGTTTTCAAATAAATTTTCTCAGTATAAGAGGGGAGCTCTTCAGAATGAAAACATGTAATGCTATTGCTTTATACTTCTACTTTTTGACATACTACTGGCTCTCATGGCCTATTTGCTCAAGAGTCTCAAACCGGAAAGTGCCCATGTAGCCATCAGCAGTAGAATGTATAAATTTTGCCAAGTTCCTATACTGGAATGTTGTAGACCAAGAGAAGGAACTATAGAGAAATACTTAATGAACACCACAAACATAATGTTGACTGAAAAAAAGCTAGATACAAATGAGTGCATGCTTGATCCTACAATAAATATGAGGCTTTACAAATAGGCCAGGCACAGGCAAAAAAGTCCCTCCCATCAAGGTTACATTATGTGACCGAAAGAGCCCCAGAAAACATGTCAGAACTCTGAGACTCAATGATCTCATATTAGCAGGGCTTGGAAGAGACAGCCTGTAGATCCTAACCAAGGTGCAATGCTTTAATCCAAACTGAAAGTTGTCCAGCATTTCCTCTTATCTCTACAAAGGGTTCAGTGCACTAACACCCTCTTGTGTACGTGAACAGAGTGATCACAAGATTCTTCAACCTCCACTGGTTTCCTACGGTAAATCAGACCTCCAATGATCGTATCCAGCTTTAAAATCCTATGATTCTTTAATGCTTTGGGAATTGGGACTTTGAAAACTAACAAGAGGTGTACAAAAAATGTTTAGGAAATGGCAATATTACAGTATAACCTATCCAGAAACCATCACTTTGGCCAGACAATGAAACTTTGCCAGATATCCTTTCATTGTCATGGAAAAGCATTTCTTTCTTTCTTTCTTTTTTTTTTTCCAAAAGAACCAAGACAGTATTTGCTGTTGCTGTTGTTTGTAATTATTTCTCCCACATTCTTCTATAGTTACCACCCTGTATTCTTAGCAGTACTAAAGGCAATAGTCATGCATGGATGATAGTTATTGTCTTTAAAAAATGGTTCATAGCCTCCAGCTTCACGTTATGTATCATAGCCTCATAAATCTAAGGCTAAAGGATATTTAAAATCAGTAAATATTCACTGAGACAAAGCCCTGACCCATAAATGTCAAATTATTTTACTAAAAAACAGTCTCAAAAAAATAGGCACAGGGAAGCACAGCCTGGCAATATAGCTTGTGGGGTGTGGAGAAAAATAGTCACCACTGAGTATCCGCTATTCAAAAGTTGAGTTAATTTATCGGGCAACAATTTTGTCTATTCCATGACCAGAAAATTTATTATTTTTTTTAAGTAAGCTCTAACTATGCTCAGTGTGAGGCTCGAACTCATGACCCTGACATCAATAGTTGCATCCTCTACTGACAGAACAAGTCAGGTACCCCTCTATGACCAGCAAATTTAATTGTAGAACTAATCTTAGGAAACAGACATAAAAATGAGCAATTTTCTACAAAGATGTACATCACACTTAAAATTAGAGGCAACTTCAATGTCCATCAGTAAAAAAATGGTTAAACAAATTATAGTTCATTCACATATAGATATGTGTCAGGTAAAAAAAAAAATCTTATTCTGTAAAAGAAATTGGTATGATATATAACAAAATGTTCATAATGGGGCACCTGGGTGGCTCAGTTGGTTAAGCAACCAACTTCAGCTCAGGTCATGATCTCGCAATTTGTGAGTTTGAGCCCTGTGTCGGGCTCTGTGCTGATGGCTCAGAGCTGGAGCCTGCTTTGGATTCTGTGTCTCCCTCTCTTCCTTGTGCTCTCTCTCTGTCTCTCAAAAATAAATAAATGTTAAAAAAATTTTTTTAATGTTCATATGAATATCTATGGGTAATTATTTTATTTCTATATGTTCCTAGATTTTCCATATTTTAATTAGTATTTACTACATTAACATTTATACAAAACAATGAATATTGCTTTATTAAAAATAGATTATGGTGAAAAAAATAATTTATCAGGCAACAAATGTGGCCCACAATTAACTGTGGGCATGACTGGTTCTCCCAATAACCTCAATTCCTGAATGAATATAAATCCCAGGAAATATAAATGACCAGGAAAAATGGCCAGGATTAGGTGGGGAGTCAATGAATACATCAGCAAAAAGGTAATTGGCCACTTGGAAAGTGAACCCATGAACTTTACTAAAGCATAACACTGAGAGTGAGAACACATTTTTGTACATTGTCATTAGTGTCTCGCTCTAACCAATAACCAAGAGCATCTTTTAGACCTGCATTAGCTGTTTCTGGACATGAGGGCACCATATACTTGATGATGTAATGACCTCCATCCTATTGGGAAAATTTATTGAGATACTTTCAATTTTGCTGATCCTATTTGGGGTTGCTGCAACTAAGACACAGCTACCTAAATGCAGAAATGAAAAGGAATGTCCATTTACATAATGGGCACTCTCCTGGAGAAAATATGCTGGGGTCTTCCTGCAGACCAGCACAGACTCCTCCAGGAGCCTGTCAGTGCCCAACAGCTACCACATACTCAAGAGAAGTTCTTTTTTTGGATTGCATCATCGTAAGAGATTTTTAAAAATTAATTAATTAATTTTTAATGTAATCTCCACACCCAATGTGGGGCTCAAACTCATGACCCTGAGATCAAGAGTTGCATGCTCTTCCAACTGAGCCAGCCAGGCACTCCAACTGACATCTTTAATGTACCATGGAATACAAAATCCAACCTGGTGCTAATTGTAGAAGTCAGTGGAAATTTCTTTAACAAAAGGCATTTAGCATAAATTGTAACTATACATGTTGCAATACACTTGTGACACACCTTTTAACACATACACAGAAAGGGCACCTGGGTGGTTCAGTCGGTTAAACGTTCGACTTTGGCTCAGATCACAATCTCCCAGTTCATGTGTTTGAGCCCCACATTGGGCTCTGTGCTGACAGCTCAGAGCCTGGAGACTGCTTTGGATTCTGTGTCTCCCTCTCTCTCTGCCCCTCCCCTGCTCATGCTCTATCTCTATCTCAAAAATAAATAAACATTAAAAAAATAAAGACATGCACAGAAAATATTCAAATGGAAGGCCATATCCATGTTTTAGAGGTAAAAAGTGATTTGGTTACTGTTTTATATTTATTTAAATATATTTAGGATGGTTTCTCCTGAACTCAGATCACTGCTTACATGCTATTTTAAATTTTTTATATATCTATACACATGAAATTGTTAAATATATAACTACTGTCCCTTTAGAAATATCTCAGAGACAGTTTTCTTTTTTCCATTTTTAGGTGGTTGTCTTATTTTTAAGTGGTTCCCATATGCGGTTTCTTCTATATTTAGATGTAATCACATTAAATGTCTTCCTTTCTCTATTCTCCTGAGACTAGAATTTCTTCTTGGCTATAACCTGAATAAATCCTGTCTTGTGGGTTTGTAAGAAGGTATGTCAAAAAAAAGGATTCCTTTTTACGCAAAGAAAGGAAGAACTTTATATATCATCCAAGCACCATCCACGCTGGGGCATCTCTGCCATGGTTTCAGAGGAAAATCGGCCATTTTGGTTTGGTGCCAGAATTGGACACACAGCTGTTTTCAATTTTGTTTTCTAATTTACCCTAAGAGGGGAAACCCACACCAGTGTATGTTCTTGTAAAGGTAGCTCTGAGTTTAAAATGGACTCTGCTCCTATCACAGAACTCCTGATCCTTCCAAGAAAATCAACTATACCTTGCAGAAAGCTAGATTAGAGAAGCTTTGTTCTTAGTCTTTGAATGCCGAATTTGTTGAAGGAAGGACAAACAAAAGAATAAAGGAAAAGAATGAGAGAGGAAGGAAGAACCATACATTCTTATAGTAGTAATGCCAGAAATGGTCATACATTATGGGTTAATAATTCAGTTTTTGAAGGCAGCCTTGAAACTAATGTGAACATGGATATTTTTTCACTCCATATTTACCCAACATCATTGGAAATGCAACCCATTGATACACTTAACATTTATTGAGTGCCTGATATAGGTCAGTGCTTGTGGTTATTTTATTTAATTTATGCAAAATCCTGGCAAATAATAGACATTCAGTAAATTCTAAAAAGCAGAAGTTAGAAATTTATATCTTCTCTATCCTGAGATTACAAGAGTGAGTTTTCTTTCGCTCCCCTCCCTTTTTTTTTTTTTTTAACTCTGTCCACATAAACAGGTAGGAGGCATAAATACAAACAGATGGCTCTTGAACCACAGTCTTCCTTTGATAACTCTTGTTATCAGCTCAGTCTATAAGGATGCAGCAAACACAGTTGCTGCATTAGATAGGGATGGTTATGGAAACATCCATGAGGTCCCTTCTGCTAACGAGTACAGACTCCAAGAATAATGTTCACTTCCTCTTCTATTCGTTTCCATGCAAAACCATTCCCCACACAAAAGGAAGAATTATATGGACAAGAAAGAATTCTTAACATGGAGGGACAGACACAGAATGTTTTTACTGTGTTTGACATCTTACTGCATTTAAAATGACTACAAAATGCCAGTTGTCCTTCCTGTTATAACAGATGGAAGGAAGCTGACACCTTGTCCTTCATGTTTTTCCATGAAAGGGACTCAAAATGTGTTTATTATCATATTTATTGGAAAAGAGAAAAAGAACTCAAAAGAAATGAACCTCTCAAATCTCTTCCCTTAAATAAAAGAAATAACATTTTTAAATGGGCTATTCAGAACCTTCTACAATGATAGATATGTTGGATATATGAGCTGTCAGTGGAGGCTCCATGAGCCACTTGTAGCTTTTGAGCACTGGAAATATGTTCATGCAACCAAGGAAGTGAGCTTTTAATTTACTTGTTTTTAAGTTTGTTGAGAGAGAGAGAGAGAGAGAGAGAGAGCACACACGTACATGCAAGCAGAGAAAGGGCAGAGAGGGAGGGAGAGAGAGGATCCCAAGTAGTTTCCATGCTGTCAGCGTAGAGCCCAACATGGGGCTCAATCTCATGAATCATGAGATCGTGACCTGAGCTGAAATCAAGAGTCAGACACTTAACCAACTGGGCAACCTAGGCACCCCTAATTATATTTAATTTTAATTAATTCTATAAAATTTCAAAAGCTACATGTGTCTATTAACACACTGGACAGTATATCCCTGATGACTGGGACTTTATAGGTTATTTTAGGGGAGGTTAGCAGTGCCAATAATTCCCTTATAATGTATCTGACTGATTTAATTGCCGTTTTTCTGCCTTCTAACTTCTCCAAGTATCTGTTGTTACAATAATCAAGTTGAAAATTCCTTTCTAGCTCCTAATTGTCCATCACTATACTGTATTACTGATTTTATTGGACATTTCTTCCCACAGACCCCTTCTGGGCAATTTGCTTCTACTCACAGTTCTACAGAATGGGAGCCTAATTGTTGTATAATCTATGACTTCCCCCAGCGCTCCTGGGGGGCTACTGACCCCAGCTCAGTCCATTTATAAGCTGGCCAATTAAGAACTTAAAATCCAGTGAGAAAAGTTAAACTGGGTTCATCAGAGACATGGATTTGGAATCAGAAATCTGGGAGGTTCTACTAGATAGCATGCGAATGGGACCAAAGTAATACAGTATGATTTGTTGTGCTATAGAGGGATCGGTGCAGCATAATGGTACCATGTAAATTGGAATTATGAGTGAAGCAAAGCTCCAAGGAAGCAAAAATGGAACAAGAATGGCACAGTCTGGCTGAAGGAAGAACAGAACTGCCTCATCTTCTGACAGGCAGGACTAGTTCCAAAATTTTTTTTCGCTAGGGTCACTGTTTTCCATATTCCAATTCTAACAAGAACTACTCATCCTTCTCTCCCCACTCTCCTAGCAAAGCTGAACCTGAGCAAGCTTCTGTTCACTAAGAGACACAGATTTAACACACATGTGTGGATTGAGCCCTTCCCCCACCCCCCACCAAAACAACAAGAACCTGAGATTCCATGGGTCCCACGGTTGAAGAACCTGCATGAATCCTGGGGGAAGAAGACATGTACCTTACAGAGTGGGTTGCCTTTTCTTACATGTCTCTCTTGAGGGTGTTCCTTCACTAGGTATTGCTTCTGAGTAATCTCTGCCATTAGAATATGATTTTGTATTAATGTTGGAAACACTCTTCTTAATTTTTGTTAGTACTTTGACTTTTTTAAGTTTTCGTAGGACCTAATTCTTATAAAGTACTTCCTAGACTGTATTGTCTGTAGGCAGATACTCCATTTTAAGGGACACAAAACAACTAGAGCCAGTATAACTGCTAAGTGACTAGAAACAATATTAAATACACGGACTAAGAAAATCACAGAGGATCTACATTAAAAAAAATTTTTGCCATTGGAATTTTAATTGACTCTGTTATTTGAATATGAGGAAGGTCATGTGGAAGAGGTTAGAACATCCTGGTCTGGCAAAACCTGGTATAATTCTAGTCATCTTAGGGTGGGTTTCCAGAAGCAAAGCCTGAAGACAGGATTTGGATGCTTATGATTTACTTACAGAGGGACAGTTCTCAGGGAAGCAGCATAGACAGGACCAGGAGCTGAGCAAGGATGTCTCTGGTCTTAACATAATCCCTCTGGGCAAGGGGGAGCTCTGGAGCATGAGTTGCCTCATAGGCAAAGGGGATCAACATTTTATACTGTTGTGTCAGTCACTGCTTATGAGCGTAGCATCTTGGGTGGAGAAGCTACCACTGGCTGAAGGCAATTCTGCAGAGAAGGCGTCAGCTTTGAGCTGTGGCAGCCAGCAGTCACCGCAGCTCAGGGATGGTACATAGGCCCAGAGAGAGGACCTGGGGATCCATGAAGGGAACTGACCACATCCACCACATGCTTCTTCTTACACAGGAACTCCAGTCCTCAGGAGAAAATGGTACATCTGAAAATTTTAAGTACTGAACTCAGCAAAGGAGTTCCCTCATATTGAGAATGATCAAGGATATGGAGATCCCAGGAGATTTTTAAGTAGAAAGAACTGAATACAAGGGACAAAAAAAATGAAATATGGAGAGGGCAAGGATCAAAACCGTCCAGCTGAACACCCAAAGCAGCAGAGAGGACACCTTTTTCTAAAGCAAGAATGAGAAAATGAGGGGTTATGTAACACTTGGCAGTGACAAAAGATTCAATTTGGAATTAAAAGAGCATTCAGGACCAATGGCACTTAGTGCAAGGCATGACACAGTGGGTGCTTTTAAAGATTTGCTTAATGTTTGAACATAATAATGAATAAATGAATGGATAAAACTCTAAACAAGCTAATAATTAATCATTTCCAATATTCATTTCTTCCTCATTGTGTTTACATTATTCAGTTCACATTTTTTAAATTAAAATGTATCAGAGAAAAGAAGGCTTTTAAAGAAGGGAAGCAAACCATATAAGCCATCCAAAATATTTATGGATAATAAATAAATTAGTCAATGAATACCATGTGTCTTGCTGCTTATTTTGTTAGTCACAAAGCTATTTGGTGACAACTTGTTATGAGCAATGTTTATTTCCCAATTCTATAACACTTCCTTATAGCACAGGTATAACTGTAAATCGGTAAAGGCATTGAAACAAGTAACTCCTTTAGGCAATATATGAATTAGTGAAATTGGATCAATACACATCTTTTTTATGAATATATAAAATACCGCACACAATAGTTTTTAAATTAACTTACTTTTGAAAGGCCTAATCAATTGATTACTGTCTTCCCCTGCCCCAAATAAGAGTATCCAATAGGATCCTTATTCCTCAGAGCTGTGTGAACATTACTGATGTCATTTTTTAACAAGAAAGAAAAGGTGGTGGTTTCCATTTTAGCTTTGCTGGAAAATATGGTTGGGAAAGAGAGGTAGAGGGAGAAAAAGAATGTGAATTCTGACATTTCTTTTCAGTATGAAAATTCTTTCAAAAGCAACAAATAAAAGAAAGACTTTAGGGGAGTACTGAAAGGGTAGTTCGGTGCACACACAGACATAGGAATACATATATATATATATGAAACACAGTCTTTTCTTTGATATAAAATCATCCTGATTGGTGATGAATCACTTCCCAGTGGGCAAAAGAAATTGTGTCAATCAACTCTTATAATTTTGTTCACAGTTTTGGATATCGGGTGATATTCAAAATGTTTATATATTTTTATATTTTATATGCTCCATACGTATTTACTTTCAAATGGTGTATTTTATGTATTAAATATATATCTGATATTCTCACAATAAAACGAGAGAAGAGTGGGTCCTAATAGCTGTTGGCTAGTGTTTCAGGGGCACTAACATTTTACCACTAAAGAATATCTAAAGCCAGAGGAAAACAAATACATCTTCCTAGAAGAACTAAGAGCCACATCCTTAGGGGCACACCAAAATTCTAATTTTTTTTTTCTACCTGAGGGGAGGAGGGGCACATTCTCTCATAACTCACAAAGTAAGAATATTGCCTCTCCCTTGGTAATACATTCTGCATTAATACGAAGCTCAGTTTTTCCTCCGCACTTGAACTCTCCCCTCTGCCCAATCTCACATACGTTGGCATTCTAATGAGATGCATCACATCCATACCCTGCTTTTTGCATTCCAGCCCCAGCAGCACTTGCTGGAAGAAAAAGAAGAGCGCTGGGGCTGAGTAGACCCTCAGTGACCTTTGCTTCCTCTTCCTTGTTCCAGTTTGAATGACTGGGAGGTTGGGCCTCCACCCATGCTGCAGGGGGCAGCCCTACACAGGAGTGTATCAGGAGAGGTCTGTATGAACACACTTCTATTTCTAAAACAATGTTGATCACCACAATCCCACCCTTGCCAACATTTACTGGCTCCCAATTACTTGTAGATAAAAAGTCTAAACTCTTTGGGGCACCTGGGTGGCTCAGTTGGTCAAGTGTCTCTTTTTTTATTTTTATTTTTTTATTTTTATTTTTTAACGTTTATTTATTTTTGAGACAGAGAGAGACAGAGCATGAATGGGGGAGGGTCAGAGAGAGGGAGACACAGAATCCGAAACAGGCTCCAGGCTCCAAGCTGCCAGCACATGATCATGACCTGAGCCGAAGTCGGCCGCTTAACCGACTGAGCCACCCAGGCGCCCCAAGTGTCTAACTCTTGATTTCCACTCAGGTAATGATCTCACAGTTTGTGAATTTGAGCCCTGTGTCGGGCTCCCTGCTGACAGTGTGGAGACTGTTTTGGATTCTGTCTTTGCCCCTCTCTCTACCCCTCCCCCACAGGCACACACATGCATGTGCTCTCTCTCTAAACAAATAAACTTAAAAAAATTCTTTAAAAAAGTCTAAACTCTTGAACACCAGACAATTTCTCACCTATGGGTTCTTAACCTAATCCTGAAGGACTGGAGCTTGGATAAGAAAAATTATAATTTTACTGTTATTAACCAATAGAAACAGATTATCTCCTTAAGTTATGCATGTAGCAACAGACCGTAATAGTAATAACAGTACCTGTGACTCTTTCACTTGCTGGAATTACAGCTATTTTCACCTAAGAGTTTTTGCAGTGCCTTGAGATCTGTAAGCTCAATATGATCAAGATCACTCTGAGAAAGGCCCACAGGCCTCACCACATTACCACCCTGTGGCATAAACAAAGGCTAAAACCACATTCCAGTCCAGCTGTTACTGATTCTACCTACTTAATGCTTCCACTATAACAAGATGCATCTTCTTCCCAAAACATTCCATGGTCTTTTCATGACCTCATGTCGAGCTCCTTGCTTGAGATCTTTACTGTTGGAAAATGTACCCTTTAACAGTGGTTTGGGGAAAACAAGCTTGATGAAGCCTTCCCTTAAGTTACAAGGCAGAGTTTGAATATGAACCTTCCAGGCTTTCCTTATTTTCAGTTTTTAGTATATTGAGTCTGCATCTGTTTCTACCATTTACACCTCTGTCTCGTAAATACCATGTTTTCTCATCTCCCAATGACTGACATAGCAATTGTCACATTGCAGACCTAGAAAGATGCTAAAGGAATAAAGGGCTATCTTCCGGGAGATGACGGATTAATAAGGCATTCTAAATAGTCAGGGCACAATAGCAGAGTGATGTGACATAGTGAGGTGACAGAACCCACTTGCCTGCAGTGACAACTTCTGAATCGAGGGCAGTGCTTTCACTTCCCAACATCATTGTTTCTTGATTTTACAATCAAATTACTGACTGATGGCAAATAAAATCCCAGTATAACAAAGCATCTTTTCGTGTTCTAAGCAAGGCTGGTTCCAGGCAAAATTTTTATAGACAAAAGCCTGTCTCTGAAATCTTGATATCCCTTGTCATTCAGCCTTGCCCTTCTTCCACAGAGGCTTCATGTGCCTCTTCCAAGCCCTCAGAGCTCTTCTGACATCCTGGTACATGAATGGAGGACACTCCTTGCAGCATGCAATCCAGGACTATCCTTCTCAGAGCTCAGAATTCTCTCTACCCTCTTTTTAAAATTCCATCTGTGTGGTCTGTTCAGGCAACCCTGCCCTGAGAGTGTGGATGATGGGTTTCACATCAAGTTTCACTCATCAATGTGACAACAATTAGTTGAGCACTTGTTGGACACTTCTTATGCTCCAGGTGCCATGCCATGACCTAGGACACAGAGGCAAAGACAGAATCCCTGTCCTCAGAGTTCCTAGAGGAGATGGCCGATTGCAATTAAGTGGGTTACAACTCTATTAGGGAAGCACAGACAGGGCATTTAGTTTGGGTTCTCACAAACAGACACTTAGATAAGAGTTTGAGTCCAAATCTTTTATTTGGGAGGTAATCTCAAGAGGCATGGACATCATGTGTGAGGAAATGATTCAGGAAGTAAAAAGCAGCCAAAAGAGGTGTGTTTGCAAGCAAGTTATGCCAGGAGAAACTGGGGATCCATCCTGAAGAGGATCCCAGGAAGCTGGTGGAGAGTGTACCCCAGAGTTGTCCCACCCGAGAGGTAAGGAAGTCATATATTTATGCAACAATTCTCACTGTTTATTGGTTGGGAGCTTCTGCTGGCACATTAACTCCCTAGCATTTCCAGCCTGGAATTTATGTTCTTTTCTATATGTGTCACCCATTTTCCTCTCTATGCTTCAATCTGGGGATTTTCTATTGACCTATATTCTTAGTTCTATCTTCTATTTCATCTGTTAAATTAAATGTAAACCCATTTATTGAGTTGTTAATTTTGGTCATCATAGTTTTGAGTCACGTGATCTTCAGTTGAGTCTTCCAACAGATTTCAGTTCTCTGAAAATGCTATCTACTGGATTATCTTTGTTCTTGAACACATTAATCACTGCCATGTTAAAGTCCATCTAAAACAGCACCAATGATGGTGGATATATTTCTATTACCTGTTTTGTTCCTTCATTTTTTAGTAATTTGATCCCATTCTTAGCATTTCTGGAAAATTTTTTATTAAATGCTTGGCAGTGGATAAGAAAATGGTGATAATTTGAAGCTCTGGCTGACATTTTCTTCTTACAATGAACTATTACTTTTATATGGTAGGTAGTTACAACAGGGAAGAAAAAGTGAGTTCTGTCTGGCACTGAGCCTGTTCTAAGCTGGTTTCAGAGTCTATGCTCAGTAGCTAGTCTGTAACTATCTGCCTCATTCCCGGGCTGGAGTCCTCCTGTTTATCGGGGCTGTCCCTGGAGCTCCTATTTCATTGGTCAAGCCCCAAGAAACTGGGGACAGTTAAAAGCTCCCAGATTGCTAACCTCCTAGATATGCCTTCTGCTGGGTTTCATAGTTTCTCAGCTTTGAACCATTATTCTAAATGATCTGAGAGAGAAATAGGGGGAGAAGAAATCCAGGCACATTTTATAATTGTATTATTTGAGCTTCATTAGTATCCTATGAAACACATAGCATTACTCCTATGTTCCAGATGAAAAGACTGAATGAAGCACAGACACATGAAATAACAGGACATGGTCACACAGCTTGCAAGTTAGCGGAATGGAGACTCTGCCCCACTTTGTTACCAAAGCCTTATGCTCAGAAATGTCAAACTTAAACATTAACAAAATTTCCAAGATCAAAGAAAGCTGGTGGTGTTCAATTTTAATAACCAATAGGCATATGGTCTTTTGCCTGGCATACTAACGGCATGTAGTGATGATTTAAACACTTTTTTTTTAATGTTTATTTATTTTTGAGACAGAGAGAGACAGAGCATGAACGGGGGAGGGTCAAAGAGAGGGAGACACAGAATCTGAAACAGGCTCCAGGCTCTGAGCTGTCAGCACAGAGCCCGACGCGGGGCTCGAACGCACAGACCGCGAGATCATGACCTGAGCGAAGTCGGCCGCTCAACCGACTGAGCCACCCAGGCGCCCCTGTAGTGATGATTTAAAATAAATCGTATAGCATATGACTATTTCATGGCTTTTTGTTTATAGAGTTTTATTACATGCATTCCTTTTAATGGTACATAAGCAAATCAGAGCCAAGGTGGCTGGGCCTGTAAGCAGAATTACTGGTACTGACAGGTTGTGATTGGAAAATCTCAAGCAAGTTTCCCTTACCATAAATATTTTTACCACTGACCTTTTCCTGTGGCTAGAATTCCACTATTAAAATATACCTTGAAAACTTTTTTTTCATTTCTGAAAAGGGTAGAATACAAGCTCTTCCACCTAAACGACTAGCAAAGCTTGACAAGTTTTGAAATTATGTTCACAGGCACCAGAAAACTACTAAGGCACCCAGAACTTGAGAGACCAGGCTGTCAGAGAGAAGGGAACTGCATAAGGTGACATTCTGAGCTTCATTTCCTCTCAAGGCATTTACTCATACAGGAAAATTACACAACCAAAACTTCAAAAGCCATGCACAAAGCAGTGGCCAAAAGTCTGAGATGCCAAAGTGAGATTACAGCAGGCTTCTTAGTCTGGGAAATGAAAACTTCAATACTAGGGCCACAAAAACCTGAGGACCCAAGGTCCTGAGGAAATGGAGAACATATTGAGGTGAGCCCCACAGTCTGGGCCGCCTTGTGTGCTTACACAGATTTAAGAAGGGACGTCTATCACTATGTCGCCTTAGCAGGAGGAAAAGAGGTGGTTACCATCTTGGGAACAGTTCCTTATTCATTGGAATGATAACATTCTATACATGGAAGGATCCATGATCACAAACCCTAATTGTGTTCAAGCTCTAGCAAGGGGTTTTATGCATTCTACGAAAGCAACTGCAGAGTTAGCATTTACTCTCTTCCAGACGTTAGGGTGCCAGGGTTTAAAACCTCATACTTAAGTAAACTACAATCTCAGGACACTTGGGTAGTAATTGGTTGGCTGACACTCTTTTCTTGAGGGAGTGATGCGATCCTACATTGTTCATTAGAAACCTCCAGAGGCAATTTCACAAACCTACAGAGGAATTCTGCTCAAATATTCCCATGTTCTCCCTCTCAAACTTCTATTTCACCAAAAATATCTCATGCTGTGATTTAGGCTCCTGACTCTGGTTCTGTTCTCAAAAGGAATGGAAACACACATGTCCAAACACTCTGAATAATTATATTTTTACACAGAGTGAGACCTCAGTTAGCCATTCTCTTGGGAATGAATTTTCTATAAACTAACTCACCCGAATTGAAGATACTTTTTATTTCTCAGATATCTCAGAAAGTGAAGCTGCTATCTTTGCAGATGCAACATAGTTTCTACTAATGCAGGACCAATGAAGATAAATAATATTTTAAAATGATTTTTACAAGACATTGTGAAACCTGGAGGGGGGTCCTATCTTCTGCCTCTCTTTTCACCTTTTATTGTACACATGCCCTGGTCTGAGATATGAATTTGTGATGGAAATGGCTTCCTTTTTCTCCTGGGCACCCCATTAAATTATACTTCCCAGCCACCCTGCAGTCGGGTGTGGTCATGTGATTAAGTTCAGATTGATGAAATATGGATAATGATTTATCCCATTTCCAGGCATGGCCCATAAAATTCCCCTGAGCGATTCTCGGCTCTTTTTCCTCATATACTAGCTGAATAAAGAAAGGAGTAGAACAACAAGACAGAAACAGCCTGGAGTCCCTGATGGAGCATATGGAAGGCTTCCAAGCAGGACTTCACAGTCCAACATGAAGTGAATGAGAAATACACTTTTATTGTGCCAGGCCATTGGGAATTAGGACATTTTGTTACAGAAGTTAGCCAATTATCATTCTAGAGAAAGAGGAATCAGGATCTGGAGCTTGTTCTTAACAGCACAGGTACTCTCTGGAAAAGCTTAGATTCAGATTCTGGGTATGCCATTTGCATTAGTCATGTGACTCTGGGAAAACCCTAAGGATTCTGGTTCCTGAATGAGTATGTGGAAGGCTCCTGGGCCAGAACTCCTGTGTTGAGCCAGGAAATGAAGAGTAAACAACCTCTTGCATTAAGCCACCCAGAGTTTTGAAGCTGTTTATTATAGTGATTTACCTAAAATCAGAAAGCAGAAGGTGTTGAAGATATGGAAGTCATCAAGATACAGAAGTCTGCAAAAATGGGCAGCATTCAATGTTTGAAATGTACAGAAAGGAACCTATTGATAATTTGCCAGTTTTCTTTTTCATGAATAATTTGGGCATATTGGTTTGTTATTGCGACATGGTGACCCTCTTTTCCCTGCCCTTTTCTCTCATCCCAGAGATGTTCTTACTGCATTCTGAATGGCTTCTGTTGCTTTCTATAAATAAATCTCTGTTCTCTACCCCCATCAAAAAACTAATGACTAAACTAATTAAACCCATTCATGCAAAGTGTTTCTTCAATCAGGCATTCATATTTTTAAGCCTCTTAGCTTGAAGTACAGAGGTCCCCCTGTTCCAGTAAATAGATGGAAGACTGTGACCAGTAGCTGGCTAGAAGGTAGATCTGATGGCCATGTGGGGCCTTTGGGGTGGGGTTGGAGCATGCCTGCCATGGCAGATGCCCCTCACTCTTTGAGGAGCTGCTGTACAGAAGATCTACCCAGATTCTTTTCCTTCTTTTGGGAGCCCCTGCCAACCTCAACCTCTCAGGGTCGACAGACACATGTTCCCACTGCAGCCCCACATTTAATCTCTTTCCTTCTTGAACACAGCTTGGTCCTAATATTTCTAATCTCAATCCAACTCTGTCTTTGCCTTTCTAGAACATTGGCTCCATGCTGATTTTTTTTTTTTTAAGAACAATGTATACCCTTAAGGGATTTTCTAGTTGAGTGAACTTCATGTTACTTAAATTCTTGCAGACTCCTGTTTTCTCATCTGACAATGTTTATGGGCTCAACTGTGATCTCCTCAATTCTTATATTTAAGTCTTAATTTCCCATGCCTCAGAGCATGACCTTCTGTGAATAAGGTTGTTACAGATGTGCTTGGTTAAAATAGGGTCATATTAGCATGGGCCAAATCCAATATGACTGGTATCTTTCTACAAAGGGGACAAAAACACACACACATGGAAAACATCAGTAAAAGGAAGAGACCCACAAGCCAAGGAATGCCAAAGACTGCCAACAAACCACCAGAAGCTAAGGGAAAAACATGGACAGCTTTTTCCCTGAAAGCTCTCAGAAGGGAGCCAATCCTGTGGATACCTTGACCTTGGACACTTCTAGCCTCCAGAACCGAGAGTCAATAAACTTCTATTGTTTAAGGCAGGTAATTTGCGATATATTTTTACATCAACCCTAGCAAACTGATTCAAAATAGATGGTATCTATGTAATTGGGTGGCTTTACAGATTTTAAGAGGTAATACTGAGGGTGCTCACAGCACAGTGTCTAGCCCATAGCAAGTGCTCAATAAATGTCAGCTGATGATGCTACTTCTGCTACTTATTTTCTGATCCTTTCATCTGTCAACTGCATCATCTGTGTTCTAAAGTGCAGCCCCATTCTGCCTGTATTATTTCCACCCCTGCCCTCAAAGTTTCTGATTAAAAAAAAGTCTATTATGTTGGAACCCATCTTCTTGATTAGGAAAGCATTGCTACATGCAATGAACAATATTAATTGATCCTTCAGACTTCTTTTCTTTGAGCTAAATGAGCCTTGATTTTTTTTTCTTAATAGGGCCTAATGCTTTGACTTTCTAATCATCTCTATAGTGTCTAAGAAAGGCTCTCCAAGCTCTTTAGTAAAAGAATCTATAATCTGATGTGGTATCAGCAGGAGCCAAGACTCTAGTGTGATAAGGGGGAATACCATATGGGCTACTTATTCTTTGTGTGCTCAGCCAAATCCAATTATTTGCCCTTCTCTGTGCCCTTGAAGGCTGACCTATGTGGACTATGTGGCCTAGATTCCCTTGGTGACTGGTGTCCAGATGGGTTTGGCCACTGGGGCAGCACTGGCAAATGACATGAGGGCAGGAGGAAATGAAGCTTCGGGTCTTTCCTTCTCTCTTCCTGCCTTGGCACTTTGTCTCTGGAAGTAGCTGCCTTGTTCCATAATGACAGAGCCTGGAAAAACACCTGTGGTCCTCATATCTCTTTAAGCCCAGGGACAGAAAAGGCTTCCTGATGTTCTTAGTCCCTAGGGGCCTCACCATCTTCTGTCTTCTTCCTCAAACCACTGCTTCCACACCTCTGTAGGCATTTCTTGCATTAGAGACTCTTCATTTGGACCAACGGGACTGGTTTCTTTCTTACCTGTACCCTGACTGATGCATTTGTGAAGTTAGATCCTGAGGCGGATGCTGAAACCAGGACTGAGTGCAAGTTTATTTGGGAAGTACTGGGACCACTTTCAAGGAAGTTATATGGGAAGGGGACGATTACAACAGTGTTTGACAGAGGCTCGCTCCTGCCAGCAACTCTGGGAAAGTGTGGAAAACATGCCTCAGAACTGTCTCACTGAGGTCAGTGGGAGGAGAGCTATCACTGGGGGTGTTAATTCACTGGAACCACCAGCTTACCTTGTCCCCAGGCTGTATAGCTTTGCTCAGGATGGAAAAGAGCCTTCAGCCCTAGCACTGCACAAATTGGCAGCTGGGAACCAAGTGCAAGGCTCAGAGTATATGGGTGGTGCTCAGAGACCAGCTGTTGCATACATCAAGTCTACGTACTGCCAAGATTCTCATTTTAGGGAAGCTTCAGTCACATCATCCTTCTTGGAATTATCGAATGACACTTTATCATTTTCCATCTCACTTGTAAACTACTCTTCCTCCCCAGCCATGGTTCCTGGTGCTTTTCTGTAGGTTTTATTCTGATACTTCCAATTTTACCTTGTCATTTTGAGTTCTTATTTCCTCCACTGCATTCTAAAAATAATACTTTACATGATTCTCACCATCTAGGGGCTACTCTGGATATCGATCAGGTCAGGGTTTCCCCAGGTTTCATGTTTTTCCAAAGCATTGGGCTAGACATATAAATATATGGTGATTAATTTCAAATGCTGCAAATTCTGGCTCCAGATATGGCCACACACATTTCTGGGTCACTATGGTGGATTCACGTATCAATTTGTGAGTTACACTGTTATGTCCACCACGCTCCCAGCACCGAGAATGGGTTGAAGGACATTATAGGGTCTTTGTCCTCATGAGTAGTCAGACCAATAAATAGATTGTTGTAGTGGAGCATGACAAGTGCTTAGATGAAGAGAAGACTGGTGTATGTTGTGTGTGTGTGTGTGTGTGTGTGTGTGTGTGTGTGTGAGAGAGAGAGAGAGAGAGAGAGAGAGAGATTGATTGATTGATTGATTATTTATTCTGGAATTCTGGAATTGAGGGTTGGATCAAAGAAGTCTCTGAACTGAGATGGGGGATAAGTGGATTGAGGATGCTGGGGGTGCAGGGGTGGGACAGGAACTGGAATAAGGATGTTCCAAATATTGAAACAGACACCAAGGTGAGAGAGAGGCTGGTGTTCTGTGGGGAGGTGGAAATAGTCTAAAACTGGCTACATCACAGCCATGGTAGAAACCAAGGGTAAGGGATGGGTGAAAATGCAGAGTTAGCAGATGGCAGACGCTGCTGCTTTTCTATTTCCAAATTAGATTTCTTCTGAGAGCAAGTGAAATGTCCTGCTCAGATTCTCTTCTTCTCCTGTGTGGATTTTGTGTTATTTAGGAGATGACAGAGTTCTCTGAACTTGATCAGCTTCTGCAAAGTGGAGTTGAGACTGTCCAAGGTCTTTAGGAACAGAAGATACCAGTGTGTTCAGTCACTTGGTAACCAACCCTGACTCAGGTCCTCACCATTTCTGTGAGCTGCTCACCTGTCCTAGGGGCACAGGGGCTTCTTCCCTGGTGTGGACAGTATCCTTTTCTGTCCAGTGATGGCCCCTTTCTCTCAGTCTCCCTGCAAAGCCAGAGGCATGCAGAGTCTGGGAAACATTGGTAATTCCTTCCAACAAACAGGGAGGTAGAAACCCACAGAGTTTACATACAGGATAGGAATGAGGAGTGAGTTAGGGGCACTTAAACATTCTCCTTGCCTCCTTGTAAAAAAACCACCCAGCATGGGTGTTAAATGTGTTATCGTATGAAAACAATTTTGCCTGGCAAAAATGAAAGCTGAATTTTAACTCATCATCTTTTTAGCCAGTCCTGCAAAAGTGATGGTTGCCAAGTGATGAGAGTCTCAATTAGGTATAAAGTACAGGTGTGTCAGTGAAGATGCAGCCCCATCACTAGAGGTGTGGGGACAGCATGGATTCAGCCCCATCAGTGCAGAAGTGCCTTCTGAATCATTAGGAAACCGTCCTCTTGCACTACCAAGTTCATTTGCATCAAAGTGATATTTCAAACTGTTCCCAAAGAGCCACGAGCTTTTATTGCCTTTGTTTCTTATAATTAAGGTCTGTAGTTGAATATTTCTCTTCTCAGGTACTGCTTCATTTGTTTTGAGTCAGGAGGTGTCCCTGCTCTGTAAACACCCTCCCCTCTGCAGAAGACGTGGGAGGTTGTCTGCCACATAGCACTCCTCAAAACCCTGCTTCAGAAAGAGGAGGAAATCAGGATGCAGGATGAATTCAGCAGTCCTTTGCTTCCTTTCATTCTATGACCAGCCTAATTATCTACTCAGCCAAATACCAATTACCTGTAATCAGTGTTACCGTGAAGTTCAATGGCAGATGGGCACTCAATTGATTTCAAACAGACTTTTAATGGTGTCTCCTCCTCTACCCCTCTTCTCCCTTTGTGTCTATATCTGGCAGTCGAACTCTCTTGGGTTCCCTAATCTCCATTGCAACTTCACCAAACCAACAATTAGTCCTTTCCCCAGCCTTCACGCTTCAAGTGTTTAATGACTTGGAAGCTAGTAATGAAACTTCCAATAAGCAAGAGACATCTTGCAAACTGGCTTGCAGAAAGCGATCGTTGGTAACTCGAATAAGATAAATGGATTATTGAGATTCTAAGTCTTTATCCAAAATGACTTTTTGATCCCTTGCATCTCATAATTGTTACTGTGAGGTTTGAAGTACACTGGAATTTAGGGTGAGAAATAGTTTAAGAGCCAAATCTCTCTTAGTTATCTCTGTGAATTTATGGGTAGACACATACCATATATGTGAATATTTATTGCCCTGTGTAGACATAACTAGAACACATCTGAACTCCTAGGCCATTTCTATGGCTATGTGGTTACTAAACTGACCTGGGGGCTCTAAGAGCTTTCAGGAACCTTCACATACAGATGCTCAGAGGTAAAATTCTTCTTTGAGGACAAGATTCTCTGTTCTAGATCTTTGAAGAAGCATACCTGACACCACCCTTTCTCCAGTGAGTCAGCCAAAAGATCATACAAATATATGACTATTTATAAATGACTCTTTTAGGTCAGCTGATAGGAAAACTGTCAGTAGTCTGCCCCTGGTCAGGAAGACAAAGAAAAGCTGTGATCATGGCAGAAGGAATCAAAATGGCAGCCAGAGTCCTGTGGAGGGCAGGCTAACAAAGGCATATCTAAACACTCTCCTAACCCTGTGTAATGCTGGGGATTTATGGTTGTTGCTCAGTACTGTGGATGGCTAATTCCTGAAGAGAATTCTCTTGTGATCAAATGCAACATTGGTATGGCCATACCATGTCATTTTGGAAATGAAAAATATGTGGTCTTCGGTTGGGTTCCAGCAAGAGGCAGACCCTAGCTAGCGTAGGGATTTGAGTGCAAGTAGCTAAGCTGAAAGGTAGTCCCAAGAAGCAATGGCAGGGAAGTAGGGAAATATTTCAGGAAAAGGAGGGCACTGACACAAGCTCAGTTAATGAGCAAGTTACTGCTGTGGATGACTGAGTCTCAATCCTGCTGGGCAGCTCTGGAAGACAGTATAAAGAGCTTCAGAGTTCAGGGACAACCACCCCTGTCCCCTACATCCCAGCCAGGAGGTAGGAAGCTGCAATTTTTATACATTAACTCTCATCTGCCACTGGCTGGACAAGGGCTGGACAAGATGGCTGAGAGATGCTCCCCGGAGAATTAGTTCCTCACCATTTCTGTCTGCAACCCACATACAGATTGGGCAGCCAGAGGAAGCCAAAGGGATATAGTCAGGGCAACAAGAGCATCTGTATGTCTTTTTTTTTTTTTTTTACATTTTTTTAATGTTTATTTATTCTTGAGAGAGACAGAGAGAAAGGGAAGAGATGAGATGAGACAGAATGTGAGCGGGGGAAGGAGAGAGCAAGAGAAGGACACAGAATCTGAAGCAGGCTCCAGGCTCTGAGCTGTCAGCACAGAGCCCGACACGGGGCTCACAAGCCATGAGATCATGACCTGAGCCGAAGTTAGACGCACAACAGACTGAGCCACTCAGGCATCCCCAGCATCTATGTGTCTTACAGCTCACTCCCAGAAACATGCTCAGCCATGCCTAAGAAGAGATGCACTTGTAGGGATTTAGAATGCATGGGGCCCATAAGTTACCAAGAGAAAACACACAGAGTTACAATAAGCCAGATAACATCTGTACCAAAGAATGGCTGCACCTGGTTACCGAGAACATTCAGATTGGGAGGGGAGAGGGTGAGGAAAGAAAGAAAGTACAGAAGGAATGCTGTTTGGGGGAGTGAAAAGTCATCCCAAAGACCTTAGGCAACTCTGGCACCCGAATTATAGACTCTCTGGAAGGAAAAGGACCTATGGTTGCTTTCTCAACCACCCACCCAATCAGTGACACAGTGAACAAATGGCTTGAATTCGGTATAGAGTTTAAATGGGAAAACCCCACCTTATTTTTCTATGACCACTCTAAGTAGGCTCTTTTGCATGTTATTTGTTCTTTTTTATCCTTGCTTGAATAAAAACATCTGAGAAGACACCACAGATTTCTGATCACTCTCAGATATGAGGATCATCTAATTTTAATAATTAAGATTCACACAAATTAAGTCACAAATCTTATTCTATGACTTACAAGGAAAAGAAAAGTGAAATCACCAGTACATGTCCTCTAATATTCTTCATATGCAAAGAATATTGCCCAATATTTCATTATGGAACAACACTCATTTCCTCTCAAAAGCGTCTCATAGTTGGTCTGCAGTTTATGGTATTTTTTGTAAACACTTATTTGGGGTCATTCATTTTGACCTCTGATTTAAAAACAATTTGTTTCCAAAAGATCTGACAGGTGGTCACAAGTCTCAATTGTGTCTTACCTTGAAACAGGCAACTAGCCCGTCCTCTAAAATCTCCTAAGATGGATAAGCCTACCTCATTAGCAGGGCCAAGTTTAAATTCTTGTGCAAAGGGATCACTGAACCTGCTCAGGTACAGACATCACTCGTTGTTGAAACTTCGATTATATATCCTCCCTTTCAGAGAATTACCATTTAACTAACTGCTCATTCTAATATAGTTCTTGCACATATTTAAAATTTTTTCATGTAAATTTCACTCACATATGGAATTTAAGAGACAAATGATAAGAGGAAAAAAAGAGGCAAACCAGGAAACAGACTCTTACCTATAGAGAACTGATGGTTACCACAAGGGAAATGAGGGAGGGGGTGATGGATTAAATAGGTTATGGGGATTAAGGAAGGCATTTGTTGTGATGAGCACCAGGTATTGTATTTAAGTACTGAAATACACCTGAAATTAATATTACACTGTATGTTAACTGAAAGTTAAATAAAAATTACAAAAATGAAAAGTATAAAAATTTCGCATAAAAGAAAACTGTCAGACAACAGCACCTGTTTTGCCAGTAATGCTTGTAACTTGACATTGATGTCAAGAAATACCAGAGCCACGTTCACTGTGTGAAAGCAACAAGAAAGTTGAAGATCATTGTTGTGTTCACCTACACTGCTTATTTGTATTACATCTTTTATACTAAAGTGCATATACAGTCCTGGAAGGGATTCAAAAGTGTTATGTATCCATCTTTGCTACTGTCTGTGCAGTAACTTATTCAAGGTTCAACCATGATTTTATTTCAACTGGGAGTTAGGCTATGTTTTATTCTGTGGATAAACTTCCATATGCTTTAAATGAAGTTATTTGATACTAAGAATTCCAACTCAGCAATTTTTTTTGAAGTAGCTGATTCAACTTTATTCAATTAGCTATTTTAGAGGGGGAAAACACACTGGGAATTCATCATTATTCACTTTCACACACTCATGGTGGCTTTTTATATAGTTATAACACATATATTTAACAAGCTTTGGAAATGCACAATTATGGCATTTTAAAAGATTTAGCAGTGGTAATGACAAAGCTCAACCCTCTCAGTCTCAGGGAGAATGGACGTTGTCCTGGCAAGAGTGCAAGTTTTACATGGGTCAATACCAGCTTGCCAGCTGTATGGATCCCACAGGCAAGTCCTGGATTAGTTCTTTATTCCCATAAAAAAAACAACAACAACAAGGAAATACCTCCCTCCTCTCCCCACCAACACAAAAAACCTCACAAAACAAAAAGTCTACTGTGCAGGTTTACTAACAGAAATAAATAAAATTGGTATATAAAGTGACTACCACAGTAACAATGCTACTTATTTCCAACTAGTAAATCAATATAATAACATATTCCTACTTTATTCTATGTATCATGCAATTAGAGTGAATTAACATCTGGGCCCATGAATGATAAACATGACATTTATAACGAGACAATGTAACTGACCATTTGTGAAGGTAATGTAATGGAAAGGGGATAAAAGCTTCATTTTATAAATCTGACATTATTCTTGATAACCTCAGAGTGGGATAAGACCTTCGTTTAGAGTAACGCTCTGAAAACACAGTATGCCAAGGAGAAATTGATTTGACTTTTTAATTCCACCAAATGAGGAAGTCAGTGCAGAAATGAGTTTGATTAATTATAGTAAGTTTCTCTCCCTCTTCATCTCTGCCTCCATTCTTTTCCTCCCCATCTCTCACCACTCCATTTCCATCTTTCCCTCCCTGCCTGTGCCTCTACCTTTCTCTCTCACACACACTCCAATGTGTAATCTTAAACCCAAATAACAGTAATTACAGTCATTATTAACTCAAAGAGGCATATAACACATTAAATTAGTGGAAAGTTATCAGTCATGTGCATTTTGAAGTAGTCGTGCATAGATACTATGTTACTACAGTGCAATCACATATACTAAAACCAAAAATGCATTTGATCAAATGAGTTTTGAGTCCTATCATTTTAGTTCATTAGTACTTTATAAAAACATGCATTAAGACCAACTTCCTGCCGATAAAGAATATATCAGTACACGCATGAAGGCTTTTGAATAAGTGGTGTTGAGCAAATTATATTTTCTAAAATAATGCCTCTCTCTATGTAATTTATCATTTCCATTTAATGTAAACAACTGGATGGCAACTGCATAAATGTGGTTGTCGTCAATCTTTGGAATCATACAGGATTTTTCAAATCCCATCATCTACAGAACATGCCGCTATCAAGATCCTTTATTTTTTTAGTTTTTTTTTAGGACGTGTTAAATCACATAAGATCTCTATTAGCCACATGATACCTGATTGAATATAGAATACACTACTTAAAGTTTCTGTAACTCAGTTATTATATTCCTGATTTTCAATAAGTGTTTAATGAGGAATCTAGAGTAAAATGGACTGATAGCTCCAAAATTCTTAAACAATTTAATTAAGTCAATTATAACTTATAGTTTTAAGATGTCAGATATAACCATATGTCTGTATTTTAAGGAGGTAAGTTACTTTTGGAGGGGAGTCTTGGACTTTGACTTCTCTGTTAGAACATTTTAATAAAGTGTAGCATATATACAGAAAAGTGCACAAATCATGGGTACAAATCAATGAATTTTCACACAGAGAACACATTCTTGCAACCACAGGGCAGATCAAGGAGAAAAGTGCCAGAAGCCTCCCTGAAGCAGTACCCGAGTCATCAACTCTATCAAATTTAGACCATTATCCTGATTTCTCCCACCAGAAATTGGTTCTGCTTGATTTTGAACATAGAATCACATAGCATGTATTCTTTTAGGTCAAGTGTCTTTGATTGAACAGTTTGAGAGATTAATTCATGTTGCTGTAGGCCATATTCTTTCTCATTGCTGTGTAATATCCCACTGCAAAATTATACCAAAATTTTTAAGCTCCTTCTCATGCTAATGGACATTTGGGTAATTTCCAGTTTGGGACTATCAATAATAATGTTGCCATGAATTTTCTAGTACTTGTCCTTTGGTGAACACTCATATGATGCTACTGTTGGGTATATACCTACATAGGAGTGGTGTTGGGTATATACCTACATAGCAGTGGAAGTTCTGGGTCAAGGTTATGTGTATATTTGGCTTTAGTAGATAGTTTCTATCAGCTTTCCAAAGTGGTTCCACAGTTTACATTCCCACCAGCAACTTATCAATTGCTCATATGCTTATCCACACTTGATGTTGTCAATATTTTGCATTTCAGTCATTCATTTTTCACATTGTGTGTAGTGGCACCTCATTGTGGCTTCATTTTGCATTTCCATAATGATTAATGAGTCTGAGCATCTTTCACATGCATTGGCCATTTGAATATTATCTTTCGTGAAATATCTGTTCAAGTCCCTTGCTCGTTTTCCCATTGGATTAGCTTTTTCTTACTCATTTGATGGAATACTCTAGAAATTCTGGATAAAAGTCTTTTGTTGTATATATGTGTGGAAGTATTTCTTCACACTAGGATTTTTTCACTCTCTTAATAATGCTTTTGATAGTGGCGCCTGGGTGGCTCAGTTGGTTAAGTGTCTGACGTCAGCTCAGGTCATGAGCTTGCGATTTGTGGGTTCGAGCCCCACATCCAGCTCTGCACTGACAGCTCAGAGCCTGAAGCCTGCTTTGGATTCTGTGTTTCCCTTTCTCTCTGCCATTCCCTTGCTTGCACTCTGTCTCTCTGTGTCTCTCAAAAATAAATGTTAAAATTTTTTTTTAAATAATGGTTTTGATAAACATGTACTTAATTTTAATTAGTCCAATTTAGTCTCTTCATTATAGTTATCACTGTCTGTGCCCTGTTTTAAAAGTCTTTGCTTCCACCAAAGTTGTGAATATATTCTCCTAAACTTAGATTTAAATCCATCTGTAACTGATTTATGTGTGTTACAAAAGGTGTCCCAATGTATTCAAAGAAGAGAAGCCCAGTGCTCTTTATAGCCTTTGCTTCTGAAGGACAGCAGTTCTTAGCAACTCCAAGGAACTCAAGAAAACTCAGGAGAAACTGATCCAACAGCACACATTACGATAAGGATATGGTCAAGCATCTGTTGAAAGAATCTTCTAGTGTCTTCTAGTGAATCTTACCTTGTTAACTAGTATTCAAATAAAATGGAATAAAGACTATTGTTGGAAAGTACATCACTGATTTACAAAGAAAACACAATACCTTCTTTTCCTCTGCTAGTAATTCTTAAATTCTGAAAAAAGTTCCAAATTCTAAAACAAAACAAAACCCCCCAAATCCTCAGCATGCACATTTAGAAAAGCTTCATAGACCTGTGTTGTCCAGTACAAATATGATGCAAGCCACATGTTAACTTCAAATTTTTTTTAATGTGTATTTATTTTTGAGAGCGAGAGAGAGTGCACACACGTGCCAGTTGGGGAGGGGCAGAGAGAGAGGGAGACACAGAATCTGAAGCAGGCTCCAGGCTCTGAGCTGTCAGCACAGAGCCCAACACGGGGCTCAAACTCATGAATTGTGAGATCGTGACCTGAGCCAAAGTCAGATGCTCAATCAACTGAGCCATCCCAGCGCCCCCACATATGTTAACTTTAAATTTCCTAGTAGCTATACTAAAAATAAAAAAGATCAAGTGAAACTAATTTTAATAATATATTCTATTTAACATAAAAGATCTAGGGGTGCCTGGGTGACTTAGTCAGTTGAACGTCGTTTCTTGATTTCGGCTCAGGTCATGATCCCAGGGTTATAGGATCTAGCCCCGTGTCGGGCTCCATGCTGAGTGTGGAGCCTGCTTGATTCTCTCTTTTTCCCTCCCGCTGCCCCCTCCCCTGATTGCACACTCTCTCTCCCTAAAATAATAAAAAATAAGACCCAAAATATTTTCGTTTCAACATATTGCACTAGCCACAACTGAAGAGCCCAATAGCCACATGTAGCTATTGTCTACCATATTTGTCAACCCAGCCATAGACAATGACCTTCTTCATAACTATTACAATTTACATACCTACAAATCAACCAACTTTGTATTCATATTATAGTTACATATTTGAAGAGTAACACAGTGGTTCTCAACACATAGCCTCTGGACAGTCAGCATAATCATCACCTGGGATTGTCAGAAATGCAAATTATCAGTCTTATCCCAGACCTTCTGAATCAAAAAACCTCTGGTGGTTAAGTCTAGCAATCTGTGTCTCTGTGATTTTGATGTGTGCTCCCAACTCTGAGAATAACAGGGTTATCTGTTTTATACAATGATATTAACCTCTGTATTAAACATTATAAATATGTCTTACCTGAAATAGAAGCATTTTAGGGGAATGTATAACCTCTTAGGCCTCTTGTGGCATGACATATGGTCTACTACCCTCTGCAACAGATACATGGAAGAAAATTCTTTTGTTTGCTGATGATTCCCAATTGCCACAGGCATCTATTACATTTGCAGAAGACTTGGGCCCACATAGTAATAATCAGAGCAAGAAAACTGTATCATAGAGAAAAGCAAATAACTATTTTCCCTTTATTAGCTCTGTATGAATAAAGTGAATATGTAAAGAGATGCTTAAAGAACCTTTATATTTTTTTTAATATTCATTTCTTTGTCTTGGGATATATGATCTTGAAAGACTTAATTTTATTAATGTTGCCTTAAAGGCAGGGAGCTTTCCCCATGTTTCTGACTGTAGTATCCCCAGCTCACAGAACAGTACCAGGCACCCAGGTTCTCAATTAAGTGTTTATTAAATGAATGGATTGATGCTTGGTAAATCCCTCTCGATGTCTCAGATTCTGGTTTAGAAAGCCCAGTTAGCTCAGTTAGTGGGGTTCCCTCATTATGTTAACACAAAACGAGCTGAATCATTCTGCCTCTTCATCTTTTCAAACAGCATTCCCCTTCTTTCCAAAAGACTTCTTTCCATCTAAAAGTTCATATAGAGGAAGATTATGAGGAATCCTCATAATAGAGGATTTTAAATGTTTTATTTATTTTTGAGACAGAGACAGAGCATGAGCAGGGGAGGGGCAGAGAGAGAGGGAAACACAGAATCTGAAACAGGCTCCAGGCTCCGAGCTGTCAGCACAGAGCCCGACGTGGGGCTCAAACTCACAAACCTGTGAGATCATGACCTGAGCCGAAGTTGGACACTCAACTGACTGAGCCACCCAGGTGCCCCAAGATTTTAAGGAAAGTTCTTAAAATATATTAGATTGTGAACTCCCTAAGGATAAGGATTTTATTTGGTTCACTGCTGAATCCATAGCATTCAGAGTATTGTCCATAATAACATATGCCCAATAAATACCTGTTGAAAGAATACATTTTATCCTTTTAAAATGTCTTTCTGGTTCCTCTCTCCCTTCTATACACAGCCAAGAAACCCATCCATGCTGGTGTTTGTCCAGGCTGTTCCACTTGCCTGGAAAGCAGTCCACTCTGTTCTCTCCACATCTACTGAGACCCACCAGTCCTCTCAAGGTGTTCAAATCTTCCCCTCCCAGACAGGCTCCCCAGAAACCCAAGGTTGTCTGAGCCGCTATACTCCCATCTAAGCTCCAAACTTCTTCCCTACTCAAATCCAACACTTGCTAACATGATGTCTTTCACTGTTTCTGTACCATTGCATTCTGTAAGCTTTCTTATATAGACTCTGGCTTCTTGAAAGCCAGAACTATGCTATATACCTAATTGGATTTTTAATCTTTCCCAGAGCTGAGTACTTAGAACATATTAGACATAATTATGATTTGACTTAAAGGGGAAACTTTCTAACGGTATTTTTTTTTTTTTTTTTTTTTTTTTGGCCCAGAACAGTCCTAGTTTACTACTATTATCCTGGTGTAACTATTAAACAGCTCTCCTTTACTCTCAAATCAGTCCTGGTTTGGACAAGAAATAATCTGTTTTCTCAAGTTATAGCACCAACATTGATACAATACAATACTGGCCATCAGGCATCTTCGAGTTCTTGACAACAAGCCAAGATTTTAGAACTGTTTGACCACTGTGATGAATCTGACCCATGCAATCAATGCGTTTGATTGCTATATTTATTTGCATTTGTAAAAGAAGAAAAAAAAGCAAACAGTATGGCAAGTGGGACAACTGGCTTGACCAGTCATCTCTGATTCCTCAAAATATTGCTGAGAAACCTTTTTTATTTTTTTTATTTTTATTTTTTTTTAATTTTTTTTCAACGTTTTTTATTTATTTTTGGGACAGAGAGAGACAGAGCATGAACGGGGGAGGGGCAGAGAGAGAGGGAGACACAGAATGGGAAACAGGCTCCAGGCTGCGAGCCATCAGCCCAGAGCCTGACGCGGGGCTCGAACCCACGGACCACGAGATCGCGACCTGGCTGAAGTCGGACGCTTAACCGACTGCGCCACCCAGGCGCCCCGAGAAACCTTTTTTAAAAATGTTTATTTATTCTTGAGAGAGACAGAGGGTGAGTGGGGGAGGGGCAGAGAGAGAGGGAGACACAGAATCCAAAGCAGGCTCCAGGCTCTGAGCTGTCTGCATAGAGTCCGATGCGGGGCTCAAACTCAGGAACCACAAGATCATGGCCTGAGCCAAAGTTGGACGCTTAAGTGACTGAGCCACCCAGGTGCCCCTTGCTGAGAAACCTTTCTAAGAAAAAGGAAAAAGTAATATGAACTCTTACGCTATATGCTCTTTTACTTTGTACTTTCAAAGGCTTCGCACACGTGTGATTTCCTTTGATATTTACAACACTCCTCTTAAGTAGATCAAGGTGGTAGATACTGGTTTTCCCATTTTAGAAATAAAACAACTTCATTGAGTTAATACCATTTGGCCAGCCAGAAAGAGAGAGAAGAAAATCAGGATTTTAGATTATAACTGTATAGCTCCTTTGCTCCCATTAAAATGCATGCTCTTTATGGGGCGCCTGGGTGGCTCAGTCGGTTAAATGGCCGACTTCGGCCCAGGTCATGATCTCGCGGTCCGTGAGTTCGAGCCCCGCGTCGGGCTCTGTGCTGACAGCTCAGAGCCTGGAGCCTGTTTCAGATTCTGTGTCTCCCTCTCTCTGACCCTCTCCCGTTCATGCTTTGTCTCTCTCTGTCTCAAAAATAAATAAACACTAAAAAAAAAAAAAAAAAATGCATGCTCTTTAGTCATCCTTCCACACCCAAGTACATTCATACCCTATTCCAATACAAATGAAAACATCAGTTGCAAGAATCAAACAGTACTTCCTCCAAGGAATGTTTGCAGACATGCCATTTGGTATGGTGGCTTTCTAAGCAACAGGGGCAATAATGATCACAACTTCCATTCACCTCATCTTTTTACTTTCTAGGGTGCCTTTCATTGTCCTTTATACCAAACTCAAGGAATATACAGACTAGGTGTTTTCACTTTGTTTCATTCACTCAGCACTCAGAGAGGTTAAGGAACAAGCTTAAGACTGCATTGTGGACTCTAAGGGATTCAGCTAAAAATGACTCAGGTCACCTGACTCCCAAGTCAGGCACCTTTGGTCTTGCCAAATAAAAATGTCATGGTATAAAATGCCAAATTCCCCATGAAGCTTACTGTAATGAAATTTGATTTGTCTTTAAAGTAAAAAAAAAAAAAAATTGGAAATTGACACAAAGACCATTTAAAAAATATTTATTCTTTCTTTATGTTACAGACAAGCAAGCTAAGTGCTTTACAGAGATTCTAAGTTGCTTTATGTTTTGAGCATCACGTATTGATAAAACTAAAACTTTCCATTAGGAGCAACACCTTTAGAATACAAGCGGGAGCATCAGCCCCAGGCTGTAGTTGCACAGCACCCTTCTCTGCATTCCCTGTGCTCCAACCAGCTCTCAGGCTCTCACATTTCGTGCCATATTAGCAACAGGCTGCAACAAGCAACCTGGAATACAGTCTTGACTGTGTCACCAGAAGCCCCTCCTGGCTTAAGGGCTCAGTGTGTGTTTCCACTTCTTCAGTTACTCCTTGAGTTCCTACCAACTCCCTCCTTGGCCCACTTTCCAACCAAAAGGTCAGATGCTGGACAAAACAGGCTGGGAGTGCTTTCAGGCCATTCTCAATTGCTTCCTTCTGGGACTGCACCTACCGGTCCTGGGGCATGGGAAACAATCTGTGTGGCAACACAAATTTCTAGTAGCAGAGGAAGACCGGGGTGCATATTTTCTCCCCTTAAGTCTATTTCTTAGGAAATTTTAAGGCAACATTAAGCTTGTGAGTGAAGGGAGCATGGTTATTCTATTCGCTGTATTTTTTTTTAAGTGTGCAGAGATTAGGATGCTGCAAGAGAAGATATACCAGTAATGCCCCCAAAGTGCCATTCCTTCAAGTTTAGTTGGTTTTATAGAAAACTCCAAATGTCTATGATAACCGAAGAACTCATACTATACAGGTGGAGATCCTGGAAAAACCATCACACCACATGGGGAAGCAGATGGCCTTCACCTCTATACACGTGTATTCGCCATGGAGACATCTTGGGTTGGAGGACAATGGGAAGAATTAGCCTGCAAGCACCTGGTCTGCAAACGCATGGGCAAACAGGGCTACTTGAAAACCTACTTCATATTATTCAGCAGTCATCCCTGAATGCATCCTTGAAGCTGCAAGACCAGAAGGTTAATGCAATGCACGAACCACAGCTGCTCATTTACTTATTTACTTTTATTGCACATAGAAAGCAGACATTTCAATTGTTTGCAGCCATAAAACCACTGCTTGGATGAGACAGACATCACGACCACCCTACAAGGCTCCTGTGTGTCCTTTAGAGTTCTATCACCATGAAGTAGTTTTTTGAGTTCTAACACTATAGATGTGTTTTACCTGTTCTTGAACTCTGTATAAATGGAATCAATCACACATACATCTTTTTTTTGTGTGTCCAGCTTCTTTTGATCAACATAGTATCTTTAAGATTCATCCATGTTATTGTGTTTACCAGTAGTATGTTCTTTTTACTGTTGTGCACTATTACACTGAATGACTAAATCAAGATTTATCATTCTTCTATTGTTGAACATTTGGACTCTTTCCAGTTCTGGACTATTATGGTAGATTGGCTTTACACTAATTTTCCTTGCATACAAACCTAGGTGGGCTGTTGCTGAGTCATAGTGTAGCTTTGTTGAAATTCTGAGTTGTTTCCATTCTTCCATGTTACAGACATACAGGATCTCTGCGTGTGTAGGGTATGTGTAACTTTAGTTGATGCAGTATCCACTAGGATTTCAGTTTTGCCGAAGGGGGGAAAAACAAGCAAGATAACAAGCAAGCAAAAGCAAAATAAATGATAGGAGAGTTATTTTCTTTGGCACAAAATAATCAAACTGCCATGCAGATAGGCTTTACTTTATGAAACTGGTCAATTTTAAGCTATGTGTTGTTTATTTGAACTTGTCTGCAGGCTACCTTCCATTTGTAGGTTGCCTACAAACATGTTTTTTTTTCCCCTTGCATAATCAGATTCTTTGTTGTTAGCATGTTTTTGTTTTTAGTAAACCAGTCCTCAAAAATTGGGAGATTTCTTACCAGAAAATTCCAGCTTTCAAGCTTCTCCTAAAAAAGCTGGAATATCTGGTAGACCTGAGTCCCCATTCCCATAGGCCACTAACAGAGTAAAGTAGGTTCCATTGCACACATGCCCTTGTTTGCACAGCACCCACCACCACCACCTGTTTCTTACACTGCTTGGTCTCTAAAGGCATGAGAACGTCTACCCTATGACCTGACAGTCAAGTTCACTCACACTTTTCTCACTTAGAGTACATCCTTGGAAATTCCAAGGATGAGAGTGTTCTGGAGAGTTAAAATTTTGTCTTTTCACATGTCAAGCTTTGAAATGTGTGGAAATCTTTCCAGAAAGTACAATATACTAACCCGCTTCCAAAAAATGGCTGAAATAAGAGGGACAGCTCAGAGAATGCTGAATCTGTGTGTCAAATGCAGCACAGGGAATATGGAGAGGAGAACAAGCTGGGCTGGTTTCTTCTGATGGAGAGAAACTTTACTCAGGATATATGCCCACAGGCCCAGGCTTCTGATCAACATCTGTTAACCATGTGAGCAGGATGTTTGACAACAGATGAGAAAACCAGCCCCTCTGATCCATTCAATTAAATACTTCCTGGACCAGACTCAATTCCATTATGATGAGTGCATTGGGCTGCATTCATATATTTTCCTGGTGCCAAAGATATTACTAGGGAGCCAATGTTATCTCATTTTGGCAGTATGCGTTCTAGATAATCTGAAGATTCCTTGTGCTAAACTACAAACATATCCTGGATACGTTTTTAAAAATGATAAGTTTTGCTAGGCTCACTAGACAGTAAAGGAAATATCTGGCCACCCCCACCCTGCCAAAATGAAGGACGGAAAAAAGAAATAAGAGAACTTATAGAAAGATCTGGAGACCAACTCTCGGTCCCTTTGCAGAGCAAGGCAGGGCAGTCACACCTCCAAGACAGAATCTAGAATGGAACTTGAGAAAAGGAACAGAGGAAGCAAAGCAATACTCTCCCCAGGAAAACATCCCCATTGAGGCCCTAAGGATTCCCACATATTAACATTAGTAATCAAATATCCCAATCACATGAAGAAAAATGCCAGCAAGAATAACAGTTAACAAAATGACTAGTTTTCTGCATCCTTTGTACTTCATCTACAGATTGAGCAGCTAAATACAAAATAACTATGTCTAGGGGTGCCTGAGTGGCACAGTTAAGCATCCAACTTTGGCTCAAGTCATGATCTTGTGGTTTATGAGTTTAAGCCCCATGTTGGGTTCTGTGCTGACAGCTCAGAGCCTGGAGCCTGCTTTGGATTCTGTGTCCCCCTCTCTCTCTTCCCCTCACCCGCTTGTGCTCTCTCTCTCAAAAATAAATAAAAGCATTTAAAAAAAACCCATAAAATAACTATGTCTAAAAATGTAAAAACAGTTGAAAATGGAAGACGAGCACAAGCTGACATAGTATCTTTGCCATCTATAAACTCAGACGTGGAAACTTGGTAAGGGACCATGATATTCCATGATTTATAAGCTCTTGACTTTTTTTCCCCGATTATCCAGATTCTGCAACATCCCCATCAGCTGTCCAATTATTTTGTCCCAAAGACTTCCATGCTGTCTTGGCCACTGTCAGATCCCAGTGGTTCAAGGCACCCTGACTGGCATTTTAATTGTGCTCCCCTATGGCAGTTGGGTCCACATTCCACTAACAGTAAGTGTAGCTACTGAGCTCTGCTATTCTGAGTCCCATCATCTCAGTGATATTAGCAAGCTCAGCTCCTAGTGAGTATCTCCAAACATCAATCCAAGCAACAGATGGCAGCCTTTACAGAGCTTCTCAAAGAGGCCAACCCTCATCTCCAGAGAGTACCTTATTGTCTTTGTGAAGGGAGTACCCTCTGGGCCCTCTTGGTCAGTTAGGAAAACAGTCAAGTGATAGATTCCCATACAGTACCTAAAACTGTAAGCATTCCTTTTCTGTGAGCCATCTGATCCTTTATCAAGGCTCTATGAAAGAAACTGCAATTTCCTCCTCATTTGCTATAAGCCATCATAGCATAAAGACTTCAAAACACCATCCTAAGAAAACTGTCAGGGCCAACTTCAATCTTTTGTCTTTGACAAAAGTTTAATTTGAGTTATGTGTGAGGCCCCCATATTAATAAATCCTCACTGTTCCAGCTTCCATGTGGGTTTCCCCTTCCCCTTCCCGGATATACTCAAGGTCGGCACCCACGAAGGTTTCCTTAGTTTTGATGGCACCTGTTACCCAGGTACTTCAATTTTTCAGTGAGTGGGCTCTTTGTTCCCAAAGGGCTAACACTCCTTCTGCTGACACTATACTCATCGTCACCTTGCAGCAATGAGGAGTGGCTGAGAAAGATCTTAAGGAGAATGACGATAGTCTTATGAGGAACCTCCTTTAGGTAAAATACTAGGCTGTTCTTTGTCAAGGGAGAAGGGATTGCTCCTGTCTTCTGAGATAGTTTAGGGGTATTTAAATGTTCAAGGTTGTCAAGCTCATCCACCCCAATGACCTCATCCCATCTCAGCATCCTTGTCAGGGCCCTGAGTTTGAAACAGGAGACCCTAAAAAGCTATGTGGTCTCCTCTTAAGCTCTGCCAAACTTACAGTCAGATCCTGGGCTAAATTTCATCAGTCTGCCCTACAATGGCTGGAAAGAAGTCTCCTTGAAAGCTGCTGCAGATGCCCTCTTTCAGAGCATGCATTAAGTTGGCAATTAACCACCCTCAGCCTAACAATCTCTTTCTGCAGGTCAAAAGTAGACATGCTGCTGAACAATCCATGTAACCATCATGGCCCTACGAGTTACTGTGTGCTGTAAGCTGCTAAATCTCCCTCCATATCAATGTTATCTCCATTTACTACAGGTGAAAGCTCAAATAATTGTGCTGCTGCCCCATACCAGAGTTCATTATCATTCCAATTTCCCACAAAACAAATGTGAGCCCTATTGCTTTCAGACAGGTCAGTAATACAATTCCAAAATCCAATTCACAGGGTATCCTTTCTACAACCACTTACTTTAGCTTAGTTTCCCTAGGAAACTGACCTGAGACAAGTATTAAGTGCTAATGCTTTAATTGGAATATGAAATCCCAAGGTAGGAAAAAGAGAAAGGAAATGGGGCAAGGAAGGATAGGAAGAGGACAAGGTAATAGGTTACTAGTCTGGCCACTGCATTACCAGGAACTGTGAAAAAGCACAGGCAGTAGCCCAGCAAAGGCATCCTTGAAGTGACGTGGAGTCCCTTTAAACATGCTGTACAGAGACATATGCCCTGGAATAGGCCATCAGAGAGAGAAATTGAGAGGGAATTTAACTGCCTTGCTTCCTCTTCTCTTCCACAGGAGCAAGCTGCTAAGATCCAGGTCAGTGGTTGTCTGCCAGGTATAATTTTGTCCCCTAGGGCGACATCTGACTAGATATTTTTGTGTGTGTGTGTCTAGAGATTTTTGTTGTTGTCACAGCTAGAAGGAACTATTGGCATTAAGTGGGTAGAGGCCAAGGAAAGTGCTAAACACATAATAATGCCCAGAAGGTTCCCTACAACAACAATTATGAAGTCCAAAATGTTATTAGCCCTTCTGTTGACAAACCCTATACTAGGTGATGGTAAAGCCAAGAAAATCCAAAGAAGTGCCTAAGAATGTATTTGGCAAAACTTCCCAGCAGAAAGACAAAAAATGTGGAAGACATTTCACAGAAAAGAAAATACAAATGGAGAAGAAAACATGAAAAGATATTGAACCTCATTAGTAATGAGAGAACTCAAATCATGATATCATTTTACATATCAAATCATTTTATGATATCATTTATGATATCATTTTATCATTGTACATATGATATCATTTTATCAACTGATTGGCAAAAATTCAGATATCCACAACACCAAGCACGGGTAATTCTCATTTACTGCTAGTTGGGAACAAATCTTTAGGAAAGAGTTTAGTACTATGTTGTAAAGTTGAACACATACATATTTAGGTGACTGCTTATGCCAATTTGTCTGAGACTGTTCTGGTTTTAGCACTGAAAATCCTGTATCCTGGGAAAGCACCCAGTTCCAGGCAACCTGGGATAGTTGGTTTCCTATATATCATGTATTCTATCATGCTATCTATGCAGATAGCCTTGAAAAACTTGCACACACACTAGGAGACATATAAAAAATTATTACAGTATCATTTCTTCTAGTACCAAATGCAGAATAAACAGAAGAATAAATTGTGATATATTTACAGGATGTAATATTACTTAGCTGTGAAAACGAACTACAGTTACATGTAACAACATGGATGAATCTTAGAAATGTTCAACACAATGAGCATATCTTTAGACTATGAGTACAAAATCATTATAAAGCTCAAAAGGAAGCAAAAATTAATAATATATTAAACAGGAATATATTCATGTTTGGGCCAATTTTTTAAGCCAAAACAATGGTAAATGGTTTATGCAAATTTGGGACAGTGCTTCCCAAGGAAAAATTACTAATTAGTAGGTCCCCACAGAGTGTTCATGGGATTCTGTATCTTTGCTGTCAGCTTTAACTATATCATTTGTTGTTTATTTTACTTTTTAAAAAATTAATCCTTATCTTAGTGTTTAGAAATAGGTAGCTAACAATCACCAACATATTGGCAAGACAACAATGAATCGAATACATTCCACAAACCAAAAAGGGTGGGTATTTTGGCCCTGGGATCCCCATTCAAGGGTCTGACCAGCATTTATTTCCATAGCCTAGTTCCCATCCTGCCTCCAAGAAGCTGGTGATGCTATCTAATATCAGCCTGTTAAGGCTCACACTAAAATTTGCTGCACCTGGTGGCTTGGATGAGCACCACACTAAAACACAGGCCCAGCGGAAAAACAAAAGTCACTCGGGAAAATTATAGAATAAGGCTTCTATTTAATTTACACAATTCAGTCTCAAAGTGAAAAATCCATGAACTGAAAATTACCATTTCACACACACATCTCAATGGAACCATACATGGAAAAATCTCTTTATAAATACATCCCTGATGTCAATGGGGCCCAGCTGCCTCACAGAAACCTACCCCAGAAACCTGTCCTTGTGAGAGTCTGGAGCCTTGGTATTTCAGTTTAGGACCATAATCCCAAAATCATTTATTTCAGGCATACTTTATTCTGTGGGTTTCCACAAAAACCCACTGACCATGCTTAGCATGCTGTGGAAGGTGCATGTCAGAAAGAGTTTCTATCATGTAATCTACATCATTGCATTACCTCCCTGAAGCCACAAGATACATACACTGAGTCACATGCATTCACGCCTATTCTCAACCTCATCTTTTTCTCCAAGCATCCACCAAGGTATTTCCTCCCTCCCTGCCTCCTTTTTTGAAATAAATATCAATCCTACAGATCATTTCCTAAGAGAAAATCTTATAATTTTTAACCATATTGCTACAGCAATCTGGGTATCCACCCATCCATCCACTTATTAACCTTTGCTCCTCTTCCTATTTACTTAACATTTTTTTCTTAAACATATTATTCTTCCTGCAACTCAATTTTTATTTTCTAAATTTGGGTACACTTACATACTTCTAACCTTAATGCTGCTCTCTCTCATGGTGCTTGCTTCTTTCCCAGAGCTATATGCCTTCATTATGGGGCTCTGGGTGTCTTTGAACACCTGCTATCCTCCTTGCCTTCAATTCACTTCTTACTTTATTTGGCTGGGGAACACCTAGTCACCCTGTAAGCTTTAATCCAGATGTTTCTCTTCTTGGTAGATCTACCACCCCCCACCCCCACTTCCTGTGTCAATGCCCTTTTGCCATGTGACCTTGAAGCTCCTCTTACCAAGAGGTAGAGTCTATTTTTACATCTGGCTGGTCCTGTGATTTAATTTGGTCTATATGATGCAGCAGAAGTGACTGTTCTGAGCTGAGGCCTCAAGAAGCCTTGCACACTTTCATTCACTCTCAAACTTTCCTTAGCCACCATAGGAATAAGTCCAGGCTAACTGCTGGAGAACTGAGTTGATCGAGCTACAGTCAATCCATTACCAGATATGTGAGGGGAAGCTTCTTTGACTAGCCAACTCTCAGCCAATATTAGCTGCAGATGAATGAGTGGACCTACCTAAGATCAGCTAAACCTGGCCCACATCAGACCTTCTCAACCCACCCACAGATTCAGAGTCAATAATACATGCTTACTGTTTTCAGCCATAAGTTGTGGGGTTACTTCTTATGCAGCAAGAACTGATGCCCTCCTTCTTATTCCTACTTAATAGCAGATAATACCCTTTCATTATGGCTCTTATTACACTACATGTTTTCTTGTCTTTCTCTTCCTGCTCTCCTTGACAAGGGCATTTTTTTTTTGTATCACCAAATCTAAATAGCTCCTGCCAACTTTCAAATAAATGGGTGTCAAAAAAAATTATTAATTAGTTAATTAAGAATTACATTAATGATGCCCAAGGGATGGTGTTGAAGGCAAACCAGAATCTGAACCCCAGATATATTTCCTATATGTCTTACTCCAGAGAATTTGGTTAAATTTGTTCAACCTTACTGCTCATCTTTTTTTTAATTTTCTTTTAATGTTTATTTATTTTTGAGACAGAGAGAGACAGAGCATGAACAGGGGAGGGGCAGAGAGAGAGAGGGAGACACAGAATCTGAAGCAGGCTCCAGGCTCTGAGCTGTCAGCACAGAGCCCGATGTGGGGCTCGAACTCACGGACTGTGAGATCATGACCTGAGCCAAAGTCGGATGCTTAACAGACTGAGCCACCCAGGCACCCCATACATGCTCATCTTTAAATGGAAGACTAGCATAAATATATATGCTTCAGTACTGTAGTGATAAAATATATATTTCTCCTCCCCTGTACCCGGCACTGAGTGACTGTTCAACAAATAAGAATTAAATGATGAAATGCATGTAATGCATTTAATATAGTACATGGCTTAGTACTTGATAAATGACAGCTCTACTAATATTATTATGAGCATCACTGTTGTCACTTCTTATATAGAAACTGTCAGGGCTCCATCCATATCCTCTTGGAATTCATCATTTCTGTGCATGCTGATCTGATGGTGGCCTCCAACGGGCAAACACCTGAGATTCTTTGCCTGAGGCTTCCTCGGGCTGCTGGAGTCCCTTTGGCCCACATCTATGGCAGGCCACAGTGGCCAGGGAGTTCCATTCAGGGGAGCAATCTTCCATCAAGGCAGATGGCAGAAGGTGCTATATGTCCTGATTCCCTTGCCCTTGATTAGGATAAACCCAAGGTTTGTCCTATACTATATCCCAGAATTGCCTAACGGGATCACCCTCCTCTTGGTCACAGTAATTATAATGTTCTTTTCCTGTTTTCCTTCTCTTCCCCATCTCACATCCCCACTTTCCTACAAAGGTATACTGGCATCACCTTCCAAATAAATACCAGTATCCATTTTTTGTCTATTTGATTCCAGGGAAATCAACCTAAATCAGCTACTATTCTTTCTGTTTTATTTCATCTTTACTGATTTAGAATACAATTACTTTTTCCATGAAGCTCTGACTTGCATTTGAAAGCCTACCCTTTTAATGATCTCCCCTGCTAATCTAGTCCAGTGGATGACCAATCACAGAATGAGTATACCCTTAGGTAAAACCTAAAAACATTTATGTTTTCTTGGGTGTTTTTGTCATGGTCCAACTCTCTGAGTACATGAGGATAGGGTTAACTTTCAATTGATCTTGGGTAGTTCTGTGCTTATGTTGAAGGGTACCTGGAACCATGGTATTGATTCTTGCCCAAGACAGAAGTGAAATGTAATAGCTAGTGATTTATAACGTGCGGTTAGAAGTCCGAAACTCCCCCAAAGGCATATGGTACCAGCCTGTCTATGCTGTTTATTGAAACTGTATGGATTGATGGTTTACACCTGTTTACCTGTTCACAAAGTCTGCTTTTAGCTTCCTGAGCTGTGGGGTCTAAAATACTTCTCAGTACACTTGATCCTTGGCTCCTGAGACCAAGGTATCACACTCGTATCTTGATGGTTCATGATCTGAAGACTAAGATGTGTGATGGAGTAAGGACTCAGAGCTGCACCTAGAAGTCTTGGTTTCTTCTAATGCTTGCTGTGTTTTCTTTCTCCTGCTGTACCCTTTCCTTTGTTTCATTAGAGCCTTACATGTGTATACCTTGTGGAATCTCAACAATCTTTTCAATTACCTGACACTGTATAACTACTGTACTGGACCTGTTTTCTGATAACCAAAGTCTTTTGAGAAGGGTTTGGGGTGGAGAAAGGAAGGGTTCCCACAGCGCCCAATTTTAGAGCCACTTCACAGAGTTACTACTAGTACTGGAAAGCAGCACCCTGTACTTTGCCGAAGTGCTTACAATACTGTTTGAGTCACCCTGAAAATTCTTCTGAACACAGACTTTGAGGTTGGCCCATTCTCCAATAGTGGCTGTTGGCTTCTTGAAATCTTAGACCTATCCACCAAGGTCATTGCACAATTCCTATCCTCTCTTCCCCTCCTCTGTGACTTTGCTTATGGTTACTCACTCCAAGACATAGAGCCCTCACAATCCATTAGGTTGTCTAGTGAACACTGCTTAAATCCACATATTCTTGTCTTTGTGGAACACCAAGGTTAAGTTGTATTTTAGTTTTTGCTTCAATATTCCATTTAGGAGTAATCCAGTATGGAAGTTATACTCTTGAAGTCATGCTTGAGTGACTCAAGCCACTAGTCCTTAAAAAATGCATAGGTTTCTTATCTAGAAGGACACCCATCACACAGGCAACCTCTACGTGATGGGAGTAACAATGTTATGAGAAGTCAGAAACCCTGATGGAAGCAGGAGAGAAGTTGCACAAGCATCTGGAAGGCTCACAACTCCAAGTGTTATGAGATAACCTGCCTAGAACTTGAGCTTTCAGGGCGGAACTTTATTTCTTTCTCACAACTTGACATCAGCCCCCTCTAAGTTCAGAAGCACACCACAAACATACACATCATATGCTGCTCTTTGTTAATGTGAAAAAAAAATACCATTTGACTGTTATATATTAAAACACAAATGAACAACATACTCTTCATATGGAACTTAGAATTATGTCCGGGGATTCATAAATAACATTGGCGATCATCTAATTTAATCTTGCTGAAGCAGACCCCAAATATATTTTAAATCCATTTATCCCCAATGCCATGTCCCTAAACCAATTCATCATCATCTCTTGCCTAGGTGACGGCACCCAGTTTTCCACTGTCACTGAGCCCCCACCCCTTAGCTAAATATACTAGAAAGGCCTTTTAAAACTATAATATAAGCTCGCTTCTCTGCTAGTAACTCTCCAATAACTTCTACCTCCACTGGAGTTAAATCCAGGCAACTTTCTATATCTTAAAGGTTCTCCAACTTCATCTCCTACCTCATGCTTCTCCAAATCCCTTCTCCAAGTGATTTAGGTCTGCTTTCTGAGCCTCAAACACATATGTCCAGATCCTGGTTCATGGCACTGAAAGGTTTTCTCTCCAAACCTTCACTCAGCTGGCTCTTTCCCATCATTCTACTCTCAAGCCAAGATTCTCTGAGTGGTCTTCTCTGACACTCAAACTAAAGTAGCCCCTCAATCACCCTGCATCTCACTCACTACCCTATTCACCATGTTTGCAGACATGATTAACAGCTGTTGGTTTCCTGTGCATTTACTTACTTATCTCCTCCAGCCAAAATGTCAGTTCCTTCAAGGCCATACCCTTGTTTTCTGTTTACTACCACATTCCTTGTGTCTAGAAGAGTTTGCAGATATATAGAAGCCACCCAATGGATATTAGTTTAATAAACATTCTCCTCTGTTTTTTTTTTTTTTACCATTCCATATTTTTACTGAAATGCACTTGACATAGAACATTAATCGCAGGTATACCACACAATTTGGTATTTGTATCTACTGCAAAATGATCCCTGAAATAAGTCTAGTTAACATCCCTCACCCCCACAGTTATAATTTTTTTTCTTGTGATGGGAACTTTTAATATCTACTCTGTTAGCAACTTTCAAATATACAACACAGTATTGTTAACTATGGTCACCATGCTGCACATTACATCCCCATAACTTACTGGCTTATTTTGGAAGTTTGTACCTCTTGACCACCTTCACCATTTCACTGACTGTCCACCTGCTTCCTCACCTCTAGCAACCAGCAATGTGTTCTCTGTAACCTTTAGTTCAGATTTAGACAAAATTTTTGTAGATTCCACATATAAGTGAGATCGTGTGGTATTTGTCTTTCTCCATGTGACTTATTTTACTTAGCATAATGTTCTCAAGGTCCACCCACATTGTCTCAAATGGCAAGACTTCCCCTTTTTATGGCTGAATAGTATTCTGTTGTGTGTATGTATGGGTGTGTGTATAAATGATTTAAAATAAAATTTAAAAATGCAAAATCGTACCACAATTCATTCCCCTACCTTTTTATGATGGCTGTGGATGAATCAGATTCCAGAGGAGTTTGGCTATTTCTGTTCTGCAACTTTTTGTTGGATTTCTTCAGTGTTCTTCATTTTTCTTCAGTGTTCATTTTGGCAAGAGGTGGAAGCATTTCGCCACAGTGTATTTCTGTAACAACATGGTACCAACATGCATCAGGAACCCACCAACATTATGCTCTGTTTAAAAATAAACACACACCTCACTTACTTCACATTCCCCTACATGCTGCACATCCTTTCTCTACTGCTTCAATCATTTCTGAGGCATGCGGCCGCTGACCTGTTATTCCCTGGACCCCCCGGAAGTGTCAGGCTCCCCCTTAGCACCTCTCCTGCATCTGTCATAGCACTTTTCCAAATCGGTCCCCTGTGAGTCCAGCTCTCCAACAGATGGTGAGCCCAACGGAGGCAGGAACTGTTCCCATGGTCCCTGAATCTCTGGGACTGAGCCCACTAACTGGTAATTGCACATGTTTAGTGCAGAGATCCTCATTATCTGCAGCAGTCACATTCTATAAGGCAGCCGCAAACACCAGGTTAGTGAATGCTGACCCACTGCTCCTCCAGGAAATCCAAGACTAGGTTTCTCCAAGTCTCTGACGCTAACGTACTCATCTCTGCTCACCAATCAACCGATACATAACCTTGTTTGATAGTTTCAGGTGTGTTTCTGTTTAAAGACACATTTCATATGTATTGTTGATTCATCAATGGTCAACTTAGCCAATAGCACCAGAACTCATGTCTGAATGAAGACAACCGAAGACATATTATTTTTTCCATACAGCACATCACACTGAGGAGTACTAGACAGCACTTTAGCACTATGCTGGGGGGCCGTTTCACACAGCAAAACCACCAACAAAAGCACAGAATTGCCAAAACATGTGAGGTGGTGAAGTTGCAAATACAAAATCTATGAATAATGAAGACTATGTACACACTGGCTAATTCAAAGTTATATGTATATCTGTAAGTTCCTAGTCTTGCTTATGGTCCAGCACAGCACTGCCACTGAAATAATAAACACTAATGGTAGGATACAAAGGAACTAAATACAGATTTCATAAGCTTCATGAAAGATCCAAAAATTGAAAGCAGTTATTCTCTCCTATCCTATTAAAAAGACAAATTCCAGGTCCTAGTTCTTTTCTTCTTCCTGATATTAATCACTGCTCATCCAATTTTCAGACAAGTCCAAAGAAAACGTCCCTGAAAATAATTATAGGTTGACAGTCTACCCTATCCATTATGGGACAACCCAAACTGTTTCCAGAAGATGGCTCCATTTTTCTCCTTGAATAGTAAGAAATACCTGCTTTTATTTCATTACATGCATCAGTTAACTGTAGGTACACAATGTACACACTTAGTATGCTTGTATTTTCTGTAAAAATGCCAGTACTTTATGATCTAAAAAATGGAGGGAGCACACTTTAAGTATCTACTTTCCTGTGCATTCAAAAAAATGTTTAAGATTTCCTTAGGAATACAGATTTATGTTTTAAAGTTGTTGCAAGGATTTTCCAATTAAGTTTACTTCTTAATATTTAAAACTGGTTAAATTTAAACTTGATTTATTTGTAGTTCATGGAAAGCAATTTGTTGGTAAAATCATCATCTTAAAAGCATGCCCTATGTTTTAAACTACGATTGCTAAGATCAGAACTTCCTAAAAATGAATGTCTTGCATAGATAATGAAAAATCCTAGATAGTTCTGAAAGCTCAGTTGTTGCACGCTTTAATTTTTTTTAACACGCTTTTAATTTAGTTCAAAATCAGTTAAAATATAAGTAGACATAATTTCCTTTTAAAGTCTGGTGATTTTCTCTTCATATATTTCAGAGTAGCAAAAAAATAAGTCACCATGTCAGGAAATGCAATTTCAAGCCTGATATAGCCATATGGGTCTGTCATATAACAGTAATATATTACAGAGAAATATATTGATCCAGAAAAGTTAAGCAAAATAAATGCATGTTTTATTCCTTATTAGTACCATTATATTGCATTTTCTATATAATTAACCAATATGGTGGCTGTACGTTTATTTTGTAAGAATTGGCATGATTTTTAATTTTCTATTTACACTACAAATAACCAAATTTAAAAAGTCAGATGCCATAAATTTAATATGTGCCTAGAGTATCACTAAAACTCTCCTCTCAAATTGTTTTTTCTTTAAACATGCAGCTACGAAACCTTTACCTATACATCTCTGTAGAGCCATATTGCCACTCGCTATTGACCTAGAAAAGGCACTCTGAATGCTCAGTAGACTATGTTCGGATAACAGCTATCCCACTCTGAACCTGCTGATAATGTACCTCTTACTATGAGGTACTGATGCCAATTAAATTTATTTGCAACCTTTGAAGAGGAAGGGCTTGACTTTGGAACCAACAGACTTGCTCCAGTGTGAACTAGCTGCACAGTTTGGGCCAATTCATCATTGCTCAAGTTTATTTATCATCTGACAAATGGAGATGGACACAATCTTCCGCAACACAGAGGGGTCCTTGGGGTAAAGTGAACATGTCCTATGTAAATTACCCAGCCAATCGTGAAGAGTAAAGAATGTTAGTTCTGGTTTTTAGGAAGTACAAAACCAACCCAAGTAGCATTTCGGACAACTAAATTTAGCTCTTAAAACCAAAAATCAGTGAATAATTTGCAAAAGAAACAATCAAAGGAAAATTTAGAGTTTACCCACATTTTTTCTTACCAGCAAAATAAGCATCTCTATATGTGTCTGTTATAAAAATAGAGATCTACCCAAAGGAGAGTAACTAAGTTTTTATCCATAAGTCTAAGCTAAGCCATTTTGTACATTTCATTTCCATGGATTCTCTGGTAAACTGGCCCCTCAATATTGGACTCCTTCACCATCAGATCAAATAAAAAAGCTTCACTACAAATGGCACCTGACTCAGAAATGGATATATTATTGAGCTCACTGGCCAATTACTAAAAAACTCTATTTTACGTAAAACATAAAAACAGAACAAAGATTTGCTATCAACTCTGTTAGTACAAATACTTCTAGCCCTGCACACGTTTTTCTTCTCTCATTCAAGAATAAGAGCACTTATGCAGATCATTTTAAGGTGGTTTAGACCCAGGGAGGAAATAGGCCCATCAGCCTTGCAATCTAAGAATATTTGCTGCATTATTCACCCTTTTATCCACTTCTCCTGGTACCCAGAAATTTGAGTTTGTGAATTGCAGATTTTTTTTCCTTCTTCCTCTCTCAAAGAGAAAAGGCTATGACCTTATCCTCATTAATAGTGAGTTCTGAGCAAATGAAGTCCAGCAGATTATGAAATCATGAAAGATGCTAAATACCATCAGGTCAAAGTCTTCCAACAACTCCAAGACATTGGGGTAAGAGGAGAAAAATAAATGGATTTTATGAAGAAAACCTGTAATTTATTTCTTAACCTTTTTTTGACTATGATAGAATCTTTCCAAAACAAATTAATATAGATCATCCTTCTTGAAAATATACCTTCATCACTGTGCCATTTTATAACAGCCTTTTCTTTATGTCTACTTTATGATGTGGATAATTCTACACTTTCAACTAGATGTAGCACTCCTCATCCAATTGGAAAACTCTAGATACACAAAAGGATCTCATTACTGGGTTTGACAGTGCAAAAGCCAAGCAGAAAACAAGCTGGCAGAGACAGTTTAATATAAACCTTCTCTGAGGACTTGAAAACAACATTAAATTTGTTTTCTGCTCCTCATCTGCTCCTTTGTGATCTTTGTCTCTCTATATAATAAAATATTTATACCAGAGCTCAGCAGCCCTTCCTCTTTCTTCACTGTTGGAATAAGGTGTGTTCCGTTCCCTGGGAGCAAACAAACAGAAACACTAAAAATCTGAATACATAACTCTGGGGGAGAAGAGAACCCCATACACTGAAAAACAGATTTTCTTTCATTCAAAGCAAGGTAACTGACATAGGGAACTGCATTTTTGCAGTAATTATTTATGCACCTGTCAAGTGTGCCAAATCCTCTCTAGGGAAACTTTTAGGGGGCCTATAGAACTATTTGCTGTCGTTGGATTTCCTCTAATGTGGATGGAACACTATTTTGGTTTTTCTTCTCAGGGAATAATGAACCTCGATTTTCTAAAACCAATCTCATCTCTTCCTGCAGGAAAATATCCTGTTCAAAAGTCTGGCCTCTATGAAACCTTTCCCCTGAGACGATGGAAGCTTTGAGCTTCACAGGACTGAACTGAACTGTAGGTGGTATTCTCATGTTAACGCTCCTTTCATTTGCAAGAGCAGTTTCCTTGTTGGCTTTTATTTTAGGAGTAACTATTCTTTAGGCTAAAATCTGAGTAAACAATTAAGTTTGGATATATTAGTTTTCCAGTTGAATAGAAAAGGCACTTTGAATTTTTATTTGGGAGATACCCCGAGTTCTAGCTCCTCTGATAAGTACTTGCTTTTCAAGCTTGATTGACTAAATCATTCTGTATCAGGGCTGCCTTATCTCAAATGACTGGTAATGCCACACACACACTTACACATCTTTGAAACGGTTAAATGCAATGCTGTAGGTGCAAGACCTTTAGATACTCTGAAGTACTATACAACATTAGAAGAGTTATTTTAATTCCTATGTGTTTCAGTTATATAATCTGATACAGAAAAGATAACAGCTCAAAATTTGCTGATAACATCTCTGAAATATGAGGATTCTCTAACTTCCACTTCCACAGATCTGCACCTGGCCAAGCTGATGCTCCTGAGCTTAGATTTTCTGAGATAATGAAATGGGGGCGATAGTGGGGTATATATATATATATAGAGAGAGAGAATGGGCCAACATGGAGGCAGTTTTTATAACCACTCCTCTAAGGCAGGGGTTCTTTTTTATTATTTATTTTTATTTTTGAGAGAGAGAGTAAGAGAGAGAGGTAGAGTGCTAGTGGGTATGAGGGGTGGGTAGAGAGAGAGAGAGAGAGAGAGAGAGAGAGAGAGAGAGAATCCGGAGCAAGCTCCACTCTCACCATGGAGCCTGACACAGGGTTCGATCCCATGACCCTGGGATCATGACCTGAGCCAAAATCAAGTCAGACACCCAACTGACTGAGCCACCCAGGCTCCCTAAAGTAGGGGTTCTTAACCGGGGTCTTCACTTCAAGCCCCTGGGATCATTTAGATAGGATTTACGGGTTTCATGAATTGAGATAAGAAACTACCTATTTTCATTAGCCTTTAACAGGCAACAAAACCCAGGAATATTCTAAGGGTCTGTGATTGAGAAACATAAACCTTTTCATACCACATTACGATTGTTGCAGACACCATGAAACATTATTTGCATTCATCACTACTCTAAACATACACCACTTATTAGGTCTGCCATTGGATATTGTATTTCAAAATCAAGTAACACATATCACCATAACACAAATTTATCTTTGTGTTTTATGTTTTGTGTTATTTTATTTTTTTGTGTTTTGTTATTATATATTTTTGTTTAGTTTACTTTTGTGTTATTTTAGGTTTTGTAAACTTTATGCCAACATAATTGGTTTCCTTTATAACCCTAGGTATTTTATTTAATGCATTTTAAAACATCATGTTGTCACTGTGGTAACCTAGCAATTCCATTCCTACCTATCTACCCAAAAGAACTAAAAACCAATACTCAAGTTCTGGTACAGGAATGTTTATAGCAGCATTATTCACAGTAGCCCCAAAATGGAAACAACCCAAATATCCAACAACAAATGAAAAGATAAATAGAATTTGGTATTTCTATACAACAAAGTATTATTCAGGCATAAAAATGAAGTACTGATACATACTACAGCATGGACAGAACCTCAAATATGCTAAGAGAAAGAAATCAGACACAGTCACATGTGGTAGGATTCCACTTATATGACATATCCAGCACAGATAAATACATAGAAGGAGAAAGAATGATGGTTACCAGGGCCATGGGGCTCAGGGTTATGAGGAAGACTGCTTTCGAATGGTGGAAAAGTTTTGGAACTAGATGGAAGCCGTGGTTGCATCATGTTACAAATGTATTAAATGCCAGTGAGTTGCTTACTTTAAAATGGTTAATTTTATGTCACATGAACTTCATCTTGATAAGTAAAACCAAACAAGGTGCTCAAAATTGGCTTCCAGCCTTTCTGGGACTGCCAAAGAAGTCCACGGCACAGCAAACAGATAAAATCCCTGATTTAAAGGTTCCCACAGCCTCCTCTTCTTTGGTCCAACTGAAGATGCTGGGCTTATTCCACAGTTATGCAAAGTTCCCTAGCATACCAGAGCACGGGAGGCCTGAAGTTCAAGTTAGCAGGAAACAAGGACGTAACCAATGAGCACTACACTTGCTGTTAAGTCCTGTCTGCCACTATGTTTCTAATATAGACTTACAGATATATTCCAGGAAACAGAGAATGATCAAAAAAAATTCAGGTAAAGATAGCCATTAGCTACCACAACAAACTACACATTTTAAACGAGCAGAAGCGGTGGACATTACTTTGGCAGTAGTACGGTTTTCCCATGCTGTCGGTTCTCCTGTGTACCATTGACTCTTTTAGGAATATCTTCATGCCAGGTATGATGCCCCTAGAACTTTATTGCACTTCCCTTAGGTGGTGTTTTTCATTGAACAAATACACATCCACCAGTAACATATGTTACAAAGAAAGAAAAAAAAAACTGGGCAGGAATGAGAATGACAGCAAGTTACTAGAAAAAGAGATCAAGAAAGAGACTCCCAAGAGGTGGCATTTGAACAGAAACTTGAATAAAGTATTCGATACTCATTTCCTCTGTATTACTCGAATGAGCATTAGTGAGTATCAAACAGTGAGGTGAACAGTATTCTAGGCTATGGGGATAACATGCGCAAATGTCCTGAGGTCATGAATGTTCATGGAACAACATTGAAGGCCCATGAGGAACACTGGAACCAGTGGGGAAAGAATGGAATAAAAATAAAGCAATGCCAAGTATCCACTAACCAGACTGTGGATGGCCTTAGAGATCATGGGTAACATTTTGGATTTTATTGTAAATCTGATGGGGAAGCCATTGGAGAGCTTTGAGCAGAAAGTGGTGTGATCTAATTTACATTTTAAAACTATTCATTGGGGAGCCTGGGTGGCTCAGTCAGTTAAGCATCCAACTTTGGTTCAGGTCATGATCTCACGGTTCATGAGTTCGAGCCCCGTGTTGGGCTCTGTGCTGATGGCTCAGAGCCTGGAGCCTGCTTTGGATTCTGTCTCCATCTCTCTCTGCCTGCCCCCCCTTCCTCCCTCCCTCTCTCTCTCAAAAAATGAATAAACATTAAAAAATAATTTTTAAAACTGTTAATAGATGTGGTAGAAACACAGCAGGTGGGCAAGGGTGAAACACTAGTTAAGAGGCTATTTAGCAGCACAAACAAAAACCATTAGCAACTTGTACCAGGGCAGGAGTAGTGGAGACAGATGACTCTTTGATGGGTTGGCTATGGTGCATGAAAAGGAACTCCAGCCTGAGCAGGGTGGACAGGAATGTCACTTACTGAGCTGGGAGGCAACTGGAGAGGAGCAGCTGTAAGTGGAACTATTGTCCATTTGGGCTGCTATAACAAAATATAACAGCCCGGATAGTTTAGAAACAACAGAAATTTATTTGTCACAGTCTAGAGGCTGTAAGCTAGAAGTCTGAGATCAGGATGGGAGCACAGCTGGGTGATGGTTCTCTTCTGGATTCAGTTTTCACTGGTAGAAGGGGCTAGGAGCTCAGTGGTATCTCTTTTATAAGCACACTAAACCCATTCATGAGGGCTCCACCCTCACAACCTAATCACCTTCCCAAAGCCCCACAAATTTTAACACATGTCCTGTGTGTAGGACACAAACATTCAGACTGTAGCAAATGTGTTGGTCAAGAAAATCAAGGGTTCAGTTTAGAACATAACAGATTCATTGCAAACGGTGGCCCAAATTCTTTGTCTTCCACTGTATCCATGCTTTTCAGCAGGTAACTCTTGAGGCCCCTCCCTCCCTGACTCTAGGTTTAGCTATGTGACTTGATTTGACCAATGAGACATTAGCAGCTTCCCTGTATTTTCAATTACTTGCACATTTGTGACTTTTCTGGCATGTCTGACATTACCGTAAATATGTGTCCAGGATAGCTGATGTAGAGATAGGGAAAGAAACATGGCCCTGATCACGCTAGCCAAAACCATCCTACACACGTAAATAGCCACCTGACAAATAGGCACAAGCCCAGTCAACTACTAGCAGGACCATCAGGTCATCCTACAGTTGACCCGAGATGTACAAGCAAGCCTGGCTCGGATTAGCTGAACCCTGCAGAGTTGTGAACTTAATAGATGTATGATTGTGTGACTGGTTGTTACACAGCAATTTCATGATGATATAAGACTGACACAGGATGTTTCCTCTTCACCCATACATGAGAACTGCAGTGGCGGCCCATCCCAGCCAGTCCGAAGAGTCTGTGTGTGACAGAATCCTGTTCTAACATTCTAAGCTGCTGTGTTACAAACAGAACGCCATAGGAAATTAGTAACCAAACCTGAATCATAAATAACAAATGAACCACAAATTCCAGGCTCCCTCACTTGTAGAAGCCCATTCGAAGAAAGGCCCAGCCTGGGTGACTGCAATTAAGTTTTTTAAAAATCTGTAGTTTAGGAAAGTTTATTAAGATTTTTAATACTGCAGCATATTTTAAGGATTATTGTTAAATTCAAGAAACTTCTCTCAAGTGTAAGATTTTAGGGCATTTCAGGACTTCTTTGGATTGCCAACATTCAACTATTAATTTGTCATCAATATCCTCATTGACTTGGCTTCTAATACCATTCTGCACAAGAAGGAACAGAGACAAATATATCATGAAGGCAAAGGCCAAGGCCATTCACTTGTTTATGGACATCAAGACCCTGAGAAGGACCCTAGCAATATGTTCATATGGTCCTATTTTCACAAACCAGACAAAGTAAGATATTTTAACAGCAACTGGTTAAGACAGCTGTCTCTTTACATTCCAACTTCCTACATCACACTTCTCTATGTGTTGCGTGGAGTTGGGGTGGTGATGGTTATTTTGGAGCTCTAGCTAAGGGGGAACTTGAGCTGAGGATGCATTTGATTTGTAATTAGCGGGCTCTATTTATGTGTTTTGCAGTAAATTTCCATTATATTTCAGTATTGGTGGTCATCTCAATGCAGCAATGACTTCCAAGAATTTTCCAACACCTCCCTGTACTGACTGACCTGGCATCACAGCACAGAGACGCAGGACTTGTGAGCACATTGCAACATAAGTGTGCCCAGCAGCTCTAGAGGCAGGTGCATGGAGGAAGTCTGCCTTTTATAAAGCTTCTTAAGTCACGCAACATGGGTACAATACTTCATATGCTAAAATGTGTTCCAAGGGCTCACGAAATTTTTGTTTAGAAACTTGATGTTTGAACATACCATCTAACTGCAATATGGTAAGATGTTTTCAAGGTATCATTAAAACAAGTGAAACACTAAATCTCCCTGCTTTGATCATATAAGAAAGGTACCTTTTAATGTCATCACTGTATTTATTAAAGAATGGAAGAAAACCTAAGAAAAAATTGAGAATGTGAGACAAACAATTAAAATAATGAACCAATAACAATCATTCTGAAGCCTCTGGTACCAAGAAATTTTCAAACCACACCTAAAGCATTTATTAGGAGGGAAATTGTCAATCAAAGTAACAGATTGGTTCTTGTTTGATAATTCAACTAATAAAGAGTGAATCGTATGAACACCGGAAAATATTTAAATTCTTCCTGATTTGACACAAATGAAGAATGTGAAGATAACATAGAACTCATCACAGTCATAACAAGGAAGACACTGATGAATTGATGAGTAAGTGGTGATGCAGGGCATTGAAGAATATTAAGATTAGTCATCGTGCAAGCAAACTTCAAATGCACTGAAATCTTGGGCCTCCTGTATTCAAAACATGTGATAGAGCTTTTCCAAAATCCGGTAATTTTTAAAAAATATTACATGTTGGAGCACCTGGGTGGCTCAGTCGGTTGAGCATCTGACTCTTTATTTCAGCTCAGGTCATGATCTCATGGTTTGTGAGATGGAGCCCTCCTATTAGCATGGAGCCTGCTTGGGATTCTATCTCTCCTTCTCTCTTCCCTTACCCCCCTCTCCCTCAAAATAAACAAACATTTTTTTTTTAAAAGAAGTTTACAGGTAATTTCTGATAAGCCATAATGCCAAAATACACTTTTCTAAATATGGGTAAAAAAATAAATTTCAATCAGACATCTTAACAGAAAGGCTGCATTATATTTCCATTTGCTCTATAAAAAAAGTTTCAAAACAATTTTTATATGTAAAGGTAAAGAGATAATCCAGGCATTTTCAGCCAAAATGTATATGGGTCAAGGTATTACTGGGGTGGAGTGGGCAGGCTATTAATAAAAGTATACTGCTTTTCTGATTTTGTTATGGTTCCACTGTTACCTCTTTAGCTTTGTAATTTGTCATGAATATTTTAGTCTAAATATTCACATTCCTACTTAATTTTGTATCTCCTGACACACCTTTGAAACTCATGGATCTTTAGGTTTATGGATCTTGTTTGCTGGGCCATTGGCTACTTTTTCCTCAGTATGATTACTCAAAGTTTAAATTTAAAAAGTTAACTAAAATGTATGTACAAAGCATGACTACCAGTTCAATCAAATTAGAAATGTCACAGTCCAAAAGCAGCAGCTTGGGTAACCTTGTCTGTCTCTGTGATGGCTACACACAGCAATTCCACTTCTGGAGTTCATCTTCAGCTGGCCGTGCGTGTCAATAAATTGAAATCCTGATAAGGGTAACTGATTCTAAGTGAAACTGAAATTAATCAAATCCATGACAAAATGGAGCATATGAATTTTTTTTGAAGAAAAACATGAATAGAACTTTGATTATATGGCTGAAAGGAAAAAGAGCATAAGGATTTTCGATATTTGTTTAAGGTGGTATCTGCCACATAGTAAACAGTTACCATTTCTCCACACTTTGTAATTAGTAACCATCTTGGTTTGGGGGGTGGGGAGAGATGCTTTGTGACTAGGTAAATATCCTGTTCTCCACAAACTTCATCCCATTAACTTTAGCATCCATCAGTGGATTGTGCCTGCAACAATTATTACTATGGTATTTGCCTAATGGTAATTTTCTTTCTACTCTTCCATTGGAATTTATTTAATTCCATATATTTAATTGGAATTCTTCCCTAAAGGAGAACTGTCCCTTCACTCCACGTATATATTCAATTACTTATTTATATCTGCAGGTACTTGGGGATTTTTTTTTTTCCTACAGGTATAACACTCTCATATATTTAGTTGTTCAACTACCCCAATTTTGTCCATTTATAACCCTGACAGGTTGGTTCATGTGGGCTGTTGATATGCTCTTGTTCCGTTTAGGGTGCTACCTTACTTTTTGACAACACAAATATTCTGGGTAGTTCTCTTACCCTTCCTGGAATCAATCACTTTTGCAAAGAGTCCTCATTCCTTTTATTGGAGAATAGTGTTTAGAAATCAAGATCTTGGTGCAAAGGATGCTCTTTGCTCCTGAGGTGTCATTGACTTTAAGCTCTTTCAGTGGACAGAGCTACAAAATCTATGTATGTGTACTAACCCAGGCATATACACACACCTGCATTCATGTATACTTCAACCTAATCATGAGAAGCCATCAGAGGAATCCAACTTGAGAAACATTCTAAAAAATAATTGGCTACTATATACTTCAAGTGTCAAGCTCATGAAAGGAAAGAATGAATAACTGTCTATGCTTGGAGGAGACTAAGGAGACATGATAATTAAATGTAATTTGGGATCTTGGATTGTAGAAAAAGGATATGAATGGGAAAAGCGATGAAATCAAATAAGGTTTGTAGTTTAGTTTATAGCAGAAGTTGGCAAATTATAGGCCATGAGCCAAATGTGCTCTGCCACCTGTTCTTGTAAATAAAGTTTTATTAGAACACAGATACAATGTGTTCACACACTGTTTTTAAGCTACAATGGCACAGTTAAGTAGTAGTGGCAGATACCTAAGATTATTACTATCTGGCCCTGTACAGAAAAAGCTTGCTAACCCCTGGCTTGTAGTTTTGCACCATTTTTTAATTCCTACGTTTGGTAATTTTACTACAGTTATGTAAAATGTTAACATTAGGGATGAAGAGCATACAGAAGCTCTTTGTATTATCTTTGCAACATCTCTCTGGATCTAAAATTTCAAAATAAAAATTTTAAAGTATTCAAATTAAGTGCTAACATATAAAATTCAAGAAATTTCACCTAAAATCTCTACATAGATTTTTTGAAGCCAGAAAATTTAATAACATTGTCCAAAATCACAGTACAATGAACGTTGGGACCTGTGGCTAATGTGTCAGATACTGCTGGTTATTGACTCACTATTGGCTTCCATAACATCAGAACCCTAATTTTGTTTGGCACAAGGCGTCAGTTAAAGACCTTATTTCCTAGTCTCTCTGAGAGCCAGAGACGGTCAATGATGCAGAAGCACAAGTGTTCCCATGAGACTTTAAGGAAAGCTCATTAGAATAGGGTATGAGCCATATTCTCCATTCCCTCTTTCCACTGCCTCTTGTTTGGAAAATCGATGTGATGGCTCGGGTTTCAGCCATTGTATTAGACCATGAGGTGAAAAGAGCAGTCATGCATCCACTTCAGGCAGAGCTGAAGAATGGAAGAAGCTTGTGGTAGATTTATTGTAGCCTAATTTTTCACGCATCCTTGCATTCATACCCTTTGCAACATTTCTCATCAAGGAACAAAACCTGTTTCCCAACCCATTTTATCTGGGCTGGACTTTATGACCTGATTTGGTCAAGAGAATTTGGCAGTAGTGACACAGTATCAGTTCTGAACCTAGACTTCAACAGGCCCTGAGAGATACTTTCTTAGAAACCTTCCCCTGATATGTGAAATACCCTGTGCTAGAGAATGGTGAGAGGTCATGCAGGTCCATGTGGTCCTAGCTGAGGACATCTAAAGTCAGGCCCCCAAATACAGGATGCACAGAGCTACTTATTCAACCCAATGTTGACTGCAGATGCAAATGAAACCAGGACCAGAAAGTTCTCCCAGGTGTTGTGTAGACTTATAAGCAAGAATACATTCTTGCTTTATGACACTGAGTTCAGGATAGTCTGCTATGTGGTGTTAGTGGCCTGACACAGAACATACATCTCTGATAACCATGAAGTTACTGCTGTGGCCTGAGACTTCTTGCATGAGGTCATCTATGTTTTTTAAAGTAAACTCTACCCCAGTGTGGGGTCTGAACTCACCACCCCAAGATCCAGAGTTGCGTGCTCTACTAACTGAGCCAACCAGACGCCCTGATAAACCTAAGGTCATCTTTTATAAGACAAAGAAGCCATCTTGTCTAAACCACTTTTATGTCCAGTCTGTCTTTCCTGTCACCAAATAGAATTCCTGATACATAAAGGGCATGAGCTGTCTACTTTTCTACAATCTGCATCCCTCATGTGTCACCCCTTTATGTCACATGCCTTGCCCCGATAGCACTCCAATGTGCGACTTCCACTCTAAAGCCACATTTTTGAAAAAGAGTTAGAAAGAGGATGTTTCGGTCTCACTTTGAACTATGAGGCTCACTTAACTTAGTGGATTTTTTTAAAGGAAGCATATTTGAAGATGGTTATATACTCTGTGTGAAACTCATACCACACCCCAAACCACCTGAGCTGGAGGACTATAGCTCAGGACAACAGTGGAAATACCCATGGGATACGAAAGAAATAACTGGAATGATGTTTTTTTAGAGTATTCAAAACTTACTAAACTTATGCCAGCCTCTGTCAACTGCTACTGGAGGTTCAATGAAATCCCTTTAGACAGAAAACCTTTTTTTTTTTTTAAAGAACTGTATAAATGTAGAAAAAAAGTGAAAACTCAGGCTACCATTTCCTTTAACATATATACATACAATAATTCAAACAAATGCTAACCACATTGTCCTAATAGTCATAATAATGTACATGTATGATAATTAGCTATACATAAATTAGAACAGACTTAATGTAATGATTATTTAAAATATACAAGAAGTAGGGGCGCCTGGGTGGCTCAGTTGATTGAGCGTCTGACTTCGGCTCAGGTCACGATCTCGTGGTCTGTGAGTTCTAGCCCCGTGTCGGGCTCCATGCTGACAGCTCAGAGCCTGGAGCCTGTTTCGGATTCCGTGTCTCCCTCTCTCTCTGCCCCTCCCCTGCTCATGCCCTGTCTCTCTCTCTCTCTCTGTCAAAAATAAATAAACATTAAAAAAAATTTTAATAATAAAAAATAAAAAAATATACAAGAAGTGACAACCTATCAATTAAAATACATTAAGAGCATTAATAGTTTATATTGCTAATGAAAAGTAGTACAATTCAATTTTATCATTTTATATTTACCATTTTAAAACTAAATGGCAGTTTCTATCAATAAAATTACCACAAAAAAAGATGCTTCAATTTATAACTGGTATTCTGCTGTGTTTTCCAAAAAAAAATAAAAATAAAAAAATAAGAGACACTTCTCTTTTGGAGACCTCTACATTTTTTTAAAAAAATTATTTATTTACTTTTGTGAGAGAGAGAGAGAGTGTGTGTGTGTGAATGACCGAGGGAGGGGCAGAGAGAGAGGGAGACAGAGAATCCCAAGCAGGCTCTAAACCGTCAGTGCAGAGCTTGATGCAGGGCTTAATTCCATGAATTTGTGAGATCATGACCTGAGTCAAAACCAAAACTCAGATGCTTAACTTGACTGAGCCACCCAGACACCCCTGGAGACCTCCACTTTTTTACATTAATTCAGTTACATGAGAAACTCAAGAATATCAAGCCCATGCTTTGAATTTAGGTATTTATCATTTCATTATTCATCACAAAAAAAGTAAACAGAAATAAAAATATGGGCATGCTCAAGAGTACCTTTGGCTCCAAAGATTTTTTGTAAAACATAAAAGCTCTTAAAATCTGAAAAAAGTATGATATGGGTGTGTTCTGATATGGTATGCTCTCTTGGAATGAACAGGTACATGTATCCACACTGAACTGGAGGTGACAGGGGCGCCTGGGTGGCTCAGTCAGTTAAGCATCTGACTTCAGCTCAGGTCATGATCTCACAGTTCGTGGGTTCGAGCCCTGCATCGGGCTGTGTGCTGACAGCTCAGAGCCTGGAGCCTGCTTCGGATTCTCTGTCTCCCTCTCTCTCTGCTCCTCCCCTACTCATGCTCTGTCTCTCTCTCAAAAATAAACATTAAAAAAAAAATTAAACTGGAAGTGACAACAACCACTGGTAGCCCAAGCAAGTGATGGTATATTTCATTGAGCTCTTGATTGTTGAACTCATATTCTTGTCAGCTCGTTTTCTGTGCTAACCCTTTATCTAGTGTATAGAGACTCAGCCTCATCCAATGTGAAATGAGATGCAGGTATGTCAATGATTGATAGGAAATACTTCTTGAAAAAATACCTCAGAAGTACCTCTATGTGCTGCAACATAGAGCCAGAAGCAATTCGAAGAGCTCCAGTGGACACTGACATAATGGCAGAGAACTGGGATACCATTTTGCCAAGTCCTGCAGTGTTTATTTACCAATAGATTTTAGTAGGACATGTCTTCTTGGGGAAGAAGTAGGCTCTAAAGCAGCACTGTCCAATAGAAATATAATGTGATCCACAAACGTGTGTCACAAATGTAATTTCACATTTCCATAATAGCTTCATTAAAAAAGTAAAAAAAAAAAAAAAGAAACAGGTGAAATTAATTTTAATAAAGCATTTTCTTAAATATAGCCAAAACAGAATTTCAAAATGTATTAATAAATATTTTTTTAAAATTTTATTTATTTTGAGAGAGAGAACATGCACGAGTCGAGGAGAGGGGCAGAGGAGAGAAAGAGAAAATCCCAAGCAGGCTCCAAACTCAGCATGGACACGGCGCTCAATCCCATGACCGTGAGATCATGACCTGAGCCAAAATCAATAGTTGGACACTTAATTGAGCCATGCAGGTGGCCCAAAATAATTTTTTTCATTTATCTTTTACATAATCAGTCTTTGAAATCCAGTGTGTATTTTATGGTTACAGCACATCTCAATTTGGAGTAGCCACAACTGAAGTTCTCAGTAGTCACTGCGGTTCGTGGCTCCCATACTGGACATTGCAAGCCTAGAGTCCTCTGTGATTTAGTGTGATCATTTAAAAATCTAAGAAGTGACAGTAACTAGAGAAGAAAACAATGAGATTTAAAATACAATGAGTAAATCAATTTTCCAAGAAGAATTTGGTAAAAATTATACTAGCATTTGAAAAATTGGCACTGGGGTGCTTGGGTGGCTCAGTCGGTTAAGCATCCGACTTTGGCTCAGGTCATGATCTCGCCTCGCCGTCTGTGAGTTCGAGCCCCGCGTCGGGCTCTGTGCTGACGGCTCAGAGCCTGGAGCCTGCTTTGGATTCTGTGTCTTCCTCTCTCTCTGACCCTCTCCCATTCATGCTCTGTCTCTCTCTGTCTCAAAAATAAAAAAAATAAAAAATAAAAAGTTAAAAAAAATGAAAAATTGTCACCAACTAGCTAGATTTTTATTTTCATTTTTAAATACACCCACTTTAAAGTAAGTTCTTTGTGAATAGAGAAATTACTGGGACATTAAAGTATACCAAAATGAAACCCATTCAACTTTAGTGAAATATACCAAGCAAATAATGAAACACTTTTATTTATATTCTGTAACACAGATAATAAAACATAATATAGGAGGCCTGAAGTGAATATAAAATGTCAAAACTAACAGCATAATCTTATAATCAGCCTCCAATCCAATTATTACTCTTTAGGTCAAAATTTATCTACACTAAAAACTGACATGGGATTATTTTTTTCCAGAGTCAAATTAGTTCATTAGAATGACATATGCAACCAGTAGGTCAAATATAAGGTATAGAGGTCCAGTTGCATGTTAATAAGCTATAAAACCTCTAGGCAAAAATAGATGCTGTGCAGAAAATGAAAAACTCTTCTAAATTTTTTTTTTATGTAAAGACATTTATTTTTAAACAGCTTAAGTACTCAAACATCAATGAAACACTGCAAGCCTCCAAGCTGTCAAACTACGTGATAAGTCAGTAACAGTGTGTGCTTCTCAGGGCAGATTTTAATTGCATTTTGGGATATCGTGAAACAAACAGTTTGCACCAAATATAAATGGCAAAAGTTATACATTTAAAATTTTTTTTTTTTTTTTAACATTTATTCATCTCTGGGACAGAGAGAGACAGAGCATGAACGGGGGAGGGGCAGAGAGAGAGGGAGACACAGAATGGGAAACAGGCTCCAGGCTCCGAGCCATCAGCCCAGAGCCCGACGCGGGGCTCGAACTCACGGACCGCGAGATCATGACCTGGCTGAAGTCGGACGCTTAACCGACTGCGCCACCCAGGCGCCCCAAAAGTTATACATTTAAAAAACTTTCCTTATCTACTGTTCATGTGTTCATTGTAGAAACAATGGAAAAACATAAAAGCACAAAATAGAAAAAAAATCACTCAGAATCCTAGTACCTAAAACATTGCTGTTATTTTAGTCTATATTCTTCCATGTCTATACTATTATAATTATTACTGCCAGGTCTTGGTGATATAATATACTCATGTGGGCTCTCCTGTAGATATGAATCTCTTAACAGATCTGATAATCCCACTCGGCACACAAGTACCCATACGCTGCCCTTCTCCTACATAGCCATCTACTAAAAGGTTGTACAGCGTTCAGAAGCACTCTGATCTGGGGTTGATCTGTCAATGTCTTGTTCCTTTCCTCCCACTCCATCCCCCTCAACTATACCCTGAACACCCACACAGGGGTGTCTGGGTGGCTCAGTCAGTTTAGCATATGTCTTCGGCTCAGGTCATGATCTCGCAGTTTGTGGGTTTGAGCCCCATGCCAGGCTCCGTGCTGACAGCTTGGAGCCTGGAGCCTGCTTCAGATTCTGTGTCTCTCTCTCTGCCCCTCCTCTGCTGATGCTCTATCTCTCAAAAATGAATAAAATGTTGGGAAAAAAAAAAAACCCACACTCTTCCAGTTAGCTCAAAGATTTTTAGTGCTCGTAAGAAGAGATGGTGCTTCATAGAAACACAGACTATCAGTCCTGCTTATTTAAAACTATAAAACAGAATTATTGGGAATAGACACCAACTTCTCTCTCTTTCTCACTAATAACATTGGTACTGGCTGATAAACATAACCTTTTGGCCATATTTTACTAAGCTTTACTTTGTGCCTGAAAGAACCTACTTTCTCACATGAATCACTAGATTCAACAATAACATTTGCCAAGTGCTTTAAAGGGCAGACATTGGGTTTAGGCCCAGACAGTGAATTGTGGATGAAGCAGACATGATCGTTTGGCCTCACAGAAGTAATATTTTAGTAGAGAAAATAGTTTTCAATCAAGTCAGCAAATAAATACATAATTACCTACTGGGATCAGTGCTGCAAAAGAAATGGACATGAATGTGGACACAGAGAAGATGATATTGCCTACTTTAGTTTCTGACATAAAGACCTATTTGAAAGACTATCAAGAACCCAGGAAGTTTCCCAACCACTTCACCAACACTGACCTTTCTGCTCAGAAGCATAGCACTGTGCTAAAGAGACCCAAACAGAGCTATCTGCACTGACAGATACTATTGTATCTGGTTGTACACACTGGCCATGGCAAATAATTTTTTAATCAATTACTAAGGTAAAGTCATTTATATGGAGGTGGCTTTCCTTTAACAAAAAAAAAAAAAAAAAAAAAAAAAGGAAATCCTTCCAAAGACTACCACAGAGAAAAAGGTGACTTTAGGAAGCTTCAATTAGACTTCCTATTACAATAGGGGAATGTCTCCCTTTAAAACTACTGTGGTATCCTACCTATGAAGCTGATCTCAGATATACTTTTAAAAAGCTGTAATTGGGGGTGCCTGGGTGGCTCAGTTGGTTAAGCATCCAACTTTGGCTCAGGTCATGATCTCACAGTTGGTGAGTTCAAGCCCCACATTGGGCTTTGTGCTCACAGGTCAGAGCCTGGAGCCTGCTTTGGATTCTGTGTCTCCCTCTCTCTCTGCCCCTCCCCTGCTGTGCTCTGTCTCTCTCTCTCAAAAATAAACATTTTAAAAAAGTTTTTTTTAACTGTAATTGTGAAAATGACAGCTTTTTGTATTAGAGAGGATAGAAACCTGGAGACATTTTTGGATCTCTGTTAAGCAAAAGCAGTATACTGAATGTGTATATATAACAAAAGTAGGCCTACGGTGTTGATGGGATAAGGCAGAGAGCTAGTTTGGCCTCCATGGAAGAGTAAAAGGAATTTGAAAGAAGTGAGTAGGCAACTAGATAAATCAGAGAGAATAAGGGGAGAAGTGGGGGACAGACAGGGACATAAAGATGAACAGAATGATAGTGGGAGAGAGGAGGGACAATAGGAGAAACACAAACAGAAAGATACAAAGAGAAAGAAAAGGAAAAGAGACAAAGGCGAGACCTAACAAAGTTGAGGCCAATAATGTTAAGCACAGAGCCAGTGTGAATTCCCCTATGGATGCAAATGTCATGTGTCTAAAATATTAATAAGTAACATTAAACTTAAATTTCTCTATCACTGTCTGATATCATTTCTCTATGTAACTCTTTAGTAAAATCTGCTAGCAATACTCCCCTTAGGATTAGAAGTGTTTTGAGAAATGAAGGAAGAGTAGAGATGACCATACTGGTGGGCAAGCAAGCTGGTGAATGAAGATGCTATTGGATCCAAGAGCCATGGAAGAATGAATGGGAGAAACAGCCTTCCTTGTGGGCTGACTTCAGAGTGGTGAGTGAACTGCCATTTCTCAAAATTACTCTTAAGAACAATATATGCAATATACAATACTATATAAAAGAATTTATATTCATTGAGTTCCTGTTACCTCTGTGCTTTATATATACAATCTCATTCTTTGGAACAACCATACCAATTGGTTCTAGATACTTTGATTTTTTTCACATCAGAAAACTAAGGCCCAAGAGTAAGCTTCCAGGCTGGGGTACAGGTGAACCCAAGAGAGGATCAGCAGACTCCCTGAGCTGTGAGACCAAAGAGACAAAAGCAGCTGGAGTTTTCAACAGGAAATACCAGAAAATGAGAGAGAGGGAGGGAAGGAGAGGAGAGGAAGAGGGAAAAACTATATATCCACAGATTCAAAACCTCAAAAAAACCCAAACACACACACACACACACACACACACACACACACAATATGTGAAAAAAACTACACCAAGACACATCATACTTTACTGCTCACAGTGATTAAAAAACCTTAGCAGAAGCTGGGAGGAAAAAAGACATTTATGTACAGAGAAATTAAGATAAGGATGACCTATTTCTCATCAAAAATAACATACACAAGACAACTGTGGGATCAAATCTTAAAAGTAGTAAAAGAAAAAATGTCAATCTAGAATTCTGTCTAAAAAAATGTATTACACAACTGAAAGTGAAATAATGATATTCTGAGAACCACATCCATTCCCCACCACCCCCCCAAAATAAAAACCCCAAGGCAAACACATGGGACAAAAAGAAAGAAATAGCAAGAGACATCAGACTTAAACTTAACGATATCAATAACCACATTAAATGTAATAGTCTAAACACTCCATTAAAAGGCAGAGATGTCAGATTGGATAAAAAGTAAGACCCAACCATATGCTTCCTACAAGAAACACATTTTACAGATAAATAAATAAATGTGAAGAATAGAAAAATATATGCTAAAACAAATCAAAAGAAAGCTAGAGTGCTGTATTAATGCCCTAGAAAGTAGATTTCAGAGCAAAGAATATTGCCAAGAATAAAATTGGTCATATCGTAACAATAAAAGGAAAAATTCATCCAGACCTAACAATACTCAATGTTTGTACATCTAAAAACAGTTTTGAAATACACGTAGCAAAAGCTGATAGAACTACTAGGAGAAATATACAAATCTACAGTTATTGTTAGAGACTCAGTGCTATCTCCATAAAAGAATCTCAGAAAGGCTACAGAGGACCTGAATAACACGAACAACCAATTTGACCTAATTAACATTTTATGGACTACTTAAACCAGCAACAGCACAAAAACATTCTTGACAAAAACACATAGAAAACTTATCAAGATAGGCTATATTCTTGGCCATAAAATTAGTTTCAATTAGTTTAAAAGGATTCAGTACAAAGGACTCAGAAAAAAAATTGATATCAAGTATGCTATCTGACTATAATGGAATTAGGAAACAGTAACAGAAAAATCTCTGGAAAATTCCCAAGTATTTGTAGACTAAATAACACAATTGTAAATAAATCATGAATCAAAGAAGAAATCAAAACAGAAATTAGCAAGTATTCAGAAGCAAAAAAATTTTAAATATATGTTTAAATATATATATAGTAGAATACCATGAAAATAGTACCTAAGGGACATCATACAGCACTAAACTATAAAGTAACATGAGAAAGGTCAAATCAATAATCTCAGCTTCCACCTTAACAAAACCACGTAAAGAATAACAATTAAACCCAAAGTAGAAGAGAGTAAATAATAAAAATCACAATAAAAACATAAACCTGGTTTTTAAGAAGACTGATAAAACTGATAGTGAAACTTATCAGGAAAAAGAAAGGTGACATGATTTATCAATTGTGATTTTTTTTATTTACCAATATCAAGAATGATAGGGCATCACTACAGATTGTACAAATATTAAAAGTATAATAAAAAAATGTTGTAAACTTTATGACAAGAAATTTGTTTGTGAACTTGGGTGAAAGAACAAATTCCATAAACGACACAGACTACCAAAGCTCACTGAATAACAATACCATATCTATTAGAGAAATTGACTTTAGAATTTAAAACCTCCCATCAAAGAAAATTCTGGGCCTAGAGAACTTTACTGGTGAACTTTTTCAATCACTTAAATAATACCAACTCTACACAAACTTTCCAGAAAATTAAAATGAAGGAACCCCTTATAACTAATTGCATTAAGCAAATATCACCCTGTTACCAAAATCAAAAGGATACTTTATAATAAAAGACAACTACATACCAATAACCATCATGAACACAGATGTGCAAATTCTAATAAAAAATCTAGCAGTGAATCCAACAGTATATAAAACAGAAAATACATCATGACCAAATGGGATTTTTTTCAGAAAATCAAGGTTGATTTTTATTAAAAAATTAACATAATTCATACATTATTAAGCGAAAAGACTCTATTCTGAATAGATGAATAAAAAGCATTAACAAAATCCAACATCCATTCCTGATGAAAAATCTCAGGAAATTTGAAATACAAGGGAACTATCTAACTTGATAAAGGGCATTTATGAAAAACTGAGTTATTACCATATTTAATAGTAAGAGGACTGTTTTTTCCCCTAAAGTAAAGAACAGGATAAAAGACATCTACTCAACATTGCTCTGGAGAATTTAGTTAGGGGAATAAGGCAAGAAAACAAAAGGCATCTGTATTGGAAAATAAGAAGTAAAACCTTCTCTATTCATAAAAATGGTCTATTGGAATCTACAGAAAAGCTACAGAATATACAGTAATTTCTCAAGATTGAAGAATACCAGACCAATATATTAAAATATATTGTATGTCTATGTACTAGCAACAAATAGTGGAAACTGAAAATTTTAAATGCCATTTAAAATATCCTTAAAAGCTATGAAATACTACAAAAAGCTATTAACATGACAAAACTACACTGTAAGCTATAAAAGATAAATGAGAAAAATTAAAGACCTAAATAAATAGAGAAACACACTTTGCTCTTAAGTCTCAAGTCCTAATATTGTTAAGAGACCAGTTCTCCCCAATTTGAACTACAGATTAAATATAATGACAATCAGAGTCCCAGGAGGCAATCTTTTTATAGAAAACGACAAATTGATTCTAACATTCATATTGAAAGTCAAACAATTTAGAATAGCCAAAACAAGGTTGAAAAATAACAGTTGGACAAATAATCAAGACAGTGTAGTACTGAAATAGAGACAAACAGATCGATGGACAGAATAGAGTCTAGAAATAGAACCACAGATATATGGACTACTGATTTATAGCAAAGATGGAAAGGCAATGCAGTAGAGAAAGCATTTTCAACAAATGGTATTGCAACAACTGCATATCCATTTGCAAAAACATGAACCTCAATCGTACTTATCACCACACAAAAAGATAAATGAGACTGGATCACAGACCTACATAAAACACAGATCATCTTAGTGGTCACAAGTAAGAAAAGATTTCTTAGACACAACATGAAAGCCATAAGTCATAAAAGAATTTTAAAACATTAAGCTTCATCAAACTTAAGTACTTTTATTCTTCAAAGGATACTGTTAAAAGAATGAAAACGCAAGCCAAAGACTGAGAAACCTACTTTAAAATCATAAATCTGATAAAGGACTTGTAGTGAGAATGTGTAAATATCCTTCACACTTTTATAATCTTTAAAAAATCAATCCAATTAAAAAATGGGCAAGAGACCTGAACAGACTACCTGAATATACTGCACACTGATACACACTCACATGAGAATATGTTCAATAGCATTAGTCATTAGGAAAATATAAAATAGAAACACAATGTGGTACAACTACATTATCACTAGAAGTGATATAATTAAAAGATTAAGCATGCCAAGTCTTGATAAGGATGCTGAAGAACTGGGACTCTCACACATTCCTTGGTAAATGAAAAATGTTGTAAATACTTTGGAGAACATTTTGGAAATTAAAGTGTTAAACATATGTTCACTATTAAACTCCAGACATTTCATACTCAGGTAGTTAACTCAAGAGAAATCAAAGCACATGTCCATACAAAGGCTTGTGCATGCGTGTTCATAGCAATATTATTGGTAATAACAAAACACAACACAACACAACACAACCTGGTAACAACCCAAATGTCCATCAATAGGGAAATGTATGAACCACTTGTGGTATATACATCCTAGAGACTACTGCTTAACAATAAAATGGAATAAACTCTGGATATGTGCTACAATGTGGATGAATCTCAGAATAATGATGCAAGAAGCCAGACCAAAAAAATATACATATTACATGATTTCATTCATATAAACCTCTAAGAAATGCAACCTAATACCTTGTGACAGCAATAAGATCTGTGGTTGCCTGGGCACAGATGTGGGGGTGGATAGAGAGGGAAATAAGAGACTGAAAAAGGCCACAAGAAAACTTCTGGAGTGATAGAAATGTTCACTGCCCTAATTATGCTGATAGTTTCATGTTTGTATACATATGTCAACATATATCAAATTGTATACTTTAGGTAGGGGCAGTTATGTGTATATCAGTTACACCTCAATAAAGCTGGATTTGTTTTGTTTGTTTGTTTGTTTTAGGGAGTACTTAGTTCCTCAATTGTACTAGTCATACACATAAGCTTGATAACCTTGTAAGGTTAATGTCTACTATACTATCAGTGCAGATACAAAACCTTGCCATCATTCAGAAAACCAACAATAATAGACTGTCTTGCAAGTGATTTTAGATGGTACTCTATTTTGTGCCAGAGATAAGTTACCTCTTTGAAGATCACGTGGCATTACTCAAAGTTCAAACCCTGGCATGATTCCCAATTTGGTACAGCTAACATGTTATGTTAATGCCCATATAGTAAATGATATAGGTAGAGATAAAAAGTAATATCTTCCTATGTATTTGGTATAATTCAAAAGAAATATATAATGCTCCTAAGAAATCAGGTTAAATCTGAAATACAGTTAAGAATGTAAAATGCAAGTACATGTCCTTGCCTTTGGATTGTACAAGGAACTAGCCTATCATGAACAAATATGTGAAATGACGTGCTATGTTTATGTTAAGATCACCACCACAGAGGAAAGATTGATTGTATTGCAATGAAAAAAGAATGGATATGATGTACCTTACATAGTTATGATGACCCTTAAACAACTATGTTGACTGATAACAAAGAACTCATATTTTGTATGTTATATTTATATATACTATATTCTTACCATGAAGTAAGGTAGAGCTAAGAGAATGTTGGAAAATAAAGAAAATACATTAACAGTATTTATCAAAAAATCTGCATATAAATGGACCTATACACTTAATATTTTTGTTTAAGGGTCAACTATATTAGTAAATTTGAAAAGGATGATGTTTACATGGTCACAGACATGATACAGGAGAGACTATGCAGTTGTAGAAAGAGAGAAGCCATTATTCCCCTATTGTATGTTCCATCATGCCAAATTTGTACCTTACTCAGCTCATAATCTTAAAAGACAAAATTTCTGCTTCTCTGAATTAAAATATGATAACCTTCAATATGTTATACAATGGAGAAGCATGTTTTGGGGGAAAAATTAAAGTAAAACATTCCCATCAAAGCAGAAAGTTCAATCAGCCCTTTTCTAAGTCCTGTATTGTAATTAAGGAGTGATAAATTTTCAAAAGCATACAAGGATTACTCTCCCTCTCACAAATGCCTCAGGTACTTTATCCAGTGTTTGCAATATTCTGCAATACATGCAAACTTCTTCAAATATCATGATGCCACACCACACTGAAAAATTCTTCATCCTCATGTTGGATCCACACAAGGTCTTTTTTTTTTTTTTTAATCACAGCTGGCAACCATTTTCAAAGTGCTCATTGACTTCTCTACTTGGCTACAGTCATACAAAGAGTCAAATATTCCAGCTGCATAAAATGATCTCCATATTTGACCTTCCCAGTGATAGAGATAAAAGGAAACTTGCATGCATTTGGAACACAATTCATGCACGTGAAGTACAGCAGTAAACTGCAATCACTAAAACTTCTGAAACCTCCCTTAGCATATTATGCAAGCTGAATTTAAATTCAGAAATACATGAACTAAGTCGCCTTCCCAAAAGAACAGTCTTTTTAATTTATCCTACCCTTTCTCTGGATTTTTAAACTGTCTTTACCCAGGACACAATGAACCCGTGCCTCTGCTTCAACTTATCAGAGGACAGATTAATGACTTTTGTGATTATTTTAAAAATATTGATTATTCAGTCTCAATCTTCCAGGACTCATTTGAGAAATCCCCAAACTGAGTGACTGACAGAAGGGAAGGATCTTTTATCTTCAGAGAGGTCCAGTTATAAGAAAATGCCCAAGATAGAAGCATATCTTGTCACTGTAACTCTCAAACTGCAGTCAGTGAAGATAGAAATGAAAACCAAAAGGCCTAACCACACTTTGGCACTGACCCATTCAATGCAGGTCTAAGCTAACTGAACCACTGACAGTCTTTATTTCTGTCTAGCTTTTGCTCAGTCTAGTATCTCATGCCAACCAGAAGCCCTACTTGGCAGTTGCATACACTTCATATTTTTAAAGGGAAAAATAATTATTAAGAACTCTGGTACAAAGCAATTTCCAAACATGGAGCCTATAGGAACAAGAAATTATCAATGTTCTTTGGTGGTAAAAGTGTTGGAGCCACCAATGGACTTTATCAGTGAACACCTTAATTTAGAGTTAATACCGTGGCACGGATTAGGGGGACTGTTGGCAGAGAACAAGGCCACAGCACAACTGGGGAATTAGAAGGGAGCCTGGCAGCAAATGGAAGGCTCTAAATACCCGGGGTTTATTTGGGGTGGAGGGGCATATCTAAGACAAACTGGGATTCTCTGGAAATGAAGTGAAAGGAACTAGTGTGGGGGTGGGGCAAAGGCCTGGTTCTGTCCTATTTCTATTCCTAAATTGTTAGGTAACTGGGACTGACAGATGTAGTAATGATTCCATTATTCAGTAATTACCCTTCTTGTACCCATACTGTTTACCATTTGATTTTGGAGCTGTTTCCAAAAAAGGTGAGGTATATTCCTCCACCCAGATAACTTGCTTTGTCCAACAGAGTAACAGTTTACTACTCCAAGGCAAGGTCCTGAGTGAACGTGTCAGGTCCCACCTGTGCTCTGGCAGCACAACAGCCCCCATCTTGAAAATGTGCCTGGAGAGCTGAGTTGCCTCCCTCTGTCCAGCTGAGGTCCACCTAGATCAGCCAACAGCCAGCCATGATCATCAAGGCGATATAGCTGACCCTTGGCTCATTGAAGACCCATGAGCAATGAACATTTATTACACTATGCTACTGAGGCTCTGTGTTTGTCATGAGGCATTACTGGGGTAGAAAATTGCTCTGACACTCACATACTCTGAAATGCTTGAAAATGAGAGTTTAACTAGATGGCCTCTCAGATCCTACAGCTCAGATTTCCGCAACTGAACCAACAGGAGGTCTTGGGATCACCTGTCAAAACCTTTTCCTTGTCACCTTAAACATACCTATCAAATACTATATTGCCCAACACTACCAGCAATCTGTTTCTAGTCAAACTTATTTATGCAAGGTCCCCTCCTGGATAACCATCACGTATGTTCACACTGCCTGCAAGTCGAAAAAACAGGAGTGACAAATGTCCAATACTGCAGATAGGAAATAGAGGAAGACAGAAGCAATTAAGACTGACAATACAATACCTTATAGAATTGTTCACACTACTTTAGATCACCCATGACCCCACCACTTTTTCTCGCCACCCAATCTCACTCAACTATGTTAATCCACAAGGCCCCTGAAGGAACATGAATATGTCTATCATGGTTAACAATAAGACTTTTGGATTAAGTTCCTCTAGCCTCCATTCTGTTGATTAAGAATGACATGACTTTGGGCAAGGTCTTTCACCTCTCCTAGCTTCCATTTTCTCATCCATAAATTGAAGATTAATTCCTGCCCAGACTACTTCAGAGGGTTATTCCAGGAGAAAATGTGCTAATATCCATAAAAATGCAATTAAAACCCTAAGGTGCTCTACAAAATGTCAGGGTCTATCATGAGCACAGTTGCTAAGGGCAAAGGTCTTTGTTTCGCGGGGGGGGGGGGGGGGGGGGGGGGGGGGGCGGCTTTAAGGCAACTAGTTAAGACCTGGCTGCTGGGGGTGGGGGGAGTCTCTTGAGGTCTCACTCAGAATCTCTGAGATACCAACTTTTTCAAGAAACACTATGTAGGATCCCAATGATCCAGCAGAGAAAAACATCCTTTTTCCTCTCCTGAAAGCAGGACTTTGAAAAATGTCAGCCCAAAACTGAACATGGCTACTCAGAGATCTTGCCCTTCTTCCCTTCCTTTAAATGCTTCCATAACAAGATATAAAGAGAAGGTGGAGGCCAGCAGTGGTCTTACGATGATCAGGTCATCCTAAGGCAGAGAGCAAGGAAAGCTGAATAAAGCAACGTGTTCTCCAACCCTCACTGCCCAAGGGCATTCAGATGCCACACAGGGTTGACCTTCTTAGAAAAAATTCTGATAATGACTTCCTCCCCACACCCCCACACATTACTGTGAATCTTCACAGCAAGAAAAGCAATAGACAGATGGCACTGTAAATATCAGGTGCCAAATACACAGTGTTTCTTCCATGCAAAAGCCAAAATCAAAGTGAAAGAGAATCATCTTACTTCTATTATTGTCTCCATAACCAAGGTTAGCTGAAACTAAAGTAGATCTGCCCATAAACAAAAATAGGAGCTCCATTACTTTATCCCAGTCATTCCTTCATTCATCAGATGGAAGTAGATTTTTAATTGTTTTTAATCTCACGCAATGAAGGCATCTAAATATCCCATAAATAAATTACACACACTGATGATCATTCTCTTAGCAGAAGTCCCTGAGGCATCGTGAGTATAAGCAAATATACCAAGTTCTGTTCAAACAGCAGACATTACGCCCACATCCCTTGCTCTTACATAGTTCCCATTCATTCCCGCTGTGTGCACTATACGCCTGTCATAGAAAACACACACTAGCGAAGTCATTTCAGGATGGACCTAAGAAAATAATTTTCTGTATTTATTTACAATACTTGGTCTCCAAATAGGTTATGTTCCGAAAGTGAATATTCTCTGCATCTAAAACATAATTCATGTGTGGGTAAAAAGAGAACTCACTGTGGGTCTATCACTTCTCCCTCCTTCTCTCCCTCCCTAGGATGTTCCTCCCACCCCTTACCCCAGGAAGTGTTGACTTGACAAAAGTAAAACTTCTTGTAATAACTGTGCTGGAATTTACCAGCAGGAAGATAAGCCAGAATTTCCGATCTAGGGTTTTAACAGGTCATTCCAGGTTTGCCTTGAGTGCTTCAAAAAACTAACCCAGAATTTTTGGATTGATAGGATACAGCCTTCTGGGGAAAGGTAACTCATAAAGGCTCTCTACCCATGTAACTAATCAAGTATAAAAAACTGAGAAGCCCTAAAGCTAAATGGCTTCACCTGAACTAACTTGTATCACACTTTTAGGTCACATTATCAGTTACTCCTAAACCAAAATGTATCCCAGGACATCAAAACAGAGTTTTAGGAAGGTGTGTCAGAGGTTACAGACAGCTGGAGGCCGAGATTGGGTTTATGTTCTGCTCCTATTCTTAATTATTAGTAACGCTTGATGTTGGGTAAGATCTACGATCCTTTGTGGAAGAACATGCTAGACACAGTATCTATTCTTCAATAAACAACATTTAAAATGTTAAATTTTTGTTTTTGTCTTTGAAAGAGAGAGAAAGACAGTGAGCCCACATGCACAAAGTGGAGGGACAGGGAGAGAGAGAGAGGGAGGGAGGGAGGGAGGGAGGGAGGGGGAGGGGGAGGGGGAGAGAGAGAGAGAGAGAATGAATCCCAAGCAGGTTCTGTGCTGTCAGGGCACAGCCAGACACTTGACTTCATTCCATGAACCCTGAGATTGTGACCTAAGCCGAAATCACAAGTCAGATGCTTAACTGACTAAGCCACCCAGGTGCCCCCTGCCCCCAATAAACAACATTTTAAACAGAAATGCCCTAATTCCCTGAAGTCTGTGGAAGGCTGAGAAATTATCAGATGTCATTGAGTTAAAGGTTTTAAAATGGGGAGATTATCCTGAATTCGCCATCACTTGTATTCTTATCAAGGGGGAGGAGGGAGATTAGACACAAAAAGGAGAAGCCCGCTTGGAAAGAGAGACTTGAAGACTGGAGTGATGTGGGCACAAGTCAAAGAGGGCTAGCAGCCACCAGAAAATAGAAGTGGCAAGGGAAAAATCCCCCTCCAGAACCTCAGGATGGAGTATGCCCCTGCTGGTATCTCAATTTCATCCCCATGATACTGATTTCAGACTTCTGGCCTTCCAAACTGTGAAAGAACAGATTTCTACTGTTTTCAGCCAACAAGTCTGTGGTAACTGATTGCAGCAGTCACAAGAAACTAATAATACATACCCTGAAGATGCCCTCAAACAGTTCCTAAAATAGAAAAACCCAAGAAAGCAATATGGCTTCCTCTAAGACAAATCATTTCTGTTATTAGCTCACTTAACTGGCAATTTTGGCCTGTGCTCCTAATAGGAGACCTAGACTGTGTAGGGGCTAGACCAGGTAAGCTCATTACGAGCAAAGACTGCTCTGACGACATTGGCATTCTCAGTACACAGCTCTTCATGGGCATTTGAAATATATCCAATGAATGGATAAAAAATTAAAACATTAACAAATTAAGAGTTTGGGGGGAAAAATCAAGTTCATGCTAGGTGACTAGATGGATAGTTAGGCAGATTATGGACTGAACACAAGACTGGGAGACCATTTTGACTATCTCCCTGATGACAGGCAACACCCCAGCAGAACTCTTTCACCCTTGGGACAGGTGTGTGGTGGGATGACAGTCTTGAATGGTGTTCCCCAGACAAGTTCAAAGTTATCTCCATGGTGATGGGGACCTGTCTTGATCTTGCCTTTGGATTCAGCAGTTGGCACACCCACAACATTTTGCATCAGTTCTGGTTTTGTTTCCAGGTCAATATTGAGTTTTGTTTTCCATGTTTGTGATCTACGCAAAATCAGCTCATTCTGGCTACCAGGTGAGACCTCTTGGGGGAACGTGCATCGTGCCTATGATGTGAGCTGCTGAGGAAGTTTCAATAGCAGGTAAATGGGGGCGCAGAAAGAGAGGAAACTTCCAACCTGAGGAAGCTTTGTTCCTCTCAGGTCAGGTTTTCAGAGTATGTCCTCAGCATGTGATTTGAAATGAAGTCATCCCTAGTCAAAGGTAAGCAGAACATACATTACAAAGCTAACTATAAGTAAAATTAATTATCTGACACTTGGGGTTATTCATTCCTTTTCTTCTTTCCACTTCAGAGATTAATTGAAAGCTGTCAGTACCCACTTATTTCTTATTAAACTGCCATCTTATTAAATTGCCTTAGTCCAAGGCTTAAAATGGTGCACTTATCTTTTTATATGTCATTTTTCACTGTGAGTGACACTACATCAAAAAGCAATTTTCACTTTTAATATATAAAATACATTTGACATCTCACATGCCTGTTAGAAAATGGACTGCAACACTGGTGACTCAGTTTGTGAGTGAGAAATCCCACAAAAAGGAAACCACCTTTTACAGTTGTGAAATTTAGCGGACACTAGATAGTTAATATCTACAACTTGTCTTGACTAATGTACTACCAAACAATCAACCTAATTTATTAGTGTTGTTAATGTGCTATTCTGGGAGCGTCGTATTATTTTCACCATTAATTTCAGACTCCTACACAATGCTTCCTCTAGAGTGACAACGTGCAAAAGAATCTCCTTTTGAGATACAGGCTCTAGCTTTCAGGTCTGGGGCAGAGCCCAATAATCTGCATTTTACCAAACTCCAGGTGATACCAGTGCTGCTGCTCCTCCCAGACTACATCTTGAGTAATAAGATTTTAAATGAATGAAGGACAGAGAAGTGAGTTAAAGCTGCTGAAATCCTCAAACTCTGAAAAGGAAAATAAAAGGAGGAAGTGTCATTGTAAAAACCACAAGATAAAAGAAATTGGGAGTCTAACTTAATGGAATATATTATTTTCTCACTAATTTTTGCCCCAGCACTAGCCCCCATCACAAGTGATGAAAAGAATGTCTGGTATCAAATAAGCAAGGTTTTAAAATGGCTAAGAGCAAGTCCAACATTAATAAAAAGTGTTTCCACAACTTTGCCATTTCCCATGCAGAGAGTAACGTCTTTTCTGGTAATGATCTTCCAAAGACTGTTATCACTCCTAAGGTGTCCCAGGCTCTCCCTTTTAGGCTGGTGGATCTGAGGCAGGCTTTACCCTGCCCTATACACCATTGACACCTGCTCCTTAGAGGGCCACCTGGCTCCACGGAGGGTACCTGTGGGGCAGGTCTTGATAATGCATCTTCTCTATATCAACTAAGTCCCTGCCCAGACTTGTCAGGATCCAGGAATGGCACAGATATCCCTTGAGTTGAACTGAAAAAGCCAATAGAGCCAAATTTCTATTTTCTTCTATATATACTTTTTACATTGACATATAACTTACTACAGTAAAAGGCAGAAGTCTTAAGTGTAAGACTCAATGAATACTGACGTTCAATATTTGTACACCCAAGCAACAACCCATACCAAGGTCTAACACAGCGTGGTCCAACAGGACTTTCTGCAGTGAATGGAAAGTTTCTGTAAAGAAATATAACTATTTCTGCCCCATTCATTAGCTATTGGCCACCATGTCACTGAGCACATCAAATGTGGCTAGTGCAACTGAGAAATTTTTAACTGTATTTATTTTATTTCACTTTTTAAATTTTATTTAATTAATTTACATTTAACTAGCCATAGTGGTTAGTGGTTGCCATATTGGACAGCACAAGCTTAGAACATTCATCACCTCAAACTTTCTCTTGTACCCTGTCCCTTGCCCGTATTCTCCAAACATGACTACTCTTTTTTTTCCTTGAAGTATAGTTAACACACAATGTTACATTAGTTTCAGGTGTACATTTCCTCTCTTCTGACCTCCAGTATAATACCACAGGTGAATTTTGGCTGTCTCTATTTATGGTGATCAAAAACATTTTTAGTTTTTATATCTGGTGCCTTCTGTGAATGAATGATGGATAAACATTAGAAAACAACCCTTTAGCTACAACAAAAAAGCCAATGTCCTACTTTATTATCATTGTTTTTTATTTATAAATACTCTTAATTCTCTTTCAGGGGCAAGTAGTTTTTTAAAGATCTAGGGGCGCCTGGGTGGCGCAGTCGGTTAAGCGTCCGACTTCAGCCAGGTCACGATCTTGCCGTCCGCGAGTTCGAGCCCCGCGTCAGGCTCTGGGCTGATGGCTCAGAGCCTGGAGCCTGTTTCCGATTCTGTGTCTCCCTCTCTCTCTGCCCCTCCCCCGTTCATGCTCTGTCTCTCTCTGTCGCAAAAATAAATAAACGTTGAAAAAAAAAATTAAAAAAAAAAAAAAGATCTACTGAAAGCTACCAATTCTCTCTCTCTCTCTCTTTCTCTCTCTCTCTCTCTCACACACACACACACGATAAAAACATTAAGTCAACTTACTCAATATTCATTTAAGATACTATACAGACAGAGCTTTATAATGAGCTATAATTCTTATTAAAAACAACCCTGAGCACTCACCATATCTGGTATGTGAACATATACAATTATTCTGATACCCTTCCCCACTTATGAGGTTGGAAAATCCTGATGACCACATTTACCTTAGATGTTTTTGTAAACCCAACAAAATCCAGAGTAGTGATTTGTATTTAGCACCTGTCCAAAGTTCACTTATGGCAGGAAGAGGAAAACAAGGCTTTTAAGTACTAATTTGTTTTGAAGTGAATGTTAACGTGAGGTCATATTTTGCTGTTCCACAGGTTGATGTATCACTAGCTGCTCTTTATTTTTTTTTTAATTTTTTAAAATTTTTATTTATTTTTGAGAGAGAGAGAGAACACAAGAGGCAGAGAGTCAGAGAAAGGAGGAGACACAAAATCCAACAGGCTCCAGGCTCTGACAGCTCAAAGCCTGATGCGGGGCTCGAACCTGTGAACTGAGTGATCATGCCCTGAGACCAAGTTGGATGCTTAACCAACTAAACCACCCAGGTGCCCCGTTGCTCTTGCTTTTTGTAATATTTATTATCCCCTCAATTACTGCTACTCAGAGTAGCTGATATACAAACTTGTTTTGATGATTGGTGACAAGGAACTTGCATAAGGATATAACTCAAGTCACTGTTTCCTCCAAGAAAATCTTCTACAATGAAAACACCAGCTGGACTAAACAGTGTACTGAATCATTTCTGTTCTGGCACAAATTCCTGATCTCGTGGTTTGACCAGTAACGGTGTGCAATGGCACAGGTGCATGGACCATACTTTGAGTACGGTTGCCTTAGACTATAAACTCTTGAGAGCTATTTCCTAAAGAGGAATTACTCAAACATGATTCTTTTGTGACTCTCTAGTGCTTCATAATTCCTGGCAGTTAGTGAGTATCCAATAAAATACTTTCAACAAATAGTTGTTGAGTCACATAAATCTTCAACTATTTAATATATTTATATTTATCAGTTTCTGCTCAAACTTTCTACCAAGGGGAATTATTCTCTTGGTGGAAGCAGCAAATGCTTGCCTCCCGGATACCTCCTAAAACATAACATGAGAATGATCAGACTCCACAGAAAATTGTTAAATAGACTAATTCTATTTAATCAAACTATTCTAAGAAAAAAGTGACATCTTTTTAAACAGAATGAAGCGTGGCATTGACTTAAAGTGCTCTAATTTAAAATGATTATGATTTAACAAAAGAATTTGGAAACCAATGACACAAAACCTCGAAATCCTCCTAAATAAAATTTTCATTATGTGGCTGGTACTGGGCCACACCAACAAGGGACAACATATTTAATGAAATAGAACTACTCATTGCCTTGTAAGCATTATTAATTGGAGGGAGCCAGTCACGGCTCTTATATGTAAGCAACAAAAAGAGTAAAAGAGTTTATTGAAAGAATAATAAGAAACAATGCAGCATTGCTGAGAAGGCTGAAGAATGAACCAGGGAGAGGCAAAGGAGGCCAACATGGACCATGGCTACAATTCCACTCCAATCTGCCCAGCGAGGACAGACAGGTGTTGTCACATGATTTGCAATGCCACCAGCATCTGCACTGGTCACTGTTCCTCCTGGCCCTAGGGTCCTAACTGTCACTTTCTCTAGCAATAAAATGGGTTCTTTCCCGCTCTTTCATCCCAGTCTAGGGCATGTTTATCTGATCCCTCAAACCCAAACCCAGGCCACATACCTGTACCCTAGCTGCAAAGGAGGCTGGGGAACAGCATCTACAGACTCTAAAAGGAGGCAATTCTCACAGCTTGAAAAGGGACTGTGGGTCCTTGGCAGCCTTCCCGAGTTACCAATGTACATTGCAACATGTTTCCAAACTATTCATGCTAAAAGAGGATATGAATAATTACTAATGTATCTATATGAGTCATTATTAAGGTAGAGAGGACCTATAAAAACAAAAAGGTCTCTAGCATCTTTCAAACAGATGTTTCTTGCTCAAAACGTCATTTTTGCAACTCAAACCATTTCAGCACAAACTCTTTGAGATGGGATCCACCTAGGGGGAGGCTGTGCAATATACTCTTCCTTCTCCACCTCCCCGTCTCACAATGTATTTCCCAAGGCCATCATCTAATTAACAGTCACAAACCCTCCTGCAACACAACCGCCTGTCCAACGGCTGGCTTCTTCATTAGCTCATCTCTCTCTTCATCGCTTCTGATTAACAGCTGATAAAAGGAAATCAGAAGCACCTGATACTCATTTTTCATGATGGAGAGATTTCATTTCTCTCTGAAGCACGAATAAAATTCAATTTCAGAGACTTCTCTTCTCCATTTGGGAAACAAGGCTCTGCATACAGAGGCCTTTATCTGGAAGACTCCTCTTTGAAAATGTTTACTTGTGTCATATTAAGCAAGGTAGTGATACATTTCTTCTCTAAGTATCATCTCTATAGATGCAGCATCAGATACATCCACTTGTCATTCTTTGGACCATCCCAACTCCATTTCCATAATAAAAGATCATTAGTTATGATCCAATATTTATGATGTGTAACTGAGTATATTGCCATGAAAATCTGGAAAATAAAACATGTTTTAAAACGAAGGTTGCAAGTATTCTTTAACTTTGTTATTTAATACAACTTTTATGGAGGGGTCTGCTCTGTAGGGAACCAATGAACATTTATTTTTGATTTTTTTGAGAGAGAGAGAGAGAGAGAGAGCATGATCAGAGGAGAGGGGCATAGGAGGAGACAGAGAGAGAGAGAGAGAGAGGAATGAATGAATGAACCTCAAGCAGGCTATATGCTCAGCATGGAGCCCAATATGGAGCTTGATCCCATAAGCCCGGGATCATGACCTTAGCTGAAATCAAGAGTTGGATGCTCAACCGACTGAGCCACTCAGGCACCCTGGGAATCAATGAACATTTAATAAGTGGTCTACTATGCAATGATGTGTATAATCAGATACTTTCTTTGACTTCATGAAGCACACATTTTGGTGAAACAGAGAAGCAATACACATGTAAGTTAACAAACCAAAGAGTATTAATAAGGAAGTGCACAAAGCACTACGGTGGAAAGTAATTGAAAAAGTCCTATTTGAGCCAAGTGGTTAAGGAAGCACCCTCAAGGAGATGTGGTTATATGAAGAAAGAAGTCCTATGAAAGGTACAGAAGGAACATACCAGGGAGAGGGTCCAGCAATTACAAAGTCCCTGAGATGGAAGGGGCATGATATGCTCCAGGACTTCATAGAAGGTAGGTAAGGGTGCAGCCAGATGGAAGTCAGATCATGGTAGGACATTTCTGACCATGGGAGGGAGTGCAGATTTATTCTAAGAGTGACAAGAGACAAGAATTGATTTATATTTTTAAAAAGTCACCATGCCTGCCGTGTGGAAACCAGATTAGAGACAGCCCAAAGTGGAAGTAGGGAGAGATGTCAGGGAGTTACTGTGGTCAACCGGGCGAGATAGCTGCTTGGATCAGTAGTGGTGAGAGACAGATGAGTTTTATTAAAAATATTTTAGTGACAGAATAGGTAAAATGACCTATTCACCATGCAGAAGCAGCATGCAGCAGACTGCAAACATCACCACCCATCCTCCATCCTGTTGTAATAGGACCTTGCACCTCCTCCTGCTGGAGGCCGAGTCCACTTCTCTGCCCCGGGAGTCAACACTTGGACATGGCAGAGGCAACACCTCAGCCAGTTCTAAGGCTGGGTTTCAAGAAGCTTTGTAGCTTCTACTCTCTTCTAGAACCCTGTTATTCCCATGAAAATGCACTCAGACCAGTCTTCTGGAATATGAAAGACTACTTGGAAAAAGGCCCCAGGCATGCCAACACCCCAGCAGAGGGCACCCTGGACCGGCCAAACCCACAGTGATCTACACCTGACCCCCCACACAAGCCAACCAGCTAAGCACAGCCAAGTCCAGCCTAGATCTGCATAGCTATCCAGAAAATCTGAAGACCAATGAGCAAAATAAAAGCTCGTTGTTTCAAATCACTAAATTTTGAGGTATTGTGTGTTACACAGCAAAAACCTACTATTAAATGGGAAAGCTAAGAATCAAGTATAAGGTTTACACTGTGTAATTTATACAAGTGCAGCACCCTATTCCAGGAAGTTTGCTTACGTTTTCTTATTCTACAGGCAGCCCTAAGGTAGTATTTATTATAATCAGAGAAAGGCCGTGTTACTCAAGCATATATGTATCACTGAAGGGTGGGTTTATATTAAGATATATGACCAGCTGGGAAAGATATGATAAATTCCTATTCTTTAAAGTTCATATTAACTAATAATACCAGGTAAGAATTCAGGAGTTTACTTGTTATCACATTTTGCAGAGTATTTTTTTAATCCTAGGTGTCAATTAACAGAGTTATCCACTTCTCAATTTACCAAGTAAGGACATTTTATATATGCACACATACCCAAACTTATCTGCTTCTCCTAACCCTATCATTTCATGAAAAGTTGATACTCCATAAAGACAATTCCCAATGAAAAATTTCATGGAAAGCATTCCATACTTTTCATGATTTGACAAGGCCTTTTAAAAACATGGTCCCAAATAGGCATTCACCTGTAGACTACTGTAGAAGAGGGCTCATGGAAGGACAAGAGAGGTGAGCACTTGGACTATAATGTGCCCTTGTGTCCAAGGTTACTTTATCCTCTGCCCTACAATTTACTTACTTACAAAAAGAGAATATAGGATTGAGGACCACCCCATCTCTGATACTGTATAAGAAGAGAAGGACTCCATTTTTTAGGTTCCCTCACCATGGTCCACCCAGCATACTGCCTAGAAAATAGATATGCTTAGTCTTTGATCTTTTCTACCAATAATTCATGTGGGATGCAACACAGTTACCAAGGAAATTATCTAGTTACATCTCGAAGTCTCAGAATATTGTCTCTGTTTAATCCCACCATCAATTCAAGTAAAATGAACAAAAATGGATTAAGGATAAGTTAGATTTTTATTAACTTTCCTGAAGGCAGAAAAAGTGGAGGTGATTTAAAAAAAAAAAGGAGCCATGTCATAACCTAAGGTGTGTAGGGTGGGAGGGGTACTGAAAGATCACCTGGTGGGGAGTAAAAAAAGCACACACACACACACACACACACACACACACACACACACACACACACCATCTTTGGATACTTTCTCTGCGTGACTCAAGTTCTAGCCAAAGATGTTTGTATCACACACCTGACAATGCTTTCTCTAATGTCTTTTCATTTTTATGTTAACAACTGTCCTATCACCAAAATGTTATCTATTTTTTAAATACCACATTTGGGTATGTGCTCAGAGGGACTAAATAATCAGGACTACCATAGAAATGGAAAAGGGAAAACTTTAAGTCTGCAATGAAGACATAACTAAGAGCAAAACTCAAAGAAGAAATGGTAGCAGTTATGGTTTTAGCATTCGGTACAAAAAAAATTGAGAAGGCTGGCATCACGGAGTATGAGTAGTTTGACATTCGGGAGTACTGTTATTTCTGTAAGTGAGAGCTTTCCCATCACGTACCAGTACTCCTTTCGTTTTAACCATGAATTCTAAGAAGTACTGAGCGGTTAAGGCCTCCCCACCCTAAAACTGGAAACTCTCCTCCGTGAAGTACACCTTCTCTGTGCAGATCACAGATGACCCGGGCCCCAGTTGGAAGTGGCTGCTCACGATCTTGTTTGGAGCTATTCTAATGGAATTTGATATTCACGGGTTGTTTCTCTATTGTCAGAGATGGTTTTCTTCCTATAGAGATGTGATCCTCACCTTTAGCCTGATAGTTCTACAAGACTGCTTTCTTGAGAACTCAGGTTTCAATGTATAGCCAGCAGGGAGGCCGGTAAGGACAAAGCAGGAAAAAGAATGAACAGAGGTTGGGAATGCAAGCTGGTGCAGCCACTCTGGAAAACAGTATGGAGGTTCCTCAAAAAACTAAAAATAGAACTACCCTACGACTCAACAATTACACTACTAGGCATTTATACATGGGATACAGGTGTGCTGTTTTGAAGGGACACATGCACCCCCATGTTTATAGCAGCACTATTGACAATAGCCAAAGTATGGAAAGAGCCCAAATGTCCACCGATGAATGAATGGATAAAGAAGATGTGGTATATATATACAATGGAGTATAACTTGGCAACCAAAAAGAATGAAATCTTGCCATTTGCAACTACATGGATGGAACTAGAGGGTATTATGCTAAGTGAAATTAGTCAGAGAAAGACAAATATCATATGACTTCACTCTTATGAGGACTTTAAGAGACAAAACAGATGAACAGAAGGGAAGGGAAACAAAAATAATATAAAAACAGGGAGGGGGACAAAACAGAAGAGACTCATAAATATGGAGAACAAACTGAGGGTTACGGGAGGGGTTGTGGGAGGGGGGATGGGCTAAGTGGGTAAGGGCCACTAAGGAATCTACTCCTGAAATCATTGTTGCACTATATGCTAACTAATTTGGATGTAAATTTTAAAAAATAAAAATAAAATAAAAAGTTAAAAAAAAGAAGAATGAACAGAGGACTCTATCATACTGGACATAGTGGAAAGTGTTGTTAATATTTAAGAAAGTAGTCTGGTATAGAGAAAGAGCGCAGATCCTGGAGTCAGACATAAAAGTTTGCATTCTTCTCATACCCCAGTCAAGTTATTAAATGATTTTTGCCTCAGTTTCCCCCTATGTGAAATGAAAATAAGAATATATTCCTCACAGGATACTGTAAAATAACATAAAATATCATAAATGAACCTCCAAATAAAAGTAGAATAAATAATAAGAATATGTAAAATCTCATGTAGTAATGTCAACAAAAATGGGTGGCTTCCGAGTTCATCTACCAGAACGACATCAGGGTTACCAGTCAGATTTTCTGTGCTTTTCTTGGCTTTCCACTCATCACAAGATGGCTACCACAGTTCTAAGCACTGTGTTCTCACATGACTTCATGCAAAGCAGGAAGAAAAGGTGTTGGGGGTTTCCCTTTACCGATCTATCACATAAGGGAAAAATGTTTCTCAGAAGGTTCACTCCCTGAAGACTTCCACTCAAGACCCAATGGTCAGAATTGGGTCATATGCCTATGCCCTCTGTGCCAGGGATGCTGGCAAAGTCACTATGTGGCATTTTTTAGCTTCTTTAAAGAGAGTAGGATTCTGCCATCAAGGAGGAAGTTTAAGAGAAAGGTTTACTAGGGAAGCAGGCAACCAACGATTTCTGCCACCATATATGGACTAGCTAAAACAGTTGCCAGCAAATGAGAATTGGCATTCAGTAAAAAAATGGTATGTTAGTTCCTTTTGTTACAATTATGCCAACCTCTACTCCATACGTAGTAAAAATTTCCATTGATGCTACACAGCCTCCATTGCCCACCAAGAAGAGTTCCCCCAGCCTCCTCTCTGGGAATCATCATTCCCGCAAGTCTTGTCTGGTCTTACAGGAAGTTAATGCTTCCCTTCTACTACCGAAGGACAGTGGACTACACCTTTCCTCACACTTTCCTGGTACAACCAGAGGGGACATGTGCTTTGGGCAGACCAATTTATACCTTCTTTCAAGATTTTGCATTTTCAGTGAGCAATGCAATGGCAGGGACTGGATCACTAAAGAGGCAGTGAAAGCAGCAACAGGGGCCTGCTCGCTGACCTTCCTGTTCCTGCTGTGTGAGGCTCTCCATGTTCCCCATGTTGTATCAGCCTCTAGATCTTTCTCAGATCTTTAGCGGGCTAGTGTGCCTATCTCCAGCTGCTGTGAGTGTTGGCTGCTAACAGCTTATAATTGCCCCTTTCTCCAAAGACTTGCCCTCACCACACAGCTAGCCCTTCTCCAAGAGATACCTGGGAACAGTGATCTGCTGCATCCAGCTCATACTAGCTCACAAGAGCTTATTGTGCAAGCTACAGCTCACATTCCCCGCAAGTGTACATTCAGTAACTTCACACTGGTAGCCTGAAAGAAGCCGTGGTGGGAGTATTTACACCGTGGAAATTGGCAAATACTCTAGATCTGTTTCTACTCTCCCTAGATAACCACTTCACCAAGACATCATTGCCTGGGAGGTTATGCTCCATCTAGAGGCAATCTATAGCCAGTGACTGACTGATACAGGAGCACAAGAAGCTGGCACTATGCCACAAGTTGGAACTATTCTCTGATGAGCTCCAGAGCTCCCTCTGGAAGCCAGCTCAGGCTACACTTCACCTGAACCTTCATTTTTTTCCTCTCGACACCTTCTCAGGCCCTTTTCTGTTTCCCTCACTCCCTTACAGTTTTCTTCAGAGAGCATTCCCTAAGTCATTTGTACAAGAATCTTCATCTCAGGCTCTGCTTCTAGAAACCCCAACCTAAGCCACCCCTATGGCACCCCTCAGCTCCTGCCTCTTTGCAAAGCTTGAGGCTCAAGGCTTCTATCAACTCTCTTAATCCCACTCTTTCCAGGAAGTCTTTTTTTTTTTTTTTTTTTTTTGCTTAAGATAGCCAGCGTCCTTTTCTATTTTGCTCACAACCAGTGACAAATTAAGAAAGAAGATGTATAGAAAGCAACCCAATAGCTACTTTTGTCTACTGGGAAATGACTTAAAGAAGCTTCGGAAAGCCATACACCCTAGAAAATGAGATCTATGAGAACAAAATGTATGATCCTCAATACTGAATCCACTGACCCAATCTGATGTGTTAAAAATGTTTAAAAGTAAATGTAACCTTTTCAATTAGAATTACATTAGCATGATTCCAATAGCCAAATGAAATGCCCACACCCATTAAAGGCAATTATTATGTAATAAAACACTCTATTATACTCAGCCAGTTAAATCCTACTGAAAGAATCTTCCTAGCATAACTCCAGAAATACCCTGCATATGTAATCAGCTGCAGTAAAATCTTTCCAAGTGCCAATGCTTAGAGTTAACATTTTTTCTTTGGCGTCTCCAACCTCAAAAGTTGATTATGCTTGAAAACATCATCTTTAAATTATTAAATGTTTTCACATTTCACCCAATGAATAAAACAACCTTAATTAATAGAGAAAACCATAGCCCCGCTCACATTAGCAACTCAAATACCTCCTAGGATTCATCTGGAAATATGGAAATGTAAAGTCTTTGACCTGCCCTGCTGGCAGCTACTTTTCAAAGGCCTACAAAGTTTACGCCACAAAGATGGCACAGTGATTCAGCATCTGACAGCCCTAAGAAAGCCAGATGCTTAATTCCCATAAACTAGGCACCAGGAAAGGCAAAATATGGCAGTGTGAATATCTTCCTAACCAGAGTTAGTGCAACGCATTTTACAGTAAAGTCCCTAAAGGTCCCTTGTAAATTAACAAATCTAAATCAAGGCTCTAAGTAAAAGGAACCCTTAGATGACAAGTTCTGAAAAGTGAGAAATACTCTTTTAAGAAGATTTTGAATACCTACTATCCAACTTGTTTATTTTTATACATGCTGAGTTTTACACATGGCATTTGATCAAGAGAAAGCAGAGTAACACCCTGCAAAAACCATTTGCTAAAACCTCTTCCTCTTAATGTCAGCTATGGACTTTGGATGATAATGTGTCCATGCAGGTTCACCAACTGTAATAAATACACACTCTGGTGGGTGATTTGATGGGGCAGTTGTGCATGTGTGGGGATAGAAGGTACATGGACATCTCTGTACTTTCATTTTAATTTTGCTGTGAGCCTTAAACCATTCTAAAGTAATAAATTATTTTTTTAAATGACCCTGTTCTTCATGGAACTTGTTTATATGGTGTTCTGTTTACTGGGTCTTCCCCCACCAAACTGTGAACACCATGGAGGTAGAGTCTTTGTCTCTTTCCTGAAGGGTCTGAGGGCCTCAATTGTAAATGGCCCAACGAAGGTGCTCTATCAGTATTTGGCAGGTAGAGGGAGAAAGCAAAAGATAAATGAGCACCTAATTTTTACTAGTAAAACTACACTGATTAATGGAGACAGCAGACGTATGTTTTCAAAGACATTAAAAATGTTAAAGCCTTCAAAATGTCAATAGATCACAACACTTCTGTAACATAAGCAGAAGCCTGCAATTCCTGGGTTTTATATCTTGAGAAATCCAAGGAACATAATCTAATTGAGAAAGTAGAGCCTCAGTTGAGCCAAAAATGGAATTTGCATATTTGGTTCCCCAGTGTACTGGGTAGAATTAATTTGGGAGGTGACTCCAAGTATAACGGACACATGCCCCCCAAATGCAGTTAACAGTAAGTCAAACACTGGTCCTTTCCCCGAGAACTGTACTGCTCAATACAGTAGCCACTGGCCCCATGTGGCTACAGAGCACTTGAAAAGTGGGTAGTGTGGGTTGAGATATAAGAAATGCCATCAATGGAAAATGCACACCAAATTTCAAAACCCTGGGGCAAAAAAGTAAAATAGCTCAATAATTTTTGTTGTGCACAGGTAGAAATAAGGTTTTGGATGTACTAGTCTAAAAGATATATTAAAGGGCACCTAGGTGGCTCAGTTGGCCAAGTATCTCTCGGTTTTGGCTCAGGTCATGGTCTCAGAGTTTCCTGAATTTGAGCCCCACGTCGGACTCTGCGCTGACAGTGTGGAGCCTGCTTGGGATTCTCTCTCTCTCCCCATCTCTCTATTCCTCCCCCACTCATGATATCTCTGTCTCTCTCAAAGTTAAAAACAATTTTAATAAAAGATACATCTATTGGGATGCCTGGGTGGCTCAGTCGGTTAAGTGTCCGACTTTGGCTCAGGTCATGATCTCACGGTCCGTGAGTTCGAGCCCCATGTCGGGCTCTGTGCTGACAGCTCAGAGCCTGGAGCCTGCTTCAGATTCTGTGTCTCCCTCTCTCTCTGACCCTCCCCCACTCATGCTCTGTCTCTGTCTCAAAAATAAATAAACATTAAAAAAATTTTTTTAAAAAGATACATTGATTAATTTCACCTGGGTCTTTTTATTACTCAACTGGCTCTTAAAAAACCCTAAATTACACAGGTACATGACATTAGTGGCTTGCATTAAACTTTTTTGGACAGTGATGCACTAAGGAATGTCCTGCCTCTGCACAGTGAAGACTCCTTACCGCAAACCCCTTACTTCCCAGAGGGCATCTATCAGGCTAAAGCAAGACAGTAATTTCAAACAGTTAATGACCTCAGAAGCCACCTTCAACCAATGGCAGAAAGTGAGATGAATAAATACACCCATTTTCTTGCCTTTTTGTTTAGGACAATCCCTGTTTCCTGAAATTCTCCAGCAGGATTGAGTACCAGGTTCCCCTAAGGGCAGCTTACTCGATAATATACTCTTCACTGACTTCTTTCACTTCCATCACTCCTACTCACCCAGATATTTCCTGGGATTCCTTCCAAGAAATTATACTTGTATTAGAATCCACTCTCAAGGTCTGCATCTGGTGGAACCCAAATTACAATACAGAAAAAACAAACCTTCTAGACACACTCTACACCTTTTAATCTGCCAAACAGTTCCATTTCAACTCTTCATAAACTTAACTCATTAACACAAAAGTGTGGTGATATTCTTCTCCTGCTCATCAAACTTATTGCTCTGCCTTATCCAAGATGGGATAAAAATATGTGAATATAAAATAAAAACATAAACATTAAATGTCACCAAATCTAATATGGAGTTGTCTTCCTTCTAGATATGTTATTGGACTCCACCAATCCACTCATTAAGATTTTATGCTCTGCCCTCTTTGATTCTGTTTGCGAAGTTCTGACTTTTTGGAAGAGATACCAAAGTTCAGAGATTCTGAGATTCAACAGAGGGTTTTGTCATACTTCAACATGGATTTGAATCTGTAGATCAGGTGCCTCATCACTTTCTCCCCTCATAAAATGACCCTATTTCAAGAACTGTGTAAACATATGAAACAAACCTTCCACATTCCAGGACTTCTAAGAGAATTCTTATCCCCAGTTCTACTGATTTCCTTCATGCTGCTCTGTTTTTAAATGTTTACTTGAATACCTTTCCCCTTCTCTCCAAATACCTTGGTTACTCAGGTACTGACAAAAGTAAATGTGCACATTTGCTGTTCTTGGTGTATGAACATGATTCTCTGAGGAGGAGGAGCTTGCTTCAGAAATTATGTTGCCCCTGGAAGCTATTTCCTAGTCTTATTTGGATTTCAGGCTCTTTTATTCTCTCCTACAAGAGCAAATGTATGCTTTTAACGGCCTTCTAGAACAATGAAGAACTGCTCACATATGGCTTTTGCTCTTGCTGCAGCCTTGGCTGGGAAAAAGGGTGATTGCTACGTCATTTATCTGAAAATCTGCCGTGTGAGGTCCTGCCCAGCCTTATGCTTTGTGGTAACTCATCATATTAACAAAAACACAGAATCCAACTTTTTTTTTTTTTTTTTGCCACAGCCACCCTAGAATCCAACATTATAACATTTTAAAGCTCCCCAACACAGGGGCCAGTACATTAGCATGGAAAGCAGTTGGCTCAAATACAGCAATGTATTTTCTTACCTACTGAAAACCAGAGATCTGTCTCCCTCCCCACGTGCCAAGCCTGTGAACCAAAAGTGATCTCCCCGCTCCCACCCATGTCCTCCAAGGGCTAGCTCAATTCCCACCTTCTTCAATCTCAGAGTGCTGGGAAGGATGTACTTTGGGCAGTGGTATGCTGAGGCCAGCTGGCATGGGACAGTGACAGCCGGTTGTCCCAGCTCCACTCCAGTGACATCACGTTGGTTAGCCTGAAATTGGCCACGGTGGGAGTATTAGCATCACAAAAATCAGCCAATGCTACAAACTACCTCCCCAACCCCAGCACAGCAGGTTGCTAACATTTACCAGCTCACTACTGAATTTGGGCAAACTAGAAACAACATAGCAGTTTATCAAAAGAAAATGTGTTCTGTCCATGCAGGAGAAATCTCCACCGCGGTAAGGACAAGAAATGCCTCAGTCCAGTCCAGAGGCTCACTTATCCATGAACTGTCTGCTTTGACTCTTGCCCAGAGGCCATGTCTAAGGAAAAGAAAGAGAAAGGCAGCGAAGCTTTTATCAACATAGGAACAGGTTCCAGGACTGAGTTTAGTTCAAAGCCTGCTTTCTAAAAGGGACTGAACCCTTTGTGATTCCAGACACAACAGTCCCTTGAGGAGTTACACACTAATGTAATCTTCGCTTAGCTCCTTAAGAACTTTTAATGAGAAAGCAAGTATCCATTATAAGAAAAATTCCAATGAGGAAGATAACGCTTAACATTGTGTCCTACAATGTTACAAGGAAATAAAATTTTTAAAAATCTGGTGTATGACAGTTCCTCTAGATGTTGCAAAATCTAGCTTTGCCTCTATTGTTCTTTTCACTGCTAAGCATCTAATAATGCCATGTTTTAAGGAAATGACTTTGTAGCGCATTTCCATTTGTAAGAATCTACTTCTTATCATATCTTATACATAAGTGTTTACTCATTTGCGTTTTGGGAAACAACTTTTACTTGCAGGGTAAAAAAATGATCAAGATTATCTTCAGAGAAGTGTAAAGCTGTATGTCTGATTGTCATCTCACACCTAATGGAAATCTAAGGTTGTTAGACTTCATGGAATTATCAAGGAGAGCTTGTGGAAACACACATTCCTGGGGCGCCTGGGTGGCTCAGTCGGTTGAGTAGCTGACTTCTGCTCAGGTCATGATCTCACAGTTTGTGAGTTCAAGCCCCACATTGGGCTTTCCTGCCTCTCTCTCTCTCTGCCCCTCCCCCACTCATGCTTGTGCGCGCACACTCTCTCTCTCTCTCTCAAAACAAGCATTAAATAATAATAATAATAAATAAATTTAAGAAAAACACATTCCTGAGCTCCACTCCCAAGGATTCTGAGTCAGTAGGTGGGGCCCAGAGCTAGCATCTCAAACAAGCCCCCAGGTGATGACGATGCCACCAGCACATGGACCTCCATTTGAGTACCTGTTCTGCACAAAGCTGCACCTTGAGTGTAGACCATACCCAGTGAACAATGTCCAGAAGGGAGGTACCTCCAGTCCCATGCAGGTGTCTTTTGTGAAGCCCACAAGGAGTGCTGTTACCGCATTTACTCAAACACACCTGGGAATGACTCCCTGGAGGCAGGAAGACAATGTTGCCTGGTGACAGAATGTTGGATCCTGGAGAAGAGGATCTTATAAAACATCAAGAGACTATTTCAAGCTTTGCACCTAAGGTTACATTCAGGTCACAATGTATACCAACCATGTCATCCTCTTTTTTTTTTTTTTTTTAATATGAAATTTATCATCAAATTGGTTTCCATACAACACCCAGTGCTCATCCCAACAGGTGCCCTCCTCAATGCCCATCACCCACCCTCCCCTCCCTCCCACCCCCCATCAACCCTCAGTTTGTTCTCAGTTTTTAAGAATCTCTTATGGTTTGGCTCCCTGCCTCTCTAACTTTTTTTTCTTTCCCCTCCCCCATATTTATAGCAGCACTTTCAACAATAGCCAAGTTATGGAAACAACCACGTCATTCTCTATTCAACATCCACCTATGAGCCATTTAGTCAATAAAACTTTTAGGTAAGTGCACAACTTCACATCAGGATAAACTGCTACTCTACTGAGGGGTATGCCCCTACCTCATTTTATCCTGGGCTTGTAGTGAAAGGTATTTAAATATGTGTAATTAAATCAAACAGTGTGGATGCCCTTGCTGTGTGGCTTTATGAAAAGCTGTGGCAGCCACAGCATTCCAGCCCTGTGAGGCCTATTTACCACAAATAATATTTTTTTAAAAAAATGTGTTTCAAAAAGTAGAAACAAAAAAAGAAAGAAAAGAAAAGAAAAGAAAAGAAAAGAAAAGAAAAGAAAAGAAAAGAAAAGAAAAAAGTAAAGAATAAGAAAAAAGAGAAGTGGGTGGCTCAGTCTGTTAAGTGTCTGACTTCAGCTCAGGTCATGATCTCGCCACTCACGAGTCTGGGCCCTGCACTGGGCTCTGTGCGGACAGCTCAGAGCCTGGAGCCTGCTTCAGATTCTGTGTTTCCCTCTCTATCTGTTCTTCCCCCACTTGTGCGCTTTCTCATGCGCACTCTCTCTCTCTCAAAATAAACATTAAAAAAAATTTTTTTAAAGAAAAAAAGAGAAGATTAAAAAGCTCATTCCAGACTTTTAGGGCAATGACAAAATAATGAAAACATCTTAAAACTTCATCATTTATTTCTCCATGCTATTCACAAGAAGTGCCAGTATTGAGGGTTTAATGATCACTTTGATCAACAATCATCCTGGGAACAACCCAAAAAATGACTGTTGTTTTCAATTCTGAGCAAAACTATCCCACACAAATCTGCTGTTCTCACTTTTGGATTTGGACTCCTAAAAGACATGATGAGTATCAATGTTGCTTCCAGAAATCCATCAGCCTATTTCTCACAGAATGCTCCCAGAAGTTCCCAGCACAGAATTTCAAGTTTTCGATGGTTTAGAGAAAATGCATATTTATCTGAGTTCAGCTTCTTTTTGAAGTTCATCATCTGTATCAATTCAACCAACATTGATACTCTTTCCACAAAATAACAGGGCCTGTTGCAGAAGCACAGCTTATTCATTTAGCACCAGAGATTATGCTGAATTGCTTTCCTTACAACATAAGCATATCAAGTATCACCAGTGTTATTCAAGAGTTAGACAAAGATTTTTCCCCCCAGTTTTGGGTAATACCAAAACTAAACTGACAGAAGTGATAAAGGGGGAAGTTATGTCTAGTTTTACTCTTCCTGAAGTCATTGTTTCTCATAGAAAATTAATCCTGTCCAGTCATGATGCTGTAGCAATCCAAACACACATAAGATTTTCTCTGGATGGGATCTTTCCCTTGTTCCACGTGTCTTCGGGGTAGAGCGCTGATTGCTAAGAATCCTTCCTCTTAAAGCTCAATTCTCACCAGATAACTAGACAAATACAGATTAAACACAATGGAGTTGATCCCAGTAAGACTTTGCCCAAAATATTACAGAATGGATTGAGTTGTAAAACTGCAGAATAAATGGAATCAACTGCATTTTCTCAATTTTTTTATTCTGAAAAATTTCAAAACTGTAGAAAAGTTGCAAGAATAGAACATTTATGCATATGTAGCCTTCACCTACATTAGCCAAAGGCTAACATTTTGCCACATTTGCTTTTTCTCCCTGTCTCTATCTCCCTAGCTCTATGTATATCTGTATGCTGTGTAGATAATTAAACATACTTACATATACTGATATATACATATACTGTCCAGGGAATTATTTGAAAGCTATTTGCATATATGACACTTTACTCATGAGTATTAAGAACATTTCTCCTAAGGCCAAAGTCATATTCCCACGTAACCACAATATATTGATCATATTTGGGAAATTTAACATTGATACACTATTACTATCTAATGTTTAGTCTATAATCTAAATCTCCACATTGTCCCAATAATGTCCTTTATAGCTTCACTTTTCCAGAATCCAATCCAGAACCACACACTGCATTTGATCACAAAGATTCTTGAGATGCCTTTAATTTATACCAATGTGTTGGCTTTTGTGTCATTGACATTTTAGAAGAGTATAACTGAATTTTTTTCAAAAATCATCCTCAATTTGGCTTGTCCAATATATTTCCTCATGATTACCTACCTTAAGTTTTGGAATAAACACTGCATAGATGACATTACATCATTTCTCAATGCATCTTATGGGGTACATGGTTTCAATACGTCCCATTATTGACAGTATTAAATTTGATCAGTTGGAAAGAGCAATGTCTGCCAAATATCTGCAGTTTAATGGTATCTTTCCCTGTTGTAGGCAATAAATCATCTGTGGATGTACTTTTTTTTAACGTTTATTTTTTTAAGGAGAGACAGGGTGTGAGCGGGGGAGGGGCAGAGAAAGAGGGAGACACAGAATCTGAAGCAGGCTCCGTGTTCTGAGCTGTCAGCACAGAGCCCAACATAGGGCTCGAACTCACGAGCTGTGAGATCATGACCTGAGCCAAAGTCAGACACTTAACTGACGGAGCCACCCAGATGCCCCTGTGGATGATAGTTTTAAGACTATGTGAATATTTCTCTTGCCCAACAACCTTTAACCCAGTGGTTTTAGCATCCACTAATGACTTGCCTACATTAATTACTATGGTGTTTGCAAAGTATTATGTTTCAAGCATTATACATACAAGAGATAGAGTAAACATAAAAGCCCATCACTCATATATCAAAAATATTCGTTACAACTGATGCTATTATTGTTTAATAAAGAGTTTCTCTGCTTTTCTATTTGTTGAGAAAATGCATTACTAGGGGATAATTCTTTGAGTACAGCTGTCAGTTATTTTCTAAAATAATTCAGATAAAAGCAAGAATGGAAATAAACAGAAATGAATTAAAAGAAGACTTAAACAAAACCAAAAACACATGGCCCTGAGTGGATGGTCTCTATGTGGCAGAGACATTTACAGTGCGTCAAATATCCCAAGTGACCTCCCACATTTGCCAACTGCCTTTGCAGTGTGGAGGGACCAGGTAACCAGTTCTAGCCAATGACCTCTGAGTGGAAGTGACAAGTCATTTCTGAGCTGAAGCTCCTACACATCCATGCATAACCCTGACGTCTCTCCTTTGCTCCAATGGCCGTGGAGCCTGAGTGTTTAAATGAAGAGTCCTAACACAGGACCCACCAAGGCTGCTGAATCAACACATTGAGAACAGCAGCCCTGGAGGGTTGCTTCATCTATTGAGGACAGGGTGTGAGTGAAAAATGACTTGTGTATTGAGCTGCTGTAACTTGGGGATATAATCACAGCATAAATCTAGTATATTCTAATAGTCTCTAAAAACCAGTTTTCATCAATAGTCAGAATTTTACAAGAACAATCTTTGGAACAGAATGGTGTTCTATTAATTTATCCTTGATAAAGAACAACCTTCTCTACCCTTCCCCTGCCTTTTTTTTTTTTTTTTCTGGCCGAGCCAAACTTCAACTTTAAATGGTAAAAATGAGAGTTAGTGGTATGCTGGATCCAGCCTGTACTAGGTTAGGAGAGCTGCTTTGCAAGCCAGTTGATGTAACATAGGTACCTAGAAATTGGCCACAGTGGAAGTATTTACACCAAGGAAACTGGAAAATACTACAGATCAGCCCCACTTCCCAAATCTTCATGCAGAGAGCTGGTTGTTCAATGTTTAATGGCCTATCACTGACTACTTTCTTTCCCAGGGACTGCTGCAAATAGGAGATAGGCATATGACTCAATATTGACCAATAAAGCTTGAGAGGAAATAGGATATAGAACATCAAGAAAGAATTCTCTACTAAAAATGGAACAGTTATACAGTATACCCAAAAGAAATGCAGGCATACGATCACTAAAAGATATGTACTGGAATGTTCACTGCAGCACTACTCACAACAAAACTGCTTACTATTCAAATGCTCATCAACAGAATGGACAATAGAGCACTATCAAGCAATGAAAGCGATTTACAACCATACACAAAAAATGCCTGTGAACCTCACAAACATAATGAGTGAAAAAAGCCAACACAAGACAGTACTTAGTATGTGGTTCTATTTAGGTTAAACTTCAAAAGAGGCAAATTAATCTGTGGTGTTAGAAATTTAAAATTACACAACTAGTTACACTTGGAGAAGGCAGTTACGGAAAAGGGGGCTCTGACAGACTTCTTGGGTGCTAATTATATTGTTTCTTGATCTGAGTGCTAGATACCAGATGCGTTTAGTTTGTGAAAATACATCAAGCTGTATACTTAGGATATGTACACTTCTCTGTGTGTATAATACACTTCAATAAAATATTGTTTTGAGAGAGAAAGGTGAGGAAGAGAAGCTACAAGAGAGAAAAGAGATGAGCAGACTTTATTTCTCCTTCTTATATTAAGATACGGCTGTGTGAGACCTGGATGCCTGGAACTATGACCGCCATCTTAACCGACACCCTGTGAGTAGCAGAGCTGGATCTCTGATGACAAGGTTGAATCACTGCACCAATCTTAGAAGTCCCTCTGGCTCTTTTGTTTTGGAAATAATAAATATCATTTTTGTTTGGCCTCGGGTAGTTGTGTCATCAAAATTACTCAGTCCGATTTTGGATGAAGGCAGCCTTTGGTATTCGATAAGGAAAAAAAATTGAATATCAAGATTGCAAAGCAGAATGATTAACCTATTTAAGTGAATAATTTTCAACACTGCATCAAATAAACAACAAGGCTGTCTTAGTCTATTAGGGATGCTATAAATACCACAGACTGGGTGGTATACAAACAAGTTTATTGCTCACAGATCTGACAGATGGGAAGCCTAACATCAAGTCACTAGCATGGTCATGTTTTCGTGAGGGTCCTGTTCCTGGTTCACCTTCTCGCTGTACCGTCATATGGTGGGAGGGACTAGAGCTCTCTCTGAAGCCCCTTTTAGAAAGGCACTAATCTCATTCATGAGGGTGCCACCCTCATGATTTAAGCACCTCACAAAAGCCTGTCTCCTAATACCCTCACTGTTGGGAATCATGACTTCAACATATGACATTTGGGGGACAGAAACATTCAGATCATAGCAAAGGTTTTCCTAATCATTCTCTTTATTAAATTGGGTCCCCTAAGTTATTGGTCTACTCAAATGTCACCCCCTCAATGGAATTTGTAAATCTCTATTTATTCTGTAATAACAGAACTTCTACACCCAAGGCCCCTTCCCACTGCCCTTTTATTTTCTTCAGCATACCTATGTCTCCAAAATTTTGTCTATATGTTTCTCTTCTGGAATATAAGCTCCACATAAAAATAAACCTAAGAATAGGGGCACCTGTGTGGCTCAGTTGGTTAAGCTTCCAACTCTTAATTTTGGCTCAGGTCATGATCTCCCAGTTTGGGAGTTCAAGCCCTGCATTGGGACTTTGGGCTGACAGCATGGAGCCTGCTTGGGATTATGTCTCCCTCTCTCTCTGCCCCTCCCCTGCTTGCTTTCTCTCTCTCACTCTCTCAAAATAAAATTAAAAAAAAAAAAAAAAAACTTAAAAAACCCTAAAAATAGAGGACCTTTTCTATCATGTTTGACATGCCCTCTCTGGTATCTGAAACTGGGCCTGGCAGAATGTGGACAATCAATAAGTGCTTTAAAAAAAAAAAAAAAAAAAAAGACTAAAGAAGAAACACATTTTCCGGGCAATATTTACACTTTCCACCGGGTATCTATTGCCTAGTTTTAGATGTCTCAGTTGGGTAGTCCTTCAGTCCCTCTGCTCCTTCCCCTTATTTCTTCCTGCTACACATGGATACCAAGTAGGTCTTGTGGTACTGGGGGTCTGGCCTGTCTTACTTATACTTGGGATTCAAGGGGACAGCCTGTCACCTAGTTTTGTTCTAATCATTGTCCGTGGATTTCCAGCTTTGCTATCTAATTGCCCCATGTTTGTAAGAGGATTGTAAAAGATAATAAACTATGCCTTCCAGACTGACACCTTCCCTGAATTCCCTCTAACTGCAATGTTTAAACATTTTCAAAATAAGCCAATGACCACAGAGCTATAACTTATTAGGCCTGAACGTCTAACTAATCAGACGCACAGCCCAGCAAATGTGGCATAATTACCATTTGTTAGATGAATGCAAAGATAGGCAGACAGGGCGTGACTTAAACCATGGCATCACTATAGGGACACTGAAGCAGACCCATTTCCAAGTGTGTGGATGTAAGATTTCCAATCTTACCTGCAAAGTTTGCCCATGGAATAAAGCATGCCATCAAAATACAAGGCAGAGAGTATATATAATTCCTCTGTATTCCGGCCAGTCTGCATCAATATAAAGTGTCCCTGTGACATGCTCTACCCCTCAGCTATCAGACTAAAAATACTTCTTTGCTACAACCGCTACAGGGTGAAGACTTTGACATAATTTATCAGATTGGGCTATAGCTCTTCCCCTTTTCCTAACTTTCAATGACGCTCTGAACTCTTCACCTCAAAATTGAATCTGACAATTGCAAACCAAAGAGATTTAAGAGAACAAATGGTCTCCAAGCTTTCCTTCAAGCCCAGTTAGACAGACTTAATGTGCCTTTAGCTCAGCTGCGGGCTAGAGAGAGCACATTGAAGGTACGGAGTAAACTGAAATGCTTCAACAAAGGTGATGGAATTGAATGGTTTCACTTTTCTCTAAATATATGCCTACTCTTCATCTTCTTTTCATCTATTTGAAACCACAAACCAGCCATTCCCCCATGTGAGTTGGCCTCTGGTATTAAGATGCATTATTTCTAGAGGGATAAGCTCTTTAAAAACTGAAACTGGTCCAAAGTCATCAGCAGTAGCTGGTGGAATACAGAACTAGGAGACCATGCAATGATGTGACTGCAGAACTGTGTGAATGGTTCTACTGAGGAATTTTGTTCTAAAGAGGAATAGAAAAACGGGGATGATAGCTGGAAATTCTAGAGAATGTTTTAAAAGGAAAAAAATAAGCATAAATGTGGGTGATGCAGAAAGGTAAAACTGATGGTTCAGGAGAGAGGAAGAGTTGAGAGTGCAAGCAAGAAAGGATGGCACTCTGCTTCCTAAGTGGAAGGTTTGACCCTATGGCCCTGGCAGGAGAACTAAACAGTTCATTCAGAGAAAAGGTAACAAGGCAGAGACCATAGGTGCAGAATCAAAATTGGTAGTGTGATGGTGGTGGCGAGGGGGCATTCTATTCTGATGGTTTCTCTTTTCTTCATGAAACAAGAAGAATATCAGGTACAAGTAGAAATGAGACAGAAGAGAAGGTATGGAACAGGTACCTAAGACAAGAGACCAAATGGATTCAGGAAATATCATCAGATGCCCAGCAGCTCAAAGGGCTCCTGGGTGGTTTGTGGTCATGAATGGAAAGTGAAACCAGCCAACACAGTGGTAGGGTTTTCTCCAGCTGTGTTTAGCTGGGCAAGTGCAGGCAGCAAGTGAGTCAAGAGTTGAATGTAATCAGGGCTAGAATGTGGCCAAGTGCAGAGAAAAGGAGAAAGGGGAAATGTATACCACGTGTAGGCAAGAAAGGAGCTATAATAATGGAGGTGAGACTAGAATCTGAGCTGGAACAGGGGGAAAGGACATGAAGGGGGTGAGGAATGGTGTAAAGGTGGTAGGATCAATGGATGCCAAGTCACCAGAGTCTCCTATTGCTTAAGGCTATCATGGGAACAGACAGCTCAGACTAGAGCAGTCTTGAGGGCAAGAAAAAAGTGTCCAGTAAGGAAGACATTAGAAAAGGAGAGGGGAGAACTACTAGGAGTAAACAGATACCTGGAAAGACCATTTTCCTAAGACTGTAGATATATAATATGAAAAATATTCCTGAAGCAGGATTTCTTGTGGCAGCCACAGCAGTGACCCACATCCTGGAGCCTTCCTGCCTCTCTTAAGATTCATAAAACCAAAGACTACTATTGTTGGAAAGCTCCTTAGAATTTTTCTAGCCAAACGCGTTTTAAATGTAAGTAAGATCCAAACAGGTGGGAGGGAGACAAGAAGCCACAGCCACATAAAAGCCTCATCATAGTAACACAGACATCTTGACTCAGTTTTTATTTTTTATTGTTTTTCATGGTTATTTTTGAGAGAGAGAGACAGAGACAGACAGAGAGAGCGTGCACGCATGAACAGGAGGGGGAAGAGAGAGAGAGGGAGAGAGAAAATCCTAAGCAGGCCCTGTACTGTCAGTACAGAACCCAATGCAGGGCTCAAACTCATGAACCATGAGATCATGACCTGAGTAGAAATCAGGAGTCAGATGTTTAACTGACTGAGCCAGCCAGGCGCCCCTTAACTCAGTTTTTACATTGAAAATTACTGCCTTTATGTCAGCAGACCCACATGAAACTTATTTTATAGGTCAAAAGTGGTCAGATATTGCTACTTTTATAGCATTCAAACTAACATAGTTCAGAGCTCTTTCCACTATGGCAGTGTCAAGCATGAGCAGACAACAATGATTTTTTTTAAATAAATGATTGCATTTCTAACTAACTCTCCAAATTTTGTGAAGAAAATATTAGCAGGAAGCTAGGTGGAGGTAACACTAAAGAATCTCCCCAAAACTGAAATTAAATGTAACCTTGGTACAGAGAGGACAAAGAATCCAAAAGTCACGGAGAAGAGAAACCATCTGGAGCTGTGACTAAGAGATTACTGGTGACTCTAAGAACTAATTTAAGGTGACCTGGGGAAGGTATAATTGGATTATGATTATAACCCTCACACTTATGTCTGAGCAATTGCACGGTCAGGAGGAGGAGAGTGGTCAGCCACGTGTCTACAGTAAAAGGACAAAAACAGAATCAGATTCAAGACTGAGTGTTTTACAGGAGTGCCCAAGGCTGTCCCCATGAAGGAAAAGCCCTGCTCAGGGATGGATGCCATTGGTCTACAGAGCTTAAGGATGCCAGCCAAGAAGCTCACATCACCAGCTCTGAAAGCCCCAATCTCTTTGTGAAGATAACCTGACTTCGCACCAGGATATAACCACAAAGAGAGGCTGTCGTTGTCAGAACGCACATTTGGAATTCCTGGTGGTCAGGAGTCTCATTGAATATTAATAAAGCAGCACTATTATTTTTCATACATTAGTCTCTGTACTAAATGTGGTTAACATGCATTGGTGTTTGAGAAGTAAGAAAGCAGATGCTGTCAGTGCCCATGCATATCCCCTGGGCCCACACTGGGGGCACCAGCAGAGACTTTCCTCACTTAGCAAGTTACTCCTGCTTCCCTTGGCTGGAGGTTCAAGGAGGTGGTGCTCAGCCTGTGTGTATGGCCAGCTGGAAGTGCCAGGGAGTTGACTCCAAGAACAATCTTCAAACAAGCAAGTGTTGATAAATATCCCAACTTTCTCACCCCTCAGTGGAGAAAACTTCAGTACACCTTACACAGTCTCCTCAAAGGTCTGCAGGGAAAACTCAAACTAAGATACAGAAGTCAACATGCTGAGAAATTAGATTCATTACCCTTCAAAATTAAAAGGGGCTATGATGAACTCAACAAGGTATGGAAGGCCACTCATGAGGATCTGTCTAGAAGATGAGCTGGCTTTACCCAAAGAACTACAACATGCAACAGTAGAAAGAGACATGGCTTGTCCTTTTTTTCTCTTTCAATTCTATATGATAAGCATTTTTTTTTAATTTTTTTTTCAACGTTTATTTATTTTTGGGACAGAGAGAGACAGAGCATGAACGGGGGAGGGTCAGAGAGAGAGGGAGACACAGAATCGGAAACAGGCTCCAGGCTCTGAGCCATCAGCCCAGAGCCTGACGCGGGGCTCGAACTCACGGACCGCGAGATCGTGACCTGGCTGAAGTCGGACGCTTAACTGACTGCGCCACCCAGGCGCCCTATATGATAAGCATTTGACAGTGAGTGCATGTTATGCTAGTAAATTATATGTTACTTCCCCCCCACCTTTGTTGGCTGTAGGTCACACTTCTCTTAACTGATCTTATAAGTGAAAAAGAAAACCCCAAACCCTGAAGATTACATGTTGAGTTAATATGGCTATGGACTATGTGAAATGGAACAGAGAACAAAAAGAAAGAAAATAAAAGCATGTGGCAAGCAAAGGCAGAAGGTGGGAAAGAGCCAAGTTAGTAGGCACCAGAAGTGACAATAGAGACATTAATATTCTAACAGCCATCATGATAATAACAGATAGCAGAGTTGGGACCCTGAGGTACCTTTGGTTAAGTGCTTTTAATACTTTATTCTCACAATTTTTATCATTTTATTCTCACATGACCATAACTAGGTGGTTATTGTCGGTGTCCCATTTTGCAGGTGATGAAAACACCTTGGCTTGAGGTGTCCCATTTTGCAGGAGATTAAAACACCCTGTGTTTTCACAAGGTGTTTCACTTCCTGCTGGGAAGTGCCAGCAGACTAGAGACGTGCCCTGGAGGAGACCATCACCATCATCTGGTGGGAACCCTTCTGTCTAGAAGAGTTTGGGAGAAGAAGGAATCAAACACCAAAATCTCTTATGAAACTAAAGCAAAAGTTGTGACTGGAGAAAATTGGAGTATGCATATAACCTAACTAGGAGAGATTATGTATACCTAAAAGTGAAATGGCAGTCAACCTCAAATGTTAGAAGGGTTCAGCAACTGGACAGCTCCTACCCAGCTGGTGGGAGTATAAAACGGTAAAACCACTTTCAATAATGCCTTGGCTGTTTCTTAACAATTTCAACACTAACCTTATTACCCATTCCTCTGTATTTACCCAAAAGAAAAGATGTGCAAAATAGTTCATTGAGGCTTTATTCATAACAGCCAAAAAACAAAAACAATGCAACTGTTCAAAAAGATGAGTGGATCAACAAGTTGTGGTATACCCATATGCTGGGATACTTTTTTCAAAGAAAAAAGGAAGGAACTACGGATAATATACAACAATGGACCTCAAAGGTATAGTTATAGGTGTGACAGTACATACTTTCTAGAATAGGCTATTAATGTAGTGATGACAGAAATCAGACCAAGGGTTACCTTGGGGGTTGTGGTACATGACTGGGAAGGGGCATAAAGAATATTTTAAGGTGACAGCAATGTTCTATCCTTATCGGAGTGTGGATTGTACATATCTATACATTTGTGAAAACTCATATAACCATAAAATGTACACCTTTGCCTTTCATTAATATAAATTACACCTAGGATTCTTTCGAGAAAAAAAAAAAAAAGAATAGCATCAGTATACTCACTCATATGTTATCAAGTTTCAGGACAGCTTGGGTGAAGTCTGTTACAGTTTGGGATTCAGTCAAAGTTGTTGAACAGCTCCTTTCCATGAACAGAGTCCCATGGCCTCATATGCCCTTAACTAAACAATTTTCCAAATTCACCCTGCTGTCAGTTCACATAGGAATAAATGGTGTAACTATAGATGAATCCTTTCATTTTCCTTTAGGTACAAGTATTATCACATTCATTTCTTTTAGACAGAATATCGACTCTAAACTGCAGGTAGTCTTCCTGCACTGAAAAATTGGCTGTCCATCTGACACATTTGTTAACTGTTCCCCCTATATACATATTAGAATTCTCTTAGGAGGGGGGACCTAATAGCTATGGATTATACATTCATGCTAAATCTCCCCCAATGGAATGTAAATCAATTTTTCTTCAAATACTGATCATTTAAGTAATTTATCATGAGAAGAGTTGCATTTAAAATTCTGACATCATATAGTGGAGAAATGGTTATTGTTAAGAGTGTTGGGGAAAATGGCAAGACAGTGGAAAATCAGGTAAACTAAAATTTGAATGCTTACTTTGTACTGAATTCTCAAGGAAGTGCTTTGTGTATGCAATCTCAGTTCATCCTCATAGTATTCCTGTGAAAATAGGTGTTAACAGAACACAGGTGACATGACAAAACTTAGGCTCATAGAAATTAATATGCTCAAAGTTCAGGGCCACTAAAAGGAGAAGGCAGAATTTCATCCCTGGTCTGAACAACTCCATACCTCCATTTTTGCTGTCTAGTAGTATATCCATCCATTTACTCATTCAACCAATGTTTGTCAACATGCCTCCTTCATTTGCTCAGGGAGAAGGCAGATGTCCATGAGGAGAACACTTGGGCAGCCCTATAGACAGGCCTATGTGGTGAGGAACGAATGGAGATTTCCTGACAACAGCCATAGAGGAAAGCTGAAAAGCTGACCCCCAAACCCATCAATAGCTTCAGAAGAGACTGCAGCCCTAATCAGTAATACTCTGACTATAATCTCATGAAGGAACATGAATGAGAGATCCAGTGAAGTTGCTCCTGAATTCCTGATCCATAGAAACCATAAGAGGAGAAACACTTGTTGTTTGGGGGACAGTTTGTCATACAGCAATTAAATAGACAAAAAAAGATACATTCATTATAAGCCCCTAGTATAAGATGTGCCAGGAAGAAAACAAAAGGTTGAAAGAAGTAGAAAGGGGCTAGTGCTACTTTAGGTATGGTGGACATGGGAGGTATCTCTGTGGGTTTAATATTTCACCTGAGACATAAAGGAAGAGTAAAAGAAAGTGTTCATTGGATCTGACAACACGAAGGTAGCTGGTTTCCTTGACAAGATCAGTTACTGTAATTGGAAATGAATTACTTGAGTAAAATCAAGAGTAAATGGATAGAAATAAGTAGAACTGTATGCATATGTCTTCCTAAATCTCAGGGAGAAAGGGCAAAAGAAATGGCAGAAAGCTAGGATGGAAGATGAGGGCCATTGCCAGCAGTGGGTCTTGTTGCTTTTTTGAGATAAGCACTATCAATTTATACATACAGTGTGATGAGAAAAACCTAGTGTAAAAGGAAAAATGACCAAGCTGAGGATGTGCAATCTGGAGCAAAAACTGCGGGGTCAAGAAGCAAGGGTATTTCCTGCATTATAACAAGGCCTGGGAAGGCTGAGCATGAGGACAGGTCTGTGTGAAGCTCTGTGAGTATGAAGATGAAGGAATTTCTGAGAGTGCTTTTATTAATTGGGCAAAATTCCTTTAAAATTGTGTATGTGTGTTTTTTAAATATTTTTTATGTTTATTTACTTTTGAGACAGAGAGGGACAAAGTGCAAGAGGGGTAGGGGCAGAGAGAATGGGAGACACAGAATCCGTAGCAGGTTCCAGGCTCTGAGCCATCAGCACAGAGTCTGATGCAGGGCTCAATCTCAAACTGCGTGATAATGACATGAGCCAAAATCGGACACTTAATTGACTGAGCCACCCAGGTGCCCCTAAAAATGCATATTTATTTTTAAGTCTGTAACTTTTAACTAAAATATTAATCCAAAGAACTGTAAGTAGGTTAATATTTAATTTATTGATATGGGTTTTTTTGTCTTAACATCTCTTAAGCCTCAGGAGTATTACAAACTTACCATGATTACAAACAAGTTTTCCAATGTTATTTTTAATACTTTTAATGTTTATTTTTAATACTTTTATTTTTTTTATTACACTTGGTTCTTTAACTGACTTTTACTATACATAATGAAGCATGGATGATCTTTCTACATGGTCCCATTTATTTGATTTTTCACCCTCTCTAAACTAAATGGAAATGCTACCTAAATTCTCATATAAACAGGAGTCCATTTCTCAACTACCAATTCTTTCCACCAATATATTTGTCTATTCCTGGTTCTAGATCACATTATTTTCCTATTGTGAAATACAAAATAACACAGGAAAGGGCAATCAATTTATATGTACAGTGTAATGAACAGCATAAAGTGAACTTTCAGGTAACCATTCACACACACGTATATAAATCTACATGTGTATATACATATATACACATATACATATATATACACACACACATACACACACATACATATTTTATATAATATACATATCTCTAAGCAATATAATTAAGTTTGTTCATAATTCACTTTTTAAATTATTATAGTAAATTTTGGTATCTGGCTAGGTAAACTTTCGTTACTGTTCTTTTTTTCACATTTTTCATTTGTTTTGTTTTGGGAGCATTTTCTTTCCCAGATACATTCTGGAATTAGATTTTATACTTCACAAAATTACATTAGCATTTTGGTTAGTATTGCATTAAATTAATAGACTGTAATTCTTCCTTCCTTTAGAATTCTACCAATTCTAAAACTTGGCATTGGTGGGGGAAGGGATGCAAAGTCCCTCCCTTACATATTTTCCCACCTTTGTATATTGAAATATATATATGCCCACCTTTATGTATTTTTTAAAATTATATTTACATAAACTTTAATATTTCAGGGGAAATTTATTACAGTCCCTTAAAGTCACTTTAGTATTACAACTAAACATTTAAGTAGCATTGTTAGGTTATGCTAAAGACCTTTATTTTCAATTAGCAGCAAAGGGCAAATGTATCAGTGCATCTTAACTAAAACTATGCTCTTTACTAATAGCTCAAATAACAAAGAAACTGAATTCTGAATAAAATAATACATATATGAATTTGTATTTGACATCTATTTCCAATAAGTATATTCTATGATAAAATTCACATTTTAACATACTAAACTAGACTTCCAATTCTTAAGAGCACCATCTCTAAAACAATCTCTCATGGAGCTAGCTACTGTTATCATGAGGCACATTTTCTGCACAGTCTGGAGATGAGGCCAAAGGACCAAAAATGAATTTTCTAGACTCGTGGGGAAAAGGCAGCTCCTAGTGAGTTGCTATTAGTATGGGACAAAATCAGATGAAAGAGTCACATTAATAACCCTTCTAGAACTCTCTTTACCTCTTGTTCACTTTCCTGAAACACTAAATTACATCAGGAAAATTATAGATAAAAAGAGAAAGAAATAGGATATAAAAGGGTGAAATTTACAAAGTTAAGCCAATATTTACCAAAAATAAGAAAAATCACTTCATGCTTCTTCAGCTTTGATATTCAAAGCAATGTTTATTTATTCTGCTACTAACTCTATTTCCAGTTTGAATAGAAAATAATATTCTCACAACCAAAAGCAAATATTATCCAGGTCCTAGAGGATGCTGAGACATTTATACTATATACATCATCAGTCAAATACAATTCGTCCTATCCATCAATATATCTACATTTTAGTAGAACCATATTTTATTAGTGCTAATCTATATTTTAAATATTAGAAAGATTAATATCTGTATTTAGGTTAAAATATACATCTAAGCTACACATCTTAGTTATCTTCTTCCCACACCCCTTATATCATCTAGTTCACACATAACCCCTTGGAGACTGTTAGCTTAAACCACACAAGCATTGGATAGTAGCTTCCTCTGAACAAGCCTTTTTATATGCCATAACCATTTTAATATTAATCAGATAGAGATTTAACTTCCTTGGTGTTCCATCCATATATCATGTGCTTTAAAGGTTATAATCATATAGTAATTATGATTTAATCTTCTCATATATCATCACAACCCTAATGCATTGTTCCTTTACTTACCTGGCTCTTGTGATGCTGATGGTTATTTTTCTTTTATTGACAGAGGTCTCAGACTTTCTCTCTTTTTTCAGGAAATGGACAGTGCCTATTACAGCATGCTCTGCAATTAAGAAAAACTGTCTACTATCCATTTGAGTTTTCTTTTAAGTTAACCACTAACACTGACACAAATACTGCTGTATAGCATCATCAGGTGAAAAGACCTTCGCAGGGCACTAAGTCTTAATTGTCCCCATTTCTAAACAGATCCCATCACTGATTCAATTTGGGATTTGAACAAAGTGGGCAGGCCTTGGAGAAAGGTACAAGTGATGCTTCATGAATTTACCATGGAGAGAAAGGATAGTCTGTCTAAAATAAGGTGTAAAGAAAGGCAAAGAGAAAGTTTAGAAAGGTTTCTGTGGAGCAGGTCTAAATGTGACCACTCCCCCAGAGAAGGCTATCTGATCATGACAATGAAGTTGAGAGGATGAGAGGATGTTGTCTTTGCTTGTTGTGGGGCTTCAAGGAGCAAGTAAGTTACAACATTTATCATACATTTGCTTAAATCAGGATATGCTACACTAAGGCATATCAAGACCAGACCTCTTTCCCAGCACAGGGACTCTAATATCCAGCAGTGCTGGACAATATCAACATTATTCAGATCACTTGCCATCAGGCTAACTCAAATTCAACGTGCCCACACCTGGATTCCAGATATTTTCTCCCAAACTCATCTATCCACAGCTGTCCTCACTGAGGTGAGGGCAAGTCCTCCCTTTTAGTTTCTTGTGCCAAGAACCTTGGCATTGTCCTCAACCCTGTCCTTCTCTCACACCAGTGTCTAGTCCCTCAGGAAGAGAGGGTGCCCGGCTCCATTTTAATAAAATATCCAGGTTCCAACTACTTTTCACATCCTCCACTGTCGTCACCACCTGTCCTGAGCCACCATCCTCTCTCCCCCAGATCCATGTCAGAGACTCAAGGCAGGTCTCTTAGTCTCTTCCCTTGTCCCTATATAGTCTGCTATTGGCCACCAGACAGAATACATGTTTTTTTTTAACAAAGAAAATTCAAATCAAATCAAATTTCTGCTCAGAACCCTGCATGGGCCCCTCATGTCACTAGAGCAAAAGTCAATGACCTTCAGAACCTTGCGAGATCTACTTCCCCAACCTTCATTCCATCTCTGACTTCATCTCCTACTACTTCCCCCTTGCTCCAGGCACAGCTGCCTCCTATTTAGCTCCTTAGGTGTGGGGCAGTCAGGTACACTCATGCCCTTGCACTATATTCCTTCTCCCTAGAACATTCTCCTTTCAGATATCCACATATTCCTTCCCTTACCTCCTTGTAGTCTTTCTTAGATTTCCTCTTCTCTATAATGCCCACCCTGACCATCCTACTTAACACTGCAACCTTCCTTCCCCCTCACTATCCCAACCCAACCCACTCAGTGCCTCTTACCTTGTTCTCATTTTATACCCTGATAAACACAATGTACTTTCACTGAATTTCAGATGCCATCAGTTGTGAATCATACCATTATCTTGGTAGGACACACAAAACCATGGCATGCCCTTCACTGTATTTTGGGGATGTTAAAATATGAAACAATAGGTACTTTAGGATCAATGACATATGGATGGCAGGCAGTACTTTGAGAGTATCTTCCCTCACCTCTTACACAAAACGCACAGCAGCATGACAGTGGGGAGCTACTGGAGATGTCAACTTCTGACTCCCATTCTCATTCATTCATTAAGGAAGTCTTCCCTGGGAACTTACTCTGCACCAAGCATTATAGATACAGTAAGGAAAACACAGGATCTGCTGTCAAGAGGAACTTGAATCTAGTGGAAAGCCTGACTATAAATCGGAGATTGAATTACAGTGTGCTAACTGCTATGATGTTAGCACATCTCAGAGGAGATGTCTCAGAGGAGATGTCTCAGAGGAGATCCCCAACCATGCTTCCAAAGCTAACTAGAGAGTATGCATAGTTGTTTATATTCCCCCCCTTTTTTCTTTGCCAAACTGAAAAATGGGACAAATTAGAGTATTGACATAAAAGGCACCAATATATCAACTAAACTATCATTAGACATGTATGCATATTTATAGTTATTCCAAATTCACATAGATGCTTTGTCCACCCCCATCCTGAAGTATGAACTCAGGTACCCTGTCTTTCTTCCATTTCTGCCTCTACACATTGTGTAATATTCTGAAATTCTTTCTCATCAATTCTAAGCAAGGTGCCAGAAACTCAGAACCTCTCCATATCAATATCTTGGATTCTATTATTAAAAATTTTTTTTCAACATTTATTTATTTTGGGGGGACAGAGAGAAACAGAGCATGAACGGAGGAGGGGCAGAGAGAGAGGGAGACACAGAATCGGAAACAGGCTCCAGGCTCTGAGCCATCAGCCCAGAGCCTGACGCGGGGCTCGAACTCACGGACCGCGAGATCGAGACCTGGCTGAAGTCGGACGCTTAACCGACTGCGCCACCCAGGCGCCCCTTGGATTCTATTATTAACTCTTAAGAAGATAGTTATTTTTACCCTCAGGAAAGGAGTCTATTTTGTTTTCTCCTATCAGGATATGCTACAGAACATTGTGTTAAGATAGAGACTAATGATATTTATTTCACAGGTTAAAAGTATACATATGACTCTCTAAATCAAATATAAGTTTATGAACTCTAGGACTCAATTTTTAATTGCAATACAATGTGAATACTCTAAGTCAGAAAGAGAGTTAGAAATATTCTGTTGGCTGGGTCTCATTTAACATGATGCTTTTGAAGATTCTGAAGGCCAAAAGTGCTCTCATTTCCTTAATAGATTTAATCATGCTAAGAATCTCCCATCTGTAAAATTCTTCTAACTATCCCAATTGCCCATCAACGCATGAATCAAATTATTCATAATGTAGGACTTTGGCAAGAAATGGGGTACATCAATCAACTACAATTCTACAGTGAAATCATAATTTAGGTCCCATGAAAAGGTAAAAAATAAAATTGAATAGCAGATGCTACTCTCCTCTCAATAATCTACAATGACACAACCAATCACATGAATCTTAGAAAACACAAAAAATATAGATACTAAAGATTTTTACTGGTCTAAACTTTAATTAAAAGGACTATTCTTTTTTAAAATGTTTACTTATTTCTGAGAGAGAGTGAGCGCACAAATGGGGGAGAGTCAGAGAGATAGTGGGAGACACAGAATCTGAAGCAGGCTCCAGGCTCTGAGCTGTCAGCACAGAGCCCAACTTGGGGCTCAAACTCAAGAACCGTGAGATCATGACCTGAGCCGAAGTCAGATGCTCAACCGATTATTATTGATAGGCCCTAAAAGGACTATTATTGATGCTATATTTCTACAATATGATACTGAAACTTAATTTTTTTTTATTTAAAAAAATTTTTTTAACGTTTATTTATTTTTGAGACAGAGAGAGACAGAGCATGAACAGGGGAGGGTCAGACAGAGAGGGAGACACAGAATCTGAAACAGGCTCCAGGCTCTGAGCTGTCAACACAGAGCCCGACGCGGGGCTCGAACTCACGGACTGCAAGATCATGACCTGAGCCGAAGTTGGATGCTTAACCGACTGAGCCACCCAGGTGCCCCTCTTGTTTAATTTTTTAATAGTTTATTTATTTTGAGAGAGAGAGAGACAGAGAGCGAGCCAGAGTGCACATGTCTGCATGAGCAGGGGAAGGGCAGAGAGCGAGAATCTAGTGGGGCCAGATCCCATGAACCATGAGAGCATGACCTGAGCTGAAATCAAGAGTCTGATGCTTAACCAACTGAGCCACCCAGGTGCCCCAGAAGCTTAATTTTTGTTTTGGGGTCTGCCACTGCGGAGATATAGGATTGGGGATGGGAGAGTGACTTCAAAGATGAGACAGGGCTAAAAATAAATTTGGTTGGGGATGTATTTTTAAGATATCACCCAGGTGGAGACATCTAGCACAAGTTGGAAATGCAGCTTTGGTGCTCATGGAAGAGGGCAGAGTTGGGAGACACAGACTGGGTGACAGGCATTGTGGGGATCGCTGAGAGCCCTAGGGCTGGACACAATTAGAGGGAGAGGGGGTAGCCTGAAGATAAAGGCAGAAAAAAATCTCCATGAAGTGAAGAAAACCTCAAGGGAATGATGAGGAGGAGAGTCAAGAGGAAGTAATGGAGAATCTTCAGAAGTCTGGTGGATGGAGGCTTAAAATGTCTTGTTGGGTTTGGGGGCTAGTTTCTCACTTTCAGGGAGAGCTTGGCCATTGATGGGGTTCCAAGTGGAGACCTAGAAGAAGGGAGGATGAGAAAAAGCTTCAATTGAGGCTGAAGAGAGGACGGGAGAATGCACGGGCATTTCAATATGGAGGTTTTGGAGGAAAACCACTTGAGGTTTTTCAGTTGCTTGAAGGGAAAGCCAAGGGGTGGGAAGGCTTGATGCTATTTGTGGGTTGAGAATGAGGAGGCAAGAAAACACTCTCAGTGAGCCTTGGTGGCTCAGTCAATGGAGCATGTGATTCTTGATCTTGGAGTTTGGGGTTTGAGGCTCGCACTGGGTATAGAGATTACTTAAAAAATAAAAATACTCTGAATACCCCTGGAAAATGTAAGGCTCATCTGGAGATGCAAACTCCTAGATCAGGTGGGAGGAGGTGGGGTCTGAGCTCAGGGTTTGCAGGAAGTTTGGTGTTAGTTCAAGAGCCCCAGGGTGGGTGGGTGGAAGGGAGGGAGGGAAGCAGAGGCAGTCTCTGCCAAGTGGAAGTGGACCACAAGCAAAATGCAAGGAGAAAACCACAAGACCTGGAGCCACACCACTGCTTGGCATCTCACAATCCTACTTGCCTAAATTCTCTCACTCTTTACAGACACATAAAGGGAACAAATTGGTCAAATGCTTGTTAAATTGAACTAAATGCAGCTTAGTTTCAAGGGAAGAACATTCTCTTCATTTTAATATGATCCTACTTTTCCAGTAACTGCAGCACCTCTTCGTATCATATGATTCCCTCTTACTTACATTGTATCTTCTCAAAACACCTATATCAAGTTACAGCTTCAAATATCAAAATCCATAAACATTCCCCCAGTCTGTACCCTATGATCATGGCAAGTCCAGACATTAATCAAGTCTTCTAGGAAAGGATGTAAAAATATTCATCCATAATTATTAAACATATTGAATCCATTTTTCTCCTCAAAGTTGGCAAATGAACATACAACTATATTTGCATTATTTAAATTATCACCATGCCTTAGTATACTCACATGACTTGTCCAATTATAACAACAAAATGCAAACAAATAAAAAGTTTGGTGACAAATGATGGTGTGCAAAGAATTTCAATGTTCAGCTTCAAAATGGCTGTGATAAAATGTGCTAGCTCAACTGAAAAAAATCACAGCATCTGTTCTGTCAACTTTCCAAGTTTATCAAATTCTTTTCCAGTCTTTCCATTTCCCTCTGAGTATGTCTCCTTGGTAAATTATCAAGTCTCCAAGTAAAGATAAAATATTCTCTCCAGTTATGGAAATGTTGAAAATGTTTCCTTCTAGAGAGAACAACTCCAAGACTAAGAGGACATGAGATTACCATCTTGGGGGTGGGGTGGGGGTGGGAGTCCAAGGAGTAGGAGAGAAAAGTGTTTGAATCAGTAAAAACCTCCTGCCAGTAACTTTGAAAAAGCTGGTGGTCAACAAAACTTAGGTTAATTTGATCATGTGTTCTTGCTTGCAAGCTTATGTCCAGTATATAAAAACAAATACCTAAATAATTCTTCAAAAAAGTAGCACGTCTGTATATAAACATGTTGAAATTCCCAAAGGGCAACTTTTTGGGCAGGCTCAAGGTCTGAAAGACAGTGTCCTAAAATAGACTGACCCACACATCTCTGACTCATGTAGCCTGCCTGTCATACTGACCAATCAATGAGGAGAACTGGCCCAGGGGACTTCACTCTTCTTATCTGTCCAGCCTCCATTCTGAGTACACAAGCCTCTTTCCTGACACTTGTCATGGCATGGTTGAAAGACAGCTGACCTGATTCTGGGTGCTCTCACCCCATTCCAGCAGGATGAAGAAAAGAGAAGGCAAAAGACAAAAGGATTGGGGGGTATGTTTAGTGGGTCTCCCCCTTTTGAAAAGGCTTTTCTGGATGCCCTTTCAACAGCTTACAGATTGCCATGCCTAGCTGGCAAGGTTAATAAATTGAGTATTTGAGCTTTCCCAACTTTGATTTAAAAAGGTAAGCAAGGGGAATGTGGGTTGTAAATGATTTTAGGGTACCCAGCCCTCTGGGTCTTCCAGCTGGGGCACAATAAGTGTTCAGTGAACATTTACATATTGTACAATGATCCATCCCCCTGTGACATGCAGGTCACATCCATGCTAACTCCAGCCTCACCTCATTTGGTGTCTTGCTTTTGTGGTCCAGTAGAGCACACACTTTCCTCTCTGTTGAAATCCTACTCATTATTTTGAGAAAAATGGTCTTAAAATGGCAGTATAGCACATACATGGTAAAGTGCACAAAGCAAACATACATCCTGCTCAGTTTTGATAAATTGAACATACTCATGTAAGAAGAAACAGAACATTTGCCAAAACCGCAGAAGCCTATTATGTTGTACCTCTCTTAACTTATTAACTATACTCTAAGATATATCTACAAATCGATATGCGGATAAGAGGACTTGGCAAACTATTTTATGAATAATGAATGGTAAAAAATCAGAAGACCCATATTTTCAAAATACAGAATTCATTTCGGTGTTTTTTGTTGTTGTTTTGTTTTGTTTTTTCTTTTACTATTACTGCATGAGCCATGTGACTGGCCATTGGAAAAGTGTCACAAGAGCATCCTGTTGGGATTCTACCATAGCCAAAGAGAGGCCCCTGTAATCCCAGATGGATTTAAGCTGCACTGCGCTGTGGATTTTATGTAGATGTAAGTAAGCTATTAGGTACTAGTTCTAAGGGGTATATTTAAGTATTTCCAAATCACTCATCATATTGCTGTAAAGATGGCAGGAAAAGTATCATTTTAAGAGAGAATGACTTTAAGTCAAAGGAAAAAGCACCGATAACAAGCATGGTAGTGGCTTAGCTTCACTAATGGGAAACTATATGTAAACACAGTGAATTCACACATATTACCATCAGTTTATTCACATTGCAAGCATGAAGAGACCCACACAACAGATCAGAAAATTAAGTCCAAGAGAGCAAAGTCACTTGTGTGGTTTCATGAAAGTGGTCAGTGATCTAGCCCTATTTTTCTCACCTCTTTAAATTCTCCCCCTCTCCACTCCAGCCCTCCAAAACATCCTTGCTGTGCTCAGAAACACATGACCCTACTTCTGCGCCTTTGCATTGGCTGTACCCCACTCTGTCCATGCCTCCGTCTCCCCCACCCCTTCCCCCATCCCTGCCTCTTGCTCTTCCTTCAGATCTTGGCTTTTTACTTCTATTCCAGTGCAGCTTCTGTCTTCCCTTGTCACTCCCTATGCTTGCTTGCTTACTTTCAGTTTGTGAGAGTTGCGGCATGAGCGTGGTTCTTTGGGCAAGTAACTTATGCTCTGAGTCTCCATTTCTTCATGTATGAAACAGACAAACTGACACCTATGTCTGCGTGGTTATGTAAAGGATTTGCATGTACATATAACAGTGTAAATGCGTGTGCATGCTTCCAGCACTGCACTGGTAAATGTTGAACAACTTGGCTCTCCAAAAAAAAAAAAAAAAAAAAGTTCCTGATGCTGCTAAATACAAGATGCACAGTATCACACCATTATGTAGTCTTTCCTCCCTATACATGCAATGGACATAAAAACTGCAAGGACGTAGTCAAACATGGTAAAATAATGAGGAAGTGAGGAGGTTTTAAATGCTTATTACTTTTTAAAATTTCCATGTTTACATAATTTGTAATAATGGCTGAAAATGAGTTGGCTCTGGCACAACACTGCGTGTGTCTACAAACACCACTGGATAAACCAAAGCCAAGGCTATTACAGAAATGAAAAACTACACTATTTTCTTTGTTTTCTCTAAACAGACCTAAATTAAGGGAGCACTGATTTCATTGAATGGGATCTTGTACCAGTGATGTAATAGCATGTTTAATCATGGGGCTACAGCAGCAACTTCATTGCTAATGCACAGAAACGGAGATACATTATACTGAGAATTACCAAGGAATCTCAACCAAGGAACCTCAGAAAATGCGTCTCCAGTAAAAAGGCAGGGATATATCATGGCTTAGCCTTTTGTTGTAGTAGATACTTGGTCTCTTCACAAAATCTCACCCTGACAGATTTCCAAAAAGTTTTTCAGGACACATTACAGACCCAGACAAGCTTTAAATCAAGGTTAGGGTCCCATCCTTCCACACCACTACCCAAGTCCTAAACCGCCAACCTGCTTCAACTATGTTAAAATCCAAGTGGGGGGAATATGATCAAAATGGGGGAAAGAAGCATTAAGTGCTGGCTGCCAACTTGAGAACCAAGAGAAAGTTAAGGTTCCTCTACTCCAAGGTACATTTGGCAGACGGAGCACACAGATGAAACTGGTTGTTACTTTGAAGCCAAAACATCATACAAAGTGACTTGTCTTCATAGTCTCTCTTCACAGCTAAGCCACTGACATGCTTTTACAACTGTTTGAAATTAGACATTTGGGCCAATTTATGCCTGACTCCATCCAACACTTCAAGTTCTCCATCCTATTCTTCATGTGATACAAATCAAAGAGGTTCCAAGATTCAGCTTAATCCCAGAGCTATCTCATCACTGACAAAGCCAACAGAAGAGCATTTAAACCCAAGGAGTAAAACTCACCTTGAGCCAGGTACCAAGGGAACACAGCCATGCAGGTGAATTTCAGGTGCCAGAGCTTCTAATAGGCATCAAATACAATCTTGGGATGTGTAAGGATATACAAGCAAATAAAGACCCAGATCCTGTCCTCAGACATCTCTCCATGTACTCACCAAGGTGAAACTAACTCTTAGGGTGCAGCCTCTAGAAAGGGATGCACCTGTCAAGGTGCAGCCTCCAGAAGGGGATGCACCAATTAGAATAAGGCCACCAGAAGGCCTTAAGAGCATTCCTAGCTAAGCTGCATTACAAACTATCAGTATGCAATTTGGACTGAAGTGATCAATTATTTGTAGAAGTATGTGCTCACTGCCACAAAGTCAAGCCCTCAGTTACTCAAATACATCTCAACATTCAAGTTCATTCAAATACTCTGAACACTTCTAGACAATCTCTCCATGCACTTTCTTCTTTATGGAACACTATCTGTAATGGAAGTTATGCCTAATTCACAACTCTCAATCCAAGAATGTCGTTTTTGCTTCATCTTGCTGCCTAGGCTGCATTTCTTGGAGACAGATGGCTATCAAAATACTCTTCCATTCAAAATACACACCAGATGCCCTCACAATTCCAGTGCAACATTAGGCTCTTCAAGGTGTATTTACCCTCTAAATTTAAAAAGTCACCTAATTTTCCATTCTTCCAACAAGAAGAAAAAAATCTTCCTTTAACCTTTCTTTTCTGTTTTTCATAAAGTATCACTTAAATCAAATGTTAACTCTTTCCATCATCTGGAGTTAACATTCAAGGGGACTTCAACACCACTGCAAGCTTGACCTTCCCTGGACCAGGAAGGGTTCAATACATTTAGTGGAGGTTGCTAGCACCAGCCTGAATATCCATTCCTGGTCCTATAGAGGGTAGTCTGGAGAAGACTGGGCAGACCAGGATTTCTAGGGGCAAGCAAAGGAACTGTCTCCTGAATTTCTTGCGGAGGCTCCAGGAGAGGCTGAAATAAAGCATCCCCTCTCCCTGAACCTCCAGAGACTATTTTAAAGTCACTCCTGAGGATCATATGGACTATCATCAGTCAAAAACTGCCCCAGGAATGATATCAACAAGACTAAATGGCTCATTTCCCTGTAATCTTAACCACATGAGTTTGCAAAAAGATGCTGATGCAAATCAGAGAAGGAGGGTGTCTCTACACCCAAGATGCAAGCAAATGAATAAGCATCAGCCTTAAGAAGTTCAGATGGGTGTCAGAGAATTCAGCTTAAGGAACCTTCTTCCCCAGCATAACCTTCTACCCTAATTGCCCAATAGCAATCCATGACAGCTAAAGAGCCTGCCACATTCCGAGGCAAAGCCAACTGTACCCACAAAAGTTCCTATCTTGGCTCTGCTATGATGTCTGAAATTCCTGCAACCAGCTGCTTTGGCTCAAGGCTTTGAGATCCAACGTTAAGACACAAACGATACCACACCATTATTAAGCCATAGCACCTTATACAAAACAATTCATCTGATTTGTTTGCTGTCACAGAGCAAATGGAAAGAGAAGTTCTTATTTTGAGGTGAAGCGTGGGAAGAGGAAGACAGGGGAGAAAGAAATGTATTCCAGGACATGAGGGAAAGGGAGGACAGAAGGCTTGGGGTGGGAACATTACCCGCAGGGAAAGTGGCTGCTAAAATAAGCCACCTGCGAAGAGTTCTATTTTATAGTCTGATCTTGGATCAAAGATGGGGAAAGGGGAGAGACTAGTTCTGAAAATAAACTTCCCCAACTTCACAGTTGGTCTCAGATCCAATCAAGGCTAAGAGGAAAAAGAAAAAGTTAAGGTGTCTCAACACGTAACAGGGAATAGCACCACAGTCTAGGACCAAGGGGCAGCTTCCAATTGGATAGGCAAGGTCACACAAGTCAAGGGATGGGCCATAGGCATTACTGTGCCCAATTCCCTTTAATGTTATGAACAGCTTTTTGGTTTTCTCCCAAAACCCATTTGGTCATTACTCCATTTTTCTTCCCTTTTATCATCAAGCTTCATAAAAGTGGGGCCATCTCATTCTTTATCACCCACTGCCACTGCCCCTTGATATCTCTAACAGAGTTGATTTTGAGTCCCTATTTACAAAGCCATGGGATCTAGTCCTCCTTTTCCCTCACCTCTCTGCAGCACTGGGAATGGGTAGGTTGCATTTCCCATATTCCTTGATCTTCCTCCTTCTGATTTTGCCCCTCCTTCATGACATCAATTTTTTAGACCCATTTCATCTGCCCTCCCCTTACATGAGAGTAGCATCCCATATTTAGCATCTCTTAGGTTTCTCTTCTCCCTCTATTGTGCTCATTCGCTGCCATTAGCCACTTGCAGATCTTAAAAACCTTAATTTTTAGGCCAGACATCACCTCTAAGCTCTAGACATGTACTCCAAATTCCCTGATTCCTGGACACATCCATCAGCACGACTTCAAGCATTAGACAGTCCACACATCTGTCTACAGTTGGACTCCTCACAAAGATGCTCCATCTTCTCTTCCATGAGTAGTTTTAGTGAATGACCCACCACTCACCCAATCACTTAAAGGAAAATGTTCGATCATCTTGGATTCCTGTCATTCTGGCACATGTCAACAGAGGCAGGAGTGTGCCCCATTCATACCCTCTGTCTTTACCACCTCACACACACAGGACTTCCAAATACCAGCTCTACCTCTCTCTGCATGTCAAGTCTCTCTGCCACCTGTGTAGCAGGCTGGCCGTCAACCTGACTCGGAGAGCAGCAAAGCACTCAAGGGATGGGATGAGCAGGTACAAACAACACACCAGTTCTTTAAAAAAAAAAAAAAAAAGTATAGCTTCAAACAAGACACTGGTGCTCAGACCAAATCACTCTTATAGTTAGTTTGCATAAACCTGCTTTATATCCAAGGGCTATGGCCTGGAAATAAAGCAAAGAAAGAGTCCTTTAAAAAGGCATTTTGTGGATGAGCCATGGGTGGCATAAAAGCAACTTCCCTAGGGACCTGTCCCTACTGACTGGGTCACACCTCCATGGCTTTGCTCAAGCTGCTGCCTCTACTGGTATTGTTGCTTCCCACATCCCTGGAACGCTTTGTCTTTGAGGACTTGATCCAAGGGAAACCTTCTTTATGAAGCTGCTTCTTCCTGCAAACCTTTCAGTTAACAAAGTCAGAGGCATTTGGGAGGGAAGAGTGCATTCTATCTCAGAATCTCTACCATGTTCTTGTTCTTACTCATCTGCCTACGTCCTTCACTAGACCATAAGCACCTTAAGGGGCAGGACTGGGTTTGATGACTATTTTGGATACTCTCACTGAAAACAGTACATGCTGTATTTATTAGACAGATAAATTTAAAAGTGAGTGAATAGGGGCACCTGGGTGGCTCAGTAGGTTGAGCGTCTGACTTCGGCTCAGGTCATGATCTCGTGGTTCATGAGTTTGAGTCCCATATTGGGCTCGCTGCTGTCAACGCAGAGCCTGCTTCAAATCCCCTGTCCCTGTCTTTCTACCGCTCCCTCACTCACACTTGCTCTCAAAAAATGAACATTTAAAAATCAATAAAATAAAAATGAGTGAACAATTTAAGAAGATAATATTTCTGACAGCTTTACACTGGCAGAAAAATGGGGATTATTGAGTATTTAAAGGATCTGTTCCAAACAACAAGAAAGTTACAGAATCCAAACTACGATATCTAAGGAGGAAAAGCATCTTGGTAATCCTGGTGAACAAGATCCCTGGTTCTGGCCCCTAAAGTGAGACAATATTTTGTGTCACAAAGTCACAATAGTTCTACAACAGAGCCATGAGTTAAGTGCCTTTCAGAAGTGCTGTTTGCCGTTATTCCTCAGCCTACGAACAGTAGAAGGAGTTATTTTCACATGAAGATGTATCCAAGAATTGCCAGGAACCTTTTAAGTGGGATGGTAATTTCTGGAAGACACATCTCTGAACTTAATTTTCAAGAAGCCTAAGTGAAGACAATCCTTTTGAGAATACCTAATAACAGACCCCAAAGAAACAAGCCCATAGAAACATATTTGAATAGAAAGCTGGAGAATATATTACCATTTCAGGGATGACTGACAACCCATTTATATTTTACGACATGTTATAGTAGTAACCCTGGCAATGCAGTATTTTCAGAAAGCAAGACTATGTGAGAGATTCGTAGGTTATGGGAGATAGAATTAACCTCAGATCAAGTGGAAGCTGGCACCTGAAATCCTTCTAGGACTCAATCACGGTATGAATCAATCAAAGACACTGGCACAAAGTTAACAGGCAGGTAACTTAGATTGCTTGCTTAGAGGAAAGAGACTAAATCAATTACTCTGTTACATCAGCAGAGTACCTTGAAAACTTAGGGGGGAAGTTTTTTAAATAACTGATAGTGTCTCATCAATTTCTCAGCACCACAGAGATGCCATTTTGTGCCTTATAGGTAGAAGAGTTTACGAATCATATCCACCAACTGGCCACTCCCTCTGCTTCTCTGTGTTCTCATTAGAGCTAACTTCATTCATTTATTCAGCAAATATTTGAAAATTTACTCTGCCGCAATGGACTAACTTCCTAGGGATATGAACTTTAATCGTAACCTTGTGATTATCAATCTTTGGTAGTAATGAGTAAACAAGTGTTTTTAAAAGTAAACAAATGAGTAAACAAGTGTTTTTAAAAGATAAGAATATTCTGTAAAGGACATCAGTTTGTTCTGGATTATTTGTCCTGTACTAAATAATCTGTGGGTGAGGGTACCTATACCAAAAGTTTACCTAGAGGTATCCATGGGTGACCTAAGTCAGTTTCAGGTGGTAAGAGGGAAGACTCAGCATTCTAGAATTATGAGAAGTTTCACAGGGAGAAAAAGGCACAAGAGTTGATGGAGATACACCCACATACAAGGATGTGGATGTAAATCACTGAATCTCAGCATAAATAACAAAGAGAAACAAGACAGGGATACAGAGAGAAAAATGTGGATTAACAGACCAGTGATTTGATGAAGGAGAAATGTCACTTGTGGGAGAATACAGCAGGTGAACTAGGATAGAAGGTTTGGTCAGAGAGTAGGACATACACAACCACCTGTGTTGAAGGCACAGGTGTTTCTGGCCAGGACCCCCAGTGTGACCTTGGGAGAATGTGGCTAAGATAAAATGCACAAATAGGTCATTGGAAATGAGAAGATAAAGGAACCTGTGAAGAAATGTGGACACACATTGTGCTTGCCTTGTTTTTGAAAAGTTGGTCACAATGATACTTGTTGAATGAGACCATTTCATTTTCCCTTAAAGTCCCCAAATCTGACAGCTGTCTTTTTCCCCCCTCCAAGTTACACACTGCCAATAAAACAAAAATCCCAACTTTAGTCCGTGAGGCTCCCTGGATGGCTTTCCCTCTGTCTCCCATTCCACCATGCCTTCCCTCTCCTACTGCATATTTTTATCTTTCTTCCCCCACGAGATGTACACTCCCTCCATCCCTCAGACCCCCACTGCACCCACTCCACTATAACTCAGCTTCCACCACATAGAGAGCTTTGCCCTTCTGGATTCAAGATGTGGCTTCCATAAATACCCTCAGGTGTGTGTTACAAATATTAGCAATTAACAGAAGATCCTGAAGCTCCCTTGGGTACTCATTTTCCAAGATGAACGTGTCACCAAACCTGTTAAAGAAATCAGTTTCTAGGCAAAGAAAAGCAAGATTGAGTTTTGTGTTTCCTACTGGGAACCGTTGCATATTTATAAACTTACTAAGCTGTAAGTACCACACATATTTTTATAACTGCATCTACACCAAAGGTATTTATACAATCAATGTTTTCCATCAAAAAGGATGCACCTGACTAAATAGACTGTTCCAAAATGATTAATGAGTATTTTCCCATATAAGCATTTAAATGCCTCTAAAAATAACTGGATTACAACTTTGATTGTGTTTACCATCAAAAATTTGGAAATAAGGCACAATGAAATCCAACCATAATTCCACCACCCTCAGAGATAAATCCTCACAATATTTACCTTCTTTTTCAGATATCCAATTATGGGGAAAAAATGGATCCCTATTGTACAGTAGTGCCTAGTACATAGACGATGAATATTTGTAGACTGAATACATACAGTTTTGTAATCTGCTTTAAAAGGTCTTTGTTTTCAAACGAGGTTGTGATAAAAGGACTATGTGCAAATTATAAAAGTTTAAATATCTAATAGTTCAAAAAGAGATGAAATGAGAGAAATTCTTTTCACTCTACATTGCCATTCCCTGGAAGAAATCCCAGCAGAAATCCTGGAAATTCACGCAGAAAGAGATAGAGAGATGCATGCAGATATAAATACAGAGCTATATTTAAGAACAAATGGTAAAGTCTGTATGATGTTTAACAGTACTTTTTCCACTTAATATTTCTTCAGTTTCCCATATCCACACGCAAAGTTACTTCTTTCTTTATCGAGGTTTCAAGTGGATTGTTCTGTAACTTCACTATTAAATTGATGGACCTTTAAAAAGTGGCCAGATTTTTTGTTGTTAACAACAATGCTGCAATAAGCATTATCCAGTCTCCCAACAAATACTTATCGAGCACCCACACAGCAAGCGTTGAGCCTGACTCTGGAGACTGAGATGCTAACAAAACAGCTAAGAACTCTAACCTCTAGAGTTCACGAAAGGAGAGTGAGAACAAGAAAACAAAAATGAACGTATCCTTTCCAATTTTAATTTGTACCATAAGTGGGGAGCAGAAGGAAGAGACGTAGACCAGATAGGCAGGAAGGTCCCTCTGAGGATGTAACCAGTCACTGGAAACCCAAAAGATGAAAATGAAGCCAGCTGTAAAGGTGTGAGGGGCATCTAAGTACCCGGAACAGCTAATGCAAAGGGCTCAGGGAGAAATCTTGTTTCCAGTAAAGACAATGAATGTGACTATGGTATAGACAATACAGAGCAAGGCTGGCTTAAGAGGGAGAGAAATGGGCAGATCTTACAAGATGCTAAAAAAAATAAAAAATAAAAAAGTTTTAAGTTTATTCCAAATATTACAGATAATGACCGAAGAGTGAGGAGTGAGGGAATGATGACTTCATTTACATTTTTAAAAGACCCCTCTCACCGCTGTGGGGGACGCACCAGGGATTAGCACATGAGGGGAACTGTTGCAGGTTACCACAGGGCACAGGTAAGAGTGGTGGGGTTAGAACCAGAGTAGGGACAATGGATGAGCAAATACAAGATTCCTTTTTCCTCTATTTCAGAAAAAGCTAAGAGGAATAGGGTTAGGGGAAAATGCAGAGTTCCACTTTGGATATGTTGGTTTTGGGTTGTTTATTGGACATACAAGTGGAGGTGTCAATTATGTGAATGTGAGAGTCTGGATCTCAGCACAAAGGTCTATGCTACATAGAAACGATTCCTCAGCTTATGAATGGTTGACTATCATCCACAGAGAGAGGAACTGTGGGTTCCTCTCCACAGGAAAAGTGGGTTGAGAGAAACAGACTGTGGAGGAGGTTGCTCAGGCAAAGGAGGCAGTGCGGAGATTACCTGGGTCAAATGTTACACAGACAAGAACCTGGAACTCAGAGCAGGGGGAGACCACAGGGAAATCCAGTTCAGGGATATTTTGGGGGCAAAAACAGATTGGAATGAGTTTACCAGTCATGGGAAGGTAGGACAAAGTATATGAAGACAATTCTTGGAAGTTTCACTTTAAAAATCTGCAGAAGAGTAACTACAGGAGTTATAAGATCAAAAATGGTTCACAGTTGTTGCTCTAAGTATAATTTTAAAATGAGAAATCCTATAGCATGTTTGTGTATTAATCAATGTGTATGATGATGGGAGAATACCCACACCAACAATCAAGTCTGGAAAAGGTTAGAAAGGATAGGATTCAAAGTGCAGATTTATCTTTAACTTCCTTTAGGAAAGAGGGTGAATAAAGGAGAAAATGGGATTCAGACACCAGCTGATTTGTGGATTTGTGATGTCAAGAACATTCGTTCAAATTGTCTCTATTTTCTCAAGAAAATATGAGGCAAGTCATGCTCAAGAGCATATATCTATGTGCCTCTAAAAAGAGGAGTTTGAAGGGGAAAAATCAACACGCTGAATTTTTTGTGGACACTGGAAAAGGAAGCTTGGTAGGTTCTCCAGGTCATGTTTTCTTCCATTTTAGTTGGGGCTCGTGAAGTCATAGTGACAACCACCTTCCAGCCATGATTCTGTCAAGTAACACTGATGAAGGGTTCATCTGGGGAAATGCTTCTCAAAGTATGCTACCTGCTCAAGCACCATCAGTCTCACCCGATAAGTTATGATAAATGCAAATATCTGGCTCCACCCCAGACCTACCTATCTCAGAAGGCCTGGGGGGTAGGGCCCAGCCATCTGTTAACATGCTCTCCAGGTTATTCTGATGCAATAGAAAGTTTGAGAACCTCTAATCTAAGAGTTTTTTTTTTTCCTTTTTTTTTTTTTTTTTTGGCCATGTGAAAGCAAAGGAGGGAAAGAGTGCTAATAATTAAAATAAATCTGCAAGAGTAATTATACTGATGATCCACAGAATAAGAAGTGGGTAAGCTGTGAAGACATTCTTTATAAATACCTTAGCCATTTTTGGATGGAGATTTAAAAAGTATTGTGTTTAAATGAGAGGTATACCTATTTTAAATTTTAAATTGTGATACATATTACATAATGGCCCTCCAAAAACTCTACATACCTATCCACAAAGCAAAACCATGCCCCTGGCACTGTATACTTGCCCAACAATTTTTTTTTTTTAATTTTTTTTTTTCAACGTTTATTTATTTTTGGGACAGAGAGAGACAGAGCATGAACGGGGGAGGGGCAGAGAGAGAGGGAGACACAGAATCGGAAACAGGCTCCAGGCTCCGAGCCATCAGCCCAGAGCCTGACGCGGGGCTCGAACTCACGGACCGCGAGATCGTGACCTGGCTGAAGTCGGACGCTTAACCGACTGCGCCACCCAGGCGCCCCCCAACAATTTTTTATTGAAGTAGAATAACATCCAATGAATGTTATGTTAGTTTCAGGCGAACAATTCTTTTTTCATTTACATCCATTTAAAAAGTGACAAAGTTATCTTTTGGTGATTGTTTTTGTGTTACTGTTGTCTATCTTTTATTGCACTTATGTTCCCCAAAATGAAAATTAGAAAAACAGTATGAGGGTATCTCACAAAAACATACAGGGAAAGAGCCAGAGGAGTCTGAGTCAAAACAGGCAAGAAGTCCAGAGTATGGTATGGTTCCATTAATAGGAATGTGTGTCCTGTTCAACTGCAGCAATACTCCCACTCAGTTCTGTCCCAGGAAGATTCCTCGGGGTTTTCCTACTCAGTTCTGGATAACACACTTTGAAAAAAAAAAAAAATTGTAACCTACAACTCTACCATAATGATAAAGTGCCTTCCTGAGACCACCGAACATAAGGTATAGTTGAATGGGGAATATTTGGCCTAAAATAGAGACTTCAGTGGAGGGAAGCGAATATGGAAAAAGAGACCAGCAGGACAACCATAAAGAAATCTGTGAATAACGGACAGATGATGGACGGCGTAGACTTCATCATCACAAATCTTTTTAAAAGATTCAAGGGTAGAATTTTTAAGGACACAGCTTTTAGTACCACCTATAAGAGTAGTACTTCCTAATAAAACAGAACCATCTTTCCTGATCCCCCAGGCTTTTGGTCCAGGTTGAATGGCATTAGCTAAGGTCTACAACAAGGATCTTTACCTTCTCGAACTATGAGATTTATGATGTTTTGAGGGTTCCAAATTCCATTTTCATGCACATAAATTCACTTTACTTGTTATTTAAATTTCTAACAGTGCCTGTACTCTAACCAAACAACTTGAGTTTCTCATTTAGCTGTAAGCAAGGAGTTACAGGTCACTTTCATTCTTTAAACTTTCAGTTTATTATCTAACCACTATCAAAACAGCTTATATTGAAATGCTCAACTGTTTATCGTGAAGATTAACATCTATTTGAACTTTGTGCCTATGAGATAGCAGGAAAAATATACCCTGAGACCTTCTACTTCCCAATATTCTTGCATTAGGACTAGTTTTGACAGAATGATAAATAAGACCAGCAAGTAAGAAATGAATGTATAATACCAGACCCAGAGTCTGAATCTATCATGATGCAGTTCACGGTGGTTCTTTTGGTAGATTTACTTCCAACATCTCCATGGCTGGTGAAATGACTGATTATGGCCTAACAACCTCTGCTATCTCCACTTCTACCTTCTGGGAGGGGAATCTAAGTCACAAATGCCAACCTACTGCCAACCTGCTCTTTTCGTAAGGAGCCTAACCAACATCACAGACATAACCTCCCTCCGCTAAGGAGTTGCATTCTAGATCATGCTTCCAGCTCCTGAAGGACAGAGACCCCTGGGAGTGGCAAAATGCACTGCAGAAACTGAATAGTGAAAGAAATGAATATAAAGACACATGCTGAAAATTCAAAGGCTATAGGAGAATTTGAAAAGTCTGCTAGCAGCATAGTCATATAAGAGAGGGATATCTAATTATCCAATTAATGCATAATCTTTTATCTTTACGGTAAGATATGGAATCAGTAAAGAAAAAGAAAACATGAATAGAGAATTCCTACTTCAGTATTACTATTGTCCCTGTGGGAAAAGATACCATGAAAACTTTATATATCACCCCGTCAAGAAGGTTTTCAGGTCATGGCTGAGAATAACTTAGTGGGTCACTCTCCCCTTCATTGCAACCCACAAGAAGAAAAGGGACACTAGCTAGATGCATTTATTCACCATGGGGGGAAAACACTAGGCATAGCACCCAGCTAATTCTTCCTTTTCTTCTGGCCTATGAAAAGTCTCAAATTTTCAAACTCTGCCAAATATATATGCTAGTGTCAGTCTTAAAAGTTTTGATTTGCTGAAGACAATAATTAGATAGCATACCCTATGTATCTCACAATATCCTGCTGTGTTCTGAATGAAGATTTTCTTCTTCTGTACTTAAAGCAGCAAATTTGTAGACCAATCTTCTTAAAGAGTTTCTTTATCACTTGAAAATATCTCGGAAACTCAGTTCCTGTAGAAGATCGATGTTTTTTTTCTGTATTTGTGTGTGTGCAACACATGTAAGCAGGTAAACTATTTCTGCCAGCTAGAAAAAATAAAATTTTCCTCCTCTCCATCCCATAATGATTTCAGATTCTATTTTCATTAAATGTGATATTGACAAGATTTGTAATTCAACATTTAAGTATAATAAACCCTTGTTAATTCAGACTAGTTGTAGGAAAAGCCAGTGTAAATTCAAGTATCTCAATTCTGAATAGCTTGAGATAAATTAAGGTTCATTCTACATAAAAATAACTCAAACCAAAGGCCACCAAAATACCATGAAGGAGGAGGCAAAAGTTCAGGCAAAAGTTTGTACATTGCTACTTTATCAGGGAGTTCCAGCTCAGGAAGCGACAGTGAAGGACGTGGGAACTGAGACAGGGAAGCGAAGAGCCAATACAAAAGTACTTTCTGGTGCTGGCCATAACTAAGGGTGACTGATTTCACTTGATCTTGGGAGACAATCCTCTGAGAAGCCTTAACAAATGTTTCTTAGGACAATCTGGGAGTAGAATTTTTTTTTAACTGGCTCTTGTTTCCCATCTGTCAAAGATTAGCCCCTTGGGGCATTCATTTCCCTTATTTCTGGGTTGTATGTTTGTGTAGAGTAAGTAAGGTCTCATGGAGTCTCATGCTTTGGGTATAAACAAGGGAGGCAAAAGGCACGTGGCTCATGCATAATATGAGGACCAGGCTAGATGTGTGGGACAACAGGTAAAGGCCACAGTGAGTGGGTGGCCATAGCAGTGACTCGAAGGAGAGACAAGTCTAGCCAAGAGGACCTTAAGTGGCTTATGAACGACGCTTCAGACAGATGTCACTGGCAGAAGGAGCTAGCACATGCACATCTTTCATATGTGTTGAAAGCATATACAGGGTAGCCCAGAAATTAATAACATGAAAACATTTTTGTGTTTTGATTTTGAACCATATAAATGTGTTTCCTGTTCGAAAATGATTATCAAAATTTAGAGCTCTGAAAAAGCAATAGGATTTAAACATCTACTGTAAAGTCCTAAAGGAGAAATACATAACGTTGGGAAGGGGAAAACCTGGGGGTTGGAGAGGGGTGGGACCACAGCAGTTAGAGGTGATGTAATCACTCTTAATTCCCCATACTTTCCCTGAGTGAGGGTTGAAGAGATTCTGCATCAAGCAAGAAAGAGTGGTGTCAAAATAGTGTTTGAAACAAAGCAAAAAACAAAAGGAGGGATGGGGCTAGAAGGAGTACAGTTAACTATTGTTTTATTCACTTCTGTACCATTTGATATTATAAACATGTTCATGTATTACTCTTACATTAAAAGCACTGTTTAGTAAAAATTTTTAAAAATATGGAAGTTCTCATCCACTCCTCAAATACAGACTAAATACAGAGCCACTTAGGTAGCTGCACCAAGAAAACCTCAAATCAGAAAATCACCACTAACCCTAAAGACACTTATCTGAAGAGCACCAAAGCTTCTTGAAACATTCAAGAAACAATAAAGGACAATAACAAACATTATCAGTGCTTATAACTCAGAACACTGCCACTATTAGGAAAGCAGAAAATGGCACAAAAAAGAGCTCATTTTAAGAATGTGGGTTTACTAGATTTTGACATCCAGAATTAACGGCTGCAGTTGCCTGAACTGACAAAGCCCCTTTCCCAGGAAACCAATGACCACTTACTACACCAAGCCCAGCTTAGCATCAAAGGATATGCAAGGACACATCTGAGCACACATTTGAGGACTTTGAAGTGCAAGGGTCACCGAAGTACTTGAGAAACAGCAGTTTCTCAGAGAGGAAAGGGATAAATTCTCCTCACGTGAAGATGGAGATATTCGGCATCCCAACAATTAGGATGACTTACTAAAAGCAAACCGTAAGAAAAGAAAAAAATTGGGAAGATTCTAACAACATTAGCCTTCAAAACAGATCATCTCCGCAATAAAGGCAGATCAAATGGATGTTGGAAGAGCTAATGTAATCCAGCACCTGTGGCTTACCTAAACCAATGTTTTAGGCAAACATGCTGCAGTTCTGTATCTGCATTCGAGTATCAACTGTAAGAGAAAAATAACCTGCCAATAGACATCTTCTGGGAAAAGATAGAATTAAAACAAATGGGAACATTATGGCCAGTATGTTGTTCAGAAACCAATAAAAACTCCCTTTCTCAATTAGGCATTCCTGACTCCATGTCTTCTAAAGTCCTGCCTTTTCAAAAAAAAAAAAAAAAAAAAAAAAGGGTTAGAGAGGGAGGGAGTCAAAACATAAGAGACTCTTAAAAACTGAGAACAAACTGAGGGTTGATGGGGGTGGGAGGGAGGGGAGGGTGGGTGATGGGTATTGAGGAGGGCACCTGTTGGGATGAGCACTGGGTGTTGTATGGAAACCAATTTGACAAATTTCATATTAAAAAAATTTTTTTAAATAAATAAAACATGTTTGTTCAGCTGAAAAAAAAAAAATCCCCCAAATCTGACATGTAAGGCACCATATACCAGATGGAGAAGTTTATCGCATCAACAGTATTAAAATCAAGGAAAGCAAAGACTAACACAGAAGAAATATCAAATATCCGATGAAGCCTAATAAAGCCTCAGAGGCCCACTAGGGAAGCATGGGTCATGGCTATGGTAGGAGACCTCCTGCCTCTTGCCACTGACAGCATGGTGTGCGGCCAGCAGCAGTATCACCCGGGAACTCGTTAGAAGTACAGAATCTCAGACCCCAACCCAGGCTTGCTGAATCATGATCTGCATTTAACAAGAGCCCTAGTGAATCATGTGTTCATTGAAGTTTGAGAAGCACTACCGTGGTTTCTGAATCTTGACCCCAGAGTCACCTGGTGGTGCTTATATAAAATATAAATAGGTTTCCAAGAGGCTTCTCAGACTTACTGAATTTCCTGGCACTGGCTACATAGATACATGAAGCAAGCACTTCTGGTCATCTTTTAAACCAGAAAGGAAGGGTAGACATATACATCAATGGAATAGAAATCAAAGCCCATAAAAAAAAAAAACAAAAACAGGGGCACCCAGTTGGCTCAGTTAGTTGGGCACCCGACTTCCAAGTTTGGCTCAGGTAATGGTCTCATGGTTCATGGGATTGAGCCCCAGGTCAGGCTCTGCGCTGATGTTGTGGAGTCTGCGCTCGCTCGCTCTCTCTCTCTCTCTCTCTCTCTCTCTCTCTCTCTCTCTCCCCGCCCCACTTGTGCAGGAACATATGCATGTGGTCTCCTTAAATAAACATAAAAAGAAAAAAAATCTATGGTCAATTCATTTTTTCCTTAAAATTTTATCTTGACAGGTCTTTAAGGTTTTTCTTTTTATTGAGTCATGACTGACATAAAGTCTGTACATATTTAATGTGTATATCATGATGACTCTGAAGCATATACCCATATACCACCACCAGATACAATGCCATAACATTAACCATCACCTCTAAAAGTTTCCTTCCCTTCATTTTGAGTATTTAACACATCTACCCTTTCAAATTCTAAATACACAGTATAGTACTATTAACTACACATACTATACTCTATAGTAGATCCTTAGAACTTGCTAGTCTTGTGCAGGTAAAACCATGTACCCTTTCAGCAACACCCCAAGTCTCCCTCGCCCTGGTCCCTGCTAAACCCATCCTATTCTGCTTCGAATGGTTGAACTACTGCAGATTCTTGATATAAGTAGCATCATCCAGCATTTATTCTTCTGTGTACGCTTATTTCCCTTAGCATCACGTTTTTCAAGTTCATCCATGTTGTAGCAAATGGTGGAATTTCCTTTTTTGATGTGGAATATTCCATTGTATGTATATACCACATTTTCTTTATACATTCATCTGTTGATGGATATTTGTTTCCATGCCTTTGCTATTGTAAATAATGCTACAACAGACACAGGAGTGTAGGTATCTTCTCAAGATCCTGATTTCTGTTCTTTTGAATATATACCCAGGAAGATGCTTAGACAGAGAATGGTGTTTTCAACAAATGGTGCTGGGACAACCACATGAAGAATGAACTTTATTGCACTACCTCGACAACATGTACACAATTTAACTAAGTATGGATCAAGACCTAAATACAAGAGCTAAAACTATGAAACTCTTAGAAGAAAACACATGGGATCATCTGCAGGATCTCGGATTCTTTGGTAATAGTTTCTCAGAAAGTACACAAGCAATCAAAGAATAGATTAATTTGACTTCATCAAAATTAAAAACTTTTGTGCAAAGAACACTATCAAGAGAAAGATGATGCATCTAATGAGAGAAAATATTTGCAAATCCTGTGTGTAATAATGGTCTAGAATCCAGAACATAAGAACTCTTATTACTCAATAATTTTTATTTTGGGGTTATAAGAGTTATCAAATAGCCCAATTTAAAAATAAATTCATTTTTCCAAATAAGACATACAAATAGCCAATAAACACATGAAAAAATGTTCCACATCATTAGTCATTAGGGAAATGAAAATCAAAAACACAATGAGACAGGCGCCTGGGTGGCTTAGTCAATTAAGCATCCAACTTCGGCTCAGGTCATGATCCCACAGTTTCTGGGTTTGAGCCCTGTGTTGGGGTCTGCGCTGACAGCTCAGAATCTGGAGACTGCTTCAAATTCTGTGTCTCCCTCTCTCTCTGCCCCTCTCTAGTTGTTTGTTCTCTCTCTCTGTCTCAAAAATAAACAACAAACAACAACAAAGCACAATGAGATACTACTTCATATCATCTAAGATGGCTAGAATGAAATAGATAACTAGAAATGATGAGGGCATGGAGAAATTGGAGTTATTGTAGGACTGTAGGATGGTACATGACTTTGAAAAACAGTTTGGCAATTCTGCAAAATACAATGGCCAAACAACCTAACAATCCCATTCTACATATATACCTAAGAGAATTGAAAACATACCTTCACATAAAAATTTGCTCAAGTATTGATAGAAAAAGCATTATTTAAAATAGCCAAAAAGTATAAACTACCCAAATGTCCATCAACTGATGAATGGATGAACAAAATATAGTATAGCCATACAACAATTATTTGGTCATAAACAGGAATGAAATACTGATAGATGATATAAACATGCATGAATCTTAAAAACATCATGCCAAGTGAAAAAAAAGGCTAATCACAAAAGGACCACAGACTTGATGATCTGATTTATATAAAATGTCCAAAACTGGTAAATCCACAGAGACAGAAAGTAGATTGGTACTTGCTTCTGGCTGAGAGTTTGGTGGAACACAGGGAAGAAGGTAATGACTGCTAATGATTACTAGGTTTCTTTTTAGGGTGGCGAGAATGTTCTAAAACTAATTATGGGGATGGTTGCGCAACTCTGAATGTTACTGAATTGGACACTTCAATTGTATGGAATATTAATTACATCTAAATAAAGCTGTTAATTAAAAAAAAATCCAGGAGTGATTATTTCTGGGGGAAAGAAGGCAATACAATTTAGGGGCAAGTACACAGAAAGATTTCAATCATATTAGTAATATATTATTTTTTATGCTGCCGGTGGGTAGATGGGGTGCATTTTATTACTCTATATACCTTGTATGTAAGTCAGTTGTTATCATTTTATTTAAAAGATGGTCCCAAGGGGGATATCTGCACCCTGACCAGTATGGGAAACCTCATTATCATCATCGTTAAGTTCTCAACCAACATTGTAAACCTTTGGTACACACCAGATACACCTATGATGGTTACATAAAAATGCAGATTTCAGGGCCTCACACCAGACTGATCAAATCAGAGACTCCAGGAAGGTAAATGGAGTATGGAACACGGCCAGGTCATTTTGTTAAACAATCTAGTTAGAGAAAAACTCATACTACTTATCTGTTGAGGCCATCCAAAATTGTCTTATGTTTTTGGCTGCCTCATAATGATGTTGACTCAGATTCTAGGTTTTGGGGACAATCCTGTGTTTAAAAAAAATAGAAAAGAGAAAATAAGAACATGAAGCCACAAATATCTGCTTTTAGAAAGGAAAGTAACAGCTGAGACAACTGAATGATCACACAGGCAAAAACTTCATTTTTCCTACCATCAGGAATTTAGTTGGGTATGTGATTGGATCCTATCTTTATCTAATCTATGTTGGGCTTAAATTTGGTTCTAGTTCATTCTACTTGGTGAGAAAATCACACTTCAGTAGTTTTGACTTGAATAGTTTTGATTTCGCCTGCCAACTCTACCTTCTACCATTTGCCTTTTCAGAAGTAGGCTTATCTCTTCCTGGTGTTTCTTTTCACTGAAAACCTTTAAGAAATGCCTTTGCATTTTTGAAACCCAGTCTATACTATCTTTAGCCCAGCTGAATATGTTCTTGAAGGTTCAGGGCATGATTCTGTCACTGGTTTTTTGGTTCTTTCACATTTCTAACACCATTCCTTCAAAACTCTAAGCTCAGAGTACCATTTTTTTTAAGATGCATGGTCTTTACTTGTTTAATGTTTCTCAAATGCTTTTAAATTTATTCTCACCCCACATTCTTTACTTTTACAATATACCACCTATAAAGTTATTAAATGATAGTTTTTTAAATCAATTTTATTTTTAAAGTTTATTTTGAGAGAGAGCACATAACCAGGGGAGGGGCAGAGAGAGAGGCAGAAAGAATCCCAAGCAGACTCCACGCTGTCAGCACAAAGCCCAACATGAGCTTGATCTCATGAACTGCAAGATCATGACCTGAGCTGAAATCAAGAGTCAGATGCTTAACCTGCTGAGCCACCCAGATGCCCCTGAATCAATTTTAAATTGACTCACTTTTTAAAAAATTATCCTGGGGCATCTGTGTGGCTCAGTCGGTTAAGCATCTGACTTTGGCTCAGGTCATGATCTCACAGCTCTTGAGTTCAAGCCCCACGTCAGGCTCTGGGCTGAAAGCTCAGAGCCCGGAGCCTGCTTCAGATTCTGTGTCTCCCTCCTTCTCTGTCCCTCCCCTGCTCATGCTCTGTCTCTCTCAAACACTAAATTAAAAAAAAAAGATTTTAATTATCCTAACCTACTCCAAATAAATTCACAAGTTTCATGTGCCTCTTTGTTTAGTATGTACTATATAAACGCATAAATAACAATTTTTAAGTTTGTGAACTACATGACATCATAATGCATACCACATGTGTCACAGGAACTACCCTTTGAAGAATAGTGCTTGAAAGGCTGCAAGGTCAGAATTTTACTCTCAAGAAGCCTCTTCATCCACTTGGATTGCTAAACTTTGGAAAGCCTCTAGCCACCAGATCCTATTTATTTTTTTCTCTGACCTTTCCCTTCTGTTAAGTATGTTCCTAACACTGAAGCTCTACCTTCCAACACTTGTTTCCAAGACTCACTGGCTTCCTTTCATGATCTTACACTTGTCAGTCAGAGTCCATGGTCAGAGATGTCCCTCATTGTGTCCTCTACCTTTTGGTAGGTGGTTCTCAACCTCCTCTGCATCTAGAGAACTTTCAAAAATCCTGGTGTTCTACAAGGATGTCTACTCTCACAACTTTTATTCACCATAGTAACGGAAGTCCTAGCCACAGCAACCAGACAAGAAAAAAATATTAAAAGGCAGCCAATTGCTACGGAAGAAGTACAACATACAACTTCCACTATTTGCAGATGACATGACAATATATATAGAAAACAAAAGACTCCACCAAAAATTTGCTTGAATTGGTAAATGAATTCAGTAAGGTAGCAGCATACAAAATCAGTATACAGAAATCTGTTGCATTTCTATACACTAATTATGAAGTAACCGAAAAATTAAGAAAACAATCCCATTTACAACTGCACCAAAAACATTACCTACAAATAAATTTAACCAAGGAGGTAAAAGATCTGTACTCTGAAAACTATAAAACACTGATGAAATAAATTGAAGAGGACACAAATGGAGTATTTCATTCTCATAGATTGAAAGAATATGGTTAAAATGTCCATACTACCCTAAGCAATCTACAGACTAATGCAATCCCTATCAAAATATCAATAGTAGTTTTCACAAAACTACAACAAATAATCCTAAAATTTGTATGGAACCACAAAAGGCCCTGGATAGCCTAAACAATCTTGAAAAGAACAAAACTGGAGGTATCACAATTCCAAGTAATGAGATATACTACAAAACTGTAGTAATCAAAACAGTATGGTACTGGCACAGACACAGAGCAATAGAACAGCACAGAGAGCCCAGAAATAAACCCATGAATATATTATCAATTAATCTATGACAAAGGAAGCAAGATTATCCAATGGAAAAAAGTCTCTTCAACAAATGGTGTTGGGAAAGCTAGACAACTACATGCAAAGGAATGGAACTGGACCACTTTCTTACACCATACACAAAAATAAACACATAATGGATTTAATACCTAAATGTGAGACCTGAAACCATAAAAATCCTAGAAGAGAACACTGGCAATAATTTCTCTGTCATCAGCCATAGCAAGGTTTTTCTAGATTTGTCTCTTGAGGCAAGAGAAACAAACAAAAAAAAAACTATTGGACTACATCCAAATAAAAGCTTCTGCACAGCAAAGGAAACAATCAACAAAACTAAAAGATAATCAACTGAATGGGAGAAGACATTTGTATATGACCCATTTGATAAAAGGTTACTATCCAAAATGTATAAAGAACTTTTACAACTAAAAACCAAAAAATAACCCAATTGAAAAATGGGCAGGAGACATGAATAGACATTTCTCCAAAGAAGACATACAGATGTCCAATAGGTACAAGAAAAGATGCTCAACATCACTCATCATCAGAGAGATGCAAATCAAAATCATAATGAGATATCACCTTATACCTGTCAGAATGGCTAAAACCAAAAACACAAGAAACAACAAGTGTTCGCAAGGATGTGGAGAAAAAGGAACCCTCATGCACTGTTGGTGGGAATGCAAACTGATGCAGCCAATGTGCAAAACAATATGGAGGTACCTCAAAAACTTAAGAATAGAATTACCATATGATCCAGTAATCCACTACTGGGGATTTACCCAAAGAATACAAAAACACCCATTTGAAAAGATATATGCACCTCTGTTTATTGAAGTATTATTTACAATAGCCAAATTATGGAAACAGCCCCAGTGTCCATCAATAGATAAAGAAGATGTGAGGATGGAGATATAGAGATATAGATAGATAGATAGATAGGTAGATAGATAGATAGATGTAGATACACACACACACACACACACACACCCCCCACACTGGAATATAATTTAGCCATAAAAAAGAATGAAATCTTGCCATTTTACAACAACATGGGTGAATCTACAGGATAGTTTGCTAAGTGAAATAAATCAGAGAAATGTAAGAAACAAATGAAAAAGGAAAAAAATAAAAGAAAGCAAGCCAAAAAAGAGACAAACCAGAAAACAGACTCCTAACTATAGAGAACAAACTGATGGTTACCAGAGGGGAGGTGAGTGGGAGGATGGATGAAATAGGTGAAGGGGATTAAGAGTACACTTATAACGAGGAGCACTGAGTAATGTATAGAACTATTGAATCACTATATTGGACAACATCAATATAACACTGTATACTAACTACACTGACATTAAAATATTTAAGTAAATAAAGGCTTAAAAAAATGTTGATATCTTAGCCATACCACAGATCAATTAAACCAAAATCACTTGGAATGGGGCCCAGACATCAGTAATATTAAAGCTTCCCAGGTGACTCCAGCATGTAGCCAAATTTGACAGCTACTTCTTAGAAAGACACAATATCAGCAAGGCAAATCAAGAATGTATTAAAGGTCGGAGCGCCTGGGTGGCGCAGTCGGTTAAGCGTCCGACTTCAGCCAGGTCATGATCTCGCGGTCCGTGAGTTCGAGCCCCGCGTCGGGCTCTGGGCTGATGGCTCAGAGCCTGGAGCCTGTTTCCAATTCTGTGTCTCCCTCTCTCTCTGCCCCTCCCCCATTCATGCTCTGTCTCTCTCTGTCCCAAAAATAAATAAAAAACGTTGAAAAAAAAAAAAAGAATGTATTAAAGGTAGCATTATCTTTAATATTATCTTAGCTGTTAAGATTATCTTTGCAAAATGGATTCTACCTGCTATTACCCAAATGGAGAATAAGTTTAATATGAACTAATAAAAAATAGTAGAGTCAGGTTTCACCATTTTTTGAGATAGACGAATAAAAATTTCACCAAGTTTCACTGTATACACACTGCCTATACATACAGTTGGAAACATTCAGGAAATAAGCCTTCAAGTGACTCTAGTGATAAGGAAAATACTATCCAAGTCCACTCACAAAATACATCTGATAGCCACATCAGTAATGGAAGAACCATAACGGTTTATATACATACCACAATTTGCTGCACATTTTCATACATTCTGTGCTGCCTAAGCACTACTTGAACATTTTTAATGACTGTGGAATAAACTGATTTAAATGAGCACCAGATTGTTTACAAAGAGCTGGCCATAGATCTCCTTACAAATTAATCTGCCCCTAAATCTGATCATATGTGATTTCTTGAAATGTACTATCCTACCCAGTTTTCCTTTTCATGAGACTTACCAAACACCACTCAGCAACTCCTAAATGCTACTAACACACACACCCTCTTTCTCTCTCCAGATAAATGTGTTCAGAGAACTTAGGGGAGAAAAGAGGGACAAAAAGCTTTTTTTTACTTTTTTACTTTTACCTTTTTTACTAGGGTAAAAATCTAGTAAGTTAAATCTAAGCCTGAAGTATTAAAAAGCAGGTCAATCAAAGACTGACATAGTGAAAAGCATTTGTAATCTGCAAGCATCAGGTCTAACAACACAGACTGAAAGAGAAAGCAGTGACACCAGTTAAGACCAAAGGCTGACAGATGGCAGCATAGTGGTCACAGTCATCCCACTGGTCTCTACAAGTAGAAACTCAAGACAATCTTGTAGCTACTACATGTCTATGTTCTTAAGTAGTCTAACCCTTGAGTACACGTACTTGTTTTAGAATATAATCTCTAAGCACCCTTCAAAAAAAGGTATATGCTCACACAGCCAATGAAACAATGCCAAGTTGGGTAATGGAAAGGCACTATGCTCCATGCAGCTATTCTTCATCCTTTCCACGTATCCACCCTTCATGACTAAGGAGTCAAGATGGATTGTTCAAATACTAGCTTTACCAGTTTCCCTCTTAGTGACTTTGGACAAGGTGTCTTCATCTCCATCAGCCTCAATTTACTTATTTTCATAACAGGTGCTATAATTACTGTAATTTATCCCCATCTCACTTCTTGTTTTTAACGAACGACAAGCACTTAGACTAGGGCCTGGCACACAGTAATCTCTCAGAACATGTTACTTATTATTACTACATCACAAATTCCTTCAAGTAAACATACTACATTATAGACATAGTACACATGCCTGTATGTGTGATGTATAGGGTTCAGATTAGGGGCTCTGGGGTTTCTCATACCTGACTTGGAATCTAAGATGCTTGCCAGGGAGCCGCCTTTTACTAAGTCTGCTTTTTAAGAAACAATTTTTGACCAGCAACAGGTGCCAACTACTGCTCTGGTTTCTGGCAACAACAGGAGACAAAAAGACCCTGTTATGAGACTGAAATGTCAAGCCATGGTCTGGGACAAAATACTTGTAAAATATACGTCCAACAAAAGCCTCGTATCTAAAATATAGTTTAAAAGCTTCATCTCTTGAACAAGAAAAATCCAATTTTTAAAAATGAACCAAAAATGTTAACAGATACTTCACTAATTAAGATACACAATGGCAAGTAGTATATAAAAATATGCTCAACATCATTAGTCATTAAGGAAATGTGAATTAAGCCATAAGATACCACCACTCCCACTAGATTAGCTAAAATGAAAAAAAAAAAATGATTAAAGTGCTGGGAAGGATATGGAGCAACTGGAACTCTTACACAGAAAGAGTTGACAGCTTCCGATACAATTAACCAGACACCTACCATATGGCTCGGCCATTCCTACCCTAGACACATACCCAAGGGAACAAAGAGCACATGCATAAAAGCTTAGATATACATCAGTGTTCACAGCAGCATTATTTATAAGAGACAAAAAGTGGAATCAACTCAAGTGTCTGTCAACAGATGAATGAACAAACTGTAGTATACCCACCAAAAAAATACTACTCGTGAATAAAAATTACTGATACATGCAACATGAATCTCAAAACTATGCTGTGCAAAACAAAAAATATTATTTATGATCCCATCTATGTAAAATTCTAGAAAATGCAAACTAATGTATAGTGAAAGCAAGTCAGTGGTTGTCTGGGACAGGAGATGCAGGGAGAAGAGGTAGAGAGAGATTGTAAAGAACAAGATCAAACTTTTGGGGTGACAGATATGTTCATTATCTTGATTGTGGTAATGGTTTCATAGGTAGACACATATCAAAACTCAAATTGTAAAACTTAAATACACAGATCATATGACAATTATGTCTCAGTAAAGCTAAAAAAAATAAACACCAACAGGACAAAATATAAAGTCTTTACTTTCCTACGGCTACTTTTTTTGTTTGTTTTTTAACATTTATTCGTTTTTGAGAGACAGAGAGACAGTGTGAGTGGGGGAGGGGTAAAGAGAGAGGGAGACAGAATCCAAAGCAGACTCCAGGCTCTGAGCTGTCAGCACAGAGTCCAATGCAGAGCTCAAACTCACAGACTGTACGTGAGATCATGACCTGACCTGAAGTCAGACACTTAACTGACTGAGCCACTCAGGTGCCCCGACTTGTTATATTTTAATATTTATTTATTGTTTGAGGGAGAGAGAGACAGAGTGTGAGCTGGGGAGGGGCAGAGAGAGACAGAAACGGAGAATCCGAAGCAGGCTCCAGGCTCCAAGCTGTCAGCACAGACCGCGAGATCATGACCTGAGCTGAAGTCAGGCGCCCATTCGACTGAACCACTCAGGTGCCCCCAAGACTACTTTTTAACAGGGGTACAACTAGACATAAAAAGTTTAAGTAAGCACATACCACATAGTTCTAGCAGAATTAAAATCAATTCCCGTGATACTCACCAAAATATACATTCAAGAATGTTCATAGCAATACTGTTTATAACAGTCCCAAACTGAAAACCAGCCAAATGCTCATCAACAGTAAATTAGATTAAATAGACTGTGGCATAGTCATACAATGAAATACTATATGGCAATGAGAATGTGTGAACTACTACTCACAAATAAAATATTGAATGGAGGAAGCCAGGCACAAATAAGGACTTCTGACCCCAATTTTGCTCAATGCTGATAGAGGTCAGGATGGCAGTTACCCTTAGGATGTAGTGACTAGAAGGGAACATGACAGGGTGGGGGGAGGGGTTCTGGATGCCGGGGAATTTTCTCTCCTGAGCTGGGTGCTGATGCACAGGTTAAGTTCACCTGTTATATTCTTTTCTTCAAAATTTGTAACGTTTATTTATTTTTGAAAAAGAGAGAAAGAGAGAGAGAGAGACAAAGCATGAGCAGGGGAGGGACAAAGAAGGAGGGAGACACAGAATCCGAAGCAGGCTCCAGGCTCTGAGCTGTCAGCACAGACCCTGACCCGGTACTTGAGCTCACAAACCGCGAGATCATGACCTGAACTGAAGTTGGATGCTTAACCGACTGAGGAACCCAGGTGCCCCTCACCTGTTATATTCTTAAGATTGTGTACTTTTTGTAAATATTTTAAGCCTTATTAAAAAGTATTTTAGGGCACCTGAGTGGCTCAGTCAATTAAGTGCTGGACTTTCACTCAGGTCATAATCTCACCCCTTGTGAGTTTGAGCCCCGTGTTGGGCTCTGTGCAGACAGCTCAGAGCTTGGACCCTGCTTTGGATTGTGTCTCCATCTCCTCTGTCCCTCTTCTGCTCACAAATAAACAAAATAAACAAACATTAAAACAAATAAAATTAAATTAAAATGGAGCCACATGATGTGATAGGGATTGAGTGACTATTTCAAGTTGGAAGTCAAATACCTCTCTGAGCAGACAGCATTTAGGCTGACTCAAACAACAAGAATGAGCCAAATAGATCAAGTTCTTGGGCAAGCACATTCCAGGCACAGTGAATGGCAAGTGAACATAAATAGTAGAGCCAGGCAGAGGAGGATAAGAGGTGAGGTGGGAAAAGTGGATAGGGGCCATGTCATAAAAGGGCACCACAGCATAAGAAATTTAGATTTTATTCATATCCAATGTGAAACCACTGAAAATTTCTATGTTGGAAATGTTATGAAATTACTTGTATTCTTGTGAGTTGTCTTACCTTTTTGAGCCATAGGTTCATCATCAGTGAAATGGGAATAAGAAAATATAATATAATGCATATAAAGGGCTTAACCCAGTGCTTAGCCTTCAAAAATTGCTAATGGTTGATATTAACATATTTCACTGAATTTAAGATAGCAGGGATTATAAAATGCACCACTGTTTTAGAAATTTTTAAGGAAAAAAAAAAAGTTGCCAGTTAAAATATCACATTATTTTTATCAGGATGTTCAGTTTACCTTGCAAAAGCATGTAATCATATGCCACTCTTTAGGTTTATATACAAAGTAAAAATAAAAGTTCTCACCAAAACATCTTCCATTCAAAATCTCACAGCTCTGAATCCCTTTTGGACTCAATCCCTCCAACTCCATGCTTTCAGCAGCTGTGCAGGCAATAGTAATGGCAGGAGGGTAGCCACTTGGACATCATGTGACACTTTGGCTATCAATCCTATCAGCCCTCTAAATCTGGGTTAATATCTGCACTGAAAACAGAAACATGAATCCCTGCTACCATGCCTTGGGAATGAATGCAGGGAGTGGTAACTGAAATGCATTTGCGGAGTGCTTGCAGTTTCTTGGGAAGAAAGGCACTATTAGGGGTCCAGGTGGTGCTACCGGGCCATCCCCCTACTCCTAGAGCAACTCTTCAAATTCACACCCCCAGGTTTAGACCACACTCGTTGTCCATCCCCAATACCAGCCTCTCCCCAACCCCAACATGGGATAGTCATTATTTTCATATGTCAAATCATCATTCAGCTATAATTTTATCATGGTCCTGTTCTGATTCTTAGCCTTCTGGATCTTCTGTTCTTTCTGTGGCCCCTAGTGCTCCAAAAGTAGTCCTTACTAGGATCAAAGGTCTACCGTACAGCAATTCTTTTTGTTTCTACTCTGTGAAAATTTTCCCTTCTTCTGCCTACTAAAATGGTAATTAAATTTAACCCCACCAACCTATTTAGGGGAAAATACAATCCAACACTTCTATTTCACAGGCCAGCTTCTGCCCGCCTCTCAAACAACTCAAACCAACCTGCTACTTCTTTGGTCTTCCCTTCCTTGGGGCCAGACACACACCTTCTCACAGTACAATGTCAAGATGGCTCTTACAAAGCGGAAAACGCACGCACCGTTCGGGGAACTAAAAATTCACACCACAGTAGAACCATGGTTTCAAAATACTTGCAGTGTGAAGGTCAGCCTGCTTTCATAAAAGTTCTCAATTACGGGAACTGGTACTCTGGGGACAGTATCGCTTTATGGTTATAAAGACGGGCTCTGGGGAGAGACATGACTGCGTTCAGAAGTGGCAGTGTGATCTTGGGTAAATAACTCCTCTAAAGCCTCAGTTTTGCCATCTGAAATATGGGAATTACTACTGTGCTAACCTCCTGGGATTACTGTGAACCGAATAGCTGTCGCAGTGAGAAGTGAAATAAAGGTTGGCCATCATTACCATTCCTGGTTTTATTATTCTACTTTACCACTACACGGACATGTTGCAGAGGGAGAACAACAGACAACAGGACACCTGAACTCCCACCTTGGACCTGCTACTAACCACTTGAACAAATTCTCTTAGCTTCTCTGGTATTTCTTTTATTGAAGCAAGTTCATGGCTTAATATGAATTTAAGAAGACACAAGTAAGGGCGATCAAAGCAACAACAGTTTGCGGGAGAAGTGGAATCTCTAAGTATTTTAAATCTGTACAGCCAAAGCACTTGTATCCAAATGAAAGACTTTCAGATTTACACACAGAAGAGTCTAAGGTTTCAGCAAATGACAATGTGCATCTACTGAATGCCTTGTTCTGTGTCAAGCATGGTTTATTCATTTGTTTAATGGATATTTACTGATCCCTTAATATGTTCCAGATCCTAGAAATAGAGGGCTCAATGAAATAGACAAGGTCCTTGATCTTGTAGGGAAGAGATTTTAATGGTGAAGGAGGAAGATAACAAAAGATAAACAGACCAATGAAGGAGACAATTTCATCACATGGTGGGGAAAAAATATGTAGCAAGTAAAACCAGGGTCACATTTGGGGTCAGGGATGCTAATAACCCACAGCAACCCTAATGCTTAGGAAATCAGTGCTCAGAGTAACAAATTGGATCAATTTTCATGGCTTGCAATGGTCCACACTGGACCTAGAACCTACGTTTGCCAAACTCCAAATCCAATGTCTTACCCACTATGCAATGGGTTAATGGTCATGGCTAGTACAGAGCTACACAGCAGGTTGGCCCCTCCGATTTATATCACACCAAACTGTCAATTCTGAATTCATGAGGTCGAACCAACTGAGGGCCAGACACAACCAGACTCCAGCAGCAAGACTTTCCTCCCTGGAAAAGGATCACAGAGCAGCTGGGGTCATCAGCTTACCTTCATCACATAAAACTTCAGCTTCTATTTCCAAAACAAATATTCAAACTGCTTCTGTTGTGAAAATCAAAGGCTGCAGAATTTCTTTTGAGAAGAAAAACAAAGAAATAAAGAAATGCAAACACCGAATGAACACTCCCTTGCAACACTTTTCTCCTGAGTTTTGGTCTGGAGGAAAATTTTCCGGGGGGGGGGGGGGACTTCCCCCCCTCCCCCGCCCCCCAGTAGGAGGATGTAAATCTTCTCTTTTCTGGAGGAGAAAGTAGAGGAAGATACAGATTTTTCAAGGAGGCAACCCAAAAGAAGGTAAAAGGAAGGGAAAGACATGGATCTGGGACTATCAATTCAACAACCTGAGAATAGCAGCTCACAGTTTTCTGGAAGGCTGACTATGCAAGAACTAAACACACAAATCACTTCAGGTAAAGCAAATATATGTGAACAGATGCACACAGATATGATGTTCCAAAAGCCACTGATACTTAATCTCTGAACGACAGGTGAATTTATCATAAAGTATATATCTGATAATGTTCCATGGGAAAGACTGAAAACATCATGGTTTCAGTAGGGCTGAAGGCAATCATCAGATGGGATTCTAAGTTTGCCACTTTCTCAAGAATGCATGAACCTCCAAAACCAACATAATGGTAGGTGTACACAGTTAAAATTGAACACAGGCTGGCAGGGGCGCCTGAGTGGCTCAGTCAGTTAAGCGCGGACTTCCACTCAGAGCCTGGAGCCTGCTTTAGATCCTGTGTCTCCCTCTCTGCCCCTCCCCCGCTCACACACTCATGCACGTGCACGCGCGCGCTCTCTCTCTCAAAAATAAAACATTAAAAATTTAAAAAAAAAAAGAACATAGGCTGTCAGGCGGACTGTAGAAATCATACAAACAAGGGCACTGGATATCATTTCAACGAAATAACAGAGTAGCTACCAAAGGTGCTTTCCAATTTGTCTTGTCAAAAAGTTGAACACATATAACAACACATGAAGCCATACAAAGCATTACCATACCAAATCATTTAAATCATGGACAGGGGGGCGCCTGGGTGGCGCAGTCGGTTAAGCGTCCGACTTCAGCCAGGTCACGATCTCGCGGTCCGTGAGTTCGAGCCCCGCGTCAGGCTCTGGGCTGATGGCTCAGAGCCTGGAGCCTGTTTCCGATTCTGTGTCTCCCTCTCTCTCTGCCCCTCCCCCGTTCATGCTCTGTCTCTCTCTGTCCCAAAAATGAATAAACGTTGAAAAAAAAAAAAATTAAAAAAAATAAATAAATAAATAAATAAATAAATAAAAATAAATCATGGACAGGAAACCTACCCTGCATGACAAAACCCAAGAGAAAAATTTCAGGAGAGGTTGAGGGCTTGGGTGCATACATTGCACAATAGTTTGGTAGGACATTACGTCCCCAGTAACCCACATACGTTCATTTCCTTGAGAGACATTTATGTTGCAATTATCACTGATTTTCTTCCCATTAAGTTAGGTTCTGAATATGCAAATGACTTTTCATTTTAATTTCATACTAAATCAGTATATGCACACAAATCTATTTCTTACCAAGGTTCCAAAATAGAAGCAGCAGTACAATGGCAAAATTAGGACACAAAGATAAAGAGCGAAGATCACAAGAGGATGAGGAAAAAGAATCTATGTATAGTATCTTTGGAAGCTAATTCATTTCCAGGAAAAATAGAGATTTTCACACACAATCAGTCTAATAAATCAGACCTGCAAAAATCATGTGACCAGAGAAATTTCACTGGGCCAGAAAATTTTGTAGGGAATATCATTACAATGGTCAGTTCTCCTTCTATCCATTCCAAGGAAGTTTTTTTCATGACCATGTCCATTGCTCCTGCTTCTGGTAACAACAGCCTGATATTCCTTATGAATCCTCTCTAACCTCACCCAGGTCCAGGTGGTTTAGGAGAAAGTAACTCCACTCTGACTTCTGACTCTAGGAGCAGGTTTAGGCCCACATGGAGTCAAAGGGCAACATATTCCCTCAATCTACAGTAATGAGATGAGGAAAAGGCACTTTCATGTGACCCATAAAAGTAAAACTGAAATCCAATCCTGAGATTTTGTCAGAATTCTTGAGCTGGAAAGCTTCTGGATTTTAACACTAGTAGGATCTAAACCTAGAGCTGTTAGAGGACCATGTTGCCAGATAAATGGCAGAACCTGTTGAAATCGAAGGCCACACAAAAACATTTCACAGCTGGGAGATGTCAAGAAATGGCATGATAATACTTTTGAGTTCCTGATCCAGATGTATTCCTGGACATTTCAACTACTCAGATCAGTGGAGTCCTACTTGGCTTGGTACATTTTGAGCTGGCTCTCTTTGAGTTGAGTCTTTTTCAAGCAACTAATCTGGATGAAGACACTCACTCTGTTTCCCATAGCATCAGGCTGCAAATACAACTTTAGCCTACAGGGAGTCCACTCAGTATTTCCTCCTCATAATACCACCTTTCGTGAAAAATGAATCAAGCATTAGAAATCAGTAGAAGGAATGCTTATTTTCTCTAAATGCATTTGATAAAATTCAAATTTCCCCTATGTGCCCAAAGGCTCTCTGCTTTTATTTTAGATTCTAATTAAATGGGCCAAACTCATTTTTTGGTAGCTATAAAGAAAATGTATACTTAAGAGTTTTCATTTGCAGCCATGGTTTCATTAATAGAAATTGATGGAAATACATGGAAATGCTAGGGCCTCTGAGCAACTAAGTCTCTCTGAACTTCTGCTAAGACCAGAGCATACTTTATCCACTCTCCTTAAAACTGCCACCACTGCTGCATTGACTGCCACAACCTTCCTCCTCAAACTGAGAAAGTAAATTTGCCTCCTTTGAAGACAAAAAGGCTCCAAACAAGAACTTCCAGCTTCCCACCACCAAGCTTCTCTGAAACTATCCTATCCTGTTCTTTACTCCCCTTCTAGCACAGTCCTCCTGGCTACTTCTCCATGTGTCCTCTGGGTTCACCTCTCCACAATATCAATGATCACTTAAAAATATCCAACAGGGTTGCTATTTGGATTAAGGGACATCAACAGGCAAAGTATTTTACACAGAGCCTAACACATCTTCAAGCCTCACAAGTCACAGCACTATTATTCATTCATGTATTTTGTAAAGATGTATTGAGCAACTCAGTGCAGAGGGTGCCATATTAGATGCTTTATTATAAATACCTAAAATCTGGCTTATTCTCTCAGGACTCTTACATTTCATAGGGAGGGAGGAGGAAGGAGAATAGAAAACACATAATTACAAGACATAGTGATCCACTTCACCAAGTTTGGTCCAAACCAATGGCATTGTAAGTGTTATCACTGGAGAAAGCCATTCCAGCTGTGGACTACACTATCCAGGAGGCGCTATTTATACTGATCAGATGTGAATGTCACCCCTGAAGTTTCACAACACAGACATCCTTAACATAAAGGAACTGAATGGTGAGCCCTGAAGTTCTGAATAGGGAAGGACAAAACTAGATCCCTCAGAGTCAACAATTAAAGCAATCAAAGATGGTTAAGAAGGGCTCAAAATTGATGGTCCAAAGCCACCAAGGATCACTCTTCCTCTGGCTCTCCAGATTTCTCCTCCTTACCCCTTAAGGCACACCGGAAATTATGAGAGCATTCTCTACATGTTTCTGCCGATACAGGTGGAGAGACTCCAGCATCCATGGTGCAGTCTAGTGTGGAAAAAAAACAAACAAACAAAAAAACCTAAGGGCTCCTTGCTATACCAATGAGAATGAGCTTCTTAAATCCATACCTCAAATCCAAGGCATAACAGCTATTATTTTTAAAGTGCAATGATTTGGGGCCTGCTAAGCCTGAATACCCTACTGGTGATTCTACTGAATTCGACCTCATCAACTTCGGATCCCCTTCTTGCTCCACACTGTTTGAAGCAGATGGTCTATTTTAAAGCATTTTCCCTACAATCCCACTTCAACTGATAATTCTCATCAAGGAAACCATCTGGGTTATTTTTGAAACCCCACTACAGGCTGCTAACAGCCTGTCCAGTATCCATTCTTCACTTCTTGTTGATCAAGTACATGTCAACACCCAGTTAAAATGCACTAACATTTACTGTATATCCATATATAAATATGACTAAGACTTGTCTCTTAGGGCATCTGGGCGGCTTAGTCAGTTAAGCGTCCGACTTTTGGTTTCAGCTTGGGTCATGATCTCACAGTTCATGAGTTCAAACCCCACATCAGGCTTTGTGCAGAGCCTGCGTGGGATTCTCTCTCTCTCTTCCCCTCTCTCTGCCCTTCCCCCACTCACTCTCCCTCTCTTTCTCTCTCCTTCTCTCTCAAAATAAAAATTAAAAAAAAAAAGACTTGTCTCTCTGCCCTCAGCATACCTGTTACACCTTTCTTTCTTTCTTTCTCAATACCAAACTATTTTTATTTTGGGGTTTCTAGAAAAGCCCAGACTCAAGGCCATTTTTGTCATTCATGCTAGAAGATGTTTTATTATATTTTCACCAAAGTTTCCCTGCTTTCATGATATCTGTTGCTACAAAATGATCACGGCATGAAATACATTATTTGGGACACAGAGTTCCATTAATGCCTTGGAGGAGATGGCTTACCAACTGGTCCACCAGTGCCCTACAAGAATGCAATTGCATTACATGGGTAAATGATTTACTCCTGGGGAATATTTTATCCTCTGTTTTGTGACAAGGTCAATTGTAGCCTTACTTCTGTCCCATTTTTCATTATTAGACACATTTAACAACTACATGCTTAATTATCTAAGACTCCAAGTCAGCATCAATAGTTACATTACCGCATTCATTTGGAAACGACTATGAGTGCAACTTACCTCTGGCTCAATGTCCTTTTACCCACTGTACATGTGGTGTCCTTGTCTACGCTAATAGTGGTTCAATCGATACCAATACACTCACAGTTGGCTAGCAAAAGATAGCATTTTTTTTTTTTAACCATGACCTCTGAAGTTCTGCAGGCACATGCTAAGGCAAAAACAGGTATGGATAGATCAAGCCCTGTGAATGCCACCCATATGCTTATTGACTTCCAATAACCTGTATCTGTCTTCCTGGGAGCATTTCCAAACCACATAAGGTTGGAAATACAGATGAATTAACATCCCCTGGGTACAGTCTTCAACTAGTTACAGATGGGAGTTGGTGTATAAATATCTCAGCTCTTCCTTTTTTGGATGGAATAATTCTGAAGTATAAACTACACACCATTTCTGGTTCCACCAGTAGTAAATTCAAATTTTGGCAACTTTTCCTTCCTTACCTTACTTACCCCTCTCTACTAACAGTGTTTCTATAACTTTCCAAATAAACTACTTGCTCTTGAATCCTTGACTCAAGGTCTGTTTCGGGGGGGGGGGGGGGGTACCCAAACTAAAACAGAGGAGGTGAGAGGAATTAGGTTTTAGAATTTGAGAAAATACTTACTTTCATCTTTTATGCTTGTGGGAAAATAGTCTTAATAGAGTAAGGAAGATCTACCACTGGATGGGGAATCTGCCATTTATTAGTTATAAAATAGGAATAATGACAGCACCTAATTTGTAAGCCCATTGGAAGAATTAAATAAAATAGGGTACATAATGCATATAACAATATCTGGCAAATAGTAAGTGTTCAAATAATTTCAGTTACTGTAAACACCATTGTTCTAACTCTACAGTATATCTTTTCTTCCTATAACCTAATAAATAGCTTCTTGAGCACCTACTAGGTGCCATAATTTCATCCTGAAGAGACAGAGCTATGGTTCAAATTTTATCAACATCTACGTGTGTGAAAAGTTATTTTCACTAAGAAAATTTTGGAGAATTAGCAGGACTGCAGTAATAGTGTCCTCAGTGGCTCAAGCATGAGGTTAAGGTTTGACCCAAAACTAAAATTATGTTTCCTATCAAAAATTTTGAAGGTCTTTGCAAGAGGACAGTCATAAATAAACTGGAGTACACTACAAAATGGCCTCCATCTCCACCTCTGTGGTCACAGCCTTTGCAATGTGACTTTGCAGCAACTTCCTTTAAGTAGAGTCTACTTCCCTACCCCTTAAACCTGGGCTGGCCTTGAAACTTGCTTTGACTGAGAGAACGTGACTACAATGACAGTGTACCAGTTCCCAGTCTGGGCCTTCAGATGGCTGGGTGCTTCCCTTTTCTCTTGGAGCCCTGCTCAGGTGACAGGTGAACAGGCTGAGGGTAGCCTGCTGAAGATCACATGACCCAGTCAGCCCCACCATCCCAACATGCAGCCACTCAGTCACCACATATGTGATTGGGCAGATCCTAGAGTAGCTGGCTCTGCTGGTTCTACTGGATCCACTTCTACCCAAACTCTTAATTGGGGAACTTTCCAGGACTCGGCCCTTAGATTCCTTCTCTAGCTAAACTTACTTGTTTTGGTGAAGTCATCATCTTTACCTCCAGCCCAGACTTTTCTCCTCGACTCCACACTCTCAAACAACACAACATCTTCACTAGAAGTGAGCATCGCTTGGGATCCCAAGTGGGCATCCCTTGTCCCCGGACACCTGGGTGGCTCAGTCAGTTGAGTGAACAACTTTGGCTCAAGTCATGATTTTGCAGTTGAGTTTGAGCCCCACATAGGGCTCACTGCTGTCAGCCTATTAGCGTAGAGCTCACTTCAGATCCTCTGCCCCCCTCTCTGTCCCTCCCCTGCTAATGCTCTCTCAAAAAAATAAATATTAAAAAAAAAGTAGATGTCCACTGTTTAAACTGAACTCTTAATTTCCCCCCAGCAACTTCCTTCTCCCACAGTCCTTCGGTGAAGGCAATTTCATTCTGCTAGTTGCTCAGGTCAAAAGCCTTGAAGTCATCCTTGACTCCTCTCTCTCTCTCTCTCTCTCTCTCTCTCTCTCTCTCTCTTTTATAACCCATACCCAATCCTAAGGAAACACTACCTTGAAAATATAGAAGAATTGGGTCACAACTCCCTACTTTCATAGCTAGAAGTCTGGTCAAATCACCATCTGTCTTGCCTGAATTATTGCAGTGTTCCCCTGATCAATCCCCCCACTTTCACACTTTCCTCAACAGGGAAGCCAAAGAGACTTGTGTAAAATATGTCAGATCCTATCCTCTGCTCAAATCTCTCCAGTGATTCCACATCTTGCTCAGAGTAAAGGCTAAGATGTTGTTGACCACCGCCTCTCAGGCCCTGCTGGCTCTGCCCCTCCTTCACTTTGTCCCAGCCACACTGGCTTCCCTCTACCTCCTCCCACAAGGTAGGCATTGTACCTTGGAGCCTGTGCACTGGGTTCTCTCTGTTAGGATGTTGTCTCATGTGCATCACAAGGTAGATCTACATGTCCCTCCCCTCCTTCAATGTCAACTTCTCAACAATGCCTCTCCTTATTGAAACCTGCACCCTTTCCTGCCACCATGCCACCCACTTCCCAACCTCTTTATCCCACTCTGTTTCTTCAAAGCTCAGATCACCTTCCAACATTCTATCTATTTCTTAGATTATTTACTGTTTCTCCCCACAAATGAGAGATGTTTATTTACGTTCACTGAAGCGCCACCTCTATAAACACAACAGTGCTCAATGCATGTCTGTTGAATAAATGAATGACTAGTTAGGAATGGTCACTGTGGTATCTACTTTTATCCTAGTTTTAAACTTTACACTTTAATCCTATTTTTTTTTTTATCTAGCCTGTCAAAAACAACAAAACAGAAGCAAGCAGTCACCACCCTAATAGATACAGTTATCTTTATTTTAATCCTACCACTTAGAACCAAAGGTCTTTGTTTTACAGTGACATTGCACACCTTGGTTTATGCAGAAAAGAAAACCCTCTTCAACAGGCAGTCCATGCTCTGTGTTTAAAATAAAGTTGAGGTCTGAAAAGACCTGGGAAACCACTTTCTAAAGTCTTGTCTCACTCTTCTATCTCAAGCAAATAGTAACCCTAGGGACAACACTGGAATTTTCTATCTCATTTGTTTTTCATTACTTTTTACTAAGGTACAGTGATATCACTATTCTCAGTTGCCCTGGGTGATTCCAATATTGATTTTGAGATTCTTCCAGCTATTCTATAGAGTGTGTATCATTTATAAGGTTCTACTTCACTTCTATGGGCATATTTGCATTCTGAATGTTTTATATTTTCCAGATGATAGTATCATATGAAATATGATAGCATCCTTCTGAGCTTTGATAATCCCTACCTCCAGCAAGCTTGAGACCATATGATTTCCTTTTGTATTTTGGTTTAATTCAAATGGAACACATGAGGTTTTTAATAATTACCCAGTATTGCAAAAATACTGAAGAAGTTGAGTTGCTGAAGCCTAACCATGCACATATTCCCACCAAATATTAAGGAGACTTAGCTCAAGATTTTTTCCCTCTGGATGGAATTGTAAAAATGCATCTTTCTAAAACCTCATATTTTGCCTATATTTAAAACCTATATATTGCCTTATATTTAAATTATTAAATAAATTGGCTTATACTTTCAGGAAATGAGATTATGAAGGAACATTGGCAGGGCATCTGGGTGGCTCAGTGGGTTAAACAGCCAACTCTTGATTTCGGCCCAGATCATGATCTCATGGTTCCTGGGACTGAGTCCCATGTTGGGCTCTGCACTGACAGCACGAAGAATGTTGGTATTCTCTCTCTCCCTCTCTCTCTGTCCCTCCCCCGCTCATGCTTGCACTGTCTCAAAACAAATAAATATTAGGAAAAAAAGGAACATTGTATAAGAATGATTCAAAACCCTAGAGCAATCCTCTCCTGTAATCCAAAGATGACAAATTCAAAAGGCTTCAAGGAACAAGAAGGTAATATAAACAATTGAAATAGCCTGATGGGACCCGACAGGGAGTGATGGAGACTGTGGCAAAGATTCCATTCATTACTGGTCCATGGCGGAGGCAGCTACTACTCAGCCACAGTGGATGGGTGCCATAAAAATACACACTATTGCCAAATTTTGAATTTGTGTATATATGGTTTTTTTTTTAAGTGAAGAGATCTGAATTTTTAGGGGAAATTTCACACTCTGGGTGCCAAACAGAACATATCTAGGCCACAAGACTCTGCTCTAAATCAGCACTGTCAAATGTTTAATACCCAATTCACAGTGTTCTCCTACACCTTCCAGTTTTAAAAGGACAGCTCAACTATATTTCACAGATAGTAAAAGTCTCCAGTTGTTGTTTCCTGATTCCTAGTCGGTAGTGGGCTGTGGTGTTGAGTGTTTCTTTCAACCAGTGTAGACTGCTGATATGGCAATGCAGGTAGCCTCCCCAGCAGGTACCCTTCCCCAGGAATCCAAACTAAAATCAACACAGTAACTGCTGTCAAGAGTGTATACGTATACTGCCTTTAAAATCCCTTCCAGTTATCACCCTAGTATCTTCTCTCTCTCGGCATCCTGCCGCAAATATCTGTGACCAGAAGCTTGATGACCCCCCGGTCCCACACTGGGGAACCTCTTATTTGAACCACTTACTTTCATCCATTTCCCCACCAAGCCTTCCTGGTTTTTCTCGTTTTATAGTGCATTCGTTACTATGGAAACATGTGGTGCCAAAGACCAGGGCAGAAGTGAGTAAAACCCCAGCTTTCCAAGTAAAAAGCAACTAATATCCAAGCAGGGGTCACATCATCAACCATGTGCTATTCATACCAGGTTTAGGGCAACAGAGAAGTGGAAACTGAATCTTGTAACTAAATAATTATTCTCATTTTTTCAGAAGCTCCGTTTATTTACTCTATTACTGGAAAGCTGGCTCTTAGCTTACAGTTTGCTTCATTACTTTCTTTTCAACGTATTTAGAAGGTCTGCTTTATACCCATATCCAATATTAGAATTTGTCTCTAACCAGAAACCAAGTATTAATCTTTCCTTCCACATGTTTTTCATATTTATAGAAAGCAAGGGGAAAAAGTCCCATGCTAATTAAGGAAATGGATTAGACCATTGCTAGGACCCATTCCAGAATTTTAAACCATGGCATCGCCCTTTTGCATCTGTACTCATTTTTTAGTCTCAGTAATGTCCATTTATCCACAAACATTTTCCCCCCCTACAAACATCTGTTAACGACCTGACATACATCTTCATAAAGCTGGGGTCTGGGGATACAGACACCAAGAGACAACTTACCTGCTTTGGAAGAGTTCTCAGGCTAGCATAAGAAGGGAACCAAGTGAGAAAACACCTATATAAAACAGTGTGATGACTGCTTTCAGAAGGGTAACCCAAAACCATGTAGAAGAAATTTCAGGGGGTGGGGCAGGGGGAAGTGGTAGCTGGGTAGGAAGTTTTCAATGAATGGTGATGATCAGGTGTTCATTTTGGGGTGGGAATGAAAACAAAGAGAACAAATAGGAGGTTGACATGAGGTCTAATTGAGAGATGCTATGGGAAGTGGCAATGGGGACAGGGAAGGGCATATGCAAGAAAGTTTTAAGTTGATGAGATTTAGGGACTCCTTGGATTTGAGGGGATAAAACAAACTAACTCAAGTCATGAATTACTGTTACTCAAGTATTATTAGAAATTTCCTTTTACTATTTGTTTCTATGTCTCTAAAACCTAGACAAGAAAGAAAACTCTACATTCAGTTTAAGATTTTTATTCCCTTAACCGACCCTCCTCCATCACTGTTTATTTGTATTTTTAGAGATTAAATCATACCCACATAGCAACTGTCTCTACATTGGGGGAAGAACCTTTTAAACAAGTGAAGTTTTCTACTCTTCGGTACCAGGAAGTTCTTTTCCTGGGTCAGTAAATTGCAGTGCAGCTAAATTAGGCAGGTGGGCAACTCAGCTGATGGTTAAGAACAACTTAGCTAGAAAATCAGTGTGTTATACAAACATCTATTCGCATGATTCAAATGACCATCCTTAGAAGCAAAGCGCTCAAGTTCCATCCAGAACACAGCTAAAGAGTTTCTTAAATAGTATGTCAACCTTGAACTTGAAAAGTGAAGCTAACAATTGTTGACTATCCTAAAATTTATATTTAGACTGAAGGTATGAGGGAGTGAGCTCACATCCATCCTCCCTCCCTCCTTCCGTAACTTGTTATTAAAAGAGTAATGGAACCAATGTTTGGATAAAGTCATCTTGATTCACTTGGACAGTGGGGAAATGGAGGTTTAGGTTTATGAACGAGTGATTAAAAAAAAAAAGGTATTCTTCATTGCCAGTGACATAAATGCTAATTCCCTTAGAAACCGGCAAAGGGGATCCCATAACTGATATGTTTTAAAATATAAGTTAAATTTGTTTCTTATACAAGGAACCAGATATTGATTTTTGCTTTTGATCATTCAGTCAATCATAATACTGTACACATCAAGGCCATCAATGCATTTACTTTCCTTTTGCATGGGGAAATTTGCATGAACAGAAATGCTGAATCAGAGGATTGGAATCAGAGTGGGTTGATTAATCCAGCGATTTTTAAATTATTGAAGGTTCAAGGACTCCAAACAAAACTTTTCTTATCTACTGACATCAGATTCCAATGAGCCAGAGTTTGACTCCTCTTCGTTACCCTAACTGCATATTTTGCCTTGAATGACTATTTTACAGGACTCTTATAAAGATTAAGATATACAGGTAAAACACTGGGATGAGGGTTTAAAACATCTTGTTCAATGTTAGCTATAATCACAAGAGTGCAATCTACTTTTCTTATGATCTGTGTTGTTGTTGCACAAGTAGCTAATTGCGTGTGCGTGTGTGTGTGAACAACTATCACCCTTCTAAAACAGTAAACTGAAGGGCACCTGGGTGGCTCAGTTGGTTAAGCATCCGACTTTGGCTCAGGTCATGATCTAATGGTTTGTGGGCTCAAGCCCCACATCAAGTTCTGTGCTGACATCTTGGAGTCTGGAGCCTGCTTTAGGTTCTGTGTCTCCCTCTCTCTGCCCCTCCCCCACTTGTATTCATTCTCTCTCAAAAATAAACATTAAAAAAAATTTTAAGGAAAAAAAAAAGTAAACTGAGCAGGCCTGATCCTAACATTTGAGGGAGCAAGAGCACAAACGGAGTCTTAATTATCATATATTTAAAGATGATAAATAAGCTAAAAATTGTTAAATATGTTCTATCTGCCTAGCTTTACAACTATGTTCCTAACAACCTAGAAGACGGATTTAAATTCAGATTTCTTGAATTCCAGAACCCAGCAAAGTAAGGAGAACCAGCTTCCTGCCCGGCCACCTAGCTCTTTCCACCCTGAACCGTGTATGTGGACTACAACACCCACCTGTCTGAGTTCCAGGTGCACCTCCCACGAACGGTCTTTCCTCAGCACCCCTTGGGCCCAGGAGCCTTTTGAGCAGTTAAGTCCAAGACCTGGGTTCGCATGGCAGGACCCAGAGGGGGCCAAAGTGGCACATGGGCCCTTTGGTGCAGCCGGCGGGTGGCCGTGCAGGTGCACAGAGGCTGGGGGACAGAGCAACTGAGCTCTTTGCCGTGCAGTGTCCAGGGTCGGGCCCCTCTGGGTAATTTAAGATTTTCTCTGTCCTGTTTTTTTAGTGCAACTGAAGAACAATTTCCTTCTTCCCCTGCCATTTGCAAGTCTTTCCTCAGGGAAAAGTTTACAAACAATTATACAAGCAACATGAACCTGAGCACTGAATTATCCAGATAGCCACAGACATTTCCTAGAACTGTAGGAAGAATACCAACTTCCCTACGGATGTTTGGTATTATGTGCCAAGCTATTTGAACAGGGACTGCAGTATTCATGGTGGACCAAACTCAAACATTACTATAGGACTTTCTAGATGTAAGTCAGAATTAAAAAAAAAAAAAAAAAAAAAAAAAAGCCTAGACTCATGTTGGTGCCCCATCTATTTCCAAACTATATCTCTTGTTGCTGCTGTCAAACTGCCTGCTTTGGATAATCCTCCCACTGGTTCTTATCTAACCTGAGAATGCAACATCCCCTCCAAAAATCCTGTCCAGCCACAAAGACCAAGTCTGAGAAGCCACGCTCTTCAGGACAAGTCACTGCTGACTCCAGGAGAAAACAGCATCCCAGTATAACTACTGGCAGACTGTGGCCCAGCCCCAAACAAGCTATTCTAGGCTAGAGCCTGCCTCTCTAAGTCCCTGGTATTTACGGCCTGGAGGTGGCTAGGTTCTGGTTTGCTTCCAAGCCTGTTTTTCTGTTGTTGTTTTTGTCCCCCACCACACCGCCCCTCCTTCCTGGCAATTCTTTTAGCTATCTGATAACCTTCTAGTAAATTCTTTTTGCTCAACTTAGACAGCTTCTTTCATTTGCATGCAAACTAAGAGTCATTGCTGATACACTTGGCAGAGCTCCTGACACAGAGATAATCAATGAATGTGTGTTACATAAATGAATAATTATAACCTGAATATCACTATCATATTTATAAAATAATGGGTTTTTTTTTTCTGATTCATAAGACAATGTTATTAATTTTTAAGTCGTAAATATATAAATAAAAGACAAAAGCAAAGCCCTATTGCTACCATCAGACACGGCCTAACTTTGTTTTTTGTTCCAGTTTTTACCTATAGGATATTTCCATTACACAAAACACGTATCATTATGCGCTTGCTTATATATTTCCACTTAAAACTGAAGTTGTTTCAAGATAATCTTTGAAATGAACACTCTTAATATTTAAGTAATGTGTGTTATTTGGGGACCTTAAAATACCTTTAACCAGCCCCCAATTTTTAGTTTTAAAGGGAATTTAAATTTTTTATTATTGTTTTTGCCTGCATCTGATTCCTTAGCAAAGACCAAAATTCAAATTAAAGCCAGAGAAATGGTTGTGTCAAATCATTTGAACTCTGAAAATATTTGTCAAAAGCTTTTAACTGTCCTCCAGAAAGGTTGTATCCTGTAATTCTCCCACCAGCAGTAATGAAAATGTCCTCTCACTGCATCCCTGCTGGTACTGAGTTCACATATATATATATATATATATATATATATATGTGTGTGTGTGTGTATAGCAAATATATATTTAGCAAATATATATATTTGCTTGTTTAATACATGAAACATGGCATCTCATTTTTGTTTTAATTTGCATTTCTGTGGTTAATAGTAAGAATATTTATTAAATATGTGTATTAGCCTTTTTATCTCATCCTTCCAAATCATTTATTCAGATAATTGAACAATTCTATTGGGGTGTTATTTTCTACTTACTGATATGCAAGAGTTCTTCAGTGCAATTATTCTATTAACTGTTCTGTCATGCTTGGTGTCAGTATTTTTCTCCATGATTATTTTCTGCTTTAAACAGGGTCTTTTTGCATACGAAAGCTTAAAATATACTCAAAGCTATCTTTTGCTGTGATTCTTTGCATTAATTGTTAAATATCTTCTTCTAGCTTTGTTTCTCACCTGACCGATAAACTTTCCAATATATTTGGAATTTAGTCTAGTGAGTCATATAAAGAGGGTCTTAGTTCAAAGTTTTCTACCTATTTGGTGTAGCTTCTTGATTTTGTCTAATGCTTCTAGCTTTTCAAAATGCTTTATCCATTGCACTTGTTTCCAGAAACTACCTGAGATGGCTTCCAGGCTATGCTATTCCAGCGAGCTATACCTATTGATTCTCACACCAGTACTACATGGCTCCAATGGAGTTCGATGACCAGATTTATTTTTATTTCTGTAAGGGCAATCCACTCCCACATATATTCTTTAGCAAGATTTTCTTGAGTATAATCACACAGTAATTCTTCTGGATTGGTGTTAGAATCATTTTGCCAAATTTTCCCAAACCCCAAAGCAATAAAACTATATACTTGATTGTGGAAAAACAGCCATTTCAGAATATCCATCTTTCTACCCCAAGAATAAGGCATGTTTTCATGTGTTTATGTGTTTGAGTAAAATTTTACAGCTTTGTACACAAGTTTTTAGACACTTCTTATTATTCCCAAGTATGTTATGTACATTTTCTATTCTTCTTAGGTAAATTTATATTTTTGTGGATTCATGAGCAAAATCATTTTCTATTGCATTTCTTAGCTGGTAAATACTGGCATTTTGGGGTCGCCATTAATTTTTTTTTTTTTAAGTTTATTTATTCTGAAAAAGAGACTGCATGCCAGCAGGGGAGGAACAGAGAGAGCAGGAGATAGAGAATTCCAGGCAGGCTCAATAGTCAGCTAGGATCCCGACTCTGGGCTCGATCCCACTAATCAGGAGATCACGACCTGAGCTGAAATCAAGAGTCAAATGCTTAATCAACTGAACCACCCAGGTGCCCCTAGCTTGATTTTTAAATGTGTACATTATAACTAACCACCTTACTGAAATATCTTATTTGTTCCTTTAGACTCAATTGTGTATCTATCACTTTATTTCAAAATTTTTAATGTTTATTTATTTTCGAGAGCAAGAGAGACAGAGTGTGAGAGGGGGAGAGGGAGAGACAAAATCTGAAGCAGGCTCTAGGCTCCAAGCTCTCAGCACAGAGCCTGACAAGAAACTCGAACCCACTGACCGAGATCATGACCTGAGCCAAAGTTGGCTCAGCCACCCAGGCACCCCTGTGTATCCATCACTTTTAAACGAAATGAAGACACAATGTCTGATTTCTGTTACTTAGGTGAAAAGTTATACTCAAACATATGTATTAAGGGGCACCTGGGTGGCTCAGTCTGTGAAATATCTGCCTCTTGATTTCAGCTCATGTCATGAACTCAGGCTTCATGAGTTCAGCCAATGTGGGGCACTGCACTGACAGCACAAAGCCTGCTTGGGATTCTTTCTCTCCTCTCTGCCCCTCCCACCCCCCCTCTCTTTTTCAAAAATAAACTTTAAAAAAAAAAAGTGCATTAAATGTTTTTATTTGCTTTTAAAAAAATTACCATTCATGAAATGAAATTACAAGAAATCGAGGCCATCCAAGAAATCCAAATGTAATCCTGTATTCCTGCATTCCACCACATTCATTTTCCTGGGGTACTGAGTCTTGCTTTTCAGGACTACCCAAAAGTGCCCTGAATGAGACATTACGTTACTTCTCACTTGGATTAAACAGAATAAAACAATTCAGCTGCCAGTTAAGAATTTTGACAACTGTGGAAGATAAACACACCAGGAACTCGCTCCTGTATAAAGAGCAACTTGGCTCTTATTTTAACCCCAGAGACAATAGGCTGATGCTCTGCAAAGTAGAACAGGACCCACCTGGCTATATTCACAAAGCAGTTGCAAGCTCTTCTGTATATGAGCAGATTCCTTCCCCCCACCCCCCATAAGCAGAAGTTTCCTATTTTAAATTTTTTTTTTCAACGTTTTATTTATTTTTTGGGGGACAGAGAGAGACAGAGCATGAACGGGGGAGGGGCAGAGAGAGAGGGAGACACAGAATCGGAAACAGGCTCCAGGCTCTGAGCCATCAGCCCAGAGCCTGACGCGGGGCTCGAACTCCCGGACCGCGAGATCGTGACCTGGCTGAAGTCGGACGCTTAACCGACTGCGCCACCCAGGCGCCCCAGAAGTTTCCTATTTTAAAAGATCGGGATAAAAGCACCTACTAATTATTAGCTCATGAAGTATTTGTTGTGCATTTGATTTGGATTCTGTGTTACTAGGAGAGACTGGAGGGCTATCTATAGTAACCAGTAGGGACAGGGACGGAGGAGAACCTGGCATAGAACAGAAGCCCAATAAATATTACTGCAATTATTATTTACTGTTTATTTTTAATCTCTAGAAGGCTAAAAGTCTAGTTCTCCATTGTCCCCTCTAGGGCCTACCATGACAAATACAAATGTCCAATAGATATTTGTGAAATGTTTGCTGACTGATAGGTTTTTACAAAGACCTCAGTTGGCAGAAAATATTTTGACTCAATTCTTAACTGCTCGCTTAAAACCAATTCTTAGAAGATGCATTTGTTAAAGCCAAGAATACTCCTCTTTTCCAGTCAGAATGAGTTTCTCAATTGCTCTTTTTATACAAGTTAGTGGGGAAAAAAAAAGTTTCTAAAAAATCAGATCTTTAAGTTGGCACAGAAAAATGCTATGAGAGTTTTCATTTCTTCACTCATTTGCCATTGTTGATCATCTTCTACATGCAAGACACAAAACAAATGGCCATCACGGAGTTCACAGACATTCAATAGTCAAACAAATGAATAGGAAACTGCAAATTGAGGTAAGTGCTATGGAAGAAAATTAAAAGGCTGATAAGAGAATTGGGCTGCTGGGAAAGGGAGATCAAGGAGGCCCAAAGGACAAGTACAGTTTGTACCAGCAAGGTGTAGGGGAAGTTCTTGGGAAATTCGACAGACAGGAGGTCAGTGTAACAGCAGCGAGAGAAGGAGATGCCCAAGATGAGGCTGGCCAAGTGCCCAAGGCTCAGTCTCTGGAACCCACCTCAGGTATGTAGAGGCATTATATGCAAGGAATTGACATGATCCTATCTATTCTAGAAGAATGACTGGAAGAGCCAAGCAAGGAGCCACGGGTCTTGCTAGAAAGTTATGCCAGTGATCCAGTACGGGGAAGACAACTTGAGGATTGATAGTGTGGTGTGGTACAGATGGAAGGGAGAATCTACCAAGAGATACATGGAGAAATTTATAAAATTTTGTGATGGTTTTGGATATGGAGGGCACAAGGAATTAAGGTGTCAAAAGATGATTCTTGAGTTTCTGGCTAAAGCAATTCCATGTACAGTAGTGTCTTCTACAAAAATTAGAAAAATTAGAAAGGTGTTAATATTGGGGTGTTTCTGTCGCTTTTGTTATTTTGGTTGTTTGATTTTCTGTTGTTTGTTTGCATTGTGTTGGTCGGGTAGCAAGAGAGAGGAAGGCGACATTAACAAACCCTTTTGGGACAGGGCACATTAGGCAGATTACCTGTGGAAGACTGAGATCCTAGATTATCTGGGTTTCCAGATTAGTGACATTTGTCTAGTATCTCTAAATGCTGCTCTTCCCTACCATGTTTGGGAAGCCACAAATATGTCAGCTGTATTAAATAACTTTTAAAGTTTTTTCTGAACCCACAATACTCTATCTTTATCTTCTGCTCATATGCAGAAATAATCATGTCATTAAACACAGATCATAGGGATGCTGGCATACTCGGCTGAATAGTGTCTCCCCCAAATTCACACCTAACCAGAACCTACAAATGTGAACCTTATTTGGAAATAGGGTCTTTGCAGATATAATCGAGATGAGGTCATACTGAATTACAGTGGACCTTAATTCAGTATGAATGGTGTCCTTATAAGAAGGGGGAACTTTGCCACATGAGGATGGAGGCAGGGAATTGGAGTTATGTTGTCACAAACCAAGGATCACCTGGGGCCACCAGAGCTAGAAAAAGGGCAAGAAACGATCTTCCCCTAGAGGCTTCAGCCGGAGCACAGACCTGTCTACACCTTGATTATGGACTTTCAGCCTCCAGCACTGTGAGAGAATAAATTTTGTTTTGAGCTACCTCATTTTTGGACATTTGTTTTATGGCAGCCCTAAGAAACTGATAGTTGAAGTGTTAGATTACTTATTTGGGCTTGATTAGCGTAACACAGAGCACATAGTATAGGTTGAATAAATATCCATTTCCCTTCCTCTTCCAATGTCCCCACCATTTTCCTGGTTGGTTTATGTTACCAGTAGTCCACACACTCTCCCACTTAGACAAGTCTTTCTATTCCCAGGATTGTTTTACAGGGGAGGAAACTGAGGCTCCACAAAGTTAAATAACTTGCCCAAGATCAAAAAACTAATAATGGCAGAGGCAGAGCTCAAACTCAGCTGTCTCATCACCAAAATGATACCACACCCCAGAACACCTGCCACTCACACCTGCAGTGCTGAAACAAACTCTGATGAAGTAAAGGAGAGGAGCTGACAAATTAGGTTTTCAATGCCTGAAATTAAAACTCACATTTATTAACAAAATACCAACTTGCAGACACCTAGTATAATCAATCTGTACCTAGTCCCAGAGGAACACAAAAATTGTATTCTAAGACCAATGCTATCAATAAACTTCCATCAACAATATTGCTTCCATTAGCAATGCTTCTGCTTTGCACATATGTATTCTAAGTCAAGGTATTACTGTCAGATTGGACATTTACAGCTTTAATTTACTTAAATGCATCTTCCTCAAGCACTCCCCATTTCGTTTTGATGCTACTGACTCATTCTTGCCACCTAAGGAGACCATAAGAATAAATACTCTAAGTACGGAGGAAAGGGTCTCTAAACTTCATAGTCACAGATGTCCATCCTTGGAGTAAAAAATAAAAGCGTATTCTAAATTTGCCTTCCCTCCCTAACTCAGGGAGTTGCGCTGCTGAATATAACAGATATGCAAGTATAAGGTGGCACAGCTGTTATTCTGGAGTGTCAGTTTCATAGGAATTCTGGTGTGGGAGGGGCTTTTCAAGAGTCGTGTCCATCAGGACTCAGGTAAGAGAGAGGGGGTCTACATACCTCCAAACCCCAGAAGAGAAAACGGCTGCACTAAGAGATTTTGGGAGTTCCTTAAGACCCTATGGCTATTTCTTGGTGGAACCCTGTGGAATGCCAGGTTTCCTGATTTCCCCAAAAGTGTACTTAGCCTTCGAAGCTGTCATCAGCTATTAACGATGACACTTTCCTTGGGCTTGCTGCCAACTTCTCTATTTATTAATTTGACCTTTAAAAAAAAAAAAAAAAAGACCACCACAGATAGCCCCAAATGCTTCACATTCCCTTAACTGCTATCTAATGTTGAAGTGACTCACATCCCATGTTTAAAGCTCCAAATACACACACATGGGTTCAAGAGGGGCGAACACGCCTCTGCTCCAAACCGGGCACAGATGATCTCTGGACTTTTCAAGTTAACCCTCCAGGAGGCCGGCATCACACGCGATTTTTACAAGTTTGGAGCCGAGATCCTCTTCCACGCTCTGCCCACACCCGTGCCCACGAGCAGAAGTTCTCTCTCTCTCTCCATTACAACCCACCACGCGCGCACACACACGCACACGCACACACACACCAAGGCAAGTAACAAAGGAAAACACAGCCCCATAAAGGCTCTGCTATTACATCTTCCAGTCCACACCTGCCAAGAGACAAAAACCATACGGAAATCCTGCCCTGGCAATATGTGCAACACTCCCAGGGAGAAGCAGGCACCGTGGCACCCCCCTGGGCGTGCGTGGCTGTACACACAAAGAACCGGTGCTGGGCTTGCGAGCCGTCCGGGGGACCAGCGCACTCCCAGAACTGGTATCCGCGGATCTCCCCCCGCGCCCTCTCGCCCAGCAGAAAGGAACTATCCTTTATTTGACCCGTAGAGAGCCCAGGCTGGGTGGCAGCGCATGGGGGGTGGGGGCGGTCCCCGAATCCCTGCCCTCCAGCCAGACGGTCCCCAGCCTCTGGCATCTCCTAGGCGATGCACAATTGCGCGCTGTCAGATATCCCCTTCGCATCCTGCCGGCGAAGCGAGATGCCCGGGGTCCCAGCCGTGCGCATCCACGCTAGCGCCCCTCCCCGCGCCGCTACCCACCCAGGCAGCCCCGCCAGGCGCGCCTGCCTACCTGGTGGCTGGCTGTCAGCGCAGCGGCGGCGCCTCCTCCGCTTCTCCTCCGCGGCTGCTACACCGCTCGGAGCGCCATGTTCCCGGTCTCCGCGGGCGCACGCCGGGCAACTACTACGGGCTGGGTAGGGGCAAGGGGGGCGGGGGCCAGAGGGAGGGGGTGGGAGGCAGAGCCGCGGCTTTCTACTCTCCACCCAAGCCTCCCCCAGCTACTGAGCATGCCCAGCTGCCCGGCTTCGCCCCTAGGAGGACTTTCCACGAGCGCACGCAGCTGTTCCGGGTTTTCGCGGCAGCCGGCGGGAGGCAGGCAGTAGCAGCTGCTGGAGGCGGATGGGGGAGGGAAGGGTCGGGGGAGTGTCTACACGCTGAGGAGCCCCGAGCCAGAGAAAGCAGCCCTTCGCCAATCCAGTCACCCAGTTGCCCTCTGCTCGTGCCGGGGTACCTCCTGCACGCCCCTTCCGCACACACCCGGGGTTCGCAGAAATGTGCAAGACCAGTGTGGGGCTGAGCTTTGCTCCGGTGGAGAGCAAAGACGGGGGAGGGGGCGGGGCTGAGAGGCAGATCCTTCCGCAAGCCTCCTTGCTACCACCTGGACCTGTGTTTCTCAAACTTAAATGGGCGGTAGGATTAAAATGCAAATACGGGTTCAGTTGGTCCATACAGGTGCCTGAGATTCTGCAGGCTAAACAAGGTCCCAAGTGATGTTGCCACTGGTCCTCTGACCACACGGAGTAGCAAGGATCTAGAGGAGCCCCGGTCTGTGACCTCTGTGTGGCCATCCTTCAATTAGGCAGCCCAGAAACGGTCTGTATCATCCACAGACGTCCCTCCTGCCTACAGATTATGTGGCGGCTAGTAAGGGAAGATTCCCCCACTCCCCACCCCCCGGGTTGCTGTGCTGCCCTGGAAGACATCACGCTAGGGCTGGGCTCTGAACACCCATCCGAAACTGGCTTAGGGGAACATGGGTTCCTGGACCTCTCCGTGCTCGTTTTGCTGGTTGGCTAGCAAACTAGTTGCTACTTGAGCTGCTCTACTCAAGTCTGAACCAGCCTCCCTTGGCTGTCCCCTGCCTCTCCTGAGCTGGGCTAAAAATTCAGACTGGACAACCAAGTGTCCAATGTATTATACATGCAATGGTAAGGCCGGGCTTGCCCAATTAAGAAGACTGACAGATTATAATAACAGTAGTATGTTTATTTACCAAGGGATGACACAGGGCTTTCTGATGAGTGATGTTTGGGCTGAAGCTTGCGATGATATCCCGTGGTTCATATTAAATCCCCTAGTTGTCCACTCTCTTCCCAACCTCCGGAGTCTCCAGCACTGTCAATAATATTCACTGCTCATGCTGTAGTGAGAGAGAGAGACATTAACAAAAACCAGTTATGAGTTTTCAACCTTGGAAATGAAGAAGTTCTACCCTTGTCTGTTTTTAGCTGCCTCAAAAATATTTTCATGAGCTGGTGATAGGGTATCTGATTCCATAACTGCATAGCAGATTCAAAATAAGGATTTATATCTATCAGTATTCTATTATACTCAGTAACTCTTAAACAGTTTTATAGTTAATAGTAAAATATCATTTCTCTCTTGCTTGTTTTCCATTCATTCAGGACCCTCAATGTATTAGCTGCTGTATCAAAACAGGAACCATAGGATAGACGGATAGTTACTTTTCTCTCTCAGTACTCCCATGTATAAAGGAGAAATATGTCCTGGTATATCATGCTTTGTTTTTCTGTTTAAAGGAGTAGTAGTCTCTAAGTCTACCTCTTTATTGTCTAAGCCACACACGTAGCCATAACTAGCCACCTACCACTCGATTATTTGCATAAAGTTTCGATTTTTGACCTTCTTGTATGTGTGCTTGCACAGATGCAAAAGCTAGAAAATAATTTTATAGAGGTGTAGTTTATTTGTGATTGGTAGCCATTAGAATTTTGCTTGGAAATACTGAACTTCAATCACAGGAAAAAAGTCTCACCTGTTAAACACAAAGCTTGCATTTGCATAGTTGTTTCAATTGGTTGAATACTATGATTATTGTTAGTTGCCTCAAATTCATTTAGGAGTTATGCAAGCTAAACTTTATAAGTGAATAATAATACTATTTCTGTACATACTGCAGTGCATCAAGACCTAGAGAGTTTCTTTTTATATAATGTCATTTATTGAGAGTTTAGCAGGCTGGGTGTTCATTAAGGACCAACACATGTGACTGGGAGATACAGGAAGTAGGAGTAGACAGAGGTAGAAGTCAAGTTAGGCTGTAGGCTGGTGACAGTCTTGGCCAGCCCTCCAGGGATCTCTGGAGCTAGGATGACCCTTCAGAGTTGTCTCGAGTTGGTATGAGTTGTCCAGTCCTTTATATACTAATATTAATCATTTGGCTGCATTGGAAGGGGCATGAACTTGAAAGAAGGCAGCCCTCTGAAGCTGAGGCAGTCCCTAAAGGAGAAAACCACTGAAGGCCATCTGCCAGCAGTAGCTCCTGCAGCTGGGGTAACAGGTCCCTCACTTAAGGGGGATCTGAGCAAAACATTACTTTGTCCACCACACTAATACATTTATCAAAGACATCACTTTTGAATATACAAGGTAGGACTGTACCAATTTGTCAGAGGGATTCAAAACCTTTATTTTTTTTTTTTTCAACGTTTATTTATTTTTGGGACAGAGAGAGACAGAGCATGAACGGGGGAGGGGCAGAGAGAGAGAGGGAGACACAGAATCGGAAACAGGCTCCAGGCTCTGAGCCATCAGCCCAGAGCCTGACGCGGGGCTCGAACTCACGGACCGCGAGATCGTGACCTGGCTGAAGTCGGACGCTTAACCGACTGCGCCACCCAGGCGCCCCTCAAAACCTTTATTTTTAAACAAATAATAGACTTTCCCCATGGCTCAGATATTTAAAATTTGGAAAATAACATATAATTAGTAATTGGGAATTGTTGGAGGAGGTCATCAAGAGGATTTGACTTCTGACTGACCCACAATCTGGACCTGGGCAGAGACTCCTCACCCCCTCCCCTGTCCTTGGAAGGCACATTCAGCCCACGATTCCCACAGTAAGAGCCAGTTTCAACGACACAACCTTAGAGGGTAACACACTGTTGGGTCCATCTGCTGAATATGTGATTTAACCTAGGTAATACCTCTGTAAACTTCTAAGATTCTGATGGGTAGGAGTGGAGATCTGCTCATCTTGGGCTAAGATAAGCCATACCTGTAAATCCCCTTGCTTATTAATATTGCCACATGACAGGGCACCTGTGTGGCTCAGTTGGTTAAACGTCCGATTTCGGCTCAGCTCATGGTCTCATGGTTGGCGAGTTGGAGCCCCACATCGGACTCTGCTGACAGCTCAGAGCCTGGAGCCTGCTTCAGATTCTGTGTCTCTCTGCCCCTCCCCCACTCATCTCTCCCTCCCTCTCTCTCTCTCTCAAAAATAAACATTAAAATTTAACAAAAAATTAAAATTAAAAAAAAGATTGCCACCTGCTGTTCTGGAATGGCCTCCTTCTGCATTCTCTCCTTGCCCTCTGTGTATGGGGGCCAGTTTCAGATTTCATCCGGGAAGCTCCTGAGTTTACAAACCAACAGTACACTTTCTATTTAGGTATCTGGCTCCACACATTTTTTTTGTATATGAAATTATTAACTATGATCTCTTGTGCTGACATGTATTCATTCTATAACATTTAAGACATGATTTTATCCACTGTCAGAGTCTGTATTTGTACTTTGTAATTTTGGAGGGGGAAAGAGCAGTTAAATATTCACTAGAAATGTGTATTTTTCTATATAACAAAGCTACCTACTAGTGACTATTTCATGAGAAACTAATCTCAACCAACCTTATTAATACAAAAAAACTGTGAGAAGATGTGCCTGAGGGTTAGAGAACTTGGTAGATTGGTTGAGAGGGATGTTTGAGACCACACCCTGGAATCTAGGTTCAGACTACCCCAGCTTACTCTCCATTGTCATCTATGCCATTCATCAGTAAATAGCTGGAATCCCTCAAAGAGGAATCACAGTTATAATGGAACCAGCATAGACTCCAGAAAGAGAACACATGCTTAGATAACAGCGGAGGGAGAACAGGGGGTAGAAATGAATGTTTCAAGGAATATAAACAAAAAGCATAAGAGAAATGTTCACCTGAAGGAGATTAACCCTCAGGAAACAGCAAAAGATCAAATAAAAATTTCTCCAGAGGCACCTGGGTGGTTCAGTCAGTTAAGCGTCTGACTCCTGATTTCAGCTCAGGTCATGATCTCACCATCTTGGGATTGAGCCCCACAAGGCATGGAGCCTGCTTAAGATTCTCTCTCTCTCTGCCCCTCCCCTGCTCATATGCTCTCTCTCTCTCTCTCTCTCTCTCTCTCTCTCTCTCTCTCTCAAAATAAATAAATAAACATTAAAAAAAATTCTCCAACATTCTAAAAAATTAAAGATTATATGATCTAACAAAAAAAAATTTTTTGAAGCAATACAAGGATTTAAAGAAGAAACAACATGACCAGAAATGAAAGGGACCCTGGCAGAGTTTCAGGGCTTGGGGAAGGAAGTCATTAAGGCATTCAAGAGGTAAAAGAATAGGAAATGAGACTAAACACAACTGAAACCCTGTGACAGACAGAACTTAGCTACTAAAAAAAAAAAAAGTATAAAACCAATCATAGGAAAATTATATGGAAGTCAAACAAAGGAGATCCAACACATGTACACATATAGGCTTGCACCAGCTTGCAAGAGCTCCTAATTTCATTTATAGTAACAACACTGATAGCTTGAAATCCACCATTGTGGGAGTTTTTACTGCACATAAATTGATAAACAGTACAAATCAAAGGTTTTTGTTTACTTGTTTTCATTTACTAGCATATAAACCACTTTTTACAACCTATGCTATGAAAAACCAGAAAACGAAAAGCAGAATAAAATGAAATAGAAAAATTAATCAAAGATATAATAGAAGCTAATTTCCTGAAATAAGGAGTCTTAAGTCTTCTGAACAAAAGGATACATTTGAAATGTACTCTGATGAAGTTATAGAATTTCAAAGACAAGTAATCCGTGGTGCATCCAGGCATAAAAGGCAATTTACATACAAGGAAGAGAAAAGCTGTCTTTAGATTGCTTCACAGCATCATACAGTGCCTGGGGGAATGTTCTGAGAAAAAGAAACAGTGACCCAAAGGTGTCTATTTTGCCTAGCCAGGCTATTCTTCAGCTTTTCAAGTCAGTAGTTAATTGTTCTCAAACAATGGATCAAGATATATAGTGCATGTATGTAAACCTTTAAACAAAATTCTTTTTGATCATGAAATTCACCCAAGAGATAAATTAAAAAAAAAACAGATCTAAATCTAAAGGGATGCCTGAGTGACTCAGTTGGTGAAGCACCTCACTCTTGCTCTCAGCTCAGGTCTTGATCTCAGGGTCTGGCCCCAGTGCTCCGCGCTGGGTGTGAAGCCTACTTAAAAATAAAAAAGTAAAAAATCTCAAGAATGGTGGAGCTATGGTCAAATGTGATAATAATCATTATACCTATTTTTAAATAAATTTGAGACTAAAAATTATGTGTTTGGGAGCTTTAAAATAGAACATAAATATTGTAAACCTTGACCATATTAATATTTTTGTGAAATTTACTAAATTCTGAAGGTAGAAAGAAGGGAGTTATGAGGAGGTTTAAGTACAATAGTTTCCTCATTTTCCTTGGCAAGAAGTCAATGGATATTATTCATGTTGAAGTGTATAGTTATATATGCTTCATATACTTTTTTAGTCTTTTTTTCTTATCTTTAAAGGAATAGTTTAGAAAATTTCTCTCATGAAAATAACATTTTTCTGTGAAATTAACATTTTTTTCTGACATTTAGAAAACACTGCAGGAACATCTTAGCTTTTTTCCTTTTATTTTTAAATTTAATTTTAGTAAGATTAAATATAATTTAGTTTTAAAATTACACATATGGTACCACCCATATATGAAAAATCATGCCTTTTAGTTTATTTTAATTATAACCTTACACTCCTATTTCTCTCTCTATAGGAAGATTTGTGGAATATTATAAACCAAGGAATATTTCTGATAGAAAGATTGGTTGATTGTTTACTGTCTTTTTTACATTTTTTAGAATTGCTTGAATTTTTTTTTTTGCTTTTTTAAAAAAAAAATTATTTTAGAGAGCAAACACTCAAGCAGGGTCGAGGGAGAGATATAAAGAGATTGAGAATGAGATCCCAAGAAGGCTCCCTGCTCAGCACAAAGCCCAACTCAGGACTCAATCTCATAATTGAGAATCATGACCTGAGCTGAAATCAAGAGTCCGATGGTCAGCTGACTGAGCCACCCAGGCACCCCAGAATTGCTTGAAATTTTTAATAATGAATGTATGTATTTCAAAAATAAGTCATCATTCTTTTCAAAAAATTTCAAAATATAATACCTTTTGTGATACAGTAAAACATTACAGAATATACAAATTGAATGAAAATAGATATTTAAAATCAACCTGGATTAAAATGATTCATTTAGACAAAAGCAAAGAGAGAACACAAATCACCAGTATCATGAATGAAAGAAGAGATATAACTACAGACTCTACAACCATTAAAAGGATAGTAAACAAATGCTTTGAACATCTTTATATTCATAAATTCAACAACTTAAAAGAAATGGACAATATCTCAGAACCACACACTACCAAAAACTCAACTAAGATGAAATACATAATCAGAATAGTTTTCAAAAAAATCAATATTTTATGAATATAACCATTAACAAAAATTGAATTCATAATTAAAAAGCTCTCCTGAAAGAAATCTCCAGATCCAGATGGTTTCATTGAAGAAACTACCAAATATAAGAGAAGAGTTAACACCTCTTTCACACAATCTCCTTTAGAAAATAGAAGAGTAGAAAGCAATCCCTAACTTATTTTATGAAGCCAGTGTTACCCTGGTATGAAAACTATGCTAAAATTTATCCTAAATTTCATATGGAATCTCAGAGGACCCAAACGGTCAAAACAATCTTTAAAAAGAAGAACAAAGCTGGAGGACTCACACTTCTTGATTTCAAAACTTCCTACAAAGTTGCAGTAACCAAAAGAGTGTGGTACTGGCATAAAGACCGATATAAAGACCAATGGAATAGAATAGAGAACCTGGAAATACACCCTCACATATATGGTCAAATGATTTTTGACATAGATGCCAAGATCATTTAAGGGGGAAAGAACAGTCTTTTCAAATGGTGTTGGGGAAACTGGATATCTACTTACAAAAGAATCAAGTTGGATGCTTACCTTCCACCATATACAGAAATTAAATTAAAATGGGTCAAAAAAGTAAATATAAGAGCTAAAAGCTATAAAACTTTTACAAGACAACATAAGAACACTTGAGTAGATATATGTCCAAAAAAGATATACAATGGCCAATAAGTACATGAAAAGAAGCTCATTATCTCAGTCAGGGAAATGCAAATCAAAACCTGAGTGAGATGCTATCTCACACCCATTAGGATGGCAATAAATAAATAAATAAATAAATAAATAAATAATTTCATATGTGTATAAAAAATACAGAGAACATATGTTGGCAAGGACATGGAGAAATTGGGAACCTTGTGCACTGCTGATGGAAATATAAAATGGTTCAGCCACTGTGGAAAATAGTATGGCAGTTCTTAAGAAAATTGAACATAGAATTACCATAGAATCCTGCAATTCCACTTCTGGATCTACACCCAAATAATTGAAAACAGGGACTTAAACAGGTATTTTTACATCAATAATCACAACAGCATGGCTTATAGTCAAGAGGTGAAAAACAAAACATCCACTGACAGAGGAATGGAAAAACTAATATGATATATACTCACAATAGAATATTTTCCTTTGAAAAGGAATGAAATGTGGATACATGCATGCTACAATATGGATGAACTGTGAAGACATTATGCAAATGTTGAATGAAGACATTTGACACAAAAGGACAAATAGTGTGTGGTTCCACTTAAATGAGGTATATACAACAGCTAAATTCACAGAGACAGACAGTAGAATAGTATTTAGCAGAGCTAAGGTAAGGAATGGGACAGGTAGTTATTCCTGTGTGGGGTAAGAAAAAAGTTCCAGATGTGGATACTGGTTATGGATGCAAAAGAAGATAAGTATATTTAATGCCACTGAACTGCACACTTAAAAATGATTAAACTGGTTTTATGTTGTGTATATTTTACCACAATAAAAACAAAATGAAACAAAGCAGATGACCTAATTATGTTTGCATCTTTAAAACACCATTTTCCCCAGGCACCTGGGTGGGTCAGTTGGTTAAGCATCTGACTTTGGCTCGGGTCATGATCTCATGGTTGATAAGTTCCAGCCCCATGTCAGGCTCTGTGCTGATAGCTCAGAGCCTAGAGCCTGCTTCGGATTCTATGTCTCCCTCTCTCTGTGCCCATCCCCTACTCACACACTGTCTCTCTCTCTCTCAAAAATAAATAAACATAATAATTTTTTAACAATAAAATAAAATAATAAAATAAAATAAAATAAAATAAAATAAAATAAAATAAAATAAAATATGGTTCTCCCAGCAATGCCTTGGAATAGAGCCAGACTCTGTAGGGAGCTATTTGTGTAGCTTCTGAGAGGAATTATCAAAGGCTCAAAAATGGCAGTGGAAGTAGGAGAGGGAAAAAAGGAAAGAGATTAAATAAACACTAAAAAGGTAGAAGCAGAAGGATGTTGTATCCAAATGGATGTAGGTGATATGGGGTAAAAAGGAATCAAAATGATTTCCAGGCAATTGACTAGGATAACTTCCTGGATGGTGGTGCTATTGGCTGAGATAGTGTAAAACAAAGAATGGGTTTGGAGCGGAGGCCATGTGGCTCAACTTTTTTAATGGATTGAGATTGAAAGGGCTGAGAACCCTCCAGGACTCATATCAAGAGGTCAGTAAGAAGAGCAAATATGAGGCTCAGAAAGGAAGGATGGATGGCATACCATTTGGGGTGTCAATTCAATGCCAGATCTCAACACAATACAGTTGAGAACACTATATTGAGTGGGAGTGGTCAAAGAATGGAACTCAGGCAAACACCACTGTGAAAGCAGTAGATGGACCAAGTGGCTACAAAAGAAGATGAGTAACTGGAGAGATGATATGAGGAAGAGCAGGAATAGTGCTGGAGAAGGCAAATGGAGCATGATTCCATGAGGACAGAGGCATCTACACTGACAAATACTCATAGAGGTCCTTTTTTTTCTGGCCTGAAGGAAACAGAAATGAAAATATTTTGATATCTGCACATGAAATACATGAACAGCAACAGAAGAGTCCAGAAATAAACACAAATCTATATGAGAATTTCATTTATAATAATGGTGGCATTATAAGTCAGTGGAGAAAAGATAGATTTTTATTGGTGAAAAAGTACAGCTGAAGTTCTGTGGGATTGAGCTGTAAGTGCCAGTGGCCTTAAGCAACAGTAAATTACTCTACTCAATTTAATGAGCGCTATCCTCTTTCTGAAAGGGAAACCCGTGTACCTTTAAGGTCATGGATTTCAGCAAAATTTGTATAAAATCCCTTTGAATGATTTAGGTTGAATTTCGCTCCAGAACAAGCTTAAGAATTCTAAACGAGACGCCAGATTTTGAAAATTAAAATATTCACTGCTTATATATTATATATACTCAGAAAGTAGAAGGCTTGCCAGCCAAGCAATTAAGGGCTTTGCTTGTGTAAATTGCTCATACACAAGTGTGCATAATTGCTTCTATCTTGCTAAAATCCCAGCATGCCGATGAATATCAACGCCACTTTTTTTCTGTAAGACAAACATCATCATCAACATCACAATGTAAAGACTATCCCTTAATGCCTTTATAAGCCATTGTTTAATATTGAGGTTGAAGGGTGGAAAATAGCGTACAACCTCATCCACCAGCAGCATATCTACAACTTAGTCATGGTCCCTGGGCCATGCCTGGGTGCTGAAAGATTACAGCTCCCTGTCATTTAGCAAAGCTGTCAGCGTGGAGAGCAGCATGGATTCTTTTGGAGGGATTATTGGCCACCTCTCTTTGCTTTGCAGTGACCTAGTGGTCTAGACAGGATCAGAGAGTAGATCAGAGATTTGAAGGAGGTACCACATGCTAATACCAAAAACAAAAACAAACAAACAAACAAGCAGGTTCTTTGCCCCTTAAAACCACCCCACCTTCATTTTAACTTGCTTTTTTATTTAAAATACATCCTCACTGATGCCACATAAAGCTTCAGTTGCCTCTAGGAGGGGAATTTAATAGGCTTTCCTTTTTCTGGAAAACCTGACTGTCTTGTAAGGATCTAGGAGGGATTTATTCAGAGCAAACAGATGAGAGAGCGTTGCAGCTTCTTTTCAGTATCTGGTATTGTGAGTTAAAGGAAAAGCTATTGCCAAGATCAAAGTCAGCACCATGTGACTGTCTATGCTGGATAAACTGTAGGGGGAAATCTATTATTACCATGACAGGGACAAGCTTTTATTTTCATGAGAAGGACCACTAATATAACATTAGAAAAATTTCTAAGGATAATGAGGGCATTCATTTCGTTTTAAGAACAATATGACTAATACACAAGTAAATTTTAAATGTATGAGAGAGGGTGATAGTGAGAAAAGATAAGGGGGGGCAGGGGAAGCTTAAAGCAAAATGGACAAGTATGAGCCTCAGTAATATTTAACAGCTGTTTGACCTTGGGTATGTCACTGAAGCTTTCTAAACCAGTTTCCTTACCTGCAAAACACAGAACTCAGAGATGTGAGTTCTGCTTCCCTCATGGAGTTGTCATGAGTAGCAAAGAAAGATACTTGAGACAGGAGTGATGCCCTACAAGCAAAGGACTTAGACCTGGTCCAGTCTTTACTCAAGGGTTTTGAATGAATTTCTAAAAGAATAATGATCAAATTTCTGTGCATCAAAATCATCAAGGAAGTTTATTTAAAATAAAAGTGTTGAGGTGCCTGGGTGGCTCAGTCGGTTTAGCATATAACTTTTTTTTTAATGCTTATTTATTTATTTTGAGAGAGAGATAGGGAGCCAGAGGGGAAGGGGCAGAGAGAGAAAGACAGGATTGCAAGCAACTCCTGGGCTCAAACCCATGAATCGTGAGATCATGACCTAAGCGGAAATCAAGAGTCAGACACTCAATTGACTGAGTCACCCAGGTGCCCCAAGCACCTGGTTCTTGATTTCCACTCAGGTAATGATCTCACAATCCTGTGATCCAGCTCCATATCAGCTCTGCACTGGTGTGGAGCCTGTTTAAGATTCTCTCTCTCCCTCTCCCTCTGCCTCACTCCCACTCTCCTGCACTCTCTCTCTCTCTCACTCTCTCTCTCAAAAACAAAAATGAAATGAAATGAAAGGGAATGAAAAAATAAAACAAAACAAAACAAAACAAAACTGTCTGGTTTTATTCCATATCTACCAATTCAGAGTGAAACATGGGTCTCTACAGGCCCCTGAGTGATTCGTTATAAAGCACAAATGTGATGGAATGGATGCATGATGTGCCATCCAGCTCCCCATTCAAGGAAGCCCCCGGAAGTATGGTTAGCAGATGATTTTCAATACTAAGCACGTTCAGGGATGGGCTCAACTACAGAGAGGTCACAGTCCCCGTTAGGCTGCCCACTTGCAATGACAGACCGATGTGGAGATATCAAGACCTGAACAACTCTGATGGGCCACTCTAGCTTTAGAGCTCCCTCTGGGGTTGGCCAGGACTACTGTTGGGTCTCCATTACTCCCACCTTGTTTCTCTGCCCACCCTTGCTTCCCTCCTTTCTGTCCTTACATATTGTCTCCTTAATACACATCCCAAACACTAATCTCTGTCTCAGAGTCTGAGTCTGCTTCTTGGAGAAACCAACCTGTGACATTGGGGTATCATGGATCTAAAATGAGAGCTAATGACATTCTTTCTCATCCTAAAAGCCTTCCTAGTCCTCTGTGCCTACAAATTTCATTTCATGGAAGTTAAGGCCTTTCTTTACTGCCCCATTTGTCCATATGCACTTCTTAATCCTTAGACCAACAAGAACAGACTGGTTTCTTTTCAACTGAGCATTTTCACAATAGAATCTGTTAAATGTTCCCCAGACATAAGCTGCTTACTCTTTTTTTTTAAATTGGAATCTACTGGCCCATAAAAGTGCCTTTTCAGGTGCTACCTGATTCCATAGGTTCTTTCTTGATTCCCCAGTCTCACTCCTGCCTCATCCCCTTGCTGGGAGGTGTGTTATGTGTATGCTCTGCTCATCAACTGAACTCCTTGGAAACAGCAATCCTTTGTTTTCCAGCATTTCATTTTCCCACATCAATTAACCTGGTGCCTTGGTCATAGATACACAAAGCATTTGTTGGATTAGTCAATGGTATTAAAACAGTAACTTACTGACTTGTACTGCTAGAAGAATCCCATAGACTATATCATTGAAGATCTTGCCCCCCTTTATTGCAAAGATAAGGCAGATAAAGTTTAGAGGGTTTGCCTGAAGTCGTATAATTAATAAACCATAATGGAACCATAATTCAGATCTACTACACATATATATCAATACTTAATTTTAAAATGAAAAACATACTAAGTAAACATTTGAAAACCCATTTTTGGTAATTTTTAACAGATTATACAATCAATTAATTTCCCACACACATGAGTATCTGAAACAAAAATTTGTTTGTAATTTAGTTATTTTGACCACTTCAAACACATTGAAGAATAGTCAAAACATGAAATACAATATTTTCTTTTGCAAAATTACTACACATGCCTACTTATACATATTCTGAAACTCAACCTCATGTATTTAATTCACTTCCTCATTATCTCTATATCTACTTCAATAATTCTTAGATTTAGAGTTACTCTTGTATTTGGTATTCAATGGTTTTCTAATGTTATTTTGGTAGCTTCCCAGGGTTTCAGTAATCTTACATGAACATGGAAAAGAAGCATTTGTTTTCTCAAACAAGCTCTAACTGATGGTTATGGACTAATTTTTTTTTAATGTTTGAAGTACAATATGCATACATATGTACAAACTAAACATACCCATATGATCAGTTCCCACAGCAAGAAAGATAACATTACTAATGAGCAGAAGGAGTTAATGAAGCAGGTCTGTTTTATTCAGTTCTTGTTTATCTCTAAAGCCATGGTAATGACCTTTGGTCAACTCTGGAGACTAAACTCCTGGAATGTTCACATACTGACTAGGTAAAGATATTAGTCTACATGCCCAAAGCATTCAGTCAGGATGAACCAGATTACCAGCATGTTTAAAGTAAACATCAAGGATCATGATGTGCACCCAGGGCCTGGTTTGGGGTTTACACCATTTGGCAGAGATGTGACCAATTCTATTTAAGAACTTTGCACTCCAAGATACAAGTCAACTTTCCTAGGCATGAGAATCTCACACATGTCTTTGCAATTCCCAACTGGAAAAGAAGATACACCTATGCATTCCCTACAGGGGGCATACAAGAAAGTGTGCATTTGACCTCTTCTAGCCTTTGCCTATACAGTAAAACCTTGGTTTGCATAATTCATTCTGGAAACATGCTTGTAATTCAAAACACTTGTATATCAAAGCAAATTTCCCCATTAGAAATAATGGAAACTCAGGGGCGCTGGGTGGCTCAGTCGGTTGAGCGTCTGACTTCAGTTCAGGTCATGATCTCACTGTCTGTGAGTTAAAGCCCCGGGTTGGGCTCTGTGCTGACAGCTTGGAGCCTGTTTCACATTCTGTGTCTCCCTCTCTCTCTGCCCCTCCCCCACTCATGATCTCTCTCTCTCTCTCTCTCTCTCTGTCAAAACCAAATAAACATTTTTTAAAAAATAAAAAGAAATAATGGAAACTCAGATGATTCGTTCCACAATCCAAAAATATTCATATAAAAATGATGACAATTACTGTAATATAATACAAAATAATAAAGAAAATATAAAATATAAAGAAAAATAAACAAATTAACCTGCACTTACCTTTGAAAACCTTCATGGCTGGTGTGAGGGAGACAAAAGAGAAGAGGGTTATTATGTAGGACGACTTTCACTATCACTAACGGAATCACTGCTATCTATTGGCTCAAAGGAATCTTTTTCTTTTCATGCAGATTTAACAAGGTATCTATCCAATGACACTTGTTTTTGCCTCCTTTTGAGGATTTCACAGTAATGTGGCATTGCATTGTTCAACAGATTCATTGCTCACACTGCTACAGCCTTATTCGGGTGGTGCTTTTCCACAAAGTTTGCACTTGTTTCCCACATTTTACACATCTCCCTAATCTCATTTGAAGTGAGGGATTCCTCTGCCTCTTCCTCCTCCTCCTCTGCAGAGGACATGCAGATGTGGACTTCTTATAAAATCTTGCAATTTCAGCCACTTGCATACCTCGTTCGTACTTCTTGATGATTCCCTTCTTAACGTCCACTGTAATCATCTCCTTCTTCTTACCGCGTTTCTTTTCAACCTTTTTCCGCATGGGGGCCATTGTACATGCTCACATGGATGTTGACTACAGAGAAGTATTAATCAACTCTTGTCATATGCTGCATTTAATGTAACTGGCAGTAAGGCAGAAGAGGAAAGGGTCTCTATCTGCAGACAGCCTGACCTAGAATGAAGCAAAGAATTCCTAAGCTTACTCTTGTAAGGAAAAGCAAAAAATGTCCATAGGTGCTTTGAAGTGACAAAAAATACACTGGTGCCAGTTGTGGGCACCTTCCAGTGTTCTGAAAATCACTGGTTTCTGCCAAACGCCGCGGTCTGAGACCAAGCATCTGAGCATGGGAGATGATCACCCACAATCCTGCAGCAAGAGAGAGAGAGGGGGGGGAGGGAGAGAGAGAGAGAGAAGAACAATTGGCTCAGTTGTGATCATGTGACATTCAGCCTCATATACTATTTGTATTACAAGACATCGCTCATTTATCAAGTTAAAATTTATTAGAAATGTTTGCTCATCTTGTGGAACACTTGCAGAACAAGTTACTTACAATCCTAGGTTTTACTGTGTATATACTTTTTCTGTTATTCCTTCACTGTATCCTTTGCTGGAATAAATCTTAAGCCATGACACTAACTTTATGCTGAATCATATTAGTCCTTCCAGTAGATTTCCAAACTAGTGGATGGTCTTGGGAACACTGAGACAACTAACACCTCAGAAGTCCCTCTCTTGCCCCTTAAATTCAGTATGTCCCCCAAGAATAACTACCATACCAACTTTTAATAGCATAAGGTAATTTTGCCTGTTTTTGAACTATGTATGTTTGGTATCATACAGTCTGTATTCTTTTATATCTGGCTTCTTTCATCAAAATATTCTGTTTGTGAGACTCATGTATGTAGTGTTTGCAATTATAGTTCACTCATTTTGATTGCTGTAGAATGATAATCCATTGACTATACCACAACCTATGTTTTCATGCCTCAGTAGATAGACATCTGGGTTGTTCTAAATTTGGGGTTATTATCAGTATTGTTGCTATGTGTATTTTGATACATGCCTTTTGTGAACATGTGTGTGCACTTCAGTTAGTTATATATGCAGGGGTGGAGATGTTGCATCATCGGGAATGTGTGTGTTGAGCTTCGGTAAATATCGCCAGAGAACTTTTCCAAACCGGTTGTACCAATTTCTCCATCCAGCAGCAGTGTATTAGAATCCCAACTGCTCCACATCTTCGCCAATACTTGGCATTCTCTCTCTTTTCACTTTAAACCAATCTAGTGAGAAGATATGGTATGGCATAATGGTTTTAATTTGCATCATTCTGGTGACTAATAGAGTTGAGCACATTGTCACATGTTTATTAACCAATTAGATACAACACATGAAGAACTTCCTCACTATTTTTTTTTCCTGTGGGGTTGTGCTTTTATATTTGATTTATAATATTCTGCATACTCTGGATTGGAGTCCTTCATTGGCTATGTATTGCTAATATGTATCTTCTCTGACTCTGTGGTATGCTCTTCTATCCCTAGTAGAGTATTTGATCAACTGATCTGCTAACTTTACTCCAATTCCCTCTCTACCACATTTTTACTCGACAAATATTTATTAATTAACTGCTATGTATTTGGGCACTTTGTAGATATTGGGGGGAAATAATAAGCGTAATGATTCCTGTTTACACTCTTCTGAAAGAAATTAATGTAGCTTGCTTTCACCCTGAGCCAATTCATCTGAATTATTTAAAGGATATGGGAATATACTCTACCCAGTGTTTTAGGGTTCTATTTTCCAAGCACATTTTTTTTACTAATCAGTCTTTTTTTTAGGGTTGTTGTATAGCCTTGCTCTGTTCTCCCACTGAGGACTGAAAAAGAAAGAAAGACGAAAGATACTCCAGGTCTACTTTGCAATTTATGTCATGTCCCTGTTTATTTCATTCCCTTGGCCATAAATGTTTTTACAGCCACTCACACAATATGCAAATATTATGTCTTTGCTCCAGCACCCTAGAAGCAGACCCTGAGACAAGGATGTATGTGCAATCATTTATTTAAGATGTGAACCCAGAAAACACTGGTAGAAGAGTAGAGGCAGAGAAAAGCAGGCAGCCAATAAAGGGTATGCTATCAAGCAGGTTACTGCTCTGGATAACCAGATCTTAATCCTGGTGGGGAACTCTAGGGACCAGCATAGAACAAATGCCTTTGAGTGAATCTACCTGGTAGGACAAAGCACCTGGTATATTTATAAATGGTCTGCTTTCAGTCATTCGAGCTGCCTCCTGAGTTGGGGGTATGTGTGTTAATTCTCCCAACAAATCCAGCCTGTCCATCCTCAGAAAGAGAAAGAGACAGTTCTTTCTCAGTGCTTGCTAGATCAAGCACTCAGGAAAAAAAAATCACAGGTATTGGCAGTTGGAAGTCAGATTTTTTGGTGCTGAGTTATAGAAGTTCAATTTCATTAGCTGGAATACTAAAGAGGAACTTGAAAAATAAAATAAATCATAAAGGATAAAATAATTATGAACAAAATTTCATTTTCTTTTCGTCTTTTCTTCATTTGAAAAGATATTGACTACATAATGCTTTTTCTTAAAAATTTCCATTGCAATTATACATATCAGTACTTGGATCTTAGTTGGAAATGGCATCTGCTAGAATCTTTTATTAGTAGGACAGTCTCCACTTACACACACACACACACACACACACACACATATATATATATATATATATATATATATATATATATATAAAATAGGCTATGAGTGAGAGCACCAAAATAATAAGGATATAAAAATAGCAATTTATTTTGACCTCACATCCAAGATGTCTGATCCAAGAAGTCAGGCCATCCAGGGTTAAAGTGGTGCTCCACGATGTGAGAGACCCGAGCTATTGTTATCTTGCTGCCCTGTTGAGCATGGCTTCTATTCTCAAAGTCATCTTACTGTCTACATGGCAGCTGCCACTCCAGTTACCCCAGTCTCTTACTGCTGCCCAAAGAAATGGGAAGTATTATGGAAGAGATGCAATGCACTTCCTAGAAGTTGCACATCCTACCTCTGCTTAGATCCCATTGCCAAGAACTTGGCCATATGACCAGAACTAGTTGCAAGGGAGGCTGGGAAAAGGATCTTTATTCCAAGTGGCCACATGCCCAGCTGAAATGGAAGCTTTACTACTGAAGAAATGGCGAAAGAGATATTTGGGACACCTCTCTCTCCTCACAAATTCAAAAATAGGAAATGTGAATTTTTAAAAATTTAAAACATAAGTAACTTCTACCAGAAAGTTTCAGCTTAAAGCAGCGATTATTTAGGCTTAAGAGAAAACCAGTATTTTCCTTAGACCCTTCTGAATTTATACTTAGGTCAAAATCTTATCAACTTAAAAAAATATACATGTAAATCAAAATATAGTATTCAAACAGGATGGACCTATTCCAAGGAGAGAGGGGGTGGGTGGTGGGTGTGGGTGTGTAAATTAGGATCCTACAAGGAGTCCTTTACTTTTTTTTTAAGTTTATTTATTTATTTATTTTGAGAGACAGAAGAGAGTGCAAGTGGGGGAGGGACAGAGAGAGAGAGGAAGAATCCCAAGCAGGATCTGCACTGTTAGCGTAGAGCCCAATGCGGGGCTTGAACTCAGGAACTGTGAGATCATGTCCTGAGCAAAAATCAGGAGTCAGCCTCTTAATGGAATGACCCACCCAGGCACCCATGGAGTCCTTTCTTTTTGATACCGGCAATGTTACAAAAACGGTCACACAACTTAATCCATGTGAAAAAGAGATGACGTAAGTACAATGAGCATATGGGGGAAATTTTTCAAACATGAATGTGCTTCGACAGGTCTCATTTCTCATCAGAGTGGTATTCCAATTCAAGCCATTTATTTCACTCCTGAATCTGAGGTATCTTTAAGCTGTAATAATATGATAAGCCTTTTAAAGCCCCATACTTCCTGAAAGTAAACATCGTTCCTCAGAAAACTGAGTGAAAGATATTGACAAGGAATAGGAGAGACATTTTCAAGCCAGACTTCCCGGTCACCATATGAAAGAAACCCAAGGAAAAACAGACGGTTGGCATTGTTATTGTTCAGAAATTCAGAAGCAGATTTCATGAGTAAAAATAAAACCGTGAGCCTCTTGACAAGGATGACGGGTAGAAACCAAAAAATTGTGATTCTCCTTGGGTGATTGTGATGGATAATCAAAGGCAGCTTTTTTATATTGATTGGCCTTGTCTTTCCAGAGACCAGAAATGGAATCCATCTGGACATTCGCTAAAGGACAACAGATGGAGTTACACCACATGACAGTGAGCTGTTCTCTCTCTCTCATAACCCACCGGTGGTGCTCTTTGTAAGAATAACAGTACTGGAGATATGGAAGATCATTTTTTTCTTATGGTTTACCTCCAGATTTGTTATGGTTGCACACTCTCCAAATCAGGAGAGAAAGTTACTTAAATATTCTCAGTGCTTTCCTTTCTTAAATTTGGAAAATAAGGAGAGACCAGTCAGCACAATTCTAGTATCTGAAAAGGTTCTGGAGCAATTGATTAAAGGCTCATTTGTAGGCACCTTGAAAATAAATGTATGTTAATGAGCAACAATATTCATTTTGCTTAAGTGGGTTATGCCAAATAAAGCAAACAAACTTTCTCATACAACTGTATGAGAAACTTTCTCATACATACTGTACAATGTACAGTACATTAGTCCTCATTTATTAACATGTGTTAATGGGGCACCAGGGTGGCTCAGTTGGTTAAGCCTCCAGCTCTTGATTTCAGCTCAGAGTGCTCTCGTGGTTCATGGGTTCAAGCCCCTGGCCGGGGATCTCCATTGGGAGTGTAGAGACTACTTGGGATTCTCTCTCTCCCTTTCTCTCTGCCCTTCCCCTGCTCTTGCTCACTCTTGCTCCCATAAATAAATAAATAAATAAATAAACTTAAGAAAATGTGTTAATAACCTATATTAATGTGTTATTATATCATATGTTAAATTGAATTGGTTTCACCTATTCACAATTATCTCCTTTCCCAAATCTTCATCAGCACGGACCCCTGTCTGTATTTACAGCAGTGTCCGGGACCTAGTCAATATTATTTCCTTCACTAGATCTCTTGTTATCATCTGCTTTTGTCTTCATCATCTTTAATATTAGTCATCTTTAATATTAGTCACTTCTTATTTCCTTGACTTCCATCTTCACCTTACATTTATACTTACCAAACAGGTTTCAGTCTGTTGTGGTTTTCCCGAGGTCTCCAAATTAGTTCCAAGTCTTACTGAAGGAACCTCTTTATCCACTGTCTCCTTCTCCCCAGAAGCTTATGTCCATTTCAAATCCCCATTCACTTCACCAAGACCCTTAACCTTTCTTTTGAAATTCCCTTTCCATGCTCTACAAGGGCCACATTTGGTTTCACTCATTCATTCCACAAAGTTGTAAAGATTCATGTAGCCCTTGGTTTTGTCCCTAAATTTCAAGGACAAAAAGACATGGGATAATGGCATTAAAAAACAAATCCATTATTAGGTGTTCACAAAAACACACAGAGGCTTAAGTTTGGTAAAAAACAGAGTTTTTCTCATCAAGTCACTAATCAGTCCCTCCAGGGTCCATCTGAGGTAGGCATTAGGTGGTTTTCCTCATTCATACTTTTTTGCTGGTCCCTTCCATGGTTTTATCTCTCTGGACCACCCACTGTTAGGGTCTCTCTTCCTTACATTAGGTTCTCCCTGGTCTTCTATCCACCCTGTAGAGATTAAGAATCCTTATCAGTTCATTCAATATTGTGAAGCCTTTGGAGATGGTTTCAATTCCTCCGGTTCCTTCCCAGAAAAATGCCTCCAAACTAACAAAATGTTCTTCTGTTAATATTGAGCAACTCTCAGAACATACATTGGGGACAACTTTATGATAAGGAGAGATCTCTTCTCAGGAAGGGGGGAAAGGGAAAGCAAGACATCTTGAAGATGCTTTAGTAATCCATATAAGAATAATCATCTCTGAACATCCTGTGCACCCTCAGGCTTCTAATTTGCTGTAGTCATCATCCTCAGGAGTAACTAATGTGCTTTATTTATTATACCCTGTTATCACTTTGCTGGAGAAAGTCAGAGATGCAAGCAGATTTGACTCACTACACGTTTCTGTTCTGTAATTTTTCTGTTATTAGGGCAGAAGGGCAATCCTTTCCTACATGGAAGCTTAACTCAGGGTTCCTTCCTATGTGTCCTTTTCTGCATCCTCAAAATTTATGTTGCTTATTCCCACAACAACATATCTACTTCTATGGTGATAAATGCAAAGTTATCACACGTACATTCACTGACTCATCTCCTCTTTCATTCATTCCCAAATTGAGCAGTTATTAGGTACATATTACTATGCTAGGAATTAGAAATAGAAAAGTGATTTAAAAAAATCTATTATAAACAGTATAGACAAGACCAAATTTAATCAGACAACCAGTGATATAAATGTAAAAACTAAAATAGTGAAAAGTGAGCATAGAATTACATAGATCTAGAACAGCCTATATAGATTTAACATAACAAGGCATGTCGGAATGTTTTAGAGAAAATTACTCTGTATCTGAGGCCTGAAGAAGGATAGACACTAACTAGGCAAGGGGTTTTTAGGTGAGGAGAAGATTACAGAGAAGGATTTTTCTAAGAAGCCCAAACCATAATTACAAACATCCCATGGTGCAAGGGAGCAAGAAATTTGGAGGAACCAAAGTTAAGAAAGGCCAGATGGCAAGATAAGTGAAATAGATGATGGGGATTAAGGAGTTCACTTGTCGTGATGAGCACCAGGTATTGTATGGAACTCTTTTTTTTTTTTTAATGCTTATTTATTTTTGAGAGAGAGATAGAGTGTGAGTGGGGGATGAGCAGAGAGAGACAGAGACCCAGAATCTGAAACAGGCTCCAGGCTCTGAGCTGTCAGCACAGAGGCTGATGCAGGGCTCAAACTCATGAACCGCAAGATCATGACCTGAGCTGAAGTCAGACTCTTACCAACTGAGCCACCCAGGCGCCTTATGGAATTCTTGAATCATTATACTATACACCTGAAACTAATATAACACTGTATGTTAAGTAACTGAAGTTAAAATAAAAGCTTCAAAAAAAGAAAAAAGAGAGAGAAAGTCTGGATGGCTGGAAAGTTGAAAGCAAGAGGAGTGTGGCTTAAGGTAAGAGAGGAGATGTAGGGTATGGGGGAGAGTCCAGATCATGCAAAACCTTGCAGGAGTGCTGGCTGTAATGCAAAAGAGATGAAAAGCCATTGCCTTAGTCAGCTCAGACTGCTATAATAAAATATTATAAGCTGGGAGTCTTAACTACAACAGAAAATTATTTCTCATAGTTATAGAAACTGGGAAGCCCAAGATCAAGGCACTGGCAGATTTGGTGTCTAGCAAGATCCCACTTACTAGTAGAAACAGACAGCCATCTTCCCACTGTGTCCTAATATGGTGGAAGGGGTGAGGAAGCTCTCTGAGGTCTCTTTTATAAGGGCATGAATCCTATTCATGAGAACTCCATCCTCATGACCTAATCATCTTCCAAAGGCTCTACTTCCAAATATTAGCATATTGGGCATTAGGATTTAACATATGAATTGGGGGGGATGGGTATAAACATTCAGTCTATGGTAGCCATTGAAAGAGTTATAAGCAGTGTGTGGGATGTAAAAAATCAAACTTGTCTTTGAGAATTTCACCCTGGAAAGCTGAATGGAGACTGGATTGGAGGAAGGCTGTACAAACTGACATGGAAAGAAGTCAATTTGAGAGATATTTATGAGGCAAACCTATAGAACTTGATCATTTGAATATAATGTGAGGAGGAGGAATTATTAAAGATAATTTTTAGGTTTCTATTTTAGGGAATTGGGTAGATAGCAGTTTAACTGGATGTGGACTAGATTTACAGGGAAGATGGAGTCTATGTTGATGGATTCTACTTTTTCCTCTTCTGCAGAGGAATTTGGTTTCATTCTGTATGTTAGGCTCAATTCTACCAGAAGCAAGAACTTGAATGCAAGTCATTGTTTTGGGGAAGCAAATGTGGAACATGAGTAAGGAAGAAGGAAATAAGAAAGGGGAGGAAAGGAATCCATTTCTTGATGAACAGGTTAGCACTAAGGAGGCTTCTCCTGATGGGTACCTCTGAGAGATGAGTAGAACATGCCTCTGAATTGTTGCATCTGGGTGATGAGGAATCTGGAATATTTTAGTGCCAAATTCTATCCATTATTGGTTGAAGGATCCTCCTACAGAGTTAATTCATGACATTTATGGCCTGTCCTGTGCTCTAGCCAATAAATGAGGAAGCCTCAGGCTTTCTCAATAAGACATCAGATTGCATTGGCAGAAAGAAGGCTGAAGAAAAACCAATGGAGCATGGACAGTGGCTACCATCCTTGAATTCACTACTTTAAGATTTCAAAGTGCATTTCTCATGTGCTTTTCCTCTATCTTGATGCTTTTGTCTTTTTTGATTACTGGCCCATTTCTCAGGTATTTTTCATTGCCATATTTTGAGTTAATCATTGATTCCACAAATTTTTTGAACTTCATGTTAAAATCATACTTTCTGTAACCCTCTACACCTGTAACTTTACCTTTTTTTAAGTTTATTTATTTTGAGAGAGAGAGAGAGAGAGAGAGAGAGAGAGAGGGTGAGAGAGAGAATTCCAAGCAGGCTCCATGCTGTCAGAGCAGAACCCTACACAGGGCTCCATTTCATGAACTATGAGATCACGACCCGAGCCAATATCAAGAGTCGGACACTCAATCAACTGAGTCATCCAAGCCCCACTATCTTTTTTATAAAATGGTAATTTATTAAGTATAAAGCCACACATGATTCTCAGAAAGTTGTGATGAAAAGCTAAGATGTACTCATAGCCGAGTATACAAAATATAGGTTACAGTGAAATAGTACTATAAATAATGTTGACTTAAAAACTCTCAAATGGAGCTGTCAGTGCTCTGGTCTTAAACTGGAAACAGAAAGCAACCCGGGTTCCTAAAGGACCTAAATCCAAAACTACTCCTTATTTTTATTAGTGACTTCTATGATGGGTTAGAGAACACATTTTACAACATTTGCTGATATTGCCAAGTTGTCAGGAGCCACCAGCACTTGGAAGAGTGAAAATATAATATCTAATATACCACTGGACATAGATTAGATGCTCTATAAATACTTTGTGACTGATGGATTAAAATATAGTACAATCTTTGTGGACATTCCTCACAGATCTTATGCCAAAACATTCCACTCTCTTGGGGCCCCCATACTCACCCCCTCCTTCTTCGAAGATAACCTGATGCCCAACTTCATTAAGTTCAAAGTCATCTGATTTTGGCTTCTCTCACTTTCACTTTCTCCACCAAAGGGATTTCCAGATTAACCCACCATTTTTTCTGCACAAAGCCTCTCTCCTCCTACCATCCCCCACGTCTCCCTCCGTTGTTTTTTCCTAGCCTCCTCCTGCATGTTAAGCTTTTTCTCATCATTCCTTCATTCTCCTCATTGGAAACCTTAAGTGTCCCCTAGATTGAAAACTCATCTTCTTTCCCTCATGTTGCTCCTCTGAGCATCTAAGTGCTTCTCTGGACAATAACCTCCGCCCACACCTCCACGTCCTCCTCTTCATTTATTTGTAATCTCTCTCTCTTGCCTTAGAAGAAGCTGCATGTAAGAAGTCTGGTGTGTCATCTATACCCAGCCCGTGGCACAGCTCCAGTCCCCTGATAGGCGATGACTAATCGCTTAGTGAGGGCGTGCCAGTCAGCACTTTGCAGCTTATCTTCTTCCTAGCCCAAAACTTGCTGAAATTTTCCTTTGCTGTCTTCATTCTGCTGGTTCAGAGCTGTTCATCTCTTGGTCTTTTTTTCTAATATGTTGTAGTTTCTTCCAAAGCTTTCTTCTGTCCTTAGCTCTTTTCCTTCCTTCCCTAAATTCTCTCACTTGGGAATTCTGCTTGGAGAGGGTCCACTATCACTCCAGATCACCTAGCCTCAAGGTCTCAGCCACCTAGGAGCTCTTCCTCTGAGTAGCTTATCTCTTGCCTTTATCTCTTGGTGCTACCCCTTGTGCAGCTTACAAGGTCTTGAAAATTTAACAACTTGCTGTTTCTCTAGCACGTCTTTCTTTTTTCCCTCTAGCACATCTTGAACTTTGCTACCTCCATGCCTCTGCTTATGCAAGTTCCACTGCCTATGGTGCCTCTTTTGCCCTTTCTCTAATATCCACATTCCTACTCCTGTGTGTCCAGGAAAGCCCAACACCATACAACGTTTCATACAATCTTTCCAGTTGTCTTTTTAGCTCTCACTCTATATTATCTGAACCCCCACCCCACGGTATTTATTGCTTTTCCCTATACACAAGTTATATGATTATGTGACATCTTTTCGTATTTCAGCCTGTTCTGGCTCCTGGAAGTGATCCAGGACCATCACATAGATAGAAACAGACTAGGAGATGGTACACATGCACAGCATGTTTTGGAGTTATGCCAGACCCACCTACCTCTGCCCCCAGATTCTTGTTCTCCCACCTCCTGCTTTCTAATTCCCTTTTATTTCATCATATATGCTCTTGATACTCTAGTCACTGCTGACCATCCACTTATGCAGTCTAGTTGGACACACATCTCTACTACCTTTGGATATGATTATATTACATGTCAGGATAATGGAACAAGGATACTCCAAACCCCACCCAGGACTTTCTAACATTCTAGATTCCAATTCAGGGTAGGGTGGCCAGCTGATAAAGAAACTGAAATCCCTTTGAAATCAAGTACCAAATCCTATACATTTTTCTGTGCCCATTGCAGTTAATACTGATCCTTTAAAATAGTGAATAGCTAACAGTAAAATCTTAATGAATGTATTACTTTCTTTGCGCAGTAGATGACTAAAGAGATGGAATCTAGGATAAGGTGTTCTGAAGGGCATAAAAAGAGGAAAATTTATGTGTTTGGTGAGTCATCTGGGAAAACTTCTCTAAAGGGTTCTATACAACTGAGGAATCCGGACACCTAGAAAGTATTGGGAATTTGTACCGTTTAGTGATGAGATGAGAATGTCTGGAGTTAAATCTTGATTCCTAGAGATCTGTAACTTAACCTCTCTGTACTTCCTTCCCTCGATTGTGAAATGAGATTAATAACAGATTACACTGCATCAGGTTGATGGGGAGATTAAATAAGACAGCACCTATAATTAGTATGGAAATTAACATAATCTCTGATATATGTTAAGCACTCAACAAATGTTAATTATTTTCATCAAAGAAAGGAGAGTGTTGAAGCAGGAATAGAGAATCAGAGAAAAAATTTGCCTTCTTCCATAATTTATCCAGCAGTGGACTTATGTTGGGTCTCCTTTATAGCCACAATATGGCCATGGCATTATTTAAAATGGATCAGACACCTAATCAGTTACTGAAGGGATCTTTCCATGCATGTCTCCCATCAACATCCTGGAAGTCTGCTAATTCAGTCAGTGGATGGGAAAAATAAGATGAGTATCAGGAGTCCCAGTTATTTTATGGGTCAGTACTAGAGGCGGCACTCATGGCCTCTACTCACGTGCCATTGGCCAGAACTCATCACATGATGGCTGCTAGCCCAAAGAGAGGCTGGGAGATGTAACACAGCTGTGGCCAAAGAAAAAAAGGAAAGAACACAAACATTAGTGAGCACCTGTGGTTTTGGCCATCAGTGTAATTTATTGGTACCATTCCTTAGGAGCTAGGGGACCATTTCCAGAGCATAATCATCACAGGAAGTAGAAAGCTCATGCTCACAACTGTCCCCACATCCTCTGCCATGGCCCCTCCCCCTCTCACTTGCTTACTCAAGGCCACATTGGTTTCAAGTGTACTGGGAATCAAGGAGCATAAAAACATGGTAGGGGAAAACTAGGGGAACTAGTTTTCCACTGAATTAACAGATGATTACAGAATGCCCTTTGCATATATGCACTGGGATAAGAAATACAAAGAAAAATAGCCAGATCCACCTAAAGCAAAATCTTCTGACCACAAAACTGAGTTGTCCTGAGTACCAAGTGTTCTGAAGATTGAGGTGAAAAATGAATATGTTTTTCTCACTATATATATGTGTGTGTGTGTGTGTGTGTGTGTGTGTGTGTATACATATCTATGTATATATATACATAGATATGTATATATGTATGTGTGTACATACATATATATGTATATACACATACAAGCTTTTTTTTTTTAGAAAGAGAAAGTGAGTGGAGAAGAGGGGCAGAGGGAGTGAGAGAGAGATTCCATGCTCAGCATGGAGCCAGATTTGGGGCTGTATCCCACAACCCTGGAATCATGACCTGGGTTGAAATCAAGAGTCGGAGGGTCAACCGACTGAGCCACCCAGGTACCCCTCTCACTCAATATTCTCAGAGAGAGGTTCCCCTAAATAGTCTTGAGCTATTTTCTGCCTTTGTTGCTTAACATTTTTAGAGCTATTATTTTGTGCCAAAGTGACAAAAAATATTTAAGAATAATGTAAACTATAAAATCATATCTTAATGTCCATATATTCAAAGTTAAATATCAAATTCACATTTATGACCACTTGGTTTGCTTTTGGAATCATGACATCAAGGAAAACATTCATTTCAAGTAGTATTATTTCATTGCAGAATAATAAGCATAAATAGCACTTATTGTCCAGACACTGTTTTAAGTATTATACATATATTGCCACACTTAATATTACCCTGTGAGGTATATTTTACTATCTTCATTTTAGTTTTTAAAAAATGTTTATTTATTTATTTTGAGAGAGAGACAGAGACAGAGAGAGAAAGAGAGAGAATTCCCAAGCAGGCTCCATGCTCAGCACAGAGCTCCATGTGGGGCTCAATCTCAAGAACCAGAAGATCACAACCTGAGCCAAATCAAAAGTCAGGTACTTAACCAGCTGAGCCACCCAGCCATCCCTTATCTCCATTTTAAAGATGAAATCGTCCCTCAGAGATGCTAAGTACTTTGCCCAAGATCACGCAGCTAGCAATAGGCACAGTAGTTACTCAATCCCAGACAGTGTCTGTGCTCTTAAATTCAAATATTAGCTCTCTCCTTCACTCCCATCAAGATTTGAAATTAATTAAGCACAACAGAGAAGTTTTGATTCAATGGAGATACTATACACATTTCCTTTTACTTTTTAAAAAAGTATCCTACAACATATTATTTGAGCATGCATAAAATGTAGTAGGTAAAATATTCAGATAAAAATAAACCACGAAGTCTGTTTGGGCTAAATAAATGTTTGTGTCCTCCAAATTGGACACTCTATGAAAAATATACGTAGATTCTTACTTTATTCTTGGTAAACAAATTAACATCTGTTATCCCAACTAGGCAAGTTTAGCCAGCCATGACGCTTCTGGTAAATATGTTCTGGAAGGTTTTTAAAATATATTTATTTTGGAGGCTTCAGAAAAGTAGAGTCAGCAGCTGGTAGCACCTAGCAAGGTTATTCTCCTCCTCTCTTCACTCCCATAAAAGAATTCTCTTTCAAAGAATCATATAGATGAATATGAAATGTTAAAATACGGAAGAGTCACAAGAGTGAAGGGTTGCAGCTCTATAAGTAGTAAGATCACCTGCATGAGATTTGGTTTTCCCAAAATTAATTTGAACAATCCCATTATTTATTTTACCCAGTACTAGACAAGGTCATTGGGAGATATATCCCAAATCCTCCACAAAAGTCCCTGGACTAAGAGCATAAGGCAGTTGTATCATGAGACAGCAAAGGGCCTGCTATGTCTCTGATGAAGTTTTTCTTCAGTTGGGTTAGATATATGTGGTATCATGGTCAAGAAGCACTAGAACCCATGGGGTGCCTGGGTGGCTCAGTCAGTTGATTGTCCGACTTCGGTTCAGGTCATGATCTCATGGTTTATGGTTTCAAGCACCACGTTGGGCTGTGCTGACAGTTCAGAGCCTGGAGGCTGCTTTGGATTCTGTTTCCCTCTCTCTCTTCTGCTCCCCAACTCTGTCTCTCCCTGTCTCTCAAAGATAAACATTACAAAAAAATTTTTTAAACAAAAAAAAAGAAGCACTAGAACCCAAGCTGCATGAGAACGGGGGCCATGCTTTCTTTGGGAAGGAACACAGGAAACACAAGGGGCACCAGGAAACTCTTGGGGATGATGGTTAACTACCTTTAAAAAAGGACTTCAACCACCTCCACTTTGACCTCAGTCTGTGCTTTCTGATTAAGTTCTTCTTTCCAGCTTGTCTCTTACCTCAGGCAACAAAGCATCCCATAATGGCAACCAAAACCACCCCATCAAGCCCTGATGCCAGCAAGACTGAAACCAAGACAATGATCAACCCAAACTTTCTGCCCACCTTCATGTACCCACCAACATTGATTCTACATTTCCCTCATATGAACTTAGAACTATTTTCAGCACTTTGAATACAATCTTTGAGACACTGTCATCTCAGTGTTGGCCTCACTGAAATCAATTCCCTTTGTTTCACTAGCACTAGTCTCTGTGCCTTGAGATTTTGTCAGCAGCAAGTGGCCAAATTGGTCTGTGTGGGATCCCTGGACCTCAGGTGCGATTGATCTTTGTGCCCTGGGTACATCTTGATTGTAGATATTGTCTCCTGTTGTATGCATGTATCAAAACTTGTCAAAGCATATCCTTTAGACATAGGCAATTTGTGGTATGTCATTTTTATGTCAACAAAGGTAGTAAGTTTTTTTTTTCTTAATGAAGTTGATCTTAGTGACTTCTAAAAGCAGCTTCTGGCAGGAATGATACAGGTTTTTGGCAAATCCTGGAGCTTTTCCCAGGAGGCCTGGGAGGACTCTCCCTACCCAGGCCTGAGGAGAAGAAAAAACCTTTCTTCCACAGATATGTAATGAACACTAGGTATGGTCCCAGGCTTTGAAAATAAAAAGGAAATTTTTCAAAAATAAATAAACATTAAAAAATTTTAAAAAGGGGCATCTCGGTGGCTCAGTTGGTTAAGCTTCTGACTTCGGCTCAGGTCATGATCTCATGTTTCATGTGTTCAAGCCCCACATCAGGCTCTCTGCTGCTAGCACCAAGCCTGCTTTGGATGCTTTGCTCCCCTCTCTCTGCCCCTCCCCTGCTCTCCCTATTTCTCAAAAATAAATAAATATTTAAAAAATTAAAAAAGAAATAAAAGAAAAAGGAAATTTTAAAAATAAAAGATCATACCTTAGGATCAAGAAACAAAATCCACCAATATGCAAAATATACAAAACAGATCTAAAGTAGAATAGCAAAAAAAAGAAAAAACAAAAAAGAAAAAAGTGGGCAAAAGTAGAAAGTTAATGCTAAATGAAATTGGGAATCAGAGATGAGTCTTAATATCAGACAAAGTTGAATTTACAGACAAAAGTATTAGATAAAGGGCATTTATTTTCCATCATGACAGTTGAGGAGCTGAGGAACTCAGTGGGTGTGCTCCCCAGGGTAAATAAATAATAATAATAATAATGATAATTTTTTAAATTAAAAATATATATGATGATTTAAAGTTTCTAGAAATGGTAAGGGAATACAGCAAATAAACAAATATCGGTTTAAGAAAATCTAACAAAGGAGGTGCCTGGGTGGCTCAGTTGGTTAAGTATCCAACTCTTGATCTCAACTCAGGTCTTGATCTCAGGGTCATGAGTTTGAGCCCTATTCTGGGCTCCATGCTGGGCACGGTGCCTACTTAAAAAATTAAAAAAAAAAAAAAGAAAATCTACTACATTTCATTAAGAACAGTGAGTCTGTGGTATTTGGACTGACCATTCCCTCTTTGCCTTCTAGTTCTGTAGGACAAAGCTTCACTCTAGACTAGTGCAGCCAAAACATAGGGTGCCCTCTATGCCCCTTTCCTACTTCAGGCCTACCTTACTGGGAGGGACAGGATTTCAATGCTTCTCACCCTACCCCCGGCTACTTGTTGCTAAGACTCAGTTCTGGGAGAGTTTACCAAAGAGGTGGGTGTCCCTGGTCTGCCAGCTCCCATTGGTGGGAAGGAAGTTCCAGGTTCTACTGGGCACAGCACCTCTGGGAATGCTGAGGTCCCATACCTTGACTTGCACAGCCATGGTTCTGTGCCAGGAGAGGTGGGCTGAGATGGCCTGACACATCTGCTCCTCCCTTTTACCTGGGGTTCAGTTCCAAAAATATACGTGCTGCCGTCCCCATCCTTAGCTCCAGAGTTCCAGATGTGGACTGGGGGACAAAGCAGGCCTTAAAACAGCCCCTTATGTCTTCACAAAGGAACTGACTTCCTTGCAGCAGAGTATAGAGACGTTCAAACCTCAGGGTGCTCTCAAAAACAGTTGGAGGTTGTGCTGAAAGGTAATTGGAAGGAGATTGGTAGATTCACTGGAAATACAAATTCAACCGTGGGAGAGGTAGTTTGCCAGAGAGAACTAGAATCCCTCCTGGGCTCAGAACAAATATAAAACACTAATATTTAGTAACTATCTTTCAAAGGAGCCTAATTTGATGGTATTACTTTGTAGAGCCTAGGACATTGTTGTAAACAATGGAGCAATTGGCCACCAAATCAGTGATTCTTAATAGCTGGGTGTGGTCAATTTAAAGAAACAGCCAAAGAGGGGTGCCTGGGTGGCGCAGTCAGTTAAGCGTCTGACTTCAGCCAGGTCACGATCTCGCGGTCCGTGAGTTCGAGCCCCGCGTCAGGCTCTGGGCTGATGGCTCGGAGCCTGGAGCCGGTTTCCGATTCTGTGTCTCCCTCTCTCTCTGCCCCTCCCCCGTTCATGCTCTGTCTCTCTCTGTCCCAAAAATAAATAAACGTTGAAAAAAAAATTAAAAGAAAGAAAGAAAGAAAGAAAGAAAGAAAGAAAGAGCCAAAGAGAACATCACTATGCTCTGAGGGTGACTATAGGCTTACCCACCACAGCCCCCACCCACACCCCACCAACAGGGGCATCATTAGAGGCTTCACACAGTGTGAAGAGACTCCACTAAAATTCTCCATCCAGTCACTATACAAGTAAGCAAATAATAATAATAAGCCCTGGAAGTGAGGAGGGTGGGAGTAGAGGTGGGGAGAAGAACCCAGAGTGACTACATTTCCAAAATATTACAAGACATGCAAATAAATAGGAGTGTATGACCCATGAACTGGAAAAAGAGCAAGCAACTGAAAGTACTTTTGGGAGCAACCAGATGTTGAATCTAACAAAGACATCAAAATGGCCACTATAAATATGTTCAAAGAACAAATAGAAACCGTGATTAAACAGGAAAAGAAGGTACAATGACAATGTTGCCTAAAATAGAAAATATCAGTTAAGAAATAGAAATTATTAAAAAAAAAAAAAAAAAGAAGAAGAAGAACCAAATGGAAATTCTAGTTGAAAGGTATAAGAACAGAATCCTGGAGAGTAGATGGTGTGCCATTCCTGTCTTTGGTAACTATGAAAAGGACTTTTCCAGCATTTCCTTGTTCTCCTCTTAAACAAGCAATTTCAATTATTTTTCCATTACTAGTTCTATTATGTGTTCTCCCATCTAAACAATCATTTAAAAAAATATTTGCAAGTAATGCATTAAATTGATTTAGTAGGAAAAAAGATTTGCTTTAATAGCAGTGGGCTTCATGAATCTGACAGAACAATCCTACTGAAAAAAATGTTCTTGAAATAAATGTTTTAGGGAAGGAGCCAAGATGGCAGAGCAGCATGGAAGTTCTCTGCTTCTCTCATCCTTGAAATGCAGCTAGATCAGCACCAAACCATTTTTGCAAACCTTGAAAATTGATCTGAGGATTAACACAACAATCTGCATAACTTGAACCACAGAACTTGGCAGGTGTGTAGCACAGGGAGGTAAACTGGGGAGAGAGAAGCCATGGAGAGTAGGGAGCTGTATTTGTGGAGAGAGGACAGAGAAAGGGGGAGAGTACAGTAAAAGCACTTCCCCTGAAAGTAGCTAGAGAGAAAGAGAAAGAGAGGGAATACCCACAAGTGACTGAACAAGTAAGGGAGAAAGGAGACAAGAGAGGGTTTCAATACTATTAGGACTATATAAACAGGGGAGAGCAGTGTCAGAAATTCTGGACCTCAATACCTGGCAGTGCTCTGGTGGGAAGGGTGAACCCCTAGAAGCAGGCAGTGAGGTCCAAGGGGTCCACAGGTCACACAGGGAAAAGCAGTTCTGCTAAGAGGGCTTTTGTTAGAAGCCATACAGCCTCCCCACAGGCAAAGGTCTCAGCAGACTCGGGAGAACACAATTGCTGGTATTGGAATAAAGATGCCAGGGTGCAGTGAAACCTGGCACCAGGTGTGTGTTGTGGATTACCATAATCCCTAAACCTCTGCTGCTACTTGATCCCATTAATTTTTTCTGGGGCAAGCTGGCACCCAGCCACAATCTCTGGGCCTCTGCAGCAATGTGATTGCAGGAACGTTCCTGGGGGCAAGCTGGCACCTGGCCATTGCTAGGGGAGGGTCAGGTCAGAGTGGGTCCAAGCCACAAGGCCCTCAGAAGTGAGGGGTTTGGAAACACAGCCCCATCTGAGATAAAATTTGGGAGGTAAATGGTGCCTGGTAGGCTTGGACATGGACAGTGTAGAGTGAAAAGTGGAGGGAAGCCAGAGACAAAGACAAAGTGCTTGATTGCGGGTCAGTGAGAGCACAGAGTTCTTGTGTCAGAAACTTGGAAAGTGGGTGATGGCATTTTCCCTCTCCCAGGCATACATGTGCACGTGCACCACACCAATCCACCCCAGTAAGCTAAGCAGCGCCACCTAGTGGAGAATGTAGCCATTACACCAAGCTCCTGTCCAATGGCACCAACCAAGCTCTAGAGGATGACCACAAGTGTCTCCATCTGCTTACTGTATGGACTATAAAGTGCTTCATAGTGTGACTTCTAGGGGAAACTTAATTTAATTTCAATCGGATTTCATTCTGTTCAATGGTACATCTTTTTTTTTTCTTTTTCTTTTCTTATTCTTGGATACAAAGAGAGAAAAAATTTATTTTTATTTTCCATTTTTATATAAAATTAAAAAATTTACTATATGCATTTTTTGTAAATGTATTTTAAATCTATTGTTCCCTTTTCATTTCATTTTATTCTTTTTTATTTTATACATTTTAAATTTGTAAGCATTTTCTTACTTTTTTTTCTTTTCTTTTTTCCCCATTTTTTCTCTATTCTATCAAGCTTCTTTCAACAACCAAACCAAAACACACCTAGGATCTGGCTTTCTTTATTTGATTTTTTGTGTTGTTTTAATTTTTAATTTTTATTTGTTATTTTATTAATTCTTTTTCTTCCTCCAAAATGACAAAATGAAGAAATTCACTCCAAAAGAAAGAACAGGAAGAAATAACATCCAGGAACTTAATCAACACAGATATAAGCAAGCTGTCTGAACTAGAATTTAGAATCACTATAATAAGAATACTAGCTGGAATTGAAAAAAAGCATAGAATCCTTTCTACAGAGATAAAAGAAGTAAAATCTAGCCAGCACAAAATTAAAACCACTATGACTGAGATGCAATATTGAATGATACCATAGCGTCAAGGATGGATGAAGCAGAGCAGCGAATCAGATATATAGAAGACAAAGTTATGGAGACAAATGAAGAAGAAAAAAGGAGGGAAACCAAGGCAAAAGAGCACAGTATAAGACTTAAGAAATCAGTGACTCACTAAAAAGGAATAACATCAGAATCATAGAAGTCCTAGAAGAGAAGAGAGAAAAAGGGGTAGACGGTTTATGTGAGCAAATCATAGCAGAAAACTTTCCTAACCTGGGGAAAGACATAGACATCAAAATCCAGGATACACAAAAAACTCCCATTAGATTAAACAAAAACCGACCATCAGTAAGGCACATCATAGTCAAATTCACAAAATACTCAGGCAAGGAGAGAACCATGAAAGATTAGAGCAGAAATTAATGCTATCAAAACCAAAACCAAAAACAAAAAACAGTAGAATGGATCAATGAAACCAGGAGTTGGTTCTTTGAAAGAATTAACCAAATTGATAAACCTCTAGCCAGATTGATCAAAAAGATAAAGGAAAGAAACCAAATAAATAAAATTAATAATGAAAGAGGAGAGATCACAACCAACACAGCATAAATACAAAAAATAATAAGAGAATATTATGAGCAATAATATGCCAATAAATTGGGCAATCTGGAAGAAATGGACAAATTACTAGAAACATATGAACTACTAAAACTGAAATGAGAAGAAATAGAAAATTTGAAAATACCTATAACCAGTAAAGAAATTGAATTAGTAATAAAAAATCTCCCAAAAAACAAGGGTCCAGGGCCAGATAGCTTTCTAGGGAATTCTACCAAACATTTAAAGAAGAGGTAACACCTATTCTTTTGAAGCTGTTACAAAAAGTAGAAATGGAAGGAAAACTTCCAAAGTTATCCTATGAGGCCAGCTTTACCTTGATTCCAAAACAAAGACCCCACCAGAAAAGAGAATTATAAACCAATTTCTCTGATGAACATGGATGCAAAAATTCTCAACAAGATATTAGCCAACCGGATCCAACAAGACATTAAAAGAATTATTCACCATGATCAAGTGGGATTTATACCTGGGATGTTTGATATCTGCAAATCAATGTGATACATCACATCAGTAAAAGAAAGGACAAGAACCACATGATCCTCTCAATAGATACAGAGAAACTATTTGTCAAAATACAGCATCCTTTCTTGATATAATCCCTCAAGAAAGTAGGGATAGAAGGATCATACCTCAAGATCATAAAAGCCATATATGAAAGACCCACCGCTTATATCATCCTCAATGGGGAAAAACTGAGTGCTTTTCCTGTAAGATCAGGGGTGTCCACTCTCACCACTGTTATTCAACATAGTATTGGAAGTCCCATCCTTAGCAATCAGACAACGCAAACAAATAAAAGGCATCCAAATCGGTAAGGAAGAAGCCAAACTTTCAGTCTTTGCAGATGACATGATACTCTATATGGAAAACCTAAAAGATTCCACCAAAAACTGCTAGAACTTATCCATGAATTCAGCAAAGTCACAGGATATAAAATCAGTGCACAGAAATTGGTTTCATTTCTACACACCAATAATGAAGCAGCAGAAAGAGAAATCAAGGAATTGATCCCATTTACAATTGCACCAAAAACCATAAAATACCTAAGAATAAACCTAACCAAAGAGGTGAAAAATCTATACACTGAAAACTATAGAAAGCTCATAAAAGAAATTGAAGAGGACACAAAAAACGGAAAAATATTCCATGTTCATGGATCGGAAGAACAAATATTGTTAAAATGTCAATACCACCCAAAGCAATCTACATATTCAATGCAATCCCTCTCAAAATAGCACCAGTATTCTTCACAGAGCTAGAAAAAACAATCCTAAAATTTGTATGGAACCAGAAAAGACCCTGAATAGCAAAAGCAATCTTGAAATAGAAAACCAAAGCTGGAGGCATCACAATCCTGGCCTTCCAAGATGTATTACAAAGCTGTAATCATCAAGATAGTATGGTACTGGCACAAAAACAGACACTCAGGTCAGAGAAGTGAACCTGGACCACATTCTTACACCATACACAAAAATAAACTCAAAATGAATGAGAGACCTAAATGTAAGACAGAAAGCCATCAAAATCCTAGAGGGGAAAGCAGACAAAAACCTCTTTGACGTGAGTTGCAGCAACTTCTTACTCAGCATGTCACTGGAGGCAAGGGAAACAAAAGCAAAAATGAACTATTGGGACCTCATCAAGATAAAAAAAAAAAAAAAGCTTCTGTATGGCGAAGGAAACAATCAGCAAAACTAAAAAGCAACCAATGGAATGGGAGAAGATATTTGCAAACGACGTATCAGATAAAGGGTTAGTATCCAAAATCTATAAATAACTTATCAAAACTCAACTCCCAAAAAACAAATAATCCAGTGAAGAAATGGGCAAAAGACATATATAGACACTTTTCCAAAGAAGATATCCAGATGGCTAACAGATACATGAGAAAGGGCTCAACATTACTCATCATCAGGGAAATAGAAATTAAAACCACAATGAGATACCACCTCATACCAGACAGAATGGCTAACATTAACAATTGAGGCAATGACAGATGGTGGTGAGGATGCAGAGAAAAGGAAACTCCTTTGTATGGTGGGAATGCGAACTGGATCAGCCACTCTGGAAAACAGTATGGATGTTCCACAAAAAATTAAAAATAAAACTACACTGTGACCCAGTAATTACACTACTAGGTATTTACCCAAGGGGTACAGGTGTGTTGCTTCAAAGGGGCACATGCACCCCAATGTTTATAGCAGTGCTATTGACAACAGCCAAAGTATGGAAAGAGCCCAAATGTCCATCAACTGATGAATGGATAAAGGAGATGTGGTGTATATATTACTCAGCAATGGAATATTACTCAGCAATCAAAAAGAATGAAATCTTAATATTGCAACAATGTGGATGGAACTAGAGTGTATTGTGCTAAGCAAAATTGGTAAGAGCAAGACAAATATATGAATTCACTCATGTGGAATTTAAAATACAAAACAGATGAACAGAAGGGAAGGGAAGCAAAAATAATATAAAAACAGGGAGAGGGACAAAACATAAGAGATTCATAAATATAGAGAACAAACTGAGGGTTGCTGGAGGGGTTGTGGGTAAGGATAAGGGCTAAATGGGCAAGGGGCATTAAGGAAGACACTTGTTGGGATGAGCGCTGGCTGTTATATGTAGGGGACAAATCACTGGATTCTACTCCTGAGTCATTATTGCAATATATGCTAACTTGGATGTAAATTTAAATAAATAAATAAATAAATAAATAAACAACAAAGGAAATTAATATTCGGTGAATGTCTGTATCATCTCAGGCACCTCTCCCTGTGCTTTCTCATTTAATCCTGCTTAAATGAAGAATTTCTCTAGGAATCACTAACTTGGAGGTCAGGAAACTGAAATTTAAAACCAATGAGCAAATAGTGAATGGCCACATGTATGACTCAAAAGCTTATTTCTTCTAAAGCATTTCCTTAAACTCATGAATATTTACACTATCTCTTATACATCTGAAAGTTTCTTTTTTTTTTAACTCCAGTATAATTACCATACAGTGTCATATAGTTTCAGGTGCACAATATAGTGATTGAACAATGCTATACATAACTCAGTGCTCATCACTGTAAGTATACTAACATCTGAAAATGTATAACTCATCCTTCTAGACCCTGTGGAAAGGTTACCTTTCCTATGACATTCTGAATTCTCTGAGGTCAGTGCTATCTTGGCACTTAGGAAAGGTCCCACCATTACCTGTTTAATCTAATTTTCTTACAGAGGTTATGAGCTCCTGAAAAGAAGGGATGATATCTTATTTGTCTTATTTAATCACAAGACCTAAGAAATTTAGTCCATAGCAAGAACTCAATAAATGTTTGTTAAATGAACAATCAATATATGTAATCCTCCTTTGGGAGATTCCTTTGAGTTATGAGAACCTTAAAAATAAAACTGTTATTTTACCAGCAAAAAAATGGGTTTATTTGGGAATAGCAGAACATTACAATTTGGAACATACAACCTACAGCAAAACCATAGGCAAGTCCTGAGTTGCTGTGGTAGTTGGCTTCTTGTAGGAGATGCAATGTACATTTTTCCCTGTTGGGGCCTATGATTGATGATTCTTTCCTATTGAGGATTCTGTTGGGGTCTGTAAATTGACAATTTTTCCTGTGATTGATCTTCAGTGGTATGGCATGAGAGCTCCCCCTTCTGGCTTCCAGACTTCATTTTAAATGAGGTTTCCCTTTACTAATTTTCACAATTAGTAGGCCATGATTTCAAAATGAAAATTGACTAAGGTAAATATGTACGTGGACATTTAATTAATTATATGATGATGATGCTTCTTCCCTATCTGATATCAACTGCTCTGGAGAAATAGCTGCTTTACCCAAGAGCTTGTAGCCCTGACAGTGTTTGACAGGACAGGACTGTAGGCAGCCTTATGTGAGACTTGGGATGGCAGAACACAAACTCTGTGGTGGAAACCAACAAAATCAACTAATAGAAACCAAAAAAAAAAAAAAAGAATGTTTGGAAATATATTTGTTAGCTTTTGGAATCAAAAAAAAGTTCTAGAGAACCAATTATCTAAAATGAACAGTAATCAAAGGGAGCGAGGTGGCTGGGAACACAGCCAAGGCTGCATCATGGGGTTCCTTTTAGGACATCAGTGTTGACCACTAGACAGCTCTCATTGAACTTCCAGCTCTCAGTCCCACAGTTGCCATGGGTCTTTCAAAAGCCTGCATGGGAGCATTCCTCTGTCCCAAATTAGATAACATCATCATATCCTAGATGCTTGAGAGTGAGGAAGGAGAATGATTGCCCTCTTTATCTCCCATGGTGGGAATTAAGCTCTGTATTATACTTATTTTGGGATATTCACGAAGTTGGAAGAGTATTAGCTTACTAATAACTTCAAAAATTAATAGTCATAATAGTAGATTGATGGCATTGATGACTTAAGGCCCTTAATTCTGGTGCTGAATTCTGGAGGGAATATTTCTGTCTGTCTCTTACACTTTCTTTCTATTCCTGTGGTGTGATTTGTCCCTTCATTATTTCTGTTCTAGGAAGTGGCAATGACCTACTATTGGCTTGCTCTCTATTCCCCCAAATCATGATTCTGTGCATCCAACTTACCCTCTCATAGCTTCCAGAGTAAAATTCTTGAAGTATAAGCAATACCCATGTAATTTCTTCCTCCAAAAACCACTTCGACATAACCCTATGCTATGGAGTGAAGTAAAAATTTCTCAGGGTGCAATTGGAATATGTCTGTGATCTGGTACCAATTAATCTTGCCAATGTTTCAACACTCTCTAGTTTGCATAGATACTTTAGATACTGGTTATAAATGACACTCAAGATTACTGAAGCACACTCTTAGCTACAGGTATTCATTCCAAACATTCACTGTGTGCCTAAATACTGTAGAGGTAACCATGAATAAAGACTGGTTCTCTGTACCTGAGATGTGCTATTTGAGCTATTAAAAACTTAAATGGACAGCCAAGCAATTAGATCTGAATTTCTTGTAAACAAGTTTACCAGTTTGTACCAAACATCAACCCTATTCTAATTATTTCTTAAATATCCTACCTGGGCAATCTCTACCCATTTTTCCAAGGCTCAGGCCCAACACAATCCAATCAATAAAAGATTTATGATCATCTCCCTTTGGAGTAAGTCTATGTTCTTGCCATGTTCTTAGAGCTTCTCTCAACACACAGCTCTACTGCAGGGCACATCATGTCTGCAATTTATCATACAAGCCTAGCCTTTTTCTCTCACTAGATTTCAAGCTTCTTGAGAACAGGAACCCCATCTTGTTCACGATTGTGTTATTCAAAATATGTAGCCTGAGACTTTTCACATGGTAAATAGTCAACAATTACCTGTGAAATTGAAAGCCTTCAGTTTTAAGTAGAAGACAGACAATTGAAATGCTCTAGTACAACACAGTCACTAGTACTTGAGCGTATGTCATACTGACAATATGTTATTATTTTGGCCTATATTGCAGGGTTATTGCAGGATGTCACAAATTTTGGAAAGTCACAATTTGCTAAAATTTAATTTAGCTTTGCTTAAATGTAGGGTATTTTTCAAAACCTTTAAAAATTCAGTGGAAATGTCAACATAAGTAGACTGAGGCCCACTAACAGTAAAAGATCAATTTTCCTTTGCCCAGCGAAAAGCAGAATTAAAAATTAAGTTCACTAAAAACTTATAATGGCCAATCATAGCTATTTATTATGCATATAACATGTACCATTTCCTTTTCTAAGTCCTTTACCTAGGTCAGGTCATTGATTCTCATGGCATCATCACTCTGAGATTGAAGGTATTATAATATTTTTACAGAGGGGGTAATAAAAACTCAGAGGAGTTAAGTGCTTTGCCTAAGGCCAGTTTAGCTAGCAATTGGCTGAGCTGGGATTATGTGCCAGAACTGTCCAGTTTTATCTTATATACTACACTTCCTCCCAGTATGTTGGTAGGGGGGAAAGTCTAACTCAATTTAATTGAATGACAACAAATTTAGCACTGACTTAGATAAGATTTTTTTTTTCTTTTTTCCTTCCTTTTTTTCCATTTAGGGAAAATCATAACAAAACTCTTAATACTTTTGGGTGGCACTGGTAGTTATCCCTATTTGAACAGGGCAGGGTTTGATATTAACATAAATGAGCAGTAAGAAAAGGAAAGCAAATCTTAGGCATCTTTGAGAGAAGAGTTGATGGTGGATGGTTGCTCATGCAATTAGCTGCCATCATGTTATCCTTCAAAGAGGCAATGTGGCTCATGGCTAGAAAGTAAACTCTGGAGTTGGAGTCACAATTTGAGGTCAAATTTTGACTCTACCACTTATTATGGAGTCCCTTGGGCCATTTACTTAGCTTTTAATAAATTTTTATTTTCATTTATATAAAAGGAATAATGTGGTCCATATGCTCTGGTGTGATTTAAGGATTATAAATGGCAAATATAAACTACCAGTACATGGTAGTAATCATGATTCACAAGATGTACTCTTCATGGAGACCATATTCAAAGCAATTGGCTTTTTACCAGGGGCATAATATGTTACCACTTTCCTTGATTATATTGATTTTTTCCCCTCCTTAATATAAACTCACAAGAAGACCTTGCTGCTCTGGAGTAACTGTGATGTAATACTGAGAGGACCCAAAGTCTCTTCTCGGTGTGGTATGTGATTGAGCCTGTGTTTGGCTCAACAGTTATGCCTTACCTCTTCTACAATGTATGGTTTCTAAATGGCCATGATGTCACATGCTTTACATTAGGTTTGCTTCTGGCTTTTTTTGCATAACTTAAAAAATCTAAATATTAAAAAGAAACACTAATTTACTGAAATAAAACTTTCTGAATGAAATTTTGTATGGGGACCACTGTTCTTCTTGGAGAGGAAGCCAATTTAAACTATCAAGTGTGGGATGTGAGTAGTTAAAATGTCAGACATGGCAGAGGTGTCAGCTAGAAAGCCATAGACAACATTATTATGTTTTGGAAGGACTGGACTTTAGGTCTTTGGAGGTCCAGAAACATACTAATTACCAAGAGGTAATTAGTCTCTGACTCAAAACCAGCGATCATTTGAAAGCAGAGGATGATTTAGATTGGCTGGCAATACAGTAATAGTAATAAGCTACAGCTTTAGCTGTGTGGTTAGAGTTGTATTTTCCTTAACATCAAGCTATGATAATCTCTCTACATGTTTCAAGGGTCCTTATATTTTGAGAGCTAGTTTCTAGCACCCCATATGCTCAATAAAAAAGTCTTATCTTGGGATCCTCAGAACTGGAGTCATTGATGTCTTGTACCTGAAAGAAAGATTCAAGAAAGGAACTGAAAGCATGTCATACTTCACCTCATTGATGGAAGTGAGAAAGCTGATACACCTGGTAAGAGAACTCTGGGGAGAGGTTGGAATTGAGGGAGTACTGGAGGGAGTGAAACCTCCAACTCACAGCCACTCCAATGCCCCTGCCCTAATTCCGCCAGCACCCATTCTATGGTGTCCCAGCCCACGGCACCAGGTTCTTCTAGCCAGTTTCCCTAAACCTCAGCCTTATGTATTTGTGTCTTGTGCCTCCCTCCTTCAGTCCCAGACTGCCAAGTGACCTGTTGTAGGATTAGGATCTGGTTATGTCAGGCCTGATCCCTAGAACCAAAGGCCCTTGCTAGTTCACAGACCATTATGTATAATGCTATTTGCTGAATAGCAAATAGCACATCTCACAATGTGATGTCCCACTCACCTGCATGAAGTCCTCCAAATGGAAATGGTGGCTTGAAACACACTTGAACTTGGTGATCCCTGTAATTTGGATTTCCATTTCTCCTCTGTCTCTCTTGCAACTGTATTACCAAGATGCCAGCATTCCTTAACTATCTGTTGGAACTAAGATTTAAAAAAAAAATGTTTATTTTTGAGAGACAGAGTGCGAGTAGGGGAGGGGCAGAGAAAGAGGGAGACACAGAATCCGAAATAGGCTCCGGGCTCTGAGCTGTTAGCACAGAGCCTAATGCGGTGCCCAAACTCACGAACTGTGAGATCATGACCTGAGCTGAAATCAGATGCTTAACCAACTGAGCCACCCAGGTGCCCTATAAACTAGGATTTTTACTCTCATAATGAAAGTTATAAAAATATATACAAACAGGTTTAAAATATAAATATGACTTGTAACATGCAGACATAGACAATTATATCTTAAGTGGAATTTCATTAGCCCCAGGGTAAGAGCTGTCACACTCTACTCTTCCCTCCTTGAGGCAATAAGCCTCATTTATTTCAATGTCTTCTCTACATTTGCTTTTTTTAATTAAAGGCCAGAACTTCTGATTTTAACATGATCATATGCATTTCTCTCCTCCACTTCCTGAAACTTCACTAAGATAAAGTATAGAAATTTTTTTTAAAAAACCCTAAACCCGTAAGAATAGAGACCAGGAGAGGAGATATTCTCAGGTGAGTAATCTCACCTGCTATTTGGAGGAGAGAGGGTCAGTGAAGAGACAGCTGACTCAGGTAGGTGGGAGGGCAGAATAGCAAGAAGGAAGCTGATCCACTCTGTGCAACACTGAAGGTTCTGGATTTGGAGGCACCAATACATCAGAAGGAGACATGAAAGGCTCAGGTTAAAAAACAGTGGGCCATAATTCAAGACCTGCAATGGGGCATTTCAAAAGCCCCACCCACACACTACTTCTTAATGACTCTCTTCAATAAAAGTTAATGATATTTGAAGAAACACTCTAAGATGAAAAGGAAAAGCGGGGTGGGGGGGAGCTGAAAAGATATATAGAAAAAAAGGGGGACCCAGAGTGGAGAGATAAAGCAAGGGAAATAGAAAAAAAACTTAAAATGAAAAATATCACACCCTTAGATGAAGATGAAAATGTACATTCATGGTAGAATAAATACTATGAAAAAGAAACAGGCAGGGCAAAGAAAGGAGACCTTGGGAATTTAAAAAATTATGACTGCCAAATTATAAAAACATACTGGAAGGTTAGAAAATCTCCCAGGAACATGACCAAAAAGAAAAACAGAAATAGAAAATAGCAATGTAGGAAAGTTAGTTAATTCTAAGCTGTTTTAGTTGGGTTTTGGAAAGAACATGTTTCAAATTAATATAGTTGTATGGATGATAGGATCTCATGTATTCAGAAAAACAAAACAATAACGTTGATTCTCTAGTGTGGTCAGGGCTCCAAGCTACCAACCTGAAAACTCATCTTTGACATCCAGAGCCATGGGTCCTCACAACCTTCACCTTGGCCTAGATCTGCTAAAGCCTGAAGACTTTCATAACCCTGGTCTTTTTTTTTTTTCCATTGATTATTTTATTCAGAAAAAACCAATAGGAGGAGACAGAAACAAAAATTCTGGTCATTTGCAGTATCTATCAGCCTTCAATTTGGCTCTCCTGTCCAGAAGTGTTTCATGCAAAAATCCATCCTTCCGGGCCTTTTTGAGAATTTTACTGTCTTCTTTACTTATTTTAAGTTTGTGGTCTTGGAAGCTCTGAAATTTCTTTACATAATTGATTTCACACTGTTTAACATTTCCTTTGTCTTCTTCTGGCATATCATCTTTTTTCTTAGTTTCTCTTTCAGCACAGGATCTAATCTTTATCATTTCTTCTCCTGCTGTTTTACTTTTCGCTTCTATATCGCCTGCTTCGTTGCATCTAATAAAACAGCTATTTGAGGCCAATAGGGCCATTTTCCCATCTTGAAAGACTGGTTCCCATTGTTCTCTTGGTCCAATTGCATCCGAATGCCCCACAACAAGTCCATCTGAATTAATACCAAGGTATTTTCCATAGCCAAATTTCAGGGCAATTCTGGAATCAGACAATTTGACAGCTGTAAACTGCTCTGGAGGACTAGGGCCCTCATCAACTTCTTTATGTGGAGCTCCCAGTGTAAAAAGTCCATTGTCAAGTGCATGTATATAGGTTCCTTTATCCATTTCAATTGCTATGGTTCCTGAAATTTCACCAAAGTTTGTTACTGTCCACCAGATTCCAACAATATCAAGCTGAGTTTCTTCATCTTCTTCTCTTTTTCTCTTCTCTTTGCTCTTTTTCTTCTTACTCTTAGCCTTGGTTCCCTTGAGCACGAGTTTGGTGGACTTCACATAGGAGTATTCGGCCATGGTTCTGGGGACACTGTATAAAGAGGTGAGAGTGGGCTCAGGGCAAAATACCTTCACTGGAGTAGGCACGCATGCCAACCCTGGTCTTTTCCCTTCTCACTTGGGCCTTATTTAGACAATACTCAGGGACAACTGTGGCTGAGATAGAAAACAAGTAATCTCCAGTGTTATTCTTGAAATTTAACAAAGGCTGCTGGTGAAGGATGGGAGCATCCACACAGTTCACCATGGAATTGCTACAAATGAGAAGACAGGTGCACATCTCATTTCAGCATTCCAGGTAAAAATGTGGTTGATAATTCCACTAAGCCTCATGTTCCTATTGTCATCAGCCCAGATAAAAGCCTTTCCTGCCATGTCATAGTCTCATTTCAATGCTAGCCATGCTTGTTCCTCCAGCCTATCCTCCTGCCTTAGACCTGCCCCTATCCTGCAAATGACACCACCATGCATCATGTCACCCAAACCAGAACACTGAGAGTCATCCCATGGCTGTGCTTCTCTAATCTTAATATTATAAAAATGCAGCTTCTGATTCAGGAGGTCTGGACTGGGCCCAAGGGTTTACATCTCTACCAAGCTACCAGATCTGTGAATGCTAATCCAGGGGCCACAGTTCAAGTAGCAGGGCCTAGGTATCTGCATTCCTTCATCCATTTCATCTATGAGGTATTAAGTTCTGTAGTTTCTATCTATACCACTGATGGGGGCCAGGATGGAGTCCCTTGGATTAAAATTGTACCTACCAAACCAATTTTCCTGCCTCTTGTCTAGCTTCTCCAAAGGCCCCATTTTTACCAGAGACTAATTCTTCCCTCTTCCTTCATTTTTCCCTCCCCTTCCCTCCCTCTTTCATTTTTTACTTTACTATGGGTTTCATAAAGCACAGTGGTTAGCCCCATAAAATTGGTTTTGACTGAAAAGGAAGAAGTCAGAAGGGGAGAAGCTAAGTGGATGAAGGATGGTGATTGGTTGCAGAACCACACTGCAAATTCAAATGGGGCTCAAACAAAATAGAGGGTAGGCACTAATGAAAGGATCTCAATGCCACTGAGACATTCCTAGAGAAGAGTGGAAGATGGAGGTAATTGTTGCTACCGCCTAGTGAGGAAAACCATGTTTCCAACTCTTCTATTAGCTAACTGCTTGGTCTTGAGAAAGTCACTTCTTCTCAAGTTGTATTCCCCTCTGTCCATCATTGAGAATGCTCTGGTTAAAGTTTCCAGTTTCATTTAGGAATGAATTCTGCATTTTTCTGAGAATGGTGCCAAGGAAAGATTTCTTGGGATGTGTTTCTAATCTTGGCTCTGCCTCCAACAGCTGTGTGCACACAAGCAAATCATGTGGCCCTGAAGGGCCTCTTCCTTCTCACCTGTGAAATGAGAAGGTTAGACTAAAGGATCCAGGATCCCTTCCAGTTCAAAGACGCTGTGGCTGTAGCTCTTCTTTTCATAGAGGAGCTGTTTATTTTTCTCTTTAAAATATTTCAAATATCAACAATCGATGATCATCAGAAGATAGAAGGAGAGGCAGGGAGTGGACAATAATGGTGAACCCAATACTGCTTTTTAGGTTTCAGAATAAAAGGGGGAAAAGCCCATCAAGCAAAGCAGAGTAAGATCGATTGATCTATCTATTATCTATCTATCTATCATAACAATTTAGTAGAAGGCCATGATAATATCATCTAAAAGCTAAAAAAAAAAAAAAAAATCAAAAACAAAAACAAAAAACAAATATACTAAGTGTCAGAACTTCTCTGTTACTTAATTCAATGCTTAGGGACAGTCTGTGAGGAATGTTTAAATAAATATTGAAGAAAAAGACATTTGCTAATAAATTTTGGTAAATGTGTCTAATGGTGTTATTAATGGTAAACTTGGGAATATTTTCCCACCATGTACTCATCAGCTTTTTATTTAATTTGACCTCAGGTACTCAGGATGGGATTTAGCATAATCATAATTCTTGATATGCTATCACTAGTCTACACACAGCCCTCTTTAATTCACTCATCTATTCATTATTCACTTACTTTCAGATGATATAATGGACAGGCTTGGCTCCTTTGCTCAAGTCAAAAACGAGCAATTAACGAACATTTGCATCCACCCATGTGCTTATTCCCCTGCCATCCTCCTCCCTTAAAGGAACCCCCATCCTGAATTCTGTGTTGATAATATACATAAATTTCAAATATTTATATAGATTTATAAAAAATGTTTATATGTTTAAACCACATATTGATTAGTTTAATTGTTCTTAGACTGAGTATCATGTTCTATGTGGTCTTCTGAGACTTGGGTCCCTAAGATTCATCCATGGGATTGCTGTATAATATTTTGGGGGGTTGATCTATTTATGCCTTCATTGTCTTTGGGCATTTGGAGTGTTTTCTCCTCATATTTTTGTATTAATAAACATTGTTATTGTAAATCTTTGTGTACAAGATGTGTCTGTTAAAATTGTTCTCTACTAAAAAGTTACTATTTTCTACTCTTTTAATTAATGACTGCCTTGGAAGAGAGACATTGAGACTATGTAAAAATCCTATTTCTCCTCAAACATTCACCCATTAATTTTAGCATCTGTTGGTGGGTTATGCCTGCAGCAATTATTACCAATAATGTTTGCCTAATGGTAACTTTGTATTTCCCTCATTTATTCTGCATTTATTAATTATAATATTATTAAATTATGTTAATATATTTAATGATATCACATATAAATGTTATATATCAATAGTACATTTATACTATATATTAATATTTGATAATATCATAGTATTAATTATAATTATATTATAAGACAAAGTTATCTGTGCTCCTGCACTTATTTATATATTTAAATATTTATTTAGCATGGACTCATGGATTTTTTTTTATGAGTTATGCAATATTATCATAGAAACTTTTGGCTTTGGCCTTTGGTTGCTCATCCAGGTGGCTCCTATTCCCTTTTAAGATGACTCATCCTTTATCAAGTACTTCCTTATTTTCTTACACTACAAGATATTCTAAGGACTTGGGCTTGCTCCCCAGGAGTCTTATACTTTCCCTGTGTTGGCCTTGGTATCAACCACTTTTATAAGGAACCCTGATTCCTTTCATTGAAGGATCGTGTTTAGAAACCAAGATCGGGGCACTAGGTGTGCTCATTGCTAGTTGGTTGTCATTGCTTTTAGCTCCTTTCAGTGGACAGAACTGCATATATATTCTCTTATCTTTGAATGAAGTGTTTGCTTCATGTCCACATCTAACCCAGTCGCTAAGTCTCAGTGTAATTTTCCTTCATCCCATGAAATCAACCTTGACACCAATGCTAGAAGAAATATTTTACTTTTCTGAAATTGCATAGATCTTAATCTGTATCACATTTTGCTTTTCCCCATGGAATATGTCAATTCCTATACTTACATTATAGTGGATGCTAGACCATAAGTGCTCTCAAAGAAAGACCCAATTTTAATTTTTTTGTATAGGACATTTTACAGGGTTTTTTTTTTTTTGCATGTATAATAAACAGTAGAGCCACATTTTCTGAGGAGTCGCACATTTTGAAACAGATAATTATTTTATTTATAAAAGTGAATTAATTTCAAAAAGCATTTTAGATTTTCTCAACAAAATAAGGCTCTTTAAGAGGAAACAAAATTACTAAAGCATATAGAACAATGTTTACAACCTTACAGTTATAAAATAGCTGTGAATTATTTCTCTTGTCCCTTATAAAACTACTTTCTCACAGAAAGGATTTAATGATTTTTTAATAATCTCAATATATTAATTCATTCTAATAAAGCAGCAAGCTTCTTATTATGTCTTAGGAAGTAAAAATGCAACTAGAAATGCACTAAAAAATAGGATAGAACTGGTTAAATGTTGTAACAGATATATTTTATAAATAAGACTGTAATATTTGTTTTGTGATTTTAGTTATGAGAAATGATCAACACTGGCACTTTCCTTCTATTGAGACTTCTTTCCCTCCATTTTTATATTTTTAGGATACTGACTTAGACTCTTTAAAGGATGTTTGATAAGCCCTTTGATTTCTTTTCTCTTTTTGCACATACTATTTAGGAATCCTGACTGGCCATATTACCATATGTTATCTTATCAAAATTCTTTTGAGGTGTGTGTGTGTGTGTGTGTGTGTGCAGAAAAAAATCTTTTATTGTAAGTTCTATTTTTCCTTTTCTGTATCACTGAATTGGCACACTATGTCATGTATATCATATTTCACCCCTAGGCCAACAAGACATTCATTCAGCATCCAGTCAAATATCTTTATTACTTTGTGATTCTGATCTTATTTCCTGGCACTAGACCATATGTTATTGTTGATGACAAGGTTAATAAATATCACAGCTCTAAGAATTGCCAGAAAATGATCAGTTTGTCTTCTCCACTTGCCTTTTCTTCTCAGAAATAGGGTCATTTGACCCCACTGTCAGTCCTTTAGAACCAATTTTGACCTCAGAAAGAGAGATTTAAAGTGTTCACAAGTCTCTTGTGCCTAGAATCAAATCCTTCCTGCTCTAACTCTAGATGGTACAGGGGCCTCTGCAATTTTTTCTTGGGGCCAGATTTCCAATTTCCATCCCAGTTGCTACTGTTGAATCTCCTGTTGTTCCTTATCATTGCAGACACTCTGATTTCCAAATTTCTCTAGGACCTGAGAATCTGCCTTCCTCTTATATGTTAACCTCCCAGAGTCTGAGGATTGCTCCCCACTAATCTCATCAGCAACTCAGACACCTGGCCGAATTTCTCAGAAATGCTAGAAACATTGTGTAAAACATGAACTGTGTTTCAACTCTAGGCAATGTATTTTCACTTCTACTCAATTCAACTCAAAAAAGATTCATTAAGCAACTTCAGAGCCTAGTCCCATACTAGAGTCTGGGGATATGAAGATAAATGAAACATACTAATGTTCTCAAAAAGTTCCTAGGATTGTTGAGGAGACTGCAATGCAAATATACTACACAACTGTGTATTAAGTATTAGACATATGGGTTCCATACTGGGTGTGGAGCCTGCTTAAGATTATCTCCCCACCTTGCCCCTCACACTTGCACTCTCTCTCTCTCTCTCTCTCTCTCTCTCAAAAAAATAGACATATAGACATAGAGAGAGAAGCAGCTTTGAGGAAGCAATAGCCAACCATCTGGGAGGAAAATATGGAAATGACATAGTTTTCATGTGCAGTGGCTACATAACCATCACGCCTAGGTTTTAGCCTTTGGCAATTAGAAGATATGGTAGCTCTCATTGTTGGCCCCAATATACAAAAATATATATACTTTTTCACATGACTTTATGGGGGCAGTAACCTGTCACATCTGTTAATGCTGAGAAAATACTAGTCATAATGCAAGCAGCGGTGTGGAATGGATTTGCATAAGGGAGTTTGTGCTTTTGTGATGTTACTGTTGTCATAAGGAGATGCTCAGGTCAGTCTTTGGGTATCAGGAGGAGATTGAGAGACAGATGGAATGAAGGTGCTCCAACTAAGCTACCTCAGTCAAGCTAGCCTAGAGCAGCATGCCCCACTGATGCACAGAGGTGTGAGAAAGCCCAGCTGAGATCAGCTCATCTTTGGCCTCATGATATATACAAACAAATTGTTGTGTTCAGCCCTTTAGTTTTTGGTGGTTTATCATGCAGCAATAGCTAGTCATAAAGGAATCACTGAAGCTATTGAACAGTTTATCAGGTGTATATTTTAGAAAGACCAGTTCAAAAAACATATTGACAGTAAATTTGAAGGGGAAGAGATTAGAGGTGGACAGAGAAGCAAGAGATTACAATATTTAGCTAAGAAATTATGAAGGATTGAATGACAGTGACAGTGAAAAAAATAAAAATGGATTCAAGAGTGATATAGGATGTGGGCCATAGTTATTTATTGGATGTGGATGAAGAAGGAGATGATGGAGTTGAGGACAGCTTGCTGATTTGTAGATTAGATTACTGACAAATCTGACTGTGATAAATGGAAAATACAGGAGTTCAAACAGCTTTGTTAATGGACAGGAAAAAAACAGCAGGCCAGTAACCCATTCCCTTCTTAGCAGAGATACCTGGAAGTAATGAATTCAGTCAAATCTTCATGTAAATGTGGTAAGGACTTGGAGACAAGACCTCCCGGTAAACATACAAATGTTTGTTGGTAGAACAATACCAGGGAGATCTTACCTATGATTTTCCCCCCATGGGATATACCTGGTCTCTCTCGGTTACTTATTGTTCACAAAACTGAAATTTGTGGATTTATAGGTCATGAATGACTGAAGAATGGAACGTTGTACCATAGACCATAATTAGCAGAATATAAAATGGGCTTTTCTAAAATGAAAATGGGTCTCTTTGTGTGAGTAATATCTCCATATATATTGCTCTATCTGTTAAAAACAAAAATTCAGTGAAATGAGGGACAAACATAGTTTTTTGTGGATCTGTATCTCAATATTTCAGATTCCTCCAAGAAATGAATGTTTCACCAGTCACACCTGCTTCCTTTGAATTATTAGTAAGTTTTGGATTAGGTAGGATCTATCACTGTGAGTCTCCTTTGACAGTTCAACACTTTGTGTTCTCAAATGTGGGTATAAGTGCTGGGGCAGGGACAGGGTATGGTAACTTGGATTGAGGACAATGTTAATAAAGGAAGCAGAAGCCACCAACAAGGATCTGGCATTTTTCTTCATAATCAATGAATATCCTCCAAAGACAGGCTCCTCCCAAGGAGTGTAATAAATAGGGCTAGGGGCCGACTCATGTAAGATAAAAGACTTTCTTTGATTACAACACGAGGACAGTGTGGATGGAGTGAGTGCCAAAAGTTGCCAGAAAGAGATAGTGTACTTCTCCCAAACAGTAGGGCGTATTAAGCAAACAAACAACAGTTGTCTTAATGAAGTTTTCTCTGAGTTGGCATACAGTTTTAATGTCCAGATAGGTTTGATGTCAATCTCTTGGTTATTCTGGAATCACCTGAAATGTGTGTGTTAATCATTTTGCTCATTCAATGGGTTTGTGCTTTATTTCTCTCCAAATATTAACCTCTTAAGAGCAGGAGTGTGTTGTACAACAGTAACTCTTAAACTGAGATTCTGACTCACCAAGTCTGGGGTGGAGCCTCAGAACCTGCATGCCTAACAGCCCATAGGGTGTTGCTGATGCTGCTGGTCCATGGACCACATGATAGGTCTAGATAGATCATTCAGCAGAGTAAGGGTATCTCACAGTTGTTTATTATGGGTTCTTAATTACGGAAATTATTCCAATGCTTGTCTTCCATAAAGAAATTCTCCATTTAGGTGAAGCTCCTTTATTGTCTTTTTTCTTTTTCTGGAGAGCAGAAAAGACCCTGGTATCAAAACAGCACTTTCCAGGGCGCCTGGGTGGCTCAGTCCACCTTCGTCCAACTTCGGCTGAGGTCATGAGCTCACAGTTTGTGATTTTGAGCCCCGCGTCAGGCTCTGTGCTGACAGCTTGGAGCCTGGAGCCTGCTTCAGATTCTGTGTCTCCCTCTCTCTCTCTCTCTCTGCCCCTCCCCACACACGTGCTTTCTCTCTCTCTCTCAGAAATAAGCATTAAAACAAAACAAAACACTTCCTCCCTATCCACTACAAAGTGGCTGCTAGCTGCCTTGAAATGAGAATATGACTCCCATCAATGGCAATATATTGGTGAATTGTCCTCAGCAAACTAAATTACTAGCACAGGAAGACTTTTGCAGAAAAGTGGGGTTTTTTTTTAATTTTTTTTAACATTTGTTCATTTTTGAGAGACAGAGAGAGACACAGCACAAGCGGTAGTGAGGCAGAGAGAGAGGGAGACACAGAATCTAAGGCAGGCTCCAGGCTCTAAGCTGTCAGCACAGAGCCCAATGCGGGGCTGGAAATCACAAACTGCAAGATCATGATTGAGTGGAAGTCAGATGCGTAACCAACTGAGCCACCCAGTTGCCCTTGTAGAAAAAGTGCTTTTGAAGAAACCTCAGGGCACCTAATTTCTTTCTTTTCCACCCCACCTACTTCACAGGGCACAGTTAAAATTCTCTCCTACTCCCCAGCCCCTGCTTGTACCTGCTACTCTCATCAGTCCTATTGATTTAGAGTATTACCCTCTACCAAATTTCACGATCATTTACACATTTCCCATGCTTGACTTGTCTCCCCTAGAAAATGTTAAGCTTTTGAAGATCAAAGATAGTAACAATAACAACTACGTCAGTTAACAATCAAATATTAACTATGTGTCAGGCATTTCCTATTTTCTTCCTACTCTCTATGACTAACCGCATGATGTGTGCATTATATGTTCTGCTTGGTCACAAGAGTGAACACCTTATTAAGAAAAATAAACCAGTATGTTTTTTTGTACTAAAATAACCCTTCAAAGAAGTTCCTTGAAGATCCAGCAGATAGAAGGCATCACCTAAACAGTTAGAAAATGTCATAAAGATATTTCTTACATATTGGAACTGTTTGTCAAGATCCTTACTTTATTTATTGGTATTTTTGCACCCCACATTTTTTCCTATTTACAATTCATATGTCTGAAGTTGCCATTATCCTGTGAGTATGCGTTTGGCAAATATTTAGTAAGCACATGTAATATACCAGGAATCAGTTAGTTGCTAGGGACAGAAGGTGAGCAAAATAGACAATACCCCTGATATTATGGTGTTTGCAAGCTTGTGGGGTAAAGGAGGGTATGGGGAGAGGACAAACAATAAACAAACAAATAAGTCAGATAAGTAAGGAGGATAGTGTTACCTAGATTGGGGTAGCAACCTGAAATGGGCAAGAGAGCAAATCAATGAACATTTGTTTTCCATATATGACTGTCCAACATAATGTTTTTAGTTTGAGATGAACCTATATCCTGTGACAGAATATTGATACATTTCAAAAAAGGTTCTACATTATTCCTGACAACTTGAAAAACCTTCTGTGGACATGCCTGAGCATTTGCTGTCCAACAGCCCCAACTGGACAATAGCTGGCTTCCTTTTTCTTTTCCTTCTGCTGTGAATGTGATGACATACTATCGGGGGCCCAACTACTTCCTTCCTCAAATGGGATTATACCTTATTAAACCAACTTGGAGAAGAGAATTGAATAAGTGAATAATCAGCAGGCATGGGGGTGTGGGTGTCTATCCCAGATATGCAAGTATATAAGAAACGGAAGCTGGAACAGACAAAGTAATCCTAGTATTTATTTGGTCAAAATATTGATATTCCTTAGTTTTCAACCCTGATTTATGTCATCCTCTTTAAATGCAAGATGTAACATTGCTTTCAGTGTTATGTGGTCTGAAGAGTAAGTAGACATGGAAATAGAAGTAGGAAGAGACTTGAAAGCACTAGAAGGGAAGATAATGAGGCCGCTGCTAACATGTTTGCACAAGGGCAGGAAGACTGTCCTTACTGTTGAAAGATATGATCTTGTAGCCTTTTCCATCTCAACTTCATTTTTCTCATCTACTGGCTAATTGAGGATCCACATGATCTGTAGGCCAGCCTACAGATCAACAGTCCTTGGCTTTGTTCCAGCAGTGAAATAAGGAGTCCACATTCCTTGGCTTTGTTCTAGAAGCGAAACCCATATGCCTAGCACAAACCAACAGAAACCACCTTTCCTGTCATCGTTCACAGGAAGCTCCTCAAAAGCCTGTGGTGACTGACAATGTTTATCATTGGAATGAAAGTTAGTAACGTCTTACCTCCAATGTGGAAATATCCACACTTCTAGGATAGCATACCGTTGTCTCTAAAGAGAACTACAAATTGAATTCTGAGTTTAATTGTAATATACAAATCATTAAATGCCATGACTATATCATTGTACCCTGATCTACTTTTGCAAAATCTGATTGCACCCTTACAGGTTGATATTTTGATATTCTCTGTTAAGGAGAGAAGTAGTAACAAAGGTTTTGTTAGTCTTTGTATGTTATGATAGTCACAATTCCCTAAAATTCTGAGCCTGAGACATGGATTCAGGAGTAGGTAATTCACTGAGGAAGAATTCTCGGGAGAAAATGATTAGAACAGGGGGAAAATGTAAGGCAAGGGCATGGTCTCAGCTGGAATCTAGTCTCTGATCCCACTGGGAGTTCAGGAGAATGAGTTGTATCACTATCACTTGGTCTTTTGTACCTCTGTGTCTATCAGTTGTTGGCTGTAGGATGTCCTTTTCTTCCAGGAAGAAAGATTTATAACCTATCATAGAAGGCAACTCTCATTGACTAAGGGCAGTTCTATGCAGTCATGAACCATAAACAACCAATAGTTATTAGAGAAGCTGAAATATGGGTTGCACTGGCCCATGAGTACACCAGCCTCGTAGTGGTGATCTAAAAGCATCCACCACATTCCTCTTTCTTTTTTTCATCTGGGAAAACTTCCTTCTTGCCTTCTGTTATTGTATTCTCTCACCATTCCCTTTTCATTTTCCTTTAGTGTTCAAGCTCTCCTTTGTTCCACTTTCAAAAGTTATGAATGATTGCATTATTCCTTGAAAAATTAACCCAACCTGTGAATGATTAATGGCTTCTCAGGAGAGAATAGATCTCTGAATTTTGGGATCAAAGCACAATAATTTAAAGATAGTGTACTGGGACCCTTTTGATGTTGTACACGTGACAACCAGGATTTTCATACAACACGCAGACACACACACACACACTGGCCTAGAGGTTTTGATTTTTTTTCAGTCTTCTAAATGCACCTTATATTTATTTATTTATTTTTAATTTACATGCAACTTAGTTAGCATATACTGCAATAATAATTTCAGGAATAGAATCCAGTGATTCATCCCCTACATATAACACCAGTGTTTATCCTCCTTAATGTTCCTTGCCCATTTAGCCCTTCCCCTCACCCACAACTCCTTCAGCAACCCTCAGTTTGTCCTCTATATTTACGAGTCTCTTATGTTTTGTCCCTCTCCCTGTTTTTATATTATTTTTGCTTCCCTTCCTTTCTGTTCATCTGTTTTGTATCTTAAATTCCATATATGAGTGAAGTCATGTAATATTTGTCATGCTGTTACTAATTTAGCTTAGCATAATACACTCTAGTTCCACCATATTGTTGCAAATGGCAAGAGTTCCTTCTTTTTTGACTGCTGAGAAATATTCCATTGTGTATATAAACCACTTCTTGTCCATTCATCGTCAATGGACATTTGGGTTCTTTCCATACTTTGGCTATTGTCAATAGTGTTGCTATAAGCATTAGGGTGCATGTGCCCCTTCAAAACAGCACACCTGTATCCTTTGGATAAATACCTAGTATTGCAATTGCTGGGTCGTAGAGTTCTATTTTTAATATTTTGAGGCACTTCCATACTGTTTTCCAGAGAGGCTTCACCAGTTTCCATTCCCACCAGCAGTGCAAAAGGGTTCCCCTGTCTCTCCATCCTTGCCAATATCTGTCGTTGCCTGAGTTGTTAATTTTAGCCATTCTGACTGGTATGAGGTGGTATCTCATTGTGGTTTTAATTTGTATTTCCCTGATGATGCGTGATGTTGAGCATTTTTTCATGTGTCTGTTAGCCATCTGGATGTCTTCTTTGGAAAAGTGTCTATTCATGTCTTTTGCCCATTTCTTCACTGGGTTATTTGTTTTTTGGGTGTTGAGTTTGACAAGTTATTTGTAGATTTTGGATACTAACCCTTTATCTGATATTTAGTTTGCAAATATCTTCTCCCATTCCATTGGTTGCTTTTTAGTTTTGCTGATTGTTTCCTTCACCGTGTGGAAGCTTTTTATCTTGATGAGGTCCCAATAGTTCATTTTTCCTTTTGTTTCCCTTGCCTCCAGAGACATGTTGAGTAAGAAGTGACTGCAGCTAAAGTCAAAGAGGTTTGTGCCTGCTTTCTACTCTAGGATTTTGATGGCTTTCTGTCTTACATTTAGGTCTTTCATCCATTTTGAGTTTATTTTTGTCTATGGTGTAAGAAAGTGGTCCAGGTTCATTCTTCTGCATGTTGCTGTCCAGTTTTCCCAACATCATTTGCTGAAGAGATTGTCTTTATTCCATTGGACATTATTTCCTGCTTTGTCAAAGATTAGTTGTCCATTAAAATTTTCTCTTTCTGTATCCAAGAAAAAGAAAAGGAGAAAAAGAAAAAAAAATAGATGAACTAGCAAGCAGAATGAAACCTGAATGAAGTTACACCCAGTATCCCCTAAACTCAAACTATGAAGCACCCTATAGTTTGTACACTAAGCAGGCGAAGAGACTTGTGGTGGTCCTCTAGGGCATGTGCTAGGAGGGCACAGTTGGGTGGGACTTGGTGTAATGGCTCTGTCCTCCACTAGGTGGTGCCACTTAGCTTACTGGGGTGATTGGTGTGGCACATGCATGTTATATGCACATGCACACAGGAGAGGTGAAAATGGCACATGCAGCTTCCTAGTTTCTGGCACAGGAACTCTGCACTCTCACTGACCCACAATCAAGCAGCCCTCCTTTGTTTCTGGCTTCTGTCCACTCCCTGCTTCTATGCTGTCCCCTTTTACACTGTCCCTGTCCAAGCCATCAACCTGCCAGGTGGCACTTCCCTCCAAAATTTAATCTCAGATGGGGCTGTGTTTCCAAACCCCTCACTTCTGAGAACCTTGCAGCTGGGACTCACTCCAGCCCTCTCTCCCTCTCTGGGGGAGAGTCTCGCTGAGCAATGGCCAGGTGCTGGCTTGCCCCAAAGAATATTCATGTGATCACGCTGCAGCAGAGCTTCAGAGATTGTGGCTGGGTGCTGACTTGCTCCAATAAATGTCTGTGGGATTGCACAGTGGCCAAGGTTCAGAGATTATGGCAAATCACAATACACAGCTGGTGCCAGGTTTCACTGCACTCTGGTGTCTTTGGTCCAATACCAGCCAACATGGCTGTTCTCCAGAGTCCATCGGGATCTTTGCCTGTGGAGAGACTGTATGGCCTCTACCCAATGCCCTCCAAGCAGGGGAAGCACTTTTCCCTGTGTGGCCCATGGACACACCCCCCCGTGCCCCCCCACCGCCGGACCCCAGACATTGCTGCCTGCTCCTGAGGATTCACCCTTCCTCCCCACCAGAGCACCACCAGGTATTGAGCTATGGAATTCCAACTCTGCACTCCCCTGCTTATAGAACCCTAATGGTATTGAAACCCTCTCCTCTCTCCCTGTCAATGGTTTTGGGGAACAGTTTTCTTCAGTCTCTTGTGAGTGTTCCCACTCTTTCTCTTTCTCTCTAGCTATTTTTGGGGGCAGTGCTTTTCCTGTACTTTCCCAAAGTGCCAGCCTGTCCCTCCCTTTCTCTGTCCTCTCTCTGCAAAAACAGCTCCCTACCCTCCATGGCTTCTCTCTTCCCCAGTTCACCTCTCCGCACCATGTACTGCCAAGTTCTGTGGCTCAAGTTATACAGATTGTTGTGATAATCCTCAGATCAATTTTCTAGGTATACAAAATGGTTTGGTGTTGATGTAGCTGCATTTCAGGGATGAGAGAAGCAGAGAACTTCCATGCTGCTCCGCCATCTTGGCTCCCTCCTCTCTTTGATTGTTTTTTTTTTTTTCAATAAATCTAGAATTTATTTTATTTTTAAAGTTTATTTTGAGAGAGTGAGAAAGCGGAGTGAGGGAGGGGCAGAGAGAGAGGAGAAGGTGAGATTCCCAAGCAGGTTCTGCGCCATCAGTGAGGATTCTGACATGAGGCTCAAGCCCATGAACCATGAGATCATGACCTGGGCTGAAGTCAGAAACTTAACCAACTGAGCCAGCCAGGTGCCCCAAAACTTATTTTTAAATGTTGATGACTGGGGCCCCTGGGTGGCTCAGTCGGTTAAGTGTCCAACTCTTGATTTTGGTTCAGGTCATGAATTCATGGTTTGTGAGTTCAAGCCCTTTATGGGGTTCTGTGTTGACAGGGCAGAGCCTGCTTGGGATTCTCTCTCTCCCTCTTTCTCTCTCTGCCCCTCCCCTGCTCACACTTTCCCCCCCAGCCCCTCTCTCTCAAAATAAATAAATAAACATTTTTTTAAGTGTTGATGACTAACTGAAAGAAAACTAAACAACTAAGATTGTCAGAACCAAGCAATACATTTATTAACTGAATTTCACCTGGATGCTTTTGATTTGTATCTTCTGCCACGGAGTATTTCCTGATTGATGATTACTATTTCTTCCTATTTGAGTCAACAACAACAGGAAGTACTAGAGGGTGATCCTTTCTGTCATCTATTGTTATTCAAAGGTAGCTCAACCAAGAGCATCTTGTGTTTTTTTCCCTATACAATTCTGCTTTGAGTCATTTCCCATCCCAGTGACAGCTTCTTATTCTACCTTCTTTATTCCTGTCTCTATTTACTGTTATTGTTCTCAGGGCTTCAATTCCTTAAACCTCTTGTCTTCTCACTCAGCACCTGGAGTTCCCAACCACTCTTCTGGAAACCTTGAGGAGGTCCATGGCTATGCTATGAAGGGTGTCAATGAACACCTGGAAATTCCTTAGCAAATTGTGTGCACCTGTTGTTGTGCATTTTTATGTAGAAGATTTTGTAATTTTTATCAGCTTCTAAAAGCAGTACTCACTTGTCCTGGGCTATTTCATTCACTCTTGAAGCCTTATCCATACTTGCAGATACACTAGTATCTTACAACTAGGCCATAACATGCTCCCTTCCCCTCCTTTTAAAAATATTTTAGTGGGGATGCTTGGGTGGCTTAGTTGGTCAGTCATCCAACTCTTGATCTCACCTGAGGTCATGATCTCACAGTTCATGAAACTGAGCTCCGTGTCAGGCTCTGAGCTGACAGTGTGGAGCCTGCTTGGGATTCCCTCTCTCTCCCTCTCTCTGCCCTTCCCCACTCACATGCATGCTCTCTCTGTCAAAGTAAATGAATAAACTTAAAATATATATATTTTAATGGATCCCTGCTGCCCTCCAAATCAAATGCAGATTTTTTTGACTAGCACACAGGGTGTGTTCTCATCACTTCCAGCCTTGCATCCTATGTCCCATCAACTGTAACTCCTCACAATCTCACATTTCCTCATGCTTTGTTGTTTGTGCACATATCACCAACACTTCTCCCCACTTCTCCCCCATCTGCACATGGACAGTTCATGTTTATCCTTGGGTTGAATTCTCCCAGATGCAGACCCTGAGACAAGGACGTGAGTGTGTTTTATTTGGGAGTTGATGCCAGGAACCACCAATGGGCGACAGAGAATGGGAAGCATCTAGTAAAAGACATGTCATAAAGGCAGTTACCACTGTGGGCAATTAGAGACACGCCAACCCACTAAGGAACTGAGAGTGTAGAAAAACTTCCGTTATCTCACCAGTAAAGTCAGGAAGCTGGTGTGTTTATCCATCAACTCTGGAAATCTCTGGTTGAAAGCCACTCTTGGGGTGACTTCCGGCAGCAATTGGGCATATGTCAAAGGAAAAGCCCTTGGGTGGTGAGTCTTAGGTGTTCCAGGGAAATTACCTGTAACATAGGAGTGCTGAGGGAAGGTGGACAAGGCAATGCCAGTTCCACTATAAAACCCCAACTGTACACATTCATAGTAAACATATCCAGTCAAAGGAAACCAACTCAAAGGAAGTTCTCCAAAGGTTTTTCTGCTTTGAGTTATGTAATTATCCATTGTGCTCTCTTAGTAGCTATGATAACATCTATCAACACATTAGCCACATAATTGAGAAAATATTTATTAAGTACGTGTCATCGTCCAGGCATTGTGCTGGACAACAAGGGTGTAGCAGTGAAAACAGCAGGCATCCAACCATCAGTTGCAGGGGAATGAGTATCCCACAACTATAGCAAGTTGACCACTGGTCTACTCCCAAGTTGGAACAATATCTTTTATGTCTTTCTTAAAAAATGTTGATTTATTTATTTTGAGAGACAGAGAGAGAGGGAATGAGTGGGGGAAGGGCAGAGACAGAGGGAGAGAGAGAATCCCAAGCAGGCTCCGCACTGTCAGCACAGAGCCGACAAGGGACTCAGTCTCACGAACGGTGATATCATGCCCCGAGCTGAAATCAACAGTAAGACACTTAACCAACTGAGCCATCGGGCACCCCTCTTTTACGTCTTAATTCTCAGGCCTTACTCATTATCTGGCACAGAGTGGGCATTCAATAAATGTTTCCCAACGATCAGTGAATAAGTGAAGTATACTCCTCGGGCTGATTTGGAGCCCTTTATTTGAAAATTGTGAGCCCGAAGAACAATTCCAAGTTGAGCTGGGCATTTAAACTCTACTGATAAGCACAGATCTGGGAAATCACTGGCTGCTTTGGAACGTGTCACCTTGACTGGGGACATTTAAGTGAAGTTGTAATCCTTGCTTAGCTGTCACCCAGAAAGAACACTCTGTACAGTTCCACACAGCGTGCTTCCCGCTCCTCCACAGTAAACTCAAAGCAAGCCGGCTTTGCAGCCAGAATCACTGCAATTGATCAGCCATAATTAAAACTCGGCCTAAGAGGCAGACTTTTCATCTTTGAAGTAATTCCCAGCGTGAACCTTTAAGGATATCTGCCCTAGTAAGAGCAGAATGAATCATCTCCTGACCTTTCGGTGAAGTCAAGCACAGTGTAATGAATGGAGCCTTTTCTTGATCACTTTATGTTGGCAGAACTGAATTTTTCTTCAGAAGAAATGCAGCCTAACATATAGTCTAAAGAAATGTTTTCAGATTTAAGAATAGAAGTTTCTATATGTTTCTCTTGAAGTAGCATACATTCAAATACATTTAAAAAGAGAGGCATTTGAATTATTCTAGAGCTATAACTGTAGTATTTATTTCCACTTACTGCTTATTTCTCTAGAAATGCCTTGATATGCAAATGAACTCGGTTCACTAACCAGTGTTGTGATCCAGTGAGCCACCTTTTGGTCACTGCTGACAACTGCACCATAATTAAGTCCTATTTTGTTTTCTTTCAGTGTGGCCTCCCTCACACTGGAATGTGCTGGAGGGCAGTGGTTAGTACATTTTGGGGGGTCTCGGAATCACCTGGAGAACACACATGACTAAGTTTCCTAAAAAGGACAAGGGGCCTGGGCTTTTGTATTTTTACCAAGTTCCCATACCTATTGAATTTGAGAATCACTGCTGTAGATTATACACACATTTTTCTCAAATATTTTGAGCAATTATTTTATGCAAAACACCTATGAAAAAAGTCTTTAAACTGATATCACTCCAGAAAACTTTTTAAAAAAACAATAAAAGGAAATCAATATAATATATTGCAAAATCAAATAGAAACAATTTATGTATTAGCCTATTAAAAATATTTCATTTTGCTTTGATGCAGAAGAAGCTATACCTGAATTGTATACTAAATGCTCATGGAAAATCTGCAAGTTATTCTCAGAATAGTGGTTTATTAAATATTATCTAGAATATCATAACCTTCCTTTCTTAATTTTCCTTCAGTTTCCTACTTAAGTGCTAACCTTAAAGCAAGGCCACCTACACTCCATATTCCAAATTTCCCTTCTAGCCCATATTTATTTTTATGGCTATTTATATAATTTTTATTTAAAAGGTATTTATTTATTTCCATTACATTGTAAGCCATTTAAAATTACATGACTGAAGCACATCTGGGTGGCTAAGTCTGTTAAGCGTCCAACTCCTGGTATCAGCTCAGGTCATAATCTATCAGTCATGAGATTGAGCCCCAATGTTGGACATGGAACCTGCTTGGGATTCTCTCTCTCTCCCTCTCTCTCTCTCTCTCTCTTTCTCCCCCCACCCCCCGCTTCCCCACTTGTGCATGCTCCCTCAAAATAAATAAACTTTAAATAAAATTACATGGTTGAAATAATTAAAAATAAACTAGTCCCGGGGCATGTGGATGGCTCAGTCAATTAAGCATCAAACTCTTGGTTTCAGCTCAGGCCATGATCTCACATTCATGGGTTCAAGCCCCGCATCAGGCTCTGCGCTGACACTGCAGAGCCTGCTTGGGATTCTCTATCCCCCTCTCTCTCTGTTGCTTCCCCACTTGCATGCATGCATGCACACAATCTCTCTCCCTCAAAAAAATAAATAAATAAAAACTAAAAAAAAAAAAAATTAGTCCAGTCATATTGTAGGAGACTAAAGCTCAAAAGATGATTTCCATCCATAGTAAACTTTAAAAACATTAAATAGAGCCCTCAGAATTAAATAACTTGGCTCAAATATGGACAATTTCAGGTCAGCATACCTTGGAAAAAAAACTCTGCAAAATTAGTAAATGTTACCACTCAAGCCCGCTAGTATGGTTAAAATGAAGACAACTGGCCACATGCTGATGAGGATCCAGAGCCACTGGAACGCTCATACATTTCTGCTTGGAGTGTAAAATGGTATAATTGACTTCAACAAAAGTCTTTTATAAAGTTAAACACTTATGGTTGTGATACGGGAATTGCCCTCCTGGGAGAAAATGCACCCAAGAGAAATGAAAACACATGCCCACAAAAATACTTGCACAAGAATCTTCATAGAATTTTACTGAAAACAGCCAAAACCTGAAAATAACCCAAATGTCTATCAACAGGAAAATGGATAAAGTGATTGTGTTATTTTCAAATAATGGAATATTACTCAAGGACACAGCAGAATAAACATCTGAGACACAACAGTATGGATGAATCTCACAGTCATTATGCTGAGCAAAAAAAAAAAAAATACACACAAACAAAAACATAATGTTTGCTTTTATTTATATGAAGTTCAAGGATGGGCAGAACTAGTATGTGGTGATAGAGATCAGGACAGAGATTGCTTACGGGACTGACTGAAAGGAGGCGTAAAGGAACTTTCTAAGATGATGCAAATGCTCTATTTATGTGATGTTACATTTGTCAAAACTCACTGAATTTTACACTGGAAAACTGTATATTACTCTGTCCATAAATTTGACTTCAGTTGAACATCTGGCTCTTGATTTAGGCTCAGATCATGATGTCACGGTTCATGGTTTCAAACCACATATTGGGCTCTGTGCTGATGATGCGAAACCTGTTTGGGATTTTCTCTCTCCCTTCTCTCTCTGTCCCTACCCCACTTGCTCCTCTCTCTCTCTCAAAATAAATAAATAAACTTAAAAAAACATTTTTTTTAAATTTACCTCAATAAAATGAAAAAAATATAGGATTTTGAATCAAGTGAAATGTTTAAATTGCCCATTCATTGTCTTATATTAAAAGCCTGAGAAAGTGTATGCATTGTCCTTTGCACTGCTATGAGCAGTAAATGTGTGTATATGTGTGTGTGTACATGCATGTGGTGCGGATGCTAATATGCTTGAAGCTAAAAAAAAAAAAAGATCTTGCAAAAGCTAGAGATATAGAGCCACTTGAATTGGGTTCAGGGATAAAGAGAGAGGTGTTGATCAGAGACCAGATAAGATGATCTCTGTTGAACCAAGAGAGTCTGAATATTTTCAACTTGAGTGCCCACGTCTATCCTCACAGAGTCAGAAGGCAAGTTCCTTATTCTGGGCAAAAGCCAAGGCAATTTACTTAGCTCTGGAAAATCCAGAGGTGGAAGGAAAAGCAAAAGCAGGTGAATCCCCCAGACTTCAGGTAGAGGTCCAGATAGACTGGAGGGTGGTGGGCATTCTCCTGTTTGGAAGTGGAGAGGGTGGAAGAGGGATGTGGTAGCCTTTGACACCAGAATCATACTCCTAAACTATCATCAAAGTGGTTCCTCGGGTTTCTCAATGAAGCTTCATTAGAACCCAAACAGAGGCAGTTACTATTCCATTGATGAACCAGATGACTCCCTAAGATATGGTAGAGGCTCCCGCATCGGATTTGCTCATTTTTGGACAAATCTCTTCTGTTAAAGAGAAAAGAAAGGCATCAAAGATAAAAACACCGTCACTAGGGATGAGAGGTAATATGTTGCTAATTTCAGTGAACTGGTCAAAAGAACCACCTTGACTAACTGTGGTGGTTCTCAACCTTGATTGTGTTGGAATCATCTGAGATCCTTCAAAAAATACCAATGCCTGAGCTCCCCCCCCCCCCTTTGCCACAGAGATTCTAATTGAAAAGGTCTGCAAGGAGCTGAGGCGATTCTAATATGCGACCAAAATTTGTTTAGAGCTGTAGTTCTCAAAACGTTGTCCTGGGACCAGCAGCATCACCATAACCAGAGAACTTTTTTTAGCAAATTTTCAGTCCTCACCCTAGATCTACTGAATTAGAAACTCAGGGATGGGGCTCAGCCATCTTTGTTTCAACAAGCCATCTAGGTGATTCTACCACACAATATAGTTTGCCCACTAATTTAGTTCTTTTTGGGTTGTTTCAGGTTCAAGTTTTCCTGGATTTGGTTTTAGAGTCCCTGGTTTAGAAGCATCCTTTTTTTTATATAATGGCATTAATTTTGATTTTTAAAGTAGGTCCCATGCCCGATGTGGGGCTCAAACACACGACCTTGAGATCAAGTGTCACACTTTCTACCAAATGAGTCAGGCAGGTGCACCCTAATTTTGATCTTAAGCAGTGATTCCTTTCTTATCATGAATTGCATATGCATATTTCCATTTTCTGTAATTCTTCCTCCATGTCTTAAATTCTCTGCCTGCAGGTTTTCATCTCCTCTGCAGCTGGTTGCTTTTGCTCTTTCTTTTCCCATTTATTCTCTTCGTAAATCAGCTTCTTTTACGGAGCCACCTTTTTATGTACTTTTGGGAACCCTACCCTGGGCTGCAAGGTTTTGCGTTCATTTTCCAGTAGAACTTAGCTCAACACAGTGAACAAATCTCATGTTCTTTATTTGTTCTTCCAGCCCATTCCAGGTTGTCACCTCATCACTCAGTTTGGATAGGAAATGGCCTCAATCTTTTCCAGTTATTGTTAACAAAGATTATAGCCAGGAGATATATATCATCTGTCATCTCTGATTTATTTTATCTTCTCACTCTGGTGATTTACCCATTATTTCAGCTGCCCGGTGCAATTATTCAAAACTTCAAATTCGTTTTTTTGTAAACAAGCATTTCCTGGAGGTCTTTCTCTGAATTTTGCAATGAACTGATTTGGTTGGTTCCCTCAGCTAAGTTTTATTCTGGTTTTCTGCTTTCTGGAGTAACTGCTCCATGCTCTCCTTAGGTCTTGAGGGTTTTTTCTCATGACCCTGCTAGAAGTCAGTCTTCTCTTTGCTGAATGTAACTTCATTAAGGCTTTTTTATTTTGTCCACTTTGAAAGTTTTACAAAAATCCCTTGAAAATATTTGTTTTATATTTCCAATGCCTCGTTCTGTTTGATTTTGTTTCCTTTAGGTGTTTGCTTTTGTATTTTATACTAACTTTCCCCAAACTAGTACACTTTCTAGAAATATTTCATTTATTATTTGAGATATTATTTTAAGGATTCTGGTCAGAACCTTTATATATTCTCTTCCTCAGAGAAATATTTATTTCAAATCTTGATTTTTACCCACCCCCCACACAAGGTATTTGCTGCTTTAACTTTTTGTTCATATTTGACAATTTTTATTTACTTTAAGTTGCTTTTAAAGTCCTATATGTCTGTTGTGCTATCATTTATGATCTCCATCTATTCATGGAAAGGAATACTCTACTGAATAAAATGGTCCATGAACAATTTCTCTGGAAGTACTGTAATGATTGATTCATGGGGCCCTTCATGAAAAATCAGACATGGCTCTAAGTCTACAGGAAATGCAGCTTGTTGCATGTTCGAATCTATTGTGTTAGGCCAAACTTGACTGAAAAATATCATTCTCCACACCTGAAATATGCCATACTCTTCTGGATTTGCTTCTGTATTTTTTGTCTCTTAGTTCACATAGTTTCTTTCAGTAGGTCTGAATCACCTTTCAAGTACTTCTTAGCTAAATTTCTGCTTTCTCTAGAGGCCTCTTGTTTTCCCCTGCTGGATAATTTTCCTCATTGCACTTTTTTTTCAAGGTTTTATTTAAATTCCAGTTAACATACAATGTAATATTTCGTTTCAGGTGTAGGACATAGTCATTCAACACGTCCATACATCACCCAGTGCTCACCATGACAAGTACCCTCCTTAATCCTCATCACCTGTCCAACCCATCCTCCCACCGATCTCCTTTCTGGTAACCATCAGTTTGTTCTCTATGGTTAAGAGTCTATTTCTTGGTTTCCCCCTCTTTTTATCCCCTGTGTTTGTTTGTTTTGTTTCTTAAATTCCACATGTGAGTAGAATCATATGGTATTTGTCTTTCTCTGACTGATTTATTTCACTTATAGCATAATACTCCCTAGCCGTATCCATGTTGTTGCAAATGGCAAGATTTCATTCTTTTTGATGTCTGAATAATATTCCATTACACTATATACACACACACACACACACACACACACACACACACACACCACAACTTCTTTATCCATTCATCAGTCATCAGTTGATGGACATTTTGTCTCTTTCCTTTGTTTAGCTATTATTAATAATGCTGCTATAAACATAAGGGTGTATGTATCCATTCAAATCAGTATTTTTGTATCCTTTGGGTAAATACCTACTAGTGCAATTTCCGGATGTTAGGGTAGTTCTAGTTTTAACTTTTTGAGGAACCTCCATACTGTTTTCCACAATGACTGCACCAGTTTGCCTTCCCACCAATAGCATAAGAGGGTTCTCCTTTCAACGCATCCTCAACACCTGTTTTTTTCTTGTGTTGTTAATTTTAGCCATTCCGACAGGTGTGAGATGATATCTCATCATGGTTTTGTATTTCCCTGATGATGAGTGATGTTGAGCATCTTTTTATGTGTCTATTAGCCATCTGGATGTCTTCTTTGGAAAAATGTCTATTCATGTCTTCTGCCCATTTCTTAACTGGATTATTTGTTTTGGGGGGAGCTCGGTTTCCTTTAGACCCATCCTGCTTGCCCTCTATTCTAGCCTTGCTTTTAGGACTAGAGTCAGGGGTCACTTACTCTTTCCTATGATAATTGGAAATCTATATAAAGCTTTATAAAGCTATAAATTGGTCACTAAGACTGTAAGAATTTGTTCTGCTGAATAAATTTTAAAGTCTTCACAGCTAGCATGTAATGATTATTATGTTATTCTGGAAGTACCCTTTCTCAAATTAGGACAGATTCCTCTACTTCTAGTTGGTTAATAGTTTGTGTGTGTGTGAGAGAGTGAGAGACAGAGAGACAGAAAGAGAGGGAGTGGAAGAGAAAGAGACAGGATGGGGGTACTATATTTTATCAATTTTTAGAATCTATTGAGAAGGTGATTTTTTTCCCCCTTTAATCTAAAATTAAGATATTTACTAAAGAAGTGCCTGGGTGGCTCAGTCGGTTAAACATCCAATCTTGATTTCAGCTCAGGTCATGATCTCTTGGTTCGTGAGTTCAAGTCACACAGCAGGCTCTGTGCTGATAGCTTGGAGCCTGCTTGGGATTCTGTTTCCCTCTCTCTCTCTGCCCCTCCCCCACTCACTTTCTCTCAAAAATAAATAAACATTAAAAAAATTAAGGATACCATTAAGGATGGTAATGTTGAAACACCTTGTGTTAATAGAGGCAAACAGGTGGATAAATGTATATTGAGAAAAGCAAACAATGGAATCTTAATATCTGAAAAGTAGAATTAATGTTAAAATTATAGAATGAGACAATTTTGTTTTATGTTAAAGCAATAATAGTCATGAATATGTGTATGTGAACTATCAGCCCTAAGACAACATAAGCAATTTAAGAAATATTGACAAGACCTCATGTATAACAAGACACTTAGCTAAATTCTCATAGTCTGGGATGCCTTAAGAGGCCAAAATTCAATAATTAAATATAACCATTGAATAATAAATAGTACTGACTAAACTGATACATAATTGTTTCCAATGTCTATGAAAATTTGATGGAGAGGAGTGTCCAACCAGAAGTGGAATTAATACACACACAGCACATACATCTTATATATGTTAATCATGTATCTATCCATTTAACTGAGATTTCTGAGCTGTTAGTGTTTTTAGCTGAGTTACTTATTTGTTGCAGGCATGAAGTCATATCATTTGAAAACAGTTGTATGAATTTTGAATATTTCTGATTTTCAATATTTGTACCTTTTATTGTGTAACTGCTGATTACTTCATATAACAATTTGTGACCATTGTTAAGTAACAGAAGGTGCAAAGTCTCAGAGAAGGCGTGAGTATGCTGTTCAAAGGGAACAGTTAGTGTGCTGGAAAAGGGGTGGTACATCTGAGGAGAGAGGGAGGAGGGACACTGATGGGAGATGGTAGTGTACTGAGCAGCATGTAGGAGCAGGCAGTGCACAAATATATTCCCTGTAGAGAGGGTATGCTTGGAAATCTGCATGGCCCATTTGTTAATATTGGAAGAGCCCTGAAAGCAGAAACTGTCTCTTGTGATTATTTTGTACTGAAAATAACTGTTTGCATTAGGTGAATATCGAAAAGAATGAGAATTCAACCCACGTAATTGTTAATTTTCCACATTCTGCATCTTTTGATGCACATTTTGCTCTGAGGATATATAAAGATATCCCGAGAAAGCACTCATGCAAAAGTAAAGTGCAAAAGCTCCAGAAACGTCAAAATACAATTTAAACTAGACTTATAGTTTAGCATATTGCAGCAGTTCCCCCTTATCTGGGGGGAGGGGTACATTCCAAGACCCCTGGTGGATGCCTGAAACCACAGATAGTACTGAACCCTATGTATACTCTGTTTCTTCCTACACATACATACCTGTGATAAAGTTTAATTTATAAATTTGACAGAGTGAGAGATTGATAGCAATAACTAATTTTAACAATCAAAACATACTGTAATGAAAGTTATGTGAACATGGCCTCTCTCAAAATATCTTATTATATTGTACTCACCCATCTTCTTGTGATGATATTCAACAATAAAATGCCTACATGATGAGTTGAAGTAAGGTTAATGATGCTGACATTGTGACATAGCATTATACCATTGACCTTCTGACGATAGGTCAGAAGGAAAGTCATCTACTTCTGGCCCATGGTTGATCACAGGTAACTGAACCCACAAAAAATGAAACTGCAGATAAGGGGGGGCTACTGTATAGAAATGGTTCCAACTCTCTGCCCCTTCCTAAATACACTTCCTTTCTAAGCTGTTATTGCCACTCTTCCCACCAAGAGACTTCCTCACCTAATGGCTCTGGCCTGGCCTTGGAATTAGCTTTGGCCAATAGAATGAGGCAAAAGTGATATTGTACCAGTTCTGAGCATGGGCCTCAAGAAGCTTTGCTCTATTCCATTCTTACTTTTGGATCCTGGTTACCACCAGGAGAGTAAGCCTGAGCTAACCTGTCAGAAGATGAGAGACCATACGAAAGAGAGCTAAATTTTCCAGGTCGAAGCTATCCTAGATCAGTCAGCTCACACTGACTAACCAGTGGACTAGGTTGCCATGAAGGACCCAACCCAGATTTTCAGAACCAACTAGCTAATCTGTAGATGCATTAGAAATAACGAAGAGCTAGGGGCACCTGTGTGGCTCAGTCGGTTGAGCGTCTGACTTTAGCTCAGGTCATGATCTCGTGGTTCTTGAGTTTGAGCCCTACACTGGGTTCACTGCTGTCAGTGCAGAGCTCACTTCGAATCCTCTGTCCCTGTCTCTCTCTTCCCCTTCCCTGCTCACACACACACACTCTCTCAAAAGATAAAACATTAAAAAGTAAAAAAAATAATAATAATAAAGAAAGAAAGAAGAAAGAAATAACAAAGAGCTGTTGTTTTAAGCTACCAAATTTTGAATAGTTGTTACTTAGCCATAGTTAACTGATGTAATAGTTTCTTACAAAAATCCATCAGTTGTTGACTTGATATGCTGGGCCAGCCCATATTTGTTACAAAGATATACTTGGTACTCACATGCCTTCTCCCTTTCTTTGACTCTTCCCCTAAACAAATGGTAATTCCTCATTAACTATTTAGATACCAAAGTCCCCAGTCTGTTGTCCCCAGTTTCTCACTTCAATGTTAGGCCTTCATCCATGTTGAAGTGTTAATCACTAACTGAAGATTAAAATCATTTCCTGAGAGGGACTTCTGTAATTCCAAAGATCATAGATGTTCAATTTTTAAATGGCTGTGTTTGTTTTCTGGGGCACCTACAGACTGGGTGGCTTCAACAGCAAAATAATTATTTTTTCATTGTTCTGAAAGCTGGAAGTCCAAGATTAAGGTGTCAACAGGATTGGTTTCTTCTGAGGCCTCTCTCCTGGGCTTGTAAATGGTCTTCTCCCTGTGTCTTCCCATGGTCTTCCCTCTCTGTACATGGCTATGCCCTAATCTCCTGTTTTTAAGATACCACTCATGTTGGATTAGGGCCCATCTTCATGGCCTCATTTTAATTTAGTTACCTTGTTAAAAACCCTATCTCCAAATACAGTCACATTTGAAAGTATTGCCGGGGCGGGGGGGGGGGGGGTAGTACTTTAACCTAAGAATGGGGAGGGGGGCAGGACACAAACCCACAACAAGTCGTTTCAGTGAATTTCATACAGCAAAGGGTGGGGACAGCAGAAAGCTTCCAGAGTGGAAGAGCTTGCAGGGGAAATGCCAATAAATATGGAAAAAGGGGATGGGGCCAGACACCAAACCAGGGGAAGCTACTAGTTTTCATTGAACACTGACGACTGTTCAGCACTATACTGAGTTTATTTCTATGATGTTCATTCATTCCTCACAGCAACCTTATTAGGTAGTTCCTATTATGTTTAACATAATAGTTTTGTCCAGGTTATGCAGTGATATAAGTGGCAGAGCTGATTTTACTCCACTCTGTCTGAAATTCATATTCTTTCCTCTAGCAAACACAAATAGGATTTGGGTTTGGAAACAGAGCTAAGTAATTAGTGGGTACTTCCAGATCATATCCAGGAGCAAAATCTGAGGATAGATGAATTCAAACAGTAAATGAGGGAAGCAACATCAGAATATAATTTTCAAAAACTTCAAAAGCAATACTTTCTCACAAATATATAGGAAATATGTCAATTAATTGCAGAAACTCATCAATGGCAGTATTAACAGGATCGTAAAATGGGTTCAAAGGAGAGTTCAAAATACTGAAGCACATATTGTCAGTCAAAGAAAAAATGTTGAAATGAGATTGTTAATTAAATACAAAACTGGCTAATGTGCTACAGGGCAACAAAACTATTTTACAGGATAGGACAGAAATCATTTGCCACTTATCAATCTTTTAGAAGCTAACATTTAACTTTGGAAAGTCTGGGCCCTAATCACTGGTAGCCAGTAAATCAAACAAAGGTACATTATGCTAGAGTTGCTATTTCCAAGATGGTGGCCAAGTCACATCTGGCTATTTAAATTTGAAATTAAATTACTTAAACTTAAGATGTGGTGTGTATATATATATATGCACATATATATATGTATATATATGTATATATATGCATGTATATATATGTATATATATGTATATATGTATGTATATATATGTATATATATATAATGGAATATAACTCAGTAATCAAAAATAATGAAATCTTGCCATTTGCAACAACATGGATGGAACTAGAGTGTATTATGCTAAGCATACCAAGTCAGAGAAAGACAAAAGATTTCACTCATATGTGGAATTTAAGAAACAAAACAGATGAACATAGGGAAAGAGAAGCAAAAATTAGATAAAAACAGAGACGGAGGCAAACCATAAGAGACTCTTAAATACAGAGCACAAATTAAGGGTTACTGGAGGGATATTGGGATGTTGGGTGGGGGGATGGGCTAAATGGATGATGGGCATTAGGGAGGGCACTTGGATGAGCACTGGGTGTTGTATATAAGTGATGGGTCAATAAATTCTACTTCTGAAATCATTATTACACATTACACTATATCCATGTTAACTAACTTGGATTTAAATTAAATTAAATACATTACATTATATCCATGTTAACTAACTTGGATTTAAATTAAAAAAAAAATTTTTTAATTAATTAAATTTACATAAAGTTAAAAATTATGTTCCTTAATTGAACATGTTTCAAGTGTTCAATAGATACATGTGGCTAGTGGCTACCATACTGAACAACTCAGATATAGAACACTTCCATCAACACAGAAAGTTCTATTGGACGCACTTCCCTAGAACATCAGGTAAACCTCAGACAAGCTTGTTATAAAATACTCTACTATGATACTAAAAGGGCAAAATTTTGCATAATATTCTTTAATAGCAGGAGCCATGACTTTCAGGAACTTGGAGTTTTATTGGAAGAGCATTGAAAATTGAGATGAGTGTTTAGGTGTGCTGGCAGCTGCTATGACAAAGGTTTATTCTGAGATATTCATCTGGACTTCTCCCATGGTCCATACCATTTTCAAGACATCCCTACTATATTATGACTGAGATGCTGTGTGGCCCTGGTGCTGCCCACACATGAACCTGTTTCTCCAGAAGTGACATTTCAACACAATGGTCTTGAAATGTTTTCCTGTCATATCCCAAAACTAATTTTGAAAAATTAGACCTTCTCACAAATTGTGAATCCAATGAGATAATACTGTTACAGCTTATTTTAAGCACTCAAAAGGAATATAACTACAAATGGCATTTTGAAACTTAGAATCATCCATTAAAAAGAAGAAATTCTCCAGTGATAGAAAATTTACAGGGGCACCTGGGTGGCTCAGTTGATTAAGCATCTGACTCTTGATTTCAGCTCAGATCATGATCTCACAGTTCGTGAGTTTAACCCCCGCATCAGGCTCTGCACTTGCAGTGTGGCGCCTGCTTGGGATTTTCTCTCTCTCCCTCTCTTACTGCTCCTCCCCTGCTTGTGTTCGTTCTCTCTCTCTCTCTCTCTCTCAAAACAAATAAACTTTAAAAAGAAAATTTTCATTTTTTCTTTTACTAGTTGAAATCAAATTTTTATTATGGTCTTCCTATATGATTTTATCCACAGGTAATTTATTTTTGAAAAATTCTATATTCTTCTAAGCACCAAAAATACGTATAGTAAGTTGAAGGTTTTTTCGATTCTTGAAGACCCTAAAGGTTAATATGTTTCAAAATGTGTTGAATAACTTTGTGATTATTGGTAATTTACAATTGATAAGAGCATTATAAATCTATCATAAATTTTGATAAATAAACATTAAACATAAAACCAATTTTTTGCAAGTGTATCTCTTAATGAGATAAATGTGATTTTTTCCTCAATTTACATATTTGTAGATATTTATGAACACAAATATTTATTGCTCAAAGAACATGGATCTAATCATGGATTCTATTTCTATTCTTCTGTTTTATAAATACAAACACTGTGAAAGCTTGTTCTTGTGAACAAGTACACAGGATTGGAAGGAGTTTTGTTACAGCAATGGCATTCAGTTATTTGAACTTTCCAAATATATGGCAAAATCACATTGTGATCTATCATTAAAACCTTTAATGATCAGCTACCAGGCGTGAACTTGACAAACCCCTCCTTCAATTTTGCTGAAACTTCATGATTGAAACTCCCTTGCAAAAGGATTTCTATCCCAATCACTACAGTTGTTCAAAATCTCAATTTCTGGGAAGAATAACAAAGAGGCTTTATCAAGAATAATCAAATACTATTAGAAGCCTTATTACTCTTTCAACTAGAGATATATTCTGAAAAGTTTTGGGATATCAAAATATTGCTAATATCCATACACCTTTTTGAATGAAATATGTTTATAAAATGTCTTACAGTATTACATGCCTTAAATACATTTTTCTCTTTTATCAAGATCTCTGAGCTACAGATCAAATCATGGAAAAGTCTCCTGAGTGACCCCATTGACCAAGCCAAGCCTCATTTTAAAAAATCATCAGCCAAACACGTCTTATCTGTCAGAAAAAAATGAGACATTGTTTTTCTACACAATATCCATCTTACAAGATGCGTATGGTAAGGCATATTACTGAAAACATGATGCAAAATTTATTAATTTCATGGTAAATTGTAAAAACACAATAATAAGTCAATAGGCTGTTTCTATTCCTTAATTTGTAATTTTTGAACATAGTTAAAATATAAATTATCTGTATACAAAGAGTGTGATAGAAAGCATGGTATTTCTTTGAAACTCATGCTTATGGGGGAGTGTGCATGCGCACTCACACGTGTGTGTTATATTTGGGTGTTCTGTTTTTTGAGAATAATGAAATAAGACTCAGGTACAACAAATTAGAAAGAATTTCTTAAAGTTCATTAGATATCATGATCAAACTGCCTCCGTGTATTTAATCTAAAAGAATAGCTGGACTGCTGAAAACAAATTGATCTGACAACCAGCACATAATTTAATTTAATTTTTTTCAATGCAAGAAAAACAATGTGACATTTATAAGATGAAACCAGATAGGGTTACTGTAATCAAGATAAATAGCTAATGATATTATTTGATAAAGTAGGTTTTGATTCTCTTATTTAACAACAAATGTAAAAGAAGTCTTATAAAATTTCATCTCTGATTTGTACCCAGAACGAGGTGGTATTCCCAGAAAAAGAGTCCAGTTAATGTGTAAATGAATTAGAGTCACTAGCCTGTCATCCTTCCTTCATTCAAAGGCTCTTTTCTCCCTTGGGATGAGGGATGAGGATTGAGACAGACATGACCTACATTTAAACACATGAAAGAAGGTGGCATTTTAGATTGTCTTATTTCTTATGATCTTTTTGCTTTGTTCTCATGGAATTTGCCTCAAGAGGAATTCCTTCTTTGACGATATTCAGGGATTTAAGAGGTCAGGTGGTACCCTCCCACCTCCCTACTCTGTGATACATCTAAATTAAGCAACATCTAGAAATAAATGGTAATGAAACACTTGTGACATAGTAAGAACTATGTATTTGGACCCTACTCCATTTCCTGGCACATAGCTCCTTAAAACACTTGGAATTTCCAAAATCACAAGCATCTAATGAGAGTACCAGAGGCTGGGAGCTCCAGATTAACCTCAGGATGGGGTCTGGTTGCCAAGGGAACCAGCCATATGATTCAAGGGTTGGAATTTTCAGCCCCACTTGAGACTGGAGGTGACATAATCACCAATGGCCAATGATCTAATCAATCATCCCTATATAATGAAGCCTCCATAAAAACCCTAAAGGAAATAATTTGGAGATCTTCTAGGTTGGTAAACGCATAGAGGTGCTGGGGGTGGAGCCCCAAGAGAGGGCATGGAAGCTCTACACACCTTCCCCCATGCCTTCCCCTATATATGGCTTTAATAGAAACCAAAGAGGGTTAAAAAAAAAAAAAAAAAGTGATCTAAACATGGAAATAAAGAATATGAAAAATAGCAGGAGAGAAAATCCAATAATCCAAAGACAAATGAAATATTAAAATAATGACAGGAATCTGTGAAATTGTGAATAGAAATAACAGCAAATGGCAATAATTAAGCAAACCCAAAAGCTGGCTCTTCGAAAAGCTTCGTGAGAAAGATAGATGTCTGGCAAGACTGACTGGGGGGAGTTAGCAAATACACAAATCCATAAGGTTTAAAGACTATATATGCAACAGAAATAAAAAAAAAGAATGTTATGAAATACTCTATGTCTATTAATTTGAAAACCTACGTGGAATGAACAATTTCTTAGGAGAGTAACGGCAAACATAATCAATGTAGAGAGAAGCTAAATGAACCAGTAAGAATTAAAGAAATTGAATTGATTGTCAAAGACTTCTAAAAACACCCCGTCTAACTGGTTTTATGGGTATTTTCTCCCAAATATTTAAAAAATGATTAATTCCTGTTGTTTACCATTTTCTCCAGAAACTACTAAAAGTGAAAAGTCTGCCTCCCTATAACTGAAAAAATAAAAGAGTTTAAAAGTTATTGCAACAATGGGGAATCCTGCTCAGTGGATTAAGTGTGTCCAACTCTTGATTTAGGCTCAGGTCATGATCTCACAGTTCACGAGTTCAAGCCCCACATCAGGCTCTGTGCTGACAGTGCAGATCTGCTGGAGATTCTCTCTCTCCCCCTCTCTGCCCCTGCTGCTCTCTCTCTCTCTCTCTCTCTTCCCCCCCCCCACCAAAGTAAATAAACTTTAAAAAAATAAAATGATTGCAACAATCAAACATCATTAAAATAATTTAAAGAGGGGAATAATGTGACCAGATTTACAATAAAAGATCACTCTCACTGCTGAGTAAGGCATGGACTGGATGAAGCTTAAGTTGAGGAGAAGGGGATCATGTTAGGAGAATATTGCAGTAGCCTAGGTGAGAGAGATGATAAGAACCAGAACTCAGAAAGTAACAGTGGTGGTGGAAGAGATATTAAAGAGCTTTTAAAGAATTAAAATTGACAGGTCTTGATAACTGACTAGCCTTGAGAAGTTATGGTGAGGGAGGGCTCTAAGGTGACTGCCAGATTTCTGGCCCAGGAGACAGAGAGAGTCCCAGTTCCATTAACCAAGGTGGACGTGTTAGAGGTAACCAGAGGGAGAGGTAAACAGCCACAGTTAGGACTAGAGGAGCAGGAGGACATTTGGCGATTTTTTAGATGCCAAAAGCTTCCCCAGAAGTAGGTGTCCAGTAAGCAGATGAATATAAGGATCCAGATCACAGGAGGAAAATCTGGGCCAAAGAGGAAGAGGATTAAACAAAGAATAGCATGTTCAAAAAGCCTGTGAGGAGGGGCGCCTGGGTGGCGCAGTCGGTTAAGCGTCCGACTTCAGCCAGGTCACGATCTCGCGGTCCGTGAGTTCGAGCCCCGCGTCGGGCTCTGGGCTGATGGCTCGGAGCCTGGAGCCTGTTTCCGATTCTGTGTCTCCCTCTCTCTCTGCCCCTCCCCCGTTCATGCTCTGTCTCTCTCTGTCCCCAAAATAAATAAACGTTGAAAAAAAAAATTTTTTTTAAATAAATAAAATAAAAAAATAAAAAAAGCCTGTGAGGGGAGGAGAATGGCAAGATATGAGCCTGTGCTCCAGTGACTGGAACAAAAAGAGCCCAATTCAAGAGCTACAGAAGTAGGTAGGAGTCAAGGGATGCAGGCTTTGCTGGCCATCTTAGAGAGAGCTGACCTTATCCTAAGAGCAAGAGGAAGCCTGAGAAATCTAAGTGGGGTGGGTGGGGGTGGAGTGGGAGTTAGGGTGGCATCGAGGAGTGTGACAGGATCACTCTGGCTCCAAAGTAGTGAATGGATGGATGAGGGCAATAGTGGATAAGATGAGATCAGTTAGGAGGGCACTGCAACAGTCCTGGAAAGAGATAACAGTGGCTGGAACTGGGGCAGTGGCTGTGGAGATGGAAAGCACGGAAGAATTCAAGATGTATTAGGAGATCATTAGGTCTTAAGCCTCCTGTGGAAATGTGAATTTAAATAGCCCCAACAGAATGAGAATAAATTAGAAGGAATCCAGAAGTTACCCAGGCTAGAGGGGCAAGGTGAGTAGAACATACATCATCACGTATGATGGCACAGGATGGCGTGGTAGGGTAGTTGCAAGTAGTTGAATGAATACAAGTTATATCACCCATGTCTATAAGGTCAAGTTCTGGGCAAAAGGAGGTTATCATAATTACAGACATGGAGGGCTGCATCGGGGCAAGTTGAACCCACTTTAGTGTCAGGTAGGTAGAGAGTCTCAATGTTCCAGGATTATCAGAGCCCTCAGAGGATCAAGAATCAGAAAGCCTGTAATCTAGATCCATTTGCTACTGATTGGCTATGTGACATTCATTCATTCATTCACTTACTTGTCTATTAATGAATCAATTCATTCTCTTATTCAATAAATATTTATTGAGTGCTAATACAGAGAGGTTTTATGTTATATGCTGAAGAAATGAGGAAAAAGACAGACAAGCCACTGCTTTCATGGAAAACATGATCAGTGCTTCTTATGCTCCTCTCTCCAAATCAAAGATCTTCTTCGTAGTTTATGCCAATTTCTATGGAGCAAATATCCTGCCATGGTTGATTTCAAGTTACCACCATGATGTCAACTGGTTCACAGAATTCCCAGGAATGTAACAGTTCATTCTCACAGGCTGGCAATGCCAGCCCAGCATCACTGGAATTGACGCTCTAATGAGGGATACAGGAGAAGCCAATGGCAGGAAATAAAGTAGGAAAGTAAATATTATTATTATTTCATTACTGGTAGCTAGTGATAAGTGTGAAGTGGTGCTGCGATAAAAATTATAATGTGGGAAGGGGCACCTGGACTGATGGCTCAGTAGGTTGTGTCTGACTTCAGCTCAGGTCATGAATCTCATGGTTCATGAGTTTGAGCCCCATATTGGCCTCTGTGCTGACAGCTCGGAGCCTGAAGCCTCTTTCAGATTCTGTGTCTCCCTCTCTTTCTGCCCCTCCACCACTTGTGCACTGTCTCTGTCTCTCAAAAATGAATAAAAAATGTTAATTTTTTTTTTTTTAAATCATAAGGTGGGAAGAATAGTTAGTTAGAATGGGTTTCTCTACTGAGGCTCACAGATTCTTTTCTCTCTTTCTCCTATACCCACCATTTTGGTAATGCCTTCCCACACTGACCTTAAGCTTGGTCATGGGAATTGCTTTTGGAAATTAGCAAACATGGGGCAAGAAGAGGCTTGAAAAACATTATTAACAATAGCCAAATTATGGAAAGAGCCCAAATGTCCATCCACTGATGAATGGATAAAGAAGATGCGGCATATATATATATATATATATGTATATATATACATATATATATATATACATATATATATGTGTATATATATATATATTACTCAGCCATCAAAAAGAATGAAATCTTGCCATTTGCAATGACATGGATAGAGATACGATGTATTATGCTAAGTCAAATAAAGCAGTGAGAGAAAGACAAATACATGATTTCACTCATGTGGAATTTAAGAAACAAAACAGATGAACATAAGGGAAGGGGAAAAGAGAGAGAGAGAGAGAGAAGCAACCCATAAGAGACTCTTAACTATAGAGAACTGAAGGTTGATGAAGGGAGGTGGATGGGATGGGGTAAATGGGTGATGGGTATTAAGGAGGGAACTTGTTGTGATGAGCACCGGGTGTTATATGTAAGTGATGAATCACTAAATTCTATACCTGAAACCAATTTTACCATATATGTTTACTGACTAGAATTTAAATTAAAAATTGAAATTTAAAAAATGAGATAAAAAAAGAAGAGGCTTAAAAAAGCATTTGTGCATTTCTACTTTCACTCATGATTCCCTGCCTTCCCTGTGAGAATATGGATGTCCCCAGCATGCTGGAGGATGAGGAATATGTGGATCAGAGCTGAGTTGGCTCAGTAGAACCACGGTCCAGACATGTGAGAAGTTACTGCCAAGATCACCAAAACTACGCTAGATGGCCCGCACCAGACTGGAGACTCACAAGTGAGCCCTGCGGTGCCTAGGTCTTAATCAGCAGAATAACCTAGGACATCTGTAGACCCCGGACAATAATAAATGATTGTTATTTTAAGCCAGTAGGTTCTGAAATGGCTTGGTAACTAATACAAATGGCATCTATCTATCTATTGATTGATCGGTCAGTCTAATCTGTCTATCCATCCATCCATCCATCCATCGATCATCTATCTATCTAGGTAGAGAAACAATATAGAGATCAAGAATTTGTGAGGAGGGACAGTATTTTTTGCTAAGATGACAATTACATAGAAACCGTCAAATATTTAGACATGTAGTAAAACAGTGTCTTTTAAATTTATAATTAAGAATTCAATGAATTAAATATATGTCCTTAGGGTAAAACAAAAATGGGAATCTGACTATGCAGAGGTTTGTCTTTCAGTTCCACTTAACTTTAGAAAACGTACCTGATGGTTTCATTTCTGGTTATTGAAATTAGACATCTGTGCCTTTATTGGTTTCTCCATTTTGTAAGGTGAAGAGAAATCTTACTTTGTAAGAGGGAGAGAAAGCCTTAGAAATAACTTACTCTAATTTCATCCAACTTGCAAAATCTGTGCTGTCTTTACCAACGTTTGATTTTTTTCCCATCTACTTCCCCAGGAATTTCTCTTTATGCGCTGCTGTGCAGAAAATGGCTGTGTGCTTCTTTGTATCACACATTCACACACTGTGTTAACACAGATTCCTTGGAAAACCAAGAAAGCAGAAATTTTAAAAGAAAGGTGGCATGTGCTAAATTTCTCTTGGACCTCTGCTTTTTATTTATTTTAATTATTCCAATAAGGCCTCAGTAGTTGGGCAGAGGGAAAAAAGTGAATTAAAAAATGTAGTAAGGGGCACCTGGGTGGCTCAGTTGGTTAGGCGTCCGACTTCGGCTCAGGTCATGATCTCGCGGTCTGTGAGTTCGAGCCCCGTGTCGGGCTCTGTGCTGACAGCTCAGAGCCTGGAGCCTATTTCAGATTCTGTGTCTCCCTCTCTCTCTGACCCTCCCCCATTCATGCTCTGTCTCTCTCTGTCTCAAATATAAATAAACGTTAAAAATTTTTAAAAATAATAATAAATAAATAAATAATGTAATAAATTTACAGATCTATATCACTAACCATGACTCGTTGATCTTTATTGACTTGTAGTGAGCTTTGGGCCTGGAATATAGCAGGCCACCAAGAAATATAGCAGATCACCCTAGAGACCCATTTTAATAGGGGGGCATTGGCAACATTAATGTTTGGATTAGTGCTTATCCCCCAAATAACATTCATAATGTTCCTATAAACCTATGTGGTTTTATCACATTTTATCACTAAGAAATTTATAGCAGTCCCAAGCGATGTAGCAAAATAATTTTCGCCCCTGAAGTTCAAGGGGGTAGAATTGTTCTCATTAGGCACATCACATTAAACCCACATCATTCTTGTCATGCAAAAGGGACATGCTTTTGAAGACCAACTGCTGTGAATTTAGCTCTTTTATTTTATGTTGATTATTTTTACACAGCGTAATTGCCTTATAAGCTGATGATCATATTCACAGGACAGTGGTAAATTGCTAAAATGTTCACCAATGAGCCACAAGGACAGGTTTCCGTCTGTATTTTTTTTTAATCATGATTTTAAAATGCTTTTAGAAAACAAAAGCAAATTAGAAAACAAAGACCTTTTCTCAGTACTAATTTCAAGTAAGTGTTTGTCATATGAAGACTGTACCTGAAAATTACTCAAAAAACCCACTATGGTAGAGATTTTACATTTTTTTCCTGATTTTTTTAAAATTTAAATTCAAGGGGCGCCTGGGTGGCTCAGTCGGTTAAGCGTCCGACTTCAGCCAGGTCACGATCTCGCGGTCTGTGAGTTCGAGCCCCGCGTCAGGCTCTGGGCTGATGGCTCGGAGCCTGGAGCCTGTTTCCGATTCTGTGTCTCCCTCTCTCTCTGCCCCTCTCCCGTTCATGCTCTGTCTCTCTCTGTCCCAAAAATAAATAAAAAACGTTGAAAAAAAAATTAAAAAAAAAAATTTAAATTCAAGTTAGTTAACATACACTGTAGTCTTGGCTTCAGGAGTATAACCCAGTGATTCATCTCTAACATATGACACCCAGTGCTCATCCCCAAAAGCACCCTCCTTAATGCCCATGACCCATTTAACCCACCCCCACCTACCTCCCCTCCAGCAACCCTCAGTTTGTTCTCTGTATTTAAGAGTCTCTTATGGTTTGCCTCCCTCTATGTTTTTTATCTTATTTTTCCTTCCCTTCCCCTATATTTATTCATCTGTTGTGTTTCTCAAATTCTACATGAGTGAAATCATATGATATCTGTCTTTCTCTGACCCCAAAATCAAATAATGCAATGAAGAAACGGGCCGAAAACATGAACATGGAACACTTTTCCAAAGAAGATGTCCAGATGGCTAATGAACACATGAAAAGATGTTCAACATCACTCATCATCAGGGAAATACAAATCAAAACCACAATGAGATACCACCTCACACCTGTCAGAATAGCTAAAATAACAACTTAGGAAACAACAGATGTTGGTGGGAATGCAAACTGATGCAGCCGCTCTGGAAAACAGTATGGAGGTTCCTCAAAAAGTTAAAAGTAGAACTACCCTACGACCCAGCAATTGCACACGAGGTATTTATTCAAAAGATACAGTTGTGCTGTTTCAAAGGAGCACATACACCCCAATGTTTATAGTAGTGCTATCAACAATAGCCAAATTGTGGAAAGAGCCCAAATGTCCATTGACTGATAAATGGATAAAGAAGATTTTGTGTATATACATACATACATATATATATATATATATATATATATATATATATACACACACACACACACATATATATGTATATATATATGATATTTTACATTCTTAAAATCCATCCTGTATATACACAAATCCATATATGAAGAGAAGTTTTTAAGGTTGCATGGATCTTGGCAATACTATTTAGTAATAAAAAGGAAACAGTTACTGATACATGAAACAACACAGATAAATTTCATAGCCATTGAAACAAGGGGGGAAAATGAACCCAAAAGAATATACAGTTGACCCTTGAACAATGCAAGTGTTAGGGCCACCAACCCACACACAGTCAAAAATCCACGTATAACTTTTGACTTCCCAAAAACATAACTAGCAATAGCCTGTTGACCAGAAGATTTAGTGGTAATATAAACAGTCAATTAACATATATTTTGTATGTTATATGTATTATATATCCTGTTCTTGCCATGAAGCTAGAGAAAAAAATGTTATTAAGACAATCATAAAGAAGAGAAAATATGTTTATAGTACTGTACTGTATATACTGAAAACTGAGTACTGTACTGCATATAAGTGGACCCATGCAGTTCAAAGTCACTTTTTTCAAGGGTTAACTGTATACTGTATGATTCCACTTATATGAAGTCTAGAGCAATCAAAACTAATCTGTCATGAAGAAATTCAAAAAGTTGTTGCTTTGGGGAAAGAATTTGACTAGAAAGGGGGACAAGAGAAATTTCTAGGGTGATGACAATGTTCAATATCTAGTTTTGGGTGGTGGTTACACAGTCCTATCCAATTGTCAAAACTCATTGAACCGAACACTCAAGAACTATCTTTCATTTTATGTAAATTACACCTTAACAACAGCAGCAGCAGTCAGGCACTCAGCAATAATTTTAGTTTTGCTACTCTGATTGTAAAGAACAAAGGTTGATTTTATAACCAGAAAAAATATTACCAAGTAGGGATCAGTTATTATTCAAATACACACAGCATTAAATAAATGGTGGTTGACTAATTATGTGTGCTCTACTGAGGATACTGCTCAATTATGTGTTATGTAATGAAATAGGAAAGTTCACAAATAAGTAATTGTGAAACTTTGTAGAAATTCAAATACACATATAGAGATTATAGGTTTGCAACTGTAGCAGAGTAGACTGACCGGTTCATTCCATATGAGGTGCCTTATAATGACTGTAGCTATCACATAGGTGTGTAAATGTTCATATAGATCATTCATTTCTGTGCTTCTTCGGGGACTTAATCTTCCAACATCGTGCTCAGGTTAAGGGCCTGGGTGAGTCTCTGGGCCCATACTTTTCTGCTTCAGTTTGTAAAACTTCTCTTTTATCTGTTCTATATATTAAGATTCTGTATAAAATTTCATTTGGAAAAGAGTTTTGTGGCTAAAGTAAGGCTGAATTTCATTATAAAACCAGCATTCTAATTCTTCTAAGTCATACAAGAGAGCATGTTTGAGTTTTTTCCAGTAACATACAGTAGGTAGTAGTTGTAGGTTCTGCTAACTCTCCATCCTCTCTCCGTTACCCAATTTTGTGACCAGAGGCATTCCTTTTAAGAATGAGAATCATGGCTCAAATTCTTAAGAGGTTGCTATATTTCTCCCTGGAGATGCTGACTGCAGATGATGTTGCTGCCATAAACTTGGGTTATGACTGTAGAGGCCAAAAGGTCTGTCATAAGGTGCATAACCAGCAGCATTAGAATAAACAGGCTTTTGCATGCTTTTCAAACACTCTTTTTAGAAAAGTGATTTTTAGTTGCTAATATCTGAATCATTGTACTAATACTGTTCCATATTTAGAGGTTTTTTTAAGTTTATTTATTTAGAAAGAGAGCCTGTGCACATGAGGCATCCCAAGCAGGAATCCCAAGCAGGCTCTGTGTTGTCAATGCAGAGGCTCACACAGGGCTCTATCTCACAACTGTGAGATCATGACCTGAGCTAAAACCAAGAGTTAGACACGTACCCAACTGAGCCACCCACGTGCTCCTGGAGGTATATTTTTTAAACTTGACTTCACATCAATTTATTTTCAGAAAAATTTTACAATAAAACCTGACTTACTAGATTAAACTAGAGCTTCTCTGGTTGAAGTCGGATTGGGGAACCTGAAGCCTCACTTATTTGGTTTTCCCATTGCTTTCTGCATCAGCCCCAAGGAGCCATACATAACTCTAGAGACCACAAAAAGATATTGATTTGGAGCAGTGGTTCTGAACTAGGGGCACTTTGTGTCCTAGGGGACACCTGACAATGTGTGTTTGTCTCACTGGTATCAAGCCAGTAAAGGCCAGGGATTCTAGGGAACGTCCAACGATGCACAGGGCAGCCCTACAGCAAAGAATTGCTTGACCCAAAACATCAGTAGTGCCACGACTAAGAAACCTTGAACTGGAACAAGAGTTAAAGACATGCCAACACTTCAGTGTGATTTGTTCCATCTTTGAGGCTGAGTTCATAAAATTCATTTAAATATTTTGTTTTATTAGGAGGTGAAAATGTAGAGCTTGTCTTTGATACTAACATTTCTAAGTAACTGCTTATAGCATTTCTCTTCTGTCTTTAACTGCTTGACTAGAACTCATTAGAAAGAACACTTTTAGGCATCTCCTTAGTGCCCTCAGTTGGGTCTTGACACACTCTGTCTCCCTTTCTCTCCTCTAGCCAGGGGTCAAGAGCACCAACCTCATCACATAATTCTAAAGCAAAGGGAAACTGAACTATTTTATTAAAACACTGAATCAATTATGATCCAAATTCCTAGTTATGCTACCATTAGACCTATGTTAGAGCTAATAAAAGCAACCATAATTCTTCACATAAGAGTGTTTTTCCTGGAGATGGGGAATAATACCTCTCTGCCCATAAAACAAGTAACATATGTCCATTGTTTTTGATGACAGATCTAAGCAAACATTTCCATCAGGCTTTATTGTTACAAAAAACAATCCACCCCAATGCACAGGAAATTAAGCAATAATTAATGAAAAACAAGGGAACATTTTATTAACACTTTTTTCAGTACAGAAAAACAAGGGAACATTTTATTAACACTTTTTCAGTACAAAAAGCAATCAAGGCTGCCTGCCAGTATCATATATTACTTCTAAAAGAAATGTTTTTTTTTAAAAAACCTCATTATGTTGGAGCTTGACTAATTAGAAAACTAATTTGCAACAATGCTTTTCAGCCCAAATGTCATAAGCAAGTTTCCATGCTTAGAGTCTTTAAAAATATGAACCTTTTCAAGTTTTGATTCTGTAAGTCTGATCCACACACTCACTTGAGAGCTCGCTCAGTTATTGCTGCAAAAAATAGGGGCGCCTGGATGGCTCAGTCGTTAAGCTGCTGACTTCGGCTCAGGTCACGATCTCGCGGTATGTGAGTTTGAGCCCCGCGTCGGGCTCTGTGCTGACTGCTCAGAGCCTGGAGCCTGTTTCAGATTCTGTGTCTCCCTCTCTATCTGACCCTCTCCCGTTCATGCTCTGTCTCTCTCTGTCTCAAAAATAAATAAATGTTTAAAAAAATTAAAAAAATAGATATTTATTGATGCCTAGAAGTTATCCCAAAACTTAGTAGTCTAAAACGACTGTTATATATTTAGCTCTTAATTCAATGGGTCAGAAATTTAGGCAAGGCTTAGTTGAATGGCTAGTCTTGTCTAGGCAACCACCAATATGCATGCGCAGCCAGCAATAGATCAACTAGCTGGCTTTACTTCTCGCATTTGGCCATCTGTTGGCTGGTACAAAATGAGAACAACTGGGTCATTAACCACCAGGCTAGTCCTGGTTTGTTCACATGGAGAGGCAAGGGTCTAAGGAGAAAAAGAGCAGAAACAGGCAAGGCCACCAGTAGTCTAAGCTCAGAACAGGCACAGAATTGCTTTTGTCATATTATGTAGACTAAAGCAAGTTAAAAGGCCAGCTCAGATTCAAGGCATGGAGAAATAAATTCTACCACTTAATGGGAGGAACCAAAAGTCACGTTGAAAAGTATATAAATAAAAAACCAAGTAGGGTAATGAGGCCATCTTTGCAATAAATATACCACACTCACCCAGCACACTGCTCTCATCTTTACTTTCATGCACTTCAGTGTCCTAGGGTGACTGCCAGAAGGACAGTGCAACACAATCCAGAAATGCATGGGTCCCAATTAACACTTGGACCAATAAAAGAGAGAAGATGAAAGTAGCTGGCAGATAAATTATTTTTTCTTCCTTTTTTTTTTTTTTTTGAAAGCCTGTTCCAAAAAGCTGCATACAGATTAGAAAGTGGACACTACAGCCATTGTTTCCAAAACCATACCACCTTTACTACAAGTCACATTTGCAAAATAAGTGTCCTGGGATCTGCCTCTTCCCTCTCTTGTGAACAAATTAGCTTGTAAGTGCATCTGATTGGTGGCTCCTAGCTTACGTTCAGTACCCAAGTTTAAGAAAAATCTGGCAAATCTGTTTTTTACCATTCCATTTTTTGCATGCCAGGGTGGGTTGGAATGAAAGTTAAGGGAGTCAACCCAAAGTATCTACCATAGTCTCTACTATGCAAAGAATTCCTACAAATCAATAAGAAAAGGATGATGAACTGATTATTGAAAGTAACTCACAAAAAAAAGAAATAGAAACAACTTATATACTATAAAAGAACGTTTCTTTTCACTAGCAAATAGGGAATAACTTTATCTGGTTTAAAAAAATCAAATTGGCTGAAATAAAAAGTAGTCTTTAATATTGACAGGAAGAAGGAACTCTGATTGACCACCTGAACCATGATAAGAGTAAGTTTATACAGGGCTTTTTCTCCTTCTTTTTTAAGAAGGTAACTTCAATATTTAAAATCCTTTGACCCAACAGTACTTCATCCAGTAATCTGTATTTCAGAAATACCTGTACTTGTACAAAAAATATGTATAAATCATTTATTGTATCATGGTCTGATATCAAGTAATTAGAAAGAATTTAAATGTTCACCAGAAAGGCTATATTTAAATTCCACAACCATGTTATAGATTTTTATACAGATTTTTTGAGAACAATATTTATAAGGACTGTCATGGGAAAGGCTCATGAAATTTAGTAACTGTAAAAGCAAATTGCAGAACTATATATACATAGAGAGATCCCATTTAAAAAAATATAAAAATACATGTAATCTATCCATCCCTATTTCTCCACAAAAATATCTCAGCAGTATTTACACTGCTTCTCTGGTGTGTGTGGTGGTGTGTGTGTATGTGAGAGAGAGAGAGAGAGAGAGAGAGAGAGAGAGAGAGAGAGAGAGAGAAGGTTCTGGAGGAATATATGCTACATAATTAATGATTACTTCAGGATAAGGGGACAAGGGAGAGGGAGGCTTTAGTTTTTACCCCGCATATTTTTACATTGTTTGAATATTTTACTGGTTACAATGCTCTTGGAACTTAAAAAATGTATGATGTACCAAGGAAAACACTGTCAACAGTTACTCAAACTGTTATACCATTCCTTAAAACCCTCATTCCAAATGTTGTCAACAATACTTTTCAGCATTATCATCATAGAATATCCTGGAGGCCTAAAAACTTGTCTAAGAAATCTTCTGAGATTTTTCTAACAATCATCAAAACTTTCAAATTAAATTAATTAACCTTGATACCATTCCTAGGGCCTGTCCACACCGCACACAATCTTTGCACATTATAGTGCTCTGTTTCTAATTGGCAGTAGCAGTAAATGCTGCTGCTAAATTCCAATCTGGTAAAACCTTGCTTGGAACCTTATCAAAAAGAGCTAAATTACAAATCCCAGTGAAGTGTGCAATTATTTTGGCTACTCCTTGACCTAAGAAAGTAAACATGACCTGAAGCTGTTCTAGATATTTAGAAGTAATAATAAAAGGAACTAATAAGTCTGCACCTACTTTTGCTTTAAATAAGCTGAGTTCCTCACAGCCCACCTGGTTTATTTTTGGTCCTGAGTATTTAATGATAATGAAAATCTTATATGGAAAATTTGGGGGGTGTTTGCTCCTTTAAGTGACCAAACCCAAACATCACTGGAAATGACATTGGCCATTATCATTATAGGCAAATGTCCTGCTCTCATCAAAGCCCTTGGGGGCAAACCCAAACTGAGAATATATTTTAAAAGAGCAATATGCACTTCTGTTTTGTACAAATCTTTACTCTGAAGCTGATTAGAAGAGCTGTCCAAACTATTTAGAGTCTAAGATATGCTGGATATTGGATAATTCTCAACTCACATGTATAAGCCTAGGGTAAGAACCATCTTAATAAGTTAATCTCTGAACTAGGTGGAAATACAAAAAATTGTCTATTGAAACAGATCATTATCATAATAAATGAAGGAGAGTTTAAAATGAAAACATCATATTCTTCCCAAATAGAATTTCATTCGGTCACCTGGAATTCTTCAGTATAAATAAACATATTCTCTAGAAATTAATGTTAACTGAAAAGTGTAATTTTCCTGCTTTGCAGTTGATAGCTATCTCAGGCAAAGAAAACTTGATCCATCTTGATTTCATGATTATGATCTCTAACTTTCTTAATGCCCCCTAACTTTTATCCTTTTATTATTTTGAAGGAAATCTCAATGTAAAAACAAGCCTTCATTCCCAAAGCCTCAAGTTTTGTCACTTTGAAACCTGATTTTGAAGCACGTTTCCCATGTAATCTTTGCAAATTGGTTAGAGAACATACGACAGTTTCTTCCTAAGGATGCTATTAAAAAGAAAAATTCGGGGCGCCTGGGTGGCTCAGTGAGTTGAGCGGCCAACTAAGGCTCAGGTCATGATCTCGCGGTCCGTGAGTTCGAGCCCCGCGTCGGGCTCTGTGCTGACGGCTCAGAGCCTGGAGCCTGTTTCAGATTCTGTGTCTCCCTCTCTCTGAGCCTCCCCCGTTCATGCTCTGTCTCTCTCTGTCTCAAAAATAAATAAACGTTAAAAAAATAAAAAAAAAAAAAGAAAAATTCCCAATTCTTCGAAAGTTGAATATTCACTTATGGTACAAGTTGACAGCTGTTAGTGTGTACCAGTTAGCGAGTACTGTGTAAAAAACCACCCCCAGATTTAGTGGCTAAACAAAATTTTTTTTTTATTGTTCATGAGATCTTAGGTGAACTAGGTGGTTCTGATCTCAGCTGATTTCACTCTTGTTGCTACAGTCAACAGTTGGTTGGTTGACACTTCTGCTAACCTAAGCCAGGCTCCCTCACACAGCTGTTTTAACATGGCTTTGGCTAAGACTACTAAGTTCTCATCCATGTTACATTTTTCAACCAGAGAGTCTGGCTTCTCATGGCAATTTTCATGGCAGTGGTAGGGGTCCAAGAGAAAGTGTGGACATACACATAGCTCCTTACAAATTAGCACACCATCACTTCTACAGCATTCCACTGGCCGAGCAAATCACAAGGCCAGCCCAGATTTCAGGATGGAGAAAGACTCTACTCATCAGTGGATGTTGCTACAAAGTCACATCACATACAGAATGCATATTGGAAAGGTGAAGAATTAGGGACATTTCTGAAATCAGGCTACTATGCTAATAAAATCTGAATATTCAATTAATTAAAAGATCCAATTTTCCTGCAATTCTAAGTAAGTAAAAGTTTCACTTTATTCTGCTCATGAACACAAAGCTAATTAAACCTCACACTTCATAAAAAAAATTATGTACTTTCCCTAATGAAAAACTAAAAGAATTTTATTGGATTCTTTTCAATTTAATAAAATACATATAACCTGAAGATAAAACAGTACCATTGTGGTCATCTGTCAGTTATTTTGGTCAATTCCATTGAACTAATTTAAATAAAAAATATTTAAACGGTTATATTAAAATTTTTAAAATAGGGGCACCTGGGTCGCTCAGTTGGTTGGTTGTCCAATTAGGCTCAGGTCATGATCTCACAGTTTGTGGGCTTGAGCCCCACATCGGGCTAGTGGCTGTCAGCATACAGATCTTGTTTCAGATCACCTGTCCCCCTCTCTCTGCTCCTTCTCTGCTGGCTCGCATGCTTTCTCTCTCTCAAAAATAAACATTAAAAATTTTTAATAGAAAAAAATAAAGAGGAAGCTACTTTGTAAATTGGAATTCTCTAATATGTCTTTTCCTGAAGGGGATGATTTTATGAAGTTACACATGCACACAGTTCAAAGAGTAAAATCATTCTCCAATGTTTGTTATGAAAAACAACAGTCCCCTATATTCCTGCAAGAATTGTCCTCATGCAATAGACAAGTATTTACAAACATTTGCAACTATTTTTTTTTTTGGTTTAGATATCTATATTACTTAAAATTGCATCCTTGTATTTATTGTTCCCTCTTAATTTTCAGTCTTAGGCATTACCTATTTTTTCCTTATTATGGAAAAGGATGACTTTGCATGACCTCTCCTGCATCTTTCTGCTCCCTTATCCCCCACCAAATGCACCTTTTCCCTTTCCCCATCCTCTTAGGATAGTTATATCCCAATTTGGGTAAGAAAAATATGCATTTTATTGTACAAATGCTATCCACAGCTGATCCATGTGATATACTATAATTAATTTTCACTTCTTGCAACATTTTTGTTTATAATTAATAATTGTGTTTTGTTTCCTTAATTCTCCATGTATTTTTTTAGCAAACCAACCCCAAATATTCTGCCAATTACTTACAGCTCCTCTTTAAATATTCAGATATATCATTATCTAATAATTTCATTATCTCAAATAAATTTCTCCCCAAACATTCTGACATACTTCCATCAGGAGAGTTGTCCTGTGCCTCGTAAATCAACATCCTTCTGGTGATTCTCTTTATCTCTTCCCTATATTAGGTTCTCTGTTTCTTAAATCCTATATCTTTTTTTTTTCTTCACTTATTTATTAGCTTTGGTGGCACTCATCCTCCAATAGTTTCTTGAAGAAAAATTTTGGAGATCTTACATATCTGAAAATATTCTGTTCTCACATTAAGTGACGTGTTGCTAAGGTATAGAATTCTAGGTTGAAAATAAATTTCACTTGGAATTTTGAAGACATTTTTTTCTGTTGTCCACAGCTTCAAGTGTTACCAAAGCTTCTAGTGTTAGTCATGAGGAGTTCAAGACCCTTCTCAACTTTTATTCTTTTTAAGTTTATTTATTTATTTATTTTGAGAGAGAAAGAGAGAGAAGAGAGAGAATCCCAAGCATGCGCTGTGCTGAGCCAGACACAGGGCTCGCTCTCATGACCGTGAGATCATGACCTGAGCCAAAATCAACAGCCAGATGCTTAACTGACTGAGCCACCCAGGTGTCCCTCAACTTTTATTCTTTAGTTGTAACTTTGTTCTCGTGTAGTATCTTCTTTTTGTCCCATGCCTTTGGTATACCTCCAATGTCTTGGCATGAGAATATTTTCTTACATTGCGCTTGGCACTTGCTGAGTTTATTTAACCTGGAAATTTATGTCCCTTCATTGTGGGGAATTTCTTGATTTATATTTTCATCTTTTCTGCTCCCCTGATATCACTGTCTGAAATTCCTACTTTTTTTTTTTTTTACTTTTAGACCTAGATTGGTACTCTAGCTTTCTTCTTATTTTTTTTTTCTCTTACTTTACACCTCTGTCTCTATATTCTTCCTTGTGTGAAGGTATTCTCAACTTTATTTTCCAATATCTGCATGGAGTTTTTATATCTGCTTTCACATTTCAATTTCCAAGAGCTCTTTTTACTATCTGAATAATTGTTTTTACAATATCCTGTTCTTTTGTTCATGAATGCAACATCTTCTTCTGATTCTGAATATATTAATGTAGATGCTTTAAAATTTCTTCTCTTAGCATAATATCTTTCCTTCTAAATAGCTGTTTTCCCTGTTTCTTTTGGTCTTAATCTTTCATGCCAAGGATTTCCTGAATGTCTAGTGATCCTGTGCCGTCTATTTATATTTAAGCACAGGCCTCTGAAAAACTGATGTGATGCTCTGAGCTAGTAGATGGGCTTTGTCAACTCTAGGCTTTACTGTAGAAGCATCTAAGGGAGTTCTCGGGGAATCATTAATGTCAGAGTCTTTAGCTCTTTCTTCTTGGGTGGATAGGATTCCCCAGAGGAATATTTCTTGTTTCCTTCCTGGAAGACATGGTCCTTGCTGCCAGCACTCTGGGAAAAGAGGGCTGGGGATTGCAGAGTTAAGTATGCAAGTACAGTACCACTCTTGAGCCTGGTAGGGGGTGATCCACCACCATGGGTTGCCCAGGACTAAGGAGTTTCCTGGGATTCAGGACTTTCAGCGCTAAAATCAGGATGCGACAGTTGATTATTTTAGATATTCTTTAAAGGACCCTCTCTGGCCCCTCTCTGGAGTGCCCTTCCCCAAGGTTAGGGGGATCTACCCCTCATTCCTAGACCATACTTCAAAATGCTTGCCCAAATGACCTCAAGTTTGTCTCCAGGGACTGTTTGGGCCTCTTCTCTCTATCCTTCTTATGATGAATAATTCCACCCACCAGTGTACGTATCCATGAACCCATGCCATGGAGAATGAATGGCAGTTTGTGGAGATTTGATAGAGTTTGAACAGGAGGGCTGGGTCTCCACAGGTGCTCATTTGAGGCTTTGATAGTGATGTAAGGGACCAGGGTGGGAAAAGAAGGGAGAGTAGGCTAGGAGCCATGGCCCCACTTTGGGCTCTGCAAATGCCCAACAAAGTCCTGAACCTTGCTGCTTTCACTGTGATAGTTACCCCATTCCCAACTGTGCTTAGAGCCCTCCTGTCAAAAGACCTCTCAATTACCTGCTCCTATGACTTACCTTCTTGTATTTTACATATGCAAAGGGTCAATTGCCCAACTACATAGAGTGGACGATTGGATCTTAGAATCAAACCTCCTTAAGAGACTTCCAACCAATTGCCTATCTTGGCCGCATCTTCATTCCCAATTCTAGGAATACCCAACCCTGATCATTAATTGGATTGCTTCTCATCTTCCGCCACTTCAGGTGTATATTTTAGCTTTCTTTGGTTTGCTAAGTCCCATTCCTCTCATTCATCCATTTCCCAGCTTCTAACATCCTGTGGTGTAGTTTCTTCCCCTGTCCTTTGTAGGTCTTATTCTTTTATAAGAAAAAAATTGCTTAACTTATGTGTAAATAGGGCTTGGAGAGAGGGAAAGCAAATGTGTATATTCAATCACCCATTTTTGCTAGGAAGTTGAAATGTCAAAATATTTCCAGCAAAGGAGTAAACAGGAAGAAAAAGAATAAACTTGGGTAAGGGTGTGTGTGAGAAATTGGGAGAGAAACAGTCAATTCCCACTTGATCCACTAATGAAGCAATATCCTGAAACTACATGAGATAACATCTACCAGTCTGTTTGCCGCTAAATGTTTTATATCAGGCAAACAGGCAGCTGCTCTGGAATAGGCTGAGAAAGCAAAGGGAATTGGGTTTCCTTCCAAGACATTATTTCCAACCTCTGCTGGGGATAAGCTATAGTGACTGTATTGCTTTATATATAGATGGAGGATAAAAGCAACTACAAGTTCTCAAATGGTGAGACACATATGTTTTCAAAAAAAAATTTAGGAGATTAAATGTTTTGGGATGGCATCAAAAAAGCAGACCATTGGGGCACCTGGGTGGCTCAGTCGGTTAAGCTCCCGACTTTGGCTCAGGTCATGATCTCACGGATCATGAGTTCGAGCCCCACATCCAGCTCCGAGCTGACAGCTCAGAACCTGGAGCCTGCTTCAGATTCTGTGTCTCCCTCTCTCTCTGCCCCTCCTCTTCTTGCTCTCTCTCTCTCAAAAATAAAAAATAAAACAATAAAAAAATTTTTTTAGTAAATTAAGAAAAAACATTAAAGAAAAAAAAGGAGACCATGGCTTCACTTCAGCCTCTGTTCCTAGCCATGCTGCATTTCAGGGTAGTGAAGACTGTCGGTTGCATGTGCAAATATAGAACCCTCATGAGTGTGGAAGAACAGGACACTCCACTAGGGAGAATCTATGCATTCTCTACAGCCCATTTTGGGGGGGGGGGGCGGGGTAGGGGGAATCAAGGTAGGCCCTGGCCCAACGAGCAACAGGTGTCATCATCAAAGCCAAGCCAAGCCAGTGTTAGCTCAGAGAAAAGGCACTAACCTTGACTTTGTGCCTAATATGGACTCATGTAATGCATGATTTCATTGAAAACGCATAGTAACTCCATTCTACATGCAAGGAAATGGAAGGTCAGAGAGGGTAAGTAATTTACTCGTGGCCCATTGGCTGGTCAATGGATTCACACCAGTGAGTAGACTGACATCTCCTGGTTCTTGGCATCCTGCACGTTTATTGTTCTAATTGTGTGTTTGTTCCATATTAAGGAGCTCAGCCAATTGAAATCAAATGGCGACATCTGATAAGAGTAGGGAATCTTTTCCTTCTTGGGTTTAGGATTTATTTTTAATCATTTTGGACCACTTTTAATCCAATTCTGTATACATATGCACCCCAAACTCACTGGATTAGGTTTTTTTTTTTCTTTTTCAGGAAAGGTGCTTAGATGTTATCTTTACTGCTGGAGCCCAACCGTCATACCAATAGCTGTTCAACTCAGGCCTTGAGAAGTATGTAATGACCAAGAAAGCTGGGCCTCAGGACTCCTGCAGCACAGCTCAGAGACTGCAGGATGAGGCAATTGTCCAGAGAAGACACTTCTGAGCTGTTTGTAGCCGACTCTTGCAGCAGAGGGATATGGATGCACACTGTGCAGCAAGCAAAGGGGGTCAGACCCTAATAGCATCCCCTCCTTGCCCTCATATAATGTGCGGTCAGCAGCCTAATTCAGCTCCTGCTTTTTTCTGATGGCTTTTTTCTCTCTGCTCCCATTACCAAAAATTGACTTCATTTTTATTATTTGATTTTGTTCAATTTTACAAATAAAAAGTTGCTGAATATGATTTTAAAAACAGGACAAAACACCCATATGGCCATCATCCAGAATTAGAAATTGTTAATATTTGTTTGTGTTTACTTTGAGAAATAAATAAAACATTACATAGTCCCTCTCCATCAGAAATCCCCTGGACCCCATTACCTAACCTCCTCCCCAAAGGTAACAATAGTCAATGGGGGGTATCTTTCCATTCCATGAACAAAAGCTAGAATAGAATATATGTATGTTTTACTTACATATATGATGTCAAACACATCTTTCCTTTTTTTTACTTTATACTTTGAAGATATAGCCATTTTATTTTTATATATTCATACATTGATGCACATAACAGGCATCCCTTTTGGCTGCTGTGTAGTATTTCAACATATAAATATGTCACACGTTATTCCTCCATTAATAGACATTTAGAGAGGCTAAATTTTCTGTGAATATGAAAATATTGCAATAAACACTCTCATAATATCTGCTTATAGAAATAGTCAAGCTAATGTGGATTCTTATAAGTGGAATTCTTGAGTCAAATGTTAAGCACATTTTCAATTTTATGCTGCAAAATTGCTCTCTAAAATGAGTACCACTTGGCATTCTTAGGGTAATTCTTGAAAGTTCCATTTTTTTCAATACTTTGTCAAGCTTGGTTTTAGCAAGGTTTAAAATGTTTCCCCATCGGATAAATGAAAATGGTATCTCTGTTTTTTTCCTCTCCCCCCCCCCCCCAATTTATAGAATGTTTGCTCATTCCATCACTCAGTTAATATTTATATGTCATTTATTATGGGTAGGTCCTCTTCTAGGACAAAAGACCTAGCTCCCTTGGAGCTAATTGACAAAGACCTCAGCTTGGCTCCCTTGGAGTTTTTATTCCAGGGGAACTGAGGGAGACTGGAAATAAACTTAATGAAAGAACGAAGAAATTTCAGAAAGCATCCATGAGATTCCAGACAGTAAAGAAAATAAACACATGATGTGATCATAATAGTGAAGGAGCAGTAATTTATAGTATGCGATCAAGGAGAGACTCCCTGAGGAGGTGACATTTAAATGGAGACATGAATGACAAGAAGGAACCAACCATGCAGAAACTGTGGGTGGGGATTTGGGAAGAGAAAGCAGCAAGTGCAAAAGTTCTGAGGACACAGGTATGGAATGTTCTAAAAAAGGAATGAAAGCCTGGGTAGTTGTATCACAGTAAGAAAAAGGCAAGGAGATAAAAGATGTCACAGGAACTTTTAGTTAATACTAAGACTTTGACGTTAATCTAAGAGCAATATAAGGCTTTAGAGGGTGCAGAGGAGTGATGTAGTCTGATTTATTTGTTAAATATGTCATTGTATCTGCTGGGTGGAAAACGACTTGGAAGGAAGAAGTAGGGAGATCGGGTGAAAAGGTCATTGAAACCATCCAGGTTAGAGATGACGGAAGCTTGGGCTAAGTTGTTAGCTGTGGAGATTAGGAGAAATGGGCAGATGCAGATATTCTTTGGAGAAAGAAGTGACAGGACTTTGTGATAGGCTAGACAGGGGCTGGAAGTTGGGAAAAATAATAAAAAATGGTTCCTTTGGCTTTGAACAACTGGGTGAGTGGTGGAACCATCAACTGAGGTAACCAAGACCAGAGGAAGTGGGAATGTGTGGGAATAATTGGTGCCGAATGCAAAGCCTCTTGGATAGCTGAATGTCCTGGCACTAATGCCTCTGGTAGGATACATAGTGCCCTGGTGACTTCCCCAAATCTTGTTAATCGGGGTGGTGTTTCAGGGGAAATTATAGATCAGGGGTTAGCTACTGTATTATTCAAGATCTTGCTGGGAAACAGAACCCAATGCCAACTGTACAAGAGATTTTAATAAATAGATGGCTTACAGGGGTGTGGGTAGGGTTAAGGGAACCCACAGGGGGGTTACAGTGTCCAGAGGACTGGCAATGGTGGGAAGCAGTTGTCACCTTGGGTCGAGGCCTAAAAAGGTAAAGGGAGGAAGTGGTGTTAATGGAACCTAATGAGTGGAACCTAAGAGTGCCCTGTCCTTACCCACAATCAAGGACTGGGGGAAGGGTTAGAAAGAACATACATTGAGAGAGCCTGGTAGCTCACATGTATTATCTCATATTTATCAACAATCCAATGGAATCAGAATTATCCTGATGAGGTAATTGATGCCCAGAAGGGCACGGCCTTTATTACATGTGTATGATGTCTGCTCTCACACTAGGCTGGAATGATCTCCCATTTTTCAGATGAGGAACTTAAACTCTGAGAAATTAGGTAACTTGCTCAAGAACTAATACCAAATAAGGCAGAGGCTAAATTCAAACTCAGCTCCGTGTCCCCAGGCTGTGTATCACGGTCTCTCAGAACAGTGGAGAAAAATAAAATTACTGGTTGCCCTCTCTGGCCCAAGAACAGTGTTGAGGGCTTTCATGTAACATCATGTCATTTAAACCTAACTAGAACCCTGGAAAGGAAGGACTACTAATGAAGAGAGAGAGCAGAGCACACAGAAAAAATCTGGACTCTAACAAAGAGTTGCTGATGGTTTTAGGTTAAGACCCTTGTCTCTAGCCCTAAATTAATTTGATCTGTTGATTAGATCACACTATGAAGATGAAGTTGTGAAGTTATATTTTTAAAAAAGTTGTCTACTTTATAGTTCTAAGTGGTGGTCTTAATAGGTTTGGTAGTGGCAGGCCTTGGGAGAGAGTGAAAAGTAGGTACATTCTGGCTGCTGAAAAAAACAGGTTCCTCCCTTGAGGCCAACATCTTGACTGTTAATTTTTACTGAGTCTTTACCATTCACTCTTTTTTAAAAATTTTTATTTAATTTAGTTTTTTTAATTTGCATCTAAGTTAGCTAGCACATAGTGCAACAATAATTTCAGGGGTAGATTCCTTAATATCCCTTACCCATTTATCCCACCCCCCTCCCACACCCCCTCCAGAATCCTCTGTTGGTTCTCTATATTTAAGAGTCTCTTATTTTTTGTCCCCCTCCCCGTTTTTATATTATTTTTGCTTCCCTTCCCTTGTGTTCATCTGTTCTGTGTCTTAAAGTCCTCATATGAGTGAAATCATATAATATTTGTCTTTCTCTGACTGATTTCACTTAGCGTAATACTCTCTAATTCCATCCACATAGTTGCAAATGGTAAGATTTCATTCTTTTTGATTGACAAGTAATACTCCATTGTATATATATACCACATCTTCTTTATCCATTCATCCATCAATGGACATTTGGGCTCTTTCCATACTTTGGCTATTGTTGATAGTGCTGCTATAAACATTGGGGTGCATGTGTCCCTTTGAAACAGCATATCTGTATCCCTTGGATAAATACCTAGTAGTGCAATTGCTGGGTCATAGGGGTTACCATTTACTCTCTTGTCATGAATTATGAAGTGTATTTTTTTTTTAATTTTATGTTTTCTTAAAGAGAGGGAGAGTGCAAGTGGGGGAAGTGGCCAGAGTAGGGCAGGGGGAGAGAGAGAGAGAGAGACAGAGAGAGAATCCCAAACAGGCTCCACGCTTAACATGGAGGCCAACACAGGGCCCGATCCTATGACCCTGGGATCATGACCTAAGCTGAAATCAACAGACACTGGATCCACTGAGCCACCCAGGTGCCTGATGAATTAGGAAGCTTAAAAAGTGCTTCACATGATTTCTTATCCTGACTTTTGTATTAAAATTTAGTAGCTTACTCAAACACATTCTGTGGGAAAACAAATATCCAGATTTTCTTGCCCCTTCACCTAATCTGATTCATACACACCCCTGCTCATACTCAGGTTGGTGTGACTTGCATCTTTATTCCCATTAATCTTTTCATTGTAATACTTGAATCTTGCCTTCCACCCACATTTTGCTTCTATGGTAGTTAAGCAAATATTCTGAGATCTACCTTCATTTTCTATACAGACAACAAGTTTACATAATCTTAAAATATCTAACTTCATCGCTATTTCCCTTGACTTACAAATAATCTATTGCAAATTCCTGTTCGATTTAGTCAGAGTTCTAAGAGAGAACAACACTCTTTTTCTGGATGATTCAATGAGAAGACTAAGGGTAGCATTCAAAGAACTAATGAGGAAGGATGAAGCAGGCAGATACTGGCAACACTGAGAAGTTGCTATCATCCATAGGTTTGAAAGGATGTGGGGCACCGATGATGTTACTGATGGAGCCATGAAAGATTAGGACCTCCTGTAATTAGTGATGGACTCAGTCATTTCCAGAACTGAAAAACTAAAGCTAACAGAGAGTAGGGAAGAAATGCTCTAAGCTCTTTTCTCCCCATGATCTCTGGAAGAGATTCCCATTGGCCAAATTCAAAAGGGTTTCTGAATGTCTTCATTCATTCATTCAACATAGATTTGTTAACTGCATTATTAAATTATGGGAAATACAAATAAATTTAAATATAAGAACAAACTTTTAAGGAATGTATGATCTAGACATGAAAGAAGACATACTTGGCTAAATACACTTTGGAAACATTTTCTTGGCTCTCTTATATTCTGTGGTTAGCCTCTATCACGAAATTTATTTTTTTAATTTTTAATTTTTTCATACAATTTATTGTCAAGTTAGCTATCATACAGTGTATACGGTGTGCTCTTGGTTTGGGGGGCCGACTCCCATGGTTCATCGCTTACATACAATACCCAGTGCTCATCCCAATATGTGCCCTCCTCAATGCCCATCACCCATTTTCCCCCTCCCCCACCCCCCATCAACCCTCAGTTTGTTCTCTGTATTTAAGGGTCTCTTATCGTTTGCTTTCCTCTCTGTTTGAAACTATTTTTTCCCCTTTCCTTCCCCCATGGTCTTCTGTTAAGTTTCTCAAGTTCCACATATGAGTGAAATCATATGATATCTGTCTTTCTCTGCCTGACTTATTTCACTTAGCATAATATTCTCCAGTTCCATCTATGTTGTTGCAAATGGAAGGATTTTGGAAATTTGTTTTTATAAAAATATGTTGGTATTATCTCCTGTAATCTGTATCTAAACTTTATTGTGGATCACATTTTAGTCAGTGATGAAAACCTACATATCTGGTATGTTTTAGGGAGTTCAGTATCAATTTTGTTGATCTTGGAAACCTTCCAATAGCAGGAAACATTGTAGAAACTTGAGGGCAAATTTTTCAGGAACTTGAAATTCTTTCTTAGCTTGTATTCTTAAAAGTCCTATCATTATGTTGAATTGGTATACCCCAGAAACAAGCCCTCCTAAACTGGCTTAGCTCTCCACAGAAAAGCCATCATTAAGTTATGGTTTAATACTTTAGGTTTAACTGAAGGTCAGTATGAGAAATAATCTTGTGAAACATGTTTCTGCTTATGCTACAAAATTACATTATTTTATTTTATTTTTTAATAAGAAATTTACTGTCAAATTGGTTTCCATACAACACCCAGTGCTCATCCCAACAGGTGCCCTCCTCAGTGCCCATCACCCACTTTCCTTTCCCTCCCACCTCTCATCAACCCTCAGTTTATTCTCAGTATTTAAGAGTCTCTTATGGTTTGCCTCCTTCCCTCTCAGTAACTTTTTTTTTTCCCCTTCCCCTCCCCCATGATCTTCTGTTAAGTTTCTCAGGATCCACATAAGAGTGAAAACACATGGTATCTGTCTTTCTCTGTATGACGTATTTCACTTAGCATAACACTCTCCAGTTCCATCCACGTTGCTACAAAAGGCCGTATTTCATTCTTTCTCATTGCCGAGTAGTATTCCGTTGCATATATAAACCACAACTTTTTTATCCATTCATCAGTTGATGGACATTTAGGCTCTTTCCATAATTTGGCTATTGTTGAAAGTGCTGCTATAAACATTGGGGTACAAGCGCCCCTATGCATCAGCACTCCTGCATCCCTTGGGTAAATTCCTAGCAGTGCTATTGCTGGTCATAGGGTAGGTCTATTTTTAATTTTTTGAGGAACCTCCACACTGTTTTCCAGAGCGGCTGCACCAGTTTGCAATCCCACCAACAGTGCAAGAGGGTTCCCATTTCTCCACATCCTCTCCAGCATCTATAGTCTCCTGATTTATTCATTTTGGCCACTCTGACTGGCGTGAGGTGATATTTGAGTGTGGTTTTGATTTGTATTTCCCTGATGAGGACTGATGTTGAGCATCTTTTCATGTGCCTGTTGGCCATCCGGATGTCTTCTTTAGAGAAGTGTCTATTTGTGTCTTCTGCCCCAAAATTACATTTATAGATGACATCTATTATATTCTGTGACGTTTCTTGTGTAAGAAGTCATATAGCCTTCTAAAAGTTTCTCTAAAAATGAGGTTTCTAGTTTTGCATTCCTAATTACCATAATTGCTAAAGCAATGTCAATAAATCTGGTTTCTAGAACATGGCTATCATAAAAGAATGGTTCCCCCATTCTTTTCAATATTTACTCATAACGACCTATTTTGTATCTTTGAAAAATATGTCACTGCAAATTGTTTTTAGAAAAAGTGGAATATTAATGAAGAGCTAGAGTTAGCCAGAATATAAATAAGTCACAGAGATGTAAAGTACAGCAGAGGGAATATAGGCAATAATATTGGGGTTTTTTTTTCTTGTAGTTTCATTGAGATATAATTGACATAAACACTGTAAGTTTAAAGGGTACAGTGTAATGATTTGTCATACCTATGTTGCAAAATGAATACCACAATAATTTTAATTACTATCCATCACCTCATATAGTTACACATTTTTTCCTTTGTGACAACAACTTTTAGGATTTAGTCTCTTAGCAATTTTCAAATGTACCACACAGCAAAGCTAACGATAGTCATCATTTGTACATTACACCTCCAGTGCTTATTTATCTTATAACTGGAAGTCAAAAGGTACAAACTTCTGGTTATAAGGCAATTCCTTTGAAGGGTTTTAATGAAAACATGTAATGGCTTAATGCTCAACAGACCTCAAACTGAAAGCTAGTTTTACCACTACGCAGAAGTAAAGTTTGAGCAAATTTCTTAAGCTTTGAGATCCTAAATTTACTCCTCTTGTAAGGAATTTATCTACTGATTGGTAGGCACCAATACTACAGAATATAGTAAATAATACTGTAACTGTATGGTGACAGAGGGTAACTAACTTATCGTGGTGATCATTTTATAATGTATGTAAATGTTGAATTACTATGTTGTATACCTAAAACTAATAAAATATTGCATGTCAACTATGCTTCAATAAAAAAGTATTATTTATGATGAGGTAGTTAATTAAGCCAAACAGCAATAGAAGAATTAAATAACCACATAGGACATAAAAATGTGTACATATGTATTCATATGCATATATGCACAAAGATGCGTTTATTTGTATATGTATGTAAATATATGTGTACATATTGCACAATATATACAAAGGGAAAAATATGCAGTGAGTGATAAAGACAATTCATGAAATGAATCATAGGAGAAAAGTCACAATGTGCTGAAGAGGGCAGTTAGGGCTTCATTCATTTATTAATGAATTTATTAATTCCACAAAGATTTATTAATATGCTATATAATATGCACTTCTATGTGGTAGGCACTGGTCTAGATGATACAAAGTTGCATTAGGCAATAGCTCTGTTCTCAAGGGGTTTCCAGTCCAGTGGGACAGGGTATGTTGGGCAGACAAGTAAATTTATTATAGGAGTATGTTATAAGAGGAGCACTCTGGATGCTAATGAGATTCCAAAGCTGGCACTCAAAGCATGGGAGGGATTTAGGTAGGCAGAAAGGCCATTCCATAGAACAGTCACCATTGAAACAAGGGTGGAGATCAGGAGAATGAGGGAGTAGATTTGAAGACAGCATGCATACTAGTATGTCTAGAAGAAGAGTGTTAATAGAAAGTCCTGAATAGGTATTTTACCCTAGTAAAAAGTCTATACCCAGTGTTAATTTTATATTCCTCTGAACTATTTTCTGTCACCTTGTTGTCAACTTTTATATATAATTATTAAAAGATAACTCTTAGTACAAGACTGTGAGAGAGTGCAAAATGGCCCAGATTCTCCCCACCCCCACCCCCAAATCCAAACCCTTTACAGTGTAAGCTTACAGCTCCCCCTAAGGACAGGTGAAAGCTATTCCTTCCACTCTTATCTGGGGCTGACTTGACTTCTTTGGGCCAATATAGTATAGAGGAAGTTATAGTGTGCCAGGTCTGAGGCTCAAGAAAACTTGTGTACTTTTTTCTCTTTTGCAACTCTGCCTTTCCATGGGAACAAGTCCTATCTAGCCTGCTGGAGGTTGACAGGGCCATGAGAAGCAGTAATAAATCATCCCAGTCAAGATCTTCAATGTGTCAAAGAGTATAGCAACAATCAATCAACTACCTAGCAGACCAACAACTGACCAGGATGAATGAGGGATCCCCACCAAGCCCAGTTCAGATGGGCAAAACCACCCAGTTTACCTGAAGATTCATAAGAATTGATTAATGGCTGATGTTTTATATCACTAAGTATTGAGGCATTTTATTATGCAGCAATAGCTAACCAAAGGAATTCGGGGCGGGGGGGGGGGGGAAGGAATCAAGGTATTATAGAAACATAAGGGAAAAAGGGAATAAAGTACCCTCACAGAGGCTAAGAGACTTCCTTTCTCAGCTCTATTGTTAACTGACTAGTGCCTCTGAGTAATTTATGTAAGCTCTTTGGACTTTGTTTTCATATCTGTGGTTTAGATAAGAGTATTTCTGATTAAGGATGGAAGAATAAAAGCATTTGTCTTTCACTTCTCTCTTGAAACACACCAGAAAAAGAATAAACAGAGGGAAATGTTCCATCTACAAAGAGAAGAGGATACCCAAAAGAATTGAAAACATGTTCATGCAAAAGTTTGTACACTAAGTTCATAGCATCACTATTCATAACAGCCTAATAGTGGAAACAACCCAAATGTCCATCAGAAAATGACTGGATGAAGAACATGTGGTATATCCACACAATGAGGTATTATTTGGCAATAAAAATAAAGAACTTATTCATGCTGCAGCATGAATAATCCCTGAAAACATGCAAAGTGAAAGAAGCCAGACAAAGAAGATCACATATTGTATGATTCCACTGATACGAAATGTCCAGAATAAGTGGATCCATAGAAACAGTAGAGTAATGGTTTTCAGGGACTTGGGGGCAGAGACCTAAGGGAGTGATTGCTAATAGGTATAAAATTTCTTTTGGGGGTGATAAAATGTTCTGGAATTAGGCAGTGGTGATGGTTATACAACATCACGAATATACCAAACAACAATATCAGAATAAACCCTGAGTTTTACACTTCAAAAGGGTGAATTTTATGATATGTGAATTATATACCTAGTTTTAAAAATGTTTAAAAAATGGTGGGGAGGTCCCTGGTTGGCTCAGTCAGAAGACCATGCAACTCTTGATCTCGGGGTTGTGAGTTTGAGCTCCACATTGGGTATAGAAGTTAAAGTAAATAAACTAACTTTAAAAAATGTAAAAAAAAAAAAAAAGTAAGAAAGAAAGAGAGAAAAAAGAAAAGAAAAAAGGAACTACAACCTCAAATCACAGACAAAGAAATATAATGCCCCAAGTATCAAGTCTACACTAAAATGACAACACATTACCACAGCTGTGATACCACATACAAGAATTTTGCTTGCTGTGCTAAAGAAAGAGAGAGTGTGAATTTCAAATGAGAAATTCAATTTCTGGAATTTAGTTGAGCCTTATACTACTTGTAAGGCCCAAGGACAAACATATTTCTTGAGAGGATGCTGGAAATAACAGATTGTATTAGAACTGCAGACTGTCCCAGAGCATTCCTTCCTCACTCCCCTACAATATTATCCCTCATATAGTTGTCTCCTGGCAAAATGAGTATTAATTAGGGACCAGCTTGAGATCTGTTCTCAGAGTTTAGCTAAGTTACTCCAGGGCACTGTTCCTCAACATCCATTCTGTTTGGTCAGATGGCCCCTCATGCAAGCACACATCCTGGATAGCAGCCCTCAGCGTTCTTATAAGCAAGTGAGTTCCTGATGTGATTTCCCCACAGTCCTTGTGATCAACGGTCTGCCTTGTTTTCCAGCACCTATATGCCTTGTGCACCCCTTAGATAAGAACTAGCAGATGAAATATTCATGCACCCCTTAGATAAGGCACCATGCTCTTTGGGTTTGAATTAACCAATTCAGCCTTAGCCTGGAAACCTTAAATCACTCCACCCACAGATCCTCATAGAAGCATGTGCCTCAGGATCTGCCTCACTCTGTGTCTGCACCCTGCCTTGACCTCACCATGAAGCTCTTCAAAGCATGCTGTGCTCTTTCTCCAGGGCCTGAGTAACAAACTTCTCTATTTCAATTGCTCTTGTGGCCTGTTGTTGAACAGCTTACCATTGGCACTCATGTTAATTTAACAAAGTGTGACACCTGTTGATAGACATTACCAAATAAAACTGAGGGAAGGAAAGAACACAAATAAAAAAGATGAAAAAAGTACCCCTCAAGAAGAATCCTAGGGATGCATATAGTTTTCCATGTTTTAAAAGAAATGGTGTATACGGTGATGACTCAAAAAGGAAAGAAAAGAAAAAGAAAAAGAAAACCATCCTGGAATGAAATAAAATATGCACAAGTTCAAGGATATTGCAAGACAACAGACGGAGATGAAAAATTACCTGGCTTAGTCTAAGGAAAAAATTGAAGAGAAATATAAAAGCATCATTGAAATGAAGGGCGTGTTAGTATCGACAAAGTTGAAACATCACTACCAAAAATGTGATTAGGATCATGATGGACAGGTTTGAGAAAATCATACAAAACAAAATGGGAAAGAACAAAAAAAAATGATTGTAGGTGTATAGATAGATAGGAAAGACATGCAAAGGAGATGAAGTGATGGCTGACACTGTATTAGTTTCCTATGGCTGTTGTAACAAACTACCCAAATTTAGCAGCTTAAAACAACACAAATTTATTATCTTATGGTTCTGGAGGTCAGATGTCCAAAATGGGCTTCACTGATTTAAAAATCAAGGTGTCACTAGGTCTGCATTCCTTCTGGAAGCTCTAGGGCAGAATCATTTCCTTGCCTTTTCCAGATTTTAAAGGATGCCTGAATTATTTGGTTCATGGCCCCTTCTTTCACCTTCAAATCCAGCAATTATAGCAGCTTCAAATTTCTGACTCAGTTTCCATCCTTACACATCGTTCTCCAATTTTTTAAAGTACCCTTGTGATTAAACGAGGTTCACTTGGGTAATCTAGGATAATCTCATCAACTCAAGATCCTTAATTAGATTTACTAAGATCCTTTTCCATGTAAAATAACAGATTCCAGGGATTAGGGTATGGACATCTTCTGGGGTGAAAGGGACATTACTCTGCCTACCATACCACTCTGCCAACCAACATGTATCCTGGTGAATTTCAGAAGTTTAACAACAACAACAAAAATCACATGGGAATCACAGGCAGGAAGGGCAAGTGACATACAAAAGAAAAGTTAGTTTACCTCATAGTTTTCTCTGGAAATAATAACAGAAGACTAAAGTAATATTTATAAACTGCTGAGAAGAAAAAAGTGGGACTCAAGAGTTTTATACCCCCCACCCCCAGATTGTTCTTCAAATGTACAAACAAAACAAACACTTCAAGTATACAAGCCATCATGCCCAGGAATTCTTTTTGGAAAAAGGACATTCTTGAGGATGAAGTCCAGTCACTTCAGAGTTGAATAAAAATAACTCAGGAACAGAAAAAGTTAAATAAAATGACCGATGGTGTATTTGAATGCAATTAAACATAAAACTAAGACCACAATGGTGCACTGAGGAAGCACACTTTTAGAGCACCACCTAGAAGCCCTTTACCCAGATGCCCTAGAGGAGCCAAGTGCCCATTTCCCAGTTGCTGTGAATATTAGATGCTCATTAGTCATTTTACCAGCTGCTCCTTCTCCAGAGAATTGCACTCAATTCTTATAAGAGATGTCTTGCCAGGGAAGTTAGGTCTTCCCCCATGCAACCAGGGACAAGTTTATAGCCAGTAACTGACCAACAGGGAAATCCACATTGTGATGTGGCTCTGCCATAGGATTGGGGTGAGCCTAGACCTTACTTAAGATCATATCCTTGCTATCCTGCTTCATCCGCTTTCTTACAGCCAGATTTTCCTGAAGAGGTCTCTCTTAACACATCACACACACATGGATCCCTTTCTCAGCCTCTGTTTTGGGCTTGACCTACATGCACTATGGTATGATAGTCCTGTACTCACTCCTTCTTCTCTTCCCTTGCTTTTCAAATATTATCAATTCCTTATTGTGTGTGAGTCATTTGCTTTTATGCAGCCAATATCAGGAAGCCACAGTGAGACTGTTAGCACTCAATCTAATTACTTCTTTAAAAGTCAGTCTTGGTCAGCAGATCTTTACACCAACTTTTTTCTTTTTTAATGTTTGTTTATTTTTGAGAGAGAGAGAGATAGAGAGCAAGTGGGAGGGGGGTAGAGAGAAAGGAAGACAGAGGATCTGCAGCAGGCTCTGTGCTGACAGCACAGAGCCCAATGTGGGGTTCAAACTCACCAAGCCCAAGATCATGACCTGAGCCAAAGTCAGATGTTTAACCGACTAAGCCACCCCGGTGTCCCACCTACCAACTCTAAAACAATCTTGACTTATATTTTATTTGGTCAACCAACTTCACAATTCAGCAAAAATAGGAATAAAAAGAGAATTTCCATGCTTCCTGCAAGCAGGATCTTTATCCTTATGAGTAATCTATTCACAAAGCTCTTCTAAGATTCTATTGCATACACATACCCAGTACACTCTCTAACTCCAAGAAGTTAATATGAACTCATAACTCTAAGTTTTTTATGTCTGTCCTTACAAGCAGAAACAATACTTGAGGTTAAGGAAATAAAGCTGAATTGGGTTAATTAGCAAGTGTTATTAAGCAGCTAACTTTATGTGCCTTCTAGGACGGCTCATTTATTCACAGTATACCGTAACAGAATACCGTAACTATACCGTAGTTATTCACACTATACCGTAACTAAAGAATCTGTTATGGTACTTTTATAACTTATTATTTTGAAAGAGTTTAGGAGCTAAGAAGTGGCTTATCTGAAAATTCCTTTTTAATAGATGTAAGCTATTGAACTAACCACAAAACTACTGTACAACAGAGCTGCTCAGTAGGAGAGTAAGGTGATAACAGTCAGACCACAAACTGTATTCCCCATACCTGTCAGGAGCGTGGTTAGCAAAATCTTCAGGACAGCAAAAGAGCAGATGGACGGAGTAGGCCAATAGATGGTGCTATCGCCATGTGGAATGCTCCAAAAAAGACAAAAGGAAAAACATGCTGTGGGAAAAATATTTGCCAGAAAGAACACAGGACAAAAACATAACCCTCGCTTCTGATTTCTTCAAGAGTGGTATTGTCATTTCTTCATCTTTCCTCTGAGCTTCAACCATCACTTATCATTAACCCATGGAGTTGAAGTGTTCAATTTTTGTGTCTCAGGCCAATGCTATAGCCACCATGTCCATTTCATACAGATGTTGTAAGGAAGGTTATGTATTGGGTAGATCTCTGATATTTCTCAACTGACTTGAAAACACATCTTAACCCACATCCAGAAGTAAATACCCACTGCAACAGAGGGCTTTAAAAATAGAGGACACTGAAAATCTCTGGGTTGGGGTTGGGGTTGAGGGCATCTGATTTCTACAACTTTTGGTAGAATGATTCCACAGTAGTTTGGGGAAAAATTAGAATGAAAGAATTCTTTAACTTCTTAAAGTAAAATGATAGACAGGTTTCAGTAAACTTCTGTAAAATTTGAAATAGCTCTCAAAAGGAGCATTCATTTTGCTGGAGGAAAGAGGGCAATACAGGTAGTTAATAAATAGCAAAGAATAAACATTGTTTTGTGCACGGAGAATCAATTTTTTCTTTTTTTCTCTGATGGGATTTGTCATTTTTGTTTGTTTTCTGAAATCAGTCTTTATGGTTCGAAAAGAGGTCCAGGTGCAGAAAGGAAGTCACCTTGGGATAAAAATTTGACACAAATAATCAACAAAATTATGAAGATTTTACAACATTTGGCACACATTTTAAGACTGATTTGTGGAGACAAATTATTTTTGACTCTCATGGTCTCACAAGAAGATACTAGTCTCATCAAATCCAGTAAGCATCCTAAACTATTGCTACCCCTCAAAGAATCACAGAGAGAAACAGGTCATGTTGTATGGCAAAGTGAGAAATAAGAAATAACAAGTCATGCTTCGTGAAGTTTGTAAAGTTCTTTTTAGGCAATTGAGTCTTGGCAACCTTTAGAGATAGGAAAGATAGCTAATGATGTTAGCTTACATTCATTGGCTACTTACAGAACTATTGGAGCATTTTACCACTATTAGCTCATGTAAGCTTTGCAACAGTCAGATGAGGTGGGTCATATTATTGTCCTCCTTTCCTAGAGGAATACATTGAAGTACAGAAAAGATTGAGTAGCTTCTCAAATGTATACAAGTAGTAAACAGTATCACTGGAATTAAAACCCAGTGCTGACTTGTGCAATCACTCAATATTTTTAGAGATAAAAAGAGCATCGAAGTTTATATAATAAACTAAAGGTGGTATTGAATTTAGAGCTAAGGTCTTTCCTGAACTACATTCCATTTTGATTTGGACAACCCCAGACTTGTCAAAAATTACATCCCCCTGGAATACAAGTGTCATCTAGACCTACCAGTCCAACTGGTTTACCACAGATACTTCTCTGCACTTGACCAGTATGTTGTTTGGAATTTCATGCCCCCTATCTCTGTAGGGTCCCTCATAAATTGAGGTATCCTGCTCTCCCAGCAATCTTCCCAGACACAAGCTCTCGCTTGAGACGTTTACTATGGATGGCTTAATGCTGCCATCATGGATAAGTGGTGAGAGAGAGATCACTAGACTTTAAGATTCCAGACCTACCTCCATTCTGTCAAGAAAAGGAGAGGGTATGAGATCCCTTTGGGTACAGGCAAGTAGCATTGCTAAACGGCAGCATGCTCAGTCTCCAGTATTTTTCAAAGGACAAATAAAAAGGATAGGCCAGTAGTGCCCTAATCCAAATCTCAAGAAATGAGATAGCACTCTCATTGGCCAAAAGTTTGCTGACCTTGTTTTGGTTTATTCGTGTTTAGGTGGTTCCTACGGTTTCTATAGGGGATGATGATTTTATTAGTCAGCTTAGACGGAGTTACGCTACAGTAATGAAAGACACCATCTACCCTCAAACCTTAGTATCTTACAACAAAATTTTCTTCTTGCTCATATTATATTGTCAATCATAGGTTGGCTTTGGCTCTTCCATCTGGAGCCTGCTCGAGTAGAATGAGCAGCCTCCATCAGGGACCTGCCAGCTCCCTGCCCGTGGGAAAAGAATGATGAAATCCCACAATGGTCCTTCGAGCTTTTGCTCACAACTGGCATCTAGCATTTCTGACCACGTTTCATTGGCCAAAGAAAGTCATGTACCCATGTCAGTGGGCCTGGAAGATTTCATTCCCTTATAAGGGGTAAGAGTTACTTAATATTGGGAATAATAATACAATCATCAGACTTATTCAATTTTATTGGGCAGATTTAGGGAGTCTCCTATTTGAATAAATTAACAGGGCACAAAGCAAGCATGCTCTAGCAGCTTCAACTTAATGTCATGAAAGAAATATTAAAGAAGCCCCCACACTGAAGTTCCTCTCAACCTTTCCCGGCAGTAGTCATTTCAAGCTGTGGTAGTTGACTGGAGAGGGCAAACAGCAGAGCTCAGGGGGCTTCTAAGCCCAAAGTGCAATCACTCCTCCAGCACCAGCTTCACAGCATGGGCCAGGTCACACAGCTTCTTATCCTGTCACATTGGCAAAAATCCCAGCCTCGCTTTTAACTCACAGCATTGCAATTCTTTTCAAGTACATTACCAGGACTTTATAAAGATTGATAGAGTGCTGGGAAGCCATTGGGTTGAAAGTCCAGATGTACATAAATCACGTCAGAGCATCATTTAATTCAGAATGTTTCTGCCCAAGTCATTATGGTTGGAAGTAGAGAGATTTATAGTGAGTCTTTGGGGATTTGCTGATCTGAAAGGCAAGCGATATTAAATGTATAATTTAGCTTCAGGACTCACTGCAGTAGTCTCCACTTGACTTAAACCTTGATTGCTGCTGATTTAAAATGTATTTTAAATAATTGGAAATATCTTTGGGGAAGCACCTTAGGATGAAGAGGTGAATGTGATTTTTGGTGGTGGAAATGAAGATCTCATTTGCATAAAGAAAAAAACCTACCCACCAATAAACATATATGTCAGCAAACCTCTTTATATAATAAAGCACTGTTCTCCACCATAACCTGTTCTAGATCTACTGATTTTTACATAAATCTGTTTTAGGATAGGAACCCAAGATCCTTGTGTTTGATGAGAGAATTCCCCATATCCTTTTATCCTACATTTCAAATCATCCCAGTTTTCACACTGTGGGACACGAAAGGCTAGGATCCCAATTTATGCCTCCGGGTCTCATACTAGCCAGACACCTTTGAGTTTTAAGCTTACAAAGTTGGTGAGGTTTGCTCTAGTTTTCTCTGAGCCTTTCTGTATTCCTTTGTTTGAATCTCTTGATGTTCTCTGATGTCTCAATTTCCCTTTCCCCTTTCCTATCAAAACCTATTCCATGGCGCGCCTGGGGGGCTCAGTTAAGCATCTGACTCTTGGTTTTGGCACTTGTCATGATCTCCCGGTTGGTGGGTTCAAGCCCAGGTGGGCTCTGTGCTGGCAGTGCAGAGCCTGCTTGGGATTCTGTCTCACTCTATCTCTGTCCCTCCCCTGCTGGCTCTCTATCTCTCTCAGAAATAAATAAACATTAAAAACAAAAACATTCTATAAATAAATTACTTTTATTAAAATCTTTCCAGTGGATCTCAATACCTCACTGACAGGAAATTATATCTCTTAGTTTAGGTCACAGCATGCAAATGTCAATTGAAAAAAAATGACATTTTAGCCAAAGGAATGATATTCAAATGGGAAAATAAAGATAATTAAAAGTGAGAGTGGGATATATTCCTTTCTTTTGTAAAATCATACAATGGAGAAAATTTAAAAGCAATGATTCAAAAGGACAGTTGATCTGTATTGATGTTACATTTCTGCTACTCCTCTGAAAAATTTATAGGAATTAAAAGAAATTTTTTTTAACGTTTATTTATTTTTGAGACAAAGAGAGACAGAGCATGAACGGGGGAGGGTCAGAGAGAGAGGGAGACACAGAATCTGAAACAGACTCCAGGCTCTGAGCTGTCAGCACAGAGCCCGACGCAGGGCTCTAATTCAGGGACCGTGAGATCATGACCTGAGCCAAAGTCGGACACTTAACCGACTGAGCCACCCAGGCGCCCCGTATAGGAATTTTTTTTTAACGTTTTATTTATTTTTGAGGCAGAGAGAGACGAGCGTGAGCAGGGGAGAGGCAGAGAGAGAGAGAGAGAGAGAGAGAGAGAGAGAGAGAGGGAATCTGAAGCAGGCTCCAGGCTCTGAGCTGTCAGCACAGAGCCCGACGCGGGGCTCGAACCCACAAACTGCTAGATCATGACCTGAGCCAAAGTCAGACGCTTAACTGACTGAGCCACCCAGGCGCCCCCGTAGAGGAATTTTCTGTATGACAAATTCTTAAGGGAAGAGAGGGTTCCTCCCCAGTGTGACCTGAAAATATACTATCAGGAAGGAAAGTCTAAGCTCATATTTTCTCTAATTAATACTAAAATTAATTTTATTGTATATAATGAATGTGTCTGAGAAATTTTGAATATACACTTTCATTAAATGGTGTATATAAATTTAGTTTGATTAAATATTCTTTCACTGTCATTATAATAGAAAGTTATTTGAAAATTTCCCTGACTTTGTTACTTCTCTAGCATTTTTTTTGAAATCAGGAGGTTGAATTTACAAGATAATACTTAAAGGTGTTTGATTTTGAAGTTCTTTGTTGATTCTTTCAGCTAAGGACAAGCTTCTTCAGTAAAGCAAGTAAGGGCACCCAGGTCCATCTCTTTGTTAAACTGGAGCACGTGTGTATTATTTAAGCTACATACACCTGTATTAACCATCACAATGCCATTATCTCTCATTATTTTACATTTATTGATTAGTCTGCAGAAAACTACCCAGTAATTCCTAACATAGAGTTTTAAGCTAAAAAATGCACTATTGATCATTATAAAACATTTTATTAATTTAACCTCCTTTCTCAATTATAATTACCTACCACTCCTTTCATTTTTCCTATAATTAAAAGATATGTTATGTTGTCTTGTTCCTTGTTTAAATTATTCTCTTCACTTTGTTCTTTTGATTTTTGCCTCCAGTAAACCCACCTAATCTATTCTTTAAAAAAAAAGTATCATAATCTTTATCCTTTATTTGTATTTTATTAAATGTTTACTTAAAGAATTATAGATAGGGGTGCCTGGGTGGCTCTGTTGGTTAAGTGTTCAGCTTCAGCTCAGGTCATGATCTCACAGTTCATGAGTTTGAGACCTGTGTTGGGCTCTGTGCTGACAGCTCAGAGCCTGGAGCCTGCTTTGGATTCCATGTCTCCCTCTCTCTGCCCTTCCCCTGCATGCTCGCTCTCTCTCTCTCTCACTCTCTCTCTCAAAAATAAATGAACATTTTTTTAAAATTAAAGAAAAGAATAATAGACTTGTCAACAAAAGCTTGGACCATACAAAAGAGCACAAAATGAGCTACAAAAAAGAGCTACTTTCCAGAGAGAATTAATTTAACATTCTTTGGTTTGGGTTCTCCTGGTGATTAGCTCTAAAATTCTAGACCAGTGTTGTACAAGAGAAATATAATGTAGGCAACATTTAATTGCTCTAATAGCTATATTTAAAAGGGTGAAATAATTTTAATGTTATATTTGATTTAATCCCATATAACCAAAATGTAATCATTTCACATATAGTAAATATAAAAATTATGAATGAACAATTTTAAGTTCTTTTTTTATGTTAAACGTATTTCATACTTAGAGCACATATCAAATCAGACTAGCTACATTACAAATGTTCAAGAATCACTTGTGGTTGGTGGCCACCATGTTGGATGTCACAGGTTCAGATAATATACATTTAATTTGTTATTTAGTAATTTTATTATTTAAAACATTTTTATTTTAGAGAGAGAGTGTGTGTGTGACAGAGGGAGAGGGGCAGAGGGAGAGAGAGAGAGGGAGAGAGAGAAAGGGACAGAATCTTAAATGGGCTACATGCCCAGTGTAGAGTTCAACTCAGGGCTCAATCCCACCATTCTGATATCGTGACCTGAGCTGAAATCAAGAGTCAGATGCCAAACTGACTGAGCCACCCAGGCACCCCTGTTATTTAGCAATTGTATAGTATCTGTTGATTTCCTGCCATGAAAATGAAAATGTTAATACCTTCTACTACCCAATCTATCTTACAAATCTTGTTAAACTTATATTTTTAGCTCTGCCATTGGTCCTTTTTATTATTTGTAAAACCATACCAAATCTTTATTTCTTACACCAATAGTAGACCAGTATCCCTTGAATTTCAACTATGCAAAACGTGGAAATCCATATTCCCTCACCTCTCTTCATCTCCCTCACTATACCTCCAAATTTTTGTCAGTTTTATCATTACTTTTAAATTGGCAAGGGTTCTAACTTATACATTCTGCTATATCACTGTAGTAAATTATCTTATTGTGTATTAGGTTTCCAGAAATATAAAACTAGTAGATAGCATTGAGAATATTAAAAGTTTAGAAATATTCGTTAAGCCAAGGAATATGATTAACCATTTTGGAAATACATTCTCACGCTCTTAATCTGTGCCACGTGGAGCAGAAGACTCTGAATATTAAGGACCAATAGATTCTTATTTCTCATATTCCATTACTCAGAATCACTCTTCAGTTTAGTTTCCTCCATTTGAGGACCACAGCTTCATCATTTAACTTTATGTATTTTCTTGGATTCTCTTATTACCTTTCATTTACCTTGTTAACTAAGAAATATCCTGGCCATTTGGTTTTTAGATCATCACACTTTTTAATCATGCCATTTAATACAGGAAGGTGACTGTCTTCTTAAAGATTTTCTCTGGTAGCCTACTAACTTCCTTTTCTAATTTGAATTTATTACCTGGCATGTCTGCTACTTAACTGTGGTTCTGGGATTTAATTCCATTTGCTCTATTGGTTAAATTCACAATTTTTTTATATGCCAAGTATTCTTCTTTTTAAAAAGAGGTATTTTATAGGATTATATCCTCTAGTAATTTTTTTTCCAAACACATGTAGGAGAGGTAAACTTTCTGACTCTGCATGTTTGAAAATGGCTCTATTTTTCTTTCACATTGTACCAGCCTATTTTAAATTTCCAAGAAACATCAAATTTCTACAGTAGCCTTCCATGTTATGAATGCACAACATTAGTGCGTTCCTATCCCTTGGAAGTCACAACCTAAGTGAATTGGTTACACGCTTAGGGGATAAAATAAATCCCTGGGCTTCTCTCCACTACAATATTCATGGTGAAGTTATATCCCATACTTTACCTTTAGCCACTGTTTCATATCAGTTGCGAAATCAAAGTTTCATTATACAGCCCTCCTGGTAGATACTTGGAGGAATTACAACACACTTCAGCATGTTTTGAAATGGCCTTTCTCCTGCCCATATTTTACAAAGGCATAATTGCGTAGTGGGAGCCTTTGGAAATTTTAAGTATCTTCTGTGAACGTGGAGCAATGCAGACATGTTGGCCAAGCTGATCATTTTTGTGGTGGATCTCACACTTGTTTTGGCCATTTTTGCTATCCTCTATGCTGTTTACTTAATAGCAACTGCAGGTATTTTCATCTTGGCCGTTTTCTATATTGTCAAAAGGATGAACAAAAATTGTGACTCCAGCAAGGACATCTGGGTGCTGGATTCCAGCACTGCTACCGGGAAACCATTTGCCAGCAACATAGGGGGAGTCAGGTCCAGGATGCTCCCTGTCCATCTTCCAGCATCAAGAGGAGAGGCTTTCTTGCCCAAGAAGTGTGGTTCTGTCTTCTAGAAAGCAAGGAGCTATCTGTGGTGGAGGAGGCACATAGGAAGACCTGCCCACTCAACCAAGAGGTATCTTTTTTTAAATAATTTTTTAATGTTTATTTATTTTTGAGAGAGAGAGAGAGAGAGACAGGAGAGAGACAGATTGTGAGCTGGAGAGAGGCAGAGAGAGAGGGAGACAGAATCGGATGCAGACTCCAGGTCCTGAGCTGTCAGCAGAGAGCCCGATGCAGGGCTTGAACTCATGAACCGAAAGATCATGACCTGAGTTGAAGTCAAATGCTTAACAGACTCAGCCACCCAGGCTCCCCCAAGAGGTATCTTTTTAAATACATCCTGTCCCCCAAATTATATAAGCTGCTGGTTCCATTAATTCTGGGTTCACCACCACTGAATGATACATTTTATTAAATAAAAGAAACATGGTGGTGGGCGGGGTGTGGGGTGGGCCTGGGTGGCTCAGTGGGTTAAGCATCTGACTTCAGCTCAGGTCATGATCTCATGGTTAATGAATTCGAGTTCCACTTCGGTGAGCCCCACTTCTGGGGAGCATGAGTCCCACTTGGGGTAAAACATGAGCCCTGCTTTTCAGGTGACCTCTCTCTCTCTCTCTCTCTCTTTCTATCTCTACCCCTCATGGGATTCTCTCTCTCTCTCCCTCTCTCTGTCCCTCACTCACTTGTGCCCTCTTTCTCTCAAAAGAAAAGAAAAGAAAAGAAAAGGAGAAGAAAAGAAAAGAAATGAAACTTGCGGGGGCTCCTGGGTGGCTCAGTTGGTTGAATGACTAACTCTTCATCTCAACTCAGGTCATGATCTCACAGTTTGAGATCGAGCCCCGTGTGGGGCTCTGCACTGACAGTGTGGAGTCTGCTTGGGATTCTCTCTCTCCCTCTCTCTCTCTCTCTGCCTCTCCCCTGCTCATGCTCCCTCCTCTCTCTTTCAGAATAAATAAACGCAAAAAAAAAAAAAAGAAACTTATGTATCATATTATATCTTATTCCTTAATGAATTTGGATCAACCAGTATATTTTCTTCTGCATGAGGTTATTTTTAAGATGAGCATGTGCAACATTCATTTTAATTATCCCTTCCGTGAATGAGCTCATACAAGCAACATGCATGTTCAGGGTGCAAAACAGAAAGCAAATGCTTCTTATCACTGCCCCCATTTTCAAAAATGGAGTTGGCAGCCTCCATAAGAACTATAAACCATTTTTGTTTTCAACTGCAAGTCTAATTTACCCAGTAAATCAGGGAATCCTACCTGTGCTATTTTCTCTCCCAAGCATTGGTTAGCCACAGGTCACAAGTAGTTGAAACTTTTGTTTTTGTTCTTCAGTTCTTGGTAGAAAAGGGAGTTTGAGAAAATGGCTGTTCTTTCTATCTATGGGTTCTTTCCTTGATTCCAAGTGGTTGCCCTCAAGTGGACAATGTATTTTCAAAATGGTCCTTGGAGCAAAAGCAGTATTTGAAACATGTGAGATGACACACAGGAGGCTTCCTCTCTTTTAGGTTGGTGTTCTGGAACACCAGCAATTTTAAGGAGAAAAATTCATGCTGGTATAAGAATAATGCTCCAAACCCTGAAACTGGACTCCTTTGGAATTACTGGGTGGCTTATTCTGTTTCACCGCTTTGGTCCAGTGGAAAGAGGGGGATCCGTTTTGTCATGGTTTTTGTCAGATAAATGGCCAACAGAGAGTCTGTTTGGGTGTTTATGGTATAAATCCAGATAATCCATGGCATAACTGTATTTTCTCAGGAGCAATATACAGCTAGTTTGCAGAAGACTGTGGTAAATTGACACAATGTTAGCCATTGTGATTACAGCTTCTTAACCAAGCCCTTGTCCTCATATTTCATCTCCATTGCCTTGTGGACTTTTGGCATCTAATTCTATTTCTTCCTGACAAACTGAAAAAAATCACTTTAGTCTCTATGTAAGATAAATGAACTCCTTACCAAAAAAAGTAGAATTTGACTCAATAAGGAAAAATAATGAGCTTAGTCCCATGAACAACAAATACTTAAACTTTTAGTAGATCTTAAGCATTCTTGCCACACACACACACAAAACAGAAGGAAAATATGTGAGGTGATGTGTTAACCAGCTCGAGTGTGGTGATTACTCCAAGATGTATACATATATCAAAATATCAAGTTATATATCTTAAATATAGACTATATGTTTAATATTGTAGGTTATTATATTGTAAATATATGCCATATGTAAAACATCAAGTTGTACACATTAAATATATACAATTCCTTATCAATAAAGTGAAAAAAAGCAATAGGAAAAAAATTACAAATAAATGCAGCGAGAAAGAAAAAAATATACTTTTAGAAAACAACGAATTAACTTTAGCTTAATAATGTTACCCATGTTTCAGTCATGGTGTTGGTTCAAGAGTATAGTAACTGCTCCACTGAAGAAACTGATAACTTTTGTTGAATGAGTTAAGGGATTTAAAAATAATCCTCCATTACATAGTTCCCAGTTTTACAACAAAGTGCAGTGTGGGTAACCTAGCTGGTGGGATGTGGGGTGTCCAACCAGACCACACTTTAAACTATTGCCCCTGACTGCTGACCACCTGCATTCCATTTATAATCACAGAGGCGTTATTTTGTGAAATGGTTTTTCAATTCTAAGAAAACTCAACCATCATGAAATATCACAAAAGAGGTACACAGAGTATGCACGTATTTGTCTTCAAGTCTTAGTTCACTCAGCAACTTCTCTAGAAGGCACAGAAGGATGAGAACATGGTTAGGTCAATTTTGATTCAGAAGAGGCAGAAGAACAGGTCCTGAATATGAGGCATTGCCTGAAGTCAGGGATCCTAGAGAAGAACTGAGGGGCAGGGATGAGGGAGAGGAGCATGAAGAAGGGGGGGAAAGACCATGACATGTGAACATGGGGTGTGATTAAACTGAAGGACACCAAGGCGAGCATAAAACGTTGCCTTGTATAGCTTTTGGATACCTCAAGAAACTTCTACACTCAACTGTGCTAGCATTCAGGGGTAATGAGCCACAGATGTACCTCAGCAAGGATTTCTTACATGGTTTTGCCATTTTTACCAGAGTTCTCTCATTTTCTGTGTGTTCCTGATGTAAAGGATTAGGTCAATGATAATGATCTGATAAGAAAAGAAACCACAAGTGCTTTACATTTTGAAGATCTTGAATATCTTGAGCCTCCACTGCACACCTGTCTTACAGGTGCTTTCAGAGAATTGCTGGCCCTGCAGGGTGTTGGGTTTGCATGCCTTTCCAGATTTGTGCAGCTCCCTTGAGGTGCTTTTTGCATCCAGTGCTGTGCCTATCCATTAGCCTCTATGTGGGTTCCAGAAAATTAGCTTTAGTTTAGCTGAATTCTAAATGCTATTAAGTGAGAATTTATTCCTAAGACCTATTATTTACCAACGATTCAACTAGGGCTCCTTTTAGCTTTATTTTATAGACTGTAGCAGCTCAGTCTTAAAATTCAAAAGGACCTTGACAGTCTTTGGATACACTTCTCAGCCAATTAAGAAATACATTCTACAAAATCCCTGGAAGATGGTTGTTCAGGTCTGCTTAAACATTTTTCATGAGAAGCATAAGACAGCCTGTTGTTAAGAAGTGCTTTATAACATCCAGTAGGAATCTGAGCCCCCACAACTGCCATCTCTTTGTCCTATTTTTGCTCCATTAAGCAGTCTAGAAAATAGTTGACTAAGTACAATGACTTCACTGGAACCACAAATCCTAAGAAGAAAAAGGAGCTTCCCTCCTTATTTTCTACTTGCTACTCAACCATGGAACAATGTTGCCCTTTGCAGTGCAAATAGCCCCATTTAAAACCATAACTTGTAAAATAAATCTAGGATGTATTGTGTACTTTAATAGAGGAGTCTTAATTTGTCTTTTCTGACTTCTTGTACATATTTGTTAATCAAGAATTTTGAAATTCATTTCTTCGAAGCTTCCTGAAGTCTGGGAGAGTTGCCAATTTGCACTGCAGAGCAGCATTTTATTAGTGCATTCATAACTATTCAAATGTAATTCTAATGCACTGACCCAATTTCACAGCACATCAAAAATTTAATTCAACCCCAGATGACTCTCCAGATGTCCAATAATCTTCCAGTGGATGTTGTTGTTTAGAAGGTCAGATGAATTTGAACATTTAGGAAAAATTGGCAAATTTGTCAATACAAGTTATTTGTATATGAATTCAGAAACAGCCACACTTCAAGTATGCTAATCACTACAGAATGAAGCCCCCTTTATCAAAGGTAGCTGAAAGTGGAGAATTGAGACAGGGTCCAGTCACCCCATTTCTGGTGATACTGGGACCAGCTAAAACCTATCTAGGGCTGGGAAAGGGAAGTCCCCATGGCCAGGATCCCTATGGTTTTGTTGCTAGGCTGGGGGCAGTTAGAATGCTAGAAGCCAAAGATTTTCTGGCTTTGTGGATGGCTGAGGGAAAGCAAGCTTTCACAACCCTCAAGACAAGAGTGCTCAAGTTTTGCAATGCATTCCTGGAATGCATCAACTCTTTTTTGTTTCTGCTTTTGGTGACATTGCTAACATTATATAAGTTTTCGAATCTGGGATTCCAATTAGGATCTTGACCACACTCGTTATTGGCAATTTGTGTCAAGTCGCTGCCCCTCTAGGCCTCTGTTCCCCTATCTGAAAAGAAGGAAATGTGAACCCAATGACTTGGAAGGCTCTTTCAGGTCTAAAATACCGTAAACTCTAGAGAATAACATGAGTTATAAATATGAAATGTGGTCAACCAAGATGGCAACTTGCATAGAGGATCTCTCAGCATCTCTCAAAATGCCTTTGTGGGGCACCTGGGTGGCGCAGTCGGTTTAGCGTCCGACTTCAGCCAGGTCACGATCTCGCGGTCCGTGAGTTCGAGCCCCGCGTCGGGCTCTGGGCTGATGGCTCAGAGCTTGGAGCCTGTTTCCGATTCTGTGTCTCCCTCTCTCTCTCTGCCCCTCCCCCGTTCATGCTCTGTCTCTCTCTGTCCCAAAAATAAATAAACGTTGAAAAAAAAATAAAAAAAAATGCCTTTCTAATATCTGGGGGATTCATGAGATGTGAGAGCCCCCAAGGGACAAGGTGACAATTTTCAAGAGCATTTACAGAACTGAGGGAAAAACTCTTGGAATAAGTTTTCTTAGACACCCAAAATGTATCTTGATGTTCCTATTGCACCACTTGCTTATAAGTAAAGGGTGACATCACATGCACATCTGCATCCCACAGACATCAATTATCCCATTAGTTCCGACAGGCTGTCCAGACTTCTAAACCTGTGCATTCTTGTTGTTACCTCTAAGCAAGGCATCTCTTTTGTGTTCTATATTGATCATGTACATTACTTTTCCTTCAGGATCTCAATTTGTTCATTCACAAAATAAATACATCGTATAAATAATACTAATCGCTACTCCTGGGCTAATATTATTATTTTAAGGATTTATTGAATAGATGCTTATTGGTACTCACTGTACTAGACAGTTTGGCAAAACAAAGACATAGAATACATAACCTTTGACTTCAAATGGATTCCTATTATGTTTCAATTTGAGGGAATCTATGAACTTGACATGAATTAGAAAACTCATGCAAAGTAATCAACTACTTAAAAATTTTTTAATACTTTTTTAAAAGTTAAAGTTTCAATAAAAGCTCCGAGTTCGCCAATTTTAATTTCTTCACTTTTAGTAGCCTGTGTTTTGAATAAGCAAAGTAATGCAGGTTATCCAGTTGATTTGCATTGTAAGTCATCTTTGTGCCTTAGAAGACAGGCTTTGCTAAAAGTAAATGGATTGATTAGCAACAATTTCTTGAATATGGTGCCAAAAGCACAAACAAAAAATTAAACATAGACAAACTGGAGTACATAAAAATTTAGAAACTTCTGTGCATCAAAGAACACAAACAACAAATTGAAAAAGCAACCCAAGAGATAGGAGAAGATATTTGTAAATTATGTACCTGATAAAAGGTTAATACCCAAAATATATAAAGAACTTTTACAACTCAACACCACCGGCAAAACAACCTAATGATAAAACGAACAAAGGACTTGAGTAGACATTTCTCTAGAGAAGATATACATATGGTCAATAAGCACATGAAAAGATGCTCAATCTCACTAATTATTAGGCAAATGCATATCAAAGCTACAGTGAGATACCACCTCACACTCATTGGAATCGCTACTATTAAAAACCAGAAAATAACAAGTGTTAGTAGAGGTGTGGAGAAATCAGACCCCTTGTACACTGTGGATGGGAATGTAAAATGGTGTGGCCACTATAGAAAACAGCATGATAGTTCCTCACAAAAGCAAAAATCGAATTACTGTATGATCCAGCAATTCAACTTCTGGGTATTATACCCCCCAAAATTGAAAGCAGGGCCTCAGAGAGATATCCATACACCCATGCTCCTGTCACTAATGAACATGAGGTCTGCCCCATTGATTGACTAGCTCCTCATGATGAATTCAATGCTGGTAGTCCCCACCATGGAAATTCTACAAATAAGTACTGTACATTCTTAGGTAAATTGAAAATGATTCATAGCAGGTTTCAGCAGCATTTATTAGATTTGCTTTCAGTCTTAAACGAGATAAGTCAATAATTCACTTGGTGCTCAGATGTAGTTAATTGTTAGGAAGGCTATTCAAATACTTTAGAGAAAATATAATTAACTCAATTAACTTAATTAACTGAAGGCCTCATTTGAAGGCTCCTATTGATAAAGACCAAGAGGGGACAACAGAGAACAATTGCAGGATATTTACTCTGTGATTGTTCTTATTCAAGACACTCAAATGAGGTGACAATCGTATTTCCAGAGGTTCCGGTTCATGATTTCCTTTGGGAATTAAGCCATCTGCTGCAAATGTCCACCTCTGAGTTATCCACATAGCAGTCCAGCCCATTCCTCATATTGCCTCATGTATGCTAAGAGTCTTGGCACCAAACTGAAATCATGTTTTTCCTCTTCTGGGTGAGGAGCTATAGGAATAAATGCCATTTGAAGTCTTTGTTTACACATTGCTGCCAGAGTAATCTTGGTAAAGGATAATGTGGGTACTTCTTTTTATGCTTGAAGACTTGATATAGCACCTACTCACCTGAACGAGAGTAATGTGAATATCATACCATAGTAATCGTAGCCTTCTAACCACTTAGCACCAATTTTTCCACTGCAGGTTGGCTGAGACTCAGCTGATGTGGGCTGTACATGGCTGGGCTGGGCTGTAAGCTGTTACAGGTGGGGTCCATATCTGGTCCACAGGTCCCTCATTCTCCTTGGACTGGATGCTACTTGAAGCATGATCATCTCAAGAAAGACAGAGGGACACTTGTGGACACTAAGGAGTAGGTTGGAGTTGGCACACTGTCACTTTGAATCATATTCCTTTGGCCTAAGAATGTCACATGACATCAGTGGGACAAGGAGGTACCCTCCTTCCATGGGGGTCATGAGAAGGAGGAGTATTTGCTGAATAATTGAATAGACCCATGAGAATAACATTTTTATAATCAATAGCATTATCAATATTATTAATTGGTCCTTATTTGCTATGAAACAAAATGCAGATTTAACATTACCAAAGTGAAGTTTAATATAGGAGTTCAAATCCATGTGCTTTACTTTTTGAGATTTTCCATGATTCCAATTAGAAATAAATTGGGTCTATTTGCTAGAAAGAAGTGCTTAGAAGCTGAGTCTGCTCTTTCTGTGGCAGTTTCTCAAGGCTGGAAATTATTGCATTGTGTGTGCTCTGAACTCCTTCCTCAGCCTCCATCATCACTGCTGATGGCTCAGCTCCCCCACAAGGGTACATAGATTGGATCAAAGGTCAGTGCTGTCTTGGTAGAACTGGAGCTTTGGGGCAGGCAACATCCTAGGTCTACCATAGAATGGCTCTGAACTTGGGCAAGTCATGTAAACTCACAAGTCTACAGCTTATTTAGTAAAATTTGCCCAAACTGACAAATAGGTTGCTGTATTGATTGAATGAGACAAAATATGGAAATATATTTCAAAATATTAACCAGAAAATACAGAGACTACAATCTCTGTGGGTTTTAGTTCTCTTCCACTGTGTTTATTTACTTAATTTCTCTTAATAGTCAAGAGTCACTGAGGGCAGAACAAAATTTTTCTCCTATGGATCAATAGTTAAATAGCATTCTTATATTAATTAATTATTCTTAGACATCACTGACAGAAATTGATTATAATAAAAATGACCAATTGGTGAATTATTTAAATTTGGTTTTAATAATATGGGTTACCACACTTGTTCCAAAATTTCCATTTCAGAATGTCACCTAACAGATATTGACCACAAAGGAGATAACTTATTGAAGCAAGTGATTTTTCTCATTTTGTTAAAAATGATAATTATTCCAATATATAACTGAAGTCTTATTAATATTTAATCAAGTAGCACTCTTAAATTTTTTTTTTTTCAACGTTTATTTATTTTTGGGACAGAGAGAGACAGAGCATGAACGGGGGAGGGTCAGAGAGAGAGGGAGACACAGAATCGGAAACAGGCTCCAGGCTCTGAGCCATCAGCCCAGAGCCCGACGCGGGGCTCGAACTCACGGACCGCGAGATCGTGACCTGGCTGAAGTCGGACGCTTAACCGACTGCGCCACCCAGGCGCCCCCAAGTAGCACTCTTAAAGTATTTAAGAATTGTCAGAATTCTGGGGCATCTGGGTGGCTCAGGCAGTTAAGCGTTCTCATGGTCTGTGAGTTTGAACCCTGCATCAGGCTCTGTGCTAACAGCTCAGAGCCTGGAGCCTGCTTCAGACTCTGTCTCCCTCTCTCTGTGCTCCTTCCCCGCTCATACATACACTCTCTCTCCCTCTCTCTCTCTCTCTTTCAAAAATAAATAAACATTTTAAAACATGAAGAATGTCAGAATTCCTCATTTCACTTTACATGTGGTTTGTTGAATAAGAAAATGTTATGACTAATTCATACATTCTGAATATTTTTTTTCATCTCCAGTTTTGATTGCCAGCAGTTTTACCAAATAACATCTCTATGAAACACTATGATTTCAAGTCACTGTTGGTCTTGACAAGTTCAAAAGGAGCAAATAACAGATTTCTTTTAGAACAAGATTCATGTATCTGAGACAGGCCTGCCAAATTTAAGACAAATGAACTTGGGAAGGCTCTGTTCCTAAGGGTTATTCACTTCACAGCCAGGTTTATTTAACTGGAGACCACTTATAGTATGAATAAGAAAAATAATATAAACATAACTTTTGTGGAATCATGGGATAGTTCATATGCTCACACATCTCAAATATGTAAATTAATCATTCAAAAAAAAAGAACAATTTCTGAAAACGGACATGACTATAAAAAAAAACCATCAGTAGCTGTATAAAATCCATCTTGCTTATATTATACTAGTGTTTTATAAACACCAGTATATGGATAAATATTAATTTTCTCCAATTCCTTTACTCTGAAATGTTATAGATGCTGGCAAAATTCTTGAGTTGCCACATAAACATTTTTAATACTCCCAGAGTTAGGAAAACCTCAAAACTCCAACATGGAAATGCTGACATCAGGATATAAGATAACACATTTTAAGAGCCTCCAAATGAATTGCTGCATTATAGGCTTCATTCCATTGTTTTAAATGGGATGAAATAGGGGCGCCTGGGTGGCGCAGTCGGTTGAGCGTCCGACTTCAGCCAGGTCACGATCTCGCGGTCCGTGAGTTCGAGCCCCGCGTCGGGCTCTGGGCTGATGGCTCAGAGCCTGGAGCCTGTTTCCGATTCTGTGCCTCCCTCTCTCTCTGCCCCTCCCCCGTTCATGCTCTGTCTCTCTCTGTCCCAAAAATAAATAAACGTTGAAAAAAAAAATAAAATAAACAAAAATAAATGGGATGAAATAGTCTTCCTTTTATTTTTTATTTTTTTTGTATTCTTTTCAATGAAGAATGCTTAAGCTCCTAAGAAAGCCTGAGGTGCATGAAATAGAGGATACGAATGCAAAAAGATTTTAATTCTAAGTAGTAGCATATCAATCAATGGCTAATGTGTTTTAATTCTTCAATCTTTCAATGCTCTTTGCACTGTGACTTTACAATCCCCATCAGAAGGTGCTGTGTCTGTTTTCCCATTTCTTTAATCTGGGCTGGTCTTTGGACTTGGTTCAGCTAATAGAACATGTTGGAAGGGAGCCAGTTCCTGGTCTATATGTTGCGGGGCCTCCCCACTTCCACACTCTCTTGGACTACTGCCAGCATCTTGGGAAAAAGCCCCTGCCAGGCTGCTAGAGGATGAGCTCATGTATACAGCAGGGCCCTATTGTACTAGCTAAGGCCATACTAGACCCGCCTATAGCCGGTGACTCCCAAACATGGTGAGAGGGCCCACCGGTCTCACCCACACCTGACCACAGATGTGTAAGGGAATCCTGTGAGACCAGAAGACCCACCTTGCTGGCTCATAAACCTTTGAGCAGTAATACCTACTTACTATTGTTTAGCTACTACTTTTGGGCTACCCTAACTCATGTTGAGAATGCAGTTTCTTAGAAGATCTAAATGTTTTTTGTTTTTGTTTTTATTTTTGGTTTTTGTTTTATTTACAGAAGCTGTTTTCATGCTAGATTTGCTCAAATTCACATTGGTTTTGTAGTTCTGAGGAGAATTCATTGGCTTAAGGCTGTTTTCACAGAAACTCACGTGTGATGTAATTTTGTCCTGTATCTTAGGCTACTAGAAGCCTGATCATGCCACTGGCAAAGAAGTAGCCAAATAATTTCAAAAGGTGAAGAATCCAAATCCCGTCCTTAAAAAAAAAATTAAAAATTAAAAACAAGAAAGTTTAGTAAAATGAGTATTAGTTTGTGGATTTTTTAAAATGTTCATTTATTTATTTTGAGAGAGTGGGGGAGGGGCAGAACAAGAGGAGAGAGAGGATCCCAAGCAGGATCCACACTTGCAGCGTAGAGCCCGATGTGGGGCTCAAACTCATGAAACCATTAAGATCAGGACCTGAGCCGAGATCAAGAGTTGGATGCTTAATGGACTGAGCCACACCAGTGCCTCTTAGTTTGTGGATTTAAAGGCTGGTTCAGTTGAACTCACAGTAATGAAAGCAGAAAAGATGTCAAGAAGACAGAATTAAGTCTGAATATAATTTTTCTCTCAAAATGTCAACATGTATATTAAAATGTATACAAAATTATGACAGGTTGGGTAAACAGCAACAAATACATGTTGTATAAAATACAAATAATATGAGGGAATACAGAAAAGGCAAGCTTTTAAGGGATGAACAAATCCAGACCAAGAAAACATTAATAAAAGGTTCAAGGTGTGATATAAATATTAGAGAAGTTCAAATTTAAAGAAGAGAAGTCTGAAAGAGACAAAACACAGAAGACAAAAAGTCTAATCCACAGCAATAATTACCTAAGTAATAAGATAGCAGAAAATGTTAAACAATAAATATCATAACAAAAAAAAGTGAACCATGAACTGTAAGAAATGCTAGGAAACAAAATAGATCATAGATACGTAATAATATGAAGTTCTGAACAAAATAATTGAAGCTAAAGTAATAAAATATAGTAAAAAGCTATATCCTAATAACAAGTAATATACTTTATTTCAATCAGTCATATTTACAAAAAAATTTTGTATGAATTAGAATGAAAAGTAGAAATAATATTAGACTATGCTCAAGATGTGTGCACACACACACACACACACACAAAATAAAACTAATAATAACCAAAATTAAAGAGAAAAGCTGCAACTACCTACAATCTTAAAATTTTTCTTTAGGAAAACGTCTGGGAGCGAAGAAGTAATCAGAATTGAAATTGCAGAGTATTTACAAGGTTATTATAATTAAAACACTGAACATTGAAACTTAAAAGCTGAGAAAAATACATAGCCTTACATAACTATGTAACTAACAGGAAAGAATAAAAACAAAAGAATCAACTATGGAAGGTCCAAAGTTAGAAAGATTAACAACATAAACTTAAGGAAAAAAATAACAAAGATACAAAGAAACTTAATGAACTAGAAAACAGAAAAAAGGTGGCTACATAAATTGAAAAGCAAGTAAAGAGGGGCAAAATAGTAATACAACAGGTAACTTACTGCTGAACCTAATTAACAAAGGAGAAAATACAATACTGACATTTTAAAATAGAGAATCAAAAACACAGAGGTGCTTCAAACTACCCAAAATATTTTGCAAACTGCATTAAACAAAAAAAAAATTTCATTTCATCCCCTTTTGAGTCATGACCATATACTATTGTGTTTTTGCTTTCTAATGTGAGAGAATGCATGCACGTGCCACTGGAGGAGAGGGGCAACGGGGAGAGCAAGAGTAAAAATCTTAAGCAGGCTACACACTCAGTGTGGAGCCCAATGCCAGGCTCAATCCCACGACACTGGGATCATGACCTGAGCTGAAATCAAAAGTCAGATGTTCAGCCAACTGAGCCACCCATGCCCCTATACTATTGTTTTTAATCTTCTGGGTTCCATGGGTAGGGTGCACAGGTTGGAGGTCAAGAAGTCAGGTGTGATAGGGGTTTTGGGGGAATGGAGATTGGAGGAAAAGGACCCAGAGACCAGATTTTGGGCAAGGATCCTCTGGAAGCAGGAATGGGCTGAAGGAGGTGGTGGCTAGCTAGGTGTCAGCAGCCAAGCCAAGGCAGGGAAGGAGAGAGCCCATAACAGAAAACGTGCATGAAAATGTGTCTATCCAGCAAAGGGGACTGCAGCAGGGTTATTTTTGCCACCTCATCTTTCGGTACACTTCCCCAAGTACCCTATTGGCCATCTCTCAGAATCTTACATAGTTTTTTTTTAATTTATTTTCTTTATGTTTATTTATTTATTTTGAGAGAGAGAGAGAGAGAGAGAGAGAGAGAGCGCACGTGCGCACATAAGCAGCAGAGGGCAAGCAGCAGAGGGGCAGAGAGAAGGAGAGACAGAATCCTAAGCAGGCTCCACACCATCAGCACAGAGCCTGATGTAGGGCTCCAGCTCACAAACCCGGAGATCATGACCTGAGCTGAGATCAAGAGTCAGACACTTAACTGACTGAGCCACCCAGGTGCCCCTCTCTCATAGTTCTAAAATGCACTATGTGTGTTTGTTTTCCAATATCTACTTAGACTTATGTTGTAACAAATATCTGAATGAGATCTATTTAACGTAATTTTTAACATGACTTGATTTGGTACTCCTGGTTTTGGAAATGCATATTACACTCCTGGTTTTGGAAATGCATATTACACGAAAGGAGGGTCTAAACCTCTTTGTTCCCTCAGCAGGAAATTAGAAAGGGCAGGTTCCTCTGAAAGAAGCAATGTTTTGTTTCTTCCTTTGAAAGTGCATTTTAACCAAGCCGAATAGATACTAAGCAGCTGGTCAGTTAACTTGACACTGAAGAGCAATACACAATTTGTATCTTATTTCCAGTTTCCCACAATGAGTGTTAATTCCTCCCGGCTTTTGCTTTTGCTATTTTTCATGAGCAGGACATTTACTGATTTCCTCTCTACTTGGTAAACTCCAAACCAGGTTCAAACTAAAAAACAAAGTTTTACATTTAAACTAAAACACCTCCATTTTAGTGAAGGTTTTCCTGGTAACCCCAGGCAAAATAAACCCCTACCTCTGTGAGTTCATATTGTTTTGTTCTTAAGCATGGCACTGATTTTGTATTGTATTTACAGTCCTGTCTCTTACTAAGCCACAAGCTCTTCAAAGGTCCAGTGAAAGAACCTGCAGCCCCTCAAATGTTATAGATTTTAACACTAAGATAAATGCATTTGAAATTAAATACTTAAATTTTTTATTTTTTTATTTTTTTTAATATTTTTTAAAAATATTTATTTATTTTTAAGAGAGAGAGACAGAGTGTGAGCAGGGGAGGGGCAGAGAGAGAGGGAGACAGAGAATCCAAAGCAGGCTCCAGGCTCTGAGCTGTCAGCACAGAGTCCAATATGGGGCTCAAACCCACAAACCATGAGATCACAACCTGAGACGAAGTCAGATGCTTAACTGACTGAACCACCCAGGCACCCCAAATACTTAAATATATGTACATGTTCAATTGTGCATTGCAGTAATGGTAATGGTACCTGGCTTTGCTAGATCTACTCCAAATTTTAGTCAATTAAAAGAGTTTTAATGGGGGCGCCTGGGTGGCGCAGTCGGTTAAGCGTCCGACTTCAGCCAGGTCATGATCTCGCGGTCCGTGAGTTCGAGCCCCGCGTCGGGCTCTGGGCTGATGGCTCGGAGTCCGGAGCCTGTTTCCGATTCTGTGTCTCCCTCTCTCTCTGCCCCTCCCCCGTTCATGCTCTGTCTCTCTCTGTCCCAAAAATAAATAAACATTGAAAAAAAAAATTAAAAAAAAAAAAAAAGAGTTTTAGTGTTTCGAGGTGATTATCTTTCCAGAGGGAATAATTATTCTCTATTATGATTATTAATTAGATTTTCCAATTGGGTTTGATTGAAGAGAGCCACATTTTTAAATATGCCAGTTCACTCCTCATTTTATCTAGCACATGAATACATATGACTATATTTGGATTCCAAATAAGTAATGAGAAAAGAGAAGCATTCAGTGTTTGAAAAGAATGAATTACACCACCCCAAGGTGATCTGTTTGTCTGCCATGATAACTAATGCAGCTCTCCCTGATAACCAAGAGGAATAAGAAATACCTTACAAATACACCATATTTAAAATAACCTATATTTTAATAACCTACTCCGACATGGATTTTTATTTTCTCGGAGAGCTATTCAATGATTTTGCCCCCAAATTGTATCACATGTTTGTTTATTTAATTTTTCAATCAGTAGTCATGCATTAGATACCTGTCACTTTAGCAGGCACTATATGCTAAAGACACATAAATAGCACAGGCAAATGTTTTAAAAAGTAAAATTATGTTATGCATTCATCACTGCCTTGATCCCCAAGAAAACGTATAGCTTATCCTTGAAGAAAAAAATGCCATTACATTATATACTTGAAATGGATATAATGTTATTTGTCAATTATATTTCAATTAAAAAAAGAGAGAGAAAGAAAAATCCGCAGGTTCTCTGTATAGGGTATGGCTCTTAGCTTTCCCAACAGCCAATAATGTTTTATTTTTTCATTTTTTTCTTTTAACTTTGGGACAGTGAGACACAATTTGCCTCATAATCATAGCAAATATGGAAACAATGCCAGCAAGCATTTCCTAAGGATGAGCATGCATGTTTTGTTGAACTCATTGATTCCAGTTGGGTAAGAGTGTTTCTTCATGGTGAAAGAAATAGGCTCTCCCATTAGGGCCGATGTCACAGAGCGGGTAGGGACAGGTCTCAGGCTCATAGTTACAAGGCCTCATACTTAGATTCTGTGATCCCCTCCGGAGTTTACATGTACAGTCACAAAAGGAAGCTAAAGGGTTAAAAGATAATGCCCCATGAATTCTTGAAAGTAAATATTGAAAATACACCCCAGTGTTTAACCCAATTTCATCATTTATTCATTTCTCTTCTTTTTTTTCCAGCATGCTAGATACCTTAAAAGGTAAAAATGACATGAGGATAAAAGGAAATATGGCAGTGGTACTGTATTAGCGTTGTATAGCGACAGGTGGTTACTATACTTGTGAACATAATATAACATATAGACTTGTTGAATCACTATGTTGTACACCTGAAATTCCTGTATGTTGTGTGTCAACTACACTTCAATTTTTTAGAAAAAGTTTTCATCAAAAAAAAAAAAAAAGTGAAAATGTCCTAGAACTCTTTCAATCTCTAAGAGACCCTACTTTTCAACAAAAATTAAGGTTTTGGCTGAATTATTTGAACCATGATTCTGGCTCAGCATTCTCATTGCCTCATTCTCCTCAGTTCCTAATCCCTTCTTAAAAATCAAAGCTCTGGGAAAAACAAGCCAATACACAGAGCTCTCAAATGTATCCCTCAATAGAGTGCCATAAAATACTTTAAGATAGTATTTACTTAAAATTTATGCCCCCTGAGTCACAGAAAACACACTCTCATATCCTTTCTCTTATTTTTATTTATTTATTTATTTATTTATTTATTTATTTATTTATTTATTTTCCTTTCTAAATGCCATTAAGATGAAATGAGAGGGATGCCTGGGTGGCTCAGTTGGTTGAGCGCCCATCTTAGGCTTGGGTCATGATCTCACGGTTCATGGGTTCAAGCCCCACATCGGGCTCTGTGCTTACAGCTCAGAGCCTGGAGCCTGCTTCCGATTCTGTGTCTCCCTCTCTCTGTGCCCCTCCTCTGTTCACATTCTGTCTTTCTTTCTCTCTCAAAAATAAACATTAAAAAATTTTTTTGAAAAAGATGAAATGAGAATATGGGGTACAATTCCAGGCCTTTCCTTGTTCCCAATTCCAGAGGTGCCATATATAAATACCCCCTTCCAAATTCACCCCTTACATCTTTTCACAAGTGTAATTACAAGGAGAAAATTTTTTATTTTATTCTCAAAGGGAGATTGAAACTCTAGAAGAGTTATAACTACAAACATGTAAGAGTATGTTTTTAAGTAAATGAATTTCATTGGTTCTCTCCTTATATTTCTTAAAATTTGAAAATACTAAAAAAAGGCCTACCATATTCTGACATTAAAAATAGAATTCTATGAAAGGAAGAAGTCAAAAAGCTATTCTCATATCCCCTGCCCTTAAGGCAAATATCAAGAGCTTGATATTTGTTCTTCCCAACTTTCCTTTATGCTTATTCTGAAATATGTATGTACTTACAAAATATCAGGCTACACATATCAGATTAAACTTGACTGTTCCATTTAAAAATGTATGCCTCCTAGGTCATTATGTGCATACCTATTTACGATTGCTGTATATTAGCAACTTTTTTAATATTGGCAAATTTTTTGCCAGCTTGGTAGATGGAGAATTTTACTTGGCATTTTGAAAAATTACCTATGAGTTTAATGTTGCTTATATTCCAAAATATCTTAATCTACTAATATAAAGCATACTCAGAATTCAGATATTTCTCAGAAACCCTACAGCAGAGAATTGCTAAGAAGTTTTTCTTGAGCAACTGCTGAATTTTTTCTATTTTTAATCTATTTGGATTGCACACAGATTATGAAATTTATAAGCCTATCTTCTCAATCTAACCGTGCATATTTTTTTTTTTGCTGAGAGGAAAATATTCAAAAGAAAAACCATAATTATTATTAAATTATACATTTATTTTGATATTATAACAATCAAACAGTAGATAAACTAAAAAGTCCTCATCCTTCCCGCGTACCACTTCCCAGAGGCAGTTGATGTGAACAGCTTGGTGTTTATTCTTTCTTTTTTTAAATTTTTTTTAAATTAAAAAAAATGTTTTATTTATTTTTGAGACAGAGAGAGACAGAGCATGAACAGGGGAGGGGCAGAGAGAGAGGGAGACACAGAATCCGAAGCAGGCTCCAGGCTCTGAGCTGTCAGCACAGAGCCTGACGTGGGGCTCAAACCCACGAACTGTGAGATCATGACCTGAGCTGAAGTCGGGACGCTTAACCGACTGAGCCACCCAGGCGCCCCTTGGTGTTTATTCTTATGAGCATTTTCTATGCATAGACCTATATCTATAGTTCATTTAATCTGTGTCTGTAAGCTCCTTTGGTATCTGACTCTAATTACATATATCTCAGACACCAGCTTATTTCTTCCTCTTTAACAGCTATATAACATTTCACTGTATAAACATGCTGCAATTTTTAAATCATTTATTTGTGTTGATAGAAATTTAGGTAATTCCAGCTTTCATGTTTATATAAGATATTTCTTTGCAAACATATAGGAATAGATCTTTACAGTAAATCTGTAAAGTGGAACTTTTTGGTCAAAATGTGTACGCCCACTGAAAAGTTAGTAGATGTGTCCTCCAAAAAGTTTAGATCAATTCATATCCTTACCAGCGTACATCAGGCTGGTTTCCCCTTCCCAAACCCTAACGTAATGATGTCATTCATTACTCAAGCTGATGGGTAGAAAAGAAATTCTATCTTAAAAAAAAAAAAAAACACTGAGCCTGGGTGGCTCAGTCGGTTGAGCATCCAACTTCAGCCAGGTCACGATCTCGCGGTCTGGGAGTTTGAGCCCCGCGTCAGGCTCTGGGCTGATGGCTCAGAGCCTGGAGCCTGTTTCCGATTCTGTGTCTCCCTCTCTCTCTGCCCCTCCCCAGTTCATGCTCTGTCTCTCTCTGTCCCAAAAATAAATAAACGTTGAAAAAAAAAATTAAAAATAAATAAATAAATAAATAAATAAACACACAGATTAAAAATTCTAAATATGGTTCAGCATCATTGAATATACTACTGGACATTTATCATTTGAACAATGTTCTTTAATTTCCCAAGAGATATACTCAGTATGTGACCATTAAAATGGCTCTAAGTTTCTAAAACCTAAAAGTTTTCTCTGTGGAGCAGTACACAGATGATCAGAGGCATGGAAAATGGACCATACTAACTAAAGATCCTTTAAACCTGCAACCCAGCTTGTTTTAGAAGAAGCAAAACGTATTTTTACTAGAAATTAATATTTCAAAATATATCAATATATATTCTAAAACCCAAGTACCATGGTCATCAGGTGTCTTGAAGAGTCCAATGTGTCAGATATAGCTAATTAAGGCCAAAGTTAGCTCTCTTAAACCTTGAAATTTTATAGCTATTGAAAACAGACAAGGGCTTTTCAAACCTTAAAGTGCTAATGCATCAACTGATGTCTTGTTCAAATGCAGATTTTGAATTCTAGGGTGGGGCCCAGGATTTTGCATTTCTGTGCCACTGCTGCTGGTCTGAAGACCACACTACTGAGTCGGGAAGGCTTTAGACCTCAACGAGTTTAGCTCATTTTATAAACAGAAAAAATGGTTAGTATACCCTGATACCCACATTTTTAACTTAAAGAAACACACAGAATTTCCTTAAGTGTTTTAAGCTAACGAACATCCTATTTGTGTGACATAAATAATATGTGAACAGACTTATGAATAATACAACATCTGTAGCTCTTAGAAAAGAAAACAGTTAATTAGGGATCACATGAATTATGTAATAATTTTTAACGTTTAATGTTTTGTTCTTTCTAGGTCATTCAAGCTGCTATCTACACATGAATAACAAAGAAATGCTCATAAACAAGCAGAAATACCCAGGAGGCATGAAGAGTTATAATACTTCAAAAATGTGTGTCTTGTGACAGCACAGCCACAGAAACGGTAGATTTTAGAACTCTAAAAACTCAACCTTGAAGAGATAAAAATGCTATCCAACAACACAGTACTGAAACTTAACGAAATGCCTCTGGAGCTTGAAATACCTAGAGCCGCCAAAATATTCAAGAATGAAATTGAAAAATGTTTCTTCAAAACGCCTTAGCTAACCAAACGTGAGCATATTTGCCATCATGGCAAAAGTGACTACTGCTTTTGCTGGTCTCAGCCTGGGCCAGGTGGGGCATCCTTCACTGTCTGACTGAAGACAGTGTGAAGGCCATGCTTCCTTCTACTCTGACCAGATGTGATTTGTCTCTCCACCATAACATCCTGTCAATAACCGTACTTGCCACACATCACATTCTCTGTTTTACTTGCTTCAGTTACTTGTAGTTTTTCCTATTTCATCCTTAGATTATTCTCTTTAAGTTTATTTGAGAGAGAGAGAGAGAGAGAGAGAGAGAGAACACACGAGTGCGAGTGCAGGGGAGAGGCAGAGAGAGAATCCCAAGCAGGCTTGGTGCTGCCAGCGCAAAACCTTGATGGGGGGCTCAAACCCACGAACCGTGAGATCATGACCTGAGCCAAACAAAGTCAGATGCTCAACCCATGGAGCCACCCAGGTGCCCCAATCCTTAGATTGTCCTTATGCTATAGCAGCTGCATCTCAGCTGCTCTGTATTGTCAACAGTGCCCACCCAAGTGCTGTGAATATTCATAAGCTTTTCTTAAATCCCCACAAAATCTACAGCCACAGGGATCAATGCTGTATAATCCAAGTAAAGATGAAAATGAATGAGGAGGACCGTCAGCTGAGGAATGAGCTTAACAGAGTTCTCAAAAATTCAACAGGAAGGAGCTAATGTTCGAATCCTAAACATCTGTTCACATCTTTACAAGTGGTTAATTCCTTAAGAGTAGTGAAATCAGTGGCTGAATCCTAGTTTTAAGAATTCTAGTTTCCATCTTTGTTTATTGGAAGTGAAGATGAGACTCTGACAGTGTCAGAAGAGCAGTTGGGCTGAGAAGGTGTCAGAGGAGCCATTGGGAGAGGAGAAACATGGGAAGCTTGGCATCCTGGAATGTGGACCAGCACTGGATTCTCAGAAAGCTAAGCTGGACACAAGAGTGTGTATCAAGGAAGTTTACTTTGGGAAGTTTCATCCCAAGGAACTGGATTGAGAGACTGGAAAGAGGAATACAAGGAAGGTGTGTTATGAAGCTCAACAAAACTGTGGGCAGTTGGGGCTTCATCCTCCAGGGGGCACTCTGAGAAGGTGTGGAGCATACACTGCAAAGTTGTCCACCAGAAGGACAAGGAGAAACGATCCATCGGCTTTCTTTTCCCACTGGTCAAGAGTGATGGGAGGCAGGGGGATGATGGTGTTCATGACTTTGCACTTCCAGGATTGCCCATGATTCAGAATAGCTGAATGGTTTCCAGAAGTTATCTTTTTTTTAATGTTTATTTTATTTTTGAGAGAGAGTGCACTAGTTGGGGGGAGTGGCAGAGAGAGGAGGATGACAGGATCAGAAGCAGGCTCTGCACTGACAGCAGAGACCCCGATGTAGTGCCTGAACTCATGAACCATGAGATTGTGACCTGAGCTAAAGTCAGACACGTAACCAACTGAGCCACCCAGGAGCCCCTCCAGGAAGTATCTTAAGAGATGTCATAAGGAAAGGTCCAGAGCAGAAAGCAAAAGATAGATGTGGCCATTGATGTAGGGTGCTGGCAGGTGACACCTTCACCAATCTGGGTGCTGTAAAAAGGCGGGCAGAGAGGATGTGATCTAAGACACAAGAGGGTGCTGACACAAGCTTGTAGAAGCACATGAGTCTAATGCAGATCTGTCTGCCCTGGAAATAATGAGCACAGGTTGATAACCATCCCTTCTGAACAACAGTCTGTGAACGGAGCCCAAAGACCAATAGGTAGCCAGAGAGAGAAAGTAGATGGGGAGTGGAAGAAGCTAGGGCACTGGGAACATTGCCCTTGCCTAGAACCAAACTCCACCTTCTCTATGCTTCAAACACAGACCAACATGTAGGTTGGAGTTTTTCTTTCTCTCTCCTTATGTCTTTGATATTTGGTTGCTACTTATTTTAACTTGCCAACTCTAACAGAAAGCAATGCCATCTGCCAGCCATTTTTTATCTGCTCATTAAGTTACTTTAATGGCTTTAGGTGCTCTGAGTTTTAGGGAAAGCTCTCAGCTTTTTCTGCTCATAACCAATCTTCGTTTGGGTTATTCCAAAAGCTGCCCCTGAGGAAAGGATGTGGGTCCAAGTGGTCTACTTGGGAGGTGACCCCAGGAGGTGCTGTGAGTGGGGAGGGAGGGAGGGAAAGAAGGCAGCCGGTGCAGGTGTGCGCATGAGCAGGTTAGCGGTATCCAATTTTTCTGGGAATATGCCCCACTGAGTGACAGGGTAACTGGCGTGTATGTGCACTGAGTCCAGTTCCTAATTAGTTGAAGTTTACTACTGGGAGCAGTAAGCTGACTGTAGCCCTAAGCTGCCCTCCACACAGGCAGACAGAACATACTTCCCTAGTGCCAAGGAAGCCTCCAGGCAGAGAAAGCAAGCAGAGAAGTGTGGCTGGTTGAGGTGGAGGGGGTGGGTGGCTACTACCGCTATAATGAATCTAGAAGATGGCAGAAGACATCTACATCAGGGCAATGGTAGTAGCTCCTACAATACACTCTGAAATTATTTTGCAAAGGGCAAAATGTCCAAACATGGAGAAAAACAACAGCAACCACCTCCTTGTGGCATCTAGATGGAAAGAATAGTCGATTAGTACAGGGTAGGAAGGAATTAAAATCAGCTTTGAAACTGAGGTCATTTTTAAAACTGCAGACAAAACATTCAAAACAGCATTGAATCTCCTTAATAAAAATTCCCTTGCTATTACTGAAGAACACATTGGGAAAGAAACCAACATGTTTATTGCTCTGGCCTATAAACAAAGGACTTCACCAACCCCTGTTAAATATCAACCGCTTGGCTCTGTTTCTCTATGAACACCCAGAAACCGGAAACCTGGGAGCTTTTGATTCTCTTGTACTAGTTATTGTTCTGGACCACCAGCAGGGTGGAGTCACTCAAAGATGAGAGGCAGTTTAACCTATTTTTTTCCTCCACCCGATGCTTTCCATTGGAAAAGCTTAATGAAAACTTGCCATGGATTTAGGGGATTTCACCATGGTTAGAAGACTGCACAGAGCACAAAAGAGAGGCTACGAAGCAAATACTTTCAGTGGCTTCATACGTTAAAAATTCACCCCAATTCTTCATTTTCTGTACTCACCTCTGCCACAGCCTTTCAGTGAGCTGAGACAGCCCCTCCTTCGGATCTGGGCTTGGCCACATAACTTGCTTTAAACAATGTTAATGGACATGACAAAAACCCAAATGTTGGGCTTGTCTTCGTGGCATTTGTGATCCTCTGTGAGAAGAATATGTCCTAAGTAACTGCCACCCCTCCCTCAGCCCAGAATGAAAGAAGGAGCTGACTTGACCCCAATCCCAGCCAGGAGCTTCCATGATGAAACACAACACCTGAAGCAAAGCTGCCCAGCCAAGCCCGTTCTAGATGAGATCAGAGCAGTCAACCTGAGAACTCAAGCATGCAGACAGTTGCTTATGGTTGTAACCTGCTGAATCTGGAGGTGAATTTATTATGCAACATTATTGAGGCATTGTAATCTTTCTCAATAAATACCAAAGTATCCAATATACTAATTCCCATTTATTTTTATTTATATATACAAAGCATTTATTATACCAAAGTATTTATTATCCATAGAAGAGAGAGATTGAGGGAGAAGAGTGGAGAATGAAGACTTTTTCCTTTTACTCCATCTATTTCTGTAATTAGGAATTTTTTTTATAACTATGCACTACTTGTTTAATTTATAAGGAAAATAAATCTGACAAACGTTGTTTCCACAAATGAAAAGGAAACAAAAATATTAACATGTTATAATATTTTTGGTCAACATCTAACTACCCACCTTATCATTTATACAACAAATTAAAATCTTGCTACTCAAAGTAAGAGCCTTGGACCAGCAGCAATGGCATTACCTAGGAGCTAGATAGAAATGTAGAATCTTAGGCCCCACCTCAGACTAGCAAAATCTGTAACATGACTCTTGGGTACAGGCAAATTTGAGAAACAATGCTCTAAAAAGTTGCTTTTTATTTTTTCCTTTAATCACTGAAAATGAAATGGTTTAAAAAGTGAAAGATTTTATTTAAATTTCTTTCCTAAAATGTGAAAAGTATTGGAAAGTATCTTCGAATATCAAAGATAATTTGTGAAGACAATCCTTTCACAATAGGAAAAAAAATAAAACAAGAAGGTTAACATTTTTTTAAGGATTAGAATGAAATCATTTCACTTAAAAAAATTTTTTTAATACGAAATTTATTGTCAAATTAGTTTCCATACGAGAAGGTTAAAATTTTAAACACACAACTTGAATTTTTCAGTAACTAGGGAGGCAGGCAACAGAGTAAAAACAAAACAAAAAATAGGGTTTACATATTTCAAGAAGAGAAGGGTGAGGTTTTTTGTTTTTGTTTTTGTTTTTGTTTTTTTGTTTGTTTGTTTGTTTTTTTAATGTGTAGTTTATTTCTGAGAGAGAGACAGAATGTGAGCGGGAGGGGCAGAGAGAGAGGGAGACACAGAATCCAAGGTAGGCTCCAAGCTCTGAGTTGTCAGCACAGAGCTCAATGAGGGCCTGGAACTCAGGAATCGTGAGATCATGACTTGAGTGGAAGTTGGACGCTTAACCGCTTAACCGACTGAGGCACCCAAGCACCCCAGGATGAGTTTGGTAAATTGCGCTTTTTTCCTCCCACATCAAAAATCAAAGTTTCCACTTCCTGAGTGGAAAGCCAGCCAAACCAAGGCTGTCTGGATTCTGCGTCCCCAGATGAACTTGTACTGTGCCTACCAGAGACCACATGAAGTAGCCACCTGGTTAATTCCCCACTACCAGACACTGAACAGGGGCCCAATCACATGGAAATCAAATCCATCTCCTTTACAACCTCTCACATCAGTCCGACCCCAATTCCTGCCTAGCATTTCCCCAAATGAGGTTCCAGGGACCAGGTTTGACTCCACCTCTAGTTATTCATGACTCATTTGTATGCGGGTTTCCTTATTATGCCATCATTAGCATGAGGAAAGGGCTCCTGTTGCCTGGGCAATGAGAAACAGCACATCCTTTGTGCCTATTGACTGGACACTACTTCTAGTTTTTCTGTTATGCTCTTGGGTCTTCTTTCTTTTAAAGTCAAAAAATGTAATCTTTTCTCAGTTCTACCTCTTGCTTTGTGGCACTCTCTGAAGTGTCCAGGTGATTTATTTGATTTCTCTTGTACTATTACCTTAACTCCTCTCATTTCCACTAGCTAATGCTGCTGAGCTTTATTTCATGGGCTTCTTGGCTATTTGTGTATCTTCTTTGGAGAAGAAAATTCAAATCCTTCGGCCATTTTTAAATGGACTCACTTGTCTTTTATTGTTGAAATGTAGGAGTTCTTTCTATATTGTGGGTACTATAATGTTATCAGATATATTTTTTGCAAAACTTTTCTCCCATTGGGGCACCTGGGTGGCTCAGTTGGTTAAGCATCTGACTTCAGCTCAGGTCATGATCTCGCAGTTCTTGAGTTCAAGTCCTGCTTCGGGCTCTGTACTGACCACTCAGCCTGGAACCTGCTTCAGATGCTGTGTCTCTTTCTAAAGTCTCTGCCCCTACCCACTTGTGCTCTGTGTCTCTCAAAAATGAACAAAAATGTTAAAAATTAAAAAAAAGAAAAAAAGAAAAAAAATTCTCCCATTGTGTGGGTTGCCTTTTCACTTGACAGTGTCCTTTGAGGCCCAATTTTTTATCTTATTAAAACAAATTTATTTTTTCTTTAGGTGCTTGTACTTTCGGTGTACTTAGGTGTCACCGGTAAGAAAGTGTTGTCTAATCCAAGCCCATGGAGATTTATTCCTATATTTTTGCTAAAAGTTTCATAGTTTTACTGCTGGCCACCTATATGAACTAATATGTCCACCCAGCACTCTATGTAACCTCTACCATAGTTTACTGTCTTCACAACACCTATCATTTCCTGACTGATGTGTTTTTATTGTATGTGTCTCTTTCCCCTACTAGTATATGAACTCTGTTGAGGATAGAGAAGTTGTTTCTTTTGTTCATTGCTATAGCCCCACTGTCTAGAACAGTGCCTGGCACGTAGTAGGTACTTAATAATTTGTTAAGCGAATGAGTCAATGAATAAATATCCTTTTGCACAGGACATTATGTTTAAATTTTTCAACTATTCAAAACTCCCTGGAAAAAAACTGATGAATGTATTGCTGTGAGGGCAATGAGAGTCAAATGATATCGCAGTGAAGGCCAAGATCTCGCTCTTCTTATAGTCTGCCATCACACTAGTCTGCTGTGTGTCATGGCTAGATCTCTCCTAGATGTGGTTTGAACAAGGACGCACCTAATAGGAATTGGAACACAAATTCATCTTGCTCCATTATATTACTCTGCTGCATTCTTTCTGTATCACCAGGTGCATAAAGATAATTTCAAAAGGAATTGAAGAGAAAAAAAATGTTCACAGCTTAACACAATATGAATTTTTATTTATTCTTTTTTCCTAAATGGTCTTCTTAAAATGTCTGAGAGATGCTTTAAATCATGAAAATATTGAGAATAGCAACATCCAGTAACAGTTTTCTTTCCAAAGTGTTTTATAAAGTCCTTCACTGTTTTTTTATAAAAATTTTTTAATGTTTATTTTCTTTTTGAGAGAGAGACAGACAGACAGAACCTGAGGGGGAGGGACAAAGAGAGAGGGAGACACTGAATCCGAAGCAGGCTCCAGACCCTGAGCTGTCCACACAGAGCCTGACACATGGCTTGAACTCGTGAACCTCGAGATCATGACCTGAGCCTTCGGATGCTTAACTGTCTGAACCATCCAGGCCCCCCCGAACAGGAGTTATTTTAAACTTTTAAGAACTAAGCACAGAAAAACAAAATTCTCAATGCAACAATCATTTCACTGCGAGGACATATGAAATGCAAATGTCGTGGGTCTTACTGGCAATGCTGGACAAGGTAGTAGGCATTATGATTGAAAGTAGGCAAAACTAATCAGACTCTCTCTAGATTATTCTGATTTCAAGTGTAGTTAACAAACTCTCAGTCCACAGTTATACCTTAAATGACATGTACTCATATACATATGAACTTATGAATAGTCAGAAATGAATTCAAAATAAAATCTTCTTATAGTACAAGACATGGCAGTCATTAAACTAAGATGAAGCAAGTGTTATGAAGTATGAAAACATGATACTTGAATTCTATTTATTCAAAAGTCTTCACTGAGCTGAGCATGTTCTTCTAACAAATTCAATTACTGATTTGAATATGTTCTATATTTTAATTATTGCAGCCATGAAAAGAAGCACTGGTTAAGGATGCATTTAATAAAAATATCTCATCATCTTGAGTTAGTCAATCATTTGTTTTTTTCATGAAGATCTAACTTCTAGAACAATTGTGCGAATATTTTTTGTAGGTACATCCCTATACCCTGGGCTGTATAGCACACATTATTTTAGAATTATACTAGTTTATTTCAACTGCTTTTCTAGAGAAGTGTCAAATAAAAGAGAAACATTTTGGCTTTTTCCATAATTGAAATAAATGTACAATGAAGAGTAACTTCCTGATTTCACTGCTGTGTTTTGTTTAATTAACATCACAATGTAAATTTACTCTGACTATATATAGAATAGTAAAAGAAGGTTGAGAAAGAATAACTATCAATATAGGTCCTATAGTAATTATATATTTCATTCAGACCAGCTATAACTTCTGGATGGATATTCAGATCATATGTTCATTACACAGAAGGGACAGACATCAAAAGATTTATTTCATAAATGTGTCAAATATTGACAGGCATTTCAGTGGGTACCAAAAGGATGCTGTGTCACAATGTTGTTGGCTGTAAGAAGACACTCATCTCAAAATGGCTTAAAAATACAGACAATTATTATCTCACTTCCTGTGATGTCAGAAGTAGAGCTGGTCCAGGTTAATTCAAGTTAATGAAAGCCTCTAAGTCCTTGGACTTCAATATGCTAGTCTTAGCTGGTGGCAATTATCTTGAGGCTCATCCCCTCATGGTCTGATGGTTGCAGTACCTCCTAAAAATGATGCCTGAATACAAGGCATAATCCAGCTTGTCCCAGTCAAACCACTGACACATGGTCACCCTGTCCTTAACCAATCATGTCATTCTATGTAAAGCCCTCTTTCTTACTTGGTGATGGGAAAATTAAACGTTTTCCTATTTATTTTTTTTTTAAATTTTTTTTTTCAACGTTTATTTATTTTTGGGACTGAGAGAGACAGAGCATGAACGGGGGAGGGGCAGAGAGAGAGGGAGACACAGAATCGGAAACAGGCTCCAGGCTCCGAGCCATCAGCCCAGAGCCTGACGCGGGGCTTGAACTCACGGACCGCGAGATCGTGACCTGGCTGAAGTCGGACGCTTAACCGACTGTGCCACCCAGGCGCCCAAACGTTTTCCTATTTAATAATCTAATCTAATATAGGATTTTTCTGTCTAATCCTGTTATAATAATCATGAATAATTAGCAAATGAAATCCAAGTATTATCAGCATTAGCACATTGTCCATCACTGGCATGTACTGGTGGGAGGGGGAAGGAAAGGGAGAGAGGAAGATATGCTTGGATGAGTGGTGGTGACCTTGGTGGACACAGTTGGACTATGCTGTCTTCTACTGCTGGGCTCATGAGCTGGTTCTGCCCAGGTACTGGGCAGATATGGGTGTCTGATTTTTAAATTATTACTGACATGCTTGTTTCAACATAGCTAGTGGACATGCTTTTCTAGCTCTGTTTAGCCATATCTTGGCTGCATTTTCCTTTGGAGACCATAAACCATGCATAGTCCCTTTAGGGAATGTGTCCCATTGTTCCATTGTGCCACCATCAGGGTAGCCCACAGCTCCTGCCCCTCAGCTGATCTCAGAGATCTGTAATTCGGAAATACAGAAACTTGCGGAGTCAAATTTTCTGCCCTCCAAGAGCTTGGGGGAGTAAAGACGGGGTGGGTGACTGCTTCCCTTGAAATCCCAGTCTGTCCTGTTGGCTCGGATCCTGCATGAAACCCCTTGCCTTCAGTGATCTCCAAATGAGAAGGGGGTACCATGTATATGGCATCCGTACATACCTCAAAAGTTTTCTGTCCAGGCCTCTGTCTCCTCTGCCTGATCCACTTGGATTTAGGACATGTACAGGCACCAAAATAACTTCCCTAAACTTTGCTTCCTCCAGAATACTTCTCTCTCCCTTATCTCCTGTTTGTATCTCCTGTATCATGGTTGTGAATTAGATAGGAATAAATCAATCACTTTGTGGCAGGCCCCACTTATCCTAGCCATGAGTCATCTAGGTTGGGGGGTAATCTTGAGAGAGAAAAAAAGCCCGATGTCTCCAGTATATACCGTAAGTAATTTTATGCATATATATTTTATTACTAACTTATCTCTTGCAACAGAGGGCGGACTCCCTTCCTTGACAGGTACGTGCCTTCCAGGTATGCTAAACCAGAACCTGAATTTTAACAAGATCCCCAGGTAACTCTTAATGCATTTAAAAGTTTTAGAAGCACTGCCTTAACAGTTCTGGGGCTTTCTGGGTCCAGAGAAACTAGAGGCAATAATTAAACAAATGATAAAATAGCATTTATTCTGAGCTGAAGACCCAAGGCTGCATACTGAAAGAGGTTCCTGACTTCTACGCGGAACTGACAAGAAAAGATATCAACCTAAACACATCTGGTTATATGCTAAAATTTAAATAACAGCGAAATATTACAAACGTTAAGGAAAAAATAACAACTGATATACAAAGCAAAAAGGAAAAACTATCTGGTGACAGGTATCATCTGCTAGACGAGAGGAGAATAATTATCCACTAGAAGAAAATGGGAGAAGCTAGAAGGTGGCAGAATAACATTTAAAGAGTGCTGAGGGACAAGGGCCTACCCTAGAAATTCAATGCACAACCAAGATGCCATTTACCTGTCAGGGTAAAATAAAAATATTTGCGGATATGCAAAAATTCAGAAAATCTAGCATTTATGTACTCGGCTGTGGAAAATCCTGGACACAAAATTCTAACTGAAAACAAGTGACCCAGACAGAAATGTCAAGATAGGGAGATGAAAAGAAAGTGATTAGGAAACAATCTTTCCACATTAGTTGCTGGCGCAGATAATAAAAATAATAGCAAAGTTCTTTACATGCTCTTAGTCCTCAATTCCTCAACACAATTCTGGAAAGTGGATGCATTGGTATCTAATTTAGCAGCCTAACACAAAAACAGTCATGATTTCATACTTTCTGTGGGTCAAGAATCTGGGAACAGTGCTTCTGGCCTAAGGCCTTTCTTGAGGATAGAATCAGAATGTTAGCCAGGACCATAGGCATCTGAAGGTTTGACCGTAGCTGAAGAGTCTACTTCCAAGATGACTTAACTCCCATGACTATCGGCTGGAGGTCTCAGCTCCTCACTGCAAGGGCCTCTCCACTGAGCTGCTTGAGTGTTCTTGTGGCATGGCAGCTAGCTTCCTCCCGAGGGAACATTCTGAGAGAGACAGACATTCAGAAGCCACAGTCTTTTATGACCTCATCTCAGATGTCACACACTGTCACTTCTACTTTATTCCAGTCATTAGAAGAGACTAAATTCGGGGTGTATGGGTGGCTCAGTCAGTTAAGTGTCTGACTTCGATTCAGGTCATGATCTCACCATTCGTGAGTTCAGGCCCCATGTCAGGCTCTGTGCTGACAGCTCGGAGCCTGGATCCTGCTTTGGATTCTGTGTCTTCCTCTCTCTCTGCCCTCCTCCACTCTCTCTCCCTCAAAAATAAACACTAATTTTTTTTTTTTTTTTTTTTTTTTTTAGAAAAGAAGTACACATGCAAGGGGGTGAAGAATTAGGTTCCACTTATGAAGGGAGAGTTAAAGAATGTGTGGACATTTTAACCTACCACAATTATATTATTCCCTACACTGAGCCACAAAAAAGTTATTTAACTTGCCCAAGTTAATAGGCAAGTTAAATAGGCAGGGATGCTGAGACACAAGCCCAGGTAGTCTGAGTTACGTGCCCAAGCTTGTTGTAACTATAATGTGAAACTGCCTTTCAATGAAAAAAGTTAGATTTCCTAGAAATGTGTCATATACATTGACATGGAAGATGTCTACTGCTAGTGATAACATAGTGAATGCCTGGTAATTAGAAGTTCTAAGTTAGTTTGGCCAAACCCAAGAGCTGGAGTCAACTCTTTGGAGAGATGTGGAGAAATGTGACATCCCCAAGATCTAAGAGTGAAAGAGTTTTGGGGAAAATGACAATAGGGAAAGCATTGGGAGAGCAGAACATCTGGAAATAAGTGGGGAAAAGTTATCTTATTTTTATAAAATGAAAAATAGGTTACTAGTGCCTGAAAATGCAAGGTCATTATTAATGAGATGGAAAAGCTCATCATATTTCCCAAGTTATCAAGGAGGAATTTGAACAAACCAGAAAAATAAGGAAAAAAGAGTTCATAACAGAAAAAACTAAATAAGCAATAGGATTAAGAGACTAAAATCAAGTATATCCCTTGTTACACTAAATGTCAATATACTCAATTCTGTCACCAAAAGACAGAGACATATTGGATTAAGTAATAGAAACAGATAGCTGTATAGTATTTACAGAAACATATCTGTAAATAAATTGATAATTAAAGTTTAAAAATAAGAAATTGGAGGCAAACAAAAAGATTATTAGACAGGAGGAATTAAAGATTATGAACACTCCCTAAGAAAAGGAGAATATTACATAACAGTAAAAAGCAAAAACTAGGAACCAGATGTTATAAATCTATATGCACAAACAGTATGGCAATAAAAATTACTAGAAATTTAAGAAGAACTTGATAAAGATATACTCACTGTAAATGATTTAATAAATTCTAAGAATTAGATTGATACAGTAAATTTAAAAAGAAACAAGTACATTGGAAATCTGAATAATATAACAGCAGTCTACAAATATGAAGAATGCTCAGGAACAAGAAAACTTTTGAGGTGTTTATTTCAGATTCACAAAATTTTTCCTCTATGATCATAGAAGTCCATACTCTAGGCCAGAGAAAAGTACAGATCCTAATGTGAATACATTTATCCACAAACTACTCATATTCCAAAGGAAAAAAGAGGTGTTTTGTAATTGCTACAATATAAAAGAAGCCACGTAAGTCCTTAATGGAAGTAGTAAGTAGTGTTCTATGTTGTCAATAGATCTTTTTCCCATTTCAAAACTATTTGACATGTTTTTATTTCTCTTTTGGAAAGAAACAACTAAATATCTGTTATCAGTCCATCATTTACTTGTACAATATATAAAGCTTTAAATCAGTGTGCAGTGCAAAATAGTAAACAGCCTCCTCCATAACACAGAGGCACCCCGAAAGATTTATTTTTTAGAAGGAAAAAACACTAACACATGGGCTGTATAAAAGATGGATTTTCTAAGTATATTTGAAAATACAACAATAGACTCTACTGACTTTGCCTCAATCTTATGAAAAGATCCATAATGATTTAATAGATTTTATTTCCAGTTAAATATACCATCACCCACTGGAATGCCACACCAGTTACTGACTCCGATTTCAATTATTTCCACATTTAAATTAATTAATATAGTGGTTGCTACAGAACAACTACTCTATGTTCTGCCTCTCAGGCTAGACCTGAATAATAAATAATAATTTAAGGGCTCTGGTAGCTAATGCAATTTATTGCTGGATTTTCCTGGCAATTTTTATAAAGATATGTGAATTCAATAGAATCGCTTTACTTACCAAGCATTTTGCATAACACCTGGGACTACAGAAGAAGTACTAAATGTACAACCCCTTTGCATAGTTGTAACTTAAAGATAAAATTTTACTGAATACTAGATAGAGATGGAAGCATAAATTGCTATTGGTATTGGTACTGGTATCGGTATTGGTAGGGAACTTAGCCCATGCATCAGTCTGTCTCATAGTCTGTGTTGTTAACTACATAAACTTTTCTACTACTTTTCAATTAGCTTTATTTCAAGCAGTAGGACTATTAACACCCTTTACTCCCATCCTTCCTTTGTGTTGCCAAATTTCTGATGACTCAACTGCCAAATGGCTAAGAGCAAAAATATAAACAAAGTTCAAGTTAAGAAGCTCGGTGTTTTTAAGACTTCTGATGAAAGTGGGGAAAGGTCATGTCTCTTTCCTAATCTGTGGGGTTTCTAACATTTTACCCATGTTATGCCTGCCCTCTCGCTGACAGTAAACTGCTATTTAAGTAGCTCAGCATACCTAGCCTCCTCAGACTACAAAAAGTTTGAAATCAAATAGGATTATCATTGCAAAGCTACTTTTCACCTACTTGCTCAGAAAAACAGAGAGCATTTTTATGAAACTCAGGGAGTACCCATTCAGGGGAAAAGAACGTCACAGAAACCATGTTAGAACAGTGAGTAGTCAGACTGGTTAACTCCAAGATTTCATTCAACCAACAAATGTCTACCCTATGGCTACTCAAAATATTTGCACCAATAGTTCTGATAGGCTAGCATAGTTTACACTGATCCTATTAAAATATCTAAGAGAGTTATATGGTTAAGTATGTGAGGGTGAACAGTGTAGCTTGCCAATAAAGTTACACTCAAATATTTCCAAAAAATCAAGCTCTCAGACTAACAATCATTAATTAGAGCATGCAAAAAAATCATGAAATACCAATTTACATCCACTAGATTGGCAAAGAGTTTAGCATGTCAAAACCAAGTTTTGGCTAAGACACACACTGCTGACGGGAGTCTAAATTGCTACACATACTTGAAAAATAAGTCTCCTGATGTTATAAATAACCTATGATCCAGAAACTTCACTCCTAGGCATATACCCTAGGAACACTCAAACTTGTGTATCTAAAGACATACAAACATGATCACAGCTGCATTCCTTATAATACCAAATACAGACATCTCAAATGTCCATCAATAGTAGAGTTGATTTAAAAGTGGTGTGGAATGGTAACACAATTGAATAGTATACAGCTATTAAGATAAAAGAGCTATAATTAAACATAACAAAGGTATACTTCAAAGTTAGGATTCTCGTGGGGCACCTGGGTGGCTCAGTCGGTTAAGCATGGGACTCTTGGTTTCAGTTCAAGTCATGATTTCACGGTTCAGAAGATTGAGCCTGCATCAGGCCTCTGCTGAGATTGGAGTCTGCTTGAGAGTTCTGTCTCTCCCTTTCCCTCTGCCCCTCTCCCCTCATCGTGTGCTCTCTCTCTAAAATAAAACAATAAATAAATAAACTTAAAAAAATAAGATTTTGGAAGGAAAAATGTCTAAACAATACATACCATGCTACTCAATTTTTATAAATCCTCAAAATGTGCAATACTAAATGCACATTTTTTAAGGGAAGCATTCATACGAAGCAACATATTTTTGAAAGGCAAGGGGCTGATAAACACAAATTTCAGAATAGCAGTCACCTATGGCGACAAGAACCAGAGAGTGCAGTTTGGGGAAGAAATATACAAGGAGTCCAGCTGTAGAAGCAAACTTGTTCAGCTTATATAGTATATTCCTTTGTGTTCATGAAATAGTCCTTAATCATATTTTCAAAGAGAGTCTCTGTGTAAAAAACAAATTGGGGTGGAGGAACTATTGCTCTTAATCAGAAGCTATTACATCCTATTTTTATTAAAAAAAATTTTTTTTACACTTACTTATTTTTGAGAAACAGAGTGAGACAAAGCGTGAGCAGGGGAGAGGCAGAGAGAGGGGACACAGAATCTGAAGCAGGCTCCAGGCTCCGAGCAAGTGGTCAGCACAGAGCCTGATGCGGGGCTCCAACCCACAAACCATGAGATCATGACCTGAGCCGAAGTCAAATGCTCCACCGACTGGGCCACCCAGGCGCCCCTGTTACATCCTATTTTTTTTTTTATTTTTTTTTCAACGTTTTTTATTTATTTTTGGGACAGAGAGAGACAGAGCATGAATGGGGGAGGGGCAGAGAGAGAGAGGGAGACACAGAATCGGAAACAGGCTCCAGGCTCCGAGCCATCAGCCCAGAGCCCGACGCGGGGCTCGAACTCATGGACCGCGAGATCGTGACCCGGCTGAAGTCGGACGCCTAACCGACTGCGCCACCCAGGCGCCCCTGTTACATCCTATTTTTAAAAGCATACATGTTTTGAATTCACATTAAAAAGCTGTCAGAATTTGCCTGCAAAAACAGTGTGTTTGGGGGGCTGGGATGTTAGCGCGCACCCCCAGGCCCTGAAATAAACTGATCTCCTTGTTTTATTTGCTATCATTTGTGTATAAATATTTTTAAGCCTATATACATCCTGGATCATGCAAAGAAAAATTCTGGGAAGATTCACCAGAATCAACAGCAGTTGTCTCTGACAAGTAACTTTTTTTCATTTTATATTATATTTTTCATTTAAGTTTATGTATAAAATTATTTTATTCTATATTTTAATTGGTTGGTTGATCTTACTATAGGAGCTTTACGTTTCGAATACAATGCTTTTCAGAATGAGGGCAGGGGAGTGGGAGAAGAGGATGAAAGAAGGGAGAAAGACAGCTGCAGTCCTGGCCTTGGGAGCAAGGTCACTGCCATCCGTGGCGCTGGGCTTGCAGAGCCCTCCTCCAGCATCCCGGAGCGGCCGGCCACCAGGCGGGGACCAGGCCACCTGGTGGAGCGGGGCGGGGCTCGGAGCCCCGCCCCGCCGCGCACCAGTGCGGTTGCCTTGGCAGCGAGGCGGGGCGTGGCCGAAGCTCACAATCAGCCTAGTCACCGCTGCTCCCACCCCGCCCCCTGCGCTCTCACCTGGCGGCGCTTTCGCCCCCGGCGGACCCGGGGCCCATGGACACACACGTCCGCTCCCTGCTGCCCCGCGCGCCGGCTCGCCTGCTCTGCCCAAGGAGACACCATTCACGGCTGGGCGCCCACGCCGGGCTCTGGGAGCCCGAGGTCGCGGCTGGGGCCCGCGCCAGGCGGCAGAGAACGAGGGCCTGGGCCGCCGGGCGCCCCAGCAGACAGAGGCACAACCGCCGCCCCTGATCACCCCCACGACTAACAGGTGAGCTTGGCACCTTGCTCCCTGCCACCTGGCCTTTACCTTGAAGTTACTTCTTAACCCCTCTCCCCTACCGCATTTTTCTGAGACTTAAAACTGAAAGGGACCGTAAAGAACCCTGCAAATGCACACCGTGGCTTCTGGGGGAGTTGAAACCCACGGACATTTGATTTATTCATAGTGAGCCTGCACTGAGGGACTTTGCTAAGTACTTTACTAGAATTGTCTCATTTCCTCTTCATATGGACCCTCGAGTGGGTACTGTCATCCCCATTTCACAGATAAAGAGACTGAGGCACAAACCAAGTAGATAATATGTCCAGGTTTTTGCAACCAGTTTACGTAAATAATGTTGCAGAGAAGGGGAGGAGGGAGTCACAAACAACAAAAACAGATTTCCCCACCTGCAATCCCACACTCTTTCCACTGTGTGGAAATTCCCAGTGTGTTTCCCTCCAGTCCTCTTTTTAGCAAACCACCCTTGTGTCATAGACTCCTTGGAGAAGTTGATGAGTTCTGTGGATCTCTCCTCCACAGGGGAAAAATGTACCTGTACACACACACACACACACACACACACACTGCAGATTGTCATATAATTTTAGAGGGCTTAGACCCAAACATGGACCTCAGGTGAAGAAACCCTGTTCTATTCCACTATCTCTTGAGATTGTCCATATAGATGATCAGATAGGGGTATGCCAGGGTGGCTAAGCCATCATACAGAGGTAAAGTGTACATGTTGGGGTGTGTGTATACATGATGACTCCCCTGAAGATCAGAGATGCTTTCACAATTTTGAAGAACTCAGAACTAGAGGGCAGGACTTCTGTTACTTCCTTCAGTGGGGTGAGGCTCTTGTTCAGTCTTGGCAGTAGGTTGTGAAGGACAGAGAAGGGGAACTGCTCTCTCCCCAGCACTTTGGGGCTTTGGCTGGAAGAGTACAAGCTGTAGAGCTGGCCTGCGGGCTGTGGAATTCATCACTGTAGCTTGACTGGACATGCTTCATGCTGCTAATTCTTTGTTAGGGGTGGGTGCCTCAGAGAAAGCATTGAAGTCTCTGATTAGGGTGTTTCTGTTCACACAAATGAGGTGGCATAGATTCAGGATAGTCAAGGAGCTATTTGGAAGCACTGTATCCTATTCCTGTGTACGTTGTGCCTACGTATGCAGTATGACACTGCACCTAACTAGGATATGGCTGGTACTAATAAATCATAAGCAGCTGCTAAAGTAAATATCACCAAGGCATGGAGCAAAGGCCAAGTGGGTGACTTGTGGGGCAGCTCAGGACTTACTGGGAGCCTATTTACACACATGGTTCTAAGCAGCTGCATTATCTGGTCTCCTAGTCGACCACATGTTATAAACAGATTAGAAGGGAAGAGAGGGGCTACAGCAAACAGGACATTGAAGCCACAAGCTGTGTGATGACTGATGTCCCAGCGGCAGAGGAGGAAGCACAAAGAAAAAACAGCAGGCAGAAGAATGGGGAGAAAAGGCAGCAGCATGCCTTTGACAGTGATGCTCACCCTTCTCCCTGACACTCTTTCCTCCTTTCCTTCACCCAGTCTCCCGGGAGCCTGCAGCCACTGAAAACCCCACAGTTGCCTGTAGACCAGGCTTAGATCTCTCTCTTGAATTGTGTTCCATATTGCTATGTAGATTCTGACTCAGCATGCCAAAGCATAACTGTCTATACTCTTTGACCAATCTGACTGTGTCCTGCACTCCCCAGCTCAGACACAGGTAGCCAGTTGCTCAAACTAGAAACCTGGGCATTCTCTTTGGTTTCTTCCACTCCTCAATCTTAAAACTTTCAGTCATCGTTTATGTAGCAACCATTACTTGAATGCCCCACATGAGTCAGGTTCTGGGTGATGGAGAAATAAAGGTCATTATAATATAAAACTTCTGTTCCATGAAGGCTCTATACTACTGGGGAAGTCACACAGTATATAAATTGAATATATCTATATCTACAGATCCATAGAAATATAATATACAGAAGTGCTTGATTTCATTATAAAGAAAGGAAAGAGATGAAGTGACAAGGTGGCTGCTGTCTGAATGGTGAGAAGTGCCAACCAACAGACATTCTGAGCTAAGAACACTCCAGGCCGAAGGAACAAGAGGTTCCAGAGGCAGGAATGCACTTTTGTTCTATAAGCACAAAGGTGGTCAGTGTGGCTGGAGGTCATCTTATCAAGGGAGGTCGGAGTAAAGTAAGATCACAGAGGCAGAGAAAATGTTCTTAAAAGATCAACAGGAGGGGTTTAGATTTATTCTGATTACAATGAAAATCTGTTGAACTGCTTTTAAAAAATAGTTTGGAGGGAAGTTTCTGGCATGGGAACTTTCTGGAACTTTCTGGTAATGTTCTATATCCTGATAGGAGTTTGGGTTACATAGATGTATGCAATTGTCAAAACTTATAGAATGGAACCCTTAATTATTGGACATTTCATATTCAAAAGACAAAAAGGAAAAAAAGAACTGTAAACAAATATTGAACTCCAGTTAAGGGTATTGCCTGCTGGAATATGTGTGCAGTTTACTTTGAAATGGATCAAAAAATAGATGGCTGAGTAGACAGAGGGATGGATAGATAAGTGAAAGCGGGTAAAGCATTAATGGTAGGATCTTTGATGGATATATGGGTATTCAATTTTTCTTTATATTAAAAATAATTAGGGGTCCCTGGGTGGCTCAGTCGGTTAAGCGTCAGACTTTGGCTGAGGTCATGATCTCATGGTCCGTGAGTTCGAGCCCCGCGTCGGGCTCTGTGCTGACAGCTCAGAGCCTGGAGCCTGCTTCAGATTCTGTGTCTCCCTCTCTCTGACCCTCCTCCGTTCATGCTCTGTCTCTCTCTGTCTCAAAAATAAATAAACATTGGGGCGCCTGGGTGGCTCAGTCGGTTAAGCGTCCGACTTCAGCTCAGGTCACGATCTCGCGTCCGTGAGTTCGAGCCCTGCGTCGGGCTCTGGGCTGATGGCGCAGAGCCTGGAGCCTGCTTCTGATTCTGTGTCTCCCTCTTTCTCTGCCTCTCCCCCATTCATGCTGTGTCTCTCTCTGTCTCAAAAATAAATAAACGTTAAAAAAAATAAATAAATAAATAAATAAATAAATAAATAAACATTAAAAAACATTATACTAAAATGTTCGGGGTGGAGGCTTGTCTAATCTACATTTAACAAAGCTTTTTCTGGGTACTGAATAAAGAATGGCTCTGCAGGGCTGCTGAGGAAGCAGTGAGACAGATTAGAAGCTGTGACAAGGGTTTGGCCTAGGATAGCACCACTGGTAATTGATGTGAGGATATATTCTGGAGGTAGAGTTATGGGGTTTGCTGGTGGATTTAAAGAGTAGGGGACCTGTGAGGAAAGAAAGAAGAATAACTTTGAGTATTTTCATCTGAGTAGACAGATGGATGGTGACGCCATTACTGCAAGTAGGGAGAATTGGAGAAAGGGTGATATCAAGTGTTCGGCTTTGGATGTTTTATATTTTATATGCCTATTAAAGTTCCTTGTGAGAATGAAGAGTCAACAGGTAGACACATCACTTTGGAGCTCTGGGGAGAGTCAGAGAGTGAATATTCAGAAACCTCAAATTGGCATGAAAGTCATGAGACAGGATGAGACCATCAGGGCAATGTGTGAGAATAGACAAGAGTCCTGAGGGCGGAGCCCTGGTCACCCCAACAGGCTTCTGGCAGAAGACGGGAGCCAGCAAAGGAGAATGAAGAGTGGGTGGTGAGGTAGGACAAGAACAGGCAATGGAGATGTTATGGTTGCCTAGAGAGACATAGTTAAAGAGGAGCAAGCGTTCAAAAGTGCAACTCATTGCCAGAGGGAATATAGGTGAGGGAGCAGATTTGTGGAAGAAAAGATGATACAGTTTCTGATTTTGTAGTAAGATGAAATCTTTTCAATTGCAAAGGACAGAAACTCAGCTAACTAGCTTATACAAAATTAAGGGGGGTGGGGGTGGGGAGAGGATATTTACTTCTGCAACCCTGAGCTAGTGCTGCATTAACTAACATGTTGCATGGATTAAAGTGGTGGGTGAATTCTGGCACAACTGAGTCCCAACCTCTGCCCTAAGTCTCAGTCTCTGTAACACACACTCTCCCTGACTGCCAACATGGTTCCTGCAACTGCAGCACCCCACCCTACTGCTTAACAGCATCAGCACACAGTAGTCTGTCCATATAGTTCTGGCAGAAGGGTCCCTTAGGATGCTGACTGGCTGATGTCCTTCCTGAGCATGTGCTCACACACAGACTAAGCCTTGGTCTTTGACTCATTGCTATCATAGGGGATGGAAGGGGCAGATCCATACAAAATGCTGGGGGTCAAAGGTTGCTTGACTTTATCTGATACATTTTTAAAAGATGTTTCTGAGGACTGACCAGAGAAAGGAAGCTAGGGGATCTGTTGTAGAAGCAGTGAGACAAATTAGAAGTCTGTGGCAATGACTTGGCCTAGGATAGCAGTACTATATGATCTGGAATGGATTTCCAATATGATAATGGGGTTCTTTTCCCAGAAAAAGTGAGGAAAGAAAAGCAAGCTGGGTCTACCTAGCCTGACTCAACTGAAAATATTGTTTTTCCATAAATGAAAGGAGATAACATTTCATATTAGAATGCTCATTACGATGTAACAGTGGGATTATTTATGAAAATTACAGTTCTCTCTCAACCGTTCACCTACCTCATTCCCATGTAAGATGACACAGTAATCACGTTTGGTATCTCACAGAATCCAGTAGATTCCTCCTTATGATAAGCACCTCAAAATTCTACATGTTCTTTTTTTAACACTTGTTAACTGCTAAAACCTGTGTGGTCTCTGTTGAGGGGCATGCTGGTAACAGAGCCATGTAGTGGGAAAATGAAACCTTACCTTGGCACTTTTGTTAGCCTTACTTTCTTTGTGGCTAAAATGGGGAGGCTGTGTCAAGGAAGGAAGATTAAATGAGACAAGAAATTAAATTAACAAGAAAGCTTCACAGCAAGGCTGATATTAATTAGGATGAAAGATTTGTTTTGAAATATTTTAACTTTATGCTAACTGTATGTCCTTTGTATTTATGTGTAATTTATACTCTCATGAAGTCAGTTGCCATAAACTATGGTAATATCATTTCGTAAGAAACAGCCTCTCTTCTCAGAAGGGAAGGTATAAAATATTACTATCTAATCAAAATACAGATGACAAAATTAACTTTGAGTTTTGTATGTTTCTGTTTTTGTTTTTGTTGCTATAGTTTTGTTTTGGTCCAGAAAAGCATCTTCAAGAAGGTGGTCGAGTATGGCTTTAGCAGATAAGAGACTTGAGAACTTGCAGATCTACAAAGTTCTTCAGTGTGTTCGGAACAAAGACATGAAGCAGATAGAGAAGTTGATCAGGCTTGGATACCCTGAACTAATCAATTTTACAGAACCGGTCAATGGACACAGTGCTCTGCACTTAGCCTCAATTTCCAATGACATTGATATGGTCAGCTTTCTCCTTAGCCTTGGTGCTCATCCTGATGTGCAAGACAAGATGGGCTGTACTCCAACAATGAGGGCTGCAGAACTGGGTCATGAATTGTCCATGGAAATATTAGCCAAGGCAAAGGCTGACATGAGTATAGTTGATAATGAAGGAAAAGGTAAAAATCCCAGCATTCTGCCCAACAGATGCAATCTACTTTGTAGCCAGAAATCAATAAATAGTGCATTTTTGCTTTCCAACTGTAGAAGTGAAAGACTCATGGGTTTAAGTGAAGAGCCAGGTTCTCACTCTTGTACCTAAGGACACTGTCTCCCCATAATTTGAAAACAGTATGGGTAGATCTTAGGGAGACAAGATCTGAGAGATTTCTCATTTAAAAAGAAAGTTAGAGTTAGATTAATCTATGTTTGGTGGCTTTCCTAAATGTGGAGAATTTTCACATATATTGTCATTACCATAGTCATAATCATCGATTATAAGATATAAAAATCTTGTTTAAGACAAAAGAGGAGGGAGAGCATTCTTATTCCTTTTGATACTTTAGAACATCAAATAATGTTCTTTTGGGCTCCAAAAGGACTTTGGCACCTCTCAACAGCAGTCTGACGTAGAAAGGGGGTTATAGTTGGGAACTGGAAGGACTAAGGTGGATGCCAGCATAAACTCCAATGTTCTAGGGTCAATTTAATTGTATTTGGAAAAAGAACTTAAAACTTGAGACATGTCATTTCCTTTATTGTTTAGGTGAGATAGCCCCCACTTCTCTACTCTGTTCTCCCTAATCACATCTCAAGACCATGTTTGGGAGCTTCTGGCCCAAATAACTCAAAGTTCCAGAAGGACTTGACACAGCCTTGTGAAAATCACCAAGAAAATTACCACCAGGCTTAATATAAATTGGTAGATTTAATCAGTTGTCCCAAGGAGTTGCTTCAAGTACAAAGCCATTAACATCAGTCCCACACTGGAGAAATAAATCCCATTTTTAATGTTAATATTTTCTGACAGGAACAAAATCCGCTTTTGTAATTCTCTCCAGACTTGGTATTTGATAAGTGACTTGCTTAAAACAATAAGAGAGGACAAAGAAAAGGAACAATCATTTAATTACTTAATAGTACCACATAACGAAATGAACTTCGGATGCATTCAGGGGTCAAATGCATTTTAAAATGTTAAATCCTGAATAAAAAAAAGCCTCTTAAAACTCTGTAGAATATCATATCCCAAAGTGTTCCATGGACCACTGAATTGCTGAGATGTTGATAAGGGTTACAAGCAAAATTGGTTCCACTGTCAAATTCATTAGAGAACCATTGGATAAAACAAATTGAGACATGTTGATTTCACATTTGTCAGACTAGATACAGGGATATTTTCCATATTTCTTTGACCCTTGAAATAGTTTTTCCTTATTGCATCTTATATACCTGGAGTTTTGTGGAATGTACTTTGGGGAAACACTGTAATGGAGAACAGTTTACCTTCCAGAGTTTGAAATAAATGTTTTTTTTAAAGGTTGAGACATTTTATATCATAAAAATCTAAAATTGCAAAATTAAAACTGAACAAGTAAAATTAGAAACAGGGTTAAGTGAATACTTGTAGCAAATGCAATAGCCATATGGCTACTATCTAAGCTCATTCAAATTAATACTAAGCTTGTCAAGGTTTTGGAAGATGAATGCATGAGAAAATAATCTGACAAATCACATAGGAAGAATTAAAGATAGAAAACAAAACTTGGGACAAGTACAAATCTTGTTGCACACATAACCTTGTTAGTACAGCCCCCTAGAGACTTGATTTTGTGTAACCCATGGTAGGCTTACTGCACTGAGTGAATGCCCTGTCTTCACCAGTTCAACACATCTAGCTCACCTTGCACATCCCTTAGTTGTCCTCTCACTTGTCAAACTGTTTTGCTTCTTGCATAGTCTTGGTCATTAACATCCTATTTTCCAGGGATTGATGTATGCCTCACTGGACATTTTTCCTAAAAGATAAGCAAACATTTAAGTGGTTAAAATACTTACTGGATCTTTAGAAGGATGTGGGACATACTCTAGGCTAAACTGTACTTTGAACAATTTTGCAGAATATGGAAAAGGTAAATCTCTAAGCCAAAACTCTTTCCTATGTCCTTGGGGATTAATTAGTGTCTGTCTATTCTGGAGAATGGAATACTGTCTTCCCTTTAAGGGTTAAGCTAGACTAGTTCCTTAGAGCCCCCATTCCATTGGTTCTCCCATTTATAGGAATGCATACCCAGTCCTACATGCAGTATGCAAATTTGACTCTCCACCATTTTTTTTCCCTTTATTTCCATTTCAGTTTTAGAATTTGATTCATGTTCTTTGTGGCTTAAAGAGTCAGCCCAGATAGACTTTGACTGGGAGTTACGCATGCCATCATTATAAAATATCTATTTCATAAGTGCCTTAGGGCCTTTTGTAATGAATTCAGCCTCTGGTATTTCTAGATCGCATTGCTGTTTATTGTTGTTTTGGTCCACTCTTGCCTCATATGACTTGTTGTATCTTTGATTTTCTATTTTCAACCATGTCCTTGACCATCTTTCTGTTTTAACTGTTCTGAGTAACCCTATTTTAGATGTGTCTGTTTATATGAAATATATTTAGATTTTGATTTTATATAAATTGTGATTTTTATTTAATGGTAGAATTTACCCAATTTATATTTATCTGGATGCCCCAAAGGTTTGGCCTCAGAACTGTCATTTATTTTATATTATGAAGTTATATTTACTATAAAATATATAAATAAATTTGTATAAATGTATTTTCCTATATGGTCTATATATTCTTTTTCTTGTTGTGTGTATTATATTTTCTAAGGTTAATGGTCTGTTTTTAGTTCTTTTTTTTTTTTTTTGGTTGTTGGAATGGTAGTTTTATCTATTTTTATTACTTACTGATTTAAAAAAATTTTTTTAATGTTTATTTTTGAGAGCGAGAGAGAGAGAGAGACAGAGCATGAGTGGGGAAGGGGCAGAGAAACAGGGAGACACAGAATCTGAAGCAAGCAAGCTCCAGGCTCTGAGCTGTCAGCACAGAGCCTGATGCAGGGTTCAAACCCATGAACCACAAGTTCATGACCTGATCCAAAGTCGGATGCTTAACCGACTGAGCCACCCAGGCGCCCCGATTATTTACTGATTTTTTTAAACTGAGGTATGTTTGACATAAACATTATATTAGTTTCAGGTGTACACATAATTTGATGTTTGTATGGATTGCAAAATGATCACCACAGTAAATCTAGTTAACATCTGTCTTTTTTCTTGGGAAGAGAACTGAGTTTTTTTTGTTTTGGGTTTTTTTTTTAAGTTTAATTACTTATTTTGAGAGAGACAGAGAGCACAAGTGGCGGAGGGCCAGAGAGAGAATCCAAAGTAGGCTCCGCACTGTCAGCACAGAGCCCAATATGAGCCTCAAACTTGTGAAGCCGAAACCCACAGTTGGATGCTTGTTTTTGGTTAATGGCAAGTTTGATAGCTTTATATATACTTAAACCTTTGTTTATTAAAGTAGCAGTTTACATGGTATTCATTAATATTTTGCTATGAAAGAAGAGATTAGTACAATAACTTTTTGCATCCTTAAACTTACATGTCCATTGCTTTTATATGTGAACAACAGTTTGATAGGTACAAAACTCCTTACTTTCTTTCTCAGGTGATATTGTAGATACACTTCAGTTATTTTCTAGCATGGACTATTACAGTAGCAAAATCTCAAGGCCAGACTGACTTTTGCTTCTTATAGATAGGATCTGAACTGTTACCCAGATGCTCACAGGACACCTTCTCTACCTAGCTTTACATACGCATGCCTCATTGATTTTTCTTAATCCATTTTTCCTGAGACCCAAGTATGCTTTTTTAATCTTGAAATTCAGGTTTTCACTTCAAGAAAGTTTTTTTCTATTGTATCTCCATTTTTTTTCTGTTCCACTTGGTGTTTTATTATTGAACACCAATTACATACATGTTCACTCTCCTTTGCCTCTAGACCATTTCAACTCTTCCATCATCTGTGACATTCTCCTTAGTTCTTTTGTATTTTTCCTACACATCCTGGATGATGGTTTTGCTTTCCTTTTTCCTGCTTCCAATTTGACTTCCCTTTCTTTGGTGGTTTTAGTTTCCTCTACCATTTCTTTCCTAACTTCAGCGGGCTTTAATTTCATCTTTTCCTTCTATTTATCTTCTATTGTCCTAGCAGCCCTTCTTTTAAAGGTCTTGGCCTATCTTTGTACTTTTATTTTAGAAGAAAAAAGTTATATTTAGCTTCTTTGCTATCATAGAAATAGGCCAGTCAATAATTTTCACATGGTATAGTTTTCCTAGTATGTAGTTTTTGCCTAGCTTTTACTATCAGGTTTCTTTCTTTCAGTATCTTACCCCCCCTCCCCCCAATAGGTCACATGCTAGTTTTTTATTTGCTTATTGTTCCTCTTTGAATGAAGCCTGTTTAGAATAAGGTCATTACAAAGTCAGTTTGGAGCCTGACTGTTGTTTGCCTAGATTACAATACCTCTGATCTGTAGTACATTTTTGACATGAATTATATTGAGGACCTATATGTCATAAATTCTGGGTCGGGGGATTTAGCATTTTCCTTTATTCATTGGAACAAAACGATTTGCCAAAATGGTAGAGCCCTTTGTCATGTACTTTGTCTTCTCAGTGCTGCTATACTGACCGCTACACATGGCTGGTCTGCACATTTTATCATCCAGTACCACCTCCTTTGTCACTCTGCGGTTTCAGAGGGGACACAGCAACCCACCAACCAGCACCCACAGTCCTGCATGTGGGGTATAGGCTGCAAGAACCCATGGTTGACAAGGGCTCACATATCAGCACTCTGATTCTTCCCCTGAACCAGGTCCGATCGCATTTGGTTGTAACTGTTTTCTGATTCTATCAAAGGTTGACTTTCTTCTTTTGTTTCTCGGTCTTGGTATTTCAGTTGGTTACAGAAGGAAAAAGCAAGGCAACTATGCCTTTGCTCCACCACCTTCAGCTAGCCAATTATGGATTTCAAAATTGTTATCTTTTCCTTGCTATCTGGTTCAAATACATGGAGACTTAATTAAATACTCTCTGGGGATTCTATTTTTCTACAGGTGTTTTGTTTTACTGCATTTTGCCTACTAAGCGGCATTATCGCTGTGCATTGATTGCCCTGGACCATGGTGCAGATGTCAACAACTCTACCTGTGAAGGAAAGCCGATATTCCTTAGAGCGTGTGAAGAAGCACATGATGTTAAAGATATGTGCCTGACCTTTTTGGAAAAAGGAGCCAATCCAAATGCTATCAACTCAGTATGACTATTCCTGTGATTATATATATATATATATTCCTTTTTTTTTAATTATAGACGCTCAGTAGTGTAATTTTCGCATTTAATTATGGTAAAATTATCCTGTTAGCTTATAGACTATTCATTTCTACTCACAGTGTTTTAAGATGATAGATTTTCATTATCTTTATATTGCCATGATTCCACAGTCTATTTCCTAATTACGTTTGGAAAATTGGTATTTATTATGCATAATGGTAAAAGATCATTAGACAAAAATTGAAAAGATACCACTGATGCCTAATAAAAATGTATCTTTTTGGAAAGAAAACATGTAGTCCTGCTGTTTCCTGTATCTATCTTGCCCCCTTTCCTTGTTTGGCCAATTTTATTGAGTTTTCTTATTGTTTAATAGTCATTTCCAGATGATAAAAAAATCAATTTTTTTCCTCATTAGAAAACACCTATAACCTAATTTTAGCATATACTTTACCCTCTTTCCCCCCCTTTTGCTCTACTTTCTTTACAAAAAAAATGCATTTTATAGCCTGATTTCTCACAGGGACATCTGGTATGACCTTGACTCTGATATTCGAATTCTTCTACATGGACCAGCTGACTTCATTTTTCCTATTTGTTACATGAAAACAATAAAAATACAGAGAACTAAACATATCAGTGTGAATCTAAGGCCAAATGGATTTAGACCATATTTATACGAAATAAGTGATTTAAGATAACAAGCATAACCGGCATTTGATCTGTTTCTCATCCAGTCCACAGGTCGAACGGCTTTAATGGAAGCATCAAGAGAAGGAGTGCTAGAGCTAGTCCGAGGGATATTGGAAAGAGGAGGTGAAGTGAATGCCTTTGACAATGAGAGACATCACGCTGCACATTTTGCTGCCAAAGGAGGCTTTTTTGATGTAATAATCTGCCCTTTGCTTTAAAATCTGTTGCTCACGCCTTTTCACAAATTGTTTTAATATCATGTAGGTTACACTAAGAATGTTTTCGAAGTTACCGTCTTGATTTCCCTAGATAATTCTAAAATTATATTTCAGATCAAATGTTTTTTTAAAAACTTTCTAGCCCTTCAGTTTTATCTGCTTGCTAAGTTTATTCATTTAACATTACTGATAATGTTTTTCTGTATTCTTAACTATAACAAATTAAAAGTTTTGCCAATCAGGACTTTTTTATTTTTTGCCTCCATTACATATCAGAATCTTCAAAATATGGCTTGACCAAACTGTGGGAGAACAATGCCAACAAACTCTTATCTCCCTGAGTTTTTGTGTGCATCTAATGACTCACCTAAATTTTAAACTCTTAAGTATCCTGGTTATCTGGACATACCAGTGAAGGATATCTCATAGGTACAATGACACTGCAGAAACGAAATAGGAACCAATGCTATCCTATTTTTTTTTAATTCTGAATTACGTCTAAACTTTCTTTACTCAATTTTCTGAGTTTTTACATAGCTACCTTTGTTTCTGTCATTGAGTCTTGTCCCCACAATAAAAATATACATCACAATAGAAGTCACATTTGGTAAAGACTTTGCTTCCCTGATAATGTTTTCTATAGGCTGATGCTTTCTGGAATTACTAGAATTCACCAAGATAGCATGCCCTACATGAGTATCCAATTTTCTAAACTCTTGGTCAAAGCTATTTGATAGAATTGTCAGCAATGGTGAAAAAGTTGTATATCTGTACCATATAATACAGTAGCCACATGTGGCTTTTGAGCATTTGAAATACAGCTAGTGAAACTAAGGAACTGGATTTTTTTTTAATGGTTTTCTATTTAATTCGATTTAATTTTAAATAGCCACATGTAGCATAAGTAACTATTAGATAACAAGTTGGGGTGTCAGTCTTCATGCAATAAATGTATGTTCCTATTCCTCTACTATATCCACTGTTTATTTTGCAGATATTGAAGCTGCTTTTTGCTTACAAGGGAGACATGGGGCTGATTGCATTGAATGGGAACACACCACTTCATTATGCTGCCATGGGCGGTTTTGCAGATTGCTGCAAATATATAGCTCAGCGAGGTAAAAGTGTCTAGCAATTTTATGTTTAAAGCAGTTATGATTTACCCATGTTGCAGATGAGCAGACAGTTTGGGCCTGCCACTTGTCAGTTGCGTATCTTTTTCAATAACCCATCCTCAGTTATATATGTAGAAAGAAAATTGAAAATTTTTTCTTACTCTACCTTCTGTGAAATCATGAATCAGGTCTTAAAGTGATGAAAACTCATTTTCTGAAATGTTTTTAAGTTGTCATTAAAAATCTAAAGAGGATTGGGGCGCCTGGGTGGCTTGGTCCGTTGGGCGTCCAACTTCGGCTCAGGTCATGATCTCACGGTCCATGAGTTCGAGCCCCGCGTCGGGCTCTGTGCTGACAGCTCAGAGCCTAGAGCCTGTTTCCGATTCTGTGTCTCCCTTTCTTTCTGCCTCTCCCCTGTTCATGCTCTGTCTCTCTCTGTCTCAAAAATAAATAAACGTTAAAAAAAAATTTTTTTTTAAATCTAAAGAGGATTGTTCATACGTCGGCTAATTATTAAAATGCTTATAGTTTTTAAAGTCCTTTTAAAAATGTCCACCAATCTGAAGAACGAACACTGAAAACTATGTCTTTAAAAAATTTTTTTTTTTTAACGTTTATTTATTTTTGGGACAGAGAGAGACAGAGCATGAATGGGGGAGGGGCAGAGAGAGAGGGAGACACAGAATCGGAAACAGGCTCCAGGCTCTGAGCCATCAGCCCAGAGCCCGACGCGGGGCTCGAACTCCCGGACCGCGAGATCGTGACCTGGCTGAAGTCGGATGCTTAACCGACTGCGCCATCCAGGCGCCCCTGAAAACTATGTCTTTTAGTCTGCATTCTTAATTATTTCATTAAAAAATTGTTCAATTGTGTCAAGGATAACTTTCCTAAATCATTTGAAATTATAGGGGAAATATTTTAGGGAGAAAGATAAAATGAAAATTTTCATGGAAAATTTGAAATTTATTTTCGGTTTACCTTTAGCTTCTAGGTAATTATTAATATATTAATATATTAATAAATTAATTAATATATTAATATATTAATTTAGGAATATAAACTATGCATGTATAGCTTAATGTAGTCCTTAAAATGGGAATATTAGCCAATTAAGTTTAAAGATCTGGATCCATTTGGTATCAATTACATGCTAACTTAAAGTACATTACAAGTTTTTAACTTTGTGAAAAGTGGAACTGCATTCTGCTGAACGTTGTAGTAATGGGTTTGGTTTTTTGCTTTTTTTTTTCCCAGTTTGAGTAATAGGCAAAAACTTAAAGCCCTATGACTCTAGAATACAGCAGAGAAAGTACTTTTGCTTTTCTGTCCTCTACACAGACAGAGAATCTCAGGAGTCCCTGAGACATAGAGATCCTATATTGTAACCACTAACATAAATAAACTAATGTGCTTGCGTAACTAATAGTGCAATAACGAATTCACGTTTACTTTTTATGAACTTATACAAACTCCTACTCTTCCCCCCCATCGTCCCCCAATAAACACTTTTAACAAATAAAGAAAGGAACATGTATCAAATGCAACTTTTGCCCCATAAACGGTCTCATCAGTCTTGTTTGCACATTTGTCACTATCAGCAGTTTATTCTGACATTTCATTTTTTTTCTTTTTCAAATGTCTATGTATTTTGAGAGAGAGTGTGTGTGCACATACACATAGGGAAGGGCAGAGTGAGAGGAAGAGAGAGAATCCCAAGCAGGCTCCACTCTGTCAGCACAGAGCCCAGTGCAAGGCTCAATTTCATGAACCATGAGATCATGAGCTGAGCCGAAATCAAGATTTGGACACTTAACCAACTGAGTCACCCAGGCGCTCCTGATATTGCATTTTTAACATAATTTATTTCTAAAAACAAAAGATCTGCCCAGATTAAGACAATTCTTCAACTTTAACATGTTAACTGCTTTCTTATTAGGACAAACATCACCAGGCACATTCTCTATCATCTATATACTCCTGGGAGAAAGTCACAGAAAGCAAATTGAGAAGCACATTTGGCCAGAGCGTAGGCCACGCCAAAGGCCTTGCCCAATGACACAGAAAGGTTTCATCTTCCTGGCAGAATCATAAGACTAGGCCATGTTTTCTTCTTTTTTAAGATTTATTTATTTTTGAGAAAGAGAGAGAGCACAAGTTGGGAAGGGGCAGAGAGAGAAGGGGACAGAGGATCCAAAGCAGTCTCTGCACTGACAGGCTTGACAGCAGTGAGCCCGATGTGGGTCTCGAACATACAAGCCATGAAATCACGACCTGAGCCAAAGTCGGATGCTCAACCGACTGAGCCACCCAGGTGCCCCTAAACCGTGTTTCTAAAACAAGTGGCTGAAAGTATTCTAAGTTCTCTTGCATGTTTGGAGGTACAACCACTTCACTAGATCCTATGTGGGTGACCTAATTCCATAACAGAAGTGTTACCAACTGCATGTTCACCTTTTGAATCTTAGATCTAAGGCAGTCAGAGCAACAACAAACAATGCATTAACAATTAAATGATCTTTTCTGAGTTAACTCCTTGGGTTTAGTGTCTTCTATACTTAAATGTGAAGGCTGGACTGTTTCCCACATTAAACCATCTTCTTCCTGTTGCTAGAGCAATTTACAAGTCCCGGTAAGCAGTGTGAGTGTCATATGCAAGGGCAGAAGCAGGGAGCTGGGAACAGTTCTAGGGAAGCACCCCAGGAGAGTTCTCTTTCTCATGGGCCTTTGGCTTGTCAGCCCACACTAGCTGTAAGTTGAGTACCTTCGACCACAGATCATAAGTCACAAAGGGAATGAATGGATCTGTATTTACTTATTATAAGGGAGGAGATAAAAAGTCCCAAGGCCAGAGGAGAAAAAAACGCCTTCAGATCTTTAAGCTGGGATGTTGGAAACTTTTATCCACATAAAGGTTTCTAACTAGGAGGAAACTGGGAGCATAAGAAGGCAAGATCAAACAGCTTTAAGATCCTTTGATCCTTAGGGGTGAATATAGAAGCAGTGGCTTGGGAGATGGTAGATAAACCCCTCGACACCTTGAAGAAGCGAAAAAGCTAAATAAAAACAGCATTCTTGAAGTTGCTATGGAATTATACTGTCGAGACCAGCCTCAGGCCCCCTTTTCGATAAGTCACTGTTTAATATAGAAATTTTAGAATCCTTATTCTCATAATACTCTTTTTGAGTTTTTCTATCACTACTAAAATTATCAGTCTTAGTATAAAATGTTCAGTTTGACAATACCAAAGGAAGTATCAATCTTCAAAAGCACTGGTGACTAATTTTCTTTTTGACAAGGAATACAACTATGAAGTATTGGCAGGGCATGCTTTATTTCTGCACACAGCCACCTGTACATTTTCGTTGGTAGACATACTGATTGGGGAGCAATCTTCTTTGATTATGTGATGTTGGCAAAGCACCAGGAGAGGCTTCTTCTAGATGCAAAACACTAGAAAGAGCTTCTTCATTGTCTGACTTATTTATATACATAACGGATTTTTAATGTCTCAAGACACTTACTATAGACAGCACAACCTTCCCAGTGGCACTAAGCCGACTCTCCAATGTACCCGGAGAAGTTTATTTATTTGGGGAATACCTACGTGTAATGTTGGTGTCATCATTTTAAGGAAGGGACCAAGAAGGAAAGTGAATTTTAGTGTCTGATTTGCACAAATGTAATACTGGAAGTCTTTCAGATTCGATGAACAAATTGGTTTCTCCTGGGTTAGGTTGTTCACATGACCTTATCACAAAATAGCAGATCAATAGAAATTAAATGGATTCTGTGGGGAATACAGTTTAAGATCGTACATAGGTTTGCAGTCATAATCATTCAAAAAGAAGCAGCTGCAGCATTCTGAGTTCCTAATGGCCCAGTAAGCTATCTGAACCCAGCTTCTTTCTATATTCAAATATTACCCTCACTCTTTTCTTTTTTTAGTAGCAGGTCTGCTTAGCAAGTATGCCAAAATGATATTTGTTTCAAATATCTATAGGGATCAATGTCCTAATTCTTTAGGGGCAGAGAACATAAATTGGAAACATATTTCAGAATTCACCAAAGTGAAGCTCACAGAAAAAAAAAAATCACAGTTTAATTTGGTAATTATAGGGGATAAATTTTTGACTAATAGATCAAAATTAAGAAAAGGGTTTGATGAATGTCATTCGCAGAGCCATGCAGATGCCTGGGCAATATTCATAATAATGATGCTTCATGTTCTAGGATGTGACCTGAAATGGAAGAACTTAGATCATAAAACACCCAGAGCTGTGGCCAAAGAAGGCGGTTTCAAAGCAGCAAACAAAGAAATACGGCGGGCAGAGCGAACTGCTAATAAACTGGCACGGCCAGGAGCCAAAAATCCGAATCCACTCTGGTCCCTTAGACTTCATGACTGGTCGCTAGAACATGAGACTTTCCTTCGGGAAGCCTTTTCATTTGTGGACAGAGGTGATGGGACAGTCAGCAAGGAGGACTTCGTGTTGACATTGGAGGAGAGGCAAGATTTTGTGACCTCGGAACAGCTGGCTATGGTAGCTCAATATCATGAAAAATTACGGGGAGGTGGGGTCAATATTAATGATTTCTTTAAAGGAACCAGATACTTAAGCAAGGCTTATGTCTTGGGATCATATGGGCCCAAGAAAAAGAAAAAAGGGATGGCCAAAAAGGTAAAGAAAGGCAAGTTTGTTTTACCCCTCCCAATCTGCATCATCCCTGACCACGTATTTCCCCAACGGAGTGATGGCGGGCCACCCTATTACATGATTGAAACCTACAAGAATATAACTGATTGCAATCGGTTTAACCGAGACCATCCACCAGAACATCCCATTCAGGATGACTCTGCTTGGTACATTGATGATCCAGGGAAGGTATTTTCAAATATTAATTTCGTCACCAAGGCAGGAGACCTGGCTTCTCTGAAAAAGGCATTTGAATCAGGAATACCTGTGGATATGAAGGATAATTATTACAAAACACCACTAATGACTGCATGTGCCAGTGGAAACATGGATGCTGTCAAGTTTCTTCTTGAAAAAGGGTGGGTTTTCTTTCTTGAGTGAGGTTTAAATTTCATGGGTCTTTATATTCAACTCCAGAATTTTAGGGCAAAGAAAGAGCTTCATTTCTGAAATCTAGATTAGAGACAGACCTTGCATGGGAAAGTTGGCTAATGGGAACCTGGGAATGTGTGTACGCACAGATAGCTTGCCAATAACAACTATGCACAAAGTTGCTTTACTAGAGAGCTTTACCTACATGGTGTGTAGGTCACTTTTTATTTTATTTTAAATTACCAAGATAATTTTTAAAATTTATTTATTGTTGAGAGAGAGAGAATGCACTTGCCTGTGAGTGGGGGGGGGGGGGGGGCGAAAGAGATGGGGAGAGAGAATCCCAAGCAGGCTCTGCACTGTCAGCACAGAGCCGGTTGAGGGGCTCAAACTCACAAACCTAGATCATGATCTGAGCAGAAATGACCTGAGCAGAAATAAGAGTCAGGCACTTAAACTGACTCAGCCACCCAGGTGCCCCAAGAATTTTATTGTAGGAGAAACATAACATGATCTACCCTCTTAACAAATTATAAGTGTACAATACATTAACTATAATCACACTATTGTATGGTAGATCTCTAGAACTTATTCATTTTACATGTTGCTTTTTAATCTGTCTCTTGTGTATGTGTTGGGGGGGGGGATCCTAACAAGTTTAAACAAGTGTTACAATGGTCATGATGACATGTCCCTTCTCTCCTCCAGAACCTCCATGGTTCATTTGTAAATATCTTTAAAATATCAAAGCATCACATTTTTATTTAACTTTGTAATCTAAAGCAACTTCTCAGGTTTAATTCTTTCTTGTACCATAGCTGAATAGCCTGGGGTAAGTTTCTTAACTTTTTTGTGCCTCCATATCCTCATTTTTATAATGGGGCTCTAATAGGACTCAGCTCACAGATTTTCAAGATCAAATCATTTAAAATATGTAAATCACTTATTAGCAAAGCAATTGCATATTTGATAAAAGTTATTATTATTATTATTACTATAAGGGCGAAGGTCAAAGAAGTATTCAAATTTGTATATTATCTAGAGGGAGTATAAAGTAATTAATGAGAATTTGAACTTTTGGACAGTGAATTTTTTTTTTAATTTTTTTAATACTTATTTTTGAGAGAGAGAGAGAGAGAGAGAGACAGCATGAGCGGGAGAGGGGCAGAGAGAGGGAGACACAGAATCCGAAGTGGGCTCCAGACTCTGAGCTGTCAGCACAGAGCCCAATGCGGGGCTTGAACTCACAAACTGTGAGATCATGACCTGAGCCGAAGCCGTACGCCTAACCGACTGAGCCACCCAGGTGCCCCAGCAGTGAATTTTTTTTAAAAAGAACTGACATTTAAAATACTACACTTAGATGCTTAGAATTTTAATAATGAAGGTGCATTTAAAAATCTATAACATTCAGAGAAAGTAGACTCAAAGTGAAATAACATGACTTTTATATTTCCTATCAGCTTTTACCTTCATTGGATCCAGTTATATAATTTTCCCTAATTTTAACCTTTGCAAAAAGTATAACCCCTGGGATCTAAGTGCCTTTAAAAGCTAAACAAAATGTGTATTTATGCAAAGAAAATTAAGACTGTCAGATAATGCAGAGCACGAGTCAAGAAAAATTATGGCACAGAGTTTAACTTTACTCAGAGCTTCCCTCGTTTATAGCTGGACAACTGTATGAAATCTGGCTTTGCACGTTCAGCCTCCAATGCTTGGAACAACCCATATATTTAGCTTGTGCATCTGTCTTATTTTATAGGGCTAACGTTAATGCAACAGATAATTTCCTGTGGACTCCGCTTCATTTTGCATGCCACACAGGCCAGCAAGATATTGTTGAGCTTCTTGTAAAATCTGGAGCTGGGATAGACGCAGTCTCCATCAACAACACCACTCCTTTAACTAGGGCTATTGAGAGCTGCAGACTGGATACTGTAAAATACCTACTTGATATCGGTGCTAAATTCCAACTGGAAAATAGAAAAGGTATGTGTTCATATCATTGATATAGTTACAGTCAGAAAAGGAGAATTTAGATTCCAAACCTCTTCTGATTCTATTCTTGTAGGACCACATTTCCCTGTGAGAGTTACTACTGCAAACGCAGGCCTAAGTTGAATGGTACACAAGTTGGTTTTCTGTGGAGTGCCTCTCAATCACTGGTGTGAAAGGATCAGTGCTTTATGTTTGCAATCTGTCATGGACGGATACTTGTGTAAAGTACAAGAAAAAGTGACTTCCTAGAAAATGAAATGAGAAAAAACATGAAATACAAGGGTTTTTGTAATCACTAGATTAAAATGACAGAAAATTCTTCTATCAAATATATCTAAAAATTTCTAAATGCCCACTCTTTTTTTTTTTATGTTTATTCATTTTTGAGTGTTGTGCTGACAGCAGAGAGCCTGATGTGGGGCTTGAACTCACGAACCGTGAGATGATGACCTGAGCTGAAGTTGGGCACTTAACTGACTGAGCCACCCAGGCACCCCTCTAATTACCCACTCTTAATTTCTGTGGTTATTTCACTATAGTCCTATAAGCATTAGTTTGTGGGCTTGCACCAATGTTCAGAGTTTTCACACTGTTAGAACTGTCAATTCCTAGTAAATGACATAGTTTAAAGACTATAGAATGTGGATTCTTTCCAAAGCTGAACAAATTCCTGAATTTGAGGTTCTCTCTAGGACATAAATGGGAGGCCTAGCTTATATCACACCTGAAGAATAAATAAAAATTTGAATAACTATTTGACCTTATTGCTTGGAGGTATCATTTTCTTATAGTGGAGGCTGTTGCTTCCTTTTGATCTGAGAGAGCATTAATATTTCTGGCTGCTTCAGCTTCCTCTGAGTCACTGGTAGTATTGTTTTAGGTCTGCCTGAGGATATTACAGGTGTCATAATACCCAGCCATGTGCACAGCACACTGTGACACCAGCTTCCTCAGGCCTTTTTGAATATACCTCCTTATATCATGGGAAGGGGAGAATAATGTAAAATTATCACACAAAAGGAAATGTACGCAATGTGGGAAGAGAACCATCAAATATTCACATGTAAATATCATGCCAGTATTTCCTATCAACTTTTTAAGAAACACGCTTAAAAAAAACAAAAACAAAAACAAGAAAAGGTTGTGTTGCCAGTAAATGGCACCTTAAATTATGAGATCTTAGAGCTGGGTCCACCTTAGAGAATATCTGATCTAGCTTTGTGACCCTACATATAACCATTTGCTTTACTAATCACCTTTACTACTGTATGCTAAGGGCTGATGTGCTGAGGTTTTCTACATGGCTTATTATCAATCTGTTTATTGTTATTCTGAATTTATGTCTTGAACAGGGCACACTGCCATGGATATTGCAAAGGCGTATGCTGACTATAGAATAATTAGTTTGATTCAAGAAAAGCTGGACAGCTTGCCAAAACCAGCAGAAAATCAAAAAATGAAAGGCAAGCCACCTCCTAAAATGAAGACTGAAGGCCCTGAAATTAAGAAAGAGGAGGTAAGAAAAGCAATGGACTACCCATTAGTAACTAGAACCTGTTAAAAACTTGTTGGGGGGTAGGGCAGTGTCATTATGTACATGTGGTTATACAGCATAGGCACAATAATATACAACCCGTATTGTCAGCACTATTATGCAGTACTTTTAAAGAAATAGCTAGCAAAGAAATTCCTAGTATGGAAAAGTCTAAAAAGTGCTCATTGCAAATAAAATCCATGTAAAAACCAAGATGGTTCAGCCAAACACAATTAGAATGTTGAAAAAAGAATTGGCATTGGATATGTATATATTTGGTTCTGAGTTATACAGATTTGATGAGACACCCTAGACAGGGAAGTAGGGTGAGAAGAATGAAGCAAAGCATGTTTTTCCTTCATTATGGTATCATAATTTTTCATTACACATCTTACCTTCCTTCTAAGGAATTTTATTTTTTTAATGGTTATTTTTGAGAGAGAGAGAGAGCGAGCACAGGGGAGGGAGAGAGACAGGGAGACAGAGAATCTCAAGCAGTCTCTGTGCTGTCAGCACAGAACCCAATGTGGGGCTCAAACTTATGAACCATGAGATCATGACTTAAGCTGAAATCAAGAGTCAGATGCTTAACTGACTGAGCCACCCAGGCACCCCCTAAGGGATTCTAATGACTACCAATGAACCCTGGGATATGGGGCCACTTGTGACTTGGATATACTGCAGAATGACTCTAGAAGTTTTAAAAGTGTCAAGTGACTGTTCCTGGTAATCTGGAGTGATGTGGGTGCCTCTAAACTACCAGCAGAAGTTTAAGGTTTTTGCCCATAGAGATTACTGAGAGATCAAGACTTTGTCATTAGCAGCGAAGCCCAAGTGCATTTCTTTTTTCTTTTTGTATGAAATTTATTGTCAAATTGGTTTCCATACAACACCCAGTGCTCATCCCAACAGGTGCCCTCCTCAATACACCTCACCCATCCTCCCCTCCCTCCCACCCCCCATAAAACCCTCAGTTTGTTCTCAGTTTTTAAGAGTCTCCTATATTTTGGCTCCCTCCCTCTCTAACCTTTTTTTTTTCCTTCCCCTCCCGCATGGTCTGCTGTTAAGTTTCTCAGGATCCACATAAGAGTGAAAACATATGGTATCTGTCTTTCTCTGTATGACTTATTTCACTCAGCATAGCACTCTCCAGTTCCATCCACATTGCTACAAAAGGCCATATTTCATTCTTTCTCATTGCCACGTAGTATTCCATTGTGTATATAAACCACAATTTTTTTATCCATTCATCAGTTGAAGTGCATTTCTAAGTAGGCTAGAAGCTTCTTTTAGGGAAGCAGGAGGAATCTCTGGTGATCCTTGGCAAACATAGGTCAGGGATGAAATTCAAAAAGGAAAAGCTCTAATATTGGAATTGGAAATTGGAAAGGGTTGGAGAAACGTAAGGTGGTAGGAAGTGAAGAGAGTGAAGGGATTATAACAAACATGGAGGACAATCAACAGTAAGGAGTAATAAACATGGAGGGGACGAGAGTAAGAATGGCCAGAGGTGAAGGATGATCAATCAGCTAAGCTTCTACTACATACATCATTATCATTTTAGTAGGATAATTTAATTTTTCTAGTTAATCAGTGACCATAGATAAATAATGGGTATCTTGAAGACTTAAATGCTCTGTTACCAATACTACTAATAAAGTAGAGTTAAACAAAGCAAACTAGTTATCTTCCCCCATCCAAAGTTATAATATTCTATTTCATTTCAAATTATAATTTATATAGTAACATTTTTATTTTTTTAAAAAATTTTTTTTTTTTTAACGTTTATTTATTTTTGAGACAGAGAGAGACAGAGCATGAGTGGGGGAGGGTCAGAGAGAGGGAGACACGGAATCTGAAACAGGCTCCAGGCTCTGAGCGGTCAGCACAGAGCCCGACGCGGGGCTCGAACTCACGGAGTGTGAGATCGTGACCTGAGCCGAAGTCGGCCGCTTAACCGACTGAGCCACCCAAGCGCCCCAACATTTTTATTTTTACTTGGCTTCAGAGCAAGATACAGAACAACAAATAATATAAAAAAAAGTGTAATATAGGTTTTTGCAATTGATAGGGTTGGTTTTTCTTTTGTCTCATTTCCAGGAACCACTTTCATCAGTTTATGTACCAGCCATATCAGAGGAAAAGAAAGTGCATAAGGATAATGTGGTTTATCTCAATTCATTGATTACCAGTGGTTATACCAAGAAAGTGGATATTACATTTATTCCACGGAGCGTAAGTACTTTGGAAAGATCTTCATAACATGCTGTAAACTCATATCATTTTCTAAATACATTTCATGCAGAGCACCCAAACAAATGTCCAAAGATTATCTTTCACAGTTATGATATGAAGGTATCCTTTTGCCAATTCCTGCTGCTTCAACTCAGTAAGTTTACCTTCTTTAGCTTCCAATATCTGGTTTCCTCTATTACTATTTCTATATTAACATTTTAGTTGTCCTTGAAAACCTAAAGTATTCTTTGGTCAATGCCATTCCCTGTCCCCATTTGGTCACAAGTTCAATAGACACATTTTCCTGGTACTTCTCAGACCCCAGTACTCTTACTACCATCTCACTTGAGAGTTTCATACTAAGCAACACTGGATTTATTCAGTGGCTTCCTAAATATCCACAATTAAAGAGGTGGAGACATCTTTGGAGAACAAGAGTGGTCTTGCCAATCCCCATCAAGCCATGCTGAATAAGAGACCACCAGCCCCCTCTTCCTTCTACTATGAAAATAATTTTCTTATGACTTCCCCATAAGACATAAAGGTAACAAACCCAAATGATCTTCTAATTCCATCTCTTCCTTGTTTTGACATCCCAAAAATGAACAGCAGAGGATCATCAGAGGTAACTGAAAAGCATTACAGATGTCCAAACAGTCACCATCAGAATTAGTGATGCCCATGTAACTCCTCTTCCTCATGTAAGAGGAACACATAAGCTAAAATAGATTTAGAAGTAAATTTGATAGTTTTAAGTTAATCATACTGGACACTGTGTGGATACTGATGTATTTGGCTGGCTTTCGTATTCATGCCTGCTCTGGATATGGTTGTTTGTTTTAAGATCTGGAGTCCTGAAGCCACAACAGCAGAGCTGATCAGGAAAAGGGAGCTGCGGCGGGAGAGGTTCACTTATGAGGTAGACTTTGAGGACTTCATGATGCCCTTTCAGAAGAACATCACAGAGAAAGCTCAAGCCTTGGAAGCTGCCTTCAAGACCTAGATCATAGCAGTTGCTTCTTGGGGTCAACATTTCGAGGCCCAGGGAGAAAGTCGGTATTTCCATCAAAGTCAAAGCAATCCACAAATTAAGAATTTGTAACCAAATAATTGTTTTTGCTTTAACAGCTATAAATATTCTGAGCTATCTAGAGAAGGTGTATTTTATTTTGCAATGAATTACATGTCATTCTGGATAAACCCCTTAATCTTCTTTAAGGATGTAGTAGAATAAATGGCATTTTGGTTATAAATATAACATTATTTCAAATAACATTATATCAAAAAATTTACAAAATGTACACCCATTATGTTTGCTAAATATATAATTCCAGTGGAAATTGATGAAAACAATTTAATAGTAGGGAAGAGAAGTAGTTCTAACCTGTTAAGGAAGGAGTTTGTTTCCTACACACCATCGTACAGGGTATATATTAGATACCTGGGTCAAATAAGCTTTGGCACTTATAGCAGACACTGTCAGCACTCCATCCCTTTCTCCTTGATTGAAGCAGGCCTAATATTCAGATGCTGGAAGGCAGACTCTGACACTTAACCCCAAGAGGTTAAGATCACATTGCCAGCAGTGGTAATTTGATAACACACCCTTCATTGGCAGCCTTCCCTTCCCTGTCCTCCCACATTTCTCCCATACCTTCAGATCTTTGTCAAGGTCACCTCTGAAATATGTACACCTAAACCCTTGTATCGAGGTTGCTTCTGGAAGGACCCAAACTAAGATAACAACTACAGTATTAGTTATGATTCTGAGTCCCCCTAGCAAAAACTTTAAAAGTGCATTCCCATGGGGCGCCTGGGTGGCGCAGTCGGTTAAGCATCCGGCTTCAGCCAGGTCACGATCTCGCGGTCCGTGAGTTTGAGCCCCGCGTCAGGCTCTGGGCTGATGGCTCGGAGCCTGGAGCCTGTTTCCGATTCTGTGTCTCCCTCTCTCTCTGCCCCTCCCCCGTTCATGCTCTGTCTCTCTCTGTCCCCAAAAAAATAAATAAAAACATTGAAAAAAAAATTAAAAAAAAAAAAAAAGTGCATTCCCTTATCTTCTGTTTACTACAAAATAAACATTTCCCCAGCAAGGAGGATGTGCCCCCAGGGTCCTGTGCAATTGAGAAACAGTTCAACTAGTATTCATACAATAGTTGAAACTTGGAGCGAAATTTCCAGATGCCAAAAAAATATACATATGATAAAGAAGGACTAGGTATTGCATGTGATTTTTTTTTTCTCAAGGCATGGGCAGGGTGGGCAAGGGAGAAGTGGGGAATTTAAGAGATCTACCAAGAATACTTACAAGTGGGATTTGAGCCAGAAGATACTTGGAAAAGGATTCTACCAGAGAGATAGAACCAGTAGTATAGATAGGTGATAGATGATAATAGATGGATGGATGGATAGATAGATAGATAGAGAAAGGGATGTATTGCAAGGAGCTGACTTACATGACTATGGGGGCTGGCAGGCAGGTCATCAGGAAGTCCAGGCTGGAAACTCTTGGGTGAGAGCTATCCATACAGTTCACAAGTGGAATTTCTTCTTCAGGGAAACCTCAGTTCTGTTCTTTCAACTGAAAGGATTGGGCCCACCTAGATGATGGAGGATAATCTCCTTTATATAAAGCCAACTAATTGTAGATGTTAATTGCACCCACACCTACACCTATACCTTTACAGCAACACCTACAATTAATGTTTGACTGAGTAACTGGGTACTATAACCTAGCCTAGCCAAATTGGGACATAAAACTGGCCATCACTAGAGGTGTACTACTGAGTAAAAAGCTGGGGGAGGCATCACCCACACCAGGAAATGCAGTGAGTGCTGGGCAGAAGCTCCAAAAACATCCACAAAAGCCCCACTGACAAAAAGAGTCCACTTTAGGATCTGCTTTACCAAAGGCTACCAACTCCAGATTACAACTCGGTCAGCCATATACAATGAAGGCCCTTTGCTTTATCCCCTCCCTCACTTTCTATCTGTGAAGATAGGAAGCTGGATGAGTGAGCAAGTAGCTAACCAGGCCCACTTTCCCCTGAGGCAGGCTTGAGCTGGAATTACTTACAAGATTTGTGTTAGGGAACCTGGACATTTGCTCTTAGAACTAAGTTTTGTTTGTTCATGAGGTTTTTCGTGTGTCTATTTTTAATAATTTTAAAGTTTTGAGTTAATGTCTAATTTACAGAAAAGTTACAAGAATTTTACAAAGAATCCCTATATATTCTTTGCCCAGATTACCCACATGTTAACCACATGGCTTCTTTCTCCTTCTCTCTCCATATATATATGTGTGTGTGTGCACGTGCATGTGTGTGTGTGTGTGTAATTATTTTTTCCTGGACTATTTGAGTGTCTGCTGAAGACATAATATCCCTTACCCTTAAATACTTCAGTATGTATCTCCAAAAACCAAAAACATTCTTTTATGTAATCATATTATACCTGTCAAAATTAGGAATTTAATATTTGAATTAACTAGTCATGTCTACAGACCTTATTCAGATTTTGCTATTTGTCCCAATAATATCCTTTATACCAAAAGAAAATCCCAGATCACAAGTTGTGTTCTGTTGTCCCAACTCTGTCATCTCTTTTGTTTAAAAAAGTTCCTCAATCTTCATTTTTTTCTTTATGACATTGATACATTAGAAGAATACATGCCAGTTATTTTGAAAATGCCCTTCAATTTTGAGGTCTTCTATTTCCTCAGGATAGATTCAAGTGACACGTGCTAGGCAGGAATACCACAGATGTGATATTGTACCCTTCTCAGTACATCGTATCAGGAGGTATGTGATGTTGACATGTGATGTAAACTTTGTGAATGTTAATCTCTTGGTTAAAGTGGTATCTATCCAGTATCTCTACTGTAATTATTTTTTCCTTTGTACTTAATAAGTATCTTGTGAATAGAACCTATGAAACTATATAAATTTCTGATTACTCCCATAATTGTCACCCACTAGTTTTAGTACTCATGAGGAGTCTTGCCTGAAATAGTTACTACGAGGATGGCTGTCATAAGACGAGTTACTTATTTCATCATTCTTTCTACATTTCCTAGTTAGCTTTCTATTTTGGGACAGAGCGATATCTTCTTCTTATGGATTTAAATCCATATGGACCTGTGCATTCCTTTTTAATTTAATGAGTTTATAATCCTTTACTAACATAATTTTGATGCTCAAACTGCCCCTGATTTTTGCCAGTAGAAGCCCCTTCGACATGGCTCCTGAGAACAAGACATGTTGTTTCCTCCAATAATTAGAGGATGTTTTATTTCTTGAATATGTTGGGGGGAGAAATGCCCACCATGGTTTTATTCAGGTATAAGGAAAATGAGTCTGCAATAGCAGACTTTCAGAGCATCTCACATTCTGCTGTCACCCCAGCAAATACCACACTTCCTCAGTGCTAGTTTCATATACAGTGGTGTTCTGTGATCACCTTCAGCCATTTGCAATGTATGCTGAAAGTGCCAGTGTCAAGTCCTATTAATCCTCTTTCCCCACATAGGAAGTGTTTATATTCATTTGAATGGCTCAACAACATGTTTGAATGGGAACTGCGTGAAGGAACATTTGAGTGACTAAGTTTATTTCAAGTTTAACTCTAAACCCTAACAGCACAAAGCCAGAGTTCTTTGATGGCCCTAAAAGACCATCAGTACCAACCAAAGAGTGGCCGATGGACCAGCAGCATCAACTGAGAGCTTGGTTCCACTCCCAAAAATTATAGTAGAGAACATTATACAAGCTTAATAAAATATATTGTAGGGGGGTGCCTGGGTGGCTTAGTCGGTTAAAAGTCTGACTTCAACTCAGGTCATGATCTCACAGTTTGTGAGTTTGAGCCCCACATCAGGCTCTGTGCCGACAGCTGGGAGCCTGGAGCCTACCTCAGATTCTGTGTCACCGTCTCTCTCTGTCCTTCCCCTGCTCTCACTCTGTCTCTCTCTCTCTCAAAAATAAACATTAAAAAAATATTTTTTAGAGGACATTTTACTGGCATAAAAAATAGCATATCAAAGTTACATTAAAAATAAACATTATAAATGGTATGTATAATCTTAGACATGTAAATATGCAACACTCAAATGGTAATTTTTCTGGGTTTTAGAATTATGAATTAACTTTTATTGTCTTATTTTAATTTATATTTTCTTTTTTTTTTTTTAGCAATGAGCATGTATGACTTTTCAATAAGCAACAAAATTATTTCTTTGAAAAAATAAAACAAGTTCACTCAGCATTCCAGAATGCCAAAGTGATTTTATTAGTATTTGTCTGCTTTATCCTTTATGTGTATTGATTTAGTTATGATTCTCTCAGAAGGAGACACTGAGCCAAGAATTCAGGAACAGGTGATTTGTTGAGAAAATGCTCCTGGGGGGACTAGTGGGGGGTGTGGGGGGACTAGTGTTTGGAAAGTGAAGGAAGACAGACAAGCCTGAGTTTTCTGGTGAAGCCCCAGCTTCAATTTAACCCACAGGGAGCTGTAGAGAACAGGCAAAAAGTACTAGGCTTTTGGATTCCTGCATCTGTTAATAATTATAGCCTAGGGGGTGCTGGTAAGGCTATTCCAGAGCTCAAAGGCAATTCAATGAATTGAATCATGGGTCATGGGGGAGCTTGTTGCAAAAGCATACAGAAGCTGGGGGTGGGGATGGTGTGGGAAAAGGGATACCAATAGTGCTGCAGAAATGTAGATGTAGGCTCTTAAGTCTAGAAGGAAATACTCTCCTCTATTCCTGTCCTTATCTTCAAATTGACACTGTGTAAATTGGTTAAGAATGTGGTTTTTGTAGTCAGCAGACCTGGATTTGAATCCGCACTTTGCCATTTACTAGCTGCACGTCTACGGATCAAGTTACAAATTGTTTCTGAACCTCAGTTTACTAGCTGCATGTCCATGGATCAAGTCATAAATTGTCTTTGAATCTTAATTTCATCCTCTATAAAGTAGGGATATGTATCTGCCCCTCAATACACCATCTTGAGAATCTAACGGCATTACATCCGTAAGGTTTCTAGCTTTGTGTCTACACAGTCAGTGCTCAATAAGGGATTTAACCTTCTTTTAGTCTCTAGAGGCAAGGTAAACCAAAAGAAGGCACAGGGATGAAGACCCAGACCTAGATGATCAGAATAGTAACAGTTTGTTGAAGCAGATTCACGTTTGGTCTGTTGAAGTGATTTAAATACGTAGATATTTTCTTTATCTAGTTTCTGATAATCAGAGAAAGATGAGCGTCACCCATTAGCTACAGAAACAGTTACTAATTCCAGCCATAGTAAGTTTAGTGGCCCAAATGTTTACTTTGTTTTGTTTCTAGAGCCTAACCAACTTCTGGAATCAAAATAGGTAATTAAAACAGAGTCTTAGGTCAAGCTGCCTAGAAACAGAGCCAGAGATGGAAACTCTTGTGTAAATGCTTCATTGCAGGCCTGCTCCCAGGAGAAACTTTTCAGGGCGTGAGATAAAGTTAGATTCAGATGGATTCCATGGGAGATATGGAGGATGAATTGTATTACAGGGGTTGCCCTGCCCAGAGGGAAGGAGGCTAGCTGTTATAACCTGCGTCAGTCAGTCATCGGCCAGCCTCTTGTGGAGACAGAGACAGAGACCTCACAGAGGCAAGGTGGCTCTAATCAGCCAAAGGCAATCCTCCAGAGAAGCGAGTAGCTCTGAGCCACCAGTCACAGCCATTGAGCAATGGGTGTGCCAGCTGGGAAGGGGAATCCCGTAAGATCTGCTACAAATAACATGTTTTTGTGTGCAACTTTGGGTGTAAAGTTTTCAACAGTGACTTCTTGGGGTTCATTTTGTATAACAAGCTTTCTCTCTTTTAAAAAAAATGTAACTTTTACAAACTTCCAGATTTGTCTAAACCATTCTTAAGGATAAAGAATGAGCAAGACAGCAATGAGAACCAATTCAGAAGCCGCTTAAAAGGAGAAAGTTGCTTCTGCTTCTTCATGCTTGAGTTGCGCATCATCAATCACTAAAAATTATAACCATGAGAGACAGATAGATGCATTCAACACTATGATCAGGATAAGGTCATGTCTAATTGGTACAAGTGAATCACACCCTCCCCTCTCCCGTACAGTTAATTTAACAATTTTTGTTGAATTCACAATTGAGCAAATTCCTTATGTAGCCATGAAGGTACCCAAGAGAACCACTCGGCCTGTAGTTTGTTTTTGAGGAAGGTGATATGACAAGGGAGGAAAAGAAGAATTTAGATGCCTTCTACACAGATATAAATTTGAAGTAAATAGGCATCTGAACAGTGTTATTATTTTCTAAATATTTACACAGGCAATATATTTTCTCTGGATTTGTGTTTCTTTAACGAAGAACCCTGGGGGGAATTTATAAATGAAGGCAGATGAGGCATTTACACACATCAAATAAGCTCATGCTCACATTCTTAGATCCTTAGGTAATTGTTACTACATCATGAATTTTATCTGGGCAATAAAGAAAACTGAATATTCTGTTAATATTCTGGAACTCACTGGGGATTTTTTTTATCCTAGATAAATAGTTGAGTATTATGTGATGCATATGTGTGTGCATATTTTATTCAGGATTAATAATGATAGACTTTCCCTTTTACCTTCAGTAAATAAGACTTTGAGGAACTAATACATAAAAGATGATTTGATTTCCATAGGTTTAGTGACTTTTTTTTAAAAGATGATTTGAAATATCCATGCCTTTTCTGAACCTGGTAGATTATTATGTTCTTTGTTGTTGGGACATGCAGGCTCCTCTCCTAAGAAAGCTGGAAATAAAAGAAATAAGTGTTCCCTCACAAACATTAATAAAATCAAGACAGAAAGAATGAAATGAATAGACAGTTTTTCTGATAAGTCTGAATGGGTTTCAAGCTAAAGCAATATATTACATAGCCAAAGAAATAAGAGTGTCAGCCAAGAGATGGATTTGTCAGCAATAGAATTATCACGAAATGTGGGCACCTGGGTGGCTCAGTTGGTTAAGTATTCGACTTTGGCTCAGGTCATGATCTCGCTGTTGGTGAGTTTGTGAGTTTGAGCCCCGTGCCAGGCTCTGTGCTGAGAGCTCAGAGTCTGGAGCCTGCTTCAGATTCTGTGTCTCCCTCTCTCTCTGCCCCTCCCCCATTTGTGCACACCCACGTGCGCTCCCGCTCTCTCTCTCTCTCTCTCTCTCTCTCACAAAAATAAACATTAAAAAATTAAGAAGAAATTATCATGAAATAACAGCACAGGTAGACTTTGTGTCTCCAGTCCCTACACAGGGACCTCTATTCTATACAACACGTGCATTTTTGTTGTAGATACAGACATTTCAAGACCGTTACCACTAGAATTTTGAATCAATCAGCAACACTTTTTCTGCACACAATTTGGGTGTATTCATTCATTCAGCATGTACTTAGTGAGCACTGATACGGACGATTCTGGAGCTGTGCCCTAGTTGATCATTCAGCCTCTTCTATCAGCTGTGCCACTAAATCCTTGCATTAACTTCCCTTCTGTAAGAACTCAGAGTGCCTTCTGTTTCCCTGGTTGGATACCAACTTACCATGATGGCATGTCAGGAGAAAATAAAATGCAAGATCAGGCAGGGTCCCTGCCCTTATAAAGCTTCCAGTTTGGTAGCAGAGACATATTTTCATAGAACAACCACAAAATACATATGTGACAATCACACGTTTGGATAATTAATGATTGTCATACGACAAGATTCCATAGGGTATGTATACTCATTTAAGGGCTTTTTTTAAGTTTTCACTTAAATTCCAGTTAACATTCAGTGTAATATTAGTTTCAGGTGTATACAAGTGTTTCAACATCTCCATACATCACCCGGTGCTCATCACAAGTGTACTCCTTAACCTCAACATCTATTTCACCCATCCCTTACCTCCTCCCTTTTGGTAACCATCAACTTGTTCTTTGCAGTTAAGAGTCTGTTTCTTGGTTTGCTTATATATATTTTTCCCTTTGCTCATTTGCTTTCCTTCTTTAATTCCACATAGGAGTGAAATCACATGGTATTTGTCCTTTTCTGACTTACTTTTCTTGGCATAATAGTTTCTAGATCCATCTATGTATATAGAACATCTATCTGTATATCACATCTTTATCCATTCATCAATTGATGAACATGAGATGTTTCCATAATTTGGCTATTGTAGATAATGCTGCTATAAACATAAACATATCCCTTTGAATTAGTATTTTTGTATTCTTCAGGTAAATAGTAGTATGATTGCTGGATCATAGGTACAGAGGGTTCCCCTTTCTCCACATCCTTGCCAATGCTCATGTAAGGTTTTAATATGGGTAGAGAATACAATACATCAGGACAAAGGATAGGCAATCATATTTGGCTCCAAGATCCCAGGCATACCACCCCTCCACCCCTGAGGCCTTTCTTAGTTACTCAGGACAGGATATGCTTCATCTTCAGATTATACACTATCAAGATACTTAACTGGGTGCAGACACACATTTATTGAGGGTTCTTTTATATCATTAGCCATGTAAAAACCCAGGCATGCTGTATGACCTGTTAAAACAGGTGCAAAGTATCAATCTACACATCTTAAAAAGTCTAGTCAAGCTAATTCAGGTTGCTTCCAGGGGAATTTTGAACTTTAAATAGCACATTAATAAATAGTCTTAGCTGGCACATGTTCTCCTTATCTTAACCAGACCTCCAGGCATCCCAGGAGATAAGCATAATGCTACCCCAGTATAGCTGCAAGGTACCCTGTCCTACGGCAACATGTAAACTTACAGAGTGCGCTAGGGAATCAGGGAACTTCACACTAACGAAAAGGCATATTAATGGAGATTGGAAGGATGAGTAAGGAGTTATGTTGGCCCTGATGGAAGGGAAGAGTCTGACAGAAGGAACAGCATTATGCAAGAGGGATCTGTTCCAAGAAATAAAATGAAGGCAGCGTGACACGAAGAGAAACAGAAACTGGGTGGGGGAAAAGGCCCAACCCAGATCCACTGAGAGCCCAATTGGGGTTTTTGCTGAGCTGATTGGGAAAAGGTACTTCTTTGCACTTGGAACTCTAACAGGATGTGAACCTGGAGCTGCTGGTGGACATCCGTGCCACATTGCAGGGATATTCTGGCTGAGATTGGAGCTCACACCAATTTAAGCTGGACTGAAGGAGCAAGGGAGCTGGAGAGCAAGTGCCTCCAACCCCAGGAAAGAGACACACTTTTCAAGTCTTACATGAGTCCATCCCTTACATTCAGTCCATCCCTGGAAATTCTAAACTTCACAGGCCATTACCTTCTCTTTCTATTAAATTGGTTCGTATTGAGAGCCCCAATACAAAGAGGACCGCCCTTCAAAGGTTGTTGAAAAGCACCAGGAACTGTGGTGTTACCAAAGTCAAAGAAATTCCTAGGGTGAGGGAAGTATCAGTAGAATTAAATAGAAAGGAATTACTTCCCCAAATCCATATGGTTGCCTTGTAAATCCCTGAAGGGATTTTCCTGCCACATTGAAAATGCAAGGTAGTCTACACTTAAATTATTTTAAAATTAGTCATGGTAAGCAACTGAAAATCACACATATACTTCCTCAGCGCCTCATCACATGTAGAGAGGTTTGTTCTTATGCTAATCGATCCCGACTGTTATACTCCTGAGTTTCTGCATCTGTTCCTTAGTGCTTGTTTCCTTCCACTGGACTATATTCGCTCTCCCTTTTGCCACTCATAACACAGCTATTTGTCTGAAGCAAGTCTGCTTCTAAAGGGCTGCTTCTAATCAGTGCCCACTGGTCAGGGGCTTCCCCTTACTCCACCGCCTTCTTACTTGAGTCTCAACTGCAGCCCAGGCTCCAGGATGCATAAGAATTGTCAATCATTCTGAAAAAGTGAAGGGATTACCCATAAGCAGGGAGCAAGTGGTCTCAAAAACTCTTTACAGAGGACTTTGCAAGAGCGTTTCTTTTTTTGGAGGGTCGGGTGGGAGGTGGAACTGGTGGAATAAAAACACTTCCTAGACCACACATCAGCAGATAAATGCGTTCTGCAGCATTCAACTTACTCTGTGGTGCCAATTTCTAAATGTGCCACGTGTTTTATGATGCGAATGTGAGCACCTCGTCTTAGGCTTTTCTTCATTTGATATGTGTGAGTAGGAATGCACACACACACACACACACACACACAACAAGAACAGATGATATTATCTAAGCCATTTGGTAAGAATTTGACAAAAAATGTAAAATGTACTTATTGATTCAAATGTCGTTATGGTTTTGGTGCTTTTCTGTATCTCCCTTTCCACTTATAGAAACCATCTTGAATAGAGCAAAATGTTCTTAAATCTTTTATACAAAAGATTTTTTTGTATAAATATAAAATATACAAATCTTTTATATAAAAATCTATATATATAGATTTTTTCATTCTAAAAAAATCAATAGTCCAAAAGGTTTATCCTTTTTAGGCTTCAGGAGAAAAAGAATGACCAGAATAGAGAGAGAGCTGTTTTCACTTTCAGCTAAACTTTTCTGAAGTTGTGTCTGGTTTTCCCATCTCTATCCAGCATTGGTATTGTTGGCAAAGCTTAAAAGAAGAGAAACCTAAATTGAAATTGGGGGAGTCAAATGAAATCCTCACTTAAAGACTACAAGTCATTCATTCATACCTCCATTCATTTATTGCAGTAAATATTAAACATCTCCTAAGGATCTCCTACTTTCCCCATCAGCATCCTAGGCGCCTGGTGTAGAACCGGAACCAAGCACAGTCATGGCTCCCTTGGCTCTTGCTGCCATGGTGGGGGTGGGAGAGCAGAGATGGTAGCAAATGAACACAAAGTGTCATTATAAATTGTGATGGGAGCACTTGGGTGGCTCAGTAGGTTAAGTGTCCAACTTCAACTCAGGTCATGATCTCATGGTTTGTGAGTTTGAGCCTTGCATCGGGCTCTCTGCTGTCAGCACAGAGCCCGCATCAGATCCTTTGTTCCCCCCTCTCTGTCTCTGCCCCTCCCTGCTCATGCACTTGGGATTTCTCTGTCTCTCAAAAATAAACATTTAAAAAATAAATAAACAGTGATGAATGTTACTGGGTGAAGTTTTAGCTTGGGAGGCGGAGAGGGCTTCTGTGAGTATGTATCTAATCTGAGACCTAAAGAATGAATGGAAGCTGCCAGGTTGGTGTGGGGGGACAATATACACACAAACTACCTCAAAGACTCTGAAGTCAGAAAGTGCCTGCCTTGGTGAGGAGCATGTTCTGAGGAAGACCAGAAAGGCCTAAACCAAGAAAGTGGTGAGGGGGAGATAGCTGAGGGTGTGGTTGAAAGGGAGGCTGGAGCCAGATGTGGAGGACCTTGCAGGGAAGAATAAGGAATGTGACTTTTTAAGTTCAGTATAAGGGCATTTACAGGAGGCAAGCAGACAAATGGCATGATCCAATTCTCTTTATTAAAAGCTCATTGTGGAAAAAAAAATAGAGCATTGTGGCTGCTTTATAGAAAAGACAAAAATGAAGACAAAGTTAGAAGTGATCAGGTAGCTATTTTAACAGTCTGGGTGAGAAATGACTGTAGCACAGCTCAGACTCCATATCAGCCCTGAGGATCTTCTCCTCCTGGTTTTCACATCCTGGTGTGGTTCTTTTGAACATTAAACAGGTTGATCTGGGTAATTTAATGACCATACAAAAATGATGGTGTGTGACTACCAAAAGTCAGCTAAAAGAGACATTGCAGCCTCCTGTTTGTTCTCTCATGGATCACTCACTTTGGAGGCATCCAGCTGCCATGTCCTGAGAACACTCAAGCAATCCTACGGAGATTTCCATGTGGGGAGGAAGCCTCTTACCAACAGCTAGCACAAATCTCTCCAGCCATGTGAGTGCCACCATTGGAAGCAGATCTTCCAGTGCCAGTCAAGCTTTCAGATCACCACAGCCCTGGCCAACATCTAATGCAACCTCATGAGAGACCCCTGGCCAGAATCATCCAGCTAAGCCACTCCCATATTCTTGACCCACAGATACTGTGTGAGACATATAACATTCATTGTATTAAGGCACTAATATTTTTAATGTTTATTTAGAGAGAGAGTGAGCAGGGGAGGGGCAAAGAGAGGGGGAGAGACTCCCAAGCAGGCTCTGCAATGTCAGCACAGAGCCTGATGTGAAGCTCGAATTCAAGAACGTCAAGATTATGACCTGAGTGGAAATCAAGAGTTGGATGCTCAACCGAAATAACTTTTCTTTTAATAGAGAGAAAGTGTGAGCAGTGGAGGTGTAGAGAAAGAGAGAGAGGGAGAGAAGGAGAGAGAGAATCCCAAGCAGGCCTGGTGCTGTCAGTGTGGAGCCTGATGTAGGGCTCAATCTCACAAACTGTGAGATCATGACCTGAGCTGAAACCAAGAGTTGAATGCTTAATTGACTGAGCCACCCAGGCACCCCCAGAATATTTTTTAAAAGGAATTCAGCTCTGGTAACAGAAATTCGCTATTTTTAGTCTCTAGCTTTTGAGGTAGGCAGCTAGAAGTACAGCTAAAGGATTTCAGAGTTCACAAAAGTGAGACAAAAGACCCCCGTGAATCTCTGTTCAGTTTGTAATATTCCAGTGTTTTTCTAGGTGGCATTGAATTGGCAGGCTCAGAATTTGCAATAAAAATGTTAATTCATACTTAATTCTTTATTAGCATCTTAGCTCTTTCACTTACCAGCTATGTGACTTGGCAAACTGACCTCTCCCAGATTCTGCTTCCTCATGTGTAAAATAGGGGCATTCACACAGTGTAGTAGTAATTTGTATTATCGACCAGATATTTCCTGCCTGTCCCCATACACCATAGGGTTTGTACTCTCTGTCCTGACCCATTATGGTTGGGTGGTTCCAGGCAACTAGTTGCGAACAAGGAATTCTGAGCAGAAGTGATGATTGTCATTTCCAGGCTGGAGCTTTAAATTGCAGATCGGAGAGTCTCTGAGCCCCACTTCCCTCTGCTGCTGGCAATTCTGTCAGCCCAGGAGCTACAGAGCAGGTTCCAGAGCTACCCATCAAAGGACATGGTAGGTTATAAGCAACTAAGTTTACAGGTCGTTTATTACTCTAATAGACTGACTTCGCAGATTTGTGTTGAAGACACAGTGGGATGATATATACTAGGCAATTACTCTATTTATTATCTATCACACGATAAAGTGCTAAGTTGCATATGTTTCCATCATTCAGGCATTGCTGGACTTCCAGGTCTATTAGCATTTATGTAGTTGTCAGAATATAATTTTCAGGCCTATGATTGGATGGCACTTCAGAAGTGTCTACTTTGGCATTTAATTATACATGAAAATTATTGATCATCAAGTTTGTAAATCATATTTTCTGTTCATGATAATTGATAATATACGAGAACCTTAAGAACAACTCCTAATGGCTAAAAACTAACATCTAATCTCCTTTTCAATAAATAACCATAAGCAACTGATTTACTCAACTCTTGCCAAATACAATTGAGGCAAGTCTTAACTGTTTGATAAATATTGAAGGAGTGTTTAGTTTTAAATCATAATAAATGCAAAGTATATGGGTTTAAAGAAGTAAGAAGAAATTCTAAAATAATGTTGGTTCCTTTCTCTTTGCCTTTTTTTCAAATATTTGTTCTTGACTTATAAATATGCACCTGTATAAATTATGACTAAAGCTATTTTTACCATTTCACGTAAATCTTTTGCTGAATATATGGAACCTTAATCTCTGGTGTATTATGTACCAAAGGATAATAGATTTGGCAACAGACATAGATAGCTACGTTCCATTAAAAACCAACTCTATAATTCACAACTGGACTTGGGTTCTCTTCCCAGTCCAATAATACACTTATCTGCCAAATGGTCTACAACAAATGTTTTAGTTTTATAATTTGCAGAGTCATATTTTTCTCCATTTTAATTTTTTTAATGCTTTATTTTTATTTTTGAGAGAGACAGAGTATAAGCAAGGAAGGGGGAGAGAGAGGGGGAGACCGAGGATACAAAGGGGGCTCTGCACTGACAGCAGAGAGACCAATGCAAGGTTCAAATTCACGAGTGGGGAGACTACGACCTGAGCTAAAGTCAGATACTTAACTGATTGAGCCACCCAGGCGCCCCTCTCCATTTTAAGTGATAGATTCTAATACTGATATTGTTTTCCATGCGTTCTCAAAATAAAAGCTAAATGGTTTCACCATAAGTATGATTTAGTTAAATTCATTCATCTCTTGATAGGAGATGGTTCAATTATTGGACTACCCCAATCATTAATCATGTTATTTAATTTCTAAATACTTAAATACATTTTTTCCTTATAAAAGGAATGCATAATCATACGGGAAAAATGAAAAATAGAAGAAAAAAGAAAAAAGCCACCTATTATTCTAATTCTAAAGAAAACCACAGTTAACCCCTTGAGGACTTTATCCCAGTCCTTTTGTTCTGCACACATTGGCCATAAAGGTAAATGCAAATTCAAAATATATATAACGTTTTTAACCTTTGTTCCTGAGTATAAATGTAATCCATATGGCTCTTTAAAGAGAATATTGAAAATATAAAAATACAAAAACATGAAACCAATGAAAACCACCAGAGATCACTGTTACTAATATTTTTGTCCTTCCATTAAAGGCAATCATTACTTAGCAACTTCAGAGTTCCCTCAAAAGGTGTAGAATGGTCTTCAGCAGCATGGTTAGATTTTCCAGAGCACTGAATATTTATTCACTTCTGAGTTGGAGCACCTGCATTCATCATGCATTTGCAACAGGGGGTAACTACCCTACATTACATCCTGATGTCCTATGATAAAAACCCAGCCTGTTCTCACCAAGAGCCCCAGGTTTGGGGAAGATGTAGAGTACGAAATAACTACAATGCAGAGTGATTCGTGCTAGCATTTGAGAGAAACTCAAGATGCAGAGGAGCACAAATCTATCCTGCTGGGGAAGAACTTATAAGGGGAAACCAGCTTTCTGGAAGCTATGCAGTAGGGCTTTGCTCTGAGGGGTGAGTGTAGCCAAAGGCTGGGAGGAAGAGAATCAGCAGGGAGCTTATGCTACCCAAGAACAAAGGTAAGTCCACATGGTTGGAAGACAGAAAGGTAAGACAAGAGATGAGGTGCGAGAAGTCAGCATAGCCTTTGTGTTTTCATAGCAAGGAGTCTGAATTTTATGCAAACAGCCATGAGACAATTAAGCACCAGAGCTACATGATTAGGTGTGCATGTAAGAGAGAGTACTCTAGCAGGAAGGAAGGAATGAGAGACCTGGCAAGGCTGAGGCTGAGGGGGACAATAAACTATGGCAACATCCAGACTAGAAACCGAGAGGGCCTGTGTGAAGATAGCTGTGACAATGAGTGTTAGAGAATCTCAAGGAGACTTAGAATATTCCTTACCCTTTCACATGCCACTCGATCAACCTTAAATGTTGATCATGCCTGTCACATTACTAATAAGGCACTATCTCAAGACTTTCTTTGATAATCTCCTTTTGGTTTTAGGAGGTAAAACAAGGCAAATATGTTTTGCGGGCACCTGCCTGGCTCAGTTGGTTAACTGCCCGACTTTGGCTTAGGTCATGATCTCGTGGTTGGTGGGTTTGAGCCCCATATCAAGCTCTGTGCTGACAGCTCAGACTTGGAGACTGCTTCAGATTCTAAGTCTCCCTCTATCTCTGTCCCTCCCCAGCTCACTCTCTCTCTCTAAAAAAAAAAAAAAAAAAAAAAGAATATGTTTTGGGTACCACTCCAAAGGGATCACCATATAAGACTAGATAAGATTCTGATACTATGATTGAAGTCAGGACATAGGGAACTATGCTAAATCACATATAGAGAGCAGATAGCTGAGGTTGGTTACTTTAAAAACCCTTTTAGAGCAACATGACCACTGCAGAACTACAAATATACTCATTTGGGTCATGATGATTTTATCTGAGCTATAAGTTGAAAGAAGAGTAAATCTATTCTGAACATAGTCATTCATAGTATGTCAATGAGACAATTACCCAAATGGGTACACATCTGCTGGAGAAACAGATATGTTGCTTAGGAGATGAGGACTTTCTAGATGTCAGGGGACACTGAGATTCAGTATCAATTATTTTCTTTTTCCACTTGGGCTGGTAACATGGTTTATTTTGCAGTTTCCTTAATCAAGATGATTGACACAGAAAGCTATCCAAAATTTTTAGCACAGCACTTACAACTTCCAAAATGTGGCCCCTGAATATTTTTTTTCTTTAACAATTAGAAGTTTCTGAAACTCATTTGAATTGCTTTGTGAGGGGATAATGAGTTTGTGGTCACTGGAAGTATTGGGGGAAAAAGGGCTGAAAAAAATCTCTGGAGGAGAGATTTTAGGCAGATTAAAATACTTGTTTTGGGTGAGTGTCTGACACTCGATCTTGGCTCAGATCATGATCTCAGAGTTGGTAGGCTCAAACTCCACACTGGGTTCTTTGCTGTCAGCTTGGGATTCTCTCACTGTGCCTCCCCCTGCCATTCTCTCTCTCTCTCAAAATAAATAAATAACATAAAAAAATAAAACACTGGCTTATAGCTTTGAGGTGAGGATTTTTTTTCCTGTTGTAGTTATGTAAAGATATGCTTATGTATTACTTTTTTCTTTCTTGCTATCCAGCACCACATAAACAGAGTCAAAGAAGTTGGTGTGAGATTTCAGATACAAGGTCAGAAACCCAGATACCTAGAATTCCTTTAACACATATATTAGAAGTCTGCATATGGCTTGACTAGGTTGGATCTTCTTATAAAGCAATAATTTAAACGTTTTATTCATTCAGCCTTGAGAACTTTGTGTTGCTAGATATGGAAAAAATAAGTCATACAAAAGGGTTATTGAAAATTGAATCAAATGACAGAGTACAGGTGTCTATTCCCATTGCAAAGCCATTTTAATGAAAGAAAAGTTGACAAAAACAATCCATAATAGTACATAAAAACAAAATTTTCCATCAAAGGAACAAAAACTATGAAGACTCTGCAACCTTTGGGTGCAGAGAAGGTAACAAGTCCACACACACATGGGAGATAATGATTTTTCCAAAGTCAGAAATATCAGAGAAAGCCCAATGAAGGGAAATGACATCAATGGTGTAATATGACAGAAGGGGACACTGCTATTGGGTGATGGCAGGTGATGCTATCTCTACCTGGAACATTTCAGGAAATCTTTTAAGAAATGAGGTCTGAGCTGGCTTCATAATTCTTTAAAGTTTTTAGTATTCTAACACTACTGACTGAACTTGCTCAGGATGAAGCCACATGTCCCTTGGGAGTGTAGTACACTGGAAAGAAGAAATGTATGACTGAGGCAGTTTTGACAGTGGCTCCACTGCAAGAAAAAAAAAATCGGTGATGCAAAGCCTTCAGGGAAGACATCCCTTCTCATAGTCATTAAGTCCTTTTCGATGCTCCACAGTTACTCACAGAACATCAAGAACATAAGACAAGCTTCGTGATTAGTGTCTGAGAGATAGGGAATTGCCTTTAGGCTGAGGGGCAAGACAAAGTGGGAAAATCTGCAACCAGACAAATTGGAGCCATTCCAGTCCCAGGCATCTTAATTGTCATCCTCACCACGTTTAGAGGGGACTGAGGGTTTCTGTGTCTCCAATGAGATTTTTTCCCCTAAGGAACTAGATTAGAGAAACCTAGGACTGAAGATGGGAACTGTAAAAGCAGTGATTGATAAAAATGGAATTGGGAAAGGTGACTAATGAGTGGGCACAGAGAAATAAGAAGCATGATGTTATAATGGGATCTAATGGGAAATCTGAAATTTTTTCCTGCAGGAGATGGCTAGAAATAAAACAATTCCATTCTGAATGAGAACAAGATTGCTAAACATCACTCTTGGAGCAATCTAGGATTCACATCTCCATGTTCTGGACTCAGAATTTAAATGGGCAAACGAATGCAGAAGACTTTCAGACCACTCTCCCTTCTTCATATGTCTGGCTTCTTCCCATCTCCCAAATTCAACATGAAGATCATATTCTTACATAAAGTTCTCCATGACTGTTAAGCAATTTGGGCCTATGTAGTTCATTGGAATGCAACACATGGGTATTTCAAAGTCAAGTGATTAGAAAACTATGGGCCCCAAATACTGTTCATGGAAATATGCCTCCATAGTAAATGCTGTCAGAGCACCTGTGCCCTTCCTAGCTTCTGCTGGCCCAGTCTTCTGATTCTTTTCCTCACTGAATAGCCTCTTATAAAGCACCTACAACTCTCCCTGGGGGCTTTCTCTGGCTGCAGGAGCATGACACAGGGTGCAGGGAAGGCTGGAAATATCTGTGAGTTGATGCCTCCAGAAGCAGCCCTCAATACCCATCCAGTGGGAAGTTTTGGATAAATAACCTCATGTCTCCCATGGGGCAACACTGAGGCATGTTATGCAAAGTCTCCCCAGGGTCCCCAAAGTCCTGAGTTCCCACTGACTACCACAGTGGTAATTCTGCTCATTAGCATATCTTTGATAAATTTTCCTCCCTTTCTTGTCTCACTTCCTTACTCACCTTTGAGTGGTTCCTAGGATCACCCTCCAGATGAACTACGTGTACTCACACCCTTATCTCACAGTCTACTTCTGGGGAGACCCAAGCTAAAACAGCATTTTCCCACATAAGAAAATGAACCCAATATAAAAGAAACTATATTAAGAGGAGCACGAACCAACAATGGCTGATGATTAAGAAGAATAGATGCAGGTAAAAACTATAGATAACACCACCAGGGATGCACTGATCAGGTTTTCCCCAAGCCTAGGAATGCCTAGTATCTGTTTGTGTGCAGCTGTGAAATGTTTAGTGGAAGCTTTCATTGGAATCCTGAATTACTGTTCCTAGTAAACTCCAAAATCGTGTGATCTAAAATGTATGAATACCAAATTTTAGTGAATTCTTCATATAGTAGCTTACTAGTATGTAGCACTTGTTTATCTATAAAAAATAAAATGATACATGGCATATTATTTGCTCATAATAAAGAAAAAAACTCTCAGTGTTTTAGCAATTCCAGACCTTAAGACTCCTGAAAGCCTTGTGAATGTTGATCCACACTTTGACAACTCCTGTCCTAAAAAGAGGTCACATTGGGTAAAAACCCCACTACTTTCTTGGCAGCCTGACTCTTGGGCCAAAAATACTTTAAACAGTATGTTCCTAGTCCTTGAAAGAGCAAACATGTCTTTAGGGAAAAGAGGAAAAGAAAAGCATACAGCAGTCTTATCGATGTTGGGTCTGATATTTACTCTTCTGTTTCTTGGGTCAAGGCTGCAGGGTGTAAACTGGGCTCCTGCCAGGTTCTTAGCACAGTCTTTCAACAGTAATTCTCCAGGAAGTCCTGTTTGAGAGAGAGAGAGAGAGAGAGAGAGAGAGAGAGAAAAGAAGAAGGAAGGAGGAGGAGAAGAAGGGAGGAGGAGAAGAAGGGAGGAGGAGAAGAAGGGAGGAGGAGAAGAAGGGAGGAGGAGGAGGAGGAGGAGGAGGAGGAGGAGGAGGAGGAGAAGGAGGAGAAGGAGGAGGAGGAGGAGGAGGAGGAGGAGGAGGAGGAGGAGGAGAAGGAGGAGAAGGAGGAGAAGGAGGAGAAGGAGGAGGAGGAGGAGGAGGAGGAGGAGGAGGAGAAGGAGGAGAAGGAGGAGAAGGAGGAGAAGGAGGAGAAGGAGGAGAAGGAGGAGAAGGAGGAGAAGGAGGAGAAGGAGGAGAAGGAGGAGAAGGAGGAGAAGGAGGAGAAGGAGGAGAAGGAGGAGAAGGAGGAGAAGGAGGAGAAGGAGGAGGAGGAGGAGGAGGAGGAGGAGGAGGAGGAGGAGGAGGAGAAGGAGGAGGAGGAGGAGAAGGAGGAGGAGAAGGAGGAGAAGGAGGAGGAGAAGAAAGTACCTGGGAGGAAATCAGCCATCTTTATGCTGTTCAGTGGTTCTCTGTTTGGGGGTTGGGGGTAGAGGGTGAGGGTAACACATGGCACATAAATGTTAAAGCATCCACTGTTTGCAAAGAACTTCCTTTGGGTCTAGATTTTCACTACCACTTAGAAGCTATTGCTCTGGTTACCTGTATGTTTTGCAAGTTCACCTTCCCCTACAAGGCTATGAAGGAGTTAAGGGCAAGGATCTTGCCTGAATTACCTCTGCATACCTGGGACAATGCAGAGAGTGAAAGCCCTACTCCCTTGCCTGGGGTTAAGGGGGAAAGAGCAAACCTGAGGCCAGACTTCCCCTGTAGTGCTCCCTGTAGGCTCCACTGACTTAATCTGAATGGACCCCCTGCTTGACTTCCTTTCCTTCTGTCTTGTTTGCCCGATTCCTTCACTGTCTTCCTGAAACCCTTCCTTAATAAACCATTTGCACATGATTCTCATCTCAAGGTTTTCTTCTATGGATCACCAGCTATCATGTCAACCCACAGGACTAAAAACTGGAGCACTGGCAATATGCAAATTAATGGCTACCATTTTGTCCTAGTTAAGGGTTCTTGGAAATCAAGGGGGAGAAATCCACTCAAATTAGCTTGAATGGGAACTTTACAGAAGTATACCATGACTTGCGGGAGTTAGAAAGTTACCTGTAACTTGCTGGGGCCACACAGTCTCCCTTCTCTGATGCTCTCAGCACATGAACTCATCTATTTTGCTGCAATTCAATATTTCCTGTGATGCTTTACTCTAACGTAATTGCTTGCACATGGCTATGGCTTACTAAGGAACTAAAACACTTTCCCTGGTACAGAAAACCAGCTTATTCAAATCTTAATGTCCGAGGTCCAAATGCTGAATGCCAGTAAAAAACAAACAAACAAACAAAAAACAACAACAAAAGAAACAAACATCAGAATCTGATTAGCCCATCTTAGGTCAGGTGTCTTCCCCATCCCATTCAGATGCAGCTGTGGAAGCAAGGTCCTCTTTTGAGACTCGGCCCCTTCAGCAGTACTGTGGCATGTGTGTATTTTTTCAAAGGGGATTATAGGATCAAGGCAATGACTGACATCTCTAGGAGAATAATAAACCAAGACTTTTTTGTTCTGCCTTCAAACCTCAGTGTTGGCACTACCCTACTCAATCCAGGAGGAAGATTCTCCCTCTTGAACAGTTTTCATCTATTCCAATCTCATGGGCTTGTTCACTGTCTACCAACATGCTGGGCTAACTTTGTCTCCATGCTAAATTTTTTTTAATAACATTTATTTTTGAGAGAGAGAGAGAGAGAGAGAGAGCAGGTGGGGGAGGGACAGAGAGAGAGAGGGAGACAGAAGATCTGAAGCAGGCTCCGTGCTGTGGGCACGGAGCCCGATGCAGGGCTCTAACTCACAAGGTGAGATCATGACCTGAGCTGAAATCAAGATTCGGCCTCTCAACTGACTGAGCCACCCAGGCGCCCCTCCATGCTAACTTTTTTTTACAGTTCCTCCAGCCATGCAGCCTTTAGTCTCTGTTTCTACAAATACTTTCCTTCATTTCCTACTTTCTCCATGAAGCTTTCCTCATCCTCCCCTAACTCCTATAGCACTATTATATTTTGTTTGTTTGTCCAAGTTGCATGATAAAGTCAGGGCTATCTTCCCTACTTAGTAAGCACTCACAATCAGAAAGAGACCATGCCTCCTACTTCGGTTGCTTCCTCTACAGAATCTGGCACCATTCTGAGCACACAGCCAGCAAAACAGAGCTGCTTCTGCTTAATGTGCCAACTGGAGTAGATTACACTTATTTCAATGCCTTCCTCATAGGCTGAAACACCAAGTTTATATCATTGCCCCTTGGGCCTCACCACTCCAGTGTGAGCTTGCTCCACTTCCAGCTGCAAGGATCTGCATCTCCTTTCCAGATGGCTTTCTTCCAAACAGCAGAAAGCCACTCTGGCCTCAGCACAGTATACTTACTGGACAGTCTGGGAAATTAACTACTGGTAGCCCTCCACCAACGATCCTTAGGGACTGGTGGATATACAACCCAGCACCCCTGCCCTCCACAGATCAACTCTGGGTCTTCTACATGGCTCCCCAGGGTTCCCCCAGGGGGCTTGAGCTCCAGTTGACCACAGGGGTAACTTAACTTGGTAAGGCACTCTTTATGGTTGCCTTCCCTTCCTGTCTCACTCCCCACTTCCCTTCTAGTGTTTCCTGGGGATCACCTCCCAAATAAACTGCTTACCTTATCTTACCTCAGGGTCTTCTTTTGAGGGAACCTAAGCTAAGCCAACATTGACTTCTTAGGGAATGAATGAAGAGGGAATTTTCACTTTCCCCTCAGAGGTAGAGCAGCCAGGCTAGGGACAGGGTTGGATTTCTCAAGGCTGGGAGAATAGAAGACTCAACTCCCATTCCTTAGCTCAAAAGTGGAAGCTTCCATAAAAGGGAGGCTGCACGAAAATCCATTTAAAACAAAAAACGCTGCCTCCTGGGGGCAGCTGTGAAGTTCACAGCATCCAGCTAGACCCAGAAAAGGCAGGTGCTGACAGTACAGCTGCTCACAATTTTCTGGCCTAATTTGGGATGGTTAATATATCTTGGCAGCCCAGTAGCCATACCCCCACTTGTCAGGGTTTCCATTAGGAAGGAAGGGAGAAGGACAGGACAGGAAAGGAAAGAAGCAGCCAGGAAAAAAAAAAAAAAAAGACAATGATTAGACTTTAGACTTTTTGCTAAACTTCACAGACAACATTTGACTTGAGCTACGAAATCAGAGAAAACAAGGTCCCTTTTCTTGTATCTTAAATTTTGGAACAATTTCTAGCTGCTGGAATAGTTTTTCAAAAACAAAGCAGACAAAAGCCCTACAAAAGGATGGCGGGGAAAAAAAAACAGTTAACCTCTGATGAACTTGAAGAACAGCTTGAGTATTTCTGATGGTTGATTGCATAATTCAACTTCTTGAACATTTAATGTGTTATTCCTTTGTTTACTGGAGGAATGCAATTGCTCAATGAAATGTGAAAAGACTTGACAAGAACTGTTTTCATGATTGTCTACCAAGTTCTTGCTTTAACTTGTTTGCTTAATTAAATGTTTACTTGTGATCTCTTTGCAAGGTTCTGAATTTCATTACCTCTTTCTTTAAAGAGAAATCAATGTGCTTGGGAAGGAAGGCTTGCTCATCATAGGTCAGTGAACATTAGCACTTTCTAATAATTAGTTCCAAGCCCCAGTTTCTAGACAACTAACCAGTTCAGCAAAATCTTGCTTCATAAGAAATTGACCTATTTTCAGCAGAGCTCTGCAACCAGTGCAAAATGTAAAATCTCATAGAACTGTGTTAATTTGTCATTATAGCCAAAATGATTTGCTATAGCAAAGCAACAATTAAAGCAAATGATGCCTGTCTCTTTATTTGGAGATATCTATCTATAAGACAGCTCTGTCATAACTTCAATTTGAGATCTGCCTGGCTGTCCTGATGAGAACCATCTTAACGACCTTATAAAATTCTCATTGTCTTCCATTGTAAAAATGTATATAGCAAGTTTCCTGCTCAGCTATGCATAATCAGAAGAGGAATATCCTCACTGCTGTGGACTTGAACAAAAATTTTGTCTTCTCAGAAAAGTAGCATGCTAAACATAGGAGGGATTTACATCCATGCTAGATAGAGGGAGAAAACCTTTAGTTTAACAGATGAAAGCTATCTGCCTCCTGTAAATTATCGTAGTAGCCAGAATAATGGGCCCTTCCCAGAAAATGTCCACATCCTAATCTCTGGAACCTACGAATATGTTACTTTACATAGCAAAAGGGGAGTCTACAGATGTGATTAAGAACCTTGACACTCGGGGGGCGCCTGGGTGGCGCAGTCGGTTAAGCGTCCGACTTCAGCCAGGTCACGATCTCGCGGTCCGTGAGTTCGAGCCCCGCATCAGGCTCTGGGCTGATGGCTCAGAGCCTGGAGCCTGTTTCCGATTCTGTGTCTCCCTCTCTCTCTGCCCCTCCCCCGTTCATGCTCTGTCTCTCTCTGTCCCAAAAATAAATAAACGTTGAAAAAAAAAAAAAATTTAAAAAAAAAAAAAAAAAAAAAAAGAACCTTGACACTCGGGGCACCTGGGTGGCTTGGTCAGTTAAGCGTCCAACTTGGGCTTGGGTCATGATCTCACAGTCCATGAGTTCGAGCCCCGCGTCGGGCTCTGTGCTGACAGCTCAGAGCCTGGAGCTTGTTTCGGATTCTGTGTCTCCCTCTCTCTCTGCCCCTTCCCTGTTCATTCTCTGTCTCTCTCTGTCTCAAAAATAAATAAACATTAAAAAAATATTAAAAAAAAAAAAGAACCTTGACTCTCAAAAATGAACAAACATTAAAAAAAAAAAAAAATTTTTTAAAAAGGGGAGGGGGTGGTGTCTGAGTGGCTCAGTTGGTTGAGCAGCCAACTTCAGCTCAGGTTATGATCTCGCAGGTTGTGGGTTGGAGCCCCGTGTCAGACTCTGTCCTGACAGCTCAGAGCCTAGAGCCTGCTTCTATTCTGTCTCCCTCCCTTCTGCCCCTCCCCTGCTTGTGCTCTCTCTCAAAAATAAATAAACATTAAAAAAAAAAAAGAATATTGAGACATGGCATCATCCTGAATTAGCTGAGTAGGCCCAACGTAATTACAAGGATCCTTAAAAATCATACAACCTTTCCCAGTTACAGTCAGAGGAAGACGTGACTATGGAAGAATGGTCAAAGTGGTGTAATCTTGCTGGCTTTGAAAATGGAGAATGGGGCCAGGAGGAATGTGGCTGGCTTCTAGAAGCTGGGAAAGACAGAAAAAACAGATGATCTCCAGAGTCTCCAGAAAGGACTCCTGTACTGCTGAAACCTTAATTTTAGTTCCACAAGACCTGGGTCAGACTTCTGACCTCCAGAACTATAATAAATTTGTGTTGTTTGAAGCCACCAAGGTCACGGTGATGTGTTGCAGTAGCAACCGAAAACTAATACAGGTATAATATTTCAATAATTCCTGAAAAATATATAAGAAAAAAATATTATGATAAAGTTTATTTCTTCCCCCCAGAAAGGTCTAGAAGTGTGATTTTTCTTTTCTCCTTCACATCATCACCTTCCATTCCTTTTGCAGAAGAATAAAATATTCATTACAAGTGAACATCAGGTCTCCTGTCATCTTAACCCCCTGTGGCTTTCCCTCATCCATTCCCTCAACCATAATCCTATTTCAGCATGTATGGTTATCCATTTTAAAAATATTAATTACAAATTCATAATCCATTTACAGCATTATTTTGTGTGCACTAACTTTTTACATATAAAGTTCAGAGAATGAAGGACTGTTTGACAAGAGCTGGAAAACAAAGGACACAAAGCCACAACCAAAGAGGACACATCTTTAGAAAGAAAGAGGGGGAGTAGAGATGAGCTTCTGGACTTCTCCCTGTCTTCCCTTTGCTGTCCTAGCTCCCATCTCCTACCCATGCCTCCCATGGGCTGAACCAGGGCAGAAGCCAATGGGCTGAAAAGTCTGAGAAATGTAGCTTGCAGGATGAGCCTTCTGCAATGCAGAGGAGAGCAGGGGAAGTGTGGAGAAGGTATCTGAGAGCAAGCAGGCAAATGTCTGGCCCATGCTCTGCAGCGTATATTCTGGATTTACAGTAAAGTCCTTTAAAAAGTCCTTTACAAAAAACCTTTTGATTTTCAGCTTTCCGTATCTTTGTTTTGTTGTTTGTGCCAAGGGACCTTTGAATGCTTAAAAGGAAAATATGAAGGGAATCCCTACCATGGGGGAGGGACCTACTGGGACAGGAGCTGCCCCCCACCCTTCCCCAGTTGGCAAGTCCCTTGCAGCTTGAGCCCTCGTTCACCATTCTGCTGTAACTGTATCTTCTGGCTTCTGAGTGGGAAGAAGCACTCTAGAATCATGATGGCTGGAAAGTGGAAGAAATGAAGCAAAGTGCAATTTTTCCAGGGTTGCCAGATGATTTCAATAATATCAGATGTGTATGAGTAAAAAATTAACAAAAGAGCAACCAAAGAAATGCAATATGGGGAGATCTCTGGAAATAATCTACACCAACATCTAATATTTTGCATTAAATAGAATATTTCCCCATTTTTTAAAATTTTTCAGGAACTTATGTTGTATACCCTTAATTGGAGGAGTATCATATAGAGAACAAGCAAAAGTACTTAGATTGTTCCAGACTGTTGTATGACTAACATAAGAGAGGTTGCTGACACATTTCTTCCATGCTTTTTTCCAGAGTGAAAGCTCAAATCCCGAATACTGTCAGAACAAAAGGCCACAAACATAGGTTTGGTGAACTCCACCCTATAGAGTAGCAGTAGGGTCTTCAAATCACTGGTTAGACAGAAACTATAGACTAGCACTATCCAACAGAAACACAATGTGAGCCATGTTTGAAAAAGTGAAAACGGTAAAATTAATTTTAATACTTCCAACTCAATACATCAATATTTTGACATGTGATCAATATAAAATAAACTATTTTTGTTTTTTCACATTGAATCTTTGAAATCTTATGTGTATTTTATGCTTATACATGTGACAATTTTTATCAGAAATGCTTGGTCTGGGGGTGCCTGGGTGGCTCAGTTGGTTGAGCATCTGACTTCAGCTCAGGTCATGGTCTCATGGTTTGTGAGTTCAAACCCTGCATTGGGCTCTGTGCTGACAGCTCAGAGCCTGGAGTCGGCTTCAGATTCTGTGTCTCCCTCTCTCTCTCTGCCCTTCCCCCACTTGTGCTCACTCTCTCTCTCTCAGAAATAATAAATGAATACACTTTAAAAAAATCATTAGAAATACTTGATCTATATGTAGATTTATAAACCGTACAGTTGGTAAGAAAAATTCACATGCTTGAGTTGCTCCAAGCATGTGTAAAAAATTTTTCCAATGACTAATCTAGTACAAATTTTTAAATTAAAATTAAAGGCACCCGTGCAGCTCAGTTGATTAAGCGTCTCTTAGTTGTGGCTCAGGTCACGATCTCACAGTTTGTGGGACTGAGCCCTGCACCCAGCTCCACGGAGTGTGGAGCCTGCTTAGGATATTTTCTCTCTCTCTCTCTCTCTCTCTGCCTGCCCCCCCTCCCCTGCTTGCATGCTCTCTCTCGCTCTCTCAAAATAAATAATCTTTAAAAAATTAAATTAAAAATTCAGTTTCCCACTCACAGTGGCCACATTTGCTATGCTCAGCAGACACTTGTGGTTCGTGGCTACTACACTGAACAGCAAAACACTAGATCAGAGACCATGACTGTCAGAACACGTGAGATTTTTTCCACTTTAAAACTTTTGTATGCTAATTTTCTATGTGACCTGTTTTCATAATGATGAGTCTGAAGCCTTTATGCAAAGAACCTGTGTTCTTGTTGGGGTCAATAAGGAAGTAAAGGTTAGAGGAACAAAGCTCCATGTAACAATGGGTGGATGTCGGTGGAAGCTTCAAAGAAAGGAAGTCAGCCTAACTGTCCAAGATCTGTAACAGGAAGAATGGGGCCCAGGATGAGCCTGGAAAGTGGTCCTGTACACTTTCAGACATGGCTTATTGGTACAAATGACAGAAATCTGATTCAAACTGATTTTGTGGGATACCTGGGTTGCTTGGTTGGTTAAGTGTCTGACCCTTGGTTTAGGCTCAGGTCACGATCACGATCTCACAGTTTGTGGGACTGAGCCACTCATCGGGCTCTGCACTGGGCATGGGGCCTGCCTGGGATTAGATTTTTCTATCTCTGCCCCTCCCCCCCCCTCTCTCTCTCTCTCTCTCTCTCTCTCTCTCTCTCTCTCTCTCTCGCTTTCCCTCACTATAAATGAAGTTAAAAAAAAACTGGGGCACGTGGGTGGCTGGCTCAGTCAGTTGAGTGGCTGTCTTGGGCTCAGGTCACGATCGCGTGCTCAGGTCATGATGTCGCGGTTTGTGGATTGGAGCCCTGTGTGGAGCTCACCACTGTCTGCACGGAGCCTGCTTCTGATCTCTGTTCTCCTCTCTGCCCCTCCCCCGCTTGCACTCTCAAAAATAAACATTAAAAAAACCTGGCTTTGGCAGTAAAGGTTCTCTATTGACTCAAGTAACTAAAAAATCTGCAGGCTCCATAACAAGAAGCTCAGGCACGGCTAAATTCAGGGGCTCAAATAAGATCATTAGGAATTTATTTTCTACCATCAGTGCCCATGGGTTTCTTTAAATCTCAGAATTTCTCCAAACATGGCAAGATGGTCACTAGGTATCCCAGCGTTATGTTCCACCCTTAACATCCCTACCAGAAAGAGGTGCTTCCTTCCTAAAAGCCTGAGCAGAAGTCCTAGAATGGATACTCCTTAACCTCTACTCGGATCACATGCTCATTCTTCAACTAATCCCCCAGGCCTGATCTATTTCCCAGCCTAGGAGAGAAAGGGTCAGATCTGCCCAAACCATATGCTCTAGACACAACAGTGATTCTCCCAAGGGAAAACCAGGTTGCTATATTTAGGAGGGGAAGGGAGGGAAAGGATGTTGGGCAGGAAAAATCCCTTGTGTGTCAAATCAAGACTCTTGACAATAAGGCTTTTTGGTTCTCCAAAAATGTGGTTATTGAGTTCATGTGGCTTCAGGAAAAAAAACAAAAACAAAAACAAAAACAACCCAGTATCATCTGCCAAATGCCTCATCCCCTTTTGCCATTGATCATGTGGAAATCCATACCTTTTTCAAGCTACCCAACCTTGAAGAAACTGTTTAAACCTCACTGTGCCTTAGGTTTCCAACTGTGAAATAGGATCAAGAATAGGACCTACCTCATACATTGGTAATCCAAGATTAAGCTAATGCTTGTGAAGTGCTACCAGTAGAGTCCAGCAGACTACCAGTACTTAAAAAAAAAAAAAAAAAAAAAAACACTAAATAAATCTGCAAGAATGTGGTATATTTTTTCTTAGAAAAGATTGATTTCTCACATGAGCTAATATAGGCTTCTTCCCTAAAAGGTGGCCTCCAGAAAGATGAGAAATTGCTAAAGAGATTTATTGAACGAGTGAATTCCATTTTCAAAGAATATGCTTTTTTTTCTCTCAGAGAAAAAGGACACATCTGTCCTTAAATAGTTTGCTTGTATTGTCATTTTTTTCTGTGAGCATGCATCAGAATTACACCCCTGAGGCTCCCAGCTGGCTCAGTTGGTTAAGCTTCTGACTGCAGCCCAGGTCACGATTTCCTAGTTCGAGAGTTCAATCCCTGCATCAGACTCTGTGCTGACCACTCAGACCCTGGAGCCTGCTTCGGATTCTGTATCTCCCTCTCTCCCCCTCCCGTGCTTCTGCTTTCGCTCTCTCAAACAAACATTAAAAAAATTTTTTTAAACCCCAACACAGCCCTATGTCACGTGTGCTCCAAAATGCAACAGCACCAACAAAATATAGGTATCAGGACCATTGCAGGGGATACCTCCATCTTTATTCTACCCTTGTTGCCACAATATTTGGTTTAAGTTACAGTAACCACAGTAAAAGGAGTTTATTTGGGGAAAAAACTCCTTAAGGAATGAAGGTAACAGCTCTAGGTGCCCCTAGTGGGGAAAGCAAGATTCATTCAACCCAGAGGAATCGCCTGCTCCGGAAAATGCCAAATTGATACATGCTGGGAAGCTGAACTTCAGAACCCTTTTTTGTTGGAGAGATTATATTCAATAAAAGGAAAGAGTCGCCTAGGAAAGGTGATTCAAGGTACAAAACGCTCTGCTTTTTCTGAAGGACTAGTGTGCTCGCTGAATCCATCCGTTCCCTCATACCGGGTCTAAAATTACACACCTAGCATCACTTTACTAATTAGATACTGCCTTCAGGAGGCCCGAGCCCTTCACAGGCACGCTTACCACCTGCAGGGACACACATTACCATCCTAACGTGGTACCACCACTTGCTTAACACAGATAAGGTAAGTTACTCAGCTAGGGTATGGGAACTTTCTCCATTCCTCCTTCCTCCCCATACCCACACCCTTGCTCAGATAACTCTGCATTTCCTTCCAGAAAAGTCACTTGGGACCCGTGAGGATTGCTTTGGCAGGAACATAGACAAAAGTGGTGGTGTGCTAGTTCTTAGTCTGCATATAAGGAGACAGCCCTTCTTTATTCTGGACTACGAGTTCCTGAGCCAGACAAGAAAAAGGAGGCCCGACCTAAAGAGCAAAGGGACGGACGAGACTACGCTACAGCTTAAGCTGAAAAGACACACACCACCAACAGAAAGGAATAAGACTAACCTCTCCAAACGCCGGGAGGCCCTGCTTATGTAGAGAAAGTTCCGGCTCAGGTTCACTCCGGCCCAACATGCTAATGAGGGAAAGAAAAAAAAAAGCCTCATCCTGATTGGTTGGAAGTGCCGCATACTGATTGGCCAGAAGGGCTTCATGCTGATTGGTCGATATTGGCAGGTAATTCAGGCAGCTAACTCGTGCTTTGGGGAGCCAGGATCTTGTATTCTAAGTCGGGCTTGTAGATGGAGCTTTGTCCTGGCTACATCCTTGCTCTGCTTTGTGAGAGGAGCTGTTTAACAACAGCAAACGGAGAGCGCCCCAGATGCATAATATATTTATTTCACTTGGGGCTTGTTTCCATGGTCCCTGTCTCATTTTTCTGCTTGCTTTTGTGTTTCTGCTGAAGAAGAAGAATGAACGATGTGTGATAATAGTTGACTAATATATCACCTCCCAGAGGGAGCAAGGTGCTGAGAGTGTCGGCCACAGCAGGTGAAGTTTCCTGTTTAGAAAAGCCAGAATTTGTAGGAACTTTATTGCAGCCATTCCCTATCCTCTTTTCCTTACTTTCTAAAAAGTGAAATCCCTACATTCCCAGAATTTTTTACAGCTAGGGGTGGCCATATGATTCAGTCCTAGCCAATGATACATAAGTATAGTTTTGCAAGGGACTCCTAAGAAAACTTTTGCTATCTTGCTCAGAAGAAAAGGAACTCCTGTTACTGCCCTTCTGCTTGCTTTGAAGGCACTGGTGACGCCTGAGTCCATAGCAGCCAACTTGCAACCAGGAGGTGAGTAGCGTGAGGTTGAAAAGTCATCAGTTTAAGGAGGGCAGAGTGGGAAGATGGAAAAAACCTGGGTCCTTGATGATGTTGCTGCGTAGCTAAACCAGCACCAGCAAATGCCTATTTCCAATCTTAACATGAGATAGAATCAGTGTCTATATTGTTTAAAACCCCGTGTGATGGGGTTCTGATATCTAAAATGAAATGCATTCCTTACGGATATGCCTATTTGACTCTATGACACTTTGACTTGGGTCTGGCCCAATCTTTATATAAGAAAGATGTTATAGTTTCCTCAGTGTATATTGAACGAGCTGAGATAGAAGGACACTCTGAAGGTGTCCTAACATCTTGTGAGGAGGTGGAGGGAAGCAGCAGTTTTACCTTTTAGCATCAAATAGAAGTCTCCTAGGAACTGAGATGGGGAAGTCTGGATCACTTCTATCTCTGTATTGACCTATTTGGCTTAATAAGACCAATCCACCCACCATTGCTTGATCCAAGAAGCTTTCTCAAAATCCAGCCAGAGTGAATCACTATTTTCTCTGAATTCCTAGAGTTGTTCGTCTTGGTCTGTGTGTTGCCCCTCAATTGACAGATCACACTCAGCTCTCCAGGAGTCTAGCTGTTTATGTCTTATCTTCTCTACAAGGATAATGTTTTAATAGTCCCTGCAGAATCTCTTTCAGACCCTAGTAGAGTTGCTCAGCACACATCAGGCCTGTAGTAACGAGTAGTAATTATGAATTAAATAAAATGAATATGAACTTGCTTTATAGCATACCTAGCATCACATCCAGGTTTATGGCTGCATCTGGGAACCTAATTAGGGATTGGCAACAAAAATAGTTCAGCTTAGGATGGCTTCTACTGCAGAGGAAGCAGATTAAGAGAGAAATGAGAGAGGTAACAAGAGGAGAAAGAAAGAACAATCCAAAGTCACCTCCAAAGAGACCAGAGTCTCTGTATAATTTATCCCCTCTTGGGAGCATTCCTATCAGACGTTCTGATGATAAAGAGTCAGCCATCTGGCATGGTTTTGCATTTTTACCCTGTTCCTTAAAATATGTGTTGGATCATTTCGACTTTCAGCTTCCACTTTAGTCAAAAAGAAGAGAGAATCTTTAAGCTGGAAAGTGCTAGAACTCATAATTAAGAAGTGGGGTATCTTAGAATGGGTCCCCCAGAAATGGGCCTGGGAACAAGGATTTGAATCCAAGGGGTTTATTTGTGAGGTGATCCCAGGAAACACAGTAGGAGAATATAGAAATGAGGTAGTGAAGAAAAAGAAGCTAAGACAGGTGTGTTAATGAGTAAATTATGCCTGTGGGTAAATGCAACTCAGCCCTGGTGGGGAGCTCTGTATAAAACACACCTCGAAATGGTTCCTCATGGGGGATGAGAAACTGGGATATTTATCCAGTAATTCCCATTTATCATTGGTTGAGGGATGTTTGGGGGCATTAATACTTTGGCACTCTCAGCCTGCCTCACTCATGACTGAGTGTGCTCCTGCAGCCAGGAAAATCCTTAAGCAGAGAATCTGCGGTGCGTGAAGTAAGAAGCCATTGGCATGTACTGGAATGCTGCGTGTTGATAGTATACAGGCAGAGCATCAATAGTGTCTGCTACACAGAGAGAAGTAGAAGATGGAGGAGGAGCAGGGGGATGGGGTTGAAGGCACCAGGGATGAGGAGCGCTCACTTGCCTGCGGCTGAGATCTGGATAGCCAGGGTGGTTTGCCAATGAATGAAGGTATATATCACACTGAAACACCTGGGGAAATCTGTCCTACATCTCCCATTTATCTCTATTGTCTTTAGATTTTAGAATGCCTTCAAAATCATAAGGGCCAAAACTCATATTTATCAACCTTCATGTCCTAAGTAGGGGGAATGACAGAGTACATTTATGCAGTGGAACATTCTGGAACTATTTAAAACTACAATTCTATTCTATGACCTATTAAAATCCAAAGAGTTTTCAAAAACAAAGAAAAATACTTATCATTTAATGTTAAATGATTAAAAAGAAAGCAAGATCCAAATTGTATATTCAGTAGGGTTTCCAGTATGTTAAAAAAAAAAAAAAGTACTGATTCAATGTTGGAAGAATATATTATTTTTTAAAAAGACGTTGAGGGGTGGACTTGTAGTTCCTTTTCTCTGCTTCCTTATAGTTTTTTAATCTACATATTTTCCACAATAGGCATGTATTACTTTTATAACTTGATCATAAAATCTTTGACAAAATATTACATTACCCATTGTCAATAATGACCCTAAAATCATTTTGCTGATTTGGCCCATCTGAGCCTCTGATGTTAGATTCTTTTTAGGACTGTGCTCAAGGGTACAAGCTCCCAGGAGATTAACATCCTCCACTGTGTTCTCCTTGTTCCCCCAGAAGTCCATGTTGCATTCCAGTTCAGCCATCCAGCTAACATATATTCATTCATTTAGATAAATATTTACAGAGTACCCACTGTGTATATCAGGCAAAACCAGACATGGACCCAGCCTTCATGGAGGGAAGTGAGTAATGCAATAAAACAAATAAATAAAAAGTTCTATCTTTGAAGAGTGCTATGCCGAAGAGATACATGGTTCTCTGGAAAGCTTTAGGAGATTTAGATCTAATGGGAGAGGCTGTCTTTAGGAAGTGACATTCAACCTAGGATCCCAAGGATGCATAGGAGTTAACCAGGCAAATGTTAATTGGGTTTCTAATGTATGCATGGGGTCACCATGCTGGGGTGATGCTATATTCAAACCTCTGCCCTCAAAAACCTAGCCATCTAATTGTCAAACCACACTCAAGTTTCCTAAAATAACGCAGAGGAAAAAAAACAACAATATCGTATTAAGTTCCCCACTGTCTCTCTAGGAAAATATGGGAGTTCAAAGGAAGAGGCAATCAGTAAGGATTAAGTTATCAAGAAAGACTCTTTGAAGGAAATATAGTTTGGGTTCATCTTCTATGCCAGAAAGAAGGAAGGGTGTCCAAGAAAGGGGAGTAGCATGCATAAACGCTCAGAAGGGTTGATGTAAAGGATCCTTTTTTAAAAAATATTTTTTAGGGGTGCCTGGGTGGCTCAGTCGGTTGAACCTCCGACTTCGGCTCATGTCATGATCTCACGGTTCATGAGTTCGAGCCCCGTGTCGGGCTCTCTGCCGATAACTCAGAGCCTGGAGGCTGCTTCGGATTCTGTGTCTCCCTCTCTCTCTGACCCTCCCCCGTTCATGCTCTGTCTGTCTCTGTCTCAAAAATAAACATTAAAAAAATTAAAAAAAAAAAATTTTAATGTTTATTTAGTTTTGAGAGAGACAGTGAGAGCGGGGGAAGGGCAGAGAGGGAGGGAGACACAGAATACGAACAGGCTGCAGGCTCCTAGCTGTCAGCATAGAGCCCAATGTGAGGCTTGAACTCAACGGACAGCAAGACTATGACCTGAGCCGAAGTTGGACACCCAACCAACTGAGCCACCCAGGTGCCCCAAGGATCCTTTAATTGGACAGCGAGATGACCAGTAGGATGAAAGTAGAGGATGGGTATTATGTGAAAGGGATGGCCTGTCCTTGGAAACCAGGTAAGAATGCTTGACTTAATGTGGTGGGAACTAGGGAGCAAAGAGCAACAAGACAAAGGTAGTATGTACAGTGGCTGACTATGCCTCCTGGAGAGAGGAGTAAGACCAGCTGGCCATGGTGATCCAGATAGCAATAGAGAGTCTCCTAAGGAAAATGTTCTTCTTTTTATCCATGGGAAACTGAGATATAAGAGGTTCACTGGATTTTTAGCCTCTGAAAAGGAAATTTCTATTAAAGGGGAAACATAATTATATTGTTGAATATAATCTGATTCATCTCGTTTTATCCATCTGTCTCATATAACCAAGGAAATATACTGAAACCCAACCAATTTGTTTCCTTTTCCAGAAGGTCTCTGCACAGAGGAGACTGTATTTGCAAGTTATCTAGGACTCAACCGTGTCAGAGCAAACCTATAGACTGGAAGACCCTTCTCCAACTTTCAGGAACCCCTCTTTCCTACTCCCAAAAGTTGCTGCTGCTGTGGTGGAGTAGGGGTGAGGGTGGCAGGTGTAGGTTATGCTGGTATAGGGCCTTCTTAGCCAAAATGACCTGCTGGGAGGGCTGTAGAGTCAAAAGGCTGAGGGAGAGAAATCTCTCCCCCAGCAGATGCCAGCAGACATAGCAACACAGATTTTGCTCTACGCTCTGTCCTCCTGGTTCCCACGAACATATGTTGGTAGATCATCTTCTAGCATGTCCCCCTAGTTAGTTAGGCTGTCCTGTTTCCTAGATCTCTCCAGGAAAGATGAGTTTCTAAGCTTCTTTGGTGTTCTTACTGTACATTTTAAGGGCTTTTAAGCAGTAATAGAGAAGATAGCTTCATCTGTGCTTCAAAGTACTTTGCAAAGTGCTGATCAGGACAGTGCTAGAATTTCTATACAGGAGGGACCAACGTGTGGCAATCTAGTTACCCAATGGGACTTCACTTGAGGCTCTCTTTGCATAGCAAAATGTTTTTATTTTGATCTTACTTATTGGGGCAGCACATGGAAATAATAGGGTACTAAAGTTCACTCCTTCCAATCCTGTCATTGATACCAGTACTGAACCCTAAACCTAGGGTTCTTTCCAGCTAGAGACTCTTCCTAGAAAAGTCCTACACCTTCATTTTTACTTTCACTCCAAGGACAGAACAGGGTTTTGCATGCAGACATCATTTATCAGTGAATAAATTGGTCACTTTAATTACCTGTTTTATCTGTTTTAATTATCTGTTTTAATAATTATCTAACTTAACTAACAGAGCTGGCTACTTCTTTCTCATGGGAAGGTGAGCATCTGCTGAGAAGGTTCTCAGGAATCAGATTCACCCTCAACACCCCACCAGACCAGACCTGTCAGCTAGCTCAGGGCCCCTCCTTGGAACCAATGGAAAGTTTTCTTGGATCTCTGAGGCCCTCTAGTGGCTGTTTTAGGATGAAATCCTACCTAACAGCTGCCCTTCCCACCTTCTCCTAAAAATTTGGCTGGTCTGGAGAGAGAGAGAAAAAAACAGAAAGAGAGGAAGGAAGCAAAGAAGGAAGGAAGGAAAGGAAGAAAGAAGGAAGAAAAGGAAGTAAAGAAGGAAGAAATTTGTTTTCTTTTGCTTCTCCTAAAATGCCAAAAGAAAACAGGTATGTTTAGTTTCCGACACCATCAAGATTAATCTGACCTCTTAATATATCTCCACTTTATAGATGATGAACTTGAAACTCAGAGTTCAATATATTTCCCAAGATCACACAACTATGTAAGCGGTAGGGTTAGGATTCAAACTCAGGTCTCCCTCCAAAACCCACTCTGTAGATGGCGCCTACCACTTCTTGTACTAACTTTGGGTTTCAGGTTCTTTGACCCATACTCCATGTGAGTGACACCTCCTGGAGTTGGGCAGTGCACAGCCTGCACAACTGTAGAGTGACAAACCAACTTTGACTGGCTTGAGACCATCCCAAGGCGAAGATTCTAAGCCTGGTTTTGCTACTCAAAGTAGATCCCTGACCTGAAGGGTCAGCAATCCCTGGGAACTTTTTAGAAATGTAAATGTTGGGACACCACCCCAGGTCTAGTGAATCACAGTCTTCAAAGCTGGAGATGAGGAATCTATACCCAGGACTTCTCAACTTTGCTATGCACTGAGATCACCTGGGGAGCTTGTTAAATGCAGATTCTCATTCAGGAGGGAGAAGGAGATAGTGCTGCCCTTCAGCTTCCCTAACTAGCTCCCAGATGGTGCCAATGCCCTGAACCACACTTGGAATAACATGGCTCTACACCAGCCATTCTCAAACTTGAGTCTGCATTCAAATCACGTGGAGGGCTGGTTAACACACAGATTGTTGGGCCCCATCCCAAGAGAATCTGATTCTCAAGGTCTGGGATGAGGCCCAAGAATGTGCATTTCTAACAACTTCCCAGGTGATGCTGATTCTGCAGCATCACCTGGGGACCCCAGTTTGAGAACCACTGTTCTAGCCTACCAGACCTTCCTTAAATAGACAACTAACTTCATGCTTTCTGGCTCGCCATTTGCACGAGCCCTACTCAGTCTCCAAATCCTGTCATTTTAGAGCTGAAAGAGACTTCAGAGACCAGAGGCAAAGCCAGGATTAAGCATCCTGACTCTCTCTATTCAGTGTTGTTTACTCTGCTTCCTGCTGGCTCTGAAGCTCCATAAATTCTCCAGCGTCCAGCGACTGCAGTATTTTTGGTGAGCTCTCCATCTTGGGCCAGCTTTGCAGGCGCTCGAGTCCCTATCAGACACATATGTCATCGGCACAATCCGTGAAAACACAGTGGCCTCCTACTTCACAGTTCTGTGAAAAGAGAGCTTTGGAAAAAACCAGCAGCAAGGCTGGCAGCCGTGGTAGAGAGAAAATGCAGCAGTGTGCAGGCAAACCCAGACAGACAAGGTGATTCAGCACAGAAGCCCTGGAGCAAAGTAATGGACTGGATACAGATGGCAACTGCCAGCTACATTCTGCTGGGCAGCTCTGAGAAGGTCATTTGACTTCTCTGTGCCCAAGAAATTGCTTTTTTTTTTAAGGGAAAACAATACTCTCATTCAAAAACACACACACAAAAGAGCACTTCATATGTAGACTTGGGGTGAGGCCTGGAACAGTTAGTTTCTGCTATGTGACCAATCACCCAATACTCAGTGGCCTAAAAAAGCCCCAGCCATTTGTTATTGCTTACTAGTCTTTGAGGAAAAAGACGTATGCAAGTTTCCTTGAGGCCTAGACCTAGGGGCCTGGCATGCTATCATTTCTGCCATGTTCTATTGGTGAAAAGCAAAACCCACAGCCAGCCCGCTGTTTAATGGGAAGGGCTTGTAACATCAGCATGTAAAGAAATAGAGAGGGGGAAAGGTTGGTGGCCATTTTTGCAATCTACCACAGAGACCTTTTGTTTGTTTAGGAGATCCTGAGACAAAGATTCGAAGCAAATGGTTAACTTGGTTACTTGGGAAGTGAAGGAATACTGGCAGGGGAGTAGGGGATTGAGACACAGAGCAAAACAGCTAGTGAAGGGTACATAACCGGGCCGGCTAGCGTTCTGGACATCTGGAGCTTAATTCTATCGGAAAACTCTGAAAGTGTTGGATGCAGGCTTTTTTGTTATCCTACTTGAGAAAGGGAACTAGAATATTTATACATCAATTCACATCCATCCCTTGTTGAGGGTTGTCAGGCAACACTAATTCTCCATCATTTCAGATTCCTACGCTGGGCGGTTGGCCCCAGATGTGTGCAGGTCCTGGCAGCTGGTGGTCTGGCCACTGGCCACTGAGGAAGGAAGGGTAGGGGTGTACAGATAGGACCCCTACAATGTGTCCTGCGGTGCAGGAGAAAAAACCCTCAAGCTTCAGCTTTATGTTGGTCGATGTTTTTTAGTCTATTTGCTTTATTTGGGGTGATGCCCCATTTCTCTTGCTGGCAAAGGTTGGGACACTAGGTGGCATCGTATCTAGTTGTCTTGCAGCTCAGGAAACAAATGCCAGGCAGTGTTCCTAGTTGTCCTTGGGATCAAACAATACCAGCATGAGCTGAGAGCAAAGGATGGGCCTGCCGTAGGTAGCAGCGGTGGTCCCGTGGGCTCTGTCTCAACTCACCCTCACCAGCAACTTCCCAAACCAGTGGGGGAGAGTGGGGAGCAGGCAAAGCACAGAGGGGCAGGCAGAGGTTGCTGCCACTTTCTAAGGCATGGGATTCATAAAACCCCTGGAAGGAATCAGTACGGAGAATGACACTGTCTACCCCCAGAAAGGTCTCTGAAGTGTATAAAAAATGGGCTGGAAGGAAAAACATGAGACTTACAATAAAGATTTATTCTTGGGGGCGAGAGTGGAAAGAAGGTGAGGTTGAGGTTGAAAGTAAGGGCCAAAGATATTTAACATTTTATTTAAAATATTTATTTTTTTTTATTTTTTATTTTTTTATAATTATTACATAGGCAAGGTTAATTTTTTTTTCAACGTTTTTTTTTTATTTATTTTTGGGACAGAGAGAGACAGAGCATGAACGGGGGAGGGGCAGAGAGAGAGAGAGGGAGACACAGAATCGGAAGCAGGCTCCGGGCTCCGAGCCATCAGCCCAGAGCCCGACGCGGGGCTCGAACTCACGGACCGCGAGATCGTGACCTGGCTGAAGTCGGTCGCTTAACCGACTGCGCCACCCAGGCGCCCCTTATTTAAAATATTTAAAACAAATGAGACAAAATGTCAGGAACGATCAATTCTTCATAATAGATGTTAGGTGGTGGTCATATTAGTATATCTACTTTTTCTTAAATTTGAAAACAGCGTGTTTTGCAAGGTAGATATGATATTCTGTAATTAGCAAGGTCCGGCAGGGTTCAAGAAGGAACACTGTTGTTTCTTGAGGTTTGCCACATACTTTCCCTCACTGAGCCTCCATTTCATTATCTATAAAAGGAAGACACTAATAGTAGCCATGTCAGGGGATTGTCACAAGCCTCAAATGAGGTAATGTACCCACAGTACAGCACAGTACAGTTCTCAAAGCAAGATGATCCTTCCAAAAATCCTCGCTGCTTCCTTTGCTCCTCTCCCAGACTCTTATTGTACCCTTACCACTAAGGGTACAAGGGTTAGGCATCTCTGCCACACTGAGTCAAACCATACTATCGACTGGTTGTCTAGATGTGGCTAGAAACAGAAAAATCTTAATTCAAGCCTATCCTGACTCCTCTGGATCCACAGTTGGTCTTAAAAAATAAAATGTTTCTTGGAAATATGGCTAGAGAGACATCCCCCACTTGTGTAAAAAGGGAATTCTGGAATTTATCAATAACTACCCCCTAACTTTTCTCAAGGATTTAGGACTTTCTATCTTGAAGGGGCACTAACCTTTTGCAGAACAGACATAGGTGCTCCTGTATGGCTTGTGAAAGAGATACTGCCTTTCTCTGGGTGTAAATGAGAGCTCTTGATTCCTTATACAAATTAGAGAAAGCCCATGGCTAGCCCTGACAGCACAAAATGCTGTGAGGATAAGAGGCAGGGGGGATAAGGGGCCTTTAAGAGTGGGAGGTATGGAATGAAGTCCATTGAATGAAGGAATTAAGAGCCTGACCTCTAGGAGAGAGAGAGCATCTCTGGCCTTTTTCCATTCCTGCCAGGGAAGCCTAGGGTAGCCTCAGAAAGGAAAAGAAAATTCCCCAAGGTCTCGTTTTATCTGAGACTCTCTGAATCTGGAAGAGATTGTCCCTACAAAAAAAACTGAGAAGGTAGAGCCAAGAGCCTTTGGGATGGGCTTGTTCCATGCAAGGATTACAAATAATCTCAGTTTTCTCCACACTCCAGGGCCCCCAGGAGGGGTGGTGTGTGTGTGTGTGTACAGGACTTCCCAACCATTCTGTATCAGTTACCTGTAACCATAACGGTGCTGCATAATAAACCACCCCAAAGCTTAGTGACTTGAAACACTATTCATTCAGCTCATGGTTCTGCTCATGCTAGCAATGGGGACTGAGCTCAGCTGGGAAGCTGTGGTCTCAGTTGGGCTTTCACGTGTGTGGGGTCAGTGACAGGTCTGGCAGGCAGCTCTGTAATCTGAGTCGGGCTTTCTCACATCTCAGGGACTGAAGTACCTGTCTCTTCTTTCTGCTCATCTGCTCTACTTTCCTTGCCCTGCAGAACCTCTTCATTTACCTGCAAGTTTCCTCATGGTCCTTACTGGCAGCCACACTCCTAAGACTAAAAGAATTTATATCTCTGCCCTCCACTGCTAACTGACTGCAACAGTGTGTGTGTGTGTGTGTGTGTGTGTGTGTGTGTATAGTTCAAATTCCCAAAGGAAGAAAATTTATTAGCTCAGCCAAAATCTATACGTGGCTACCCTTGGGGCAGATGTCCGTTCCTGGGTTAACCAATCATGATGAGGGATGATATGGAGGGGACAGGGAAATCAGATTTCCCTCTGTAAAATGAAGGGTAGGGATTAAGAAGATCCACAATCCCCTTATCAGCTCCAACATTCTATGAAAACAGGGGAGAAAGAGAATGTATTAAGAAAATTGAAAAGCATTAGGCTAGGTCCGTCAAAGGCAGAAGCTGGGATGTTGCTTGCTTTATATTTGAATGCTGTGCGTGGTTTTCATGATGGCAATAATAATTTATTGACAAAATGCTCTTATTGAATTGCCTTTACTGAAGAGGCCCTGCATGCTTTTTCACCAGCTTGCTACAATTAAAAGCAGCAGTAAACAGAGCCTTTCTATTTAGATTGAAAAGCAACAATTAAGCTTGCTCAGCTATAAATAGGAGGCAGCTTCACATCTATGGCCCCAACTGCACACATTATAGACTCCAGCCCCAGATGCCCCCAATTTATTTCTGCAGGGCAAACCAATAAATTGTCAAACTCTGACCTTAAAACCGACAATCTCTTAGAAAATGGAAGGAGGTAAATTATGCATAATTCTAGATAATTACCGGGGTGTCCATGAGGCCAGGAAATGACTATACATGCTGGAAATCTAAATTTACAAGCTTCAAGCTTTTTCATTTTACCACTTTCAAACCACGTTTTGCCTGTCAGGTTGGCTGTCAGGGCTGACTCTCCTTTGCCTGGGAGGTGTGGAAGAAAATAATAAATTCAAAAATTAGGGGAGGGAACATGGAAAATATAAAATTCCTTCTCAGGATTTCCAGTGATTCAGTAAAGAGACCAGAACATGGACAATCAGTACTAAATATTTTCTGATTAATAAGATAGTGCCATTCATCCCATCTATAAGCCATATATACTGACTTTTCAGAGTTGTAAAGGCTTTTGTTTCAACCTTCTAATTTCCTGCAGGAGGAAACCAGAGGCTCAGGAAGCCACAAGAACTGTCCAAGGCACAGAACTTGACAATGGCAGTGCTGGAATCCCATAGCTTTCCTGACTACCATTCCTGTGTCAACTGCATAGAAAAATTTGCCTTCTCCTTTTTTCCAATACAAAAGACTACATTAATGGGATCTAAGTAATAAAAAGCCAAAGGCTGCAATATTACTTTGAGTGTAAGACAGGCTTTCAAAGGTGACAGGATTTTCCCACCTAGACATATTGGGTCCCCTCTGTCTCTGTATCCCCCATCTGAACCAGTTTCCTAAAACCCAAAAAGAATGATTTTCTAAAATGTGTCTTGTGTAATCACACCCTTCCAAGACTTGCAACTTGGTTTTCTGTTTGAGCATTGCCCTATGTTGCCCAGTGTTTTTCCAACTCCCTCTGGCTGTCCTTGTGCCATGTGCTAGGATAGTCTCTGTTGCCCTTCTCATCTTCTCTACCATCTCTGTACCCCAGGGACTGACATTTATGGATTCATCAATGGTACCCCAGTCATTTGGCCACCACTGAGCTTGGCTAATGTGGGGCAAGTAACCAATTGGAGACTGGATAGCAAGTGGTAAAAAAGTCAGGATTTGTCTTCCTTTACTTCCTGTAGAGTGAAGTAGAGTTGCCCAGCTGAGCTCATCCCAGATTAACCAAAGCCAAGCCAAAGCCCACACACATGAGTGGGAATAAATGATTGTACTAAACCATTCAATTTTCAAGGGTAGTGTGTTATGCAGCAAGGGCTGATACAAAATATGACACCTAGAAAGAAAAGTTTAAGACAACACAGCCATTCTAGAAACTGAGATAAACCACTCTAAAGACCAGAAATGGAAGCGAACACAGAGGAATAACTGGGATTGAGTTTTCAGACTCACTTAACTCCAGATCCAGAAGCAAATAGAGAAATCTGGGTTCCTGTGGGGTAACAAGAATAAAATTGTCCCATGGGATGTAAGAGACTGACTCTTCAAAATCAGAAGCAAGTTTGAGTTTTCCTTACCCACTAAAGGATGATGAAATAAACTCTTGAAACCACATCCCAACTACCATTTATATAAAGCTGTGTAGCAGGGAAGCTTTAAGAAATAATCTTTCATCCTCAGTTGCTGAATATGTAATAACTCCAATATCAGTGAAGTTTGGGAACCCTGAGCTACCAATATAAGATCTGGTTTGGGACTGAATGTTCTTAGAAGGTGGTGGAAGAAGAGACCAAATAAGACCAAATACAAATCTGCAAGACTGTGAGACATAGGGGTTGAGGTGGGGGAGTGGAAGGCAGGGGAGAGAGAGAGGGAGAACCTCCATTTAATAATAAAATTCCAAAACATATGAGGAAATAATACTAAGACAGCAACAAAATCAACAACTGGAAATAAATTTACTCAAGATGAAATGGAAATAACATGTGATGGTTGCTCACAGATCTTCACTGAAATAACTACTAAAGAATATATTTGAGGCAGAAGGAGGAAACACCCTAAGAGACAGAGAGAAATGAAACAGAGGACACAAACAATAGTTAGTACAGAATTTGGTGAAATACAAATTTAGTTTGCTGTTGACTCAGAAAGAAAATGATATTTTTTTTACATAACTGGGTGTAATTCAAACACTACCAAGGAAAATATAGATGGGGAAGGTATTCAGTGAATGATTAAAGCATACCAAGTTCTTGGGTTATTTGGGAGGAGGATAGAGATACTGAATAACTTAAGCTTTGTTAAAAAATTTTTACACTTTAAGTTTCTATAAGAACAAAATTATCAGACCAGATTTTTAAAAATCCACCCATATGTGGTTTATGGTAGAAACACCTAAAATATAATCATCCAGAAAGGTTGAAAAAAAAATGGAAAAAACAAAAAAGGCAATTACTAACTAAAAGAAAGCTGTATAGCAATATTAATATCAGATGAAACTGAACACAGTCCAAAAAGCATAAAAGGAAATATAACATAGTGATAAGAAACAATCCTATATTTGAATGGATAACACTATGGCTTGAAATATAAAGCGGGGCGGGGGGGGCGGGGGGGGAAACACTGACTAATTTACAAGACAAAATAGAAATATCTTGTTCAAGGTTTTAAAACATATATATCAAAAACCTGCTAAAATTTAAAAAAAGGAGGTGCCTAGTGGCTCAGTTGGTTAAGTGTCTGATTCATGATTTCAGCTCAGGTCATGATCTCACATGTCGGGCTCTGTGCTGAGTCGCTGAGTGTGAAGTCTGCTTAAGATTCTCTCTCCCTTTCCCTCTGCCCCTCTCCCCTACTCATGCTCTCTCTCTCTCTCTCTCTCTCTCTCTCTCTCTCTCTCTCTCTAATAAAAAAAAAATGAAAAACAAACCTGTGGAGCCAGCAGAAAATATCAATGTACATTTAAAAAGCTAAAAAGTAACTGATTTTTGGAGCACCTGGTTGGCTCAGTTGATAGAGTGCATGACTCTTGATCTCAGGATCGTGGGTTCAAGCCCCATGTTGGGTATAGAGCCTACTTTAGAAAATTAAATAAAAAATAAAAAATAAAAAATAACCCATTTCATAGCTGTAGGAACTGAGGCCCAGGGAAGCTAAGTGACTTCCCCAAGATCACAGTTTATAGGAGTCAGAGCCAGGACTTAAACATATTCTAATGCTAAATCCTATGCCTTACCCATTTTATAACACTAAAACGTATAGAATAAACTTCATATTTGCAGAACTGACTAGCCTTTCCCAGACCCTTAAAATAATCTTAAGTATGCATAAGTTAGCATATCTGTTACCACATTTTAAGTTAGCATATACGTTGGTGTTCTATTCTCACTCCCTTGGGTCCCTTTGACCTTTTCAGTTTTCATTCCTTTGCCTTCTAAGTGCTTTAGTTCTAATTGTCCATCTCTGTGGTACTCTATAAAGAACCACCCTTGGGTCACTGGGGTCACCACTGAGAGAAACAAGTTCCTGGGATTTTATGCCTTCAAGAGTAATTCTTATCCAATAATGGGCTAGGGTGAAAAATGAAAGCCCAGCTCCTTTGCCTTGGGGTTAGGCCAAAATCTGAGGCTTAATTTACTATTCCAACCTCCCCTGTGGGATGAAGCTGAGGCTGGAACTCTTCTGTGCTTCTTCCCTTTTTGTTTCTTTCTTTTCTTTTTCTCTTTCTTTCTTTCTTTCTTTCTTTCTTTCTTTCTTTCTTTCTTTCTTTCTTGATTTCAAGTTTTTACTTAAATTCTAGTTAGTTAACATATATGGTAAAATTGGTTTCAGGTACAGAATTTAATGATTCATTACTTACATATAACACCCAGTGTTCATCACAAGTCCCCTCCTTAATACCCATCTCCCATTTACCCCATCTCCCACCCACCTCCCTCCATCAACCCTCAGTTCTCAATAGTTAAGATTCTCTTATAGTTTGCTTCCCTCTCTCTCCTTTTTCCCCCTTCCCCTATGTTCATCTGTTTTGTTTCTTAAATTCCACATATGAGTGAAATCATATGGTATTTGTCTTTCTCTGGCTGACTTTTTTTCACTTAGCATAATACCCTCTAGTTCCATCCACATTGTTGCAAGTGGCAAGATTTGCTTCTTCCCTTTTCTGTCCTGCTTCCCACACCCAGTTTTTCCCAAGAGAATCTCCTCAACAAATCAAACTGCACATGAATTATCATCTCATGTTCTGCTCCTTGGAACCCTTTCCTAAAATAAGGACCATACAACTCTGTACGAGAAGTATAAAGAGAGTAGAGAGTGGTCTTGGTGAAAGAACATTTGAGGGGCACCTGGGTGGCTCAATCAGTTAAGCATCTGACTTCAGCTCAGGTCATGATCTCACAGTTCACAAGATCAATCCCCACATTGGGCTCTGTGCTGACAGCATGGAGCCTGGAGCCTGCTTTTAGTTCTGTGTCTCCCTCTCTCTCTGCCCTTCCCCCACTCATTCTGTCTCTCTCTCTCTCTCTCTCTCTCTCTCTCTCTCTCTCTCTCAAAAATAATTAAACATTAAGAAAAAAAAATTTTAAAGAAAGAACATTTGAGTGGCTTGGGGTTCCTGTTTTTGTCTTTTAGAATTTCCAGTTTTATTTAGGCACTGGAAATCTGGCATTGTGAATGTAGTGTTTGCCAAAGTACAGAAAAACTCTCTTGCAATTTCAGACTTGGGGTCCATAACTATTGACTGGCCAGCTTTCTCTAATAGACCCTCTTGAGTCCAATTCTAGATGAATGATGGTCAAATCTAAAGGATTCCTGGCCCTCTTCCTCTTCCTTTCCCTCTTCCTCTCCAAGACTGGGTCTGAAAATGCAAAAGTGGAAACTCAGGGCTCTAAAATTTTTTAAGTTTATTTATTTATTTTGAGGTGGGGAGGGGCAAAGAAAGAGGGAGAGAGATAATCCCAAGTAGGCTCAGCACAGATCCTGATGTGGGGCTTGATCTCACGAACCATGAGATTATGATCTGACCCAAAATCAGGAGTCACATGTTTAACCAACTGAGCCATCCAGGCACCCCTCTGGGCTTTAAGATGCAAAACCATTGGTAGCCTTACGAATATCATTATCACCTTGCAGTTTGGCCTGGCCATTATTTTAGACCCTACTTTGCATCACATAGTTTTGCATTTCCTTACTTTCCAAGTCTGGATCTACATGTGGGCCCAGGTCCATTGCATAGCAGGCAAAAATTCCATTACCCACTGTGGCTTAGAATAATATTTATATAATAAAATAATTTCTATTTCCTGAATGTATGCTATATGCCTTTTTACAAATAAAGAAATTGAGGTTTAGAAAGGAATACTAACTTGCCAGATTCACATGGCTAATATGTAATTAGGTCTTACCAACAACAAACTAAGGATTTGGTGATAAGATCCCTAAACTTTCATGTATACTACAAGTCATAGCATTTCTCACCCCTGGTTTTGCTGACCTGAGCCCTAGTGCTGGGTTTGTCTCTCGTTTTCTTGCTAAGTGTTCTACTTGTATTTTCCTAGTTAAGACCCTGACATCCATCATTGACCCACTTGTTTTCTTTCCCTGGGAGCTGACACCTGCTCCTCAAAATATATCCTCAATCTCTACCTGCCATCTCCTCCGTATACACATATCTGGAGGATTTGCCTGAATACACAACTCTGGGGATTGCCTGTTCCAAATCCCTGCTCGCCTCCTATCAAACTTAGCTGCGGCAATGAGGGCCCAAAAATCATGTTAGGTGATCCCCAGAAACAGGGCTCAAGACAGGGAAAATCATATGCCTGTAGTGTATTGAGAAAGGATCTTCCGGAGAAGAATCTAAGGAAGGAAAGCAGACAGGATAGAGGAAGAAGCCAGTCAGAGATTTGTGCTCAAGTAAAATCTAAACTTGGCCTGATCCATCAAAGCCGCGGGAGCATAAATCACAATGTTGACATGATTGTCCCCTCCTTAAGACAAAGGGGGCTGGCCTTGTGTACCCCCTGTATCAGTCATTACTATAGGCTTCTCCTGGTAGGGGTAGAGAGATGTAACCTCCTAGGCATCAATTGAGGGCAATTCTTGGGGAAGTGGGTCTTTGTGAGCCCTTAGCAGCCAATACTCATAGCAGCCAGGGCCCGAGATTTCCTACCCATCCAACAGCATCTACTGCAAGTGCCTAAGCCATGGGCCCTGAACATGGAGCTTCAGCAATCAAACCCCTTTTTCTCTCACCCCACCTCCCTGTTGCTCCCCACCAGCCCAAGTGACTGGGGTACTCCATGCCAGCTGCTTACCCATAGCTTACTTGATTTTAGTATCTGCACAGAGTCAACTGCATTGGCGCCCGACACTTTATTAGTGTTCTAAATCTTTGTTTACAGTCACCAAGACTCCCCAGGTGGCAGCAAAAAAGTCAACAAGGAAATAAAACTCCGCCAGCTGGCGTATTAGTTGGGGATAAAACCACCACACAGGTAACAGCTGGGAATGTGCCCACAAACCCTGGGGCATTGCTGGCCCTGAAGGCTCATCTGGAGTTGCATGTTTTAATCCCCTTTTCTAAGCCAGCCTGTTTATCCTCCACATCTTCCAGTTCCTTGGCACCGTGTGAACCTCAGGAAGCTGAGGCAATAATGAGCTTTGAAGCTGTTCCACTGCCTTTGACAGCCCATGACAGTCATTTGATCCAATCACTTACTGCTACCTCCGGCAATCTCTTGGCAAAATGTGTGCCATTACCCCCCATTGTTTCCGTATTCTAAAACTCATGCCTTCTGATGCTAAATCCTAGGTGCTTCCTTGTGTGAAATTAACACTTTAATGTAGCCCTGAAAAAACTCTTCAGTCTGTTTTATCTGGGACTCAAGATATTAGGATGGGTCTAAAGGAAGTCATGCAGAGGGGCCTGGAGAAATATATTAACCATTGCCAATTCTGCTTTGGCTTTCCTGAGCTATATGCATGTGACCCAGGGGCAGGAGGCATCTTGAAGGCCACAACAAGGTTGGTCTTGAGAGTCTATGCTTGAATCCTGGATCCAACACATCAGAGCTGGGTGAGCTGGGGCAAGTGACTTAAAAGCTTCATGCATCAAATTTCTTCTCTGTATAATAATAGAAACTATGACACAATTGCTATGAGGATGACATTTGAAAATACACATTAAACACTTTGCTTCATGGCTGTATCTAGATTTGGTGGGGCCTGAAGTTTACATAAATATACTCTCCCACAAATTAAAAAAAAAATGAAGACATTTTACATTTGCAGATTTTTATAAAAACATGACCATGCGAACATGCTAAATCCCCTTTCAGGCCCTTGGGAAGGGCCCTGCATGGGAGGGGCCCCAAACTTCAGCTTCATTAGCTTTACGGTAAATCTGCGTTTGCTTAACACAATGACTGGCATTCAGCCAGTGCTCACTAAATGTTAACTATCATGGATTTGGTGTGGGAAAGAGGAGCCTCTGCTTCTTATACATGTGTTCCTGGTTAGATTCAGTGCCTCTTGGGAATGAGCTGAAGATCTGTCCAGGTGGTTTGGGATGTAGGGGGAGTTTAGGAGAATGTATGTGTGTCTGTATGGACAGTACCTTTGGAAAGGGATGTGACCAACTATTACTTAGGGTAAATAATGTTAGCTGCTATAACAACCAACCTCTGTAATTTCAGTAATCCAGTAATATAAAAATGTATTTCTTATTCATGTAAAGTCCACCAGATTTTCCTGGTTTGGTAAGACTCAGACTCCTTCATCTCATGATTCCTCATCTTAGTTTGTTAGAATTCTCTCCATTCAGTTGGTAGACAGGAAAAACAGAAAATGGAAGAGAGCTTATGAAAATTTCATGGGCCACATTCTGCTGAATAGAACTCAAGTACATGGCTATAACTAACTGTAGAGTAGTCTAGGAAATGTAGCAACTAGTCTAGTCTAGCCAATGTAGTCTAGCTATGTAGCCACGAAGAAAGGGAAATGGATTTGGTGAGCCAATTTCATCTTTGCCAAACCAATTTTCCTCTCAGCTTGACCAAGGGCCTCAAGGCTGAAGTATTTTATCAGAGGCTGATAATGGGAAGAGTACTGTCCATAGACTGAGTAGACAAGAGTTATAGGAAACACAGGAAATAAAAGGGAATCATGAGAAGCAGGTCTATGGTTTCAAAGTTCAGTTAAAAACAGTTTTGTTGACCTTCTCTTGAGGCTACTGAAAGACACAGTCCATGGGAAGATCAAGGAAGATCCTCTCTACTTCTAGGATGTCCAAGAAGAGCAGGGGGTCTGCTGAAGTACTGGGAGAAGACCCTGGACCAGACCATGCCAGCTGAAGATAGGGGCAAAGGGTGGAGAATAGTCTCCACCCCTGAGAGATATAAAGCAATTTATGCTCAAGGAAAAGTCCACAGTTTTGGAGAATAGACCAGAGTATCACAGAGGCAGCAAAAAACATCATAATCTTGGACAGGGAAGATGGCAGCACCCACAGTGGAAAACAGAGGGTCAACTCTATCCTTTGGCAATAGCATCCTAGAAAAGTAGGAAATCTATGAAAGCATTCCACATCTATAAAAAGCAATAAGCAGGCCTTACTCTGGGTAAATAGTCTCCATCATGTGAGGATGTACAGCAATTTTCTCCAGCAGAATCACCAAGCCCTAGACCAATCTCAGGAGCCAAGAGTGAGAAGATCTCAGCCTCACAATGCAGGAAGGGGTATAAATTATGTGATTTGTGGATTTCTGTGTATTATAGGGCCCCGGTAGACTTTGGGTTATTCTCACCTGCCTACTGCAACACAGAAAACATGGGATCTCTTTTACTTTTTTTTCTTTTTAAAGTTTAATTCCATTCAGACACACTGTAGTTAAACGTTGTAAAAAGTCCGGTCATCCAGTACATTTCCAGGATGGCAGAATAATCCAAGAAAGAAGCAATCACCATCCACCTTCACCCATAGAATGAGGTCCCCTGACCCTCAATTCTGAAAATTGGTAGACTCCTAAATTAAACTTATCAGAGCCTTTCTGCTTCAGGGTCTTCAAAACTCTTCTCAGCAGCTGCTAAACCTCAGCTCAGTTTTACCCAAATCTCAAAGGTCAATCCTTACCTCTGAAGGTAGAATTTACCTAGTTTTCATGGTTATCAGTTTTTCCTCAGTGCTCTGGCTCTGAGCTGTCCATAATCCTGTTTAAATAATTGGATCATTTCTTTCCAGAGACAGCCCGCTACCAGATGGCTCAGCACCAACTAGGTATGTGCTACTATAAGTTCCTCTCTCTGTCCTGTCCTACTGGATCTCTTACTTTCTCCCATGCTACTCTGTTTACCTGAAACCCTCCTGTAGATCCTTGCATGAGTCACTCCTGCACACTCTTCAGATCTGGCTTAAATCTCAACTCCTTAGACTACCATGCTGTGGTTAATTTATCTCAAACACAGCCTACCTCTGTCATTCTCTTTGACTTTACTCTGTGATTATAGAATTTATTTATTTGCACTCATTTATTTTCTGTCTCCCCTACTAGAATACAAAATTCACAGGAGAGTCACTTTGTCCTGTTTACAATAACCCTAGGGCCTATGGGAAATTAATATATATTTGTTGATTAAATGGATACTGTATTCTACCTGCCCACTGACTTTTTTTCCCCAGCAACAGCATCTTAGTCTTTTCCTTTCAGCTTAGCCCCAAGTTAACGAGTCCAGTCCAGTCTGTCCCAAGAAACAAAATTTCACATTGATAGAGAATGACAAGCATGCACTTTGAGCAAATATTTGTAATTTTCTATCTTGGGGAAATTAAACTAATAGATTAAGTCTTCCAGAAAACATTTGCTATTATTTCAGACACCTCTGGGGCTCTCTGTACTTTATGTAGAAAGTATTATAGGACTGGGGGGAAAAGGAAGAACATCACTCAACTGTAAAGCTCAGAAAACTTCCTTTTGGTCTCCCTCTTGGCTTTACAGTAGAAATGAACAATGTATAGAACTTCCCCCCTCACTGTTGCTTTTCCAGAAAGATATGGCACTAAACTAAGTTCCATACATCAAAACTATGACTGTCTTGTTCATTTCCATAAACTAAATGCCTAGAACAACCGTTGGCATGCAGTTGGTGCTCAATAAATGCACACAGAATGCCTGTGAATGAACCCAGGAGCCAGCATCATAAACGTTTACCAGTTAACTAGATAGTCCTAAGCCTAGGGAAGAAAGGAGTTGGCCGTAGCATCTCCAAGTTAGTACTGCCAGAGTCACTAGTAAGAGAATAGATTTTGCACACCCAAATGTTAGCACACTAAGGAGTAGAAAACTAAAGACCATCTGTGCTGGTTTCATAATTTTACCTAGTACTATTTCCTCAGCAGAGCTTAGCTCCTAATAATAAGTCAGTTCTATAATGGGGGGATTTTATCCTTACACTATTTTGAAGGCATGTATTTTGAAGGGGTTAGGCCTGGGCTGGGTGTCAGAAATTAAAAGGAAGACATAATTTGCATGTCTTTCCACTATGCAACCCTTTCTTAAACACCCTTACAAACATGCGAGAATGAGGATTCCCCAATCCACTTTTAAGTGGTTTCTTCTGAAGGGTTAGGTAGATGCATTCTCATATTGATTTCTCCCTGCCTTCTGATTTTAAGTACATGCTGGGTAAACACCTCCAGGATGGGTTGGTTGCAAAAAGCAGAGAATTGGGCATTGGTTCAGTCAGATGTTGGTGTCTTTTCCCTTTTACTCTGAATATGAAGACATGACAAAGTTTGCAATTAATGCTAGAGCTCACCTTAAATATAATATTGGGATTTTTTCCTGAAAATGATCAAACTCCAGGTAATAAGATTGTATTACAATCCCTCCAGAGTTCCTCAATATTGTTTTTGACTTTAGCTGTATTCTATAGCAAAAGCCCAAACTACTGGGGTGAGATATTGCAATATTTTCACAAGTGTTGAAAAGAATCCCAACTATCAAAAATATGTCCATGTGCCCAGATGGAGACCACCGCATTTGCATGTGATGTCTAAGTCTCTTTTCTGCTACATGGTTGTATAAGAAACTACTTTTCTTGTTATATACCCTGATAATCTCACCTCATTTCCATCAAGAAAAGGACAGAATCAGAACAGCATGTCCAAAGATAATCCCTAAAATGTGATTTCAAGTGGAGAAATGTGAAGTGGTTTTTCAGAGACCTGGAAAGTACACATTGTTTAGGTTAACCCAAAGCCATCCCCAGGGGTAAGATGGTTTTAAGAGGGCTGTACATTCTTTGACACATCTCCCTCAAAGAGATAGAATCTGTGTTCCCAAACCCTTGCAACTGGATGGGCTTTGTTATTGCCTCAATAGAAAGAGTGCAATAGAAGTAACACTGTATAACTCCAAGGCCAGGTGTGAAAAGGGGAATACAGATTTTTCCTTGTTCTCTAGGAACCCCCTCTCTTGGTGTCTTCATCTGCCCTTTAAGAAACATAACAACCTGGAGGCTGCCCTGCTGGGGACACCATGTGGAGAGGCCACTGAGATGAAAAGAGAGAGAGAGAGTGTGTGTGAGAGACATGAACAATGAGCCCCAGATGTTCTAGCTCTTGCCATTTGATCTTCTCAGCCTAGGGAACACAGAACATATGAAGGAAGAAGCCTTCAAGAGGACTCAGCCCTAGCTGCTGTTTGTAACCACCAAGGGCTGGAAACCAGAAACTCCCAGAGGAGCCTAGTTATCCCCAGAATCATATGAAATGCTAATTATTATTGTCTTAAGCTGCAACAAATAATTGGAACAGTAGGTGCATGGCATGCAGTGTGGTGCAGAACTCAACCCAAATGATGCTCCTGCCTGCTGCTGTATACAAGTCTATGATAGACAGCACAGAGACAAGGCAATGCCTCATGGGACAGCAGAGCTGGTAGCTGTCAGCCTGCTATGATTTGAGGGAGACTCAGTGGAACCTCCCTCAGGGAACTGCTCAGGCCCCTGACTGCTCCCATGGTAATTGCTCCAATAGGACTTGCAATGTGGCAAACTTGCAAAATGTTGGAGATTCCCACATCCAATGGGATCCAGACTAGGAACACTTGGGATTTTGAAAAGGGCCGACCAAGGAGATAGGGTGCAAAGCAAGCCTGGTGAGTACAACTTATTCCCTTTGTCCTCAGGGGCAGGGCTTCTTCCTTCTTCCCAACCTCACTGGTGGAACATGTGACCCAAGTAGCCAATCAGTGCAACACATTCCTCTGGCCCTTATAATCGGTATATGCTCCATACATGCCAGGCCAATCAAAATGAAAGACTGGACATTCACAGAGAATGCTAGAGAAAAGATGCTCTCTCTTTTTCAGTGTATTAGAATTTAGAAGGATATTATTCTGGGAGCTGCTGGCAGCTGTCCTGTGATGAGGAGGGGCAGATGATCCTGGGAATGGAGCAGAAAGAGAGAAAGCAGAGGGAAGCAGAAAGAGAAAGAGGGGAGAGGAGACAGAAGCACACAAAGAAAACTGATCCCGATAATTTTGTTTGTACCTGTGTATCTGGCTATTCTTGAAGCTATTCTTCCTGAGCTATTTTGTAATGTGAGCACACAGATTTCTCTTATTTTTCTTGTTGATTTAAGCAACTAGAATCAAAGAACATCAATGAATATATATATGCTAAGATCCTTTTGAATTTTATGTTTGAAAATTATTTCTGGTGCCAAAAATGTATTTAGAAACAGCTGATCTTAATCTAGCTTATCTAGTACTTTTTGTTTTACAAAAGGAAAGGGGTCAAGTCAAATTCGTACCCTGGTCACCTGACACAGCCCCATAGAATAATAATCATGATGACGATGGTGATACTAACATTCACTGAGCCCTAATCCTGGGCTTGACAATGTTCCAGGTGCTATGAATATATTAACTTATTTAACCATCAATAGTATTATAGAATACCCCATTATTATCCCCTTATGCAAATGACAGAATTGAGGCACAGAGAAGATAAGGAACATTCCTGAGATCACACAGCTAGTATGTAGTGCAGCTTGGATTGAACCCAGCTTGTTCTCTTAGCTATACTGTCTACCACCTCTGACAAGGTGGAGTGCCTTTTGGTCAACCAAAAGTTCTGGGCCCTTCATCTTATGTGCCACGAAGTACCTGCCTTATCTATGTCTACTTGGTTCTGACATCTTTACCAGAGGTGAGAAGATGCAGAGATGAAAGAGAATTTTAACTTAAGCTGTCAACGTGCTTCTGCTTCTGAAAATTCTCATGTTTAAAAATATGGCATGCTGCTTTATTCTTCATTAGGAAAAAAATATCAAATTATAGCTGACTCCAAGTCCTCATTTCACTTGGGCTAAGGAGGACTCAGTCTCAGTGAGTATATTCATTCTTCTCTCCCCACCCCTCAGCTCACAGAGAGGTTCAGGAAACTATGCAGAATAGAATTGGTGCGGGGAAGGATTCTCCCTGGTATTTGGTATTCGGTCACCCTCTATCCTCACTGTTCAGATTTGTGCAGTCAGTCCTTGGAAGAAAGGTGGTTCTGACAGTTGTCTGTCATTCTTGGATACAGGACACTTTGCTGAGACTGTTTTCCCAGAGCACAGCGTCAAGCTTCCCATTGTGGGCCTCGCATCCATTTAATTCCATTTAATGCTAGGGCACAGGATCAGAAGCCTTTCTTTGTCTCCATCGATTTCTACCGATCCCTTCCCCTTGGTGAAGAACACAAACTGCCCCCACTCCATTCTTTGTAGCACTTTCCATATCGCATGGGCTTCCACCTAAATTAAAGCAGGCCTTTAAAAGAATTGTGGGGCATTTAACCATTCAAGCATCATTTATTTTAATATCTCCTTAACTACCTTTTGAAAAATCTCTTAGAAATCCAGTCAATTTAGGGGTTAGTTACTGTGTATTTTAATTGACCATTCAATTCAAATAAATGTGGAGGAAATTATAACCCCTTCAATGGCTCAATGACAATTTAAGGAGAAGGAGACCTCGACTGAAAGAAACCATTAGGAACTTAGGAACCAGACTCGGATGTAGTTTGATGTGGTCAAAGAAAACAGCCTAGGATCTTTTAAATCTTATCTTATTATGCTTTTAAGAAAACCTTTAAAACCACAAAACTAGGAGAGATATTACCTCAAATTTTGAAACCATTTAATAAAGAATTAGAATGCAGTTATTGTTGGCATCAAAAAATATTGATAACCAAAATTTTATCTTTTAAAAATAAAAGTGATGGTTCTCACCTAGCCTGTAGGCTTGAAGCTAGGAAAGAAAACATTTCAATATCCTGTCATCTGTGACATATGTTGATCAACCCACGGAACCAGACAAACTCCTGATCAGATGGACCATCTGCAAACTCCCAACAACACCCTTCTCTATCAGCTGCATTTTACTTATTCCATTTTTGGAGCTGTGAACAGAAATAGTGATGCTCCAAACTTGCCCAAAATCTGAAAACAGGTTAAGGGTTGGAAGGCCACCCTGGCAGGAAGTCAATTGAATTACAAATAAGAATGAAGAAACAAGAGAGAAGGAACCTATTATGTGGCAGTGTGCAGGAGATTCTTCATAAGCCATCACATCTTCTCCTCCATGAAGGGAGAAGAGGTCTGCATATTACAGATGAGAATCACAAGGCTAAGTGATATGGTGATGATTACATGAGTTGTAGTATAGTTAGGACTAATGCACTTATTCATTGACTGACCATCTACCAGTAGCCAGGCACCTGACTATATGAGTGCTTCTCAAAATTTAGCATTCATCAGAATCACCTGGAAGGTTTGTGAGACCCAGGTTCCTAGGTCCCACCTTCCAGAGGTTCTGACATAGTAAGTCTGAGGTAAGGCCCAAGAGTTTGCATTTCTAACATGCTCTCAGCTCCTTCTGCTGGGTGAGAACCCCATTTTGAGTGATGAATGACCTTCTCTGAGCCTACAGCCACCAACAGGCAATAATTAATTTAGCTCACATGCAACAGGTATATAGGGGAACAGGGAGCTATGGAAGCACATGGAAGGGCCTCTATCTAAAAATTTGGGAGTCAGGTTTCCTGAGAGAAATTTCAGGCTAAACTGACAACTTTAGATTGAATAGGAATTCTTGTCATGTGAAGGCAACTGGGAGGTGGGGAAGAGGGGAAGAGGGAGGGTTCACTGAGAAGGAGACAGCATTTGCAGAAACTCAGTGGCAAAAAGGTATATTCAAGAAGGAAGCAGTCATTGAATATGACAGAATGGCAAGGAGAGAGAGAGAATATGCAAAAGATGTTGCAAACTATTTTAAGGAATTTGGGGTTTACGCTGGTGATAAAGAGAAGCCTTGAAGGGCTGTAAGCAGAACAGTGTCAAAATTAGATCTTTGTTTTACAAGAACGTAACAGGCAATGTTCAAAACTATGGGTGAGGAAGATGTTGAAGCTATCTTACCTTTAAATTCAGGTGTACCAGTCTCTACATCTTAGAGGCCAGAGCCAGTGCCACAAGCCCCCTCTAGCCTTCTCCCAGAGAGAACCCTCTGTCTATAGAGAAGATGTCCCTCACTGGTCTATGGGAGGAAGTCCCTACACTAGTCCTGCCAACCCCTCACCATTCCCATTCCCATCACTACATGACTGTTTGACGTTATCCTTGTGTTGGCATACTTAGTTCTGCGTGGGGCAAACCTTCTTCTAATCCTGTTAGGTTCAGTACTGGCTCTGCCATGCTGAAGCATCTTTCTGAATTTCCTTGCCTTCAGCCCACTCTCCCCCAGGTTTCTTCCTTCTCTGACTCTAGATCACACATCTCCCATGTCCCCAGGGTGCTGATCCTGCACCATAAGGGGCTGTTATTTAGCTATCTTGTGAGCATATTTCTGCCTTCTGCAGAAATAGATAATTAAAATTACCTTTATGAGGTAACCTTCCAAATCACTTAGTTGTATAGGAGTTCACAATTGTATAGCAAATACTGATTGGATGGAAATAAAGTTTAATAAAGTTTAATAAAGAGAGGATATAACTCCACTAATAAGCACCAATTGGCTGCTAGAGAAATGGTCATAATTTGTATTAAAATAATTACCATAATGATTACTATTTACTGGGTACTTACTATGTGCCAGATACTAAAATTTTCCAGATGTGTCATTCAATCCTCACAACAACCCAAGGGAATAGAGGTATATTCTATTATCTCCATTTTATAGTTGAGGCAACAACTGGGGGGATAATTTGCCCATGGTCACACAGCTAGTATAGATGCCAGAGGCTATATTTATATCTAGCCAGGTCTGTATAACTTCTAAGACTTAATTATACTTCATAATGAAAATATCATATGTTCTAGAAAGCTGAATCAAGCAATATATAGAAAGGAATATACACCATGATCTACTGGAATTTATCCCAGTAATGCAAGGTTGGCTTAACACCCAAATCAAACAATGTAATGTTCCAAATTAATAGAACAAAGGACACAAACTACATGAGTATCTCAATAGACACAAAATACACATTGACAAAATTCAACACCCTTTCATGATAAAAATATTCAATAAACTAGTAAAGAAGGGAACTTCCTTAATCTGACAAGGCCATCTATAAAAAGCCCACAGTTAACATCATACCAACATAAGATTGAAAAATTTTCCCACAACGTCAGGAACAAGATGGTCTACTCTCACCACCTCTATTCAACATTTTACTGGAGATTCTAGCCAAAGCAATTAGGCATTAATTAATTAATTACAAATGGCATTCAGACAGGAAAGAAAGAATTTAGACTACCTCTATTCACAGATGACAAGATCATATATGTAGAAAATCCTGAAGAATCCACAAAAACACTATTAGAACTAATAAAAAAATAAAAAAGTTCGTGAGGTTGCTAGATAGATCAATACATGTAAATCAATTGTATTTCTATACACTGGCAATTAACAATCCAAAAATGAAATTAAGCATAATATGCCATTTATAATAACATCAAAGAGAATAAAACATATAGGGGAAAATCTAAGCAAATAAAAGCATAAGACTTGAACACTGAAAATAACAAAGTTTTGCTGGAAGAATTGAAAGTACCTAACTAAATAGAAAGACATCTCATGTTTATGTACTGGAGGGCTTAATACTGTTTAGATAGCAATACCCAAATTGATCTATAGACTAAAAACCAGTCCTATTCAAAATCCCAGCTGCATTTTTGCAGAAATAGACTGATGAGCTTATTCTAAAATTCACATGGAAATTCAAGGAATAAAGAAGAGTCAAAACAATCCTAAAAAAGGAGGAGTAAAGCTGGGGAACTTACACTTTCTCATTTTAAAACTTGCTGCAAAGCTGCAGTAATTGTCATGAATACGGGCATAAGGACAGAGATATAGATCAATAGAATCCAATTTAGAGTCCAGAAATAAATTCTTACATTTATGGTCAATTGATTTTTGGCAAGAGTGCCAACACAATTCAATGGAGGAAGAATAATGTTTTTAACAAATGATGCTGGGACAACTGGATATCCACATGCAACAGAAAATTGTTGGATGTGTGCTTCATATCAAATGCAAAAATTAACTAAAAATAGACCCAATATCTAAATGGAAGAGCTAAAATTATACAAATCTTGGTAGAGAACCTAACCATAAATATTTGTGATGTTGTATTAGGCAATGACTTCTTAGATATGACACCCAAAGCACAAGTGACAAAAGTAAATAAATTGGACTTCATCAAAATTTTTAAAAAATTGCGTTTCAAAGAAAACCACAAAGAAAGTGAGAAGACAACCCATAGAAGGGAGGAAATACTTGCAAATCACATATCTGATAAGGAACTAGACTGTATAAAGAACAGTTACAAGTCAACAACAAAAAGACAAACAAATTAACTTAAAAATGGGCAAAGGATCTGAAGGGACATTCTCCAAAGAAGATGTACAGAAGGCCCATAGCACAGGAAAAGATGCTTGACATCATTAGTCATTACCTAAATGCAAATCAAAACTACAACGAGATAGCTCTTCACACCCACTAAGATGACTAAAATAAAAAAGACAGACAATAAATGTTGATGAGGGTAGAGAAATTGGAACCCTCACACATTGCTGATGGGATTGTAAAGCAGTGCAGCCACATCTGAAAAACAGTCTGGCAGATCCCTAAGAGCTAAACATAGAGTTACAATATGATTCAGCAGTTCCATGCATAGGTATATATCCAAGAGAACTGAAAACATATTCATATGAAAACTTGTACCTGAATGCTAATAGCACCGTTACTTATAAGTAATCACCAAAAGGGGAAGTCCATCAACTGATTAACAGATAAACAAAATGTTGTGTACCCATACAATGGAATGTTATTTGGCCATAAAAAAGAATAACACACTGACACATTCTACAACATGGAGGAAACTTGAAAACATGATGCTCAGTGAAAGAAACCCATTACAAAAGATCACATATTGTGTGATTTCATTTATTGGACTACCCAAAATGGACGACTCCGTAAAGTCAGAAGGTGAATTAGTTGTTGCCAGACGCTGAAGGGAGGGGAAGTACCTAATGGATAGGAGGGGAGTGACTGCTAAAGGGGATGGAGTTTCTTTTGGGATAATGAAAATATGCTGGAATTAGTGGTGATGGTTGCACAACTCTGTGACTACACTACAAACTATTGAAATGTATACTTTAAATTACTGAATGTTATGGTATGTGAATAATATCTTAATAAGACTGTTTCAAAAGCTATACAGGGTAAATAACACCTATTATATAAGACATTATAATCAATATGGTGTGTATTAATAGCATCTCATCTATATTATATATTATTAGTTATATGTTATATAAACTCATATGTAATTATAGCTTATACAATTATAATAAATAAGTGGGCATATTATAATTGTTCATGAGCTCTGTACCTCTCCTGGTCTGGTTTTGAAGACACCTAAGTTCTTTTGAGCCCCCACAAAACATAAATATGCCACCCCAACTTTTTCCACAGGTCTGAGAGTGAAAAACAACTTTGAGATCAGTACATCCCTGTGTCAGATTGTTTTTGTTTTGTTTTGTTTTGTTTTGTTTTTTGCTTGTTTTGTTTGGTGCAATAAATCATGTGTTTAAGAGTTCTGAGGTCAGCCTGCTGGTCCTCTAATCCCGACTTCACCACTTTAATGGCTGTGGTTTAGATTAAGTTAGATCCCTCTCTTTGCCCCGTCTGTCAAATGGGAGAAATAATTCAATTCATACATGAGGTCACTAGGAGGCCTAAATGACTTCCTAAAAATTCAGGGTTCAGTCATTAGAACAGGGATTTATGCTCAATAAATGATAGTAATAGCATTTTTATAGCTATTCTGTTCTGCACATTCTCAAAAACATCTTAAATTTTAAACTACTTTGCTGTACAATTGGAGCAGAGTCAGCTTCATCCCTAATTGGGGGAAATACAAAGAATGTAAAGGGCGAAGGCTCCATATTCACAACCTGGGGACAGTGCCTAAAAAGCCAAATTTGGGGCATCCCTTTTTGCCGCTTTGCAAATGGTCTTTATTTGTTTTGCCTATCTAGCCTCAAGATTAATTTCTGAGTTTAGGGGAGGACCTTGAAGTTTGCCCATAAATTTTCTGTGTTTAAAGGGAAGGTTTTTATCGCTGAATGTTCGGCAGTGCGCATGAGTCCAGGACGGTGACTCAGGCCATCTTCTCAGAGTTGACTGGCCATAAATCAGCTTTTGTAGAAAATTAATCTCCCCTGACTCCTTTGGAAAGTTAGCAATTATTAGTTGCTGGTATGAGAGAGAGTCTTCAAAAGAGGAATGGTGAGACAATGTCACCTTGCGTTTCTTCTAAACTCACTGATATTAGAAAAAAAGTTGTTCCCTCAAATAAGCTTTGGATGGGAGTGGTCCCCACAGGCAGATACAGCAAAAAGAAGTTGTTGGTGCCTGAAACTGACTACATATGTGAACCAGGTCCCAAGAAATACCCTGGTATGTTAAAGGGAAAGATAAGATTTCATGAAGCTGTTTGACCCATATTGTTTTTTAGCCTGCTAATACCTAGGATGTCTTGAAAATATTTAGCCAGCCACTTTGAGAGTTTGACTACCAGCACCCAACAGCTGAAAATGGAGAGTATTTGGGTCTTTTGGCCAGTGTAAACAGAGTCACAGAAATAGGGGATTCAAGAAATGGACATTGAAATGTCACCCACTTCGGCTTCTCTCCTAAGGCAGGGTTACACTGAAAGCATCACAGATAGGTTTGCCTCCTTACTATACATCTCTATCAGTGAGTTCCTAAAGTGCAGTTCCCAGACCAGCAGCATCAGCATCACCTGGGAACATGTTACAAATGCATATTCTTAGGCCTGTCCCCAGATTTACTAGATCAGAATATCTGGGGCTGGGACTCAGATATTTGTATTTCCAGCCCTCCAGGTGATTCTGATGCACACTCAAGTCTGCAAATTACTGCTTATAGTATTACCAGTAACAGAGCTACTTTAAAGAAGAGAGTGGAGGCATACCTGGGTGGCTCAGTCGGTTGAATGTGACTTCGGCTCAGGTCATAATCTTGCAGTTTGTGGGTTTGAGCCCACGTGGGGCTTGCTGCTATCAGCGCAGAACCATTTCAGATCCTCTGTCCCCCTCTCTCTCTCCTCCTCCCCTTCTGTGTTCTCTCTCTCTCTCTCTCTCGAAAATAAACCTTTAAAAAAAAAAAAAGAATAGAGTGGCATTGTTTGGCACTATAAGACACAGGGAGTGGCCCGTCATGGTCTCTGTAAGCGAGGATTTCTTTTTTGTCACAAGAAGACTGGAAGTCGGCAACCCTGGGCTGATGCTGCAAAACCCATGCTGTTATCAACATCCTAGTTTCCTTCTAACTTCACATTCTGTCAGCCTTGGTAAGTGGTTTTTGTCCTCTGACAACACTTCAAGGCCACAGGATGTCCTCTGATCCATGTTGGGAAAGATGAGGTGAGAAGGATGATGAGGAGAAGGAGTTAATAGGTACAAGCAAGAGGGGTCTCTCCTTCTGAAAGGTTTCCTGGAAGCTGTAGCTAGTGACTTCCACTCACATTTCACTGGCCATGACTGGCAGCTGCAAAGGAAGGTGGAGTGGTGAACGTTTTTAGCTGGGTACTTTGCTGCTCTGAAAAAGAATCAGGGTTCAGTTAGTGAGGCAGAAGTGGAGAAAGGACTTGGGTAGGCAATTAGCAAAGTGCTAAGTGGGCTTAATAAAGAACGGCTTAATGATTCAGGTCAATATAGATACTAATTGTAGACATTGAATCATCAGGGCTGAAAGAGACAATAAAAAGCACAAAAAGTTTGAAACAAGTGGTCAAAAACTTTAGAATAAAGATCCAGTTCTGGAAAAATGATTATAAAATGCTTGATTTTATTGTGAAAACTTCTTCTCTTAAGATCAGAAAATGCAGCATTAGTGACTATAGTTGAGATTTCCTTGATTATTTCTTAAATTTTTTTTTCCAACGTTTTTTTATTTATTTTTGGGACAGAGAGAGACAGAGCATGAACGGGGGAGGGGCAGAGAGAGAGAGAGAGACACAGAATCGGAAACAGGCTCCAGGCTCCGAGCCATCAGCCCAGAGCCTGACGCGGGGCTCGAACTCACGGACCGCAAGATCGTGACCTGGCTGAAGTCGGACGCTTAACTGACTGCGCCACCCAGGCGCCCCTTCCTTGATTATTTCTTCATCACTGGATGATTTTCATTCTTGGAGAAATTTCAGAAGTTGAATGGTTAGCATCAACGGTAACATTTGCCTATGATGCTGGGCCACTGTAATTGAGCAAGATGGCTTATGTTGCCTTTTCTTGACTGACTTCATTTCACTTATTTGTGAAATCTGTTTCATATCATAGTGTTACTTCTTGGTCACAATTTTTTACTTTGCAAGCAAGCCAAAAAAAATATCTTTATCACAGATAAGTATTCTTAAATCCATTTGCTCTGAAGTATACAACTTTCATAAGTGATTTTCCCCCTGGCAGCTGAGGTTTAAATCTAATTGAGAAAATATCTTATTCACAGGTACAAAAGCACCCCCTCCTAGCCAGCTCTTTTTCTAGTCCCAGATGAAGTCACTTAATGCTCATCACTGCCTATCATGCATCCCAATGAATTTGTACTCCTCTATCCACCCCCAGCCCCTAGGACCTAGCCAGGAGAAAGTTAAAACCTCCAATGAGTACTGATGGGATGGGATGGGAGGTTTCTAAATCTAGAAACCTATACTCAAAATATGGTGTTCCCACCAGCAGCAGCAGCACCATCACCTGGGAGCCGTTAGAGATGCAGAGTCTCAGGCTCATCCCAGATCTGTTGAATCTGACACTCTAGTAACATGTGTTTTAACAAGCCCTCCAGGTGATTCTGCTGCAAACTAAGGTCTGAGAATTGCTATCCCTAGACCAATGGTCTTCAACCTTAATTACACAATGAAATCACCTGGTGGGTTTAAAATGACTTAAAAATTATTATGTCTCCCACCTTCAGAAATTCTGATTTTATTGGTCTAGGGAGCAGCTGGACAGTAGGATTATTAAAGGGTCCCCAAGTAGGTTTCTTGTGCAGCCATTTTAGAGGCATGAGAGAATTCCACCAAGCAGAAAACCTACATATTTGAGAGTGTATTTCCAATAAGACTCAGAGCCAGTACTGGACGGTGGACCAGTACTGTGTCCCTTTGAGAGGGATATACCCAGTGATCTTTCTTCTTAGGTTCTATCTTGATCATTCTTTTAGGGTCCACCTTTCTCTTCTCCTTCGTGGCTGGTGCCATATATGCACCAGGGCTCATTCTGATTGCAAGATCCCTTCTATCCACTTCTCACTAGGCATGTGGCCCATGGGGGTAATGAACAGAGGATTCATTCATAATAAACAGGTCAAAGCCCTGTATAAGTAGAAGAAGTGTATTTGTCCTGAACAACTGTCTCCATTGTATACCTTTTCTTAAATCTCTGGTCAAGAACTCCTAGCTAACATCTCTTTCTTTCTTTGAGGAACATAACTAATGTTCTATACTATCTTCCTGCCAAATTGTGTCCAGTCTCTTCTTGGGAAACTCTCTATTCCTAGAACGGACCTTTTCATGTTCATATATGACTCTAATTGTGCAAGTTCTCCCCTTATTTAAGTACAAATCTGTTTTTATGGAGGGCCCAATGATGGATCCTAGATCTGCCTATAGAATAGGTTTCTTTACATGACATTACAACTCATCAAACATTTAGACATTTGTCAAACCTTGTGATATTGTGATTTATAATAAGAAATATATACTTGGTCTTTGTCCTTTTTGCTGGCACAGAGCTCCTGAAACCCTTGGAATTTCCTAAGTGATGGGAGCAATAAAAGTGTCTTTATGTTAATAGATGACTTTTGGACTGCACCTAAGGATGGGGGCTGCTTGCCAGGAGAATCAATGAGGTGATTAGAGGGTTGGAACTTTCAGTCCCATCCCCCTAACCTCTGGGGAGGGAGGAAGGGCTGGAGGTTGAATCAATTGCTAATGGCCAATGATTCAATCAATCATATCTATGTAATGAAGCCTACATTAAAAACAAACAAACAAACAAACAAACAAACAAAAAACCAAAAGGACAGGGTTGGGAGAGATTCTGAGTTTGTGAACACGTGGAGATTTGGGGTAGAGTGGCATACTCAGAGAGGACATGGAAGCTACTTGTCCTTTCCCCATATCTTGCCCTGTGCCTATCTTCCATCTGGCTGCTTCTGAGTTATATCCTTTTATAATAAACTCATAACCTAGTAAAATGTTTCTGTAAATTTTGTGAACCATGCTAGTAAATTACTCAAACACAAGGAGGGAGTCATTAGAACCTGCAAAGTATAGCTACTTGGCCCAAAGTACAGGTAATAACCTGGACTTGTGATTGGCTGGCTCGTGAAGTAGAGGGCAGTCTCATAGGACTGAGCCCAAAACCTGTGGTATCTGACACTATCTCAAGTAGATAGTTTCAAAATTGAATTGAATGTTGAACACCAAGTTGGTGTCCAAGAATAGTTTCATAGTGTGGGAACCTGAGCCCCTTTCCCCATATTGGAATTGGTATCAGAACGTGTAAGCCACCTCTAATTTTTGTCTATTTCTTCTTTGGGTTCAGAATTTAATTTTTAAATAGTATTTCTCTGTAGTAGATATTGTTGGGGTCCACTCTGGACCCTCTTTCCCAGGCTACATGCCCATTCCCACCTGCTCTGAGAGCTTACAGCTATATTCTCTAGAAAACTGCCTGAAGCTGATGGACACCACAACAGTGGAGATGTGTGCCACCCCTCACCTAGGCCAGCCATAGCCAGTGGCTGACTGACATGAGGACAAGAAAGCCCAGTTTCCCTGTCTCAAGGGTAGGACAATTCTGATCTCCAGGGCTGACCATATCCATGCCTAGTCCCCCCCCCCCTTTTCCTGAGAATCTTCCCCCAACAAATCACTTGACAAGAATCCCCATTTCAGGCTTTTCTAGGGAACTTGAACTAAAACAGCTTCCAATGAGTGCAAATATTTAAGACTGCTCCTTTTATGTGATCACCCACATTGCCACACATTTGTTTGACCAGTCAGGATTAAAACAGCCTGCTGAGCCCCCAAAGGAATTAAGCATAAAAGAGAGCTCAAGGACAGGTTTGACTGTTTTTATGGGGCCAGGGTCAAGGGTGTAGCCTGGGAAGCCTGGGTAGCAGCTGCTACCCAATAGATGCTTTGCAATAAGAAAAAGACTATTCTCGATGCTACTGTCTTGATGCCCCAGCCACATGTAGCAGATTGATTACAAAAAAAAAAAAAAAAAATGGCCTTTATTTTCTTCCCATCTCTGTATGCACTCTCATTGCAATGTGATTTTGCAGTTCCTCCAATTTAGAGGTAGAGCATGTTTGCTGCTTGAACCTTGGCTGGACTTGTTTGGACCAATAGAGTCAAGGAAAACAAGTAGTTTTGCCAGTTCCAGGCCTGACATCCAGAGCCCTTGAGCACCTCTCCTTTCTCTTTTGGACCCCCAGCCACCACCATACGGCAATGCCCAGGCTAGCCTCCTGGAGGATGGAAGACACATGACCCAGCCATGTCATTTCCCCAGACAGCAGCCAGCTGACCACCAAACATGGGGGTGAGGTTATCCTAGAGCACTCATCCTCCAACTGACCACTGACTCACAAGCAACCCCAGCTGAGATCAGCAGAGCCTGGCTCTGAACTGAAAGACAACCCAGTTGACTCATAACCTTGAGACCTAATTATGGTTGTAGTTTGAAGACACTGAGTTTTGGGGTGACCTATTAGGCAGCACTGTGATAACAGTTAATTGATAACCCACAGCTTTCAGACCCTTCTTGGAGAAACCCAAACATGGGACACATGCATTAAACTACAAACTAAACAGCTCTGCATGTCTGATTCTGGTCTTGAGGAGACAGGTTTGCAACTGACAGCCACAGAGAGAGCAAGGGTTCTGGTGGCCAGAGCACAGCACTTGAGGCAGGAGCAGGTTTTGAGCTCAGAGGGGAACCTGTGAGCAGCAAACTACACAGCCTGAGGCCTCTTGTGCAGTCACAGGGGAAGTGATGAGAAAGCAAGTTTTATTTTTGTTTCAAGGTCTAGCAAAAGTACCTGTGAAGCCAGCAGGGAGCAAATCAGGGAAGTTGACTGATTTGGCCAACAGGGGCTTCCATTTTATGAAAGATGTGGGACGGAAGAGAAGGAGAACAGAACCCAGAAATGTGAAAATCGGGGGTAAAATTAGAAACAGGTTTTCTCTTTTTGTAGCTCTAAAATGTCTATATTAGAATGTAGCAAGCATATAGTAATTTGTACAAATCTGAAGAATCCATAGCAGTGAATTGGTACTACAAGCACCCAGGCCAGTATGAAGGATCTTTCCAGCACCCAGAAGGCTCCCTTATGCCCATTCCCAGTCAACTCCATACAGAAGTAACCCTATTCTTAGTTTTACTTGTTTTTGGACTTCATATAAATGGAATCATATGGCATATGCTCTTATGTCTGACTTTTGCTGCTCAGCATTTCATTTGTAAGATTCATATATGAGGGTACATGATACAGTATTTTGTTCTTTTTTTGTCAATGTAGTATTCCACTGTATAAATATACCATGATTTATTTATTCTACTGCTATTAGACATTTGGGCTCTTTCCAGCTTTGACTTTATGAATAGTGCTGCTATCAAAGTCTTGTACATGCCTTTTGGTGCACACACATTCTCTTTCTTTTGAGAAAACAGTGGCTTTCAATCAACCTCTCTTTTGTCCATTACCGGGCCCAGGTAATGTCTCAGCATCCTTGGTCACCTGTTGGCCACAGGCTTATGTAAGAAACTGCATTTGAATCCAGATTCAATCTTCTTTCTGGGAGGAGGGAAAGAGAAGGAAAAGGGAAAGGAAGGGAAGAGACAGCTTCAGTGACAACAGAAATGTTAATCAGTCCCTCTTAACTTTACATTTTCTCTCTGGTAGCCATCTGAGATGCCTAAAATAATGACATTCATTTGAATTAAAGATGTGAAGACTTCTTTTAAGATGCAAATTTGCTTTTTAGAAGGGCAAATACATAAAATAATTAAATTGTTACAGTTTCCTGGTGCTTTGTAATGCTTAAATTGTCCTCTTATTTGCTAGCCCCTCCTACTCAGAGTGATCTCCAGACCAGCAGCATCCACTGATGTGGGAGTTTGTTAGAAATGCAGTCTCCCTACCCCAGAACTATGGAATCAAGATCTGTATTTTAACAACATCCCCATGTAATTCTCATGTACATTAAAGTTTATGAAGCCCTCTAGTATCCCTCTTGATACTCACAAGACCCCATAAAACAGATATGGGAGAAGAAATTGTTCTCACTTTACAGATGGGGAAATCAAGACACAGAAAGATGTACTTGATGTACCAAGGGCACCCTGCTCTTTCCATGCCGGGGTAAGTTCTCTAGATGAAAACTGCTAGTTTTCCGTTATTTCACACTGGTACTCACTGACATGCCTAGCGTGTCATCAGGTCAACCAGCCTGTTTCTCCCTGGAAAGCACTGTCCCGACAGGCTGCATTATAGTCTGGGTCACTCTCTTTTGACGTTCGCCTGAAGAGTCATCAGAAGGACACAGATGTGGTGGCATGGTGGGGGTGGGGGATGGAGGAAAGGAAAGGGAATGAGGAAACACATGAAACAGCAGAGAGGCATGGAAAGCATTTGAAGCAGCATCAGAGACACACTACAAGTTCCTGCCATCGCTGTCTTATTCCTTCCTTGCCGGCAAGCAAGAGGTCTCTGCTGTGACGCAGTCTGCAAGAGGCTGTTGGCAGCCAGCCCAGAGCTGGACTGTGCCCTTACTGCAGTGCTCTCAGCTATGCAGGGAGACTGGAGGCTGCCCGGTGCACCTTTGCTGGGCCCCTGCAGAGGACTGACACCACCTGAGCCAGAGGGGACACAGCTCTGCAGCAAACAAAGCCAGCCAGACTGCAGAGCTCGCTGGAAGGCTGGGTGCAGTAACTCGAGACAGGTGCAGCTCAGGGCATTCTTGTATACATCTGTAGGTTCTGAGGACCCTAGGGTTTCACCATCTATTCTGCCCCGCCTAAAAGCAGCTCCAGGCTGCAGACTTGCTTCATCTGGCCTAGAGACATCTGGGTATTCCCCCTCGACCCTGAGCCCTGTGACTGTCTGACAGCCAGGATGATTCTGGCTCAGTAAGGCTCAGAGTTCAGATCAGTGTCACATACCGAGACTCTATAGCCTTCCCTCAAATCCAGCTGGAGGGAGCTGGAAAATACCCAGGGCTCTGTCTATTTGGATGCTGATATAGGAATACTCCAAGGAAAACTACAGCCTCCCCCCTCACCACCTCTACAGATGCCAGTTGTCAAAGGTACAGTTAACAGTGGCCTTCCAAAGCCAATGTCTGATTTTTCCTAACTCCAAAGGATGGCTCTAATGGCAGAGGTTCTAGAACAGACAAAGGGAGGGAGTTACCATAGGTTAGAGAGAGCTACTTAGGACAGGTGAAGAAGCTTGTAGGGAGTTGGAGTAGGGGCCCAAACTTCTCCTTAAGTCTAAAGAGTAGAACCATTGCCTTAACCTGGGTTCTTCCTATTGCCTAATTTCCATAACTTTCATCCTTCAACCCTCAGTGGCTTTCTTTCTCCCATGTTGGGAGATGGTTGCCCCTTTCTATGAACAGCTGTGGCCTGTTTATTCAGTCACAGTCCAGTTGTGTGGCAAGGACACTGATCCAACCTCCTAGCAGATAAAGCTATGCAAGAATGAGGATCAGTTTCCAGGCCATGGTCAAAAACTAGTCTGTGTGTTGTATGTGTTGGTAGGTGGTCAGAAGTAGAGAAAGAAGGAGACAGAGGTCACTGAAAAGAATCAGTCAGAAATTACTGTTTGAGGATGAACAGTTTCTTAGGCAGCATAGGGCTTCTTTCCCACTAAGCTCTACTGAGTAAATGCTCTTTCCCTGTCATGACTATGGGCCTCTACACAGTTCCCCAGACGGTACAGATCAAACCTTCTCATGACAGTGGAGATGCTTTTAAAAATCTCCATGACAGGGGCGCCTGGGTGGCGCAGTCGGTTAAGCGTCCGACTTCAGCCAGGTCACGATCTCGCGGTCCGTGAGTTCGAGCCCCGCGTCGGGCTCTGGGCTGATGGCTCGGAGCCTGGAGCCTGTTTCCGATTCTGTGTCTCCCTCTCTCTGCCCCTCCCCCGTTCATGCTCTGTCTCTCTCTGTCCCAAAAATTATAAATAAACGTTAAAAAAAAAAAAATCTCCATGACAGGGGCGCCTGGGTGGCTCAGTCAGTTGAGCGTCCGACTTCAGCTCAGGTCATGATCTCACGGTCCGTGAGTTTGAGCCCCACGTCGGGCTCTGTGCTGACAGCTCAGAGCCTGGAGCCTGCTTCAGATTCTGTGTCTCCCTCTCTCTTTGACCCTCCCCCATTCATGCTCTGTCTCAAAAATAAATAGACATTAAAAAAAATTTTAAATCTCCATGACAGAAATTGGTCTATCGATGTGTGAGATGCCCCATGACTAGGGTGTAAATCAGTTAATTCCAGACACCCTGTTTCCTGAATTTGCATCCATATTTTTCTACCTGTTTGATTCAAGCAGCCAACACTTAAAATCTAAGCCAGACCTTAGATTCTGTCTTCTCTTTTTTGTTAGTCTCTCACTGTCCCCATAGAGGACATCCATTCATTCAATTAATAATTATTAAGCACTTGTGCATGAGTCATTGTGCTAATGAGAAATAGAGTTTCTACCATATAGGAGTTTCTTTATTCTACAGATATGTATCAGCACTGTGTGCTCACATAGCAATGTGTGAGGTGTTAGAGAGGGTAAGAAGGAAGAGAATACAAGCCCTCATGAAGATTCAGACACATCTGGAGACTTGTGCAAGATCACACACAGCCCATTTCTCTTGTCAAAGAAGCGGGTCCTTGCTACAGAAGTGTGGATTCACTGGAAACTTGTGTGAGATGCAGAGTCTCAGACTACCCCCCATGTCCCACACCCCAGACTTGCTGAATAAGAACCTGTTTTTTAACTGAATCCCTCAAGCACTTTTACTTTTTACTTTTTCCAAGTAAAATTTGAGACCACTGATGTGGACTCCCTGATGTGGAAGCTGTAGGAGTTTAGGGGTGAGAGAGATTATCGTGTACTTCAGTGATCCAAAACATACCCATGCATGAGTTTGGCTCTCAAGAATGACTGGACTTTAGCTGGGTACAGAGGGCTCAGGGAATAGTAATTTCCCACTTCTGCCAAGTTAAAAAAAATCTTCAAGCTCCAGAAGGCGGTAAAATCTTGCGGACACATTTTCCACAATAGCAAAAGCTTTGAGTCAGGTAGGATGACTCGGCAAATTTTTGTGGTTGCCAGTGTCAGGATCCCCAAATGGCAACTTGCCCAGTTTGAACCACTTGAAGGTCAGATGGCCTTGTATCCTGGAATGGATCTGCCCCCACAAGATTCCTGGCCTTGCCCAACCTGCCTGTTCATCAAATAGATGACCAATGAGAAACTGGCTCATTATTTTCCAGCAGTTACTCAGCCAGTTGGCAGCTCCCAGCAAATTGAGTCCTGGAGTGGCATCATCTGAACATCAGTGGGGTGGCTGCTTTATCAAGCCAGTTCAGGAGAGCAGATAAATCACTGTGAAGCTGCAGTTAGAGGCCGTCTGTACTGTGACTATTGCTTAATATGGGTGCCTCAATTTTCTTGCACTCACCCTTCCTACATCCAATTTAAGAATTAAGATTTTTGTTCTAAATATAAAAACTGAAACAAATAAACAGATCAAAACATGACTGCTGTTAGTGTTATCTCCTGTTTCTACTTACTGTCCCAACATCTATGTTTGTCCATTAATTTTATCAGAAAAAAATGATACAGAACTTCACAATGCCATTGAATGCGTTGCTTAAAATTCAGGCCCACACTCCATAGTGATAAAACCTGTCCATCCTTTCAGAAGTCATGCCAAGGAGAATCTCCTTGAAAGTAGGTAAGTTCTAAAGACAACCTGGCCCAAGTCATCTACCATCAGGCAGATTTCTCCTTGAGATTATTTTCTAGCAGCAGGGATGGGTTTGTGCTGAGTGGTGAGTCGTCCATACCCTCTAAGCTTTGCAGCCATGGCTTGTTTTATGAGGCAGCCGGCAGGGTAAGGAAATGAGCAGATGATGAGTAGTAGGACCCAGCTGGCTGGCTCACAGGAAATGGAACCTAAGATCTTTGATTCATCAGCTCTATTCTGATCCCTTTGATCTGATGCTTAATTAATAACATGGCAATATCATCTGTCCTAAACCCACCACTGCTCATGGCCACCCTCTTCTCTCTTCTCTGCTCTAATCTCCAGGACACCAGAAGCACTGGTCAGTCAACTACTTCTCTTAACCATTATCATGGATGTGATTTCAAATTGGTGCAGGCTGGGTTTATGCCTGAGCAAGATGGCAGGTAGGGGCAGGCACACACCACTAAGTAGACATATTCCTCTTTATCTGGGGGCTGTGTTTTTAGGGAAGAGCTTTCAAGTGGGGAGGTTTGAGCCTCAAATGCTAATCTCATCATTTGCCTCCATCTTTTCAGAGACTGAGCCTATTTTACTGTGTTTTTGAGATGATCAAATGAAAGTGTGAGAAATCTGGAAGCCATACAGGTAAACAAAGGTTGAAGGCACTGATTGAGCTCAGAGGAAATCTATTTTCGAACTTTGGAGATGTTGTCCTGTGAAACAGAGAGCCAGTAAGTTTTTGTGATTCCCTGGATAGGGTGTAAGTTCAGTGGAAGGAGGCACTTCCTCACAAGGAAAAGCTACCCAACAATGGAGGCAAGACCTTTCTTCTTGAGTTAGGAGCTCCTCATCATGACAGGTACTTAAGCTGAAGCTCCTTTGAGGAAAGCTCCTTTGAGGAAACACCTGCATTATAAGGGAAAGGTTGGAATAGAACTTTACCATTCTTTCAACTCAGATTCTAAGATGTATGCAGAGCTAACCTTCACAGAGTAGTTGCTATGGTGTCATTTTATATGTATTATCCCATTTCACTTGCATGGACTCCCATAAAGTGGGTACAATTGTTATATTTTGTTTTATATTCCTCCTCCCTCTTCTTGGGATACTCTTGCCTCAGATACTGTGTGCCTCCCTCCCTTCACATCATTCTGATATTGTCTGTGTTTTATCTCCTCCAAGAGCCTTCCATCTCTGCTCTTTGTAACATTGCCATCCCTTCCCTCAACTCTCCATCCCTTCCTCTGTTTTATTTGATTTTATGGCATTTAGCACTATGTGAAGTTATGTTACAAACAAATCTATTATCTTCTGTCTCCTCTATGAGAACAGAGGGACTTGGTTGGTTTTGTGTATGCTCCATCCCCAGCACATGGAATCAAGGTTGTGGTACATGGCAGAACATATGTGAAACGAATAAATGAGTCTGTTCTACAGATCAGGAAATTGAGGCATTGAAGAGGTGAAGTAAAATCTCCAACATTACACAGTGAGTAAATAGAATAGCCAATGATTGCTCAAGTGTTTGAATAATGTGGTTCCAGAGTCCCCACACGTACCTGCTATACTCCATCTGATTCTTTGAAGAAACCATGTTTTCTTGAAGAAAGGCTTAGACCTTAAAAATTCAATGGCTGGCTCTGGCCAGTTACCTCTTGTTTTATTACTTTAGATGACTTGTGCCTATAAGCAGGTGGCCACTGGTTGCCACCAATGTGGTGTCAAAAAACCCAGAGAGAAGGCAGAGGGCAAAAGTCAGAGGGCACAAGGCCACCTTTACCTCACTGATCTTCTGGCTGCAAAATGATTGTGAGTGGAGCAGGTGGGTCAGAAGAGGACAGTAAACAGCTTGGCAGTCACCTGGTCCTAATTGGTCCATGAGCAGATATATTGAGTCTGACACAGTTCCCATGCCTGGAGTCCTCAAAATCAAATTTGCAAACTCAGAGCAGATTCCTTGCCTCTCCATGTGATTTGAAGGGGCTGAATTTATGTTCCCTGCTTCCTCCCTTCTGCTAGAGCTTGGATTTTTCCATGACAAAAAATCATATTGATTTGAATATTAACAGGTCATAAAAGAGAGTCAACATTAGCTTTTGTAGTTAATGAAAAAGAATATAGACCTGAAAATCAGACATGCCTCAATTAAAATTCAAGTTAGTTGCCCTCTGGGAGCTTCAGTTTTCTTACCTGAAAAATAGGAACTAAGCCTTCCCACATGGTTTTTGTAGATTAGCTGAGAAAACATAAAGGAAGACATCTGCCATTGATTTTCTCTTTAAGTGTCAGACCATTGTTTTCCTGCTAGCTGTCTTCTACTCTTTCTGTGACTGGGTACAGAAAAGAGCATTATTGGAAGAAGATACTGGGTTTGAATCCAAACAGCAAAATCAAATTAACAACAACAAAAAAAAAAAAAAAAAAAAAAAAGGATATGATTTCAGTTCACTGAGGCCGGAAAAGTACAACATTTGTGTGTTGTCTTCACCTTCATCTCAGGGTCAGGTTCTGCACTATCTTCCTGCTTGAGTCCTTAGCTCTCCAACCCCTGGCTCACTGGGATATAGCTCACTGTGGCTTCAAAATGGCAGAGCTTAGAGGGCTGGAACAGGACATTTCATAACAGAGACTTCTTCTGGAGCCTGCAATTGGAGGTGAGGATATTTTTGCTACATTAGACATTTTCAAGGACCCAAATGGATCTGTGGATTTGCCAGAAAATTCCTTCTGTTTCAGGTAGATAAAAGCCTGTTGCCCAGCAGTTCTCTCTTGGTGTTGCCATTGTTCTTCAGCTTAAAAATTGTCTTCATTCACCAGTAGTATCAGATTCTGCAGGATGCCTCTTACTAACAAAGCATATGAAATATTTGCTTATTAAATAAACCAACATAAAACACACTGAGAAATATGTCTGTAAAGTGAAGGTGTGCTTATATTGCTACCACTAAAACTTTTGCAACTACCTCTGGCATTACCACGACCCACTATAATCTAATACAAAGTTCTACACAGTTGTATTAAGTTGTTCATAAGGGAGGATGAAACAATACATCTTATATATCTCTAGCAAAAGGCAGGCTCCACTTCTTTTTGAAGTTCATAACATAGGAAGGGGTGCTCAAAGGTGCAGGGGCAACAGAAAGATTATATTTACTCTTGGGGTGTTTTAAAATAAATGTGAACTTTAACACACACTCTTATATACTCCATTTCAATCAAAACAAAACAAACAGAATTAAACCTGACATCTTGGAACGAGAAATCCTAAGATTGCCTGGCACAAGGTAGGTGCTCCATAAATAATTTGAATGGATGAGAGAGTAAATGAATAACTAAATCATGAGGCCTCTGATTTCTGAGCAATACAGAAATATCCTGAAGTGCTGGTAAAAAAGGAAATCCTTTTTTAATCCAATTAAAGATTTTTAAATCTCAAAAAGGGAGCAAATAATTACTTCTGCTCTATGTTTTTCAGTGGGTTAACAAGCAATACAAGAATTCTTGTCTTTCTTTAGGAGGCTATCTAGAATGATATCATATACTTGGCTGAGTTTTCTTATTTGTTCCTAATGAGTGATATCAGTTTTAATGCTGTGCTGCCCAAAGATAAATTTGATATGTCCCAAGAGAAAGAAATATAGGGTTGAGCCAGCTTTTCTCAACCTTGACACTGTTAACATTTGTGACTGGATAATTCTTCGTTGGGAGGAGCTATATATTAACAGCATCCCTGGCCTTTACTCACTAGATACCAGTGGCACCCCCACCCTGAGTCATGACAGTCAAAATGCATCCTGACATTGCTAAATATCCCTTAGAGGAAAAATTGCCCTTGGCTGAGAACCAGACCTTAAAAATGGTCAACTGTTAGAGAGGTAAAATTGATTTCTGAGCTTTAAGAAATTGTAAACCAATTTTTTGCTAAGTACAACTTTGTCTTGATATCTGCTCCAAGTCAATTAGGCCCTGTACAGAGTAGTTACAGAGAAAGATCTCACGGGGGGTTAAATCTACAAGAAAGGTTGTTATGCCAAATAATACTCAGTAACTATTGACACAATCATATTGCTTAACACACTGATGTGGAATTCAGAGATTTCAAACAACAATCACTTATTCTTATGCTTGAGAGTCTACCAGTTGGCTAGGACCACATTGCATCTGTAGGTACACTGGGGCATTTTTGCTCCATGAATCTCATTTTGAGATTCAGGCTGAAAACAGAGCAGCTACTAGGGAGAAACCTTTCTCATGATAGAGGAAAAAGTGTCCAGAAGCATTAGCAGAACCATGCAGTATCTCAAACTCAGGATAAGACCCCATTTCAAAGAGGGAGAAGCTGAAAGTATCAAATGTCAGAAAGATATCAAGCAGCAGTAACACTGTCACTTACATATTCCATTGGTCTAAACAAGCAAATGGTCAAGGTCAATATAAATTGGACAGGAAAGTACACACTTCCCTTGGAGGTTGGGGGGGGGGGTGGGGGGGAGAGGAAGGATAGGAAATCAGCTAAACAATAATATACTACAGTTACACACATGAACTTCAAAGACTACGTTTTCAATACCGCCATGTTTCTTCAGTTCTCATTAGCTCCATTTTTTTGAAAGACACAGAGGGGGAAGTACCATTGGCATTTGAGTCAAGTTTGCAAAGCATATTAAGATCTTAGTTGGGAAAGCACACAACATAAATACACAATTTTTTTTAGCTACTTTTAAGAAATCTTCTATTAAATCAGTAGATGGGTGATTTTATTGTTATGTTTTGCTTTGCTTTGTTTTGTTTTGTTTTGTTTTCAGAACCTTTGGTGAATATTGTCTTAATTTGGGTTAATTGCTTTTAAAGAAAACCTAAAGTATCAATGCAAATGGTTTAGTACTGTTTTTTTGCAACCAGACTGCTAAATAAATCACTAGCAGCTTGACAATAGCCAGCAGCCTACAACAGGGGTATAGAGTCTGTATTTTCTTCTACCTTTTTATGTACTCTGCTGCATTAGTCACGACCACACTAGAGAGCTCTGTGTACTGTTTAGGCATCTATATGCTTTAAAGAATATATACAGGAACTGGAATGGGTCCAACAACAAAGTATTATTGGAATGGAATAGAAACTGGATTCTTGTAAGATCTTTAATGAATATCTACTCTAGATTTCATTATTTAATCACTCAAATGCTCCTGATACATCTTTCCAAGAACCTCATGGAGGTCAACACCATAATTTCACAGATGAGGAAATGAACTGACAGAAAAATCCATGTGTTGTTCAAGGTCACCCATTAGCCACGGGAGATCTTAAGCTATATCAGCCCCCCAAGTTTTCTGGCCCCCAACCCCAGAACTATCTAGCATATCATTTTTGTTAAGAAAGTAAAATAATTGTGGGTATTTGGCCTGAAAAAGGCTATAGTAGTCTTGGATTTTAAGTACATGAAAGTCTTTTCCATTATCCATGGTGCAGAACTCTGGGGTCTCAAATGGAATAGATAAAAAGCTAATCTTTGAGGATAATTGGGCACTTCCCAGTGGTCTCATCTATGGAGAGGTGGGATAAGAATATTTATCCCAAATGATTGTGTCCCCTTGACCCTTCCCTATCCTTACTCTGCATGCTGTCCTTAGAGCCTAGGATTATGGCTTTCAAATCTTTATCCCCAGCCTAAATTTCTCTTCTAAGCCCAGAGCCATGTATTCAACCTCTCAGAGAACATCTGTTGGCCCATTGGCACCCGGCATAAATTCTCTCCTCATGCATGTCCTCAAACAACCATTTCCTTCACTGGTATCCTCGTATCAGTGAGCATCATTTTCATCCACCCAGTTGCCCAGCCCAGAGACTAGGAATTCAATGTAGATTTCACTATTCCCCACCACACCTCATATCCAAGGAGCCATGCGCTACAATTCTATTTCCTCAATATTTTCTAATTGTCTCCTTATTTTCTTTGTCATTTCTTGTCTGGATTATATACTGGCCTCCTAATTGTTCCTTCAATGTAACTCCAGCCCTCTGTATAGAATACACATTCTTTAGTGAGTTTTCTCTAATAAAAGAATACATTTGAGTTTCATATGGTAGGCTGGTTTATATCAGCACTTGTACTCTGAGCATGGGATATTTGTTTATTCATTCAACATTATTTATTAAGTGCCCACTAGGGGACAGGCTCTGGAAAGACAATAGCAAAATCAATCAATCAATCAATCAATCATCATCCCCTCTCATGGAGCCTAAAACCTAGCAGGGGGAGATACACAATACAAATTAAATAGATAATTATAGTATATGATTAAGTCAATAAAACATATATTAAGTTTAAAAATGAAAGCACTTGGGGCGCCTGGGTGGCGCAGTCGGTTAAGCGTCTGACTTCAGCCAGGTCACGATCTCACGGTCCGTGAGTTCGAGCCCCGCGTCAGGCTCTGGGCTGATGGCTCGGAGCCTGGAGCCTGTTTCCGATTCTGTGTCTCCCTCTCTCTCTGCCCCTCCCCCGTTCATGCTCTGTCTCTGTCTGTCCCATAAATAAATAAAAACGTTGAAAAAAAAAATTAAAAAAAAAAAATGAAAGCACTTGTTAGAAAAATAAAGCAGAAGGGAGGACTAGCAGTGTTGAAAAGTAGGACTGAAATGTTACATAAGTTGATTATAAAATGCACACTAGAAGCACCTGGTTGGCTCAGTCGGTTAAGTATCCGACTTTGGCTCGGGTCATGATCTCACAGTTTGCGAGTTCAAATCCTGTGTAAGGCTCTGTGCTGACAGCTCGGAGCCTGGAGCCTGTTTCACATTCTGTGTCTCCCTCTCTCTCACTCCCACTCATGCTGTCTCTCTCTCTCTCTCTCTCTTTCTCTCATAAATAAAGAAAACATTAAAAAATTTTAAAATAAAATAAAATGCCACACTAAGAAGATGACATTTAAAAGACTTGCACACAGTAGGCACTCAGAAAACTACTTCTTCAATGATAAAATACATGGGTAAGTGCCTAATTTCACATAACCCATGCAGCAGGTAGTGAATTAAGCAAAGAGTAAATCCTCCCCCAATTTACAGGTGAGGAAACTGGGGCTCAGAAAATGAAAGTGACTTGCCATCCAGGAGATAGTGGAGTCAAAGCTCAATCCAATTCTTCATTCTCTAAGACAAAAGGGGAAACTACCAACGTTATCTCAAAATTCAGTTTATAATGACTTGAAGGCCTATATTTGATTCATGTAGTCTAGAGCCTGGAGTGCATTCCATTATAAATAGTTTTGATCAATCTGATGTTCTGTGAAACACAGTAAAGTCCAGAATGAGTCTGAGATAGTTCAGGTTTCTTTCTGGGTTAGCCTGGCTGAGCCAAGCAGACTGACTGCTCACTCACCCATTTGTTATTCTTTCAACTAGTGGGAATTGAATGTCTATCACAAGCAGTTTTTAGATGCTATAGATTCTGCTTTGAACAAAACAGACATTCATGGAGCTCTTGAAAGGCAGACAATGAGGTGTACTGAAGCTGTGTGTGTGTGTGGGGGGTGGGGTGGGGAATGAAGTAGAGTGGGGATGGGAGGATAAGGGGTGGGCTGACCAAGGGGAAGTGGAGGAAAGAAAGGAGAAAACAATGGTCCTTATGGCAGAGATGGGTTTGGTCAGCTGGTAGCATGAAGGGTAGACTCAAAGCACCAGGAAAGGAGTTGGTTAAGTGGACAACTCTTGTCCAGAACTTATAGCTCAACTTGTAGGAGTGAATCCCACTTTAGGCAAAGACAATAAGACCCTGCTTTAAACTGACTGTTGGTCTTTGTTTCACTCCCCCAAATTCCCTGAGTCACCATTCCTGATATTTTTCCTTCTCATATTTGTAACTCCAGGTTGGATGAAAAAAATGTGAGGTCTATTCTAGAACTTAAGGCAGAGGAGGAGATAAAAGCACTTTCAAACTGATTACAATCTAATAAAGCATTTCCCAAAGTACACTGATGCACATTGCTGATGGGACCAGTTTTGTGTGATCCTCTCCATTCCCGAACCAGGAAAAAAGAGGCAAGTTTGAACATGACTTGGCATAGAAGTCTGCCTTAATTCACACATGACCTGTCATTTAATTGCAAATATTGGCTTTTGGCTCACACAAAGTATATAAATGAGGGTAGCATAGGGGAATAGTGCAGTTTGGGGAAAGCCTGGGGAAAAAGAGCCTTTTATAATTACTCTGTTCTCTCAGGGAGGAAAAATATTTTTGGTAAATGTAAGGCAAAAAAATTCCTTGCATTTATTTTGACAAATACCTTCTGTTAATGGAAAATGATCCTGGATTTTCATTTACAGTATAAATATAAGGTCTTCTTTAAAAAAAAAACAACTTTAATGTGTAAAGTGAGTGACATATTCTTGGATTCATTCTCTCAACCTCTTCTTTTCTCTCTAAGGAGAGAAGTCTTAAAATTACACTTTCCAGATGCCCTTGCTGTTAGGGCTCTGGATATGAATTATGCTATGCCAGTTAGATGCAGTTGCCTGAGTTTTGTAAGGCAGAAATAAAGTGCAGGCAGACTTGCTGCAGTAAAGGCAGTTATAGTAAGCTTTGAACATTTTGAGCGCATGCAGGAGTCAGACTCAGGGTTCTACTTTCCAGTTAGCAACCTCACAGGAGTGACAGAATTATGGAGGCAGCAAGAGTGGAAATGTGATGACCATAGTTTTTTGACTTTGACATTGAAACCAAGATCCCACTGGTGCCTCTGACTTCCATTCTTCTCACCATTTTGTGAGCACTTATTTCCCTGTATTAAATCACCTTCTGCTTGAAATACCTAGAGACATTTCTCCTTCCTTCACTGAACCCTGACGATATAGCACATATGACAAAAATTGTGAAGGGGGTAAATAGTGGTCTTATGGAGCCATAACTAGAAACACACATTTTCAGAATTTACACACAAAGGAGAAATAAGTGGATTTCAGAAATGCTACAACTGGGGAAGCAAAGTAAAGCTGCAAATGCTGAGGTAAATACTCGTTGGCGGATGCTCGTGACCTCAAATAATCTATCCAATTTCTCTTATGAAATGTATTTTCAATTAATTTAATTGTTTTGGAGTTCTTTAGCTGACTCACTTTTCAACTGGCTGGGAAATATCTGTTTGGAAGGCATTTTTGTGGAGTGTTAGAAGGCAGTTGGTTTCTTTGATTACCTTCATCATGGAGTAGAATCTACACACTTGTCTGAAGTTGCCACCCCATTTGGCTTACTATTTCACTTTATAGCATTTGAGCTTCAGAGGAAAGCACACATTGGGCTCATGGTTCCTTTAAGAAACATGAAAAATGACTTTTAAAACTATGGATGTGGGCGACTGGGTTGCTCAGTCAGTTAAGCATCCAACTTCGGCTCAGGTCTTGATCTCATGGTTCACAAATTTGAGGCCCACATCCAGCTGTATGCTGACAGCTCAGAACCTGGAGCCTGCTTCAGATTCTGTGTCTCCCCCTCTCCCTGCACTTCCCCTGCTTGCACTCTGTCTCTCTCTCTCTCACACACAAATAAATAAACATTAAAAAAAAAAAGCTACGGATGAACCATGGGCATTTGGGGCTTCATACCAATAACTGGAGAGTCTGTGAGGACAGAAACATGGCAGTGACTGCTGGTTCTGTGAGCTCTTATACACCCAAGAAGTCTGTTGAGTTTCTCAGGGGCCTTGGGAAAATCTAGCTGCCTCGGGAAGCCTGAAAGAGCTTTTGGAAACATCTACAAATATCTACAGTGTCAGTACTACAAGCAGAGGAGTCTTTTGAATACTGACCTGCCCAGCCTTGATCTGGAGTTGAGGTGCCCTAGGTTTTAGGGGGATTTTATAAGCAGAAATTGCCTCTTTGGCTGTAAGATTTCCCTTTCCTTTCACTTTGGTAGTAGATCTTTGTTGCTTCTCCTGCCACTGTCCACTCTAACTTCTGCTAATCATTCCTAACTCTTCCTTTGGAAACCACTCCCCACCTACTCTCAGCCCATGTTCACATGGACTGACTGGCCTGGCCCCTGAAGACTTTTGATAGAACCATTTGGGAAAGGGAACTCTTCCTGTTGGTATTAATAAACTGAAAGATGTAAGCTTATAACCATAGGAGGATCTCCATGTGAAGACAGCCAGCCTGGAATGAAGCCAGTGTGAAGGAAAGACAAACAAATAAGTGGAAAGAGAAAGAAAGACACAAAGATAGAGAGAATTATTTAAATGCCATACAAACCCTAGATCCAGCCATACCTGAACTTAGAACTACCCTCCTAGACTTAATTACATGGGCCAATGAATGTTCCTTAGTGTTTAAATCAATTTGAATTTAGTTTTCATCACAATCCAAAGCATGTGACTAATGCTTTAATTGTCCTTTCTCAATATTAGTACACTACTAATATTATACAGTACACTTTAAGTATACAGAGGGGGTAATTTTTCTCCTTTTTTCTATAATTTCTTAGAATTCTTCTGACTCTCAGTTTCATCATATAATCATTCAGCAAATATTTATTATGCAGCTACCATTGCCAGACACTGTCCCCAACAGTTTTAGGAAAGTTAATACGGCTTGGACTTGCCATTAAAAAGTTCAGAGTCAGTATTGATTTTTCTAAAATGCAACTCAAGATGATAAGCTGGCGACTTTGCACCACCAAAATTTCAGTTCTCAAAAAAGAAAAGAGAGAAAGAGAGAGATTCAGAAGTCAATTTCAAAATGTTTGTAACTCTTACCAATAATCTTACTTTATTGCATACGAATAGATTGACTTAGTGACAGAAGTCACCTTTCCCCAAACTCCTTCCTGTTTTCAATGTGGTTATCACATTTTTTTCCTTTAGAAAGTTACTTAGGCTTTCTGAACCTTAGTTTTCGCATCTGTAAAATAAAGAGTGAAATGTAGTGGCTCATCTAATTTTGGCAATTAGCTAACTTATTTAAATCCCTTTCTTCCTTGGGACTAATGTCCTCTGCCCTGCAGCAGCCTTCCCTATCCATGTCTCTCTCATCTCCCAACCCTAGGGAATCAAATGAGTTTCTCAGAAAACTTCCATTCTTTTTCCATTCTTAATACCTACAATCCATTCTCTATGCAGCAACCAAATTGAGGGTTCCCAAACGTATGTCAAATCAAACCACATTCTTAGCAACACCTACTTAAGATCCAGTGGAATGCTATCACCTTGGAATAAAATTCAAATTGCCCTCAAATAAAATTTGAATTGCCAAATTCAAGTGGCCCTTGTCTTCCTTTTCCTCTTTTACCTGACCTCCTTTCCTCCTTGCCATTGCTCACTATATTCCAGCCATCCTGTCCTGTTTGCTCCCCCTTGAATCTTCCATTCTTGTTTCCCTCTCATAGCCTTTGGTTTTGCAATTCTCTCTTCCTGGAATACTTTCCCCCAGATCAAGGCCATGCTCCCTCACTTCACTTTGGTCTTTGCATGTGTCACTTATTCAGTGATTTCCTGACTCCTCCTCCTACTATCCATCTAAAATAACATCCGGCTCCCCATCTTATGCTGATTTATTTTCTCTCTAGCTCTTATCACTCCCTGAAATTATAGTAGATCATGTTATGACGGTACTATGTTATATAATTAACATTTAATTTAATATAATTTAATGTAAATTATATTAGCATAGAGAGGAGCAAATAGTAGAGGCTCATTTGTTTTTTGTGGAATGAATGAATAATTCTACTCTAATTCCCAATTAGCCATCTGTTTAGCTTTGAGGCATATATGACAATAACTTGCATTGGTTATAATATCCTGTTTTAAGCACTTATTGCTCTATAGGCAGTTTTTCTATCCAAGCAAATTTTGAGGAATTTGAAGGCCTCGCAAGCAGATATCCTTTCTTTTGTGAATTCTCACAGAACGTCATTAGCTAATAGGATTGTAGTAATATTTACATAAGAAACTGGATATTTTATTTAAAAAAAACAGGTTTTTCTCACATTGTTAATTTTTAAAATCTTTACATATTTTTGAAAGAGATAGAGTGCAAGCAGGGGAGGGGCAGAGAGTGAGGGAGACACAGAATTCAAAACAGGCTCCAAGCTCTGAGCTGTTAGCACAGAGACTGATGCAGGGCCAAACTCACGAACCATGAGATCATGACCTGAGCTGAAGTCAGGCGCCCAGCTGACTGAGCCACATTGTTAACTGAGCCTTCTCACATTGTTAAAAGATTCAACTGGGACACAGCATAAAAACTTCTAAAACTTCATAATGGTTAGTAGATGTAATTTGGTTCATCAGATGAAACTACAAAGCAATGTTCAGGGTATAGACCCAGGGTTTAACTCAAACTGAGGCACTCTACCAAAGAGATTTTTCCACCATTTTAACAAGCTCATCCAGTTCAACACTGGATTCTGGATATACAGCTCAGGCAAAAGACCACATCAGCCAGACGACGTGCTCCCAGCTTATCTAGGAAGTAGTTCATGGAAATCATCTCTTCTTCCTCTGTATTTGGCCCAAATTAAAAGATCAAGGACCAGAATCTGGGTCACAATCCTGGTGAGCAGGATAAAATTTAGAAGATGAAGTTCAAGAATCTTCCTGCTATCTATATTTACTAACAGGTAATGAGAATGCACAATAATTTTTGTAACAGCACTGTTTGTAAAATGATGAGACTCCCCACTGTCCATCAAAAGTAGAAATGATAAACAAATCATGGTATATTCATGAAGTGGATTACTATACAGAATACAAGAAGTAATGATTTACAACTGCATGCAATAATATTAATACACCCTACAAACACAATGTCAAGAGAGAAAAACCAAACAACCAGCCATAAAAGTATATACTAAATGATTCTATATGTAAAGTTCAAAAATAAACAGAATTAATCTACAGTATAATATTAGAAGAGTGGTTACCCTTGAGTGGTCAGTGACTAGAAGGGGGATGAGAAAGAGGCATCTGTGTGCTGGTAATGATCTAGTTCTATTTTTGGGTCCAGGTTACATGGATTTGTTAACTTTACCAAAATTCATTTAGGTGTGCATTTATATGTGCATGTTCCTGTATTTATCCTATATTTCAATAAAAGTTCACTAAAAAAACTTCTTCATGTTTAAAGGAATTTTAAGCCAAGAAAATTAAGAAAGCCTCTTTTGCAAGTATTCGCAGATTGATATGCCAACTTTCAGACCCATCAGAAGCATGTGTTGAAAAGAAGTTGAATCTTTAGCTGCACCTCACAAAAACAATACAATTGAATCTGAAGATGCCACATATCCTGAGTTTTTCAAAAGAAAATGGCTTGTTTTTCCAGATCCAAGTTATACATTTCTAAAATCTCATACTTTTTCTCCTGGCCAATCACCAAAATCAATCGATTGATAGATAGATAGAGATAGAGAAAAATGTATATTTTTATTATAAAATATATATGTATATTTAACTGAAGGAGAAGGCTATTGGTGGGTAGACATCTTCCCTTCTGCTAAGAGTTCTACATCATAATGTGGCTCTGTAGGGAGTTAGGAAAAGGAAGGCAGGAAGTGGCTGTCAGCGTGAAATGCAGTAATCACAAAAAAAAAAAAAAAAAAAAAAAAGAAAGAAAGAAAGAAAAAGAAAAACCAAACAGGTAATAGAGCAGTATCTGAGAAAGAGGGAAGTTCAGATATTGTTCTCCTAACCAGTGTATAACCAGCCTCTAAAGTTTATGGGGCGCCTGGGTGGCGCAGTCGGTTAAGCGTCCGACTTCAGCCAGGTCACGATCTCGCGGTCCGTGAGTTCGAGCCCCGCGTCAGGCTCTGGGCTGATGGCTCGGAGCCTGGAGCCTGTTTCCGATGCTGTGTCTCCCTCTCTCTCTGCCCCTCCCCCGTTCATGCTCTGTTTCTCTCTGTCCCAAAAATAAAATAAAAAACGTTGAAAAAAAAAAATTTAAAGTTTAAACAGGTGACTAATCTATAAATCTTGCTAGCTTGAGACTTCTGCCTCTAGTAATGGAACACTAGGTAATTTGGATTAGTCTTATCACTGAAGACAACTAAAAAGAGCTGGGGCAATGTATTTTTAAAATTAACAATAAAAGTCAGCTTGAAAGCACAAAATAGTAAATAAGATAGTGAGGAATTACCACCCAAAGCCAGTGGAGTTGCAAATCCAGAGAGGTGAACTATTATTTGGTACCACTTTTTGCCTATATGGAAGATGCATCTGAGAGCATATAAACAGTTTTTGTCAGTCTCACTGTATCAAGAAGACAAAACTTGGAATCAAAGTCACCCAGTTCTCATACATAGTTTAGCTTTGAATTATCCAGGTTGCCCAAATAATCTAAAACCCTAACTTGGATTAAGGTGCCCTCAAACTGCTAGTGTCCCAGGAACACGACGGAAAGAAATAAAATTCCCTTCTAGGAGGAAGATAACATCACCCTATGTTGAAATAACTCCCATAAATGTTTTTTTCAAATATAATGTCTTATATTAAATGAAATCAGGTAAAAATAGAAAATCTTTAAAAAGAAGCATCAGAAACTTCAGACAACAGAAAGAAAACCATGGAGACTCCCTTATGTGTGAATATAAGAAACAGACTTTAAAATAACTTTTTGCTTTATTGAAACAAATAAAAATTAAGATTGAACAATTTTGCAATGAATTGTAAATGTTTTTAAAAGAATAAATGAAATTCTAGAACTGAAAGTTACAGTAGCTGAAGGAAAAACTAGTGGATGATCATAACAGTAGAATTGAAAGAGCTGAAGAAAGAATTTATGATCTGGAAAATAGTGTGGGTAAAAAATAACGCAAATGAAGCATGGGGAGAGTGAAATGATAAATCACACTCATCTACCAAGAGACAGGCTGCTTTGTAAGACAATCCTCCACATTGCCCCATTCTCTGCACCACATCCTTCTCTACCATCATCACCACCAGAACTCTGAACCAATATCCTATCACTTGGTAACTTTTTCCCTCACTGACACCACACTGTATGGCAGTTTTAATTTGATTTGACTAGTGTGAAAAGATTCAAAGATGACAAATTTGGAAAGAAGTGGCTATAGGCTTCATTTCACCTACAGATAATTTATTTTGGGGGGTCTTCACAGAATATTTTTTAAATGTGTGAATTTAAATGTCTTTAGACTTCTAAAGGGGAAAAAAACCCTACTTCATTGCACTACTTACTTCTAACACCAAACGTGTGGCTTTCCCCCCACATAATCAATTCTCTATTCTCAGCAGACATCGACTGAGTATCTCTATGATATAACTTAATTATGACACAAACTACTCAGTTAACACAGACCCCACAGGTTAAGGGCTCAGTTCCACAAGAGTGCTCTCTACTTCAGATGCCAATCAAAAGTCTCAGGTTGTCACTGCATTTCTGACCAGCCAGCTATATATTAGATGTTCCCATAACCCCTCTTCAGGTTTGATAACTTGCTACAATGGCTCACAGAATTCAGGAAAGCACTTCACTTACTATTATCCATTTATTATACAGGATACAACAAAGAAACAACAAAAAGGAAAAGATGCATAGGGTAAGGAATGGGAGGGAAGGAGCATGGAGCTTCCATGCCCTCTCTGGGCATGCTACCCACAACCAGCACCTCAATGTGCTCAGCAACCAGGAAGCTCTCCAAACCCCTTCAGTTAGGATTTTTATAGGGATTTCATTAAGTAGGCATGACTGATTAAATCATTGGCCATTAGGGATTAACCCAACCTCCAGCCCTTCTCCCTTCCCCAGAGTTTGGAGAGTGGGGCTTCAAGTTCAGCCTTCAATTCACATGGGTAGTTCCTCTGGCAAGCAGCCCCCATCCTTCCAGAGTCATAGCATAAGCTCAGGTATGATTAAAGGGTCTTATTATGAATAACAAAAGATGCTCCTCTGGGGCACCTGGATGGCTCAATAGGTTAAGCATCTGACTCTTGATTTGGCTCAGGTCAGTTTGGTTTGTGAGTTCAAGCCCCACATCAGGCCCCTTGCTGACAGTGTGGAGCCTGCTTGGGATTCTCTCTCCCCCTTTCTGCCCCTCCTTCGTGCTCTCTCTCTCTCTCAAAATAAATAAATTAAACTTTAAAAAAATGATACTTTTCTTATGCCTATCACTCAGAAATGCCAAGAGTTTTAGGAGCTCTGTGCTGAGAACTTGGGACAAGGACTAAATATGTATTTCTTTTGATATTACAGTATCACAAATGGGCAAATTGTCTCCAGTTAACATGGTCCCCCACTACTCCTTGTACACTACACTCATTTTCTACCTGGAATAGAAGACATTTGAGTTTTCTACCTTCAAATAAATTCTTAGGAATCCAAAAATGCTGCCCTTCCCCTCTTGACTATGAAAGTCAAGAAAGTCTTTGGGGAGCAAAAAGTCACATGGAGATATACAGATGTTTGTGTAACTATTTTCCCCCATCTTTTGGTGTTTCCAAGGTACGAATGTTAATTGGTTTATTGATGTGAGTGAGTGTGTGTGTGTGGCAAGGTGAGAAATAGAGAGAGAAAAGAAATAATACTAATGACAGAATTACCCAGCCTAGATCTCAACCCTACTAGGGAAATGACCAGATATGATTACAACACTCCACACCTCCAACTAAAACTGTCTTTGGAATAAAAAGCCGCTGAGGTAGAACTCCAAACCACTTCTGATTCCACGACTCACCAGAAATCTTATGATACTCAGAAAATGTCAACTCTAAACATGAGCTAAGTAGGTGATTAAAAAAAAAAAAGAAAAAAGAAAAAGAAAGAACTCCACGCTAAAAATCCAACCACCAGGAAATTAGCAAGCACCCTGAGGGTGGATCATCAATCAGTGTTACTTTCATAGAGAGCTTTTGGAAAGAAAAACAACAGTCCCTTCATGAGAAATTTAGCTCTTACCCCCTCAGCTCTGACTGAAAATGTTCATATAGGAGCCCAGATAACCTGATCTGAGAAACTGATCCCCTAATCTCTATGGGCCTTCTGGTTTAGAGTTACGATTCTGTTAGCTGCATCAGTGTGGCCTGCAGTGTGGCCTGCATAAAACCACTTGCCCAAGGGACCTGGGTGGCTCAGTCAGTTAAGCATCTGACTCTTGATTTTGGATTAGGTCATGATCTCACAATTCATGGGTTTGAGCCCCGCATCAGGCTCTGTCCTGATAACGGGGAGCCTGCTTGGGATTCTCTCTCTCCCTCTCTCTCCTTCCCCCCTACCCCCTCAAAATAAATAAACTTAAAAAAAAAATTTGCCAATTCTAAGCCTTAGACTTCTCGTGTAAAAAGAGAGCAAACCAGATGATTTTGGTTCTGAAAGTTGCTTTCAGTTCTAAAACCCCACTTTGTAATATACAACATTCTATTTCTTAACCTAGGTAGCGGTTACACAAGTATTTACTTTTAATTATTCTTTAAGCTGCACATATATGTTTTATACAACCTTCTAAATCAGTAATGTTTGAAAATGTGTTGAGAGGGAAAAAATCCTATCAGAGGAAGCCAGTCTAGTACCATTCTTGAATTCATAAAAGTAGGTGTGAAAATTGAATGTCGGAGGCAAAAAGCCAAGAGCGGATTGAAGCTTGTAAAACTCCTAAGGCTTCAAACCATTTCAGTGATAAGATAGAATCGAAGCAAGTGGAATGAATGGGAACTTGCAGGGCATGTAGGACTGTTACCAGCTCATAAAAGTCCCCACAATGGTCCTTGAGGAAATTAAAATCCAAGGGTTGTTACTTAATGGCTACATTTCCTCTTAGCCAAATGCGACCATGGACATATAGTGCATAGCCTAGGAAACAACCTTCTTTGAGTTTACAATGAGGAGCATCTTAACATGCTCAAAATGACTTGGTTGTAAAACTTTTTTCTTTACAGCATTTATCTCTTTTGCTAAGTGCTGTGCTGGGCCACATAAGATCTGCTCTCAAGAAGCTTGTAGACTTAATAGCCTCTATGTCATTTAGAGTAGATTCCAAACTCCTTTCTCCTCTCTGACTTTATCTAAAAACATCTCTCCCCTGTCCGCCACTGGCCTTCTGTCTTTGCTGCAGTAAGCTTTCACCTCAGGGTCTTTGCACTTGCTGTGCCCTTCCCCCCCATCGTTACCTGGCTAGCTCCTTACCATTCAGGTTTCAACTCAAATATCTGAGATGCTTTCCTTGACCTACCAATTAATAAACATAATGTTATTCCTCTCCTTCTCCTCAGTCATTTTCTATAGCATTTCTCAAAGTAATGGTCTTCCAAATACTCAATATTTGTTAAGTACCTGTTTTTTTCTAAACTTATTTCTAGTCTTTCTTCGCCCAATATAAAGAAAGTTCCATGAAAGCAGAGGCTCTATCTACCTTGTCCACTACTATGTTCCAGTGACTGGATCAGTGTCTGGCACATAACAGTTGCACATTAAGAATTTTTAAATGTTAGGGGCACCTGGGTGGCTCAGTCAGTTGAGAGCCCGACTTCAGCTCACATTATGATCTCACGGTTCGTGGGTTCGAGCCCCGCATGGGGCTCTGTGCTGACAGCTCAGAGCCTGGAGCCTGCTTCAGATTCTGTGTCTCCCTCTCTCTCTGCCCCCCTCTGCTCATGCTCTGTCTCTCTCTCTCTCAAAAATAAACCTTAAAAAAAAATTTTTTTAAATGTTATTATTATTTATAAATGAATGAATAATATGAGGCAAACAAAAAGGGGCTGTATAAAATGATTGTTAAGGTTCTGTTTAGGCTTAAGATTTACATGCTCCTAAATGCTGTCAAAGAGATAAAACCCTCAGGGAGTTGTAATGTAAAGAAAGATGAGATGAATCCTGAGTACATTTATGGCGTCTACATTGGTTGGGGTGATAGAAGGTGCCATTAGTGGGATAGGGAAAGTTGCATATAGTTTTTCAAGGTAGAGAATGAAAAAGATATTCTAGGTGAAGTGAATAGCTCGAGCAAAGGCATGAAGAAATAAAAATACAGCAGAGGATGAATGGAAAAGAAGAGTAACTTGAGTAATAGGCAAGGAAGGCTTTTCACTTTATTCTATATTCTGGGGGTGACAGGGATTAGGAAAGTAAGATGAGATGACCTCACTCATCCTATAGAACTATTAGTCTGACAGCAGTATGATGAATGGATTTCTGTATGAGCATCAATGAACACTTTGAAGTTGTGGCCAAAATCCTGTGCATGTGTGTGTGTGTGTATGTATGAATGTGATATTTGGACATTGTTCTGGGGAGAGAGAACTCACAGCTTTCATCAAAGCTCAACATAAAATAAATAAAAAATAAAACAATAAAATATAAACATTGGTGTCGAGGGAAAGTAAGAAGTACCCATGCTGAAGATAAAGGGATGATCCAGTGGAAGAAATATTTGCTTTTTTTTTTTAAAGGTGATCCCAATGAGCAGTGTAAGTTCCCTTTAATTTAACCTTCATACTTTTAGAAAATGCTCAGTTGTACATATTATAAACATTCTGGTAGACTAAACATTTCTAGAAAACAAGAGAAAGCTAATTTTTATTGATAATATAGGAATAGACTACCTATGTAAGATAGTAGTTGCCTAAAGATAGGAAAAAGAGGCAAATTCAGGTCTTAACAGCTAAGAGAGAAAAAGAGAAAAGTATGACTCATACTCAGGTATGTTCTTTTGATTCTTGTCTCTGCCTCAATCACCTGTTCTGGAGTGGATGTTCTGCATGCTAAGCATTCCTCTCATACCCCTACTGATGAAGGGTAAATTCTTTGGTCATCCTCAAGCCAGCTCTTTGGTGATGGAATTGGAAAACTCCTCAAAATTTTAAAATATCAGCATTAATACATCTGTCCTAAGTTATAATAATACTATTATAGTGGGGAAGAAACAGCCCCAAAGTAGAGAACAGTGGGATATTTATGGTGAAGATGAGAGAAAAGAATTAGGATGAGAGAAAAGAATTAGGATGAGAAGGTGACCAACAGGAAAACTTGATGCAAATTGAGCCAATGGTCATCTCTCCATGGAGACCAAGTGGGGAAAACTGAGGTCAGATAAGGACACTGGCAAGAGAAGGAAACAGGCATTGGAGTCAGATGGCCTTGTCGTTGTAGAAGCTATGCACATCCCTTTGAAGAGGAGGAAGTTGGATTACAGGAATTGGCTCCAATTCAGTAGGAAGAAGTTGCAGGAGCCAGGAGGCTGAAAGATGTCTGCCATCTGGAGAAACTGGAGGAAGGAGAATTGGAAGCCATGCAGATCAGGGGTGGGGAAACGAGAAGAAAGATGGGTTACTTGGCAGGAATACTTGGGCGGGGTCAGATGCCCCCACAGTGCTCTAATTCTGGGATGCAATTTGCACAGTCTTGACATCCAGTAGAGTCAGCAGTAAGAAAAAAAGTCCTTTCATTTCCAAATTCTGATAAATCTATATTTTGAACTGACATTTAGGAAAACTGTCTTTAAATATGCAAATGTAGCGTTTCACTGTGATCCTCCAAAAAAAAAAAAAAAAAAAGAGTACCAAATCTCAAAAATCATTAATAGCAATTCTAAAAAGTACAGTAAATTTATTATTTTTTTAGAGATAAAAGAAATGATACCATATTTCTAGAATATAGAATTTCTTCTTGAAGGAAAATCCAGTGAAAGTCATTGAAACTCTGGCAGGGCTGAGAAGAAAAGTTAAGGCTTGTAGTGGTTACAGGTACAGGTTTGACTCTTGAATGAGAACACATGAGATCAGAACCCAGTTCTACCATTTACAAATTGTGTGCTTGGGTAAATTCATAAACCCTGTAAACCTCAATTTCCTCCACCATACAAGGAGAGTAGTATTCACATCAAAGAATTATTCTGAAGATTGTAATTCACAATAATGCACGTTAATTGTTTAGCACAGTGCATGGTATATTTTAATAGATAAATAATCATCTATCATTCCCATCATCACTATTATTAATCAGAGAGGTCTTCCAGAATTATTTATGGACAATGTCAATTGGGATTGGAGTGTTCTGTTTTCGACTGATTTGCTGCATGATTTCCACCAAATGGTTCAACTATAAAAGGGGAACAAGATCTAGGTCCAGAGTGAACCTCAAGAATGTAGATCACGAACATGGTTATTATTAACAGTGGATTGTCAAATAGGGGTGATGCATTCCCTCGTTTCAACTCTACAATGAGCTCACTGTGATGCCACGCATCTGTATAGGTTTCTGTTTTTTCATCAGTGAATACAATTGAACTACACAGTCTCCAAGGGTCATTTGAATTCTAACAGCCTTTGATTCTACAACTATTGTTTCAACTCTAGCACTTGTGAGCTAAAACCAACATATCTGCCTGTATAGTTCTATGCTTATGGGTACTGAAAATGCAGTGTGTATGTGACCTTCCACAAGCAAAGAGGTAGGTTGCCCTCCTCAGCCCAGCCTGCTTGCTCAGAATAGTCATTTTGTTCTGCCCTTCGCTAGCTGCCTCTCCAGTAATTTTCTGTAGCAAGCTCCATCCTTATCCCAGCCATCAAGAGGAAAATGAATTTGCCCGGCAGTCCCAGGCATCCCTTCGAATGTTGCAGGGAGAGAACAGGCCAGGCATTTCACTGTTAATTATCAGCAGCCTGGCTGCTGTGGCCCCTTGCTGTGCCAATTTGAGAGATGAGACTCTTTACACTGCTTATTAGGCTCAGCTAAATAAATATTACCCAGCATTAGTGTTGTCAAAGATACAGTCTGAATTCAGCTCCCTGGAGTGGCTGTTGGTACCCATGCTTTCACCATTACATTTTCTTCCTGGCCCTCCCTTACCATACCACCATCAATCTCTTTCTCTCTTGTCTGGACATTCAACTGGATTCTGACATCAGGGAGTTGAAATATAATATCATTGATTTAGCTGCTTTCCTTAAGGTTATCAAACACCTATGCTGTTAAGGGCCTTAGTATTAATTACCTCTTATTCCTGTCCCAACAGACTGAATTTCTCAGCCATGTGTTTTGAGTTAGAGTCACCCTTCCCCCACCCACCAACAACTCGGGCTGCAATGATTGGGATGGGAAGGTGGGAACTTGACCCTAATCAGGAAAATCATAGCCCCCAAAGACTTAATTCCAGGACTTGTTTAAACTATTTGAAAAACATACTTTCTCTTCTTGGCTGGATGTTGAATCTAGAAAATAGAGCCCTAAGGAGCTACTATAAGCTATTTTATAATCATAAAGTAGAAACTACCAAGAATGGAGCCAACACATAGTGAGTGGTGCAAAGAAATAAAGAAGCTCATGCCTGTCAAACCATTTAAGAGACTGGACCAAGTGGGGCGCCTGGGTGGCTCAGTTGGTTGAGCGTCTGACTTTGGCTCAGGTCATGATCTCGCAGTTCATGAGTTCAAGCCCCACATCAGGCTCTGCATTGACAGCCTAGAACCTGCTTCAGATTCTGTGTCTCCCTCTCTCTCTGCCCCTTCCCCATTCATGCTCTGTCTCTCTCTGTCTCTCAAAAATGAATAAACGTTAAAAAAAAAAAAAAAGAGAGACTGGACCAAGCTTTACCTGAAGCCACCCCAACCTTTGGACATTTCAGTTTTGAATCCTTATGCCTCCTTTATTATTTAAGTTTGAGTGGGGAATTCTAATACTTTCATTTACATATTTCTGTTTGTTATATGTGATATCCTTTGTATGTCTATTTGTATCAAGTGCAGGTGGAGCCCTGCCCATATCCCTTGAGATCTTACCATTGTAATGCTCTTCTAGCTGAATTTCTACTCTGGAGGGTGTACTCTTGTGCTTCTTTCTGCCTTAGCACAAGATGGGCCAAAAGTGCTGGGTAATTAACACCCCTCTGAGGCAGCCCTCAACCAATGACTGGGAGAGGCTGGTGGGTAAATACCCTAGTTGCTTTGCTCCCTTGGCATAGCTCTGAGATACATGTTTCATGTGGGCTTTTAGAGTTCCCCAGCAGGACTGAGCCTAATTTGTTTGCAAATGCACCCTGCATTGGCTGCCTTCCTTTCTCTGTCTCACTTCCACACTTCTCTATGGGCTTGTTGGCATCACCTTCTAACTAAATTACTTGCACTTGGGTCCTTGCAAGCCAAGACACTGTTTAACAGAGCAGCAAACTAAAGCTAGAGTGGTCTACAGGAATTTATAAAAAGTAACATCTACTTATAACTTAAAAAATGCACCCCACGAATTGTTTGGCTTACACAATTTTCCTCTTTCCACCCCCAAATAGACTGATATATACACAGGCCATTTTGACAGAGACTCAGCCTAGAAAGAAGCTATGAATTCAAAACCCAGTAAAACGATGCATTTTTTTTTCTGTCAGTGCCAGCCAAACAGAAGGTGACGTACTAGATGGAAGATTTCAGAAAGAGAAGTAAAAGCATGAACAGCCAAGGTGTGCAGGATGCTCATTAATCCTCAGGCTCCAGCAGTGGCCATAAGTTGTCTAGATTCTTCATTGGAAGAACCATGGTCACCAAGGTTATTAATCTGGTGGTCCTAAAAGATGAGCAACACAGACATTTTAATCTCTGGATATACTCCTCTCTCTCTGCACAGTCTCTCTTCCAGTTCCTAAACCCTCCATGCTAAGAAAAACATCACCAGGCATGGGGCTTTGCCAAAAACATGCATTTACACTCCTAAAAGTACCTGTCAGATGAAACAAGCTCTTTTAAAGAGTGCACTTTCTGACTAGTCTCACTAATGGGATGTCATCCACTATTTACATGACAAGTGTTAAAATGCAGCCTTCTTTGTTTTATTTTTATTTGGGATATTTTAAACAAAATATTCACTTTAATGCCAATGGGAAAAGGTCCACTTCTCTTTTGTGTTCCTTTCTGTCTTCCAATACTAAATTCTTGCCAAAGAGCACATATGGCCAACAGGGCTTGCATTGAGTCCAGTGTAATTCCATTTTACTGCTATTAGAAAGTGCAATCATGGGATAAAGGAGTCAGCACCTTCCAGGTAACATGGCACAATCTCCTCATGTTACCAATAAGGACAGGGAAGGCATGAAAGTCTTAGATGACAAAGCTGGACAGGACTTTAAGGGCCAGTTCACTCCTGTGACAGTTGAAGAAACTGAGGCACAGATCAGTGAAATGCATCACTCAAGACTCCACAGCTAGTTAGGGACAAAATTGGGGATAGAACTAAGGAATCTTGATTTCATACACTGTACCTCCATCAGACCACTCTCATTAATTTTGGTTTAACTGACTTTTTGTTTCATCTGCTCACATTTCTACTCTGTAACCTATCCTGGATGTGGTGTAGGGTGTTTCTTCTTAGAGAACCTGAGATTATACCACTGCATTTAGTGGCCTTGCCTAAATAGTTACCCTGGAGAGGAACCCTCTCACACAGTGAGTTTTGTCACAGGATGTAAAAGAAAAAAATCATATGACCTTTCCTTCTCCCTTCAGAAAGAGCCTGAAAAGTCAGATTATACTGCAGATCCAGCCTTAGTCCATTTGGTTTGTTGCTTATCCCTAATCCCAAACCACTTCCTGGGCCTGAGCCCAGGTACTGGTGTGGCCAGGAAAATGCCAGAAGCCATATGGACTCCCCAGGCCACCTCCTGGATGAGGTTGGTGGCACACACCTAGGAACCAACTCATTCCAAGAGATAGAACAGATGGCATTCCAGATATGAATATGTATAATTTAGGCTGCTAAGGTTTAAATAAGTATGTGTTTTTTGGTGGATTCATGAAAATCAAGAATTTTATAACTGAAATGAAAGCCAAGCAAAGGAAACTACAAGACACTTTCCAAAACCGTGCATTATTTCATATTTGTGGTGTTGGCCTCCATAGCATGTTCCAACTTCCAGAGAAACCACTGGAAAATAACCAGGAAGAGAGAAGTCAAAATTGCAACAAAGGACATGGACTTAACATTTCCATGCCATGAGACCCCAAAAAGGCCAATGATGGCAGAATTAACATTCAGTAGAACAAGAAGTGGGCTGATTTCTCCTTGGCTTCACCACCTCTTTCTGTGGCCCTTCCTCAAGAAGTCAACTTTGACTATCCCACCTCAACTCAAAGTACTCATACTTCAATCTGGCTGCCCCAGCAACAAGGCCTGAAGGGCACAACAGTAATGCAAATCACTCCATCAGTGGAACTAGTTAAGAAGATGGACTTCTAGAAATCTCTAACACAAACAGTACCCAGCAGAAGGTCCTGATCTCTTTGCCCCACAATAATACTATCTTGTAAGCGAAGTCATTTCCAGTTACAGAACACTTTCATACTTATGATTTCATTTGATTGGATTTTATAACAACCACATGAGATAAATTGAACATGAATTCTTACCCTCATTTTACAGATGAGGAAATGGAGGCTCAGTGAGGTTAAATGACCACTTGGGGATGCACAGATGGTAAGTGGTGCCACTGGGACTTGAACCCAAGACTTTTTGATTCTGTGTCTAGTGATCCATCTGATCTGGCATTTGCCAATGAATCAACAGCCAAAAGAGCCTTCACTGGGGAAGAATTCCAACTGCTGCTAGAACAGCCTAATCCATGGATTAACTGCTTTAATGAGTTAGAACAACAGGGGGTGGAATAAAGCGATATTCCCATATTCTGGAAACATTCCAAATACAGAAACTAGATTCTAATTATGCATTATCGATACTAGTGCTTCACCTCTCCTTGTCCCCACAACCTTTCACAATTCCTCCAACTAGAGGCAAAATACATTTCCTTGCTTCACTGATGATGGATGTAGCAATATGATTTGCTTTACCAAATGAAATGTTAGCAAGCATAATGCAAGCAAAGACTTGAAATGAACTTCTGTAGTTGGGTTTGCCCTCTCACATTCCTATTACCTGCCCAAAGCTGCTCACTGAACCAAGGAAAAAGACATGTGTACAGATATAGACCCAATCTGCAGCTCTAAGCTGAGCCCATCTGAAACTCAGCCTAGATCAACCAACTTCCATCCAACCAGTGACACATAAGCAAGAAAAAAAATTTTTTTGAAACTACTGAGTTCTGGGCTGATATGTTATATAGCAATAACCAATCCTTTACCTTTCTTTCATCTTCCCATCTCCAATACAGTGCAAATAGGGCCTGCCCTTTGTTATCTTTACTCTCTGTTTTTTTCCAGTCAGTGAATCACCACCTCTTCTTAACTCTTAGATTAGCAAGAGTTTTGATATCAGGATTGTATCATCATAGGATTATGAAAAGCTACTAATACGGACCCCAATGGTAGTAAAAACAAGGTAGGTGCAGTTACACCCACTAAAGAGAACACTGTAAGAGCCAAATAAATATTTAATGAATGAATGAAAAATCTGGGCATTTGAAGGCTATTTTATAATTAGCATGTTAGAGAAAACACATTGTCATTAGACAATATTTCCTATAGGCTTCTTTACATAGTGACCTGGTGCTGAATGTTCTAGGAAGACAGACTGCCTATCCCCTAGTGGCTCATTGACTAAAACAGACAGCACAAAAGCAGGCAACTGGTAGAAAACATAGTATAGGTAATGGATAAATATATAAATCAAGGGTAAGATTGGATACTTTATTTGGCCTGATTCTGCCATTTTAGCTTTGTTGGATGCATCATAATCTCCAGTTCTTCTGTCTCCTTAGAAAGCTGCAGCAGGCTTCCATCTATAGAAAGTTATATGCTTTTCTAGGTGTTTAAGAGATTCAAATCCCCTATTCCTTCATCAGCTGTTCCAAGCTGGGGTGGTTGGGGGAGGGTGTATCAATACCAGCCCGCTTACAGAAGAAGGACTTGGCTATTCATCAGTTATCTGAGGACAGTTTCCTGGAGATGATGGAAAAACTATGTCTCACACCTGGCCAGCACTCAACAATGTTTGCCAAATGAAAGAGGGGAAGAAGATAGGAATTAGCATCTGCCCTACCCAGCCTTCCATCCTTCCACTCTGTTTCATCTCTGTTTGATCAAAAGTCATCCATTTGTCTGCTCCCTCCAACTCCCACTGGTTCCAGCCCTATGATTCAGCCATCGCAAATCTCCAAATTTGTTCACTGATCACACTCTCCCTCCCACCCCACCTCCCCGCCCCAGTCTCTGGCACAGTGCTTGTTTCAGACTTGAGTCTTGATATCCACAGATTTTCCATTTGGGTTCTCAGCCCCATTTTTAAAGTGCCCCAGTGCACTGTATTTTGTACATAGCCCCCCACTCTGGCTGCAGCTCTAGAAGGCTGGACTTTAATTCTTAGTTTTCTTTTTAATATTCTTTCTAACAGTATCATACAAGGCACTGAGTGTTGTACCCAGTGTTGTACTGCTTATAAAGCACTTTATTGTACACTCATTCACCTGACCCTTACCACAGTGATCTCAGGCAGATAGCACAAGCCCTCCTTTTCAAATGACCACTTGGAATACAAAGAGGGTCACAGAGCTGGTGTACAGACCAGGCAGATGCAAACCCAGTTTTCCTGCCTCCAACTCTGGAAGTTATTTCTTTGGATTGTGCTATTTTAAAAAGTCCTAGCACTGCTGAAACTCTTGGACATCCTTTACAATTTTCAAACTTAGAAAATAGATAATTGCTAAGAAAATAGTTGTTATGGCTCAAAAAAAAAAAAAAAAATGGCCCCAAGGAAACTGATCTACTTAGAATGCCCATAATCGCCCAAATAACTGTCAGTGATATTCCATCACATTGGTACAGATCTTATCATTCTGGGCTCAGTTAGCAGGATTCACTCTTCCAAAAAATAGCTCCAGCCTTGGTGGGTAAGATGAACTTCAGTGCAAAAGCCCTAAACTCTATAAATCTCAACTTTCAGTCATGCCTTCAAAGGTGATTAAAGAAGAAATGTCGGGAGAAACCCAAGGTTGGCACCATGTCATGAACCGCTCAACATCTACTGGAACTTACTGCATCTATAAATATTTACATTACAGAGTGATAGAATATTTGGAAGTCCCTAAAAACTGCATCTTGAGAAGGTATGCAGCTTCCTCAGCAGCCACTGTCCAATCTGATTCCACTTTGAGATCATTTCCAAATAACCAGCTTAAGCATAATGGAGTAGAAAAGTTCTAGGTCAGGAGGAGGTGATGAGAGTTCAGCTCCTGGCTGTTCTACTAACTGTGTGAAGCTGAGCAAATTCCTTGACCTATCCCAACCCCATTCTTTCCAAAAATAATTATTGAGCACTTACAACTTGCCAGACACTGGGAATTAGAACAGTCCACAAGACAAAGTTCTTGCCCTCAGGGAACTCACGTGCTAGGGGAGATTGATGATGAATAAATAAACATATAAGGAGGACATGAAAACAGTAAGGAGATTGGCAGAGATGGAGAGCAGAGGCGCTGTGGACAGGATGCTATTTTGGATAGATGGTCTTTTGAGATAAAATACCTGGGGGAAGAGAATTCTTTTTTTTTTTTTTTTTAATTTTTTTTTCAACGTTTTTATTTATTTTTGGGACAGAGAGAGACAGAGCACGAACGGGGGAGGGGCAGAAAGAGAGGGAGACACAGAGTCGGAAACAGGCTCCAGGCTCCGAGCCATCAGGCCAGAGCCCGACGCGGGGCTCGACGCGGGGCTCGAACTCCCGGACCGCGAGATCGTGACCTGGCTGAAGTCGGACGCTTAACCGACTGCGCCACCCAGGCGCCCCTGGGGAAGAGAATTCTTGATGAAGGGCACAGCATGTGGGAAGGCCCTGAAGTAGGGGGAGACTGGTGTGTTCAGAGAACAGAGAGGGAGCCAGTATAGCTGGAGCGGAGGGAGGAAGGGAAGAGAGTGGAAAGGGAGGAGGTGAGAGGTAACTGCCATCATGGAGGGACCTTTAGGGTTGGTAGTAACTTGGGAGGGAAGCCAGTGGTGGCATCTGAGTGGGTGACATTATGATCCAACTTGTTTTCCAGGAACATAACTTTGCCTGCTCTATGAAGGCAGGCCAGGCTTTTCCTTATCTGGAAACCAGCTGGTAGGGACTAGAGAAACAAAGTAGGCTTTGCACGGCCCCCCTCTCTGAGCTGAGATCCCCTTATATACTTTGCCCAGCAGGTCACGGCCCATCTGGGTGAGTCACGTCTAGAACTGCAGTAGCTCTTTCGTCCCAGAGGCCCAAGGCTGTGCCATTCCCCTGCCATTAGGCTACTAGTTGACAAGGGAAAGACAGATTCCAGCCATTGCAGGAGATCCTGCAAAACCTGGTGACCCCACTTGGAGCCCCCCATATCAGGGTGGATTTTCCGAGAAGAGTCCTTTAAGTGGTTTCAGACACAAAAGACTCTGTTTGCTGCTTTTCACTTCCTGCTACCAGCCTTTCTTCCCAAAAAAGTTATCTGGAAAGGCCAGTAGGGTTAAGGCACTTGGCCTTTGCCCAACAGAGCAATTATTCTGTGGATGCTCAAGACTTTCAGATCTTATTTCCTTTTTCTGGGTCACCTGCTTGGTGTGAATTCATCCAAATACATCAGTTTGATATTTTTAGAGTTATACATTATTACTGCATTTATACCCTCCCGCAGAAATTCGAGCTCGGGGCTGGGGCAGAGCCCCCGCGTTTGAGACTCAAGAGATTGGCAAGGCCCCTCTCGTCCCAGCCCTCCTTCTGGAGCCAGCCCTCCGCACCCGCTGTGCTTAGCTCCTTCAAGAATCCTGAGTCATTTCACCATTTCTGTTTCTCTCCTTTCCCCCCGCCACGTTCCTGATGCAAAGGAACACTGCAGCTCTGCGAGCGCCTCCCTCCAGCAGGCAGCCACCCGCACCCCCTTGGCCTCCCTCCAGCAGCCGCGGCTGGGGCTGCGGGCGGAAGGTCGGGGAGCCAGCTCCGCTGGGCGAGCAGAAGGCGAGGGCGCGGGTGGCGAGGCGCGAGCAGGCCCGGGGTGGCGGGGGTGGGGGTGGGGGGGTGGAGGAGAAGAGACGCCGCGAGGGCGTGGGCGGGAGGGCTCGGGAGGGCTGTGCCGCAGTGACTTGGGTGGTGGTGATTCGTTCGCGGGAGCAGGCCGGGAGGCGGGGTTCCTGACTCACTGCGGCACAGGCGGGGCTGGCGGCGGGCCGGGCTGGGGCCGCGCCTCCCCCGCGCCCCTGCTGTCTGCTTGGGAGGCCAGGGGCGCAGGCGAGGCATCCCCTGGGTCAGGGGTCGTTCTGTGGGCTTTCCGAAGAGCCTGTGCTCATTTCCGCCGGAGCCCTCGAGGCGCTGTATTGTCGCTGTGCAGTCACTGTTTGTTTATTTCCACATCTGCCCCCAGGAGACTCCGTTAGGGCAGAGCTTTCTAATCCACCCCCTGATGAATTCGGGGCCCTCGCACTTGGCACAGTGCCTGGCACGTCATCACGACTTGAGGGATCAGTAAACAGCCGAGGAGGGGAGGGAGAGGGAGGAGGGAGGAGGGAGTCAGGGCAGGAGAGAAGAACAGAGAGGAAGCCGACTAGAGCCTCCGTGTCTGCAGAAGTGCAAACCATCGCCCTGTGTGATACAGGAATTAAAGCCGTGGGTATATGTGAAGATTTGGCTTAGCTGCCCCTCACACACCTGGGGCATCATCCCCAGTGTTTTTGCTCCTTGAAGGATAGTGATGATGATCAGAGGGGAAGAAAAGGACAAAGGGGGGAGAAAAAGATGGGGAGGAAAGGGGTTGTCTCACTCTTAAAATTGGCAGAGGCCATAAGCACTCCACTAGCTTCACACCATCAGTTGCCCCCAAAGCAAAGCAGATTGGTGGCCCCTCCCTTCTTTACCATCATAACCTCAGAATTTGCAGAGTCTGGGGGATTCTCAAACGCAGCCTTCCATCTTACAGATGAGGAAACTGAGGTTCAGGGAGGCTCTGTCATATGCCCAAGTAGAGGAAGACAGAACAGGAATCCATGTGTTGGGGCTTGTTTTTCCAATCCATTACCTTGCCTACTGCATTCCACTGCCCACCCCTGAGCATTCTCCATTCCTGGTTTCTCCAAAATAGAAGTTCTGGGGGGAAGCCCCACATTGTGATTTGTTCAGGGTCTGGACCCTGGTAAAGGCAAATGTGGAATTCTGGGTGCAGATACCCAGGCATCGAGAAGCCTCTGAAACCCCCACCCTGCCCCCACCCCAGGGCAGCGAGCAGCTGCCAGCTCCCGCCTGACAAACAAGCTTTCTGGGGCAGCTCTGCGCATGGAGAGGAGTGTCTCTTGCAGCTCCAAAAACAGATTTTGCCATCTCATCCCCACATTTGCAGTCTCAAGTTGGCTTCTTGTGATTGGCCAGAACTTTTCCTCGCTAGAAAGATGAGGAGAATCTGCCTCCTCCAACCAGCTGGAAGAAAACACTCTGCACAAGCATAGATGTGATGGCTGTTCCACCTCCCTCTGATGGGGGACAGGGGAGTCAGGCATGGACTCAACAGGTTGAATGATGCCAGGGACCCCCCAAGCGTCTTTACACTTGACCACAGGAGTGGTGGCATCTGACAGGGTAGCTAACCTTGTACCTTTCATTCTGTAATTCGGGGTGTTTCATAAAATGGGTTCTTTGGCTTTGGAGACCAAAAGGTTTCTCAAAATTTAATTTTTGCCGTGATCACAGCTGGCAGCTTGTGTACAGAGCAGATGGTTGCTAATGTAGTTCGAATTGGGGGCAATCAGAGCTTCCTGTCTGTCTACCCCAGTTCACTCCCACATCTACTGCACCACACAGACTCCTTTCTCCAGTGTTTAAAACTCTACCCTGAGAGATGCAGTCCTTTAGAGTGATGGATAGCACTTCAAGGAATTCCCCAGGGTTAAGGCTTAATTAGCTATTAATAGCCCTACTGCAGCAATCTTTGACTTAGCTGTTTGTTAGAATGACCTGGAGAGTTTAAACCACTACTGATGCCCAGGCCACACCTCAGACCAAGTAGATCACTACTGGTGGTGGTCTTGTCTGAAAGTTCCCCCAGGTGACTGCAGTGTACTGTGGGATTGAAAAACGCTGTTGTAATGGTAACTGCTGGTTTTGCCTGCCCATAACTGTTCTCCTTTCTAATAACAGCACCTGATATTCCTCTGGAAGCCCTGCCCCCCACTCTCTCTTGAACCACATGAGTTGATGGATCACCTCTCACCATCACCTTCCACACCATGTTTTTCTAGGGGATAAGAGCCCACCAGTTTGACCAGTTAGCATGGTCCATTCCCTTGTAGAAAGTAAGTGGTTCAGTGGTTGAGGCGTGACATGTGACCCAAAGAGGTCCAATGAGAATCAACCTCAAGACTTTGCTCAAATAGAAGGGGATGGTCTCTTTGGGCTGCAATTATTCAGCAGAAAACAGAGGAGTCTTGGGCTCACTGCAGCCATTTTTGTCACCACATGGAGAAAGCCTGCCTGTAAATGAAGGCAACACAAGAAAAGAGAGATTATTGATGGGATGAGAAAGACTGAAACCTAAAAAACCATGCCCGAAACCAGATACCCTTCTGTAACAGGAACAAATAAATTCCCCTTTTCACTGAAGCCAATTTGAGCTGAGTTTTCTATGATGTGCCACATCATAGCAGAATTCATCTGTTATATAACTAGATATTACCTTGAAATGCAGAGAACAGAGTTGTGATCTGAAGGGTCATAAATAAATGAGCTTGCATATTCACAGTGAATGGTCCCAAGCACCTAAAGAAAACAAGATGAAGCCATACACCTTCAAGGATGGTAGTTCTCAAAAGAGAGGGGTGCTGAAACCAAAAACAGACGTGTTCCAGTCCAGTTTGTTCTTTCGTGCACATCAAAAGTCATGAGTATCTCACTCTTAAGTCAATAAGAAAAAGCTTGAGGCCAAAGTAAATAGGTCTGAGGGATAATGTGTGAAGTGAATTTTAACCATGTCCATTAGAGCTTTTTAAAATTAGCCAATGTGATAATGATACAGGAGGTTATATGGCCCAAACCAGCAGTCAACAGACCATCAAGACAAGGCATTGGATGCTTTCTTGGTCAGGGGCACCTTCCTGGAAAATGTGCCCTCTGTCTGAAGGTACAAGTGAGAGAAGAGTAATTGACTCACGGAAGTTTCGATTTGAGAGTTGTATCAGGTAGCAATCGTGGCAGAATAAACCACCCCAACCTTGGTAGCTTAAAAACATGATTTATCTGGCTCATTAATCTACAGGCCAGCATTTTGAGTGAGATTCAGCTGGACTGTTCTGGTCTCAGCTGGGCTCACTCCGGCATCTGCAGTCAGTTTCTGTTCAAGCTAAGTGGCTCTGTTTCTGAACTGGGCTGGCTGTTGGCTGGGGCCGTGGGGGTGACTAGGCCTTGCTTGCGTCTCTCATCCTTCAGCAGCCTAGCCTGGGCTTATTCACATGGTGGAGGCAGGATTCCAAGAGTGAGAGGAAAATGACACAAGGAATCTTGAGATCTGGGCTCAGAACTTGCACACTGGCATTCATTCCATCACATTCTATTTTTCAAAGCAAGTCACAACTCCACTTTTTGACAGGAGGCGTTCAAAGTCGCATGGCAGTGAGCCAATGAGAACTCAGAGATGTTTTGATCCAAACTTTCCCATCTGATGGGCAGCCAGTGGACTCATTTAAGCCCCCTCTGATGATGGAGGCCTATTCTGGCCTCCACATTGATGCTGTGTCCACACTGATGTTTTGTTTACTACACTTCTTTTTTAGTTATTTCCCACATGATGCAGGTTTGCTTGACTCCTGGCAAAATCTCTGTGACGTAACTAAGGCAGACATTGTCTACATTTGCTGCTTTACAGTGAAAGAAATGGATACTCTTATTCTCAAAGTCACCCATCAAATATATTGGGATTCTGTCTCTGGACCAGGCACTGAGACACAACGGAAAATAGGGCAGACATAGACTCTCTCTGCACAAAGCGTAGGATTTACCACTTAAATGCCAGGTCCAAGACTGTTCTGAACCAAGACTATCCTAATTCTTCCTCTGAATGTACTTTTCATCCTCAGTCTTTGCTATGGTTCTTTAATGCTGGTCTGTATATCAAAGCCAACTGTTTATATTTGTGATGGGAGCAATTCATATTAATTCATGGAGTTGTCAGCCTACCCTCATTCCCTTCCTACCCCTTCTAAGGGGAATTTTTTTCTTTTATTACTAAGTTTGTCTCCTCTCCCCTGGGGAACTCTGTCTTCACTGGGTAGACTCCCAGGCTTTCAGAGACAGATGAATCTGAAAAGTGGGTAGAGCAAGTTTGGAAGAAGCAAGAGGAAAATGTGGGGTGGGGTTTCAGAAAGAGCAGAAGTAGGGAATAGAAAGAAAAGGATTTAGAGAACAAGAAAGGCCAGAAAAGCTACAGGATATATGAAAATTAGAGAGAAGAAAGGCTTTCTTTAAACGCTATGCTGGGGTGCCTGGGTGGCTCCATCGGTTAAGCATCTGACTTCAGCTCAGGTCATGATCTCACGGCTCCTGGGTTTGAGCACCACATCGGGCTCTGTGCTGACAGCTCAGAGCCTGGAGCTTGCTTCAGAGTCTGTGTATTCCTCCCTCTCTGCCCCTCCCTGACTCATATTCTGTCTCTCTCCCTCAAGAATAAATATATGTTAAAAATTTTTAATAATAAAAATAAATAAATAAATAAATAAATAAATAAATAAATGTGCTGAGTTAGAAAGTGGATCTCTTTTGTTTTTCTTCCAGATATGCTAGTAAAGTTTGCTTTACCTTTTATTTTGATAATGTTTGACTACTAACTTTGTTGCGTTTTTTTTTTTTTTTTAATGTAACAATTTGGCAAGTCAAGACGTGAAAACTGGAAATTTATCTGGGGCAAATTTAATTAATAGTCATTATGTCCCCTGGCAGGACAACTAAAATTTGTGCCTTCACTAGATACCTGGTCCAGATCAAAAGATTGGTCATCCTTTTCTTAACAACACAAAGACAGGGGCACCTGGGTGGCTCAGTCGGTTCAGTGACCGACTTCGGCTCAGGTCGTGATCTCACGGTTTGTGACTTTGAGCCCTGCGTTGGGCTCTGTGCTGACAGCTTGGAGCCTGCTTCGGATTCCGTGTCTCCCTCTCTCTCGGCCCCTCCCCCACTCGTGCTCTGTCTCTCTCTGTCTCAAGAAGTAAATAAACATTAAAAAAATTAAAAAAAACCAACAAAGACAAAATAAAGCCCCTCAATCCCCATATTTCATTCCGATTTCATTGGTGTTTCCTTAATGATCTTTTTTCTGTTCCAAGACCCAATTAGGATTCATTTGAATCCTAATTCATTTAGTTTTCATGTCTTCTCTGGATTATGACACTTTCTCAGACTGCTTTTTTGGGATGACCTTGACGGTTTTGAAGAGTACTGGTCAAGTATTTTGTAGAATATCTTTCCATTTGTTTTGTTTTGTTTTTCCATGGTTAGATGTGGGTTATGGGTTACAGAGGATGACCACAGAGGCAAAGTGGAATTTTTAAAACACATTCTATCAAGGGCCCATATAATCAATATGACTTATTACTGATGATGTTAACCTTGATCACCTGGCTAAGGTAATGTGTGCCAGAGTTTTCAGCTGTTAAGTTACTTCTTTCTCCTTCCATAACTGTATTCTTTAGAAACAAGCTTAAGTATAGCCCACCCTTTAGAGGTAGAAAGTTCTGCCTTTTACCATAGTAAAATAATTTGACTTACTAGAATTTCACTTAAAGTTGGGAATGGAAAAGGAGATAATTCTCCAAAGAATAAGAGTGCTATAAAGTGTAATGTGCTAGGAATTCCCACATCCAGCACAGTGGGCAGGCATTACAGAGAGTCTGAAATGAGGGAATGGTAAGAATCCCCATGATACTGAAAGGGATGTATGGAGAGGCAGGGAGAGAGTTTAGCGGTTGTTCTTTCTGGAAGACATTGGAGAGCGGTACCTGGTAGAGGATATTACCAATGTTTTATGGGCCACTCACTGTGGCCAGCCCCTATATTACATCTTTAAGGAAACTTACAGTAAAGATTTACATTAGTTTTCAAGGCATCAGAAGCCACACTGCTACCTCTTCCAGACCAAGAATGGTCCACAACAGAGTTCTATCATATTTGGGTTGTATTAGCAAATGATTAATCAGGCTAGGTCTGACTCTGAAGTGGGAAATACATAGTCCAAAGGCTAGATCAAGCATATTGTTTAATTTCTTGAACCTCATGGAAGATTTTTTTTTTAATGTTTGTTTTTGAGAGAGAAAGAGAGACAGAGGGTGAGGGGAGGAGGGCAGAGAGAGAGGGAGACACAGAATCTGAAGTAGGCTCCAGACTCTGAGCTGTCCACATAAATAAAGCCTGACATGGGGCTTGAACTCACGAATCATAAGATCATGACCTGAGCTGAAGTTGAATGCTTAACTAACTGAGCCACCCAGGCACCCAGAACCTCACAGAAGTTTTAAAAATAGTCTTATGGAAGTAAGTTTTTGCAATGGCATTCCTCCCACAGCTACTCCCCATTATTTAACTGGACATGAAAATGGTAGAGTGACTGATGGTGACATCTTTGCACTGTCCAAAGATTGGACTCTTTTGTGAATCTTGTATTCCTTGATTATTGCTTTTTTACTTACATCGTATTCCATTGTGACACCTATATTCTTTGATCATTGCTTTTTACCAAAAATTACATATAGATACACACATGTATCCCCTAATTGTCTTCTTATATATGTTTCTACCACAGAGAGAAAGATTGTTCCCTACTCAACAGTCTCTGGGTGGTTGCCTTGTGGTTGCTCTTTTCACAACATACATCTGTGTCAAAAGATAAAGCCTCTGTAACTTCTACTCAGCAGTTCAGCATGTTGCAAGAAATTCAACATGGGATACATGTGTTTCCATAAAGGATAGCAAGCTTCCCCTAGGAAGATTATTTGAGTGTTTAGGGAAGCAATAAATACGTTCTAACAAGAATATTGCAGTCAGCAAACAAAGTGTGTGGTAAATAGGTCCTCTCTTGGGAATTGGCAGAGCTCCAGGGTGTGTGCTGCTGGTCCATCCATGGATTCCAACTAAATGAACAGTCTGGTAGGTATCCACAGAACTCCTTGGCTGAGGGGCAGAAGCAGGACCCCGAACAGCTGCCCCTTTCCATCATTCCTGGGCACAAAGTCTTGCAACCCAAGCTGCAGCAGTAGGCAGTGCAGTAGTTCAACTAAGTTTTGTTTCATCGCAGAGTCTTCTGTGTACTGATAAAAGCAAGGAAATTCAGATCATGAAGAAAAGAAATGCCCATAGTTTTTAAAGAACCAGTCCTAGTGGTAAGCCTGGGACAAGAAAACATTCTCAGTGATTCAGTTACTCTTATTAAACCGAGGCTAGGTTCCAAGTGACATTGTGGTGTCAGGTGCAGCTCTTTCTTTCTTTCTTTCTTTCTTTCTTTCTTTCTTTCTTCTTTCTTTCTTCTTTCTTCTTTCTTTCCTTCCTTCCCTCCTTCCCTCTTTCCTTCCTTTCTTCTTTTTTGTGAGTTTATTAGAGTGAAGACATTTAATGTTGTTTGTTATCTACTAATATCAGTAATGTTATCAGTGACAATGGAGCAAACCATTTAGTGTTTGCCATCTGTGTGCCCAAAGACAGGTGTCCTTTCTTCTTCCATCTCTGTTTTCACTGGTTTCTGAGTCTCTCTGCTTTGAGAAGGAGCAAAGTTCTCAGCATGGATGCTCATTTGAGTTTTTGTCTGAAATATGTTGGTCACCTAAATCTGTACTTCACAGAGGCCTCCAACGTGGTAATTCCTAGGCCCTCAGCCCTCCAGGTTAGCTTTTTAAGACTGTTGAGAAGTGATCAAACTCACCAAGCTTGCTTCTTTTGTGTTAAAAAAGTAAAGAAATAGCACTCCACAGGAAAAAAAAAATAGAATTCTTTGTTTCAATATCAAAATCCAGAGTGGGGGTGGGATATAAACCGAGAAAAAGACCATCCTTGCGAAAAGCCTGTTCCAAGGCCAGAAGCAATCAGTTTCTTAGCCAGGAGGAGGCACTCCTTGAGGCAAATGCCATGCAGCCCCAGTGGTATGGATGACCATGCTCTGTGAGACCAGGATGTCTCAGTCTTAGAGAGAATCTAAATCTCTATCAGATAAAAATGTCTCGACCCATCCCCTTATACTCCTGGTGATAGGGGTGAGTGCAATATGGATCGTGCTTGCCACATTTGGCTTCATCAACTGTCCCAATCAGCCTGTTGATCTTTTTCTGTCCTGAATCCATAACAAATGGGCCCTTAGGTGGGAAGGGAGAGGCAGAAGTTAACTAAATAACACTATAATCTGCATCATTTCTAATGAGCCAGTGTATTTACACTTGTCACTTAGTTACAAAAAAAAAAACCCAAAAAACAAAAAACTTCTCATGTTTTAAACTATATGACTCTTATCCATTTACGATTTTGGTGAAACTAGCCCCCTTTAATTAATTTTTTTAACTTAAAAGTAATGCATTTAATACTACTTATTGTGGAAAATATAGCTAATGTTACCCATAATGCCAGCAGCCATGGAGCAGTTCAATTTTTTATGTGAATATGTAAATATATATGTATATGCAGTTTTGTAGCCTATATAATCAATTCCATAGTTTATTGTGAACATTTGTCATGTCATGAAATATTTTTTAAGAACATGAATTTAACAGCTATTTAATACTTCCCCCAAAGGTACATGTCAATTTTATTATTTCGAGACATTTAGGGGTTTCCTTTTTCTTCTATAGTAAATAATGCATAATATTTGTTTACAGATTCCAAAGCACTACGATTTTCTCTTTTTTTCATACTTTCCTTTATATATTAGATATGATAGTAGAATCAGAACTTTGGCACTGAACAAAGCCTTAGAGAAAATATCCCTCACTCTATTTTAAGGAACTGTACCTTGAAATGTTTTTAAAAGTACAGCAAATTAGATGAAATGATGAAACAAACATTAATTAATTATATCTCCTTCAGAATTTTTAGTTAAAATAACTAGAATATAAAGCTAAAGTCTTGTTTATTCTAGTTACCTCATCTTTTCCCTGTTCAAACTGTCATAGATGTGATGTATATCACCCAGTCCAGATGTTTATATTTTTGCCACATACATATGAGAAATATGTAGAGTTGCTTTTTCATATGGATAAATGTTATCGGACTGAATGTAATATTTTTCTATTTCTTTTTCCATTCAACATTTAAAATATCTGTCTATGTTGATTCATAGGATTCTAGTTCAGTCACTGTAACTGCTATATAGCATTCTATCATGCGAGTACATAACCTATTTACCCATTCCATTTTTCACAGCTCTTTGGGTTATTTCCACATTTTCTCTAGTATAAACAGTGCTGCAGTTTTTACGTGACTCTGTTCATATCTCTGCCGTGTGCAAGGCCAGCAGTCTTCAGCATTTGCCTGATATATATCAAATGCCTTTCCCATCTCCTGGTTTCCAGCCTTTCTGAGTCTTGTTACTTTAAGTGCATCTCTGGAAAGTAGCAAATGTGGATTTTTTAAAACCAATTTGATTGTCTGTACCTTGTGTATAATCTCTTTGTATTATCATAATTACTGGTATGTTTGGACTTCTCTCTGCCATCCTATTTTGTGCATTCAATTTGGGAGATTTTTCTTTGCTGCTTCTCCCTGCCCCTGAATTTTGTTGGGTCCATCTCCTTTGGCTTCTTCCATTGGTTGAGATGCCACATTTTAGTGGTTAACCTGAAAGATTTAAGATGTATACTTAAGAAATCTCAGGTTAATCTGCATCTTTCTTCTTCCTTCTTCCCAACTTTATAAGTCTTTATAATGCAGTAACTCTGACCTTCTCTCACTCGTGCTGTTATTTTCTAGTAGATTTGTTCTGGCATTTCTGTGTGTTTGAGATGGAAGGAGAACTTTCCTGGGTCAGGTCAAACTTCCACTGGATGTCATAGAAGAGAATTTTCAAGTATTAAATATTTGAAAAATTCTGCATAGATATGCACCAAAATATCGGTAATAATGATCTCAAAATGGTAGGATTGGAAGTGCCTTTTAATTCTTTTCTATGATTTTGTTTTTCTACATGCTCTCTTTTTTTCCATAATGAAAAAGTAAAAAAAAAGAGAGAGAAAAAAGAGAAAAAAACCCAAAAGAATGAAAGAAAGTAACTTTATTTACTGTTTTGTTCCCAATTTGTACTATGGTTTTCATTTTGTTTTTAAAGATTTTGCTTTTAAGAAATCTCTGCATCCAATATGGGACTCAAAATCACAACCCTGAGATGAAGAGTCACACACTCCAGCTACTGAGCCAGCCAGGCACCCCCTCTTTGGTTTTCACTGTAACTAATGGCAGGTTATAATTGTAAACTTGCCAGAAAAGGATAGCTCAATTGCCACCATGTATCAGTTATTGACTGGCACAATAATGCCATTGAACAAAGGATCTCAAAAACCCTAATAACACAAAACAATGAACATTTACTTCTCACCAATCTGTACCTGCTGATCTTGGTCTGGCTTGCTCCTATAACTGGTATGGTAGAATAATGTTTTCCAAAGTTGTACATCCCAAGAACCTGTGAATGTATTATCTTACATACAAGAGGGACTTTGCAGATATGATCAAGTCAAGGATCTTGAGATGAAGAGATCTTTGAGTATCTGGGAGGACCCGATATAAATAAACACAAGTGTTCTTATAGGAGATAACCAGGAGGTCACACAGGAGAGAAGATGCTATGCTGCTAGTTTGGAAGGTGAAGGAGGCATTCATGAGTCAAAAAAACATAGGCAACCTCTAAAAGCTGGAAAAGACAAGGAAATAAATTCTTCTCTATAGCCTGCAGAAGGAATGCTGCTCTGTGTACTCATTTTAGGCTTCTGACCTCCAGATCTATAATAATAAATTTGTGTTGTTTTAAGCTGCTAAAATTATGGTAATTTGTTACAGTGGCAATAGAGAGCTAATACATTTGGGGATGTCTGGCCGTCAGACGTGATCTAAGATGACTTCAGCTGGGATGACCAGGGTGACTCAGCTCCCCTCCACATAACTTTTAAGCCTAGGCATGTTTTCATGATAGTGGCAGACACAAAAGTACAAGCAAATGGAAACACAGAAGGCCTTTTCAGACCTAGACATAGAACTGGGACATAGCCTTTCAGCTTCATTCTATTCACTAAAACAAGTCACATGGCCAACTCCAGATCCAGGGGTGTGGAAATAGATGCTGCCCTAGACTCTGCCTTGTTAGAAAGAAGAGTTGTGAAGTCACATGATAAAGGACATGGATACCAGATAGGGCAAATGATGTAATCTGTCATAATGAATTAAGCAGTCTCATTTGGGAAAATGATTAAGTATTTCTAACTCCAGATGCTCTACCAAGATCATATCTCTTCTTTCTCAGTTGGTCTCATAGCCTGATCTTCCCTTCTAATACAAGGTTTGGGTGTAGGTAGAAGTTCACATTCTTCCCTACTTGTGGTTCTCTGTTGATTTTTAGTGACCTCACCTTACCTGGCAAACTCTAGTCATATTGCATCCAATGCTGATGGGTCTTATGTAATTCCTGGTGTGCTCTGGCTGAATTGTTCTTCTTTTGGGGTCTTACTGGTGATACTCCTCCTCTGGGACATGGCAATGATTCCCATTCAAACTTTATCTTGAGTGGCCCACCCGCTGCCCTCTACTACAAATCACCACATCCTTTAGCACAAGGATCCCCTTGATTCAGGTCACAAGGCACATCTTCAACTGTCTTACCTGCCCCTCTGTCCCACATTCCCTGGGGTATGCAAGAAATTCTGAATTCCTTATAAAGCATTCTCAGGCTAAAGGAGGTGGTATAAGCTTTCTTGATGATTAACCACATAATGCCATGTGTCCTTTTCTATTCTGCTTTCACCTCTTCTTGTTGGCATAGGACTCTTCCAGTAATCTTGAAATTTTCCTAGCATCTGCTCATTAAAATTGAGAAATAATTCCCCCCACTCGGGCACTGTTCCAAAACAGGATGGTTATTTTTCCCATTGTGTTAAATCAGATGCTTTTGGCTCTTAATAATAGAAACTCTGACTCAGATTAGAGAAATACAATTATTGTTATTTTTTTAATGCTGGCCTTGTTTCTTTGTTTTTTTTTTTTTAAGTATATTTATTTATTTATTTTGAGAGAGAAACAGCACGAGTGGGGAAGGGGGAGAGAGAGAGGGAGACAGAGCCTGATGTGGGGCTTGAACTCACAAATCGTGAGACCATATCCTGAGCCAAAATCAAGAGTCAGACATTTAAGTGACTGAGCCAAACAGGTGCCCTGAGAAATAAAATTATTATAGCACAAAAAAGGAAGTCTAGCATTAGGATTGTTTGGCTGAAGACCTCAGCAATATCACATCAGCTGGCGTGTGCATTCTTTCTGTCTCTTCACTCTGAGAACCACACTGTTGGCCTCATTCTAAAACTGGTTTCCTGCTAGCTCAGAAGTTAGTTATGAATCATACTGGGAGCCCACTTCCTCCAGCACCAATGGAAGAGAGAGGAAGAAAACTTCCCTGTGATTTTGTATTAAAAGGTTTTTCTTTTTCATTGGATCAGCTCAAAACAAATAAGAATGGGCAGAGGAATGGCTTGTGCTGATTGGCTAAAGCATGCATTTCTGAACCAATTTCCATGAAGAGGGTTGAGATTATCATCATTTGCTTTGACTAAGCTCCATCCTGTAACTGGAGCTGAATTCACTTTCTCTAGTCACACAGACCGCGTGAAGTAAAGATGGACACCTAACGATATGTTCATTCTACCAATAAGAAAGTAAGCAATGATGGATGTTTGCTGTTGAACAATAATGTCCCCTAAAAACATACTTCAACATTTTTTTACATCTACTAGTAAGAACCAGTACATTTATATCTGACTTCTGCTCCTTCAATTTCTCTCTCTCCCTCCCTCTTTTAGTAATGAGAAACTTCCTAGTCCTTTCTGTCTCACTGAAACTTCTCTTTAAATATACACCAAATTCTCTCTACCTCTTATTTATTGTGAAACCTTCTGTTCAGGCTCTACTTGCTCCTAACGTGTAAAGGAAAGATTTGAAATTTTAAAATTCCTTTTTTCTTTGTCAACAAGAACTAGCTTTTTAAACAGTTATTTACTAGACTAGAGAGAGTCTCCTTTATAACAATGACATTCAACATTTGTCTAGGGGGTATCTGCCATCCCTGTGAAGATATAAATGCCAGCGAGTCAATGAGTAGAGAGTACAGGGGCAGCAAGACAAACAGATCTATACAAAATTCAGAATGCAGTATAGGAAAATAGCACACACACACACACACACACACACACACACACACACACCAGACTGCTTGCCTGATTTTTCCTCCAGGAAAAGAAGATGAAACCATTCAAATTTCAGATGATGTCAAATCTGTCCATGTTGCTTAACATCCAGTCCAAATGGCTTTTCCCCAGTAATTCTCTGGTTTCTTATTATATTGGTTTCCTTCTTAGAAATTATTATAATTTTATCTATTGATTTGTAATTATGCCTATTTGAGTTGTTTTGCTGGTTGATTTCCCACATCCTGTGCTAGAATGTAAGAATGATGCAGGTAGAAAGTTCAGCTGTATTGTTCAGAACTTTATCTCCAACATCCACCAGAAGACCTAGCACAAACATAGACTTCCAATAATAATTAGTTGGATGAATGAATGAGTGAATTTTCTCTTTCTAAACTGAATAATTCCTATGCAATTTAACATATTCAGATCCATTATCTTAGTGGATTCTCAGAATAAAGTTACTCTCTTCACCAGGTAATAATGATGATAGCAATATCTGGGTACAGAGATGTTAAGTGATTTGCTCAAAGAAACACAGTAAGTGTTGAATATAAATCTCAAACTCAGGTCTTTTGTCTCAAATTCTATGTTCTCTCCATTCTGACCCATGCTTTAAGTTCTCAAAGCTTATGAACCACTTCAACAGGTACATAGGAAGAAAGCCCCCTCTAGTTGAAGAGAACAGCATGAGCAACGTTAGGGTGGTAGGAAGCCTCAGGGAGCATTCTGGAAGAAATGTGGTGCATTCTTGGAGCACTTTCATGTACCCAGCCCCATAAAATGCCTAGGGAGTTGCAAGACTTCCCACAGGAGAGGGGAGCTTTTTCCTGCCTGTGTTTGGCTGCAAAAGTCACTACTACTGCCTCTAGCAGTGCAGAGAACCAAGTTCCCTGAATAATAAGAGTCAGAAGGGAGGACACAGAATAGGAGTCACAAGGTAAGGGAGATTAAATTTAGCCCCCGTCTTCCTGGAATGTTCCCGGAACTAAAGCTACTTGGGAACAAGGCCAGCAATCAGAGCACAGGGCTTCTCCTTCAGCAAAGGGAAACATCCCAGGCTCTGCAGGCATGCCCCATTGCATGCTGAAGGGTTGGCCAGGCCAGGTGTCTGTCAGGAGCCTGGGGAGCTGACACGAAACCAGGAGGGAGGCTGACAGGACAAGCAACGCTGGCCTTTTCCTCCCTTGGAAATCACGAGGCCTCTAAAACCAGAGGCCTGAGGCAGCTCTGATGCTGCAGCAGCTGTACAGGCTCATACCTACTTGACCAGCTTCCTCCCAGCATAAGATAGGATAAGCATTATCTCAGAATAACCATTGGTAGAACTAGAGTCCATCCTTCGGCAGCTGCTGTTCTCATTGACCCTCGATAAAAGCTGTGCCAGGGGAGTTGGGATCTGTGTTAGTTTTCTAGAGCTGCTGTAAAAAAGCACTACAAACAAGGTGGCTTCAAACAGCAGAGATATATTGCCTCACAGTTCTGGGAGGTTAGAAGGCCAAAACCAAGGTGTTGGCAGGATCATATTCCCTCTGAGACTCTAGGTAGAATTTTTCCTTGCCTCTTTCTAGCTACCAGTGATGGATGCCAATCCTTGAATCCTTGGCATTCGTGAGCTTACAGCTGTATCATGCTAATATCTACCTTCATCCTTCCATGGTGTTCTCCCTGTGTCTCTGTCTTCATATGGTGCTTTCCTCTTTTTATAAAAATGCTGATTATACTTGGATTAGGGCCCATCTTGATAACTTCATCATCACCTGATTTCATCTACAAAGATCCTATTTCCAAATTAGGTTCCTCCCATTCACAGGTACCAAGAGTTAGAACTTCTACATCTGCTGGTGGGACACAATTCAACTTATAACAGGCTAGAATTACTATCCTCATTTGTTAGAGGAGGAAGCTTAGGCCCAGAAAAACCAAAGGAATTGTGTGATGTCACTATGGTGAATCAGTTGCCCAGTGACCCCAATTTTTTCCATGCCTCTCTGTATCTACATCTTTTGGTATTACCTTCCCACACTGACTCTGGGCTTGGCCATGTGACTTGCTTCAGACAATGGGATAGAGCAAATATGATATAAGCAGAGGCTTAAAAAATGCTTTCACATTAGGACTTGTCACTCTTGCATACACTCGGAGCTCTGTGGCCATCATGTGAATAAGCTCAAGCTAGCCTGCTAGATGATGAGTGACCATATGGAGAGGGACTCTAATCATCCCAGTGTCACCACAATAAATCAGCCAGCACCTAGCAGACCTCCAGCTGACCACAGATGCATAAGCAAGCCCCACCAAGATCAGGCAAGTTCCACCCAAATCACTAGAACCCATACCTGACCCATACATAGATTCATGAATAATCATGAATAAATAGGGGTGGCTTATTACACCAAAAAAATTAACTGATATAGTCACATAGATGGTAAATGGCAGAGCGGATTGTGGTAAGGTGGTGGGAAGGAACACGTAGCGAAGGAAGTGTGTTACTGAATCAATTAGCTATTGCTATGCAATAAGCTACCCCAAAATAAAGTGTCATAAAACAACAACCATTTGTTATCTCTTATTAGCCTGTGATTCAACTAGGAAGCTCTGCATCCTGGATCAGTCTTGACTGGTCTTGACAGGTATCAACTATCTTCTGCCAGGCTGGCTGTCAGCTGGCTGGTCGAGGGTGGCCTCAGTTGGGATGACTTGGCTGTATCCAAGTATCTCTCACATACCTCCAGCAGGCTAGCTCAGGCATGTCTTTTTGAGGGTGCAAGGGTCCAAGAGAGGAAGCAAAGATGCACATGCACTTTTCAGTAAGATGGTTGCTATCTCATTAATCGAACACATCTCATGGCCAGGCCCAGAATCAGTGTGGAAGGTCACTAACTATGCCGTGGATAAAGAGAGACATGGGAATCTGTCTATTAATGCAATCAGTATTCAATAACAAGTCAATAACCATGAAGCTGGACAGAGAAATGGGTTCTTGGAAGGAGAATAGCAAAATGCCTGTCATAAGAGGAATCAAGATATTTCAGAAATCTCAGAAAACAATGTGATAACTAGATAAAAGTGAGTTCATTCATAAGTACCTGCAATAAGTACTTGGGCAGAAGTCTATGGAGATCCTATCTACAGATGGCCCCAGCCTGGCCCAGAGTTCCTCCTACTATCTACCCAGCAACAACTCCACAGTATTTCCTGAGAAGAAAATTTACTAGAAGGCACAAAGGCAGATCCAGGAGGAGCTAAGGTTTTCCAGAATACAGTCTTGGGCCTTGAATACCTTTGGATAGAGCTACAGATGAACATTGCATGGCGTCTGTGACTTTATAATCACTACCACCCCTTGACTGTGAACATACTGTTATTTCTATGTCTTAAATTATAGGGTAAGGGATACTCCTCTAAGGAAAAAAAACCAGCAAATAATTCAAAAGTACATAAGACGAGAAAACTATGGTGTGGTTTCTACCTCATTTCTCAGGGGTAATCATTGCTTTTAATTAGGACACATCCTTCTAGTCTTTTTCCTACACATACTTTTCTGTGTGTGACTTTCATGCATTATTGACCAAGACTGGGGGAATGAGGCCAACATTCTAGGCATCACTCTGACAGTCCAGAAAGCCAGGCTTTTCCTCTATCTTGTCCAACCCTTGTGCCATCCTTCTCTAACCACAAAAATGCTCCCCCTGGAAATGAGTGCCAGTCTGCATGTTTATTAAGGATTAACACTGGAAAATGTAATGTAGAAATGTTGGGGCAGGGGAGAGGTAGAAGAAGATGAGAGAGAAACAAAAGAAAAAAAAATCAAGAAATATCAGCAGGAAAAAAAGTGTTAAAGTGGAAAAATCTGGAAAATGCTGTGGAGATCCTCTGGGCTGATATTTGATCTCAGGACCTAATGGAAGTACATCACATCCTGAATGAATATGGGTGATTAGCCTAGAGATTAGGTACATCTTAATAATGAACAGGCCAAGAGGGGCCTCACATATCCCATTTAATGTTTACCATTTTTAGTGTTATTAAATGGGCCATTTCAGTTACAGAAGTCCCACTTCTACCAGAACCTTCTACTTGAAAAGCATATGTGTCAGTTTGCATTGGATTTGGAGGTAGATACGTGTGACAGAAATGTAAAACAACAGTGCCTTAAGAAAGATAAAAGTTGTATCCCCCTCACATAAGGCGAATATAGATTTAGATGTCTGGGGCAGATTTGGCACTCTGTGATGCCGAAGACCCAAGTTCCTTTATCTTGTTGATCTATTATCCTTTTAACATGGCCTCCACATCATGGTCCAACATAGCTTCTAAAATTCCAGCCATCAACTTTGCATTCCAGCCTGCACAGTTGGAGGAAGGCAGTGAAGAAGGGTTGAGACTATTTCTTTAAGGAAACTTCACACAACACGTCCTTTTATACTGCATTGGCCAAAATGTAGTCTCATGACCATGGCTAGCTGCAAGGAAAGCTGAGAAATATAGTGTTTGTTCTCTAGGGAAGGATCTGTGCCCAGCTAAAAATAAGGTGTTTTATCACTAAGTATGAAAGGCAAAGGGATATGGAGGAGCAAATAGTAATCTCAGACATATAAAGTCATCAAAAAATTTCCCCCTGAACCTTATTGAGAAACTGAGTACATAAACACGGATGATGTTTGGGCACCTCAAACTCATTTTAAATATACAGTTTGCTTTTTTTTTTCCAAAGGAGGATAGAAGGAACATTGTCCAAGTTAAAGAAGGCAGAAGATTGAAAATCATCGCAGTCCACTTGGTTTCCACAACCCCAGAGGTCATCCCAGCCCAGTCTTTCCCATAGAACAGTGGGCAATGATCTCAATTATTCTCTAGAGAGTTTGTGGCTATGAAGTTGGTAGCTTTTTCCTTACCTTCAAGGAGGAATACTACCTTTAATTACCCTTCAATGGGGGAGGGGGGAAGTTGAGTCTATTCCTTGGGCATAGAGCCTCACCTGTGACCAGTCTTCCCCAGGCTCTACAAGGAGTGGGAAAAAGAAAGCCTGTTTTGTACTGAGCAAAACAGACTGAGAGTGCTCTTGAATGTTTGGTGGAGTGCACAGAAAGACACGGGGAAGAGGACAGAAAGCTGAGGGTGAGAATGCCTTTGCATACTTTTATCATTTGGAAGGCACCAGAGAGAAAGATGCCTTGCACTTATAGAAAGTTCTCACTCTCTCTCAGCTTTCATTTTCCCAATATATAAAATAGGGACAATGAAATCAGCCTCATAGGCTTATTAGAAAGGTTATTTGGGAAATACTTGCCAAAATTCCTGACAAACACCTCCACTTAATATGTTTAAGTTCCTTTCTCTTCTTCCTTTTGGAATAATATAATCTAATTGATTAGTAAGGATACTTTTCTACAAGATAAATTTGGCAAACGGTCTAGAGCTATAATATGGTAGCCACTAGCCATTTGTGGCTATTAAGCACTTGAAATGTGTCTACTATAATTAGAAACTAAATTCTTTATTTTATTTCATTTTAATTTATTTAAGCTTACATTTAAAATCTGATACTTGATTCAAGTATTGGAAAATGCTTATGCATATTTGGAACAACTTGGACATGTGAATTCCTTTGTCGACCACAAAGTATGAAATTGAAATACACATCAAGGATTTCCTGTGAGAATTTAACACTTGAATTAAGATATGCTGTGTCAAATACTTAGCATATTTTAAAGACTTACTACAAAAAAAGAGAGAATGTAAACTATTTCATTAATAATTTTTACATTAGTAATTTTTATATTTATATTGATTACAAGTTTAAATGATATTTGGATATGTTGGGTAAACAGAATACATTATAATTTTTTTATCTGTTTCTTTTTACTTCTTTAATGTAGTGACTAGAAAATTTAAAACTGGGGCACGTGGGTGACTCAGTCAGTTAAGCGTTCGACTTTGACTCAGGTCATATTCTCACGGTTCCTGAGTTCAAGCCCCGCGTCAGGCTCTGTGTTGACATATCACAGCCGGGAGCCTGCTTCAGCTTCTGTGTCTCCCTCTCTCTCTCTCTGGCCCTCCCCCACTTGTGCTCGCTCTCTCTCAAAAATAAATAAACTTAAAAAAGAGTTTAGGGGCACCTGGGTGGCTCAGTCGGTTAAGTGTCTGACTTCAGCTCAGGTTATGATCTCACAGTTCATGAGTTCAAGCCCTGCATTGGGCTCTGTGCTGACAGCTTGGAGTCTGGAGCCTACTTTGGATTCTCTCTCTCTTCCTCCCCCACTCACACTCTGTCTGTCTCTCAAAAACGAATAAAGATTTTTTTTTAATTTTTAAAAAGAGTTTAAGAAAAAAATTTAAAACTGCATAAATGACTTGCATTATATTTCTATTGGATAGTGCTTGGCAGAGGACAGCAAACAATTAGATTGAGTTTTCCTACCAGAGTGGCTGGTGATCTTGGCCTTGGTCAGATATTTCATTAATTGAGCACCTATTCTGAGCTAGGGACAATGGAGCAACTGAATCATAAATGAGCATATAAACAAACACTGTAAATAATATAATTACAAATAATTCTCTTGAGTACAAGGAAAAACATATATGCAGTAATGAATGAGGCCAAGAGATTGGGGTAGTTTCCTTAAATGAGAAAGCAGGCAGAGGAGGCTTCCAAGAGGAGGGACATTTGAGTTAAGATTTGAAGGGTAAATACGAACTAGAAGTGCAACAATCTTGATGAGTGGAACATTTTATAGGAATATTAAATGATTGTACTCAACGTCAGACAGTCACTCAAGAGTCAGACTGGGATTATACACTCACATTTGTCAGCCCCCAGAGTCTGTGATCTTAACCATTTGTGAGAAATGATGCTTTTCCCTCTGGTGATAATATGGCCCTAGTCTTCTAAAGGGGCAAAATTATTGCCACTGACTCACTGCGCTTTTCCTGACTTATTGTATAGAACCTATCTCGTCATGTTATGAATGTGGTATTCCCCAGTTAGGTTCCTACGGGCGGGAATCCATAGACATAGACATGTGATGTCTTGGAGGAAAGCATCCTTTTCTACTCTTTTTAGTATTTTGATCTTCTCTGACAAGGATAAATTACAAAGATTGCAGAAATGGTGGAAATTATTTCTGAGGAAAGGAGTTAAACAGGTGTTTCTTTCTAAAGCTATGACTTAATGGGGTCAGGCTAACAAGCTTGAGGAAATAGAAATGACCTAGTGGGAAAACAAAGGTAATTCTGAGAGAAGGACAGTGTGGATTTTGGAGCAGGGGACCAACCAGCACTACAATCCCATGGGGAGTTATTAGACCTGGAAGAGCAGCCATCACTTGAGGCTTTTATAGACTGAAAAATTGATGTAATCTGCTGCATTGGGTTACAGAATTTATAGGCAAAACTGATGAGGAGCACCACCTTTTTCTCAGACTTTGAGTCTCCAGGATTTCTTTTGAAATTCCAGAGAGTGCTGTGAAATTACAAATGTATGGCATGGAACCATTTACACTACAGATCTTGCTTGATGTTTTTTTAATGCCATGGCTAAAAACCCAGAAATCTGGTTAGGCTTTGCTTTACTTCACAAAAGAAAAGGACTAAAGAAAATCTTTATAGGTACAAAAACAAATATGGAGGAAGATGACCCCAGTGCTGTGTGCAAAAGCATGGAGGAGGATATTGAGATTCATAAGTTTGGGGAAAGATCAACATAGCTGTGTCAAAAGAATAATTCAAGTTAAAAAAAAAACCCTCATTTTTGTGTAATAAAAGAAATTCTATATCTAGCTCCGATCTCTCCCCTGGCCCCAGGCTTATAGATCCAATTGCCCACTTGGTATACAACCACCAATAGAAAAAAAAATCTCATGTCATCCCAAATGGAACATGGCAACAATAGAACTCTTGGGTTCTATATGTAGTTTTTTTCTCACCTAGGGAAATTAGCACTATTTAATTGCTTAAGCCATACCCTTCAATATCCATTCTGTCATCAAATCTAGTTAATTCTATTTCCAAAATGTATTTAGAAGTTCTTTACTTTTTTCCATCTCTAAAATCATTCCCCTTTAGTCCAAGCTGCCATCATTCCATATGGCAGCAAGAGCCTTTGAGCAGGTGTCTTGGCTTTTATTCTTGCTTCCCAATTTGTTGTTCAGGTGGCAATCACAAGCCAACCTAGATCCAAGGTAGCATGGACCATTAAGCAATCAGTGAAAGGAGTGTCAAAGAATTTGTGGCCATTTTTTTTTAACTGCCACACTGACTCTTACAGAAATTGGTACCCCTTGTAAAGTACTTCCTTTGGCATTTCCACTGCTTCTGGTCACAGGCCTTGCCCAATATGAAAAAAGTCCACACCAATGGCATCTTTCCACAAAGTCAGTTTTTTTTTTTGCATGGTTTACCTACCTACAAGAACTCAGCAAGCCTATCTGTTTAGACTTTGAGGTGGTTAATTCCGAGTAGCCCCTTACCTCTGTGTTATTAGCTCTTCAGTTAGTCTTTGGCAAATTATTTAGTCTCTGTAGGTCTCCGTTTCCTCATGAATTAAGGGTCCTTATATCTCATCATCTCTAAGTGCTTTGCAATTCAGCCAACAAAGTTAGAGTTTAGTCACTGACCATGCTCACAGACTATGGATATGTAGCTAATCATAAGTTTTTAGTTGCACTAATTATAAGAGATCATTTCATCTTTTGATCATGGAACATGATGCAAGTCTTCTGAGGATTTGGGCTGTCTTGCCATCCTTCCTCCGTAGCATCCCTAAATCATTCAAACCAACTCTAGATAGTATGATGATTTCTACAGGCAATTTTATAAAAACTACTTTCTCTTTTTGCCCCAGCCAATTTGTCCCCATTCTGGTTTTCCCAGCAAGCCCCTGTCTGATTTGGCCTTTTTTTTTCCTGCAGTCTTTTCTTTCTAACTGCTCTAAGTTTTTTCTTCAGTTGTCTTATTCAGAAGAGGCTTCTTTTTGTTACCATAAATTCATAACAAAAAATATTTTCTCCTCTATTTGTATTTGTTTTGCTCTTGTATTAAAAGTACAATGCATGTTGAAACAGAGAACTAATTTACTTTTACATTTGGGGGTTCATTTAACCCAGGGTAAAAGACAAAATATTTTTTTTTGCAGCATTATTCAGATGAAAGTTTTTAAAATCCATTGTGATTGAATTACATATAAGGAGAAAATATTTATTTTCTTTATACTCAAGCCTCTTTTTCTAAATTTTGGTTCTGAAATATACATGAATATATCACATATACGTAAATAAATGTAACAAAAGTGAGTTCTTATGAAAAGACATTTAGTATGTTTAGTCAAACTAAATAGCTATCAGGTTCAAGAGGGTTGAGGTAGCTTAAAAAAAACTTTTTATTGCAGTATAACATATACATGGAAGATTACACAAATAATAAGTGTAGATTTGAGGAACTTTTCACAAACTAAAAACATCCATGTAACCAGCCAAAGGATAGACTTTTATCTTGCTAAAGGATTCTCAGTGGTGGGCTCTTGAGAAACTCCCGTATAATTGTCCTACATTGTTATTAACTTTATGTAAGCATGAGGCTCTTCCCTCCAACTAAATTATACATTCAACATGGTTTCTACAGTGGGACCATAGTTTATACTTCATTTTTTCTACCACAGAGCTAGCTAAATGCCCTGAACTGAGGACACCTTCAATAAATGAATATGAGCTATATTCAGACTCAGTTTATTAAACATTAATACAAACCAATTTCTTCTTTATATGCTTCTATTTCCTACTTCACCTTCTAGATCACTGACCTTCTGAGTCTTTTTGCTGGCCCCAACCTCATCGGCCAAATGGAATTTCTTGAGACTCTTCTTCATCTATTCTTTCACTCTGAACTCAACTGTTTCCACATTTTTAACTAATATCTATGTGCTGAAGACTCTCAAATTATAACCTATAATATAGTCAATTAATGGCAGTGATGGCCCAGTTAATAGCCTCTTGGAAGCCCTACCCCTTTGCAATGTGACTTTGCAACTGCTTCCATCATGAGGTAGAGTCTTTTTTTCCACCCACTGAATTGGGCTGGCCTTGTATCTCTCCTTGGTAAATAGAATACTGGGGAAGTGATGGTATACCAATTGTGAGTTTAAGTCTCTTCTTTTTTTTTTTTTTTATTCTTTATATATGTTTGAGAGAGAGACAGAGAAACAGAACGTGAATGATGGAGGAACAGAGAGAGAGGGAGACACAGAATCCAAGCAGACTCCAGCACAGAGCCCAATGCAGGGCTTGAACCCACGAATGGTGAGATCATGACCTGAACTGAAGTTGGATGCTTAACCAACTGAGCCAGCCAGGTGCCCCTAAGGCTTTTCTTACTCTTGGAACCTCTCTATTATATGAGTAAGCCCAAGGCAGCCCATTAAGGAATGAAAAACCATGGAGATCATTACACCAACTGACAATCAACCAACCCCTAGAAGCAAACCACCTAGCCAACTTGCAGCTGACCACCAATCCATTAGGGAACCCAAGTGAGACCAAATAAGATGCCCAGCTTAACCCAGGGTAAGTTGCCAACCTGAAGAAATAGTTATTGTTTAAGCTGCTGACTTTTGGAGTGGTTTGTTACACAGCATTAGCTGATATACCAGTTTAGACTTATATATAGACATACATTCAACTACCAGCCTGGCATCTCCATATAAATGGTCCACAGCCATCCTAAAAAAAAAAATCTACACTATACTGTCGATTTTTACCCCCACATACAAAACCTCCCCTTTTCAATCTTTTCCTCTTGGAAAGCAGCTCCACTATACATCCAGATATTCAAACACAAAATCTGAAAGCTATCTTTAATTCTTCCTTTCCCTTACCTCTCACACTCAATACATCAGCAAATCTTGTTGACTCTACTTTCTAAATTTGTCTTGAATCTACACTTCTTTCCAGCACCTCTAACATCACTTCTCCCTGTCTAAGCCTCTGCTGTCTCTTGCTTATAGCGCTACAGTAAGCTCCTATCTGATCTTCCCCACTCTAACTGCTAAACTTCTCCAACCCCTTTTCACACAAAAGTTAATTCTGGCTTTAAAAATTCTACGATATCATGTCACTAACCTGCTTAAAACTCTTCAAAGACTTCCCATCATGATTAAAATCAAATCCAAATTTCTTATCATGGCCTGTAAAATCCTACATGACCAAGCCCCTGTCATTCTCTCCAATCTCACCTCCTGCCCCTCTCCCTTTAACTCACCATATCCCAGTCCATTGGCCTTCTTGCTTCTCCCTGAACAACCAAATCCCTCACATCTCAAGACTGCCATTCTTGCTGTTCTGTCTACTACAAACCTCTTCCCTTGCTTTTTGTTCTTAATCTGGTAGGATCTATTACATCCTTCTCAGGTTAAATCTCACCACCTCTTGGAGGTCTTCTGTGGACACTCTCAAGTGGTATTCCTGCTCCACTCATTTTCCTCCATCAGCCCATCCTGTCCAACTCATTGAAATTATTACAATTTCTTATTCTTTGTATATTTACTTAACAATTCCTTTCTTTTTTCTTTTTTCTTTTTTCTCTTTTCTTTTCTTATTTTTTGCCTGTCTTTTCTACCAGATCAGAAGTTGCATGAGGGCAGGAGACTGTGGTTACTTTGTTCATTTAATATCATCAATGCTTACCACAATTTCTCTCCCACAGTAGGCACTCAGGAAATACTAGTTGAATAAATGAATTTAATACAATCCTTTCAATAACAATGTCAGATAGATTTTTATTACCCCAATTTTGTAAATAAGAAACTTGAGGATAAATATTATCTGTATAATTATTTTTCAGAGCAGATAATGGGATGGAAACATGATAGCTAGGCTAATTTGTTTAAAAAAAATACAGTAGGGGACTGGAACAAAATTAACCTCCTGGGAACATTTACAAGGCCTAATCCTTAATCCCTCAATCCAGTGACTTGATAACCAAGCAAGTGTGCACTTGTTGGGAGGGAATGTTGTAAAGAGATATGAAAAACAACATGCCCCAACTCACAACTGGTTGTTTCCCACCCTTGGACTGTGGTTGCAGCTCCCAGAGTCATGTCCTCATGGAAATAAATCCAGATGTAGGAAGAAAGGGTCATAAAATAATGGTTTTTCCTTAGCACCTCCTTCTTAGCAAAGAGCAAAATATTTCCCAAAAGCCTGCAGCAAATTTTTAGTTATATTTCATTGGCCATAATTTGGTTCTACTCCTACTTCTAGACAAATCATTTGCTAAGGAGACCACAACTGCCACGTCTGGTCTGCATTCATCACCATTCATCACCTGGACTAGGCTTGTTGCCACACAAATGTATCAAGATTTGGTATCTGTGATAGAAGGGGAGAATAGAAATTGATCGTGTAAGCAACAGCATCTGTCACAGCAATTCAATTATCCTGTGTTATTTTGTCCCATTTTATCCTAGAAATTATAGGTGCGATAGATTTAGTCCATGGGCTAGGAAACTCAGAGTTCAATCTCATGACATTGAAGGTCAGCAAGGTTACAGCCTATTTTTCTCAGAAATTGATGAACCCATATGTTGTACTCAAAGAATTTCAACCTTTCACCTCTTGGCAATGGATAAATTCAAATACCAGGCATAGTGAAACAAACAAACAAAAAAAAAATGAAATCATAAGGCACTTTTCTGATGATAAACATAAAATTGTCCTGATAAATAAATCTAGCCATGTTTTAAATTCAGCACTTTATGCAAATATCAAAATACATCCCTTTTGACAAATCTCAATGTTCCTTTCCTCATAGAGACAACTTTCATTTTCCATAAAATTCCACCTCTTTATGTTTCATGCAGTCATACAAGAATGCTGAACAGTACGTATAGACTAATAGAGGCAAGTTTGGCCTGGTGGAACCAGCCTTTGCCTGAGAATTGGATTCTAGTCTTGCTATATCCCAAAACTGGCTGTATGAACTTGGGCAAGTTGCTTCATTTCTTCTTCTGTGAAATAAAGAGATTAAATAGACTGAGAGCTTTCTAGGTTCTAAAATTCTGTGATTATATCTGATATCCAAGTTAAAGCCAATTGGACAATGTATTGGTAAGGACAATTGATATTATAACAAAAAATGCCCGAAATTATAGTGGCTTAACACCATAAAAGCTTATTTCTTACATAATGCTCCAACTAGATTCATGAAGTGTTCCTGGTGTCTCCTCCTAGCAGTGTTTCAAGCACTCAGCTTCATTCATTTTATGGTGCTAGTGTCCCCTGCATTTGGCTTCCATGGTTTCTATAAGAGAGAACATGAATAATAAAACAGGAGGTTTTATAGCAGACATGTCAGTCTTGGAAGATGCATTGTCCAGAATCTTGTGGCCAGAATGCATGGCCCCAGACGAAATAAAAGTGAGGTTGGATAATGTAATCTGTGAGACTATAAAGAAGGAACAGGATTGAATAATACTGAGCCAGTGTCAGCCATAAACATTTTTGGATATATTTCTTTCTCTGAATTCCAAGTAACTAAGGGAAATAATAATCTCACTTTGAATATTCCTATTGTGTCACTGCTTATCCTGTGTTCCCTAGTACCTCATACTACCACTATGTTTTATCATGAATTAACTCTTTATATGTCTATGTCTTACTAGTTGCTGGGACCTCCCTGAAAGAGGGACCTTGTGTAATTCCCCTCTATACCCTCAGCGCTCAGCACAGTGGATGGCACCTACTAAGGATTGGAGATCCTGAACAAATCAGAAAAGAGGATATATTCCCAACTGCTTTGTCTTGATGTTGGTGGTCAGTGCTCATTCCCAAACATCTATATTGAGGAGGCATGATCTATATGGTTTGATTTTTGTGTCTGTATGGGGGGGAGGGTAATGGTAAAATTATGTTTGTTTAATGCTTTAGAAAAGTTTTAAGAAACAGCATTTGTCATTTCACAGAAATGATGGGGAAGGTTTATTAAATGGAGGTGAAGGAGGTAAAACTATCAACTTTGAACCCCATTGGTGTTGCAGAAGGATGGTAGTGAGAGTAGGTAAAGAGATGATTGTGTGTTTGTGAAACTCAGATCTTTTTCAGCACAAGCGGACTGAGCCCATGGCCTTAACAGGAGAAGATATTAAGGCCACCACAATGACTGGCATTATAGTTCTGCTCTAGAACAATTGCTGACATTCCCTCCACCTATCCCATGGTCCAACACTGACACCCAGGATGGCCTAACCCCGAGTCCACTCCCAAAGAAATGATTCTGCAGGTTGATAGAATCTCAAGATGCCCATATCCCAGAATTAGAAACTATCCCTGTGGCAGTCTCAGGTTTTCAGCAAACACACCAGAGATACACACATGAGTTTCTTTTGTTTCAAGTTAAGGATGCATTTTCATGTTTTTTTAAAATTCAACAATAATAAACATTTGTTGAAAGCCCAACTTCTAGAAATGTACTACTCAATACAGCAGTCACTAGCCACATGTGGCTATTAACATTCAAATTTAAATTAATTAAAATTAAACAAAATTCAAAATGCAGTTCCTCAGTCACACTAACCACATATCAAGTGTTAAATAGCTACATGTGGCTAGTGGCTACCCCAACTGAACAATGCAGCTATAAAATATTTTCTGGCATCACAGAAAATTCTACTGGACAGAACTGTTCTAGAAACTGCTTCCATATAGTGTGTCCAGTTTTCTGGATCAAGTTATCTCAAGCCTATATGGTAGAAGATACAATAAACTCCTTTTAGGATATCAAAAGAGGACCTGTGTTTTGCTAAAATTTAGATATATACATGCAGTTTCTTAAAATAAATTTACATATTTGAAGGGTCAGTCTACCTTGGAAAGCTAAATTTCTCATCTCTAATATGAAGGAAGTTTTAACTGCCTGGAACTCAGCCATCGTTATAGATTAGAGGTTAAATAAAACAACAGATCTAATATCTCCTGACATGTCCCAGAAAGAGAGACAGAGAGAGAGAGAGAACAAGCAATGTGAGACCCTTTTCAGATAAGAGTAGAAGCAAGAATGAACTGAAAAGGAACCTTGCCTACCTTTTGGGTATTATCTCCAAACATGTATCATTCAAAAAATAAAATTCTATTTTAAAATATTCAAAGCAGTGAAACATTTGTACTCCTCATACATGTTAACCTCTAAGCTGTATAATAAGATATGGCATCATTTTTTTTCCCCAAGAGAAGTTAATTTACCCAAAAGAAAAGTGAATTGGCCAGGAACCTATTTTGTCATTGGTCCAGGAGAGGCAAGAATCCTACCTAATCATCAGAGAGGCCATCTGGGCTAGTTATTAGAGATGTTCATAAAAATTTCAGCTCTATTTCTCCAGGAATATGGGAGATCCACTTCACCACTCCCTAAAGTAAGAGAGGCCAGATAACTTGTTTGCGTGGTTAAATATGAGCAGGAGTGATGTATGTCTCTTCCAGTGTTAGCATTTAAGTTCCTGTGCTTGGCCGATTCCTCCTTTCTCCTCATGATGACAATCATGGAAGCCCACATGGGAGTTTCCATTCATGGAAATCCATTAGTGATTATGATGAAGAAAGGCCCTGCTAATTTGTATCAGACAAACAGCAAGTAAAAGAACCAACTTTTATTATATTAAGCCATTATGAATATGAAGGTGTTTGTTACTGCAGTACAATCTAGCCTGTCGTGACCAATATCATCCAAATTCAGGTCATATGGCTCAAAATGGAAACAATGAGTTCTGAGCCCTTTGTTTTTGTGAATAAAAATAAAAAAGCCATATATATGCAGATCAAGAGTTAGACAGAGGCAAGGGATCAAATTTGACAAAGTCAGTACTAGCCTGGATTTCCTATAGGCATTAAACATAGGAAGAAAAAATAGCTTGTTCATGTGAGCATAAATGGTATGTAGAGATTTATTTAAGCTCTGCTGTGAGGCGGGGCCTCTTTTTTTTGCATGGTTGAACTAAAAAATGCTATATAGGCTATGTATATCTATGATGCTTTTCCTACAAGAGGCTTAAAATTTTCATTCCCTTCTTTCTAGATATGCTGCTAAGATCTTTTTTTTTCCCCTTTAAGAAAAAATAAACCATTGAGATTAACATCCAGCTTGCTGAGTCATTTGTTTTCTACTTGATGTTAACTACAGGGATCTGAAGGCAGCAAGGAGAGAGAGAGAAAGAGACACAGAGACAGAGATGAAGACATGGAGAAAGAGAGAAATTTAGGGAGAGAAGGAGAAAGATTGATTCTAGAAAGAAAGAAGAAAAATCTGTTAAGTCAAATGGAAAAGCAAAAATAAAACTTGAAAGATTTGGCTATGACATCAGTTTTCTTACTCTGTAGTGGAAGCCCTTTATACAATATTTTAATGAAAACTGTAATGTGATTAAGGTTTGAATCGGATTTTCAGAGTGGAAAAGGGCAAGGTCATTAGAATGGGAAAAACCTAATATTAAAGCGCAGTGCCTCCACTATTAGCTGTCTGACTAACAAAAGTCAGCTAACTTTTCTGAGTCATGATTTTTTTGTCTATAAAAAGAGAATAAAAAAACTTAGCATATACGTTGGTCGGAAAGATAGAATGCTATAAAATACAGTAAAGGACACTGGAAAGTGTATGACACCAAGCAGAGATCACTGTTTCTTTCTCTCTTTGGACTCTCACATTATCTCTTCTTTATTCTACCAGAAAGTTTCCTTCTCTATAAGGCTTTTTGAATACCAGCTTTAGAAAGGGAAACTGTAGTTCTAATTCTGCCACTTACTGGAATACTGTGTTAAGTTTTTCACATTCCTGGGGCACCTGGGTAGCTCAGTCAGTTAAGCATTCAACTCTTGATTTTAGCTCAGGTAATGATCTCACAGTTCATGGGATGAAGCCCTGTGTGGGGTTCTGTGCTGGGTTCTCTCTCTCTTTCTCTCTGTCATAATAAATTAAAAAAATGTTTTAAAGTTTTTCACATTCCTTATTTAATATTCACATAATTCTCTGTAAGTTTTTCCCCCTTTTACAAAGGAAGAGTCTTATAGAGAGTTAGAAACTTGCCCAAGTTCACATAGATAGCCTTTTGGTAATCTAATGCCACAATAATGCAGTCTTGCAAAATTCCTCAAATTCAGGGGCTCATAAACAGCCGTTTGGTATGCTTGTCAACCTGTGGATCAACTGGGAAGTACTGCTCATCTGAATTGCCTCAGCAGGGTCCACTCATGCAACTGCAGTCATTTGGGGTTTGACAAGTCTCTCTAGTCTATGACCAAAGAACAATAAGTGAGCAGCAGGAAATGGAGTAATCTCTGACTTCTTCATTAAATGAAATGCTGACCATGAGCCAGCAAACTAACCTTCCTTGGACCCTAAGCCAGGGACCTCCTTTGGTCCAATGCCTTAAATCTGTACAGACCTGGAATAGGGAAATGATGAAGCCAATGATTCTGACAGAAAGGATGCCTCGATCTCCATTTAGTCCCTGAGAGAGACGACTGACAGCAGGACAGAGCCTAGTAAGGGCATATAAAAAGCTTCTAACCCCTAGAAGGGACTAGAAGGGAAGGATTTCAAGGGAAGGGCAATCAAGCTTGGGAATACACCACAGCTAGAGATGATTGGAGTTGATGCTTCAACACAGTGCCACACCAAAATGTGGTCCATGAACCAGCAGCATCAGCATCACTTGGGAGTTTGTTAGAAGTGTGGACTCTTGGGACTCCACCCTAGACCTCCTGAGTCAGAATCTCAGAAGCACTTTTTTAGGAAAAATCAAAATAGACTCATATCATTGAAATAGCATCTGTAGCCAGATTTTCACTAGTAGGTGAATTAACCCTTCAAGTCCCAGCACCTTGCTGAGCCTCTGACATCCCAGCCAAGCTTTTAATACCTTCAGTTGCTCAACTGGCCCCACTCTCTAGAATGAGCATCTATTATTTTTGCTTACTTAGCATCCATTCCCCTTCCTGTTGACCTCACTCAGAGACCATTCTCCTCCCCAACTCCCAGTCCATGTCTTTTGAATGGGATTTATCATGGGAATGGCCATGTGACCCAGGTACCGAATTAGAGCACAACACCCTTCCAGTCATAGTGACTGGTTCTGGAAGAAGCACATAACCCAGGACTAGCCAATGAAAAGAATAGTCAGGGATATTTGTTGGAACTATTAGAAAAGCAGCATGCTCTTTTCTGCTATTGAGCACAGCTAGTGGAGTCTATCTGAGAATGAAGTCAACACACAGATGTTAAGAGATTAATTTTTGATGACATTGTTTGAGCACCTGAATCTAGCTTTGCTTGAAGCCAGACCTAACGCTAGAGGTTTTAATTGTGTCAATACGTTGCCTTTTTTGCCTAAGTTATTGAAATTTGGATTTCTATAACTTGTGAGAAACATATTCCTGATATACAAAGCCACCCCATGTTCTAAGCTTGCTGACCCCACACAAGTCCTCACTCAGCTCTCAGCTTCCACTCTCTCTTCTGTTCCTCATCACTCGTGACATGGTCATTTTCCAAACTCCAAATTTCAAAATTGTTCGTAATTGTACTTGTTTCCATGGTCACAAGCCAAATGGAGTTTCATAAGATAATATTGGTCATGACCCCAGAGATTTGGGTGAACATTATTTTTCCCAAGTATAACATAGACCTGAAGTTTTGGGTTCTATCAAAACCTCATTATTCAAAATGTGGACCAGGAGCATCAGCATCATCTAGGAGCTTGTTAGAAATACAGAATTTCAGGCACCACCATGGATCTGCTGAATCATAATTTTCATCTTAACTAATCCCCAGTAATTCATGTACTCAAGTGGCAGAAGTCACTGTCTGGGAGTTAGAAGACTGGTCCTATCTTGCTCTGTCTCAGTATTTTTTTACCTGTGAAATGAACAGACCAGGCTATTTCAGAGATTTACTCCAACCTGGACTTTCTATGATACTCATGTTTTTCAGTCCTTGACTCAGACTGTGACAGCCTAGCATGCAAATTAATAGAAACGGCAGGGGGTGGGAGTCAGAAAAATAAAAGAATGCTTCTGTCAGTCAGAAAGCAATTGGTTGGACCCTTTGTGTAAAATGATATCAACCTCCAAGTAGAAACATATTCTATTTTAAAAATGAGAAAACAAGCCCAGAGAGGTAAACCGGTTTTCAAAAACCACATAGCACAGATACAGCAGAGCAGAAATGGGAAGATACAGTATTGCTGAGAAGGTACAAAAGAACAGGGGTTAGTGTTTGCACATGGTTGTTCTGGTGCTGGGCTGCCTAGGCACTTATTACAGGGTCCTTGGGAAGATACTTAACTGTTTCGTGTCTTGGTGTACTCATTTGTCCAATGGACATTATAATAGTACAAACTTCATGATATTGTAGGGAATTACATCTGTAAAGTGTTTAAACTATGCCAGCAATATATAACATTTGATATATGTTTGTTAAAGAAATAAAAATAAATCTTGATCCCAGTCTAGAATGATTTCCATAGTATACTGCAGCTCTCCCATGCCAGAAATATCCTCTCTTTCCCCACAAGATTTCTATAACCACCAGGCAATGTGTCTGAAACCCTACCTTAGTTCTTTTTAAAATTACTTTAGTATTTTTTAGCTTGGTGAACATAAATTAATTTAACACGAATTTAATATTAATTAGTTAATAAATGGTGATCCATTTTTAATAGAAACTACCAAGGCAGCAGGTTAGCTCTGCTAAGGTCTTAAAAGGAAAAAGGGATTTAATTAAAAGATTGAGTGAATAGAATGAAACAAAAAGAAAATAAACAAGGTAACTCCTATTCACCAATTTATCAACGGCTTACCCACAGCAATAGTTTGAAATACTGGATACATTTGGGAGGCTTTAAAAACATTATCAATGTCCAGGGCTACTTCTACCTAATTAAATTAGAATTTCTGGAAATGGTACACAAGCATGAGTGTTTTTAAAAAGCTCCCTCTAGTAGGCTGAATGATGTCTCCCAATGATACCAGGTTCTAATTTCTGGAACCTATAAACATTATTTCATTTAGAAAAAGTGTCTTGCAGATGTGATTAAGTTAGGGACCTTGAGATGAGATTATCCTAGGTTTTCTGGGGTAAGGCTTAAATGAAATCAGCCTTCATGTATCCTTATGAAAGGGAGAGATTTGGACATATGAGCACAGAAGAGAAGGCAATATGCACTTAAGAAAATTGTGTATTCTGTTGTTGGGTGGAATGTTGTATAGATGTCTGTTAGGTCTAGTGTGTTTTAGTGTTGTTCAAGTCTTTGAATGTTATTGATCTTCTATTAAGGTCTTCTATATACATTGAAAACAGAGTGTTGAAGTCTCCAACTATTATTGTTGGAAGTATCTATTTTTCCCTTCAGTATATTTGTGGTTTTGCTGTGGTGTATATATTATTATGTCTTCTTGAGCAATTGACACTTTTATTATTATAAAATGTCCTTCTTTGTCTCTAGTAATAATTTGTGTCTGAAGACCTATTTTATCTGTTATCAGTATGGTCAGTCTGGTTCTCTTATATTTGTTTGCATTATCTTTTTATGTCTTTTTTACTTTCAATCTATTTGTATCTTTGACTATAAACTGGGTCTCTTATAGCCAGCATATAGTTGGATATTTGAACAATTTAACCAATTTCTGTCTTTTGATTCAAGTGTTTTATCCATTTACATTTAATACAATTGATGAGGTAGGCTTTATGTCTGCCCTATTGTTATTTGTTTTCTACATGCCTTATGTCTTTTTCCTTTACTCCAACTGCCTTCTTTTGTGTTAGATATTTTCTAGTGTACCATTTTAATTTCATTGTCATTTTGTTTCTTTTACTATGTTTTCTAGTTATTTTCTTAGTGGTTGCCCAGTGCTTAGTACTTCATGTAAGGCAGTTGTGCTACAACAAATTTCTCAGGTGTTTTTGTTATCTAGGAATGTCTTAATTTCTTTTTTGAGTGATAGTTTTGCTAATACAAAATTCTTGCTTGGAAGTCTTTTTCTTTCAACACTTTGAATATATCATACCATTGTCTTCATGGTTTCTGATGAAAAATCAGCTGTTAATCTTATTCAGGATGGCTTATATGAGATGAATCACTTCTGTATCTGTTTTCAAGATTTTTTCTTTGTATCTCCTTGAGTTTTCCTACTTGAAGTTCAGTAAGTTTCTTAATTATTTAGATTAATGTAATTTTCCAAATTTGGGATGTTTTGGCCATAATTCCTTCAAATATTCTTCCTATCCCTTTCTCTTCTCACTTTCTTATACTCCCTTTATGCATATTTGGTACACTTGATGGTGTCCCACTTGTCTCCAAGGTTCTATTAATTTTTTAAATTCTTTTTACTTTCTGTTTCTCAGACTGAATAATTTTAATTGACCTATCTTTATTTATTTTTTAAAAAAATTTAAAGTTTATTTTTGAGAGAGAGAGACAGAGCTTGAGTGGGGGAGGAGCAGAGAGAGAGGGAGACACAGAACCTGAAGCAGGCTCAAGTCTCTGAGCTATCAGCACAGAGCCCAATGCAGGCTTGAACCCACAAACCATGAGATCATGACCTGAACCAAAGTCGGATGCTTAATCGACTGAGCCACCCAGGTACCTCAATTGACCTATCTTTAAATTTGCTAGTTCTTTCTTCGGCCAACTCAAATCTACTACTGTCCTTCTCTAATGAATTTTTCATTTCAGTTACTATACTTTTAAGCTCTGGAATTTCTATTTGGTTCTTTTTAAAAATAATATCTATCTCTTTATTGATATTCTCTATTTGGTTGAGTTATTTTTCTAATAGTTTCCTTTAGTTCTGTAGACATGAGTTAGTTCTTTTAGTTCTTGACATACTGATAATCACCAACTTAATTTTTTGCCCAGTTAGTCCAGTGTCTAAGTGTCCTCATGGGAAGTCTCTATTGATCATTTTCCTCCTGCTTATGGGCCATATTTCTTTACATGCTTCAATACTTAGTTAAAAACTGTACATTTAAAATAGTATAATGTGACAACTCTGGAAATCAGATTCTGTCACCACCACTACTCCTAGCATTTATTACAGCCACTGTTTGTTAGTTTAGTGATTTTCCTAAACCACTCCAGTAAAATCTGTATTCTTTATTGTGTGTGGTCCAAAGTCTCTGTTCAGCTAACTTAGTGGTCAGCTAATGAATGGACAGATTTCCTTAAATGCCTTGAACCAATAGGTCTCACAGTCTTTGCAGAGAACCTCTGTGTGTTAGGGTAGTGTTTCAACACTCTAGCAGGCAGTTTACAACACTACCTTAGTCTTTACTTCCTGCTTTTGCAGAATCTCAAGATCATGCAGAGCATAAGTCCTTCTCAGATCTTTTCAGGGCATGTGCACAGCCCTATACATCTGTATGAATATCTAGATTCCCAGGAATATATTGGAGTTTTTCAAAGCCCCTATGTGCATCTCACTTCTCAGCATTTCCTTTTAAGTTTCTTTGTCAGCATCTTGTTTGCCCCAACTATTATTACTGCCTCAGGCAGCTGTTATGTTAAACATTTGCTACTGACTGTTTTTGACAAATGCCCTGGGGAAAACACTGTTCACACTGAGTTCTGAGTCATTTCAAAGACAAGCACTGAGAGTGGTAGTTTCCAGGAAACTTTCAAACAAGTAAAGTAATGACAATTCTCTTTGGATGGGGCTTCTGGGGAGCTCCAAATCAATTATGTCCCCCACCTTCATTGTCTTCTAGGCTGCTAGGCTTTCAGGGCTACCACAGAACTGAGGAGAGGGGGGTGGGAATAGAGAAAGTTAAATGGTAAAAAATTTGCTGTTCTTACTTAGATCTAGGCTTTTTGTCTTTTTTTTTTTTTTTTAATACATGCTCTTCAAATTGTTGCATAGCTTTAGTTAATTTCCAGAGTTCTACAAAGTCTGTTTGGTTTTGACAATTTTTGCCAGTGAGTTTATTGCTTTTATGGAGTAACATATTTTGGAGGTCCTTACTCCACCATTCAAAACTGGCTCTCCCATAAACACAATTATATTATTGAGATGTTGACTCTCAACCAGACTTCTGCCCAGATATTACCTTTCACATCTCACTTTTCAATTTTAATCCAGACTCTCTCTTTAGCTAAAGGGTTAAAAACACATTTCAATATTCATTTTTATTCTCCACTATAAAAGTGGATAGCATTTTAACAGACTGAGAAAATAAGATTTTAGAATTGCCAAGGTATTATAAGATAGTCATTTAGGGAGAACACTCCAGCCCACACAAACCAAGTGTGCCTCTTTAAAAGCATTTTGAAATAATTTCATAATTTTGTTATCTCTATTTTTTTTTTTACTTTTTTTTATTTGAGAGAGCGAGAGAGCATGTGTGTGAGTGGGAAAGAGGAGCAGAGGGAGAGATAGAATCTGAGGCAGGTTCCACATTCAGCATGTGGAACCCAATAGAGGGCTCACTACTCTGGGATCGTGACCTGAGCTGAAATCAAGAGTTGAACGCTCAATCAACTGAGACACTCAGGCACCTCTATCTCTATTCTTTTTAAGAGTTAATATATTCACATTAAAAAATGAGAAATTAAAAAAATATAAAATCATGAGTCTTTGTCTTTATTCTTTCCCAAAGGAACTATCTTTAAATATTTCAATTTTAAGTTCTTCTTGTTGTTTATAACTTTAATTTTAAATTACATACTTCTATTCTTGATGCATGAAATTTGAATAGTATGTATTAACTCTCCTTTTTAAAGATTAGAACATCATCTAATTGACTCTTTCTCTCTTTTTAAAATTTTTTTAAAAAATGTTGATTTATTTTTGAGAGAGAGAGAGAGACAGAGCATGAGTGGGGGAGGGGCAGAGAGAGAGGGAGACACAGAATCCAAAGCAGGCTCCATGCTCTGAGCTGTCAGCACAGCCTGATGTAGGACTCAAATCCACGAGCCCTGAGATCATGACATCAGCTGAAGTCAGATGCTTAACCAACTGAGCCACCCAGGTGCCCTGGCTCTTTCTCTCTTATTCAAACACCCAAACTTTGTTACTTTCATTGAATTTTTGTTTTCTGTTGATTGATTTTATATACAACTTTGTATATAATCATGTAATATGATTAAACCTTATTTCTTTCTTCTATCAACTTTAGAGTAATTCTCTTAAACCTTTACCACAGAAAATTAGTAAATTGGGGCTTGTATATTAAATGACACCTCTCCACCTTATCCCCTCCTCAGCTCCCTCCTTTAACTACCACATTCTGACAGTTCTATCACCACTTTTATAGTTTAGGACTCATAACATTTAGATTCTGTTAGGAAAACATAGTGAAGTTTCTTGTGCTTGATCTACCACTTGATTATAAACTTTAAAAATCAATAAATAGCATTTATAGCATTATGATCATATAAATACTATTCACTGCAGAACCAAGCAGTGACTCTTTAAATATTCCTATGACACCAAATCTTCACACAAAGAAAATAATCAAACAAAAAGGACAAACAGAAGCTCTTTCCTTAAGCTCCATCAAAAATTGCTCAAAACTGGGGGCTCCTGAGTGGCTCAGTTAGTTAAGCATACGACTTCGGATCAGGTCATGGTCTCACAGTTCGTGGGTTTGAGCCCCATGTCAGGCTCTGTGCTGACAGCCCAGAGCCTGGAGCCCACTTCAAATTCTGTGGTTCCCTCTCTCTTTGCCTCTCCCCTGCTCTCACTCCATCTGTCTCTCAAAAATGAATAAACATTTTTTAAAAAATTGCTCAAAATTGTGTCATATTTGGACCAAAAATGTATGGTAAGCTTTCATTTTTCCTGACATTTATAGGACACTTTTATTTTTATTATTGTTCAGAGACCTATGTCATTGTCAGACTAATACACCTTTTAAATTACACTATTTGTTAAGTTATCTAATTTTTACTGTTTTATTTCTGTACTTGCTTCCTAGTTTTGATCCTAGGAGAAGTAAATCCTTCATTAGTTCTAACATTTACTAAATCCCTAGCCTTCTGCATTTTGTGTGTTTTTTTGTGTATTGTTGTTTTTCTGGGGTACAATCCTCAGAAAATATTTTTATTTGCAGACTGAGTGCACAGGAAGTAAGCATCCTGAATCTGTGTATTTCTGGAAATGTCTTTATTTTGACCTTAATTCCTTATCAACATTTTAGCTTAATAGAGATTTATAGACTGCAACTTATTTTTCTTCTAACACTTCAAGATTTATTCCATTGCCCTCCTATCATCCAGATTTGCTGATGAGAAGTCTGGTGTTGATGTAATTCGTGTTTCTTTGTAAGCAACCATCTTTATTTCCTCTATAGAAGCTCTTAAAACCTTCTTCAAGTAAAGTGGGATATTATGCAAAAGAAGCAGCATACTCATTGTGTGGGATTAACAATGCTAACCTATTCATATTAATAACTGAATCATCATTTAACAAAAAGTCATGGCATTGAGAGGATGGGGAAAGGGTAAAGGGGTAATATAAGAGAGCTTGATTATCATTGATCGTAACAATAAACCCAATGATAGTCTATTTTATGAGTCAAGAATTAGCAATATCTGCACATTATTTAGAAACAAAAAAATACTTTACCCAAAGGAAACACTAATGTCATTAAAAACTGTTACCTTTATATAGAGATAGATAGATAGATAGAGATATAGACATATATATTATACATAATATATATAAACAAATATATAATGTCAAGAGGAGAAAAGTGCTATGAAGAAAAATAATTCAGGGTAAGAGAATAAAGAATGATAGTGAATTGGAGATTAGCATGATTAGCTAATTTGGATTGTCAGAGAAGACTCCTTTGGAAAAGTAGCATTTGAGGAGGTGAGACATGAGAAGATCTGGGGAAGAATGTTTCAGGTAAAGGTAATAGCAAATACAAAGGTCCTGAGGTGGAAGTTCATTTGATTGTACAACGAACAACAAGAAGGCCAGTGTGATTATAATGGAAATAAGTATAAGGAGAGTGTTGGGAAATGAGTTTCAAGAGGTGGCCAGAAGCCTGATCTTGTAGGTTAGGAGAAGGACTTCTAAAAGTCATAGGAGCCATTAAACGTTTTTTGAGAAAGATTTTTTTTTTTTTTGCAAGTGCCATTGTGATAGCTATATGAAAAAATAGGAGACAAACTAGGAGGCTACTGTAAGAGCCTAAGTGAAAGATGATGGTGGCTTCAACTGTAGAGGTTGAGAAGTGGGTGAATTTAGAAAAAGTATTGAAAATAGAGCAACATTTGCTCACACATGAGATGTTCACGGGAAAGAGATTAGTGAAATAAGACAAGATTTTATCCTAAAGAAATAGGTGAATGTAGATGCCATTTACTAATATGGGGAAGAGAGCCATATTGGAGTTAAAAATCTCAAATTCTACTTGGTACATGCTAGGTTTTATATCCATATTTGCTTTATATTTATGTTCAGGTATTGAGTAGGAAGTCGGATGGACAAGCTGAAGTTTAAAAGATAAATCAGGGCTGAATACGTAAATATGAGGACATTAACACATAAATGCCACTCAAGGTTCTAGAACTGGATAAAATCACCAAGAAGTGAGTGCATAGATAGGAGAAAAGGTACATGACTGAGCCTATAGAGCTGGGAAGATGAAGAAAAGCCAGAAAAGGAGAACGAAACTAAGATCCTTCTGAGTGCTAATTTAGTAAGCAGGACACCTACTGAGATTGTTAATTAAGAATGTAAGAGATGAAGAAGAGTGGAGGAAATCAACTGATGCATATATATGTTCAGTTTGACATCCCTTGATCTTACAGATGAGAGTATTCAGTAAGAAGCTAGGAATATGACTCAAGCTCATGAGAGAAGATGGGACTGATAACATAAAATTAGCAGTCCTACATACATAAAGAATGCTTAAACTCAGGGGCATGAATCAGATTCTTTTAAGATAACATGTGAAGGAAGGAATAGGACATTGGTTCCTATTTTCCTACCATGAAGACTACAGGAGTCTGAAAAACTCAGTCAGAATTCTCATGTATTAATTTAGAATTAAAATAGAATGGCTCAGTCAGTTAAGCAGTTAAGTGTTGGACTCTTGATTTTGGCTCAGGTCTTGATCTCACGAACCATGAGATCAAGCTCTGCCTCAGGCTCTTGCTGACAGTGTAGAGGCTGCTTAGGATTCTCTCTCTCCCTCCCTGACTACCCCTCCCCCACTTGTGCATGCTCTCTCTAAATAAATAAAATTTAAAAAAAATTTAGAATTGAGATAATAATTGCTTGTACATACATCGCAGAGAATTGTGAGAATAAAATGAGACCGTGTGTGATAGTGCTTTATAATTTGTACAGGCCTTTGCAAATGTGAGCTGCTAAATTTTCTTCTCTTTGGCTTAGAGTGCAAAAGTTTTCATGGTGGAGAGTCAGGACACATTACATGGACAAATGGAGCTCCCAGAGGGCTTGTGTGGAGCTCAGGAAAATGTACAGCTTAATCTGCTGGGCGCCACAATTCTGCTGCTTCAACTCATTTGCTATGGAAAATGAGGAGTCAACAAACAAGGGAGAGAAACAGAGATGGGGGCACTTCATAGAGCACTTTAAGAAATGGAATGAGCAGTACAGAGCGTCAAGTGAAGGCAGAAGTTAAGAAAGATGGGAAGTCCATTGGAAATGACCAGGAGATCATTGACATTACCTGCTGAGATATTAAACTGAATAAATGCTCTAGTGTTAAGTAGCAGAATTGTGCTGTCTTTCATGGCCAAAACCAATCGAATAGTTCCAGATATCCTTTGTACATTCCCATACATATCCTGAATTATTCACTTTAACCCATCTCACCCTGATTTTCACTGCCTGAGTTCCTGGCTCCTGGAATAAATTCTTATTTATTTGTTTATTTATTTATTTATTAAATAAATTCTTATTTAAAATCTCCTATCATTCCCTCAAAACCAGTGGCCAACCTTGCTGTTCTGTTCTGACTTCCTTGACTGATTCTTTCAAGTACATTTTGACTGCATCATCTTGACCCAATTCTTATTTATGCTCCTTATTTGGTATTGATCTCTAAATTCCTTCCTTGATTATACTTGGCACTCTTCTCCTTTAACTCTGTTGTTTCTGTTTACTCCAAGTAATCATCTTGCCAGCCTAGATCTGTTTCTTGGAATTCATCCCAACCAAACCTTGTGGTCAGTGTCCATAGACTCATCCCATTAGCAATGGAACCCTAAAGCTGTTAATGAAAAAAGTCATACACAAGCCACAATATGTTGAGGCAGAGAGGTTAGCTGTAAAGGGAGGATCTGATAGTTAATTTTATGGGTCAACTTGACTGGGACACAAGGTGCCCAGATATTTGGTCAAACATTATTCTGGGTGTTTCTGTCAGGGTATCTTTGGATAAGATAAACATTTAAATCAGTAGACTGACTAAAGCAGATTACCCTCCCTAATGTGGTCAGCCTCATCCAATCAGCTAAAGGCCTAAATAGAATAAAAAGTCTGAATCTCTGCTCAGCAACAGAAAGTTCCTTCTACCTAATTGCCTTTAAACTGGGATACTGGCTTTTTTTCTGTCTTCATATTCAGACTGAAACAACATCTCTATCCGAGGCTCAAGTTTGCTGGCCTTTGGACTGGTACTACACCATTGGCTCTCTTCAGTCTCCAACTTCTGACTTACACTGCAGATCTTGAGGCTTATCAGCCTCCATAATCATGGAAGCCAATTCCTTATAAGTCTTTTTGCATATATATCTCTCTCTATATATATATCTATATATATATCTATACACACACACACACACACACACATATGCACACACATATGTATACATACATATACATACACAGAGAGGGGCAGGGAAAAGAGAATACATGTGTGTGTATTTGTGTGTGTATACATTCTATTGGTTCTGTTTCTCTTTCCCCGGAGAACCCTAATACATAGGGAAGGAGTCTGATGGGGCTGGAAGAGTCTGTACTAAAGCATAATGATTATAAACTTGAACCATGGGGTTCAAATTCCAGCTGTACCATTTATTAGCTGTGCCTTTAGTCAGGTTATTTAGTCTTCAGTTCCTTCCTCTGTTTTACCTAAACTCCAATATGTGGCAAGCATATGGAAGGTTTTAGATGTTGAATAAATGAATGAATTCAAACAGATGAAGAAACCAGGGCCCAGATGAGTTAAATGATACATATCTAGTCATTAGCTAATGAAAAAAAATCAACCCTCCATATTAAAGCAGCAGTTATGAGTCATTACTTAGAGAAAGTTAAAAGTCTCATCAAATTGATAGATTTATTTTATTTAACCAATACTTCATAGTGTCAGATACGATGATTCTAAGTACTTCACAATTGCCTTGTGAGTTGATTATAATTATTGTCCCCATTTTACCTATGAGAAAACAGAGAGATGACAGAATAATAAGATTCTTAAAAGATTTACTGAAGGAATACTGTGATCTCTTTCAAATAGCCTTTTTAAGTTTCACTAATTTTGACTATTATGTTCTCCTTCCTTGTATCCCTGGTTGACACAAGGTTCTTTCACCCTCCTTGACGACAGGCACATCTTGGCATTGGAGAGAGTTCTAGGGTGCATTCATGTACAAAAGAGAGCCTACAATGTAGATGTTTTAAGGAATAGGAGCATGGAAGCACCTACCCTCCTCTGGCTGATGAGGACTCTCCTCCTTTCCTACAATGCTGTTCTTTGTAAAAACCAAAGTATTATTTAAAACTCTGGGTGTGCAATCTTATTTCTTCTCTACATGGCAAGCCAGAAACAGAAACCAATACTCCTGGTTCCTTTTCTACTTCTCACAAACTATGGCCCTACCTCAATGGCTTCAGGTAATAAGGAAAACCTGGGGAGTTTAGAGCTACAGCCCTTAAGCTTTCACCAGGTACTATTTATTCACTTTCTGTGACTGTCGTGGGGGCTGGGGTAAGGGCTGGAAGAACATGTAATGAAAATGCGGTAAACACACCACATGGAAAGTAAACCAAGGAATCAAAACAGTTGATCTGTCAAATTGTATATTCTTGTGCCCAAGCCTTGTGCCCTCATGGTGTTTTGAAATATAGTCACAGGATGCCAGGCCTATCCCAAAGGTGGCCCTTGGAGAGGGGGGGTTCTGAACTGAGCAAGTAACTAAACTATTTGCAAATCGACTTTGGAAAGATCATATGATATAAAGTTTTATTAAAACTTTTATTATTATACTTTTTGAAGTAGTAATTTTTTAATCAATCATACATCTTGTACCTTACCTGGGAAATACAAGCTAAATACCTTGGATCTGGACCTATTACAAACTAGAATACTTTGGGGCATGGTGTACCAGAAAAAGCTTTCAGAGACTGAATTAGCATAGTGTAAATATCCATCCAGCAGAGCAGGTAATTTTCTCATTACTCATCAAATGAGATCCTAACCATTAGTTACTCTACATGTTGGTTCTTTGTGTTGGTTCACAGGCAGCTGAATCATTTCAAAGCAAATTTTCCATCACCTTTCTTCTGCGGTTTAGACCTTTATAGACCCTGAATAACTTAAATCTGTTTGTTCCCTACTGGTAAGGATGACTGTTGATATATTTTTTTTAATCAAGCAATGAGAAAACCCTGGGGGTAGGGGTGGGGTGGGAATCTTATTATCATATTAAAAATATATTTAGGGCTATCTGATCATCCTTAGTAGACTTATATTTATCCAGTGTTTATGTCTCAAATCAGACTCTGCTACCTTTCCCAGAGCAAGATGAAGAACCTCCTAACCTGTATAGTTTTCAGCCTAAGCACAGGAGAGTGGAAAATGTTGCCACCATCACAAGATAATCCTTTGGGCCTGTGGTATTTTCTGTGAAGCTTTGAATCAGTCTCACTCTTTCCTCTTATGTGTAATATTTAAAGATGTCAGTGTGGGGCATCAGCAGTTGAAAATTCAGAATACCAAACCGGTCCTCCCTGGTGACTACCACATCACTTTTGCCTGCAGGATGAGCCTTAGTCAGTGACGTACTTCCTTTATTTATTTGTCCTTTTAAATCTGGAATATCCCCCAAGTCCTCCATTCCTTCACAAAACTTTCTGCATGAATGACTTCCAGTCTGAGGGCCTTACACATATTTTGTTTCTCCTCACTGCAGGCTTTTCCCCAGGAAGATTCTATGTGCTAAATAAGTGCCACATTTTGGAAACAAATCCTGACTCTAAAGGATTTTGTAGTGACATTGCATTTGTCACCACTTCCCTGAGCCCATTCCAGCTTGCTTTATAAAGAAAGTGAGAACTGTAACTAGGAATTTTATTGCCAATTAAGTATCTGAGGACCGTGCAGATTTTCTTCTTCTTTATTGTATAAGAATCTTAAATGTTTAATGAATATTTCAGCAACATGCCTTGTTTTAGGAATCCAGCTTTAATAAAAATCCAAACAGTATTAATTATTATTGAAAACATTAATATTTCAAAATACCCTTTGGGTCAGGGAATCTTTAAGAAACAATGACTTCTACTTATTTCAATTAAAGGCATCCTTTATTTAATTCTTACAGCTCTGCTGGCTCTAAACGCCCCCTTATAACTCTGTTTTCCTTCTTTCTTTTCCTAGGATTCTCTCTACAATAGCTTGCAATTAAAAACTTGAGCTTGGTTCTCAGGCCAGAGAGCCGGGTGTGCTGGGGGTGGAGGGGTGGAGGGGTGGAGGGGTGGGGGGGTGTTTGTGTCTGTATGTGTGGTGGCAGGGGTGGGGGCAGTGCGTTGTTTTTCCGGACTCGAGACCAGGATTTTCCATCGCCTGAAAGAGGCCATCAAGTTTCAACATTGCGAGGCACGACTTCTAATCGCATCCTTCCCGGAAAAGTACAAACAGTTCCTCAGCCGAGGTCCCCCACCTCCCACGCGCTCCCCAGCTCTCCCTCCCTGCGGAGAGCCCCGCGACAGCCGCCCCAACACCTGTGAATCATCCGAGAGGCTGCCACCGCGGAACCATTTGCATACCCCACCACCCGCCCTCCCTCAGTGCCTAATACACAACAAAGGAGGACAGTTAGGATTATTGCTTTATGATTATTATTGTTAATCTCTCATATGACCAGCACAAGTAGCTTTTCTCTCCCACGCCGTTTTGAGCGGCCCCCAACCTAGCCTGGATTTGCTCACTGAATGAACCACCAGAATCTTGTAGTGTCCCAGAGATCCTTGAATCCGCAGTCCTCCACACTCCCCTTGGAGGTCAGGGCGGTCCTATAAGGCGCGTATGCGACTCTGTGAACTATTCCTAAGAAACCCCAACGTAAAACCCCAGGCTCCGGTTGCAAATTCAACCGAAAACCAGCGTCATCGATTTTGCCCTTTTTAAACAACTCTCAACTCCAAGGCTTGAACTCCAGCAAACCCACGCTGGTTGGGTTAACTACTTTTCCCTCCCCCGTCTCCCAATTCATTTTATATCTCCCAGAGATAATTGCTCTGACGTACTTTAAAATAACGTGTACGAGTCTGTCTCCCCAACTGACCACATTAATGCAAACTCCAAGCACTCGATGCTTTGATAAAATGAAGAATTCACTCATAAAAATAGCAGCCCACGTAGCCTGGCCATATATGGAGCTGGCAAGGGTTGACAGGGATGCCCCTTCCGAGCCGCTTCTTTAGAAAAAACAAATTGCAACTGAAATCTTCTCGACTCCCTCTCCTGCCCCCTTCTACTCCTCTGCCTTCCCCTCCCCTTCCATGACTCAATCAAAGACAACTCAGCAGGGAGAAAAATTATATATATCACATGTTTATCGCATATATAACACACATATAATATATGCACAAACAGATACGTATGTACAGACACACGCACACACGCAGAGTATCAGAAAACCAGTCGCGAGATAAATGTATTTGCCCGAGCCCGGGTGTTAAAATGGAGTCATAAGAATCGTCCCGTTCAGGTGTTTATAAAAGACTACAATACAAAGGTTTGCAGTAAAGCGCCCCGGGAGCTGAGTCAAGCAGTCCGCACATCTCGGCTCCTCCCCTCCCACCACCAGCTTCCATCCTCCCTCCGCCCTCCCCTCAACACACTTCCTCCCCGCCCCTCCTGAAGAGGGCTATTAAAAGCTGCTGACGTCAAAAGGGACGGCCATCTTTGATGAGGGCAGAGCTCACGTTGCATTGAAGACGAAACCTCGGGGAGGTCAGGCGCTGTCTCTCCTTCCCTCCCAGCCCGGCGGCTCCTCCACACTTGCGACCTGCAGGGGCCGGGCGAACACCACCCTCTGAAGAAGCCAAGGTAAGGAGCCTCCACCTCAGGTCGTGGTTCTGGTTTTGGATGGCTGCATACCCAGAGGGGACCACAGCCGCGGAGACCAAGTGAGCTTGAGCAAATACAAGTATTTGTGCACCTAGGGTGCGGTATTCCGTGTGTGCGCGTCGGGATAGCTCCTGTCTGGGGCTTTATAAAGTATTTTCGAGGTGAGCTGCTTAGGGAAGGGAGGAATGGGGACACTGCAGATGGAGCGATGGGGAGGAAGCGCAAGGATACGTACCGAATAATAACTTACTCTTTCGAAACAGTAGTGGGACTCTCTCTCTTCCATCTTGCGATGCAGTTTTCAGAGGTCTTTAGGCTGCTGGGTTTTTTTTTTTTTTTTTTTTTTTTTTTCTGTAGACCCAAACAAACAAACCCTGCCGTTCTGACCCTGTTAGTTTGACTATTGTCGTTAAGGCGCTATTATCCAGGGAAGAATTAAGGAGAGGGCAGGTTGTGGGAGCTGGGGAGGCGAAAGGAGAAGGGGGAGTTCCCGCCCCGGGCTAGCTGAGCTGCAGCAGCGGCAGCAGCCTCCATGCCCCGCGGACTTGATTTATGCCGCCTGCTCCACGTCAGCTGCAGGCTGGCGGGAGGCGGGCGGGTCGTGCTGTGTGGGAGGGCTCTGCGGAGGGCTGGCGGGGGTGGGCTCGCCTCGGGGACTGCGGCGGCCCGCAGTCAGCACCCTGGACAGCAATACCGAGGGACCACACAGGCGCCCGCGACCTTTCAGCACCGCGGACAGCGGTCGGCAGCAACGCCGCATCTACCTGCCGCAGAGATGCCTGGCCAGAGCTGGGTATTCAGGGCTGGAGGCCAAATTGCCTCTGTGAGACCCCGGTCTCACAGAGACTCCCTCATAGAGAACGCATAGTAGGTTAAAATTTTTTAAAAAGGGGAAAAAAAATCCTTCCCACAGGACTCCTTTGCAGGTAGTTACCTGCTCCCATCCTCAGCTCCTGCATAGCTTCAAAAAAATAAGTCTACTTGTGGAAAATTTCATGTTACCTTCTACCCCTTTTTTAGGTAGCAAATAAACAAATTTTTAAAAAAATCTGCATTCATCCTCCAGTCGGATATCAAGGGTTTTGTTTGTTTTTGTTTTTAACACAGAGTATATTTGTCTACAGACCGCGGGTGCACATGAATGAGGTATATATGAAGATGCCAACATGATCTGTTTACAAAAGTGATATATTTCCATATATATTTCTATTTGATAAAAAAATATATGGGGGTAGAATCAACTTTAAGCAGAATCAACTTTAAAAATGAAACCCACTACCTCTTCCTTCTCCCCCATCCTTGTAATTAGGCATGAACATAAGCACACACTCACACAAATACATCTCTGAGAAATATTATTGGTCCTGTAGGGTGTAGATTTAATCTCCTTGGCCATGGTTTCAGAGTGAGTGGAAGTGTTTCCTATGGACATTGGTTATCTCAGGCTGATAGTTTTTGATTTTGACATCATTAAGACTGGTTTTCCTCAGGAAAATGCAACTTTGTCCTTCAGGGTAATGCAGGTGTTAGATTGAAACCGGACTCTGACCTAAAGATCTACTGCAATTTCTATTATGGCACTGCGGGATTTTGCTGAGGCAGTGATAAGTACTTTAACCATTTTCTACTCTGAGGCTTGGGGCCTCTGAGTGAACACAAATTACCACAGGGATGTTTCCTGCTGTATGATATAAATAAAATAGGCATAAAATGACCAGGAGCAAAACTGTGCTATTTGAATAGTTGTTAAGTAAGAGTAACAGCGTCATATGTAAGAATATATGCAACGCATTAAAGAAACGCTGTCATGATCCTTTGAAAAGCCTCACAATAAGATCTTGGATTGTTTTTGTTCGTCATAACTCTGATTATTTCTATACTAGAGCTGCTAAAATGCCCTGTCCATATAGATAAGATATTTTCATTCCCAGCTATTTATTTCCTAGTGTTTTTCAATTTTATAAATAACCATGTGTTTCCACATAAATATATGTTGATCTATTACTATATATGGATGTAAAATTAATTTTCAGGGGTATGTAACTGCGTGGAGGAATTTTTTAACTCTGCAATCCGCAAACGAAATAAACAACTGTGTTTTAGTGATGGGAGGAGGGGAGAAAAAAAGGGTAGGAGGCTTTTAAAATGCTTTGACTTCATGCTGCATGTCCAGACAGCTCTGCGTAGTTGCGTCAAATGAAAAAGCCTAACGCTGCCAGAATTACGTGTTTGGACATTAGTAATTACTGCTGGGTTTGTTTGCTAGTGGAAGACTGGGGGGATGGGGGGTGGAGGTAGAAGACCGCAGTGAAGCTGGCAAAGGGCACATATTTGGGAAGAAGTGGCGATGTGCACAATAATGGAGCTAATTCTAGAACAGCTTACTGAGAAATTAAAGAAAAACACAATTTAAGCATGAATTTAACATTTATATTATTGATAAGCTTCAGGGGGGAAATGAAGAGATTTTCTATTTTAAGTTTAAAATTTTAAACATCCAGGGTAATACGGCAAGAAGAGGCAGGAACAGATGGACACAAGGATGTGCCAGGAAACATTCATGCAGACCCTCTGATGCTACCTGCTTGTTTGTTCATTGGCATTTTCTGCATTATCACCTTGGCATTCAGAATACGAAACCATTTATAATCTCCTTAACCTCTCCATGGTAAAATCTCCCAAGAATTTACAATTTTTTTCTACTCTGTTAAACATGTACGACCACACATACACAAACACAATAAATTGCCCCTTAATTAGCTTGTCTAAAGACATTCCTAAACTCTAAACGCTAACCCCAGAGTGATGGTTATCAACCAGAAAACTGATATTTCTGCCAGTGGCACCTCTTTTCATAGCAGCCAGCCTTCAGCAGAACATGTAGGTTTTGATGATTAGTAGAAATGAGAAGTAACTTGAGAAAGAGGTTGAAAAAGGAGACATGAAGGATAAAAATAGATAAATCTGCTTTTTATGTGATGCACTATGAATAAACTATTTTTCTCCCATCATGGAACTGCTTTTCAATTCTATAAAGGTAAGAAAATTGGTGTTGTCAGCCTCAGCGTAGATCCATTTCTGCAGTGTCACCCCTTGTCAGCAAGGACCAACCTAATAGGAAGATATTGACCAATCAGTGAGTACCAGATACATAAATGAACCCCATGGAGGATATAAAGTCTCATGTTTATATGGTCTTTGACCTCAATAAGTTTAGCATGTAGTAATCTTAGTAAAAACAATAAATAATAAAATCAATAAATAATACCAGAATGAAAATATAATACAACAGTGGAAGAAAAATCATGAGGGAGTATATAATTATTTGCCAAGTGAATGTGACCAGAAATAAGGAAGGTAAATTCTGAGGAGGACATTGTTGCAGTGGACTCGAATGATCTGAGCAAGGCGGCAGGACTCCAGTTGGCTTTTGGAGGTTGGAGGAGAGATCTTCTCAGTAAAAGTACAGCGTAGGCAGAACTACAGGTAAGGTAAGCCCAAGTTATGGACAGCAAATGCCATCTATTTGAGTAGTGGGGAGCTTACATTGAGGAATACACTGGAACAGAGACTTGATGCCTTCTATGGAAGGCCTTGAATATACCATGCTGGTAAGTTGGTTTTTTATCGTCTAAAGTTGATTTCAGAGCAGAAGCCGATATAATAAAGTAATCAGGTCCTTTCTAACATCTGAGAATTGCTATTCACAGATTGGATTATATATTTCTTCCAGAAATAGAGGGGAGTAAATTGGTATAAAGGATGATTAATTAAAAGAAAAAAGAAGTAAGTCCTCATTGAGGCATCTTTTAAGATCCCTTTCAGGATACACATGGACTTATGAGTCCTGCCCAGAAGTTAATTGTAAGTTTCAAAATTTTCATTATTGACTAGAACAAATTATACAAGATGAGCACCTACCAGAGAGATTGAAAAGCAGGTCAGGAATCCAGGAATTAGAGGTACCAAGAAAGTACACTTGAATAATAAACCTGCAGAACACCCTCTCACACCTTCTGAGTATTCTGCATTGTCAAATACATTGGCTAGCTATATGAAAATAGGTGCCAGTTTTTATGTGCATGTTTCAGGCAGCATGACGCACAGAACCAGCCCCAAGTGGCTAAAACTGAACAACAACAAAAGAGCTGTAGTAAAAATGTGGAAAACTGAGGTGAGGTAGACAGAATATAATATTTCTTTCCCTACTATCCTTGCTGATTTTGGCCGAGTACCCTCACTCCAGGGCTGGCTCAAGGTCTGAACTATACCTATTTCGTTTTTAATCTTGTGGTTACTACTTGCACAGCAGAGCTTCAGAATTCCAAATGCTGACAGAACTGCTGAATTGAAATTGTCAATGGCTTCATGTGGAGGAGTAAGTGGTGGTTGCAGACATAGATCTTGTCGCTATTTCAGTTCTCGCTCTGAAGTGTCAAGGGACTATCCTCATCTGTTCTTCACCAAAACACTGACAGGAGAGACAGCCTTAGGATAATATGTTGATTTCCAAGCTGATTCCCTGGGGGAAATTTGGAAATAGTGACATTTCAGAGGTCAAACTGGTAGTTCTTAAACTGAATGCAGAGGGCCTTCTAAGTATCCAGTAAGAGGGAGGGAGGAGACACCATGTAGCATTGAGGAAACAGGACATGGTGAGTGGAGAAAGACTTTTGAAAAAAATTAGTTGTAAAGGGGGAAAGGGATTTCAGAGAAATTTCCAGAGAGTTCTAGCTGCAGCTTCAGAATTACGATCATTGCTATAACAATAATTGCTACACATTTCTGCATAATTTTCTTCACAAGGATTTCAGTGCACTTCACCCAATGTAAAAGTATAACCAGTTTCTGATTTCTAAATGAATAATGCAAGCCACAGTTATAATATGAGTTCATATATGATATTAGATAACATTTAGTAAGCCATAGATCTGATTAAGAAGAACAGAGATACCCAAAGCAGTGATTCATCAGAATGGGCCTATTGGGGAGAAGAGTGAGCCACTAATTCTAAAAGCTTTTACCTGTACTAGTTCACTGAATCTTCATAACACCCCCGTAACCAGGGTACCATTATTATTTCTATTTTACAGATGAGGGAACTGAGGCAAAGAAAGGGTCAAAAACTTGCCTAAGATCACAGAGCAGAGCCAGGATTTAAAAGCAATCCCTCCAAGTCCAGAGACTAAGCTATTAACTGTCTATTATACGACCTCTTGCATCATCCACATTTTTCATATTGGTCAAATCAGGCACAGAGAATGTATATGGTTTCTTTTCCAATATCTTTTCCCCCTCAGTTGGGCTGCAGGGCATGATGTCAAGGATGCTTGCTGATCAGGAGCCAGGAGACCTGGTTCTAGCCCTGAAGTCTGCTTGTAATTTCCTGTTTTGGAATCACACTGTCTTTAAAAAAGTCACTCAACCACCATTGAAAGTCAGTTTGTTCATCTGTAGAATGACAGAACTGGAATAATATTTTCCAATATCCCAACCATTCAGAAGTTAATGAAATCAGTGCTGAAAACTCTGGGTAATAGATCTGGGTCCAGTGACCTGTTGGCCTCAGCTGGCACTGCCTTAATATTGCTTCAGTACCTGATTGGACTCCCTCCCCCATTATAAGATTAATTTACATCCACAGCCTTGCTCCTCCTCAACCTCCCTCTCTCTCTCTCTCTCCCCCAATAATTTCTTTGACACCATTTTTCTGAAGCCTTTCCGGTCAGATTTCAGTAATCCTGGCCTTTTCTCCAAAGCCCTGATCTGAGCCATTGCTGTTGTGGGGATCTTCTTCCATCTCAATCAGATTTATTGCTGTCTGTCAGACTATTTCCTACAACCTGCTTAAACTTTTCATAATTCTTTTTCCAATCTAATTAGCTGGGTCCCCCCCCCCCCCACTTTCTAGACCCCCTTTTGATGCTCTCCTGTGTCTGACTTAAAACAATTAGCTACTGTTGTTTCATTTCTCCTCTCTCTTCCTCTGCCACTTAGAAAAAGAGAAATGGACACTTTAATGGGATCTGTGAGCTCTTAAGTACTTAAAAAGTAACAATTCCATATGACCTGAATCACATGATGTTAGAAGCTAGCTGAAAAACTAATCAAATTTGAAGGATGGGCTAGGGGTGGGGAGGTAGAGTAACATTTCCCAAAAGCTTTGAGGTCAAGGGACAGGAGAAGGGGAAGCTTGAAAGCCTCGGCGATTTAAAGTTCAGAGGCTAGCAGCTGGCAGTACAACGTTTATTAATTAAACTCATAATCACATGTGAGTTAAAGTCCTGTGTTCCAGAAAAGCCATGTTCTCCTTGCTGCAACAATCCCATTCCTACTGCAATATTTCAGCACCTTTTTACTGAAGTAAAGCATGATATTACAAGAGGAGATCCTGACTGTTTTTCTTACCGCTGCTGACTCACAGAGGTTAGCCTCAGTAGTGATTAACTGATGATAAGAATTAATCTGTATCCCCAAAAGGAGACGGGGGGAAATCCTGTGTAAGGGTTCATGTTTCCTTTTAAATGCTTAACAGTCATTCTAGAGAAAGTCAAAGTGAATTGCAATGCCAGCACCGGATTGATGCTGAATGACAGCTGCACTAGGTTTATGGATTGTTTTCTGTGGTCATGGAAAAATATACATGATCCTCTTAGCTGGTAAAGGAAGCCAAATTCTGTTCCATGTGAAGGGGGAACTAGAACAACTCACTAATCTTTTCTTTTGCTTTTGGGTTTTTTTGTTGTTCTTGTTGTTGAACTGATTTGGTTCCTATTACCCAAACATGGCTAATTCTCCTGTCAGAAATTGAGACTGTTTGCACTTTCTGCTGACTCACCTCATCCATCTTCCAAAATGGTCCCTTTTATGCTTGAAGAGCAAGGTTATATTCCTGCTAAAATGGGAGGTTCTGCAAAATGACCATCTGGTCTCATCGCTTCCGGTATCCAAATAACACCAGTCACAGATTTTGAACTTGGGAAATGACTTTTCATGCCTGCAGGCTTGAGTGAGTGGCTTCTATTCTTTACTGATGGAAGCACATCAGAAAATGAAAGCCTCATAGGTACCCCCCTGGCCTCACCCCTATTTCCGAGAAATACCTCCAAATACCTCGAAATACCTCGGTATAGCTCTGAGAATTCTGCAAGTTGGGCAGATTCCTTTCCAATGGAAAATCTTAGACAAAATTGCTGATTTCCTTTCTTCATATTCATCTTTTGTACAATTTCAAAAAATAATGACTGAAAAATTGCAAAGCAGTCTATTTCTTAAATTTCTCTGCAGCTAGTCTGAGATTGGTCTGACAGCTAGTTAGAAGTAACTCACACTGAGGCTTCTCCATCAATAAACAGAAAGTAGAGGGAAGTAAATGCCTGTGAGTCTGCCAGGAAGACTATGTAATAGTCCTGTCAAGTGAATTTTTTATTTTAATGGGAAAGCCTATTGTAACTTCACTATAACACTAGAAATAGAGATAGCATTCCTGATTTAGGCCAGAGAAATTGCTGAACATATCCACTTTTTCCTGTTTCAAGATGACTGTCCCTGTATTCCTCAAGCATAATCAGCTGTCATTATGGCACTCTTAATTAATTAATTAATTCAACAAATATTTATTGAGCATCTGTCATTTACCAGGAAAACACTGTACTGATTACTATAGAGCAGTAAATTAAAAATGCATGTTTCAGCCCTCAGTGCATTTTTCTGGGCATCCCCTTTTGAGGTATTATTATTTTAGAAGACCTGTTTCACATGGTATCCCTTTTTGAATCTAAGATATTAACCAACTTAGAAAAGAACTTGGTTCTCTATTCAGTATATGCAATTGATTGAAGGTTTTTACTGAGTGATCAGTATCCAGAGAGAGATTGCTACATCATAAACAGAATATGTATTAAGAACCAGCCTCAGCCATCGAGGAATTTAGTAAATATCTAAGATATTCCCTTATGTAGATTTGTCTCTATTGACATGATAATCAACTAGGCTATCACTAAAATTTTCTTTAAATATGTGTCTGTATTCCTGTATCCCCATCTATTAGAACCTCTTCCTATATAGATCATTCCCGCCACTCATGGGGAAAACAGGTCAAGCTTTGAGGAACATGGTACCTCCTAGGCCAGAAAAAAAACTAGCCATGACTATAAAGTTCATGGAGCAGTACAAGAATAAGGTGACAGAGAAACAGCAGCATCTTTTTGATGACAGGACTTCCCAAGCCAATTCACTTCCCTCCTTTGAGAACTGTCTTGTTAAACAAGGTTCAATGATTCAGGATTGAGTAGAAGTGTGTATTAGTCCCCCAACTCTTGCTTTTAGAAAGTTGCCTCTTCTTACCAATGAGCAATGCTCTCATCTCCCTTATATGATTTATCACAGTGCTTTGTAATTACATATTTATGCATTTCTCTTCCTTAACAGACTATAAAAGTTTTTGAGAGCAAGGGCAATATGTTAACCATCTTTGAACCCTTGGTACCTGTAACAGTGCCTGTCACACACCAGGTATACAGGAAATGAATGGGAATACCAACTGCCCTTTTGCAGAGAAAAGAATTCTACCACTGTAAGTAATTCCTCCTTTTATTGACCAAATGTTACACTTAAAACAACTCGGGAAGGTTGATTCACCCTAAATGTTGGGATGAAGTTATGTCCCAAGGAAGCATTTTTGTTCACCCCCTACTAGCTGCCAAATTTCAGCAAATAGTTATTTTTCGGACCTGCTTTTTTATCTCCTGTGAATCAGGGGTTAAAATGCTAATGAAGAATCAGGTGATGCTCAAGCAAAGCATTGATAGGAGCAGATTTATATTCAGAGATGAAAAACCATTGCCTGTGAGTGATTTACGTCAGTTTCACATACAGAGCCAAGCTATTTGACATATATCAAATACACAGTTAAAAAAGAGAGAGGGGCAGAGAGAGAGGGAGACACAGAATCCAAAGCAGGCTCCATGCTCTGAGCTGTCAGTACAGAGCCTGACGTGGGGCTCGAACTCACAAACCGTGAGATCGTGACCTGAGCCGAAGTCGGATGCTTAACCAACTGAGCCACCCAGGTGCCCTGAAAAAAGAGAGTTTTGATGCCACTGTCCATTCCTACCAGAGTCACCAGGGGGATAGATTGGTGGCTTCAGCTAACTCTTATTTTCAGGGTCACATATTTGCTGCTTCTCTGTTAGAATGATGGCATAGGGTATACAAGAGCTCCATGTTGAGTTGTCTTCCCAGAAAATGTCCTCAGACACATCAGCTTCTAACTTTTCCTTTCACGTATCCAGTGTTCTCTTGCCTAGGGGAGAAAAATAAACTGAGGCATGACATGGTAAATCACTCCCATTTGTCTTTAAGAAAAAGCTGTTATCAACTAAGCATTGAATTTTGCATTTCTTTTTCCTAGTCCTTCTCATGAAACAAGTCTAAAACCTCTGGCCAGTTACCCTGCACCCTACTTCCTCCAGCTGGGAACACAGATACCACTTGATAACAATAAGAAAAAAGTAACTGACTTATTGAATGATTGTGGTGTGGTGCACTAGACCTTTGGCATCCATTATCTCATTGAATCTCTGTGGCAGCCTAAATTCTAAAAGAGTTTAGAAATCTTATCTCCGACTGCAAAGTCTATGTTTTTTTACCAACACCTTGTGAATTTTCCTATGAGTTTTCCCATGAGTTGCACGTAACCCATTGAGATCTTGTAACAGAAAGCATGCTCCTGACATGTAGAACAGGAGTCAGCAAAATCCAAAGAACTCAGCCCTCTGGGCTAAAAAGTCAAGTGAGAAATGTTGGTATGAGTAACCAGGAGAAACTAAGTATCCGGAGAAGCTCACTGAGTGCTGGATTGAGAGAGATGGTTGCATACCTGGCCCATTTCTGCCACTTCAGTTTTATGACCCTGACCAACTTACATAACCTGAACTGAGCCTCAGTTTTCACATCTGTAAAAAGCAAGCAATAAACTGCCATGCATATGTCACTTGGCTGTCATGGCACATAAAGGAGCTAAGGCTTGTGAAGTGCTATTCCCTCTACTAGTCTGGGAGCAAGGGAGGAACTGTTGTTATCATGTCTGTTAGCCGTCATTCAGCATACCAGATTTCCAGGGTTCTTTTTTGCAAGTTATGTGAAGGCCATTCTTTTCCTCTTTATAATGTTGAGTTTGCTTAAAGAAACAGGTCTTGGTATCGCATTATTTTTTAGCTTGAGCAGCATGCGTGATAAATTGGGAAAATGTGTCAACAGTCGGATTTTTCTGTTTGGGGAAGGATTTTTAAAAATGCCTCTGAATAGCATCTCTGCTTTCAAAGTGGCTTGGTGATTCTCAGGATAACATCTGGAGACCAAAGAGGCTCAGTTATGGTTTAACGAAATGCTAGTCCCCTCTTGCTCAGTGCCTTGGGATTTAAGGCCCTTAAGGAGTTAAAAAGAGATGGTATGCAAAATTTCCTACTATTCTTTAGCTTAAGAAAAAGAAATTTGCTGTAAGCTATTTAGCGAATCATTTTTAAAGCTACATCTGTTGGCTTCATTTTGTATTCAGCTTTGTGTTAGATTTTTTGTTGGGGAGGGTTGCATTCCTTACTGAATACTGTGTGTCTGCATGTGTGTTTTTGTATGTGCACACAAGATATACAGGCAGAGAGGTGCAAACACAGACTCTTGCAGCCAGCCTTGTGTACAAGATTCCTACGTGTCTCACCTCATTTCAAAACCTTTAGTTTTATTCATAAACCAATAAATAGAAAGCCTGCACAAGCAAATTATATGAACTGCAAAATGTATGCTCCTGAGTTGCCTTCACAGAATGATTTCTTTTCAAAGTTGGAAAAGCCCCCCAAAACAACACTAACTGTGGCCGTGACCTCAGATTCTGCTTTTTGGGAGAAGTCCTGTAAATCTAGGTCTATACAGAATAGGACAGGTCTCTGTGAAAAATTTTTAAAACCATTATTGTGTTTTGAGGATCTACTATGTAGTGGTTACTATATTATGGTCTATTGTAGCTAGTATTATATTTAATTTGTACAGGAACTTCCTAAGTGGTAGGTGTTATTTTCTATACTTGACTCAGAGAAGATACTGTTTGATCAAGGTCCTATCAAGGTGCTAAGTGCTGCCCCTTTCCTCTCCATGAACCAGTGGATACATAACCAGGAGTCAGTGCTTTTTGTTTTAGTCTGATTGGGGAAAAAATGGTTGGGACCAACAGCCAGAATCAGACTAGTTCTGCTCCAAGTCTAGGCATTGGGACCCACCAAAGGAGAAAGGGCTGCAGAGATATGCGAAGTCAGACAGAACAGCTAGAGTACCTAAGATCCTCCCTCCCTCCTCCACCCATCCACCCCAAAGCACAGAACCTTTCTCAGGAGGTTTGCAGCTTGGAGGAGCAGAAAATGCAATCTTGCTATGAGCAGGCAGATCTGAGAGAAAACAAAAAACAAGTTGGCAAGGAGGAGGCTGGGAGCTAGGATTGCTCACTGCTTATTTCGTTATCTTGCCGAGTACTTAAGCTGGGGTGGGAGGGGCAAATAAAGGAAGGGTTGGAAGGGATGATAGAAGCTATCTTCCCAGTACTGGTCTTCCCAAAGAGTAGAGGCTCCCATTTTAAGGGACAAGGTAGGAATTGATGAATCTTTGAGCATCAGAAAATGATTCCTCCTTCTTCCACACAGCTAATAAGAGAGAGAACTTGGATTTGAATTTAAGATCCTAAGTGCAATATTACTGATCTTCCACAATCAGTGACTCATTACTCTAGGACATTGGTTCTTAGACTATGGACATTAGACCAGTAGCATCAGCATCACCTAAGAGTCTGGTAAAAATGCAGTTCTCAGGCTGTACCCCAAACCTGCAGAATCTGAAACTCCAGTGGAATGGGGAGGGACAGAGTCTGTGTTTTCATCACCTCCAGATGATTCTGAGATAGGCTTAAGTTTGAGAACCAATGTCCTAGAGATCTTAGTAGCTCCTTCAAATGTTCACATTCATCTTAAACTGGGTCTGATGGGGCTGAGGTGTTTCCACTGTTCTCTACCTCACAAAAGCAGTGACCAGTTACTTAGAGAAGAACTATCCTGGGCCACTGGACCAAAGTCTCTACTCACCCTCTGACTTAGTAATAAAGATGCTGTTATTCATGAGAATGAATTTGAAGGATGAGGAAGGTGAGTGTTCACAGCATGAGGATGGGGGTCTTGGGTGGGGGACAGAGGGCTCCTTTGTTATACTTCTCTCCCCCTGTAACAATGGCTCAATCTCTGGCTCCAAGAATCTTCCTCCAAAAACTTAGCAAAATTTAAAATCTCATGAAATGACAGGACAGCCCCTTTCTTCTTTCTGCTGTGTCAGCCTGCAGCCTCTGAAGGATACCAGAGAGGAAAATGTATCCACTCTGCAAAGGATAAAGCAGTTCCCATTGCTCCTCTTTTGGGCCCCACCATGAACTGTCCTGGTACAGGGAGGGGGCCTGTCCCCTTTCCACACAGCCATGCAATTTCTTATTTTCTCCTCTGGATCACAGCACGAACTGCCTTGGAGAAAGGATCCTGATGGCTCATATCACCCCTTCTTTTCTGCCCTCTTCTCATGTAGAATCACACATTTGGGTTTCTTGGGCAAACCTTACAAATGGCATTGTTGAAAAATGACAAATGACCAGGCCCAGAGATAAATTACTTACCAAAGCCACATGGTGAGAGCTGCATCCGGGACTCCTGACTCACAGATAAGTGCTGCTGCTCTTGCCCTGGGCTGCCTTGACGCTACTGCCTCCAACTCTTTCAAATTTCTTCTCCAGCACAAGTCCACACTCCAATCTGGAAATCTCTCAGTCTGCTGTTACCCTCAGAGATCTTTGGCCTCAAATGGTGACCCAACAACTGTAAAAGCAAAGTAGGAACATTCCTGTGATTCCGAACTGCCAACAGAGCTTCCTGAAAAGGTTGACGATATTGCTTATGTCCGTTTGGTTTTGCACATGACAAAAACCCAAAGGTAAATGGTTTAGGCTAAAATGCAGATGAATTGGCTCAAAGAATGTGAATAAATGTTGAACAGCCAAGCCATGGGAAGGACAGAGAGGTGTTCAAACACTATCAAGGCTCTTGCTTTGCCTTCTGTCACTGCTTCTTTCTGTACATTGACTTTACTTTCTCTTGTTAAAACACCAGTTCCTCCTTCCACATACCAGAAATATCGTCACCCAGTTTGTGCTTCCTGCACATCCACTATGGAAAGGCACTGCCATTTGTTTTCTGTACCCCCTGTTCAAAAATCTCAGGGAAAGACTCTGGTCTAGCTTGGGCCAGGTGCCCAGCTTATACCAATGCGTTGTGAATGTGGAGTGTTATGGAAGCGTATGACTTATATACTGGGACCACACAATTTGATTGGGGGAAGCACCAGTTTCTTAGCAGACATAATAAGCCATATTATGTGTCCTATATACACAAGCATACTTTATCAGGTCACTTACCAAATAGTTGTATTAATTCAACCTTTTAAGTGTTTAATGACACTTGTTTCTTTTTTTCAAATTGTTCCCCCCACTATGACCTAATTTTTTTAATTTTATTTTTTATTTTTTAAAATTTACATCCAAATTAGTTAGCATATAGTGCAACAATGATTTCAGGAGTAGATTCCTTAGTGCCCCTTACCCATTTAGCCTGTCCCCCCCCCCCCCCCCACACACACACACACACAACCCCTCCAGTAACCCTCAGTTCACTATGACCTAATTTTTAAAACTTCATGGCAGCTCTGGAAGGAAAGATGGTAAAAGAAAAAAAAAAAAAAAAAAAAAACAACCATTTTTCAGATGTAAAAACTGGAGCCTAAGAATTTGCCTGCCCTGGAAAAGGCAGTCAAATTAGTCAAAGGCAGAGCCGGCTCAAGGATGTCTAGTTCTGCTCTTAATTTGTGGATGGCAAACTAATGGCCCCTAGGCTTACTACTATCCAGAAACTTACTTTATTTGGCCAATACTGGATTTGCAGATATCTTAAACATGAATGCCTTAAAGCAGGGTATTTCCTCTCCAATTTGCCATAGAGCCTAACACTACATGTCTTTATATACCTAGTTCAATCCACATAGTTTTATTATCTTCCCAACCCCCGTAGATATTTGAGTTTGCATCTGCTGCATACCAAAGTTATGGCATTCTTGTGGTTCTGTACTGTGCCACAATCAACCACAGGTAGAAGTTTCTTGGGTTATTTTGCCATAGTTTTTCCCTTCAGATGTCTTCATAATTTATGTCAATATTTTGAGAGACAAGATTGGGCAAATAAATTGCACATAAATAAGACCAACCAATTTTTTTTTCATCTGAATAGAATTAACTTTTTGTTTTTCTCACTGACCCTGCTGACAGTCTGGTGATGCCTATGAATCCCTTTGCAGAGTGACATTTTTTAATGTATAAAATAAAATACATAAGATTTCATATGAAACAAATTGTATTGAAATACAGTTACGAAAATATTTTTAAAATTTGTGATATAGTCATATATAGTCTTCTAAAAATTATACCATTAAATAGCAGTATTTGGTGGTGAGTCTAATAATGACCACAATTTAAAAGTGGTGATGAGAATACATGTTTTGAGAAAGATGTAACAATTGTGCAGTGATATGAAAACATCTGGTATTTCTACTGGTGCTGCATCAGGCTCAGGCCCCTCTTTAGCCCTCCTAGTGTGGGGGTGGGAGGAAGCCAGTGGAGAGAAAGGAAGGGTAGATCTACATGTCATGTGGGCACAAGTGTTATCTGGGGTTCTCTGAAGAAGTTGTTTCTTGTTATGTAACAAATTACCCCAAAACTTAGTGGCCTGAAACAGCAATTTCTTATTGCTCATGGGCCTTTGGGTTAATTAGGTGGTTCTTCAGTCAGCTGATAGATTGGGGTCTTGTTGGTCTGTAACGTCCTCACTTCCATGAATGGTGGTTGGTAATGGCTGCTGATTAGGGTGATGGGTGACTAGACCACTTATCTTTCATCATCCAAAAACAGCGAGAAAGGACGAGCACCAATGTGTGAGCACTTTTCAAGTCTGTTTAGGCCACATTTGCTATTGTCCCATTGGCCAAAGTAAGTCTCATGGCTAAGTACAGAGTCAGTATGGGTGGGGGCCACCCAAAATTATGGATATTGAGAGAGGAATTATTACAACCATTTTTGCAAAATTGTCTACCACAGCCCCCACCAAACTTGGGAGCCTGAGTCAGAGAAAGCTCTTCCATCTGTCACAGGCTGGGTACTAGGCTCTCCCTGTCCATCCTGGAGCTACATAACTTCCACTACATTCCATAAACCAGGGAACTTAGGCATAGATTATTATTACCCTGCCAAAGTTAGAGCCCTTGGAGTTAAGTTTTGGAAACATCTCGCTGCATCTCTCCAAGTTAACTAAACAATCACAGACCCAGATGTCTGGTAAATTCAGGGGGTAGTCAAAAGGAAAATGTTCTCTAAACATTGAGGATCTGAAATCAAACTGGAAAAAACACATCACCTTTTTGTTGTTTTGCAATGACATTTCTTTATCTGAAATTTCTCCTGGGCTTGCCTTGGCGAGGGCAGTTGTATTTGAAGTTTTTTTCTTTTTCTTTCCAGAAACCCTCCCCTATTTAAGCAAACTCCACTTTCTCCTCTAATTGCAAGAGCTCTCCATAATGGTAGAAACAATTCTCAGCCAGCCCTCTACCCAATGAGAGATTTGGAAATGGGAACCCAAGGGAGGAGGCAGTGGAAAAAACCCTGAAGGATTTTCAACTGTGCTGCTGCGTCATGGAAAAGAAGCCAGGCACCTGCCTTGGTGCCTCACAGCAGGCCCCACCAGAGCCTTGTCTTAGTCATTCCATAGATGAGCAGGGGATGTCTGACTCACCCAGCTGTCTAGTCCGGCACTTCAAAGAGCATTCTGAGTCCTGCTCTCAGTCCTTTTCTCAGATGGCAGACTCCTGAGGATCAGACCTGGAGCAGAAGAACTGTTCACTCTTTCAGATCCTGCACCAGCTTCCTTACTGAGCTCCCTCCCCTGCCAAAAAAAAATTTAAAGGTTTCTAAATTCTTCAGTCAGAATGCTATCTTAGGTTGGGTCCTCCCAGAAGCAGAAGGTGAGGAAGGATGTGAGTGCACATATTTTACTTGGGTGGTGATCCTAGGGATCACAGGTAGGTGAGCAGGGATGAGGAGGAAGAATGAGGAGGAAGCCAATGCAAGGAGCGTTAGTGAGCAGATTACCAGCTGTTGGAGCTCAGGCCTGAATTGCTTCGTTTGAAGGGCAAGGAATCTGGAGTATTTGCAAACCAGCTCCCAGCCTTCAGTGGCTAAGGGCCATTCCCAGGGGTATAAACTTGCATCCAGCCCTGTGGAAGACCAAGCCTACTCCAGAGACTAGAGAAATCCCCCTGGCAGTGAGTCATAGCTTGAGTAGAGAACCTTAGGATGTACAGGAAAGGTGGGTGCCAAGGAGATACAGGTGGAGCATTAAGAATGGCTCCTCCAATTTTGCAGACTGTCATCTCCAGACACCCCAAGCTTCACAATACCTGTCTCCAGCTTTGGCGTATTAATGGTTTAGTCCTGTGTTTGTTCAACACCTATTCATTGGGCTCCTGCTGGGTACCATTTATTTGGCATCAATGTGCTACACAGTAAACTAAGGTTTTTGCATACATCATCTCATTTGATTCCCATGACAACCTGCGAGGAGGTATTATTAGTTTCATTTTACAGATGAGAAATCTGAGTTGCAGTGAGGTTAAATAAATTACCTTAAGTCCCTCAGAGACTGAGAAACGGCAGAGCTGAGATTCCCATCCTGGTCCACCTTCAGGTCTCAGCTCCATCCAGTATATCCCCCACCCAGTCAGGTCAGGAGACCATTCTGCTGATTTGAGAGAAGGCTCAACCACGCCCAGCCCCTGTACCACCATTTTCCAGAATCCTTCCCCTCTCCCCTCTTTGTCCTGTTCTTTTATATCTTGTTCTCAAGCTGGCTTCAGGGAATTAACCCGTGCCTCTTTGGTGTTCCAAATCCTCTCTCAGGGCAGTGGGCTGTCCCTCCCATCCTCCAGGCCCCCTGACCCTGGGCACGATGACTTCTTTCTCCAACCCATCACATCTTTGACTCTCTAGGTCCTTAAACACCCAACTCACACCCACTCATGATCTGTCCTCCTCCAACCAGCATCCATCAAGCACTTTGGCAGGTTTTGCTGCTTCTGGTATCCTGCCGAAGGGATCAGAGAACCCTCTCTTCGTGACATCTTGTGACTTTAGGGCTAATTTCACCCGTAGGCCCCAAGCAAACAGGCACCAAATGGTTTGTTTTTGAGCAAAAATGCAAGTCCCAATTTACTGTTGTTAATATTTTAAAAATAAAATGGCGTGAGGTGAGGACCAGGAGAGGGAATAATTAATTCCAGCTTGCCAGCGGGGGGTGGGAGGAAGGCATCATCTCTCACAGTCTCTGGAGGACACCCTGCGGTAAACACAGAGCTGCAGCTTCCAGGTGGCAAAGAAATATAAAGGGGGGCAGGTGGGGTGCAGAACAACACTGCACAGCACCATTTTCAGGATAATATGTCTGGCTTCGTGAACACATCCCATCATTTTGAAAAACAGTGTCAGTAGAGCACCAGTGCCAATACCACGTCTGGTGCTTCAGAGCCAGTATTGGTGAGTGGCCTGTTCTCTCCACCTCTCCAGACAGTCAAGTTGGAAATGTGAGAAGTGAAACAACAGGGCTGAGGCCTGTGATGGAAAATGGCATGTTGTAGATCAGTGAGTGCAAATGTTATACCAAGGGTCCAACTAGACCATGTAAATGACAAAATCCAAAGTGTTTTAGCAGAGAAGGAAGAGTAGGGGCCTTTGGTCACTCAAGACCTAGTTTTGAACCCCATCTTGGATCCTACCTCTCGAGGCACTTTGGAACCCCGCAGTGTGCTGTGCTAACTGTGTGTAGGTTACATCGTAGCATCAGGGGAGCTCAAGATGGAAGAAATGTTGGGAAGCATCCAACCCCAAACTCTCACTCGTAAGTAAAGATACTGTTGTGACTTTGTTAAATTAACCCTTGTTAAGTAGAGTCCCCACGCTACACCACAATACCCATGAGGCTTCCCTAAGTGGAGGAGCAGAGGGAGACTGGAGCAGGTAGAAGCCCTCTGATTTCAGGAGGCAGCACCGGGAATGCACCAAGGCCTTTCTAGAACCCAGATGCATTTCTTATTTATTGCTGTGTTAACACTATTACTGCAAAACCAGAGGCTGCAACAGCACACATTTATTATCTCACAGTTTCCATGGGTCATCAGTCTGGGCATGACGTGGCAGAGCTCTCTGCTCAGGTTCTTACAAGCTACTGGGGCTGCATTCTTTTATTTATTTATTTACAAGTCTTTATTATTATTATTATTATTAATTTTTTAATTTAATTTTTTAAATTAGTTAGCATATAGTGCCACAGTGATTTCAGGAGTAGATTCCTTAGTGCCCCTACCCATTTAGCCCATCCCCCCTCCCACATCCCCTCCAGTAACCCTCTGTTTGTCCTTCATATTTAAGAGTCTCTTCTGTTTTGTCCCCCTCCCTGTTTTTATATTATTTTTCCTTCCCTTCCCTTATGTTCATCTGTTCTGTGTCTTAAAGTCCTCACATGAGTGAAGTCATATGATATTTGTCTTTCTCTGACTGACTAATTTCGCTTAGCATAATACCCTCTGGCTGCATTCTTATCTGGAGCCTGAGGTCCCCTTCCAAGCTCATTCAGGTTGTTGGCAGAATTCAGTTTCTTGCGTCCTAGGGCTGAGAGCCCAGTTACCTGAGGGCTCTCAGACAGGAACCATCCTCAGTTCCTTACTGCACTGCCCCTGACAGGCCCTCTCACAACATTGCAGTTTACTTCTTCAAGGCCGGCAGCAGAATGTTTTTGGGAGGGACCAGCACCTTCTTTTCAGGGCTTTCACCTGATCAGGCCAGGCCCATGCTCAGATAATCTCCCTTTCAATAGTCTCAAAATCAACAGTTTGGGGACCTTAATCACACATGTAGAATCCCTTTACCTTTTCCATATAATATAACCTAATTACAGAGTGACATCTTGTCATATTCACAGATGCCACCCACACTCAGTGGGAGGAGATTCCACACAGAGCCTGTGTGCCAGGCATGGGAATTGTGACAGTCATCTCAGAATTCTGCCTCCCACACTAGGGAATGCCCAATTCTTCCTTCAACCATCCACATACTTCTACTCTAGAGAGCACCTGGATCCACATCACACGGTCAGGGGCCTCCCAAATGGCCGTTTCTCAGCGGCCAGGCCTCGTTCTGAACTGGGTAGTTTTGATATTTGCAGACCTGCCTGCTGGCCTGTGTTGGGGCCTGTGTGCATTTTCCTGACATTGATTGCCTCAATCCACAATCATCGTTCCAGAAGAGATGAGGCTTACGGAGTCCTGGAAGAGCAGGCAGGGGGCCCTAGAGGATTTGACTTTCAGTGTTTGCTGTTAGCGTCCTGCAGAGTGATGCCAATGGCTCCGATCACTCTGTGGGGCCAGCAATCACTGCAGGTTTTGGGGAGGGGAGGTTCCTGGCATGAGCTACGAAAATGCCTCTGGTAAGTAGCTGCTGGGGGTAATAGGGATGTCGTGCAGCCTCGCTGAGCTTCCACAGAGCCACTCAAGAGTTCTTCCACCCCGCTCATGGGAGGTCAGTGTGGCTGTGGGGCCCTTAGCATACTGAACCCTGCCAAAGCCAGACTGCTTTGAGCCAGAAAGAGCAGTGGGGGCCTTGGCCAGAAAGACAGGGATCGAGATGGACCTCAAGGGGCAGGCTGGCAGAGGAGGTACAATCAGGACAAGGGTGGTCTCTTCATTCAGTGACATACAGGTAGCCTGGAACTGCCTCCTGGGCCTCAGAGGGCATTGGGTGGGTTGAACCCTGTGGATCCTCATCACTCAGAGTTAGAGCCCATAGCATCAATTCTCCCTGCCTCCTCCTGGCATTCACCACATATTTATCGAGCATCTATTACACACCTCATGCTGCTATAGGTACTGGGAAAACAGGGGTGAACGTCAGGCAAGAACTCCTCTCGTGGAAATACCATTTTAGTGGGAGGAGACAAACAGTGAACAAACAGATAGACACTGCAGTATCAGATGGGGCCAGAGGCTAAGCAGGAGGTTGGAGTGGGTTGTGGGGATAACATGAGACTGAGGTAGGGGGGGACCCCTCTTAGGAGATGGGAGTTAAGCTGCAGATGAGAAGGGACCCATCATGGTGGGGAGAGTATTTCAGAAGGTTGGCGCAAAGCCCTGAGACGAGAGCAAAGCTGATGTGTTTGTGCATCTGGGGAACCAGTGCACCTGCCAGGAAAGAGTAACAAGGATCTGGACAGGGCACCTCCAGCATCCATTACAGTAGCCATGACTTTCTTGGCTGAGGAGGGGCATGACCAGGCTATGAAGCACTCTGCTGCAAGAAAACACTAGTCCCCCAATTTTTAAAATAAATTAAATGAGCTAACATGGGAGGTCTGTTATAAGAGGAAGCTCTCATTGCCCACAGGTTCTCGTCAAAAAACCTTTAAGCAGTCAGCTCCCACTATGCACTTAAAATAGGAATTGATTTACTGGTGTTCTATTCACCCAGCTTCTCAGGAATAAATTCAGTGCATGCTGGAAGGTGTCAAAAACCAAACTGCATACTAAATAAAACAAAGTAGAGAGATGAGTGTATTGCAAGGCTTCTGATTTGCAAACCAGGAAAACCAAGGCTGTGGGCACAGTGAGTTCCAAGTTGCTCACAGACTAAGGGGTTTTTGTAGGATAAATACAGAAGTTATTTAGTTATTTCAGCTGATTGGTTGCATAGTGGTCTTCTTTCTTGTCTGGATTGGGGTAGCTGAGTCAGGGAAAAAATGAGTCCAGAGATGGCATGGATAGACTTGGAGTTTTGGGGATTGGCTGGGTCCTCTGCTGATTTCGGAGAAGAACTGTAAATTCCTATAAGGGTAGGTTATGTTTCCTTAATGCACCTGTTAACCATATCCATTTTGTCCTTGACATAAGTAACTCCATTTTACTGTGGTTCTACAAAGGTTATATCTGAATATCCGTTTTTGCTAACCTAAAAGAAGATTAGGATTAGGTCGTAACCAGTACCTTAGAGTCTCCCACCAGAGAGATCTAAATGTGTTTCTGAGAGTAAATATGAGAGTATATGTGGCCTATTCTCAAGGAGTATGGTTCTAGGAAGAACCACTGCACTGTGATAGCAGAGAAGGAACCAGTAGGTCAGGAGTAGGGCCATCTTAACACAGATGTCCCTTGTGACTTTACTTAAAAACTGGCTTTACTGCTCAACTGTGTAGCTCTTGAGAATGTAGATCAGTGGGGGATACCTGGGTGGCTCAGTCCGTTAAGCATCAGACTTCAGCTCAGGTCATGATCTCATGGCTCATGAATTCGAGCCCCACATTGGTCTCTGTGCTGACAGCTCAGAGCCTGGAGCCTGCTTCGGATTCTGTGTCTCCCTCTCTCTCTGCCATTCCCCTGCTTGTGCTCTCTCAAAAATAAGTAAACATTAAAAATAAAATAAAATTAAAAAAAAAAGAATGTAGATCAGTGGTTTCCAAAACCTCTCTGCACATCAGAATTGCCTAGGGTCTTATAAAAATTCCAAAGCCCAGGCCATATCTTAAACCAATGTAATGACAATTCCTGGGGGTGTTTTTAAATAAACTTTTTATTTTGGAATAATTTTAGATTTGCAGAAAAGTTGTGAAGATAGCATACGTCTCCCCCCACAGAATCTATACCCCTCATCCAATCTCCCCCATGGTTATCATCTTACATTATTGTGGTACATTTGTCACAACTAGGAAATTGACCTTAGTCCATTACTATTAAACTCCAAATTGTATGTGGATCCCACCAGATTTTCTATTAATGTTCTCTTTCTATTCCACAGTCCAATCCAGGGACCACATTGCATTTAGTTGTGTCTCCCCTGTCTCCTTTCTGTGACAGTTTTCCCTCTTTCTTTGTTTTTTGTGACCTTGATAATCTTGAGGAGCATTGGCCAGGTACCCAATCTGGGTTTGTCTGTTGTTCTCATCATTAGACGGGGGTTATGGGTTTTGAGAAAGAACATGGCAAAAGCGAAGTGCCCTACTCATCACCTCATGTCAGGATGTATAGCAAATCCCTATGACCTCACTGGTGATGTTACACTTGACTATTCACCCAAGGTAGTGTTTGCCAGGTGACACCACTGTGAAGTTACTATTTTTCCCTTCTCATCTTTGGGTGAGACTCTAATCTTTGGAAACGTGACACTGAGTCTAGCCCACCATCAAGATGTGTGTGTATGTGTATGAAGGGAATTGGTAATCAAGCCCTACCTGCAGGCAGAAATCTGAAGGGCACATTTTCATGGCCACCATACTGTCCTAATTTCTTTGCTTTGTTCCCAGTCACAACAGTGCAAGCTTTCTCAAGATGGTCCAGGACTTGCCATGTTCCTCCAGCCCACTGGGAATGAACCAGCACTCCCTGGCTGTATTACCTCGGGCAGGTTGTTAGTCCCCTGCCTCAGTTTCCTCATCTGACAAATGGGTGTCAATAGAGTATTTCTAAGAGTTATTGAAAAGATTAGTTACATAATGAATTTAAAGTTGTGACTGTCCTGCTGGGCATAGAGCAAACCTGCCATAACTGTTAACTACCAATAGTGGTAATAATACTAGTAATGCCTTCCCTCCTCCCACCTTGTGTACAGGTATGTAGTATACCTCAGTGACACAAACCAATAAGTTGGAACTTACATTTGAGGACATATTAAACAACTCATTCCACAAAGTTTACTTATTAAATGAACACTTATTTAGCATTTACCATATGCCAGGCACTGTTCTGATCATCTTCATGAATATTCACTCATTTAGTCTTCATAAAAAGCCTAGGAGGTGACACCTACTATTATCCCCATTTTACTGATAAGGAAACTGAGGTACAGTGAGGTTAAGGAGCGTGGCTAACTTAGGCACATGGCTAGTGAGTGGCATAGCCATTTGCACTGAGGCAGCCTCACTCTCAAGTCCATGTTGGTAACCGCTACACTACACCAAATGATACAAATAAGTAGCGTTGTGTGTTGTGAGACTATTTAAACGGGGGCTTGGCCTGGTGAGGGAGGGGAGCCCAGTCAGAGTAAATATCCATGAAATCTTAGGTCATCATATACCAGGCAAGTGTGGGGTGGGGTAGAGGAAGGAGAGCAGGGGTGTTTGGAAAGATTAAGGAGCATTCTGGTTCCCCCCAAAAGGCAGCTGATGTTAGGTATTCTTTCTCTGAGAAGTCTCCTCTCTCTCATCTTCTCACTTGCTTTCTCAATTCTTTAATGTGCACTTGGGAAAATTTGGCATGTCTTTGATATTAGGGACTTAGAGAGCGTAGGGCACCTCTTTCAATAACTGGAACTGATGGTTGGCATAAAAGAATCTGGACCATTCAATACACATCCTCATGCTTGTCTTCCACACGTACAAAATTCAATCTGCCCTCCTTCATTTTTATGTCAGGAGTTTGGTAATGCAAAGGAAATTCCTGATTGTGAGAACTTAGATTAGCTATCAGAATGTGTTTTGGGAAAATTATTATTCGTGTGAATCTGTGAGACTATAAAAAAACACTGGTTCCCTGGGTTTCAGAGTGTTGCATTTAGGTCTTCACCCTGGGGGTGTCCCCAGATCCATATTCTTGCACCCGAATGCAACTACAAACTTGGTGAAGGGAATGCTATCTTATCTGTCTTTTACACATCCACACACTAAAAATTCCCACACAGTAAATGCTCAATATGTGTTTTGAAGTGGATTTATAATTACATAGACTCATGATAAGATACTGTGACTTTCTTATTATTTCCGTATTTGAAGCTGCATCTAGATTTGAAACCTCAGGAGCATATGCAAATCACAAGCTATGTCACTTCCTTTGTCCCATCGTGTCCCCATATAAAATAGACTTTCTGCTTCCAAAATCAGCAGGAAATAAAAGTATGTTCATTTACATCATAATTAAATTTTTAACATACTTTTGCTGACATCTGAGACTTCAAAGTAACATGTCTTTCAGCCCAGGTAAAGAGTGTTCTCAAGCACTGGTGTTATTTAGTGGAGCTCACTGGAATTCACTTTATGCTTGAATATGTTGATTCCACTTCTGTCTGAAGCCTGCTGGAAAAACTCAATTCTGGTGGTTTTGCTGGGGACATACTGATTCTGAACCAATTCTGAGTCATTGTATTTCAAAGAACAGTATCACATTGAATTTTTCTGGTTTGGAACAAAAGAAAGAATGGTGGGCGTACATGTTCTGTGCACGTCTGTATGGGTATGTGAGGTGGGAGTAGAAGATGGAAGGAAAGAGATAAAAGGGGCTGACCTACTTATTGAGAAGGAGAGCAAATTACACTTGCAAGATTCTTATCAATAAAGACTGAAAGATGCTGAACCTAGGAGTTGATGCTTGGCTAACCCATCTTACAGAGTTGATGCAAGTGTTGATGTTTGGCTAACACCTCTTACAGAGAAGAGAGAAAAGAGGCAAAGCTACCCTGACAGTGATGGGTGTGTGAGGGAGGTACTTCTGTCATCATCCACACATAGAACCTGAGTGCAAACTGCTTGCTTGGTGGGATAAGTCACTTTCCAGACAAATCTACTAACCTTCCTACCCAATTGCCACTGTTTGAGCTCTAAAGAATTTCAATTCTTTGAACTGAATTTCCAGAAAGAATAGATGTGCTGAGAGTGGCCCTTCAAGTGGAAATACACAGGTAGAAGAGGAGAATAAATCAATACTCATCACTAATATTTATTCCCCAAGGGCACTCAGCAGCCCCCCCCCCCCAGGTGCAACGTCCCTATTAGGGCTTATAGGGTAAGTCAGACACAGTTATTTATCGAGCATCTGCCACGTCCATGCACTGTGCTGGCCTCTGGTCCCGATCTGGTTAATGGCAGGTGCTCTGGCGTAAGACCTAGGGGAAAGCTCTTTATTCTTTCTGTTCCTCATTTCTTTGTGTCTAAAACAGGGGTGATGATAATAAGGTTGTAAGGATTCGCACACACAAAGAGGTTAGACACAGCAAGTTAATGGTGTGTCATCTATGGTGCTTCTAGGCACTCAAGATGGAGTAATTCATCTAATTAAAATCTATATGACCCAAAAGGTAGAAAAGCATAGGCAATGTCTCAACAGCTAAGGCAAGGACTTTCTTACTCCCTAAAGCTGCAGAGAACACCCTGCTTCTGCCCAGATTACTGTGCCTGATGACTCATTAATTGATGGCTATCAGCAGATCGGTAAAGATGTGCCACCAGCAATCACTTGGGCAGATTGACAGTGACATCTGGGTTCAGCCCTGCATCGACTTTTTTTTTAGCCTCCTGAAATGAAATGGAATGACAACATTTTATTTTACCAACTACATTCTTCCTGTCCTGGCCCACAACTTCAGTATTCCTTTTTAGACCAATATAGACATTAACCTGAAAATAAATTTCAGCATCAATAGAGGAAAAGACTAAGAATAGAATTACTGGTTGTTCCTGATATGCCATATGAAAAATTTATATTAAGTCATGCTTCTTTCTTTCCTCTTGGCCTATTTTTTCTTTTATTAAAGGATGTGAAGACAGCACCTTCCATTACCGATGTGCCTTCCAAGCATGCTTTATTTCTGCTCTACTTGCTGCCTGCTGCTTACTCATACTGATAGTTCAACTGTCTGTAAAGTTCCTAACATAAAAGAGTGACAAGTTTGGCTGCCGGGTATGGAAGGCAGAACAGGATGATGACACTATAGCCAACTCTTGAGGTATATCCAGTATATCAGTTAGCTTTCACCAGGTAACAACTTCCCAAATGTAGTAGCTTCAAACAGCATTCATTTATTTAGCTCAGGATTCTACAAGTCAACAATATGAGCTGAGTTCAGTTGAGCAGTTTTTTTCAGTCTTGGTTCAGCTCACTCTGTGGCCTGTTGGTGGGTCAGCTGGGAACCAGTTGGTCTAGAATGGCCTTAGGTAAGATGACTTATCTCATGAAGATCTATCTCATGATCCACTAGGCTAGTCTGGTTCATTCACCTGATGGTTTTATGGATATCTTAAGCCCATGCCTGTGGTAATGAGGCCTAAGAAGTTGTTCTTCCTGATTGATTACATGGGAATGATCAGACTCACCCATGTATGTTCAAAAGCCAATACAAGGTATGCTTGGCTATATGGAAGGGCATGGGTATAGGGAGACCCATGAGGACCCATGAACTATTGCATAGCCAAACATAACACCTCATCTACTTCAGTTGTTAACATTTGCCCTCCTTCAACACAAATCATTTTTATAGTGTTTCTTCTGGTTATAAAAGTAATTCATGGTAATTGCAGAAAAAAAAAATGTGTAAAGAAAAGTATACAAAAAGAACAAAAATGTTCAACAATGATCTGATGGTTCAGAGGCAATAATTATAAATAAATTACTATATTATATATGGTATAACATTGGCTTTGTTTTTATCTGTACTTAAATATCCAATGATACTATCTGTTGAGCCCTACATTTCAGGCCTTCTGTTCCTTTACATGTGTTACCTCATTTAATCCATACAGTAGCAATGATTTTTGTCATGAGGAAAATAAGTCTCAGAGAGGCTAAACACCTTGCCTGAGATCACACAGCAAGTTAGTAGTAGAGTCAGCATTTGAAAAACTGCAGCCGCACTCCTTAAGCCACTTTTTTCTTTTAATGTTTAGTTTTGAGAGAGAGAGAAAGAGAGAGAGAGAGAGAGACCATGAGCATGGGAGGGGAAGAGAGACAGGGAGACACAGAATCTGAAGCAGGCTCCAGACTCTGAGCTGTAAGCAAAGGGCCCAACGTGGGGCTTGAACCCACAACTCGTGAGATAATGACCTGAGCCCAAGTCAGACAATTAACTGACTGAGCCACCCAGATGCCCTTCCTTAAGCCATTCTTAACCATTAGAATCTTCTGTCAGTCATCGTATTCAGTGTTACTCAAATTTCAGTGTGCATCAGAATCCCCTAGAGGGCTTGTTGAAACAAATTGCTGAGCCCCGCCTCTGGATGTTAAGATTCAGATGGTCTGGAGTGGGGCCTGAGACTCTGCATTTCTTTGTGTTGTGTTTTTTTTTTTTTTAATTTCTTTTTTATTTTAGAGAGAGAGTGAGAGAGAGAGAGGGAGAGAGAGAATCCCAAACAGGCTCCATGCTCAGCACAGAGCCCAATGAAGGGCTCAATCTCAAGACCGTGAAATCATGATCTGAGCTAAAATCAGAGTTGGACGCTTAACGACTGAGCCACCCAGGTGCCCCTCTGTGTTTCTAACAGAGTCGCAGGTGATGCTGATGCTACTGGTCCACGAACCACACTGAGTAGCTCTGCTCACAGCAGAATTTAGTTATGTAATGTTAATTCTGCTTCACAGATGGAAAGACAGAAGTTCAGAGAGGTTTAGTAAGTAGGTCATGGACACATAGCTGGTCAACTCTGTTATTTTCTTTGTCCAGTTTACTCTCATGGAAAACAATGAGTGGGCTTTTCTTCTCTTGACGCTGTAGCACTCAAGGAAATGGTTCAGGGTTTAGATGCAGCCTCTGTGACAGTCAGGCATTTCTGTGAGATGCAAAGATTGCAGTTATTCCTTCTTTATTCATTCATTTCCTTCATGAGGGGCTCTAGCTGGGAAGCCCTGGGATGGATAATGCTGATATTTAACTGTCCTCATCAAAAAAGATCTAAAAGGGAAAAAAAATGCATGAAGATACTGCCTTTTAAAGCTACAGAAAGAAACATGCTCCAAAGACTTCTGTGCTATTTTTAAATAGCAAAGAACCTGGTAGTATTTTGCCAGGTTTCTTATAAGAAAAGGAAAACCCCTCCTTGTAGTCACCAAGCTTTCATGATGTTCCAGCTAGATGGAGTATAGCTTTTGTAGCCACGTAGGATGAGCTGATAGCTTTCTGGGTGTCTGTCCTCACAACTCAAAGTGTGGTCCGGGGACCAGCAGAATCACCATGCGACTTGGTAGAAATGCCAGTTCATAAACCCCACTCTAAACCTACTCGATTAGAATTTCTGAGTTTGGAGTCCAAGAATCTGTGTTTTTCCAGGCTCTCCCAGTGATTTTATGGAGAACCTGCAGAACTAATTATTTTGCTTCCCAAGGACAGCTGGCCTTCTGGAAACTTCTGATTCTGCAAGTCCCAGACTCATGACCATCAGGATCACATGGAGAGATTGTTAAAACAAATTTGGGGGCAGCACCCTCGTACTCCAATTCAGCAGATCTAGAATGGGGCTCATGAATGTGTATTTCTAGCAAGTTTCCTGGGTATGCTGACGGATGCTGCCACTCTTGGACCATATGCTAGCTAGCACTCAGTTAGCCAACATTCTTCATAAAGAAAAACAAAAACCTGACTTTAACTTTCAAGACCTTTTTAAGATCTCTGATTCTATACTTATGTTTAAAAATGCTGTTTCTTTAGTTAGGGAACCCATTTTCTTCAGACAACTACTTACCTCTAAAATAGTCTTCAACCAAAATCCACAAACTGTTTTGAAATAGAGCTGATTCTGGTGTCCAGGGCATTTCTAAAGAAGCTGGTCAAGTCTAAATAAGTGGAAGAGTGTAAAGTACAGCTTCACGACTTCAGTGTTGGGAGATATTGATAACCTTCCATTCGCTTAGACCCAGAGCCCACCGATAAACGGTGCATGGGGATACATTTTCTGGGTGTATTAACCAGGCCCCCACAAAAATAACATCCAGCTGGCCAACAGTAGTCTCTAAATTCTCCAAAAGAGAAACCTTCATATGTTTTTCTAACACTTGTATCTGCTCATAAGCCTTCAGTACCAGTGAATGAATGTATGTGTGTGTATGTGTGTGTGTGTGTGTGTGTGCATATGTATAATTTCTTAAGTTGCTTATTGGACTCTCTAATAAATATTAACATGTTTACATTAATTAATATTAACATGAGAACATATTGCCTCAAAAATGGTCAAAGGAAGATTAGTGCCAGAAAGCTGCAGGAATAATTAAGCAACATATATATGAGTGCCTACTCAAGTTTGAGACACAGCATCATGTCAAACACAAATGTTATGAAGAAGTATGAGCTATGATTTTTGTCCTCACATTATTTACTCCATGATTTCTGTGTACTAGCCACTGGTACTAAAAGGGTGCTCTTTGAGAACCTGCCTAGGGTGGTGGGGGATGTAGATAACATAAAGAGACCAATGTAGTACAAGGTGAAAACTGCCAGGCCAGGACACCTGAATCCAGAGGAGCCATGGCCCAGGCTACCAGCCTCCTCTGGGAGATGCCATTTTTACTGAATTTTGAAGGCCGGATGGAAGCTGGCCAGATAAGGAGGGGTGATATTCTGGCAAACAAAATGACAGGGGTTTGGAGGGTTACAAAGTTAAATAGGTAAGCAATTTTCATCAGGTTTGCTCCTGAGGGAGCAAATGATTAATAAGCATGAGATCTGATTCCTTGGAAAATGTTAAACAAACCTACCACTACCTCAGAAAAGCAACACATAAATCTATTTGAAGGGAGTGATGTTTGCACTTGTGATTAAGGCAGGCTAACCTTTCCTGGTGGCTTTTGTCTTAACATTTTGTTATTCATGAAATCTTTCATTTTTATCACATCCCCTCGAGGTTCTAGCTGCTTGGACCACAGACCCAGAAAAGCCTGTTTGTCTATGATACCTACCTCCTAGAAAGCAAATTTATGGAAATTTTAGATATTTGTATAGCTATGGAGAAAAAAATCTCAAGTATGGTGGAAGAGAAAGAACAGGAACTCAGGGAGACTCAAGGCACAAATTCTCTGGACACAGTGTATGCCAGGTCACTCCACCAGTATGTACCAAATAAGAATGAGGGAGAATCACAGACTTGCTTTCTACCATGGCAGCTATGATCTTCTAGAACCATCTAGAGCTCTACCATTGTTAGGTGGATAAAACAATTGTGTCCTGATTTGCTGTCTGGAAGGGCCTATGGACGAGGACACATCAACTCATTCTGAGATGCACATATGCAAACTCAGTAGTGACAAAATACAATTTCCAGAGTTAAACCATGACTCTTCTACCAACATACAGTGAATATATGTCAGGGGTTCACTCATGTCATTAGTGAACCAGGAGGCTGAAAAGCTCATTCACAGAGCATTTGAGGGACAAAGATTTATATAGACAGTCAAGAAAGGCATAATAATATGAATTTCTCAGCTAAGTATGAAACTGATTAATGTCCTATAGGGCAATAAAACTGTAACACTTGGGATTATCTTTTCTACCAAAGAAATCATTTGCATCTCTACTGAATGAAGGTCATTTGCTCAGTTTTCTATAAGGTAACATCTAAATTGATAGTCTGGTCTCTAATTGAGAGTAAATAGTAAAAACTTTTGGGAGTGATGGATTTATTTATTACCTTGATCCTGGTGATGGTTTCATAGCAAAGTACGTATGACAAAATGTGTCACATTCTATGCTTTAAATATGTACATTTATTGTTCATCAATCATATACCAATAAAGCAGTTGAAAGAGAAAGGAAAAAAAATAGTAAGCAAAACAAAAGCATATTCCCTCAGAAAATTAGATGATCCTTGGATGAGTCTATTAGACAATGTTTTTGTATGCTATAGAAGGATGCTATAGTCCTTTTGCTTCATTTCTAAGTTTTTGATAATTTTTCTTGACACTAATTAAAGCAATTGATTCTATAATAAAAGAGATTTAGGTTTTGGTTACTTGCTAATTGTGTAACCTTGGGCAAAATATTTAAGCTTGCCTAAGATTTTTCCATCTGAAAAATTCAAGATAATAATGTGCTCCTATGTCACAGGCATATAACTAGGATGAAATAAAATGGCACATGTGGTGCTTAGTAAAGAACCTGGTGTATATTATATTAAGGACCTAATAGGGGCACCTGGGTGTCTTGTTCAGTTAAGCATCTGACTTTGGCTCAGGTCATGATCTTGTGGTTCATGAGTTCAGGCCCCTCATCAGGCTCCGTGCTGATGGCAGAGACTGCTTCTGATCCTCTGTCCCCCTCTCTCTCTACCCCTCCCTGGCTCGCACTCTCTCTCTCAAAAATAAACATTTTTAAAAAATAAAAAATAATAAAATATAAAAAAAGGATCTAGTAAATGTTAGCAGTTCTTAATTATTGTTTTCAAGGAAGAAAGTAGCTGAAGACCCTGAATGAGACACTATGGCAGATAGAAAAACCGTAGACTAAGAATGAGGCTCTGTGGATACTAAGAACTGCGGGATCACTTCCCTTTACCCATATCTCTCATTTCTCACCTATTAAACTATAAGAAGAGTAGACAAGGGTCAAAGTGGGATCTAACTTTTAAAGTAGAATTCACTCACTGGGTCTTAAACTGAATATTGATGGGATTCTGGTTTCATCTCATTCAGAATCTATTCATAAGCACTCAGGGCTGAATGTCCACAGTGATCAGTGGCAAAGACTCTGGATTCAGGCTCTCTAGCTTCAAATCCCAACTCTGCCATTCAGTAGCTGTGGAACTGGAGGCCATCCACTTAACCCCTCTGTGCCTTGGTTTCCTTTCCATAAAATGGAGACAATCAAGGCACCTGTCTCACATAGAGTTGCTGGGACTGTTAAACTGTGTTATCACATCCAAGGATCTAAACAGGCCTTGGCAGACACTAAGCATTCAGTGATCATTCCCTATTATTAGGGCCTTTGGATGAGTGGCCGAGTATCCACAGGTTGTGGACATTTAGCAAGACTGAGGACTTTTTGTCGAACTTCTTAGAGTGATGAAGATTGAAGATGTAATTTTTACATGCAGGGCAATTCCCCTTTGGAATATCATTCAGTACTAACTCTAAAGGTATATTTGGGGTTGTCTGGCAGTGTGTGCAGTTTAATGACCCAAAAACGTCCTGTGATCTACGTATCACCCACACCCTGGGACTGGAAAAAATGTGTTGACACCTAAAAAGGGTCTGGCCAGGCAGGTTTCGGGGTGACCTGGCCAGGCCTTCTACCCTGCTGACTGGCAAGGTTCCATAAGCAGGATGTGCCCTCGTGTTCCCACAGAGTCCACAGATGGCTTACCACCTGTTTTGGGCAAGACATCTTCTCTCTAGTTCTGAGAACTAGCTTGGCCCAGAGCTGCAGGAAGATCTATCCCCAGAGAGTTCCTATAGTGGACACTGTAGCCCCCCATGACATCCCCTTGGATCCTTTCTACCAGCCCACTGCTCAGATTCTGTAGGTTTTGCTGCTAAAGGCAACTTATGACTTTCCCCATGCAAAGCATTGCCTGTGTATAACCCCATAGAGGATTGCCTCATCCTTACAGGTTTCCAGAAATGCAGGGAGTTTTTGTCTCCCGGTCCCATTGAGTGGCTTTCACCAATAACTGACTGGTCCAAAAGCCCAACACACTGGCCTTGAGGTGGGATGTCCTCTAGGGTGTATTTTACATATCAGAACTCCCTGCAGAATGAGATTATCTTGCTTGGCTTCTATCCCTTTCTTGGTTGACTGCCTCCACCCCCTCCCTGGTCTCCCAGGGCAGCAGAGTGGGTTGGGATTACTGGAGTTTCCCCAGTAAACCTCTTGCACTCAGATTCTTGGCTCAGGATTGACTCCTGGAAGAAGACAGCCTAGGGCTACCTCTTTGCCTTACTCTCACTGCCAGTGGAGAAGTGTCTTTGGGAGAACTTGTGGAAGTTCCTATAAATCTAGGGCTTGTTTTGAGCAGTTGGCCCCATCCTGAGCTGCTTGCTTTGTAAACACTTTGAGTACTGGAGGGGAAACAGGAAAGGACGTCTTGGGGCTTACAGCGGTAAGGGAAACAGCCATTCAGAATCCTCCGAAGAAAAAAATCATGTTTTTAAGGCAATGTGTGGGCGAGTTAGGCCTGCCTTCCCTGAGGCTTTTCCCATGCTATGGGAGGTCCCAGAGCCTCAGGAACTTCTGAGATACAATCTGCTATGTGCCTCCTTGACCTCAGAAAATTTTCCTCCACCTCCTCCTTCAGATCAGCCATAATAGGGGGTCTGAAGCTTCTGTTTCTTCATTTTAGGTAAAAGTTTGCTGAAGCACACTAGGACTCTGCAGCACAGTCATCTGCTAGCCAAAGGTCCTTGAAAAGACTTGGAGGGATCCCTTCCCTAGAAGGTGTCGACGCAGCCCATAGCCTGGTTTTGGTAAAAGACTTGAAGGTCTGCTTCTTTGAGTTTGTGAGGTTACAGAGTCCAGGGGGGGGGCCCTTGAGTGAGTATAATGAACACAACTGCCAACGTGCCAGATTTCCAAAAGTCAGGATGGTCTAACATGGACTCTGGTGCCAGAAAGCACTTCAAAGGTTGATCACTAAAAGGGCCCTGGCCATAGGTGACACCCTTAATTCTTGTCCACCATCTGGCAGTGTATCCTTCAAATAAGCAAATAAGTTCTTGACCAAGACAGAGGCTGGGTAGGTGAGGGTGAATGGATCAGGGTAAGCTCTCCCCAGTTTCTGGAACAGCAACACATACTCACATACACACACCTTCCTCTGTCTTCTCGGGGTTATGGGTGAAAATTTACTGAAGTCAGCTGTTTCTGTTTGTAATATGCAATCACTAGTGGTCTGTGTAATGCCTGGCAGTAGGAGAGGCACCATAAAGTTTTCTCAGACACAACAAAGTTAAAAAAGAGCAATAGCTAATGAAATGCAACTCATTAAAAAACTTAGTAGGTAAGTCTGCCTTTCCTCTGATCTAACAGAGGCATCTTGCAGGTGACGGGGGAGAAGATTGGTGTCCTATATTCATTGAAAATGTTTCTGTTTTCTTGAGTGTAATCTGGCTTTGATGACTTCGGGCTTCATTTAATGATTTTCAATAGGGCTATTAAGCATAGGTCAATGATATTATGCTGACTGTAGAAATAATATTAAAAATAAATAAATATAAACAAAAATACATAAAAATGGATCTCACTAAATTCAGAATTGTTAATAAGTCAGTCTGGGACATTACATAGAAAAACCTTTCTTCAGAGATAATGCAAGGTACAGCCAATATTACACAGGAAGAATATTTAAAGTAGAACAGATGGATTTAGGCAGGTCTGTTATTGGCAAAGCTACAAGCTGCTTGCAGGCAGATTAAAGCCATCTTAGAGAGGATGAGCTTTCAAGTTGTTTTTCAACACCTAAGAGTTCTGTAAGGGAGTGAGTGAGAGTTAAAACCACAACTAGGGGCGCCTGGGTGGCGCAGTCGGTTAAGCGTCCGACTTCAGCCAGGTCACGATCTCGCGGTCTGTGAGTTTGAGCCCCGCGTTGGGCTCTGGGCTGATGGCTCAGAGCCTGGAGCCTGTTTCCGATTCTGTGTCTCCCTCTCTCTCTGCCCCTCGCCCATTCATGCTCTGTCTCTCTCTGTCCCAAAAATAAATAAACGTTGAAAAAAAAAAAAATTAAAAAAAAAAAAAAACCACAACTAGATCACTCCAAGAAATAGCAATGGTTAAAATTGAGACAAGAATATATTCAAAATCGTTTGTTACTAGTCTCAGTCTTTTTCATGTGCATCTGTAAGTCTATCCACTATTACAAAGTACAGTTAACTAGCCTATATTTTTTTTAAAAATTAATTCCAGCATAGTTATCATACAGTGTTATATTAGTTTCAGGTGTACAATATAGTGATTCAACAATTCTATACATTACTCAGTGCTCCTCACGATAAGTGTACTTTTAATCCCCTTCACCTGTTTCACCATCGCCCCACCAACCTCCCACCCTCGTAACCCTCAGTTTGCTCTCTGCAGTTATGAGTACTAATTTACATATTTTATGTTACATACATTAATGGAGAAAGAATGAATTATTCCACAAATGACATTGAGAAAAGAAGCTGTTTGGGGGAAATCTCAAATTAGGGATTTAAGTCTTTCCATATACACACCAAAATAACTTTTAGCTGTATTAAACTTAAAAATGCCCTTTGAGGGAGACTTTTAAAAATGATTTTTTAACTGTTCTTGGCATATGCAAATATTTCATAAATAAATAATTGAGGAAATCATCAGTTAAAAAGTATATATTTATAAGCCTTTGTAGAAATAAATGTCTTTAAAACATTTATTTTCAGGGGCACCTGGATGGCACAGTCAGTTAAGCGTCCAACTTCAGCTCAGGTCATGATCTCACTATCTGTGAGTTCGAGCCCCGCATCGGGCTCCGTGCTGACAGCTCAGAGCCTGGAGCATGCTTCAGATTCTGTGTCTCCCTCTCTCTCTCTGCCCCTCCCCTGCTCGTGCTCTCTCTCTCTCTCTCTCTCTCTCTCTCAAAAATAAGTAAACAAAAAAAATTAAAATATTTATTTTCTTTGCCCTATAAATCCAATCCCGGAAGTCCATTGTAAGGAAATAATCCAAGATGTAGATAAAGTTTTTATATAAATATGTTCATGGCAGTCTAGCCTATAATGGGAAAAAAAGAAAGGGGAAAGAGAAAAGAAAACATAGCATTAAAAGTCCAGGAATAAGAGATAGCCAGATAAATCATAATACATTTATATGAAACACAATACATTCTTTTAAAATAGCATTTGAGGGGCACCTGGGTGTCTCAGTCACTTAAGTGTCTGACTCTTGATTTTGGCTCAGGTCATGATCTCACAATTGTGAGATCTGTGGGGCTGAGTGGGAAGCCTACTTGGGATTCTCTCTCTCTCTCTCTCTCTCTCTCTCTCTCTCTCTCTCTCTGTGCTCCTCCCCCACTCATGCTCTCTCTGTCTCTTTAAAAATAAAATAAACATTAAAACAATTTTAATGGAATTTGAAAAAATAAAAAGTAAGAAAATGGCATCTGAGCAATGTTTAATGATTTTAAGTTTTTTATTTATTATTTTTGAGAGAGAGAGAAAGAGAGCAGGGAAGGCGCAAAGAGAAAAGGGGAGAGAGAATCCCAAGCAGGCTCTGTGCTGTCAGCACACAGCCCCATGTGGGGCTTGAACTCATAAACTGTGAGATCATGACCTGAGCTGAAATGAAGAGTTGCATGCTTAACCGACTGAGCCATCCAAGTGCCCCAAGCAATGTTTAACGATTAATGAAAATTTTCAAAGTATAATTAATAATAAAAGAAGAAACAGGATAAATATACCTTAGTATGATCCTAATTTTAAAATAAATTTATGTATACACATACATATATTGCTTCTAAGTAGTACAGTGGTTTCAGTCTTGATTTATCTTAGAATCACCTGAAGAGCTTTAAAATATACTGCTGCCTGTGACCCGTTCTCGGAGATTCTCGTTGAATTGGTCTGGGGTGTTGGCTGGGTATCTGGAGTTTTTGAAGCTCCTCAAGAGATTTTAATGTGCCCCGCCATTCCCACACCAGGTTTGAGAACCATGGGCATAAGATGTTTAAGATGCTTCACTAAGTGCACTAGGAGAACACATGAATATCCACTCAGCCTTCTGGGGCAAAAAGTTCAGCTGGTGGCTGCTACCAAATATAATGGCATAGTGCCCAAAGAAAAACTCACTCGTTTCTATTATTGAGAAAAATTATCCTAAACTAGGAAATAAGGCAAAGGATGGATGCATATCTAATGGACCCACTCAAATATTATGTAATTCTCTTTGTTTAACTTACTATTAACTTTTGATTAGGCTCCATACTCTGTGAAGTTACATGTTTCTTAACTCGAAGATTTTTGTGTGCTAATTTAAAGGATTATGTGTGGTAAAAAAGACAACTATAAAAGTTACAGTTTTATTGCCCTATAAGATATTAACTAGCTTTGTGTCTAATTTGGCAATCTCGTTCCAGCATGATTATATATGAGTTAACTTTGAACCAAATTTATCATCTTATTGGTTCCCTCATTAATGAGTGAAATAAACCTTTGACACATATTCACTCTATGTTTTTATAAGAATCATGTTTTTAACTTATTGAAATTGTACCTTGAAACTAGCAATGATCAAACACACATTCAATAACAGAAGTGAACATGGACACTCACACTGGGTGGAGACTTATCCAGCATGAACATCTTACCATTTGACCACAGAAAGCTTCCTTCTCTCTGATATTTTCGGTACATGCAAAATAATAAATAATAATAATAATAATAATAATAATAATAAATAAAAATCCCCAGGCCCTCTGCCCACAAAGGCTAGTCCAAAGTGCTTCTTCAATCCACTCCACATTAATGATAGTGAGTGTCAAATAGAGTAACTAAAGAAGCCAAATTTATACACTGCAGTAGTTACTGTCACATTAGTTGCTTATCTCAAGCATTGGAGATTTGGGTAAATCTAATTTTATAAATCAGTCTTTGGTTTCCAGTGATTTACACAATCACTTCAGAGACACTTTATCATCAGTTGGAACTCTTGTGCCATCAGCCGGGACTCCCGACACTTTGGCCAGACTTTTTAGTTTTTGGTCCCATTCTTTCTGTCAAGTACTTAACAGTCTATGACATGTTATAACGTAAGCTAGGAGCTTTGCTATTTGAAGAAACCCTGCAGCGAATTCATTTTTGGAGCAAATAATTTCCCATGAGTCTCTTAGCTTAACTATTTAAGTAGGTTGGATCATGTTAAGTTTGTTTGCAGTGGGATTGTGTTTTTGGGTCCTGGTTGCTTCAAGAAGAGACATAGCAGAACTGTTATCTAAGGCAAAAACATAATAATGATTATCTCCATCGAAGGTAAAAACAATTAAGTCCAGGGTGAATGCCTATATTCTTTGATATGATATTGTCAGATTAATCTGGGAAATAATCATTAAGTTGTCATTTTTGATCTTCTCACCTCCATCAAGCAACTTTGCAGGTAAGTTAGCTCCTCCCTGAAACCTGTCCACTTAGGGAATGTCTTCCTTATTTACAACCACAGTGGATCTTTTAATATTGAGAAGCAGATGGTTTTCCTTCCTGCATGGCAAACCTTTCCCCAAAAGGATAAGAGGATAGAATTAGGTCCATCTAAGTTTTCATACACCTCAGCTTCTTTCATAGAACCAGAGACCTCAGGTTTGGAAGGGAATCCAGTGTCCCTTTTCTTGACTGAATTTTGGCCACCATCGGCCACTAGGCTTTCCTTGATTGTTTTCTAAGAACAGGAATTCACTTCATCCAAAATTTCCAACCCAGACTTTGGGTAGATCTTGTCCGTGTTCTTTATTGAGCCCAACTCTGTTATCCTATAACTTCCTAGTGTTTCTGTTTTTTTGTTCCTTAGAGTTTGTAGTAAATTGACTTCTGCCAATTTGCTATTTGCCAGTAGTTATTTAATAGATATCTGCAGCCTTTAGTAGTCAGGTGATGTTTATAGCTCTCTTCTCCTATGACTCTGAGAGTGGGTTTTATGTTCAAGGGAAACAAGCCTCGGGATGAATTCTTTCCTCCATGCAATACTTTATTTTTTTTATTTAATTAATTAATTTATTTTTTAATATATGAAATTTATTGTCAAATTGGTTTCCATACAACATGCAATACTTTTTAGAAAGAAGCCACACTCCTAGTTGAACAACCTGTTCTACCAACACGATGTCCCAGCTTTCTTTGGGCACTCCAGCAAGCACCTTCCATAAAAGGCTTATCCAGGGAAGATGCAGCAATATTCTAGTAACAGGATTCAGGTGACCTTGTTATCAGATCAGGTAAGAGCAGTGTATTTTTCTTTCTTTCTTTTTTTTTAACGTTTATTTATGTTTGAGAGAGAGTGTGAGCAGGGGAATGGCAGTGAGAGAGGGGGACAGAGGATCTTGAGCAGGCTCTGCTTCAACAGCAGCGAGCCCAACATGGGGCTCGAACTCACCAACTGGGAGATCGTGCCCTGAGCCAGTCGGACACTCAGCTGATTAAGCCACCCTGGCCCCCAGGAGCGGTGGTTCTTAAAGTGTGCTTCCTGCACTGTCTGCAGCGGTTATCACCTGAGAATTTCTTAGAAGTGCAAATTTTCAGACACCATTCCAGTATCACTTACTACATCAGCAATCTCAGCTTTAACAAACTCTCCAGGTGAGAACCAGTGGGCAAGAGAATTGCCTAATCATAACAAAATAAAGGACCAAATTTAAACTTTAAGTCCGTAGTGTAGATCCAGACCAACTATACACATACACACACACCCTATTTATGTTATGGGGGATGTTAGTGCCTGTAAAGTATTTCTAGCCAATTCACATATTTTGAATACTCATTTCACCAGTGAGAAGTCATTCCTAACATATATTTCGTTACTTAGCAAACCTGCCAGTGCACCACAGAAAAAGGAAGTTGAAGCTCTTATGGTAGCTCTATCAGGGATGCAGGCTTCTTTTATTTTAAAGATTTTTTTTTTACCTAAAAAATTTTCCCTAATGTTTATTTATATTAGAGAAAGAGAGGGGGAGGGGCAGAGAGAGAAGGAGACAGAATCTGAGGCAGGCTCCAGGCTCTGAGCTGTCAGCACAGAGCCCAATGTGGGGCCTGAACTCACAAGCCCTGATATCATGACCTGAGCTGAAGTTGGATGCTTAACCAACTGAGCCACCCAGGCACCCCTTAAAGACTTTTTAAAATGTTGTTTATTTATTTATTTTAAGGAGGAGAGGGGCAGACAGAGAAGGGGAAGAGGGGGAATCCCAAGCAGGCTCCATGCTCATCCAGAGCCTGACTTAGGAATGTGGGCTTCTGATTAAAAATCTTTGAAATGCTAACTGCCCAGCCCAGAACTGTATATTCCTGATTCTGGTGCATACAGGGTTTACCAACCACCTCTGGTGTACAGTTTACAAGTAGCATATCCCCGTGCCAAGGAATTTTAAGTTAAATAACAAATAACTTAAGGGTTCATATAGAACAAGTCTAATGTCCCTTCCTTGTAGTTAACTGTTGAGTCTTTCCCTGCCTTTTCTCTCAGCTAAACACCCTCACACCTTCATTCATCTTTAGTACAGTGTGATTTCAAAGACCTTGACCTCCCTGATCCCATCTCAGCTTCAAGTTATCCACAGTTAATGAATATGATCATTTGATGGAAATCACTCATTTATTCTGTGGGCTCCCAGATTCTAAGATAAAGGTATTTAAACACACACACACACACACACACACACACACACACACAAAAGTTCCACTTCTATGCCCTGGCCACCACACTCTAGATTTTGCTCAAACTCACAGCCCCTTTTTGTCAATCTTCTCTTGCCTGTCTTTGTCCTCTCTACATGGGTCAGACATGTGGAAATGAAGGCAAGAGTATGGTGGGTGACCCTTCCCCATATCTTTAAGCAACGAACTTCCAAGTATCTCTCTCTCTCTCTCTCTCTCACACACACACACACAGATGAGTTTAAGAGTATGATAAAATTTGCTTTTAAGAATCTGAATAGTTGTATGTCTATTTCAATGTATCCAATATATTGAGAAAACACAATTCACATATAAAACTTCTCGTTGTATAGATATTACTACTTAGAATGAAGTTTGAAACATGAGTCCATTAAAACCAATTTTAAAAAGGATTAAGTTATAATCTGGTGTGCATGTATGCTTTAATTGTGAAGAAAATGCAAGAAGCCCAGGGTTTTGAACAAACTGTTCATATGATAACAGGTCTAGGATATGGGGGACCTGGCTTTGGGTGTCTTCATTATGACACCTTTCCTAGGAAAACAGATCATGGTAATCAACATCATTTACCTGTCAAACTGTTTATGTCTCCAGAAGGAAAATGCCAAAATTCAACTAGTTTAGCGTCACAAATACTACAGGTTCTTTGATAAATCCCATATGGCTCATATGCCTTTTTTTTTTAAATTCAGGAGATAGAAACTTGTATACGAAGACCAGTACCCACCAGAAGAGATCTACGCTAGAAGAAACTACAGTTTGGGTTTTGTTAGCAGAGAGATGATGGATGATGGATAAAAAGAGCAACTGCTTCAGATTAACAGTAGGAAAAGAGCACAGGCCACATCGGCATTAGTCATGGTGTTTTTAGACATTCTGAAAACATTCAGTGAGCTCAGACAAGACTAGTCTCTTCCTCCCAAGTTTTCTGATGTTTGCGGTTGCAACACTACTTTAGGATGAGCCCTAGACTGGGAGTTAAAAGATAGATTTGGGCTCTAGATGATGATGTGACCTCCAGAAAACTACTGTGCCTCTCTGAGCCTCCCTTTCTCCTATGAGGATAGTCCTCCGATAACCCTCAAGTTCTAGCCACTCTGTGATGTTTTTGGATGTGGATTCTTCCAATTTTGGCTGGACTTACCATTCTTTGACATGGCTAGGAATACAGGGAATTTTTGTTCTCCCCCCCGGCCCCACCCCTTTCCTGATGGAATGATTTGTTCATTCCTTTCAGTACCTGCTTTACAATCATCCGTATTTCATAAAATATAACTCACAAGCCCATGGAAGTTGTCTTCGGCTGGTTTCCTCCGAAGCAGACCCTTGGACAAGGATTTGTATGCAAGTGATTTATTAAGGAAGTGCTGCCAGGAGAAACAAGAAGGGGAGAGGAGGAAGCAGGACAGTGAGATAGAGAGGAAGCCAGGCGGTGGAGTGATGGGAGGAGAGGTCTTAGATCTGGCAGGACCCTTTGGTTGGATGGTCCATTATATTTTAGGCTATGTCTTGCCTTAAGGCAAACACAGCAGGGCTTCTGTTCTGCTGTGCTAGTGGGTCACCACCAGCTGAGGGTCTGCCCTGGGGAGACCCAGGCACTTACATCTCTCAGTGGATCAGGTGAAGCAGCCTTAGGGCCGTCTTACAAAAAGGGGTAAAGTCAGGAGTGAAATATGCAAAAACTAGAGGAGTGAGTCAGGCATGAAATATGCAGAAACTGGGGGACCCCCATATGGAATGAGTGAGGGCGATCCTAGGGGGCTGAACAGAGCACCAGCATCCATTATTTATTGCTGAAGGCAAGACTGTCAGTGAGCATACAGCAGCTTCCAAGTGTTGCCTCAGTCCTGTGGGCATAAAAAGGGTTTGTTTTTTTGTTTCTTTTTTTTTTATGTTTATTTTTTGAGAGCAAGAGAGCACTAGCAGGAGAGGGACAGAGAGAAAGGGAGACAGAGAATCCAAAGCAGGCTCCAGGCTGTCAGCGCAGAGCTGGATGTGGGGCTCGAACTCATGAACCGCAAGACCATGACCTGAGCCAAAATCAAGAGTCAGACGCTTAACCCCACTGAGCCACCCAGGCACCCTCAGGAAGGGTTCTTTCTGCTTGGTCTTGGATTTTGTCTGTTCATTCACTCCTGAGTGAAACCATCTTATTTAGGGAGTAACAAGACTTGTTTTTCATGTGGCCAAGTGTTAGTCCTGCATGGATATTACCGTTCTCCCAGGAACTAGCCGGATTCCTTGGAATACAAACATTTTCATCAGTTCCCTCCTAGGCAAGATGGAGGAGAAAACCCAAAAGCAAAAGGCTTCTAGCTAGAGCCCCTAGAGCCATCTCTTAGAGGTGGCCATTCCTCTCCAGCTGCATGCCAGTTGTGGCTGCACTAGCATAACACTCGGTAAACATTGGGTAGATGGCTAACCAATTACTGTGGTTTGCTATGACTATGATCAGGGTAAATGAAATGAGGTTTGGTTCTGCCCTTCCTTTTCTTCCTGGTCAGTGAGTCCTCACTGCTTCAGGCTTCAGTTCCCAAGTCAACAATCAGGAACTGTGGCATCATACAAACCCCAGTGCTAAATACCCATTTGGCTGCATTTGCAAAACAAAGGAAACATTGGCACTTTTGAAAAGAGAGATTTAGGCATAATCAGTGTTGGTTGTGGCTGACAGCCCTGTTGCAATTAAGAGATGCCAGAGCTGGCTGCATGGAGGCCGGCTGCTTTAGGGTCACAGACCAGGACCCTAAATTACAAAGCTGAAGCCACCTATTACCATTGCTGTTATTATGCCCAGAATAGTCCAGGGAAGGGGCTTATCAGGGAAGTCAGAATTTTCTTTTCAAAAGAAACCAGATCAGGACTGTATTTGTTTATATATCTAGATGTACAGTCACAGAGTCCCATTTAGGAATTGGGTGGAGTGCAATGGTTTGGAAAATAAAGAAGCCAAGCTTGAAAGGAATCTAGCTATAATGTTGGTCAGTGACTTCCTTCAGAGAGACTGGGGAAGCAGTGACATATCTGTGAGCTGGTTGAAATATCTGTCACTTGAGATGGTTTCTTAAGGCAAATTTCCCTATAAGAAATGCATTCATAGTGTTTAACCTAGCCCATTCTATACCATCAAATATTGTGAAAACATGGTGGGGGGAGAACCAGAGGCTGCCACCTCAGATCAAAATAGCCATGCAAATGCAAAATAGCCATGAAAATGTATTTGCATTTTTAGATGGTTTTATCATAGGATGGTTTTATAAGAGTTTCCCCTTGGATACATGCAAAGCTTTTCACCCTACGTGAAGCTATACATGAATCCCCCCAATCTAGGGAGCATAAGAAGGACCTATGGTTGTTACTGAAAATGCGAATTCTAGCCCCACCATCATCAGTCTCTTCCCATAGGTGCTATAACTGGCAGTCTGCATTTTTACAAGCAGCTAAAAAGATTTCGATGCAAAGAGACCTTAGACCATGCTACAGAGAAGTGCTATCGTGAGCACTTGTGACTCATCTGTGACCTAGATAATGGGCATAAAATGGAAGTGAGGTGGTAAATCCATTTATTTATGAGCCACTTGTTCTTCATATCTGAAAGATATTTTTTTATTCAGCTAAGCAATTTGTTAAAACCAGGAGTCCCACAATGAAGAGAGAAGGAAGTTGAATTTCATGCACAGGAATATTCAAAGTAGAATAACAAGGAGCCAAGTCCAGTCCCCACTTTGAAGAACTTATACCACCATAAACACTGCAGATATAAGAACTGGCTGTTTTTAACAATAGAAGCATAAACAGAACCTTGCCACCTTGCTAAAAGTTATTCTTTGCTCTGATCCTTAGTTTGGCATTAAGACCTATAATTTAATTATCATCATTTTCAGAGGAAGAGTTTATCAGGACTATCCAGCTCTAATCATGTTAAACAAGTCTTAGCCTTCACAGACGCTGTTACTTGAAGGAGGAAAGTCTCTGTGTTCTTTTTCTGATAAGCGTCTTCCCTTTGTTCTTTGAATGGAAGACTATCTCATGGAAATTAGCCAGTGTGTCCACCCTTCAAGTGCAGGACACTTGTGAGACATTTGGAACCCATGGCCCATGGAGCTTTCCATTCATTTGGGAAGCAAATGCTGCTGAAAATCGGCAGGTGGTGTAGAAAGGAGAAAGTGAAATGTGGAGCAGACACTGAGTCTGGCTCCCCGCGTTGGGACTCTTATCCTCTCCCGGCTCTGTGATCTTGGTTGGTTATTGAGTCAACTTGTACTTCATCTTTTCTTGCTTAGTACGGAGATAACATGGTTCAGGGCAGCACTTCTCAAACTCCTGATGCTAGATGACCTTGTTCAGGAGGTCTGGAGTGGAGCCCATGGTTCTGCATGTCTAACAAGCTCCCTGGTAAGGCTGATGCTGCTGGTCTAGGGACTGCATTTGGAGTAGCAAAGGTTTGGGGGTTCCTATATAACCCCCATAGCTTTGTACAAAATTCCTAGTTTGATTCCTGTCACATAGCACATTCCCAGTAAGTGATGACTATTATGCATAATATTTAGGCAATAAGAGTTATAATGACATAGCATGTTGGAATCGATGCAGCTGATTTTTCTTTTTTCTTTTTTTTTTTTTCAACGTTTATTTATTTTTGGGACAGAGAGAGACAGAGCATGAACGGGGGAGGGGCAGAGAGAGAGGGAGACACAGAATCGGAAACAGGCTCCAGGCTCCGAGCCATCAGCCCAGAGCCTGACGCGGGGCTCGAACTCACGGACCGCGAGATCGTGACCTGGCTGAAGTTGGACGCTTAACCGACTGCACCACCCAGGCGCCCCAGCAGCTGATTTTTCTTAATTGAGAATGGCTGCTTTGAACCTGGGACAAATTCTGATTATTCAGAATAAATAATGCTCCTGATGTGGTTGAGGAGTCTTGAGGACTTGTCTCAAATGCAGTAACTGCACTTCACTATTGCCCTAGAATAGGCACTTTGGATCTTATGGTTGTATCACTTTCAAGGAGAAATTTAATCCAGTAAAAATAATGACATTAGGCCCATTCTTGATCACATTCTCCTATCACTGTAGTTGGGGAAAGAGAACCAAACATTGTAGTTGGGGAAAGAGATTCTGCCTCCAAACACATCCAAGTACCAACTCCTTCTTGAGGGTAAGGGCAAAAACTCATAGAAAACAGGTGACTGCCTCACTGTTTGATTCTGAGTCATGAGCCACATGAGAGCTCCCACATCTGGTTTGTTGTTACTACTGTTGTTTGGGTTCGTTTTAGAAGATGGAAAGGATAGGGCTAAGATGTATATTCCAGACCCTTGAGTTTAATCAAAGTTGTGCACCATAAATATGGTGAAGGGGAATGGGTGATACAGGCTTCCAGGCATAGAATGAATAAGTCATGGAGATGAAAGGTTTGGTATAGGGAGTATAGTCAATGGTATTATAATAGTGCTGTATGGTGTCAGATTATAGCTGTATATGTGATGAACGTAGTATAACTTACAGACTTGACAAATTACTATGTTGTACAGCTTAAACTAATGTAACATTATATGTCTATACTTCAATAGATAGGTAGATAGATAGGTAAAATAGTGAAATGGGGAGTATGGGTGCAATTCTATTATTTAATATTGATTAAAGCTACAATTTACTATGAAAAAGTAGCTATCATTGGCTATTATATGACAGTTCTCCTGCAAAATATTAAAAAGAAAAAAATGGGCTGACATGTAAGAAGAAATGATAAAGTTACAGTACCACAGGGGTCTTGAATACATGGAGATCAATAGATCCAATTGACTAAAGATTTCAGGGAGTTTGAAAAACAAATTTTCAGCTTAATTTGATGTAGGTTGGTAGGAAGATAGACTTTCTTTTTAAACACAAATCAAGCATTCCCAGAAATTGGCCATGGACATGGATACAAAGGAAATCTCACCTAAATTCAAAAACCACATGATATGGGTCACCTTCGCTGCCTATGGTGGGAAAAAAATTAGAAATGACAAGCAAAATACCTCTATTATTAAGCTTCTTTTCTATTATTTAAATTTTAAAATCATACTTTCAAATAACTCGAGTTGTTTGAAATTAAAATTGAAACAGAGGAAATTTGAATAAAGGAAATTAAAACTGAAATTTAATGCTATTTAGAAATAAATAACAAAGGCTATAGTGTATGCCCCAATCTTTAGGATAGGGCGACAATAACACAGGATAATTTACAGTAATAAGTATACTGTACCAAAAACAAGAAAAATGTAAAATAAATGAATCTTTTGTCAATTCAAGAAGATACAGAAAGAACAACACAGTAACATTTAGGAAAAAGAGAGAGTTAAAATAAGCATAAAACTGGGGCGAGGGGGTGGGAAGAAGAACTGGAGATTAAATGCATGGGTAGAGGGGTACCTGGGTGGCTCAGTTGGTTAAGCTTCCAACTCTTGATTTCAGCTTAGGTCATGATCTTGGAGTTTGTGGGATCAAGCCCCATATTGAGCTCCCTACTGACAGTGCAGAGCCTGCTTGGGATCCTCTTTCCCTCTCTCTCTGCCCCTTCCCCTGCTCATGCTCTCTCTTTCTCAAAATAAGTAAATAAACATTAAAAATAATAATAAAATAAAAGCATGCGTAGAGATGATAAATGATATCAAAAGCTGGGATATACTGAGATGTACCTGCCAAACCAATCTATGTTATTTTCCAATCTATAAATTAGACTAAAAATAAAATAGTTTCCAGTTTTTGATTAAAAGACAAAATTAGCCACACAATGTTCTTTGAGAGTGAATATGCTTTGAAAATACACTTTTGAAAATGACCCAGATTCCTGATCTGAAATTTATGTGTGGTTAATAGAGTTAACTTCTAAACATGTTTCCTAATTTACAAAATGGGGATAGTAAGAATTTGCAGACTGTATGTCATTTAAGGTTCATGTAAGTTATTATATGAACAGCACGTAAAACAGGGCCCAGCTAAGAGTAAGCCCTCAGTCAGCGTTAGTGTGATTTTATTAATAATTAAGGAGAGTTGTCCAACTTGGTTTATAAAGTCCCTTTATTCTTCTTTGGGCACAGTTGAATATAGTGAATCTTCAATAAACTTTTTTTTTAATGTTTATTTTATTTTTGAGAGAGAGAGAGAGAGACAGAGCATGAGCAGTGGAGGGCAGAGAGAGAGGGAGACACCGGACCTGAAGCAGGCTCTAGGTTCTGAGCTGTTAGCACAGAGCCTGACGCGGGGCTCGAAGTCACAAACCGTGAGATCATGACCTGAGCCGAAGTCAGACACTTAACCGACTGAGCCACCCATGCGCCCCTCTTCAATAAACTTTTGCTGAATTTTAAAGTGTATCTCCACCAGAAAGCAGGCAGGTTCTGCAGGAGGAGAGAGACAATACCCCAAAGAGGCCTTGTTCAAATGGATTAGCAGTGCGAGAAGACACCAAGTTGTAGGGTGCAGCTCTGTGATAATTCAGCCGATAGATGTTGATGTATATGGGTTTGCTGGTTTGTCTTATTAATTAAAAAAATAAGCCATGAAGAGAAATAGGTGTTAGCTCAGGGCACACTCCCCTTACATCTTTCCCAAAATGTTCCTGCCTGATGGCACTCGAACTAATGGCCAGTGTCCCCAGCATAATAGCTATCCATGTCACTGTTGACCTTGCCTATTAAAAACAGACATCTCATATTTCCATGCTCACCTCTTTTCCTGGGTCCTAACCATGTTTGAATCCAGACTCTGCATCGAGAGAACAGTGTTAGCCTAATGCATGAAAATAAATAAGCCCCTTGACAGGGAAGAAAGGGTTGTCTCTGTATTTTATTTGCCCCATGTCTAATGTGAGTCTCAAATAGACTTGCAGCATTGGAAAATGAAGGGCTTTACAAATTATACTTGACATCAAGTTATAGCTTCAGCCTGCCTACTTTGTACCACATACCGTGACAGCCACGGCCTCTCAGGTGTTTCTGTCTCTAGTGCAGTCCAGTGCTGCCCCTGGGGCTGGAGAACCTTGGCTGGCAGCTGGGCATGAAAATTAGGAATCTTTGTGAGAGCTGTGCTGGCTTCCCAGAACCTTGTGATGAATGACATGGATTAAATCCATAGTTTATAGTCCTAAAACCCTATACAAATTGTTAGTCAAAAGCGAATTCGTGTTCTTTTTTAAATGAAAAAATGACACAGGAAGCTCCATGAGGAGGGACTTTTTCAGACAAATATAGACAGAAGAAAACATCCCACACTGTGTCTGTCTACAGGAAATGTACAGTGCCCTGCGGGTATGGGAGATGGATAAGGAATGCTTTAAGGATTTTGTTTGACTTGATTTAGCCCAGGGATCAGTAATTGCTTTCTGTATAGGACCAGAGGGTAAATATTTTTGGCGTTGAGGGCCGTGGTGTCTCTTGCAACCACACAACTCTGCCATTGTGGCCTGAAAGGACCATTGATGATAAGGAAGCCAGTGGGCGAGGAGTGTGACAGTAATACTTTATTTACACACCCTGAAACTTGAATTTCATATATTTTTACATGTGCAAAGTCTGCTTCTTCTTTGAGTCTATTTAGCCATTTAAAATATAAAACCATCCTTTGCATCGAGCCAACACAAAAATGGGCATTGAACTGGATTTGGCTGTAATTCCCTGAAGCCCCTGGCTGAGCCTACTGTTTTCCCCGTCTGGGTAATTGTGGAGCCGCCTCGCTTCCCATGCAGCTGGTGGCTCTTACTAACATTCCAGGAGACGGTTCTGTATATCAGAGCTCAGCAAAAGTGCTGTCTGGGCCTATGGCAGCAGCATTGCCTGAGGCTTATTGGAAATGCAGAACCTGGGACACCCATCTCAGATCAACTGACTCAGAATCTCTGAGAGTGGGACCTAGCACTCTGTTTTAACAAGGTTTCCGGTGATTCTGATGCTCATTGCAGTTTTAGAAGCACTGCCCTAGACCACACCTGGAAAACTGCTGATTTAGGGACATTAAATGCCACCTGGAGAGTATCAGAACAGCTCATTCTGTCTTTCACTCAACAAATCAATTGACATGAATTGAACACCTACTAGGGGCCAGACCCTTTACCAAACACTGGTGATTTGAGATAATTAATAGGATACTGTTAGACCCTTAATAGCATGGGAGATTATGTTACATCAGAGCCCCAGGGAACAGTTTTGAGTGGCTCTGCTTCTAATTTCTTCACTTAACTAAGTGGGCTTTGCTGGCTGGGACCACACTACTAGCTCCAGCAACACACAGGAGGGAGGTCCAATGTGCTAACATGATGAAATGTTCCATGCCGCCTAGATAATAAATGCCATTTCACTGTTAACATCCTTTCAGCTGGTGAAATTGCTGTTCATCAGTGTCTGTATGCCTCTTCAGGTGCTATCTCCTAGAAGGTTAATATGCTTGGGTTTGTGGTTTGTGGGGAGAATTTATCAAACACTAGCATTAAATACCCCAACAGAGGGTTTGGAGGTGTTCTTCATGCCTACTCTCCCTCTCTTCTTATTAGGAGAGTGGACATTGCTCTTTCAGCTTGAAAATGCTGTGCATTTGAGATCTGTCAGATTCATTAGCCCTCCTCCCAAATCACAGGCATCCCCCACATGTTAGGGCAGGACTAAGGTGTGGGAGTTCCTGGGGAGACCGTAGAAGTGACAAAAACAAAGGTATCCACCACATGGCTTCTCTGCCTTCACCCCAACTGTCCGTCAGCCAGGTCCTTATCGGCTGCCGTCAGCTTGGTGCCAGGGGACCCTACAGCTGTTTTTCAGGTGTAGAGAATAGCAACTTGAGAGGAGATTGCCAAGGAAACCCACGAGACATGAGTGTGTGTGTGTATGAGAGAGACAGAGACAGGTCGCCTAAGAGAGCATCACGAGCAAATAAACCTGGAAGAGAGAACTAGCAATAGTACTACACATCAGAAAGCACGGGACCAGCCTTCTAATAAACTAACCTATTAGGAGGAAAAGTCAGTTGCTTGCTTGGACTGAAGCAAGATGTTTCCCCGAGGAGCCCAACAGCAAAATACAAAGATGGAGAGCTGGGCCCATGTGGCAATCCTGAGAGGTGCTGCTTTGAGACTGGAGGCTCCGGCACTTTGCTGGTTTCCCTGGTTTCAGTGTCTGCAGGTGCTTGGCGCCCCAGCAACATGCCTCCTGCCCAGCTGTTTTAAAGGAAAGCTAATTAACACACATTAGAATTGTTCCACTCTTAGCAAAGGGTATAGGCTTAACCTGAATGAGTGAGGCTTTCTGAATATTAAGCCCCCACATCCTTACAAACAATGTTGATCAAAACTTTCTATAATATATTCCTCTCAAAAAGCCTATGAAACTGGTATCATGTGCCCTGTTGAAAAAACTGAGGCTCAGAGACAGTGATAGATTTGCCCAGAGTCACCCAGCAACCGAGTATCAGAGCCAACAGTGTATCTAAGCTCTTGGCTACTACACTAGGCTACGGCCCGCAGTCTACTCAACATTTCCACTGATGCACCATTTTACTCTAGAAGGTAGATCCCTGTCACTCAGAAGAACATGGAATCTTGTTTCTGCTTGTTTCAAGGTTCAGAAGTGGTTTAGTGTAAATTCCTTTCCAGTTTGTGTTTGCTAGATCCGTAATTTCTAAAGTGGAGACCCATGTTTAAGTAAAACACAAAGCATTTAAAGCTCTATATCATATCATGAGTACATATTCTGGTGACCAGAATTGGTGTTCAAAAATTAACAGGCTCGGGGCACCTGAGTGGCTCAGTCACTTAAGCCTCCGACTCTTGATTTTGGCCCAGGTCATGATCTCACAGTTCATGGGATCGAGATTCATGTTGGGCTTGCTGCTTGAGACTCTCTCTCCCTCTCTCTCTGCCCTTCCCCTGCTTGCACTTTCTCTCCCTCTCTCAAAATAAATAAACATTAAAAAAAAAATTAGCAGGGGGCCCCTGGGTGGCTCAGTCGGTTGAGCGTCCGACTTCGGCTCAGGTCATGATCTCACAGTTCGTGGGTTCGAGCCCCGCATCAGGCTCTGTGCTGACCGCTTGCTCAGAGCCTGGAGCCTGCTTCAGATTCTGTTTCTCCTACTCTCTCTGCCCCTGCCCCGCTCACGCTTTGTTTCACTCTGTTTCTCAAAAATAAATAAATGTAAAAAAATTTTTTTTTAATTAAAAAAAAAAAATTAGCAGTCTTATGGTATGATACCCTGTTGAAATTTTAAATGGCTGCCCATAGAACCAACCTAACATAAGCTTACTACCTTTTTTTAAAATGCTGGTAAGTAAAATGTAGCCCTGAAGCTTCTTTCCTTATGTTTTACTGTGATTCCACACTTAATGCTTTACCCAAGAACCACTGGCTACAAAAGAACAGTGAAATCTATTATTTACAAAGGAGATTCACTTTAAGACTCCTCCTATCAGGAATCTTGAATAGTCTGAGTTACTTCACAAAAGTAATACATGTGGCAGAGTCTAATAATATGTACTAAATTAAGATCCCAGAGGAATCCACTTTAGCTGTTGAGAAAACAGTATAGCAGTGAGCCTAGGAGATGGGGTCATTGAGGGCCTGCCTCTGTGAACCTGATTATGTTGATGAAGAGTTTTTGTTCTACTTTTGCCAAAAAAAAAAAAAAATGCTTCTCATACAAATAATAATAACAATAATAATTACTATAATACGTAAACATTGCTTCACGGCCCTAAATCTAAATTCCTTTCCCATCTTCAGTTTTTAATAGAAGAAAAAAACCCAGATGTGTTTTTCAGTTAGGAAATCATGCTCCTATGCAATATTTTTATTCCATTTAAAGTCTCTTTAGGCCTTCATTAGTTAGTGTAACATCAGCTGCTATAACAAAACAAAATCCTTACATTTTCAATAGTGTAGCACAATCGAAGTACACTGTCATTTCATATGAAGGTTCAGGTCTTGGTGGTTAACTGTCAACTTTCCTCCATGCAGGGATTCTACGGGTCCAAATTCTTGCTGTCTCATAGCCTGGCCATCCTCTAGGGTCCTGTTTTTTCTTTTCTTTTTTTTCTTTTCTTTTCTTTTCTTTTCTTTCTTTCTTTCTTTCTTTCTTTCTTTCTTGGCAGAGAGGGAAAGAGAGGGCATAGGAGGAATGACTGGTTTTTTTTTTAAGTTTATTTATTTATTTTTGAGACAGAAAAAGAGAGTAAGCAGGGGGAGGACAGAGAGAGGGAGACAGAGAATCCAAGGCAGGCTCGCCCTGTCAGTGCTGAGCCCAATGAGGGGCTCAAACTCACAAACTGTGAAATCATGACCTGAGCCGAAACCGAGAGTTGGATGCTTAACCAACTTAGCCACTGAGGCACCCCAGGAATGCCTGTTTCTGAATTGCCTTAGCCTGGCAGGGATGCACATCATTTCCACTGTAACTCATAAACCACCTCTAGCCACATGGCACCACCTCCTTGCAATAGGAACTGGAAATGTTTTCCCAACTGGGCAGCCATTTCCCTAAAACAACACTCTACAATGGAAGAGGGAGGAAAAATTCCAGTGCACACTTAGCCATCTCAGCCACAAAACAAGAGCCCATGCCTTCTATAATTTCACTACTCACAGAGAAGGTTTTATCATATCAAATATTTATCCTCTTGAACCCTTCTTTAGGCTCTTTATCCCATTACCTCTGATGGCCTTTGCTGGGGACATGACTTCCTCAGGGAAACCTGCTATGACCCATGGGCACCCATGGTATATCCCCAAATATAATCAGTTTCACACTAAGTAATTTAATTTCCTTATTTTACTCCCATCTTTCTAATTAGGCTGTTGCTCTGTGATAGCAATGACTTTACCTTTCTCGTTCATCAATATCTTTAGTGCCTAACACTGCCCTGGCATATTATAGGTACTCAGTAAGTATTTGAAAAAGAAGGAAAGACAGGATAAAGAAAGAAGGGAAAAAGGAAGAGGGAGAGGGTGCTGGTTGGCTCTGGAGGGAGCTCAGTGTGGCTACCTGTAATTTGCATCATGTGGGATTTCAAGAGTGTAACCATAAAATGGGCTGGTCACATTTCAGGGATAAGGATCCAACCCTTTTTGGAAAAATAGTTCTGCATAGTCAATAAGCCTTCTTGGCAAACTCTGATAACAACTGCAAGAGACTAAAGATTTTCTGCCTGTAGCTCCTTGCTGGAGGAGGAAAAAATTATCTGTCATTCAGGATTCCTTTAGCTGGCCTAAGAATTAAATGCATTTGAGACCAATTAACAGGAGAAAATAAAATTTAATTATGTATGTATGGGGAATCCATGTAGACATGAGTTCCAAAGACAGTCAGTCAAAATGAGGTATATATGTCACCCTGAACTAAGGAGAAGGGCGTAGGGATCTGGGACTTAAAAGGAAAGGGAGAAATTTGCAGGAAGATAAAAAAAAAAAAAAAAAAAAAAAAAGAGTAAATGTTTGCTGGGCCATACAGAAACAAATGGCATAGGGAGGAATTTTAACAATCAGACTTCGCTAAATCCTTCTTGGTCTACCACCCCTAGTTCTTGTTATACTGTAGTTATCTACAGTGATAACTCCTTTCCAGGAGGAGGTCCTCTATCTAAATTCTTGTAGGCAGTTAGGGAGAGAGTCAAATTTCTTCCTGAGTCTTTTGGGCCTTGATTGTTTTCAGCTGGAAATAATCTGTATGCCAAAGTAACACATCTTCAGGTAGCCTCCCCTTAGCCCTATATTCTAAATGCTTCTAAATGCAATGGAATACTACTCAACATCAAAAAGTAACAAACTGTTAATACATGCTACAACATAATCTCAAAATAATTATGCTAAGTGAAAGAAATGAGGGAAAAAATGACATATACAGTATCATTCGTTTATATAAAATTCTAGGAATTGCAAACTGATTTATAGTAACAGAAAGCAAATAAGCAGTGTCTCAGCCCTGGGGTAAGGTGAGATTGAATGTGTAGGTAGGATTACAAAGAGCATGACCAAATTTTGGGGGGTGATGGATATATTTTCTTAATTGTGGTCATGGTTTCCTGGGTGTATACATATGTCAAAACTTTTCAAATTATATACTTCAAATATGTGGGGTTTATTATATGTCAGTTATACCTCAATAAAGCTCTTAAAAATAAAATAAAAATAAAAAATAAATATGAGGTTAAAAGCATACTAACCCAGAACAGCATCCCTCCATATTGTCATTCCAAAATCTTGGGTGATTTGCGTCTTAAGAATGCTTCATAGTTATCTGATATCTTCATAGGTATCTGTCTACATTGTAAAGTTGGCAAGTATACATTCATAATGCACCCTTTGGAGAAACAGCAAAATTCTGTTGATCCTGGTCTGAGTATGGCTTCCACCTTTCAGAAGATGACTGAGTTATGGAGAAAGAGTGTGGGCTATTGAGATCTTCTCCTATTTGCACATACTACATGCGCTCATATAAACCCTTACATGTTCAGATCTGTTTCTTTCAGGTTTTGTGTCCAAACCCATCACTGACCCCCCAGCCCAAGCACCCAGCCACCTCCCCCCACCACCACTACCATGGCTGAAGACGCGGACATGCGCAATGAACTGGAGGAGATGCAGCGAAGGGCTGACCAGCTGGCTGATGAGGTGAGGGATGGGACACAGGAAAGGAACAAAAGATGGGGAACTGAGTAGTTTGACTTATTCAGGTTCAGGTGGAAAAGGTCTTCCAACATTTCAATTTAAAAAACAGTGGGGTATGACTTTGATATTCAATATACCTGATACCTCTGCAGACAGGAATGGTTTGATAAACCTACGTACAAGTAATGACTTACCCTAAACTCCCAATTTCTAGAAATCTAGAGAAGTCAAGATCTTCTAAAAAAAGCAATGTTTTCGGATATCTTATAGCCTACAGTGTGCTAGAGCTGGCCTAATTCTGAGAGGTGATTATTACATTTTCCAGAATTTTGCAAACTGGTACTAAAATTGAATTATATAAACTGACAATTAAATAGATTATATTAAAACCAAAATTAATAAATACTCAAAACTCATCACATCCTAATTATTTTACTGTATTTTACTTCTATCTATGATTTCAAAGTTCTTGACTTGTGTTGTATCTATAGTGTAGGAATACCATGTAATGGTACGTTACTGTACATCTTCCCAAGTTCACCTTCAGTGACACCATGATATAGTTAAAAATCAGACAGGTTAAGAGTATTTATATCCCAGGAATCTGCAGGCACTACAAGTCAGGGCTGACTTACTATTTTATTGTTTGTCTAGACTTATGAAAGTAGAGAAAATATATTAATAACCTTAAAAGTCTGCCTGTCTCTAGCCATTATTCTTCAATTAACACAAAAAAATGGAGGAAATCTTCCAGTATTCAAAAATTTTTGTTCTCGTCAGTAAAGAAGTCACCTGCATCATTGACAAACTAGTGAAGTTCCAACATGTCCTCATTGTTTCACATTCCTTTTATTCATTAATGTAAATGAAAATATCAACCAACATTCCTGTTAGAACTACACTTGTTCTTTGCACGCTTAGCATTGGACACAAGAGTTCTGCAAACCTTAACAGAAACTTTCTGGGAGAATCAATTGGCTATATGGAATTATTTGTAAACTTAATGCTCTCCATCCCTTATATCAGAAAAATAGTAAATTTAAATACATATATATATATTCATATATGTTTTCCAAAGAGCTGTTTGTTTAGCATTTACTAGCATACCACTGCTTATAGCCATTTATTTCAAAAAGCAGCCTCCTGACAGCTCTTCCAGGAAAGTTAACATTCTTCACATTTCTGCAGAATCTTGTCCAAAATAAGTTTGTCACTTAAAAGCAAAGCCTTGAGAAATCACCCTGGTTGCTGGAGTCTAGTTGTTAGTTTCAAAAGAACTGAGAAAAAAGCGACAACGCTGTGCCCGAGGGACCAGTGCTGACTTCAGATTTTCCGTCTCACTTTGTCTTATCTAAGGATGAAGATAATTATTATAGCTGTCTCCTATAGGCTAGTTATTTCAAACATGCTTGATTTTTTTTCACCCTAAGGCGACAGCTTAATTTGTATTGATAAGAACTTCCAATTGTGTTTCTAGGAGCTTTATGAGAAACTTGATGTTAGATTCATCTCAATTCATGAAAAATTATGTTTGTGTTTAAAATTCAATATTCCTGGTCCAGGGAGGCCAAATTAGTCGTCTGAGTATTTGAGATAATTTTTCATGCATCCTGCACATGCAAAATTATCTTTTCCAGATTACTTTGTCTTTGATATCAAGATCAGCTTCATATGGTTTTGATTTTAGAAGATCAGCTTTAATGTAATTGCTTTAGGGAATCTTATTATGTAGAAAGACTGATAGGAAAGAGATTGAAAATGTGTTTCAGTTATAAACTTAAAAGAATATGTGATAGTAACCCTTTGTGTTTCTCAAGTAAAGAGAATAGTTCTGGTTTTCCAAGACCTCTGGATTCTGCACTGATAATATTTATGCATTTTTTTTTAAATCTCAGTCACTGGAAAGCACCCGTCGTATGCTGCAACTGGTTGAAGAGGTAAGGAGTGGCCGAATTTCAAGATAATGAATTCCTTTTGCTGGCATATTCTTTTCCTAGACCCTACTGCCTTTTCCTAGGCCATGATCCCATTGATTCCAGAGCTAATGAAGTCTACCAGGAAGCCACGTTAATGAGGGAGATGTCAGGCAGCCATTAAACTATCCCCTCTCCCTCCCAGCCCTGGCTACCTTTGTAGTCTGGGAAGTAGAGATGGATGGTATTTCCAAGTAAATGCTCCCAAGAAATCTTCATATAAGATTGAATCACTTTAAGCAAATATAAAGAATTATCTACATAAAAACTTCCCTTGTAATGACTTTGATGCCTCTAGGTCACATCTCATCTTGACATTCTGTTTTGACTTAACCACATATATATATGACTTTTAAAAATATATATCCCAATAGATACAACATTTTCAGAAATTGTAATATTGAGAGTCAGGCACTAAAATTCATAAAATAATAGGAAAATTCTTTGATAAAAGGAATTTCAAGTCCACAACGCACGTATAGAAGCTCTTTTATGTTCCTGACTCTGGATTAAACATCCATTTGCGAGGCATGGTTAATGAATCCCAAACTATTTTTAAATGGGTAAAATAGGACAGATAGCAATAATGAAATCAAAAGGGCACTTACAATAAACCTTGCTCTTTCCAATTTGGTAGAGCAGCAGTCAACCAGGAAGAATAAATGGATTAATTGAACTTGTCTATTGGGAGAGATGAAGTGGAAAAAGAATGGGATGGGCTATATTTATCTTAACTGAATAAAACAAGCCTAATAGTTTTTATTCAGTGAAATGCTGTTTTAGCTATGCTTTGAAACTGCTTATCAATTCATGTGTGGTTATCATTTTTCGAGATCTTCCGTGTTCTCAAGGAGAATGATTAAATGAGCCTATTTGCCTCATGCTACTGTAAATTGCTTATGCAATGACATGAAAGGAAAGAAAGATCAATTTTATAAGGCTAAAAGGAAGTTCAGCTGCCTCTCACACTACAGAAGCCAATGTCTTCCCTTATTTCTGCACTTTCAGCTTCTTACCCAGAAATGAAATACTGGCTACATGTGAATTGCCACAGGAGGAGTGGGGAGAAGGTAGTGCCATGGGCGCCCCAGGACACTGAGGAAAGGGTGAGAGGTACACGTAATGAAATTGGTTATCACGAGAAATGAGAATTTGAGCCTGTAATGTAGCATAAATTGGCCCCTATAGGAAGGCAAGCCAACAAAGGAGCCCTCGGCATCACATGAAGCAGCTTTCCATCTCTAAAGGAAGAGAAATATTGTCTTTGCTCTACCCTGGGAACACAACTCATGCAGAAATACTTGAGGACCAAGAAGGAGGCAGATATTCTAAATCTAAGAGTGCTGGTGAGGCTTTCTAGTGTTAGCTTATTGTCCCTCAACCCATCATGAGAAGAAATGAATCACATTTTTGTGACATTCCCATGTGAGTTCTCATGTTGAAATGAAGCGAACCCACATGTCAGCTGACATTATTATGTTATATGTCTTTATGACCTTCAACCATAGCCTCCAGGCTCGTTTTTCATTTTTGTTTACGTGTATGCATGTGTCAAGTAAATTTCTAAAGTACCAGAACTGTTACCAATTTGCCCATGTATGCAAGTTGAAACACTGCTTAGAATGTGGGAAAATGGTGGAGCAAATGCATTAAAATGCATCACTTTGAACTGGCCCCTCACCCATTGGAGTCTTTGGGCCAACCAATATTTTTTTGCCTCTTCTTAATTTGCAAGTAGTGTCAGTCAGTCTTGAGAAAGAAGTGTCTGCTCTCATTTATTCTAACAGAGGGAGAGTCTCAAAAGCTCTACGGATTAAAGTAGGATACTTAAATCATACATTTTTGTTTCTCTTAAGGTATTTCTTGATCAAGCATGAAGTTGCATCTTATAGCACCAGGGGTGAAACAGACAGAAGCTAGTCCCACCTCTATAAATGAGAGGAGGCTATTAGACTTTCTATCCTCGGGAAATTACGAGCAAGGCATTATTAGAGTAGACTGATTGCTCTTACTTCCTCCTGGGTTATTTTATATTGATGGTCAAACACCCCTTATGTCTAGGGCAATGGCTATTCAGATGATAGTCTGCTTTTCAATCAAAAAAGAAATTTTCTTTAAAGAGAATCAGCATTAAATATTCATCAAGGGCAGAAATCATTTGGCAAATACGAGCTCTGAAATACCAGGATCTTCCCCATGATCCCAAAGTGCATCAGTGCTATCTAATTTGAATTGAGCTGAATTCTTATTGAAATTTAGTATCAAAGACAGGAAAGGTCACTAAATTTGTAAAGTCTCCCTAAGGCAGACAACCCCACTTTCAGATCAGTATATGACTTTGTGCCATCCCTCATAGACTTTAGGGTGTAACAGAGTGGCAGGTGTAGAATCTTACTTTTTAATAGAAGCCATTATTGGCATTTCAAGGATAGTGTAAAGTTACACATAAGTCAATTGGGAAAGTTCAGAAAAGCTAGATACCATATACAGGTAAAAAGATTAGAAATCATATAACACTTGGTTCCCAGCCTAGAGTTGCAAACTGGCTCTTCTGATGGCTGTTCTTCAACAAACATGTATGGAATTCCTAACTTTGGAGGTCTGAGGGAAGATATAAATTTGTATCATGCAGGAAACCAGGTATGAAAATAACCCTCCAAATTCAAGGCCTTACCTGCCTTTGGAGCACATAAGAGGGAACAATTAATTCTGGTAATAAAGTCATGAATGTCTCTACAGTATTTGGTTCCGGGCAAAAAGGCTAACTCTGCTGACAATAAATGCTGGAAATGAAATCTACACATGAATGCCTTGAGCTATGAAAACTAGCCCAGGAAAGCCCCACTGCTTTAGGGCAGGCCAATTCAGAAGCACCACACAGAGCTTTCCTGGAGTGTTAGTTACTGAGGCTCTGTGTGGTGTTTTTTGCATGGATGTTTTAAGCATCTTTTCTTTTCATCCCAATTTATCTTTCAAGACACTCTGGTAATGAGAAGGGAATAAGCATTCTAAAGCTATGTCTTTGTTATGCCAGACTTTCTACTAAAACTGGAAAATTGAGGCAGGGCAGTTGTTTTCCTATAGGTAGATATGCGGTCTTTTGGAATTCTAACAGTTAAGATAGTGCCTAGACAGTCCTGGTTTTAGTTCAGATGTGTTGGGTTTTGGGGAAAGCATCTCAGAATGAGAAAAGAAAGACTTTAAAATGTTCTAGAAACATGGTCTTAGTTCATCTGCGAGACAGGGAAAATAAAAATAGAGAAAGAAAAAGAAAGAAAAAAAATTCCTGACATCTCCAACTCCCTGGTTTTTAGGTAGACAATTTTCCCAGCACTCTCAAACAGAAACCAAGAATAGAGCTAAGACAAAAATGGAACCATCTTCTCTCATTCCTAGCTATTAAAACACAATACTCCTTAAGAATAAAAGTAATATTCTGCCTTTCCTGAAATATTATCCCCATCCCTGCCCTTCTCCCTTGCATTTCTAGTATCCCCAAAGAATAATCCAGTTATTTTGATAAAAACTGTCAGGAATACAGTGGAGTCAAATGTAAGTTCTAAAATTTATTGAGAACCTACTATGTGAAGGTTACTATACCTAGAGCCATCATCATCAAACATATATAATCTAACTTAACCCTTGTAGGTGGCCACCTTTTACTAGTATTCTGATCTCCATCTTACCAAGGAGGAAATTGAAGTACACAGTGGTTAAGTAACTTGCTTGAGATACCCAGCTACAAATGGTACACATGAAATTAAAACCCAGGTCTAGTGAATCCCAGATCCCAGACTGTGAATTCTTACACACAGCACTCCCCTTCCACCAGCAAACCCTACCATATTTACTTTTTCCTTTGAGAATTCTGCAAAAAGCAAAAGGATCTGAAAAAACAAACACAGCAGCCCATTCTAAACTGATTGAGATTCTATACAAATTAAATCCTTTATCTTAATTGCTTTTTGTAAATACAGCCTCCCATTAGAGTTGAACTTTTAGAAGCCTTTACTTTCTGAGCTCATTTTAATCTTTATAAGTACTCTGGGCAGTAAGGGAGCTGTTTCTTTCCCTGTCTGACACCTAGGAAACTGAGACACAGAACAAGTGACTCTTACAATAGAACTACAAAGATAAGTCTAAAATTCGAAATTATCGACTCTCAGATCCCAACTCTGTCCACCTAACCAAACTGTGTCTAACTCTGTGAAGCAGTTGAGAAGCCATATGCTTGGCCCTTACCTTAGTGCCTGGAACAGAGTGGAGGCTCAATAAATAATCAGTGAATGAATGAATGAATGAATGAACAAATGAATAAACAAATGAGTGAATGAACACCAACCCAGTAACCACCCAGTCTTCTTTGGCATCTTTACCCTTATCTTAAACATGGGGAAACATGCTAAAAATCAAGTGACTCTTCCACAATCTCATGACTAGTTGCTGATTGAACTAAGAGCGCAGCCCAGTGTTCCTGACTCCCTGCTTAGGTACCCGCAGCTTCTATTTACCCAAATGGGAGCAAGCTCTTGCTCCTTCAGATTAGTTCTGTGAATCATTCCAGCACTGAAACATTTAGCAGCAAATTGAACAAATGTGAAGTTATGCTTGCAGGCTTCCATAGAAAGTACAACAGAGAGTGTGAACAGATGAGACCTGGACTGTCCAAACTGAAGTCACTAGCTGCTTCTCATCCTGTGTCCCCAGTAGAATGGAACAGGGATTTCATGCATGGCCTTGAGTTGTGTCCTATAAAGAGAAAATGCTCTCTGAGGTGATTCTCTCCTCACCAGTACTTACCTTGTCACATCCATATGCTTGAATAAGGCCATCTGCTTTTTACAATTTCTTCTCTTAAGCAAAGGCTAAAATTTGCAGGAAAAAGGGCACAGACATTGTTAAAGTACCAGCTAGTGTAGACAAACATGTTTTGGGGTCTGGAATCTTGCTGTTCAGCGTGTGTCTGGGCACCAGCAGTATCATTAGATGGTAGAGCTCATTCAGAATGCAAACTCTCAGGCTCTATCCCAGTCCCACTGAATAAGGATCTACATTAAAAAAAAATTTCTTAACATTTATTTATTATTGAGAGACAGAGCATGAGCATGGGAGGGGCAGAGAGAGGAGGAGACACAGAATCTGAAGCAGGCTCCAGGCTCTGAGCTGTCAGCACAGAGCCCGACACAGGGCTTGAACTCACGAACGCAAGATCATGACCTGAGCCGAAGTTGGATGCTTAACCGACTGAGCCACCCAGGCACCCTAAGGATCTACATTTAAACAAGCTGTTTCCTATGCAGGGGATACATATGCACTTGAAGGTTTGGGAGGTAGTGGTCGGGAAGCTTCTGATGGTAGTTGGTAATGATGATATTTTTCATTTGCCTAGATACCCTTTAATAGACGCATTTGCTGAAGGTATTTATTTTACATACACTTTTGTCATGCTAACTGTAGGCCAATCACCAGTCTAGCATGTGGGATGTACTATTTCACTTAATTCCCATGACAACTCAATGAGGTATTAACTATTATTACTATATTACAAATGAGGAAAATGAGGCACAGAGTAATTAAGACATGTACCCAAGGTCCCACAGCTAGGAAATGAAATCACCAGGATCTCAGGGCAGAGTCTGGCTCCAGAATCTGTGCTGTTGAGGACTCCTGAAGTCATCCTAAGCTCTACAGACTACACCCTAACCTCACAACTAAAGCCTATCAAAACATGTTCAAGAGTAACTTGGCTTTTCCTGTCTAGGAGAGTTAACTACACATTCTCTGAAATGGTGAGTTTCTAAAATTCACAAAAAAACATTTTCAGTGTTCTATTTTTTAGAAGTCCTATTGGAACTGAGCTGTTAAAATACTATTAAAAATAATAATAATAAAAATAGTAAATTAGTAAATAAACTACCTCTGTTGACCTCCACTAACTTGTCTTTCTTTCTTAGTTCTTGGTTTAAACTAAATCCCTGGAAAATAAATGGGGCCATGAGAGATGTCTTACTTTTGAACTTATTCTAGGGGCCACCATGAGCATTCCTCAAAAAACCAATTAATCCCAACTATTAGCAATGCCACTTTATACTTATTAACAATCACCCTATGAAACAAAGGTCTTTCCTTAACTTGTTTGAATTCCCAGGAATGATGGTTTTTAAGGTTGAGCCATGCAAATATCTGTGTTCCTTTTCCCTACCCACCAACTCCTACTCCCATCCCCCAAATGGTTCAGGTATTCAATTTGTTTAGATCATAAGGAGTGAAGTGAGGGGTGCCTTTTACAGACTTCTGCACAAAATAACTGCAGTAAAGCTTGTGGCTGAATTATTTTCTCATTCTCTTACTGTGCAGAATTTTAGATTTCAGAATAAAGAGCCCTTATTTCTCATCCATCCATCCATTTTCTAAATCTCACAGAACTTTCCCCTGTAGAGAGAAAATGGGAGAGTGAGTTCTGTTTGGGCCTGTATTTCTCAACCTTTGTGAAGCAATGATCTCTTTTGATCAACCTAAAAATTTTGCCCTAAAGTTTCTTACTTTCAACTTGGTCATCCCTTCCCTATTCACTTGATGGAAACTTCCTGATGTATCATGCCAGAGAAGATTTAGTCTAGATTTTGGAAGATTTGCTTTCCGTGGATGGTGTTATAGAAACTATAAGGCATTTTTGTTTTCCAAGTATTTCACAGTATAATACTAAGTTGTGTATTCCAGTTCCATGCCAAGCCCCATCCCCAGCCCTACCTCCATGGAGACTGAGCTACATCCCCTCTTCTATCCTAAGAATCACTGAGAGAGCAAGTCCATAGGTGACCCCTTCCTCTGATCCCTCCCCAGCCCTTAATACTCTTGCCCTATTTCCTCCCTCTCTTTCCTTTGGTCCTTCTTCATTTTCCATTTCTTGGGCTAATTGTCCCCTTACTGATTTCTGTTTCTCTCTTTTCTCTCTCTAACTGCTTTTCAACTTTGCTACCATTGTTGGAATGTAGAGTAAAGATGCTGGTATCAGGACTTTGGTTATGTTGGATGAACAAGGAGGTAAGTTGAGATTTCTTCAGTAAGAACAATTCCTCATCTGAATAAAGTGCATTTTCAGAAAATTATTTTTGCATACACAGGTGGTCCTTTTGACACGTGTTACACGCATGTAGGAATATGAGGGTTCTAGAGTTTTTATCGTCTTGCTTTTTTCCCTTTCTTTGTTGAAAACACTAGTAAATGTATGGGAGTATTGAGGCCTTCATGACCGATTGAATGTTACTACTCTCCCTGTTATATATGTTGGAATAACAGAATTTTGAAGGCAAAACTCATGTGTTTGTATTTTCTTTTAATGGTAGTATTTTGGACGGTTTGAGAATTCTCTGATTCCCCCTTTAGTTTCTTGTAATAATCCCTAGATAGAATGAGAGAATAGTATATCACATTGTCCATTTCTTCTGACCATCCTAATTCAGTGTCTGGCAGTTTTGATTTCCACGTCATCATGAGGATTCCTTAAATAACTAGAAGCTGTCTTTAACAGGATAGAAGCTGAGGGAGATTATTGGAAAATGGGAAATTGAACCACTTAAAATATTTAAATTGTTTTTTAAATTATTATGGAAGTGCTAGAAGCAATGAAAATCAGAGTATCGAGGAAAATCATCTCTGTACTCTAAAGTGGAAGCTAGAAGGGTAATATTTTTTTTCTCTCAATACATCTAGTCATATGGCAATTTTTATTTAATGCTAGTCACAAGTTAGTTACCTGATTCTATTCTGAATTCTTATCATAACAAACAAATTTTTGAGAACTTTTTTCTTGTTATTTATATTTTTGAAAACATTAGAAAATTCTTAGGAATCATGAGAAAAATTTTTTAATGTCAAAGATAAAAACGTAAGATGTATTCACAACATGGGACACCACAAGCCAACTTCTGAAATAAATGAACCTCAAAGGAGGTTCGTACAGCAATACAGATAGCAGATAGCAGACTCAAGGCATTTCCGTAAAATACAGACAGACCTGCATATCATCAAAGAAAAGGGCAAAACCTACAAGCAAAATGGATTTAAGATATAAATAAATTGTCAATTTATAAATAGACGTATGAAGCCATGCCTGAACCAACAACAATAATGAGGTGCCACTCTTTAGAACAGACTGATACAAATTTTTAAAATTGATAATCACCAATGCTGTGAGTGTTTTGATAACACAGAGATTCTCAATGGACAGATAGGCACTGTAAACTGATAAAAATTTTTGAAGAGTAATGTCATGATCCTTTAAATTATGAAGTGCACACATCTTTGACCAAAACATTCTACTTCTAGAATTATATGCTGTAGATATACATTGACAGCTATAAGAAGAGAAATATACATGCCTAACCTATAATAGTGTAAAACTGGAAACGGCCTAAATGTCTATCAGTGGGGAGAGCAACCAAATTAATTATGTTCTGGCCATAAAGAAATATTCTGCAATCATTACACTAAATGAGATAAATCTTTACCAACTTCTGAAGAGTTAGGGCTGGGACATGGAGGAACTAGTGGAAGGTATCATTTGGGATCCTCTGGGAAGCAGATGCTAAGAATCAGAAGTGTTTGAGATCTATTATGGACACCTGTGATGAGTCAAGAGATGAGGAGCAGGAGTAGACAGGGACAGCCAGCCAGATTGACACAGGTCTGACACTTGTAAGAGGAATGGAGGGGAGGAGGTTTGGGGAGGAAGAGTCTCAGACTGCAATACTGCTCTGAGAAAGTGTCAGCCAAGCTGACGGGGAGCCCAGTAGCTAAGATAACCTAATGATAACCCTGTGATGGGCAAGAATACCTCATCTTTAGTGATTCCATTGTGCTCAGCTCTAGGCTAGAAGCGTCCCAGGGATGCTTGAAGCATGGTCTCCATGCAATTGCTTTGGCGGATCCCATAGGTGCATCAGCTAGAGATGTGAACTAACTACAAATTACCTCTTGAAGAGAGTTCTGAGGGGCACATCTTCATGACTGTCATATAAAGGCTTTTGTTTCTATATTATGTATTTGTATTGAACTTTGTCAATAAATAGATACCAACCAATTAAAAAAAAACAAAAGAAAAAGCTTTTAAAAGCAATTTAACATCAAGCCCAACACTTCCCTGCAATTTTTGAAATACGAATTATCAAAAGGTGTATGTAAGTAAGGGAGTCTAGTGAAGTAGTTGTATTTTGAAGGAATTACAGTAGCTGTGGCAATCTTCAGAACTCCCCAAATGAAGTTGTTATAATTGTGAGACTTGCTGACTTGGTCTGTGTAACAATGTGCCAGATTTTGAAACTCAGGACATAGCAAATCATTTTTTAAAAAAATTAAACAGCAGGTCCCCATGTAGAAGAGCAGTACCTCATTTCCAGAGCTAAACTGATACATATATACCCAAATAATTAGGAGTTCCATCTTATTAACTGTTTTTGTTAGTAATTTGTATGTGAAGGGAGTAAAAAAGGGAGAATGATAATTGGAAGGAAGCTTTCAGAAAGGCTCAAGATGATGCTTTTTTTCCCTCCAATATTATAATGCATTGACATGAAGACTTGGAAAATAATACATACAAATGTGGAATCAAGAGAAAGTGGGGCGCCTGGATGGCTTAGTAGGTAGAGCGTGAGACTCTTGATCTCGGGGTTGTGAGTTCAAGACCCACATTAGGCATAGAGCCTACTTAACATTAAAAAATTAAATAAATTTAAAAAGAGAGAAAGCGAATAACATGCTTACTTGAGTTGCAGATTTCATTGCACTTTGATGAAGAAAATCTAGAAATAAAATTTGCCAAAATCTCCACACAAAAATATATTATTCATAAGCACAAATGATTCCCAGGAACATCTATATATTATTCTCTGAGAAAGAAAGCAGAATAATAGATTTCCCCCCCAAGATAGTTAATGTTCTCAGCTCAAACATTTCATTTGTGGCCACATCACAGTAAATGCTGAATTCTTTGGTTAAACATATTTTCTACAATAGTTTTGGTTTTACCAGATGCATGGTAATTACATTGGTACTGAGAAAAAAAACACGCAACTGTAAAACCTCCAAAAGCAAGTGGCTTCTGCCTGGTCTTTAGTGGCACACACGTTCCATTTATACTATAAGGTGATTAGGACCTTTTAAAATGACAGATGAACATATCTTCACAACTATCTTCACTGCCATGGTAAATGCCTTTTAATTCTGTGTATGCTGTGTTTAATTGTTTAGATCAGTAACTGCTTTAAAATGTCTCTCCAGTTATGCTCTACTAATTTTGTCTATGCCTCAACACCAAAAATGTTGATTGCTTCTACCCTGCAGCTGCACAGGAGTTTCAAGAAACAGACATCCTTCTAAAGAACCATTCCAGGTTGTCCAGCCAAAGGCTTGCACTCGGCAATTCTTTATGGGATTCTTGTTTTATACCCAGGTATCAGGAGACACCAAGGAGCACAGAGCATGACAGATGGCCCTGGAAATGCACTGATTCCTGGGACTTTTATTTCTCTAGAAAACTTGTCTCCAAGTGAAATCCCCATGAAACCAACCTCATCACTAATGTGGGCTGATTTAACCTTTCACCTCCGTACTCTTATTCCTTTTGTTGGCCTTTGCTGGGTTATGTGTTTGTTTCAATGCTGAAGACTCCGCTCTTGAGACAATCCCATGGGATCAATTTCAAACTAAACAGGGAGATCTTTGACCTTTGCCTGGCAGAGTAAAAGCAAAGTAAGGCCTCTCCCAGAGTGACTGCCGACTTTCTTAAAAGGTTCGTGGAGGTACAAAGTAGCATTTGAGAAAACATTCCTCTTGCTAAAGTCTACACACCAATATCTGTTATGAATGACTAAAGCTGCACTATGGTAGCCAGTAGCCACACGTGACTATTTAAACTTATTTAATGAATTTCCATATGTTCATCAATGCCAAGGAAAATGAAAATCATGTAGGCAGCATCTGGTAACTGAATATACTCAGGAAGGCTTGCACACTGGGTCAGTAGCATTGACATCTTGCTATTCTTCTACTGTGTGTTTTTAAACCAGGTCGAGGATTCTAAGGGCCTCATGTTGCCTTACTTAAATAAGATTAGTAGGAAAGGTCTCTAAACTTAGATCCCTGAGCATCCTGCCATTGGTGGATCTATCACAAGTAACCAGTCATCCAAACATGGTGAAAGAAAGTACTATCTCTTGCCCCAACATATAGCATCATCTACTGGAATACTGCTCCTAACCCAAAATGTTACTATCTTCCTAGTCTCCAGGAAGAGACAGAAAACAACCAAAAAGCAAGCTTAGGGAGGTCAGGAACAATCAACAATGGACAGTACATTGCATCAGTCAGTTGGATGCTACTGTCCACCCTGGAATGGAATGAGGATATTGATTACTTTCAAGGATTTGCTGAGAGATTCCTCACAGAAATCCATTGAAATTGTATGAAGTCCCAATATGCCAAACATCCACAAACATAACAGTACACTCTAAAAATGAAAAGTTAGAATACCTATGACAAAATGGTTCCACATGTTTTTAATTAAAGGTTTGACTCAATTCGGTAAAATGATCAATTCAACCAATATTGGTAGCTATAACATAGTTTTCTGAATCAACTTTTCCGTAAGAGCTTTGGCATCCCTCTCTTTGCTATGACCTTTGCCTAACAATCTGGCAACCCATGATAGAACCCAGCTTTTAGGAATACCGATTGGGACCAGCCTGTTTGTTTTTATATTTTATTTTGAATTCCTGGTTCAGAAATAACAACACTTGTGGACCAATTCACATTTTTATTTTATTGCCTTTTATTTTTATTACTGCCTAATCCCTGGGGCTATGGTGGGTGGGGCTCCTGAAATGTTGTAGTTTTAGCCAAAATATTAACTCAAGAGAAACTCCTTGGGAAGGACAAATGCTGGAATATGTATGTCCATGCCATAATCTGCGTGTATTTCAGCTGGTATTAGTGGAATGCAGCTTGCTTTCCCTCTGAGTCCAGATGTTTTTCAATCCCATCCTAACCCAGCACTCCAGAAAGCTATTATCAATTATTCCATTGGGATTTCTGTCTGTACTTAACATGGTTCTTCTTTTGACAATGTTGAGCTGTGCCTTTCCCTCCCAATCCCCTCATTCAGTAGTTATTATTTTTTTTAATCTGCAGACTAGTTTATTACATTCTTTAACGGGAACTAGAATAAAGTCTTTAGAAAGGTACAGAATCTTCTAGGATGTCAAGAGTTGTCATCAATTTTTTTTAAAGTCTTTTTAAAGATTTTCTTAAAGACATTACTATACCTATACATACTCAGCAAAAGTTCACCAGCACAACACTATTATTTCTTCCAGCTATCCAACACTGGAGAAACACCTAAATTTTGCCTTCATCCATCATTTGAGGTGCATAGCACAGGTAGCAGATTCCAAATAAGCTGGATTCTATCCTTTGTCCCACAAGAGAGAACACAATGGGCTCTTGATTTCCAAATGGACAGTTTCCCCAGTTTGGGTCAGCAAGGAACTTAATCTTCATTTTTTGGAATGATAATCTTCACTCTACAATTTAATGTGAAATTGTTTTTAAATGATTATTTATGCCCTTAGACTGGAAATGTATTTATCAGTTTTATTCTAATCAAGCCTTTATTCCCAGAAGCATGTGTACATGGAAATGTAGATGAAAAGAGGGATGGAAGTGTAATTAGGTTTTGTAACTAGATAGGCATTGCATTGTTCCTTCCCTTTAACAGTCTTAAAAGCTGTTTTAAAAACCCCTTTACTGAACATGTAATTTACTCAATTTGGTGACAACTGTTGAAAAATTAATCAGATTAGTGAATGTAACCCTGGCAACCCAGAAGCACAAGCCGGTTTTATGGCTATCGATCTATGTCTCAGATACACTTGGGTCGGCTTTGCTGGGAGTGATGACTCTATGTTCCAGCCTGCCACCCCTCCTCCAGAGCCCCAAGCATTTGTTTTCCCTGCTGTCTGCCTGGGTTTGGGATCTAACATGCCCCCCATTGTAGAGACTGGGAAATCAAGTGAAATGCCTTCCAGAATTTGCATAGCAAGTAAGTCAGGATGAGAGAGGAATTTAAATGTTCTGGTACTTGGCATATTACTCTGTTGATGTTGACTTTTTTTTTTTTAACAGTGTCTATGGATTAAGTATTCAAAACCCAAAACTGCCCATGGCCTACCTTTGGCTAGACAGCCACTACTAGGGGAAAAAAGATCCGATACCCATTGCTAATTATCGCTGTAATTATTTTCCCCAAAGAAGATTGATTCTGTTTTCTACCTGTACCTGATCGAGGATGCTTAAAGCCAAAAGATAGAGATAGTTAAAATTGAAGCAGATACCTTCTCTAGTGGCATGAAATCTGAATGCCTAAAACATAAGCTAACACCCTGTTTTTCTTTCTCTCGGGTTTCACTGGTGTCTGAGTAAGTGAATATGCTGTGCTGTTTTCCTGGACACTCAGAATCAAACAGGCCTACCTACCCCATCCCATCGTGTCTGAATTACAAACTATTTTGAACATCATTTCTGTTCGTTTCCTTCCACCTATGCCTGTGTAGGGCAGCAGCACCAGTCTACAGCAATGCATCCTCTTGGACCATGCATTGTAATATCTTTCTCTTCCAAATTCCGTTCCACATAGTCATTTCTCATGTTCTGTTGGAAACCCCCAAAAAATTCATTCCACACTGTCATCCCTTTGTCCTAACCAGAACAACTCGATCGTGTCGAAGAAGGCATGAACCATATCAACCAAGACATGAAGGAGGCCGAGAAAAATTTAAAAGATTTAGGGAAATGCTGTGGCCTTTTCATATGTCCTTGTAACAAGTAGGTACTGGGTACCAGCTCTAATCTGTGGCGTCCAGTTTTCTTTCTTTCTTTCTTTTTATTTTTTTCTTTTTTAATGTCAAAGTGAATGTCTGAAGTTTTGTCTTTTTTTCTTTGTCCTTTTCCATCTGCTTCATTCTGTGGGGATAAATTACTTGTGTTTAATCAGAACAACTGGAACGCATTGAGGAAGGGATGGACCAAATCAATAAGGACATGAAAGAAGCAGAAAAGAATTTGACGGACCTAGGAAAATTCTGCGGGCTTTGTGTGTGTCCCTGTAACAAGTAGGTGCTGCCTGCCTGCCTGAAGCTTTGGTTTCCCAAGGCCCATCTCCAAGCCTTGACAAGCTCATTCCTGCCAAGCACAGAGGCAGGATGAGCATGTGGCATGCAGAACAGATCAATACCGTCTCCAATGTATTCATCTCATAGCATAGATGATATTAGTAGGAGTTACTGTTGATGCATTAAAAATCAGGCATACTACAGTGAAAGCTTCACTGTCAGCAACTTTTATTGACGAACGTTTCAACATTTTCCAGAAAGTGTACCTTGAGCCAGAGACCAGCCTCAAGAAAGAGGCGCCCAGGGAATTTTCTTTTCCCCCAACCCCAAAAGCCAAAATTGCAGAGTTAGAAAAGACTGGGGGGTGAGTTTGGAAGTCGAGAAACACATATGTCATGGCTTGATTTTTTGGAAGAAAAAGAGGCCAGTAATTTGGCCTAAGCAAGCATCCGTAAGATAGAGAGTATGAAAGAGATTCCCCCACCAGTTACCAAATCTGTCCAGCGATTAGACTATAGATGCCATAGCTGCACCCACTGCAGAGGCCATGAGCCCTTCAGCAAGAAGTGCTCAAGCTTTACTCAAATTGGACCCATCCCTCCGAAATTCTTCCTCTTGGAAGATCTACCTGTACACTGCCTAAAATGTTGAAATGTGTAGATTTTGCATGCACGACGTCACAAAACATTCAACTGTCCTCCAGGTTCTGCAACGCTTTTTTGGAATGTAGCAGAAATGTGACATGTGGTTATAAAGGTTTGCAACAGAAGGAACCTGAAAATGAGGGTTCTGGAAGATAGTCTCATTTGACTAGCGGTGAAAAAAAAATGCATGAGTGGATTGTCCAACATGCATTTGGAAAATTAAACCCATACCCAATCTCCCTCACTCCTCCCACCTCCCTTTGAACAGAAGCCTTTTTCCTAAAAGCTCTCCTGATCCTAGCTTTTAGAACAGCAATTGATGTTATTTCTAGCTGATTATATGACCATTCACATCCTTTAAACTTTGAGGCTGATTTTAAAATATCCCACTTCCTATTTAGGAGGGGGAGGGGCTCAATTTACAAATAAATTTAAAACTGTTTTAAAAGAATGATCTACGGTAAAGCCTGATTAACTGGAATCTAGCTAACTGGAACCTTCAAATGTATTGATACTTTTGCTTCCATCCACTTTTAGTAAAAAGAGACAATTGAGCAAAGTGGGGGTGGAAATCACATCAGAGACTTAAAATGGTTTTCCTTGAAGGGCAACCTGGGAAGTTTGCATTCTGCCACTCAGTCTACATCCTATAACTTCCATACCTAAGGGAACCAAACAATAAGAGTTGATCTTCAGAAGAAAGGCCATCAGGCACATCAGGAGAAACTATAACCAAGGAAAAAGTCAGTCATGTTCACTACCCTAAAACTCTAAAGCAGGAAAGTGGCTTGAGAATCTAACAGATATTCAACAATCACCCCTGAAACAAAATTTTCCTCCATGGCCCACTGTTAATTAAGAAAGGCATTTAATTCACCAAGATGACTCATTGCTATGCATTCCAGTTAGTCAAGATTTACCTGTATATCCTTTTCAGTGGCCACTTGTCCCTCCAGGTGAGATTTCCACCTGTTTTGTTGTGAATTCCAACAGATACAATTTCCCCATTCTTCAACTGTGTGGAGAAAGTGTGGAGGCAGGCCCAACCCCAGTATGGATTCTAATGTTCAGATGAAACGATGGCCCCTACGAATTCCACATAGTAGTTGGCACTAATTCCTTATTGCACAAGAGACCCTAACTGAGCTTCAAAGCTTGACTGAAGTGTTCCCTATTGTGTGTAAATAATGCTTTAAAAACCATGTGTCACAATGCAGTGGCTGGTGGTGCCCTGGACTCTCTGAGGGCTTCGCCCTGTCTCAGCATGTTTCGAAGGACTATGGTAGATGTACGGCAGTTATGTGAGTCTATGTGCAGCATTGTGGGTGCAGTGATTCGCCTTCTTTCAGAAACGCAAACTTTCCCACCCCCTTGACTTGGCCAAAGATGGTATACCAGATATTTTACATAGCAGAAAACATCACAAGGTCCATATAACTTCTTTTAATGGGAGGAGGGAGGGGATGGGGAGTTGGAAAAAAACAAAGCCAGACTCTGAGCTCTATTAAATTAGTTTTTGGATGCTGTCCCACTGAGTGGGCCCATGGCTCTTTAGCACAGTAAATTCTGACAGCTCAGGGCTGTGGCGTTATACACTAGATTGTGGGAATTGCTGAAATTCCATTTGTACAATTTTCCAATTTATCTCCAGTGTTGCTTGGTTCTCAATCTGCAAATATTAGTATTAGAGCCAGTTTTAATAGATGGCTGTGATTCTCCAGTGCATGAAAAAAAGGGGGGGGGGAGGGCTAAATTCTGTTGTCTTATAATGGAAAATGTGAACATGGGACCAAAGGAAACTCTCTTGTTTTTTGGATGAAAAAGCATATGGTTTCTACTATGCAAAGAACCTAAAAACATCTTTGATTGCCTTAATCCAACACACCCACCAAAATATGCTGCACATGTTTCTATTGGGCACAACAGGTATGCCTGGATTTTAAGTTTATCTCCAAGGCAGCTCAGTGAAATATGGCCCATGGAGACCACACCAGTTCCAGACCACTCTCCCCTGTCACGCCCCAGGATAGCCTGAAGTAGGAGTTTGTAATCACTCCCACCCTGCCCACCCCCAGCCTGACAAAGAAGCTACTGAACCTGCGTTTCAAATCCTCATGAAGGCTATTACTGTCCTGCTAGTGCCTTTTTCGAGAATGGTCAACTCCTGGAGTAGTTTGGCTTAAATGAGAATGCTTCACTTTCTACTCATGCCTGTAGCTGGTGCATGAAGAAGACATAGAGGGATTTCCTTTTCTGGTGCTAGATGGCTTGTTCTCTCTTCTATTTTCCTGCATTCATTTCACTATGCCTCTTTTACTTTTTGTCTCTGTGGACAAAGGTTTGTACATCAACTAGATGTATAGTGACTGTTTGGAAGTACCGATATATTATCTAATTCAAATCACACTAGAGGCAACTCGAAGACCACCACCCTTGGCCAACCACCAGTCCATTATGTCCTTCATGCAGAGTTGGAATAGCTAGTTCTGTACATGCATTGGGGGGAAAATTAAAACAGGGAATCTGCATGATGGTGTGTAAAAACTCAGTCAAGTGTGTTTTTCTTGATGACAGTGTGTTGCTGTGGTGTGATGTACACACTCTACTTGGCAGTCTTGTTATGTGTCTGTCTGCCAGTATGTTTTTCTGTGTGTTTTGTGTCTCAAAATATAACCATGCCACTGAAATAGAACTGAATGTCCTCCAGCTACCTTAATCTTTGTCTTAAATCCAACGAAACTGCAAAAAGAAACCAAAACAAGAACAACCTTTGGGGCAAAGGTTACAGTCTAGACAATTGCAATTGGCTCAATTGGAAATGAAATGCTGAGTAGCTGAGGCATGGTGGTGGCCAACTGTTTCGGTCCAGATTATGATATATCGGTATTCTCTAATGCCTCAAATTAAAACCCATTTGCTTGGTTCGGTTCTTCGCTTGAAGAGGTAACCATTGTTGTGAGCTTGATGCTCCACCCCCTTGCCTTGTCACTCACCCTCTCTTTTGCATAGGCTTAAATCAAGTGATGCTTACAAAAAAGCCTGGGGTAATAATCAGGATGGAGTGGTGGCCAGCCAGCCTGCTCGTGTGGTGGATGAACGGGAGCAGATGGCCATCAGTGGTGGCTTCATTCGGAGGTGAGCTGTGTGCAGCCAGTCCTATAGCAGTTATCTATTATTGAGTAACAAATCACCCCAAGCTGAGTGGTTCTTAAAGCAACAACCATTTTACTGGTTACTTATAAATATGTATGTTGGCTGGACAGTTCTTCCAAGAGCCCCTCTTGGGCTCCCTCATTACATGCAGACTGGCGCGGGATCACCCAAGATGGTCTCACTCATTTGTCTGTTGGTTGGCTGGGCAGGGCACCTCATTCTCTTCCGTGTAGTCCCTCCAGCAGAAAAGCCCTGGTTTCTGACGTCGTGGTGGCAGCATTCCAAGCATTGTGCTCCAATGCACAAGCACTTACCACAAACCTTGTCAGCTTTGCCAGTTTCATCAGACAAAGCAGGTCATGTGACCACATCCAGTATCAGTGCAGCAGAAAATGGGCGTCTATCTCATTCCACAAACTTAATTGAACAGAACTTACTAAAGAGATTGTTTATAGAGGCATGGGCAGGGCTAATAACAAGCAATAGTAAATCACTTGTGGACTAGCAGCAGCAGGAAGAGTCCTAAAGGGACAGGAGCTATTGTTAGAACCTGACAATAGTTACCACTGTGGGTGAGAGACTGTAGAGAAATGCAGCTGTTGCAAAACCAGCAGGAAACGAGAAAGGGAAATAAGTGCCCTCACTCCTGTCTCCTCTTGCCCTCCAGTATCTCACTGGTCACCACCAAAGTCTAGCTGGAGGGTAAGAGAAGCTGGGTGATGTAGTTGTAGAGAGGCCAGCATCTCTGGGGAGAGAGCAAAACCAGTCAAACAATGGATCTGGGGGTACAAATAGAGAATAACAAGCATACCTGACTTCTTATTTCCTTTGAGACCTGGAATCAAAAGCCAACTTAAATACCCATTTAAAAATCTCAAATTACACAGATCTGCCTATCCAGAATTCAGCTCTCAGGAGACTAGGAAACAAAATAATAATGACAAATATCCCTGTTGTTAAAAAGAAAAGGGGGAAAAAAAACCGATTCCCTTTTACAGGCTACTATGGAGCACAGCAGTGACTAGGGTACCATTGACTAGAGTGGTGTACAGATAGTTACACATCTATCTGTTCCTGGACCATTGTAGCTGATATTACCAACCAATAATCCAGATTCAAGTGACAGCTTACTGTCACTTAGGTATAAGGTCTATAAAGCCTCATAGTTGACAATTCTATTCTTGCTTCTATTTGCTCCCAGGGAAACTAGACCAAGCGTTCTCAATCCTGGGTGCACATTAGAGTACCTGAGGCGATTTTTTTTAAAACATCGGGACTTGAGCCTAACCTACACCAACTGAATCAGAATCTCTAGTAGTGAGACCCAGGCATGTGTGGTTTTTAAAGCTCAGGTGATTTGTTGAGAATCATAGAACTAGAAGTAGGCCTTAGCTGTTGATGATCATTAAAATAAACTTTTATGTTAAAAAGCTAGGAAGTTCTCCTTTAATTTCCCCTGGTCTCGTCTGCTTTAAAAACTTTAATGAAACAGTCAACTCTGGAGTTTACCATGGGGAATGGGTTTTTTACTCCTCTGGACATTTTTAGGCTATCACCATCTGCAGTGGTAAAATGTTAATTAGCCAGTACATTCTAGAATGAGTACTTACCACTTGCAATAAAGAGCTACTACCTTTGTAACTTTCAAGCTGAGCTATGAAAAAATGGCAAGATGGTAAGGCACTTTGAGAGCCAACTCCTTCCTCCCCAAAATGGGACAATAATCTTTTATCGCAATTTCTTCCCTTGAAATCACCCATTTGCAATGCCACCAAAACCCCCATTGCATTGAAATCTGAGCAAATAGAAATCATCTTGAACAAGTGGCTCCCTTTGGAGTTCTTGGGAGCAAGCTGGATTAAGGGGCAGACTGTAATTATCATTACCCTTCCCATGGATGTTTGTTCCAAATGGGGAAGAACATGAGCAGAGAAATTCTCTGACTTAACACAATAAGCCTTTTCTTTCATTCTAAATTTAACTCTTGGAGACGTTGGTTGACATTCAGAAGGAAAATACAGTTTCTAACTAGTTCCATCTTCATTCTCCGACTTATAATGCTCCCAACTAAAATGACTTTATTCTTAAAAAATGAAACTTGAGATAAACATATGAAGAGAGGAAGCGATGAACTGGAGGAAATGAGAGAAGCAGATAATCTATTTAATATGCCTTCTTTATAAACTCAAGCGTTCAAAAATGAAATTTAAAGATTATTTTCTATCGTAGGGGCACCTGGCTGACTCAGTCAGTGGAACATGTGACTCTTGATCTTGGGGTTGTGGGTTCGAGCCCCACGTTGGGTGTAGAGATTACTTAAATATTAAAAAAATTATTTTTGGGGTGCCTGGGTGGCTCAGTTGGTTAAGCGGCCGACTTCGGCTCAGGTCATGATCTCGCGGTCCGTGGGTTCGAGCCCCGCGTCGGGCTCTGTGCTGACAGCTCAGAGCCTAGAGCCTGGAGCCTGTTTTGGACTCTGTGTCTCCCTCTCTCTGACCCTCCCCCGTTCATGCTCTCTCTCTCAAAAATAAATAAACGTTAAAAAAATTAAAAAAAATTATTTTCTAATGTATAAAAGCTAAAATGTTCTCATATTGAACAGAGTGAAGGTAGATAGGATTGATACCTAGGCGTCTACAGATTTTCCCTAAGCTTTGAGTCCTTGGTGTTTGAGATTTTTCTCACATTCTACCTTCTAAAAATTGCCATTTTGACTCCCAGGGTAACAAATGATGCCCGAGAAAATGAAATGGATGAAAATCTGGAGCAGGTGAGCGGTATCATTGGGAACCTCCGTCACATGGCCCTGGATATGGGCAATGAGATTGATACACAGAATCGCCAGATCGACAGGATCATGGAGAAGGTAAGCTTGTGGCAGTTAACAAGTTTCCACTGTTCATTACTTCTTCTGAAATAACCACTGAGGAAGGATGAAGGACATAATAAGACCCTCAAGCCATGATACTGGGTTCAGGCACACCAATAGGTGGAAGTTTCCCCTTATTTTCCAAGACACAAATTCACCAACATATAAGTAAACAAGAGGGTAGAATCTAGCAGATATTCCTATTTCAAGCATTGTGCTAGGCACCAAAGGACATAAATATGAGAAGGACATCATCCCCACTAGTAAGAAACTCACAGCCTATGGGAGGCAGTGAGCCTCCAGATGAATTTATATAATTTGCCAAGAGAGCCACACATAAAATTCAAAGTCGGGTTAGATGAGGGAAGATTTCAAGAGTTAAGTTATAGGACAGTCTCCCAAATAAAAGTCAAATTGAGCCTTGAAGGTTGGTTAGGAGCTTGTCAAGAGATGATGTAGGAATATAATCAGGAAATATGGGAAAGAGTACTTACTTTAGTTTAACCAGAAAATGAATATGAGCTTTGATTTTATAAATGCCAAAGCTTTCATGATAGTTCAAAAAGGCCCACATTCCTTTTCTAGTTCAGCAGTTCACATGTCCAGATCTCAAAATAGAGAGCATAATCTGGTGAAGTTGAATTCACACAAGGACACCAGATGTGGCTCTAAGACTGAACCCCCTGGTGTCAACAAGAGGCATAAGGAAAAGTGGAGAGAATAGAATGGGAAGGAATGGGTTTGGGGGCTTGAGATTGGAAAAGAACAGAAAGAAACACTGGGTAGCTTTTATAAAAAGATTTGGGGCACCAAAACCTGATATCCCACACTATACAAATCTGACATACTTTCTATGATCTTGTATTCTGTCCCCTCCCCAATCAATAGAGTCCTGAATATTGCTTATAATCTCCTAAAATGTCAAAATGACAACAGGAAGAAATAGATACATTATAAGTTTAGTGGCCATCATGCATCTATAATCAATTCTAGTTGGCTAATCTTATATTGTATGACTTTATTCCCTGGAGGATGTTGAAGTTCTGAGCCTGAAGCCCTGAGTTTCTTCTAAATAATTCATTCCACGTTGGTGAGCAGAGAAGGATGCTTTGAATCAGAAGGCTAAATACTGAGTTTCTTGGAACCCAAGACTTGAAAAAGGAAGTAGACATAAAGGGAATACTTTGCCTTATTGTGCTCTATGTGCCCCATATTAAAAATATCTGATTGCATAATATTTTGCCCGATCAATATTGAGCTATATAAATGTCAGTGCTGGTTAGCAAAAAGCTTGTGCTTTGCTGACTTTTGCAAGTCATGACATACTTATCCTTGCTAAGAGCCTTTGATATGCTAAAGCTTTTAAAGCTGTGCAAATCAATAGATTTTACAACAATATTGAGAGTTTCAAAAAGCACTGGAGCCAACACAGACTGACCTGCCCATGATGGCCCAGAAAAATGAACTAAGAAATAATTGCTGAACCACCTTCCATCAGGAAATGATTTGAAAAAACAAGAAGTACTCATTTTCTGTCAATGGACCCAATTTACTCACGGATGTAGAGAGATAATGTACCTCTAACTCAATTAGAGTTCCAGAAGGAGAACTTTTACTAAGAGAGAGGGGTCAAACCTTTATTGATGGAGTTGGACTTTAAGCACAAAAAGTGTTCCTGGAAAGGCAAGTGGCATCTTAATTTTGCCACTTTGCATTTCTAGTTCTCTTCTCTAGGGAAAACCTTTCATTTGGGGCCCAATTTACTACAAGGACAAAGACATATGCAGCCATGAGGTATAATTGGAAGGCAGGCAAGTGGATGGGAAATAGCCGTTATGGTTTGTATCATCCTTTTAGGTGTGGAATTGCTTAAGAAGTGAGAGAGGGGTTTAGTTGCCTTCGAATAACCAGCCTGGGTCTTACTCCCCAATTCATAATCTAAACATGATTAGATAGAGTCCATTTCAACCCAGCGTTGCCCCAAATGATACATGTTATATGAGCTGCACAATTATTAATAGACTTCTACCTTCTCATGTAAATTCTCACTTCTGATAACAGGTAACAGTTTAGAAGGTCTCCTGCATATTTAAGAGTAAATTAAAATCACACTGTAAGAGTAAAGAGAATCCTCTGATGTTTCTCCCATATTCTCTCATGACCCCAACAACAACCTTCTCCCTACCCCATCAATCATGATCCTTTCTCATCACTTGGATTGATAGTGAAGTTTGGGAAGTCCAAAACAATGTAATTTTTTTTATGTTTATTTATTTTTGAGGGAGAGCAAGCGAGCATGAGTGGAGGAGGGGCAGAGAGAGAAGGAGTCAGATGAGGCAAAGTGGGCTCTGTACTAACAGCAGAGAACCCCATGTGGGGCTCGAACTCACAAACTGTGAGATCATGACCTGAGCTGAAGTGGAACACTTAACCACCCAGGTGCACCCAAAGCAATGTAATTTTAATACGTCCCCGTGGACTGTCAAGAAATTACTTTGTCTATTTAAAAACCTTGCTTTCTGCTTTGAGTTATTTATATATATACAATCTTCTAAGGTTAAAGTGGTACAGTTCTTTCAGAAAACTACTAAAATGGGGCAAGTTTATATTAGTTGTTTTATGTTGCTTAGGAAGTAGTGGTATTCAAACTTTGAATTTTTTTTAATGTTATTTATTTTTGAGAGAGAGAGAGAAAGAAAGAGAGAAAGCATGAGTGAGGGAGGGACAGAGAGAGAGGCAGAGAAGCAGGCTCCAGGTTCTGAGTTGTCACCAAAGAACCTGACGCGGGGCTTAAACCCACAAACTGTGAGATCATGACCTGAACCGAAGTCGGACACTTAACCAACTGAGCCACCCAGGTGCCCCAGTATTCAAACTTTGATTTAAAGTTGTCAGTGTTGGTGGTAGGGGCAACTGGGTAGCTGGGTTGGTTGAGTGATTCTTGATTTCAGCTCAGGTCATGATCCCAGGGTCATGGGATCAGGCCCCACACGGGGCTCTGTGCTGAGTGTGGAGCCTGCTTGGGATTTTGTCTCTGTCTCTGTCTCCCTCTGCCACTCTTTTCTGCTTGTGCATTCTCTCTCTTTCTCCCTAAAAAAAAAATTAAAAAAAAAACCAACAAGAAAGAAAAAAAGGAAGAAAGTATCTAAAGTTGTCAGCAGTAGATGCCACACACACAGTGAAATACAGTGAAGCTGAAGCTTTTAGCATTCCTTGAATTCTCCTATCAATGAGGAAACACAGCATTTGAAAACTAAGACCTCAGGTTCCAACAGCACTCACCAGCTTCGTGACCTGATTTTTTCATCTGGAAGATAATAAGGAACCAGTTCAAACCTCAGATGAGAATGGGCTGCCATGTAGGGTAATAAACATCTACTTCTGGCATTCTGAGCAGGGGCCTAAAAGCTACCTGCCATGGTCTGAAGCTGATATTTCTAGAGTGTTCAGAAGGGTGGTGGGCTAATGAGCTCCTTCTAATTCTTACTGGCTCAGTGGGGGGCGGGGGGGGGTCATCCTTGCTTTCTCACAGGGCAAATCATGTAGCATATTGGGTATGCCAGCAAGCTTAAGATTCTCTAAATAGAAATGTGAAAACTGGGGTGGGCTATATTCCATAAATACAGTCCTAAAGCATATAAACAGAATGAACACAGGCATTCTCCAAATACCAGGAAGACATCTAAAAGGAGATTACCTCAGGATTTTTTTCCTAAAAGATCCTATTTCTGTTATACAATAAAGAGGTAGAACCTTTTGCATCAGATATATGGGCTTGAATTTTGATTGCTTCAGAGAAAATTTAGGTGGAAATCACAGATGTTTATTGAACATAGGTCTGTTCCAGAACCTTTGACGATATCCAAAGAATAACCTCATGTTATACTTCAAAATATCCCTTTTCACCACCAGGTGAAGGCTCACCAGTGCATTCTTTTTTTTTGTTTTTTTTTTTTTATTTTAAAAAAAATTTTTTTTTCACCCTTTCTTTATTTTTTTTGGGACAGAGAGAGACAGAGCATGAATGGGGGAGGGTCAGAGAGAGAGGGAGACACAGAATCGGAAACAGGCTCCAGGCTCTGAGCCATCAGCCCAGAGCCTGACGCGGGGCTCGAACCCACAGACCGCGAGATCGTGACCTGGCTGAAGTCGGACGCCTAACCGACTGGGCCACCCAGCCGCCCCACCAGTGCATTCTTAATGCAAGAGTTTCTACAATGTTTACCTCCAGAAATGCCACCCATTTTCAAATGAATGATTTTCTTCATTTGAGCTTTCCTCAGTGTATAGTCTGGAAAAAAATAGCATAATTCAATCTGCAGGAACATTTCACACTGCTCTGAGCCTTTAATTTTCCTTTGCACCAAAGGGTCATTATTTCTGATAGAATTTATAGCTAAAGAGGGAAGATTTAAGAACCAAGTAAAATTGGAAAGAATACCTATTTTCCAAATCAGTAAACTAAGGTCCAGAATATGAGTCTATAGATCAAAACAATCAAGGCAAATTAATGTTCTTACCTGTTTTGAAAGTCAACTTTTGGTTATCCAAACAGATGGTAGGAAGCTATTGCCAGATAATTCAGAATTACAGTAATCTAGCAATATTTGTATTTTAACTTGGCAAATTTCTAGTTGAATGTTGGTAACTCTAATTGTGCTGGGAATTCACAATTAAACTGAATAAAGAATATCCAATTTGGTGGAGGCAGGAAAGTACCAAGTACCATAGTAGATGCAAAATCAGTAATCAGTGAATAAATACTGGTTGATAGAAAAACAGTTGTTTCCCACACTGCCTCTCGGCTTCCTGCTTCTCTTCTGAGGCTGGGGAGGGGCAGACACCATTACCAATCACGCTGGGACAAAACAACAGCCTAAACAGAATCTTCATATTTGCCTCTGCTTGCTGACTCATACCTTTCTCAGTGGTGTTGGGAATACTTCATTTTCTGGGGTTTAAAAGTTTATTATGGTAGCAACTCTGGGTTTCATGCTATATATACAGCAAAAGGTAACCCAGGCAGTGAGATCAGTCAAGGCACAAAATTATGATAAAAGTCCCCTTGTTAAAACAAGTCAACGAATTATAAGGGGCACCTGGCTGGTTCAGCCAGTAGAGCATGTAACTCTTGATCTTGGGGTCATGAGTTCAAGCCCCATATGGGGCGTGGAGCCTACTTTAATAAAAAAAAAAAAAAAAAGGCAATTATCAGGCTTACAGGAGTGAGTCTTCAGAAATGAGGCCTAAAATAATTTTTTTGTATTTATTTTTGAGAGAGAGAAAGACAGAGGTGAATGGGAGAGGGGCAGAGAGGGAGACACGGAATCCAAAGCAGGCTCCAGGCTCTAAGCTGTCAGCACAGAGCCCGACGCATGGCTCAAACTCACAAACCATGACATCATGACCTGAGTTGGAGTCGGACACTTAGCTGACTGAGCCACCCAGGTGCCCTGAGGCCTAAAATTATTAAACATCCCTAAAACAAGTCAAGTTTTCATCCAATTACTATAATTTTAAGATAAGATATATTGAGTACTTAATCTTTGTAAAAAATTATTCTAACATATTATATATATAAACTCATTTCATTTTCACAGCAGACCTAGGTACTATAATGATTAACATAATGATTACCAGTGTGGACTCTGACTCCAGGCTGCCTGGTTTCCTCATTGGGAAAAATGAATTAATAATAATATAAAAGAATTAATAATAATATACATCTCACAGTTGATATTAATCTTGATGTTGTCAAAGTTGAATGAATGGGATATAATAGACACTCATGGTTGTTAGCAATATTCTTTTTTATTCCCAGCTTATGGACAAGAAAGCTGAGGCCCCAAGATGTTATGTAATTGGCCCAAAATGATACTGCTAATAAGGTAGCCATGATTTGAATCCAACTGTATAAGTGGTGGTAATTCAACTCAATCCAACAGATGTGAATACCTAACATAGAAGTCATTGGGTGTCATTCCAGGATAGAAAGATAAATGATGTAACACTGTCCTTAAAAGGATAACCTCTGGTAGGTTTAAACAGTCATGAGAGCTAAGATCAAGCTTCTTTGATCATGTCTAAGTAGAGCCACAGGAAATGGTTCGGGAATCACAAGAGAAGAGAGGGTTAATTCTGACTGGGGGAGTTTCAAGATGCCTTCATTCAAGAAGGGGGCACTTCCATAGACCAAGAAGGAAGAATGGAATGTCAAAAGGTAACCTGAATTCTGTTTTCTTTTCCCTTTTTCTAGGCTGATTCCAACAAAACCAGAATTGATGAGGCCAACCAACGTGCAACAAAGATGCTGGGGAGTGGTTAAATGTGCCCACCTGTGTTCTCTTCCAAATGCTGTTGGGCAAAATAGCACCTTCATGCTTTTCTCATCGTATTACCTAGTAGGTCTGCACACATACACACATCAGTCCACTCCCATTGTGAATGTTGTCTTGTGTCATTCATCACCTTCCAAACAATATTATGTGTTTTGTTCTTTCTGGGTCTCTTTCTTTCCAAAGGTTGTATATAGTAGTCATTTGGTGGCTCTAACTCCCTACATAAGATGTCTTGGGTTTCATTTTTCCTTTTCTCTCCTCAGTGGTGTTTGCTGAATGACAACAATTTAGGAATGCTCAATGTGCTGTTGATTCTTTCAATACACAGTATTGTTCTTGTAAAACTGTGACATTCCACAGAGCTACTGCCACTGTCCTTTCCTTGGGTGTCAGGCTCTGAAACTCTCAAAATTTGCTGTCCTTGGTTCCTCATGGCTGTCATCTGTCTTTATGATTTCATGATTAGACAATGTGGAATTACATAACAGGCATTGCACTAAAAGTGATGTGATTTATGCATTTATGCATGAGAACTAAATAGATTTTTAGATTCCTACTTAAACAAAATCTTTCCATGACAGTAGCATACTGATGAGAAAACACACACACACACACACACACACACACACACCACCAGAAACAACAAAACAACAAAGCATGCTCAGTATTGAGACACTGTCAAGATTAAGTTATACCAGCAAAACTGAAGTAGTGTCACTTTATTTCTGTCAATATATAGACTTATTAATCATAATCATCCTTTTTTTAAAAAAAGAATTTAAAAAAAAAAGATGGATTTGACACACTCACCACTTAATCATTTCCAGCAAAATATACGTTTGGATGAACTATGTCAAATGAATGTAATATAGGATTTGTTTGCTGCTTTTGAAGGCTATGTTTTGGAGAAAGCAATCTTGCTGTGAAACAGTGTGGAGATGTAAATTTTATAAGGCTGACTCTTTTTAATCACCATTTCCCCCTGTGGTTTGTTATCAGTACAATTCTCTGTTGCTTAATCTAGAGCTATGCACACCAAATTGCTGAGATATTTAGTAGCTGATAAAGAAATCTTAAAAAAAAAATAATATAAATGAATGAAATATAGATAAACTGTGAGATAAATATCATTACAGCATGTAATATTAAATTCCTCCTGTCTCCTCTGTCAGTTTGTGAAGTGATTGACATTTTGTAGCTAGTTTAAAATTATTAAAAATTATAGACCTCAGATGTCTGCTTTAATTTCTTCATGGACTCCGTCTGATTTTGCAATCACATGAGAAGGGGAAGCCTGGCTCCTCCATCCCATTGCTCCGAAAAAGCAGTTCTGCATGCTGAGAACACTGTATGGGGGAAAAAAAAAACACTGTATGAAAAAAAAAAAAATGTTCCTTTTAGACACGATTCCAATGGCGGGTGACACTTGGCTTGATTTTTATAATCTGTTTCAGAAATACTTGTGTGTCGATTCAGTGTCAGCTATGTGCGAAAATGTAGTTTTCCAGAAGATAGAAAAAATGTCTATGGAAAAAATCTGTGGTACTCAGACTTGACCCAACATAGATTTAGGTATATCGGGTATCAGTCAACTCTTCCTTCCTCTCCCACACACCAAAAGTGAACCCTCCACAACCACATTGCTGATACCCCCGCTTTTTTTTAACAGCTTTATTGATGTATTATACAATTCACCCATTTGAAGTATATAATTCAATGGTTTTTAGTATATTCACAGAGTTGCACAATCTAGTATTAGAATATTTTTATCACCCCACAAAGAAACCCCATACCTATTAGCAGTCACTCCCATACCACACCCACCAGCCATAGGCAACCTCTAGTTTATGTTCTGTCTCTATAGATTTGCCTGTTTGAACATTTCATATAAATGGAATTATACAGTATGTGGTGGCTTTGTGTCCAGCTTCTTTTACTTATCATAATGTTTTCAAAGTTCATCCATGTTGTAGCATGTAACAGAACCCCATTCCTTTTAAGGCCAAATAATATCCATTGTGTGTGGCTACCACATTTTGTTTGCCCATTCATCCATTGACGGACATTCAAGTCGTTCCCACTTTTTGGCAATTATGAGTTAGGCTGCTATGGACGTTCATGTGCAAGTCTTTGTGCAGACATGTTTCCAGTTCTTTTTACGTCATCATTGTTACCACCATCATTGCTTCTGTCACCATTGAAGCCAACACTTCCACCACCATCATCTCCACCAGCACCTGTACCACCCCTCTCCCCACCATTGCCACTACTTGCTACCTTCCCCTTTCTGCCTCCTCTGCAACTTCATCATCTTCCATAATACCTCCAGCATCTCCACTGTTATCACTGCTATCATCCCAGTCACTACAATCACATCCACCACCTGCCACCACTGTCATCGCCCTCACCTCCACCTTCGGCATCACCTTCGCCATCACCACCATTACCTCCCTCACCTCCACTACCTCCTCTGCCTCTCTCTCCTGCCCCGTAATATCAATAGAGATGAATTCATCCTGGTTGCCTTGATTGGCCACCAGATAATTTCATCCCTGAAAGCAGTTCTGGATGTTTGCTAAGAGAAGTTAAGGAACGAAAACAGTGATGACAAACTCATTCTCAACAAATCTTTGCAGTTCTTCACCCTCTTGCCAAGCCTCAGAACAAGTTCTAGACATACCCAGATACTCAGGGAAGTTATTCTGAGAAATAACTATAACGACATATTTCTTCTTTAAAGTTAAAGTAGTAGAAAGGATGCTAGAATATGGAGAAAGTGAATAAATATTCCGCATATATGAAAGCTGCTAAGGGGTCAACGTATGGGTCATATTAGAAAGTTCTGTCCCCGGGGCGCCTGGGTGGCTCATTTGGTTAAGTATCCAACTCTTGGTTTTGGCTCAGGTCATGATCTTGCGGTTCGTGAGTTCAAGCCCCACATCAGGGTCTGCACTGGCAGCAGAACCTGGTTGGGATTCTCTCTCTCTCTCTCTCTCTCTCTCTCTCTCTCAGAATCAATAAATAAACTTAAAAGAAAAGAAAATTCTGTCCCAAATTCCATGTCCTCTCAATCATCTCCACTCACTCAGGTGAGTGAATGTTTGTGTTATTAAAACCCCATACTGGATACATGAAAAGTGAGATACAAGCATTTTGCTTTAAGCCTATGACATAATTCATTCTGAAACACATTTTCTTGGATAACTGAGTTTGTCCAGCCTCAACTCATATGCAGTCAGTTTCTTTTGGCTAAAGGAGTACATGTTCCCTGGGGATGAATCAGCTCTGGGTAGGAACCAAGTCAGGAAGTACATTAGAAATATAATTACTGGGGCAAGGCTGAATCTTCTGTCTCCCTCATCCATGGCCCTTCTACAAACAACCAGAAAGTGAAAGGTGGTCTCAGGTCCTAGGAGCAGTGTCCTTTCCTCTGGCCTATCTCTTCATTTGTAGTTTCAGTTTCCCTTTTTTCACATTCTCCCCCAGCACCCCCTTTGACCAATGTTCCTGATCTTTGTGTCACTGATTTGTCAGCAAACTGATAACTGCACCCGAAATTAAGAGAAAAGGGAGAAGATTCATACTTTGTGATCATCTACTACATGCCAGGTGCTATGTTAAGTGCCTCATTTATGTTGACTCATTAAACCCTCTTGAAAATGCTACAAAATGGGGGTCATTAGCCCATTTTGCAGAAGAAATTAATAGTTTATTTTAACAAGACTTCTCAGCTAATAATTGATGATGTAGGCATGATTCAAACCAGATGTGTATGATTCCAAAGCTATAGGGAGGCCTGGAAGATGAATCCAGGATTGTGCCTCTCTCAATTCAACCAGCCAGGAAATTCCAGGAGACATTTGGCTTCACAAAGAGCAGCAAAGACAAATTTACTGGACTTCTTAGCCAAAAGTCTTGGTGAACACCTTTGATTCATTTGTTCATTCATTCATGAAATATTTATTGAACTTCTATGCCAGGCCTTGTTTTGAGTATTGGGAGTACACAGGGCAGGGGGAGGGGAGAAGGCAGCAGGGGCAACAGGGAAAATTCTCAGCATTCATTGAATTTATATTCAATCTGGGGGAGATAGATAAACCAACGAGTCAAATATGAAGTATATCAGGAGATATGTGTCTCACAGAAATGTAAGCAGTGAAGGGGGAAAAGAGTGCAGACAGTGGAGAAGGTATTATTTTAAGAGAGAATGATTGGGGAAGACCTCACAGATAAGTTTAAGTAAAGAGTTCTTCAAGGTTTGGAGTAACCAAAATGATATGTCCAGGGTGAACCCATTTGAGAAGCAGATTTGGGGAATGATGAAACAAATGTACAAATTATATGTTTTCATTTAGTAATACTGGAACTCCTCCTCTGCAACTCAATCAGTCCTGGTTTTAACTATTTCCCACATTGTCTGGAAGAAACTTGCAAATATCTTTGGCTCAGAGAGGAAGGAGGCAAGCCCAGAGGATGAAACAGTGTGCAAGGAATGAACATCAAGTCAAATTGTCTCAGGAGAGTAGAAAATGTTGACTTCAAGGTCCAAGTGGTCTTCATACAATCATTGACATACTAGTTTATCTTCAAGCAAGTTAGTCACAAATCTCAAATTCTCTACCTAGGATTTGGAAGCCCAAATCCATCTCCTAGAATGTAGGACACTTTGGGAAACAAGGAAACCAAAGAAAAGTAAACCATTAACAAGTCATTTAACCTCAGTACCTACAGCTAATTCCAGGATGAGTTGCCAAAGTATCCAGACATGTAACTATTCCAGTGTTCCAATCCTAAATGGGGTGCCACCATTTTACCATTCTTAGCTCCTCCAGCCTCTTGCCATAACACAGCTTCAAGACCATTCTGTTCAGGGGGCTTACTGCCTAAGTTCATGATCCTCTTTCTATAAGAAACTCAGAAAAAAAATGGCCCATAATCCTTCTACTAGACAATGCTAGTGCCCTGCCCATATCCTCTGAGCTCTTACCTCTACTCACAAAACACTGTTTGCAGTGAAGAACACTGCAAATCTCTGCCTTGAGATACAGAACACCAGAACTGCTGTTAATGTTCTGGGAAGCAGTCCTTAACCAAGGATGGATGGGGATTGGTGAGTAGACGCCCAGTTTCTTTGGCCCCAGTCTGGGATAACTCTGAGCTGTGTGCTGTACACTGTTTCCCAGAGTTCCTGCAGCAGAATCAATCACCAATCCCTCACACGATACCTTGCCTGGTAATTATCACTATCTTTATTGGCTGTCTTTTCTGCTCTCTTTCCCACCTCGCTATTTGTTTCCTGGAATATCTTCTCAAATAAACTACTTCCCCTGAAATCCTTGTCTCAGGTTCGCTTCTGGGGAAACCCTACCTCAGACAATACATTCTCATGAGATACATGCCAGTGTCTGAACATCTCCTCCAAAACACTGCTATAAAGAAATGTGCTCTAATTTTTTCACCATTGAAAGGTGAAGGGTCAGTCTTTCTGACCTGTATCCAAAGGTCATAAAAGTCAGGAGCATTAATATTGCTTTTTGCTACTGTTCATGTGCAACACAGGAATTATTCCCTGGATGTTATGAGAACCAAATGAGTTGTATACTTTACAGTTCTATCTTAATATTACATGTTGTTATCATTGCTGCAAATACTATTAATAATAAGGCAAACTAGAGGGGCAACTGGGTGGCTCCATCAGTTGAGCATCTGACTCTTGATTTCTGCTCAGGTCATGATCCCAGAGTCTGGGACTCTGTGCTGAGAGTGGAGCCTGCTTGGGTTTTCTCTCTCTACCTCTCCCCTGCTTGCATATGCTTTCTCTCTCTCTCTCTCTCTCTCTCTCTCTCTCTCTCTCTCTAAAATAAAAAATAATTCTTAAAAAAATGAGCCAAACTAGGTTAAGAATCCAAAGAATATGATGGGGGCTATGAACCTTCCATAACAGTTTTCCACTGCTTTGTAGCAAACTTCTCCAAAACATGATGACTTAAAACAATAAATATTTATTCAGCTCACAGTTCTGTAGTTTGGCATTTTGAGCTAGGCTTGGCTGTCAGTTCTTCTGGTCTTGGCTGGGTTTCTCACATGACTATAGTATACTGCAGGTCAGCTGGGCAACTTAGCTTCTGAGAATTGGCCAGCTATTGGCTGAAGCTCCTCACTTCTCTATGTGGCCTCCATTCTCCAGCAGGTCAGCCAGGACTTTTTCTCATGGTAGAGTCAGAAAGAGTGGAAGCCTGCAAAACCTCTTCTAGGCACACTGCTTCTACCATATTCTATTAGCCAAACCAAGTGACAGAACCAGTTCAAATTCAAGACATAAGGAAATATACTCCACCTCTTTCGTGGTAAAAGCTTCAAAGTCCTATTGCAAGGAGAAGGGTGAATAATATGGCTATCTTCACAATCAATCTAACCTCAAAGAGGCCTATAGAATCCTCCTTTCTTCTGTGTCTTTAGAACCTGATGCAAACAAAAGGTTAGGGTGAGCCCTTCATGCATCTTAGAGTGGACTCATGCTAGTATTCTTCCCTTTTAGTAATATTCAAAAGAAAAAGCATAGGGCTCAGCAGGCATTCAGCCCTAGGGAGGATTTGAGAATTGTGAGCAGAATGAGAGCAGAATGATCGTAGGACTGAGGATTGCTGACAGGATGTGGCAGCCTGTCGTTAAGACTGACCTTAATCCTGAAATAGGGAAACTAATCCCTCCTATTCAAAGCAATAGGGTTTCTGCACCATCATTAACCCCTAAACAACAGGACTTGAAAAAACGATTTTAAAATGTTCAAAATAGAACTGGATCCTCAACCAGCACTTGAAAAATGCCCTTATTCTAGAAGCTTCTGTAGTTTTTCCTTGCCATCTTTTATTTGTCGCTATTTTGTGGGAAACTTCTTGGGGGGGGGGGTGAGAGGGCTTTCTTTTATTTTCCTTTCCTCCCTATCTTTTCTATACAAAAATATACTGTTCTCTTTGCTAAGAGGATAAAAAAGACTGATTACTCAGGGATGAAAAAGAAATTATGTGTGTCAGAGACAGCTTAAGTATACACAAGATATATCCTGGGTGTCTGGGGGAGTGGGGGTGTGGGAGGTGACTGCTGTCTTCTGAGGCACTGTCTTACTTTAAAGAAACTGTGACAACCGCCAGTTTAGGAAAGATGAGGCAAGTGCTAATGGTGTGTGTTTTTAAACTTTCAGAGGCTGTGGAGATAGAAAGCCCTAGAGACCTAAACCCATATTCTCATCTGTTATTAAAGGCAAAACTCCAAACTAGGCCAAGTAGATTCTCTAAGGGATTAGAGCTTTTATACCTCTCCACTAAAAATCCACTTTGCTTTCCAGACCTATCGATTTGACCATGACAATGGCCCATTTCAATTTCTGCCCACTGAACTTTCATGTATGCACCTGAAATGCAAACTTTGGCTCCAAGAATAATGAGCAGTTAGTTCTTCAGTCAAGATATCCCCACCAACTATCTCAACATAATTTTATTCCCCAGCATTAATTTCAAACCAAAGAGAATCACTGGAGTGCCTTGGAAGTGCTTTTCCCACCCCCCAGGGGGTTGAGTTAGGGGTGTTACTGGCTGGCTCCTCAGAAAACAAAGCCTGAGACAGTGGCATAAGGCTAAATAGTTAATCTGGGAGTGTGATTCTGGGGAACAGGAATGAGTAGAGGGAGGATGAAATGCTGAAGGAAGGAGAGCTAATGCAAGAATGCAGGACAGAGTTAGCCATTGCTCTATAGGCACCTACCTGGGTGTTTAATTCCCATGAGGCAGCTGAGAAACCTTGCAAAATGTACATCAGGACCATCTTCCTGGGGCAAGAAAGGGAGATTTACCCATCTGCTTCCATCTCCCTTTGGTCAAGTATAGTCATGGGACAGGGCATTAACTCCCCTGTACTACTGGGTTGTGCACATGTATGTCAAGGGGTTCTTTCTGAGGATGTCCTGCCTTAGAGGAGCAAAGAAGTTCTACAGCAGAAGTGAGACGTGGGACCGCGATAGATAGACACTGTCAGTTCATACTTATACGAGACTGGTTGAAGTCTGCATAAAATTGGTTGCCACTGCTGTGGCTGGAATATGAGACAGGGAGAAGAGAATCTGAAGGTATATTTAAGAAGTATCTGACATGAACTGCATACAGTTGTGCAGGTTACATACTGTTCAGCCATAGGGGGCATTATTCACATCGTAACAACTCCACATTTTCCCTACTCGATATATAGGGTCAACTGAGATTTTGTTTGAAAGAGCTTCCACTGATAAAAAAGAAAATGCAAAAGCAAAATAAAACAAAAAATAAAACCTTCAAAAGCCACTGTTCCAGAATAACTTGGAGGACAAATTTAAAAAGGCAAATTGTAGGGTAGATAGCAAAAATGAAGTTCTAAATATTGGTGTTGGAGCATGGGTTTCAGAAGACAGCAGAAAAGTATTAAGGGAAACGTTGTTGTTGATGTTGTTGTCTTTTTGAATCCTGAAGACCCAGAGGAAAAGGGTCAGGATTCAGCATAAGGAGGAAGAAAAGAAAAAGGGACCCCAAAGAAGATAAGACTGAACAATGCTGGCAAGGTGATAACAGAAGAAAATGAGGGCAGGAGTGACATAACTAGTTAAAAGGGAACAAGAAAAATATAAAAAGGAACCTTTAAAAATAAAAATAGTGACTGGAAGATTGGAGGACATGGGGCTGGTTAGAGATTTAGTTCCCTGTTGCCACTTCCAGGCTATGTCTCCTTCATATTCTCGAAACAACTCCACCTGTGTTCCTTGGTCCTCCCTTTATTCTCATGGCCATCGTCAAGGTGACCTTGATTACAATTTTCTGCAGCTTGAAACTGTTCTCATTCAAGCTGTTCGCATCTTTAGTCTCAACGCATTCAACATTTCTCCAAACTCATCCTCTGACCAAAATATTTCACACCTCTCTTCTCTCGTGGTCTTACATCTCCGCCTATGCCCTTCAGACTTCTAGTTCCTGCTTCTAAGTTATATCTATCAATAAGTCCAGCTTCCGATGTCAGCAAAATCCCCAGTGCACGACGCCTTCTACTCTCATATCGGCATCTTCAATTTTCTGCCCTTCAGCCCTGGACTACAAACCCCAAACTCTGGATCAATGTAGTCCTCTGCCTGATTCCCCCTGTGCTTGGGGTTCTTGGGAACACAGGTGAAAATCATGCAGTGACCTGGACTGATGCCAATAAAAATGTATGGCCCCACTGGAACTCTCACGCCCAGTAGGTGGCGCTGTAAATTGGTACTACCACTTGGAAAACCATTTGGTAGTATCTATGGAAGCTAAATGTGTACATACACTATGATTTGGCAATTCTATTCCTAAGTATCACCTTTTTGTTCATCAAAAGACGCATCCATAATAGGATGTTCAGAGCAGAAATATTCATAACAACCTCAAACTGGAATTTACCTAAATGCCCATTAATAGAATTGGGAAATCTTACTATGGTTGTTTACCCATGTGGTACTTACAGCAACAAGAATGAGCAGAGTACAACTACCTGCTGAAGCAACATGCATAAACCGTGCTAATTCAGTGTGGAATAAAAGATGCCTAATGAAAAGAATATATTGTTTGATCCCATGTACATAAAATGCAAGAATAGGATAAATTAATCCATAGCGTTTGAAATTAAGATAGTGGTTTTCTTGGGTTTTAGAGAGTCAACTAGGACACAAGGGAACTATTTGGAGTATTCACAACATCTTATTTCTTGTCATGGGGGCTGATTACATGGGTGTGTTCAGTTTGCAAAAATTCACTGAACCATGTAATGTGATAAGTGTGCACTTTAGGGGATATATGTTATACCTCAACAAGAAGTTTCTGAAACTGGAGCACCTGGGTGGCTCAGTCGGCTGAGTGCCCGACTCTTGATTTCAGCTTAGGTCATGATCCCAGTGTCGGGGGATAAAGCCCCATGTTGAGACCCATACTGAGCATAGAACCTGCTTGGAATTCTCTCTCTCTCTGCCCATCTCCCCCTCTCACTCTCTCTCTCTAAAATAAAACAAATAAATCATTAAAAAAAGTTTTTGAAACAGTCATAAAAGCAGCAAAATACAGTCCCCAACTTCATCTGGCTCTCCTTTCCACTGCAGAAGTCTTTCAAATATAAAGAAACTCCTCCTGCCTCACTCGTTTACCTCCCTCTCTCTTAGCATGACTTTATCTTATACTTTAAGGGAAAACTGAAGTTGTCAGCAGGAGCACAGTTCACACAATTCCATCCCAATGCAAAAGATGCTTCCCAGAGTAGTGCAACTTGGCAGTCTGCAACTATCAGACAAGAATTATTTGCATTTCCTGTCCCTTCAGTTTCAAAATTGTCCCTTTCCTCCTGTGTTGTACCGTCTTCCCATATTAGTCAGACTCCTAGAGGGACTGAATAATGCAAGGAGAATGTCATAATAGGGACTATTTATGAAGGTGTGGGCAGGTGTAGAGAAACCGGGAGGGAGATACAGTCCCCTGGGACTAGCAACAGTGAGAAAGCTTTCCCTTCCTTATTTCGAAAGACATGAGGGAAGGGACCAGTTCCCTGAACCCAGAAAGGCTGGCTGTATAACATGGAGAGGACTGCCTGGCTAAGCTTTGGCTTTACCTGGACAGATGGAGCTAACTTATAGCAATGTGGTAGAAGGAAACTGGGGATAAACACCATAGTTTCCCTCCCTTCCCACCTTCTGATCTCTGGCCTTTCTAATGCTTCCCATGTGCTAAACCCACCAGGAGCCAGGGGAAGGGAGGAGGTGATGAAGTCCACATAAGTTGGCTTGCCAGATCCAGACAGGGTGGAGAAGGGAAGCACGTTGGTTTAGAGGGGTGAACAATGGCATCAGCACACTTTCCCTCCACAGATCACTCTATGGAGGCTATTGTGGCTACAGGAAATTCTCACTAACGGTACTACAAACCAGGGGCACCTGGGTGGCTCAGTCAGTTAAGCATCGGCCTCTTGATCTCAGCTAGGGTCTTGATCTCAGGGTCATGAGTTCAAGCCCCATATTGGGCTCCACTGGATACAAAGCCTACTTAAAAATAATAGTAAAAAATAAAGGTACTGTAGACAAAAGGAAGGGAGAAGTTTCTCACAGTGAAGGGTCACATGACTGGAATTAAAAAGTCAAGGAGAATACAGGACTCCTCTGAGCCCCATGGAAACTCCACCTCTGTCTCTTTATGTTCTTTTGTTAGCTCACTGCTTTTGTTCTCTCATGATGTTGTTGCCATGTTTTCTCTACTCCTATCCGTCTCAATCTTTCAGTTTTTGCTCTCATTGCTTATTTCTTTATTCTCTAGATATTTTTTAGTCAAATTCCCAAAAAAGGGAAACCAGTTAGCTCCTCCCCTATATTCACAGAACAAGCAACACCATAGGTTGCTGACCAGATCATGTTTCGTTGGTTGAGCTCAGTCACGTGCTCCCCTTGGTCCAATTAGCTATTGTTGGAGGGTAAGGTCGTGTGACATGAAACATGGCCGCCTAAGCAGCAGAAGCTTTAAGGAGAGGGAGTGCAGTGGGTGAGTACCTATTGATATACATACATTTATCTTAAATCTTTAGTGTAAAATATTTCCTTTTTAGTTTAGAGTCTCCCCAAACACAGCCTGAGATACGGACTTGGTTTCAAGTAGTTTATCTAGGGCGTGATATCAGGGAGCAGGAATTAGGGATCCGGTGACGGTGACGAAGAAAGGCCCGTATAAGCATGTGTTGTCAATATCACCACTCTAGTTAATGGGGCTTAATTCCATGTGACCTCAGAGAAGTTTACAGAATCCTTCTCAGAATTTGTCCACTCTAAAGATGAGAGGCAGGCATTTTTTCCCCAGCTTTATTGAGATATAAATAACATATAACATTATGTTAGTTTAAAGTGTACAAGGGGATGATTCGCTACATGTTTGTATTGCAGAATGATTACCACAATACAGTTAGTTAATACATCTTCCTCTCATATAATTATAATTTTTGTGTGTGTGGTAATGTTACCAAACAGAGAACTGGTTCCGAACTCAGATTCAGCTGTTCACTGCTTAAAAATCAGTACTTGAGAGCCTATTGAGGGTGGGAAAGCAAAGTTTGCTTTATTCAGGAAGGTGGCCACCTGGGAAGATGCCGAGCATTTTAAATGGGGAGTCAGGGGAAAAGGGAGGGGGCTATGCGTGGGAGAAACACGTGCCCAGGTGGTTAGTCGTATGTTGATAGGACCCTGAACAGACTTGCTGGCATCTGTAGCAGCTGTTTTCGAATGTAGCCAGGCATTATCTTCTGGGAAAGTTTGATCCTTCACTCCTCAAGGCCAGCTTCAAGGAAAGAAGGGTAGTTCTGCTACAGATTAAGGGACTTAGGTTTTAGGGACTTGATGCAAGGAGTGCAGAGCTTAAAGCAAAATAACCCTTAAGACTGGTTGGAGTGCTGTTACAGTGATAACATTTAAGATTTACTCCTTTAGCAGCTTAGAAGTATAAGATACAGAATTTGTTAACAACAGTCACCATGCTGGATATTAGACCCCGAGGACTTACTCATTTTAATAACTGGAAATCTGTACCTTTTGACCAACATCTCCCCAATTCCCACACCCCCTAGCAACCATCATTCTATTCCCCATTACTATGAGTTTGTTTTTTTGCAGGTTCCACATATAAATGAGATCATACAGTATTTGTCTTCCTCTGATTTATTTCATTTAACATAATGCTCTCAAGCTCCATGCATGTTGTCACAAATGGCAGAATTTCCTTCATTTTTATATTTTTATAGCTGAATAATATTTCAGTGTGTATATATACCACACTTTCTTTATCCATTCAAATGTCAGTGGACATTTAGGTTATTTCCATATCTTGACTATTATGAATAATGAATGTCAAGCATTCATTAACTAGCTTGCATCCCCATGGGTGGATGATTATTATTTCTCCCACAGAGACATCAATTCCCCCATACTTCCAAGCTTGCATGTACTCGGCTAAGCAAGCTCTCACTAGTGTTCAGGACACTGGAAAAGCCCTGGGCAGAAAGGAAAATTCAAAGTACATACCAGAAGCCAGATGCTGTCTGCTTGAAGTGAGTCACAGCCTATACAGAACTATCTCCCTATCCATGGCTGAAGTTAGAGCTGCAGCCAAGAGACCACAGATGGTTCTTCTACCAAGAGGTAGTTAACATCCATTGTTGTCTCCATTTCCTTGTCTACTTTTGCAATACACCTCTCATCCCTTTTGACCTTTGATTCAGGTCACCATGAAACTCATCATAGTTTCTGGGTGCAAAACAAACAAACAAAACACTCTTCAATCCTCTATGCTCCTACCTCCCTGAGATATGTGATACTGCTAACCTCCAAAGCCCTCTCTTTGTTTTATGTGCAATCACTTTCCTCTGTGTCTTCTCTTTCTCTCTGGCATCTCTTTCTTAGTCTCCTTTGGTTTCTCTTCCTCTGCCCGTCATTTAGGGGTCAGTGTTTCCCTAAGGTACAAAATTTGGGTTGGTTCTCACCTACATAAACCCAACCTTGCCTGTAATAGCTTCAGCCACTGCCTCCAAGTGGATGATGCCCCAAAGTATATGCCTGCTGCAGGCTCCTCTTCTGAGGCCCCAAACTGCTTTTCTGCCTACCTACTAAACACCTCCTTTCAGCTCACCCACAGGCACTTCAAACTCATCGTGACCCACATTGAAATGCTTACCACCTACCCCTTCCAAACTCTTCTGCTTTGGAACTAAAGCCAAGTTCCACCCCCTCGTTATATCAGCTGCCAAGCCTTGTCTGAACCACCTCCTAATATTTCCTTCCTCTGTCCTCTTCTTTCCCATGGCCATATCTGGAGGAGCACAGATTCAAAACTAGCCACCCTGATTCCTGCCTGGTTCCACACCACTTCCAGTGTGCGCTTAACAAACCATCAATCTGATTATTTTATGCCTCTTTAATCTTTTAGTGGTTGCCTTTAAGATAAAGAGTAAGATAAAGTCCTTTAGCAGGACTTATGAAGTGATTCATGATCCAGGGGCAGCAACAATTAGGACCCATCCATTACAACTGCTTTCTAGCTTACCAAGATTTCACATTTACCGGAAAAGGATGTGGTTCCCCACCCCAGCGTCAGTCTTCCAACCCATTCTGGCAAACACCATCTCATTCTTAGGACTTCATTCAGGCATCACCTGAAGTCTTCAGCTTCCCTGATCACCCTGAGGTAGATTTAGGCCCTCCCGTCTCACTCTTGTCACAGCCTTAAGCATAGTATGTATCATATCACACTGCAAAATTTGCCTCTCACTTTGTCTTTTTCACCACACTGTAAACTTGTATCAGTCACTATTGCTGTATAACAATCACACAAGCCCAGAGGCATACAAAAATAAATATTAATGTCTCACATTTCTGCAGAGTTCAACCTATCTGAGCTGGGTGGTTCTCCTGGTCTCTACTGGGCTCACTCATCTATGGTCAGTTGGGGTTCTGTCTGGGCTGGATTGGGCTAGGCAGCTTATCTAGAGTAGCTCTCTTCCATCTAGCTCTCAGCCTTGAAAGCAAGGATTTTGTCTCATTTATCATGGTGCCTGATGTTGAATTGTTGAATCAAAGAGACAATGAGATAGCTAGTTAATAATGTATATATTAAACAGAAAGTACTAAATTGAAACCACTGGGATCCTCTACTCTTCCCAAATCCTCCCACCTACCCAGACCTAAGGCAGCACAGTATCCTCTCACCTATCCTCATAAGGATTATTTTTTCACTATTATATACTATTATTTTTCACTATTCTAATGATTATGATATAAGACTTCTATGTTTCTTGCAACCTCCCAGCAAAACATTCAAAAACCAGGTGGTATTTTATCGACAGGGTAAAAATGATTTGCTGCATTCTCTGGAGCTATTTGAAGGAAAGGCACTCTACTCTGGTGGTTTAAAATATATCTGCAGATTCTTTGACACTTCCTCAAACAGGTGCAGCTGAATTCTCTTCCCCTTAAGTGTGAGCATAGTGACTGACTTCTAAGGAATAGAATAGTGTGTAACTTCTGAGACTAGGTAATCAAAGGCCTTGTGGCTTCTTCCTTTCTTTCTCTTGGATCACTTGTTCCAGGAGAAGCCAGCCACCATGTCATAAAGGCACTCAAGCAACCCTGTAGAGAGGCCTATATGACAAGGAACTGAGGCCTCCAGCCAACTGGCATATGAATAAGCTTTCTTGGAAGCAGATAACTCCAGGTCCCTTCTGAAGATTGTAGTGGCCTCAACCAACATTGGACTGCAACTTCATGAGAGGCCCCATGCCAGAATATGCTGCTGCTTTATCCTAAGTCTCAGAAACTTTGTGAGTTAACAAATGCTTGTTGTTTTAAGCCTCTAAGTTTTGGGAGAGGCCATTATGCAGCAATAAATAACTAATTCAGCCACTTTGTGAATCAATTATTAAAACCTCTCCCAGAGCCCAGGTTTCATAATTACAACGTTACAAGTGGCTTCCAAACAGCTTACAAAGGGGAGAAAATACAACCACACCCCCACCTTGGAGGCTCCCTACCTGATGTTAAAAAAAAAAGACAAAATAATTATCTACCTTCCTTGGAGGCTAATAGAAAGAAAACTGTCAGGTTTTAGAAGAGACTGTCAAATTTGACTATAAATGTTGTCCAGGAAGTCTGAGTTGGAAAGCAAATTTATAGAGGAAGAATTGAAAAGGCTCTACCATCATCCCCTTGACTGAAGCCCCGTCCTAATTTTCAAATTCCACGTTTAGCAGCCACCTCCTCAGAGCAACTAGATCACTAGAACGCTAACCTGTCCCCCAGGTTATTGAACTTGTCACTTGCTTCACACCCCTCATGTTGGCCCTGAGAAATAAAATACTGCAGGCCAACCCCTATTCTAGCCCCGAAGGTGATAATGAGGGAAATCATGCGACTCCTCAAAATAATGACAAAAGGGAACAGCGTTTGAGGTTGTGAGTCACGGCTGATTGGGAGTCAGGAGAAGGAGAGCAGAGAGGGGAGATGAACATAAGAAGAGCTGAGCAGAAAATAAACACGGGCTCTGCAGACACGAAGCCAAAGGGAACACAACGAGGCCTGAGGCCTCAGAAAGCTTCAGAGCAGGCTGGGCTGGAAGGCTGGACTGGTCGGATAACGGGGGAGAAGCCTCTACAGGGCATCTCAGCCAGGGGACCTACCACATGTCCAGTCAGGTTTGGCCAGTGATGTGAGGCCTCATGAGCCCCTGATTCTCCCCTTTTAGTCACTGAACAGCAGCATCTACTTACTTCCTCTTCGTGTCAAGAAACAAATACCAGGAAGCCACTTTTCACTCAGCCCTGAGCCAGGACCAGGGAATATAGACATGAATAAGACCCTAAGGATTTAGAATTTCACAGGGAGATTGACCTGGGAAGGTCATAGAAAAGAATGGAGCAAAGGCAATGAGGGAATATTGTTCAAGGAACTCTGGGAGACAGACAAGGGGTGTCTACTAGATCAGTGCCTGGAGGTGGTGGGATGAAAGATCTAGGAGGCTGCCTAGAGAGGTAGGCATGTGAGCTGCAGAAACAAGCATCACTGTGATGAAGTATGTGTTGTGGGAGAGGGGAAGGCACCCAGGTAACTCCAGAAACAGGTAATATAACAACTGCTCTCAGTTTTCTAGGGCTGCTACAACAAATTACCACAACAGGATAGCTTTAAACAACAGAGTTTTGTTCTCTCACTGTTCTGGAGGCTGGATGTCTGAAATCATTGGCTGGCAGAGCCAATGTCCCTATGGAGGCTGGAGTGGAGATTCTGTTCTTGCCTCTTCCAGCTGCCGGCGGCATGCTTTGGTGTGCCCACATCACTCCAATCTCTGCCTCTATCTTGATATCAATTCCTGCCTTGTCAAGTTTTCCTCTGCCTTGAAGACACTTGTGATAGCACGTAAGGCCCATTTGCATAGTCTAGAGCAATCTCTGCCTCTCAAGATTCTTAATTATTTTGTCTACAAAGACTCTTTTTCCATATAAAGTAAGATTAATCATTTCCAGAGAGTAGGACTTAATATCTTTGGGATCGCACTACTCAGTGTACTACAACAACATAAGACCTGGATGTGCAGAGATCCTGGTGAGCAGATAGTTCAGCATTCGTTGGGCTTAATAGGAAGTGAGAGATAAAGTAGGCCATTACATTATACACCAGGTGAATTACATGTGTGCAGCCCGGAGAGAGCAGGCCCACGTTCTCTCTGCAGCCATGAGGGTAGATTTCAGTATCAAATGACATCACTATGGGCTTTGAGACAGGGAAGTTCAGCCCCCTGACCTTACAAATGCCTAGTGCCTAGAATATGTGGGCAATATATGCTTGCTAAATAAAATTTTAAAAAGTGAACTTTTACAAAGACTATAGGAACCAGGGTGGAAAATGGGGAAAAGGCATTGGGGTACTAAAGGCCAGCCCCCTATGGTGAGACAGTTGTTAGTGCCTTGGAGTCAGGAGCCCCGTGGAGTCAGGTGCCCCGTGAAGTCAGGTGCCCTGTGGAGTCAGGCAAGGCCACAGATGAGACCACATCCTTGTTATACTCCTGCCCTGCTTAACCCAGTCACAGGTTTCCCCCCAAAACTCCTTCTAAATAAATCACTTGCACAAGAACCCTCATCTCAAGCTCTGCTCTAAGGAATCTACCCTAACAGCTTCCCTTCCTGATGATGTGGCTCTTAGGAGTGTCTGAGCTAAGCAACGGGTTAGCAAGCAGATGTTCAAACCAGTCATCAATGAGTTCTGGGAGGATGCTAATTCGGCACACACCAAAATGAGGGAAGAAAGTTTATCAAAAAAATCGGTATTTAGTAAGTACATGCCAAAAATCCAGTGGTCTGCACCAAGTAGAGTGGTTTTTTTGTTGTTGTTGTTTTTTACCCAGAACCGTTTGGGTTTTTTTGTATGTATGTATGTATGTATGTATGTATAATTTCTATACCCAACATGGGACTTGAACTCATGACCCTGAAATGGAGTCGCATGCTCCCCTGACTGAGCCAGCCAGGCGCCCCTAGAACTGGTTTCTAATTAAAGACTATGCCTCTGTCGCTTATCTCACTCTTCACTGCACTAAAAATTTCTGTTTTTGTAACACATATTTTGTTTTCACCAACTAAATTCTTAAATCTTCATGAGTGAGGCCCTGCATGATGGGTTCTTTTTGCCATAATACCTGTCACCATAGCTGGCATTCAGTAGGGGCTTAATGAAAACTGAGAGGTCACATTCTCCTGAATTTGTGTGGGCTTTAATGCTTATGGAGCACTTCGCATACCCAAAGTGTGTTCCGTGGACTAGAAGCATCAATATTGTCTAAGAATTTGTTAGAAACGCAGAATTTCAGCCCCCCGCCCAGATCTCTGGGGTAGGGCCTAGAAATCTGTCTTTTAACAGGACCTCTGGGTGATTTTATGGGCGCTAACATTTAAAACCACTAACATATGTCAGCTTATTCAACTTGTTGGAAGATGGATCCATTGGAGGGAAGATGGTTGTCAGAAAGCCACAAAGAAGGAATGGAGCCCCCAACAAATTTGCCTCCATCCACGTGTGTACCATGTGAGTGCTAGGTCAGGCCTATACTGCCCCATCCCACCACTGGGACTCAGGCGCCAGGTCCAATACTGGCTGTCTTGGGCAAATGATTTGTCTCCCTCAGCCTTTGTTTCCTCATCACTAGAATGGGATAATCTTAGCACTAGCTCATATTGACTAAATAAATTATGGTACATTCGTACAAAGGAATACTCTGAAGACTTAATGAGGTAGGCTTATATCTGCTGTTGCAAAAAGATGTTCAAGTTATATTTTTAGATAATGCAAGATTCTAAAGAGCAAATTGTGTATGTGTCAGGTTAAAAATAAAGGACTCATTACATATATATGTGCATTATACACATACAATAGATTACACACGTGTGTCCCACATATACATTAGTATGTATGTGAACTTAAAGAAGACTCATTAACATATACACATAAATACTCATTACATACATATATTGGTAATGTATGAGTTTCCCATAGGAAACTAATATATGTATATATTTTTATGTACATATTATATACATATATAAAATGTGTGTGTGTAAGAGTCCTCCAGTTTTAATGTCTCATACACACATACACAAAGCACTGACTGTAGGCAAGGTGCTGAAAATACCAGGGAAAATAAGAAAATCAAGATCTTGTCTATGAGAAACTTACATTCTAACTAGGAAGGCAGCCAACAAAACAAGCAAATACATAAACAGGATAATTACAGATTACGATGAATGTTATGAAAGAAATCATCTAGATGCTCTGATTGCCACTTGGAAGAGGCCTGTTTGATACAGGAAGAGAGGATCTCAGGAGGATGTGATATTGAAGCAGAAACTAATGAAGGACATAGAGCTGGTGGTTAGCATTGCTGGGGAAAGGGCATTCCAGGCAGAGGGAGCAACAAGGACAGAGGCTCTGGGAGGGGAATGGGCCTGGCTTATTTGAGGACACATAAGAGCAGAGCAGTGGAGTAGGAGACGAGTAACAGTTTTAGAAGTTCCAGTGAGGAAGCATGGTAGGCAAACCTTGAGAATTGTGTTAACATATTGGATTTTATTCTAAGAACAAGGAGAACCCATCAAAAGGTTTATCCAGGAAACTAACACCATCTGATTTAGGTTTTTAAAAGGTCCCTTGGCTGCTGAGTAGGAACAGGCTTGCAGGGAAATGTGAGGGAAAGCAGGAACCCCATCTAAAAGGACATTACAAAATCCAGGTGAAATATGGTACAGGTCTATACCAACTGGGTCAGTGATGGTGGAGAGAGATGAGCAAACTCGAGGATTACATTGGAGGTAAAACCAAAACTGAACAATGGATTGAAAGGTACAGGATTAGTACGGGAGTCAGTTGGCTGTTGGTTGATCCAGACTGTCTTTACTTAGGACAACTCAGATGGAAGCACTCAACTTTGCCCTATGTCTTTCATTCTCCAGTAGGATGGCCTGGGCTTCCACTCATGGAGACAGCAGAGATACTCAAGTGTAATGGAAACGAATAAGCATTTTCTCAAGCCTCTGCTTGAGTCACATCTGCTAATATGCTATTGGCTAAAACAAGTCGCATGGATGAAATCAGAATCAAAAATCAGAGAAATAGGCTCAATCTCTTAATGGGGAGGCTATAAAGCCACATGGCAAAGGGAATGGATACAGGAATGGCTGAAGAAGGGGAAGACAGTGCTTTTCAAAGCACCAGCAGCTCTACATTAACAGCCAGGGACAGGAGAAAACAGAGGTTAACGCAGTTGTGAAATGTTGAAAATGATATGTGCCTATCACTGTCTGTAAAATCAGTGAGCTTAGGAAGCCAAGAATTAAATTGATAAATAAATGCTAGACTGTGCTATGCCCTAGGGCCTATGTGTATGCCAAAATTAGGGACGCTGTGCTTCCTGGCCAATTCTGTTTCATCACAGTGAAGCAGAAACTGCAGGACAGCATGAGATAGACTGACAGACAATTTCATTCTCTCTTTAGTTGAAGTTCTTCTCAGCAATTAGTGACCCAGTACCTTCCCTGACTGGGATTCTCCTGGAATCTCTGAGCTGGTTTATTGCCCCCAGAAGCCCATAGTAATTTCCCTAGAGAAAGCAGAATTTCTGCTACTGTCCCCAGATAAACCATTCCAATAGTCAGGTGGGGATAATGATGGTAGTGGTGATGGTGATGGTGGCGGTGTATTTTCACTCTGTTTTTGTTTTACTTTGTTTTGTTTTTTCACTCAGGACATAAATTGTGAGCCCTTGAACGACATCAATCGTAATTTTCAACTGTATTGGGACAAGTAGGGATAAGCATCTCCCTAATTTCTAGAAATATAAATAGCAAGGAAACAGGATACTTAAACAAATAAAAGCTTTTAACAGAAGGTCTGCAGATGTTGCCTGCTTCTCCTCATCACTGTAGATCTGTGGTCCGGCTCTGGGAAGAGGCAGGAAGCCTTAGGGCGCCTTATTCGAGAACAGTAGATAAAAGTCACGGTCTGGCAATCCCATCTGCTTCCTTAAAGAAGGAAATATTATAAAATAGTAATGTCAGGGCCCCAGGCAACACAGTTTCCCAAGGGTCTCTGGGTTAACTCAACCAACATGTCCTCTTACATGTAAACTTGGACTCATGATGGGGGTGGAGCAGACAGCTGAGCACACTATGTTGGCCCGCACTGCAAATGAAAAGGTACCATCTGTGCTGCTGCTGAAAAATGATGATGCAGAGATGTGACGTTTCTAATGTTCCATCTGGGTACAATTGAATTGCTTCTTTAAAATAAAAAAATCCATATTTGATATCCATCCTTTCTTGTAATGGTCTCCATCTATCTTTTGTTGTTTCTGGAGGATTTATTTCATGAGAAGTATGACATGAAATATGAAAAGCTAAGAACAAAGGTCTTTGGGGGATGACTGTGGCATTTGTTGTTTCTTTGGCTGACTTGTTCTTCATTTTCTTGTCATTTCAAAAACACCTTCCATATGCAAAATGTCCTCTCCCCGCCTTGGGAAAAGACACCCTGACTAGATAACTGGATAGACAGGCAGAAGGTGAATTATCAGTCTGTTATCTACACACAGAAGGAAAACAGGGCGTGAATTTGCCAGAATACCCAGTTGCCCACATTTCCAAACCAAGAAAAGCCGCAATTAATTTTCTTTCCTAAAAATCATGTTGGTTTTGAAGAACATTCTGAGAATAATAAAAAGGGTAATTAGAAGCACAACTTGAATTCAGAGTGACTTGCTTCTGAAGCATTAAAAGCACAAGAAGGAAACAATAGTATATGAAGGGACTCTAACATGCCTCTCGCCAGGTACAATTATAGGTTTGAAATCTGTTGTTATCTTACCATGGCAACCTTCATACTTAATTTCCCAAATGTTGAACTTTTGTCATCCTTCTCCTCTAGGGGAGCCCTTCAACTACTGCTTTCCCTGAATTCATGTCGTGTCCTTGCCTTACAATACCTAGCATTCCTCCAAGCACATGCTGTGGGCTCACTTCCCTAAACCAAGAACAATAGCTAACACCAGGAGAATTGGGTTATGCTCTCGGCAAAAGCACTTAGATGTGTTCTTTCTGTATGATAGAAACCAACGATTGAGCATAGCTTCAAAAGGTCCTTGCCAACTTTGTTTGGCCTCTTGTTCTATCCTGTGCCATTTTAATAAACACTTATTAAGTGTCTACTGTGTGCTGGGAGCATTGGGAAATACAAAGATTGGAATAAGCCATATTGTCTGATCTCCAGAAGTTCACAGTGTAGAAAGAGTAAAATCCAGATAACCAGAAAGCAGTTCTCAATGTGTGATCCCCACACCAGCAGCATCAGTATCACCTGGGGGCTTTGTTAGAACTGTAGATCTCAGGGGCGCCTGGGTGGCTCAGTCAGCTGGGCATCTGACTTCAGCTCAGGTCATGGTCTTGCGGCTGAGTTTGAACCCTGCATCGGACTCTGTGCTAACAGCTTGGAGCCTGGAGCCTGCTTTGGCATCTCTCTTTGCCCCTGCCCCACTAGTATCTCTCTCTCTCTCTCTCTCTATCTCTCTCAAAAATAAATAAACATTAAAAATTTTTTTTTCAAAAAAGAGAAATGCAGATATCAGACCCTTTCCCAGACCTTCTTTTTCTCTCTCTCTCTCTTTTTTTTTTATATTAAGTATAATTTATTGTCAGATTGCTTTCCATCCAACACCCAGTGCTCATCCCAATGGGTGCCCTCCTCAATGCCCATCACCCACTTTTCCCTCTCCCTCATACCCATCAACCCTCAGTTTGTTCTCAGTATTTAAGACTCTCTTATGGTTTTCCTCCCTCCCTCTCTGTAACTCCACCTCCCTTCGCCTCCCCCATTGTTCTCTGTTAAGTTTCTCAGGATCCACATATGAGTGAAAACATGGTAACTGTCTTTCTCTGCCTGACTTATTTCACTTAGCATAATACCCTCCAGTTCCATCCACTTTGCTACAAATGGCCATATTTCATTCTTTCTCATTGCCAAGTAGTATTCCATTGTATATATAAACCACATCTTCTTTATCCATTCGTCAGTTGATGGATATTTAGGCTCTTTCCATATTTGGCTATTGTTGAAAGTGCTGCTATAAACATTGGGGTACAAGTGCCCCTATGAATCAGCACTCCTGTATCCCTTGGGTGAATTCTTAGCAGTGTTATTGCTGGGTCATAGGGTAGATCTATTTTCAATTTTTTGAAGAACCTCCACACTGTTTTCCAGAGTGGCTGCACCAGTTTGCATTCCCACCAACAGTGCAATAGGGTTCCTGTTTCTTCACATCCTCTCCAACGTCTATAGTCTCCTGACTTGCTCATTTTAGCCACTCTGACCAGCATGAGGTAGTATCTCAGTGTGGTTTTGATTTGTATTTCCCCAATAAGGAGTGACGTTGAGTCTTTTCATGTGCCTGTTTGCCATCTGGATTTCTTCTTTGGAAAAGTGTCTATTCATGTCTTCTGCCCATTTCTTCACTGGATTTTTTTGGGGGTGTGGAGTTTGGTGAGTTCTTTATAGATTTTGGATACTAGCCCTTTATCTGATATGTCATTTGCAAATATCTTTTCCCATTCCGTTGGTTGCCTTTTAGTTTTGTTGATTGTTTCCTTTGCAGTGCAGAAGTTTTTATCTTCATGAGGTCCTAATAGTTCATTTTTGCTTTTAATTCCCTTGCCTTTGGAGATGTGTTGAGTAAGAAATTGCTGTAGCTGAGGTCAAAGAGGTTTTTTCCTGCTTTCTCCTCTAGGGTTTTGATGGTTTCCTGTCTCACATTCAGGTCCTTCATCCATTTTGAGTTTATTTTTGTGAATGGTGTAAGAAAGTGGTCTAGTTTCATTCTTCTGCCTGTTGCTGTCCAGTTCTCCCAGCACCATTTGTTAAAGAGACTGTCCTTTTTCCATTGGATACTCTTTCCTGCTTTGTCAAAGATGAGTTGGCCATCCATTTGTGGATCCAATTCTGGGGTCTCTATTCTATTCCATTCGTTATGTGTCTGTTTTTGTGCCAATACCATACTGTCTTGATAGGGTCTCTGGGAGTGGGCAATCTGTATCTTCAAAGTTCTTCCAGATAACTAAGATGCTCCCTAAAATGTGAGAATGACTGGTGTAAAGCATTGGAGCACAAGCACCATAAGAGAGATACAAAGTGTTTTGAGTAAAGGGAAAATCACATCTGTTTTGGAAGGAGGGGATTTTTAGAAGTGATATAATTTCTGTGATGCTTTGAAAGTTAGCTAAGATATTGAAATGTAGGCAGTGGAGTAAGAAGAGGACATTCTGGGTGAGTGAAACATGAGCCAAGCAACAGAATTAAGAAAGCAGAAGGCAAATCGAAGAGTCTAGATTGATTGGCATGGAAGGAGATGGAGGTGAGAATCAGAAGATATAAGTTAGGGTCTCAAGCCCCAAGCTGAAGAGCATGTGGACTAACTCAGTGGGCAATGACAAGCCACTAAGGTTTTTAGAAGAATAGCAAAATTAGAGCAGTGCTTTTGGAAGACTTATGTGATGGTTTCAGTAGGATAACTTGAAGTAGAAAGATACACAGGAAGTGGGGAACCAATTGAGTTGACAACTGTAATATTTTGGGTGGGTAATAATGAAAGTTTCAACTAGGGGGTTTACAGAGAAAATATGAGGGAATTAATTGGGGAAAATGTGAAGGACTAAATCAATAGCAGTTAGCAATTGATTCAATATTAGCAAGAAAATGAGAAGACTCAAAACCTTGATTAACAAGAGATTAGTCATGTCATACACCAAAAATTGAGGCAATCAGAGGATGAGTTGGTTTTGGAAGGGATTTGTTTAGATCATAGTTGACATTTTGTGATTTGGTGCATCATGAAGCTGGGAATGCGGGCATGGAGTTTATAATAAAATCTACAATATTTGACCACATAGGCTAGGTCTGGCTAGGCACATGAGCTAGGCACATGACTTATATCATGTAAAGCTTATACTAACTTTATGAGAGGACATTATTATGCCTGTTTTTATTATTTAAATTAGATTCTGTTGCATATAACAGAAAATCCAAAATATACAAAACAGTGGCTTAAACACAAGGTTTATTCTAGCATGCAGAAGAAATCAGGAGGTGGGCAGGCAGGATAGATATGATGGTTTCAGCAAAATCATCAGAGGGCCAAGTTCCTTCTAATGTCCTTCCGCATCCTCCCCTGGGGAATCCTACCCTCCAAGTACTTCATCAGTCAAGATTGCTGCTGAAGCTCCAACTGAAAGTATGGGAATGGATGCTTGTTGAGAGTATGAATATGGAGTAGGAGGTTGGAAGAACCTTGGAGGATGACCACTAGGAAGGGCCAGGAGGAGGCATAGGGAAGAGAGGAGGACCACGTCAACAAAAGGCAAGGAAACACAAGGCTTAGAACGGCAGGGGAGGTGGGGAGGTGATGTTGGATCGTGCAGACCATGAAAAACGCTTAGTGGGTTGGACAAGGTGGGGTCCTCAGTGACCTTCAAAAGAACAGCATCATTCAAGAGTTCTGCGGCAGCAGCTCTTAGAGTTAAGGAAATACTAGATGATGAAGTAGTGCAGCAGTAATTTCTCTCCCATGAAGTTTGGTGATACAGGGAAACAAAGAAACAATGGTAGTGACTGAGAAATCCAGCAGCATTGAGGTAATGTTTCCTAGACTAGTAGGCCTGAATACAATTTCCCTTTATGATGTCAGGTCTCCTGGAGACCAGATTTAAATTGCTTGAGCGTGTGGGCTGAGACAGCGAAGCACATCTTCCCTGAAGGCAGCCCCCGTCCAATTCCTCCTAAGAAAAGTAAAGCGAGTGTTGGCTGATACTGTAGCATAATAAAGGGCTGATACATTTTCTAAAGGCCGTCTGATAAGCTTCATTAATTCATTTTTGGCTTTCCCTCCAAAAGCTGGATAGAAGTTCCTCTAACTCTGGCCTGTGCTCTTGAAGAAAAATTAAATTGCAAAAGTGAGGCTGTTACATTAGGCCGCACTCCCCCCAGGGTCAGCAAAGGCTCTCTGGGCGCTTTGCAATGGCAGAGCTGCAGCTCCATTTCAGCAAAAATAAATATCAGATTACACACATTGTTTTTGCAGCTGAGGATTTGGTGGAGTGGCTATTGCATTCTGCAGTTGCAGATAAAGAGAGCACAGCGTTTTTGCATCCTTTCTTTATGAAGCCATTTTCTCCCCTCAAGAAGTGCATCCCCAGAGGATTTTTTCCAACAAATGCCTGGTGCTTCTGTGATGTTCATCGTGCATGACTTGCTTTAGAGGTTGTTAAAAATAAAGACAGATAGTTGGGTCAGTTCTCTTGGTGCCTTTCACTCCTCCCTTGTTAGATTTCCACCCCACCCTTATCTCCCTCCCTGGAAAAGCCCTTGTGCTACAAAATTATGAAAGAATGGCAGAGACTGAAACCACAGCACGCCTTTGCAATTCTAACTTTCTAACCTGAAACCAGTGAGCCATAAAACTCTAGAAGCTAAAAGCTGCCTGAGGCAAATCCAAATCTTCTGGCTTTAAAATAGCAACACATCTTTTACCATTTTAGCTATTTTGAGGTAGATTTTCATGCGCAGGCATGCTTGTTGAAATTAAATGTGTTTCATTTGTATCTTTTTTTTTCTTTCTGAAGAAATAGCAGGCTTGCGAGGTACTGCTTTCTGAGTCTTAAATTAAAGACTAAATTTGAGTGCCTTGAGTAGGTATTAAATTACCAAACTGGGAGTTTTCTATCTAGACTGGATAGGCCTGGTACCACTCTGGAACCTGGGTACATTTAGGAAAGTTGCCTTACTTGAGCCTGTCTTTGAGTATTCCTGTATTGTCACAACTCTTAGTCTGGATGCCCCAGAAACAAACCCTAAGATGAGGTTCTGAGGGAAAGTAGTTTATTTGGGAGATGATTACAGGAAACACTGGTAATGTGACTGAACGAAAGGGAGTTCGCTCCCTGATGTATCACGGAAACTGCATGAGGTGAGTTGTCGCACAAAGAAAACTTTATTTGGAGCAAATAAGATCACAGAGAATGGCTTCCAAAGCCATGACTCCCTGAGAGAGGGTAACTGGGTTCCTTTTGTTTAGGTTACGATGAATATTTAGATAGGGAAGCCATGTCATCATATGTAGAGGTGGTGCACATGCACCTTAAGGAAACCTCCTATACATAAATTGTATGTTATGTAAATGAGGCTCCTCCTTGGGTGGAGATTTCAGCATTATAATGAGGTAAAGATAAGTACCAGTCATTCCAGGGGGTCACACCACGGTCTATCTGCGCAGGTGCAAGTCATTTAGCTCAGATGGTCAGGGCGGACTGGGCTGGTACCTGTCTTGTCACGCCTGTTGCCATCACCTGAGGGGTGGTTTTGGGTTCATTTGCAAGATTTAAAAGGTAAGACAGAAAGGAGATCTTAAGGAAAGATGTAGGACAAAGGTTAGTGAGTTTGTACTCACTACTGCAGGTAGCCACTACCGCAGGTGGGCAGTAAAGGTCAGGTCTTAGGGTCTAGCTGGTGACAGTAAGAGGATGGGGAAGTGAGCAGAGAAGAGAAAATAGCTCATAAAATGTGCCACTGTGGGCAACTGGTGCTTGATCCTGCTGAGGACTCTGGGAAACACTGCATAACATGAACAGATATGTCCTACCTGAGGGCTGGGAAAGCTTGGGTATTCATCAGCCAACCCCCATCTGTCATGGGTTCACAGTCCTGACCAGAGATGTCAATTCTTTCCAACATCCTCTATAGATTCAATGAAATCCCAATCAAAATCCCAGCAACTATTTTGTAGATGTCAACAAATTGATTTTAATATGTATATCAAAAAGCAAAAGACCTAGAATGACTAAGACAATACTAAAAAAGAACAGAGTTGAAGGACTTATATTACCCAACGTCAAGATTTAATATAAAGTTGGTATAATCAAGGCAGCATAGAAGTGAGTTGGGGGAAGAGTAGTGGAACAGAATAAAGAGCCTAGAAATAGACCCACACAAATATAGTCAATCTATCCTTGACAAAGACTCAAAGGCAATTCAGTGGAGAAAAGACAGTTTTTTCAATAAATGGTTCTAGACACTAGATACTTATACTTTTCACAAAAATTAACTCAAAATGAACCATAGATCTAAATGTAAAGTGTAAAACTATAAAAGTTGTAGAAGAAAATATAGGGGAAAATCTATATGATCGTGGATTGAGAGATGAATTTTTAGATGCAATACCAAAAGCACAATCTATAAAAGGGAAAATTGATATGTTGCATTAAAATTTAAAACTTCTTCCCTGTGAAAGACAGTTAAGAAAATGAAAGAATTGGAGGAACTAACTGCAAAACATGTATCTGATAAAGGACTTGTATACAAAATATACAAGGAATTCTTAAAACTCAACAATAAGGTAAGAAACTCTTAGAGCTAAAATCTTAGAGCTAAAAATCTACAACGATTGTTGATAAAAACAGGTAGAATGTGATTTTTATTTTGTAAACAATAATCACAATACACGTGTAAATAAATAATTTCTCAATAGTCAAGTCTTTTATTATCCCTTTTTTGGAAAGAGAGTTGTTAACTATAAACATTTCCCTCTCCAGCTCTTAGTCTTTTTAACTGAGCAGAAGGGATTATGCAGTGAGAGAAGGAATTGCAGGAGAAACTGACAGGCAGATAGAAGGGGAAAATTCCTTAAAGGGGAGGAGGTGCCTAGGAGCTGGAGGCCCCAGGTCCCATGCCGTACTGTGCCTGTCCATTCCATGCCTCACTGTACCCATAGGTGGTGGTGAGGCCTGAGAGGGAATCTCAAACACACACTGAGCCTCCCATCCAGAGGAAGACTCAGTGCTCCTCTGGACCCTGAAGGCAGTCCCTGCCCTCCTGACCCACTGGACATTAGACAGTGATAAAGGCTGCCATGTTGGGTTGAACATCAAAGACATCCCCCAGCTTTCCAAGCGGTACATAAGCCTCCCATTTTTCTCTTTGACCCTCAAGAAAGATCAAAAGCCCCAGTACTTACAAGGATCTTCTGACAACCTTGTAGGACATGAAGGTCAGAGGCAGATTTAATCTGATTTGAAGAAAATGGAGAAGTGTGACATTCCTTAGAAAACTGAGTTTATGTGCAGGCAGTCATACACGTTTTTGATACATATAAATGAGAAAACAACTATAAGAGTAAATGCCGAATTAACGATAGGTGTTGAATTCTGAGTAATGGGATTATAAGTGATTCTTATTTTCTTTTTATTTACTCTGTGCTCTTTGATTTCCATGCAAGGAGAATGTATTACCTATGGAAAAATGGGGAAAGGCTAGGTGGTACAGTGTATAGGGCCTGGGTTTTGAATTACTAGTGCTTCTTATTTGCTGGGTCAGTTTGATAAAGTTATTTACAAGTCTTTTTCTTTTTCTTTTTTTAACTTCGGTTCACATTTTATTGCACTGATCACATGTCATGACTGAGAAGACATTGTATATTGTTAGACTCTCAGTTTTTGAATAAAATGCAAAACACAGTCTTCACTAGAGCATAATGGTCAATTCTTAAGCATTCCCAAGGTAGTCTTAGATGAGATGTTTCCTGAAGATATACGAAAATATGGCTAGGATAAGAATACGTAATGCACATCCTGACACAAGAAGGGAGGCAAGAAAAGGATCGTGCATTGAAATGATTAGCAAGTTAACTATTTTATGTATTTACCAGTAATTTGAGGCAGACGTGAATGAACAGGAATACTTGGAGGATGATCGTGATTGAAAAGCATTTCAATGTGGGGCACTTGAGTGGCTCAGTGGTTAAGCATCTGACTCCTGATTTCAGCTCAGGTCATGATCTCACTGTTCATGAGATGGAGCCCAGTGTTGGGCTGTGTGCTGACAGTGTGGAGCCTGCTTGGAATTCTCTCTGTCCCTCACTCTCTGCCCCTCCCCCATCACATGCATTCTCTGTCTCTCTCTTTCTCAAAATAAATAAAAAGAAAGAAAGAAAAATATTATATAGTATAAATGACTGTTCAGTGATATTTCTACTTATTTTACTTATTTCTACTTGTATTACCTTTAGTAATAAAATGTTTTTTTTCTATCTCATACATGATTGAACACATATTTTGCTTTAAAATTAACAGTCACAATTGAAGAAACAATGGTTTGTTTTTCTGATGAAGTTACCAACCTGCTGAATCTTAAGGCATCAACAAATGCTGTGTTTCATTTTCCCTGAACAATAAGACCTTCTATTTTGATTTTCCAGTAAATAGCAATTTTGTTTCTCTAGTTGTTTCCATTTGCCAAACAGTCATGATAGTTTAACATGGTGGCTACTGCTTTCAGGGGATTCTATCAGGGGAGTCCTCATTTCCATCACAGCAGCTTCTGGCAATCTTTCATCTAAAGTCCATCCATCAGGACTTTTCAGTGGTGGTTGGCCAAGATGTCATGGCTGCCATGGCTTCATTCTGCTGAATATGATTTTCCTGAAATCTCCTAGATATTCTTAGTGTTATATAAAAATATATCTGTGAGCAATGTTCCGAATGGGTGGTCTCTTCGGGTTTTACTTCTCTTGCTGTGAAGTCTTTAATGCAGTCAGAAAAGCAGGTTTCTGTCAGCTTATTGTAGGTTCCAAGAAATTCTTTAAGCTGTTTCATCTGATCAGATTCTGGTATTTATGCAGCCATATTCTTTTGGTGTGTTTATTAATCACCTTTTCTGATGCATGAGTTTCCTTTTTGTTCTGGAAAGTCAGTTGTCCAACCTTTGCTTGAACGTCTCCATTGAGACCTGATTTCTTAAGCACAGGCTCTCACATCAGACACAAGTGCAAGGCTGAGCTGCCAGTTGGGTCTAGGGGCAGAGGGTCTTGGTCAGGGCAGGCACTGCAGCTGCAGGATGGAAGACAACACCAAGTTATTTACATTTCTAAGCCTTATGTCTTTACCTATAAATCCCAATGGTGTCAACTTTGTAGTTATCAAAGAGATTATAAAGAGAGCAGAGTAGTTTGCCATATAATTGCACACATAGATACTTATGATAAGTGTACACTTTAGACTGGTGAACGTCACAGTCTGTAAATCTCAGCAATGTGAAAAAACACACGAAAAATACTCATGATCCTTTTGTGTGAATATTTAAATCAACTACGGAAATAGCTAACCTAGATACCCTGATGAATATTTATAAGGTTGGCATATGTCCATCATTTATATCTTTAAATTAAATACAAAAATAAAAACATTACTTTTTTCAAGCTTGTTCCATAATGCCAACTGAAACTCCCAAGAAGTTCTGCATTCTAACAACTCTTCTAAGAATGACTTAAATCCAAAGTACAGGTTATCAATTAGAGGTGATGGCTATGTTCCTTGATGGATTGTTCAGAGATCACTTAATCCCTGCCCACCTGACATTTTTCTGCTACTAAAATGAAAAGAATGGTCCTTGTCATAAGGTGAATTATATCCCCCCCCCCATTTATATGTTAAAATCTTAACCCCCAGTACCTCAGAATGTGACTGTATTTAGAGATAGGGTCTTTAAAGAGGTAATTAAGTTAAAATGAGGTCATTAGAGTGGGCCCAAATCTAATATGACTGGTGCCCTTATTTAAAAAAAGGAGATTAGGTCATAAACATACACAAAAGGAAGACCATGTGAGACACAGGGAGAAGATGGCCATCTACGAGCCAAAGAGAATCTTTAGAAGACACTAGCCCTACTGACACCTTGATCTTGGACTTTCAGCCTCCATAATTGTGAGAAAATAAATTTCTGTTGTTTAAGCCATCCAATCTAGGATACTTTGTTATGGCAGCCCCACAAAACTAATATCGTCTTTTTGCTTGTCTGAATTTGGGGTGTTGGAAGGAATCTGAAAGACATTTAGGAAAATCTTAAAACTCCTTTTTTTACAAAAGTCTAATAAAATTATTATCATTTGTGGTGCACCCATACTTACAATTATGATGTGGCAGCTATTCCTATTCCAATATATATAGCAAAGATATTTTCTCTTTAAGTTTAAAATAAACTGTGGCATGGAGGAAGGTATCAAGATTACATGTTTTGGGGATAGATTTCTCCACTCCCTTCAAAGGATAAAGGACATAGTATTTGCTTGGTTCAATGATCAAGACTTTGTGCTGAGAGGTGGAAGAAGAGAAGACCCGAAGAAGTTAAGATAATGAAATTACTTTTCATAAATACAAAAACCAGAAAAGAGGGGCTGTAGGGAGAAGAGCTAGCACAATGGAAGACTTTGGGAGAATAAGTGAGAAAGAGATTCAGGAGCTTTGGGTGGGAGAAAGAGGTGTGTAAGTAGGGCTCCTAGAAAGGTATGCTGGGCAGAATGAAGTGCAGTGTCTCCTCATTCTTCAAAGAAGAATTGTCATAAGACTTTCACATTATTCTCCAAGGTTTTTGATTCAAGGACCCCAAATTCATGGTGCTTTTCCTGACATTCCAAAATGTTGAAGAGATTGTGAGATTAAAACAAGGTAGCTTAAAAGATAGCTCATCCATTTAGTCAGTTTCTCTTAAAATTTTCCACGATGTGAAATGCAAAGTAATGTGCTGTAAAGACAATGATTAAGCAAAGGGTATTTTAAAGTTTACTTTTCTTTCCATTTGATTTCTCTGCTTTCAAGTATCTGCTCCTCAGTCCATCTGTTGTCCTATTTTGATTGTTTTTGGCAAGCAGATGCAGGAGAACACTATTGCGTTTCTGTTTTATAAAATCTCAGAGATAAGAACATAATGTTAGTCAGGTTTTCTTTTGTGGGGAAAAACTGTGAAGTACTGAAATACATCAAAAAAATATTACTGGATGTTTTCAAAGGAAAACTAAGCATTGTCTAGCATCCCCCTCCAGCTTATTGGTTCTACGGTGTCTTTATGACTTTCATTATATTGGTGTTATTTACAATTCTGTAAATTGTGCATAACTGAAAGAGATACAAATGATTCTTATCCAAAAATATGCAAATGAATTTGAAGGATGTTCCATTAATTTCCCTCCCTCTCTGTGGAAGAAGCCATTATGGCACAAATTAAGCAAATTCATTGCAACATTCCTAATAGCCTTCATATGTGTTTTCTCTTTGGATTTTCCTTCGAATTGGTTGTAACATCTTACTGGTTCCCTCCTTAATTAGTTAAATAAAATCTTTGACATATGCCCATTTTATATATGTATGAGATGTGAGTTTATCTTTTCTAAAAAATTATCCTTTAATACTTTCATGAGTTGACTGTCTTTCAGCTTTTAGAAACCCAGCTGAATATTAGTCTTACCTGAGTTTCAACTGGACACAATATTGAATTAATCTTTTGGAGTGAGAAATAGCAGGGGATGGCTGAGGAACAGTGTAGTTGAACTGACCTCTCTATACCTCAGTCAAAAGTCTCAACTGCGTGCATCTCCAGTGAACCCAGGGGACCTGAGCCATGATCTGCATGACATTTTTATCTCTGACATTCAGTTTGACTTTCAAGTATCACAGAGTAGCAAAAAAAAAAAAAAAAAAAAAAAAAAAAAAAAAAACCATGAATCCAAAATGAAACAGAATATTTTTCAACTTGCCACTATACCATCCAGTCTAATGTGAAAGAAAATCCATTTCATTTTGCCACTGCCTGCTGATTGGCATGAACTCAGCTGCCCTTCAAAGGTTCAGCCTCTTGAAAGCAGTTTCAGTCATTGCTGTGAGCCAAAGGGAGAACAGGAGTTAACATTCTCAAATTCCCCTGAGAGTTGTTTTTGGATGGGTGGGGGAGAATGTATTTGGTGAATGGTTTTAGCTTACACCGAAAAGGTACTTTAATTTTGGTCCATTTTTATGTATGAAAGTAAAAGTAATATCAGAGAAATGTGTTGACAACTTCCAGTGAGTAAAATATCTGCCATCTTGAGATAAGTGTTGCCAGAAAATAGAAAATGATGCAAGAGGTTTACCCTGTACACATTATCCTATCAGAATTAGAAGCATATGCCATATGTTTTTGTAGGGGGGGAAAGAAATCATTTCCTTCTACTCTTCTAGGTTCTCCACTGGGGGACCCTGTAACAACAGAGTATAACAAGAGAAACAGAAGTTTATTAACCTGTATATATCCCATATACATGGGAGAAGCTCAAGGATGAGTAACTCAAAGAGATGGCTAAAACTTGAACCTAAATGCTGTCTTCAACTAAAACAAAGGAAGAAGGATGTAAAGGAGGTAAGTTATGGGCAGGTAAATAGAAAAAGTACAGTAAAGAAAGGAAAGGTTTGTTATGTAAATTTTAGTCTATGCCTTTTCTATTTGTAAGAGTCTCTTGGGATTTAGAGTCACTACAAAGAGGGAGACACTTTTACAAATGAAGATTTCCTTTATAAATGTAGATTTCTCTTACAAAAGAGTAACTTCTACTGTTTTCAGAACTTCTGCTTCTGCTGTTTCTTTTTCTTTTTTAATTTTTTTTATGTTTATTTATTTTTGAGAGAGAGACAGAGACCGTGAATGGGGGATGGGCAGAGAAAGAGGGAGACAAAGAATCAGAAGCAGGCTCCAGGCTCTGAGCTGTCAGCACAGAGTCCAATGTGGGGCTTGAACTCACAAACCATGAGATCATGACCTGAGCAGAAGTCAATGCTTAACCGACTGAGCCACCCCAGTGGCCTGCTTCTGCTGTTTCTTAAAACAGCTTATAATCAGCTCTAAATAAAATCATCATTAGCAGCAGCAGCAGCAGCAGCAGCAGCAGCAGCAGGAAAACAACTGGCTCTAAATAGTACTTATACCAAAAAGGCATTTGGGGGGGGGGGCATACTCTGGTCTCCTACAGTCATATTTTGGGGGGGGGGTACATTCTGGTCTCCTACACTTTCTGTTGCCAACCTTGAAGCCGCATCCTGGCATTTAGGTTGAGTGGTTGATCTGTCCAAGGCAACCATGGCTTCTTGATCACATTCAGATAGTTTTTACTTGTCTTCAGCTCTTGGTTTGATTGTTTGGAGTCTCAAGTTGGTTTTTGAAGTCAAAAGGAACACTTCTTCCTTTCCTTCCCTGTTTATAGAATTAAAGGACAAGAACATGGGGCCTAATTCAGGTAAATATATTAACAAAATCTCAACCAAAGTATCATTTTCAAAATGTTTAACATCATGCAATTCTCATGTAAAATCAAAATGAGCAGAAACCAAAGTTTTATTACACTCATCAATGAGGGAAGCAACGGGATGGTGAAGTTGGTTCAAGAAAGGATACAAGGAATTGATGATTATATCATCAATGAAAGAAAGGAAGAATACAGAAATAAGTCACAAGGTTAGAGGCAAAACTCATCATTGTTCTATCAGTAATAAGACCATGGCCTTTGGAGTTAACTTTTCTACACAAGAAAAATCATTTGTGTTACTATCAGACAAAAATAATTGTCATTGATCCCAGACAAAAATTACTTTCATGATATTGGGCAAAAATAATTTACATCTTTGAGAACAAACTGAAGGCAGATGGGGGTGGGGGAGAGGGGAAAGTGGGTGATGGGAATCGAGAAGGGCACTTGTTGGGATGAGCACTGGGTGTTGTATGGAAACCAATTTGACAATAAATTATATTAAAAAATAATTTACATCTTATCAGTTTCCAACAAAGAAATACTTAGCTTTACAGAGTTGAAAATTGTCTGAGCCCTAATCAAGAGCAATGGTAAATCAAACAAATTCGTGTATCATGTGACTCTAGGGTAGGAGTCAATAAACTATAGCAGGCCTAGCTTACCTTAACTTGTTTTTGTAAATAAAGTTTTGTAGGAACATTGCTGCAGCCATTTACTTATGCATTGTAGATGGTTTCTTTTGCTACAGAGTTGAATAGTTGCAACAGACTAGATGGTCCTACAATCTAAAATATTTGCCATATAGCCCTTTACAGAAAACAAAACAAAACAAAACAAAACAAAACAAAACAAAACAAACTTGCCAGCCTTTCATCTAGGAACACCAGGAACAGGGCACTGCCTAACAATGGAAACAGAAGTGACATAGTCTTTTTTCCTCCTTACTTTCAAGTTTTAGATAATATTTTTTTCTTTGCAACAGTGTTAATAAAAAATACTTGAGAGTGAAATCAGACAAACTTCTTCAAGGAAAAGGCACATCAGAAGTATGTGCCTTCTGATCAGGTACATATTACTGAAAATTATGTGCATCGTAGCCACACTGTACAATGAATTCTGCTTGACAGCATTATAGATTCTCAGAAACTCCTTCAGAATCAATTACACACACTGAAAGCAGAGAAATACCAAGTTCTTTATTTCTAAGAAAAAAATCTCATGACCCATTTAAGTTCTCAGCATTTTGAATTACTCACTTCTCTTCGATTAAAAAAAAAAAAAAAAAATCAAACCAGGGGCACCAGGGTGGTTCAGTCAGTTAAGCATCTGACCCTTGATTTTCACTCAGGTCATGATCTCACAGTTTGTGATCAGGTCATGATCATCACAACTGCTCCATCCAATTTATGTGTCCAGGCATTCTCACCACAGAATCCCTGCTTGGGATTCTGTTGCTGCCCCTCCCCTGCTCACACACTCTTTCGCTCTAAATAAATAAATAAATAAATAAATAAATAAATAAATAAATAACTTTTAAAAAATCAACCCAGATTTTGATATTAAGTTCATCCATATCCTGATATTTTCCTTTTGCTATATGTGGCCCACTTCAAGGGGTTGCCCTTTCAAAAAAAAAAAAAAAGTCACTTCTGACTACCTTGGTAAACTTATTTAAAAATAAATATATGAACTCACACAGTTGATTATTATTTTGAAATGGTATTGGAGTAAGGATTTTAAGTTTTCTGTCTAGACTAATCCAGTTCTTGTTGCCTCTTTAGAGGTCTTCCTACCATCACTAGACCACAATCAGTGTGCATTACAGACATTTGGGAGATTTTATGGACTGCCTGGTCCCTATCTGTAAAGCAGGTGTAGGCAAAATGCCATCTTAAATCTAATTCAAAAAAGTAAATATTGACAAAATTTTACCTAGATTCTACTCAGGGCTGAGTTTCAGCCACTACCTTTAGATAATTCTCAGATTATCTCAGTCATTCCAGCCTCTCTCCCTTGAAGTCCTAGAATCAGCTACTGAAGGGTTAACTCTGCATAGAGTGGAGAGCCAACATTCAGTCAAGAGTTCATGACAATTGGCTGGTGTCCTCACCATGTTGTATGCTACATATTTCCATGGCACTCCCCCGCCCCCCCCCACCCTGCGCCCCATGTAACATTTGCCATATTGCCTAATTGTTCACAATCCCTTTTCAGTTGCTACCAGCACCCACCAGCCACCACACAAAATCAATGCAAATCTCTTTAAAACTAACAGGGGCAAATCACAAGGAAAAACAGGAGGAACAAACCAAGAATGGGACATCAGTGTTACCTGAATGAGGATAGGTTGTGCAAACTATTCTTTTTTTTTTTTTTTAATGTTTATTTTTTTGAGAGAAAGAGCATGAGCAGGGGAGGGGAAGAGAGAAAAGGGGACAGAGGATCTGAAGCAGGCTGCATGCTGACAGCAGATAGCCCAATGCAGGGCTCGAACTCACAAACCGTGAGACCATGACCTGAGCCGAACGAAGTCAGATGCTTAATCAACTGAGTCATCCAGGCGGCCCTGTGCAACCTATTCTAAGAAAGGGCTCTAGGCATAATCAAGACATGACTGAGTAGGGAAGAACTGTACAGCCTAGCCTAATGCAAAGAACTGGAGCATTTATACACCCATCAGCTGAGAGGGATCTCAGGGAAAGAACAAAGGAAATAGAAAAACAACACAAGGGAGCTTTAGGAAAAAAAACTGATTTCATACTTCTGCTCCATCCAACTTATGTGCCCAGAAAAGCCCGTCCATTCTGGTTTTAGCTCTCCCTGATGATTGAGTTATACTTGCACACACTGAAGATCAGATGCTGCTGGCATCCCATCTGCACCCTTCCACTCCTCTTTATAGCTCAGTGCACACTGGTCCAGCTTTCAACAGCTAGCCTCTACATTTTGTTCCTCAAGGGCCTTCGCTGTTTTCTGGAGCCCCATCTACTAGTTGGTGTAAAATGTCCCAGTTCTTTTGATCCTCGTGTAGGATGATCCTGACATGTTCTACACTGGCTTTCAGAGTTTCCCCAGCAAAATTGGGCTCCAGTCATCCATAACAGTAGTTGGCCCAATAAGGCATATATCACTGGCTCTTTTCCCTTCCCCTGTCTCACTTACATAATCCCCACCCTATGCTCCCCTCACCCCCCAAATTACTCTCAAATCATTGTCTCAGGATCTGTTTCCTAGGAGTACCCCTCCGCCCACCCAAAACACAATAGATGTGCAAGAAATATTCATTCACTCATCCAAGCCTTTTGAGTATTTCTACTTTTTGAAATTTACTGAGGATTTTGGTGCCTTAATTTTTTTCAGTATGGCTCATTTTCATGAGTATTTCATGGGCAGTTGGAAAGAATGCATATGCTCTATTTCCAGGGTACAGTTGGGTATACATTGATCGGTTCTACTTTTAAACTGTGTTATTTAGACCTTTCATATGCTTTCTTATTTTGCATCTACTCAAACTATTACAGCTAAAAGAGTTCATTTGAAGTCCTCTATTACCAGAGTGCTTCTATTTGTCTTTTTATCTTCTGTATTTTCTGCTTTATGATTGTTGTTATTTGATACCTAGATATTCATAAGTGACACATTTTTACATGAGTTACACCTTTAAAAAACACAAAGTGCCCACTGTTTTTTGAGCTGAATTACGCCTTTTCTGATATTATGTTAATAATTCATTGTTGTTTAAAAATGTACCTTTTCTGGGGTGCCTGGCTGGCTCATCGGTGGAACGTACCACTCTTGATCTTGGGGTTGTAATTTTGAGCCCCACGTTGGGTGTAGAGATTACTTTAAAACAGTCCAAAAAATGTTTTTAAGTGTACCTTTTCCTAGTAGACTTTGCCCATCTTTCTATTTTTGACTATCTTGAATCACTTCAGTGTGATCCTTAGATATGGCATAGTTTCTGTTTCTTTTACAATCCAATCTAATCTAAAATTCTTCTTTTAATATGTAGGTTAAATCCATTTGCACTTACTAAAATGACACACATATGTTTGGTCTCGGTTCTGTCATATTGTTGCATATTTTCTGTCTTTATATATTTTAAGGACTTTTCCTATGTAGTCTGTTTCCTTTGGTTTGCTTCCCCTATAGCTCTGAATTTTAGGTAGCTTTGCAGCTCTGTTCTGGTGATAACCCTTATTAATGCATTTAGTCAGTGCATTATAGTCCTTTACTAAGAGAAATAAAAAAATGGTGTTTCCTCTTTCTTCCCCATGCCCTTTCTCTCCACCACCCAATTTAAATCAATAATATTACCTTTCTTAATGTTATCTTTATACTATTTAAGAGTATGTATGGGTGCCCGAGTGGCTCAGTCAGTTGAGCATCTAAGTCTTGATTTTAGCTCAGGTCATGATCCTGGGGTCATGAGCTCGAGCCCCATATTGGGCTCCACCCTGAACATGGAGCTCTTTCCCTCTTTCTTTCTCTCTCACCTCCTGCCCGTCTCCCCAACTTGTGCACTTGCTCTATCTCTCTACAAAAAAAAAAAAAAAATTAAAAGAGGAAAGAATATGTATATGTCTATTACTTGATTAGTCAGCTCTTAATGATGTCATTTAAATCATAGTTATCATAGATGAGATAACCAACATATCTATTCTAATTCCTACCTCCTTCACTCCAGTGTGTAAGTTGTAACATTTCTGTGTTGTCCATGGTCACTTCAGGGTTTAAAACTAACAGGGGCAAGTGCATTCTAACAGTGCTTGCTGAGATCTGTTTTTCTCCTGGGTTCTGTCACAAGTCTCTTGTTTTTTCCCTTCCCTTTCTTTTTTCAGCTGCTGCTCCGTTCTGCTGCTTTATTTATTTTACAGTCTGTGGATCATATTTGTCTCCTACTTTCACATGGATGGACTCTGTGGGGAGGTGCTTTTTCATTCTCCTTGAAGATCTGGGATCGTTTTCAGGAATTGAAGAAGAGAGGCTTATTTATACAGGTTTGTGGACACTGGAGTTCCCTGGGTCTGTGTTTTGCTGTTTTTTTTTTTCTGGTCACGTAATCCTTACCCATGCACATTTAGGATTAAGCTTTGCAGAAACACAAAAGGAGTGACAATAATCATAGGAAGTGTAGCTGTTTTAACAAAACAATGAAGGAATCATTGGCAGAATAACCTTTTCATCACTTCTCCAGACACAGAGGTAGATGGCTCTGCAATCCACCTAGACAATTATCTGGGCCATCTTCTGACCATTCCTCGTTCAGTAATAACTATTTTCATTCCAGCTCAGTTTTACAAATCTAATTTCACAGAATTATAGGTCATTAGCAGTCTGAGAGATGAAGTTCATATTCTTGAAGAAATTTCAGCCGTCGGTGTGTTTTTCTTGGAAGAGAAATGTCTTGTGCTTATTCTTGATTACTCAAAAGAGTTTTAAAATTTGGACACAATTGTAACTCTCAATGTAAAGATGACATTCAGTGAACATTTCCATTTGAAGTATTTTGGGAAAGTTAAAGAAGATTAGAAAGTGTTGTTTGTCTATAAAGTCAGGGAACTGAGGAGAAGATAACATACGTTAGGTTACTTTTACTTCACTGCTTAATTCTCCCCCTTCCTGAAATATTTGCCCAAAGCCTATGAAGTTGTAACAGGGGTCTGATGGCAGTTGACTAATAAGGAAATTCAGGTCACTGGCTCCTACAGGCCAGAGAGTCTGACTTTCAGCACAACCTTAGTGACCAACTTTGCCAAATGCTGCAGAATATTCCAAAAAGAAAGGCTGTTTGTGCCTTGATATTCTTGTGGCATCACAAGAACTTGAGGGATAAGGGAAAACAATCTGATGCAGTAAAACAAAACTAAGCTTTCGGAGCCAGGAGCCCATGTGTTCACATTCCCGCTCTGCAACATACTGGGCCTCAGGTGCCCACCTATAAGATAAAGAAAATGTTATCGACCTCATACACTCGGTGTGAAGACTGAATAAGATCATTTCTATAAAGTACACAGGGAGTAGTAGGTCATTAATAAAAGTCAGCAACCCTCCTTTGGGCTTCCCGGCCCTCCCCACTCCCTCCAATTCTTCCTTTCATTGCCTTCGGCTTCAAGTAGGGAACTGTTTTGTTGGGGGCAGATGCTTCTTTGTCTAACAGAGTATATGTAGTCTCCTAGTGATCTGGAATGCAGTGTCCCATTTTTGCTGCTGGATATCATTTAGCTCACTAGTGACTTGCCCCAATTATGGCATTTCCCACATTGTTTTATAGTTGCTTTGTGCATCTCTCTCTCCCCTCTCCATTTCAAAATATTCAAAAGCAACGGCCCTACATTATCCTCTTCAAATCTAGGATGCCTATTGCATTAGTAATCTATTGATGCATAACAAATTACCCTGAAAGGGGCACCTCAGTGGCTCAGTCGGCTGGGCAACCGACTCTTGATTTCAGCTCAGGTCATGACCTCCTGTTTGGTGGGATCAAGCCCTGCATCGGGTTCACACTGGTAGTGTGGAGCCTGCTTGGGATGCTCTCTCCCCTCTCTCTGCGCCTCGTTGTGTTCACTCTCTCTGTCTCTCAAAATATACAAAAAAAACTAAAAAAAGAATTCTCCCTCTCTCTCTGCCCCCCACTCATTTGCTCGCTCTCTCTCTCTCTCAAAAAAAAAAACAAAAACAAATACAAACCCAAATTACTCGGAAATTTAACAGCTTAAAACAACAAACATTTATTTTCTCATACTCCTCCAGAAGTAGCTTAGCTGGGTGGTTCTAGCTCAGGATCTCTCATGAGATTGCAGTCAGGCTGTTTGCCGGGACTACAGTGAGCGTTTTTCATATTCTGGTCTGTGTTCAATATAATGTTCAACAGATTCTCTCTCTCTCTCTCTCTCTCTCTCTCTCTTTCTCTCAAGTTTAGGTTCTATATGAGGTAGAATCACTTTTGAAAAACCTTCCAAATTACCCCTAAAGACTGTATTCGTTACAAGACATTTAACAAAATTAAAGGCCTGGTTAAAGGCTACAGTAATTGGCTTAGAATCAGAGGACATGTTGTATAAAAAATTATAACACAAGAATTATATTCAATTCAGTTACGCTGAGACACACACACACACACACACACAGCATTCAGGGACTTAGGAAGCTGAAGGAACAATGATATACAAAATCTTTTAAATTGGCACCTGCCATTTCAGTGATTGAAGGTAAGCCTCATGGTCACTGTGAGATGGGAATCTTCCTTCCCTCAGCTCCCTAAGTCCCTGAATGCCATGTGTCTGTGTGTGTGTGTGTGTGTGTGTGTGTGTGTGTACGTGTGTGTACTTTGCCAAATTGAATTTGCATAAGTTAAAAACATTTATGTTCAATACTGACATGTTGAAATGTAAAGAAGTTTTCTGATTCATTTGTAAGCACCAAATTATTCATTTTATAGGGCTTGAGTTCTCACCTTATGCTTTGTCCTTCCAGCATTTCAGAACTTTGCTCTGCTTTTTGATCCATGCTAACCCAGCAGGATTCAAAATTGTTTCAGTATTAGAGCACTTGGAGACCAAACAAAGTGCATTTTGCAGAATATGATGAAGTATTGGTGTGTTTTATTTTAGTCATACAAATAATACTTGGGCACAAAATTATACATTTGGTTATTTTAAGTTTATATTGATTGAGGTAATTAAATTTAATTAAATTTATACAATATAAAAGCCGATTGAATACCATAATCACAAGTATATCAATCCAACCACAGACACAGAGGCAAGCTTTTGAACCAAACGTGTTCTTTAATATTGGCTTGTTATGTGTGCATTTTCCTAGTTGGCAGCTAGTCCTCCCTGGAAGATAATCAATGGTGCCTGTCAAAAGTTTAAGAAGCATTATATTTTTTTAAAGTATTGTTGAAAAACAATTTTGGTAAACGTTTCCTTGATTTATTTTTTTTTCCACACCGTAATACTGTTCTATTTTAGCAGATCGCCTTGTGCTTGCTCACAGAAGGTCAGTGTTCCATTGCAGCCGAGGGGACAATCTCAACCATCCCACTAGCTGAATAGAAATCTAAGGGTCTGGGCACCTGGGTGGCTCAGTTGGTCGAGCATCCAACTCTTGATTTTGGCTCAACTCATGATCCCAGTGTCGTGGGATCAAGCCCTGAGTCAGACTCTGCACTGAACCTGAGGCCTGCTTTGAGATTCTCTCTCTCTCTTTCTCTCTCTCTCTCTCTCTCTCTCCCCTCCCCACCTCTGTGCCTCTCCCCAGCATGTACTCTCCCTCTCTAAAAAAAAGAAAAGAAATATCTGGAGATATTAAAAAGAAAAGAAATCTGAAGGTCACAGAAGTCCTGAATGTGTTCCTTCCATTATGCTTATTAAAAACTAGTATTTCCTAATCTGAAAATTTAGAGTTTGCATTCTCCAGGGAGAGTAAGTTCTTCCCATATCGTTGTGCAATCTTCATTCTCTGAGTGACGTCTTTATCACCAGTTGTGTTTAATAATTCTGATACAGGTTCTGATACAGGTACAGGCACAAACACATCTCAGTTAAGGGTAAAGGAATGTTGAATAAACTGGCTTCTCCTATGAGAATATTGCCAGAATGTAAGCATCATGGGTGCAAGGGTCTCTGTTTTGCTCATTCATGTTTTCCTGGCGAAATGCCTTGCACATAGTAATGTTCAGTTAGTATTTGTCAAACAGTTTTATGGCTGAAACCATCTCTTATGTTTCTTGGCTTTTGTCATGTTTTATCTTAATGCCTCTGTATTATAGTGTCCTAAGGCTGCCATAACAAAATGCTACAAACCGAGTGGCTTAAAACAACAGAAATGTACTCTCTGGAGTTCTGAAGCCCAGAAGTCTGAAGTCAGGTGTTAGCAGAGCTACAGTCGCTCCAAAGGCTCTAGGAGAGAATCTCTCCTTGCCGCTTTCATTTTCTGATGACTCCAAGTCCTCCTAGGTTTGTGGCAAGATCACTCCCGTCTCTGCCTCCATATTCACATGGCTTTCCCCCTGTGTCTGTTTCTTCTTGTCTTCTTCTAAAGACATTTATCATTAGATTTAAGGTCTACTCTATCAATCCAGGATGAGCTCATCTCAAGAGTCTTCACTTAATTACATCTATAATGACCCTTTTTCCAAATGAGTTTACATTCATGGGTACCAGGATTAGGATGCAGACATATGTTCTTAGTGGCCACAATTCAACACGCTATAACCTCTGGTCCTGTTTTCAGATTCCAGTCATTCAATCCATGTTTACTAAGTGTTTATTATGTGCCTGACACTAAACAGTGAGGATGCAAACATCAGTATGCTATGGCCACTTTCTTTAACAGATAATAACTTATCAAAGGTTTTTATTCTAAATCACTCAGATTCAAAATAAAATAAAACAAATTTTATTTAAAATAGAATAAACTTTAAACTCATATAAAAGGATTGAAATCTACTCTGAAATCTCTTCGTGTTAATTTTTCCATAAATTCTAATGAACACTCTTCATTGATGTTAACTTTTCATTTGCCAGACTACTCATCATTTCAGATGTTCTTAGTTCAAAGTCATCCCTTTCAAAAAATTCCATGATGTGAGACACTTTTAATTAGTTTCAACATATTTTATTTCACCACAAATCAGATTTGTGTGGGAGCATTAAATTCAGGGAGAGCCCATTTATCTGTGTCATTTGTCATTAAGGTATCAGTAACATAACTTTCGCTGAAGTTAACAGTATTCTGTCTTCACCTGGTTCCACAGAAAGCAAGCCTGCAAAAATGTAGGCAGTTTATTTGTGGAATAATGCCTGGGAGCAGGAATGCGGGACAGTGGGAGGGCATCAGAGCAAGAGAGAGAAACAATGCAGGACTATGTTGCCGAGAGAGAGAGCCTCTACTGTGTGGTAACTGATGTTTGAACCCGTAACACTTTTTGAAGAGTTTTATAACCCATATCTCAGAGACAAAAAAGGGAAGTGTTTACCCACCCATTGGCCTCCATTCCCCATTGGTCAATGGTCCACACTGCCGCTCACCCGGTTGCAAATGTGTAGATGCTGAGCAGTTCCCAAGGGTGTGTATACAAAAGGGACACAGCTAGTCTGAATGAGATTATCCCATAAAGCTGGTCAAGGCACGTCCTGAACCAGTCACATGGTAGTGGGTGCAGTAAGAAGAAGTGCCAAAAGGTTTTGTAGATGAGCAAAAGAGGTATCCAATATACTTTCCCTCCCCCACTGCCAAGCAGGTTATCTTTGGCTTATTGAGACTTGGCAAACTTGGGGGTAGTATAACCTAATGAGTCACATCATTGAATTTTGACATGAAAATACCAGGCTTCTGATGTTGGAGAAGTCACTCTCTATGTGCTTCAACCTCCTAATTGGCATAAGAGGATAATGATAGCCACTCTTACCTGTAGGGATAACCTCGAGGACAAGATAAGATAATATACTCAAAGTGCTTAGCCCAGTTGGTGTACTTTCTGATACCAACTTTCTGGTATCAGCTGGGTGTCCTACAGTTTAACTCAGTTCTGACACTAATTACCTGGAGTTAGCACAGACTCCATGGGTTAACTGCTCAATCCCACAAGACTGCCCCTCACTTCAGATGCCAGCTGCAAGTCCTGGGTGAACTCAAACCACCCACTTCTGCCTGGCAAGCTACAGATTCAAGGCTTCTCATACCTCTGCAAGTTTAATAATTCACTAGAACAACTCCTAGAACTCAGGAAAACAGTATACATAAAAGGGTTCTGAACATAGGAGTCAGGTTCCACTACTCTGCCAGTACATCTTGTTCACTGACAGGAAGCTTCCTGAGCCTAGTTCTTCAGAGTTCTTACTAAGGTTTCAGTAAGTATACTGTAGGTATGGTTGATTAAATCAGTAAGTCATGTGATTGAGCTCATCTCTAGCTGGGGGAGGGGGCTGAAAGTTCCTACCATCCAATCACATGGTTGGTCCCCCCCCCCCCCCCCCCATCCTGAAGCTGTCTAAAGGCCCTGTCTTAATTCATTTCATTGGCATAAACACAGGTCTGGTAGAAAAGGGGTCATATGAATAGTAAAAGATACTCCTATCACTGAGGAAATTCCAAGAGTTTTTGAAGTTCTATACCAGGAACTGGGCACAGAGACCAAATGTATATTTTATTTTTAAAAATTTTTAAACGTTTATTTATTTTTGAGAGAGTGCGAGTTGGGGAGGGGCAAAGAGGAAGAGGGAAACACAGAATCCAAAGCAGACTTCAGGCTCTGAATGGTTAGCACAGAGCCTGATGCGGGGCCCAGACCCACAAACCAAGAGATCATGACCTGAGCTGAAGTCAGACACTCAACTGACTGAGCCACCCAGGCACCCCTAAATGTATTTTTTAAATTAGACTACAGCCTGGTACATAAGAAGCACTCATTGGCAATAATTATTCACAACTTGAGGAAGCTCTGCCATGTACCACCATCAACCACCACCCCCAGAAAAGCTTTGCTCTATTAGCTTTTCAAATAAACAAATAAACCTTAAATTAAAAAAAAAAAAAAAAAAAAAAAAAGGTCAGGGTAAAAGAGTTGGAAATGGTTAGAGAAGTACCAGCTCAATTTAATTTCCTCTAGCAAAATGTAGGAAGCATATGTTTAAAGCAAAGAACACAAGCAATCATTCTTGGAGAGCCTCCTAAAGGAAGACATTGGATAGAATAGGGTGGGATTACCTAGAAGTAAAAGCCCTTGCTCTCAAGGAGTTAAAATTCCAAGTGGGGCAAAGTGACATTAACATGAAACTGAACAGTTTGAAAGATAAATACATGGTAAAGAGAGCAAGCAAAGTAATATTGCAGAGCAGTTCTTGAGCAAATTGATAAATGTATTCCACAAACAATAAATGCCAGTGAATAATGACTACAGGTTTAAGAGATTAAAGGATTGTTTACAGGCAAGTTTCAATAGCAGGGTTGGTAGAGTGTAAACCTTTTTGGGGAAGAGAGGAGGGCATTGAAAGAGGCAGAAAAGCAGTAGCAAAAACCTAGAGACAAGAAAGATGAAATGTAGTCCTAACTATTGTCTTGACAATTAGTGCACCCTTGCTGATGTTTTAGGTTTGAAGGGAGCAACATATATCTAACAATAGCTATATCAGATTAAGAAAGGGCCTCATGTTTATTCATGATCTTTACACTAGGTGGAGCCTGTATAGATCTGTTGGGGATTTTATTGTTATCAAAGGAGGGAAAGATATCGAGGTCAGTTGTAGAAATGAAATGTATGAAGCCAGTGAATTCAGGGGAATGTATTCAGGTCACCAAGACTTTGTGGAGAGGTAAAAACGAGGAGGAGAAAAGTGTGAATTTTTTACATTCATGAAATCACAAAAGTGAATTGAGCCAATGGGAAAGTAACCCTATGGGAAAAAGAGTCCCATGGAGCCTGAACACACACAACCACTTGGGGTTGCCTTGGTGAGGACCTGTGCTCCCCCATGTGCTAATGAGAAAAAACATAACCTAAATGAAGGAAATAGTAGTTGTGTTGTCAAAAACCTACTTCTGTGCTCCGGTGCCAAAATATGAAATGGGAAGACGGAGTTTGGTATATAGAAGGAAGATAGTTTATTACTTTGCTAAGCAAAGGAGGCTGCCTCAGGCTAATGTCTTCAAAACTGCAGACCCGCCAAGGTAAAAGGCTGAGGGCTTTTATAGGAAAATACAGGATCTAGGCCATTTCAACAGGAATCCAGTCCTTGCTGCCAGCAGCATTGGGCATGTCTTCAAGGTGGACTTATGACTGGTGCTGGCAGTGGCCATCTGAGTCTGATTGCTAAGTATCAATATCGAGTTCCTGGAACAAAGGATTCTACAGAAAAACAACTGAAGGGGAGGGAAGGGCTTCAAGAATGAGGAAGAGAAAAATTTGTTCAGTTTAAAGTCAAGCATTAGTGTGCTTTAGTGTGGAGCATTAGTGTGTCCATCTTGATTTCCATCCATCTTTACATTTCTATAGTGGTTTCAACTGGACATGGAGGTAGCAGGTCTCCACAGCTCCCACCTTGGGTTTTAGGTCACAAAGGATGAAGTAGAGAGGAAAGCACTCTGATTATTTATAAAGAAGCTAAATTGAACCTATCTGAGAGTTTCTGCGCCCACGTGATATTTTCCTTCCTTGGTCAGTGTCAGTCTCTAATAAGTCGAGTGATGATATATCCACATAGTTTTGACTATTTTCCTACTGGCATTGCTACATGGAAGGAACCTTAAGCAGAGAAACGGCAGGCTTATTTCTCCCTCCTGAAGAAGGCCGGCTTAGGATCTATCATGTGTGTATAATAAAAAATATTTATTTGGGTGGGTCTTAGTCCTCCACACCAGGCACAGAACTCCTAAAACCCTTGGAATTTTCTAAGTGTCTTTTGCTACTTTAATGGTTGATTTTTTATTTAAGATATATTATGTTTTATTTTATTTTACATTTTATTTTATTTTATTTTATTATTTTATTTTATTTTATTTTATTTTATTTTATTTTATTTTATTTTATTTTATTTTATTTTATTTTATTTTATTTTATTTTTGAGAGAGAGCATGAGTAGGGGAGAGAGGCTGAGGGAGAGAGAGAATCTTAAGCAGGCCACCCTGGGATCATGACCTGAGCAGAAGTCAAGAGTAGGATGCTCAAATGACTGAGCCACCCAGGTGCCCCAATGGTTGACTTTTTAAAAGCCCTTAGGTCACCAAATGATGGGGACTGATTGCCAGAGCAACCAAGTGCATGATTAAAGTGTTGGAACTTTTAGTCCTCTCCATCTCCCAGACCCACCTGACCTGGGAAGAGGAGAGATGGGCTATAGATTCAGTTCAGTCTCCAATGGCTCATGATTTAATCAACCTTGCCTGTGTAATACATCCTCCATAAAACCCAAAAAGAACAAGGTTCAGAGAGCCTCCAGGATGGTGAACATGTGGAGGTTTGGAAAGAGTGGCATGCTGGAAGAGTAAGAAATCTCACTCTCCCCCCTCATGTACCTTGCCCTATGTCTTTCTTCATCTGGCTATTAATTCAGAGCCTTTCATATCCTTTGTAATAAACCAGTAATATGGTCAGTAAACTGCTTTCCTGATTCTATAAGCTGCTTTAGCAAATTAATCAAACCTTAGGAGGGGATAGTGGGAAGCTCTGATTTATAGCCAGTTGGTCAGAAACACAGGTGGCAAGCTTGGTGATTGGCATCTGAAGTGAGGGGCACTCTGGTGGGGCTGAGCCTTATAACTTGTGCAATCTGATGCTGTCTGTGGGTGGATAGGGTGAGAATTGAGTTGATATATAGGACACCGAGGTTGGCGGTGTGGGGAAAAACCCACACATTGGAACTGAGTGCAGATGCGGGATCACAGCAACTGCAGTAGCCTGTAACCCTTACTTTCACTCAAGAAGATTGAGCCTGGGGCGCCTGGGTGGCTCGGTCGGTTAAGCATCGGACTTCGGCTCAGGTCGTGATCTCACGGTCCGTGAGTTCGAGCCCTGCGTCAGGCTCTGTGCTGACCGCTCAGAGCCTGGAGCCTGTTTCAGATTCTGTGTCTCCCTCTCTCTCTGCCCCTCCCCTGTTCATGCTCTGTCTCTCTCTCTCTCAAAAATAAATAAACGTTAAAATTAAAAAAAAAAAAAAAAAAAAAAGAAGATTGAGCCTACCCAAAGAAGGAACTGGGAATAGTGTGTAACATGCACAGCTGTCATTTCATTTGAGCTTTGCAACCTCAAGAGAAAAGAACAGTTCTGTTGTTCCTGTTTGACAGATGAGAAAACTGAGCCCCAGAAAGATTAAGCAGTTTTAATAGTGATGTCTCTTCTAAAAACTAAAGCACATAAGTGCTCTGAGATAAGTCTAAGAAACAATGCTGTGAGCTTTCTATGAGTGAAGTCTTTTTATCCAGTTCATGACTAGTTTCCATGATACACTTGCTGAGTCTATTTTCCGTATTTAGTGTGTTTAGGACATGAACCAAGAGGCCAAGATCATCTCTCAGGAAGACCAGCATATTTTTCCTTGCCTCAAGTAAAGTTTAATTTTGCTTTGATCAATAGTGCATTTCTCATTTCTAATTTAGTAAAACATAATTCTTCCCAGACAGTGGGAAGACTGAACCAACAATAACAAAATTTTTTTTTTTATGGGCAGAGATTCTGTAAAGGGATACTGAGCCATGAAATTGCTGTGTGAAGAATCGAATTTTATAATATTGTGGGAATTTGTAAAACAAACAAACAAGGCCAATACAAGGTGTGTTGCCCTAAATCATATGGTCTTATGTAATTGAGCACCATCCTAATTGAGGCAGCTCTTGCATTTAAAAAAAAAAAAAAGTCACTAACAGCTTAAATGGAAGCTTCACATTTGAGTCTTACTGCTTCTAACCATGTGATAATAGATGGGACACTGGACCTTCATTTCATCTTCAATAAAGTGAGGATAATAATACTTACCTCCTTGAGATATGGCTAAAATTATACCAAATATGACATCACAATCTCCACCAAGTTACCATCCCCTGGCCATCATCACCATAACCAGCAACATCTCATAACAGATAGCAAGAGTAATAATTAGATGGGGAAAAACCCTACATTTTAATAATAATACTGTAGTCATCCTGAATATTTGATCCTCTTATTATTTTTTGATTCACTTAAATTTATTTCACATTACTAGAAATGAATTATTTAATTTGTTGTTTGTTGGAAAGGCCTTTGCTTTGGACTCCAAGTTAGTAAAATTCATTTTTTTATAAAGCACAGCATAAAGATTTATATAAACTATACGTTGTTTATGTAGTCTTTTATGCTTCCACTTTACAAAGAAAAAGATTCCTGTGGTCAACATGAAATAGAACCAGAGAATTTTACTTAAAAACTTGGAAGACCAACAGGCTTGAAGAAATTAGCTATGGTGAAGAATAATAAAGTCTGATAATCATAATCCCTAAGTGTACATCATCCCTAGAGAGCTAGCTATACAACCATCCTGGACATTTCATTTAGAATATTATAAATGCCTAAAAAACTTTAGGAACTTGGGATCAAATCATTTGGTTTTTGCTGTCATTTAGATGGCATATGTGACTCTTGAGTTAAGAGTTGAAAACAAAAGAAACCTAGCCAATAGGCCTATACCGAAAGAAAAAGAATTTGTCTCAGCTTCATTCCAGAAAATCTGTTCTTGAAGTGAAATGTGGGAATGAATGGAGCTATTCATTGAATGAAGATATTCATTTATATCTATGGCCTAATCATCTAATTTGATCCAGTGTTTTTGGTCAAGATAATTAATTTTTGTTTGAAAATGGTGAAACAGCATTTATAGAGCCCAGCAGGAGTGACAGTTTTGTAAAGAAGAACTTACCTCAGTGGTTTTCAAATTTTTCAGGTGACAAATCTGAAAATCATGATATATTTTCAAATACTATGAAACACTATTATATTGAATTCTACCATACTGTGTTAAAGACTGGCTAGATGCTCATTAGTCTCTTTTTTTTCTCCTGGTACACGGGACAGCTACATTTTCCAGCCTCCCTTTACCTTGTGTCTGGGATCTGATCAATAGAATATGAGTTGATGAATGAATGATTAGATATATTGGTCTTGAAATCAGTGGCTCAAACCTCTATGTTCTTTTTCACTTTCTGTGGCAACCATGAAGGCCATGTATTGAATAACACAATATGAAAGAAGCATGGGGGCACCTGGGTGGCTCAGTCATTTGAGCATTGGACTTCAGCTCCGGTCATGACCTCATGATTTGCGAGATCAAGCCCCATGTCGGGCCCTGTGCTGACAGCTCAGAGCCTGGAGCCTGCTTTAGATTCTCTGTCTTCCTCTCTCTCCGCCCCTTCCCCACTTGCACTCTGTCTCTCAAAAATGTATAAATATTAAAAAAAAAATTTTTTTAAAAGAAAGAAATATGGATACCCGAGTCACTCCTTGAAGGAGAACCCCCTCCCTAGGAGGCCAACTAATCAATCAGAAAATTCTACATTGGATTTTGCATGAATGAAAAATAAATCTTTATTATGTGAAGTCACTGATATTTGCAAGTAATTTATGATAATAAATTGTAATTTATCTCCAATTTATATATTTGGTTCTTTTAAATTTAAACTTACATGAAAAGTTTAAATTAATAAGTAGCATATTCATGCAATTAGCAAACAAGACTTCTTAGTCTAACAATACCAAATGTTGGTAGGATTGCAGAGCAACAGCAACCCTTGCATACTGATCTGTGTAAATTATATGTAAATAGAACAACTTTGGGAAACAATTAGGCACTATTTAATGTTAAATGAATAAATAAATCATGACATATTTGTAAAATTGTTAACAAAAGCATTAAAAATAACTATAGCTATAATAATTTGTTAATGGATACACAATATAAAAAGAGGTACATTGTGACATTGAAACAGAATGGGGAGGGGACCAAAAGAGTAGGGTTTGGGGCACCTGGGTAGTTAAGCAGTCAGTTAAGCATCCAACTCTTGATTTTGGCTCAGGTCATGATCTCACAGTTTGTGAGATTGAGCCCTACATCAAGCTCTGCACTGATAGCATGGAGCCCGCTTGGGATTTTCTCTTTCCCTCACTCTCTGCCCCTCCCCTGCCTCAAAATAAATAAATAAACATTAAAAAAGAGTAGAGTTTTGTATTGAAGTAAAACTGTTATCAGCATAAAATAAGTTGTTAAATCTATAAGATGTTTTATGTAAGCCTCATGGTAACCACAAAGCAAAAACCTGTAGTAGATACACAAACAAGTGTATCAAAACTTTACATTTGGTTATTATGGAAAACCATCAGTTCACAAAGGAAGATAGCAATAGAGGAAGAAAGAAACAAGGGAACTACAAAACAAGCAACAAATAGTAAAAAAGGGCATGATAAACCCTTACCTATCTATAATTTAAAATAAATGGATTGAATTCTCTTAATCAAAAGTCATAAAGTGGCAGAATGGATTTTAAAAGAAGCCCCACAACTATATGTTGCCTAGAAGAAATTCACCATTAAGGACACATATAGGCTCAAAGTAAATGGATAAAAAAAGACACTGGAGAATTCATAAATATGTGGAAATTAAACAACACACTCTTAAACAACCAGTGGATCAAGAAGAAATCAAAAGAGAAGCAAAAGAATGTCTTGAAACAAATGAAAATGTAAACACAACATACCCAAATCTATGGGTATAGTTTATAGTGATAAATGCTTATATTAAGAAAAAAGGGAATATTTCAAATAAACAACCCAATCTTACACGTCATGGTACTAAAAAAAGAAGAATAAACTAAGTCCAAAGTTAACAGAAGGAAGAAAATAAGAAAGATCACAACAGAATGGAATGAAATAGAGGCCAGGTAAAGAATAGTAAAGACCAATAAAACTAAGACCTGGTTTTTTAAAGAGACAAGCAAAATTGACAAATCTTTAGCTAGACTAAGAAGAAAAGAGAGAAGTCTCAATAAAATCAGAAATGAGAGCCATTGCAACCAAAACAACAGAAATACAAAAGATTATGAAACTAATATGAACAATTATACAACAAAAAATTGAATAACCTAGAAAAAAATTGATAAGTTATTAGAAACATACAAGCTACCCAGACTGGATCATGAAGAAATAGGAAATACAAATTGACCAATAATAGGTAAGGAGATTCAATCAGTAATCAAAAACCTTGAACAAAGAAAAGCCCAGGACCAGCTGATGAATTCTACCAAACAAAGTTAATGCCAATCCACAAACTTCCAAAAATTTCAGAGGCGAGAATATGCTCAAATTCATTTTATAAGGCCAGCATTACTCTGATACCAAAATTGGATAAGGACAGTACAAGAAAGGAAAACTACAGGCTACTATACTATATTGATGAATATGATGTAAATATTCATGAATATAGATGCAAAATTTTCATCAAAATGTCTGGAAACCGAATTCAATAATAAATTAAAAGTATCATACACCTTTTGATCAAGTAGGATTTATCTCTGGGGTGCAAGGATGGAATTACCATGTGCAAATCAATAAATGTAATACATCATACAGATAAAAATCATATGATTATTTCAGTAGATACAGAAACAGCATTTGACAAAATTCTACATCCTTTTATGATAAAGACTGTGAAAAAGTTGGGGATAAAAGTTGGGTATAATAAAGGCCATGTATGACAAACACATGGCTAGCATTATGCTCAATGGTGAAAAGTTGAAAGCTTTTTCTCTAAGATCAGGATCAAGACAAGGGTTCCAACTATCACCACCACTATTTAATAGTACTGGAAATCCTAGCCAGGGCAATTAGAGAAGAAAAAGAAATAAAAGGCATCCAAATCAGAAAGGAAGAAGGAAGATTGTCTTTTTACAGCTGATATGATTTTATATGGAGAAAATCCTGAAGACTCCACATAAAAACTATTAGAACTAATAAATCCAGTAAGCCTGCAGAAATCAATTGTGTTTCTATACACTAATAGTAAATGGTGCTGAGAAAACTGAATAATCACATGCAAAAGAATAAAATTGGACCCTATCTCACACCACTCAAAAAAATTAACTCAAAAGGAATTATAGTTAAATAGAAGACCCGCAACTGTAAAACTCCTATGAGAGAACATAGGGGAAAAAAATCCTTGACATGGGCTTTGATAACAATTTTTTGGATATGACACCAAAAACACAAGCAACAAAAGCAAAAATAAACAAGTGGGAGTACATCAAACTAACAGCTTTTGCACAGCAGAAAAAAACAATCAACAGAGGCTCCTGGATGGCTCAGTCAGTAGAGCATGTGACTCTTCATTTCAGGGTCATGTGTTCAAGCCCCATTTTGGGCCTAGAGCTTACTTAAAAAAAAAGACAAAGCACAAAATAAAAAGACCTATGGAATGGAAGAAAATATGTTGCAAACTATTTGATAAGGAGTTAATACTCAAAATTCATAAAGAACTTATACAACTCAATAGAAAAAAACCCAAATAATCATTTTAAAAGTGGGCAAAGGAACTGAATGAGTCATTTTTCCAAAGAAGATATACAGATGGTCAACAGATACATGAAAAGATGCTCAACATCACTAATCATCAGGAAAATGCAAATCAAAACTGAAATGAGATTCACATGTGTTAGAATGGCTATTATGAAAAAGAAATAAATAACAAATTATGGCAAGGATGTGCAAAAAAGAAAACCTCTTGCATTGTTGATGAGAATGTTAATTGGTATAGACACTATGGAAAACAGTATGGAGGTTCCTCAAAAAGTTAAACTACCATATAACCCTGCAATCCCACTTCTGGATATATATCTGAAGGAACTGAAATAATTCAAAGAGATATCTGCACTTCCATGTTCACTGCATCATTATTTGTAATAGGTAAGACATGGAAACAACCTAAGTGTCTATCGAGAGATGAATGGATAAAGAAAATATGACATATGTGATATATATTATAATATATATGCTATTACATATCTATCTAAATATCTATTATATCTATAACATATGTTATCTATTATATCTATATATGTATTTTATCTATGTATTATATCTAATATATATCTTTATAGATATTGTACATATATTTATCTATCTATATAAAATGGAATACCTTTCAGACACAAAAGGAAGGATATCTTGCCATTTGTGACAACATGGGTGAACCTTGAGGACCTTATGCTAAGTGAAATAAGTCAGACAGAGGGGCTCCTGGGTGACTCAGTTGGTTAAGTGTCTGACTTCAGCTCAGGTCATGATCTCACAGTCTGTGAGTTCGAGCCCCATGTCAGGCTCTGTGCTGACAGCTCAGAGCCTGGAGCCTGCTTCAGATTCTGTGTCTCCCTCTCTCTCTGCCCCTCCCCTGCTCATGCTCTGTCTCTCTCTGTCTCAAAAATAAAAAATAAAAAAAAAACATTTAAAAAAATTAAAAAAAATAAGTCAGACAGAGGAAGACAAAACACTATGATCTCACTTATATGTGAATCTAAAAAAGCTGAACTCATAGGAACATAGAGTGAAATGGTGGTTGCCAAGGGATGGGGTACTGGGGAAAAGGGAAGATGTTGGTCAAAGGGTACCAACTTCCAGTGATAAGATGAATACATTCTGTGTATCATTAACAGTACTGTATTATATATTTGAAAGTTTCTTAAGAGAGTAGCTCTGAAATATTCTTACCATACACACACATGCACACACACACAAATGTAAGTATGTGAGGTCATGGAGGTGTTAACCTTGCTGTGGTAATTGGACACAAGATAATATGTGTATCACATTATTGGGTTGTACCCTTTAAATTTATGCAATGCTATATACCAATTATATCTCAACAAAACTGGGGAAAAAATAGAAGATGCTGCTTTTTTGACCTTAGATAAACTCAGTTTATAATTAATTTAGAAAAAAAAATGGACATTGCTTTTGATATCTTATGCATTGATTCAGAGTAAAGAGATTATTTTGTGAAAATGCTAAGATAACTTTAGCTGTGTATTTATACTACAAAAATAATTTGGTTGATTTAGGCTCAAAATCCAGGCTCTCTGTTGCTATGGTGCATAAAGGTCTACACTTTTTTTGATGTTATTTCTTGCTACCTCTGAAATCTATTCCAAGATTTTAATTATCTTCAGTGTTGTTGGTTCTGCTTAATTATTCTCTAGAGGCAGACTAGAAAATATTTAAATGAAAGTAAATCTTGATATTTCAATGAAAACGAGGTGGTGGTGGGCAGTGAAAGTGCTTGAGAAGTAAATAGGTGATCTTTCTTATATGCAGAATAAAAGTTTTTATAGTCATAAACATTTATATATAGATCCCTTTAGTCATTAGAATTCTAATAATTCTTACATAGCATGGTAGAATTTTAAAGATACAGTAATTAACAGATTTGTGTACATCTGTTTCTATTGATGCTTTAGGCCTGATTTTAAGAGAACCTGGAAAAAACTTCCTAACCTTTCCACGTAGTCTATATGCAGGATAAAAGTTTTTATAGTCATAAACATTTATATATAGACCCCTTTAGTCATTAGAATTCTAATAATTCTTACATAGCATGGTAGAATTTTAAAGATACAATAATTAATAGATTTTTGTACATCTGTTTCTGCTGATGCTTTAGGCCTAATTTTAAGAGAACCTGGAAAAAACTTCCTAATTTGAATTCATTAAATATCTTCTACACATTTCTATGAAAATGCCACCAAATAACATTGTCATCTGGATTTTTAAATCCAAGTCAAAAACTGTTTCATTAATCAGGATTTATTTATTTATTTATTTATTTATTTATTTATTTATTCATTTATTTATTCTCTAGTCCATAATCATTTAACATTGAACTCACAACACAGATGCTTTGCAAAGGATGCTCAGATGGAGTTTATTAATCTCAAGATTGTATCTGTAATGCAAAAAATGAAAGAATAAATGGAAACTTTCCTTTTTGACTTCTAGAATTGTTTTGTAGAAAACATGCCTTTTAGCAAAGTACAGGAAAGTGGTTGCTTTTTCTTCCTTGTGACAAGTGAAACTGAATAAATACATATTTCTTCCATAATACCTTTTGTGTTCAGAGGTTAAACAGACTCCTAGAGGAGAAAAATGATGTTATTAAGTGAAACACAAATGTCAAAAGAGCATCTATATTATGTATCTTCATTCAAAGCCCCTTCCAATGCTCATCAGATCAATTCTGCAATCTCATATACAGTTAGATATCTAGAAGATTTCTACTTTTTTAAAAAAATTTATTTATTTATTTATTTATTTATTTATTTATTTATTTATTTATTTTATTTTTGAGAGAGAGAGAGCGAGAGAGCATGAGAGGGGCAGAGAGAGAAGGGGGGGGGAGAGAGAATCCTAAGCAGGCTCCATGCTTGGTGCAGAGACCAATGTGAGGTTGGATCTCACAACTGTGAGGTAAAATCAAGAGTTAGATGCTTAACCGACTGAGCCACCCAGGTGGCCCAAGGATTTCTACTTTAAGATTTTTTTTTTTTTTTTGAGAGAGAGAGAGAGAGCGAGGGAGCAGGGGAGGGGCAGAGAGAGATGGAGAGAGAGAGAATCCTAAGCAGGCTCCATGCTGCCAGAGCAGAGCCCGATGCAGGGTTCACTCTCTCCAATCGTGAGACCATGACCTGAGCTGAAACTAAGAGTTGGACACTTTACCAACTGAGCCACCCAGGTGTCCCACCAAGGATTTCTGCTTTAAACATTCTCACACTCTTTTGGGGTGTCTGGGTGGTTCAGTTGGTTAAGCATTGAACTTCAGCTCAGGTCATGATCTCACAGTTTGTGAGTTTGAGCTCCCATTGGGCTCTCTACTCTCAGGATAGAGCTTGCTTCTGCTCCTTGGTCCCCCTCTCTCTGCCCCTCCCTGCCCCACTCTCTTTCTCTCTCTCTCTCAAAAATAAATAAACGCTTAAAAATATATAATGTTTAAAAAAAATTCTCAGTTTTCAAAAGTTTTCAGCACATTAGCAGGAAGCTCAGAGGCTACTGAGCATATGCTAAGGATTGACTAATATAGGCTGATGCTGGAGCCCAGGTGATGTCTTGTGCCCCAGAGAGCCTTTGGGAAGATGGTTCCTTGTTATAGTTACCAAACCTGGGGCAAGATGATAGTAAATTGGGAAGAAGATATTCTTGCAGGCTTCAAAAGAGCAGTCATTTCTTCCTCTTGATATTACAAAGCTCAGATGTATAAGGCAAGGTGTATTTTTGCCAATTAACCACCAACCTTAGTCACTGAAAATATGAAAACTTGAATGAGCTGTGGCCAAGGAAAAAACAAAACAACTAAGGAGATAGATTTTGTTTAGGCTAAAAAATAGGAAGAACACCACACAGTATCTATTAATTTGCCTTACCCTTTTATAGGGAAGGGTAAGCAATTATAGGCAGGATAATTTACAGTTGGAATACTTTGCAATCGGGTGAACAGGAAATGTTTATCTCTGTGTCTAGCTAGATTCAGAAAGGGACAAATAGTTCTCATCTCAGCTAATCATTCATGAGAAAAAGAACAGGGAGGGGATCTGGCCTTTCAGTGCCTTCAAGCAAAAAGAGAAGAAAGGTCCATGTTTGGCCTGTCACAAGTAAACAAAAGGGCCATCTACAAATCTGGTGAGAGTCCTGAGAAAGGGTAGACAGCCAGTCTTATCTAAGCTGGTTTGGTGGTGGTGGTGGTGGGGGGGGGGGGGTGTTCTTTGCAGTAAGGCATTTCCTGAAACACAAAAAGGTGGTGGGATTTGACAAAATAAAAAGTTAGGAGGATATCTGAACTCTGCTGTTATCTGGAGCACAAGCCTGAGGTGAAGTTCAGCTGTGTCAACTCATGTATGCATGTGCTTACCCACCCACACCAAACTGCCCACATTTCCTGAGGACAAAACCAATTCTCTGTTGTCACATTCTTCCTTGTTTAATCATTTACCAGCAAAGTGTCCAAAAGTCAATACTTAAAAGACAAGATGCCAAATTTATTATTAAACCTGCTTACTTGGTAGGCTTATTATCATTTATTTACACCAAGTTAAGGTCCTAAGAATGTCCACATAAATCAAATGCTTATAAAATTGGTTGGTGGTCACACAGCATAATGATTATAAGCCTGTGCTCTACTGTCAGTCTTTAAATTTGCATTTTTGGGGCACCTGGGTGGCTCAGTCAGTTAAGTGATCCACTATTAATCTTACCTCAGGTCTTGATGGCAGGATCGTAAGTTCAGTCCCCATGTTGGGTTCCACTCTGGGCGTGAAGCCTACTTTAGGCATTAAATAAATAAATAAATAAATAAATAAATAAATAAATTTGCATTTTCAAGGATTTTTTTATGCCTCTGCTTCCTCATCTCTAAAATGGGCTATGGGGGTGCCTAGGTGACTCAGTTGGTTAAGCATTTGACTCTTGATTTCAGCGCAGGTCATGATCTCACCATTCATGAGTTCTTCACTGACAGTGCAGAGTCTACTTGAGATTCCCTCTCTCCCTCTTTCTCTGCCCCTCCCCAGCTTATGCTCTTTCTCTCTGAAGGTAAATAAATAAACTTAACAAAAAAGAAATAAAATGGGATTGTAAATTGGTGCAACCACTATGGAAAACAATATGGAGGTTACTAAAAGAATTAAAAATAAAATTACCAGATGATCTAGCAATCCTACTTCTTGGTATATATCCAAAGGAAATGGAAACAATATCACAAAAAGATATCTGCTCTCCCATGTTCATTGCAATATTATTCACAATAGCTAAAATATGGAAACAAATCTTGGTCAAAGTATAAATGCATGGGGCATCTGGGTGGCTCAGTTAGTTAAGTGTCCCACTCTTGATATCGGCTCAAGTCGTGATCTCTTGGTTGTGAGATTGAGCCTCACATTGGGCTCCATGCTGGGCATAAAGCCTGCTTAAGATTCTCTCTCTCCCTCTACCCCTCCCCTGCTCGAGTGCTCTCTCTCTCTCTCAAAAAGAAAGCAAAAACAAAAATGAAAGCAAACCCCAAAGCATATATAGGCATACATATACAGATCAATGGAACAGAATAGAGAGCCTTGAAATAAACCCACACATCAATGATCAATTAATTTATGACAAAGGAACCAAGAATAGGGGTGTCTGGCTGGCTCAGTTGGAAGAGCATGTGACTCTTGATCTTGGGATGGTGAGTTCAAGCCCCACGTTGGGCATGGAGCCTACTTTGAAAAAAAAATGGAACCAGGGATATACAATGGGGAAAGGACAGCCTTTTTATAAATGGTATTGAGAAAATGGATAGCCATGCGCAAAAGAATGAAACTAGACCACTATCTAACACTATACATAAAAATTAACTTAAAATGGATTAAAGACTTGAATGTAAGACCTGAAACCATGAAACTCCTAGCAGAAAACATAGGCAGTAAGCTCCCTGACATCTGTCTTGGCAATGATTTTTTTTTTTTATTTGACACCAAAAGCAAAGGCAATAAAAGCAAAATATATAAGTGATACTATATCAAGCTAAAAAAGCTTCTGCACAGCAAAGGAAACCATCAACAAAATGAAAACACAGCCTATGGAATCGGAAAAAATATTTGCAAATCATGTATCTGGTAAAGGATTGATATCCAAAATATATAAAGAATTCATACAACCTAATAGCAAAAAACAATCCAATTAAAAATGGGCAGGGGATCTGAATATCTATATATATATATTTGAAAGTCACTAAGAGAGTAGATATTAAATGTTCTCACCACAAAAAAAGAAATGGTAAGTGGGTGATGTGATGCAGGTTTTAGTAACACTATGTTGGTAATCATTTTGCATTAAGTGTATCAAACCAACACATTGTACCGCTTAAATTTACAGGTCATGTGTCAATTATATCTCAATAAAGTTGGGGAAAAAAGATGTTATAAATAGGTAGATATGAAATAACAATAAATAAAATGGGGCTTTTTCTCCTCCTGTGTTTAGATGGTCATACCATAGCAAGAATTAATTCGCATGTGACTAAAACCAGCATTTTTCAAACTTTAGCATGTATCGGTATTCCCTGGGCATCTTGTTCTGACTTAGCAAGTTTGGATGGGACCTGAGACTACATTTTTATCAAGCTCCCAGATGTTGTCCATGCTGCTTGGTCCTGGACTACATTTTGAGTAGCAAGGGTCTAAAGCCTGGATTACACTGCTTGACGCATAGTCAGCAGTTAATAAATAGGTATTATTTTTACTAACTCATATAACTGTGCATAAAATAAGGCCATTATTAGAGGAAACCTTGTGTGAGTTGCATATGGCCTTTATATATTCTTTGCTTTATGAATGTCTACTAATGTGACTACAAAGTAATGAGATACAGAAACCACATGCGAAAATCTCCCTGACAACTTTGTTGTCTGAAGTTAGGGTCAATATTGGATTTTGCTAGAATTGAGAACACTTTCTCAGCAAACTCTCCAATGACTCATGAATTAAGTTCTAATACTGAAACGTGTTCTTAAATTGTAAGTCTCTTAAACTGATCCCTGCAAACTCACAAATGGTCAAACCAGAACACCAGGCTTTGCTGATGAAGATTCATCAGGGAAGGACAGGAAAGGCCACAGGGTGCCATGAAGCTCATAAAACAGTAAGCCAGGCATTTTTTTTTTTTTTTGAAACTTGAAGCTTACTTTAAAACATGAAATTATTTATTTTTTTATTCTTTTAAGTTAAAAGAATTTTTTTTAATGTTTTATTTATTTTTGAGAGAGAGACAGGGTATGAGTGGGGGAGGGCAGAGAGGGAGACACACACACAGAATCCAAAGCAGACTCCAGGCTCTGACCTGTTATCACAGAGCCTGACATGAGGCTTGAACTCATGAACCATGAAATCATGACCTGAGCCAAAGCTGGAAGCTTAACTGACTGAGCCATCCAGATGCCCCAAAACATGAAATTGTTTTTAAAGGTAAGGACAGGCTTGGAGATTAATTGTGAGAATCCTTATAGATATAATACCAATGGACAGCTTCAGATACCTAAACTGAAAAGTATTACTGAGCTTGGATATCTGTTTTTAAATTATTTTTTAATATTTATTTTTTTAAGGTTTATTTTTAAGAGACAGAGAGAGAGCATGAGCAGAGGAGGGGCAGAGAGAGGAAGACACAATATCTGAAACAGGCTCCAGGCTCTGAGCTGTCAGCACAGAGCCCAACGTGGGGCTTGAACTCAAGAACGGTGAGATCAGACCTGAGCCGAAGTCGGATGCTTAACCAACTGTGTCACCCAGGTACCCCTGTTTTTAAATTTGTTTAAAGCTTATTTATTTATTTTGAGAGAGAGTGAGCACAAGTGGGAGAGGGGCAGAGAGAGAGAGGGAGAGAGAGAATCCTGAGCAGGCTCCACACTGTCAATGCAGAGCCCACACGGAGCCTGAACCCACAAAACGTGAGATCATGACCTGAGCCTAAATCAAGAGTCGGACGCTTAACCAACTGAGCCACCCAGGAGCCCCAGATATCTGTTTTTAAAAGCTCCATGGAACTCTCAGAAACTGCTGCTGGGAGTGAAAATTAGTGCAATCACTTTGGAGAACATTTGGCAGCATGGATGAGAGGTGACATGTACACGTCATATGACCCAACTATGCAAACCTGCTTCTAGGTATTCGACAGGAAAGAATATATATGTTCACACAGGACACATACCAGAATGCTTCAAGCAGCACTAGCCCTAGCAGCCCAGAGCAGTCAGAAGCCAAAAGCCGCCGTGGTAGAAGGTTTAAATGGCAGAGCATACAAGAGAGCCCTACACAGCAATGAAAACAGTGGCACTGCAGCCATCAAGACGATGTGGATGAATCTCCATCTATAGTGTTGTGAAAAAGAAATAAAAAACAGAAGATATAAATTAACAAACAAAATATTAACCTATGGTCTTAGAAGTTTGGTGGTCATCCTTGGCCTGGGGACCACAGGAAGGGCTTCTGGAGTGTTGGTCATGTTTTATTTCTTGGCCAAAGCACTGGCTATACAATGTGTAAACTCTGTCATAAGTTCACTTATCTATCCGTTCCCTTATGATTTGGGCACTTTTCTGTATGTACGCTCTGCAGTGACAAAATTTACATTACAAAAAGCCCTAAGATTATCTTAAAAGTGACTTTACACTTCGGAAGTGCTTATTGTACCCAGTGAACTGTTTGAGAGGAAAAAATGGTTTGCTTCTGAATTTTAACCTATCTTAGATTTAACACATCTCAGCTTAGATCCATTCTTTAAAACATGATGCCAAAAGGAAATTTTCAGGAATATGCTGAGAAAGAAAAGCAGCATATGGTTTCTTAAAAGAGGGCCAGAGCTTCCCACTTTGCACCTTGTTTTCACTAACCTATTAGGTTCTTTGAGCAAAAGCCAATTCAATAATCAAAGGAGACCCAAGGGATCCCTTCCTTCTCCCTGTCAAGAGAAAACAGTCAAGGAAAAGACAAGACCCAAGCATTTTGGATGCAAAATCAGAAGATCTGAAGAGAAGCCATGAGATTTCTAAAAAGCTCCAGGAACAATGGGTCTGTCCAAGGGTGGGCCAAGACATCCTGAACAACTCACCACTAATTGCACTGATGTAGATGAATTTTAAAATGGAGAACTAAAAGGGAGCCAGCTGTGAACTGCTTGGGGGATGACTCATCATTGAAAATAATTAGCCCACATACAAGATGCCATTTCTAGACAGTCCCAAGACTTGTTATTATTTCCCTTCTTCTGTCTCTCCCTAAAAACCCAACTCCCAATCCAAATCAGTACCTTTTTATTGCAAGGTCTCCTGGTTGGGACTCTGAGTCTGGCCGCGGACAATTTTCATTCCAAATCCAGTTTGTTTGTGGGAAGAAATCTGTTAAATGTGCTCTTGCAGCATATACCACTGCTGTTGTTCATTTGTTTCCCCTTCAGCCTTTCCCAATTGAAGTTCACTCAATTTCATTTTTTTGCAGGAACTTGCAGTCTACAATCTCTTATCCTTAATGCCCAGATAGAAAAAGCTCTGAAAAGTAAAATTTCTCCTAAATTTAATGACAAAATCAGAACTCACATAAGACTGTTTATAATGTCTATTCATCATGCTTGCTGTGAATTTTTATGTTTCATTTGCACAGATTTAAATATGTTTGTTACAGGATGCTGCTTTAGAACTCCCTGGAGATGGGATATGATTTGCCATATATGCACTGCATTACCTTTCTACACTCCACAAATTTCAGATTCCAAAGCGCACCTGGGATTGTGGAACTGTAATCAAGAATTCCTCTTCAAGAGGAGAGATGAACTGTTCAGCTGCTAGAGGGATTTGGGTTAAATATAAACAACAGTCTTATGGCCAGAAGAGTTGTTAAAAATGGATGTTTTTCCCCAAAAGACTGTGTTAGGTTGAGAGACCAGAGCCAATATTTAACCTGGCATTCCAATTTAAAAGTCAATCCCGAACTGTCTACAGGACTCTGAGTCTCACTGAAATGTGAGATCATTTTCCTACTGGTAAAATAAAGGGGCAGATAGGGAATGTACCTCAACACATTTTGGGGGGGGGGGAGTCACCAAATTAGTAAGAAGAGAAAATGAAACATGAGTATTATGGCTAACTTTTGATTTGCCAACTTTGATGTGTCTGAAATTAGTGATAAGAACTTAATTCCTAAAGTGCATTTAGAATCCATTTGTCTCTGCTTAAAATGTTCCTCCATGTGACATAAAGAGATTATGAGACTTTCCAAACTAGGAAGTCCTGTGTTTCACTCACTTGAACTTCTAAGACCACGAGTGTCAAATATGGCTGCATAGGCTGAGTTGCATAGAGGAGGAGTGGTAATTAAACCAGACTTTAGATCGTTGGTTCTCCACAATGGCTGCATGTTGGAATCATCCTCTGGACAACTTTTAGAAAAAGACTAACGCCTACATTGCACCCTCAGAGATTCAGACTTAAATTGTTTGGAGGGATCCTTGTATATCAGAATTTTTAAAGCTAACAGGTAATTTGGATATGCAGCCAGGGCTGAGAATCATTCTTTAGAATAAGCCTCTTAACAAGATATTTTTTATATCCTCTCCCAAGATATTTTTTTGGGTAAGCCTTTATACTTATTTTGATGAAGCTTTCATAGGGGGACATTGTATCAGTTAGTTATTGCTGTGTAGAAAACCAGGGATAAAAGCTAGATGGGAGGTAGGAGATTTCTGGGGGTAGTTAAAGGACCTAAGTAAGGACTAAAAAGGAACACTGGGTGGAATAGAATGAGATTGACATCTGCTCACCATTGGTTGAAATAATCCCCATAGTTCACAGATGAGAGAAGTCCTGAATCAGGTCCAGTTGTCATTTTGAGGCACAGGGACCACTCAGAGTCCCTGGTTCTTCATCAATGTCAGCTGATTAGACAATAATGACGAAATGCAATATTCAAAATGCAGCCCCATCCTTAGATTCTGATTCCTCAGGTCTAGGGTGGGCCTGAGATCCTATGTATTCCTCCCAGGTAATGCTGCTGGTCCAGGACCACCCTTAGAGTTTAAATAAAACAGATATATCATTCTTTTGAATTTAGTGTTAATATCTGAATATTCATTTTCAAATAGAGGTAAGCATCGAAACATAATGTGAAACAAAAGTCTCCTTCGTGAGCTTTACATGTTACAATTTTATCAATCAGCTGAAGCATAATTATGTATTTATTACTATAAGATGCTACTACAACTAATGATTGTGAAAGCTATTAATTTTATATACAAAATCGATGATTAAAAAATTTCATATATAGTTTAATCAATAAGGAAATAGATCATCAACTAATAGGAATATTAAGCAAGAATACTTCTACTAGATAACTGTAGGAAGAACACACTATCCTTTTTAAGCCAACAAATGTTTGTACAATTTTAAATAAGGATGGAAGGCAGAATAATAGAGATTACATACAAACCATATTTATAGTCTTTGCAGTATTATTAGATCATTACCATTTGTGACATTAAACAAAATAACATTCAAAAAACACATTTATTTTTATTTTGCTATTTAATTCCATTCAGCCTGAGAGTCTTTAAAGAAAACAGCTTGCCCTAGAAGTTCATTCTAAGTTGGTGATATTTGGCTTCAGCCCAATATTTATTGTAACACTAGGTCATTTGGCACTGAGCCAAAATGAGTATTTGGTACACTTCCAACATGAAGCTTAGGAGCCAAATCAAGGGACTTTCAAGACCCTGGGTCAGATACTGTCCAGAGGGCTTCTCCTCTTGATTAACTGGTGCATCTTACACCTCCCTGCCTAATCCTCTGAGAATCTTTTGAAAAGTCCAAACCAATCCACTGATAGCACTTCTTCCAAGGATTAGGTGAGGTTAGGGTTGCTAGATTAAATATAAGATGCCCAGTCAAATTTGAGTTTCAGATAAACAATAAGCTACTTTTTAGTGTAAGGATGTCCCATGCAATATGTGAGACATTCCTATATTGTTATCTGCTATATCTGGCAACATGAGGTGAAGTCCCAGCTGCAAGAAGCTTGTCATAAGTGTCTCTGAAACTTGTAATTTCTTTACTAAAAGCTTTTAACATCAAATGGGAGGCAGCTAGAAGTAAATGAGAATTGCCTTAAATTCATAAGGTATGGCATAAAAGCAATTTGGTTTTTAGTGAAAATGTTACCTAGTCATTAAAACATCACTTTAGGGACACCTGGGTGGCTCAGTTGGTTGAGCGTCCGGCTTTGGCTCAGGTCATTATCTCACGGTTTGTGAGTTCGAGCCCCATGTCGGTCTTTGTGCTGACAGCTCGGAGCCTGGAGCCTGTTTCGGATTCTGTGTCTCCCTCTCTGCTCCTCCCCTGTTCGTGCTCTGTCTCTGTCTCTCAAAAATAAATAAATAAACATTAAAAAAAAAAAAAAAACAACAAACATCACTTTGAGGGGCAACTGGATGGTTCAGTTGGTTGGGCGTCTGACTTTGGCTCAGGTCATTATCTCACAGCTTGTGAGTTCGAGCCTGGCGTTGGGCTCTGTGCTGACAGCTCAGAGCCTGGAGCCTGCTTTGGATTCTATGTCCCTCTCTTGTTCTGCCCCCCCCCTGCTCGAGCTCTGTCTATCTCTCTTTCTCTGTCTCAAGAATAAATAAAACATTTTTAAAAATTAAAAAAAAAATACAAACTCACTTTAAAACTGAGGAAGACTTAGTTCCAGTCCATTCTACTATGGTCATGGACTGGGTATGAGATTTTGAGTTAATCATTTATCTTATTTCATAGTCCAAAGGCACAAATGCTTGTAAAATGTGTCCATAAAAAATGCCACCAAGGGGGTGCCTGGGTGGCTCAGTCAGTTAAGTGTTTGACTTCGGCTCAGGGCATGGTCTCATGTTTAATGGGTTCGAGCCCTGCATCAGGCTCTGTGCTGAGAGTGTGGAGTCAGCTTGGGATACTCCCTTTTTCTCTCTTTGCCCCTTCCCCATTTGTGCTCTCCTCTCTCCCTCTCTCTCTCTCTCTCAAAATAAATAAACTTTAAAAAAACGGCACCAGGAAAGAGGAAATGATGCCAACCAATTAAACTGACACAAGGCAAAAATACCATTGATTATAAGACATGAATTTATTTCAGAAATATTAAAATGTGGGAGGGGCAGAAATGAATGACTCGGAATTGATAAAATATGATATTTTGACTTGCCTCATTTATAAAAAGAAAATAATTATCATTTTCTCTACTGAATACACATAAAGATCAAACCAGGAAATTAATCATCAGCTCTTATTTCTCAATGTAGTTTTGAATTGCACAACAGGAACTTTAGCTTCCAAGGTAGAATGTTTTCCAATGACTACTCCTGTTAAAGTAGCATAAAGGAAAGTTAAATTTTCCTATAGTCTTTTTAGGACAAATATTATATGATTCCACTCATACAGAGTATCTAGAAGAGTCAAAATTGGGGTGTCTGGCTAGCTCAGTCAGTGGAGCATGTAACTCTTGATCTCAAGGTCATAAGTTCAAGCCCCACATTGGGCGTGGAGCCTACTTAAAATTAAATTTTTTTTTAATTAAAAAAATAGTCAAAATCATAGAAACAGAAAGTATAAAGGGGGTTACCAGCAGTTGAGGAGAGGAAAATGGGTAATTAGTATATAGTGGGTATAGCATTTTGGTATTGCAAGATGAGAAGGTTCTAGAGATCTATTGCACAGTAATGTCAAAGTCTTCAATGCTACTAAACTGTACACTTAAAAATGGTTAAGATTCTAAATTTAACATAATGTGTGTTTTACAACAATAAAAAACATTCTTACAGTCTTTTAAGAAAGATTCTTTCCTATGTGGGTCAAAGCTAACTCAGTCCTTTTTGTTTGTTTTGTTTTGTTTTGTTTTGAGAGAGAGAAAGCACAAGCAGGGCAGAGACGGGGAGAGCAAGAGAGGGAGAGAGAATCTTAAGCAGGCTCCATACATGTCCCATTAACTCACTCAGTCTTTTGATCTACTGGGTAAAAAATTATCTTTATGATTATCATGCATCAGAGCCCAATGTAGTTTAAACAGAAAGTAGATGAATTCATGAATTAGTATCATCTACCTACTCACTCATTCTTTGATCCATCCATTGATTCATTCATTCATCCACCCATTTATTCATCCAATTATCCACCCAATATTTACTGAATTTCTATTTTATTCCAGGTACTGGGATATACTTTGAGAAAACAAAGATGAAAAAGTGCTTGTGTTCAAGGAGATGCCCCAAAAAAGTACTACAATGCCCTACTTACTTAAAAGATTGGGATTTTGCCTTTCAAATCTATGAAAAATCGCTCATGTCTTCCCCCGCACCCCCCACATAGAATGCTCTCCTTTCTCCCACTGACTATTCAAATCCCATCAATTTTTTCAAAAGTCATTTCAAATCATCCTGTGCTATGAAGTCTTTCCCAAACTCCTAAATTGCTTATGGTATGTAATTTGGCTCCTAATTGGGTATTGGATAAGTAAAACAACGTATTAGATGGTTATACGACTTAGAAGAGAAATCAGGCAGAAAGAAGGAATATGACTATCGGGATGAGGAGATTGACATTTTAAATAAGGGGTAGCCAGTGAAAGTCTCAATCAAAAGCAGAATTTTCAGAAGTGACTTGAATTAAGTGAGGCATGAGCCATGTATTTGGGGGAGGGGTATTCCAAGCAAAGAGAATAGTTAGTAAATAGCCCTGGGTGGCAGTATGCCTAGTATGTGAGAGGAATAGAAGGGAAACCATTGTGGTTGTAATGGAGTGAATAAGGGGTGAAGTTGGGAAATGAAGTCAGAGAGGAAATGAATCCAGGTCATGTAGGGCCTGTGGGTTTTACTAAGAAATTTGGCTTTTTTTCTGAATGGGACAGATATCATTGGAGGATTCAGGCTGAGAAGTGACATGATCGGAATTATTTATTTTTTCTTATTGTTAATATAATCTCTTTGCTCTCTCTGTTCGGAATAGACTTTGGAGGTCGGGAGCATGGGACATCTTTGCAAGGAGACCATTTAGGAGGATATTGCAATAATTTAATCAAGAAATAATGATGACTAGAACCTACTGGTGGCAGTGAGGGTAAAGAGAAGTAGTTGAATTTGGAATATATTTAGAAATAGAGCCATTAGAGTTTGTTGATGAATCAGACACGGGGTGTGAAAAAAAGAGTCAAGGATCACACCTGGGCAGCCAGAAGGATGAAGCTGCCACTGCCTGAGATTGGGAAGATTGTGGGAGGTACAGAATTTGCAGAAAACATTGTGAGCTTAGTTTTGTAGGTGTTAGATTTGAGAAGAGTACCAGACCTGTAAGTGGAAATGATGACTGGGCAGTTGAATGGAAGAATCTGGAGTTCAGAGGAAATGTGAAGTTTGGAATATATAAATGGCATTTACAACCATGATACTGGGTGAAATCAACTAATGAGAAAAAACTAGGTAGAAAACTAGGTAAAAAAGAAAAAAGAGAAAAGATCCAAGAGCTGAGGTTGTGGAGATGGTGCTGTAATTATCTCCATCAGAGCAGAACACTCTGACCTGTTAGAAAGAAGTGCTATTCAAGACTTCATGATCCTTAAAACTTAAGACATGATAGGAAATCCTCTGGAGTGGAAATTACAAATGTTCACTGGGTGTTTTGGGCATTAAGGAGAAAATAGAAAAGAGAGAGATTTGGAGATCAAAATAGAGGGCTTTGGGAGCATTTTGCACACCTGTAAGCATGCAGAGTGGGCACCAATATGTAAAATTCTCCTTAAAGGTAAGCGAGAATAAAATGAATATAAAAAACAATTTGGTAACTGAAGAAGAACCAATGTCACAAGGTGTGACTGACACCAATTCTCTGCTACCAACTGGTGTCCTGCAATGCTGATATAACACCCAGAATTAATGCAGACCCCACGCATTGCCCCCACTTCAGATGCTAACCACAAATGGGGTCCCCAGGACATCTGCACTTCTAAACAGCTGGTTACAAATCAGGGGTCTCATGACCCTTCCCCAGGTTTTATAATTTGCTAGAATTTTCAGAACTCAGGAAAGTCTCATACTTCCAATTATAGTTTAATTATAAAGAATGCAGATCTGACCAATGAAGAGAGTCATACACCAAAGTTGGGAGATAAGGCAGAGCTTCCACGCTATCTCCTCATGGAATCCAGGCATGTTACCTTCGCAGCACATCAATGTATTCACGAAACAGGAAGCTCCACCAGGCCCCTGTGCAATAGTTGTAGATGTTAACTTGATTGGGCCATGAGGTACCAAGATATTTGGTGTATATGTACACACGTGTGTGTGTGTGTGTGTGTGCGTGTGTGTGTGTGTGTGTAATTTGGCCCCTAAACATTTTACACAAAAATCAATTCTAAATGGATGGTAGGCCTTTTTATAAAAGGTAAAATAGTAAAGCTTTAAAAAAACATTAAAAAAAACAACTTAAAACTTTGAGTAGGCAAAGATTTCTTTTAAAACAGTACAGAACACTCACATAATGGAAAAAAAACTGAATTGAGCTATATTAAAATTACAAACTTATGTTCATCAAAAAGCACCATAAAAGGAGTTAAAACACAACTCACAGAAAGAACATTTGTAATATAAATATCCAACAAGAGATTTTTATCTAGAATATATAAAAAGCTCCTACAAATCAACAAGAAAAAAAATGGCTAGCTGATAGAAATGGGCAACAGACATGCTTACAAAAGAGACCACTTAAATGGCCAGTAAACATTTGAAACAGTGCTTGACTCCATTAACTATGAGAGAAATGCAAGTTGAAACCACACCCAAATCAAAATACACCAGAAAGGCTAAAATTATAAAAGACAGAAATAACAAATGTTGGGTAGGATGCAGAACAACTAGAACTGTCACACTGTTAGTTGTGAGCCACCCCAGTATTATCTGCTAACCCAGCCTATATATAAGATTTTATTTATTTACTTTTTAAGTAAACGTTCCACTCAACATGGAGCTTAAACTCATGACCCCGTGATCAAGAGTCACATGCTCCTCCAACTGAGCCAGCCAGGCAACCCCTGGGCTTTGCTTTAAAATCATCTAGTGAGAGTGGGACACTTGGGTGGCTCAGTCAGTTTAGTGTCTGACTTTGGCTCAGGTCATGATCTCACAGTTTGTGAGTTTGAGACCACGTTGGGCTCTGTGCTGACAGCTCAGAGCCTGGAGCCTGCTTTGGATTCTGTGTCTCCCTCCCTCTCTGCTCCTCACCCACTCATGCTGTGTCTCTCTCTGTCTCTCAAAAATAGATAAAAATGTTTTAAAAAAACTTAAAAAATCATCTAGTGAGAGGAAAGAGGCAGTAAGTAGAGTATAAATGAAACTATATGGACCTTATGCTGATAAAGGTTGAAAATCTGTGATGGATACATGAAAGTTCATTATATTATATTCTCTATTTCTGTATTATGTTTGAAAAGTAAAACACTTTGCTATCACAACAGAGTAATAACAATTTATATAAGTCCTAACAATTCCATTGTAAGTTCTACAACCAAGGAAAATATGTACATATGTTCACCAAACGACATGTACGAGAACTTTCTCAGTGGCACTATTCATAATAGCCCAAAACTGGAAATAACTCCAATGCCCATCAACAGAAGAATGACTAGTTACATCAACTGCGGTTTATTTAGACAGTACAATACAAAAGTAGGAATGAGAATGAAATATCTACAACTTCACAAAACATGGATGAGTCTTACAAACATAATGATGAGTGAAAGAAGCTAGACACAGTCCTTACTGACAGTATGATTCTATTTATGTAAAATACAAAAAAACAGGCAAAACTAATCCATGTGTTAGCAGTCAAGAGTGGTTTCTCTTTGGAGGCGGTAGTTACTGGAAGGGGACACAACAGAGAAAATTCCTGCTTTGTTGTTGTTGTTGTTTTTTTAATGTTTATTATTAAGAGACAGAGGGAGGCAGAGCACGAGAATGGGAGGGGCAGAGAGAGGAGGAGACACAGAGTTGGAAGCAGGCTCCAGGCTCTGAGCTGTCAGCACAGAACCCGATGCGGGGCTTGAATTCACAAACAGCGAGATCATGACCTGAGCTGAAGTCAGAGGCTCAACTGACTGACTCATGCAGGCGCCCCTGCTTTTTGTTTTTTTGTTTTTAAGTTTTATTCATTTTGAGATAGAGAAAGAGAGAGAGCATACGTGTGCACATGAAAGTGAGGGAGGAGCAGAGAGAGAATCCTAAGCAGGCTTAGCATTTGTTAGCGTGTAGCCTGTTGCAGGGCTAGAACTCAGAAACCTTGAGATCATGACCTGAGCTGAAGTTAAATGCTTAATGGACTGAGTCACCCAGGTGATCCCCCAAATCCTGTTTTTTGATCTGGATGCTGATTACATGTGTATGCTCCACTTGGGAGTATTCATCAATTGTATTTTTGTGTGCACTTTTATCATGTGTGTTACAGTTCAGTAAAGTGTAAAACAAAACAAAAATACTATCCAATCTTCTAGAAGATCGTGGCTCAATGTAACTACAGTTATTCTGTCTAATGGCTGTGCTAATGACAAGTCAAATTTGGGTTATTTCTTTTACATGCTCAAGTGGAAGTAGCTAGCTAAAGTAAGGCTGAGGCCAATCCTTCAGAAAATGAATATGATTGTTGATATTTCAGAGTTCATATGTTCTCAGAGTGAGCCTTTTCTAAAATCCCTTTTCATATTTTGATTCTCCAATCTATAGGTACAAAATCAAGTTAAATTCTATTCACTTGGGAGCTTAATCATTTTATGACTTTTTGAAGATTTCTCAATCATGACTCCACTTTTCAATATTCATTTCCATCTGGATTGATCCAAGGTGACCAGAAGTTATTTTTGAATTTTGCAAATTATGGAGCCCTTAGAGGCAGAAATTTATTTAATTTTTTTAAAAGTTTATTTGTTTATTTGGGGCGCCTGGGTGGCGCGGTCGGTTAAGCGTCCGACTTCAGCCAGGTCACGATCTCGCGGTCCGTGAGTTCGAGCCCCGCGTCGGGCTCTGGGCTGATGGCTCAGAGCCTGGAGCCTGTTTCCGATTCTGTGTCTCCCTCTCTCTCTCTGCCCCTCCCCCGTCCATGCTCTGTCTCTCTCTGTCCCAAAAATAAATAAAAAACGTTGAAAAAAAAAAATTTAAAAAAAAAAAAAAAAAAAAAAGTTTATTTGTTTATTCAGAGAGAGAGAGAGAGAGAGAGGGAGAGAGAGAGAGCACACACGCATGCCAGTTGGGGAGGGGCAGAGAGAAAATCCCAAGCAGGCTCCACACTGTCAGCACAGAGCTGGATGTGGGGCTCAAACCCACAAACTGTGAAACCATGACCTGAGCCAAAACCAAGAGTTGGATGTTCAGCTGACTGAACCATCCAGAAACCCCATTAGAAGGAGAAATTTAAACGTAGGCTGTATAAATATTTTCATGCCAAGGTTATTATCAGAGATGTGAGAGAATTAACATGACATTCAATAATTTATGAGAAAAAAAAGCATTTTTTTAAAAGTAGGCTTCATATCCAGCCAAATGCAGCTCTTGAACTCAAGACCCTGAGAATAAGACCTGAGATCAAGAGTCAGATGCTTAACCAACTGATCCACCCAGGTGCCCCCCGAAAAAGCATTTCTAATACTGAATTGTTAGGACTTATATAAATTGTTGTTACTCTGTTGTAATAGCAAAGTATTTTACTTTTCAAACGTAATACAGAAATAGAGGATATAATATAAGGAACCCTCATGTATTTATCACAGATTTTCAACATTTATCAGCATAAGGCCCATATAGTTTCATTTATACTCAACCTACTATCTCTTTCCCCTCACTAGATGACTTTAAAGCAAAGCCCAGGGGGTGCCTGGTGGGCTCAGGTGGTGGAGCATGTGACTCTTGATTATGGGGTCATGAGTTTAAGCTCCATGTTGGGTGGAAAGTTTACTTAAAAAAAAAAAAAACTCCTAAAAAAAAAAAAAAAGCAAATCCCAGACATCATATTTTATCTGTGTAGGCTTCAGTAGACACATACGCACGCATATTTTAAAGACTTAAAGACCATGGTATCATTATCATATCTAAAATAAATTGACAAAATTCTTCAATATCATCAAATAGTGAGTCAATATTATCATTTTCCTCATTGTCTTGATGATGATGATGATGATGATGATGATGATTTTTTGGTTAGTTTTTGATTCAGGATCTAGTCAGGGCCCATATATTGCATTTGATTACTGTATCTCTTAAGGGTCTTTTAATCAATAGGCTCCTGGGGTACCTGGGTGGCTTGGTCGGTTGAGTATCCAATTTTTGACTTTGGGTCAGGTCATGATACCAGGGTCATGGGATAGAGCCCTGTGTCAGGCTCCGTATTGAGCGTGGAGCCTGTTTAAGATTCTCTTCCTCTGCTCCTCTCCGCTGCTCTCTCTTTTTAAAAGAAAAAAAAAAATTTAATCCGTAGCCTCTCTAAATGCTCCTTTTCCTCTGCCATTATTTGTTGAAGAAACAGGTTGTAACACCACAGTTGAACAAGTTGACTTTCTTTTGTAATTCTATTTGGATTCACATTTACTGTTATTCACATGTAGTTTTCTTGTAGAAGTGAGAAACCATATTTCTATTAAATCCTGTCCCACCAGAAGTCCACTATGAAATGGGATTTTATTGCTGACTCATTAATAAGTGGCTCTATCAGTAAATATTTATTAAGTGCTTACTATCTCTTAGACACTGTGCTAAGCACATTAAAAGCATTATTTCACTCAATCCTCACAGCCCTTCATGAGGTAGCTATGATTATTCCCATTTTACAGACAAGGAGATTGAAGCACAGAGTTCAGTAATTTGTCCAACGACACTAACGTTTGGAACTGGGAAAACTGGGATTACGATCAATTTGTCTAACATCAAATCCATGCTCTTAACAATAGCACTGTTTTATGAGCTTTTAGAAAATATCCCCATTTTAGGAGGTGTTAGTGTCCAGACCTGACTTCCACATTTTTCTAGTTTTCTTTGTACCCTTATTCCTCAAAGTGTGGTTTGTAGGCCAGCGGGAGAATTTCACGTCTACCTCAGATCTTCTGTATTGGAATCTTCATGGGTGGGGCCCAGTGAACCTGTAATAGTTCTCCAGGTGATTTATTTTTTTTAATTTTTTTTTTTTTTTATTTTGAGAGAGAGAGAGAGAGAGAGAGTGTGTGTGTGTGTGTGTGTGTGTGTGTGAGTGGGTGAGGGGCAGAGAAAGAGAGAGACACAGAATCTGAAGCAGGCTCCAGGCTCTGAGCTGTCAGCATAACTGACTGAACCACCCAGGCGCCCCTCCAGGTGATTCTTAATGCCAGCCAAAGTTTGAGAGCCACAGCTTTAGACTGTACCAGGTTGGTGGTCAGGATAGCTACTTAATTCTTCTACCTTGTATTTTGAGGAAGTTTAGAGAGATATGAGGAGAGTTGCAACTCTGGATTATGGCTTTGGATTTTATGACCATGGAAAGTAATAAAAATAAATGCTTCTTTCTCTTTCTTGGAGCTTTCCCCTATTTATCATTTCCTATATCATTTTTTCATAGACTTTTCCATGTTCTTCCTTTTCCTACCCCCGACCCCTGAACCCTATGCAGCTATTGTGTTAGTTTAGAACTCCTGGGTACTTAGAAACACACAGCCAGTGTGATGGATATACCATGAGAAGCCCCTCCCTCTACATGTTTTGTCTGAAGTTGGCAGAGCAAATATCTGTTCACCTCGAAGGCTCAGCCCAAATGGCATTTCCCGGGTGACCCTGCCTTGACTGCCTCCTTTCCTGGGCCAGAATCAGTTATAATCTCATTTCCTTTCTTGAGTAAGCTGGAACACACACATACCCCACCCCTTCACCAAAGCTTTTATCACAGGGGACTGTACCAGATATTTAAATGCCTGCCCCCACCCTGATGGCTGTCTTTTGAGGACTGTCACTATCCTTGTACCTTTTATATCTGTACGTTGTTCATCAGTGTAGCACACAGTAGGTATAATGATTTCTGAATGAAAGAAAAGAATGCAGTGAGTCTGGGCTTCAGCATTCATGTAATGGGCCTACTCTCCACGATCCAGGGGTAGGAGTAAGAGTGTGTGTGTGTGCAGAGGCGCAGGCAGTGGTACAGAGAGAGATTAATAAGCCCAGGGAGGCAGCATGGTTTGAGCATTGCTGCAGCCAGCCAGCCCAAATGCAGGTGAAGCTGTGGGAGACGGGAGAGGGCACTTCCTGTCAAGGCAATGTTAACCTTAAAAATAAAACTACCACTTATTTTACCAGCAAAAGATGGGTTTCTTTGGGAGCCACAGAGAATTGCAATCCAGACACACAAGCTTCAGCAAAACCACAGGCAAGTCCAGCAAACAAAACAGAGGAACATTACTTTATAAAGGAGGAAGTTGGGAGGGGTTGCTTTGAACAAAAGTCCGTTAGAGAGAAGCAGGAGTTCAGGGCAATGACGCTTTGTCATTGGCTGAGTGGCAGGGGTGATCCATCTCTTGTAGGAGATGCAATCAATGTACATTGTCCCCTGTTGGGACATGTACTTGGTGATTCTTTTCTTTTTTTTTATTTTTAAATTTTTAAAGTTTATTTATTTATTTTGAGAGAGACAGAGACGGTGTGAGCCAGGGAGGGGCAGAGAGAGAAGGAGAGAGACAAAATCCCAAGCAGGATCCACACTGCCAGCACAGAGCCCGATGTGGGACTCGAACCCATGTATGACGAGATCATGACCTGAGCCGAAGTTGGACGTTCAACCAACTGAGCCACCCAGGCGCCCCTTGATGATTCTTTCTTGTTGAGATTCTTCTGTTTTTGTAATTGACAGTTCTCCCTGTAATTGACATTGGGTGGTAAGGTTCCCCCTACCAGCCTCCCCTTCTAGCACCCGGAGTCCACTTTAGTCAGGTTTCCCTTTATTAATTTTCACAGAGTAAAGTGTTACAGCTACTTTGGAAATACCTTGATAAAAATTCCACCAGCAGAGTTATTCTGCCTGTTCCCACCGATCTCCTTTCTGAGTGGTCAAGTTTCATCCTATGGGGATTGGAGGCCAGGTGGGGGCAGAGACCTGAGGAGTACAAGATTTGAGTACACGTTTTGTTTCTAGCTCAGCAACATATGTAAAGCTTCTAGTCTTGGGAAGCTTTCCTTTAGTAAACATATTGCCTATTACCTTGAATCAACTTCTAAAAGATACTAGTTTATTATTATTATTATTATTATTAAGAAAGTAATATACACCTACTGCAGATTATTTTTTAAAAACTGAAAAGTTGGGCACCTGGGTGGCTCAGTCGGTTGGGTGTCCAATTTCGGCTCAGGTCATGGTCTCATGGTTTGTAAATTTGAGCCCCACTTAGGGCTCTCTGCTGTCATCACAGAGCCTGCTTTGGGTCCTCTGTCCCCCTGCCTCTATCCCCACCCCTCTCTCATGCATACCCTCTCTCCCTCTCAAAAATAAACATTAAAAAAAGTTTAAAAAAAACAAACAGAAAAGTTGATAGGGCCATCCATAATTCCATTACCCAGAGAAAATGATAATTAATATTTCTTGTGTATTTTTTCTCTTGCAATTAGCAATAAAACTCTACAGAATGATTTAATTGAAATATCATCTGAAATTTTCAATCCTTTACATATGTTTAAAATGTATGAAGTGATATGGGATTGTGCAGTTTTGCATAGGACTTCTAAAATTTTTGGTGACAGGAGAGTATGTATAAATCAACAAAATGCGGGGAGCCTGGGTGGCTCTGTCAATTGAGCATCCAACTCAGGGTCAGGTCACAATCTTGCAGTCCGTGAGTTTGAGCCCCACGTCGGGCTCTGTGCTGACAGCCTGGAGCCTCCTTCAGATTCTGTGTCTCCTTCTCTCTCTGCCCCCACGCCCCTACTCTCTGTCCGTCTCTCTCTCTCTCTCTAAAAATAAATAAACATTAAAAAAATTTTTTTTAAAAGTCAACAAAATGCAGGCTGCTTGCTCTGTGGGTTAGCTGAGGTCAGAGAATAGTCTTAGTCATTTTGTAATTTGAAAGTTAATATACATTTTAACTGAAAATATTAGTAAGTGACCATTTGGTCTAAATGTTTTCCTCTTTACAAAGTATATTTTTCCAAAAGTAAATAATTTGTTCTTATCTATAGAGTGGCATGCCATTCATTTTGACCTTAAATGTGTATAAAAATTATGCAATTTGGCAGGCAGGTCTGACAGTCCTAGGTCAACCAAATGTTTTGCAGATTAATAATGATAGCTATGCTCTTCATTTATCAGCTTAGCTGGGAATATCCTGAGTTCAGAGTCGTACAGTGGTTGTTGGATGCACCTTTAGGCAAATTTATTTTTGTAGCAGTTGGCAATATAAAAAAAAAAAAGACAAAGGCAGTGGTTTCCACTTCACTGAAAATAAAAGCAATATTTATCTTAAGAGCAGTGCTCATTACACATTACATTATTCTATTTAGATGACAAGCTATTATTAACAGGAAGCACAATGCTATTCACAGTAAATGTTACAGGATCATCATTAACTGTGGAAGACTAGTGTTTTTGTAGCCTTTCAGACATACGCTCCAATTTGGCTTGGTTATCCCTGCTGTTTTCTAAGCTTGCTTGATGTATTTTAGGGTGTAGATAGATTTCAAACAGGAAATAAAAAGATCTTTCTTGTTTGGAATTGCCAGGTCCTTGTTATAGCGGGAGTTTTTTGGAAAACCCATTTAAACAGTGAAACTTCATGTTTTGAGATTTTATAATAATGACAATAAAGCGTATACATTAAACTATTTTTTTTATTACCAATTTTCAATTAATTCAATCATTTGGTACATTACTGTAGGGTATATATTCGTTGGTTTTATATCTCAAAAGATAAGTTTCTCATTGACTAGGGAAGGGTATAAACATGTAAAACCTGAAACATCACAAAAGAAACTAAAAGAAGTTGTAACAATCCTTCTTACTATTCAAATTGTACTGGCAGTCCTAGAATGCAGTGAGGTCAGAAAAGGAAATGAAAGGACAAAACTGTTATTATTTGCTGATAATACAACTGTTTAGCTCCAAAGGCCAAGAGATTCAATTGACTTGTTAGAGCTAATAAGGCAATGTGGTGCCTGGGTGGCTCAGTTTGTCAAGTGTCCAACTGGCTCAGTTGGTTAAGTGTTCAACATGGCTCAGGTCATGATCTCATGGTTTGTGAGTTTGAACCCCACGCAGGGCTCTGTACTGACAGCTCAGAGCCTGGAGCCTGCTTTGGATTCTGTGTCTCCTTCTCTCTCTGCCTCTCTCTCTCTCTAAAACAAATAAACACTTAAAAAATTTTAAAAAGAACTAGTAAGGGAGTGTAGTAAGGCAATTGAATAAAAGTTCAATATGCAAAACCTTTTCTATAGGTCAGTCAAAACCAATTGAGAAATGTGACATAAAGATTCTGTTCACAGTAACAAAAAAACTTATAAAATGTCTAGGAATAAACTCAATGAAAGAAACATATAAGGCACATAATTAACCAAACTATAAAGTTATTAAAGAACTAAAGTTCTAAATAAGGAGATATATGTACACCAGTTTTCAGGTTGAGCTGCCTGCATATTACATGGGTGTCAGTTATGTACAAATAATGAAATCCCAATTAAAATCCCAAAGGATTTTCATGGAATTTGTCAGGCTGATTTTAAAGTTCATTCATCGGAATACCCAGAACCTAGAACAGCACCTGGCAAATAAAAGGAGTGTACCAAATGTGTGGTGCTTGAATAATCAATGAATGAACAGCTTCAATAACTACCTATATGCAAATGACTCCCATATTCGTATTTGTACCCTGAAGTCATCCTCTGAGCTCCAGACCTGTATATTGAATTGCCTGCTTAACCTCTTCACTTGATTAGCAAGAAACCAATTTAGACTCATTACCCCTCTTGCAAATCCTGTCCTCTACTAGTCATCAAGATGAGTAAACTCAAAGCTGGGAGTTATCTGTAACCATTCAACTGTCCATTTACGATGGACATCCAAATCATCACAAATCCTGTTGAGTTTATCTGCTGAAATTTTCCTGAGTCTCTCTGTGTCTGTCATCTATATTGCCACCACGGTCTGTCATAATTTCTTCCCCATTCTAGTGAATAACTTCCTAACTAGTTTCTTCTCCTCAAACTCAGTACTTTTCCTTCTGCTGCCCTCCTACCTCAAAACAAGGTCAGGATTTTCATTGCTTTTAGGATTAATTCCAAGTTCTTCACCGTGGCTTACAAAGTTTGGCCTGGCCTGGCCCCCACCTATGTCTTCAGAGTCATCTTCCATGACATTTGCCCTCACTTCTAAGCTTTGGCCACAATGACTTTTCAATTTTTGAAATATGTTATGTTCCTCCTGCCACAGGGCCTTTGCAGATGCTATTCCTTCTGCCTGGAATCATCTCATTTCTTCCTTATCCTAATTAACTCTACTTCTCCTTAAGATCTCATCACAATCATCTTAGGTACGATCCTCCTGATTCCCATCATACTCATATCACTCTGCTTCATAGCTCAAATTAAATTTACTTTATATGGATGATTTTCAGACTTCAAGCTTAATCAGAACAGCTTAAACATGTCTTTTTGTACTTACTATGGTTTCCCTAGCCATGATGCTAGGGAGAATAAATAAATGGAAGAATGAAGGTATCTAGGTAAATATATGCACAATGACTTGAAATGGCCAGCAATCAATAGCTCTTCATTCAGTGAGTGAGGAGAAACTTAATCTGGTTCTAAGTAAGAAAGGATCATGGGCCAGAAAACCAACTGCAAGTGCTTTATGTTTAATTTCACATTTTGAAATTGTTTCCACAGGAAAGTCCCAATATTGACATCAGTGCATTACAATGAAAACCAGAAAGGATTCAAATATGAGGAGAGATTCATCCATGCAGATAATCAGGATTTGATTTATAATAAAAAATGATGAAGTAGATATTTCTTACAGTGCTCAGTTAAAAGCAAAAAAGAATATTAACAAGGACTTGAAATCATCTGTGTTTTAAAGATCTTGGTTTCACGTACCATAAATATAAAGATAAAATTTTCCATTATACTTCATCATTATGTAAGACTAGCTTCATTGAATAAGATGTTCATGCATAGTAAATTCATAAGTAAATAAATAACAGTTTATCTTGAGGAATTAATAGAAATTTTTGTTTTAGTTTTTAGAAGTTCTTTAGTTTTGCTGAGTAACCTAAGATTTTTCAAGTTGCCTATATAATCATAACATAGATTCAAACTTACTTCACATATATTTATTCATTTCTTACAGCCCCCCCTAATTTTTTTTTTTAAATTTTTTTTTCAACGTTTTTTATTTATTTTTGGGACAGAGAGAGACAGAGCATGAACGGGGGAGGGGCAGAGAGAGAGGGAGACACAGAATCGGAAACAGGCTCCAGGCTCCTAGCCATCAGCCCAGAGCCTGACGCGGGGCTCGAACTCCCGGACCGCGAGATCGTGACCTGGCTGAAGTCGGACGCTTAACCGACTGCGCCACCCAGGCGCCCCCAGCCCCCCAAAATTTTTAATAAGAGTAAAGAGATGCAACATAGTAGTTTTGATAATACTTTAAGCACCATTTATAACAAATGTTAGTTATTTGTTGACACAGATTAAATGCATTTTTCCTAATTTCTTTTTTTAAATAATTTTTTAAGTGTTTATTTTTGAGAGAGAGAGAAAGAGAGAGAGAGAGAGAACAAGCAAGGGAGAGTCAGAGGGAGAGGGAGACACAGAATCAGAAGCGGGCTCCAGGCTCCAACCTGTCAGCGCAGAGCCAGATGCGGGGCTCGAACCCAGGAACTGTAAGATCATGACCTGAGCCGAAGTCCGACGCTTAACCGACTGAGCCACCCAGGCGCCCCATTTTTCCTAATTTCAGGGATTATTTAATTCCTTTGCAATGAAATCACCTATTCCATACCCATAAATATATCTGATACACTGATAAAAAGTAAAATGTAACACATTTCTCTATGTTTCTAGTTAACCAAAACTGTCAGGGAGATTTAATAAATATGCACATTGTGTAGTCCCTGACATAACCCAAGAGAATTATAAGATTATACTGTTAAATTACTAAGCCTACATGAAGATTTCAAAATTAAGCAAATGATTGAATATCCTTGTAACCACTCCACCTAACTTTATAAATTTATAATTTAGCCTTATCTCAATTAAAATTTTAGAACATTTGTTTTTTTAAACGGGTTTTGATAAATGTATGACATGTAGACACCAGTGCAGTATCCTAAAAAGAAGTTTCACTGCTTTAAAATCCGCTGTGCTTTGTCTATGAAAGGGCGGGCCTACGCTGGGCGACTCCATCTTGTTCTGTGTTCTCCACCTTGAGTGACTATGTCCCCCACATGACCCCTTTTCCTGGAAAATTGCAGAAACCTCAGACCGCGCCTCCTCCCCTTGAGTAACCTCCCGCTCACCCGTTCAAACCTCCTGATCAAAACACGCCCAGCGACCTGCGTAACAGGACTCCTACCCTTCCCCAGCCAATCGGCCGAGGCCACGACCCTTCCCCAGCCAATTGGCTGAGGCCACAGCCATTACCTCACCAACTGCCCCTAGACCCCTATAAAACCTTTGTGCTTTTGAAACTCACTCTCTCTCCCTGGTATCTCACCGCTGCGTTGGTGCAGGTAGGGGATTGAGCTCGAGCTAGCTCCAATAAAGGCTCTTTTGCTTTTGCATCAGACTCGGCTCCCTAGTGGTCTTTGGGGATCACGAACTCTGGGCATAACATCTATGTATCCCTCCCCATAATCTCTAGCAACCACTAATCTCATGTCGCCATAGGTTTGCCTTTTCAACAGTGTCATACAATTGGAATCATATAGTATACAGCCTTTACAGATTGGCTTTTTTCACTTAGTCGTGTTCATTTAAGTTTCTTCCGTGTCTTTTCATGGTTTGAAAGCTCATTTCTTTTTACCACTGAACAATATTCCATTGTCTGGATATACTACAGTTTATTTATCACCTCTTCTACTGAAGGATATCTTGGATGCCTCCAAGTTTTTTTTTACCGCTTAGGTGAGACACCACTGCTGGAGGGGGCTGGAGGTGTGTATTTACCTTCCTCCACTTGGAAAGGTAGAGGGGGCTAGAGTTGGTATTCCCTTCCCTCAGGTAGGTTTGGCTCTCATAAAATCCTAGCAGGTTGATAAAATAGACTGAAAATTAATAAAAGGAAACCTTGTTTAGAATGGAGTCAGGCGGCCAGCAGGGGGAGCTTTCGCATCCTGCCACAATTTGTCAATTGCAGATCCAACAGGAAGAGATGTACCTTTCAATTCAATACTATTTTAGCGGAAAAAAAAGGTTCTTCTTCTGCCCTGGCAACAGCACAGCCAATGAAAAGCCACTATACTTTGAACTCCCAGTTTACTCCAATGGACTTTTTGTTTATAACAGCCTTGTAACTCCCCACCCCCCCTTAATTTATAAAAGACCATTCCTCTCCTTATTTCTACAGAGTTGCCTGTAGTTTTGCCTTGTTTTGTACTGTAGCTTCTGTGTCCCAGAATGCAATTCTCCACGACTCCCAACTAAACTTATTTGCTGGTAAAATAACTGGCAGGCTTTTTTTTTTAATTTTTATTTTTTTAAGTTTTATTTATTTAAGTAATCTTTACAGCCAACATGGAGCTTGAACTCTTGACCCTGAGATGAAGAGTCTCATGGTCTACCGACTGAGCCAACCAGGTGCCCCTAGGAGTTTTATCTTTAAGGTTAGTTAGCAAGGTGTTGGTAAAATAATTTCTCCTGAGGGGAAAAAAAAATTCTCTAGTGTATTTCCACATGGTTCCTTTTCTTCTACCCTTATTGGAAACACAAGGGGATTTTTCTTCAGTATTCAATGTAAGTACCTATTAGAGCTCTGGAATGGGGTGGGGCTTAAAACTCACAAAAGTATGAGGACTCTCCTATGACTTGGTCCCCCTGGAGGTCTTACTTTTTGACATGTGCGTAAGGAGCTGACATCAATTCGTTAATTACAGTTTCAGTTCTCCCACGCTGGTAGTTGTTTCCACAATGGTTACTGATTGTGAGTTTCTGCTCTGATAAATTGTGATTCTCTGTATCTGTTTGTCTCCACTTTTGGGGATAGTTGTTTGCCCTGTGCCCTCACTTTTCTAATGGACTGTGATAGTGGTGATTTATAATAAATATATTTGATCTTTGTCCCAGGTCTGGCACAGAGCTCCTAAAACCCTTGGAATTTTCTAAGTGGTGAGAGCTAAGGTGTCTTTTGTTATGTTAATGACATTCTTAGACTGAACCTAAGAATGGGAGCTGGTTGCCAAGGAACCAACCAAGAATATAGGAGTGGAACTTTCAGTACCACCCTCTGACATCCAGACTGCACAAAGGAGCTGGAGGTTGAATCATTCACTTCTAGTGAATGACTTAATCAATCATGCCTCCGTAAGTAAGCCTCCATAGGATGGCGTTTAGAGAACTTCTGGATTAGTGAGCACAGGGCTTTGGGGATAGTGGTACAGTCTGAGAGGGCATGGAAACTCTGTGCCCTTTCCCTATACCTTGCCCTATGCATCTCCTTCATCTAGCTGTTCTTGAGTTCTATACTTTTATAATAAGCTCGTGACCTAGTAAGTTCTTTGAGTTCGGAGATCCCCTGTAGCAAATTAAGAACCCAAGAAGGGATCATTGGAATCTCTGATCTGTAGCTGGTAGGTTGAAGCACAGGTAATATCCTGGTTTTGCAAATGGCATCTGAAGTGGAGTGGGTGGGGGGGGGAGGGGCAGTAATGTAGACCTGAACCCTTCTCCTTTGGAATCTGACGCTATCCAGGTAGATCGTGTCAGGATTGAGTTGAATTGTAGGACATGCAGCTGGTGTCTGGAGAATTGCCTGTTGGTGTGGGAACCTCCCCACAACTAGACACACACACATTGGGATTTGGTGATCAGGATTACCTTTTACAGGTACAGTTTTACAGATTTACACCAAAAAAATGGTTGTTGATTTTGCAGTTTGTTCAGCTTTCTACTCGTTAATTAGGATGTAGTGGTGACTTTGAAGCTCCTCACATGTAGGATGAGAAACAGAAGTTGTAATGTATTTTTAAAATGCTCAAATTCACTCATAATCAGGAACTTTAAAATTGAGAAAAAAAATAAACATGTTACAGACAGACACTAAGCGGGAGAAGAGGTTACGGGACATCATACTCTCCTGCATTGATGGTGGAAATGTGAGTTGTTATCGTTTTCTGGAAAACAATTAGGCAGTATTTATTAAATGGTACATTTTTTTGTGACCTAACTCCTTACTCATTAGAATCACTTGAGGACCTCACTCTTATAAAGGAAAACATAATTAGGTAAGAATATGTGTACAAAGTTGTTGGCTGAGCGTCCCCCCCTCCACACACACACACACAGGACAGGGTCAGATAGTGATCTCCCAGGCATAATCTCCCTGGGAAGGCTTGTTTGGGTTTAGAGAAGTTCCCTGGAGAAGGGGTTAGATGTAAGCCATCAGCGGCCAGGATACTCACAGCATTTAGGGATGGGTGCACCAGGCTAGCAAAGGGGACAGCAACATCACAACTTGTAAAGGCATATTATGTGACCGTGAAAATAATGAATGAGATCAGTTTCAGTTGACTTGGAGACATTTCTGAAAAAAGCAAAGTTATATACAATGATCTCTCTTAGTAATGTGAACATTTTTTGTCTATGTGTTTGTATGTAAATTACGTGAGCATAGAGAAAGTATAGAACAGTATCCAATGAGTAGTTTATATGTGATACCTGGGGAAGGAGAGTAAGTGTGAAGGTGATGCAGATAGAGATGCCAAGTAGAAGACAATGTCAGGTGTAGGGCAATTTAAGGCAAAAAGGGGGCAAAAGAGATTGTACTTTGGCTATAATTAAAAAACAATAAATGGAGAAATGACTTGAAATGTTTGGTGGTAAAACCTGGTATTGGTGCTTCTGTCCAAATTGGGCATACTTTACTCCCTGCACAACTGTAACCTGGGGAAGGAAGATTTACATCTTGGGCATTTTTTACCGTCTGTAGTGAGTTGAATGGTGTTGCCCCCTAGGCCCCACACCTGCGAATGTGGTGTTATTTGAAAATAGGGTCTTTGCAGATGTAATTAGGGATCTTAGGATGCCATCGTTCTGGATTTCGGGTGAGCCTAAAATTTTTTTTTTAATGTTTGTTTATTTTTGACAGAGAAAGTTTATTTTTGAGAGTGCAAGCAGGGAAGGGGTAGAGGGAGCCACAGAATCCGAAGCAGGCTCCGGGTTCTGAGCTCAGCACAGAGCCCCAAGCGGGGCTTGAACCCATGAACCATGAGATCATGACCTGAGCTGAAGTCGGACGCTTAATCGACTAAGCCACCAGGTGCCCCTGCAATAACTAGTTTCTTAATAAGAGAAAGGAAAAGGAGATTTGTGACCCTGAGAGAAGAGAAGGCCTGTGAAGATGGAGGCAGAGATTGCCAGGTTGGGTGTATAAACCAAGGAATGCCAAGGATTGCCAACAGCCGCCAGAAACTAGAAGAGGCAGGAATGATTGTCCCCTGGAGCCCCTGTAGGCAGTGTAGCCCTGACGACATCTTGATTTCAGACTTCTAGCCTCCAGAACAGTGAGAGAATAAATCTCTGTTGTTGTAAGCCCACCAAGTTTGTGGTAATTTGTTAATGGCAGCCCTACCCAAGTCCTACAGCATCCATGTCACAGATGCTTTATCACAGGGTTAGATGGTATTCACAGGCAGGGGCAATAGTTTGCCCACTATTTTATATTCTTCACGCTACATAGGTGTTTTGCTGCTGCTTGTGTGAGTTAGTACAAATCAATAGAAACTGTGCCACATTTACTTGGGCATGTGCAGCTGGTTGGAAATTTGAGACCACGAAGAAAGGTTATGCATTTGCTTTAAAAACTTACCTCTCTGATATGTACATATCTTTAATAATGTGCAGAAGATAAATATAAATATAGATGAGGAAAATTAACTTACTGATAGGAAACATGGAAGACCTATTAAGAAAAGATTTACTAAAGAAGGACAACATTGGCCAACAATGTATAAAAAATGTCTATGTCGTTAATAATTTTAAAAATGCAAATTATTAAGAGGAGTCCATTTTCAGCTATTAAGTTGGCAAAAAACTAGTGCTGGCCAAAGTTCAGGAAAACGAGTACTTGTACACACTATGGTCAGAGTATTTTGATGCAACATTTCTGGAAGACTTAATTAAGACAATGTACATTAATATAGTCTTTCCATTTCAAATAAATACTGAGGCCCAGAAATCATAATTCTATTTACTTATCCTGAGGAAGTAATCTGGATATGGGAAAAGGATATATACAAGATGTTCACTGAGTTTTTGCTTATACTGGTACAAAAATTAAAACCAGCCTAAAAGTATACTAATAAAAGCTCATTGGCTAAATTATGGTAGAATCTCTACAACTGAAATTTCTTTAGGAATTAATAATGATGTAGTAGTAGAATATGTAGTGATGGTACATGTTTATGACGTGCATCTTAGGTAAAAGGAACAGATTCTAAAGCAACATCCTATGTTAATACATTTTGGCAAAGCATATACAGAAAACAAACTGAAAAGATGCATATAAAATGTTAACAGTGGTTATTTCTGGGTAGTGGGACTACATTTGACTTTATTTTCCTTGTTTGTGTGTGATTCACATTTTAAAAATTTTCTATTACCACATAATGTTTATGAATGATTTGAATAATTATGTAATAATTTTATACAATTGCTTTTTAAGAAATAAAAATAATATTAAAAAAAAGTGTCACTGGCTAGGTGATCAGCTCCTTGAGGTCAGGGACTGTGAATAAATCTTTTTTTTTTTTTTTTAATACTTCTAATACCATTGACTGTTGTGTCTGGTAAACAAAAAGAAGTCACTTAACACTTCTCAAAATGAAATTTTAATACTTTAAGCAAAAGCTACAAGGCTAAACTAGGATTTTCGTTATAAATATTTTCTCAGTGTGATTTCTTAATAGGAAATTATCAAGTTGATTGATTTCCCTCTAAAGTCACAATTTATTACAGGTAATGGTATGGCACTGCTTTTAGTGCTTTTCTTACTAATTATCTCTCCAATAAAAGGCTTTATCTATATGTAGGAGTAGTTTTCAGGGACTGCATTTGCTTTTATGAGTATTACTGTATATTTAATAAATAAGTATATAAATTTACTTGTAATCTAAAGACACAAGCTGACATTGGGTCTAGATACATTTAAAATCAAATTTTGTAAGTGGCAAAAATTTCCAAGGATTATGGGATACCATAGTTATTAAGCGGAAACACTTAACTACATGATAAAAAACATTACAAAGATATCACATGTTTAAGCTTGCCTTTTCCTTCAGATCAAGAGATAGGTTTATTTAGACAGCTGAAACAGAGCCCTATAAGAAGTGTTTAGTCTCCTTGACTATTCCCCCAAGATTATCAGGAAGGAATGAATAACTGATTGGATGTTTGACAGGGCCTGTGTTAATTATGCAAGTGATTTTTGTACATGATTCTCTTAATAACCTGTATAGTTTATGTAACTGTAAACAATATTTTATTTTATTTTTTGGAGGTATTTTTTTAAGTTTATTTTTATTAGAGAACAAGTGGGGGAGAGGCAGAGAGGGAGAGACAGAATCCCAAGCAAGCTCGGCACTGTCAGCATGGGACTTGATTTGGGGCTTAAACCATGAGATAATGACCTGAGCCAAAGTCCAGAGTCAGAAGCTTAACTGATCGAGGCACCCAGGTGCCCCCATATTGTTTTATTTTAAAGTTATCCAAAGAATTATTCACAGTGTAAGAATATAGGATATGATGGATCTTACAAAGGTACTTAAATTTTTTCTACCGTCAGGTGAAATGCCTAACTAGCTTTGATTATACAAACTAAATGAGCTCAAGGATACTATGATAATAAAAGATTTATATGCAACTAAAAGACAATATACAATTTAAACATTCTGGGGAAAACACTTCACTCTAATGATTTAAAATACCTTTATGTTTTAGTAGAGATTATGTAATATAGTACAAATGGAAGAATTAAGGACTGGAATATTTATAAAACCAAACAAGTATTTTGACTTAGAAGATTCCTTTAATTTGCTTTCATTTTCCAATATTTTCCTTGCAGCCAAAATCCTAACCTCTTTTGATAAATAGGATGCTAATCCTGTTGGACACCTACGACTCAGTAAACCTGAATGCTACACGTCCTGTAAGTCCCACAGAAGTCGTGAGCAGCTGTCCCTGACTTAACTCTCTTGAGCATTATTCTCCCTTTCCTTTTTTTGTAGTGGTCAGGGTTTCCGGTTCTGTCTTCGAGGAACCTTGTAATGAGATATTCAGACCTCAATCTTACAGTCACAAAACATGGTCTGAGGCTTAACTTAGTTGCTGTTTCTGTCATTTATTTCTGTCAAAATGAGCTCCTCTGCAACTATTTGCATCATGAATTTTCATCTCATATTTTACCATCTGAGTTTGATGATTTCCTTCATCTGTTAAGGAATTGCTTTTTTTAAAAAAAAATTATTTACAGTATTTTCTAGTAAGGCTTGTACACAACTTCAGGAAACATGACTTCATGAGACCATTTAAACAAATTTATGACATATTCAAAATGAGAGCATGGATGTTTCACCAAGGTATGTAACTGAATTTTATGGCAAAGCTAAATAAAAATGGCAGAGTTAATGGCTATCATGGGAAGTGGAGGCTCTTAACCTCTAAGATCAACTGGAGAGATTCAGTGTGGCATCCCTTTTTTGAGTAACTTGGAAATGCTGTAGAAGGCCAGGGAGACCCAGGGCAATTCTCCTATTCCCACGTGACACACTTTCTTAAGTGAATGTAAAACCCCATTGTAAGCATGTATGATAAAGAACAGTGCCTTTATGTTTGTAGTGATGGTGAAAACGCAGAGGCATGGCATCAGGAAAGCTTTTTGCCATTGTGTGACCAAGTTTTCAGTATGTAATTATAAATAAGCCTTTGCTCCTGCCTTTATTAGATGTCTATTGCTGCATAACAAATTATACCCAAGACTTGACTTAAGATTTATTATCTCACAGATTTTGTGGGTCAGGAACAATCTGGGAGTAATTTAGCTAGGTTCTCTGCTTTAGGGTCTCTCTAGTAGTTGCAGTGGCAGGGGTTACTGCTAAGGCTCCACTAGGGGGGATATACTTCTAAAAGAATTCTTGTGGTTGTTGGTAGGATTCAGTTCCTTATGTGCTGTTGGCTCGAAGGCCCTGTTTCTTGCTATGTGGGTCTCTCTACAGGCATTCCCAACCCAGCAGGTAGCCTCTAATCAGGGTGAGAGTGAGAGATCAAGAGAGAAGCCCATCTTTCTACAACGTGACATCCCATCACTTCTGCTGTATACTCATTAAAAACTAGTTTTTAGGTCCCATGCACACCCAAAGGGTGGACTACCAGGAAGTGACATCACTGAAGCCATCTTAGAGGTTGCCTCTAATGTATCAAATGCAAGATACATTCACACACTCCCCAGATTGCCCAAAGTCTCATCGTATTACACCATCAGCTTGAAGTCCAGAATCTTATCACTGAAATCAGGTCAGGTTGGGTGAAGCTCCTCAGGTGTAATTTGTTAAGTCCAGATTCTGCAACACAGCTCCTCTCAATCTGTAGACCCATGAAGCTAATGGGACAAGTCATCTGCCCTCCACTCCCAACATACAATGATGGATTGAGCATGGGAGAACTCCAATAAGACATTCCTGTTCACAAGGGGGAGAAACTCAGAGGAGTCCCTACATCCACCCCACACTCAAGGGGAGGGGACTGTTCAAGGTCCTGAAACCCAGGATTGGGAGAGGTCACTAGGACCGTCTTAGAGGCTGCCTACCACACTGTCCTTCCATTTGACTCTAATAATAAAAAGTAAAATTTAAGAGACTGTTTTATGAAGCATAAGGTACACTCAAGTTTTCATAGTTTTATGTTGCATTACTGTGTACTACAATTTTTTTTTTGGCTCAGGGTAAAAATTATTTTGCATTGTAAGAATATAGGAGGAAATTGCTTAAAAACTCTTTTTCCTTCTAACATGGCGACAAATCTGACTCTTACATTGTTTAATTTTCCCAAAATTTTCAAAATGTTTAAGGTTTAATATAACATCTGTTACAGCTCCATACTTACTCCTCAAGCTGCATTCTGTATTTCATCTTCAATTTATCAATACATTGATTGCATTTGCATAAAATTCAAATTATATTCCTTGGTGAAACATCAGTTTAGTATAACCAAACTAGAGCATAGATTAGGAAGTTTTTTTTATTTCTGTATATTCTTAGAATGATGTCACAATAACAACACAAATTTAGAACATACAGTGGCATCTGTGGAATCCCTAAGATAACTATAATATCTTTAATAATGCTTCATGTTTTTTTTTTTTTTTTTAATTTTTTTTTTCAACGTTTTTTATTTATTTTTGGGACAGAGGGAGACAGAGCATGAACGGGGGAGGGGCAGAGAGAGAGGGAGAAACAGAATCGGAAACAGGCTCCAGGCTCCGAGCCATCAGCCCAGAGCCTGACGCGGGGCTCGAACTCCCGGACCGCGAGATTGTGACCTGGCTGAAGTCGGACGCTTAACCGACTGCGCCACCCAGGCGCCCCAATAATGCTTCATGTTTTTAATGTTCTATGGTATTTCCATTTAAGAATCATATATTTTCCTTATATATCTATAACTTTATGAATAACCTATCCAAATATGCAGAAGAGGGCTTTGGGAGAGAAAAAATATGCACATTATTTTTCTTAACTGACTACCTGACTAGGTTTTTTTGTTTGTTTTTGTAATATAAACATGCTGTTCTATCAGTTTTTATCTTCAATGATATATGAAAGATCCAAAATCAAGTTGGCTGTCTCCACAGCCACCTGCAGGCCACTAAGTTTAGCAGTAAAACAGTCCAAGGTCAGGTTGTTGGCTGAGCCCACAGCTTCATGTGGGAGGCAGGTTTGTGGTGCAAAGGGATGACGAGTACTCTTTAAAAAAGACCAGTGGAGTTCTTCCTGGCTAGTGTATAGTCCACAGCCACATCTTGAAAGCAAATCTGGCCAGTCAACAACAGAGGGAGACTCTGGCTGAGCAGACCAAAAGTGTCCGTACTTCATGTCAGTAAGAATTTCACCTCCATCATGTTCTAGAGAGCCAGCAACAGATTCTAGTGCACTGCAGAATGCTTCAGTGAGGAGCTGAAGTTCTGTTTGAGTACACCCATCATCTTGGAGAATGCTTTCGGGCTCATTACAAATCTAAATAGTAATAAAACCATTGAAAACACAGAGCAATGTTATAAAAATTTTTCTGAAAGATAAAATACTTGATCAAACCTTTATCATAAAGTTACTACTTGTGTTCAATTTCCTTAGGAGTTTAGCACAATGCTAATGGGCAACTATGGGTCAGCTGTCCAGGCTATAATCCCTTAATCTGGTTGATTATAGTATAAATATATGCTAGTCATGTTATCAGAAAGAATGAATCAGAATAAACCCCATCATTGGCTTACTATGAATGACTGCTCGGTAGTGTCTCCTCAATACATGAAGGACATGGCATAATGCATATATTACAGGTTTTCATACACACAGGAGGAGGTTCCTTAAGGCTAATGTCCAAATGAAGTACTTATTTAGCCAACTGTTTGAGATTTGTTTAAAATGAGAACACACATGATTATTAAGACAAAAGCCATTTAGGGACATGTGCAATTTTCACATCAAGGTTTTAAAATAAATAATCTCTTTAATGAGAAGTAAATGTTTTTTGTTTGTTCCACCATTCTAAAAAAGTTTATCCTAGAGATTTAATGATAGAAAAAGTAATATATTAGCAAACTAATAATTGAATGATAGCTAAAAACCCATATTCAACCCACTTCAAAGCAGTGACCACTTTCTTTTTCGGCTCAGGATGTGTGAACCACATAAGATGGCCTCTACTGCATGTTCTTTCCTCAGATTTTCAGTACTGTATTGTTTCTTCAAAATTCTACTTAGAAAACCTTCCTCCTCCAAAAAACCTTTTCTAGTTTACTCAATCCCATTTGCAGACTATATTGCATCAATAGATGGGCACTGATTTTGTTTTTTGTGATGTATATTCTGATAACTTTTAGATTTTAAATCATTTTGGGAAGTAGGGTGGGGCACATGTGTAAAAAATGTGCACTGTCTCTCTAACCTAGTCAGCCACCAGAAGCTCTGCAGTCTCTTCATAACACTCCTGACCAACCAAAGAATCAACTGCAAATATGTGGGAAACATACCTTTTTGTATCTGTTTTCAAAAAGCCAGCATTTATGAAATAATCAGAACCATAATGGACTAAATTTATGTATTATCAGGACATAGTTTCCTAAATGAATAAAAAATATTCCACTTGATAGAATTTATATTATAAACAGATACCAATTTAAAAATCGTAACAGAATCTGGGATGTCTGGGTGGCTCAGTTGGTTAAGCTTCTGACTTTGGCTCAGGTCATGATCTTGTGGTTCATGGGTTTGAGCCCTGTGTCAGGTTCTGTGCTGACAGCTCAGAGTCTGGATCCTGCCTCGGATTCTGTGTCTCCCTCTTGCTCTGCCCCTCCAGTGCTTGTGCACCCTCTCTCTCTCTCTCAGAAATAATAAATGAATAAACTTTAAAAAAATATTTAAAAAATCATAATAGAATCTAATACTTGGAATGCTTTATTAAATGAAATTAAGTCTTCTTGACAGTCCAGAAGGTATGAAGTATTCTGTGGAATCTTAACACTTTCATTATGAATATCAATTATTATTGGACCACAGCAGTTGAAATCTCAAGTACAACTCCCATTTAACAGAACGCTCATTTCAACATGCCATATTTAGACAATACTCAAAGAATGTGATCATTTGGTAAAGGGCTGGATTAATAATAGTGTAATAAAGATATTACCTTATATTTGCAAATGTTACTTTCCTCATGTTTTCAAATACAATATTTGATTTGAACTACTGAGAAATTAAGCATTAAAAGCTCCAGGGTATTATGATTTGGTTTATTGTCTCATAAAAACAAATGTTGCTGGAAATTCAGATAATCTGAACAGGACTATCTAACCTACCTTGTGTCTGATATATGCTGCCAAATGAGTTTCAGTACAGCCACCTCCCAACAAAACACTTGGTTCCTTGATTGTTAACTGCAAAACATGCAGTGCTGTTTGACATGTGAGCTAAAAAAGAGATGAATCATCAGAATCAGACATCGACATGAGATACACAAAGAACTATAACCATTTTTCAAGGGAACTTAGATAGTAGACTCAAAGAGCTGGATTTTAATTGCAAAAGAACAAAACTTGTGTTGCCAAGGTTGTAATGTGATGAATACAGTTTGAAACAATAAAGATTAGAGATTAAAGAAAAATACTTTAGCCAGATGTTTATTTCCATGGGCAGGATTAATATCATCTTTCATATGCACTTAGCTCCTCAAACTGAGATTGACAAATGGATGTCCTCAAAATAACTGGGTCAGTAAGGTTTGCTAGTATTTCTACCAAAAAGATTATTTCAGTCTAAATAAATGAGTTATATACATGCTATAGAATTTATTTCAGGCTGCTATGGAAATAATACAGCTACAACCCAGTAGTAGTAGTAGTAATAATAATAATAATAATAATAATAAAGAGAGCCCTTTCACATTTACCAAGGACATATCCTTGAGTATATATGAATCAAGTTTGTGACCAATACTCATATAAAAGTTGCATGTGTTATTGCTGGTAGAAAACAACAAACTCTTAAGAGGTAGATGGGTATGGCTGGGGAATTCATTTTCTAAGTGAATTGTTCATACACACTAGCATCAAGGTATACACAATTCAAGTTAATTACTAAGAAAAGTTCACATGTCAAGGACCTTTAGATTGCTTGTAAATACTAGAAATAATAACTGGTAGCACTTGCTAAGTCTACTGTAATATCACAGGCAATTAAATCAGCTTACTTGTGACTTTAATTCTCTCATTTTTGTTGTTGCTTCCTAAATCACCTAGGAAAGTTATGAAAAACAAAATGCATAGCTCAGCTATGTGAAGATAACTATTGTGTCTGTCTGACTATTTAATCCCGGTTTCAGCCCCTAGACAATGGAATTCAAAGTTTGTTACCTACCTTCAGCTCATCCCAGGCAGTGTCATTTCTGTTGCAGAGCAGCAAGCTGCAGATAGTTGCCTCATTAGGAATAAGATGAAGAAAATGTTTGAAGCCAAATTTTTCAGTGCACAAATCTTTTACACTTCCATAACTACTAGGAGAGATTGAGCCTAGGGAACCAATAGGCTGTGTTCCTATTTTTTAAAGTTTAGAAAACACAAAAGGTATGAGTAAAGATGGAACGTACAATCATGTACAATGGATTCCTAAAAGCCCCTAAGCATACACTTCGAAACATGAAATGTAGACTAAATAACAAGATGCATTTTCTAAAACCTACAAAATAGGTAGTAGTCTGCTATTAAAATGATATACACTAAAGCAGAGGTTCTTTCACTTTACAGACTTCTTTGAACACCTGTTAGGAGCTATCTTGTACTCTAGAAAAGCACACAAAAATGTGCATCCATTTTCTGGGAGCTTAACAAATTTGCAAGAACCCAGAAAGTAATCCCTGAACAATTACACTTATTTGAATATTCTTTTCTTCTAAAGCCTCAAAGAATAAGGAATACTTGAGTAATCTAAAATTTAGGGATTACCAAAAAATGCCTACGAGATATGTATTTCACTTGGACACAACAAAGAATCTGAGAGGATCTGGCTCTACTGCTTATGTGCCACTGGACACGAAGCAAGTCTCTGATGTCAGAGTCTCTGATGTCTGGGTGGGCCTCCCCATGTGACAGTAAGATGGGAACAGTAATGCCTACTTCACAAATCAGATATTAAATGTTCTGTACTCCATGACAAGCTTCAAACACACCAATGGCCTATGCACAATAACCCCAGATCATCGATAAAGAGGAATTTTGTCTGAAGGGGGAGAAAGGAGGTAATAGGTAATGTTAACCTAGATACACTCAGGAAGGTGGAAAATATAGTTTACCTGAGCCATGGGCTTGGTATAGTTTTTCCCCTTTTTATCTCACAAGGTCTCTGCTCCCAAGATCCAGGACTAAAGCTCTGGCTATTAATACCATGTTCTAGTTACATGTGGGATAAATAAGAACTGTGGGCTGGTATAGAAACCCTGTGCCCACATAAACTATTGTTTCTATAGTAAAATGTTTCATATTTTAAAAACTGACTAAATAACCTGTAATACCCGATATTCACAGCTGGAAAAGTCATGAAAAATCAATAAATATTTAAAGCTATGGGTCTGACCCAGAACATCAGTGAGTTCCATAGAACTATTTCCATTATTTCTTCATAATTTCCACTTTGACAATCATGGGACAGCCTTATAGAGGTAGGGCAATAATCCAGAGATATTAGGTGTTCAATACTGGCATACACACTACTACATTTTGATGAGTTATAATAACACTAAATATCGTGAACTTTAACAATGGCTTAAAATCTGATAAACGTTGCAATTGATCAAAATGATCAATTTTGGTATGTTGTCGATGCAATTAAAGGGATACTGAAAGTGGCTCAAATCACGAACTCTTCACGTTGTCATGTTTCTTCGGCTGTAATAAGTATCAATCTTATGTCTGATTTTAATTTACAAAATACAGTGAATTTCTTGCCTGTTACAATTTTGTATCTTACCAAATATATTAGTTAATTCAACAAATGTCTTAGAACACCTACTGGGGACCAGGCCTGTTGTCAGTGCTAAAAATAAAAGACGATCCTGATTCTTAAGGCGCTCAGCTGGAAATATCAGATATTTAAAGCTAGTGTGTGTACATACCCACCCACCCACTCCTAATTAAGAACTATTTAGGCAGAAGTACAGTAGTGAAGAAGTACAGAAGTGAAGAAAGGGGATCTTTTAGCTGCAAAACTACCTTCAGAATGTAATGTGATTTAAGAGGTTTGTAAAATTCAGTTTTGTGTTAAGTATGAAAGACCTAATGATTATGAGGTGGTTAAACTTCTCAATACTGTAAGATACCTGGGGGGGTTAATAGTTTTACGTCATAACAGATTCTGTTGTCCTTTGGGGGGCAGGAAAATACATAGAAATAGTCATAATCACTCAACTTTCAGTAAGTGAATGTTATAGGATATCCTTTATGAGAAACCTTTGCTGCCAGAAATGTTAACATATGCTATAAAGTTGGCGGCTTCTAAAATTTTTCAAGATGTTCACAGTGACACACACCAAGAATATCTCTGCTCAAAAAAAGTGTGATTTAAGTGTAAGAGGCAAAGGCTGAAGGTGCTTTTTACCTGTCACTTTACTCAGGGGTTCCATGAGAGCCGCTCCGACTCTGTCTATGGCAATTATGCGATGCATACTGAGAAACTGTTTCAAAGATGGGTGCACAACTTTTTGGCATATGACTAGATCTATGTGATCACTAACTAGCTGCCCTCCTAGGTTAAGCAACTGGTCCAGGACTGCATTTTCAAGAGAAACCCCAGAACTGACCACTACAGTTCCTTCTCCAGTGTCAGAGAGATCTCCAGATAAAGATGCACAGAAGAGTGCCACCTTGAAGGTGTCTGATTTTTTGATAGGTAAGATCTTCATCAATTGAACTTCTGATATTTCAAGAAGTATTCCAGGTAATACAGTAGAATCTGTAACTCTTTGACCTTTTAAAGGCACAATTATACTCTTTCCTAAAAGGAGGCAGTCTTTGGTGTTTTCTGGAATTGTAAGCAAAAAGGCTCTCAGAATCAAAGCACTGATATGGTCTATTTCCTGTCTGGTGAGCATGCAGGCAGGTTTACTTGTTACTATACTGCGCACCAGGCAAAGGAGGGTCTGAGTACTACTGAAGTCGACTAGAATTCGACAACCACAGAACTCAGACTGGAGGTAGCTGGTGCAGAGGCTCAAAAGATGCTTATTTAATTTGATAACAGTGGTGGGCATCAAGCCTATTCTCTGATCATTTTCAATCAGATTGCAGCAAAGAATGGCTGTGAATAAGCCACAGTCACTGAAGCACGACACATGATTCTGCATGGATGTTGTTAGGATCTTTAAGATGGGATGGGTGACGGAAAGGTTAGCGAGCAGGGCTGACGACTGTGAGGTTGTGCACACACAGCCCCCGAGGCCATTGTGCAGCTGCTTCAGCCTACCTGAAGGGCCATAGCTTGATGTTAGGATGCCTTTCAAGACACAAAGTGTGGCCCTGACTCTCTCACTTGTCAGTGGTTCACTTTTACAGAACGATGGCTTTTTAGCTTCTAAACGAGACATCTTACTTTGGGTGATAATTGGTGAGGATGGCTTTTATTTTGTCAACCATATTTTTCTGTTTATTGCATTGTCATGGGTTTTGACATTTAGAAAAAAAATTATTCTTCAAGGAATGAAAGTCTTGAATATGCAGCACTGTGGCTATAAAATTAGCTCCAGGTTTATGAAGCTTATCAGCATGGAATGACTTAATGACATAGTAATAATTCCAGGTATTTATTTTTCCTTCATTCTTCAATACTCATTTTGTTTGCCTCTAGATTGAGATTTTACAGATTGTTTTGCAGCCCTCTGTATAAAGTATGTTCCAAGATGGACACTTATGAAAGACACCCCAGCTACAAGAAGCCAGTTCTTTCTAATCCAGCTGGTGTTTTTCATCTCTTCTTTCAATATGAAGCTCAGATTCAAAGATACTTCTTTCTATAAGAAATAAAAGTAAAACATTTTAGAGAAATAATTCCAAAATATTTAATAGAATGCAGTTTACTATATTGACACTCTGCTCCCTCTTTAGAAAAAGGAATTATCAACTGGCACAAGCCTCCAGAAAATGAAAAATGTAAATCCACTTAGACTAAGCATTCACTCCTTTGTTCCTCAATGAATCCCTCCAAGAAAAAGTACTGATATTTGAATGATTTTGGAATGCAAAACAACATAATAGCTAGAAAGCTTACAGTAGTTATTTGAGTATGACATGCTTCTAGAAAAGAAATGCTATATTATGAAACTCATTATAAAATTCTGAGTCTTAAAAAAAAAAACCCAAATGTTTTTATTCTCTTACATCAAGATTTAATGTTATGTTTTTTCTATAACTCTGGAAACCTTAGGTCTAAACACAGATACACTTACATCAAATCCTGCTTATAAATAATTATGAAATATGGTAACTGTTAGGTCTCCCAAATGTAGACCCACTTTTTAATGTACAGTCTAGCTCTAGCTGTATAAATCTGCACAGCACATTGTACCAAAGAATAAACCATGTTTTCAATGTTTGACTAAAGTCAGAGCTAATTTTTTGTAGTTTCATTCTCTCAATTAATGATTGTCAGTTTTGATGTCCTACCATAATCCTCTCCAAGACTTTGGTTAATGACAGTAAGTACAAAAATCAGGGAATATGCTGTTTGACAAAGAGAAAGACAGGATCTGATTTGCAATTTCTATCTCCAAGGGTCTGAATACCATAAAATATTATAACAAGTGTACTTGCACTTGTACTAGCTTCCTTAACAAGGTTGTAAATAAGTAGCATGCCTTGCAGCATAAAATCCTGACACTTTAATAACATGTGAAAAAAATAAAAATTTCAGGTCATGGACCTTGTCTGTTGAGGTTTGGTGCTTTGAAGGTGAAAGTTCAGCCAATTATTATTTTCAGGAATATGCTAATTATGCCAATCACTTGGACAGTATTTAGCATAAATAAAACTAATTGGACTACCTCACTACAGGACTACCTGAAGCAGACGATGGCACAGTGTGCTATAGACTGAGAAGGTGGTGTGAAGATGTGCAAAGAAGAGGTGAAGAGGAGGAGGGGATGTTATTCAGTGTTATTTCGGTTACCACTCCTCCCCATTTAAAGGACTGTAACCATGGCAACTGGGCCCAACTAAAGAGAAGGCAATGATGGCTAGTTTTCTCCCTGCAATAAACTACAGTTATCCTTTTTTACAAGACGAGGAAAAAAATCTTTCATCTTATGCCAAGAACAGCCAAGGTACTTAAATATTATTTCAATGGTTATTTTAGATTCAGCAAAATCTGTGACATACATTTAAACAAAACCTTAGTGAAGTGACTTCTATACACTACTTTATACTTTGTGACACATACTCACACCAAAACACAAATCATAATAGAAAACTGTGATCGATAAAATGGTTTCTCCAGTTAAAAAAACATTTCAATACATAACAGTGACATGTAACATTTCAAAAGCAGAATGCCACATCAGCACCTCTAAGAGTCTTGGGTAGTGAGACCAGTAACCACATCTTTTGGCTAGTATCTCTATAAAATCTACAAAATCAAAGAAGAAATCATTGAAAGTATTGGTGACTCCCAAATCATTTTTAGGATGTCAAAACTTTCTGACTTGTGAGTCTAGATCCAGACAAAGCAAGGTACAACTGAAAGAAAAGAAATGAAATGGCTTATAGAATATGTGTGGAAATGTCAGTTTAGATCTATTAGAACTCTTTCTCCTGACACCATGACCCGTATTTCCAAAGGCTACCATCACATGAACAGCTCTGACTTCCTGGATGCATAGGCCTGCCAGATGGGCTTTTGCAGTAACAGATAATTTAATTAAAATAATAATAAAATTGGGGCACATGGGTGACTCAATTGGTTGAGCATCTGACTTCAGCTTGTCATGATCTCACAGTTTGTGAGTTCGAGCCCTGTGTCGGGTTATGGGCTGACAGCTCAGAGCCTGGAGCCTGCTTCTGATTCTGCCCTGCTCACACACTCACTCTCTCTCAAGGATAAAAAAACATTAAAAAAAAAAAAATAAAACTTACATGACTGTATTCCAAATTTAGACATACACTATAAATTGTGATTTAAAGAGATATAAACAGGTAAAATTTTCTCCCATCAGGGTTCCTGGGAGAAATGGCTGATTCTAGGTCTGAGGCAAAAAATATACAAGATGAACTGAGGATTTTTTTTTTTTTTTTTTTTTACCTAAGAGTAATATACTTGGGTCATATTAGAGAACACAGGAGAGGGGCACCTGGGTGGCTCAGTCAGTTAAACATCCAACTTCGGCTCAGGTCATGATCGCACAGCTGCTGAGTTGGGAGTCCTGCATCAGGCTCTCCGCTGACAACTCAGAGCCTGGAGCCTGCTTCAGATTCTGTGACTCCCTCTCTCTCTGCCCCTCCTCTACCCATGCTCGCGCGCGCTCTCTCTCTCAAAAGTAAATAAACATTAAAAAAAGGGGGGGGGGTGCCTGGGTGGCTCAGTCGGTTGAGCATCCAACTTCGGCTCAGGTCAGGATCTCGCAGTTTGTGAGTTCGAGCCCGGCGTCAGGCTCTGTGCTGACAGCTCAGAGCCTGGAGCCTGTTTCAGATTCTGTATCTCCCTCTCTCTGCCCCTTCCCTGCTCATGCTCTATCTCTCCCTGTCTCTCATAAATGAATAAATGTTAAAAAATTAAAAAAAAAAAAAAAGGCACAGGAGAAAAACAGACATAGGACTCAACATGAAGGGCATCCAAGATGGGACAATTTGAGTATTAAAAAGAATATTGATAGTAATAGCTTGAGATAATTCAAGTAATATGTAAACTCATGAATTCATATTGTCATCAAAAACAAAAACCCTCATTGCTGTTAGGGCACAAATTTACTTTTATAAAAACTCATAGATGGAAATAAGCATTTATCTTGCTTTTCCTGATAAATGCATTTTGAGGGAAAACTGAATACTTGATGAAGTAAAGTTGTTCCAGCTCATAAATAGAGAAGCAATGATAGAATTTGAGCAACATCATTTTGCAACTCCTAAGGAAATAATGTATTAGACTATTGTGGTGGTTGGCAAATTACAGCCCATGGGCCACATCCAGCCCGCTATTTTTGTAAATAAAATCTTGGCTCATGCTCGTGTATCATGTACGAATGCTTTTGTGCTACAATAGATAGTTGAATAGTTGTAACAGAGACTGTATGGTCTGCAAAGCCTAAAATATTTACTATATGGTCATTTATAGAAAAAAAGTTTGCCAATTCCTAGATCAGAGCAATGATCATGAATTTTTTAAAAATTTTTTTTTTCAACGTTTATTTATTTTTGGGACAGAGAGAGACAGAGCATGAACGGGGAGGGGCAGAGAGAGAGGGAGACACAGAATCAGAAACAGGCTCCAGGCTCTGAGCCATCAGCCCAGAGCCCGACGCAGGGCTCGAACTCACGGACCGCGAGATCGTGACCTGGCTGAAGTCGGACGCTTAACCGACTGCGCCACCCAGGCGCCCCGGTCATAAATTTTATAATAGATCTTATAATGGAGAGATCAGACTGATAATGCACTTTAATCTTAGCAACACTGAAAGTGGATCAGACAGTATATGTGAAACAATGTGATTTTACTAGAATGTCTACCATAGCACATCCATGAAGTATTCTTTTTCAAAGAAAAAAAGAAAGTAAAAGCAGGCCTTCTGATCTAACTACCAGATTATAGGAGATATGGGAGAGTTAGAAACTTGTTAAATGACAAAATGAGGACTCAGTCAACCAAATTCAGAATGTGGGGCATTCAAAAGAGGCAGACTGGGAAGGGAAATGGAGTGGCTGAAAAGAGACATATCTATCAAATACAATGTGTGGACCTTATCTGAATTCTAATTCCAACAAACCACCTGTAAAATGAGATTTTTTAAAAGACAAATTGAAAATCTGAACATGGCCCTGAGTATCCAATGGTAGTAAAGACTAACCATTAACTTTTTCAGTGTGATAACGCACTTGTGGTTGTATGTGTCTTAATCTTTAATGTTAAAGAGACATACTGAAGCTTGGGACTTGCTTTAAAATATTTAAAATATCAAAAAGGGGGTGAGGACAGAAAGATAGATAAAATAAAACTAGCAAAATGTTGATAAGTATGAAAGCTGGGTGATGGATACTAGAGAGTTGAATATACTATTCTCTATTTTGGGGTATGTTTGCAATTTGCTATAATGAAAGTAGAAATTAAAAAAATAATATGGGACAAATAACAGCACATTATTTTGATAGAATCAATGTTTAATTCATTCTAAATGTTTTTGTTTTTTTTTTTTAGATTTTATTTTTAAGTAATCTCTATACCAACATGGGGCTCAAACCCACAATCCCAGGTTCAAGAGTCACATGCTCTACCAACTGAGCTAGCCAGGTGCCCCTAAATCTGGTTTTAACATTGCTCACCCTAAACCTGTTTTAATATCTGTTTCTGCTTCCTTGACTGGCATTGTTGGTCTCTCTGAAACTTCTAACTACTGCAGCAATGACATCCAAATCTCTTACTGTATTTACCTTAATGCTGTAGAGGAGATGTTTTCTTTTCTCAACTTTACTTTCCAAGAATACCTCAATTAATAATATTCCTTGTATTTCTTTTCACAGAAGGAGAAAATACTTTTTTTTTTCAAAATTTGGCTATTGCAGACCCCCAATCTCTTATGACAAGAATTAAAGGGAAAAAAAAAATGTCATAAGTAATACACATACACACACACGCACGTGCGCACACACACACATTCTGTCTCTCTAATGATCTCATTACAGTCTGGAAGAGTTTACAGATAAAAATCAAGCATCTAATAAACTCTTTAACTCCCTGCTGCTCATGTCCACTAAAACTCCCTTTATAAAAACAAATCTTACATCTTTTATAAATACAAATCTTACACAGAATGTCTTAAGGTTATTCTTTTCAGTCATTAAGCTTCTGATATTTTATTACCTGTTTTTTTGTGTTAAATAATTGTCTATTACGTTAAGCTACCCTCTTCCCTTTCTCTTTATGAGCATTTATAAATAAAATCTTGATTTAAAATAATGTAATTTTGGGGGGCACCTGGGTAGCTCAGTCAGTTGAGAGTCTGATTCTTGATCTTAGCTCAGGTCTTGATCTCAGGGTCGTGAGATCAAGCCCTGCATTGGGCTCCTCACTGGATGTGAAACCTACTTAACAACAACAAAAAATAATGATGTAATCAGAAATTACATTACAGTTTTATCAGAAGTCAAAATTACAGACCTCTTAAGAATGTGGAAAATCACAGAGGTTGTCCTTCTATAAGAAGCAGACCCTAAATTGACCTAGCTTATGCCAAAATTAAAAGCACATTATTACTCATCTGATGGTCATAAAGGTATATTAAGATAGAAAATGGTCCATAATTATAGGGCCACAGTTCTCCATCTGGGGCCAGATCAGTTTCATAATTCAGGGTTTCTTGAATTTTAGAAAAATAATACAGCATCTAGCACCTATAACCAAAATAATATAGTGTTTAATACCCATAAGCAATATAATCATAATGCTCATAATCAAACACAACAGTATTTCTGCAGTAAAACTAATCATATTGAGTGGAATAAAGACTGTAAACTGACTCATGTCAGCTAAGATTAAGTTTTGCTACCAAAGGAGTTATAACAAACTTTTTGGATTTTAGAACTTATTGGATTTTGGAATTATAGTTAAGAGATTATAATCTTGAATTATGTAACTATATCTTCTTATTTCGGCGACTCTCAAAAGTAACATTACTTCGAAGCTAAAATATTAGATACTAAAAATATTAGATACTAAAGAAAGAGTATGTGGCGTTTTATTAGCTCAATTGGTTAACCATCTAACTCTTGATTTCAGCTCAGGTCATGATCTCATGGTTCATGGGATTGAGCCTCATATGCTGGGCTCATGCTGTCAGTACGGAGCCTGCTTGAGATTCTCTACCCCGCCCACCCCTCCGTCCTCCTGCCCCACCATTCCCCAGCTTGCTCTCTCGCTCTCTCTCTAAATAAATAAATTAATTAAATAAAAGCTTTATTAAAAATAAAAATTTAAAAAATAATAAAATAAAAAATAAAAAAATACAATTAGTTTTATTTGCCTTGGAAAGAAACAGAACAATAATAAAGGAGAGAACTTTTGCAAGTTACAGATTTGTATGCTCTGGGATGGACTTATGTCAACTAGACAACTACTCTTTTGGATACATTTATGATCCTGGTGACATTAGTGAAAAGGACAGGACAAGTAATGGACTGCATGCCCTTTCTCCTTTCATCCAAATGACTCTGCCAGGCAAGTGTCAAAGGTCTCCATGGAACAAACTTTCCTAGAAGCAATTACAGAATTAATATTTTGGCAATGGGTCATAATAAAAACAACAGGTATGTAACTTACCAACTTAAGCTTTTTCTTGCCAGAGCTCTGTACTTAAAAAAAATTTTTTTTAATGTTTATTTTTGAGAGAGAGGGAGAGACAGACAGACAGACAGACCGACCATGAGTGGGGTAAGGGCAAGAGAGAGAGGGAGACACAGAATTCGAAGCAGTCTCCAGGCTCCATGCTGTCAGCACAGAGCCTGATGCAGGGTGCGAACTCACGAACTGCGAGATCATGACCTGAGCCAAAGTTGGACATGTAACCGACATGTAACCCACCCAGGTGCCCTGAACTCTGTACTTTTTTAAAGATTATGTTTCCCATTGCTGGAACATACCATTTGGTTGACTAGATTAAATCGAACTTACCTGAAGATTCCAAGCCTGCTATTTCCCTTGGATGTGACTCTTCTGAGGACGTCCAAGTACTGGACTATCTGGCTCAGAAATGTCGTCCTTATTAGGCATTTGGAAAACAGGGCTGCTTTTGATTCTGTGCCATCCCAAATGTATGAGCCCGACTAAAGGTACCATAACAACCAGAACTTTGTAGTCTCTCCAGAAGTTCTGAAAGCTCATAGTACTTCAGCATCAGTGCACCTAAGAAAAGGCCAATAATTAAAGACAGGAACAAAACAACTCCCTCAAGTTCTATCTATGAACCACCACAAGTAAAATATTGCACTCTAATAAAAGTAGACTGTTAAAACATTTTTAGGTGTAATACAGTTTACTGTTAATTAAAAAGGATATGTTGTAGGCTCAAAGGGATAGCAGGAAGTCAGGCTTGAGAACCTTATAAAGCAATAAAACCTTTAGTCAAAGATTGTAAAGGCACCACATTACCTGCTAGAAAAGCTATATACATCTTTGGAAATGCTCACGCATAGATATCGTTTTCTTTATATAATTAACTATACTTTTTCTGAGCCGCAGTAAACTTAGATTTAAAAATAATTACATTTAGTCATTATTTTAACTGAAGAATCAAATGGTAATCCTTAAATATGTAGTAAGAACTTAGATTCTGCATTCCGACACATGTAAGTGATGGTGTTTCAATGGAGATTGGGAGAGTCATGCATAGATTCTAATTGTAGCAAACAAATTTTGGCATGGACTCTGATTTAGGATGAATTAATGCTATTTCCATTTATGTTCTGAAGCACAGGACTTTAGTGGTTGCCCTTATCACTAATAACTCTACCACACAGGGGTCTACCCAGTTTACATGGAGAAATTGGAGCTAATAACTTGCATGGATTTACAAAGCTAATTTGTGTTAAAGCAGATTTCTTTCCTGTCTTTGGTTTGTAAAGCCTGGACTGTGGCCCAGGAAATCTGTTTCTGATGATCTGTTGGCTTTGGGAACTTGAGTCTGGACAACCTTTAAAGACTTCTTAAACTTTTTTATTTAAGGGACACTCGTTAAGCTTTAGTGATTAGCTTATAGACTTGCAATAGTATGAACAGACCCACTTTCCAAGTTCCTTTCTGAGCATAGACAGACAATAAGGGCTGCTCCATCATCTGTGGGATATACTAAGAATTACGTCCAGTTGCATGTAGATGAAATTTGGTACATGCAATCTGTTACGTTATAATAATTTTGTATGAATGCCATTAGAAAAATATCTCAACAAAACTTACTTCTTTCCAAATCAAGATTAAAATATACTGCTGGGGTGCCTGCGTGGCTCAGTCAGTTAAGTGTCTGATTCTTGATTTTGGCTCAGGTCATGATCTTCTGGTTCGCAGGATCGAACCCTGTGTCAAGCTCTGCATTCACCGAGTGGAGTCTGCTCTCATTCCCTCTCCCTTTCTCTCTGCCCCTCCCCTCCCCTGCTCGCATGCACACACTCTCTCTCTCTCTCAAAAATAAATGAACGTTAAAAAAAAATACAGCTAGTGAGGTGAACAACTGCCTCAGTGTTCTGGGTATATTAAAAATAAACAGCTCAGAGTTATGCCTATGTACATATATCATTTCCAGCATTAGAAACCATTTCTCTCAGTGTCCAAATTCACATTATATAAGGACTTTGTTGCAAAACTTAAACTACTAGAAAAAAACAATGGCCTAGTTGGCTTTCTGTGGCCTTTTCCTGTTCTAACGTGCTCTTGTATCCTATACACTTTCTGCAAACCTTTAGGGACCATACTTTTATTGACATATTTATGTTCTATCTTTGGAGAAAGCCTATTACAATTAATTGTATCATTAAATTTCATTGTGAAGCCCACTATACAAAATGCTTTTGAGATTTGAGGATACAATAAAACACAGTGGTCTGGAATAGTGAGGGAAGAACTATAGCAAGGATTACGTCGTAGAGGGACAGAAGCTGCACCAAAGTTACCTGGCTTGTGTTGCGTGATGTGATATTTTTGTCCACAAAATACCTTCAATTAAAGGGTTAGAAGATAACATCATTCATATCTAGTTTCATCAGTACTTACGGTGATTCTAACACCTCTGAACTCTCAACATGAGGTTATCAATTCACATTACTTTTTTAAAAAAAAAAATTTAATGTTTATTTTTGAGAGAGAGAGAGAGAGAGAGAGAGACAGAGTGCAAGCTGGGAGGGGCAGAGAGAGAGGGAGACACAGATTCCGAAGCAGGCTCCAGGCTCTGAGCTGTCAGCACAGAGCCAGACGCCAGGCTTGAACTCATGAACTGTGAGATCATGACCTGAGCTAAAGTCGGACGCTTAACCGACTGAGCCACCCAGGTGCCCCAAGTCACATTACTTTTGATGGATGGCATTTCTTCTATGCAGTTTACTTCTCCATGATCTCTAATATAATTCAATATTTGTCAGCTCTTTTCCTGAATTATAAACTTTTAGGGAAATAGTTTATAGAAAATAGAGTTGTCTGCATAAAAGAATATAATAATAAAGTTGGGGTGAAGAACTCAATAACTAAAATTAAGAATAAATTAAACTACGATCTGTAACAGCAATGTTTGGGCAAGTGTTGTACAAAAGAGCCTCTCCATGTAAAACACAGTATGTGATGTGATGTACTGTGAACCTTCTTTGAGAAGAATCTTGGATTAACATCAAGTTAGCTTACACTTAATGAATCTTTGGTCATCCATGGGTTAAGGACAAAGGAGGCACTCCATTTTATTTACTCTGTGTTGAACGGTCTATTATTTGTTTCCATTAGGATAATTTAAGGATCTATGCATCTTTTTATACATTTAGGTTGAGTTAAATCTGGGAATTATTATTTTTTTGGTTGAAAACTCATCATTGGTCAATATCACTGAGTCCCAGTAACAGACTTCCTGGCTAGTAAATGATGTAGACTGATCTAATTAGTTGCTTCTGTTTATGCAACACCTACATGCCCCCATTTCCTCAAATTCTCCATATGTCATATGTTGATTTGGGTAATGGGAGTGAGAGGCTGGTAACTATTTTCCAATGATTATTCTGTTGTATTCTGAGAGGTCTGGAAATCGGTCAGGATCAGAGAGGGCTTTTTACTTTATAAAACGCTTTTATTAGAGTTTTCACATTTAATTCACCTAAAAACACTACCACACTGTGTACATAACTGTCCATCTCCACCAAGCCTGATGGAACTGGCACTCTTTTAAAATGGTACAGGTAACTTTAACCTCCTTCATTTTTTTTTTTTCCATTTAATAGGTTTTCAGCACACTACATGTCTCCAATAGGCTGAAAAACCAACTTCCCAGGACAAAACACATTAAACTTTACTAACGAAGGCTCATTGTTAGTTTTAAGAAAAAGACAACACAGTTTTGAAATTTGATGTTAGATGTGATAGTGAGGTAATGCATTCCTTATTTTGTTCATATCTTCTTGTGGAGGTTTAAAATATAATCAAACATATTTTGGGGGTATAGTTTTAACATTTTTTTTCCTCAATTCTTCTGTGGGATTTTTTTCAAAATGAAAATTAGCATAACTGCCCATTTCTAATAAATATAATATAGGCTTGCTTTTTAATAAAGTTAGAAAATATAGAAATAAGGAAAAGAAAACTAAAAATGTCTGTTCTCTTTGCAGTTTAAACAAAAATGTGATGACGATTTACATGCTGTTTTATAATCTTTTCTTCCCCCAAGAATATAAATCTTCATTATCATTTTTGATAGCTTTATAATATTCGATTGTATGGAAACATGCTAATTTGATAGATCTCTGATTGATAGAAATTTGAGATTTGTTTCAATGTTAAATTTATTCCTAATTACGCTATGGCAACAAATATTCCTTTTTATTTTAGAGAGGGAGAGAGAGAGTGTGCGAGCCAGGGAGAGCAGCGGAGGGAGAGAGAGAGAATCTTAAGCAAGCTCCACGCTCAGCACTGAAGTGGACACTGGACTCAGTCCCACAACCCTGGGATCATGACCTGAGCCAACATAAAGAGTCAGACGCTCAACCAACTGAGCCACCCAAGTACCTCTGGCAACAGATATTCTTGTAAATATTCCAGAGTCCTTGTTTACAGTTCCTATAATATGCTGCTTCTCAGGACAGTGTGAAGAATTACCAGATGTCTTCATTAATTCATTTTTCAAATGAACTTACGAGGTTTTCTAAAACTCTTGACTTTTACAAAGGTTCATGATGTTGAGCAGCGGGGATATTGAGATTCAATTTGGGAAGTGGGAAATTAAGCTATATGCAATTTATCTCATGATGGTCCTTCCCTCAAAACACTTGTCAAGTCATTCCAAGTGAGATGGAACTATTTTACTGACACCAGAGATATCTGAGTCTGAAACAAAACAAGAATGTGCTCAAAATGATCAGGTTTGATGATCAGTAACAGGCTGATCCCTAAAAATAACTAGTCCTTGCTGTTTATTCATTGAGCTTTTCAAGTTTGCTTGGACTAAAGCAGCAACAGAAATGAGAACACAGTGATTTTTCCTCCTTGCTACCCCTGTTTGGTGTACTTGCAACTGCCTTTTTCTTATCTTTTCTGAATCTTTTTTTAATGCACTGATAAACAAAAAAGGTACAGGGCTCTTGGAAATATGAGAGAAGGTAAGAGAAGTAAAATTACCAAGTTTTAGCTCAACTAAAATAGCATTTAGAGTTTTACTCATTGAAATGCTTTAAGTTTAAAATACACTTAGAAAAAAAAAATAAAATAAAATACACTTAGAGGCAATCTTCCCACAGATTATGCTTTCATATAGTCTTCTTTCAAAAATATATACTTTGCATTATTACAAAGGTTTTGTAATTTTTATCTCATTTTGTTTTCATAGCAGTTTTATGAGGCCACTTTATGAGGAAACACTAAATGACTGATTTCCAAGATTACTGATAGTGAATTGTGGCACTCAACTTAGATTTTGGAGTTGGTCTGGTAGTCTTGGCTGGTAGTCTATAAAGCTGTTTTCAAAAGTCAAGACTTAGTGACCCAGCTCTGGCAGTAGAGTTAATCAGAATTTCCTGTGCAGGATGATGGATGAGAAGAACATTCTGAGTGAATCATGCATACTTGAGAGTCACCAAGGTCAACTATCCTAATGCGTTAAGCCTGGCATGTTTTTCTGATTCTCATGTCAGGTATGTAAAGGGTTAACAGTAGTCTTGTGCCAAATCGTCCAGAATTAGAGTCTATGTCCTCCAAACACATATCTGTGACCTACTAATAGTTGAGATTAGGTGGGCTAATTTTAGTTCAGTTTTCTTTAGCATAGTACTTAGTACAGAATGAATAGCAAGAGTTAATGAACCATAGAATGGGGAGAAGTTTGCTATATCTCTACCTTAATAAAATATTATAATCTTCTGAGTACATAGAAATATAAAAACCAAGAAAGGAAAGCACTGAGTATATTACTGAAAACTACAAATATTCTTTAAAGTTAAGGCATTACTGTGTCTAAAGCAGCAACTTTCCCAACCCTTACTTTGTATTACAGAAATTATTATCTCTTCAATTTCTACCACTAAGGCCTCTGACAGGCTTGCTGAAGCTTGTTACATTCCAAGCTAACTGAAGGTCTCTTGGTGATGGAACTGGACAGTAAGGCAAAGGACAAAAAGGCAACTAAGCTTCTTATAAAATCCTAAACAGCTTGGCTCTCGCTATCAGTTTACTCTTTCTATGTAGTATCATATTAATTAGAACCATCAAGTTTTGTTATTAGCCATTACTAAATTAGGCCTACAATAACCTGGATGCAGGAAATAGTCTGAAAAAGGTTAGCATTTTGCCTACTGGGCTTGCTGGACGCCATCTGCTGGTCTTTTAGACACAGTGTAAAGGTAGATTCTTTTTAGGTTTTCATTGCTGATCTGCTTAAAGTATTTGAAAAATAGTAATTTTTAAAAACTTCCACCAAATGTAATTTAAACATGAAGAGGACATTAGAATGTTAATTAATTTAATGAGATCTTGTGCCTATGACAAGAGATGAAGTTTACTGGAACTGTATTTCTTTTACAATGTCGGCTACAGTTATTTGGGAACTCTTCATTTTTCTTTCTTTTTTTAATGTTTATTTTGAGAAAAAGCACACTAGTGGGGGAGGGGACAGAGAGAGGAGAGACAATCTTAAGCAGGCTCCATGCTTGGCATGGAACACAATATGGGGCTCTATCCCACAACCATGAGATCATGACCTGAGCCAAAATCAAGAGTTGTGCGCTTAACCGACTGAGCCACCCAGGTGCCCTGGGAATTCTTCATTTCTGAGCTCCCAATCACTGATGCTAAAAATATCCTGTTTTTAATACGGCAGTTCAAATGTTGGCACTTTTTGTGTACACATTAGAAAGGACTGTGTACTGTCTTCATGCTTACTCAACTGGCACACTAGAGACCAACAGTTTCTTTTTTTCCCCCTTTTATCAACTAAACACAGTTTGCTGAATTTTCATCTTGTCACTACTGTCAGCTCTTGATGAATTGAATGGATCATACCTGAGTTCTAAAGTTTCCATTTGGCAAAATCCTATCATGGCTCTCTCCCCTCCATTCAAGGTTGGCTTGACTTACACCCAATAGCTACAGTGCTGACAGCACAGCTGGTCAGTAGTCAAGAACACAGTGAAGGTCGGGGTGCCTGGGTGGCTCAGTTGGTTAAGTGTCCAACTGTTGGTTTTGGCTTAGGTCATGATCTCATGGTTTTGTGGGTTCAAGCCCCACATTGGGTTCTGTGCTGATAGCATGGAGTCTGCTTGGGATTCTCTCCCTCGCTCCCTCTCTGCCCCTCCTCCACTTGCACAGTCTCTCTGAAAATAAATAAGTAAACTTAAAAAAAAAAAAACCACAGCAAAGGTCAACATAGTTATATATGAGTATTTTATGGCCTCTGCTACCCTTCTCCATTATTGTGAATTCAATGTCTTTATACATAAATAATATAGTGAAAGCATCACAAGTTTTGTAGAGGAGCTTTACTAACAGTCCAAAATGTAAACAGTGAGTGAGTGATGAGGGACTAATGAGGAAGAGAAAATCAGTTTATTGCAGGCTGTGGCTCATTGGAAAGATTGTAGTTTTTTTTTTTTAATAGACTTTATTGAGTTTATACACAACACTACAACTTTTCCATCTCCTTTCTGTTTTTAAACCTGGCTGCCATTTGATGCTGAGGTTGCTGAGGGAAGAGGAGTGGGTATCATGTTGAAAGCCAGATTGTTCCAGATTAAATGTGCAGTCAATTGACCCCTTAGGGCTACCCCTGTGTAGCTCTGATTTCTATCTTCATCATTTTCTTTTTTTTAATTAAAAAAATTTTTTTGAAAGTTTATTTATTTTGAGAGAGAGAGAGAGAGAGAAAGAGAGAGAATCCCAAGCAAGCTCCACTGCAGTGCAGAGCCCAATGTGGGGCTCAAACCCACAAACCATGAGATCATGACCTGAGCTGAAGTTGGACACTTAACCAACTGAGCCTCCCAGGTTCCCCTATCTTCATCATTTTTAAGAGCTCTATTTTACTCTTCACCTTTGTTTCTGCAGCTAACCTACTGGCCAGAAGAAACTGTAGCTATTGCGTATCAGCACCTTCAACTTCCTGTCCCACATATAAAAACAGACCCACCCATCTTAGCTCTCATCTTAACCTTTTTCCCTGCATCTCTTCAGGGTTCTAACTCCACTACCTCTCTTACATCTCCCACCTCCCACTTATAATGGGGTCTTCCTCCTCTACAAAACCTATTCTTCCCCATTGAAAAGAACGAAAACAAATTCCTAAAGCAACTGCTCTTTACTAGTCTCCCTTCTAGCTACTACACAATCTGATTCCTTTCAAATAATGAATCTTCTCCTAGAGTCACTTCCCACTTCCATTTTCAAACTCAAGTAACGTGCTTTTGTTCCACTCTCCATGGAAACTGCTCTGACTGTAAAGATCACCAGTCTCTCCCCTTACTTGATCTCTGAAGCATTTTGATGTGCTCCGGAAACTCCCTTAAGTACCTGGGACTCCAGTCTGTTCCTTCTCAGTCTCCTTTAACGGCCCCTCGGGTTTCCATCCCCCTTTCAACTTTATCAGAGATTTGTCCTTGGTTGTCTTCCCCCCCCCCCCCCCCCCCCCCCCCCCCCGTTCCTTTCCTAGGTGGTCTCATTCACATCCAAAGCTTCTATTATAATGCATCCACTAACGACTACTGCACTTTCATCTCCAGCTTACACCCACATAGCCAACTGCTACTCTTCACCTTTACCTGAACCCACAAGCAGTCTCAACTCATCTCATATAAATATGAATCCTCTTTCATTTCCAAACTGCTGTTCAACCTTATTTCCTGTTTTGGCAAAAAAAAAAAAAAAAAAAAAAACAAAAAACCCAAAAACATAAAACATTTCCTGCTAAGCCATTCAATTCTGGATATAGTTGTCTCTACCCTTTTCCTTATATTCCTCATCCTATCAGTCACCCAGCCTTGCCATTTGACATGAAACTCTTATATATAACCTCTTCCCACAGCCATAAGTCCTGACCCTCATTACTTCACATGACATCCTTGCTTATAATCCAGTGGCTCTCAAAATGTGGTCCCCCTCACCAATAGCATTAGCATCACCTGGGAACTTTTGAGAAATGCAAATTCTGTGGCCTCCTCTGACTTACCAAATCAGAAACTCTAGGGTGGGGTCCAGTAATCTGTGTTTTAACATATTCTGGAGAGTACGTTAAATTTTGAAGTTAAAGTCTAAGAATCACTGTTCTACTTTACTCTTCACTATATATACTTCACACACTTAACAGCCATCTTGCAAAATCCCCACATCTGGTTGTTATGCTTTGCTTAGAAGCCTTTAGTGATATTTTTGTTAGAAGGTGAAATCTAAATTTCTTAGTACAGCATAAGAAACACCAGGATCTAGTTCCTGTCTACCAGTTTTCAGAAGGTAAAGCACAATCAATCATTTTTGTAAGAATGCACTGTCTTATAGTGTGATCAAGGGGATGAACTGTGGAATCCTACTGCCTGAGCTTTCGTCTCCACCCCTGCACTTTACCATTAGCTGTGACCTTGGATGAGTCACTAACCTCACTAAGCCTCAGTTCCATCATCTGTAAAATGAATGTAATGACTTCCACATCACAAACTTGTTGTGAAGTTAGCACAATACCTGGCACTTAGTCTGGACTCAGTGATTATTGGCTATTACTCTTATTTTGATTATTTCAAAAGGAATAGAGCCAACCTCGAGTGTAGTAAGAAGAGGACTGGAATGACTGCCCAGACTAAGGGATGTGGTCCCCATAAAGGAGGCCTGCTTCTCTGGGCAGTTTGAGTTAGTCTGGAGGTGAATAAAGATACCCTGATTCTCATGAAAGAGGTTCTGAGATCTCTGGGGCCATTTTGATTACACAGGGGTGGATCGATAATCAGATTCCAGGATGTTATAGGAAAGGTAGCAAACTCCTACAGTGAGAGCCAGGAAAGCAAATTTTAAAGGAAACAGGAAAATTCAAACAGAGCAAAGCAGCAAAAAATAGGGTGAATAATTTATTTGTTTCTCTGATAACAGCTAACAGAGTTGCTGAGGGGTTAAATATTAGAGTCCTAGTGGACTATATTTTCAGAAATGTTGTTGGTTACTTAAGAGCAAAGGTATTAAGTAGTGATGGGAATCCAATTCTCACTACCACAAATTAGTTATCATCTTGGGCAAATCACTTCTCTCCTGCCTCAATTTTTTTAAATTTTTTTTTTTTTTTTTCAACGTTTATTTATTTTTGGGACAGAGAGAGACAGAGCATGAACGGGGGAGGGTCAGAGAGAGAGGGAGACACAGAATCGGAAACAGGCTCCAGGCTCTGAGCCATCAGCCCAGAGCCCGACGCGGGGCTCGAACTCACGGACCGCGAGATCGTGACCTGGCTGAAGTCGGACGCTTAACCGACTGCGCCACCCAGGCGCCCCTCTCCTGCCTCAATTTAATAATCTGTAATATCATCTATATTATGAAGATCACTACATATTTATATTTATTTATTGCTTAGTAAAGGGTCTAGCATGTGGGAAGAGTTCAATACATGGCAGCTATTATTAGTGGAAGTATATTATCTTTAATACAAATTAACAGAAAAAGGCACCTCTGGAGATTCCTGCTTGACCAAAGCAGTTGTTTATTATCACCTAATATTTCAACTATAATACTTGGTTATAATTTATAAAACTGAGAAATATTATAAAGACATATCTCCAGTGTTTATATCACTTAGGGCTTATCAATTTTCACTTCAAATATGTGTGAGATTAATTTTATTTGAATGTTTACTTAGTGTCTGTTAGGTGCTAGCAGGACACTAGGCTGGGTGGGGGATGGTGTGAGTGTGGTGGTAACTACCAAACTGAATAAGGCATGGTTCCTGTTCTCAAAAGAGAATACAAGCCTGAGAAGAGAAAGGTACAATCCAAATAAAACATGATTAAATGCTGTATTTGAGCAAAAACAACAACAACAAAAAAACAACCCAAACTGTATAGAGATTAAAAGTCTTTACCAAGTTGACTATTTTCTCAAAACTTCCAGACTTCTCAGTTTCTCCCCTATCTTCCATCTATTTTTACATACTCCATCTTTGGTAGTAGCAGGGAGTCAATATCTATAAAAACCAGTAACAGCCACCCACTGCAGCAGGAGGTAGCAGCCATTGTTTTTTCTCGGTTATATTCTCAGCGCATAACAGAAAGTGGAGCGTCTTCCTCCTTTTGTCCTACACAGGGTTTCATTCTTGTGCTTAGTTCAGATGTCACCTACTCAGTCCTTCTCTGAGCACTCAGCCTAAAGTTTCTTCCCTCTCCCACCATCATTATTCTCTAGCACATCCCACCATTACTTCTGAAGCCCTCCCATTGTGGTGAATGCTGTGATGTGCCACCTCGATCCCCTTTAAGAATGAAAGGCTTATTTCCCCAGCTCTCCGGATTGCTGAGACAGATCTCAGTTGTCAGTCCCTTTACAGGACACACTTGGCTGAAGAGAAGGGAAGTCAGGCCTTCTTTCCAGGGCAATAGGCATCCAATGACCACCCAGGTATAGACTTGGCTCTTCCCTCCAACTTGGGACACCTCTGAAGGGCCAAACCATCACCTAGAGTTCCCTTGGGACTGAACTGCAGCTTAACTTTTTCTATCCACCCATTCCTGCTTCCTTTCTTCCTTGGTAAGATCCAGAAAAATCCTTCCTAATAAATGTCCTGCCCACAAATCTCCTTCCCTGGGAACCCACCTAGCATAATCTGGAAACACTTTGTTCACTGTTAGCGTACTTGTTTATTGTTCCCTCTCCTATCACTAGAATATAAGCTATATGTGGTCAGGGACTATGTCTGTCTTGGTCACTGACGAATCTGCTAACTCAGTGTGTGTGTGTGTGTGTGTACATACACACAATTATATATATACATATACAACATATGTGGATATATAAATATATGGAGGAAGTTAATGAATGACTAAACTGCCAGAATTGAGAACCTCTGAGACAGTTACAGTATTTGGGCACGGTCAAACATGACGCAGGACGTCTTCATCTCAAAAGGATTCCGTCCCCCTAATGTCAAAAGTCCTGTGAGTCCTGCTTCTGCTTTCACACAGTTGGCACTAACCCTGCTGTCCAACAGTTCTGACTTCCAGTTCCACGTCAGAGGGTGGCCGTCACCTCCCACATAGACACAGGCATAGTATGCTCTCTCCCTGCGAAGGAGTGACCAACAAGTCACACAGATTTCAGCTAGAAGGTGGCAGCGCAGGTGCAATCGGTGCTTTCACTGGAACACCTTTTCCATCTACTCCACGGCGTGGCCGCGCAGATGCGAGGGGAAGAGGGTCTACACCTGGAATTCTTAGCCGCCCTACCGCCATTCACATTCCCTCCAGCTGCAAGTATTTACTGCCCATGGCTATTTTAAGGGTAGGTCTTTAATTTTATAAGGAGCCGGCCTCCTTGTCCCCGCCCCCAAATATCCTTCAGTGAAGACACGAGTGACCTTTCTGAGAGGGGGCAAGGGGCACCGACAAGCCCACCTCCCCTCTCTTCGGCCAGGTAGAAAGCAGGTTTTTCCACCTGAGGTTCCAGAGCTCTCACCTGCCCACCAGCCGCTGAGCCTCTCTAGGCCACCGCCACCAGCTGGCCCCAGAGGCCGAGCCGCACGGAGCCGCCGCAGCCTGTCCCAGCAACCTGCGCTCGGGGCTTGGAGACGGAGCATGCGTAGTTCTGTGGTTGGCGCGTGCGCTGCTCAAAATCCGCTTCTCCGGGTTTTAGCGAGGGTCTCAGCCCTGAAAGCTTTTGGCCCAGACCGAAAAGGGCCAGGGGGCGGAGCTTATTTAGCATCAGTCTCAGCAAATGTGTTGAAACCAAAGAATTTAGCATCAAATGGACTTGTTAGGGCACAGTATCTGCCTCATGGCCCGCGTTTAGGAGACATTTATTGAATGAATCACACAGTAGTCAATAGTTCGCGGTAGTCTTCCGTCCTCCCAGACTTGACCAATCACAAGGCGCGGTTCCTTTTCAGCGCCGGTTCCTCGCCGCCTTTTTACGTGTGCCTTCAAAACCAGGAAAAAAGGATTGGACTACCACCACTTCCCCGCATCGCACTGGAAAGTGGACATGCGCAGTGCGAGCGGGCCACATCACAAAGCTTTTGCCCTCAGCTCTTTGTAGGGGGAGGTCTACGGGGAGATTAGGAGTCCGCCAACACTTGCTGTCCTCAAAGTGGATAATTTTGGCGCTCTCTCCCCATCCTGTTTCTTAGTTGGAGGACAAAACTTTCATTCTCTTGTAGCATTCAAAATAATTATGGAGGGAATTATGTTAATCGCTATTTTAGAGTTTATCTGGTATTGTGAAAGCCACCTTTACTTTCCAACCGTTTTTATAATGTAATTCTTGTGTTAGTAACTCCGGTATCAAGAAGCTCTGTACCAGAAAAAAGTTGGGTTTTCTTTTTCTCTCGATTACCTCTGCGGTCTAGCACTATGGGTAATGGAGATTCGTTACCTGCCAATCATATTCACTGCGTTCCTAGTCTCTGAATAGCCAGCCTTGGTCGCCATTTTTGTTTTGGGCTGTCCTTGAGAAATGAACGGTGGCCATTTTTCTTTCGGGCAGATCCTTCTCGCTATTCAGGCCCCTCACCCAGTGTGTCGCAGCCATCTTAACTCCTGGTTATGGCTTCAAGGCGACAGTGAGGCTGCCCAAATCATCTTGTGTTTGGGCAGCGGCAGCTTCCCCTCCCCACCCCCACCCCCCAACGCGCGGGGAGACCCTGGGAAAGGGGAAGTAAGGCCGAAGGTTGAATCCCCAAAGCACCTGAAGGTGGGCTTCAGAGCCTGCTGCCTGTGTAGTCTAAGTTTGCTCAGCCAAGTACTTCTCCACCAGTGACCCTGGACAGTAACAAAACTAATAAAAGCCCGAACCCAAACCCTGCCACCATCATAGGTAAGAACATGGAACTCCTGACAACCTGAGATGGTCCTTCACTTGCACTGAACTATTTGCCCATCTCCTCTCCCCCTCTGTTTTTTTTTTTCCTTTGATTTTTGAGCCTTTTCTGAATTCTTTTTCCTGTGCTTCCACCTTTTTCTCGTTTTTTTCAAAGTGCTAAAGAGTTGTTAACAGAGGGTGCAAGAAACCTGGGCTTGAAAGTGAAAGTATTACTCTGGGTAATTTTTTGGTTTTTTCTTTAGGACAAAATCAGTGAATGGGCCAGGTATTTGTATCAAACTATGGCTGCCGACCACGATTTATACAAATACAGTCTCAGACATTTTTAGGTTGTGACATAAATACGGATTGTGTTTGTATATACTGCCCGTTCATTTATTCATTGGATTTATTGAGTACCTAATGTGTGCTAGACCATCAAGATTCTGCGGTAAACCAAACAAACAACCCCTCTCTCTCATGGAATTTACATTCCAACTGACCTCGACAGCTACTAGGTTGCAGCAAGTCACAATATTCTATGGTTCTTGAGCCACAAGACTGACAACAAGTATCCCCTGGCTTCTTTCTCAGTATCCTCACGTTTGTTTGTTTTTTCCATACTAGGGGTAAATTGTATTGACACTTGTTTCTTGGGACCTAGACACCCCCATATTTGAAGACCAGTTGGCTAATTTGATGATCAATATTCAAGGTTTAGGGTCTTGCTCAAAGTGTAGTATACTGACTCTCATCACCTGGGAGCCTCTCAGAAACGTTAGTTTCAGACTCCATCCCAAGACCCACTGACTCAGAATCTTTTCTAGGGAGTGCACCTTAAAGTTCAAGGAGCATTAATTCGGGGCATCAACTATAGACTGTCTCTTGAAAACCTATGGTTCTTAAACAGTTCACAGTGTATTGTTAGTTTATTCCGTGTTTTACATGCATCGGATATGTGACATATTTTCCTTTGCTTTTAGTTATCAGTTTGATGTCCGAATGCCAATTTAGCATTCTAAAAAGCTGAGAATTTGTCATTCTGGTATATTATGTAACTGTTGCCATGGCAACACCTGTGTGCACATTTTTCCTCTGCATATTTTTACTTTTAATTTATTAGAAGTTGAATTCAAAAGCCTGCATGTGTTCAGTAGTTCAGTATTGATTTGGAAAACCCTGGGCCATGCTTGACCAGTTTTTGTGGCATCTTGCTCTCTTCTGTCTTTTCTTTTTTTTTATAAAAATTTTTTTTTTAACGTTTATTTATTTTTTTTGGGACAGAGAGAGACAGAGCATGAACGGGGGAGGGGCAGAGAGAGAGGGAGACACAGAATCGGAAACAGGCTCCAGGCTCTGAGCCATCAGCCCAGAGCCTGACGCGGGGCTCCAACTCACGGACCGCGAGATCGTGACCTGGCTGAAGTCGGACGCTTAACCGACTGCGCCACCCAGGCGCCCCACTCTTCTGTCTTTTCAATGAGAAATCTAAATCTCATTTGTCTCAGGAATTCTCAATCCTAGCTGCTCCTGAAAATCACTTGGAAGATGGGGTGGGGACAGCATTAAAAAAAAAAAAAAAAAAAAAAAAGACTGTAGGCCACTATCTGCAGAATATTAGACCCTGTGGATGGAATTTAGGAACCAATAAGGTGTTTGAGAAAACAGCAAATTACTTTTATATTTTTCACATGCTGTATTTAGATTTTTGTCTCCCAGATAGATTTACTTAAATTAATAGGACTTTGAAGGCATTGGAGAGAATTGGACTGGAAATGTGGTGAACCAGCTTCCCAAGAACCAGTCAACTTATCATTTATTCTGTGTGCTTAGCAAGTTGTCCAGTCTTTCTGGCTTGTCCTTTTTCCACCTGTTAATTGGGAAAAGAATGAAGGTTTAAAAAAAATATTTTTATTTATTTGTTTAATTTTTTTTTTTTTTTATCAGAGCGCATAAGGAAGGGAGAGGGTTAAAGAATCTTAAGCAGGCTCCAAGCTCAGAGCGCACCCTGACGCGATCAGGACCTGAGCCACAATAAAAGAGTCAGTGCTCAACAGACTGAGCTACCCAGGTGCTCCAATGTGTTGTTTTTTATTTAGCCTCCTGGGAGTTTTCAAAATGTAGCAAATACTTCTGTGTGTATGGAAGTATTCTTTAAGTGCAATATGTATTGCTTTTGATTTTCACATATGGTGTCTTGTGTGTGCCAGTAGAGCATAGGGGGCAAGGAAATGAACTTAAAAGTGACCTTCAGAGTCACACCCCAGGGTTCAAATCCTAGCTCTTCCACCAGCTACTAGCTGTGTGACCTTGAGCAGATTACTTAACATTCTGCTTCAGGCTTCTCATCTGTAAACTAGGGTTGAAGTGAGAGTTAGATACGTTAGTATCAGAAAAGTGCTTAAAACAATGTCTGGCACGTGATCACAGCTATGTGGATATTAACCGTTGTTATTTATTAAATCTTAGGTTATTAAGGTTTTGTTCATGCATGGAAATCACTAAGGGAAAAAGTTCCATGACTTTTGGATATTCACCTGTTTGGAAGAGATGGTGGTGATCTAAACAGAATGTACTAGGAATATGAATTTTTTTTTTAATGGTCTTTTTCTTTTTCAACAGCCTTATTGAGAAATATAGGCATATCTTTAATGTGCTTTGCAGATACTGTGTTTTTTACAAATTGAAGGTTCAGTGCAACCCTGCACTGTGCAAGTCTATTGGTGCTATTTTTCTAACAGCATTTGTTTGCCTCATGTCTTTATGTCACATTTTGATAATTCTCACAATATTTCAAACGTTTTCATTATATTTGTTATGGTACTTTGTGATCAGTGATTTCAACTGCTGAAAGCTCAGGTGATCGTTAGCATTTTTTAGTAATAAAGTCTTATTTAATTTACATTGTTTTTAATGTACATTGTTTTTTTTAGGTATAATGCTGTGACACACTTAATAGAATAGTATAGTTTAAATATCAGTCTTACATGCACTGGGGAACCAAAAATTTATATGACTTGTTTCATTGTGATAATCACTTTTTTGTGTTGGTGTGGGGCTGAACGAGGAATATCACCATGTTATATCTGTAATTGTCATACAGTAAACTGCACATATATAAAGTATATAGTTTGATACGCTTGACATGTATATACTGGTCAAACCATCACCATAGTCAAGGTAATGAATATATCCATCATTCCCCCGAATTTCCTTTTGCTGTTTTATAATCCTTCTGGTAACTTTCTGTCAGGCAACCACTCATCCGTTCTCTGTTACTATAGATAACTTTGCATTTTGTAGTTTATCTAAAAGGAATCGTATAGTACATGATCTTTTTTGGTGGGAGTTATGGGAGTGTCTGGTTACTTTTCATGATTTAGAGTCTTCTTTGTTGCAAGTATCAATAATTCATTTCTTTTTAATTGCTAGGTAGTATCTTGCTAGATGTACCGTAATTGGTTTACACATTTAACAGTTGAAGGGCATTTAGGTTTTTATTTTCACAGTACTCCTTTTCACATTGCTTTGTTCCTCTCTAGCTTATTTGAATTGGAAAAAAAAAGTCTAATTATTTGGTGGCCATGCCTTCTGTGTATACTGAAACCAGGAGGTAACTGGTAAAATGTGTAAATGTGTATGTATTGGGAGGTGTTACCTGTGTGTTTGGTAGTTTATGGGTGAATGTTTTCTGACTGAAAATTTGCTTTTTTAAAATACAAAATGCATGTATTGACTTTTTAGTTATTGTATCTCTTGATGTGTACATGCCTAAACATTTTAAGCTGTGTTAAATCTTTAAAACCTACTACTTGTATATTATCTTTTGGAGATTGAAAACGATAACGGGTGCATACTAAGAACCTACTCATTAGGCAACAAAGTAGAAATGTAAATGGAGAATACCACTCATTTAGTGTTGGTGTAGGTACATTTCTAAAGTCTGCTTCTGGGGTGCCTCGGTGGCTCAGTCAGTTAAGCCTCCGACTCTTGATTTTGGCTCAGGTCATGATCTCATGGTTTGTGGGCTCAGCACTAAGCACGGAGCCTGCTTGGGATTCTCTCTCTCCCCCTTTCTCTCTGTACCCCCTCTGCTTGTGCTCTGTCTCAAAATAAATAAATAAATATTTTTAAAAAAAAGTCTTTGCTTCTGTTATAGACAAGCAGTGCCTCCTGATTAATATTGACATTTTGTGCTTGAATAAATCAGAGCTGGTAACTAAAATTGGATTTGACTTAGGTTAGTTATAGGATAATATATAGAATATTGCTGTTATGATGTCTCGGACATTTAATTTCATTTGTGTCACTATTTTTATTTCTCTAGTTAGAATTTTTTGTTTTGCAATTTAAAAAAATATTTTATATTTGCATATGGTAAAATTCATTCTTTTTGGTATACACTTTCATGAATTTTGACCAGTGCACTGAGTTTTATAACCACTGTGTCAGTCAGACTGCTGGACAGTTCCGTCACCACCCCCCCCCAAATTCCCTCCTGCTACTCCCTTGTAGTAACTCTCCCTCCAAATAGCAACTAAAGATCTGTACTCCATCTCTATAGTTTTCACGTCAAAAATATTAGATTTTAAGACAATTATGTTAATGATTATGGAAGTTATTTTGTATTGTGAAGGTGCTGGAAAACAGTTGTAATCAGAGTGGGGCTTGGGCTATGAAGTGGATTGATCAGGACCTGTCTGTCTGTGCCCTGCAATGTTTATAATGATTATGGTTAACAGAGACTGAGCAAGGAATTGCCAAATACTACATATCAGATCTTATGGAATCTTCATAGGACCCCTGGAGATAGATACTCATTATTATCCCACTTCATAGATAAGAAAACGGGAGACAGAAGAATTGAGTAGCTTGTCTGAGATCACTTGAAGAGGCAGGATTTGACTGCATGTCTGTTTTACTAGAACCTGAAGACCATGTCTGCCTCCATGGACAGGTGCCTGTGTCTTTCTGACAAAGTATTAAATAAAAATTAGATCTTTCCTATTAATGAAGCATTCCATGCCGGGCCCAGTGAGGATTTTCTATGGGCATAGCAGGATATGAGGGGCCCAGATCATGGATCTGGATTAAGGATGTAGAGTGACTGAAAGGTAGGACTGTTCTGTGGAATTATTTTTGGTAGAGGATTTCAATATTTGACCTACATTTAAAGACAAAAAGAAAAAAAGCCCTTATGTTTTTGTCACTTGTATTATCCACTTTTCACTGTTGGAGCTTCCCTGGGTTTTTGTTTTGTTTTCCTTTTTTTACAAGCTGATTTTGGAATTCAAAATGACCATTTGAGTAATAGGAAAAGCTGATTCTTTCTTACACTGAGGTCGCCTCCTTAAGCTTTATCTGAGTGGTCACCAGCAGCATCTTTGTTCATTTGTCAGTTTTCCGTGGTATTTTGTTAAAGTTTGTGATTTTTCCTTGATACTGGTTTTTGCTGTGTGTGTGTGTGTGTGTGTGTGTGTGTGTGTGTGTGTGTGCATTCCAACTTCAGGAGTTCTAGGGCCTTTGTTTTCTGTTTCTGCTCCCCTAGTTAGTGAAATCTTGGTAAGATGAAAAAAGGAAGTATAATAATTTTCTTGATAAAACTTGAAATCCAGAGATTAGAAACCTAAAATTAATTTCTAGTCTTCTTAATCTGGAGTAGTTGCTTTGGTTTATGACACAGGCCAGCAATTCTGAAAGGAAGACAAATGTGAATTTCAGAATGCCTTGGATTTTCCCACAGAATAATCTAGAAGGTCACTGACTTTCTTTATTAGCGTTTATCTCTGCTTTGTATTTAAATGACAGGACAATCATGTGATAATGTTTAATCTATTTCCATTCCCTCCAAATTTTCTTAAGGATCTTAGAATCTTTCCCTCTCTGTGAAAGACATTTACGCACACATATTTTTGGAGGGGTCATGCTCTTTCAAAGTCTCTTCTTTTGAAAAGAATGCCTATTCTCAGGCCCGGGAAAGTGGGCTCAAGAATGCAGAATAGAGGATGTTATTTGTAAGATTTATAATATACATTAACTTCTTGGCATACTCACGTAAATTGTTTTCAGATATTCAGAAAATTGATCTTGTTGGGTATTGTCCTGAAGTTCTTAAAATCAGGCAAATTAAATTAAAAATTCCACTGAACTTGGACTTTAACTGGAAGCTCTGATAGCAAGACTTTTTAACATTATGCTTTAAACCGTAGGCACTGAACTTGTTGCTCACTCTTGAAGGCAACTTTAAGGACCTAGGAAAGTACTTTTTTAAAATGCATACTTGCTGTGTGTGTGTGTGTGTGTGTGTGTGTGTGCATGCGCACATTTAGTTTTTAATATCAGTAAAGCAAGTCTAGAAAAACCTCACTATGTTCCAGATTTAAAATTGAATGAATATAGAGGCTGATAATATCTTTTCCATTCAAGTGCTTGTTAGAATGTCAGTATTTTAAAAACAAAAAAAAAAATCATGCAGTGAAAAACTCACATTTATGGCCTAAACTTCAACAATACCTCTGATCTGTTGCCCATTATTTTCAAGAGGAAACATTTTGATCTTCTTTTTACAAGTTCATGTGTATTACAAGGTTTTCAACTGAGGCTGGTGATACATTCAACTTAAGTCTTATTTATGTATTGAAATAGGTCCATAGTGCTTTGACCTCCTTTTAAAAAGGCTTAATGTGGGATTTGGGATTTGGGGACAGTAAGGATGCGTTAGATAAATAGGTATAAATCTAGAAAAATAATTAACAGTCTGTAGCCCTTATTTAGTAACGTCAATAGGCTCAAGTCAGCACACTTTTGATGTATACCTGTGCCCTGCACCAGGTATCAAAGAAGACAGGGTTGGACCTTGTCCTCAGGACACTTTTGGTCAGGCGGAGGAGACAGACTGAGGATCAGAGTTATGTGTAATTCGCTGAGCTAAGTGTGAGAGTAATGGTGGTGTAAGGTGCAGATGTGGCTCAAAAAGAGAGTGATTCATTCTGGAGATTTGTGGAGGCCTCCAAGGAGCAGGTGATGTCTGAGTTGGGTTTCAGAAGATAACTCCTCTAGGACTGCCTGTGTGGGTGAAGGTGGGGAGGGCTGGAGCTGCATGTTCAAGGACACATGATGGAGTTGGCTGTGTGGGGCCACTGAAGCTGTGAAGTTGCCTGAGCCGTGGGATAGAGGGGTGGGCAGAGGGCCGGTGACAGTGTGGGAGATGCCAGCACACAGTTCTGCTCAGTTACCTCTAGTGATGGCTTCGGGGATGGAGAAGTATAAAGAGGGAAACAGGAGGTACTTTAAAAGGCTGCGGTTGTGGCGACCTTCAGGATAACCAGCTCTTTGGGGTCTGGGACTTCCTGGCATCACCAAGTCGTGATTTTTCCTTCTTGTGGGAGGCAGACGGCTCCGCCTTTGACTGTCATCTGTTCTTCCCAGATGATGGGCTCTTTGCCTCCAGTCAGAGAAAAGAGCAGAGTGTGTGCTTTCCCCAGCTTCCCTGGTAAATGGTCTTTTTGCATTTAGACTTGATGCTTCTCAGCTTCTGTGAAAGAATACTGAGAGACACACCCACCCCCCCCCCCCCCAACTCCCCAAAGGAGGTAAGAGTCATGATTGGTTGTCGCACAGTGATTGTGAAGGTATAAATAATAGAAGGGATCAGGAAACTCTTTCACCTCTGTTTCCCACTACCTTGTTGGACCTGCAGATTTGGCTGGAAGACAGGAACACCTTGCTCTGAGTGTCCCTTTCCCTGTTTTTCTATTGGATTGTTTAATTTCGGATTGTTGTCTTTTGATGATTATGTGTCTTGTAAATATCTTGTCCCAGTTTGTCACCCCCCCCATGTCTTTATGGTGTATTTTGATGAACAGAAGTTTTAATTTTTGCAAGATTTTTATTTCGAAATAATTATAGATTCACAGGCAGAAAAGATGGGGGGGGGGTCCTGTGTACCCTGGCAAACATTAAAGCCAGAGAATTGACATTGGTACAATGCAGAGTTCTTACATTTAAGCAGTTTTACATGTATTTCTTTAGTTCTGTGCCATTTTGTCACATCTGTTCATGTAACCAACACCACAATCAAGGTACAGAACTCCATTGCCGTTGGCTCCTTCCTGCTACCTCTTCATATAAAACCACATACTCCTTCCACATCCTTAATCCCTGGCAACCTCTAATCTGTTTTTCACTTCTATAATTTTTTTATAGGAGTGAAATGTCTATATAATTTTATATAATTTTGTTATCTCAAGGATGTTATATAAATGGAGTCATACATGAAACAACCTTTTCAGGTTGTCTTTTTTTTTTTCACTCAGCATAATTCCCTGAGATCCATCCAAGTTGTTACCTGTATCAACAGTTCATTCTGTTTTATTGCTGACTAATATCTCATGGTATAGCTAGACCACAGTCTGTTTAACCATTCACCCATTGAAGGACATCTGGGTTGTTTCTAGTTTTGGGTTATTATGAATAAAGTTTGCTGCGAACATTTGTATACAGATTTTTTTTTTTAGTCTTCCTAGTATTTTTATTTTACACTAAACCACAGCTTTTAAACTTCTGTATACAGATTTTTATGTGAGCCTAGGTTTCATTTCTCTGGGGATAGATTCCTAGGAGTGGTTTTGTGTCATATGGTAAGTGCATATTTAGTATTATAAGAAACCTATCTCTTCTCCATTGTGGCTGTACCACTTTTACAGTCCTACTGGCAGTGTATGAGAGATACATTTTCTCTGTATCTTCATCAACATTTGGTGTTGATATTTTATTTGGCATTTTGGTAGGTATATGGTGATACCTTATTGGGGTTTTATTTTCATTTCTCTGATGGCTGATGATGTTGAACATCTTTTCACGTACTTATTTGCCATCTGTATATCCTCTTTGGTGAGATATCTGTTCATGTCTTTTGCCCATTTTCTGACTACATTGTGTTTTTTTACTTGTAAGTTTTGAGAGTTCTTTATATGTTCTACTTATAAGAGTTGTTGGATTTGTGAATTGCAACTATTTTCATCAGGCTGTAGGGAAGTTTTAATTTTAATATGGCTAGATTTACCATTTTTTTTTCCTTTATGGTTTGTACTTGTTGTGTCCAGTTAAAAAACTCCTCCTATAGGGGTGCCTGGGTGGCTCAGTTAGTTAAGTGTCTGACTCTGGATTTTGATTCAGGTCATGATCTCCCAGTTTGTAACATCGAGCCCCATGTCAAGCTGTGTGTGGACTATATGGAGCCTGCTTGGGATTCTCTCTCTCCCTCTCTCTCTGCTTTTCCCCTCCCCAAATAAATAAATAAGTAAATTTAAAACAAACAAAACAAAAACAAAAACCAACTTCTTTACTTTGAGTTCTTGAAAACTTTTGTAAGAGGTTCTGGTTTTCTACATTTGAGTTTTTAGTCCATCTGTAATTGATTTCTGTGTGTTGTGTGAAATAGTGTGCCAATTTCATCTTTTTTCAAATGGATAAACAGTTGTTCAACCACATTTTATTGAGTGAATGATCTATTTCCCACTGATGTGCAGTGCCGCTTCTATCATCCATAGATGGTGGGTGGGTTTGTTTCCTTCTAGTCTGTGTGGTCTGTCCCTTTGGCCTGTTTACCCTTTTGCCAGTACAGATTATTTTATTTGCTGTAGTATTGCAATTTCGCTGTATCTAGTTAGACAAACTCCCTCCTTTGTTTTTTCTTCTTTTCTCTCCTCCAAGTATCTTAGTCCTCTTTGCTCTTTCTCAGATTCCCTATTCAGGATTGTGCTTAGAACTGTAATAAGTTGGAAGGGCAATTTGATGAGGCCTTACACGTTTCCTATTAAATGTATTCCTAGATATTTTATATTTGTGGGATGCTAGTTTAAAAGATATTTTTTTTTACTTTTTAAAAAATTTTTTAGAGAGAGAGGCTGAGATGGGGAGAGGAGCAGGGAGAGAGAGAGAGAAAGAGAGAAACTTAAGCAGGCTCTGTGCTCAGCACAGGCCCGATGTAGGGCTTGATCCTATGACCCCCTGGGATCATACCTGAGCCAAAATAAGAGTGGGACGTTCCACTGACTGAGCCAACCTAGGTGCTCCTAAAAGATATTTTGAAATCTACATTTTTTTTCTTTTTTCTTTTTTCTTTTTTAAATATAATTTATTGTCATATTGGCTTACATACAACACCCAGTGCTCATCCCTCAATGCCCATCACCTACTTTCTCCTCTCCCCCACCCCCCATCCACTCTCAGTTTGTTCTCTGTATTTAAGAGTCTCTTGTGGTTTGCCTCCCTCCCTGTTTGTAACTATTTTTTTGCTCTTCCCTTCCCCCCATGGTCTTCTGTTAAGTTACTCAAGATCCACATATGAGTGAAAACATATGATATCTGTCCTTCTCTGACTGATTTCACTCAGCATAATACCTTCCATTTCCATCCATGTTGCTGCAAATGGCATGATTTCATTCTTTCTCATTGCCAAGTAGTATGAAATCTATATTTTCTACCTATTTTAAAGAAATTGCTTTTAATGATTTATTATGAAGCATGTTTGCTACATTTTTTGTAGATGCTTTCATATGATTAAGAACTTTTAAAAAAGTTTATTTAAATATTTAATTTTTTAAAAAATTTTGATGTTTATTTATTTTTGAGAGAGAGACAAAGAGAGACAGAGACAGAGCATGAGCAGGGCAGGGGTAGAGAGAGAAGGAGACACAGAATCCACTGCAGGCTCTGATCTGTCAGCACATAGCCTGATGCAGGGCTCAAACTGATGGACCATGAGGTCGTGACCTGAGCCGAAGTCGGATGCTTTACTGACTGAGCCATCCAGGTGCCCCAGTTTATTTATTTATTTAATTTTAGTAATCTCTATACCCAATGTGGGGCTGAAACTCATGATCCTGCAATCAAGAGTTGCCTGCTCTTCTGACTGAGCTGCCCATGTGCTCCTATTATTAAGACATTTCTTTTCTCAGATTTCTACTGTTCTTTATTTTTTCCTACTCCTATTAAAATGACCTTGTGTTGGTTTTTTTTCCTACATTAATTTTTTATTATGGTGATTTTTCTAGTGTTAAACCGACCTTGCACTCTTCTGATAAACTTCACTTGGTTCTGGTGTAGTTTTCATATGTTAGATTCAGTTGCTTCTATTCAGGTTTCTTGCCTCTATGTTCAGGTGTAGAATTGGCTGTGATTTTCATTTCTTATACTTCCCTTGTCGGGCTTTGCTGTCAGGACTTCATAAAATGAGTTGTGGAGGGGAGCAGCTTCCCTCTTCTTCTTGAATTTGTAAACTGGTATTATTTGTTCCTTGAACTGCTGTTGGATTTTGGATTACAAAGCAAAGGTTTTGAAATGAAGAGACATGAGTCTACCTGTGTAACAGCCTCGTCCTACTGAGGCAGAAAGAATGAAATGCTGAGGCTCAAACCCAGAGGGTACAGTCCTGTGTATCATGACTCAACCATTTCATCATTTCAGAAATCTTATAGTTAAGGCAGCAGCCATTTTGTTACCTTCACACTGAAGTCCATGCAAATCCATGTAAGAGAGGCTTGGAAAATATCCCATTAACCTGACAAACTTGGTTCCTTAAGTTTCTAGCCTTATCTGATTAAGTTGCAGAACTGAGGGGGAAAGGTAGCCTTGGAAGACAGGCACTCTGACAGCTCAAGGAAAGCCTAGATCTGCCAGAAACTTCACTGGCTCCATTGTTGAGTAGCAGCTCAGAGGGGCATTAATACGGCTATTGCCCAGTGTGATGATAGGTGGTAACTATCTTCTGAATATCAAAAAAATAATCAATATGTGGCATTTTTTTTATGCAAGTCATAAAGATTCAATATACTCTTTGGAAAATTTCTCTAAAAACAGCAAAAATAAAATGGTTGGGTGCATAAATGACTTAGCTCCCATTATCTGGAGTATTTCTTCATTCAGTAGACATTTCTTGAGCGCCCTCTAGTGTCAGGCAGTGCTCTGAGGGCTGTTCACCTTTAAGAACCTGTTTCTACCAGGATGATAAGTGTGCTTTTACCATATTTGGGAATTAGCAGACTGCTTCAGTTCACCGTTTAGTTCATTTCTAGCACTTGTCTCTAATGATAATGAAACAAAAGAAATACATCTTCATTATCTGAAATGACTTCAGCGGATATGCAGGCTCAATGTCTGTGCACTTGGCTATCCAGATGTGTTATGGGCTTTATGTTGATGAACTTTATTTTTTGTTTATGAAGATATATGCCATGTTACATAGCACAATGGTAAATTTAATTCAGACCACATTTCCTTACCCATAAACTTCCTTCCTTTCTTCCATTAGCAGGAGAGAACCACTACTCATGTAGCTCTATTTGAAGTCATACTCTGTTGGGATTTTTTTTTGCCTTTGTGGGCAATGGAGGTTTGGGAATGTGGTGGTGGTGGGGGGTGGTGGTGGTGGTGGGCTAACAGTCCAGTTAGCAATTGACCTTGGCAGTTCTGCAGATGACAGATGGTGTTAGTTTGCCCTTGGCTGAGTTGACAAGTCTCTTCTCTCGCCCTTGACCCTCAGCTGTGAGACCCTGGCCTCATCTCACAAGTATATTTGTTAGGGGAATAGATGGCAGGGCTGGGTAGATCGTTCGTAAGGTCTCTCTTAGTCCTAAAGTTGTGACTTTTGGAGCCTCCAAACATTGTGGAAAGAAATGAAAAAAATTATATACACTGAGAGGAAGAATGCTATATCATATTAAAAAATGAATTGAAAATATGCAAAAGGTAAAAATATGAAATAGGTGAAGGGAATTAAGAAAAATATATATGCAAAATGTATTATGTAGTTCCTTTTACGTGTGGCCTATTTTTACATTAGCAGACCATATTATTTTATACAAAAATATATACTTTTCAGTCCTAGATTCCTACAGATCATATTTTTGAGATGGGACTTCAATGATACTTTTTGAAGAATCCAGTCCTTAGAAAAATTCAGCTACTCTTGCTTTACTAATAAAAATAAAAAGAAAAAATAAGCATTTTAAAAAAGAATACTGGAACCTTATTGTGAGTTGAAAAATGTAACCTTCACTGTAACATGGCCTGTAATCTATCTAATGGCAGATATGGTTTGAAAGTCTTGCTGCAGCCTTCAGTGTGGTCTACCTGTCCTTCAGGAAAGGAAGGACATATGGGAAAACCAGAGTACAATTAAAAAATAATTCGATCACATGCTTCAACTTGGTTGGGTACATGCTGACAAAACTCTCTTTCCCTTTTCTCTATCAGCTGAAGACCTTAAGTACCCTCCAGTGAGGGACTCCCTAAATTCTTAGCAGAAGTTATTCAAACTTAATTTAGTGTATTTAAGGGGACTGATTTTGTGTTTATCAGTCTTAAATAATACAAAGATCTACCTAAAGTTTTCAGGATGACTTTGTAAATGTTGTTTCAAACACATGTTCCTGATTCTCTAGGAACTTATTTTTGGAGTTACTAGGTGGATGTCCTTCACAATTTTTCAGAATCACCTGTATTACATCATTCAGAGAATAGAAATGAATAATTAAAGTGATTGGGTTTGGATAAAGATGTTTTTGTCCATTTAAAAAAAAAATAGAATCAAAGGTTATCAAATTTTGAAAAAAAATTAAAACATCACCATTGACTAAGTAATTGTTAACGCTTATTAAGGGCCCAGTTCATTGGGAGTTTTCATGTCATTTTATTTAATCCTTTTGATAATTTCTATCCCTATGTTATGGATTGGGAATCTGGGACACAGACATATGTGCATCTCTTGTTATAAAACCCAAGCATTCTCAAACTGCACTGTCTATTATGGTAGCCACTAACCACAGGTATGAAACACTTGTCATGTGGCCAGCTGAATGTGCTGTAAACATAAAATATCCACCTGACTTCAAAGACTTAGTTAAAACACCAAGAATGTAAATATTTTTATATTGATTACATGCTGAAATGATAATGTGTTGGATTTTTAAGTTAAATAAAAATATTATTAAAATTAATTTCCTCTGTTTCCTTTTACTTTTTTATTAACTGCTGCTACTAGAAAATTGGAAAGTACATCTGTGGCTTGCATTCTATTTCTGTTGTACAGTGCTGCTCTAAAACTTCTGTGCACACAATTTAAACAGGCAAACAGTTCCATGTACAAGGCTTATGAGTTATGGCATCCTTTTCACCTCATTCCTTCCTCCAGAGCAGCTTTCTTCAACTTACTCTTCATGTTGGAGCCAAGTTTAGCACTTAACAATTGGTCCATATCACAAACTTCCTTGCTATATTTCTGCTTTATTATTACTGAGGTAGTGGTTGTTGTTATTGTTTTTTTTGTTTTTGTTGTTTTTTTATCGATTTTAAGCTTTGCTTCTAATCATTCCCTTAGCATTAAAGGGAGCTTTTGCTTAGGTTAGCTCCTATGCCCCTACCATATAATACACAAATACATATATATTTCCCATCCTCATAATGTCATAAACATAATATTGTTTAGGTCAAGATTCAGTGTTTGTTATCATGACTATAAATGCTAGCCGTAGCTCAGCTGTATATGAAGTACTCTTTTTATTTTCTTGCAGTTTTTGTTTACCCTAGTATCAATAAGTTGCCTAGCTTTCCATGTTCCCATTCTCAATCTCATATTCTCCACCAGTTGTCTAAAATTAATTTTGTGCGCTTGCAGACACTTTTAAAGATGCATCTCCTGGAGACTTGTAAAATGTTGTAGCCTGTGCTGATGGTTCCCTCTTGGTCTAGCCCATGATCTCTGCTTTCACCAGATCCTGGGATTTCCTCTGCCTTTTGCCTATCTTGGCCTTCCTGTTTCCTGTATCTTCCTATTTCTTGGTTAATTTCCTCATTTGGGTGAAGCACATCTTTAGTAGCTTCCTGAGAAAGGATGCATGGGATTTAAATTTTTTAAGACCTTGCATGTCTAAAAATGCCTCCTCCCCCTCATGTTTAAAATGCAGTTGGAGGTTGGAAACAATTTTCTTCAGAATTTTGAAGCTATTTCTCTATTGTTTTTTAGTCTCTGGATTTGGTTTGAGCAGTTTGGAGCCAAATATTTTCTTACCACTGCTTCCACTCACCTCCCACACACTTTGTGTATATATGTGTGTGTGTGTGTGTGTGTGTGTGTGTGTGTGTGTGTGTGTGTGTGTGTGTTATATTTATATATATATTATGTATTGTAAATGTTATACATATATATTACTTATACATATGTATAATATATATATATAATTTTTTGTTCCCAATGCCTGATGTTTTACTGTGATATATGCCCTAATATGAGTTGTTTCCATCCTAACTTTCATGTATGGATCCTCCTGTACTGGTCCTTTAATTTTTAATGTGTTCTTATTTTTCATCTTTTTGATGAAGTTTCTGAAGGACTTGCTGAACTTGATCCTCCAGCACTTGTGTTGTTTTTTATTTCAGCTATCATAATTTTAATTTGTTGTTTTCTGAAATTCTCTTATTTTTTGTTATTGTATGTATTGCTTTTTGGTTGCAATATCTTCTATCTCCCTGATATTGATAGTTTCTTAAAAAATGGTTCCCTTTCCCTGCATAGTCTCGGTTTTGGCCAAGTAATTTCTTTTTCTGTTTGTTTTGTTTTCTTTCATGAAAGAGTTGTTCCTTGGATAGCAGGTGATTCCTGGTTGTTTACATGTATTTGAGAGTGGGGCTTAAAAAGATTTGGAAGTCAGTTCTCCATACAGATGTGGGGCTTGTGGGTGTGGGCTTCACTTTAGAGCCATCTGTCTAGGTTTTTCCTGAGAGTCCCTGATGTCAGTATTTAGAGATCCTGCCTTTTAGGTTAGTCCAGTTCCCTGAATGGGGAGGTTTTAGTCTATTTGGAGAGGCTAGGCAGGATAGAGGGGTGTACTAGTCAAGGTTCTCTAGAAACTCAAAACCAGTATGAGGTATATGTAAATATTATAGGAATTGGCTCATGCTATTATGGAGACTGAGAAGTCTCACGATATGCTGTCTGCCAGCTGGAGAACAAGGAAAGCCAGTGGTGTAATTCATTCTCCGTGCAAAGGCCTTCGAACCAGGAGTGCTTAAGACTGAGGGCAGGAGAATATGGGTGTCCCAACTCACTCTTCCTGCACCTTTTTGTTCTATTTGGGCCTTCAATGGATTAAATGATGCCCACCCACATTTGGGAGGGCCATCTGCTTTAATCAGTGCACCAATTCAAATGCTAATTTATTCCGGAAACACCCTCACAGACATATCCAGGAATAATGTCTTACTAGTTATTTGGGCATAGATAACTCAGATAAATTGACACATAAAATTAACCATCATAAGGGGCATGTGGGTTGGGGAAGTTATCGGTAAGTTTGTAAATCTTCCCTTAATTTTCTTTTTTTCAGTAGAGTAACCCCACTTTATGCTGTGCTTGGTGTTTTCCAGACCAGAGATACTCTGTCTCACCCTCTCCAGAAAGTAATTCTCTAGGTTTCTGCAAGGGTGAGAGAGGGCATTTGCCTGGCTGAGCACAGTAAAGGGTCGTATAACAGTTGACTCTTTTTGTTCTTAAAATTTTTTTTAAATGTTTATTTTTGGAGGGCACCTGGGTGGCTCAGTTGGTTAAGCATCCTACTTCGGCTCAGGTCATGATCTCAACGTTCGTGGGTTTGAGCCTCTTGTCGGGCTCTGTGCTGACAGCTCCGAGCCTGGAGACTACTTCGGATTCTGTCTCCCTCTCCCTGTCCCTCCCCTGCTCGTGCTCTGTCTCTCTCTCTCTCTCTCTTAACAATAAAAAATGTTAAAAAATTTTTTTTTCAATATTTATTTTTGAGAGAGAGAGAGAGAAAGAGAAAATGAGCAGCAGGGGAGGGGTAGAGAGAGTGGGAGACCAAGAATCCAAATTAGACTCCATGCGGTGTTAGCACAAAGTCTGACACAGGGCTCGAACCCACGAACTGTGAGATTCTGAACCGTGAGAACCTGAGCCAAAGTCAGAGGCTCAACCAACTGAGCTACCCAGGCATCCTAGAACAGTTGACTCTTGAACAATGCAGGCTTGAACTGTGCAGGTCCGATTATACATTTTTTTTTTTTTTTGATAAGTACAATACAGTAGTATAAACGTATTTTTACTTCCTTATGATTTTCTTAGTATTCTCTTTTCTCTAGCCTACCTTATTATAAGAATACAATATATAATACATGTAGCATACAAAATATGTGTTAATCAACTATATGATCAGAAAGGCTTCTGGTCAACAGTAGGCTATTAGTAAAGTTTTGGGGGAGTCACAAGTTATACACAGATTTTCTACTGTGTGCGGGGCCGGCGCCCCAACTTCCATGTTGTTGAAGGGTCACTTGTATTTGATTCTTTTGTATTGCCAACGAATATTCCACTGTACGTATATACCACATTTTGTTTATTCATTCATCAATTGATGGACATTTGGGTTGTTTCCATTTTTTGGTTATTGTGAATAATGTTGTGAGCATTCCTGTATGAATTTTTATGTGGACATATGTTTTTCTTGGGTTCATACTTAGGAAATACTGGATCATATGGCAAGTGTATGTTTAACTTTTGGAAGAATTGCCAAACTGTTTTCCAAAGTGGCTGCAGCTCCCACCAGCCATGATGAGAGTTCTAATTTATCCACATCTTTGTCAACACTTGTTATTATTTGTCTTTTTTACTTGAGCCATGCTAGTGAGTGTAAAGTGGTATGTCCTTATGGTTTTGATTCGTATTTCCTTGATGGCCAATGAGTTTGAACATCTCTTCATATGCTTATTGGCCGTTTGTTTTCTTTGGAGAATTGTCTGTTCAAATCCTTTGTCCACTTTTAAGTTGGGTTATTAGTCTTTCTGTTAATGAGTTGTAAGAGTTATTTATGTATTCTGGACATGAGTCCCTTATCAAATGATTTATAGTTATTTTCTCCCCTTTGGTGGGTTTTCTTTTCATTTTCTTGATAATGTCCTTTGAAGCACAGAAATTTTTAATTTCAAAGACATCTGATAATATCAGCTTTTTGTTGGCAGGGCATCACTTGTGCCTTTGGTATCTTATCTGTGTTTTCTTCTAAGAGTTTTACGGTTTTAAACGTGTTACATTTTGGTCTTTCATTGATTTGAAGTTAATTTTTGCATGTAGTGTGATGTAGCGGTCCACCTTTATTCCTTTGTATATGGATATCCATTTGTCCTGGCACCATTTATTGAAAAGACTATTTCCCCATTAAATTGTCATGACGTGTATTAAAAATCAATTGACTATAAATGTGTAAGGGTCTATTTCTGGACTCTCAATTTTATTCTATTGATCTTTCTATCCTTATGCTACTATCATCCTGTCTTGATTGTTGTAACTTTGTAGTAAGTTTTCAGATGGGGAAGTGTGAGTCTTCCAACTTCTTTTTCAAGTTTGTTTTGGTGGGGTGCCTGGGTGGTTCAGTTGGTTGGGCGTCTGGCTCTTGATTTTGGCTCAGATTGTCATCTCATAGTTCCTGGGATCAAGCCTCACATCTGGTTGGGATTCTCTCCTCTCTCTCTGCCCCTCCCCTGCTCATGCTGTCTCTCTCAAAATAAATAAATAAACATTAAAAAAGAAAAGCTTGTTTTGGTTATTTAGATCCCTTGTATTTTCATATGAATTTTTGGATAAACTTGTCAATTTCTATAAAGAATTCAGGGATTTTGATAGAGATTGTGTTGAATCTAGATCAATTCGGGAAGTATTGCTATCTCAGCAGTATTGTCTTCCAGTGCCTGAACATGAGATGTCTGTCCATTTGCTTAAGTTTTTTATTTCATTCAGTAATGTTTTGTGATTTTTGTTGTACAAATCTCTTTATCCTTCTGTTAAATTTTTTTTTAATTTTTTTTTTTCAACGTTTTATTTATTTTTGGGACAGAGAGAGACAGAGCATGAATGGGGGAGGGGCAGAGAGAGAGGGAGACACAGAATCGGAAACAGGCTCCAGGCTCCGAGCCATCAGCCCAGAGCCTGACGCGGGGCTCGAACTCACGGACCGCGAGATCGTGACCTGGCTGAAGTCGGACGCTTAACCGACTGCGCCACCCAGGCGCCCCCTTCTGTTAAATTTTTTATAAGTATTCTTTTTGATGCTTTTGTAAATGGAATTGTTTTCTTTTTATTTTAATGTTTATTTATTTTGATAGCAAGAGAGAGAGGGATACAAGGGGTAGAGGTGGAGAGAGAGGGAGAATCACAAGCAGGTTCCACACTGTCAGCGCAGAGCCTGATGGGGGGCTCAATCCCTTGAACCATGAGATCATGACCTGAGCCGAAATCAAGAATCAGATGCTTAACCAACTGAGCCACCCAGGAGCCCCTGGAATTGTTTTCTTAATTGCATTTGAGGATTATTCATTGCTAGTATATAGAAATATACCTGCTTTAAAAAATTTTTTATTTGTTGATAATTTTTTAGTAATCTCTGTACCAAAGTGGGACTCAAACTGACTGAGCCACCGAGGCGCCCTATGCTTCTATTTTTTTTTTTTTAATATTTTAACGTTTATTTATTTTTTTGAGACAGAGAGAGACAGAGCATGAACAGGGGAGGGGCAGAGAGAGAGAGAGGGAGACACAGAATCTGAAACAGGCTCCAGGCTCTGAGCAGTCAGCACAGAGCCGGACACGGGGCTCAAACTCACGGACCACGAGATTGTGACCTGAGCCGAAGTCAGATGCTTAACCGACTGAGCCACCCAGGCGCCCCTATGCTTCTATTTTTTTAATAAAGGGATGTGAAGCATTGATATTAATTCTTTAAACATTTGGTAGAATCCATCTGAGTCTGTGCTTTCCTTTGTTAGTGGTTTTTAAGTTACTAATTTAATGTATTTTTAGGACCAGTTATAAGTAAACATTTAAATTGCAAATACTTATTGATATTTGATTATTCAGTCTTCCTTTCTCATTTATATTACCAAATAGAAAAAGATGTTTATACACCTACTTACCACTTTTTCTTTTCTATTAAAGGTCTGTAATTACTCTGGAATCAGTAAACCATGGCGTCAAAGAAATTTGCTGTTAAAGTAAGTAGCGTTTAATAGCCTTCTCTAAAATGGTTAATCATTTGCTAATATAACTGAGTTCGGTGTGCACTGACAATTGAAGCCCTGAACTTTCCTTCTCCTCTTTAAATTAGGGATTTTACTGACAACTTTAGGTGATTGAAGATTTGCATGTTAAGAATGAGATGGAGGGGGGCAGCACAGACACTAAAATTAGAACGATGCAGAGAAGGTTAGCACGACCCCTGAACAAGGATAACATGCAAATTCATGAAGCTTCTTCATTTTTAAACTTGCTCTCCCTTGAGAAAAAAATTAAAAATGAGATAGAGGAGAAAATGAATAGTTCATGTGGTTATGAGAGTTGCTTAAAATCTAGGTAAATGCCTTTTGGTCATAACTTTGTCCTTAATGTTGAAAATTGTTATTCACGTTTGTATATGTGTGACATGATTTTTGATTATGACAAAGCAGATGAAAATAAAGAGGTAGGCAGCAAATGCTGCAGGTGGGTGAATGCCTGTACAGAGGTCTCTTGCCTGGCCGTTCTGTGTTGTTTTATTTTTGTAAGTTTCTCTTCTGTCTCTCTTGATGGCTGGGGCTGAGACCTCAAGTGTGGGGGGATGAGGGAACCGTGTGTGAGGGGTGGTAGGGAAGGAGAGGGGAAGAAGTGATAGTATAAGGTCTCTGAGATGCCTTCACCTGTGTTGGCTGTTTAGGACATCTTTTCTATACTAGTGTTACATTTAGTGCATTCAAAACACCAAAACAGGGGCATGTGGGTGACTCAGTCGGTTAAGCATCTGACTCTTGATTTCAGCTCAGGTCATGATGTCACGGTTCGTGAGTTCAAACCTCACAACAGGCTCTGTGCTGACAGTGCAGAGCCTGCTTGGGATTCTCTCTGCCCCTCCAGTGCACGTACATTCTCTCTCGCAAAATAAATAAATAAACTTAAAAACAAAAACACCAGAACAGACAAATTACAGTAGTTAGCCAGGTCAGATACTACTTAATATTGTAATTATATATTATTTTTATCAGGTCATGGCTTATTAGATTTACAACATATTTATACATTTCACTGCTTACAATTATTTCTTGTATCTATGTGTTCTGTAGTATTTCTTTTTATGAGAGATTGTTAAGTGGTGAACTTTCCCTGTTTGTCTAAGAATGTATTTTTTGTCTGGGGCGCCTGGGTGGCGCAGTCGGTTAAGCGTCCGACTTCAGCCAGGTCACGATCTCGCGGTCCGTGAGTTCGAGCCCCGCGTCAGGCTCTGGGCTGATGGCTCAGAGCCTGGAGCCTGTTTCCGATTCTGTGTCTCCCTCTCTCTCTGCCCCTCCCCCGTTCATGCTCTGTCTCTCTCTGTCCCAAAAATAAATAAAACGTTGAAAAAAAAAATTAAAAAAAAAAAAAAAAAAAAGAATGTATTTTTTGTCTTAACTCTAGAAAGTTGGTTATAGAAATCTAGGTTGAGCATTATTTGTCCTCAGCACTTGGGAGATATTTTGCCATTGTCTTCTGGAATCTGTTATTGCAACTGAGAAACACTGTAGATACTGACTGATATTTAAAACCACCTTATAACTTAGTGGCTTAAAACACAAGCCATTTCATTCTTACTATTCCAGGTTGCCCAGTATCATTTGGGTCATTTCTCTTTTTGATGATGGCTGGGGCTGCAGTTATCTGGGGACTCCGTTCAGCTGGAACATCAAGCATGATGTACTCACATTGCTGTCAGCTGATACCGTGGTTGGGCTCTCACTTGGGGCTGTTAATTGCTGCCCTTCATTCTCATTCACATGGCCACTCTGTGTGGCTTGGGCACCAACTAGCATGGTGGCTGAGTTTTGAGGGATGGTGTCCCAGAGCAAGCGTGTCTAGAAGACAGAAGTATAATTTGCCAGTTCTTTGAAGGCCTGGGCTCAAAAGTCTCAGGTGGCACTTATGCTGTATTCCGTTGGTCAGCACACCCAAAGGGCCCAGCCCAAGGATAGTAGCAGCTTTTGATGCAAGAAGCAGCATATGCTCATAGAGAAAGGAAGAATTGTGGGGGTTCATCTGTGGAAACTAGCCACTACAGAAGTCTGCTGTCTGCCTCATTGTGATTTCTTTCTTGGTTATCAAATTTTTTCTTTCTGGGTTCTCTTTAGATTTTATTTTTGTCTTTGAGGTTTTACAATCTCATTATGAAGTCTGAAGCTTAGGCTTGTTATTTACGTGGTTTGGGAGGCATTGTCCATTCCGACAAATGCTGCTCTGGTAGGCTTGTATGAGTGCTGCTTGGCCATTTGCCTTTTATTGTTTGTCTCTGTGTCCCTACGTTGTGTTCAGAGTGCTTTTTTCTTTTCTTTTTTTTAAAGTTTATTTATTTATTCTGAGAGACAGAGGGATGGGGGTGGGGCAGAGAGAGAGGGAAAAAGAATCCCAAGCAGGCTCCATGCTGTGAGCGTGTGTAGCCCAATGCGGGTCTCAAACCCACGAACTGTGAGATCATGACCTGAGCCCAAATCAAGAGTTGGACACTTCACTGACTAAGCCACCCAGGTGCCCCCAGAGTGCTTTTTATTGGACCTCTTCCAGTTCATTAAAATCTTCTCATCTGTATTTACTTTGCTACTTAATCTGTATTTAATCTACTCTTTAACTTGTTTATTTTTAGTGACTACATTTTTCAGATGAGAATTTGTGTTTGGTTATTTATTTTATTTTAATTTTTTTAATCTTTGTTTATTTTTGAGAGAGAGAGACACAGAGAGACAGACAGACAGAGCCCGAGTTGGGGAGGGGCAGAGCAAGATGGAGACACAGAATCCAAAGCAGGCTTTAGGCTCTGAGCTGTCAGCACAGAGCCCAACATGGGACTTAACTCAGGAGCTGTGAGATCATGACCTGAGCTGAAGTCAGATGGTTAACCAACTGAGCCACCCAGGTGCCCTGGTTATTTTTTTTTTAATTCAAATTATACCAGTTCTTTTTTTATATATGTATATATACTTGTGCTATTTTAAAAATGTGTTTCTGTATCCTCCTTTTATCTTCTTTATAATTTTAAAGTAATTTATTTCAGCCTCTTTTAGATTATTCTGTCACTTCCACTATTATATACTAAGTGCGGAATAAATTGGTGATCAGTGTTCATGTGTGTACTTTTTAATTGCTCATTTTCAGTCACATCCTGCACATGGTCCGTGTGCACGTGCATGCGCGCGCATGCGCGCACACACACACACACGGTGGAAGGACCTATGAGCCCTGTAGTGCAGCTGAGCACTTCCAAATTTACTTCTGCTGGAGCCACTGGCATTTCAGTGGTTTTGGACCAGGCTTTGTATTAATTTCATGGCTTGGGATTCCACCACCTTGTGGGTAGTACAACTTTGCAACCCACAATGGAGTCTGGCACGAGGTTGGTGTTTTGAGTATTTTCCAGTATTTTCCTTGCTGTTTTCCCTTCCCTTCCCCCTATGGAAGCCCTGGATTGACGGCAAGCTTCCATGTTGCTTCCTTGGTCTGCAGGCAGTGATTTTCTTTTTTTTTTTTAGTTGCATTTTCATGAAGGTCACAGTTTATCAAGAGAATGAAGGCGAAAGCTCTGCTGAATAGTTCCTGCTCCAAGAAATTATGGACAAACTGACCCATTGTGAACCAGAGTACTAATATATGGGGATATCTACAAATCCAGTACTTATTTATGTGTCAAGCATTGTGCAAAGAACTGAAAGTTGAAGTTCTTAACAGCTCTGAGCTTAACTGGAATGAGTTTCTTCCCATCCCTCCTTTCTCTTTTTTCCTTTTTGGGCATTAGGATACCAGCTCTCAACTATCATGGCTCCCACACATTCTGACCAGCAGGCTTGAACCTTCCAAAGGGGTGATTTTTTTTCTCCTCCCTGCTTTATTGAGATATTACTGACATACAACATTGTGTAAGCTTAAGGTGTATAAGGCAGTGATTTGACATGTGGTGAAATGTTTTACCACAAAAAAGTTAGTTGACACATCCTTTACCTCACATAATTACCATTTTGTTGTTCTTATGTAAGAACATTAAAGCTCTACTCTGGTAGCAACTTTCAAGTATACAATACAGTATTGTTAACTGTTGTCACATTAGATCCCCAGAACCCATTCATCTTATAACTGGAAGTTTAACCTTTTGACCAACATCTTTCTGTTTTCCCCACTACTTGGCCCCTGACAACCACCATTCTGTTCTGTGTTTCTATGAGTTTGATGTTTTTAGATTCTATATATAAGTGAGAGCATACGTGATTTGTCTTTCTCTGACTTATTTCACTTAGCATAATGCCCTCAAAGTCTGTCCATTTCTCACAAACAGGATTTCCTTTTTTTTAAGCGGCTAAATCGTATTCCATTGTGTATTTATGCCACATTTTCTTTATTCATTCATTCATTGATGGACATTTAGGTTGTTAGGTTGTCACAATTCCCATTGTGAATAATGATGCAGCAAACATGGGGTGCAGATAGTTCTTTGAGATAGTGATTTCATTTCCTTTGCATATATACCCAGAAATGGACCGGTTAGATCACAAAGTAGTTGAAGTTTTAGTTTTTTGAGGAACCTGCATACTGTTTTCCATAATGGTTACACCAGTTTGCATTCCCACCAGTCATGCACCAGCCAGGGTTCCCCTTTCTCCACAGTCCCACCAGCATTCCTTTCTCTTGGTCTTGTTGATAGTAGCCATTCTAGTAGGTGTGAGGTGATACTTGGTTTTGATTTGCATTTCCAAAGGAGGGATTATTAGTATTGTTAGGGGTTTATTTATTTACTAGGCTTCTCAGACAGAGAACCATCTTTTGGCTTTGATTTTCTGTTTCCTGTAGTGTACTTGTTTTCTGTTTTTTGGAATTCTTTCTTATTTTATTCTGTTTGAGCAAATGTGCTTTCTCCAATTTAAGGTGAAAGCTTAAATCATGAACCTTTTCTAATGTATTTACTTAAAGCTATAAATTTTTCTCTCTAAATGTTTACTAGTTTAATTGTATCCTTGTTTTGTTAGAGATGCAGTTAAAGAAGGAATTTTGTTTTTCAAATAAACATATTTTCTAATTCTTTCTGTGATTTAATTTTTGATCATTGGGTTATTAAAATATATATTATATAGTTTCTAAGTATTTGGGAGTTTTTTTGTTTTTAAGTTTATTTTGAGAGTGTGCATGTGTGCAAGTTGGGGAGGGTCAGAGAGAGACAGAGGGAGAGAGAGAATCCCAAGTAGGCTCCCTGCTGTCAGTGTGGAGCCCTACTCTGGGCTCTATCAGGAAGTATGAGATCATGACCCTGAGCCTTGAGATTATGACCTGAGCTGAAATCAAAAGTTGAACACTTAATCAACTGAACCACCCAGGCATCCCGAGAATTTTCTAATAATCATTTTGTTGTTTAGCATAATTCTGCTATTTAGGAAAATATTCCATAAGCACTTGAAAAATGTGATGGTTGTCAGATGCACTGAATTATATATGTCACTTAGAGCAGGTTTTTTAATTTTGTTATAAAAATCTAATTTTTTTTTTTTACTAGTTATTAAATGATAATCTAATGTTTACAAATAGTGTTTTCCTCTTATTTAGGTAAATTCCTAGTAGTAGAATTTCTGGATCATATGGCAATTCTATTTTTAATTGTTTGGGGAACCTCCATACTGTTTTCCACAGTGGTCCTGCCAGTTGCATCCCTACCGGCAGAGCATGAGGGTTTCTTTTTCTTCACATCCATGCCAACACTCCTTGTTTCTTGTGTTTTTGATTTTAGCCATTCTGACAGGCAAGGCAGAACAGAGGCATTTTCAGAGATGCAGAGTCTAAAACAATTTCCTTCGAGTGTGCTCTGTTTTAGGAAGGATTTTCCAAAATGAGGGAGTAAACAGAGCAAGAGTGAGACAGAGGGTCTGGGAAACAGGCAGTCTTGCAGGTGAAGTGAATCCCATAGGATCAGCAGTGTGTTCTGCCTAGAAAACAGTCAGTTGGATTGGCACAGGATATAGGGTTCCACGAAAGAGATCTCCAACAAGAAAGGAAAGGCTGAAACACCTCACATATTTGAGGGTACAGAGAGGAGTTTTTTTAGGTCTGTCAGAGAGTGTGGCTATGATTTAGTGATAAGAATACGGGAAGCTAAACAAACAAAAAAAACGATGCAGCTCTTTTTTTTTTTTTTTTAATTTTTTTTTTTTTTCAACGTTTATTTATTTTTGGGACAGAGAGAGACAGAGCATGAATGGGGGAGGAGCAGAGAGAGAGGGAGACACAGAATCGGAAGCAGGCTCCAGGCTCTGAGCCATCAGCCCAGAGCCTGATGCGGGGCTCGAACTCACGGACCGCGAGATCGTGACCTGGCTGAAGTCGGACGCTTAACCGACTGCGCCACCCAGGCGCCCCAAAAAACGATGCAGCTCTTAACTAAGCGAATGAAAAGTTATGCAAGATAGGAAAGTGAGCACAGTACACTACATGGCTCAGCTTCGAACCAAGGGTACATTCCATACGTTGTGAACTCCAAATGTTGGAAGGCTGGGGAAGGACATGTGTGGGTGGTGGGTTGTAAGCACTGTCCTTTTCAATAGAAAATATGTGAAGCTGAAATAATGAGAAATTGATAGTAATAACATAGTATTTAGAAATATGATAGTACATACCAGATCAAATATCTGCTTTCAGTGTGGCTGCTCCTGGTGAGTGAGAGCTGGGGAAAGGTAGTGAGAAGTTAGGGCAGAAGAGGCCTCTGTTTGATAAGTAGTTGTAATCTGTGTAGATGCATTACCATAATCCATAATTGAGTGAGTAAAATTTAAAAGGAATTAAACAAATTTTCATATATATGTATGTACTTTTGGCTTTCTGGTTTGAAAAATACTTGGATAGAGCATGGTTTCTAAAGTAATAGAACACCCAATGAACACCAAATAGTTTGCCCCTTGCACCTTAGTTGTTTATTCTGAGACTTTCCCTGGAATGGTATTAATTATCCATGCAAACAGCTTATCCTTCTTCAACTGAAGAAAAAAGAAAACTCTTCTGACCTCCCTGCGTATAATAGAGCTCTTATTATTTTTATTATTTGTTAAATCATTGTGTCTCTGTTCTTGAACTCTTTCTTTTAATTGTCTCCTAGGCCAGAATTCCAGGAAATGGCAATAGTGAATGAGATGAGAGCCCTTGGAACCAGAGCTTTCAAGGTCTCTTGACTTGTTGGTCACTGCAACCTGTGGCAGGGAGATAAGTCCTATACTTCCAGGACTCCTTTCTAATTTGTGCGTAGTGGTGACAGCTGACACGTCTTCCCAAGGCTCCTTAGTGATCTTAATTCTAGCTCTGCACCCACCTCAGTATTTTAGAATTTCCAAAATTATACATTGTTTAGGGGCCAGGGGTCAGCAAATTTCATCTCACAGGTTAGCTGCTTGTTTTTGTAAATAAAGTTTTATTGGAATGCAGCCACTCCCATTTGTTTACATATTGTCTCTGGCTGCTTTCATGCTACAGTGGTAGAGTTGAATAGTTGCAACAAAGACATCATTACCTGCAAAGTCTGAAATATCTGTCTGTCTGTCTTTCTGTATAAATATGTCTCTTAGAGCACATCTCAATTCCTGCTAGCCACAATTCAAGTGTTCAGGAAGCACACATGGCTAGTAGCAGCTGTGTTGGACACCATGGGTCTCAATTCATGCATCCTTATATGCCCCCACCTCTTTGCTTCTTGTCAGAGTAAGCTTTCAATGAAGTTACCCTGGTTTAAACTGGCTGCGGGGCGCCTGGGTGGCGCAGTCGGTTAAGCATCCGACTTCAGCCAGGTCACGATCTCGCGGTCCGTGAGTTGGAGCCCCGCGTCGGGCTCTGGGCTGATGGCTCAGAGCCTGGAGCCTGTTTCCGATTCTGTGTCTCCCTCTCTCTCTGCCCCTCCCCCGTTCATGCTCTGTCTCTCTCTGTCCCAAAAATAAATAAACGTTGAAAAAAAAAATTAAAAAAAAAAAAAACTGGCTGCAAGGGTGGATAAATTGGCAAGCCAAGGCAAGGCCGTTTCCTTTGCAAGTGGAAATGAGAAATAGACATGGACACAAACTGTATTAATCGTGGGCTTTTATCCATAAAAACACAAAGCTTTAGTAAGAAGAAAATAAATTTGGATAACAAATTATGGGTAAAAATGTCAAATCAGTATACATGGTATTTGCTTCTGAAAAATTTATGGGTCTACCCCCTGCTTTAAAGGTATTTTTAAAAGTATGTAATGTTGCCAGGCCTCACTCCTGATAATAATTACATCTTAGGATTTAAAATTTTTAGCTTGGGTTCCAGCAAAGCAGTACTTTGAAAGGTTCCTACTTCATTGTCTGTCTCTGTTTGTAGATCATTTCCTCTGCTTCCTGCATCTGTTTTCTTGGATTAGTTAGGTATTACACCAAAGTCTAGAATTCTTTTGGCTACAAAGCTTGCTCTGCTGCTTCCCCTCCCCCCAATCTACTTTATTGTGGGTGGGAAAATTTTTGTTGGGAGGGCTTGATTAATTAGAAGGGATTCCTGGCTTCCCTAGCAGTGGCAGCCTGGGAAGATTACAGAGCTTGGCTTAGTGACAGGCCAATCTGTATTTAAGGAAAAACTCGGACCAGACAGATTTCCCTGGAATGTGGATCTGGCTTTGTCTTCTTTCACAGAGAATGTGTAATGACCCCCTCCTCCTCCTTCCCACCCACTCCAGGAGACTTAAAGCTTTTACTTCTGCTGTTGATATTTGTCTACTTTTTAATTCTGGAGAGGGTGGGGAGCTGGAGTTTTGGGGCAGGAAGACTGAGTCGTTTTCTATATCTAAAGTAACAAGTTTAGGATTTTGTTAACGTTTAGGAGTAGAGGAGAGATTTTACTTTTTAAAAAAATCTCCCTGCATCTTTACTATCTATGTTTTTCTTTCTATTCCTTTGTAGCTTTTATAGTTTTATGCACTGCTCTGAATTTCAGTTAACCTTAGTCTCTGCATTCCTTAGAACAACCACAAAAAGAGAAATGTGTCCAAGAATTGACAGTAATTTCCTCTTTGTAATAAAAGTAAAAGTGAAGAGGAGCTCTTTGAACTTCTAGAGAAAGAGAGAAAGTTGAATAGCAAATGGGCTTTTGTCTTGCTGGCTTGCCTCAGTGAACCACTTCAATTCTGTGTCCTAGGCTTTTTAGTCTACCTAAAGGAGAATGTGGTATTGACTTTGTCATCACCACTGATTTGGAAGCTGGTGCTTTGATTTTGTGTATTACATTGAAAAAAAAAGATTTATACAAATGTTTTCATACCAGTTGAGTTCTAGGTAATGAATCTTATACTAAATTTTAAGAAAGAATAAAACTCAAGTGTCCTAATAAATCACAGAAGTTTTAAATGGTTACATTCTTTATTAGAAATGAATTTGAAGGAGGAGTGTGTAACCTTTATTCCTGGGAATGTTTTTAGAAAGGCATTGGTCTCTGTGAAACTTCTCAAGGTAAAAAGAAGTACCTTTGTATTTCTTCTCCACTACTTAAGCTCTTCACCTTCCAGTTTCTTCTTAATTCTGTCAATTCCTTGCGAGAGCTTTAAGTTTTCAAGACATAGAGCCAGTAAGCGTTTGCTTAGTGGTAGATGACATGCTCCAACTAAAGTAGGCTGCTCTTTTTCCCCCGTTGCATATTATCTGTTCTGTTACACTGGCCATGCAGGAAACTGTGGTCACAACTAAACATGTCCTGATTGCTTGATAGACTTGACATAAAATTCAGAGTTCACCAATAGTCACCCAGTTAAGTCTGCCTCAGGCTTAAAGCTCTTCGGTTCCTTCTCATTCAATAGGGCATTTGCTCTGTGTGTTGATGTCTTTGAAACAGGGTTCTTGTTGGACTTGAAATGAAACTTCCTTTTCCAAGTGTTCTCTCTTTCTGGCCAGACACCCAATTTCTGGGCTTTATTTTTCCAATCCCTTCCTGTGTGTGTAAGATCATCTATTCTTCTTCTTCTTCTTTTTTTTTTTTTTTTTTTTTTTTGGATGATTAGAAAGTGCTTAAGTACTGCCCTGGCTTCTCATCCTCCTTTCGATTTCAACTTTCCACCTGCCTCCATCAAATCTCTGCCTACACTGATCCCTAAAACCTCAAACTAAGAATTCAGTTTGTCATAGTTTTCTTCTGAACTGGCTTTTGGTTTGAATGTCCATGACACTACCCTCACACATCCCAGACGTGTCCAGTTATGATATCTCCTCGTCCTTTATTCCTGGTATCCTGTATAACGCATCCACACTCTGCAGAGTATCTTGGACTTGCTGCTTCTGTCTTCTTTTCTTGCAAATTCAGCCTTTATGATCCTTGTGGTTTCTATTTCTACCTTAGTCTCTGGATGATCTCTATGCCTTTCCTGTCTTGCCATCCCAGTTTATCTAGACAAGTTCCAGGATAATGTTTTCTTAACACCATTTTCATCATGTTACTTCCTTGCTTAAGTGATCAGAGTAATTCCTTCTGTTTAATCAGATCTGATCTGAACTCTCTGGCTAGATTTAAGGCACTCTTATAACTATTCTCTCTTCCTCGTTAACTTTGACCCATGTTTTTATCTTGGAACTTGGGAACGTGGCCCACCTATTCCTCTGAAACTGATGCCTTCTCATTTCCTGCAGTGACCTAGCCTGTGGTTTTCTCTCTTCTTGTTCTCTCTTACCTTTTCTTCCTTAGTCTCTATCAGCTTATTCAGGCTTGATTAATGACTCCTTTTACCTTTGACACACAATCTAGACTTTTCTCACATTGATTATCCTCTCACTTTGTTCCTTTGCTGTGTGCAGCTTATGTTTTCTATATGTTCTCCAATTGTTTATATATGTGTTCACACATGGTTTTACAACATACTATCCCAGCCACATTTCCTGAGAAGAAGGACTTTTGCTCTACTTCTTTTGTATGCACACAGGTCTTGAGTAATCTGGAATATTTCAGAGGTGCTCAATAACCCCTCACTTTCGTTATTACAAAGATAAGAAGTTTCTTTCCTCGTGGTTCATGGAGAACAGGGAAGTCACTCGAGCTTAGAATTATTTCTTATCAGTGTTTTTTTTTTTTTTTTTTTTTTTTTCAGTTCCAGACAGGGAATGTTGTAATACTCAATTTGTGGTATATTTCTTTTCTTTAAAAAATTTCATCTTGACCTATTTCTCCATTTAGGAGTCCACAGTTCCACTTTGGAAATATTTTAAGTAATAGCCTCTGTTAATAGCTAAAATGACAGTGTGGAGTTTGCTTCTGTATGTCTTTTAGGAAAGTAAATTATTTCAGTATAGTATAATGTTAATTGTTTGGACATTATTGTATTTTATTTTGATTAGCACCTTAGTTTAGCACCTTGATACTTTAATTTTTCCAACATACATACAAAGCATATACTTTGTATGTTATTCTAGTAAAAGAAAATAATTCTGGGTAGAAAAGTGAAGTCAGGATCTAGCACCAGATGCAAGAACTCGGAAAGTTCCTTGGATTCTCTCTGAAGGCTGTAGAGGGCATCATTGTTCTGTGTTTTGTTAAGTGTGTGCATCTGTAGACATTGTGATTCAAGGAAACACAGCAATTAAAGTGCTTTTAAAATCACTGGCTCATTCCTAAATTGTCATGACATCCTAAAGGCCTGTGTTTGTTTGCCCGGGGGCGTGTGCATGCTCTCATCCAGAGCCTGTTATGCCTGTGGATATTTAGTTTGCTCTGTCTTATAATTGTCCTCACCAGGAAACACCACCATTAACTGGAACAGTAGAAAACAGCCACAGCAACCCAAACTATCCAACGTGGCCTCAGAGAAAACATTCTTAGAGTGACACAAGACTTTCTCTAGTGTGCTTCCTTTCCAGATTCAGGAACTGGAAGTGATGTGTTGAGAGTGAGGATCCCCTCTCTTTATCCTTGGAAAGCTTTGGGAGCCCCGCCCAGCTCTGGTCCCAGTAGTAAAGGCTGGGGGGTTTGGTTGGGACTGGTACAAGTCCTTGAATTCATGGTGTTATTATACTTCCTGCTTTTCCTACTCCCCTTTCCTTATTGTTACCACCACCATTCATTTTGGGGATGCATGGTTGAGGAGTCAAGAGGTAGAGTGGGGACTACAGAGTGTTCTTGCATTCTACAACCCCTGGGGATTCCATGTGAAGGACATCCCACTGAAAGAGCTGTGTGTGCAGTGGTCTAGTCAACCATATGATGGAAGAATGTACAGCATTCACTTCTTGTCCTTTAAAAGCTCCTCTTGTAGTAATGTCTTGGAATGCCCGTGATTAAGTAATATAGGAAGCTAGGCCACTGCATATATCACTTTGTCACATGTGAGTAGCATGTGACAGAAAGACTACATGAAACATCAAGTAATGAGTTTTTCATGGTGACCCTACATACTCACACAGGCATGCACTGTATTTTGCAAGTGTAGTCTGAGATGTAAAAGAATGTTACGCCATTTGTTTCACAGAGGTGTGCCCTATAGATGCTGGCAAGGCATATATGCTAGACCTAACATCCCAGTAGTTCTTATTACTTGAAAATTCACTATATGTTGTGGATAATATTGAGGTCATGTCTAGTTCTAAATTTCTTTGATTGTCTATAGTCTATGCATGTTGCCTTAGGTTCTTTTGTAGTACTTCGTGAAATTTAGATCATTAGGTACTTGAGGAAAGGATTCTGGAAGGTGAAATTAGCATCAGACATTTAATCAGGTTTCCTGAATTCACATTGTGGTTTCACTTGTGAAAATTGGATGACTTGCAGTGAATCCTGTTACCTCTCTGACCATTCTTCAACTCTAAGATAGGAATAATAGCACTATATGTCTGACAGGGTTTCTTGTGAGTATCAGATTTATAATAAAAGACAATGCCATGAAAGTGTTTGAGAAAATAACATTTTATGAATGTCATGGCCCTCGGTGATTATTTAACAGTAACAATCTGTACAATAGTAGAAGGACTTGGCCTCAGCATCTTACTTGTTCCTGGTCTCATAGTTCTTTGGAATGAGGACTAGTCTAATTCTTTTCGTATGTGAGGTGTCACTTAGAAAACTGTCATTTATCCTGGCCTGCAAGACCCTGGGTTAGGCACTAGTGATACAGACAAGGCTGATGATCACCCTTCCGTATTCTCAGGAGGATTTGCATTGAGAAATGATTGTGTTAGACCGTAAATAGCAGTAGGTCAGTAGAGCACAGAGATCAGAGTGTCCTGCTTAGCTGAGTTGTGAACAAATGAGTGCCGTAGTCCCCCTTTACCCCTCGTAATACATTCCAAGACCCCCAGTGGATGCATGAAACTGCAGATAGTACTGAACCCTATATATACACTGTGTTTTGCTATACTTACATACCTATGTTAAATTTATAAATTAGGCACAGTAAGAGAGAACAATAATAAAATAGAACCGTTATAACAATAACTAATAAAAGTTATATGAACGTGGTCTTTCTCAGAATATCTTCTTGTACTGTACTCGTTCTTCTCACGATGATGTGAGATGATAAAGTGTCTACATGATGAGATGAAGTGAGGTGAGAGATGTAGCACTAAGCTACTATTGGGCTTAAGCTACTACATGTTGTCAGAAGAAGGATCATCTGCTTCCTGACTTTGGGTGACTGCAGGTAACTGAAACTGTGTAAGGTGAAACTGCGGGCAACTTCTGTTCAGTGATTGTATTCAGATTTGTTTTGATGGGAAGTCATAGCAAAGCCATAGTTCAGTCATTCCGTTCGGCATCCTGTTTGTGTGTCCATTTACATGATGGACTACACTGACAGGTTGCCGGGGCTAGAAGTCAGGGGGTTTCGATGTTAGTCCTTGGTATTCCTGACTTTGGACAGGTCAGTTAACCTCTTTTTTTTTTTTTTTTTTTTTCCAGTTATCTGTAGCTGTGTAACCAGCCAGCTCCAAACTTCGTGATCCCATGGGTCAGAAAATCTAGCCAGGCAGATTTTCTGCTTTACATGACATTGGTTGGGGTCACTGTCTTGGGTGCATTCAGATACAGACTAGGCTGGAAATCTCAAGGAGGCTTTGCTCACATGTTTGGTTTTCCTCCCTGATGCCTCTCTTTGTTCACAGGATGTCTCATCGTTCAGTAGTCTAGCTTGAGCTCCCTTATGGCATGGCAGCTGACTTCCCTGGGGATCGTGCCAGTGGAAACTGCTAGGCTTCCTAAGGGCTGTGTCTGGAAGTAGAAAACTGTTTCTTCCACCATATTTCATTGGTCAGCTATTCACAAGGTCAGGAGAGGAAATAGACTCTGCCTCTTGATGGAAGGAGTGGTGAGCTTATACAGAGGAGGTAAGGAATTGTTAGTGGCCATCTTCAGAGATTTTTTTACCACAGTTCTCTAATCTCTCTCTTTTTTTCAATGTTTGCTAATTTTTGAGACAGTGAGTATGAGCGAGGGATGGACAGAGAGCAGGGACAAAGTATCCAAAGTAGGTTCTGCGCTGACAGCAGTGAGCCTGATGCAGGGCTTGAACTCACAAACTGTATGGTTATGACCTGAGCCAAAGTTGGAGGCTCAACCGACTGAGCCACCCACCTGGTGCCCAATAGTTCTTTTATCTCTTAAATGAAGTGTTGAATTAGGGAGTCTCTAAGGACCTGCTTGCCCTACATTTTTATGATTCTATAAATTTTTATTTGAGGAATTTTCTGCATACGTTATAGTGGAAAGAATTTAGGCTTTGGAGACAAAAAGGCCGGAGTTTGATTCAGGGCCTTAACATTGACCTGCACTTTGGAAAATGACTTATTCTTTCTGAGCTTTTGTATTCATCTGTTAATTAAATAGCGTTAACATAAACTCCCTTTTGGGATAATTGTCCATCTTAGCACAGAGTCATCACTCAGAAAGTGTTAGCATTCTTTTTCTTCCATGTTACCTGATAGGGGCCTTTTTCAAAGTCAGTAGTAGTTGAAGACATTAATCGCAGGTCCTATTGTTTATTCTAATACGAAGATGTTCAGGTATTTAATCACATTTTGTTGGTGGTAAAGGTATTTTTGTGAGATCAGGAGTCCAAACAAGACGATTCAGTTTGTTTACCTGTATTGGTATTATGAATTATCCCTAGAACACTGTTGCTATTTAGAAAACATGCTTAAAAAGAACTAATTTGAACATGTATTTTGGTCTGTGAAGAGCTGACTTGTTTGGCATTTCTAGTATCTTTTGTCTAGAAGAAAGAAAAAACCCTGTGGGGTGGCCAGCATTCTGTCTCGCTGTTTTGGACTGTGATACTACCTCACCCATGGGCCAGGACCTGTAGGTGAACTGGGTCACATGCTTCCACTGTCATGTGAAATGGGCCTAAAAGCTCATAGACTAAGGGGAGTAAGAGGAGAGAAAGACTGTTCTCTAAAGCACTGGTTCTCAGAGTGTGTTCCTTGGATCAGCAGTATTAGCATCTTATGCACTAATTATGGTGTGTATTTTCATCATAGTGTTATTGCGAGGGTTAAATGAAATGATTAATATAAAGGTCATTTTTATTTTTTCAACTTTTTTTTTTTTTTTTTTTTTTTTTTATTTTTGGGACAGAGAGAGACAGAGCATGAACGGGGGAGGGGCAGAGAGAGAGGGAGACACAGAATCGGAAACAGGCTCCAGGCTCCGAGCCATCAGCCCAGAGCCTGACGCGGGGCTCAAACTCACCGACCGTGAGATCGTGACCTGGCTGAAGTCGGACGCTCAACCGACTGCGCCACCCAGGTGCCCCAAGGTCATTTTTAATAATATTAGACATTATAATATTATCATCATCATCATAAAAGTAATCATTTTGATTAATTTTTTCTTCCAGGGTATTTCATGAAGCAACTTATTTTGCACTTCTTAAAGAAGCCAGAGTTCTTATTAGTCCTTTTTAAAGTTTTGCAGATGGTCTGTCGGTCTAGCAGTATTTCATGTTGTTAAGTAAATGAAGGCTTGTTTAAGCAATGTCTCAAGGTACTTCTTACAAAAGCTCATAATTCTGAAGAAGATATTCCTCAAAGTGATGTTGAGAAATCATATAACATAGTTATGCAAATATGTTCAAAGCCCTAGTGTTTGTGGGAGTCATCAATACCATTTAATGAGTCCCCGGGCAATGTCTGAACTCCGGAGTTTGCTTTCAAGAGCCATTCTCTCTCTAGGTCTGCTTGCTTTCTTCATTTTAGATCTCGATGTCCTTAAACAAAAGTCTCTGTGGAGGCTTTTTTTTTTCTTTTTTTTTGTTTCCATTTGTGGTCACATAGGATCATGGTTAACCCCAAAAGGAAGGCCAGCTAGGCTGTGGGGGCCTGGGCTGGGGCCTGGAGCCTCTATACCTCAGCCTGCTGCCTATTCACTTCCTCTTTTCTCCTCCTCACCACTACGTTTAAGCCATATCCCAAAGTGAAAAGCAGTTTATTTGTCTTTGGGGCTTGCTGATTCAGAGGCATGGGTGTTCTTTGGGATGTCACTGTCTGACCGCTGAGCTGTCAGCTTCCTTCTGGCGCCTCCTTCTAGGACTGGGAGTGATTGCTTTCCCTAAGGAAGCCTTGGGTTCAGGCCTTGGCCGGTGATTGGCAGTTTGCCTTGCTTGCACTTACTGGTTCTGGCTTGGTGCTCATCCTCTTGTCTTTTGCCTTCTCTCGGGCGACGTGTGGAGTGGCCCCTTTTAAGCTGCTGTTTGATCGGAGGATGAAATATTCAGGCAGAGCCAGGGGCCCCATAGAGCATTCTGCTTGGGGTTTTCAGCAGTGTTTCCTGGAAACACTGCATTCCAGGGAGGGCCTGAGGTGGATCCCTGTTCCTGCTCTAGCTGAGTGGCCGAGTTCCTATCGGTTTAATGTATTGAGGTTCTGCACAGAATTGAATGGCGGGGAGGGGGGCTTAAAACACATTGAGGAGCACTGATGTAGTCCAGCTCCTTTGCAGAGGAGCTCTGAATCCCTATAGAGCAGAAGATGAAGATCTGAAAAGTTGCTCAAGAGAATTTTGTACCTTATTTAGAGAATAAGGACTCTATTGGACTGATGATAGTCAAGGTTCATTGGAAGAAGAAACAAAGCTGGCAGACTACCAGAGCTGAAAAAGGGTCCTTACTTTATGATAAGGGAGCAGAAGGGCCTCAGAGTATCCCAACATTGAGCTTTGTAAAGGCCTGGAGAAGCTTCCACTGCCCATGGGCCTGCTTCCAGGTAGCTCCCCCATGGGCCTTTCTTTGACAAGCAAACCCATCATCTCTGTGTCTTCTTTGTCATTCTCCCTCTGCTGGTATCTTTCTGCTCCCCTATGCACATTATAGAACATGGTGGCCCCTCTCCTCTCAAGGGATATATTTTACAACTTGTGGAGGTGAGTTTCGGTAGGTGTCCATCTTTGCTCCAATGACTGGGACAGGGGCAGTGTCACTTAGTACATATGTGGCTGTCCATGCCTGTACCTACCCTTGGGTATGGTGGTTGTTAGAAAAAGGGGCACAGAGTACCTCAAAAGTTATGCAGTTGTATTTTATGATTTAGAGACTTCACCATAAAGTTTCTCCTTAGCAGTCTTATAGACAGGCCTTCTTACAGAACATAATAATGAGTTTTCAAAGGTTTGTAAGAGGCCTCAGGGGCATCTGGGAGGTAGCTGGAATAATCTGGCCCTTGAGAAGATTCTCTTAGTTACTGGGGATGAGGATGATCATAATTAGGGCTTTACTTACAGTTTGCAACTTGCCTTATTGTTGGTATGCATGTTGAGGTGTTTTAAGGTTGTTCATATCCCACAGTATTTATATGTTATGGTAATTAAACCAAAATATTGCAACAATCAAGGAAAGTATCAAAGAGGATGTCAGTCTACTAAAATTTCTGAATGTCTACTCTACAGATGACACTGTGAGTCAGGAGAGGACCCAACCTTCAGTAGCATGCATCTGTCCTAAAATCTTAAACTCCAAAACACTGAATACTTTCCAAAGACTCAGCTCTGAGTCTGCATGTTTGATTTTGACTCAGCATTCCATTTATACTTCCTCCAGTGTGTGAAACAACACAAACTGAATTGTAGCTTGAGTATTTTTAATTGTCACCAAGTTGTGCTTCTAGACACTGTGCAAAGTCTTTTAACAGCTGATGAAATGTTTTTTTAAAGATGGCCTGATGGGATCAGATGTTGCTGCATCATTTCCAATGCTGCCTGAGTCTGTTTCACTTCCCACAATGACTGATTCTCCATCTGCCATGACAGTGCATTCCTGAGCGGCTGCCCCCTCACTGGGTTGGTGACTAGACTGTTTATTCTTAGGAAAAATTAAAATGATCCAGAGAGGGTGTCTTGTGTAAAATTCACATGAATCAGTCTTTTTCACTGCAGGAGTCAGGGAGGAGTGTGTGGGGTATGTGTGTGTGTAGACCTTAAAGAACTTTTTATGGAATAAAATTTAAAACTACCAAAGGAGAGGAGTATAATGAACATTAATGTACCCATCACCCATCTTCAACATTGTTGACAGTTTTAAATTAAGTAATAGGCAAGTTGAAGGCTGGTTTAAAAAAAAGTGAGCGGTACCATGTGACATTAACACTCGTGTGTTTACACCGAATTTTCCAAATTTCAGCACTGTTAATAATTCTCCCCCAAATCAAAAGATCCTTTGTTCTTTCCTTCAGTTTTCAGTTTAAGTTCTAAGAAATATTACAAGTATAACAGATCTTATTAGAGTGTTATTGTGGATAGCCCATGACAAAAGCAGACACTAAAACTGTTGATTTTGGTTACCTGGGTTCTGAAGATACCAGTATTCCTTAGATTTCTGATTTTACTTTGAAGGGAATTCTTATTAGAGTATTGCATAATAGTGACGTGGACCTCATTGCTTTTTCTACCTGTGGGATGTTTTTTTTTAAGTTTATTTATTTTGAGATGGAGAGAGAAGGAGAGAGATCAGTGGAAGAGCAACAGAGAGAGAAGGGGACAGAGGATCCGAAGCGGGCTCTGTGCTGACAGCAGAGAGCCCGACATGAGCTCGAACTCATCAACCAAATTGTGAGATTGTGGCCTGAGCCAAAGTCAGACGCTCAGCGCTCAACTGACTGAGCCACCCATGTGCCCCCTACCTGTGGGATCCTGATTCCTTTTCTCCAACATAGGGATAATGTGTCAGCTTTTACAGCAGTGTTATATAAAAAAATATCTAACCCAGTGCCTGGCAATTAGTAAGCATTCACTAAGGAAGTCTTAGCTATTAGTAATCAAGTTAAAGATACAGCTGGGAAGCAGAACAAATTTAAAATTTTGTAGGCTACTCTTACCCTCTTCAGGTATTTCATTTCAGCAGCTTAATGTGTGAAGTTCCAGTGTGTTGTGGTGGGTGGGCTTTTTTGTTACAAGCTCTCTTTTAAAAGCTTTTGTGATAGGGTCACCTGGGTTGCTCAGTCGGCTCAGACTTCGGTTCAGGTCATGTTCTTACGGTTTGTGAGTTCAAACCCTGCACTGGGCTCTCTGCTGTCAGCACGGAGCCTGCTTTGGATCCTCTGTCCCCCTTTCCACACCTCCTTATACTCGTGCTTATGCTCTCTTTCAAAAATAAATACTTAAAAGCTTTTGTGACAGCAAAAGAAGGATACTACCGTTTACTGACTACCTGCTGAACTGGATGTTTTTCACATATTAACCTACTGAATTCTCACAACACTGCCAACTGCACTTTACTGTTGACAGTCACAGAGGTGAAGGGCATTGAGGTTGAAGAATTTGCTCAGGTTGAAAGTCAGAATGGTAAAGTCAAGCCTGCTATCTCTTATTGAAAATTGTATACTTTGATGAAGAAGATAGAGCCTGCTAGGTGCAGTCTTGTAAAGAGATTGGTTTAGAATTGCCCTTGTCTGGTAATAATATGACTACTTATGTGGTTTATAATTTTTAAAGTTTAATGAACTGTATTGTAACTTTTATTAGCCACAGTAAAACCACTACCTTGGGAGATAGGCAGGGCAGATGTAATTATTAAAGAGGGGACCCTGCAGCTCCTGATGCTGGTTCTTTATTGCCCTCCCCTTTAAAAAAGTCTTTTAGGGAAGGACTTGTAGGGAAAAAGATGCATTGAAGACTATCGTTAAAGGTCAGTTTTATGTCCTGTTCTCCTTTTAGAACCTTGCTGAAGCAGGCCACTTCTGCCAAGCCCTTCTTCAAGTGGGTGCCCCTCTCAAGGGAGAGATTGTTGAGCTCCTTTGGCTTACCAAATGGATGGGGTGAGGGAGGGAAGGAGACAGTCCTAGAGCAGAAGGCTTGTTGCCTCTGTAGTTAGGTAAAAGCAAGAGAAAACTGCCCAAGAGCTAGAATTCCAAGGACAGGCTGGCCAGTCCTCCCTCCACTAAGGCCTCTGCTCAGGTCCTGACCTAGTTTTGGGGAGGAAGTTAGGGAAACCTTGAGAAGTGGGTGGGATCATTGAGTTCCACCTGTGTGCCAGAGTGATTGGCTTCTTCCCAAGATGACAAACCTGCCTCTCAGATTGGGGACAATCTGGGTAGTCAGCTAGTGTGGATGCAGAATAAAAACCAATGTCATATAACCTCTGTATTCTTTGCATGCTTCTTTTTTCCCTTCAGAAAATCAAAACAAGAAAAGTTTCCATATGCCCACAACTCAAATTCATATTCTGTTACTGTTAACATTATGTAGTATTAGCTTTTGTTTAAAAGCAGGCAACAGATTTGTTTTATTAAAAAAAATGACCCATTTTCATTATGAAGAATTCCAACATGAAAAAGAAAATCACTCCAGATTTTGGAAACAACTCTTGTTAGCATGAGGTGAATGTCATTCCAGATGGATACTGCAGATATATGTACAGATAGAATGACTACAGCAAAAGGTAGAAATACTTCTGTTAAATATTGAATATTATAGCTATTATTTTATTTTATTATTTTATTTTATTAAAAAGAGTTTTTTTTTTTTTAATGTTTATTCATTCTTGAGAGAGAGAGAGACAGAGACAGACAGTGTGAGCAGGGGAGGGAGACACACACACACACACACACACACACACACACACACACACATACACACACACACAATCTGAAGCAGGCTCCAGGCTCTGAGCTACCAGCACAGAGCCTGACGTGGGGCCCAAACCCACAAACTGTGGGAGCATGACCCGAGCCCAAGTCAGACGCTTAACTGACTGAGCCACCCAGGCGCCCTTATAGCCGTTATTTTAATTAAAAACAGAAAATGTAACTTTACTTTAATAGTAGGGAAAAAAGCTGAATTGAAATGTAATGAATTGTTGAACCTTAGAGTTCTTCTCATGTAGATTTTATTTTCTAAGGTTTCTTTAAGATTAAAATAGCTTGTAAATAAGAGGTTGAACTCATTTTTTAAAATTTTTTTTTTTCAACGTTTATTTATTTTTGGGACAGAGAGAGACAGAGCATGAACGGGGGAGGGGCAGAGAGAGAGGGAGACACAGAATCGGAAACAGGCTCCAGGCTCTGAGCCATCAGCCCAGAGCCTGACGCGGGGCTCGAACTCACGGACCGCGAGATCTTGACCTGGCTGAAGTCGGACGCTTAACCGACTGCGCCACCCAGGCGCCCCTAAATTTTTATTTATGTATTTTGAGAGGGACAGAGCTTGAGCAGGGGGAGGCAAAGAGAGTGAGAGAGAGAATCCCAAGCAGGCCCCATGCTGTCAGTGCAGAGCCGAATGCAGGGCTCGAAACCACAAACTTCGAGATCATGACGCAAGCCGAAACCAAAAGTCATATGCTCAACCAACTGAGCTACCCAGGTGGCCCGAAGATATTTTTATTTGTTTATTTATTTTAAAGTTTTTTTAAATTTTTTTTTGAGAGAGAGAAACAGCATTAACCATGGAGGGGCAGAGAGAGAAGGAAAGAGAGAAAACCCAAGCAGGCTCTACACTGACAATGAAGAGCCTGATGCAGGGCTCAAACTTCTGAATTGTGAGACCGTGACTTGAGCTGAAACCAAGAGTTGGACACTTAACCTACTGAGCCACCCAGGGACTCCTTTGAACTCATTTTTTTTATTATTTAAAGATAATTTTTAAAAATATTTATTTATTTTTGAGAGAGAGCGTGCGTGCGCCCACAAGTGGGGGAGGATCAAAGAGACAGACACAGAATCTGAAGCAGGCTCCAGGCTCTGGGCTGTCAGCGCAGAGCCCAATTCAGGGATTGAACTCATGAACCACGAGATCATGACCTGAGCTAAAGTCTGACACTTAACCGACTGAGCCACCCAGGTGCACCTGAACTCATATTTTAAAAGTTAAATTTCAGTCTTATACTGCAGGGATTGACTGCTTGCTCTGAGAAAGGGCAACAGTGTCTCTCCCTTTCTCCTTTCTCCTCTCTCCTCACCTCCCAATTTCTGTTGTTACTTTTATGTGTTTTATTCACATTTTTGTCCTGTGCTGTTCAGTAAGGTAGCCACTAACTGTGTGTGACTATTTGATTTTAAATTTACATTTACATAAAATTAAAAATTGAATTCTTCAGTCTTGCCACATTTCAGGTGCTCAGTAGCCACGGGTGGCCAGTAGGTTGGTGTAGGTATTACAGAAAGTTCTGTTGGACAGCACTTTTTCTCAAGAAAGGGTTATTGGTGTTTCATATCCAAATTCTTTCATGTTTAAGAATGTCTCTTATTGCCTTCATATTTGAATGCTACCTTGGGTCATACCTTCTTTCTTTCTTTTTTTTTTTTTGTAAGTTTATTTATTTTAGACAGAGAGAGGCAGAGAGAGAATCCTAGGCAGGCTCCGCGTCATCAGTGTGGAGCCTGACGTGGGGCTCAAATCCACCAAGAGTCTGACACTTAACTGACTGAGCCACCCAGGCACCCTGCCCTGCTCATACTTTCTTTCCCTCAGAATCTGGTAACAAATCTTTCGCCAGTGTCTTCTGATACTGAATTTTGATCTGAAGAAATGTAAAGCCAGCCCAGTATTCCCACACTGTACAGATGACTTGTTTTTTGTTCTCAAATATCTGAAAGATTTCATAAATCACTCTCAGTGTAGAGTACTGTCACTTCTTATAAAAAATTTTTTTCTGGAACATGTGCTTTTTTTGTTTATTCTGTTCATTTTTCATTTCAGAGAGATTCTTAATGTTGTCTCTTCTGTTGTCTCTTATTCTTAGTTGTCTCATATCTTGCCTATTCCATTTCTTAAGTTGTCTCCTTAGGGGATAGGTGCTTCTATTAAATTATTTTCACTTGCCTTCTATATTTATTCCCTTTCTCTAATTGTTTTAATGTCCTTGTTTCTTTTATTTTTTTAATCTGAAATGATTATACAAGCCATATTACCCTGATTGTCAGTAAATCAATTTCCAGGGTTGTCAATTTCTTGTCTGTTTTGTTTTCACTCATTTATTCCATAATAATATTGATTTTGTGTCTTAATTTGTTTCCTTATTTTCCCCATGTTACTTATTATCGTTCACCAAATGACCCCCAAAATTAGCAGCTTAAAACAATAAACACTTGCTCACTCCCAATTTCTAGGGATCAGGAATACAGGCATGGATTAGCTGGATGCCTCATGCTCAGGATTTCTCACAAGGCTTCAATCACTGTGTCAGCTGGGACAGCTCAGTTGTGGGAAGATCTTCCAAGGGCACTCATGTGATATTGGCAGAATGTCTCAAGGGGCTCACTGACTGTTAGCTGGAGACATGTTTCTCAACACATGGCCCTCTCCATAAGGCAGCTGAGTTTCCTCGGAGAGAGCAAGAGAGGGTGCCCAAGATGGAAGCCACAGCCTTTGTGTTACTTCACCTCAGTGTGACATCACATCATCACCTCTGCCACATTCTTTTTGTTAGAAGGAAGTCATTAAATCCAACCCACACTCAAGAGAAAAGGATTATATACAAGATCATAAAAACTAAGAGACAAGATTTTGGGGGACCATCTTAGTGCTGCCTATCACACCTTCATTGCCATTTAATTCTGTTTGATTGTCTTTGGGTTCTTGAGTTAATGAATTCTCTCCCTGGCCCTGAGTTGCCTTGTTTCCTTTAAAATTAGATACTCTGCTGTTTCTCACATTATCTCTCCTATTAAGTTTGGCATGTGCCTTTTGTTCCTTTGTTTGTTTGTTTTAGATTTTAGAGAGAAAGAGTACAAACCAGGGAGATAGGCAGAGGGAGAGAGAGAGTGGGCTCAATCCTGTGACTCTTGGGGTCATGACCTGAGCCAAAATCAAGAGTTGGACTCTCAACTGACTGAGCCATCCAGGCGCCCTCATTTGTTCCTTTTTTATATTGTGCTTTTCATAGAAATCCAAAGCCATGCCATTTATTTCAATCTTGGTTTTCTATGGCTCTGTTCACACATTCTATTTGCTTTGATTAGTGTAAATGACTTTTTTATATTTTTCCCTTTGTTTCTGATGCCAGTTGGATTTCCCTTCAAGCTAAAGGTTGAGGACTGGGTATTTTGGCCAGTCCACTTATACATAGCTCTAGAGGCCATCTAGAGGAAGAAGGCTCAGTCAGGGTGAGGAAGTTAACATCACTATACCTGGATCCTGCTGCCTTCTGAGGTTCTGTTAGAGGTCCTGTGTCAGAGTTCATTCCTGGTTGGGGAGGAGTGGGGCAGGGCTGGGTTTTCTTCCATGAGGATGTTCTGTTGTTAACTTTGCCTCTCAAAAGGCCATTTCCCATATTTAATAGAAGGAAAGAAAAGCAAGTTTTCTGGAATAGGCAAATGGGCTGAGGGAATATTTTGGGATGATTACTCTAAAGCTAAATTATGATGACAGTTGCACAACCATATAAATTTGCTAACTTACAAACTGGCAACTTAAAACAGGTAAATTTTATGATACACAAACCAGAATAAAGCTGTTTTACAAAAGCATATTTGTTCAGTATGCTTTTTTTTTTTGAGAATTAGAGGTATTAATAATTTTAAGGACAGTGATAACTCAGTAGTCCCAACCGTTCATTGTTCATGTTTATTAATTAATTTCGTGGACATGAACTACAATGGATAAGTAAAACCAGAAAGATGGTTTTATCATTATCGTGGAGTTAGTTGGCTCTCTTTAGCTTCAGTAGCAAACAGTATGCTTGCTTGCTAGTATTGATCAGATGGTATATAAGTGAAAATGTCCTACCTAAATGTTGCAAAAATGTAAATTAGATTTTAATTACTTCCCAACTGTAAAAGAAACAAGTAGCAAAAAGAGGGAAAAAAAATGAACTGATGCTTTCCAAAAAAGATTTTATGGTGAGATGGTCTTTTATTTGTGTAGTGTCAAGTGTAGTCAAATCTTGATGGTCTCAAGATTACAAAGATAGATACGTTGTGGGTAGGGAATTAACAAATAACTTACATTTTTGTTTTGTTTTGTTTTTTTATCTTGTTTTATTTTTCACTTTTTAAAATTTACATCCAAATTAGTTAGCATATAGTGTCCATTTATTTTAACGGTAGCTTTGTTCACTTATCTAAGGTGTATTTATTGGGGGCTCATTACTCTGGTGATCAGTTAGATGCAAAAAGAGATACGGCAAGCTTCCTACCAGTCAACCTTCCAGCAGATAGATGGGTAAAGACTTCTGTGTGCTTGTCACTGTTAGGTACTGTGGGACATACTAAAATTGTGAGGTCTTTAAGGGAAGAACTGTGTCTTATGAATTCCTTTTTATATCTCTGATCCTTTGTATATTACTGGTGTTCTGTAAATATTTAATGCATGAGTAAATGAAAGAGTCAGATGGAGTCCTTATCCTCCAATAAAGTATATTCTAGTTAGGAGCCTAAGCCATGTGCGTATGAAAAAGATAGCTGATAACACAAGGCCCCATATAAATCCCAAGTGATCACATTGTCCAAGTTGTGCCTGAGAGAGGCGAAGGATGGTACTAGGAGTGCTCAGATAAGCCTGGGGAGTTAGTGATAACCAAATGGGTCCCCCTACATCCCTGAGTAAGAGCAGAGAGTATAGTTGGGAAGGCTATATGCACAAGGCTATATGCACAACATATAAATGAAGATGGTTTTTGTGGGGATCCAGGAGATAGGACCGACTCTGGTTGGAGAGGAAAGAACTGGGAAAATGGAGTTGGATGGAAAGAGTGGCTACAAGGGAAGAGATTGGGTTTGTTTCATTGGGCACTGGGGAGTTATTGGGTTCTTGAGCCAAGAAACGATTACATTAAAATTTATAAACTTACTATTAAAGTTATTGATGGACCATGTGGATAATTTGGCTATTTTTTTGCTTCTCTTATGTGCAAGATGCTTACAGATTTAAGAAGGTTTGTACATTTGGTTGTTGTATTTTCTTTCTTTTTTTTTTTCTGGCACCTTATGCGGAGTAATGATCAACTCTTTCATTTTTTTTTAAATTTTCCTACATAGGGATTCTAACAGTCTTGCAAATAAAAACAAAGAGGTTTTATTTGAAACATGGAGGCAGAAATTCATTGAGGGTGTGTTTGCAGGGCACAAATGAGGAGTTTAGACATGAGGGACTGCACAGGGTGGTTAGACAATTATCAAGGGAGCGATGAAATGCTTCTGGAGAAAAAGAGAAGGTGTTGCATTGTGCTTGGGAGCCGGGGACCAAGACAGGACTTGTGTACCAGACACTTTCCTGTGTTTTTAGTTCCTGGTAAAAACTGTGATCTCTGTATACAGAGGAGAGATGAGGCTGAGGGGGCTGATTTACATGGATGTGAGTGTCTCAGTCAAAGGTTAGGATGAATTTGTTGACGGCATGTTGATAGGAAAGGCAATCAGGACTTATAAAATAACTCAGTACTGTTGCATCTTTCCTGGATAATTGATCACACAGAGGATATAACCAAGGCAGTTCAGTGTCCCTATTTGCAAAATGTTAAACTCTACGATAATTAATAGTCCTTTAAATGTTGCTTAGAATCAAATTAGTTACAGTAAACACTCAACCCTAGTGTTTCTTAGAAAGTTTAAAGATTGCCCTTTGAAAGGATTTCTAGTCTGAAAAAAATTTCTCCTATTGGAACAAAGTGATGCCCAACATTTCGCATTCAAATGTACTTTATTTCTTTCAAATAATCAAATGAAGGGTATAATTAAGTGTGCTGATATAGTTCACCTGATCATTTGATTTTGATTCACCTCAGTGTTGGGGTTGGTGTCCTACTCAGTAAACAGAGGTTTGCATTAGAGCAACCTCTGGACCTTTCTTAGCTGCACACTGTCTGTCCTGTACTGTAGAAAACTGTTCCTTCAAACTGAGGGCTGATGGGGGATGGGAGGGAGGGGAGGGTGGGTGATGGGTATTGAAGAGGGCATCTTTTGGGATGAGCACTGGGTGTTGTATGGAAACCAATTTGACAATAAATTTAATATATTTAAATTAAAAAAAAAAAAACTGTTCCTTAAGGCAGTAGCTCTTGGAGGGTTGACGACAACGACGACAGTAACAACAAACCCTGCATCTAGTCTAATCCTGCTCTGCTCTTACTGCTCTTATTTACTCAGATATGTTCTGGAACTGTAATAACTTGTTAGATCTTGTGCAGTAAAACCTAATTCCCAATTTTCCAAGGCCAGCTGTAGATCAGGATTCTAAAGGCCATAATGGGAAAGGGCGGGTATGTGTTTAAGAGGCCATTTAGAGAAATCAGTTCCATGTAATTTTTAATACAGTTCTTTGGATAGGTTTTTTATGACTCACTGTTACAGATGTCATTAATTTATAATGGAAAATAGACAATATGACAATTATCTTCCGGCTCAAGAATACTTAGGCACCAGGATGAGTGATGATTGAACAGAGACTGCTGTGAGGTGCCTCTGCCAGGACGAAGCCTTGAGCTGACGGGTGGGTCTGGGCCTTATTGCCTCTGACCCTGCTTGGTTAGCCAGCTGCTCACTGGATAGCCTGGGTGGCAGAAAGAAACAGGTTTGCTGAAAACCCAAGGCCCTTGAGGTCTCTTCTCACTGAGGGAAATTCTACATGTGTGTGTTTTGTTTTGTTTTGTTTTTTTCTAGGCAGGCTGGGGTGTGTGTGAGATGGGCGGTCTTGGACAATGTTGGGGGAGAGTTCATTTGTTCTTCTTCCATGGCCATGTTTCCACATACTCCCCTCCTCTGAATGGTAGACATTCTAGATGAGGGCCAGCCTGTGAGGCACAGCATTTTTGTGAAGGAGGCTGTTAAAATACGTTGCTGAACATTGACCAAATGGAATAATGTCTTCTTTCTGCTGGTTTTTGAATGCTTTATTGGCTTTTGCAAAATTCCAACTTATTGTGGGTGAGAGAAGTCACACCTGACTTTGTACGTAGGGCCTGGCATCTATGGACCCTGCAGTGTGTAACATGTGCCAGTAGCAGAGAGAATCATATAAATAAGAAAGGCTGCTGGCATGGAATTCGGAGACCTGGGGTTCCCCCCTCCCCACCGTCTTGAGTAGAGTTCTCTCATAGTCATTGACATGGGTTAAATTATGTCCCCCCCCAGGAAGATATGTGGAAGTTCTAAGCCCCAGTACCTCAGAATGTAACCTTATTTGGAAATAAGGTCTGTGAAGAGGTAATCAAGTTAAAATGATGTCTTTAGGGTGAGCCCTAAGCCAGTATGACTGCTGTCTTTATAAAAAAGGGAGGGGTGCTTGGGTGGCTCAGTCTGACTTCGGCTCAGGTCATGATCTCATGGTGTGTGGGTTCGAGCCCCATGTCGGGCTCTGGGCTGATAGCTTGGAGCTCAGAGCCTAGCCCGCTTCGGATTCTGTGTCTCCCTCTCTCTCTACCCCTCCCCTGCTCGTGGTCTGTCTCTCTCTCAAAAATTAAGCATTAAAAAAAATTATAAAAAGGGGAAATTTGGACACACACAGACACAGGGAAGACAGAGAACATCATCTATAGGCCCAGGGATGGGCGAGGCTATCAGGAATGAGGCCTGGAACAGGTACTCCCTCACAGTGCTCAGAGGGAACCTACCTCATGGCACCTTCATTTCGGACTTCAAGCCTCAAGAACTGCGAGATAATAAATTTCTGTTGTTTTGAGCTATCCACTTTTTGGTACTTTGATATGGCAGCCCCAGGAAATGAATACAGTCCTAATCCCCCAAAAGCCACAAAACTTTGAGCAAGCCTGTCAATCTCCTGGACTTCTGCTTTCTTATTTGTCAAATAGCAGCCTTGGAGTAGATGATGTCAGGACCTTCCTGCTCTGACATTTGATGATTAATACTTCACAAAGTATACTCAATTTCCAGCAAAGTAGTAATAGTTACATTTCTTAATATAGCTAAAATACGCAAAGAAGAAGTTTTTTTTTCAGTTCCCAATTTTGTTCTTTTCATTCAGGAGTCATTCTTAATACTTCCCTTAAGCTAAAATATTGGGCAAGGCTGTCCCTTCCAAGTTGACACACTAAACAAATGATAGCTCGTCTGGTCTATATATAATGTATAACCAAAGAACGTGTCACTTGAAAGCCTGTAGCTATATTCCACTGGTTGGAAGTTAGCATATTTTGGATGACATTTCATTAACTTTTCTCCCCTACATCAGTAGGATGATTTCTTTTAAACGTCCACAGGCTTATTCTGTTTTTCCCAAGGGAACCTGCCACATAGATACAAGCCACTCAGGTATTTGCTAGTTGCCTCCCCTTGGTAAACAGTGCAACAAGCACCCTGCACCCAGTGAAGTGTTCTTCCTGCCAGAGTTTGACAGAAGTCCAGGAGTTCTGCGTGGGGGCTTGATCTCTTTTTGCCTGACTCATCAATATAGAGTAGTGTCCACTGATGCAGCAGAATGAAGACATTGTATTTGGTGCTGTCCTAGAGGAATGCAGTGAGGAGACAGTTACCCACCTCTTTAAGAAATGTCTTTCCCCACAAAATCAGCAACTGAAGCCTATAAAATGTGTTTGAAATAATGCTACCTTTGGATCTTCTCTGCAGTTTTTTTCCTTAGTCCCTATAGTATAGTGAATGTTTTCAGTTTTTTTATGTGTCTTAAACTTGTTTCTTTTTTAAATCTTTTTAAAAATGTTTATTATTATTTTTTGTTTTGAGAGAGTGTGTGTACAAGTGGGGAGGGGCAAAGAAAAGGGGGCAGAGGATCCAAAGCAGGCTTTGTGCTGACAGCACAGAGCCCAATGTGGGGCTCAAACTCACGAACCATGAGATCACGACCTGAGCTGAAGTTGGATGCTTAGCCAACTGAGCCACCCAGGCACCCCCTTAAACTTGTTAAGGAAAGATGATTAATGTGAAATTATTTTCCCTTTAAAAAAAAAATCATTATGTATTTGATTAAGTACAGAAAGGAAATCTTTTGAAACAAGATAAATGTTTAATGGCACTCGCCCTCCTATCTGAGGCTCTGTCATGTTCTTCCTCTTTTCCTCAGAACTTTTTTATATTTTCTTCCTCTATTAGAATATTCTGTCTTCTCAGTCTGTTAGGACTAAGAGACAAGGGTCAGATTTAAGCCTAAGGAAAGAATTTCGAAAGGGAATGGGAAATAGCAGTGGTGAGATGTGGCTGGGTGCTGGGTTGGCTTTAATGGCTCTTTCTGTTTTCTTTGTACTTGTCAGTGAGAGGGATAGAGAAATGATTAACTTGAGGACAGTTTCACCATATTCTGCCAAAATAAAGGCATTGGTTTTCTTCACATTTATTCATGGGCTTATCTGGTTCTTCAAGAATTACTGTGCTATCTTCTGAAAGTGTTTTAACACATGAGGTGTTTTCATGCATGGTGTCTCACTCTTGGCATCGGTTTGATTGAAAGTGTCTTCTTCACATATTTCTACCCCATCCGTCTCTCTGTCTAGGTTAAAAGACAGGGAAGGACCCTAAAAATGTCCTTAGTCTTAATATTTATTCTAAAGAGGCTCCAATGAATTACCTGTGTGGATTATAAAGAACAGCACACCCTGGAAAAATACTATCACCATGAGAGGCCTTAAGAAAGAATCTGTATCATGTGAATGTAAAAACATGTTGTGTTTTGTGAAATCTCTCTTTTTTTTTTAAAGAATAAAACTTTCTTCGTATGTCTATGCATCAGATGTTTATGACTGTAACTTTATTTTGTTTCTGAATAAAATGTAATAATTCAAATAGTCCATTTCTGGCTCTGTGCTTAGTTGTTTCCTCATGCTGGGTCTAGGTCTCTGCACTGGCTTAACTGGAATAGCAGTGATAAAAGAGATATTCAGCTAATTTGTCCATGTGATTTTCTGTAACATTTTTCTTATGGAGTCAAAAGTGGATTAAAAATAAAACTGATGAAGATTCATCGTCTCATAGATTCCTTAGATTAATTCACAGTCCCACTGATGGTTCTGACATCACATTGCTGAGACTGGCCACTCATTTTGTGAATTTTACCAACTCCTTAATTCCAGAGCCTTTTCTGGAGATCTAGTATTTTGGCATTTTATTTCTCCCCGTGTACCTTTCCCAAAGTATTCTGGAAAGTCTTGAATGATAGGTCTTGAAACCCAACCTTCAGTGTTGCTATTAGCGAATAGAAGCTGAAAAGATTTGATGGGTCTGCAGTTTAAAAGTATTGGCCAAATTTTTGTTTTCATTGTTGTGTTGTTTATTTTAAAGTGTCTCTGTCAGTTTTCCTTCTCCCTGTGAACATAGTTTCTCATGCTAACAGTCCAGTTTGCATTCATTATTTGACTTGAATGCTCTGATTCAGTGGCTCCCTACTTGTTTTCTGCTCCAACACAGATGGCTTTCACATGTGTCACACACTCACAGGAGTGTATCCAAGGTTATGCAGAATTCCAAGCAAGCTACTTATAATTCCACCCCTTTCTCTCCCATTTAGGATGGTACAGTGAAAAGCAAGTGAAAGAATTGTTTTATCACATGGCTGTCAGTTGGCTCCACTTCCTAAAAAGCAAATCATTACAAATTTTGGTCTTTCTTTAGTCATCTGTAGATTTAAGTGATTTTTACAAATAATTTATTTGTACCTGACATACTTAAGTAGATAATGACATAAGCAACATGTTTGTATTCATTCTCCAATTGGAACATTTCCTAACATTTTGCCAAATATAGGCAGTATCTGTCCACTTCTCTTTAAGAATATGGAGTTAATACTTTTGTGTTCTCTATTTCTCCCTCAACTTCCCTATTTTTTTATATTATTATTTTAGGCAGCTGAGATTATTCATGTTTGTTCCCTATAATCATGTTTATGACAGAGTTTGGTCTTAGTTCTTTGTGTAAGTAGGTTTCATGCATAACCCTCTTTCCTTCACCTTGACGACATCTTCTCTGTTCACCTCTCGGTGGCCAGATTATTCATGCAGAAGAATTTTTGAGAGTGGATCCTGGATACCATCTTCCCTGAGGGTTTTTGCTTTTTCCTTTTTGACATGATGCCTTTCTGTTGTGTGTATTCTGGACCAGCAACTCGGATGGGTATAACTCTTTTCCTCAAAGGTTTTGGAATTTGTCCCATTATCTTCTCCATTAACCAATGTAGAGAAGCATTAAAGTGATCACCTCAGAGTTTTACCCTCATGACTGGATTTTTCTGTGTGTGGCTGAAGAATGCCTGAGTTCTATAGCCTCAACATCTTTTACGCAAGTTATACTATATCTCGATCTTCCCCAGAGCATGATGTATCTTTTACATTTGAAGATTTATTTCTTAATTTTGGAGGTGATTTTTTTCTATTAAATCTTTAAACTTTTGCATTAGGTAATATTTTGATACATACAAAAGAACATATGTAATGTATCTGTAAATTGTGAAGTACTAATTTGACAAAAATTCATGATCTTGTCACCCAACATCATAGCTAGTACAGTGCCAATATCATTGGCTTAAAAATATGACAGACACATTTGAATCTCTCTGTGTACGTCTTCTCAACCTGTAACTCTGCGGCCACCCCAGAAATAATAATTTTTTTGAATTGGTATGTATTATTCCTATGTAGGCTGTCATGGCTTTTCTGCAAGGGAACATGTCTGCGAACAGCATGAATACGGACATGCATGTTTTCAGACTTTATATAAATGGTAACCTGCTGTGCATATTATCCTGCAGTTTGCTTTTACTACTCATTGTTAGGTCACTGATACAGCCACATCGGGACACGGAGCTCCAGTGATGGATCTGCTGTGTAGTTTTGTTTTCTCTTTTGTAAACTATATGCCATTTACCCATTTTTCTGGTGAATGTTTCAGTTTTTTCTGATTTTGTGCTGTTCCCATCAGTTTGCAATGCACGTGCTTGCGTGTTTGGGGGAGTGGTGAGTTGTGCTGGTTGCTCTAGGAAATGGGCCCCAGATGGAATTGCTGGCCTGCAGGGGACGACTCATCCTTCACCAGGCACTGCCGAGTGCTTTCCACCCTGAGGTGCCAGTTTCCTTACCACCAGCAGTGTTCGAGAATCTCCTCCTCTTCACATCCTGAGGAATTCTTGGCATTGCCAGAAATTTTACTGTAACCTGTCTTACGGGTATGAAATGACATCTTACAGTTGGTTTTTATTTCTTCTACAGGTAGTCAGTTCTTATCTTTTACTCATTTTACTGCAGGATTATTTGTATTAAATTTTTGGTAAAATCTTTATCCTATATACTGATCTTTTGTCATTTGTATGTATTACAAATACTAACCTGTGACTTGTCTTTTTACTTTGTGGATGTCTATTGTTTAACAGAAGTTTTAAATTACAGTATAGTTAGATTTAACAGTCTTTATGGTTTGTGCTTTTTAGGTCTGGTTTAAAATATCCATCGTTCTAGTCAATATGTGTTCTATATATTCTTCAAAATTTTAGAGTTTGGGTTTTTGTATTTAGGTCTTAATCCACCTCGTATAACAGGTGTATGACATGAGGTAGGTGTCTACGTTTTTTGTTTCTTTTTTAAATATTTATTTACTTTGAGAAAGAGAGAGCTTGAGCGGCGGTCAGGTAGTGGTGGGTAGAGAGAGATGGAAACAGAGAAATCTCAAGCAGGCTCCATGCTGTCAGTTCAGAGCCTGATGGTGGACTTGATCTCACCAACTGTGAGATCGTAACCTGAGCTGAAATCAAGAGTAAGATGCTTAACCGACTGAGCCACCCAGGTGTCCCCTACTTTTATTTAATTCCAAATGGAAAGCCAATTGTCCCAGAGCAACTGATCCTTTCTCCACTCATCTGTAATGCTCTTCTGTCATATGTTATGATTCTAAATATACATAGATGTATTTTTTTATGTTTATTTCTTTTTGAGAGAGAGAGGACAAGTGAGGGAGGGACAGAGAGAGAGAGAGGGAGACACAGAATCCCAAGCAGGCTCCAGGCTCCAAGCTGTCAGCACAGACCCTGATGCGGGGCTTGAACTCAGGAACTGTGAGATCATGACCTGAGCCGAAGTTGGATGCCGAACTGACTAAGCAGTCACCCAGGCGCCCCTGATATTTTTTCAATGTAAACACTCATCATCTACAAATAAGGTTTTATCTCTTTTAATTATTATATATCCATTTTCTATTTCTGGAAGCATTGCATTGGGTAGGACCTCTGGTACAATGATGAGTAGATGTAGTACATACTTGTGTTGTGCCTGACTTGAAAGAATTTTAGTCTTGAAGAGCATTTGCATTAGGTCTAGATAGAGACTGCTTTTCAGATCAAAGAAGTTTCCTACTGGTCTGGTCTGATTTGTAATCATGCTGTCTTATGAATGAATAGAATTTTGCTAAAGTTTTTTTTTTTTTTTTAAATGTTTATTTATTTTGAGAGAGAGGGAGAAAATGCAAGCAGGAGAGGAGCAGAGAGAGACAGAGAGAGAGAGAGAGACAGAGAGAGAGAGAGAGAGAGAGAGAGACAGAGACAGAGAGAGGGAGAGAGAGAGAGAGAGAGAGAGAGAGAGAGAGAGAGAGAGAGAGAATCCCAAGCAGGCTCCATGCTGTTAGCCCAGAGCCCAATGCAGGACTCAGTCTCACAAACCGTGAGATGACCTGAGCCAAAATCAAGAGTTGGGCACTTACCTGACTTACCCAGGTGCCCCTGACTGAAGATTTTTATAAAGCATTTGTTGAACTAATTATATTTTAATCTTTAGTCTTTCAATATATTTTATTAGTAGATATTCTGATTTTGTTGATATTATGATTCCTGAGATAAACTCTGCTTTGATTGGCCAGTATTACATTTTAGGACTATTGAAACTATTTTAATAAATAAATAAGTGAGCTTTATCTTCAGGGTTTTGTTTTTGGGCTGCTTTTTTTTACTAATCTCACTAAATGAGTTGAGTAGTTGATCCCCCTTTTTAATATTCCTTAGTAGTTTGAATAAGATTGGGATTATCTGTGTTTTAAAGACTTGGTAAAACTCTCTTGTAAAACTGCCTGGGTCTTTAGGGTGAAGGATGGGAATGCAGATTTTTGATTATTGGCTTGTTTTCTTTATCACTTAGGGGTTTGCACACATTTTAGTATTTATTTTGAGTCCATTTTAGGAGTTAATATTTTTCTAGAAAAACAGCCATATTTTCACACGTTGCCATCAAATTGAGTTACAGCTTTTTCTTTTTTTTAAAAACGCTACTGTATAACCTTAAAATTGTATCCAATATTATTTATTTGTGCTAGAAGTTTGCCTGCTTCATTTGGTTTTGTTAATAATATTTGCTATTTTTTCATTTTCTGTTTAACTTCTACTTTCTTCCTTTAGCTTTCTCACTTTCTCCCCGTTCTTCTGTCTCTTCCTTTTTCCTTACTTTGCTCTGTCTTAAATTGAAATTATTTCGGTTCCTTATATTTTAGAATATACACAAAAGCTCTAAAATTATATCTAAATATCACTAATTAACTGCATGTTATGTTTTGATATGTAGTACTTTAATCGTTGTTAACTTCTGAACATTTTGTGATTTTTATTGTTATTTCCTAATTCCTGGTATATTTAGGATTGCATCTTAAATTTCTCAAACAGATACTTTTTAAGAGCATTTAAATTATTTTCTAATTTAACCGCCTATGTTCTCGTTAGAGGATGTGGTCCGTATGTTTGTAGTTATTGGACTTTTGTTGAGGCTTCCTTTCTGACTTGGTACTTGATCTATTTTTGTAAATGTTCCATGTATAATTGATAAGAATTGGCATTCAGCATTTATTCAGTGCAGGCTTCTACTTAGATATCAGGTCAAGCTTATTAATTTTATTGCTCAAATATTCTGCCTGATTCCACAGCATCTAATAGAATCTCTCACTGTGGTTATAGAGTTGTTATTTTCTCCTTATAATTTTGTCAGTTTTTGCTTCGTATATCTTGAAGCTGTGCAGCTAGATACAAATTCATGATTGTTCCATTATCCTCATGTATTTCTGCATTTTTATTATCAGATATTCTGCTTTAGTGATACTAATGTTTTTTCTCTAGGATAATATTTTTTGTGATGTTAGTATTTCTTCAGCTTTTGTTTTTGTTAAAATTTGTAAGACATTTGCTTTTCTTTGTAAAACTCTTTCTTTGCCTCTTCTCCTTTATAAGCAACAGATAACTGTTTTTTCGTTTGCTTTATTTGCCCAGTGTAATAATATGTACCTCTTCATTGGTTACATTGATTGCAAATATTGATATATTTGGGCTTATTTCAGCAACAGTAATCTTTTGCTTACCATTTATTTTCTTTATATCTTCCCCTTTCCTGCCTTCTGTGGATGAATCAAAACATTTTATGTTTCCTTCCCTCTTAAAGTCCCTCTTATGGTTTTGAATAGATATATAATAATTCCATTCTTCTGGAGCTTATTCTTAATTCTTCTTACTAAATAGTTAAAATGATACTCAACCACAAGTAGCAGGAAACCTGAGTAGAGAAACACAAAGGAGAAGGCCTGATTTTTCATACATAACACAAAATCTGGAGGTGGGCCTGCCTTCAGGGTCTCCGGCTCCTTCCAGTTTTCTGTTACATCAGCCGGAACTCTTGGCTTCTCCTCATTCTCACTGCTGCTTCACTGCTGGCCGCTGCACTTTCAGGCTGCACATCCATCTATCAGGCAGGAAGAAATTGGTAAAGGGCAAATGGGTGAGGAACGATGCACCTGCCAAGGAGTCCCTTTTTTGGTCAGAAAAACAAAGGCTTCCATTTTCTTGGCTAGGATTGTGCCATGTAGCCTTCCATAGCTAGAAAGAGGCTGGGGAGAAATTGAGAATAGGCTTTGAGGTGAGGCCATCCATGATGTCTCCCACACATACTTTATTCTAAAATTTTCTGCTGTAGTCTAAGTCTGCTGTAAGACTTTATGATAGATTTTAAGCATCACAAATTTCTTTTAATTCCTGATTAAAAAGATTTTTAATGTTTATTTATTTTTGAGACAGAGCATGCGCTGGGGAGGGGCAGAGAGAGAGAGGGAGACACAGAATCTGAAGCAGGCTCCAAGAGGCTCTGAGCTGTCAGCACAGAGCCTGATGTGGAGCTCAAACCCATAAACTGTGAGATCATGACCTGAACTGAAGTAGAGTGCTTAACTGACTGAGCCACCCAGGTGCCCCTAATTCCTGATATCTTGTGGTTTCACTACAGTGTCTATAGGTGTGGATTTATCAGTTTGCTTTGTACCCAAAGGTATGTTCATTTATGGAATCATTTCCTCAATTTTAGAACATTCTCCAGTCTACTTCTTTTCAGATAACTGTTTTTCCACCATTCTCGCCTCTTTTCTTTCCTGGAACTGTTATTCCAGCCTTACAATTCGTCTTTTATGACAGATGTGTTCTGCTAAATGTAGGATTTCTCACTTTCTCTCTGCTGTGTTCTGGGGAAGTTCCCCAGTACTATCTACCAGCTTACTAATTTTCTTTTGTCATCTCACTATAGTCTAGACTTGATGTTCTCTAAAGATATTTCAAAATATTTCCCAAGATTTCTAATTTGTCCTTTTGGTATTTTTCATATCAGTTTCTTTTTTTTGGCACTTGCTATTTTAATTTCTTAATATTTTTAACGAAAACTATTATTTACCTCTAGAAGCTTCTCAAACACTTATTCCTAAGTCTACTAAGTTCCTCCAGAAAATTATTTTTCTTATTGATTTTGTTCACCTTTCTCAACATTAAAATTCTTCATATATTTTGGAATTTGGATTTGTAAGCTCATTTTGAGTAGGTGTTGGGCATGGCTGCTACTGCTGCTGATGCTTTTTGGTTGGTTGATTTTCCTCTATTGCCCTCTGTATGAAGCCTTTACCCCAGTTTTGCATTTTCTAAAAAGTTGCCTCTTGCCACTGAGAACCAGTGTTCTCTTCTCTTGGCTCCTCCAGCATGGGGTGTAGGGCGAAGCCAAGGAGTATGTTTCATCAATTCCAAAGCTCCCATTTTTCATGTTTTAAAATCTTTCAGATTGGGATACACAACATGCCTGCCCATGTGCATTCGTACGTGTAACTGAAAATGTCACAAAATGTTATTTTGCTTTTGTAATGTTTTAAAAATGTTTCTTTTCTTTTTTTTTCTTTTAGACATCAGTGGTATACTTTGCTTTATTCAGTTCTGGAGTGTTCACTATACTCATTTAAACAAAATACTGAGGGCGCCTGGGTGGCTTGGTCGGTTAAGTGTCCGACTTTGGCTCAGGTCATGATCTCACGGTCCGTGAGTTTGAGCCCCGTGTCGGGCTTTGTGCTGACAGCTCAGAGCCTGGAGCCTGTTTCAGATTCTGTGTCTCCCTCTCTCTCTGCCCCTCCCCTGTTCATCCTCTGTCTCTCTCTGTCTCAAAAATAAATAAACGTTAAAAAAATTAAAAAAAATAATAAACAAAATACTGATTGTAAACCCATAAGCTGATTTCAGGACCCACTAATGGGTTACTCTTTGGGAAATGAGAATTGTCACTATCAAAAAAAACGTACGTTCTGATGTATTAATTTCTTTTAATTTTCTTCTGAGACTCAGATAACTTACTTAAAAATTTAATAATTGAATAAAAAATTTCATAGTCAATTTAGAAAATGTATTTCTACTTTTCAATGTTTTAACTGACTGCATAAAAATTTAATGGGTACAATGCATCAGGAGTCTGATGAATGGGGTAGACCATTTCTCGTTAAGTAAAGGTGGATGTGATCATTGATTTGCATGTAGTTTCACTAAGCAAAGAATGGGCAGAATTTTCATTGGGTGGTGCTGAGAAAGCAGTTAATTATTTTTTCTTTAGGATAGTTACTCAGAAGGGGAGTTCAGTGACTGTACCACATTGGCCAAGATTTGTAATCCTCAGTGCTTGTGCAAATGTGGCTGTTGCTGAAGGAGCCTCCTCCCTGGTCTCCCCTTGGTGGTGCCCCCACCCTCCATGCAGCAGCCAGAGTGATCGTCCTAAACACTTACTGATCATGTCACTCCCACAGAGTCGGAGTCCATGTCCTCAGAGCCCTCTGAGATCTGATTGCTCTCCATGTGCACGTGGCTCCATGCCCACAGACCCACTTGGCTTCAGCCTCACAAGTCTTCTTGTTACTCTTTGAAGGCTTCAGTCTGCATCTCATGGCCATTGCCTTTGCTACTCCTAGAATTCTGTCTAGAATGCTTTTTCCCCAGATATCTCCCCAGATACCTGCAGAGTGTACTCTCTCTCTTTGAGTATCACCTTCTCTTTGAGGCCTTCCTCCACCCCATTTAATCTGATAGCCACCCCTGTGCCCAGCATTTCCTCTCCTCCCCTCTGCTTTATCCTTCTCTACTCACATCCTTGTCGAGTATTGTACTTTTTTTTTTTTTTTTTTTTACTGTCTTCATTACAACGAAAACTTATTGAAGACAGGGATTTTTACCTGATTTATTCACTGCTGTATCCTTAATGCCCAAAATAATGCTTGGTACATACTAGGTACTCAGTAAATATTTGATGAATTTGCTAGTGTGTACAGGTAGCTCTTCAAAATGTGTGTATAGCTCTTTAGACTTGATTGTATTACCTTTCTTGCTATTTTGACCTTGGCATTGGTGACTGTGAGTCTGGTTCTCTTTCTAGTTATGGTGCCCTGGGCTGTCTTAGATATACGCCCCCCCCCCCCCCCCCAGCATTGTTATGACCATGGGTCACCACTGTCATGGCCTATCCTGTTGTCTGCCCTCCTACCTCCTGTTAACTTAGCAGGGTTCTCTCTGGGTGTAAATGGGACCCTTCTATGTGGCACGGTTTACTCCTAGGACGTATATGTTGTAATCCTCTTGGGAGCTCCTGGGTCTCCTGACCTGCTATCCTCCAGAGCTTCACAGGAGTGCAATAGCTACTGAGTCTCCCTAACAGCTGGCAGGTGGCTGATGGGCAGGTTTTAAGTATGCAACCAGACATTGCCAGGTGCCGAGCTGCTCTCTGGAGAAGTAGCCACATGTGTTTTTTCTGTAAAACTGCCGTTGAGGCCAGCCTGCTGCCACCTAGCATAGGAGGATCCAGTGTGTATAACCTGTGCTTTCACAAGCAGCTTGGCTTTCATTTGAAGGACAACTCCTTTCACAAATGTCATGACTTATTTTTTCAGCTAAAGACAGAAGCTGCTCTTTGTATTAGTTTCTTGGAGCTGCCGTAACCAAGTACCACAAATTTGGTGGCTTAAAAACCACGATTTATTGCTTCAACATCCTGGAGGCTGGAAGTCCAAAATCAAGGTGTCAACCAGGCTGTACATTCTCTCAGAAGGCTACAGGGGAGGATCCTTCCTTGCCTTTTCTAGTTTCCGGTGTTTACTGGCAATCCTTGGTATTTCTTGGCTTGTAGATACATCATTCTAATCTTTGCCTCCATCATCACACAGCCCTCTTCTCTCTGTGTGTCTCTTTTTCCTCTTCTTATAAGGACAGTGGTCATATTGGATGAAAGGTCCACCCTACCAGCCTCATCTTCACTTGATCACGTCTGCAAAGACCCTATTTCCAAATAAGATCATATTCACAGGTATTGGAAATTAGGACTTCAACATCTTTTGGGGGTGGGCACAGTTGAACTAATAACACTATGAGGAAGGAGTAGCAGAAAGAAAGCATAGAAATTTTGTATGGGTGGAGAGCAGTGTTGACCTCTTGGCAGCCTTGAGATTCTGTAAATATGTTTGTCTTTATTGTTGGCTTATCCTAGGACCAGGGTCTTTCATCTTCAGACCCTGGAAGGGGATTCACTTAAGTATGTGTACCTTCTTTTTTCTTTGGGGTCCAGGAGCCCTAGGAGAATGGACAGATTAACTATGAATGGGGAATTCCCTGAAATAACAGGAAGAACCACCCTCCTGTAGGCTTAGGCTGGTCCCTTGAGTGAGGTAGATCTGGAATGCTGAGCAAGACAGTGGACATGGTGGAAAGATGGTTAGAGCCTTTTGAATGTGAAGAGCCCCTTCTCCAAGGCTCTCCCAGACCCTTTATGCTGCCTTCCAAAAGAGTCCTTAGTGCTCCTGGTTTTAATCATTGCTCTGTAACGTTGTTGTGTAGCAAGTGGGAGGCACCGAAGATGCTTGGTGGAGTTGGAGAGGCATATATCCACCATGCTCCTCTAATCACAGTTCTGCTTTTGGGGAAGTGAAACATTGGGCTTACTACATTCCTTTCCTTTCAGTGCAGGAGACCATTCCGGGATGTGTGTGTAGGAGTCCTAGCAGTTAGAGAGGGGCCTCTCAGAAGCTTGTGGGATTTTCCTGGCCAGAAAGATGGTGGCCACGATGGAGGGAGGCCAGTTAAATGGCCGTGATCCACTGTCTGCAGGGAAGAGTGTGCACACACCCAACAGGGCTTGGGTAGCCGGAAATGTGGCAGCTCCATACCCCCAGAGTCAATTTTAAAGTTCACTTATTTATACTGTTGTCATAGGAACAGGAAAACTATTCTGACCTATAGCTGTGGAAGCCTCTGTAAAAGAAACTGTAGAAGGAAAAAAAAATAATGCCAGGAAAAAAAATTGTAACGAAGTACAATTCTTTCACTTACTCAGTCAACTGGGAGTAAAAATTTGTGCATTTGGCAATTAGATGGGAAATGGCATTTCAGGTTGCAACATGAACCTGCTTATATTAAGTGATTTATTTTTTTGTTTAGACATAGTGTACTGAGAACTTTTTCGAGTGGAGAGCTATTAAAAATGTGAGAACCGGCAGTCCTCACTAACCTGAAGCATTTGGGGACTTGGAGGAATGATAAATGCAAACAGCCCAGAATCTAGACACTGTCTTGAGCATTTAAACCCTAGACTCTGGGAATGAGTGTCTTCAGTTAGTCGGATGTAGATAATTTTTCTTTCTGTGAGGTCTTTTTTTTCCCAGTTATATCTTGTCTGGACAGGGCGGAGCCCCTGCTTAAATTCTATTTCTAGCTTGAAAAAAGACTGAATTATTGTAGACCAAAGCTAGTGCTACTTGGAAAACGGAAAGACAGAGGAGACAGGGCATGTCTTCTCGTTTGGCTGGGCCATGAACTTGGGGTCCCTCCTCTGCTGGGTGCTCCTTGCAGGCTGCGTGAGGCCTGGGTTGAACTACTGGGCCAAGCCTGAGTAACGTGTCTCATCTCCAGTGGATGAAGGTCTGTGCTTGGGAACTCTTTCCTAGATCTTCCCTCCACTTGAGTCTGGGCTTACAGGTCAACACTGTGCTCAGCAGATTTGTATGTGGTCTTGACTAGAAATCTATACGCCAAAGACCTTATGAGCAATTTCTTTTTTTTTTTTTTTTTAATTTTTAAAGGTTTTATTTATTTATTTTTAAAGGTTTATTTATTTGAAAGAGAGAGAGGGCGCGAGAGAGAGCACATGAGTGCGAGTAGGGGAAAGGCAGAGAGAAGGAGAGAGAGAATCCCAGTCAGGCTCTGCCCTGCCAGCACAGAGCCCAGCATGGGGCTCAAACTCACTAACCGTGAGATCATGACCTGGGCCAAAATCCAGAGTCAGATGCTCAACCGACTGAGTCACCCTGGCACCCCGTTATGAACTATTTCTGTCTTCTCTCTTGTGCTCTTTCTCTCTCCCTGTTTAATATATATGTTTTTCTATATTATGTATATACATATGTAACCCAGTTATATCAAATTATTTCTTTCTAAAAAATACATTAAACTTACATTTTTAGACACTCCTCGCTCCCCCCACCCCTCACCTCTTTTCCTCTTTTAACCTGCGCATTTATGAGTTAACCCTTGCATGGTTGCATCCTGATTCCCAGTTTGGCTGTGGAATTGCATCCACTAGTTTGTTGCATGCTGCTCCACTTTGTACTCATGGTTATGATATTGAAACTTCAGGACCACACACAGATAGCAAAGTCTCTGGCCACTTAAACATGTAAACAGTCTGGCTTTTTATAAAGTGGAAAAATATTTCTTGTGCACTATTTTAACATGATCAGCATGTTGAAACTTGGTGTGCAACTGTGTCAACATTTCTTTGGCTGGGAAGAACAAACCTGGAGAGCCTCTTGGTAACATATAAAACGCAAAGCTGGTTTGTTTACTACTGGGATTTGGGCAACAATTATAGTGTGGGGTTGACTTCCAACTTGGGATACAGAGTAAGTGAAATAATTATTTTTGCATCATGATTATGCTAGTTAAAATAATGATTCCTTTGCAGATGGCTATGAGTCTTTCAGGGAATCTGAGGAAAATGGATAGCTGAATTCCCATGAAGTCCCTTTATAGAAAAACTCACATTGGACCCAGCCCAACCATGTCTTCTTTGGTTTCAGATATTTACTGAACACCTTGAATGTGTCAGGGTCTTTTCTACATTCTGGGTGTAGGGATTCAACAGGACAGATAGGCTGTTGCTTCACTGCTCTAGCTCTCTGACTTTCAGGGAAAATAGTAAATAAGTCGTCAGGTAAACAAAAAAGACATTATTTGTGATTGTTTGGAAATGGGTTTGTTGGACATCAGATGTTTATTGAGGGCACTGTTGAGACCCTTTAGATAACATCAGTGAACAAAACAAACCTGTTTCTTTTCTTATGGGTCTTACATTCTAGTTCAGGAGGCAGGCAAGAAGCAGTAACTGAAAGGAATATGTAAATTATTTTGTTGCAAGGTGGTCATTGCTATCCAACAAGGAAAAGTAGAACAAGGTACAAGGTACCAGGAGGAGAGGGATGGGGAGCAGACAGGCTGCAGTTTTAAATTAGTGATCCCAGAAAGCCTCACTGAGAAAGCTTGAAGAAGTGAGGGAGTTAGCTCAGTGGTGCCTGTGGGCATAGGCCTGTGTGAGACCAGTTTGTTTGAGAGCAGCAAGGAAACAAGTGTGACTGGAGGGGAATGAGCAAGACCAGGAGAGTAGGGGCCATCGACATGTAGGAAGGATATAAGTGTGTGTCAGGGGTGATAGAATGACAGGGATTGCTATTTGAGATGTAGCCTGTCAGGGGAGGCCTCTGGGGGAGGTTGGGAGAGTTTAATTAAAACCTGAAAGATCTGAAGATCCTTTCTGTTACGTAAAAACATACATACACAAAATCCCAAGAATAATATAATAGCACTATTTATATACCAGCCACGCAGGATTTATAGCACTTAGTTTTGGCACAGTTGCTTTCAGACTTTGTAAAATTAGTGTGTGTATGTGCGTGTGCGTGTGTGTGTAAGTTCTTTGCAGTTACCAGCCTCAGTTGCTTTCCCTGCCCTAGAGGCAGCCATGTTGTGAGTTGGCCTAATAACTTTTAGCCAATCCTCTGGTTTTGGTTCGCATCTGGGGGAGGGGAAGGTAGAGAGGAGAGTCTGTGTTTTCTGAGAGGCCCTCGGCAGGCATTGTGGCTCAGCATTCCCCTGGCTGGGGTCAGCAGGAGCGTCTGTGCACACAAACCTTGCCTTGGAGCATCAGCCCTGTTCAGCAAGCCCCGGGCTTGGGCGTGATACCAACATGGGCAGAGCATACAGCAGCCCAGCCCTGAAAATCCCTGCCTTTTACCAGCCTCCTGTTAACACGATGTGACTGCCGAGAGCGTCAGCAGATGAGGTGCTCGGTGTGGGTCATTCTCTCAGATAACTGAAACGTACCCCTTTTTTATTCGAAGCACTTTTGATGGAAGTTATCCTCAAATGTCTGACAGGTTTAGATTTCCCTGTCTTCTCAAATGAGGTCTGTTAAACTTTGGTATCAGTTAATCAGGATCATTCCTTTGAACACCAGTAGCCATATCTGTAAATGCTCCCAAGTGCCATGGACAGCTTGCTCCCACAGTAGATGACCACAAACTGCTTTGCTGGAACTCTTCTGCCTGTTTTTGCTAACTTGTGCAGCCCTCCCCTCCATCAGCCGCCTGCTCTCCCTTCTTGCTGTTGTCAGCCTGCTGCTAACACTCCTTCAGTCCCACTTCTCTTTACTTCTGGCTTCCTGTCTGCTTTGGCCTGGGGAAGCAGATAATCAAAGTAAGAAAATTCTGGGGAAGGCCAAAGCAGACTCCACATGAGTGACTCTCCACTGAGCGTTTTCTTTGGGTCTCAGGGGTTAACTTAGGGCATCTGTTAGACTTCACAGCCTGACATCCTGGTACTGGCCAGCAAATGTGTTTGGATACATGGTCTCTTCCAGACAGCCGATGCTAACAGCAGGACAGCCATGTGGGGCTCTGTACTTGCTTTCCACAGTGGGTTCATTTTCCCTCTTTCATTCTGAGTCAGGGCTTTATCTCATCTTCCCTGAGTTTTGTTTTGTTTTGTTTTGTTTTGTTTTGTTTTGTTTTTAAAGTTTATTGATTTATTATTTCTGGGAGAGAGAGAGAGAGAGAGAGAGAGAGAAGGAGGGAGAGGGAGAGAGCGCACAAGTTGGGGAGGGACAGAAAGAGAGGGAAACACAGAATCCAAAGTAGGCTCCAGGCTCTGAGCTGTCAGCACAGAGCCCAATGTGGGACTCAAACTCACAAACCAAGAGATCATGACCTGAACCAAAGTTGAATGCTCAACCGACTAAGCCACCCAGGCTCCCCTTTCTCTGAGATTCTGACCAAGCATTTGGAGCACAGGGCCTCTTGGTAACTGCCATGATGGCCTCAAGTTGTAAATCAGCATTGGAGAAATCCAACTGTAAGAGTGTTGAGGAAAGTCACTGCCGGGTCTATAAAATTCACTCTTCTTTCTAAAACCAGCCACCTGGTCATAAAGGCAGCAGGAAACATGGAGATAATCTCATTCCAGCTCCCATCCTTACAGCTAAAGAAACCAAAGCCCCAAACGAGAAATGACTTGACCAGGATCCCCCAAGTCAGTAGCTGCTGACTGAGCAGTGTTCCCGCCATGTGACAGTCTGGCCACTGTGGTCAGAAGTGCCCAGCTTTTACCGTGGTGTATCTGAGCATGCTGGCTGGCAAGTGGGAATGCCGTGGCAGCAGTGTGAAGTAGGTGGTCTGCTATGCATGGTCTCCCAGGCTTGGTGGGATATCACCTCTGTGCAGACCAGATTTTCTACTGGTTTAAAAAAAGTGGTTTGGAACCTCTTCACTGTGTGGATAGAGATTTATCCAGAAAGATGTTCATTGTGGCATTATTTACAATAGTGAAAAATTGGACACAGCTGGTCCAGTGTTAGGCTGATGAATACATTTTGAAATAACTGCATAATTATGCAGCCATTTGTATGCAGCCATTAAAATTACACATACAGAGTTGCTAATAACAAGGACTGTAACAGAGTCGCTGACCATTTTTGAGCCTAATGTTATCATATGAAGTCAAACAAACAATTAAGGAAGAAAAACAGTAGAAAAATTGAATATGGTATGACCCTAACTATATAAAAAAGTTTAAAGAGAAAAAAGACTAGAGAGGAAATATTCCCAAGTGAGGCTGCTTTTTTTGTGAAGGGTTTTCTTTTTGTTACTTCCTTTATGTACTTTGCCAAACTTCTGGAAGTCCCTCTATTACTTTCATAAATTAAAAAATGTTCTTTAATGGGGTAGCAGGGATGGGGAGGCAGAAGCAGCTCTGTTTAGGGAGACAAGGTGAGAAACTTTATTTATTTATAAAGTTTGTTTTTGAGAGAGAGAGTAACAGTGGGGGAGGGACATAGAGAGAAGGAGAGAGAGAATCCCAAGCAGGCTCCGCACTGTCAGTGCAGAGCCAGACGGGGGGCTCGAACCTACGAATTGTGAGATCATGACCTGAGCCAAAGTCAGATGCTTAACCAACTGAGCCACCCAGGTGCCCCGAGAAACCGTATTTAAAGTTCCCTGGACACAATAGTGAGAAGCCGCATGGCTCACACAAATGTCACACCCTTTGTAATGCCGTGTGTGATGCCACCAGACATATATGGGGTGGACTTTTCTCATAATATCCCTAAATGTAAGCTAGCTAGTTAACCCAAGAAACTGTCATTTGTTTCAGCACTAGAAGGGAAAAAGAAAAAACAAACAAACAAAAAAAACTGGCCACATTAGATTGATTTATACAGATAGTAGTAAACTTGTGTTTTATTTATCTTTGTGTTTAAGATATTTTCAGGAGTGAGTTTTAGTACACTCATTTCTTGGTGAATATAGAACCCAATCATCATATCCGCCCTGATTCCACTGTGTGTGCCTAATAAATGAATGTTGTTGCTCTTGGTTGCGTATGCAAGCCTTGGAGGCCTTGCAATATAATCTTTGCTCTTGTGTGTTGCATGTATCAGGCTCTGAAATGAAGCCTGAGAGGGAAGGAGAACAGGGGTGAAGGGGTAGAGAAGCCTGGGGAATAGAGGATTGTTACCTTTGTATCCTACATCACCCCAGGCCAGCCCACTTCCCCTGTGTTGGGGGAAGAGAGAGAAAACACAGAGAAATAATGTTTATTCACTAGCGACTATATGTTAGACAGTACCACATTCTAGCAAATGCAATCTTACTGAATCTTTCCTGCAACATTTTGAGATAAGAATCATTATCCCCATTTTTCAGATCAGGCATCTGGGACTCAGCACTTGGTAGAGTTGGAATTCATACCCAGGTCTGCATAGGTCAAAGCCCAGATCATTCCTTCACCTCTTACGGCACCTTCAGGCAGCTCATACTCCGGGCAAGTCAGGAGAGAACCTGTAGCTGAATATTGGGGCAAGGCGGCCATTTGTTGCCTGGATGCATGGCAACGAGCCAGGTAGGGGTGCTACATAGTTCATTGTAGCCACATCCTGCTGGCCTCGTGGTCCATGTTGTCTGGCTGGGAAGGCACACATGGGGCAGGGCTCCAAAGAGCTGCAACAGAGGTTCGAACCTGATCTTCACCTCCTGCTAGTTTTCTAGAAACTTTTGAGAAGCATAGGGGAAAGCATCTCTGTGGGATCAGGACAATTTTCCCAAGTGGCAGTGAGAGCATGGGCAGGTAGGTGGAGAGGAGTCAGGTGCTGCTCCAGAAGGTAAGTTGTTTTTGCTTCATTAGAGTTGAACTTCCTCTTTTCATCAAATCACAGACTAACTGCAAACCACTGATTAGTGTATTTCCCATGACTGTTTTCAGATTGGAAATTTAGAGCCTTGACTCCACTTGCTGTGGTGGCTAAGCATGCATCTGAGGTCACCCCTGTGACACATGGTGCTAGGTCCTCCAGACCATCTCATCCCTTCACCTTCCTCTCATCCCCTTTACTTCTGCCTAGATCCCTGGTCATTTCTCACCATGTCCCCTATTGCTGCTCTTGACTGAGCTCAGGCACCTGGTTCCTGAAGCTGGTAAGCATCTTATTGTGGCACAGAGCTGCCTCCAGGACTGTCCCCAGTGTCTCTCCTGCCTTGTTGCCTTCACACCTACTTTCCAGGCAGCCTTGGGGTGGGGAAAACAGCCTGGAGTTACTGCTGTCAGCTAGTCCACCTGTGATGTTGAACTTTGCCTTGCTGAGGAGTCATACACACCCAGCAGGGTTGACATCAGGATTGTGTGAAGAAATAATGTCTGAGAAAGGGCCTAGCACTCCTCCTTTCCTGTCTCCCTACTTCATTCTCCTCCCACCTGTCAGAGGATTCTAGCTCTGAAAAGCTGTCTGCTAAAAAGCACAGCGGGTTGGCAGGCTGTGGTCTCCTTTAACTATGGGACATTGTCCAAGTCACTGGTCTTTTTTGAGTCTGTTTCCTCATCTACAAGAATGGGAGTAGAACTGCCCACCATACTAGTTTTTGTATGTGGTTGTGCTTTACAAACTGTCGAGTACCACACAAACGAGTAGCAGTTATTATGCATTCCAGTGCCTGTACAGCCAGGGGCGGAGACTTGAGACCAATGGCTTGGAAGGTTCATGAAGAGTCATTTCATACTTGTAATTCAAGAAGAAAATGTGGACTGTGTGTGTTCTCATAGTATGCTTGCCTTTCTCCACCTATCTACCCCCAGCCTCTTCTTAGTGTTTCAACTGTGATTTTCTGTAGCAAGCCCATGTTTTCTCCTCCCCCTCCTCCTGCTCCTCCATTTAGAAACACAAAAACAAACAAAAAAACCCACTGTTGATTTGTATTCTGATCCTGAATTAATAACTCCCAATCCCTTAGAGCACTAAGGGGTGTGTGAGTCTATACTCCATATGGCCACACTTACTTTTCATCCTGGGTAACCGGCAGCTGGGACTGCAGGCCTGTTATATTTTGTTGTAATTGGCTGTCTTCCACCTACCATGGTCAATGAGAAAGCCACCTGTTGGAGCTTGTCCACAAATGATAAGGTAGGCTGTGATGAGAGGGAGCCTGGGCCTAGCCTCAGGTGCCTGACAAATAATCAGTGGGCCCAAGTTTTTTTTTTTTTTTTTTTTTTTTCCTGTTTCTTAAATGTTTATGTATTTGTTTTTGAGAGAGAGATAGAACATGAGTGAGGGAAGGGCAGAGATAGGGAGACAGAGAATCCCAAGCACTGATAGCGCACAGCCTGATGTGGGGCTCGAACCCATGAACTGTGAGATCATGACCTGAGCTGAAATCAAGAGTCAGACACTTAACCAGCTGAGCCACCCAAGTGCCCCATTAATGGGCCCTGGTTGAATGGACCCAGCCAGAATTGAGCACAGTGTGCCTCTGTAGGGTCCTGCTAGCCAAAACCATCAGGTCTGTTGTTTGGGAGTGGGCCACTTCCTGGGTTAATCCGTCAGTGTTGTGGCATTCATTGGTGCTATGTTCTTGGCCTCTCCAGTCACCTTTCTGGTGAAATGGAGCCAGATTGTTTCCTTACTCTGTTTTGAGTTGCTAGTGGTCCTTTAAAAGTTAAAAAGTTTGCAATAGATTGTCCTTATAATCTTTCGATATCTGTTTAATTACTGGTGTGTCATATTTCCCTGTTAATAAGATGAAATGTACTCATCTTTCAGGCACACATAAACCTTTTTTAAACATAATCACAGAGAAGACAACATTGAAGTCATTCAGTACAAATTAATCTTCTGCAGTCCCCGCTGCATCCTCTCTGTCATGGGGTCATGACTCCTCTGGGGGCAGGGTCAGGGATTTTGAACTCTACTTTATGAGAGTGTCCGTTTATCTGCCTACCAGGCAGGCAGGAAAGTGATAAGACTTCCCAATGTTGAGCTGAAATCTGCCTGTCTGAAACCTACCCCTGTGTGTTTTAATTTTGTGAACAGACTATGTCTACCAGCTCTTCAACAATAATAACAGTAATACAGATGATTAACTTAATGAAAGTAACAGCAGCTGGGAACTTTCCATCTCACTTGATACCACCAACCTTTGAAGATGGTATTGTTACTACCCCACGTTCACAGGCAAGGCTCTGAGGTGAGAGTCTCAGCTAGGTGGCCACACTCAAGAGCAGAGCACTGAGTCACCCTGTCATGATGGCTCCCACTCTGTGTGACAGCCCTTCCTGTGTGTCAAGACACAGTCCTGTCCTTTCCAACCCCAAATCTTTTCCCCTTCCATTTTAAATAGTTGAGTTTCCTTGGCCATTCCACATGTAATAATATTCCTAGACATGACACTCAGGATCCACTTCTTTGGATCCTTTCTAGTGTGGCAGAATCATCTGAAAATTTGGTGTCCGTGAGGAAGTCGCATTTTGATAAATTTTAGTTCATTTAAAATACGTACTTGCTACACAGTAAGAATCCATGTTTATCATGAGAGAAGTAGTTTGTTTTTTTATTCTCGTCAAGAAATAGCACACAACTATGTGCCTGTGAGCATGGAAGGCAGTATCTCTGAATTACTAGAGCCTAGAACAGGGGTTGGCAAACTTTTTCTGTAAATAGCCAGCTACTAAATATCTTAGGCTTTACAGACCATACGGTCTCTGTTGCATTAACTTAACTCGACCCTTGTTGATGAAAGCAGACACTGACAATGTGTAAACAAACGAGAATGGTTGTATTCTGTTAATACTTTATTTATAAAAAGCAACAGCTGGGTTTGGACCCTGGATCATAGTTTGCATTTAATGGGGTTTTCCTCGATGGTGAGAAAGTGTTTACAAGTGGGTGTTAAGTAGGACAGTCCTAGTTGTTTTGGCATAATTATTAATAGCACCCTTTGTCAGTTTCAAGTGTCTTGGTTATAAATTAATATATTGTCGCCCTAGTATTACATCACCTTAAGGTTATTAATGAGACTAAGATGAAATAGAAACTTTGGTTTTTGTCCTTCCTTCACTGAGTTATTTTGTGTTACCATAGTCAGGACCTTACTGTATCAGGTAACCTTTTCACGGATTCTTTTTTTTTTTTTAATGTTTATTTATTTTGAGAGAGAGACAGAGTATGAGTGGGTGAGGGGAGAGAGAGAGGGACACACAGAATCTGAAGTAGGCTCCAGGCTCTGAGCTGTCAGCACGAGCCCTATGTGGGGCTTGAACTCATGAGCTATGAGATCATGACCTGAGCTGAAGTTGGACGCTCAACCGACTGAGCCACCCAGGCGCCCCACCTTTTCATAGATTCTTATCCTGTTCCAGTCCAGGAAGAGGGCCTGGCAGTGGAGGGACACAGGGAGGGAATATAGAGACCTCCCAGAGGAGTATCCACAGCTCACCTTTTGTGATACTGCCTGTGTGCTGGGTATTTTGTCCAAGGGCTCCATATGGACCATGTCGTGAGCTATACACTAATCTCATTAAGTGTGAGTATCGTCTTCATTTTACTTGATGAGGAACCTAAGGCACAGAGGTTAGGAAATTTTCTGAGTTACAAAGCTAGTGGGTTGGATTTGGATTCAGACCTGGACTGTCTGACCCCAGAACCCAAGCTCTGAGGCTGATCAAGTATGAAATAATTAAATCTAATAAATGAGTCAAATGCAAGTAGGACAAGATTGGGATCAGGTGAAACCATGCTGTTTTCCAAGGTAGAAGAGATAGTAGCCATCCTTATTCATCTTATTCATCTTAGGTATAAATACCATGAAGGTCAGTGAGTCTCAGGTGGGACTTCTCAGTAGGAGGAAACAACTTACAACATCTTTAGGCCTTTTTGGCCAACAGAAACCTCAGGGCATTGGGAGGGACTTCAGGCCAAAAGATGCCAGATGGACTAAGGGCATCCTTGAACTTTAAGGGTTATAGAGTTTGAGGGGTTTGGGGGCTACATTTGATTAGAGCTGCCTCTGGCCTACTCAGGTCTTTGGCTGGCTGGCCAAAGGATGAGAAGTGCTGGCTTTGCTTCTCACTGGTCATTGCCCCTCTCCAGCAGAGTAAAGAAGGCAGTATTCAGCACAGCATCTGCCTGGGAATTAAGATGTACGTTTCCTTAGGACACCTATGGCTTCCAGCTGAGACAGTGGAGAGAGAATGGCCTACACTAGTTTCTGGACTCTTATAGGTTAGACCCCCAGATTTCCAGCTCAAGTGATTTAAAGAGAACACCAAGTTGTATATAATTTTCAAAGGGAGTTGCCTTCTTCAGATAAACCTGTGCCAAAAGGAAATCTTTAAAAATAATTCCCATCAACTCTTATTATTTCTGGGTGGTATTTTTTTGTACAGTTTCCAAAGCAGTGACCCTAACTACAATGAGGACAGTCATTTGGAGCTTTTGCAAACTACTTACTCAGAAGTGCAAAGCAGGGTGCCTGTAGGTTTGGTTACAGAACTCCTCCCAGGGGTGGGAGGTGAGAGTGGAAAACCATGGGTATGCCTCCTGACCCCTGCTTTTTAACATGTATTCTTCGAGGTGTATTATAGTTGGTGTATTTTCCCAGACTTTCTATGTTGCCCCAGGACAATTGTCTAAGTTCATTTTGGCATCAAGACAAATGAGAGGATGTTTCCTGTTTGCCTGACTCTTGCCCCAACTTCTTTCTCCATTCTGTTAAGCTCTTGGCTAGTTCTTTCCACATTTTTGTATTTGTATTCCACATTTTAACTGATGTTAGGGCACCAAGTGCAAAAATCTGCAAACAGTTAGCTTTCATGTTTGAGCATTCGGGTTGGAGCCTACTAAAGTTAAAGTTCTCATAGCATGGAAAGATCACCCTCTGTATAATGCATTAAACATTTAATAACTCTACTAATAATCCCAAACACTTTTAATGGGCCACATGGGAGCCTTAATGTGGTAAAAAATGTATTTCTTTACTGTCAACTCGCATCAAATTGAGAGAAATTCTTCGAAGCAGCTTTGAGGGGTTGGAAGTTTATAAGCTTAGAAACAAATAGCACATTCTGCAAGTAATTTTTATATAAAAAGAAACAATAGAAATGAAGTGGGTATTATGAACCTAGTGCTTTGCATTTCTTTGCAGTTTAAGACTTTGTAGTTTGGGGAGAGGTGTCCCACCAGTATGGTGCATCTGCTTTGTGTCAGGTTAAGTGATTATGAGTGCGGTTAATGGCAAGACCAGTATGAGAACACAGGTCTCTATGGCCCCAAGATCTTCCTCTTTGATTGGGGAATATGGATTGTTTGAATTTGGCCCCTCTTGAAGTATTTTTTAAAATATAACACCTTTGGAAGGAAAAGTCAAAGGCTGATGTGCATATTGTGTTAAATTGAATTCGCATTTATTTCTAAGTAGAAGCATTTTTTTTTTAATTTTTTTTTTCAACGTTTATTTATTTTTGGGACAGAGAGAGACAGAGCATGAACGGGGGAGGGGCAGAGAGAGAGGGAGACACAGAATCAGAAACAGGCTCCAGGCTCCGAGCCATCAGCCCAGAGCCCGACGCGGGGCTCGAACTCACGGACCGTGAGATCGTGACCTGGCTGAAGTTGGACGCCCAACCGACTGCGCCACCCAGGCGCCCCTAAGTAGAAGCATTTTTTAAGAAATTGTTTTCTGGTGAAATAGGTGTGCATTTGAAATGATGCAGTTGCTTTCAGAAGCTCAGAAAGGATTGATTAATACAAGGACAGGGTCCAATAATGTAATACCAATTTTACTTTGTTTTGGCTTATTTAAAATAGGCCTGGCTCCTGACGGCTACTGAAATCTAGTGAAAACACTTATAATTATAACGTGCATAAATTATAGACTTAGGAAACTGATATTTCTCAAGTATTGGGAAGGGAATGATGTCTTGTGAATAAAATTCATGACATAAATGTAGCTCATCAGCTCTATTATACTTTTAACTAGAAGATTTTGTTGTTTACTTGAAAATGTCAGATATTTGCATATATTATTATCATTTTAGGTCTGTTTGTATGGTTGATATCAGAATATCAGTTAGTTTGTTCCTTAAAGCCTTTAAGAATGATAGAGTCTTTACACCTGATTTTGCTGTGTAGTTACCTGAGATCTCACTCTCTCTCTCTCTCTCATATCTGTGAGGCTGTTTCTATCTGCTCCATCATACCTGCCCTGGTAGCACCTTCTTTGTCATGGTTAGGTGCACACACACACAAAATGTAGATGCTGGAAGTTTTTAATCTTTCAGGGGAGATGACAGTTTTTTATTTCAGAGAAAATAACAGACTATTGACTACGGTAGATAGAGAAGGTACGTAATGTTACTGAGCAAAAGCAGAGGGTTAGGACTATGAGGCTGGTAAACTGACTCTGGAGACTGTTTCAAAAGAGAGATTCTTGCAAGTTGGCCACATTCAGGAATGAGCATTATGCCTTCTAAGAAGTGTGCTTGTTTGCATGCGTCAGTTTGGGGATGTCTTATAACAGATCAGATTCTTGCTTCATGGCCCTTCTCAATCAAAGTGGCTCTAACAAGGAGGAACCCCAAAGCTCATCCTGCTAAAGACAGCCATGAGATAGACATCAAGTAATAAGTGTGCTGCTTTGGTTTGTGGAAGGAAATTGCTTGCATTAGCAAAGCACATCCCAGAATGGCTCAGGTTGTCTCCATTGGCTTTTATTCGTCTTTCCCTTTAACAGAGTGAAAAATGTCTGGGCAGTTACAGCTTTGTTCTAAAGTGGCCTGTAATTTTGTCAATGTTTTACATCCCAGTGGATTCCTAAGACCAAATATGGTATCGCTTCTCAGAGAAGTCCCCTTTTCTTTCCTTTCAATCTATACAATATTTAATAGATTTATTTTGAGGTCAAGATTGTCTTTTAGGTCAATGTGCAGCTTAAAACCTGATAGACCAATGGGTTTAGTAAAATAATTGTCAATGAATGCGGGAGGGACCATGTGAGGCATAGGTTATACACAGTGAGAGGGACTATGTATGTCCTTTCTGATTACTTTAAATTGTCAAGCCCTCGCATTTGCGAAAGCATTCATAAATTTGTGAAATAATTTAAATCAGTTTTTCTCTCGACTCCATGCCATCATCTTTTACTGGTTCTTTGTTTTCAAACAATATCACACAAAAAAGAATGTGCTTCTCTAATACCTGCGCTCGTGGTCCATGCCGTGCTGGGCACCACTGAAGGCTGGGTGTAATGCTGTGCCTCTCAGTCTCGCTTGACAAGGGGAGATTCAGAGAGAGAGAAGGGGCTGGATTCAAGACAAAAGATAGACATAGGCCAGAACTTAATTTGAGGTAGGGATAAACAGATGTTTGTTCTAACAGAAACTATGTGTAGTAAGTATCTTCCCATATATTAGAAATGTAAAATGCCAACATTTATTAAAAGAAGTGAAAAAGTAAAATGTTTGCTTTAAGGAAGTAAGCATATCTTATTGGTTAAAAGTTTAGGTTTTAGAGACAGATGGCCCAAATGAGACTTCTGGCTCCCTTCTTACTAGCTTCTTGACTGTAGGCTGCTTACTAATTTCTCCCCAGTTATTTGGAGAGGTGGAGACGAGTAATAGTCCCTGCTTCATAGAGCTGATAGAGGAATAAAGGAGGAGAGCATTTCATATAGTAGTGCAGTACCTGGAATTTAGGAAGCCCTCAGTATGTGCTGACCATGGGGGCCCTGTTTCTGGGAGTGATGATAAGTGACCAGTGCTGTTGTCCATTGACAGGGAATCAGCTTTGTCACTTTACCATCAGTGTAATCCTGAGAAAATCTTTAACTTCTCTAGGCCTCAGTCAATTTCTGTGTTACACAATTTCACCTTAAAAACATTTTTGGTCTCAGGGGCACCTGGGTGACTCAGTCGGTTGAGCAATGGACTTCAGCTCAGGTCATGATCTCACAGTTTGTGAATTCAAGCCCCACATCGGGCTCTGTGCTGACAGCTGGGAGCCTGGAGCCTGCTTCAGATTCTGTGTCTCTCTCTCTCTCTCTCTCTCTCTGCCCCTTCCCTGCTCACGCTCTGTCTCTCTCTGTCTCGCAAAAATAAACGTTAAAAAAATATTTTAAAAAAACACACACATTTTTATCCTGGTAGGAAATTGCGTATCAAACCCCTTAATTTACATTTTCCCCGAAGCAAACTGAGAATGAATAGTACTTTAAGAATTAATAGTTCTGTTTAGAAAATCAGATGTTCTGCTGGGAAGTTGCTTTTGCTAACTTTAGGAAAATGTTGATAAAACTGACATTGTAACTTTCCTGCTGGACATTGAGTCTTGTCATTTCCTGACAGATGGACATCCTTCAACCAGTATTAGAGGACTTTCTAATGAAAGCAGACAATGTCTGCCTAATGATGATTAATGTTAGTCATGGAAAGGTAGTAATGAGTTTGATATTCTTTTCTGCTTGATGTTCTGAAAATAACCTTTGTCTAAATTCAATGTAATAAAGTTACTGCATTGGACACATTTTTAGAAATCTACTTTATTGAGGCATAGTTTATACATAGTCAAATGTACCCACTTAAGTATATAGGTAGATGAGTTTTGATGAATGTTTACATCTGCGTAATAACCACTGCCTTATAGACTTTTAAAAACAGCTTTATTGAGATATAATTCACATACTACAAAATTCTGTGAAAAGTGTATAATCCAATGGTTTTCGTATATTCACAGAATTATACATCCATTACCACAGTGTAATATTAGAGCATTTTTATCACCCTAGAAAGAAACCCATGACTCTTAGCAGTCACTCTTTATTTTTTCTCATACTCCCTGCCCTTACTTCTAGCTCTAGGCAACCATCAATCTACTTTCTTTTTAAATTTGTTTCTTTGGGATATTTTGCAAAAATAGAACTGTACAGTTGTGTGGTCTTTTGGGACTTGCTTCTTTTGCTTAGCAAATTGTTTTCAAGGTTCATCCATGTTGTAATATACATCACTACTTCATTGCTTTTTATGATAGAATAGTATTCCATTGTATGTATATAACACAATTTATTTATCCATTCATCAGTTAATGGACATTTGGGTTGTTTGCATTTTTGGCTATTATGAATAATGCCACTATAAACATTTGTGTTAAATTTTTTGTGCACACTTGTATGTTTTCATTTCTCTTAGGTCGAATTGCTAGGTCATATGGTAACTGTGTGTTTAACTTTTGGAAGAACTGCCACACTTTTCCAAATGCCGTTTTACATTCCCACCAGCAGTGTAGGAGGGTTCTATTTTTCTTCACATCCTTGCCAATACTTATTACTGTCTGTCTTCTTGATTATAGCCATCCAGTGGCGTTAAGTGGCATCTCATTGTGGTTTTAATTTGCATTTCCTTAATGGCTAATGTTTTCAGGTACTTACTGGATATTTGTTGATCTTGTTTGGAGAAATGTCTATTGAGAACTCATTTTTAAATCGGGTTGTCTTTTTATTGTTGTAAGAATTCCTTGTATATTCTGATTAGATACATGATTTGCAAATGTTATATCCCATTCTGAGTATTGTCTCTGTTCTTTCTTGATCATGTACTTTGAAGTACAAAGGTTTTTAATTTTGACAAAGTACAATTTTTTTCTTCTTCACTTGTGCTTTTGGTATCATATTTAAGAATCACTGTCTAACCAAGGTCATGGAAGTTTATGTCTATGGTTCCTTCCAAGAGCTTCATAGTTTAGCTCTTACATTTAGATCTATGATCCATTTTGAATTAATTTTTGCATATGGTTGAGGAATGGGTCCAACTTCATGCTTTTGTGTGTGGATATCCAGGAGTCCAAACCCATCTGTATGAGCATATGTTTTCTTTTCCTTCCTTTTCTGATTCTTTCCTCATTTAATTGCCTTGACATCGTAATATAGACTCTGAAAGAAAAACAGTAGTTCCCTGTCTCACTTCTCTCTTTACTCTGTTCTCCTTAGAAGTGTTCACTCTAAACTCTTTTAGCAATTTCTTCTGATTTTTACCTCCATATTTCTAAGAAGCATACTTATATGGCAATTTCATGAGTATTAAAATTAAACTCAGTATATTTAATTTTGACATATTTTATATAAATTCATAATGTGTCTCATTATGATAATATATTATTATGACAGTATTCACTGCTGAGCTATACTCTGCATATTTTTTCTGTATCATTTCTGTTTTCCTTTGAGTTAATTCCTACCCCCCTGCTCCCTGCATGCCCCCATCATTTTCAATCCCCTGCTGTCCAGCAGTTGGGCTGATCTGTCCTTACCTGCCAGCAGCTCTTTAAAGTGCTTGCCTTTCTGGAGCACTTGGCTGGTTCAGTTGGTGGAACATGCAACTCTTGACCTCAGGGCTGTGAGTTTGAGTCCCTGGTTGGTGTGAAGATTACTTAAAAATAAAAAATAAAAAATCTTAAAAAAAAAAAAGTGCCTGCCTTTTCAGTTTTCCAAATGATCAGACCCAACAGATAATCTTTCTGTTCTATTTTTCCCTCTGTCTTTCTTTTCTGGGAGTCATCCATCCTGGATTCCTCTCTGGCTCCATTCATTCAGGCTGGTCATTCTCTAGGATTGCTGTCTGACAGAGACTTCCTGTTACTCTTCTTTTAAGAGTCCCCTTCATTCTCCTCTGCCTTGGATGCCCTGCTTCCTAGCTTAGCATGAATGTTTCTGTCAGAAATCCCTTTCTGTACAGTTGAGGTACCTGATGCCCAGATTAATGAAGTTCCTTATTAATATCCTTGAGCTAATTAGCATTTTTTTACCTGCTTCTGGCTACAGAAAATGAAATAAAATCAATTAAAATCTCAAGTCAAGAATAGCACTTACCTAGAATGGCAGTCTTATTCACAGAACTATAACTCTAGGAATCAAGAAGTTACTGGGAAAACACCAGAAATGGTGTCACATCCCCAAATATGGCCAGTAAATCTCAAACACTTTCCTCACCACTTCTGTTTTCATTCAAGTCCGCTTCTCTTTTGCCTGCAGCTCTAAAGTACTTGATTATTTGGCTTTCTAGGGTACAGCAGATAATAAGTGAAAAAAATTAAAAATCAGGAGTGAAAGGAATGCTGGAAATAGACATACTGTGAAAAAAATGCCAGTTAGCTAAGATAATAGATGAGGGCATTATTTTAAAATCAATATATAATTAGTAAAGACCTAAAGTATGCATCATGTAATGTTATTACAGAAAGTCCTGTGTGAGTTAGAATCACATATAATTATCACTTCATTATGGTGCTCCTCAGTGGCCTGCCTGCCCCCAACACCTTCCTTTCTGAGATATTAAGCATTGTGCTGGGTGCTCTGTATGAACCCAAAGTGTAAGGCGTAAGTTTTAATTATCTGGGAAATAATTTTATGTAGAATAATCCATTTGTCACAATTACAAAAAAAAAAAAAAAAAAAAAAAAAAAGGATTGTTACCTTAATACCTTTATGAGACTAGGATACTTGCTGGGTCCTGGACTAAATCCCCTTTATCTGCTTTTAAAAACACATTATAATGACTGTCCTTATAAACGGCATTTGTGACTAAAACTATTTGTGTTGAGTAAGTAAGAAAAAAAAAAAGTGTGTGTATATATTAGTATATCAGTGATAGATTTAAAAAGCTTCTGTGTTACTTCTCTCCCTCTCTTCTTCCTCCCCACCTTACTGTTGTAACATTGTCTTAGTTAACCAGGAAATCTATTATTACAGCATGCTATGATTCTAAAAAAGAGATTTGTTTAACATGTTATAATAAAAATACACTGAATATGTATATTGGGGTGCTGCCTTCAAGTCAGACCACTTCTTAGAACAAACCATTTGGAAATGGTCTTAGCCATGATCAGGACTGCACCCCCCCCCCCCCCCCCCCCCCCCGTTCAGATTGTCCAAAGGAGGAGACTGGGGTTAGGATTTTTGGAGTGAATACGGGGCTGAAGTGGGAGCTGGACCTTCCTGGCTGTGCCATCATCTCTCTTACATCAAGAAGAGACAGCTTCATTTTGGGAGCTGATCAAGGCCTTGCCCAGTAAATGGAACTCATTAGAGCTTCCATTAACCACAGCCATGGAAACAGGAAGAAGCCACTATGGCGCGTGATAGAGATCACCACAGTAGACTGAGTGGCAGCTGGAGGTTAGGGAGAGTGGGCTCAACACTGCATAGGCTGAATAGGAGTTTGATCGAATGTGTTGTGACATGCAAGCATTGGAGGTATTATACGATAAAACTGGAAAACGTCTGTTTCAATCTTCTGCTATCAATAGAAAATATAGGTTGTGTTGCAGTTAATATCAAGGGATTATTAGTTCTCCCTTAGTGTTGCCTTTTTCTTGGGGTCATAGATCTTTTTGTAAAGGCTTAATAACCCTCTCACCCCCAGCTCAGTGATACAGATCACTGTTTTTCAAACCTCTTCCCTTTGTCCCTGCACAGAGTAAAGGTGTCCTGTTGGTAGGAGCCTGTCTCCTTCCCTCCCTGTTCCCTCCTCCATCCAGGCTGCTCAACAGGGAACAAGAAAGGAGGTATGAAGGAGGGAGGGAAATAACATGGCCCCTGGCCTCCTGGGCCTACAGGTACCAGTGACAGCGTATAAAATGAAAACCTGGATTTTGCTGACCCATTTTTTCTCTCCCACTTGCCTCACCCCCATTAAAATGTCCTTTGCCCACCCAGGTCTCTGTGTTCCAGGGGAAATGGGGTTGTCTCACATGTGCTCATGTGTCCACCTGGGTGGCGCCTACTGGTCTTCTTCCCCACAGAGCACCTTTCTTGTTCTTCTTCCCAGCCACTGAAGCACTTAATCCTTAATCCATCCATGCTACGGCAGCCCACCTGCGAAAATGATGAAGGGTTCATCTCTCTTGCCCTCTGGCATACCCCACTGGTTGGGAAGGGGTCCCACCATAGGGCTGCTTAGGGCTTTTATGAATACAGAGTTTGGTAGGATGGCAGGTCATGGTCATGAGGCTGGTGCACAGCTCCCTTTCCTTCTGCCTTAAGCTTTCACTTTTTTCCTTGCCGTTTAGCTTCTAAACGGCCTTCCCTGCTTTGTCTAGATGTATCTGTGTGTCCCGGAACCCCAGGTGCAAGTAGATGTCTAATCTTTTCTCTGCTTCAGACCTCTTGGTACTGGGTGGATCAATGGGTACAAGCATATGGGGAAGGTGGCTGTCACTGCCTCCCTGGCCAGATGGGTCTCAAGTTCAGATTCACCTGGAAGGGACACTCTGCCACAGATATTGTAATGGTCACTGAGACATGGAAATTGTTGATAGCTTTCTCCTCCTGGTAGAGGTTTGTATTAAATTTGTTTCTTAGTGCTTGTTGCACTAAACTTGATTCAATTTATTCAAGTCATATTTTACTGATTTTTAGGATAATTATTAGATTAGCTAAACTTATCTCCCCCTCTGTATGGGGACATTATGAAATGCTTTTGTATTTATTTCTCCATATCTATTGAGGTACAATCATATATAGAGAGATTAATTATAGGATAAATAAGGTAATATTCTCTTCACCCTTTTAAATGTCATGTTAAACTCTAATAACTGTTTCTAAAATACGACTGTAAGCACCAGGGAAGATGGGGACCATGGCTGCTTATTCCCATCATCCCCCCCCACCCCCCAACCCAGGCACCCGATGCCGCCTTACTGAGTGAATGGAGAATTTGTTGCGCGAGGTGATATGTTGGAGCTGTCTGCTGGAGGATGTATTATGTAAGAAGCTCATGTTAAGCTTTAAAATTATGAGCAGATTAAGAAGTCTTGGTAAGAATTATCTCTCATAAAAACTCACATTATCAGCTACAACTGAATTCTTTTTTGAATCTATTAAACTCATTTTTTTTAAAGGATATGAAGAGTAGGTGAAGTAGTTTTTACAAAATGAATCAGGGGGAGGAGGCAGTGAAGTTTGGTGGTTTGTTTTTGTTCCTGCCTGGCATGAGCCTGGGAGGGTTGGGCTGGCAGGGGGACCCAAAGACGCTTGGATTGGGAGATGTGGAGGAAGCAGAAAGGTCCAGCGGTGGTGGCCAGCCTGGGCTTGCCCCAGGGCTGTGTGAAGGAAGAAAGCTGCAGGCCTCACGGGGTTAGTAAAGTGGACTAGCCATGTCCATTTGGCATTTACTACATATTACAGAGATGGTTCACAGAATTCCAGGACAGGGCTTGTGCAACATTTCTCATGTCTGCTCCTCTTTGGGTATCAGTGTGGTTCTTCTCAGGCTCTGATGCAACCCTCGCGTTTTTCAGGTTAACAGGTTACAGGTATGGCTATGGGGGAGATGCTCTGGACCACCTGCCTTGCCCTACTTCCACATTGCTAAGAAACATGATTGGTCCATCAGCAATGGTCAGGCCTGGGGATGAAGTCAGAAGTGCACAGGGCCCCCAGGGGCCCGTTCAGTGATGATGAGAGGATAGTCATGGGGAAGACATTTAATTGGAAATCTGGTTTACTGTGGACATAAAAATGTCTTTGATGTTTAAAATAATTAATATTTTCGTGAGTTGCTTTCAAGTTTTTATTTGACCTGAGGGGGGTGTGGGATGGTAGTGGAGCCACAGACATATTAGGCAAGATGCATATGTTCAGAAGACCACAGAGCAGTGTCGAGAAGAACTGGGGATGTTCTTGCCATTCCCTCATGCTGTAGGGCTCTTCTCTGTCTACCTGGTAGGAGTGTAGTCATCATGCTAGATGTCTGTTCAGGTGATACAATTATAATTGAGAAAGAACATTATTTCTACTGCTGTTTAGCAAAGCATGAAATGACAGTTTCCAAGCAGGCATATGGTGATTGTTGGGTTAGGATTTATCAACTGCCTTAATCCTTTTTGGGATGAGCAAACATTCATTAGCAATATAGTTAATACTATTTCCTCAAAGGAGACAATTTCAGCATAGCGGGTAACATTAGAAAATGGTGAGCAGGCCAACAAATGCCGACTGTCCCAAACAGATCTTCAAGACTGCCATTCAGGTGTTGTTGCCCTCAAAATATTTTTGATCTTCTGAGATAGTTTCACTAGGCATCTCTATTAGTTTCCTAAGCTGCCGTAACATATTACTGCAAACTAGGTGACTTAAAACAAAAGAAGTTTATTCTCTCACAGTTCAGGAAGTCAGACATCTGAGCTAGAGTCTGAAGTTGGCAGGCATTCCTTGCCTCTCCCAGCTTCCGGTGGAGGCAGCTTCCTTGTTTTCTGACTGCATCTCTTGCTTTGTCTTTACATCACCTTCTCATCTGTGTGTTTGTCTTCTCTGTGTGTGTTTTATAAGGACACTTATGATTAGATTATTAACCATCCGGATAATCCAGGATGATCTCTTCATCTCAAGATCCTAATAACACCTGCAAAGACCCTTTTTCTAAATAGGGTAGCAGTTAGGACCTGCACAGCGGGGGGCTACCATTCAACCCAGTATAGCCTCTAAAGCAAGGTGTCCTTTGAGAGATGTCATCTCTGCTGATAATATTGTTCTCTGGTGAGAGTAATTATGAGTCAGTATTTTGCTGGTTCATTCATTCACTTAACAGATAAACATACCATGAACCAGACCCACTGCTAGGTGCTGGCTTTATAAAAGCCTACACAGACAAAATCCTGGCCTTCCAGAGCCCACAGTATTAACCAGAAAGGCCAGCTTTCTCAAGATGATGCTAATCTATTATTTGAATACATTTTTGAATAACTACAGAAATAGAGTTAGAAATACAAAGGGAAATGCTGGCAAGTATAGTAGACACAAGTAGAAAGTACCGAGAGGTCTAGTCAAAGGAACTCTGCATTATTTTACCAACCAGAGGGATTTTGAGCAGACTTAGTATGTGTGGTGGTTTGATGATACAAACATGAACTCTTTGGTAAAGCTAGCTGTTGAACTCTACACACCATCATCTGTTTATTTAATATGAGACCTGTTACTCTTTATTTTTTTAAGTTTCTTTATTTATTTTGAGAGAGAAAGTGTGAGTCAGGGAGGGGCAGAGAGAGAGGGGGAGAGAGAGAGAATCCTAAGCAGGCTTCTCACTGTCAGCACGGAGCCTGATGCAGGACCTGAACCCATGAACCACAATATCATGACCAGAGCTGACGTCTGATGCTTAACCTACTGAGCCATCCAGGCGCCTCCCCAATTCTTTTTAAAATTTATTTCTTTATTTTGAGAGAGAGAGAGAGCATGCAAGTCAGGGAGGAGCAGAAAGAGAGGAGGGAGAGAGAGAGAATCAAGCCCTGTTACTTCTTGCCCTAAAAATCTGTTCTGTCCCTAAGGAAGATGTTTTTAACAAGGTAAATGGAAAGTACCCTTCAGCTTTTGGACATTTCCAAAATGTTGTTGCTTTCCATTGTTTTAGGATACTTGCTCGCATGCGAAACATTTCTTTAGGGTGTTCTTGAAGGCTCTCTTGGACTCGGTTAATAAGGAAGAATAACTTACAAATCCAAAATTATCACCTCTATTAGAGATTCTAATCTAAACTTTCTTTATAGTGTGGTGTGTTTTAGACAAATTGGTACCACAAATAAAGGACCTGAGTTTGTCAATGAATTGTTTTCTGGGGTGGGAGGGGGGGACATTGACACACATTTAAGGTTATCCATTAATATAATTATGCCTTTTCTTTCGCATTTCATTTTACATTTTCATTTGGGGGTAGAAAAGGGTGGAGGGACAGCTGATGCCTCTGTAATTGCACATAACAGCCAGCTTACCTTATCTGTGCACTCCTGTGTGGGTTACAAATGTCATCCTCCTTCTTACATGTTCCAATTAAAATAACAACAACAACAACAATGTTGACAGACCTGGTGGTTCTACCATCCCCAAATAATTGAACATTATGGGTGTTGTGCAACCATTTATCAGATAAAAGTAGAATTGATTTTATTTTTAACTTTTTAAAAAATGTTTTATTTATTTATTTTGATAGAGTGAGAGCAGAGGAGGGGCAGAGAGAGTGGGAGACAGAGTCCAAAGCAGGCTCTGCGCTGACAGTGCAGACGCAGGGCTTGAACTCATGAACCGTGAGATCATGACCTGAGCCGACATCAAGAATCAGATGCTTAAACAACTGAGCCACCCAGACACCCCTATTTTTAACTTTTGAAGCTAATTAAAAAGTAGTTTAAGTTCTCAGAAGATAATTCAAAATGTGTTATTAAGAAATTTTTTGACTGTTCTCACAGTTTTTCTGAAGTTTAAAATTATATCAAAACAAAAGAGCATCAAAGCAATTTTTAAAAGCTTTGTGCCTATTACAAGAACTGGACCCTTCATGGGAACATGGAATTAATTTGACAAACATTTTTATAATGTAATTAATTTTCATTGTGTGATTAAATTGTTCAAGTGGGATTTGTACCTTACATAGTCACTCGTCCTCTTGCCCCTCATTTTTCCTCTTCTCTTCCACTCCCCTCCCCTCCCCTCCCCTCCCCTCCCTTCCCCTCTCCTCTCCTCTCGTCTTCACATTCCTAGGAATGTGTGTTATTGTATGAGACGTAGGTCTTGGGAATGAGCCTTAGACCTTTCTCCTTATGTATCTGGACAAGGGAGGAAGGCCTAGACTTGTCAGCCCCCATCTGAAGACCCAGAAGACAACATCCTTGGGTCCATATGAAGACATGGTTGAGTGGTCATGTTTGATGTTTTTGCAGTTTGAGGTTTTCATTCTAAACGTGGATGCAAACATCTCAGATACCCTCAAACTATGCGACCAAATGCAGCCCAACTCAAAGTTAGGAGGCTGTCAGAAACCCCTGGAACTTTCCTTTTTGTACATGACCTATAGACACGGTGGTATTTATATTTCATTTTGATCTGTGCAAGGAGAGTGGACATCATTGTCCATCAGTGATTTGTTCAGATGGTTTTCTGAGTCTACTTGCTTTATAATTATAGGTTTAGGGTGGTGTCTAACAAAAAGTGGATTCAGATTTGTCCACTGCTTTCATTTTGTTATAAATCCAGTTTTTTGGGGGGGGGAGTATGTGGATGTAATTTCCCTCTCATGGTGATAGGTGTGGTTTTTATAATTCGATCATATATTTTGTTCTTCAGCCTTGTGGTAGGAGAAGATAAAATAAATGGCTCGTTGTTGAAAAGTCATTCTTATCACTCACATTCTTATTTTTTTAATACTGGTTTTGTTAGAATTTTATATCACTAAGAAAGAAGGAACACCAAAATCACCAAAAATTCAAAGACCCTGTTCAAGCATTCAAGGATCCTGTTCCATAATTGCTATCATGTGAAATATTCTTTTCAATTCTAGTCCACCTGGATAAAAGCTAACTTAAGCCAAAGTCAGCATTATGCTTGATGCCAGGAGAATTTCATGAGTATGGGAAGCCTTTCCATTCTCTGCCCTCAGAAGAGACTCATTTGGCAGTTGTTTCATTTCTCCACTGATGGAGAAGTCCAAGACCATATGCAGCTTACCACTGATCTCCACTGATGGAGAAGTCTAAGACCATATGCAGCTCACAGAGCTTCCACCTATGGGACAGGAGTTGGGAGTCAACCTGTGGAGTTGGCACTATGAAGATTCTGGTTCTGTACTGTAGCTTAGGCTACCGAGCCAGTACTTGGCCGTAGAGCTTGGTGCTTAGCAGAAGTTGTGGGACTCCATATTGGGACCCACTTATGAACAGGCTGACACTCTATTTAATATTGAAGGGAATTTACTTTGTAGTAAAGACCAAAAAAATGCTTAAAAAAAAAAAAACTTTGTAGGGGGATGAACCAAAGACTGTTTTGTGAAATAAAAATAGCATAAAAAAGCTTTCTTATGTTACTTGCTCCAGAGTTAGGCAAAGCAATCTCGGAGATATGGATTTGGGGTTTTGAAGCACAGTACTGTACTGGTTGGTACTGTCATTTCTTGGGGAGTATTTATTGTCTTTATGTTTCTGGTATGAGTTTGTGTGTTTGGAGGATTCAGTGAATCTTCGAGCCTTTTCCTTTGTGATGTCTGCTTGCATATTTGGAAATATCAGTGAATGTGGTACCATTGGTGTTTTGTGGCTTTGCACTTTTGATTCCCTTCTGAAGCTGCTGCCATGACGTTAACCTCTGATGAAGTCAAGAGCATTAGAGTGTAGAAGAAAATGATTACTAGTGGTTAATAACGTCCCACAGTTTTAGGAGTTCGGGAAGAGTGCCCATTTCCACGAAGCAGTTGGAGAGCTCACGTGGGGAGAATCTCCCTGACCACATGTAAATTGAGAAATAGATTTCAAAATCAGTTTTGATTAAAATGGGAATTTGAGTCTGCCTCTGAGAAGCAACCATCTTTCCATAAATTATTTATGGCATGAGCATAAGGGTTTGCTATAGAGGCTGTAGGCCTTTTTCCATTATGCTTCAAAAACTGGTTTGATTATAAAGAGAAAATAATGAATTCTGGTGTTGAAACAAATTTTTTAAAGGGAGGTTGTAGTCCCTAAAGTGATTTTAAGGTGGAAAATAAGAAATGATTACTAATACTTTTCAATAGAACCAGTGTTGCAGCTGGATTGTATGTAAAAAAGATGACAGAACCCTGATGCGAACACAGTTTATCATAGTAGATACATATTGAGAGGTTTCTTACAGTGAGTACATCAGTGGCTTAAGGAGCATGTATTTGTAGAGTCCTTTGCTTATTAATAGATACTGAGATTTATTCCTGGCTAATTAGCTTATAGTATATCTTCCTGCTTAGACTGTACATGGAGAGTCCCCTGAGCAATGTGACATGAGGGTGGAGGGTCCTAGTAGACAGATATTGGTCAGTAGTCCAATATCTTGTGTTGACCCATTTTCTGGGATCAGACCTCCCCTCACACCTCAGCTGCTATATCTTGCTCCCACCTGCTCTGCTTTTTCAGTGAAGTTCAGATTCATTTGGGAAATGGGAAGTTTAGATTGACAGATACAGAAACCATTTCATTAATGCTTGAAAAGATGGCATATTCTCTGCTTTTATTGTACCCGGTTTGATACATATCTTGCAGGTCACCATTATATATTATATGCCCTCTATGATATTATTTTTGCCTCCCTGATCTGACATGGGCTGAAAGAAATGGATTCAGTCTACTATGACTCCTCTGTTGCTTTTGCTCTTTTCAAACATTTTATTTATTCAATAAATATTTATCACTTGCTTCCTATGTACTAGAATGGTTCTCAGCTGAATAAGACTGAGAAGTTCAACGGTCTTATGGAGGTGACATTTCAGTTGGGGGAAGACATACCTGCACAAGGAAAGACACAAGATAATTTCAGATACTGAGATGTATAATGAAGAAAATAAAACCTGGTAATTTGGCAAGTGACTAGAAGTGGCTCCAGTGTAAATAGGATGGGCAGAGAGCCTCTCTGGGGAGGCACATTCAAGTTGAATAACCAAGTAAAAGAGGAAGGTGCCTCCCCAGGGATCTGGTAGGATTTCTAGTTGGGTTGCAGGGTGGGGACCACAGGAAGAGGCTTTGGAATGGAAACACATGTCACATTTTAGAGGAACAGGTTTTACAGCTTTTCCACCAGCATTTGTCTGCTGTCTCTTACTTGGATTCCCAGGACAGTTTAATTTCTTGATAGCTTTTATCCTCTATCATTATAAATGCCCTCCTTTGGTCCCATTTAATTCTCATTGCTGCCAGTTAACAGTTTCTGACATTGCTTTCTTGACATTGTTTTGGTTGTATTTGCTGGCAGGGCTTTGCCTTTAAGTTACTCCTGGTCTTCTCCGAGTTGTCCAGATATTTCTCTGGTTGACTGCAGTGGTCTCCAAAGTTATGTGTGTTTGTGCCACTGTGAGGGGGCAGTTCAGTAATCCACTGTGCTGTGGAAGAAATATTAGAACATTTATCTGTATTTAGTTTGGTTGACGTCAGTGCCCTCACCATGTGGGTGCACCTGAAGGTCCTCTGGGAAGGTGACAGGAGGGAGGGAAGGGGTCCCCTTGTGGAGGGTGTGACTATGGTATCTTCAGCCTGCTGGCCTACTCTCATGGCTGGGATGCCGGATGATTATGTCATAAAATACATCCTGTCTCCAGTCCCCAGCTCATGCCACCCTCCTCCCCCCCTTTGGTGGCATATTGTGAAAATAACTAATGTTTTGAGTTAGGGATTCACATCCTTTTAGTACCCCCGCCAAGGTGGGTGGCTATACCCAGGCTGAAATTTGTACTCAGAGATTTTAATCCATAATCAGTAGAAGTTGATAAAAAAGAATGGATTTTTGTAAGCCACAAGCAATATTTTTTTGTCAAGAGGGAGAAACTTTAATATTTCAAAACTTCAAGAAAGATGGTATGTCAAAATGCCTGCTTTTGATGAGGTGTTTTGGCTCAGTTTGCTCCTTTGGCTACGGTTTGCCAGGTAGACCTTCCTCTAGCCCTTTTCTGGGAGCGAGAATCTTTGTGCTGACCACAGAGTGCATCTCAACTGAGCGGTGATGATGGGGAGGGGGTGGAGGGCTTCTGCTCCCTGCCAGAACCCTGATCCTAGGAGGGTTGGGTGAACAGGGCCCGAAGCTGACATCAGGATAGGATTTGTAAGACTCTAGGCACCTTCAGGGCCATGCTGGCACCCAGGAAGGATAGCTAGCCCAGAGTTGAGAGGCAGAGTACACCCTGTGCCTCCTTCCTTCCTGCAGTGCACTCATGAATACCTTCTATGGACCAGGCACTGCTAACTATCGGAGCTTTAATAACTAGCAAAAATAGATGCAGACCTCTTCATCTCTTGGAAGAATCTGGTAGTCAGACCAATCACACACAAGCAGGAAAAACTGCAGTCTTGAAGCATTGTTTCCGAGAGAGGCACATGATGCTGTTGTCAAGGTTAAGGGTGGGACACCTGGTCTGGAGCCCTCAGGAGGTTTCTAGAGGGAAGAGGCATTGAGCCAAGGCTGAAGGAAGCCCAAGTGGGAGCCCAGGGGGAGGTAGGTGCCCTCAGGGTGGGGCAGGGCCTTCCAGCAGAGCCAAGGTCCTGTCTCTTCTCTGCTCTGTGTTCAGCTCCTGGCACAGGGCTGGTGTCTGGTATATGTTCAATAAATAAAAATTAAATGATTGAAGCTCAGTAGTGAGTGCAGGGACAGTAGACTGACATGAGGCTGGAGAAGCTGGCAGGAGCCTGACCTCACAGAAACTTGTAGCTAAAGAGACCATATATATGGGTTATTGTGGAAATCAGGACATAGGAGGGGTGCTATTAATAATTATTTTTGGACACTAGGGCATAACATGAGACTGACTCAAGGCAAACTAGGATGTATGTATGGTCAGCCTCTTCTAGGACGCCATAAGGAATTTAGTCTTTTTTCCCCTGAGAGCTGAAGACCTTTCAAAAGGTTTTCAGCTTGAGTGGAGGGGTGGAGGTGGGACAAGACTTGATCATTCTGGCAACAGGCTGGTGACAGATTGAAGATGAGCTGACTTAGGTTATCATGGGAGACTGGTGCAGTTAAGGGCCAGGCAGGAGGAGGTGGTGGCTTGGACTGGAGGCCAGGATGGTGGAGGGGTGGGGATAGAACACAGTATGTGTGTTGCATGTGGCTGCTGAGGAAAGGGAGGTAATGGGGTCTCAGAAGTGGACAGATGTTGGGTGCTGCTAGCTGAGCCAGAACAGGGAAAAGAAGCAGGTGTGGGGAGAATGTGTAGTTTTCGATAGATTGAGAAGTCAAGGTACGAACTTAGGAGCCTTCATTCTTTGGTTTATGAATTCCTGAAGTAGGAGATAATAACGCAGCTCAACCAGTGTTGCATGGGCTCATGTCCCACCCCTCTTAAAACTACCCCCAGCCCATCTCACCTATTCACTACCTGCTTATGCCCCCAAATTTTATTAATCAAAAACAAATCCTTTCCTTTGTTAGAGGTAGATGTATTTAAAAAGCAAACACTGAGTAAGCCTGCAAAGTGGTTTATAAGGGAGAGGAGGTTGGAGAATGCTTTGTTTAGAAAAGCCTGAAGACCCTAAGCTGGACAAGTGCTGTTTAGAAGATGAACTTGGAAACACTGGAGAGGTAGGGAGAAAAGGTTAGCAGAATTGAGACTCCACCCAAGGGGTCTGAAAAGCTAGGGTACATACTAGAAGTGAATGTGCATCTGACTTTAGAATGGCTCTTAGGGTATCTATAATTTGCAGCCTTCTAAGGTACTACTTACATAATCTCTATTTGGAGATCTTTTAAGGACCCTCTGGTTTGGGGATGGGAAGAGTTTCGTGGCTGGTATGACCAGGGAGAGGGGATAACTTTAAAATATGTTGATTGGGTTGCAGTGAGCAGCAGTTCTACATCATCAATTGGAAATATTGGAATGATTTGGTCTTGCAGCCACCTGTTCATTCATTCCAGAAAAAGGAAAGGCAAAGGGGCTGGTGTTTGCATGCATGGTACTTAGAAGCCCTCAGTTCCCCGGGCTGTTTCCTGAGATCTGACTGTCTAGGCAGGGATTCCCTGGACTGCAGGTAACTGCCACAGCTTTGCGTAATGCTGGGCGGGCCGCCATTGCCCTCTTCTGGTAAGGGGCTCCTGCTACAAATGTACTGAGTTTACAGAGAAAGAGAATTCAAGCTCGTTTTTCACTTTTGGTCGGCTGTGCTTTGCCAGCTGGCATGAACCCCTAAGATGAAATGAGTGTTTGATTTGAAATGTTGTAATATATACTCAGACCATGGAACCATGTGAGGGTCTAACCTTATTTACAGTTTTGGCTTGTGGGCACTACCTTAGATATCCATATCATTTTCCACAGTTGGGCCACTTTCTATTTGGCAAAAAAGATTTCTTTCAGCCTCTTCTCTGCCTATGAAACCCTGTCTGACTGCTTCATTAGTTAACGCATGTGTGAATTTGCATCACCGATAATGGCAGCAAATGCAAGGAACATGGTTTTAATAAAATTTTAGTATCTAATATCTCTGAAGCATTAGGACACAGAAAATTATAGGCCTGGGGTAAACAATTCATATTCAGTAGGGGCTTTTTGGCATTTCTTGGTGACATATTTACAAAATGTATAATTTAGAGATGAGTTTATATTACATGGTAAAACTAAAGAATATATAAAAAAACTCCATTGGGAAGGGGCAATGAGAATATGGGATTACTGTGACGGTTTATGCCATGACCAGAGGACAGTTCTTGTTGTCCATCTGGTGCTTTATTCTTTTTGGATCTATCTTTGAGTGATAACCTCTCTTTCCCTCCCCAGTAGAAGGTAAGTGCTCAGGTGAACTAAGCTGGATTTGCTGTTGAAAGGAACCCTGTTCTTTAATTGTGACTACCTAGAATGGAAATCCTATTTTGTGAGGCGTTTAAGCATGTCCTTAGTATAACCCCTTTTAAAATTTAGGTTTTTCAGGGGTGCCTGGGTGGCTCAGTCCGTTAGACTCAGGTCATGATCTTGCAGTACCGTGAGTTTGAGTCCTGCCCTGTGAGTGCAGAGCCTGCTTGAGATTCTTCCTCTCTCTCTCTGCCCTTCCCCCACTCGTGCTGTCTCTCAAAATAAACAAATAAACTTTATAAAAATAAAATTTAGATTTTTCAGTAACCCATTAAGTAGCTATTTGGCATTTAAAATCCGAAGACTATCACAAATAAAAGCTACCTACCATATTTGCTTGGTAGCATATTAAGATCTAAACACATGTTAATATCTACCATATTAAGATCTAAACACATAATGTTGATCTTTTTAAGCTGGATCAATTTGATACTTCCAGTGCTGTTGAGCAATGTAATTTTTCTAAGAATTCAGTAGTCACAGGACAAACATCTAATAGTCACAATCTCATTATGATTTTCACCATGTGTGAAGAAAGTCCTTAAGCACTACCTCCATATCCCCCTATGCAAAGACCCCCATGCAAATTGCCCAAAATAAAAATGGTTAGATGGCAGTCTCTCAAGAGAACGGGCAGTACTCTTTTGGATTTATAGTCCATTTCTAAAATATCTCGTCAAAATTCCCGCATTACTTCCTTCCTTCCTTCCTTCTTTCCTTCCTTCCTTCCCTCCTTCTTTCCTTCCTTCCTTCCTTCCTTCCTTCCTTCCTTCCTTCCTTCCTTCCTTCCTTCCTTTCTTTTTTTTCTTTCTTCCTCTCATTCATTCATTCATTGATTGGTTTAGGCCTGGTTAAAAGTTAATAGTGATGGAAGCATGCTTCATAGAGTGTGGGGGGGTGGGTAGTCTGTCAATTGGTCAGGTGATGAATCATGGAACAGAAGTGTTTTACCGAATTAAACCTTTAACCCTATATATTAAAAAAAAAACCTTCTTGACAAAGTCTGGCAAGGTCAAGATGAAGAGGACCCTCTTTCGGACAGTTGGAAAGATGGGCAGCAGCCTCAGCTCTCTCTTCTGGCTGGGCATTTTGTAGTCCTTCTTTGACTCTGGACCATTAGCCCCTCTCTCTCCCCCTCCTCCTGGTTGGCCTCAGATCCCTATAAATTCTGCAATGCCTGAAAAGTCAACTGGCTTCTTATAGTAATTTCTAGAGCAGGGTTTCTCTGCTTGGGCACTAATGACACTATGGGCCAGATGATTCTTTGTCGTGGGCTCTCCTGTGCATTATAGAATGTTGAGTAGCTTTTCTGTATTCTACCCCACTGGATGCCAATTGTGACAGCTCTAAATGTCTCCAGGCATTGCACATTGGGGGTGGACAGGTGGTGGAAGGTGGTAGTGATTTTGTCTCAGAGCCACAGCTGTAGATTATGAGTGATATATTCCTTTTACTTTAGCCTTATTACTTGGAGGTACACTGCACTGTCACACTTAACCAGTAGGTACTGATGTAGGGCACATGGTGTATTTTAGCCTGAAGGTTCCTTAATTTGAAGAATTCAAGGTGGGACATAGGTTTCCTGTCAAGGGTTAATGCCCAAGGCAGAGTTAACCAGGGGATACATACCAAAAATAATTTGACTTAGTTTCTTTTTTCTTACTGAGAAAAATATTTATTTTTATTAAATAAAATACTTTTTTATTAAAAAATATTTTTATTAGGAGCAGGCATCATAAAACTGTTTCATAAGAATAACTCTAAACTTTATATTTGTCAAATTAAGGCAGAGATAATAAGGGAAGACTAGAAGCAGGCAAATGATGTGTAGAGATGAGGAAACACAGAATCTGATTTGCAAAAAAGGAAAATGAATTTGAGGAGAATTGAAAAGAGTTTGAAGGAAGGAAGGTGTTAGATGATTTTGAGTGTTTAAGAATAGTTACATGCTATTGATCTCATTGAAGTGTTATTTTAAAATTAATAATGTTTTCAGGGGATTAGCAGATTTACCAGTTTTCATAGATGTTCATTTGCTGTAATTTGTAAATCTTCAGAGAATTCTTGGAGAAAGAGAATGAGAGAGATCAAGAATTAGAATATGTGGTTTGCTGGTATAAGGAGGATTATTATATTTTTGTTTGTGGGGGAAAAGACCATTGAAATATCACCACCAACAGTAAGTGGAATCAAGCAAATGCCAGGATCTGCCTCCCTCTCTCTAATTTGTAAGTGTGTGTAATCTCCAAATTGAAATACTTGAAGGTGATCTGCAGTGGTTCTCAACCCAGCTAGCATATGACAATCAAACAGAGAGCTTTTAAAATGTACTGGTGTCCATCCAGGCCCCATCTTGAGAAGATCTGATTTAATTGGTCTGGGAGACAGTTTGGACATAATTTTTAAAAATTCCCCAAGTGATTGTTAAGTGCCACCAGGGATGCAAACCCCTATTTCTAGGCCTGTGATTCTCAAAGTGTGGTCTCCAGATCAGCAGCAGCAGCATCTGCCTCACCCATGAGTCTCTTAGACATGCAAATTCTTGGCCCTACCTCAAGCCTATGAAATGAGACTCTGGGAGTGAGCCTTTTTAATCTGCATTTGTGACATGCCCTCCTGGTGAATCTGATGTGCCCTCAGGTTTAAGAAACAGTATTTCAAGCATTGGGTAGTGGTGCTTGGAAGACACTGAATCCTGAGAATCAGGGGTATATATATTATAGTGATGTTGGAAATACTACTGTAGAGTCAATGATACTGTCGTTAGAGTTCAGTTGCCTCAGGAGACTCTTCACTCATCCAAGGAGGAATGCCTGGGAGCTGTAACTTTCCACTGAGAGCCTTCACAAGGCTTAATTACTAATGTGTAGGTCGCAGCTGATACCACGTTGTGCCTCCCACTTGTTCCCGTGAAGCTTTCAAGCTCACTGTCAATATTCTTAATTAATGATCTTCAGCTTCTGAAGCCATTTCATCAGTGCATCGCCTGTCCTAGCACGTTTCCCCTCAGAGCAGTCCTTGAAGAGGGTGTTATTCCCAGCAGTCAATTAGAAAAGGAAAGTAGAGGTGGCTCTAAACAAGTCCTGTGACCAATTAACCACCTCCCTTTATTCCCCTTTGTAGTTCTCTAAAAAATGGGTCAGGGGGAGAAAAACTCCGGCTCTCACCAGTGGACCTCGCCTGTGTTTGTCTAACATTTTTCTATCCCACTTGGTATTTCAATTTCCTGCCTTAGGCATGAATTGGTTGAAAATTCCCTTTGAACTCTTGCTCATTTTGTAGAAACTTGATGAAGTAGTGATGAGAGTAGTTAGGGGATTGTTTCCTGAGCTCTGAGAAGTAGAGCAGAGTAGGAAGGGAAATTCAGCACCAAACTTAAAAGGTTCATTCTTGGAGAAAGCTGTGGGATTAGGAATGATTACAGTGGCTGCAATAATAATTTTAAGAATTCTTGAATCTTGTTTTCTGATTGGATGAAGCAGGGTCACAGTGAAAGGGGTGAGAGGTGAAGGGAAACTTAAACTTCTTAATCCTGTAATTGGCAGTAACAGTTTTTATTGCTTCATATTCTATTTACAAGGAAAACACCTTTACTTAAAACAGTTCTATTGGATCAGCACCATCCTTGGTAAAGTTCATAGAAATTTCCCAGGTTAGTCCCTATCATTCCCTCACATGCAGTCCTGAGGAGCCTTCTGGAATTCCCTGTGGGATGGAAATCCCCTTGCATCACTAGGCACTTCCTATTATGGGGTTCCTGATGTTGTTTGTGCTTTTGGTTTTATTCTCTTACTAAAATAATAGAACCAGGATTTCTGAGCTGGGAGTCCCTTTAGGGAAGTATCTGTGCTGTCCAGTGTGGTAGCCACTAGCTACATGCAGCTATTTAAGTTAATACGTTAATCACAAATAACCTTTTAGAATGAGAGAAATTTCAAAATTTGCACTAGCCTCACATCAGGCGTTCTCATGGCTTGTGGCTAAGGTATCAGCACAGACAAGGAACATTTCTGTCACCGAAGAAAGTTTTTGGCTAGTGTTGGTCAGTCTTGTGACCCTCATTAGTTTCAATACTGGGACTGAGAACCGTATCTTCATTTGTTAACTACTCTCAATTTATTCGCTAACTACCATTTGCCATTGTACTCTATTTTTTCCTCTTTGAATTTAATTGTAAGAATATCTCTGTGGGAGCAGGAATGATTACCCCATTTTACAGAGAAGGAATTAAGACTCAGAGGCTGAAAAACTTGCCCAGGACCAAACGACCGTAAAAGGTGCAGCCAGTGTTGGGACACTCATCTGTCTGATTCTAAAGCCCAAGCTTTCTCTGTTAAAGTGTCTCTTAGAAGACAAGTTCTCTGCTTCTTAAGGTCATTAGGCCCACATCTTTAGGAGTACACTAAAAAAATTCCAAACCAGTCACTGATTGTGCTTTGGATGGTTTAAGTGGCTTATCAATAAAATGGAGCAAGTCAGTTGTACATCTTTTCCTGTAGGAGTTTCATCACTTCTCACAATTAGACCAGTGACCTGTAATAACAGTGTGATATTTACGCGGTTGTCTATTTCATGTACTTTACGCTTTGATCTCCTGGGTTGGGTGGTGAGTGCACCACCTCCCATGGCATATCATTTCCTGATTGGAAGGCCGGTGGGTCCGAAAGTCTTGCCAATGTGGTTTCTCTGCTCTCACCTGGTTCTCTATTTCTTAAAGCCCAAAAGAACTAAAAAGAATTGTTCTTCCACCTTTAAAAGTCCTGTGAATATTATTTCATCCTGGTTTTTTCTTTTACTTAAAAAAGTGAATCATTCTCCTTTTTTCAATTGATCCTTATAGGATGATTTTAAGTTGACATTCTTACTCTAATTTGTCACAGTTTGTCTATGTATTTTGAAACTAGTTGAACACTAAATGTGTAAAACATAGCCATCATTATGTTTATTTTAGCTGCTACTGTTAAAGTAGCCTAAAATGAAATTGCCATCATTGACTGCCACAGCATAATGCTGCCCACTCAGCTTACTCTTGATTAAGAGTACCTCTGTGCTCAGGCGATTAGTTTTTTAGAGCCAAAGTTTGGCCCTCACATATATCCTTATTAAATTCCACTTAGTTAGATTGATCTAACTACTTTCTTTAACTCATCCTCATAACCTAATTTTATTTGTCTCTGAGTCACAGAGATCCAGGGTTTTTTTTGTTTTTGTTTTTTTTGTGTTTTTTTTTTCCAGATCATTTTTGCTACCCCAACAAAATATTCACTATTCCATCTCATGCAGTATCATCTACCTATGTTGTTGGCACTGTATCTTCATACCTTCAACCATGTCACTGCCAAGAATGTGGACCAAGACAAGGATCAAGGAAAAAGCCATCCTGTGGTTATGGCTGTTAAACTAGTTATGAATTCACCTAATCATCGTTTCTTCCACCCCAATTTTTCTGGTTTTTCTTCACCTGGATTCATTTGTTCATTCAGAGATTCATTCAATTAATATTTATTGAGCTCTTTCCATGTCCCAGGCAGGCCCTTTTGAAAGTAGAAGCTGCTAGGGTTTTACTCATAGATTATGAGAGATTATGAGAGAAGGAGAGGCATTAAAGATGACTCCACAGTTTTTGAACTGAACAACTGGGAGAATGGAGTTGCCGTTCACCAAACCAGCCTAACTAAACCTGGTGGGAGCAGGTTTGAGGGTAAAATATCAATAGTTTTGTTTTGAATTTGTTATGTTGTAGATACCTGTTAGACATCCAAGTGGAGATGTAGAGTAGTCAGCTGGATTTGTACATGTGGAGCTCGGGAGATGTCTGGACTAGATCAGGAATGCTAGGTGTCATCAGCATGTGAACTGTCTGGAATCTGAAACCTGGAGACTGATGAGGGTGTAGTTGGAGATAGGAGAGGTTTACAGGCTGAGCCCTAGTCAGTTTAGATTCAATATTATGGGGATGAGCCAGCACAGGAGACTGAGAAATAGTGGATAAGGAAGAGGGAAGAGAGCCAGGAAAGCATGTTATCCCAGAAATGAGAGTTGTAAGGGGCAAGTGAAAGAACCACTTTCTTAGATGGCACTGAGAGTTCAAGTAACATGAGGGCCAAGAACTGACCATTGGACTTGGTTACATGAAGGTCATTGGTAACCTTCACAGAAGCTGTTTCGGTGGAGTAGTTCAGGCAAAGGAATGTCATGGGAAACTTTGCCTGATTCCTGGGTGGGGGGGTTCATATCTGCTTTGTCAGCCACATCTCACCAGTTGTTATCGTCTGGGAATCTTGGTGTAGTTTGTCATATTTATACTTTGGGTTTTCTTCTGGATCCCCTCTAATAATCTGTTAGAGATTAAGTTTATAGTTGGAAAATCTATCTTTTGCCCCCTTTTGCAAATTGCAATGCCATTTGCCCCCCTCTAGGATCTATTGCCACTGCAGGGATCCTCATCACCTCTGTGGCCAAGCTGTGTACAGTGCCCATCCTGTTCATGCCCTGGGACCAGTTTCCCTGGAGCCCAGTTGTCTGACCTCATTTCAAGGACTGACGTGCCACTGTATAACCTCCCTGTCTGTTTGAGGCTTACCACCTCCTTCCTTTCTATTTCTGCTAAGGCTCGATCTCAGTCTGGCGGATAGATCATGTTTTCCCTTTGGATTTCTATCACCGTCTTTATCCTAAGCCAGCGGTAAGTTTTTAAGATTCTCAGCAAGGCATTATTGTATCTGTGGTTCTCAACCCTGACTGCACATCACATTCACCTCTAGAGGGTTATGTTTCCTTTCTAAGGAAAATCCTACTTTGAGTTTCTTACAACTCTAAGGGAATTATTTTACCATTGTGATAAAATGGTGATATTCTTGTGAGTTTTAGAATTGTAATATTTTCACAATTCTGGTGTGTTGCCACCTTCCATTGTTTTACATGGTGAAACTTGATAGGATTTTTTTTCTTCCTTTTTATTTAACCGCCAAGAATGTTCCTTTTTCATACTGAGAAAGTCATGAATTATCTTCAAGGAGACACAGTGGCCTACAGCAGTGCTTCTTAAACTTGAGCCTGAACCAGAATCACCTGGAAGACTTGTTAAAACACAGGATACCCTTCAAATTTCTGACTGGGTAGGCCTGAATTTGCATTGGAGACAATTAGGAGATTCTAATGCTGCTGGTACTTTGAGAGCCAGGCCTCTGTCTAGGCTTCAGTGAGTAAATACCCTTCAGGTTGTGCACACAGATTACTTTCCTGAACTGGCAGAACCAAGAGAATAAGTATGGCTAAGGGTAGAGACGAGGCTTGCACTTGACTTGGTTGGGCCTCTCTGAGACTCAGGTAACTCTGAGCCTTGCAGAAGTGGAAGCTTTTCATGTGCAATAGGCCTCAGGAAGTCCTGACTCTGAGGTTGTGTTTTGGTTTGCAGCCATACACTTGGATTCTTTTTGCCCTCATGTAAAGTTTACATGTTAGCCTTATCTTTGGCCCCTTTAAGTTGGCTTTGAAAGCACTGCTTACCCCTTTTACAGGTAGCCCCCTTTATCAACAATGTGTGGACAGTATTAATACTTAACAAAAAATCAAATGGCAACTAGATTCAACAGATAGTGTCTGTCATAGCTTTATCCGGCAAGTCATTTGTTGTAGTAGAAAGTAGATGAGAGGGTTCCAGAGAAAACATACCGATATGAGGGATTCATTAAACTATTTAATATTTAACTGAATAAACAGAATTCCTCTAAGTCACCCAGATTCCCCAAAGTAGCCATCAAAATCTCTTTGTCCCTTGTACCAACAAGGGTGGAAAATTGTGCCACGTTTTATCTCCCTTCTTTTTTCAAGAAATCTCCCTCAAGACTGGCTGTCCTTTAGAGTAATCCATGAATTCCAGGCATTGATCACTAGAGGAATATTTGCAAAGTTTTTTGTTTTCTTTTTTTCTTTCTGATTCATTTTATAAGTGGTCCTAAGTTTAACTCATAGGCTACACTGCTTTTATACTTCTTGACATTGAAGACTGTCAAGATTCCTCCGGGATATAAAAGAATATTTTCTAAAATGTTAATTTTTAGAGAGTTTAAAATCAAACCCGCATCCCAGAGTTCCTTGGTGACACATATGCTGGATAAAATTGTGAGCAGAGCTTGTGGGGACCTATACCCTTATAGTTTATCCAATTCCATATTCCGATTACTAAATGGTTGGCCATGATTGGTCCTGAACACACTTCTGATGGCCTCAATGTTGCTAATTATGAATGTTGCTTGTCTTTTCCAACCACCTAAGACTTTCTCAAGTACATAATAATGTCTTTCAGGTTATCTTTTCATTTCATGTTCTCTGTTGCAGAAATATGGGAGGGGAGAGCTCATAGTTTTACTCTATAATCAGCTGTGATTACAAGCCATCTGTTCTTCCAAGAAGCAGTGCATGGCCGGAGTAAAACTGTACAAAAGAGTTATGAGGCATTTATTAGCTCTTAGTAGGAATAGGTGGAAACCTGTGCCCTATCTGTTTGTAAATCTTATGGAACTGACAATTCAGAGTTCATGTGATATGCCTTGGAATTTGAGGCAAATTCTACCTTTGCAGGGGTGGGGGAAACCCACAACAACCCACTGAGCCCTTTGTATGGCTGGCACTGTGTGAAGCCTTGCACCTCTGTATTCTCTCATTTCGTCAGATACCTCCATAAGGTGGTTTTCGTCCCCATTTTACATCGCAGGAACTTCCTCTGGTCTGGGGGAATTGAGGTGTAGGCCAGGGGTTTAGGTCAGATGCATTCCACCCCCAGGTCATTGTGCTCCCTGTTGCTGCACACACTCTGTACATGCTACTCCAGTCCCTGGAGGGGAAGTGGCCTACTGGTTACATTGGAAAGAATGATTTCTTGAAAACCATTAGGGAAAGTGTCTATAGCAATGAAATAGGTCCTTCTCTTTCAAAAGGAGCGACTGAAGGCTTATTCCTAACTGCACTCTTCCTAACTGCAATGGTGGGTTTTAGAGTCTGTGATTCAGCCCCAAATGCTACTTGAAGGTTCCAATGGCATATGTTAAATTTAAGCTTTGCTTTACGATATATACCACTTTAGTTGGCCTTTGCTGTATGCCCAACAGTGCTTTGCTTTTCTTCCCAAATCTTACCCACGAAGAGTGTGAGCCACTTTTGAGCACTGTAGGCCAAAACCTCAAACTCTTTCTTAATAGGAGGCCAGAAGCGGTTTACTGAAGGACATCAGCCTGTTACTCTGTTTTTTCCTCTTTGTCATCAAACTCATTAGCTCTGTTTTTCTGCGTTCTTTCTCATTCCTTTGTGACTTGTTTCCCACCCATATAGGATCTTTCCCCATCCATAACAATAAATCCGTTAAGAAACACAAACAAATGACTGGCAAGGTGTACGTCCCTGACCTGTAGCCAGAAGCCCCGCAACAGACACGAAACAGGAGAAACTCCCTCCCCTTCTGGTTCCTTTTCACCTGAGACAAGTCACATCCTCTGCTGCGTCCCTTTCAGCTGGAAAAAGTTGAGCCAAAGAACTAGTTATCTATTTGCTACCAAAGAAGCCCCCTTACGTATTCCCTTTATTGCGTTTGAATCCACACAGTCAACCAGGGTTTTGCAGATTGTTCTGCCTGGTTGGAAGGTGGGAAAGTAAGTATTTGGCATGGAGGAGTGGGTATTGCTACCTGTTTTCTGGGCTGACAATATTCTGTTCATGAATGATGCAGACTTAGTTATAAGCCATGAGATTGATTCTGTGGTCTTTCCAGTTCTGAGGACAGGGTGCAGTTGAGAGGCGGATAATCCCTCCTAGAGAGAGAACAAGGCAGACACTAAAGTAATTTTTATCATTGATGTAGTTTTTAGGATTTTTTAACTAACACTCTTCACTGTCCTCTCTGTGCCAGGCCCAGTATGAGGCACTGACAACCCAAAGGTAGTGGAAGGCAGCTCCTCCCCACAGGCAGCCTATAGGAGATGGATGTAAACAGCCATGTGTTTACAGCCTGTGATGATTCCACAGCAGAATCATGAAAGTGCTGTGGCAGCAAACAGGAGCTTTGTCCTGCCTGCGAGGTGTCAGAGAATGCTCAGGGGGAGGACTCATTGGTTGCTAAGATTTTTACTACTGTGCTTGCATGGCTTGTAGTGAACCGATACAGGATGAGACGATGTGCCAGACTCAGTGTGACTCTTGCATAACTTATACATCAGGGCAAACATTGTGTGTGCAAATAGAATCCAAGCCATGGTTGTTAACCCAAACACAACCAGGAGGTGGGATGTTAAAATGGAAGGCACCCTGAAGGAGATCCAGTGGTGACCTCTCATTTTACACAGAGGGAAACTGAGGCCCAGAGAAGGGAGTTGGACACTCCTCCTAAACTGGGGCATCGTCGAAAGAGATCTGTGGCCTCGGACTTCTTGTGTTAGGCCCTTCTCCTGCTTGTCATCCTAGGGCTTTCTCGAGGCTTCTCTGTGGGTGTGCTCTTGAATTTGGGCTGGGTCTAATTCCGTTACTAAGATTATAGAATGTTCCTTCTACCTGGCCTGACCAGTATTTGCCAGGTTGGCAAGGCACCACACCAAACAGCCTACCCGTGATCACCAGGAATCTTCTAAAAGTGAAAGAGAACAGAGCTCTTAAGTTTCTCAGCGTTTCCAGAACACTGACTGGTAATGGTTTATGACTCTCTGGGTTGTCATGAGAGTCAAATGCAGTAATGTAAGGAAAGGGCTTTACCCAGAATCTGGCACACAATAAGTGCTCAATGAATCTTAACTATTGTTACTGCCAATTTGTTTAGTAAGTTTTTGCAGTTAGATTAATGATACATTGTACTCTGATGGAATGACTCTTTATTCTTTCCTTCTCTGACCTGTTTGTTTATTGAATATGCCATCCTAAAGGTATGCTGGTTGCTTTTCTTGAATGTAAACTCCAAGCTTAGATTTCTTGGGTAAGGAGAGGGCAAGGGAGTTAAGTGGACAAAAGATTTGTGTTGACTTTTCTTCTGCTTTAACTCTGGATAGGATTGTTACTGTCAGGAGACCGCCTGTCCCAACACCCCCACCCCACCTTTAGTGTGATTTATTGCCCTGGTCCTCTGCTGCAGTCCTTTCCTCCCCCTTTTCTTCCCTCCCCCTCCCACCCCCGTCTCTATGCAGGGGGGCCTTTGCCACTACTCTGCACGCTTATCCTAGCAGGGCACCCCACACTGACAGCTTCAGCATCAGAACTCTTAGTGCCTCTCTTCAAGCATGGAATGAGTCACTGCACAGGGAAGGGAGCTCAGTGACCCTGTTCAGAGTTCTTGGTTCAGTCCTTTGTCACTAATGGACAGACAAGCCTTCCAGCGCTCACCCTAAGAGGGGACAGGTATAGTGGGGTGGGTTCCAGGCTAGGTAGCCTTAAATATGCCTCCACATGGCTTCTGGAAAGAAGTCCTGAGTGGTCTTTTTTCAGAGGGGATATTTCTTCAAAGTAATACATGGCAGGGGGCTTTAGAGTGTAATGGATTTGGATTTGATTCCTGGTCTGTCACTTATTGACTATGTAATATTGGACTAGTCTCTACCTTCTCAGATGCCACATCCTTATCTATGAAATATGAGTAATAGTTGTGCTCTTTTGTAGGCTAGTGGTGAGGATTAAATGGAATACTATAGATAAAGCTTAGCACAATGCCTAGATCATAGGTGCTCTGTAAACTGTGCTTTTTCTTCAAAAACCATATGACTTTCTAATTCCATGTAACATACATGCACTTTATTTTGATAGGAAGACATTTAATATGTTCCTTAAAGCCTTTTAGTAATGTTGGTAGATACTCCAGGAAGAGAGTCGCCATGTTTTGTTTTTGTTTTTGTTTTTGTTTTTCATGAAAATCTTCAGGAGAAATGTTTCTCTAGATGTAATATTTAGAAATGATTGGGTTATCCTCAGTACTGATTCATTCTCATCTTACAGACTCTGATTGGCTTTTCTTGTTTTACATCAGGAACTAGCAAACTCAGAGCCAACTGTTGCAAAGACCTATGACAATGGTGGAAATTTTGTACAGACCTACCATTGGCTTCATTTTAGATTTCTACCCTTGTTTTTCTTATTTCCTCCATCTTTCATATTTGCCTTATTAATCCAAACTGCCTTAAGTCCTTAGTGGCATGTGGTATAAAATGCCAATAACAGTTCCAGCAGACCCACATGAGTGAGTTGCCTGTGGACAGCCCATGGGCACACTGGAACTACTCACATGCCTAGGGCATCATTGTTGCCCCAAACCACATCCTCTTCTTTCTCTTTTGAGTGTGTCTCAGATCTACTCCTTCATCTTTACCCATCACCTTCCATTGTCTCTTATTTGGGTTTGGGGGTGGCTTTAAACCTGTCCGCATGGCTCTGCCGGCCCAGGCACTCCTACCTGAGAGAGCTCTCCAACCTACAGGTCTTTTCGTTCCTCCTTGGCTTGCCCAGGGTTCCTCTGTGGTCTGAACCCTCCTGACCTATTGGCCTCATCTGCTGACGTCCTGTTTCTGCTTATCGGACTCTGTTTTGTCCCCAGAGCATGCCAGGCTATTCAGGCCTCTTTCCTCATGTGGCTGCTGTTTTTTTTCTTTTTCTCCACCACCTGTCCTCTTCCTCAGGACTAGCTGAGAGGTCTTATACCTCATCCCTGGCCTCCTTCAGGCAGAGTGGTGGCTTGGCCACCTCTGGTCCTGGGGTGTACACTGTGGTTACACTTACTACAGTAAGTGCCTCTCCCTCTCAGGGTCTGACCAGGGCTCCGGTGAAACTCAGCAGGTGTTGAATGAACGAGGAAATGGGAGAATGCACGTGGATCTCACGGTTCTGAGCCTGCTTCTCAGGTACCTTCATGTGTGAGAAGTGTTAGCATTTCCACCTTTATTTGACACTTAAGGTAAAATTACAAGATAAGATCTTCCATTCGTCAGTTGGTGGACATTTAGGCTCTTTCCATAATTTGGCTCTCGTTGAAAGTGCTGCTATAAACATTGGGGTACAAGTGCCCCTATGCATTAACACTCCTGTATCCCTTGGGTAAATTCCTAGCAGTGCTATTCCTGGGTCATAGGGTAGATCTATTTTTAATTTTTTGAGGAACCTCCACACTGTTTTCCAGAGCGGCTGCACCAGTTTGCATTCCCACCAACAGTGCAAGAGGGTTCCCGTTTCTCCACATCCTCTCCAGCATCTATAGTCTCCTGATTTGTTCATTTTAGCCACTCTGACTGGCGTGAGATGATATCTGAGTGTGGTTTTGATTTGTATTTCCCTGATGAGGAGCGATGTTGAGCATCTTTTCATGTGCCTGTTGGCCATCTGGATGTCTTCTTTAGAGAAGTGTCTATTCATGTCTTCTGCCCAATTCTTCACTGGATAAAGAAGTTGTGGTTTATGTATACAATGGAATACTACTTGGCAATGAGAAAGAATGAAATATGGCCTTTTGTAACAACGTGGATGGAACTGGAGAGTGTTATGCTAATAAGTGAAATAAGTCATACAGAGAAAGACAGATACCATATGTTTTCACTCTTACGTGGATCCTGAGAAACTTAACAGAAGACTATGGGGGAGGGGAAGGGGCAAAAAAAAGTTACAGAGAGGGAATGAGGCAAACCATAAGAGACTCTTAAAAACTGAGAATAAACTGAGGGTTGATGAGGGGTGGGAGGGAGGGGAGAGTGGGTGATGGGCATTGAGGAGGGCACCTGTTGGGATGAACACTGGGTGTTGTATGGAAACCAATTTGACAATAAATTTCATATTAAAAAAAAAAAGATCTTCCACCCCTGGCTGTGAGGTTAGGGTGAGATAATCATAGGATCCATCTAGTCCCCTTTTTTTCAAACTATAGAAAATCACTGGTTGTCACTGGTGATGGCATAGTTGTTGCCACTCTAGAATAAGGAGAGGGGAAATTGTTCTATGATGCATCTGTGTCCTGTGCAGAATCAGAACAGCCTTGTCCCCAGAATGGGCTCAGCACCCTCAGTTTACAGATAAGGCTGTGGTTTGCCCAAACTTCAGAGCCCATTTATACTGTCATTGTTCATTCGTTCCTTTCTTCCTTCCTTTAAATAGCACTTGCCGTGAAATCTTCCCCTTGGTAAAGACTCGAAAGGCAGAGCAGTGGTGGCATGGATGTTGAAGGGCTAGGCCAGCAGGGTCTCACTGAAGATTAAAGCTGTCTGTACACAACACACACACACACACACACACACACACTATTAAGCACTTGTTGTGAGCTAGTCCCGTGCTAATTGCTGCAGTGTAGATTTGAATGAGATTGGGACCCTGTCTGTCTGCACCAAGGAGCTAACAGCCTAGCAGGGGCAGCCCCTACATAGACCAGCCATTTAGTGCAGAAATAAATAAGCATGTTAAGCATAGGCCTGATCCAGGGGACCAAGTGACAAACTGTTCAGAAAAGCTGCACTGAGATGTCCATGCTCCTCCTGGGGTTCAAGGAGGCATAAAAGTTGACAAATCCAGGAGCATCGGGGTGCATTGGAATCAGAGGGCAGAAAGCACGTATGTTAGAGATTGCTCTGGTTGGTGTTGAGAGTTCATGAGACACCAGGAGGGAGGTGACATGCAGAACGAGAGACAGAAGGTGTGCTTAGCCCTTCAAGAAGTAAAACCAATAAGACTTGGTGACTGAGTGTGGAGGGTTAGGGAAAAGGAGGAGTTGGGGTTGACTCCCAGCCTTTGGCCGAAACGTCTGGGTGGAGGGGGCTAGAAGCTGGATCAGACCCTGGCCTGTTGACTCACAACCCAGGGCATGAGATGCAAAGCTTTTACTAGTGGCCTTTGGTCTGTTAAAGAGGTAACTGTCCTGTGTAAAGTGAGCAGCTGTGGCCTAAGAAAGAAGTCATGGTTCGTGTGTTCCCCCTTTCTGAAGAGAGCTGGAGTTTCTCTGCTGAGAGATGAAATAGCCTCCTCCTAATTAAGGAGAAGTGAAGGCTGTGCTCCTGGCAGCAGTAGGAGGCTTTTTTTCCCTTAAAACTTCTGTTCACTCATGGGAGCAAAGCAGCGAAGCTATGAGAGCAGGGAACTTTAGAAAGGCAGCATACGGCTGCTTGGTGTGGGAGTCTGAGAGAGCTTGCTGGAGAACTCAGAACTGCTGGCTGCAGGGGGAGAGCCCTGCTGTGTGTTGGGGGGACTGCACATGTGCCTGGTGGCAGAGTCTGGCTGAAGTCCCAGGAAAGTTTGAGCACCGGAGTAAGATTCCAAAAACAAAACTATTCTAATCGGTCTGTTTATAATCAAACTTACACTAGATTATTTGTGATCAAAGGTATGAAATGATGAGAGAATACCAAATTGGACCTTGCTATTTAATTCATTAGAAAGCTACTATTACAGGGGCACCTGGGTGACTCAGTTGGTTAATTGCCCGCCTTTGGCTTAGGTCATCCGTGATGTCATGGTTCGTGGGTTCAAGCCCCACATCAGGCTCTGTGCTGACAGCAGAGCCTGCTTGGGATCCTCTGTCTCCCTGTCTCCCTGCCCCTCCTGTGCATGTATGTTCTCTCTCTCTGTCTCTCTCAAAAATAAATAAACATTAAAAAAAGTTTATAGAAAGCTACTATTACATAGTATCAATTCAAATTGTTCAAGTATCACTTTTTTTTTTTTTTTTTTACTATTTTAAAAACCAATTTTGCTAATGGAGAAGGGCTAGCAGAGAACTTGGTCTAAGGAGTCAGGATTAAACACTTGCAGGAAACCCAGTAAAATGTGTATAAGGCACATCCCATTGCTTCTGCGAGGTTCTTGTTCTGCCATCTGTGGTGCCTCAACAGGTTTGGGATAGAATTGAGAGGGTTGGTGAACTTGGATGGGAGCAAAAATTACATCTTTATTTTAACCAAATTCTAACCAATTTTTTTTATTATAAATTAAGTATTCAAAACATGGTATTTGCAGGATATGTCACCAGTAGAATCATAGCTCTTTTCATGTTATCTTATAGTTGTGGCACATATCTGAAGGTATCATGTATGTTTACTATTACTTCGGATTTTTGGTAGTTATTAGATCTACAACTATGAAAAGAGCCAGTGCCTTAATAGACAAGTACATACATTACTAAATCACAATTTTTTTTTAATTTGGATAATCGTACTTCAGTCAAATTGGTTTTCTTTTGAATCCATTGTGTTTTATCCATGGCACACAAAAAGTTAATAACCCCTGGTTAATGCCATGTAGTTGTGGCATATGACCTCCACCTGGTGGCAGCATATTCCTTAAAGGTTAAATCTATAATCAACAGTTGTGAAGAAACGTAAAGTAACAGTGTACTTGAGTGTGGTTTTCAAACAGTTTTGACCACAAATCCACAGTAAGAAATAGGCTTCCCATCATAACTCAGTATACTCATACATAAGTTTCACAAAATAAGACTTGACTGTACCATGTGACATATTGATATTTTTTATTCTATTCACATATTCCCTTTGATTCTCTTTCATTAAAATAAAATACTGGTTGTAACACACTAAGAAGCAGTTCAGTGGGTCACACTGCACTGTTTGACATCATAGGAGATCCTCTTTCACCATATTTCATTATTTTTTATCCAGTTGAACTTCACTTCGTTCTCCTCCAAAATACCCATACATTTTTAAGGACAGACGACATTTTATATAACTGTCAGTAAATGTAAATGTGCTTTTACACAGCCTTTAAAAATTATTTATTAGCGATGTATAATTTACACTGAAATCAACTGATCTTAACCGTATACCCCACCAAGATAGAGAACCTTCCCACCACCACACAAAGTTCTTCTGTGCCTGTTCTCAGTCAACTCCTCCCTAGGTAATCACTATTCTGATTGCTTTGGCCACAGATTGAGTTTTGCTCTTCTAGAACTTCATATAGATGGAATCCTACAGTATGCATTCTTTTCGCCTGGCGTGTTTTGCTCAATGTAATGTGGAGATTAGTCCATGTTGAGTGGATCTGTAGTTTTGTGACGAGCATTCCATTGAATGAATGTACCGTACTTTGTTTATTCTCCTGTTGATGGACTTGGGTTGTCTTCTGTCTTGTCTTAGCTATTATGAATAAGACTTCTATGAACATTTGCGTACAAATCTTCCTGTGCACATGTTTTATCTCTCTTGGTAAGTGCCTAAGGTGGAATTGCTGGCTTAGTCAGTAAATTAAATGTGTGTTTAAGTAAAGGAAACTGACGAACCTTTTGCCAAAGTGGTTGAGCCATTTTATATTTCCACTAGCAATGCATGAAAGTTTGGGGAGCTCCACATCCTTACCAAATTTGGTGTGTCAATCTTTTTAATTTCAGTCATTCTTGTAAGTATGTAGTTGTATCTCTTGGTGGTTTTCATTTACATTTGCCTGATGACTGATGTTGAACACTTTTTCATGTGTTATTAGCTGTTTGTTTATCTTGTGAGGTATCTGTTGAAGCTTAGGTTGTTTTTTTTTAATATTAGATTTGTACGAGTTATTTATTTTGGATGCCAGTCCTTCATGTCAGATATATGCATTTACAAATATTTTCTCTTAGCCTGTGACATACATATTCATCTTATTAATGGTGTCTTTCTTTAAAAAAATTTCTTAATGTTTATTTTTGAGAGAGGGAGAGAGCACGCGAGCAGGGAGGGGCAGAGAGAGAGAGGGAGACAGAGGATCCCAAGCAGGCTCTGTGCTGACACCTGAGAGCCTTATGTGTGGCTTGAACCCACAAACCACAAGATCATGACCTGAGCTGAAATCAGATGCTCAACCAACTGAGCCACCCAGGAGCTCAGTGGTGTCCTTTAATGAGCAAATGTTTTAAATTTTGACAGAATTCAATTTAATAATTTTTTTCTTCTATCTTTTGTGCTTTCTGGGTTCTAAAAAATTTTTTTCTACTGCAAGTTTGGCAAGATAGTTTTGGTTTTTATGTGTAGGTCTATCATCCATCTCAAATTAATTTTTGTGTATGGTATGAGGTAAGTGTCAAATTTTATTTTCCTTCCATATTTATATTTGGTCTATTTGGGCCATTCGTTGAAAATATTTTCCTTTCATCATTGAATTACAGCACGGAATTTAAAAACAATAGACAAAAAAGAAAACCTGTTCAGCCAAAGAGGTACAAAAATGACATTTTCCTGTAGGTCATCACTGACCCTTTGGGCCTCTGAGACCATCCCCAACCTGCAGTCTTGGTCTTCTGTTTCTTTCTAAGTTACCTTATCCACAATTATCCAGAGATTTGCAGAAATTACTCATAAGGTGTGAAGATTTAAAGGCTATAACCTTTTACAGGGTCTATAGCCATGCCACAAATCGCCTAGCCACATGTGGCTGTTTAAGTTAAATTAATAAATACAATTTAGAATTCAGCTTCTCAATCACAGTAGCCACATTTCATGTGCTCAGTAGCCATAACATGGCTATTGGCTGCCCTGATGAACATTGACAAGAAGCAGGATTTGTACAGTTTAAAAAAAAATTTTTTTTTAATGTTTATTTATTTTTGAGAGAGACAGAGACAGAATGCGAGTGGGTTAGGGGCAGACAGAGAGGGAGACACAGAAGCAGAAGCAGGCTCCAGGCTCTAAGCTGGCCTGACACGGGGCTCGAACTCACGAGCCGCGAGATCATGACCTGAGCTGAAGTCGGACGCTCAACCGACTGAGCCACCCAGGCGCCCCAGGATTTGTACAGTTTTACAGCGTATTTTAATAAAACTAATTTAGTTTTGGTAACTGTCATTCAGCATCCACCTTGCTCTCCTTGCTTCTGTTTGTATTCTCAAATGTACTGTCCCAGCCATTCCTTTTCTCTGTCTGAAAATGCAGTAGCTTATATGTGTTCTTTCCTATGTCAAAGAAAGAATTCCCCTGACTGTCCATGGAACCATTCCTTTCTGGAGCCTACCCAATTCTGACCTATTGGACTTCTCTCAGTGTTTGATAGCCTTCCAGCTGCCACTGGATGCCTTGAGCATCCCCTCGAAGGTGTGGGACACAGGTTTTTTGTCTTTGCTATTATGATTAAAATTCTATTTCTCCTTAGCATTTCTGCCCTAAATATTAAACTTGCAAAAACTAGTAGGTTTATGACCTGTAGCCCTGCCCCATATTAAGATTTCTGTCCACTAGGGAACTTTGTTGCCATTTCATCATGAGCAACCACATAGGAATTTGTGAGATTTTCTCTCATTGTTTGCTGGGCGTGAGCTAACTCTGCCATTAATGTCTTTTTAGTGTGGGAATTTTGCTGTCCTGGTGGATCTTCACATATTGCCGCAAGGTTCAAACAAAGATACCAGCTGGTTTTCTGAACAGAAGAAAGAGGTACCACAAAACTTTTCACTGTTTAAATGCAATAGCTGATGCTCAAAGAAATATTAACTCTTTCAGCTTTCATTTTCATCAGTAGGCAAAAAATACTGAGTGATATTTAACCCTTGAAAAATAGTTGTATTCCCAATGACAGACCTGCTTTTTTTCCTTAAGAGAGTGACACATCTATGTATTTCATATGCTATATTATTTAAGCCAGAAATATTCTACCTCTTTGTTTTGAGGGAAAGGGCTCTTTATATTTAAGAAGACATTAAAGTGACTGTTCCAGGCAACCAGGGACTTTAATCTACCTGGTTGTAAAGGACAGACCTAGCCCCTGAAGCAGGCGTGAGGTGAACACAAGGCTGATCTTTCACACCTTGAGATTAAATTCTTATTTAAATCTTAAATTCTCAATGTCTGCGCTTTTGTCTTCTACCATCCTTTTATTAACATGAGTCTTTGACAGTAAATGTGGAGGTGTTGGACTGTATTCCTTCTCACAATAGTCTGTCAGGGAAGCCTATGGCCAGATGGTCATGTGACTGGGAGCATGGTGTTTGACCTCCTGGGCCTCAGTCTCCTCATCTGCAAATGAAAAAGTTCGACCAGAGGTCAGCTGAGTCACCACTGGCTCTCCATTTCCGTGATCCCACCCAAGTGCTGCTGTGGCAGAGAGTTGGAGAGTGCATCTGGCTTTCATCACGTGCTCTGCTTCCTCCTCCATATCCTTGTCCTCCAGAGCAGGGATAGCGAGGCAGGCAGTGGCTTTCATGTAACTTTCAGAGTATTACAGCACTTTGTGACCTCCATATTTGTCACAACAGCTTTTTAGAGCCAGAAATAAAAACAAGTTTTACTGAAAGGTAGTATACGGAGAAGAATTTGCTGATAGTGGCAACAAAAGCAAGCCCAAAATCCTTTACTGTGGTAACTGTTTTCAGTCAACTTTTGACGATTACTAGGAAAAAAAATCTCCCCCAAAGAAAATTTATAAGTAATACATTTTCAGTCAAAAGGTAATGATATAATCAGCACTTGGCTGTCACGGTATTGCCAAGGATACCTGGTGGCCCAACAGCTGGGAGAAGGCAGGCACAAGATTCGGTATAATGGGATTTACCATTCAGGTTAATAAATTATCCTCTTCAGGTCTTAGCATTTAGTATGCTGGCATCTCCTACGACACTTCAACTCCATGTAATTCCAAGATTTGGCTTACCAACAACACATGTCCCTGTGGTTCAAAATGGTTCCTTTATTTCCCCCAAAGTGACTAATGCTCACCTTAAGGAGACCTCACCCCAAAAGGCTTCTGACTTGACTGACATTAACAGCATTCTAGAATCCACTGTTCTAGACCCAGCCTGTTGTCCATTTTCTTCCAGCTTTACCACCTCACCCTTAGCTCTCTCTTGTTGATATTTAGTCAGTTTTGCCAAGTCCTTTGATTTGGAGCCTTTAAAATAAAGCTACGAATATGTGAGTCACCTCCTACCCAGAGCATGAGGCTAGGTTTTTCCAGGGAGCCACACACAGCTGTGCCGCTCCACCTAGTCCTAACGTCCGGGCAGCAAGGCATGACTTAGCAAAGGTGGTCCGAGCACGATGGGACCTGCACATGGCTGGTGTTGGCTTGGCTGCAGTGTTGGCTCCAGCATTATGCCAGGAAGCCAGGCTTCCCTCTCAGAGCAAAGCAGATGGTTTGCTGCATATACTTGAAGTTGTTCCTTTAAAGTTTGTTCATGGACATGAAAATTGCTCCGAGACAGAGAGAGACAGAGACAGAGAAGGAAGAAAAGCTAGTGAAGGAAGGATATGACTTTAGTCTCTATTCAGTGCCTCAGTGCTTTCATCTTTTTTTATCATTAGATCATCTCATGATTGGGATTTCATGAGCAATCAATTTGATTGCATTTGAGCAGTCACTTTATATAGTGAAAGTCTTAAGAATGTCCAGTTCCTTTTCAGAAAAGGGAACTAATTGTATGGATTAAAGCCATGTTTATTTTGAGTCCAGCACGAGTAGTCTTTGTACCCAAACAGTCCAGCTCGAACTGTTTCATTTGTAAACTTGAGGAAGCATGTTGGAGCCCTTTTTAGCCTAGAAATACCCTGTATATCTCTGTCTTCTTGCTCATCGATTTCAGCGTGGTCTTTTTATCTGCCCGTCCAGTTTAGCTGGGACTTTGTCTTTTCTTGCATTGCTGTGGTTCTGAAGGGAATGCTTCGCCAAGTGTGGTGTGGTCAGTTACTAGGTTATCTTGACCACATTGCACATGGTCTACCTTCCATTCGTCAAACCTGACTCATGGAAGGAAAGCCCCGTAACTATAGGGAGAAAGTTTGTGTTGTATGGGCCTTTGTTTTATTTTTGTCGTACTATTTTTAGTTCTAGCCTTATAGGGCATTTATGGCTAAATTTTAACAATCTTTGTTTCCATGTATGTCTTTCACATATTTTCTAGCTCAGTCATAGTTGAACCCTGCATGTGAAGCAAAATTCTTTAATTGTTAAAACAACAGTATGGGGCAAGGCTGCCTTTCTGTTGTGTGAACAATGCCAGAATGCTCAACTGTAAACGGATCTCTCTCTATTCCACAAGGCACTGCATCTTTGGGCTGCAAAATGAGAGCAGAAGAGAGATCAGTGTTTATATTTTATGTACAATTTCCCATTTGTGAATTAAATCAAGGATTTTCACTACTGTTGAGGAGTGTCTGTATTTGCAATAAAAGAAAAGTTTGGCTATCATTGCCCTTCAGGGCTTCTTAAAATTTTGTTCTCGTTTTAATTTTTGAAAATCATAAGAGATAAACCTGAGATGGCATTGAAGAAATTAGTGAAACAGGTTTGAGTTGACCTCGGCAACTCTGAGCCTTCTGCAGTCTGGGAATTGGACCAGAATTATTAGTCCTTACACACCAGTTCTTAATCGAAGATAAGAAATTTAGATTTGTGTGCCATTTTTTCCCCCTTTATCTACATTGGCTACATGCCACCTAAAGTGGACAGTGTCTTCCCATCATGTGGTAGACTTTTTAGAGTTTTGTCTTTCTTTTCATAAGTAACACTGATATATAAAAAAATAACACATTCCAGAAATTTGCTAGTGTTGTGGTACATTGACATTGAATTAAAACCATGTGTTTCTGTTGCCTAATAAATATTAATCTACTTTAAAGAAATGTGAGAAGTTAAATTATTTTCACCATGAATCGGTGGATATAGTGCAGTTTTCACAAAAGCAAATGGGCACACACAGTATCAATAAGAGCATGGAAGAAAATCACATTACTGATTTCTTAGTTCTGTCTTCAGCCCATCATTCGGTGCTGTTCCTTTTTCAGTAGATTTCTAAACCTGCAGCCAGAAACTAATGAATGAAGGATGGTGGATGTTTAGGTTAGGTTAAGAAAAGTATTGAACCAAGTTTGAAAAATGGGAAATATTCGCATAAAAATTGCTGTGGCCTCTTCTCTTGAACAGACCAGAAGAGCTGATGACCAGCTGATGACCCCCCTCCCCCACCTAGCATCCCCACATGACAATAGTCCACTGAAGCCGTGGGCGGGGCTGCCCCTGCTGGCTGGGTGGGGTCACAGTGAGATGCTCCACCTCCTGGATCCTTCCCTCATCCACAGTCTTGCCTGGCCACAGTGGGCACTTCACTGCTTTTACCTTCCTTTTAGAAATGTGGAGCTGAAGCAGAGGGAAATTAAATGAATTTCTCAGATCACAGACTGAACCAACATGGTTTTGAGCAAACCTCAGTAGCAAACTTAAACCTGGGGTGATACCCATGAGCACAGATAGCATTCTTTTCAGCTTTCACAGCTAAGTAAAAAAGCAAACGAAATGAAATGTTCAGTGTTGACTTTTTAATATGCACAATGTTGTCTCTTTGCATTTCATTAAATGAGAGAATTATATCTCATTTTTTAACTTGCTTTAGGAAGTCTGTTTACTGTTAAAAGAAACCATTGATTCAAGAGTTAAGGAGTACTTGGAAGTTCGTAAACAGCACAGGCCATCAAATACAGAATTCACAAGATCCAGTCCCTTGACCTTAAAAGGTAGGCACAGAGTACTTTGATTTTGGATAAAATTTCTGCTTTGTAGAGATGGCAATTATGTTTGACTCTGACTGACATGTTAGTACAGTGATACATTTAAAAAATATGTTCTAATGAAGATGCTTTGTTTGGGTAAGGAAAATTAACCAAAAAGCCCTGGAGGGCTTTTAATGGTAAGCAAAAAACATAAAAATGGAAAATAAAACATTCCTAAGGAAACTGTACTTTAAGGGACTTTTTTTTTGACAAGTAGTCTTACAAATAGATTTACATTAATACTGACTTGATTTGCGGCTTTATGCTTTTTTAAGTGCTTTCATATATATGACACCCTATTTGAGAGGTTCTCAACTGGGGGTAGTCTTGCAGGAGGGGACATTTGGTAATGTCTGCAGACAGTTTTGGTTGTCATCACTGAAGTCGGAGGGGTTGGCAGGAAGCTACTGGCATCTAGTGAGTTAGAAGCCAAGGATGTCACTAAATATCCTGCAATACACAAGACAGTCCCTCACAACAAGGCATTATCTGGCCCAAAACATCAAGGGCACTGAGGTTGAACTATCCTGCACTATTTCCTAACAACACTTTGAGAATGGTGATGTCCGAGTTGTAGGTGAAGAAGCTGAGGGTCTACAAGATTAAGAGCTCGCCCAAATAAAAGATCATCTTTTTGAGGATCGAGATGACCTTGTTTATTTGGCATCCCTCCCCCACCCCCCCCAACACTGTCCCCCTCCCTGCCTTACTTAGCCCAGTGCTTGATACACATATTCAGTGACCTGTTGAAGGAAAGCATACTTGGGTGACAAGTGGCAGAACCTGATCCCAGATCCAGCTCTTCTCACTCCCAGCCCACTGTTCTTTCCACCTATCATTGCCGTGTTTTTAATTTTTTCTACTTTAGGTTGGCATTTTGTAACACTCTTTTGTGGTACAAGTACAGTCAACCTTGTGTTAATCCTCAGAGGACAGGGCTGGACTGCTGTGAACCACGTTATACTAACGTGGCATCCCCCTAGGTTATGCTAATGCAGCATCCCACCCCCCCACCCCCACTTCGTAGACATACTTAAACTACAGTGTTCACCTGGGCACAGCTGATAAGTAGGCAGACAGATTAATTTAACCCAAACTCAAAGCCTTGAATGGAATTTTCAGTCTAAACAATTTTGTGTTAGGTGACATTTTCTGGAATTTCACTTAGTAGTAGGATAAAGCTTGAGAAAAGCCATAGGAGCCTGCATCCTTTGTACTCCAACAGACCTGGCTAGTTTCATTTTCTGACTTGTACAAAAGGAGAAGGAACAGAGAAGGTTCTCAGACCTCCATTTCTGGCGTGCACGTGGCGTGGTCAGTACTGATTCTCAACTAGCCCTTCCCCTGCCTTCCTCTACTACTGAGTGGAAAATGCTAAATACTCAATTTTCCAGCCTGGTAGGGTACATGTGTTGTGTGTTGTTCTGGCCCCAAGATGAAAATCAAAGTCTTTGTTGGGCTCATGTGGGCAATAAGTTTTTTATTTTATTTTATTTTATTTTATTTTATTTTATTTTATTTTATTTTATTTTATTTTTTTATTTTATATATTTTTAAGAAGTTTGTTTTTAAACAGAAAAGGGATCATTCTGTACAATTTTATAACCTATTTTTTTCACCTAACATAATATAGAAATTCTTTAAAACACGTACATGACCATTTTTATTTTCTTTTTCAACGTTTATTTATTTATTTTTTGTGGGGGGACAGAGAGAGACAGAGCATGAACGGGGGAGGGGCAGAGAGAGAGGGAGATACAGAATCGGAAACAGGCTCCAGGCTCTGAGCCATCAGCCCAGAGCCTGACGCGGGGCTTGAACTCACGGACCGCGAGATCGTGACCTGGCTGAAGTCGGACGCTTAACCGACTGCGCCACCCAGGCGCCCCTACATGACCATTTTTAAAAAAATTGTTTTAATGTGGTAAACTATACATATCATAAAATTTACCATTGTAACCATTTTCAAGTGTGTAGTTTAGTGGCATTAAGTACATTCACGTTGTTGTGCAGCTACTGCCACTTTCCATTGCCAGAACTTTTCATTGTCCCAAACTGGAATCCTTTACCCATTAAAGAATAACTCCCCATCGGGTGGGAGGGAGGGAAGGGTGGGTGATGGGTATTGGGGAGGGCACCTTTTGGGATGAGCACTGGGTGTTGTATGGAAACCAATTTGACAATAAATGTCATATTAAGAAAAAAAAAAAAAGAGTAACTCCCCATCAGTCTCTTCCCTAGTCTCTTGTAACCAGTATTCTGCTTTCTGACTTTATGAATTTAGGTACTTGAGGTACCTCCTATAATGGAATCATACAGTATTTATCCTTTTGTGTCTCACTTTTTCACTTAGCATAATGTTTTCAAAGTACCTCCCTATTATAGCATTTATCAGAATTTTCTTTGTTTTTAATGTTTATTTATTTTCAAGAGAGAGACAGAGACAGTGTAAGCAGGGGAGGGGCAGAGAGAGAGGGAGACACAGAATCTGAAGCAGGCTCCAGGCTCTGAGCTATAAGCACAGAGCCCAACGCGGGGCTCGAACTCACAGACTGTGAGATCATAACCTGAGCCGAAGTCAGACGCTCAACCGACTGAGCTACCCAGGCGCCCCAAGAATTTTCTTTGTTTTTAAAGCCAAATAGTATTCACACTCACACACACACACACACACACACACACACACACACACACACACACATATTGTGTTTATTTGTTCATCTGTCACAGGATACTTGAGTTATTTCTACCATTTGGTTGTTGTGAATAATGCTGCTATGAACTTTTGTGTTCAGATACTTCTTTGAGTCCCTGCTTTCTGAGTCTCTGGCTGTATACCTCACAGTGGACTTGCCAGATTATATGGTCATTATTGGTTTAATTTTTTTGAGGAACTGTTATCCTGTTTTCCACAGTGACTACGTTTTACATTCTCACCAAGAATGGATCCCAGTTTCTCCATAATCTTGCCGGTACTTATTTTCTCTGGTTTTGATAATAGCCATCCTAACAGTTGTGAAGTGGTATCTTATTGTGGCTTCAGTTTGTGTTTCCCTCATGGGTAGTGATTTTAACCATCTTTTCATGTACTTATTGACTATTTGTATATCTTCTTTGGGGAAATGTCTGTCTGTGTCATTGGCCTGTTTTTTAATTGGGTTGCTTGCTTTTTTGTTTTTGAGTTGGAGGAGTTCTTTTATATATTCTGGATATTAATTCCTTATCAGGTATATGACCTGCAAATATTTTCTCCCATTGTGTGTTGCTTTTTCACTCTCGATAGTGTCCTTTGATGTGCGAATATTTTAAGTTTTGATGTAGTCAATTTATTTCATATTTTGCCACCTGTGCTTCATTACTGAATCCAGTGACATGAAGCTTTTCAAAAATTGTGTTTTCTTCTAAGAGCTTTATAGGTTTTATAGGTTTTGTTGCTTTTCATTATGTCTTTGATCCATTTTGAGTTAATTTTAAGGAAATGGTCCAACTATATTCCTTTGTACATAGATATTCAGTTGTCCCACCACCATGTGTTGGAAAGTCTGTCCTTTCCCCCATCAAGTGGTCGTGGCACCCTTATTGGAAATCTTTGATCATAAATGTGAGAGTTTAGGGGTGCCCGGGTGGCTCAGTTGGTTAACTGTTTGACTTCAACTCAGGTTATGATCTCATGCTTCATGAGTTTGAGCCCCATGTCAGACTCTGTGCTGACAGCTCAGAGCCTGGAGCCTGCTTTGGATTCTGTGTCTCCCTCTCTCTCTCTGCCCCTCCCCCGCTCATGTTCTGTCTGTCTCTCTCTGTCTCTCTCAAAAATAAACATTAGAAATTTAAAAAAAAATAAATAAATGTGAGAGTTTATTTCTGGGCTCTCTGTTCTATTCCATTATTCTAGATGTCTGTCTTTATGCCATTACCACACTGTTTTGGTTACCATAACTTTGTAGTAAATTTGGAAATTAGGAAATAGGAGTCTTCCAACTTTCTTAATGGTTTTCAGAATTGTTTTGGCTATGCAGGGTTCACATCACCATTTTTAATGTATGTAGTATTCCATTAAATATCCATACTCTCTTTTATTGGTGGGACATTTAGGTTGCATCTAATGTTTACACTGTCATAAACAGCAGTACAGCAAATATCCTGATGATATACATGTTTGCACACTTCAATTTCTTTATAATGTTTTTATTTTAATGTTCATATTTTTATTAGTTTATAAATACTCCTTAAGGATATGAATACTTTGTATGTTTTATATGCTGCAAGTTTGTCATTTGCCTTTGACTTGGTTTATTTAACTGCGCAAGCACAAACAAGGAGAAGCCTGTGTTTGCCTCCTGGAGCCTCCAGTGACTGGCCACTTGTGGGATGAGCACTGGCTTCCCTGTACTGAGATAAGTAGTGAGTGCCAGAGGGAGGCAAGATGATATAATGCACCGCTCTATTGTTCACTCTGTAGGAGAAAAGCTGTGTTAAGTATTCCTCGCTGAAAGTTAACTTGGAGCGAAAGCACTATCTTCCCTTTCCTTTCTACTTCTGCTAACAGTTAATCTTTAATGGAGCATGTCTTGTGATGTTCATACCTTAGCCAGTCCCCTCCTTTGCTGCCATCAAGCAGTCCCTGCTCCCGCCTCCCCTGGATACCTGCGCCCCCACAGCAGCCCCCTGGCTGGCTTCCTTGCGCCTGCTCTGGCCAGTGCCTCGCCTGCTCTTCACACTTCATTCAGTTCGTGTTATCCCTTAAAATCAGAGGTCTGATCTTGTGAACCTCTTCCCCACGGCTCCAAGGGTGCAAGCTAGGGTCCTTCGAGTAGCTGCCTGTCCAGCCTCATCTTGTCTCACTTTTTCCTTCTTTCTTGCTCCAGTCATAGCAGCTTAATTCCTTTCTTCCAAATCTCCATTCTTCTACTCATCTTGGGGCCTCTGCCCATGTTGGAGCCCTGGTCTCCACTTTCCCTGTGCTCAGTCTTCTCTCTGCTCAAAATCACTCCTCAGGAAGCTTATCCTGGAGACAGGTCTCCTTGTTATAGGCCCACAAGCATCCTGAACACCATTCCATGAATGTCTGTCTCTCCACAGACATGTAAGCCGCCTGAAGACAGGCTCTGCCCCTTTTATTACCATTGTGTCTCCAGCTTGGAGGACATTTTCTGCTTTGCAGTAGGTACTTAAATGCTTATACAGATGATAAATTACACACATGTTATATCTTTCCTCTTCCTAGTAAGGTCAAGGGTTTCCATAACCTCCCCATCCTGCCTTGTCTCCTCCTGCTACTCACTTTCCTGTCTCCCACAAGCCTGCATTCCTTATCCCTCTGCCTTTACATTTACAGGTTTTACCTTTGTCTGGAAAGCTCCTACTTAACCTTTAAGACCCAACTTAAATATTAGTTCTCCAAAGTCTTTCTCAGTTTGTCTTCTTCTGGCACTTACCACCTTTAATGTATTTGTCACATTGTACTGTGACTGTGTTATAATCAGTTTACCTTTCTCCCACTCCTTCACTGGCAAAGATCGATTCTTTGCCACCCACAAAACCACTTTTCTTCTTCACTTTGCTGCATAACTCTAGAGCGTAAGCAGATAACTCTGTTTCTGGTTATAGGTGTTTAACGTCATACTCACCGGTTAATTTCCAAAAGGAAAGAGCATTGTTCATCTGTGTCTACCACAAGGTTCCTTTTCACAAAGAGGTTCATCTTGCTCTAGGCTGTGTGTACCTGCAGGGACGAAGTGGATACACGCACCGATATACTGCCACCTTGTATTGTTTATTAACAGCACCACATAAAAATGGAATCTGAATACGTGCTTTTACTCTTGCCTCAGAGCCAAAGACATCTCTCTACATTTATCTAACTGCCTGTTCTCAGCTGTTCCCATAATCTTACTTAAATGCCTTTTTCAAGAGCAATTTCAAAGCCACTAACCGTAAGGCCTTGCCTATTTCCTCCTCAGTATCCAGTTCTTTGTCTCATGTTCCCTGAAAATAGAGTTGTCGTTACTGTTTGGTGGTTTGGATGAATGTGAGTGGTTTATGCTTTTGTGTAAAGCAGAAAACTTCTCTCATTTGCATGAGTTTCTTACCTTTTTCTATTTCTAGATCCATGTGACAATAATGTGCCTCATCACAGTACAGATACTCAGCACACAGTGCTGGCTGAGCTGAAGTCTCTAGGTAACTTTGCTGATTACTCAGATAAAATTTAGTATTATTCATGCTCTGAGTTTTTTTTTTATAAAAAAATAGCATAAATGGTTTTGAGACCATTTCCTTAATCTTACAATATAAAGGACCACGGTAAGTATTGACAAACTCAGCAGACAGCATAGCACAGACATTTGCTGATAGCTTCATCTTTGTAAAGTCACCTGTCATTTCAACAGATTCAGTAAAAATTAATGTTGTGATAAAGTTTTTTAAAAGACTTCACTGTCGATTTCTGTCAATTCTGTCTCATTAATGTTTTCCCCTTAGCCTTGCCAGTGCTAGGTATTACAGTGTTTTAATTTTTCCCAGTTTGACAGGCCAAAAATCAGACAAGGAGATGCTGTGCTTTGATTTTTGTCTTTCACTTTAATGTACATATTGACTAAACTGCATATTTACAGCTGTTGCTCATCTTTGTATTGGGTTGTTTGCCTTTTTCTTCTTAATTTTTTCTCTTGTTCCCATTGTCCCTTCCTTGGTCAAGGCCTTCTTAATCAGCCCTTGAATTACTGCCACAGCCTCCTGATTTTCCTTCCAATTCATCCACACCTCTGCTGCCAGAGTGGTCTTTCGAAAACAAAACTGTGATAGTCTCCAGCTTAAAACCTTCTGTGGTCAGGAACCTTAATTGCCTAATATCCTTTATTTAATTTCATTTCTGCTTGAGACTAGTAGAATGGGTCTCGTTCTTAAGCGGAGTCAATTAAAGACATTATTAGATAGCTCACAGGATGTACCTGTGGGAGGCCTCCAAAGGCACACAGGCAGCAAAGCGTCAGCCATGAGATGAGGATGGCTTTGGTACATGTGCCATTTCAGCTACAGTCAAGACCGGGTATCAACCTCCACCCCAGTCTGAAGAAGATTGATTTCCGGGCACGTGGCCACAGCACCATGCTGCCCCTTGTGAGCCACTGCAATGTGAAACTAGGTCCCATGGCGTACCCTCCTTGCAGGTAAGCCACGAAGGACAGAATGTTTGTCTCTTCCCTTGGCAAAGTGAGATGTTACAACGTGGGAAGTTGCCAAAACCCAGGGAGGATGGTCAGAAGTTTTGGTGAGTGGACACAAGTTACAAAATAACCACTCAAGTTTTCCTCTTGGCTTCCTTCGTCCACAAACTTCCAAACAACAGGCTTCTGCCTAAAGACACAGTTCTCCCAATGGCAAAGGAAGTAAGCTCAGCATCTCCTCTGAGACAGAGAGACAGACAGACAGACAGACAGACAGACAGAGAGAACCCAGAGTCTCATGCTCTAGTCCAAACCCAGGCTTCCTGGGTGATGTTCATTCACAGCTCACATTTGTTAATTTATTGACTAAGTTAAGAAGTTTACATACCTTGCATAGAATAGTAAGGAAACACAAAGCTAAAAAACTTAGTTAACATATAAATATATACACGATACAGCGAGGATGACAGGATAGGAAGATGCCACCATTCTAACTTTTGCAATAAATAGTTGGTGTTTGGGGCGCCTGGGTGGCGCAGTCGGTTAGGCGTCCGACTTCAGCCAGGTCACGATCTCGCGGTCCGTGAGTTCGAGCCCCGCGTCAGGCTCTGGGCTGATGGCTCAGAGCCTGGGGCCTGTTTCCGATTCTGTGTCTCCCTCTCTCTCTGCCCCTCCCCCGTTCATGCTCTGTCTCTCTCTGTCCCAAAAATAAATAAACGTTGAAAAAAAAATTAAAAAAAAAATAGTTGGTGTTTGTATCTGCCTTCCTTTAACATTTATTTCATATTCCCCTGGCCCTTAGCCAGTACCTCAGCTGATCAGGATTCTTTACCTGGCAAGGTGATCCAAACTTTCATTGGGATTTGGGCCAGCGGTGGTCCTGCCTTTATGAGGTTGCCACAGTTCTCATTAACTTTTAACACTGGAAATGCGCCACTAGATAGAGCCGTTATACTCCCCGTGTTTTATCCACTTGCATCTATTTTGTCATTATGGGCCAACGTTTCTACTCCCCTTTTGGTCTGTTTGTCTAATGGCGTAAAAAACCTGGAGTTATGCGGCACATTTAACCCTCAGCCTGGGTCATTGTTATCCTCTCTGTTCCAGTCTTCCTTTGAATACCAATGAAGCACAGTCATGAGGATGGAAAGCGAGCTTTTGCTGAGGTGGTCACTTCCCACTTCCACTCCCTGGTTCCAGGAATTCTTGCCAAGGGAACACATATTATTCTTCTGGTCACAGCATGTAGTAGATCTTTTAGGACTTCACCCCAGTTTGTATCACAACTGAATTTTCAGTAGACCCTTCTACCACTCTGTAAGGCCAGCTGCATTTGATCCTTGCTTGGTTGCTTAGTAGGACCACTGAATTTTATGAATATACTCGCTTATTTGTAAAATGAGTTTCTTGGTCAGAAACACTGTGGCGGTGATAGTGAGTGAGGCCTTCAGTAAGTCCGTGGGTGACGTGGCTGCCAAAAACATGGCAGACATAGAAAACACATCCAAATCCCAAATAAAGGGTCCATTCCAGTGAAGGTATTGTCTCCTCTGTAATGAAAGAGGTCCATTATAATCACCCACCACCACTGACCATGGGCCCATCTTCTTACAATAAGAGAGTTGGTAGAGAGACTCCTCCTGTTAATTGTTGCTGTTGGTAGATTTGGCATTTGGCAGGGCTCCGTGTGGGTGAGGTTAAGTCCATGTTGTTGAGTCCAAGCATAATATTCATCCTTGCCACCAAGGCCACATGGCTCATGAGCCCTTTAAGCAGATAATCTGGCACCTGGGGTAAGAGGCTGGCCAACATCCATGTGCAGGTCATTTTGTCCAGCTCATTACAAGAACTTCTTAATGGAGTCTTTTGGAGAACATTCACATAAGGTACACATACTTTCACACACACTCCACGTAGCTTTTCCCCAAATGTCCTTGACACCAGTCCTTCTGAGTTCTTACCAGTGAATGAGTGAATGAATATGTGTGTGTGTGTGTGTGTGTGTGTGTGTGTGTGTGTGTGTGCGCATGTGCGTGCGCGCGCACACACACACACACACACACACACACACATTCTTCAGGCTATCTTTCCTTAAAGGCCAAATGGACCCAAAGTGTACTCTTGAACATTCTGCCCACTGGACAGATTTTGTTTCTCCACCCCAAATGAGGTTATATCACTGCATTCATTCGCTTCTGGTTGATACTATCCTGTTGAGCAGAGCCATTGATTAGCCAGGCACAAATTTTTATCTGCTAATAAACTGGTCACTCAAGCTGTCACTCTTCCAGGTCATTTAATTAGGTCAAAGAAACACAAACATACCTACAACTGTTTGAGCTTATTTCTTAGTAGTAAGAGTTGCAGGGTGCAAAAACTTGAATGAACTCTTTGACAGAGTGAACTCTTTGATTTCCAGGGATTAGTATTGCTTTTGGTTTTGATGGGGAAAGGGAACTCCAGAGACTTTTTTTTTTTGGCTTTTCCTTACTATGTAGCACTCCATGAGACATGGAGTCCAAGTTTAGTCCAAGTCCAACATGGTTGCAGGATAAGTTTATCCCAATTATGTACTCATCAAATGAGAAGAGAAGTACAGATTTTCACGGACCCGCCAGGCCCTCTGGGAGATTAATTGAAACAAGTTTCTACTTATCACACTCTGGGGATCATAATGGAGATCTGGAACCCCAAGAGTTAGCATTGTCTCCGAGCCAATGTCTAATCATTCTCAAAAATTCTGGTTATTCCCCTTTTCTCATTGCACAGGAACTGTAGTAAATAGCTGTACATCCCAAGTGAAAGATTTATAGTCCAGACTTGAGTGATGCCTGGCTTTCTATTCAAGGAGATACAGTTCTGAGAACTGAGTCAAATCTGGGGACTGGGTAAGAGGCTGTGGCTCTCCTTCAAGGTAGCCCAGGTCAGGCCCCTGTTCACCAGACCTAGACTTTTTTTCTATTATATAATGTATTAATTTGCTAGGGCTCCCATAAAAAATTACCACCAACTGGGTGACTTAGACAAATTTATTTTCTCATAGTTCTGGAAGCTGGAATTCTGAGACCAAGGTGTCAGCAGGGTTGGTTTCTTTTGAGGCCTCTCTCCCTGGCTTGTAGATGTGGCCATTTTCTCCCTTTGGCTTCACGTGATTTTCCCTTTATTTGTATCTGTGTTCTGTTTTCCTTTTATGTAATACAGACACCAGTCATACTGGATTCAGGCCCACTCTAATGACCTCATTTTAGCTTAATTACCTCTTTAAAGATTCTGTATCCAAATACAGTTGCCTTCTGAGGTGGTGGGGATTAGGATTTCAACATAGGAGTTTTGGAGAGATACAGTTCAGCCTATAGCATACAGTTTAAGTAGAGCCTAAAGTATGCTTTCCATTTTATTCGGAGTTATGGACATATCTGTTAACCAATAAGCCAAAGATGTCAGTGGATTGAGCCACTGACAGAGTTCCTCCCAAGGTTACTACTGAGTTGTGGCCCTCTAGTGGACCAAGTGACTTGGCCAGCCATGGGCCTTAGTTGACTACAGATTTTAGGCTATCCAGTCACCAGATGACACATCCACTTTGGGCTTTCATGGTCTGTAGACACCATGTCTGTCATGGTCATTAGCCTTCTCAGCAACTACCTCTCATGCCCCAAGGTGGCTGCCTGCCCAGGAACAGGCCTGGCAGTAGTGTCCTCTCCATGTTGGCCCCCCACCATTGTGCAGAGCGTTCTGGGGAATATAGGGCAATCACTTGGCACAGGCTGGAAGTGGCAAACATTTTAGTACCAGATTCAGGCACCAAGCAGTCTGACTATTCAGGAGAATGCTAGGCAAGCCAACTGCCCAGTGCTTATAGATTTTGCTAGACCTACAACTGGACCCATGGGAGGCCAAGTTCAAGAGGAGCCCCTCTCTTCCAAGAGGGAGAGGAGTCGCTGGTCCCAGATGGCTTTGGCCAGGCAATCTTGGGAGAGCTTCTGTGGTCATTTATCAACTTGTCACTGCAGCCTGACTCACAGGCCCCAGAACATCATACTCTTACCTCTGCGTCTTTGCACATGTTGCCCTCCTCTCCCTGCAACTCTCTTCTCTTTCCACGTTGGTGGATCATCTCCTCCTCCTCCTGCAGGCCTGTGCCTGGGTGTCACTCCTCCTGAGGAGCTCTATCTGATTCTGTGCACCTCTCTCTGGGAGCTGCCTCCACCCTTTCCCATGTGCTCAGTCCACCCTCAGTGGTAGCAGCACTTACCAGTCCAGTTGCTTCCTTGCTTCCCAGACAGACTTCATTTCCTTCGAGGGCCAGGGCTCTTGTGCTGTTCAGCACCCAGTGCGGAGCCTGTTACTCAGGAGGAACGCAAGCATTGGAAGAAATAAAGGAACAAATTGTAGTTTCTGTTCACCAGTCACATGTTCATTTGTCAAGGCTTTGGGGCATGCTTCCATTGCAACATGTCTTACCCCTTCAACAAAAGGCAGAGGTGAAAGTGATCATGAGTTACAAATTATTTTTTATAATTTTTTTAAATGTTATTTATTATTGACAGAGAGAGAGACAGAGCATGAGCAGGGGAGGGGCAGAGAGAGAGAGGGAGACGCAGAATCCGAAGCAGGCTCCAGGCTCTGAGCTGTCAGCACAGAGCCCGATGCGTGGCTCGAACTCACAGACCGTGAGATCATGACCTGAGCCGAAGTAGGACGCTCAACCAACTGAGCCACCCAGGTGCCCCAGTTACAAATTATTAAATAGTAGTTTTCAATTGGTTTTCAGAAAGTCAGAACAACATCCTACCCCAGTGTAAGATTAGCTGCATTATGTCCTGGCTCTGTGGCACCTAGGGACTAAACATAGCCTCCAGAGCCCCCCATCCCAGGTTCTGTTAGCATCCATGCCCCTACTAGTTACCTGTTTCTGAGCTTTAGCCTGCTAGCCACCAGCTCTGTGCCGGGTCTGCATACCCATGGCAGATCCTTAGGGTAGCCCCTTCTAGCCAGCATTCTTAACCCTTGATCTGAAGACAAGAAACAAACTCAAGGGTGCGAGCAACTTGCCTGAGGTCACAGAGCTAGTAAGTGTCAGAGGCCATGTGGAAATGCGTCTGTCTGATATCTGGGCGGTCTTCACTGCTTCAGTATCCCGATTAAGGGGGGAGAGAGAGAGTGTGTGTGTATGTGTATAAATGTGTTTGTTTTCTCTTAATAAAACTTTCCTCTAATCATGAAAACAAAGCTGTCTTTCAGTTAACCATGTGAAAGCCAGGAGCAGTGTTCTGCCTGAACTACAATGTGAATATCTTTGTTTGGGTTTTATATCCCCTCTTCTCTGATCACAAGATGGAAAGGGAGAAACAGACCCCAAAACAGAGCTCATCTTTCTGCTCCAAGCACTTACCTCAGTGCATTGTCTAAATATTAGGGGTTCACTACATTTTTGTGTTTGTAGAGCAGTAATTTTTTTTTTACTGCCTATTATTCCATTTTGTATAACCTTGTTCTTGCATTTAACATCTAAGAAACCCAGTCCTTTGGAAAATGCCATAAAATAAATTAAATTTTCCTGGGTACTGTGGTTTCTGTCTGCAGTGGCTTTCTTTTTGGCTTTTCTTCTAAGCTGAATGCGCCTCTAAAATCTTAGCTTCCATCTTTAGCCAATGCATAGAGCCGTCTGCTCATTCTTTTGTGGCATCCAAGGTATCTTCTGTGAATGTTCAGGGCTGAATTACCAGGCTTCCTCTCTCTTCATCCACACCCACGCAGCATTCTGTGGTGGGGCACATTACCACCATGTTAGGAAATCAGTGGGTGTTCACACCAGAGGAGAAAAGGCAAGAATCGCCAAAACAAGCAAGTTCTTCCTATTCTTCCCTCTGTCTGAGAAATGTTCCCCTCCTTTCCCCAACGCCCAGTGTATGGTACCTGCCAAAGAAAGCTTTCTCTTTGCTCTTCAGACACAGGCCTGATTGTGAGCCCTGCTCTCCGGCGTCCCCATGAGTGCAAAGTTGTATATGTGCAGTTTGTTTTGGTTTGTATTTATTTTCCCAGCCCATTGAAAACAGGGCCTTTTCCTATTTAAAATAAATTTTGCAAGTGAAACACTTTTCCCTGTGAGCCCAGCCCTTCCTCCACATAAAGTGGCAGGCATTTCCCAAGAAGACAGGGGAAACTTGCCGTGAAACACCATCCATCCTTACACATTAACAACAGTAGAAATTACTGTACATCCAACAACTGTTAACCCTGAGAAAGCATAGGCCCTTGACAAACACTGCTCACTGCAGCGGCCACTTTTGACATCTGTCAGCTGTTCCCATGGAGTGTTAGCCTTCGCTCCTGTCCCGCACACCAGCTGTGGCCGCGGAGCTGGGCTGCAGTCACACAAGCAGACATGGAGGGGTCCTCAGACTAGGGCAATCAGACATGGGTGACTGAAGGGGGAGAACTGGGCCCTCGCGTGGTTTGAAAAACAGCAAAACAGCACAACACATTTTCAATTACTTACTGTTCTGGTAGATATTCTTAATATTTAGGCATTGTTTTTTTATATTCGCAGCCCTTTACAAATAGAAATGGATTTCCTTAGATTTGTCCTAGGGCGCAGTGGAAACATGTGTTTTCTTTTTACACATGTGTTTAAATAGCTTTGCTTATTATTTACATTTCTTCCCATAGTGTACTCAATAAAAACATTTTCTAGGCTTTCATCCACATGAGAAGCTTAAAGGGCAGTAATGAAAGCAAGTGCCTCTAAGCCCTCTGGTGAATGTGCCACAGTGTCAGCAAAGATGATTTTTCCAGGAAGGGGCAATTTGCAGGACTTAAAGTTTTACACTTTTTACCAAAAGTGTGCTAAAAACAGGACCGACAACACAAGATGCTTTGCATTTGCAAAATCTGGGGAGACTTTGCTAACCATTTGTTGCAATAAATGACAAGAAAACAAAATCCTTAAACCCTTTAAGCGTTAATATTTCCATTTGTTACAGTCACCTGTTGTGGAAATTGCCAGTTTCAATGGCCGGTCTTTTGTTCACTTTTCAATTTTACAAGAAATTAAAACACACAAAAGTCCCCCCCCCCCCCCCAGTATACAAAGCTTCAAAACAGGTTAGGATTCTTTCTGCCACACCAAGAGGTTATCACACTTCAGTTCAACCACCTGGAAAACTTTGCCAATGTTACCGTGAACCTTACTGGATTGATCCTACTGGCCTGTGAGTAAGCTGCTTCCATCTCTCCCACCTTACCCTTCTCCCCTAACCTCCTACCATGCACACCAAAAAGACAATGATTTTTCCCTCATAAAACAAGGTCCATATTGCCACTGCTTAGTTCCACGTTACAAAGCCAGTTCTGTTGCTTTCCTGGTGATGCAATTCCAGTATTCCTTTTGAGTCTGCATGTTCACATTTACATTTAGACTCAAGGCTCCCACATTTCTGCATATTCTGGAACTGGGCAGTTCAAAACCAGTCTACCAAATCCCCTGGGACTCTGGAGTTCCAGAAAGATCTTTGTCATCAAACGGTGATTGCAAGACCTTTTTTTTTTTTTCCTAAGGAGTTGTCCTAGTTGGCTGAGAGCCCTGCCTATTTACCAGCTCTGTGAAGACTGATGATTTATTTATTTATTTATTTTTAAATTTTTTTTTCAACGTTTATTTATTTTTGGGACAGAGAGAGACAGAGCATGAACGGGGGAGGGTCAGAGAGAGAGGGAGACACAGAATCGGAAACAGGCTCCAGGCTCTGAGCCATCAGCCCAGAGCCTGACGCGGGGCTCGAACTCACGGACCGCGAGATCGTGACCTGGCTGAAGTTGGGCGCTTAACCGACTGCGCCACCCAGGCGCCCCAAGACTGATGATTTATTACCAGATATTCATTCCAAAGGCAGATTCCATTTGGTGGTCAGGTAGAACTGGTCATCACTCTTGCCCTTCTGGGGTCCGGAGGAGAAGGGATGGAAGAGGAAGTCACTGGCCTTTCAACTGATAACAGGGCTGAGATTTAACAAAACAAAAACAAAAACAAAAACAAAAACAAAAAGACACAACGTTTCTTTTGGGGATCTGTTTTGTCACCTTATTTCTAATGGTGACAACTGAATGGGAGGCCTGTAATTCTCTCTGGTTCACCCAGTGAAAATTGTGGTTTCTCCCAGCATTCTGGGAACGTGTTCCATGTGGCACTGGCTTTGTGTTGTGCAAGTGATTTTTACGCACTTATATATTGAGGTGAGAGGTGGGGGGGCACAAGGCTAGTGAGACTCTTGTGAAGCTCCACTTTCTTCTGGTACCTCCCAGATAAAGTCATAACAAGTGGCCACCTCTCCTGTGTTGGGCAGATACTAATGAGGAAAAGCGCCTCTACTCCACCCTCCCGCTGCCACTCATAAAGCAGTGGCCTTTTCTCCTAGGGGTTGCATATAATTTTTTAATGTGTGGGATGACAAGGTAGAGTGGAAACTATTTGCCTTGGCATGTACTATTCATTTCTTGGGAGTTTTATGTGCATTATGCTACAGCATTACCCTTCCGATGTCTGGGAAGTGCCTGTAGCCCTTACCAACTTGTCTGTTCCCTTTAAATTCTTTTCCTTTGGCTGGGCTCTCCAGTCACATGCCAAGAGTTTAAGATTTGTACTAATTGAGTTTCACATCACTAATATTTAATAGCCATTAAGAAGGTTGAGAGAGAAAATAGTAGTTATCTAACAGTCTAAATATCTGTAAAAACCCTTTGATTTTAAAAGGGTACAGAGGACAGACGAGTGAAGAGGCCCTTGTTCAGGAGAACATGCAGTGGTTTAACACTTTGGGACTGAGATCCGCTAACTAAATACCTTGGGAATTGTGGGGACTACAACCCAAATGATGATGAAAAACCAGAGTGCTTTCATTTTCAAATTCCCTAACATGTCAGCCTAATAGAGTGAAAGTGGAAAATCTAAAATGAAAATATTTTTTTATGGTTACGATTCTCAGTTTACTGCTTAATTGTTTTTAATCAAAATAATTTTATACTCACTGTAATAACACCTAAAACCGGGAATATCTGTCAGTGAATCCACCACAGATTTCTGAGGTAGGTATTTTTTTGGAGTGCTTTGAGCTTCTGGGCTATTCCCAGGGAGTTGAGTAGAAAGCATATTTAATAACTACTCAGGTACATTTAATTGTGGACCTTGTTTACATTTGTTGTTCTAACACAGTGCTGTTATTACTTACAGCCAAAACTCCAGTCAGATTCAAATTTAACTATTTGATCATGAACCATGCAATCTAATGGGAAACTTGGCTTAACCTATTTTGTGAAATGTCTTGAGAACCAAATTATCCATGTCTGTGTCAAGCAAAAACAAAACTGGGTCCACATAATCTGAAACATAAAAAAATGGAAGCCTAGAACAAATGCTCATTTTACCTTTGAGTCCAAGATCAAATTGCCATTCTGGGGTCATAGGTTGGTGTGTTATGTACCTAAATGTTTATGTTTTTTTGTATTTCTGTGTGTCTTTAATAAATAATATACATATGTATATACCCACAAATACAAGTTGCTGTTAAAGAAAGTAAGAAGTTACAAGGGCTGAAAGGAGACACCAAAAATATGATTTCCTTACAAATATTTGCAGGAATTTTACTTAATTGCAACCAGAAGTCTGACCTGGAAGTGTAGTGTTTTGACCCCCGAGCTGTCTGGTTTCCTATTTGCGGTGTTTCACTCTCCGCTAACTGTGAGAAAATCTATTTTACACGGTTTTAACCCTGTATATTCTTAGAAACACTGCAGTAGAAATTATTCCCTTGGGGGAAAAGAAATTCTCATTATTTAAAGAATGACTTGTAAAGGCTTCTCTTAAATAGAAAACATTTTTGAAACACTTAGGAAATCTTTCTTCTTAAGATATATTTGAAAATAAAACAGCTTCTGGGTTTCCTTTCAAGGTAATGTGAACTTTTGGAAGACTAAAATTTTTGCAGTGTGCAAGTTTATCCTTATTTTAGTAAAATACTTTTTAATAGCAAAAGTATAGAGTTTATAAATAGTTCTCTTATGAGAAAGCTTTTTCATGCTCCCCACCCCCCCATTTCCAGCTTATTAAATCATTTTTTCCTCTAGTATTTTATTTTATTAAAAACTAAATTTTTTGATGTTTATTTTTGAGAGAGAGAGAGAGAGAGAGAGAGAGAGAGAGAGAGAGTGAGAGCACACTAGTGGGAAAGGGACAGAGAGAGGGAAATACAGAATCTGAAGCAGGCTCCAGGCTCTGAGCTGTCAGCACAGCTGAGTCGGACGCTCAACCGACTGAGCCACCCAGACACCCCATTCCTCTAGTATTTTAGAAAAGTAAAAATTAGACTGAATAAACTTTGGGGACTTGGAATTGTATATGGTATTCTTAAAAGACACCAGTGAAATTTAATTAGGATAACTGTAGGGCAAGGAGGCCTACTATTGGAAAATTATAGAATTCACACATCAAAAGCTCATAGATGGCATTTGATGAATCTAGTAAAATGATGGGGAACATTTTTTCTGTGTAGCCTCTTAGCATTTACCAGCATGATCAACCAGTCATATACCCCATTTTAGAAGTCTCTGACATTTTCAGTTAGAGGAAAGCATTCTTCCTATTTGATTTGGGGATTTCAGAATTAAGAACACAGACAGTTCCCACCAATTTAGTTGAATAGCATTTTATCCCATTCTTTTTTTGTTTGTTTAATAACAGCTTTATTGAGATATAATTTACATACCCTACAATTCACTCATTTAAAGTATACAGTTTAGGGGCACCTGGTGGCTCAGTCAGTTAAGTGTCTGACTCTTGATTTTGGCTCAGGTCATGATCTCACGGTCCTTGGGATCGAGTCCCGCATCTGGTTCTGTGCTGACAGCGTGGAGCCAGCTTGGGATTTTCTCTCTCTCCCTCTCTCTCTGCCCCTCCTTTGCTCACTCTCTCAAAAAAATAAATAAAAATAAACTTAAAAAAACTATTAAAAGGTAAAGTTTACAATTTATTGGCTTTTATATATTCACAAAGCTGTGCAACTGTCACCAGAACCCCTTTTTGAACATTTTTGTTCCTCCGTAAAGAAACTCTATACCCATTAGCAGTTACTCTCCATTTTACCCCAGCATCCTTCCCATTCCCATCCCAGAGTTTCCACCAATTTAGTTCTGTCTCTACTGATTTTTCCTACTCTGGATGTTTTATATAAATGGAGTCTTACAATATGTTGTTCTTCATAACTGGCTTTCACTTAGCATATTGTTTTCAATGTTCATCCAGGTTGTAAGCATTTACTGGTAGTACTTCATTTCTTTTTGTTGCCAAATAATATTCCATTGTGTGGATATATCACATTTTGTTTATCCATTCATCAGTTGAGGGACACTTGGATTTGCACTGTTTGGCTATTGTGAATAATGCTACTATGAATATTTGCACAGGTTTTTGAGTGGATATATGTTTTCATTTCTCATGAGTATATACCTAAAGATGGAATTTCTGGGTAATTTGTTATCTCTGTGTTTAATATGTTGAGGAACTTCCGACTTTTTCAAAGCAGCTGTACCATTTGCTATTCCTACCAAAAGTGTATGAAGATTCCATTTCCTCCACATTCTTGTCAACACTTTGTTATTTGTCATTTTGATTATAGTCATCCTAGTGGGTATGAAGTGGCTTTGATTGCGATTTTGATTTCCATTTCCCTGATGGCTAATGATGTTTACCCTGTATCCAAGTACTTATCTGCCATTTATATATCTTTTTTTGGAGAAACATCTTATTCAAATCTTTTGTTCATTTTTAAATTGACTTTTTTTTTAATTATTGAGTAGTAGGGGGTTATTTATTTATTTAAAATGTTTTATTTATTTTTCAGAGAGAGCCAGAGCACATGATGGGGAGGGGCAGAGAATAGGGGACAGAGTCTCTGAAGCAGGCTCTGCGCTGACAGCAGTGAGCTTGATGCGGGGCTCAAACTCATGAACCATAAGATAATGACCTGAGCTGGTCAGACACTCAACCAACTTAGCCACCCAGGAGCCCTGAGTTGTAGGAGTTCTTCACATATTTTAGATACAGGTCCCTTATCAGATAGATAGTTTGCAAAATTTTTCTCCTATGGACCGAAGTTTTTAATTTTGATGGTGTCCAATTTATTCAATTTTTTGTTGTTGTGGCATGTGATTTTTGTATTATATCTAAGAAACCATTGCCTAATCCCAAGCCATGAATATTTATGCCTGTGTTTTTTCCTAAGACTTTTATAGTTTTAACTCTTACATTTGTATCTTTGATCTATTTTGAGTTAATGAGTTGATTTTGTGTATGATATGAGGTAGGGTCCAGCTTTGTTCTTTTCCATGTGGTTATCCATTTGTCCCAGTACCATTTGTTGAAAAGATCTTTCTATCCCAATTTAATTGTCTTGGCCCCCTTATTGAAAATCAGTTATCAGTAAACGCAAGGATTTATTTCTGGACTCTCAGTTCTATTTCTACATGTCTGTCCTTAGGCCAGTACCAACCTATTTTAATTAGCTTTCTAGTAATGTTATGTTATTTTTTTCCCAGCAGGATTAAAGCTGGCATTCACTAATCTGGATCAAGTGTCTCTTTTAACTTAATCAGTGTAAACATCATTTAAAATTGTTATAAACACCTTATTTTTAATGAATTAATAAAATAATAATTTTGCCAAAGATTTTTTCTAGGATTTTTAGATTAAATTATACTCTTCGACAAATTCATCAACTGTATTCTACTTTAACCAAATCAGTGAGGAGAAAAGTGATCCTCAGTTTAGTCAAGATCTTCATATTAATGGAAACACACAGTGAATCATCAGTATTTGCAATGTATGACTGGGGATGCTAATGGGTCTCAGTAACTCCTGTTAAAATCCTTTACGTTAGGCTGTAAAGCTGACTACATGTCAAAGTCCAAGCACCTTTGCTTATCCCTCCCCATCTCTCCCCTGTACTTCATCTCTTCATCCTGAACTCTAAGCTTCATCTGCCTCCCAGCTGTGGTCTGACACAGACATGCCTGCAGTGCCCACCATTCTCAGCCCTTCCAGCATGGTCCTCTTGATGCCTCCAGGCTCTGCTTAGATGCTTCCCTTCCTTGGGGATGGCCTTCCCCACTTTAGTTTGTTACTCTCCCTTGTTTAGTGAGACATACCCTTTCTTGACCCCCACAGCTCCCAATGCAGGTCTTTGTTGTAGCACTTACATTGTAACCATCATCCTTTAACTGTTGTTTAACAATATTGGCCTTCCTTCCGTTTCTAAGGAATTTTCTTTTTTTCCTGAGCCCAGAGAACTTTTTTCTAGAAAAGCTGTATTTTCAGAAGAGAGCTGAGAAGAAAGTAAGGCTTTTGCTCCAATGCGTGGGAAGTGGTTTCAGTGATGGGAATCAGCAGAGTGGAGGGGTGTAGGGCAGGTAGACCAGGAAAAGCAGACCCATGGAGAGTAAGCTTGAGTAGACCCCAGGGCAAGACTGAGGAGGGGGGAGGTGATAACAGGAGGTGTGGACAGGGCTGGTGTGGAGGAAAACCCTGAGAAGAAGCAGGAGAAGCTTCTTGTAGAACCTCGGTGATGGGAGAGGCCATGGAGAGGTATGCCACTGAGAAGAGATGAAGACAAACATAGCAAGCCAGTGAAGAAGACGAAGCCAGGGCAGGAAGTGGGACAGATGGTGCAGTGCACAAGACAGAAGGAAATACACACAGGGCATTGATGCCCTTGCTTAGGTGAGTATCAGTTTGAAACTCACATCCCGCTCCAGTGCCTCACTGGCATCTCCAGGAGTCCCTCTCAGGGACTCCAAAGCACTGCACTGTCCAGTATTTTCAAGTCCCAAGTGTAAAGGCCTCCTATCATATGAACCTTCTACTAAAACCAGTGAAAGAAAGAGAGAAAGCTTCTATGAAGAAAAGAAGGCAGGACTGTGGCTGGCTTCCACTCCAGTCATGTGACCGAGAGCGGAGGGGCACCCTAAAAATGCTTGCCTTTGGAAGGTGCCCCTTAATGGCACTCTGCTCATTAAAAAAAAAAAAAAAGAAAACTTAGGGGCACCTGGGTGCCTCATTCGGTTAAGCATCTGACTTCAGCTCAGGTCATGATCTCTCAGTTCATGGGCTAGACACCTGCACTGGGTGTCTATGAGGACACATGGGAATGAGGGGAATGAGGGGAATGAGGGAATGAGGCACAACATGAAGAAAAGTAGTTCTGTGGGATGGGTATCCAAGAAGCTGGGAGATTTGGGACAATGAAACATTAAGAGAGACTTTTGTGGAGCCTCAGGGGCTGGTGAGTTCTCAGCATTCAACAAAAGGAAAAACACACAAATCAAGAGAGAAAGGGGTTTTTGTGGAGTGATGGAGCAGTGTCTACTCCTCGGGGCAGTGGAGACTGGGTCCTCTCCTGTGTATGTCTGATCTAAAGCTTTTCTATAGGCCATTAGAGTGTCAGCCCATTCGTTTCCTACTCTTTACCTCTCCATTTCTGGTATTTCCTTGATATTTCTGTTTCTTTTGAGTTCTGCTATGTACTTAAGCATGTTTTTCTTTTACCCAGATTTTGTGTGTTTTTAGCAGGAGGGTCTCCTTTATCTTTGTCAGATTCCCAATTCTGCTTTTAGACATGTGCTCCTTTAAAAAAAATTTTTTTAAATGTTTATTTATTTTTGAGGGACAGAGAGAGAGAGAGCGTGAGTGCAAGAGCGCAAATGGGGGAGGGACAGTGAGAGAGACACAGGATTTGAAGCAGGCTCCAGGCTCTGAGCTGTTAGCACAGAGCCCAACACGGAGCTCAAACTTGCAAACCGTGAGACCATGACCTCAGCTGAAGTTGGACACTTAACCAACTGAGCTACCCAGGTGCCCTGTGGACATGTGCTCCTTTTACTGCAAGGCTATATATTTTTTTAAGTATGGTGCACTTTTTACTCCATATGTAACAGGCTGGTAGTATGGCTTGAACCTGCAGACTGTATGTATATGTATCTATATCTATACCTATTTCTATAATCAGTTACATTTTCAACTTGGGCCAGTAGTCATGAAAGAACGAGGTTACCATCCCTACTTTAAATGCGATAGTGTGCTTACTTTTAAGGCTTAAGGAAGATGAGAGCTTTACAATCACCTATTAGATCATTTCTGTTTAGGTTGCTTTTTAATTGTTATCTACTTACAAAAATTATTCTAAAGATAATGGTTATAATTCACAACACAATAAAGAATGCTTTTGCATTTTTTTGTAAAATGTTATTTTCAAAGTTAGAAAATTAGAAAAGCAAACTTTAATTGTGACTTATGTTCTGAAACTTTGAAAGAAGGATGATATTAACATAAATATTTAAAAGACAAAATGCATCAGCTTTAAGGTTCTTGAAAGTTTTCATCAAATTATGGTCTTCTTTTTTTAATTTAAGTCTTCAAAGAATTCTCTCTTTTGTTTTTAAACTTACTAGAAATTTCAGATGCATACAATAGATTATCCAATGAGTCCCCTCTTATCCATCACACAGCATCGCATTTTTAACATATGGCCAAATGTTATTTCATTTATCCCCTGACTTGTTCTTCCTGCCCCCCACTCCCACATAATTTTAGGTAAATCCTGGATATCATATATTGTACACATGAGTGATTCAATATATTTGACTCTAAAAAATAAGGTGTTTTAAATTTTTTAAGATGTTTATTTCTGAGAGAGACAGAGACCGAGTGCAAGCGGGGAGGGGCAGAGAGGGAGACAGAATCTGAAGCAGGCTCCAGGCTCCTAGCTGTCAGCACAGAGCCCAGTGCAGGTGTCTAGCCCATGAACTGAGAGATCATGACCTGAGCTGAAGTCAGATGCTTAACCGAATGAGGCACCCAGGTGCCCCTAAGTTTTCTTTTTTTTTTTTTTAATGAGCAGAGTGCCATTAAGGTTTTTTTTTTAATGTTTGTTTATTTTGAGAAAGAGAAAGCGTGGATGTGCACAAGTGCACGAGTCAGGTTGGGGCAGAGAGCGAGGGAAAGAGAAAATCTCAAGCAGGCTCCACACTGTTAGTGCAGAGCCTGACTCAGGGCTCAATCCCACAAACCACGAGATCATGACCTGAGCCAAAATCAAGAGTTGGATGCTTAACTTACTGAGCCATCCAGGCGTCCCAAGGGAGAAAAAAAATTCTTGATGTCATCAGATATACAGTCCGTCTTCAGATTTCTCTATCTCTTCAATTCTATTATAGTTGGATTGTTCAAATGAGGGTCCAAACAAGGTTGGTCCACACATTCACTGCATTTGATTGATTCTCTTTACAATAGGTGACTATCTCTTTGAACTTAGGGGAACGTCCCTCCTGTTTTTGTTTTTTGTTTTTTTTTCTTGTTGTTTACTTATCAGAGAAACTAGGTCAAGTGTCCTCTGGAATTTCCCACATTTTGGGTTTGGCTGGCTGCATCTGCATGGTGGCGTTAATATTCTTCCAGCCCCTGTATTTCCTGTAAACTGGTAGTCAGACCCACACTCTTGATGAGGTCAGATCCCTTGTATGTTGTTTTTTCTTATGCAAGAATACTTTGTGCTAGATAGGGTGTATTTCCTGTTGCCACTCATTGGGAAGCATATGTCTTGTTATATCTCTCTTAATTTCATGGTAAGAATGTGTATACGATGAAGGTGGAGGTTGTTTGATGATTTTTTTATATTAACCAGTATTTTTTATTTGTTCATTTGATACTTATATTATCAGTAAATACTGTGTAAGCAGAACAACATTAAAAAGTTCTCTTTACACATTCTTCTAAGTTTTTCCTTGTTTAGACAGTGAAGACAGGAATATCAAGGTAGTGTTTTGGAAATAATAAAACCTGAGTCATAGCAAACATCATACATTTCTTGTTAATCTGAGTCTGTGTGTGATCTGATTAGCATCTTAATTACGATTATAAGTCATTGCATACCTATCACTTTAATTTTTACATATCAAATTGATGCACATTTTAGGTGAACTGTAGGGACTTGTGGAAGATAAGAAAGGAAAAGTATGTGGTGATTTTATTTTTTTTTTCTGTGAAAAGGTAGATCATCTGGCAGTTAGAGGGAGAGAGAGAAAAGAAAACAAAGGAGGCATGAGACTTGTTCTTTGAAATCCTCCAGAGAGGCGATAATAATTGAGCTAATATGCATTGGCTTCTCATAAATTGCCTTGGTAGTTTGGGCCTTGAGTGCCTTAGAAATTAGCTTTCTCCCTATGCCTCTTCACTGTTGCTATAGTGCTCCTGCTAGAGGCCTCTTTGTTTGTGTTTAAGGAGCGAGGGTGATTTCTCTCTTATATTCACTTATAGGACTTGCATTTTGTGTTTATCTTCAAGAACTTTGTAATGTACCACCACCATTACTCTAGCAAGACTCTTGCTACTAATTCCATACCAGTAGATCAATAAAATAAGATTTAGAGCAGTGACTTCCAAACCTGAACTGTGCATCAGAATCCCTTGGAACTCTTTAAAAAGAATACAAGTGTCTGGCACTTTCCCAGATCTACATCAGATTCTTGGGTGCTAGGGATACAGGAATCTGTAGAGTTGAAAATGACCCCAGCCTTGGAGCTTCCGACTCCCCATGTGATTTAAATATGAGCAGTGGGCTCATGATTGGGCTTTGGAAAGACTCTAGACTAGTTGGTGGTTACTTAAACTTCATAGTGGTTTATTTAAGAACTGTGAGATAGAAGGATTGATGATAAACTTTGGGAATATTTACTGTTTTTGTACATGACTCAAGTGAACACATCAAAAATTGAAAAAAGACCTAGCACATTGTAAAATGGGATACAAATCCCAACTGAGGGGATTTGTTTGTTACAAATTTGAGGGGAATGTTTGTTACAAACAAATGCTGAATAGAAAATATAGAACAGAAGATAGTCTACATAAACATTGTAGGAGAAAGCAGTTCACTGCATGTCCTGAATGACAGAGCCACAAATCTGTGATGTGCCTATTACAAAAGCTAATAAATTTGAAAACTTAGGTGAAATGGAAACAAATACTGTTCTCATTGCTAAATCACTAAAAGTGTTCCTTTTATAATCAAGGGTACCACAGCGATTCCTACTAGGAACAATATTCAACATTTACTGGAGATTCTAGCCCAAACTATAAGTCAGGAGAAAAAATACAGATGGGAAATTTGGAAATAAAGAATAAAAGTATCATGAAAAGTCTAAGGGAAATATAGTGACTAATTATTAGAATTAATAAGAGGGTTTAATAGATTTTTCAGTTGCAGGTCAGCATACAAAAGTCAATTGCAACAGCAGACAATTTGAAAATGTAATTTTTAGGAAGCAATATATGTGATGGCAACAATAAAAAATAGGAAGTACCTCATAATAAACTTAATAAAGTATGCAAGAATGTTACATAGAAAAATTCTAAACTTTACTGAAAGACATTTTTTTAAGTCCTCAAAAATAATTGGGAGGTCTGCCATGTCAAATATATAGGAAGTCCCATTGGTCTCCAAATTGGTCTATAAATTCAGGGCCTTTCTAATCAAACTCTCAATTTTTTCATGCAACTTGACAAGCTAACATTAAAAGCTATAGGAAAGCATAAAGGACCAGGAGTAATTCTTGATGAGGACTAGAAACAGCTTCGAGGGTCAAGAAAGGAACTTGCCCTACTGGATATTAAGGTTTATTGTAAAGAAAGCTTAGGTAATTAACACAGTGCATATTGACTGATAAGTCAATGGAATAAAATAACTCTAAAAGAGAGGCCTAGGGGCGCCTGGGTGGCTCATTAGGTTAGATGTCTGACTTCAGATTGGGTCATGATCTCGTGGTTCGTGGGTTCAAGCCCAGTGTCGGGCTCTGTGCTGACATCTCGAAGCCTAAAGCCTGCTTCAGATTCTGTTGTCTCCCTCTGTCTCTGCCCCTCCCCTGCTCTGACTCTGTCTGTATCTCTCTCAAAAATAAATAAACATTAAAAAAGAGAGAGGCCTGTATATGGCAGAATCGGCTTTACAGATCAGTAGGAACTGTCTTCTAGTGAATATTAAATTGGAAAAGAGTGAAAGTGGATTCCTAAGTGGTAACATACACAAAGTTCATGTACATTGAGTTTTTTAAAGAAAAATCAGGTTATAAAGCAGCTTTTGTCATGTGATTCCATTTTTGTAAAAAGAAATAGGAATATATGTGTGTTTATATGTCTTCAGAAAAGATCTGGAGGTCATCAAAAGTCAAGGTGACAAAAGTAACTGTTTCTGGGTGGTTGGATTATTGGTGATTTAACTTTATAAACCTTTTTATTTTTGTCTAGTTGGTTTTTTTAAAAACACATTATATATACATTACTTTGAATTAGAATTTTTTTTTCATTTTGAGTTTTTTCATGTAGCTGTTCTTATTTGTCTATTCTTCTAGATTAATTTTAGAATTAATTTGGCAACTTTGAAATTGCTCCCTACTCTTACCACGCACACACAAAAATGTTTTCATTGTGATTCTGATTGGAATTGTCTGGTACGTAATAGGCATTCAGTACATGTTTGTTAAATAAATAAATATGGGAACAATGCACATCTTTATAACAATTAGCCCTTCCAACCCAGAACTTGGTGTTTTACTCAAACCTTCCAAGTCCTTTTTTTAAAAAATGTAAGTTTTGTGATTTTTAAACTACAGACATTCATACGATTAATGATTTCTAAAATTGTATAATCTTTTCATTTTCCCCCACATTGAGTCAAACCCTTAGCTGTGTATCTTTAATGTCAGGACTTAGAGGTGTCAGAATGATTTAAATGTAGATAAACATGTCCTGTGTAGTGAGGTTAAGGACCTGGGTTTATTTAGCTTAGAATAAATGACTAGATTGAAACTGACTACCTATCTCCAAGCATTTGGTAACAGCCAGCTTTCTTTCATCTCTGCTGAAAGCAGACACAAGAAAATGAACTTCAACTGCAGTGCGAGGAATTTAGATTACAAATTGTCAACTCGTGGTGCAAAGCTGAAGCTGCCCTCAGAAAAACTGTACTTGGACTGCTATATTTTAGTTCATTGCTAATTTAAAATTTGGGAGATTTCATATAAAAATTTAGATATTTAGCTTTTCTGGAAAGGCCTAAAACCTGGTACCCTGGTGCCCTAATTTCCAGTGGCAGCTGATGCTGGAGTTCAATAGCTTCTGTCCCCTTTTAACCAGGCATGTGCTTCCTCTGGTTTCCAGAGTCCAAACCCAGCCTTTTTACTGTCTTGTCCTTTAAAGCATCAAAGTTTGCAATCTCAATTCAAATGGTAAAGGAAGAATTAAGTCACACATGCCTAGGTTTGGCATCTTCTCATTTGGCATTTGGTGGTGTTTTTAAAATATGATTTAAATATGATCCTGGCTAATAAGCAGGAAGTGAGCTAGAGGGCTGTTCAAAGATGTTTCTTGTCCTGTGATTCTGCAGTCCTGTTCGAATAGTCCAGTGGTTCATCAACTCTTTTTCTCATTGCACATGGTCATAGAATCTCAGAGTTGGAATGGACCCCCTGCAAGAGAGGGAGGCCATAGAGGATATGCTTCATCTGGCACTTCTGATCTTATACACAGGAAGTTTGAAAGTTGTTGCAAGAGCGGCCTGCTTGAACAGCCAACAGTTCAAACAACCAGCTCCCTCATTTAGAAATAAAAGATCTGTTTCTTGGGTCACCCGGGTGGCTCAGTTGAATAAACTTCCAACTCTTGATTTTGGTTCAGGTCATGATCTCACAGCTTGTGAGATCAAGCCCAATGTCGGGTTCCATGCTGACACTACAGAGCCTGCTTGGGATTCTCTCTTTTCCTCTGTCTCTTTGCTCCTCCCCCTCTTGCACTCTTTCTCTCTCTCAAAATAAATAAACAAAATCTCTGTTTCTTTTATGCATAGTTATTTAAAGGTGAGTGAAGGGTTTTGTAGGGAACTTTGAGATTTTCATAAGTGTCCAGTTCTATTGTCCTCATTATTATGCATCGTCTGGCAGAGTTATGATTGTGGGAGCCATCATTTTGAATATCATTTTGTCTGTGCTTGAACATTATCTAAACATGGTTTTCATACCTGATGTTAAGGGCATATTTTTATAAACAAAAAAAAAATAGGAAAGCAGTATGGGAAAGAAAGCTAAAGTGATAATTTTCAATTTGTTTTATTCTAATTTTTGTCTGCCTGAGCTTTCTCACTGAATGGTAACATTCTCTGATGGTCCCATAGATAGTAAAATTAATAGCACATGGGGCTAGTGGTATTGCATACAAAGCCAATGAAGTGACAGGTAGAAAATTGTTTTTCTAAGTAAACTTGGCCTCAAGTAATCATTTTGTTCGTAGGTTTTTGGTTTGTTTTTTTTTTTTTTTTTTTCATGGAACTAACTAGTTTGCCCCATTTGTTTTGGCCTCAAATAGACATAGCTTTATTGTGACTCAGCGTCCAGTACTGTCCTTATTTAAGAACGTGAAATGTTATCTCAAGGGATCCTTTTGGAGTCTCTAAATATCTTGGGTAATAAGTGAAATTTTTAGCCCAGGACCAAATATTCCACTTACCCACCCAAATTGATTCCCAGTTGTGGTCTTAAACTAGGATCCTGTGTGTGTGTGTTCTTAAACTTATGGTAAGACTTGTTTTTTGGTTCCCACAGAGCAACCCCTGTCCCCAACCCCACCCATCACCAACAATGGTGAAGATCACACTTAGGCCTATAACATGTTTCAAAGGGCCCCATAAGGGCTTTTCCAAAGTCTCCATCTCACACCCAACCTCCCTGTATATGTTCTAAGTGATGATATCACACTTGTGATTTCTCTACCCTTGGCCATCTTATAAGGACAGATGTGACTTACTGAATGGACAGTTTCAGAAGTAATGAGTTATAATTCATTTTTTCCTGAATGAAATAGCTTTAAAACACACATATTCTTCATTTTTTAAAATGGCTGTATATGTTCCTGGTCTAGTCTAGCATGGACGAAGACATTGTCAGTACTCAGTAGCTATCAGCGCCTTTCTTCCTACCCTCTTATTAAATCTCACCAGGTCTTCAGATGGAGAATGAGAGCTGACTCATGACCTCAGACTGGAAACAGTCACAAGTCTGAACTGGTACATAGTGTGGAGCTGCTTCCAGGTCAGCACACAGTCATCTGATTGTCACAAAGTGCCCTTTCTTAGAACAAGAATGAGACCACTACCCCACCTGCTTACCTTTGCTAAAAATTTAAGTGTTTATAAATTTAAGATCTCACTTCTTTGAAATTATCTTTAGGACTAAATCTTCAAGTCATTTGTGTTCCAGACTTTGAATTAATTATAGTGTTAGTTTGAACCTGCTCTTTCCTGCAGAACTTAAAGGAAGCTGTCAAAACTAATAAAGGGCTGGCATTGTAAAAGAGCATGCAGGTTGAAAATTTGTATTTAGGCAACTGAGATCTTATTTTTTTTAACTGCAAATTCTGAATGGAGGTCACTCTACAGGACAACTAGCCTGATCCCTTTAAAAGGTCATAATTAAGAATAAAAGGAAGGGAGACATTATTCTAGATTACAGGAATGTAAGAGACATAACCAAATGCAATGCATGATCTTTGGTTGGATTCTAATGCAAGAGGAGGTTCATTGATACACATTTTGGGGATAGTTTGGGAAATTTGAGTATAGACTGGTTATTTGACAGACCAATAATGTCATGCTCAGTTTTGATCATACTATCTTGGTGATATAGGAGGATGTCTTGTTATATGTGAGTCTGTGCTCACATATTTAGGAGTAAAGTGTCATGACATCTAATGTATTTTGAAATGGTTTGCCAAATATGTATTTGAAACATGACAGAATATTAACCATTATTGAGTTTAGATGGCGGGGTTTGGGGGGTCATGGCACTGTTTTTCTACTTTTCTGGATGTTTGACATTTTTCGTCATTGTCAGTGATGTTACTGATAATGAAGAGGTCATCTCAGGGAGAGAAGTATTATGGGACAAAATAGGTCTTCCTACTTTGAGGTTGCCTTGTTTGGGACAAGGCTTGGCTGGAGGAGAGCCAGGCTGTGTTGGGTGGGGCCAGTTAGGAAGCAGTGCTTACCTGTCCTGCAGTCCTGATGGCTCAGCAGGCCTCTCGGAGGCATTTTCCCAGGCTCCACGTGGTCTCAGAAGAGCTGTGGGAGAGGGCTTCTCATTGTGATGTGCTATACCACGGACTTGCCTTGACAGCATAGGGGAAGTTCACATCACTTTGGCTATGAGTCTCTTGGAAAACAAGCGAAGCTGGATAGTTTTACAGTAAAAACTCCATGTTGGATATTTGTTCTCAGTGTCTTGGGACTATGAAATAGAACAACCCAAATACACGAGCACTCCCTTAAAAACTATTACTCACTACAACACGGTACTACTTAAAACTAATCTACAGCCCTGCTAAGCCAGGGTGGAATTTGTTCAACCCGCATTTGATTTTTTTGTTGTTGTTTTCCCCTTTCTATTCATGAAGTCTCTGAATTTCTAATAAAGCCATTTTGGAGCGGTTTATTTAGACAGAATATGAAATAAAATAGTAGAACTCTGATTTGTCCTTAAAACATGGACTACCCTTTCTCTCATTAATATTACCGAGTCCCTACCCCTCCTCCTCTTCTTAGAGACTTAATTCTCTTTGATGAACTACCAGGTGAGTCAGAAGATGTTAATGTGGTAACAGATCATCATTTCGGGCCCCATTGGAGGTTGGGAGGTCTGTGCGAAGATAAAGCAGCAGCTCTTTACAACGTTTGGAATGCCAGAGGCATAAACTGGAGACTTTGGGGGCTGCTTAGAGGCCAGGGGAGAAGGTAGACTCTTGTTAGTACTGGATGTCAAATGACATTAAGCAGTGCAGAAATATAGATTATGTCTAGAAATACACATATCTGAAGACTCCTGGTAGAAAGATGATTCCACAACAGAATTTTCCTTCTAAGTCCCAGTCTCTTCCTGTGTCTAAAGACAGTCTTCTCAGATTTAGGAGGACCACAATAGCTGGCAAGAAAACAGACATACTTAAATGTGATTTACAAGTGCCTCAGAATCTCAGAATGCCATTGTCAGGTAGTTTTCGAGTGAAAAGATTCTCACTTTACGATTTCCATTTTGTCCCCCAACCCGAGTCTCCTACTGACTCCAGTTCTGTGCATTTAGAACACCAGTGTTAGCATGCTTGCGGTTTAGGCCCAGAGAAGGGAAAAGCAAAGGGCCTCCTGGATTCTTTGCCAAGTTGCTGTTTGATTGTAGAGAATAGTGGAACTTTGCTTTAGCTCTGAATAAGGACGAAATCTCAGTGGCCTGCTGAACTCTGTGAAGTTAATTACATTAAAGAGCAAAGATAAGAATGTAGTCTTTATCACTGCCTGCTATCTATGGATAAATGAAATACATCTCTGTAAGCATTTCGAGTCAGTATATTTCAGTGGCAGTGGCTTTCTCTGTTTATATATCAAAATTAGTTTGCCATAAGAACTGAATCTTTTGTGTTTAATCTCTCTTCAAGTTCTCTTTAAACAATAAAGTTTCCTATGCCCAGGGGAATTTGGATTAAGCAGGTGAAAATCTTTTTTACATGTTAAGTTTGCCATTTCTCTTGTCGATGCCATGGTGGGGGGTATTCATTGAAATCATAACAAGTCCCCAGTTTAGGAGTGATTCTCTTTAGCATAATCCTATTCTGGGGGATGGGATGGATAGGAGATACTCAGTTCTCCTAGTAATTTCAGTCATAAATCACTTAGAATTTTCTTATACTGCTCTCTTTTTCTTTTTTCTTTTTTTTTAAATTTTTTTTACATTTATTTATTTTTGGTAGACAGAGAGAGACAGAGCACAAGTGGGGGAGGGGCAGAGAGAGAGGAAGACACAGAATCCGAAGCAGGCTCCAGGTTCTGAGCTGTCAGCTCAGAGCCCAATGCAGGGCTCGAACTCACAGATCACGAAATCATGACTTGAGCCGAAGTCGGACGCTTAACCAACTGAGCCACCCAGTCGCCCCATACTGCTCTCTTTTTCTGTAGGGAAACATGTCATATTGAGACTGTTGCTTAACTGACCAAGTAAGATTTCTTTATCACCCAAGGTATCTCCAGATACCATGCTTCCTGAATTGGAGCTGTAGTTTTCATAGTCGACTTCAGATTTAGCCCCTTCCTGATCATAACATTCTATTGCTGGATATTTTGTACAGGGAAAAGATTTTTGAAAATCCGAGTCTTAATCACCTAGAGCTGTAAGTGTTACCAGCAAAGGCAGAATGACTTACATACTGCATTTTATTGTTATTCACACCTTTGGAAGACTGACATTATAAATCATTACCTTCAAAATCACTGTAAAATTTTTTTGTCTGTATTCATAGATCCTTTCTTACAATCTCCACCAGCCCCCCCACAGCAGTAGGACAGATAAACAGATGTGCAAATCACTTCTACTCTCTCACTGACCTAAGGAATAAAGGATTTGTTTTAAAGCACTCAGAATAATGCCCGTGGTGTACATATTTTGTTTGACGTTTTAAGCAGAAGAAAGGCACATGACCAAAATGCAATCTGTTTCAAGTGTTTTAGGAAAAAATATATTTCATCTCTGTAAATCTGGAGATTATGCTATCATAGACGTCACTCTTATTTCACAATCCCCATGACTAAAGCAGTTGTGCTGTCAAAGCTGTAGCTTGTGTAGACAGACATCAAATCTGCAGTCACTGATGTTCTGGATCTTCTACAGGGGTGTGAGCAGTCTACTGAATGTAAAAGTGGGAATTTCTTTGCATTTTTTTAAAATAAAAGTTATTTCAAAAACAATTATAACCATGGACTTTGAAAAATCTGAAGGTCCTGGAGATCACCTCTTATAACACCTGGCCCTTTCAATTTCATGGTTATAATACTGTCTCTGAGGTTGTTTTACAACCTGGAGATGCTTACCCTCTTTGGTAGGACAGTTTTACTTAATGTTTTTAAGAAAGTCATCAACAGAGTAGTTTATACCTGGGGGTGGGTGGAAGGGAAGGAAGAGAGGAGGGAGGGAGGAAAGCAGAGAGAGAAGAAGGAACTGTGCTGGTACTTTTTGTGAAATTCTGTTGCTACCCTATAAGATGAATGGTAATGTCTCCATTGTCATATGGAATATACTCCTTTGTACCAGTCTCCTTTACTTGACATTTTTTTTTTTTTTTGAGATTTTTTTTTCTGATATCTCCTGTAGTTGTAGTTTATACATTTTAGGGACAGGGTAGTATTTCACCATGACTATGCCCCCTTCCCTTTAAATGTAAGTTTCAGGTGTACATCTTTATAACTCGATATCTGTATACACTACGAAGTTTGTTTAACATCTGTCACTGTCTAGTTAACCCTCTTGACCCATTTCACTCCCCCACTCCGCCCCATAACCACTACTCTTGTTGTTTTGTTTGTTCATTTGTTTGGTTTTTCAGACTCCATGTATGAGTGAAATAATACAGTATTTGTCTTTCTCTGCCTTACTTCATTTAGCCTAATATCTTCAAGGGCCACCTGTGTTGTCGTAAATGGCAAGATTTCATTATTTTTTATGTTTGAGTCGTCCATTGTATAAATGTACCACATCCTCTTTATCCATCCATCTGTCAATAAGCACGTAGACTGTTTCCATATCTTGGCTATTGTAAGTAATGCTGCAGTGAACATAGTGGTGCATGTATCTTTTTGAATTAGTGTTTTCATATTCTTTGGATAAATATTTCAGAGTGGAATTGAGGGGTCATACAGTAGTTCTGTTCTTAATTTTTGAGGCCACTATCATTTCCATAGTGGCTACACCAGTTTACATTCTCACCAACAGTGCACAAAGTTTCCATTTTCTCCACATCCTCACTAACATTTGTAATTTCTTGTTTTTGTTCGTTTGTTTGTTTTTTAGTAGCCATTCTAACAGATGTGAGGTGTTTTCTTATTGTGGTTTTAATATGCATTTTCCTAATAATTGGTGTTGAGCACCTTTGCATGTGCCTGTTGGTCATCTGTATATCTTCTTTGGAGAAATGTTGATTCAAATCTTCTGCCCATTTTTAAATCAGGTTGGTTGATTTGTTGTTGTCAAGTTGTATGAATTCTTTATGTATTTTGGATATTAACTCCTTATCAGATATATAGTTTGCAAAAATCTGCTTCCATTTAGTGGGTTGCCTGTTAATTTTGTTGATGGTTCCTTTGTTGGGTAGAAGGTTTTAAGCTTGATGTAGCCCTATTTGTGTACTTTCACTTTTGTTTCCCTTGTCTTTGTAGTCAGATCCACAAGGATGTTGCTAAGACAGATGTCAAGGAGTTTATATTTTCTTCAAGGCATTTTATGGTTTCAGGTCTTAACATTCAAGTCTTTAATGCATTTTGAGTTAATTTTTTGTGCATGGTATAAAATAGTGGTCTAGTTTTATTCTTTCGCATGTGGCTGTCCGATTTTTCCAACATCACTACTGAAGAGACCATCCTTTCTCTATTGTATGCCCTTGGCTTGTTTGTCATAGACTAACTGTCCATATAAGTGTGGGTTATTTCTGGGCTCTCTATTCTGTTTCATTGGTCTGTGTGTCTGTTTTTGTACTGATACCATAATGTTTTGATTTACTACAGCTTTGTAGTATAGTTTGAAATCAGAAAGTGTGATACCTCCAGCTTTTTTCTTCTTTCTCGAGATTACTTTGGCTATTTGGCATCTTTTTTGGTTCCATACAAATTTTAGAATTGTTTATTCTAGGTCTGTGAAGTATGCCACTGGAATTTTGATAGGTGTTGCCATTAATCTGTAGATTATGTTGGGTAGTATAGACATTTTCACCATATTAATTCCAATCCATGAACACAGAATATTTTTCCATTTATTTGTATCTTCTTCAATTTCTTTTGTCAGTGTCTTATAGTTATCAGTGTTCAAGTCTTTCATCTCCTTAAATTTATTACTAAGTATTTTACTCTTTTTCTGATGCAGTTGTAAATGGGATTGTTTTCTAAATTTCTTTTTCTAATGTTTTGTTAGTTATGTATAGAAATACCACAGATTTTTGTATATTGATTTTGTGTCCTGCAACTTGAATGAATTCATTGGTTCTAACAGGTTTTTTTGGTGAATTCTGTAGAGTTTTCTATATATAGTATCATGTCATCTACAAATAGAGACAGTTTTACCTCTTTTCTGATTTGGATGCCTTTTATTTATTTTTCTTCCCTAATTGCTATGGCTAGGACTTCTGAGACTATGTTGAATAAAAGTGGTGAGGGTGGGCATCCTTGTCTTGGTTCTGATGTTAGAGCTTTCAGCTTTTCACCATTAAGTGTGATGTTAGCTATAGGATTGTCATATGTGGTTTTGATTACACTGAGGTATATTTCCTCCATACCCACTTATTGAGAGTTTTTATCCTAGATGGGTGTTGCATTTTGTCAGATATTCTTTTTCCCCACATCTTTTGAGATGATTGTGTGATTTTATCTTTAATTTTGTTAATGTGATGTTCAGTGTTGATTGATTTGCAGATGTTGGACCATCCTGGCATCACTGGAATAAATCTCACTTGATCATGGTGTATGATTCTTTTAATGTATTGTTGGATTTGTTTTGCTAATATTTGTTGTGGATTTGGGGATCTGTGTTCATCAAGGATATTGAGGGTTTTGTTAGAGAGAGAATGTGCATGCCTTAGGGGAGAGGGGCAGAGGGAGAGAGAGAGAGAATCCCAAGCAGGATCTTTGCTTACTGCAGAACCCAATGCGGGGCTCCATCCCACAACCCTGGGATCTTGACCTGAACCAAAATCAAGAGTTGGATGCTCAACTGACTGAGCCACCGTTGGCACCCCAAGGATATTGCTTTTAATTTTCTTTTTTTGTGGAGCCCTTGCTCTGGTTTTGGTATCAGGGTAATGCTCACCTTGTAAAATATGTTTGGAAGCTTTCCCTCCTTCAGTTTTTGGAAGAGTTGAAAAGGATAGGTGTTAAATTTTCTTTGAATGTTTAGTAGAATTCTCCAGTGAAGCCATCTGGTCCTGGACTTTTGTTGTTGGGAGGTTTTTCAGTACGCTTTCAATCTCCTTACTAGTAATTGGTGTATTTAGATTTTCTATTTCTTCATTATGCAATCTTGGGAGATTGTAGGTTTCTAGGAATTTATTCATTTCTTCAAGGTTGTACAGTTTTTTGGCATATAATTTTTCATAGCAGTTTCTTACAACCCTTTGTATTTCTGCATCTCTGATTTTATTTGAGTTCTCTTCTGTCTTTTTTCTTGGCAAGTCTAGCTAAGATTTTTCGGTATCATTTATCTTTTCAAAGAACTAGCTCTTTCTTCATTGATTTTTTTCTATTGTCTTTTTAGTGTCTATTTCTCTTCTAGTCATCATTATTTCCTTTCTTCTGTAAATTTAGGGTCTTGCTTGTTCTTCTTTCCTTATTCTTTAGTTGCAGAGCTACATTGTTTATTTGAGTTGTTTGTTTATTTCTTGAGGTATGAATTTCCCTCATGGAACTGCGTTTGCTGCATCCTATGTATTTTGGTATGTCCTGTTTTTATTTTTACTGGTTGTAGATTATTTTTTAATTTCCCCTTTGGTTCCTTCAATGACCCATTGGTTGTTTAATCTTTATATTTTTATATTTTTTCTTATTTCTTCTAATTAATTTCTAGTTTTATACCATTGTGGTTGGAAGAGATGCTTGATATGATTTCAGTTTTCTTGAAATTATTGAGATTTGTTTTGTGGCCCAACTTGTGATCTGTCCTGGAGTATGTTCCATGATCGCTTGAGAAGAATGTGTATTCTTTTGGATAGAATGTATATATCTATTAAGTCTGTCTGGTCTAACGTGTTATTTAAAGCTGATGTTTCTGTTTTAATTTTTTGTTGATGTTGTCTGGATGATCTATCCATTGATGAAAGTGGGGTATTAAAGTCTCCTGGTATTACTGTATTGGTTTCAATTTCTCCCTTTAGGTCTGTTAGTGTTTGCTTTGTATGGTGCATATATATTTATAAATGTTACATTTTCTTGTTGGATTGACATCTTTATGTAATGCCTTCTTTTGTTTTTTATTACAGTCTTTGTTTTAAAGTTTATGTTGTTTTATCTGAGTATACCTACTCCAGCATTCTTTTCATTTTCATTTGCCTGGAATACCTTTTTCCATCCCTCACTTTCAGTCTGTGTTCTTACTTCTGAAGTGAATATCTTGTAGGCGCATATAGATGCGTCTTGTTGTTGTTTTTTGATTGTTTGTTTGTTATCCATTTAGCACTCTGTGTCTTTTGACTGGTGATTTTAGACCATTTACATTTATTTTTTTTTTAATTTTTTTTTTCAACGTTTTTATTTATTTTTGGGACAGAGAGAGACAGAGCATGAATGGGGTAGGGACAGAGAGAGAGGGAGACACAGAATCGGAAACAGGCTCCAGGCTCCGAGCCATCAGCCCAGAGCCTGACGCGGGGCTCGAACTCACGGACCGTGAGATCGTGACCTGGCTGAAGCCAGACGCTTAACCGACTGCGCCACCCAGGCGCCCCTAGACCATTTACATTTAAAGTAATTATTGATAAGTATATGCTTATTGCCATTTTGTTAATTATTTTCTGGTTGTTTTTGTAGTTCCTCTCTATTCCTTTCTTCTCTTTCCTCTTCTTTTTTGGTTTGATGGCTTTCTTTAGTGTTATCTTTAGATTCTTTTCTCATTTTCTTTTTGTATTTATTATGTATTTTTTCCTCATGGTTACCACAAGGTTCACATAAAATGTCATATGTAAATAGCAGTCTGTTTTAAGTTGATAGCAACTTAATTTTAAATACGTTCCAAAACTTTACCGTATTACTCCTTTCCCATGCTTTATATATTTGATGACACATTTTACATCTTTACATTTTCTGCTGCCGGTAACTAATTATTGTAATTTGAGGGAAATTTACTACCTTTGTCTTTTAACCTTCATGCTTGCTTTGTAAGTGCTTGCTCCACTACCTGTGTTATATATTTTACTTTTCCAGTGAGATTTTTACTTTATGTTTTTTGTTGTTGTTATAATTAATAGTGCCATTTCTCTTGGGCTTAAAGAAGGCCTGTTAGCATTTCTTGTACGGCCGGATTAGGGGTGATGAATTCTTTTAGCTTTTGCTTTTCTGGAAAGCTCTTAATCTCTCCTACTGTTTGGAATGATAATCTTGCTGGGTAGAGAATTCTTGGTTGAATTCATTGTAACAGATAAAGTAACTGAGCCACTTAAGGCACTGGAGACAATCCCAACCAGGTGCTCTGGCCAGTCCTCCTAGAAGAGCTCATAGTGTAATATTTACCCCTTTCTCTCATGTGAATCCCTCTATTGATTCTTTTTAATCTTTCATTTGTTAAATAATTATTGAACACATACTACATGGTAGGCACTAGGGAGGGCTGTGGGATTTAGTGGCAAACAAACTTGTAATCTAATGATACCCTCTTTTACCTTATAGGTTATGGCTTTCAAATCACAGCCTATTTTCTCAAGAGAGGGATACGCCTCCACTGTTTCAGAAGTTCACAGAATACTGGTAAGAAGCTGATATCTTGGGTTGTCAAGCATTTTGCACTATTAGCTTGTCCTAGAGAAGGAATGAAAATTAAGGAATGAATATTACAACTTTCTTTGTTGCCTTTGTAAAATTGAAATACTGATTGAGAGTATTTCTAAACATTTGTGATTTTTTTTTTTCAATTTTCACTGTTTTACTGCCTGTCTGAGAACTGTGAGCTGGGCCACATCAGGCTTTACTTTCCTGCTGCATCTCAGCACTTTCATTGAGCTTCCAGAATGATTTGACAGGCAGTTACACCATGAATCACTTCATCTTTATGCACACCAAGTCCCTGGGATACAGAGCAAGTGTGTACACGAGAAAATGCTTTCCCAGCCCAGAGCTGTCAGAGCCTTTCTTAGGTGTGTGACAAGGCCAGCTTCCCCCCTCCTTTCCCCAAGTCAAGATGTCTGCTGAGGAAATGATGTCAAACACGTCCAGCCAACAACAATAAAGTCAGATGCTAATGACAATTCTCCAAGCTGATCTGAACATTGGAAAGAAACTCTAACTGAACTTCCTTGGATGACTTTAATATATAAGATATGAAACAAGGACTTTGAAAATAAACTGTATGGAGGTTTGCTCTTGGAATCTTCACAATTATCTACACTTTTTAAACTTTAAGTGTCACTCAAGTATATTACTCTCTTACTGGGGCTTTCCACTTTGTTCAATTCTCTTAGTAAAATAAGCCACTTAACCTGGTATCTGTCTGTTAAAATGAAGGCTATCTGTATGGTAAAGATTGCTATTGCCTAAATCTTTATTTAAATATTAAAATGATAAAAGTTTCACTTATGACTTAAGCAAAGAAGAAGTGTACAGAGGTTGCTTTCTGTTTATATAATACCTGGCTCCAAAATGTTCAAAATTCATCATTCTAGTATTGTTACTTTTCAGAGGAAGAAATGGAAGGACAAAACAGAGAAATTATTAAATAGAACTGATCATTTTTATTTTTAAAAAAAAATTTTTTTTAAACATTTATTATCGAGAGACAGAGAGAGACAGAGCATGAGCGTGGGAGGGGCAGAGAGAGGAGGAGACACAGAATCCAAAGCAGGCTCCAGGCTCTGAGCTGTCAGCACAGAGCCCGACACAGGGCTCGAACTCACAAATCGCGAGATCATGACCTGAGCCGAAGTCAGATGCTTAACCGACTGAGCTACCCAGGCACCCCGAACTGATAATTTTTAATTTAAATTCTGATCCGCTAGTATTTCAATGTCATGATTTTTGGCTGGCGGGGCTTAGTTCCCCCTTCCAGAAAGTGGGAAGCAGACTACTTATCACTTACTTCAATAAGAAATTTTAAGAATTAATGAATAAATATTAATGACTTTATTATTATTATTATTTTGTTTGTTTTTAAGTCTATCCCTAGTCTCTTACGAGATAGAACATCTAAGAGGGGTCGAAGTTTCAACACACTCAGGCCCTCTGAAATGGAGATTTCTACATGAGGAGGACTAGTGGGAGTGAGACCAGAAGGACAGGTTAGACCCCACTCATGGAGGGCTTTGAAGTTTGCCCATCATGTGATGGGTACTGAGGATCCACAATGGGGTTTTGAGCAGGATAAGTGGAAATATTTTTTTAGAACTGTTAACCTGCTTGCACTGAGTAGGATGAATTAGAATAGGGAAGAGTGATCACCAAGGAAACAGCAGTGGTCCAGGGGAGAGGTAAGGAGATGGCTATTACTGAAACATCAACTCATTAGGCCTTTGGTGTAATTTAACCTAGCCAGGTGGTGTGGTGTTAACTGTGTTTAAGTTGTGTGTATATGTAACCACTACCTTCATGCTTAGCTTCTATCAGTCAGTCCCTCACATTGTCATTCATTGTTGGAAATGAGCAAAGTATGTGAAAAGCTTCACTTATTTGATTCATAATATCCCTCTTTAAAAATGTTGGTCATATCTAAGAGGGAAGTTTTCTCTTTTAGAAAAATGTCTTTGTGTTATAAATATGATATATAAGTATTATGAAAAATATGAAAGCAAGACAACCAAGTATAAAGAAAGGAGAAGATCCTTACCTCCCACCCAGAATATATACTGTTAGCATCAGCTAAACACCACTCCAGACATAGGTGGAGGCTGCATACATAAGTGAATTCATGAATGGATGGACAGACAGATGAGAGGAGGAGAGATACAGATGCCATTTACCATCTTATATTCTTATTTCATTGAATGTTGGGGTGTCCAGCTCTGAGATTCCTGCAGCCCTCCCCGCAACCCAGCACTTCTTGCTTTAAGAAGTTGTAATAATAGGGGCACCCGGGTGACTCAGTCAGTTGGGTGACCGACTTCGGCTCAGGTCATGATCTCACAATTTGTGAGTTCTGCCCTGCGTAGGGCTCTGTGCTGACAGCTCAGAGCCTGGAGCCTGCTTCAGATTCTGTGACTCCCTCTCCTCCTTGCCCTCTGTCTCTCTCTCTCTCTCAAAAACAAATAAATGTTAGAAAAAAATAAAAGAAGTTGTAATAATAGAGTAATGTGACTGAGGTGTAATTATATCATCTTTGCTCTTGCATATTTTACTATTTCCTTCTTATTATTCATATTAATCACACTTCTCCTTTCATTGCCTGATTCAGATTGGGCATTTGCCCTCCAGTGTAGCAGACCCATCTAAGACCAGTTGACTAAAGAGATGATAAGTAAACTAATTAGTGAGAACATTGATGAGTCACGTTTTCAGATTTTATCCCATAGTCTTCCTCTTTCTGTATAATTCTGCACACTCGTTAGGAAACGTTGATCCTATTTCCCAAACGTGAGTTCTGGTCAGAAAACAGCAAACTGTCACAGAGGGAAGGCTGCAAGGGCCCTTCCCTGCCTGGGGGTTTCATGGGATATAATCTAATGGTCCAGGGGCTCAGGCGGACCTATCTGCAACCTCCTGACTGCTCCTTAGAGCTGTGTGCTTGCCCTGCCCTCCTGATGGCAAATACTGAAAGGAGACGAGGAGAGGAGACATGTGTCTTATGTATATGCATATTTTAGCTGTAACTGAAAAATCTGAGAACAAGCATTTCTGTGTTCAGAGATTTTTGATGCCTTTAGTAACTTGATTTTTTTCATTTTGTGCAGAGCTCCGTGTATTTCCTGACAGATTTGTGGTCTGTGTAAGTCAACTTTCATTCAGTCATGATCTTATGGCAAGTCAGAATGAAGAATTGGTATGTACAAAAAAATTCTATAAATAAATTTGCTTAAAACTTACTGTAAAAATAGAAAAAAATATTGTCTTCTGTTATCCTTGGGCCATTCATTGAGCACCCAATGAATGTTTTAAGGGACCAAAAATGTCCTACCTCTTTTGCATGATAATATTAACTGATGTGTTTTGTTTATTTTGTTTTTGTTTTTTGTTTTTTTCTTCCTGAAGTCCCCTTGAAAATTCAGTTTATCAGCCGTATCTTTTAATATCATTTTTTTTTGTATCAGTTTTAATGAGAAAGGAACATATCACAAAATCTGGGATGGTGCTTATGATAATGTTCAAATGAGATAAAGCAAGGTCTTTAAATGAAATGAAGGAAAATCCACGTTTCCACTGGAAGCTTTCATTGGGGTCAGCGGCTTTGAATTTTATTCCATGGTGAATCACTGACATTTTCATGAGAATCATACTTTTCCCCAGTGTGTTTCTTTGCTGATAGGGTTTGTTTTCTCTCTCCTTTCTCAGGCTAAGTCTCAAGCTCCATCAGGTCCTGCCTGTTTCGTTTGTGTTTCATTGGAGTTCTCTCTTCAGAGAAATAGATACAGAAAACTACCCCTTCATGTTGTAACTTATAGCTGTGCCTTGTAAACTTAACATATGCCTTTGAGAGAGTCTCCTTGGAGGGTGTGTGTGTGTGTGTGTGTGTGTGTGTGTGTGTGTGTGTGTCATTGCAGCCACAGTCCATTCTCTCTGAACTTACCTCGGTGCAAACTTTTTTTTTCATATTTTTGGATATATCACTTGAACTTTAACAAAGAAGAAAAAAACTAGGAGACATGAAAGCTGGACATGAAGTGTGACAGGATTATGATGCTTCTAAAATAATTTATGGGAATATTAGATTACCCCTTATGTTTATTATTTTTTAATCCATATGAAATGTGACATTTGGCCCACATGGTCTAAAACCAGATTCTTACCTCATCTGAAATAAACGGATGGAGACTAGAAGGGTGAATTAGAGACCTAGGAAAAGTAAAGAGCAGAAATGCTTTTATTTGGAGATGAGCCTTTTGGAAAAACCAGTGGGACCCTTATTTCTTCATCTGTCAATTAAATGACATAAATGAAGCAAATTTGTTGAAGAGTATTAAAAGTGTATTCTTTGAGATTTTTCCAGGATGTTAGAGTTATCTGAGTAAGTTAATAAATACAAAAATAGTAATGCTGTTGGCAAATTAATATAATATAACTTAAGTGATTCTCAGAGCAGTGAAGAAATTGATCTTTGGTTTAAGAAAACAACAATTAACTGTACCAGGAAGTGTTATTGCTTCAGATGGAAAAAAGAAGAAATTAGATCTTATATGATATGTAATATTAATACGTAATATCTTAAATTATTAAGGGTGAATTAAAACATCTCAATACAAATGAAATGTTATCCTCCTTTGGGGCACTGGTATTTATACAGATCCTGATTTTGCTATAGCTGCTGTCAAATAAATCCTATAATCTGGAGGACTTCCTAAAGGTTAAGCATTCTCATTCTGAAAAGTTGACTAGTCTAGTCTGAGCCTTTTACACAAGCCAGTTCAATTTTCTTCTCTTCAGAATGTTCTGACGTTTAGTGATAACACTATCAGAGTTAACCAAAACGGCTTATAAAGAAAAGTACATTTATATCATGAGGATCGTTCATTGTTTTCAGTGACTCTCTTTAGATGTGGTCAGTCTCTGTCTCTTCAGCTGCTCTTTTCCCCACCTCTGTGCCTTCACATACACGCTGTCCCAGCCACACACGTGGGAGTCTGCTAACGCTTAGCAGCACTACACAGCTCCCTCCCTGGACATAGGATCTGTGCATCCCTTCGGGCTGGCCAGCTCACCTGTGCACCTTCCCTCCTAACAGGCCTCTCATCCACCACTTCCTCAAGCTTGTCGCCCCCAGAAACAGTAAAATATCCAGGCCTGGAGAAGGACCCTCCTGCACACTGCCCATCGAGCCGACAACTTGGTCCCTCTACCACATGTGCCTTGGAGCTTTAGCCTCATTCATGTTTGATCTCTGAGGAGCCCACCTGTCTCAGCCATTTGAGGGTCAATAAACCATCCTTCCTTCCCAGAATTGCCTTCTGTCTGAGAGAAGGCGTGCATAGTCCTTGATATATACTTCAAATGCCCAAAGCCAGTGATATCTGGCTCCTCTGTGAATATTCCTTGAACTTCCAGAAAGCTTTGGATTCTTTATCAGTTTACACTGATATTCGCCAAAGGGCAGGATCCGTCTCATTTCTCTTGGTAATTATTCTCCAGGACTATTTGACTGGGAAGGCCTGGGAAATTGGCTTCCTAAATACTGTATTGGAGATACATTTTTGTCAAGAAACAGCAGTTATTTTCCTCTAACTGTTCACTGAACTTAGTTCTCTATGGCCCCAGAAGTGATGGGGGAGTGAGCCAGTACCCGAGCAACAGCCTGGGAACCTTGCTTGTGCCGTGAGTAGTAGATTCCTTTTCTTTCATCTTTTCCCCCCCGTTTTGGTTCCTCAGTGTCTGAATGACTGTTGGTTAGGTGATCCTGGGGGTGCCTATTCAGAACTGCTCTGCCAGGGGATTCTTTGATCCTGTACAGAAGCTGTACCCAGCTCCCCAGTTCTTAAAGGTGGCTACACAAAAGAACTGCTGATCCAGATCAAGCAGTACAAGGGGAGTAAGCCCTCTCCTTTGGGAGGCAGAACGAGTGCAACCATGCCACCCGCTAATAGCCTTCCCCCAGCACCAGGGAGGTCTGTTACCCTAATATCAGCATCTCTCTCGCCCACCAAGGGGCACTGGTGCAGCGAGATGCTCCGTGTTGCAATAGTTCTGCACCAAGTGCCCACATGCCAGGGATGTGGGAATTGTGATGTGTACTTTGGGAAGAAGGGGCATTATTATGGGATGAGTCACTGTATTTTTCTTACTACAGTTTCTCATAAGAAATCTCGAGGTCCTTGTAGCCTCAGTTTTTGGCCTATTGCTAAGAATGGAGCTGGGAAGTTGTTCTCAGAGTTTTTACCTTTTGTTTTGTTTTGTTTTGTTTCATTTTCCTAGCAATATGAAAAATATAAAGTAAATTTTGGTTGCACTCAGTTATATCCCATTTCAACAATATTTTCTTTCATATTTACAAACCCAGCTCCCTGTGTAGAGGCTGTTTGTTTGTTTGTTTGTTTGTTTTTCCTTTTCCTCAGATGTAAAGTTCTGGGGCTTGGGTAAATTAAAAATTATTTATTATTTTTCCTATTTCTTTATTAGAGAAAATAGCCAATAATCACCAAAATAATTACTTTAGAAAGTAATGACTTTATTGTGTAAGTAGAACTCTGTATGTATCTGGGACATTTCAGGGTCAGCACAAAGCTATTATGTCATAGAGCATTGGTTACAGGCACACTCACTCTCTGGAGATCTTTCCCATCTGTTCTTACCACCTCACTTTAACATAATTCGCTGAGTGCTGGCTCCATGCCAGGAAGTCTGCTAGGCACTGGGAAACAAAGAAAAACTAAGAAAGTAGAGTTTGTAGTCTGCCTTCAAGGAGCTTGTAGTCTGCCAGATAGGGGGCACTGAGGGTTATCCTGGTGACCTAAAGATGTATCCCTTCTGCACTGTAATGGATCCTCTGCTATTCAGAAGAATGTCCAAAATTCTGAGTTACTTTCTTACTCTTAAACCTAAGCTATAAGTCTGTGATTCTTTTGGAAATTAACGATGGCATTTAGTATACCAGTGCTGCCTGAGAGTGTATATATAATCAAGATATTGGAGTTCTCTGCCTCATGTTTCACTGGGGTTGTGGCTGAGCTGTGACAAAAGCCATCGAGGTTCAGCAGTCATACCCAGTCACACACACTAGGCCCTCACTGTAGCATCAGCTGGGTGGAAGGATCCCTGGCGTGTTCTGACGGGAGACACTATTTAAGTACTAAATTGAACACTTAAGTCAAGCTACTGTTTAATGTTAAAGAACTCTTCTGGTTTATGAGTATAAAATTGAAATGAGAACGAGTCTAAAGAAGTAATAAACTATGCTAGCCTGGGTTATTTTTAGCTTGACTGTCCTAATTGAACCTCTGTGGGCCTTAGCCCTCATCTCTCAGTCAAGGGGGGAGGATATCAAATTATCTCAGAAATCCTTTCTCACACTGAATTTCTGTCAGAGGAAGCAGATGAAAATACAGCTAAAGAAAAACCGTAATTTTGCACAAAAGAGACCTTCACTTGTAGATTTAAAAGCTGTGATAAAAAAAATGGGGGGAGAGTTATATTTTATCTTAGGAAAGATAAAAGAATATATAACGAAACATTTTAGGCCTTATGTTTTCAGAAGAAATAAAATACTTAACAAATTTGACTATGCATTAACTTTATGCCCTTATTGGCAGAATTAAGTTTTTATAAGGAAACTTTGCATAAGTATAAATCAGATCATTTGAGAAAAGAACCCTCCTTTTGTATCAAAAAATTAAATAAGTAGTGGGTGTTTTTTCTAGTTTTTTCATGATGTGTCATAAGCTTTTTAAGAATCCATTCTTCTCATCTTATTGTATTTCCTGAACAATGCTAGTGGTAAATTACTTAGAAGCCATTAACCAGACATTCCTGTAGCACTAGGAAAAGTTCCTTGAGGGGGAAGAGGTTGTTTCCATATTTCACATTTCCCACAGTGTTCTGAACTTAGTTTTTTACTTAATAACTGCTTACCAAAATTGTCCATGTTCATTGTAGGAAAACCCTAGAATCCAAATATAAACAAAGAAAGTAAATATTATCCACAACTCCCAACCTAAAGACAGCCTCTGTTAATGACCTAGTCTGTACCCCTCCATACTTGATACTTGATAACTGAGGTCACTATGTACTTATTTTAGCTGAGACCCATTCATTTGTGAATTGTGTGTTTGTGTCCATTTTTCTGTTGGTATTTTTGTATTTCACAGACTCCCAACTACATAAAAATTCCTTAAGTAGTAAGAAAAGTAACTTTTAGTGAGTTTATCATTTGCCTTTTAATTATATGACACTATTATGTGGTAGGTGTCTATGTCCTCAATTTTATGGTTTCCATAACAATTTCTGCCTTTGTGATCTTGCTGTTATGGTTTTCAAAGTTGGGCAGACATTTACTTATATTTCCTTGTATTTTTATGTGATTTGTTTTAATTTGTGATGTGAGGTAGTTTTTATTGTGTATATAGATCAGTATTGTGATAATTGGGGTTTTTAGGTTTAAAGGATGAACATGCTTAGTCGGCCTCCACTAATGGGGCCTCACTTTGGGGGTGCACAAAAGAAGGAGGCTTCTCCAGGGACCAGGCTCTCCTTTTGACCTATAGCAGCAGGACTTCTCCAATGGCCCTTCATCTTGCCTTCTGCCCTCCCCTTTTCCAGTCACCTGTGGCCAGTGCTCAGAGCCAGAACATGATCTACAGATAGTTGAGGAACATATTGGGCCACACCCTCAACAGGGCCTACAGACGGGCCCCTTTGCTTGGATTGAGACAGAAACTATACAGCAGCCCTTACATGCCCACCCTTATATGGAATGTCTGAGTGAAAATGCTGGTGGTGGGGATGAGCTATTCTATTGGTTTGGTCCATCTAGAATAGTTTTTCTCGACTGTGACACAATAATAAATTTTTCTCCAGTCAAATCATTTTTTTAAGATTATCCTTTGCTTATAAGCTGAGGTTTTATCGTCCTTTGCTAATAATAAAATTCTTTCCAATGATTAACCACCAGTTTTTGTGAATGAGATGGTTCATGCACCCCTGTCTCCAGCACCCCTAAGGAAACTGCCCTCTGCTGAATTAGAATAAGATAGGCCAGATGAGCTGGAGTAGGACATATCTAAGTTAGACTAGCTGGATAGAATAAGTTATGATAGGATGTCTCTCAGCCCTCTCATCCTTTGTGCTTGTTCCCCACAAAGTACCTTTCCTGTGCACAGACCCAGGGAATGAAACAAGTAGAAAAGAGATCACACTTGAAATTAAAAGGCCTGGCTTTGGCCACTGCCTCTCTCCTCACTCCCTGGATGACCTTGGACAAATCATTTGGCCTCTCGGAGTGTTGGGCTCCTGACTTCTTGAGCAGAGGTAAAAGTGATGCCTACTATACAAGCCTTCCCAAGTTTTACTGAGGATCAAGTGAGATAGTGAATATAAAAATGTCTTCTCAACTAGAAAGTACTTATGCAGTATTAATTATATTATCATTTCCATTCTTCCCCGAAAAGGAGTTAATGTAAATGTCATTAACACCAGATTAGTAGATTGTTATATATCTTACCCTGCCTGCTAGAAATGGTAATATCCATCTGCACGTAGTATTTTGCCAAGAAGCTCAGCACTCTCATTTTTTATTTGTCTCCACTTGACAGCCCAGCTTCATTTTGCAGCTTTAAAAACAAGTACCAAAAAGTTAAGTTATAAACCCTCATTTAGCCAGCAAGTCAGTGATGAAAGAGGGATACAATAAGAGTGTAAACTGGTGACCTTCAGTAGGAGCTCTGTTAACCAACATCCAGAGTAGGAGGAGGGGTGGGGACCACCAGCTAGAACACCTTTCATTTCCAGTAGCTGCCAGTAGTCTCACAAGGAGATACAGCTTTGGAGGAAGGACCCACTTACTTCTCCGAGGTACACAGGAATTGGGAGTCCACAGACTTCTCAGACCCAAATTCTGAAAAGCTCACATGTTCATCTGAACACCCACAGTGATCACAGAGTTTGATGTGCAAGTGGATTGTGTTTAGAAAGTTCATTTAGTTAGCAGATGATTTAGAATTCAGTACACATTTTCCCAAGGAACCCATGTCATAAATGGGGTGAGGTTCCCAGACTCGTTCACAGAAGCTGTTACTGTCATGAGATGGGAGTCTTGGAAAGGGGGTCTTGCTGTCTGTTCAAGAGCAATGGGAAGAGCTCTTCCTTGTGCATCCCTGGGCAGAGGGCCAGCTCTGAGCAGAAGTTTGAAATAAGACAGTCATCTGTGATGGCTTCTCTCTGGCTCTTCTGCCTCTTTCCCACTGGCCACCAGGGCTACTGTGGGCTGTCTTCTGGCCAGCCCTGCCACCTACGCAGCTGGATACACACTTACCCACCTTCCTCCTTACCCATCCTCTCCAGCCCCACACACTCAGGCATGGGAGATGTTAGGGAAGACAATCATCACCCTGAATAAAGGGCTAGCAACCTTCCTGCCAGGTGTTGGCATTTTTCAACCACAGATCTCTGTGTGAGGAGGTGTTTTTGAATTAGGAGACCCCCAAAGGTGGGGTATCTCTGCCTGAGGTAGTTCCCATTAAGTTTCCATTTTTCACAGATATTTCCCTTCTGCTTTTACACTGGACACTATTAACCTGTGATTTATGAATTCCCTGAAATTAAAAAAAAAAGTTGTGTGTGTGTGTGTGTTTTAATGTTTTTCTAGTCAAAGTTAAATAGCTTTCATTCATTTCTCAGTGGTCAATGATCCCCACCCTACCCCCCTCCATCATGAAGAAGCACAGGTCCCAAACCTACAAATTCTTTAAAGTCTCCAAGTTTCATTATGCTTATAAGGCACCAGAGACTCAACAGTGGGGCCTAGGGGGGTTCAGGATTTATTTTTAGGTTCGCGAGGGTTAGGTGAATGTAAACTGGAAAATCCCTATGAAATGTGTACTTCCTGCAAAAGAACTTCCTTGATTTTTTTCACTGATTTCATTTTCAGGTTAACATTCTTTGCAACTATTTATTGGTACTTCCCTAGATCTACAAAAGACAGTTTCATAGTCATCAATTCAGAATCAAAGAAAACTTCAAAATTTTTATTTAAAAACAAAACAAAACTAGAGTGTTTGCTGCTGACTCAGGCGGCAGCGGCTGCAGCAATCCCACGTCTCCACTCTCCCTTAGAGACCTGTCCTTTCCCAGGAAGGCAGAGAAGTGGAGGGCTCAGAAGAGGGACTTGGGTGCAGAGAAACAGAATGAAGCAAAACACTTGTCCCTCACTGTAGGAGTTGGACAGATGACTTAGCCTCATAAGGCATCAGTTTCCTCATCTCTGAAATGGGGAAGGTCACGTCCGCATCTTGGGCATCTCACGAGGACTCACTTGTGCCGGTCCCTATATTGAGTGCTTTGCCTGTGGCGTCTCAATACAGGCGCCTTCCATCCTTAGCATCTTCAGAGAAAATGACGTGACTTCACAGTGGAATTCATGAGATACCCCTTCCATTTGACCTCTTAGCCTGAGTTCCTTTGAGTCAATATGTATATATATGTCTCTCTACATTCTTTTAATTGTTCGCTACTACTCTCTCCACCTGTTTTACCCTTTTTACTTCCATAACTGATTAATTACCAAATAATTTAAGAAAATATTAGAAGTGAAATTTGGGAAAGAGACCTCTTCCTCATTTTAAGATGTGTGGCTTCTGTATGGTCATGGTGCATCGTGGTCTAAGATTGTCACTGTCAGAATTCATGCTGTGCTGGGCTGCTTTTCTGCAAGTGACTCAACCTTCCCTGGAATGTCACATTTCAGAATGCTTATGCTCCTAGAAATGGTTGGACATCACACTCAAGTTTAAGAATAACTTTTCTTGGGGCACCTGACTGGCTCAGTCAGTGGAGCGTGCAACTCTTGATCTCGGGGTTGTGGGTTCAAGCCCCATGTTGGATATAGAGATTACTTTAAAAAAAATAAAATCTTTAAAAAAAAAAGGAATAACTTTTCTTTTTGCCTTACAAAAAAGCCTTGAAGAATTGAAAGTGGCCTATAGGTTTATACTGTAATGTTTTATTTGCCTCCCAAATAAGTTGACAATATATTACTTTTACACCGCTTTTATTGTTTGGGAAAGACTTATTGTTTGCAGAGAGCTGTCACATACAATAACTTATTCAATGTAACAAACCTGAGGAGAGATTGTATCAGTCTTGAACCTTTTAGTTTTCAAGTGACAGGAAGGCCAACTCGAAATGGCTTAGCAAAAAAAGGAAGGTTTTTGGCTCATGTGCCTGAAAAGTCCAGACTTCAGGTATGGCTTGCTGATCAGAGGCACAAAGAATATCATCAGGACTGTTTCTCCCATCTTCTGGCTCTGTCTTCCACAGTGTTGGCTTCATTCTTAGCCAGTATGTGGTGGTTGGCTCTGGTACCTGCAGGTCCATGGGAATAGAGAGCAGGGTTCTTCCCAGGGCTCCTTCAGCTCATGTATGTCTTTGAGGTTCATGAATCCAGTACTTTGCTTGGCCTGGATGGGATCACAGGCCCACCTCTGGAGCCTGGTGTGGAGACAGGGCCTCCTGAAAATGCATGGACATTGGATGGGGACTAGAGACAAAATCTGAATATTGTTTCCAGAAAATGAATGCATGTCCACTGTAGAGATATTATTATCATTCCTCTTTTCTAGACAAGGAAACTGATGTTCAGGGAGGTAGCTTGTCCAGATCTTACTTCAGAGAAGAAACTGAGAGGGGGTTAGACCCAAGGACTTCCGACTTAGCATCCTGTACTCTTTCTACAACTCCCATCTTTGACTGTGATGGCAGAGGAACCACTGGGCACAGTGGAAAGAGCACTGCACAGAGGGCCAAGCCTTCTCGACACACTTCTGCCCCTAGCTAAATGTGTGGGCTTAGACACTTAGTCTCTTGGGTCTCATTCTTCTTGTCTGTCAAATAGGGACGATACCTGCCTGCCAAATAACTCAGTAGATGTAGGGGAAAGGACTTTAATCGTGTAAGTTCTTTAAAAATGCAAAGCATCCTTGCCTTCTCAAAATCTATTTATGTTCTCTGTAGGTACCAGGTTTTCTTTTACAGGAATGTCAAGAAAATGTGCTTAGAACTTCCCACTTTCTAAAGTGTGCTTCACACACCTTATTGCACTTAAATTTCCCAAACAGTCCTGAAGGACAGATGAGAAACCCACCATCGGGGAGTTGAGAGATGGGCCCTGGGACAAGCAACCAATGAATGCCAGACGTTGGCTTCCATCCCTGCTCGCTGTGCTCCCTGCCTCATCCCAGGAGGGCTAACCTGTTTTGATCAACTCTGGGTATATGTGATCATGAAGAATTCAGACACAGTAACATTTTGAATGTGACCTAAGACTGTGTATTCTTTTTTTAATTTTTTTTTAAATGCTTATTTATTTTTGAGAGAGAGAGACAGTGTGAGCAGGGGAAGGGCAGAGAGAGAGGGGGATACAGAATCCAAAACACGTTCCAGGCTCTGAGCTGTCAGCACAGAGCCCATTGCAGGGCTCAAACCCACGGAAGGACCTTGAGATCATGACCTGAGCCAACGTCGGACGCCCAACCAACTGAGCCACCCAGACGCCCTTTAAGACTGGGTGTATTCTAATATTTTATTATGAGTTACCTGCTTTAAAAAAAATTTTTTTAATGTTTGTTTAGTTTTTGAGAGAGAGAGAGAGCATGAGCAGTGAAGGGGCAGAGAGAGACGGAGACACAGAATCCAAAGCAGGCTCCAGGCTCCAAGCTGTCAGCACAGAGCCCACCATGGAGCTCGAACTCACGAGCTGTGAGATCATGACCTGAGCCGAAGTCGGACACTCAATCAACTGAGCCACCCAGGCGCCCCAAGTTACCTGCTTTTAAAATATCCTGGTTGAGTTATTAATTATTTTCATTTAGCGGTGAATAAAATAACATCAGAGGAAACTCATGTACATAACCATAAGAAAAGAGGTCTCAAGAGATAAATGACTGAAAGCACCACATTACCGTGTTAAGTACTGCTGTAAGAAAGACCTTAATGGCTCTGAAAAGTTTCTTTTCCTGCCTTCTCCCTTTATTGCCTTCATATCCAGCAGGGTGTTCTGTAGTCCTAGAAACAAGATTTTGGTGGGAGAGCTCCTGTCTGTCATCCCTTCTAACCGTGGCTGTGAGGGGTGCTGGGAACACCACACTGGGGGCCACACTGGACTGCTGTACACCCACAGGGCTCTTTGACCTGCAGTCAGGTATCATGTCCCCAGGGACCTTCCCCTACAGTTCCAACCTAGATTAATACTGATGTCCCAGGGCCTCAGGGCTGGTGCTTGAAAGCTGAAGCAAGGTTTTCCTGACAGAAGCCCCATTTATCAGGTGAGAAGGGGCATTGCCATCTGTGCTGTTTGTTCATGTTGAATGAGGTTCCTGGAGTGTGGGAGCAGCAGTGTTACTTGCCTCATCAAGCTCTTCTGAGGTGACATTGATGCGTATATGCAGAGCTTCTGAAACACCCAGCTGAAACTTGGCACACGGTAGCTCATCACATCCTCCAAATATGCCCAGAATCGTCAGCAACGCACCCTCCATTAACCAACCCCCCAATCCAGGCATTACCCCATTTCAGCATTCCCCCTTACTGCAGAGCCCTTCTAAAGTGCCCAGCCCTGCATGGCCCGGTACTATAGCCACTGGCCACATCTGGACATTGAGCATTAGAAATGTGGCGAGTCAGAAATGGTGTCCTGTAAATGTCAGATGCATACCAGGTTCCAGACTTAGTATAAAAATATAAAATGCCTCAATATTTTTATATTACATGCTGTAATAATAACATATATTGAGCAAAATAGTATATATTATTGAAATCTAATTTTACCAGTTTTCTTTTTACCTTTTTAGTGGTCCATAGAAACTTCAAAGTCACCTACAGACCGTTACATTCCTACTGGAGACTTCCGGTTTCTACTGTGTCTCCACTTCGCTATTGAACCCATCCATCCCAAATAGTCTTGGGCCCTAGCACTTCACCAAAAACAGCCCTTGTCAAGTCACCTTCTATTGCTTAATTGTCAGTCCTAACCGCTCGGCATATTTGTGGAAGTGCTGTCGCTTTCAGTGAAGCACTTTATTCTCTTGCCTCCAGGGACATCATGTTACCTTGATTTTTCTGTTTCTTCACTGATGATTCCCTCATGGACTCCTTTCCTTAATCCTCCTCCTCATCTTCTTTTTTCTTATCCAAACTCACTCCCCAGTGGACTTCATCCTCACTGAAGACTTTATGTACCATCTTCATGGACTTCCCAGCTTTGTGTCTGCAGCCCAGACTTCTCTCTTCCTGAACCGGTATCTTAACTTCCTGCTCAGCATCTCTGTTTGGATACCCAAGAGGACTGTTCAAGTTTACATTATCTAAAATTGATTTCTTGGTTCCACATCCCCAAGCCTGCCCCTCCCCCAGTACTTCCTGTGTTGGTAAAGGCTAATTTCCTTCACCCACTTATTTAAACCACAAATCTTGGAGTCATTCTTGACTTTTCTTCTGACTAACTATATACAGTCCGTTGACATATTCTGTTGGGTCTTCCTTCAAATTATATTTCCAGTCTAACCATTTCTTACCATCACCAGCCTCCTGAAAGACCCCCTCCTCTCTGAGTGGACTTTTGTAGTAGTCTAATCACTGATCTCTCTGAGCCCATCTGCCCCTCAGCTGCTCCCAGAGTGATCCTTTTAAAATGCCAAGTCCATTTTCTTCCTAGAAACTTCCAATGGCACATCATCTTCCTTAGAATAAAATGTGTCATCCTTACAAAAGCCATATATGATTTGACCCTCTCACACACCACCACCAATGCACACACACACACACACACACACACACACACACACACACACACCAGTTACCTGCCCTCTACCCCCTTTCTCTGGTTTACTGCCCTGTTTCTCCTCTCCCTCCAAGCATGCTCTGTCTTCCTTGGTGTTCATGCTTCTCCCTTCTTATGCACCCTATGTTCACGTGGCTCATCCTCCACTCATCTCCGGGTAAAGCTCACCTTCTTACCTTCCCTCACCAACGTGCCTAATAAAGACTTTGGAGGTTTGTATTCCCTCATAACATCATAACCTTTTGACATATCATATGTGTATTTGTTTCTTGTCTTCCCCATGGAATGGAGGCTCTGTGAGAGCAGGGATGTTTTCTGTGAGTCCACATAGTTTTCCACAAGGGCCTCAAAACAGTGTTGGATACAGAGTTCAGTGTTGTCTGATTGGATGGTTCTGCCAGACTCTGCTCAGTTACCACGTCCATCCATGCCCCTGTAGAGTGGGCATCAGAATCGCTTGGGAGATTGCCTAAAATGCATATATGCCTTGACTCCAGCCCGTGGAGATCCAAATGCAGTAGATTCTGGGGTAGAACCCTGAACATTTTTTGACAAGCTTCCCAGGTAATTTTGATGCCTGAGGTAATTGGACCAGACTGCCAAGCACTGCCTCAGTGTACCACTTTTCATTTGTTTATCTGCTGCTCTGCTCTGTTGAGAATTATTTCATGTGTGTCAGCAGTGTTTGAATCACCTGGGAACCTAAATATAGATCCTATAGCCCCACCCTAGATCTGGTAAATCAGAACTTCCAGGGGTGGGTCTTGGGAATCTATATTTTTTGAAAAGCTCCCTTGGTGCCAGTCTTCCCAATAGCCTTTGGGAGCCTCAGCTGTGTTTTACAGACTCCTTGAGGAGGTTATAAACTCAAGAGCAGGTGTTTCTTACATCTTTTTAGGCCAACTTCTCTCCTCATCCCTCATTAATCCAACAGTGTTCTATTCAGAAGTGATATTCAGTAAGTCACTATGGAGTGAACACTTTGGTTTATCCACAATTTCAATTTGCCTTTGTAACTTGTATATCAACCAGTATTCCTGACTACATTTCAGTCCAGCCCATTCTCTGATTAGAGGCAGGAAACATATCTTAGCTGCCTTGCTAATTCTGGTAGGGACTCTCTTTGCAGTCTTTTTTGTCCAGAAATTTAAAATGTGTTTCCCAGGTCAGACCAGACAGCACTGAGGTAACATCACCCATTTTCATACTTAAACACTCACCTGTTCAACCTTCCTTTTGGGCCTGTACTGGAGCGCACGTGCTTTGGCTGTCCTCAACCTCAGGGTGCATCCAGTAGACTGCAGAGCATCCCTGGGGATGGCAACAAGACCCGACCTCTTGCTCTGGAAGCCTGCCTGGGCTGCTTAGTCTCTTGAGGAAAAGTATCCCCCTGCATTAGACTCCCTGTGGGGCCTATGGCCCTGTCCTACTTCTGTGTGGTTTTGTCCTGGTTTTTGTCCTAGATACCTCTTTACAGATGGAAAGTTTAAAACTAAAAGTGTTAACCAAAAATTAATAAATGGGTGGGGAGTGGATGGGGCAGCTGATAATATATGCAGAATTTTATTCCTTGGCTAGACTCAGAGCTAGCCTCTAGGTTAAGAAGAATCACTGATGAAGGCCCAAAGAAAGCCCCTTGGTTAACCTATTTCTTAAATATCCAAGTCCCCACAGAGTGTGTACTCTGGACTTTGGATGGCCAACTAGTAACCTTTTTTAATATATTGACTTTGTGTGTATTCTTTGCGGAAGATGTCAGGGTCATTATTCAAGACAGAATCTAAAAAGGAGTCGTGTCATTTAGGTAAGCCCAAGAAGCACTTCCCAGCACACACTGTCTGTACCTTAGAATTTTGCCTCTGGATAAGCCACAATTGCATTTTGATGCCAGATGTGAGAAGCCATTAGTAATCAGGACAACTCCCTTGGGAAATTTTGTTCCCAGTCCCTGTTCCAGAGGATCACTGTTTCCTCTGGAATATTTGTTTGAGGGGCTCCGCAGGCTGCGATTTAGTGACAAAGGGGAATGAATTGACCTTAGAAAAATAAGAATGAAAGATTTCTAATGAGGTCTGACAGTTCAAGGACTGAAGACTGAAGAAGGAGTCTAAGCTTTTTTTATTTTCCTGCCCACCCAGTCTTCATACAAATGTAAATATGCCTCCTTCAACAAATTGCCAAATGTGGTTTTAATTTGTAAGCAGGAGACCCTGACTTGCCTTTTTCTTTTCTTTCTCTCTCTCTCTTTTTTTTTTTTAAATGAAGTCACAGGTTTTGCACTTTTTGAACTGGACTTTTCCTTCTGTCACTGCATCGCATTTTCTGTTGTCCTTTTCCTTCCAAGGACATTTTCCCTATTGTTTGTGATCAGAGGAATTTGGGATGAGAGTCAATTGTCATGTCTCTTAAAGAAGTTTTTGAAGTTCCCATAGGAAATGCATAGTGCTTTTTAAACTTAGTTTAAAAAATAAATAAATAAAGGCAGAGATTGAATCTAGTGTGAGATTTGAAGTGTCACCATCGCAGCATCATACTTTATGTGGTCGACGCAGTATCCATTGTTGTTATTTATGACCCTGTCTGCCTTCCATTGTGGACTTCTTCAAGCCTTGGGGAATTTACATCATTCCTAATAGCAAAAGGCTTTCTGGTTCCCACAGAGTTGTTCAAAGCCTGACTCATGCTCCTTATGTTAATTGTTCAGCTCTGAAAATACAGCACTTACAGGGTGTGGTCGTAAGGGGAAAATCTACTGTACTTATAGGGCATGTTTAGAAGTGTTTCACACATAAATCTCAGTCTCTCTCCCTCTCTCTTCCTCTCCCTCTCATTTAACTTTACTGTAGCTCTGTCTGGTCAACTAGTGAGTCTTAGGGGGAGAAAGGGAGAAGCATCAAAATGCAGTATAGTCCAATAAAACCTATGGTATTCTGTTTACTAACTCTTAAAACTGATTTAGGTTATACCTGGATATGACTATAAGTGACATTGATCCAGGTCTGAAACCATAGGTGGGATTGGAAGGAGCTAAAGGTTCGTGCTCAGTGGTACCCTGTACCACTGATTGGGCAAAGGTCATAGCATCAGCCTGTGGGACATCCAGGTATACTGATGGCTGCCGTCTACCAGGCATTCTGGGACTGCCATTGTTAATTCCAATGTAAGTCTAAAGCAAGGGACCCACTGATAATTTCCCAAAATTCTTCCTTATTTCTACAGCATTTTACTGTGGAATTTGATGGAGAAGGATACTTAGTGTCACAGGAAATGAGAGAAGTTAACACCTTGTCTGGATTATCTACTTGCTTAACAAAAAGGAAATGATTCCAAAATTATGAAATAGGTCAATGTTGGCAAATTTTGGGAGTTTTTTTACATTTTATAAGTACTTTTTTTTTTAGCTTATTTCTTTATTTTGAGAGAGAGAGAGCAAGAGCAAGCATGCAGGAGGGACAGAAAAAGGGAGAGACAGAATCCCAAGCAGGCTCTGCACTTTTAGCAGAGCCCGACACAGGGCTCAAACTCATGAACTGTGAGATCACAGTTCTCAGATGAGCTGAGATCAAGAGCCAGACACTTAACCGATTGAACCACCCAGGTGCCCCGTTTTTATAGGTACATGTACTTCCATATGAAGCTTCCATGGGAACATATAAGAATAGATACACAGATAATCTATAAAATATGTAAAATTGTTGCAGTGCTTAGTTTAAGAAAAACTCCCAGTTTTTTAATAGCCAAGAATCACAAACTTCAATGTTCAAAGTATCCACTAAAACCTTAACTCTTTATGCAGCCTTGAGTATTGCAAAGGCCACATTCTGTATTTTTGTAAATAGAGAAAATGTGTGGAATTCTTAGGAATCAGGGTCCAGACCACTGTGCCAACAGATCTTAACCGTTGTCTGGAAGATCAGAGTTCACAAATATGCTGCTGCCCGGCCCTGCAGTTCTGGGCTTTGTCACAGTTTGGGCCACAGAGATATCAGATATTGGCTAAGGGGTGCCTCTGTGGCTCCGTCAGTGAAGCATTTGACTTTTGATCTCAGCTCAGGTCTTCATCTCTGGGTTGTGAGTTCAAGCCCCATGTTGGGCTCTGTGCTGTGCGCGGAGCCTACTTAAAAAAAAAAAAAAAAACGGTATTGGACAAGAGTTCCCAGATGGTCTGGAACCAGTGTCCTTTCTCTTACAGCCTTGTATGTTTGTGGTGTGTATTAACGTTATGAACTGTATTGGATAGGAGTCCAAGTAAGTGACAATTTACCAAAACGTTCTAGATTTTTTAAACGTAAAATAGCCTAACACTAAGCAGTTTCATCTGGTCTTCACAAAAATCTGTTCACTGGGGCATTCAAAGTATAACTGTTTTTTCTCACGTTCAGCTAATAGATTTCTGGTTGAACCTTTGTTATCTTTTGGAGTAGACAGAAGGAACTCTCCATGGAGCATCTGATTATCTTGCTGAGTGTGCCGAGAGTCCACTTCCTCCCAGTGCAAAGCGCAAGAGAAATGCTCTGAAAGAAATGTAGGTCCAACAAATTCTTCTTTTTCTCCTTTTTGACTGTCCGTGTGTATGGATACATGACATGAAACCTAGAATTCCACAAGAGTTTATGGAAACCAATCACAAAACCCCCTCTGGCACCTAATTTACCCTAAGTTCCATGCTTGCTCTTCTGCCTGCCTCCTGCTTTCTGGACAATGGGGAGCAAGTTCTTGCTTCACAGGTGTGTTGCAAGGACTAATTAATTACAAGCACTTTGAAGATGAAACACACCTGTTTGGTGGTGTGTTTCATACCACTTTCTGAGTGACTGTAGGTCGATCTAAAAAAATACATTCCTTTCCTAAAATGCAGGTTCTCATTCTAAGATAATTATGATAATCCTCACACCCCTGATCAGGAACAATAAGAACCTCTGTGTGTGTGTGTGTGTGTGTGTGTGTGTGTGTGTGTGTGTTTGTGTTTCCAGACTAAAGCTTAGCCAAAATAAATATTTCAGCTTCAGTGTTTTGAGTTTGGTTTGGTGGTTTAAGAAATTTCTTACTATTCACAAGCCTGCAAGTCTGTGTTGAAGTCAAATCTCTAGTTTCTCAATTTTCCCCCTGCAGTTGCTATCCTGTTCCTCAAAGTGAATTTTACAAAGTGAGTGAAGTTTACATTGTCTTTTATGTGTGCTGTAGAAAAAGTGTGTGTGTGTGTGTGTGTGCACATTCTTGCATACAAACACACACATATGCTATGCTTTGGATGTATCTGAGCATTTGCTTCTGGGGAAAAATGTCAACATATCAAATTTAGGCAATATTGACCCTTAACATCTGAAATGTATACTTGTCTTCCTTAGTTAAAATAGATCCATCATAACTCGAGTATAACTACAGTGACAACCTAGTGATCAATAAACAAAGCCTGTCCTCATATATCCTAATAACTAATCCTAGTGTGTCTGTTGCTTGATCCAGTCTGAATTTAAACATCTCACTCAGGGACTTTTCTGGATTTGCCTGGGAGGTAAGGGAGAAGGAAAGGTAGCCCAAGCTCCTTCTCCAGGGATAGGCAATGTGACAAGGGCAGCTTTACGTAAACAAAACAAAAAATCTTTCTTTGTTTTAGTGTGAGAAGAACTGAAACAAAAAGCAGCGTTGTGAGCAAATCACGGAGCAGCCGGGACATTGGGGGAACAGCTAGTGACCCAGTGATTGCAGAGATAGCGAGGAGGAGGGGTGACAGTCAGGCTTCAGCCAGTCCCCCATCAGAGTCCACAGAACAAGCAGAAGATAACATAAAGGCAGCTGAGAGCCACTGGGGGCTTCCTGTTCAAAAGCTGGAAAATGTTCATCAGACCCAGCCAGAAGACGCTAGCAGCCAGCAAAAACCTCATCATGGGGAGTGGTCAGAGACAGGGCTTCTAAGCAGGAGCCCCGTCTGTAGCTGTGAGTCAGCATCGCCAGGTCCAAAACAAAGTCCACAAGGGGCCAGAACACAACAGAAACGCAGGAACCTCGGCTCTGCGGAAGACGTCGACCACCACAAGAGAGTTTCTCTTGGAAGTGATCGATTAGTCCCAAGAGAAATAATAGGGGAAAAAAGCAAAGCTGTCAGGGTTTTGCCAACTTCAGAGCTGTCGGATCCGGGGTTACTTGTCAAACAAGGTTTGGCAAAAACGGCGTCTAATGAAGAGTTGCATGTTTTGGAAAATCTCTCCTCTGGACATCTTATGAAAAATAAGTTAGGGAAGGCACAGCAAACTGGCTCAGCCACAAACACTGAAAGATTATCTGCAATCCAGGGCAGTCCAACCAAGAAAAGAAAGAAGCATGAAAGAGGCCACTAACTTACTAAAGGGGATTGCAGAGATGTAGTTGGGTCTATAGTGGCTAAAGATGTGGAAAGAGAGGGGTCTGTGTAGATGCTGTGATTTTAAAGGAATTAGAATGATTATTTTGTACCGAAAATGTGTATCTGTGTTAGTGTTAGTTTTCAATGCATTCATCTTCAGCAGGCTATATGATTTTTCTAATAACGTTGCTACTTTCTCATACTTTATAACTGTCTTCAGAAAGTTATTTTAGTGAGAAATGGCCATTCACCTTGTCAAGGATGATCCCATTCTTGAAGGACCTGCCTGAAGAAACCAACCATGTGCTTTCTTGGCCCATCACTGTGCACACCGTATGATGGGCTATATGAAGACAGGGCCATAGTGCAATATCTAGGGGTACAATTTCTCCTCCTGTTCCTCAGCCTGAATTGAACAGAAGTGAAGGAACAGGCTAGCCGTCTTCAACATCTGGTTCTGGGCCCAGCATCACTGTCTAAAAATATGTTAGAAAGGCCCATCTTGGGCCCCACCCCAGGCCTACTGAATGAGAAACCCTGGGTGATTCTGAAACATGCTCAAGTTTGAGAACCACTGGACTAATTGGAGACTCCCTAGTGTTTCTTTCCTCAATACTAGCTACCATGGCCTCCAGCTCATCAGCTGGGGCCCATATGTGGACATGCACACCCTTGTGCTCCCTCAAACTTGTAAAACACCTGGGTTCAGCCTATGAGCAGCTCTGTTCCCAGGTTCTCTACAGCACGGTGGCCGCTGCACCCACAAAACTGTTAATTACCCTAAAATTACTAGAAGTTTATGGCTAATTTGACCTTGCATTAGAGGAAGAGAGTAGAGGGACAGGCTTGCTCTTGCTTGTAGCGCAGGCATGTCCCTGCCCCTGCACTTGCCCCCACCTCTGAGATTTTGGTTAGGTTCAGGAAGGATTCGAACCCAAGGGGAGCTCAGTGGCCAGAGTTTCCAGTTTCCCATTTGGAAGGCATCACAGGCAGTTTCAGTTTCAAAACAGGAGCCTTTCGTTTGCACTGTCACCCACTAATGTCTCCAGTGGGCTTGCTGAAATGTCAGAGTGAATCATAGCAATGACTTATTTTGGATGGACACCTACTAAAGATTTTGTTAACCCAGTTTCATTCTAAAATAGGGGAAAAAAACATATTCACAGGCCACCCATCAAATACATCTCTTTTTCTACTCAACATTGTGTGGTCCTTTGAAGTAGCACCTCCCTAGTAACAAGGAAAATCAAGTATATTCCCAAAGTGTTGGAGTTAGCAGAAAAATAACCCAGAAAAAGCCTAATGTAATAAAAGAATATGGAAACAGACACAGTGTTGGTGGTTTGTGCTTAAGACTAATTATGGTTACTCCTAGCTCATTCTGTGCTTCCCCATGTCTCCTTTCCCACTTGTGTTGTAGGGTATTACTCATTAAGAGGCAGCCATATTTCATGGCACCATCTTGGGTCATGAAGTTCAGTGTTGGTCACTATACTTGGCCATGAATGTAGATCCTATTCCTTTGATGTTCCCCACCTTGCCTGGAAACCTCTTCCCTTCATGTGATCCCAGCCTCATGACCTTCACTCACCGGGAATGTGGCCCCGTGCACTGGCGTCCTTTCCTCTTCCCATCCCTAGGTTTTTTTTCCTGCTCTTAGCTGATTCCAAGCAAAGCATTCTGTGGGAAAAGAGGGAACCCAACAGGATACTAACCACAGTGGAGCAGATTGTGCTCATCCAGTTGGGGTAGACTGCACAGGATGGAAACCTCAATCTCCATGGTCTGTGGGGGGCCCCTGCTGTTAGAGGGACAGCAATTCTAGGTGTGCTGTTCACTGAAGACAGGAGCACGGTGTGTCCTTGAATCTTCTTAAACAGAATTACCGGAACGGTTTCAACAGGGCACAAGTAATAACCCTGGTGACTGGCCAAGAAACAATAAGCTCCCTGGAAAAGAGTCTAGAATAAAAGACAACCATTTCAGTGCAATAGTTGCTGCCTAACGTACACCTAGAAGGAGATGTTTGAAATGGAGGCAGCAGAGAAAAGCTTTTAATTGAAAAGTTTTTATTTCATTTGTTAACGGGACAAAGCCAATACTTGTGATTTAGTGATTCTCTTTCAAGAACAGCCTTGGCTTTAGGGTTTGGTATGTTCGTGAAATAACAATTACTGTGACCTAAGAGGAAAAACAGTACCTTGGGTTGTAGATTGACTGGTCTTTCTCACAGCCTGCATGTACATGGGATTTTCACAGGGTTAATGGAGGGAACAGCTCTCCACTCCGCACTATGGCATGTGTTTAAGGAATTTTGCCTCTAAGCATTTTTCTTCCACATGTCTGAAACACCCCCAGATCTCTTGTTACTTGAGTGGTTGTGTGATTCTTTGGATGTTTGGAAGTACAAAGGGGAAGATGGCTGCCAGGTTTTGCTTATTAGCTGGGAAATGCAGAATTCTCTACTCCTGGGAGTGGGGTGTGTGTTGACGTTCTTTATAATCTTATTAATTCAGCATCTGAAAATCTGAGAGCCTGTCAGTATTCTTAATCAAAAAGAACACAGTCTTCAACCACTTACTTAACAACCCAAATTAAATTTATTTTCAAGTCCCTGTAATTCTGATGCTTCAGAGAAATGTTACAGTTTGAACTCCCTAACTTTCTCAGTGTCATTATGGCTTCTAAGTCGCATCCCTGTGCTTTCAGATGGCTTTTTTAAAAATATATTGATGTCGTGGGGCGCCTGGGTGGCGCAGTCGGTTAAGCGTCCGACTTCAGCCAGGTCACGATCTCGCGGTCCGTGAGTTCGAGCCCCGCGTCAGGCTCTGGGCTGATGGCTCAGAGCCTGGAGCCTGTTTCCGATTCTGTGTCTCCTTCTCTCTCTGCCCCTCCCCGTTCATGCTCTGTCTCTCTCTGTCCCAAAAATAAATAAACGTTGAAAAAAAAAATTAAAAAAAAAATATTGATGTCGGATTTTGTGTTGTTATTTTAATGTCCATAAACAAGAAATGTCAGAGAACAGTCAATGTGATTTTTCTTACACGTTTTTTTTTTCCTTGCTGCTAGAGGTTAACTATCATCTAGATATGCATATAAATTGTCAAATGCAAAGAAGCAACCATTTGGGGAGAGAGAAGTGAGTGCTGCAGCATTTTTGTTTACTTATGTTAGTATTAAAGAAGTAAGAAAATGTATTTTATTTTTTATGACCAGAATCATTAAAAACTCTAGTTTTTTTTTTTTTTTTTTTAATGTTTATTTATTTTGAGAGAGAGAGAGCGAGCGAGCATGAGCAAGCCTGAGCTGGGGAGGAGCAGAGAGACTGAAAGAGAGAATCTCAATCAGGTTCCGTGCCCAGTTCAGAGCCTGATGTGCAGGGCTCCATCTCACAGCCGTGAGAGCATGACCTGAGCCGATATCAAGAGTCAGACACTCAACCTACTGAGCCACCCAGGTGCCCCTCTAGTTTGATTTATGGAGAATATAGCTTGTTTGTGAATGAGATATCTCAAGATAGGTCTTGGGGACAACAATGGGATCACAGTCAATTGTTTGCTTCTTGTGTCATGTTTGGATTTTAGCATGAGGTGTGCGTCTTATGGCCTTTGACTTTAGAAAGAGCTTGGTGAGGGCAGAGCACGTAAGGGAAGAAAACCTCTGTGCCCAAGGGAGTGGCCTGAGATCCCAGTGCCACTGTTGCCAGTTTTCTTGAACTCCCTCTTGGCAGGTCCCACCGTAGTATTTCCACAAAATTTTAGTGAGTGGCCTTCCTTTTGAGGTAACAAATGCCTTTCCCGTGAGCCGAAAATTCTCTCTTCAGTGTTCTGTGACTCGAATATGGAAATCATTTTAATTTCTTCTTTTCTCTTATGAGGAAATTTCCATGCTTGGTTTGTTAAGATGACAGAGTTCATTTCTTGTTACTGAAACACGAATGAATTGAAGCACGGTGGAGCAAGTAGAAAATCAAAATTAAGCTGATTTCCGTTAAATAGTTTAAAATCTTCCTTAAGTACAAAGTAAATCCAGCATTGTAAAGTGAAGTTAATGCAGATAATTACTCAGGACAGAAGTCTAACTGTATCATTGGTATTACAATTTAATGATACAATTAGATTCTTAGAAATCTGCGCAACTCCTAATTTGGTTTCTATATTTATTTAACAAGATGAAGAACAAATATATGTCAATGTGTGCGCTTAACAGAGGGAACTTGAATGGATGAAGTTAGTTATTACCTTTAATTGTTTCAGAAATACTCAGTACTGGACTTTAATCATATTCAGTAAGTTTTATTATGTAGCATGATATTACCATGAATTACTTTATAATCGCCATTAGAATTACTTATCAAAAACCTTGATTCTTTAATTAAACAAAAATCAATAAAACCATACATATGACCCCAAGTATCTGATCAGGTGACTACAGGTATGGATTTGACAGGATAATTTTCTTTAGTCAAGTTAGAAAGCCAGACACTGCAGCAATCCCTAGAGGAGCTCTTTTTTTCCATTGCCCATATCCTGTCATTTGTTTTGTTTATATAAGTCGTTTAAATAGTTGTATGTGTCTGAAAGTACATGGGTGAAAGTAGTATGTAGAGGAAATGAACCTGCTTTATGAATAAAAAGTAAAATTGTTTTCAAAAAATAAATTTGTATGTATCACTTTTCTTCAAAACGAGCGACCCCCAAGGAAAATACATCCCAGATGCCCTTTTCTGAACATGCTACTTAAAATTATATTCTGTTAGAGACTTCTTCCTCCTTGAAGCAACCCTGAGGTTTTGAACGCTGTGTTGAAACAATCCAAGGAGCTCTGCTTCCAAACCGCTGGTTCTAAAGTTGTAGGTTTGGAAAACCCTGTGTGGGGTGTTGTGATTAAATGGGCCCCTAAGATTTTGGGGTGGTCTTTACAATGCAGATATATTCCCACTTCTCCCAATTGTGAGCTAAGATAGATCCCTGTTGTGAGAGGTTAAAGTATGCAACCTTGACTCTCTTCCAGAGATCTTGACATCTCCCAAGCAGATTCATTTCCATTTTCTAAGTGGATCTAGTCCTTGTTCATCACTGAATGAAGTCCTGGGCCAGCTCTTTCTCTACACTGCCTTTTATGACAGGATCCCAGGCCTCTCTGATTGCTTGTATACGTATCTCCCCTTGGATCTGTACAGAATCTTTCCAAGGCATTTCAATCTGAGGTTGGAATAATACATTTGGATAGCTGTTCATGAAATGCTGAGAACCATTGCAGCTGATAAAGCAAAAGCGCCTTTCGTAGTGTTTTGCTCGTGCGGGCACACTGGCCAGCCTCACCCACAGGCAGCTGACCTGCCTCGGACCTGGGGTCTGGCTGGGGATCCAGAGACTCTAGATGGCGTGGTGCTACCAGCTGCAACCCTGGGTTCAGGCTGCTGCTTTGCCACTAATTGGTTTGTGTGCTTTGGGACAAAGTCACTTAACCTCCCGGGCCTCAGTTTCTCCCTTTGTCAAACAAAATGATCTCTAATATTTTAAGCACCACACTTAAGGTAAATATACCACTCCGATGTGTTAATTTCCGCATCCATTTAAAAACAGGTTCTTTGTACTGGCCACATATTGGGATTACCTGAGTAGCTTCCAGTTAAATCCGAATCCTTGCAATTTGGATTGCAATCCTGAGTATTGGCAGTTTTAAAAGCTCCTCAAATAACTGATTCTCATGAGAAGCCACAGTAAAGAATTATTGTTTTAAAATGTAGGGTGTGTGTAGGTTTAAATACTGGATGTTGAAAGAGGCAGGGTGTGCTCTGAGTGGAGAGTATCCTTTAAACAAGGGGCTTTCTGCAGGTCAGAAGTGTGCCTGCTTTCAAATGAATGAGAAAGGCTTTGGTGACGAGGTGTCAATACGAGTACATTTTAATCATACAAAGAGATGTGTCTTGTCTTCTCCATGAGGCCACGTTCGTAATGCTGCTTTCGACCCGACACATCAGAGCAACTTCATCTTTGCCAACACTGAGAAATTGTTGCCCTTGTACAGCAGATGAGGTTTTAAAGCACCTAAATAATTGTCTAAGGTTTGCCTTTGATCCATGATCATTAATATCACTAATAAGCTCTCAAAAAGTGCATGTGAATCTCAAGTTCACTTTTGGCAGGGCAGTGGAAGAATGAACGCTTTTAAAATAGTTTGGCTCAGAAAGCACATCTGAAATAACCCTGTGGGAAAATCAGGAGAATTTCTCATCCTCCAAAGGATTACCTAGGATGAGATGCTGACCTTGTATTTTAAGTTCAGTTACATTTCTTAAAACCTCATTCATTACCCAGCCTGATTTATTTTAGTGGGTGAAGTAGGCTGTGGGAGGGGACTCTGGTGATGTACAGTGTTCATGTTTGCCTTTTGTTTTCTCCACAGTTCCCAAAAGATCAGAACATATACATATATTTCTTTAAAACATGCACACAGGCCAGCTTCCTCATGCGATTTACCACAGCTTTCCTCTCAGAAATTCGAGCTGAAGATTGTCTCCTCTTCAGGCTTCTAAAGCGATCCAGCCCCAAAAGGCTGAGTGTGCACAGGGTGAGCAGAGCGCTGACCTCCACCGGGGAGAGGTCAGTTCAGCACACAGGACTCAAAAGGGAGGAAGAAAAAGCCACTCCTCAGCAGGGAGTTTGACTTGCTTTAGGGCAGAAGAGATTTTATAAATAAGTTCCCAGTCTCCCACGCCCTCTCACCAGCTCTTCTATTACTAGTCCTGTCTCTGTGCTTAGACACACACACACACACACACACACACACACACACACATACAGATATACATGTGCTTGCACACAGACACAACTCTTACTTCCACTTGCTGCCTCACATTCCTCTCTCCACCTGCCCTGGGACCTGTGGGTTGGACTGGCAGACCCTTCTCCAGAGAAGGCAGGTGATGGATTGACTGGGAATTCTTCTAAGCCCAGTGGCTTTGAAGGACTTTTCTCTTCCTCCCTAACATGCTCAGCTGGTGAGAAGCATGCAGAGGGCTCTTTCTCAAACCCACTGTGGGTGCCTGTGAGGATGAATACCAGCCCATCATTCCATTTATCAGGGGGAGAAGGTGAAATGGTGAATTAGGGTGACCTACAGCCTTGATGTGGCAGACTGGGTGTTTGGGCTGTGTCCCAGTAGGAGGAGCCTAGAAGGCCCTTTGGTAACAATGCCAGAATGAATCGAGGCTTGTGAAACAACAGCACTACTTGGATTTGTATGTCTCCCCCCCCCCCTTAAAATGCTTCCTGGTGAGCCTTTTCCCAGTGCTTTGTGCTCAGTTTGGTGACTGTCAGAGTGGAGGTTGCAAGGACAAAGCCTGTGACATCTAGAGAAGTGTCCTCCAGTGGCTCCCCAGTGAAAAGTACCCATCAATATGAAAGCACTCCTGGTAGCAAAAGCTCTCCATGTCAGAGTTGTAGGGGGATCTGCTCTTGGGGTTCTTGTTTTGACGCTAATTATCTCTAGCTGGAAGAGCCTTGTGGACTGCACCTAACATCTCTATACAGGCTCAAAAACAAGCATACTGTCCATCTGTGAATTTTCTGCATCAGATCAGCTTTGCTTTCTCTTGAAGATCATATTTCTCAACACTGGTTTATCAAATTGCATGTTATGGGTTCTGGCTGTTGTTCCGCACATTTATAAGGTCTAATTCTAGGTCCTGGCAACGCTTTAGAAAAGCTTGCTGAATCTGAGAGAAACCTTAGCTTTCTGCCACTCGTTATGTGTGTCCACCTAGGCCAGCTGCCCCTATGAAGGCAAGCTCAGGAAAGAGAATCTGGTAGGAGAGAACGTTAGGCTTGATGTTTAGCTCCTACTCGTCCAGAGGAAATGGTCACTGTGTCGTGAGGACAGCCGAGGAAGAAACTTCCATCTAGGGAAAGGATGCTTGGTGGGAGAGTCATCCAATCCTCTGATAGCATCATCTAAAAAAGAAGTCAAACATTATCACCTTCCATAAGGAGAGAAAACTGGCCCAAGACCGTGTGTTTTGGAGTTCTCCAAGGCCAAGTACCTGAGCTTACCTCATTTGGCTCTAATTATGTAAAATGGTGGGGAGGATAGATATGGAAGACAGAACCATGTTCTATTATTTAGAGGCTGTAGAGATCTGTCTACACTGGCAGAACACAGACTGCGGTAGAATTTAATTGGGAACCAAGGTTTTTTGTGATCCCTTAGTTCATTCTTGCAGGAGTTTTTCTTTCTTCTACACTGATTAGCAAGCACTGAACTGATTGGGGAAAAGCCAATGACTTGTGTTGTCAAGACCAAATACAGCACCTACATGTGACATAGCCCGGTACAACTCCCTTTGGAAGAGAACTTTGCTGTTGCTGTGTAACAGCCATAAACTTAGCAGCTCGAAATAGTGCAAATTGATTGTACCACAGGTTCTGATACTTTTTAGCTAGATCTCTGCTTCGGGTCTCCTGAGGCTGGAATTAGGGTATCAACCAAGCTAGGCTGTATCCTCATCTGGAGGCCCAACTAGGGAAGGACCTATTCCCACACTCCCTTGGGTTTCTGGCAGAATTCAGTTCCTTGCAATTGTGAGACTGGGGCTCCATTGTCCTGCTGGTGGTTTCCCATAGGAGTTCACTCAGCAGCTAGAGGCCACTCTTTGGTCCTTGCCACGTGGCCTCCTCCATCCCAAGAATGGAGAAACCTCCCTTGTGCTGAATCTCTTCCATTTTGTATCTCTGCTTCTCCTTCTGTGATCAGCCAGAGAAAACTGCTTTTAAAGAGCTCCTCCTGTGATTAGGTCAGCCCCACTTGGAAAATCTCTGTATTTTAAGGCCAACTAATTTGGGACTTTAATTACATCTGCAAAATCCCTTCACAGCAATACTTGGATTAGTGTTTGATCAAATAACCAGGGCCTAGGAATCTCTGGGGGCCATCCTGGATTTCTGTTTAACACCAGATCCAGCAGCCATTATCTAGTTCTTCTCTGAACAGGGCCCGGTTTAGTGGCAAGAACAGAGAATGCCGTTGGAATCTAGCTGGATTCCTTCATCTTGTAGTGGACTCGACATCCTATCCCAGGATGCTTAGAGAAATAGAGCAGCAGTCTTTCTTCTTCCTGCAGCCCTTGTCATGAATCTGAGCAGCACTTGGTCAGTGACCAAGTCAGTGACACTTGGTCATCACCATTTCACAGATGAGGAAACTTAGATGCAAAGAATTGTGGAAACTTTCCAAAGTTAGTAAATAGCAGAGCCTAGGATCCAGGTGTGTCCACCCCAAAACCCAGAAATTCTGTTGGGCCGCAGTTGTGTAAACCTAACACTGCACGTGGAGAAAATCCCATGCCTGGAATCGGGAAGGAAGAGCTGTGATTGGAATCAAGGAAGTCTGGCTCCAAAGCGTGTGCCGTTGCCACTCGGCACGCGGCCTGGCTCTGCACCCCGAGGAGGTGAAAGCCACCGGCCACCGGTCAGGCACATGTGGAGACACAGAGCCCTGGAGGAAACGGTCAGGACCTCTTTTGTTGAGTGTTGTGTTGAGAGCTCACAGGAAGCGCAGAAATAATGGGGCTGTGGATGTGGGGGATGCCAGAGGCTGGGGTGAGGCCTTACCCACCCCCTTTGGGCCCCTTCCCACTGGCTTTCCTTTTCCTCTCACTTTTTCTTTAGTTTTGTGCAGACTTGTAGCAGTTTCACATTCGTGCTCTCTCTTTTCTGTTTTGTGCCGATTCTTTTTTTTTAATTAAAAAAATATTTTTTTAATATAATTTATTGTCAAATTGGCTTACATACAACATCCAGTGCTCATCCCAAGTGCCCTCCTCAATGCCCTGATTCCTTTTTAAAAACACTTCCAAAAACCATCCCAGCAAAGCCAGGGACAGCCCCCTGAGGATATCTGATCGTTACTGTCCTGAACTTGGAGGGTTTATGTTTCTGTCTCCGGGACGGGATTTTTCCAAGGCATTGAGCGTGGGTGCCTCAGCTCAGAGGAAACTTTTGCATAACATGTAGTTCTGGCCTACCCTGACACGACAAACAGGTTACAGATGACTTGTGGGATGAGCTCCTAATCCCTCAGTGGTGGGTGGGGAGAGTGCGGGGGAGTAGGCTTTTTGGGGTGTTGGGTGGAAGAAGGAGAGCTGCCCACAGGCAGTTCTAGGAACTCCCAGATGTGTCTGTGCTGGCCCAGATGCACACTGAAGGTGGTGAACTTAATCACATCCAAGCGACTCGGATTTTAGCACTTTTAAATGCTGAGGTGAGTTTTCCATGAATAACCTGGAAGTAGCCTGCCAAGGGAAGCAGGAGTGTTTAGAGAATGTGGGATGAAGCCTAATTATAATCGCCATCACCTGACATGGGCCAGGGCCCTTCCAGTTCCCTTTCATACACAGAGCAGCACCGATGTCCTGAAGAGTGTAAGATGTGCATGCATGTACATGTGCGTGCATGCGTGTGCTGTGTGCATGTGTGGAGAAGGATGTACTGAGTGGGGCTGTCAGTTTCTGAGCCTCCTTTCCTGCAATTTTATTTTCTAATTCTATGAAGCAGAAACTGAAAAGGAAATCTGAAACTGCCCAAGAACAAAGGGACAGGACTTAGACTGCCTTTGGTTCAGAAAATACCTATTGCTATCAGATTTATAAAGATGTCACTTTCTAGGCAAAGCCTGCAAGAGGGAGACACAGCTCAGATTGACGACAGGGTCTTTGTGGCAGCTCTCTGCAGCCTCCCTTGAGGCTTTGCAGCCTCCTTTTTGTTAATTACTGATGTCCCGATTTTTTACCTTTGAAATTCACACCAAAGGCAACATCCAGACATAAACCTGGCAAATTCCCAGAAACTGCAGCAACCCAGGCAGCAGGAGCCTAAGGTTCTAGTTCCAGCTGTTGCCAACCCTGTGTGTGTCCTTAGACAAGTCCTTGAACCTCTCTAGACCTCAGTTTCCCCTCCTGGGAAAGTAAGGTGGGTTGGATCCTTTGACAGGTAAGGTCTCCAATTGCATGAATATCCAGTGAGTTCAGAATGAAAGCTTTTCAACTGCACGTTTCTCAGCACTGATGAAAGGAAGCAGCTCTGCACTCTTCATTCAGGTGCAGAGAGGGGGGCCAAGCCATGCAGTTGGCTGAGTAGTCATTAAGAAGCCAGCTGCAAACTTGTATCCCCCTCAGGGACTCTGGAGGAGCCCCACTGGCTCTGCCAGGAGAGCTTCTCTTTAAGACAAAGCTGTTACTTTCATGTTGCTGGCATCTTATTCTGCTCTCCAGATAAGCCAACGCTTGGGTGCCCTGGTGTGGACACTGCAGGGGAAGGTGACAGGATGGGGGTGGGGGGCAGCAGGCAGGCCACAGTTCCAGGTTCTTACTGGTTTCAGAGCCCTTACTCTCCATGTTAATTTTCCTGACTTGGGCATATCACAGGTTAATACCAGACCCATGCATAATGATACATAATTTAAGACTTGTAAAAGTTGCCTAGGACTTGAAAGAAACACTAAGCCAGGAAGGTTGTGCCTGGCATGCAAGAGCAAGTAATACAGGTAGAATTTATATCAAAAGCAAGGGAGCCGCGCCCTTTTGACACGATCTCAAAGGGTACCGTGCAGGTGTGCCGGCCCCTCTGCTGCCAGACAGCAGTCACCAGGGCCCCACAAGCGTCACCCCCACTTGCCCTTCTGCTTAACAGCCATCGGAAGGCACTTGTTCACAAAGGGAAATTCGTTATTTTTAATAGTCCCAGAAATATCTCATGTATTTGAAGTGATGCAACAAGATTGCCCTAATGATTTCTAACCTTTGTTTTTAAGACTTCTGGGGCCAGAACCCTACAGAACTGCCTTGGGGCACCCTTGTACCTCCAATAACCAAGCTGTCTTTTGGCATTGTTGGAGACTGACATAGCCCGGGCCGGGATGTTTAGCTGCTTGTGGGGTGGAAAAAAAAATGTCAAGAAAAATAATTGTTGTTTTTGCAAACTATCTATTTAAAAACAGAACCTCAGGAAGCAGATTTCTGTTCCAATGCTAGGATGAATCAGAGCTCACAAAGTATAAATACACATTAGCAGGAGGAGGCTTCCCATAACCCAGTGCTTGTGTGTCTTCCCAGACCAGGAACCTCTGAACTCCCGCTTCTCATTCCCAGTAGAGGCAAGAAAGAGCCGCAGCGGAAATGACAGAACATTGCCCAGCCCAAGATGCAAGCTTCTGTAGGTCTGTGGGACCTTTTTATTCTTTAAAAGCAACTGCTTTTTAGCCTCACACTCACTCACTTTTGGATAGACAGGTGTATACTGTTTAGAAAGGTGGGAAACCTATGCTCTGGTTTCCTTGGCTCTTTGGTACATAGGAAATATTACCAAATAACTTTGCTTTGACTCACTGACCCGTCAGATCAGCCAATAAATATGACCACAACTTGCTCAAGGGGCAGTATAATTATTTTACTTAAAAATGATGTCAGGTGGCAATTTAGCAACAAACTGGCTTCCAGGGTACTTAATTCAGTTTAACAAGGAGGAAAAAACATTGTAATTAACAAAGAGCTTATACTTGAGTACTTTAGTAGAGTTGTTCTTAAATTTTACTATACATATGCCAGAGAAGGGGAGGAGGGGAGAGCTTGTTGAAAATACAGATTCCCTGGCCCCACTGATGACTCTTGCACTGGGCCTGGGAGTCTGCATTGAGAAACCTGCTTGTAAGTTATGCTTCTGATTGTCGTCCAGTCTCACCGGACTTTTAATTAAGATATACCCACCCACCCCCTTTTCTATTCTGGTTTTACACTGTAAAAGTCTAGAATGACAGCACAACCAGCTTCAAGATAATTCCTTCCTAGAGTTTCATGGTATGGTCTAATGCTAGAGTCTGAGTCAGTCAAGTTTCCAGACTAAAACTTCTTTGCCTTCCAGGGTTTGCTTAAAGAAGGTCCAGAACATTCATGGGGAATGAGAAAGGTATGGATTCCCTTCTTTTCCACCCTGTCCCCCAGATAACCAGGGCTCCCTTGCCTGATTACTTCTACCTGGAGAAAGGGGGAAATTGCCCTTTACGATTAAGGTCCTGGCTTTGAGCCATGCCCAGAGGAGCCTGATCTCTGCAGTCTTACTACTGAGAAGACTTCTTAAATGTGAATCTCAAGATCACTTCCCTTCTGGTATAAAGAATGGCAGAGGCTCATTAAACTTTTTTTCTTTCTTGGCACAAAAGCATTTGGCAACTACCCAAGGAATTCTGGGGTCCTGAAAACTCCAAGTTCACAAACCATCAGAGCAAGGTATTGCTTCAGGATGGTGTTTGAATTCAGCACTGCTAAAGCAGACTGTGTCCTGCCTCATTGGGTCTGTTCCAGAGCCCTTCTCCCTCCCTCTTACCCCACCTTGCAGAAACCAGCTGTCCACCGGCAGAGATCATGGACAGAAAGTATTGCTACACCAGGGCAGGGAGATGTCATGGGAATCCAGCCTCGCCGGTGTCCGGGTCTTTCCAGCTATCTTCCCAGCCAGCCAAAACGCACTGTTCAGGACTCTGACTCCTCATTGCTCACGCAAAGGAAGCCAGGGATATTTTTAAAGCCCGTCGCCCCTTCTTAAACAAGATGCCCATCAGAGAACATAGTTCTTAGCCTGGTAGAAGAAAACTGTTTCCCAAGAATGAAAGAATAACACCACTCTGAAAACCAGAGGTGGGCAGATGGCGTGAATGGTGTGGCGCTGGGGGACAGTTCCAAGGAGGGGAAGCTTTGGAAGCTTCTGGGGAAGCTCGCTAATAAGCAGCAGGGAGCTCCTGGCAACTCCACACAGCTACTGAAAGCCATCCACATGCCCTTCACCATGGTTCATCCCTGGCTCCAGAGGTACCAGAGACCAAGCTTCCCCAACCCCACCCGTGATGTAGGGGCAGGGCCATTTTGGCACCAGCAGCCACAGTGAGAACCACCGTTCTCCCATGTCCTTAATGGGTGGTGATGGCGACCTTTGGGAGCTCACGAAGGCCAGATATCGGTCACCCTGACGCTGCATGGTGAGGCCACCCAAACACTGCCTGCCTGAGAAAGGTGATGAGTAGATGGCTCTAACCCCAGAAGCTTGTAACTATCACCTCTCATGCAGCTAGGAAACCACCCTGGAGGCATGAGCTTGCACGGAAGCCACCAGGGTGTGGTCTCAAATGACAGCAGGACGTTAATATTAATCCAAGTAGCGCCGCGGGGGGGGGGGGGGGGGGGGGGGCGGGTACTCGAAAGCACTGAATCTCCCTCTTCCTCCCCTAAAACTATTCCAAGCTTTTTAAAAACGCTTTCAGTGTGGTGGGCCTTTCCCATGAGTGCTCACGAACAATTCACCTTCACACTACAGGCCATTAATCCAGTGGTGTTTATTCAAGCAGTATTCACACTTGCTGTTGAATAACAAGGGAATCAAGGCCCCCTCGAGATGGGGCTCTCACAGCCCTGGCTTCTTTGGCTGAATTCTGTGGCTGACAAGGCTTTAGGTTTTTCCTTCCACATCCCCATCAAGCACAGCCTATTGATCACACCCCGCTTACCAGAACAGATTTGGTGGGGTGGTGAAGGCACGAGGCAGAGCCCAAGCACCACTCCATCAGCTCAGAAGAGGCCACACTGTTCCAGGTTTCATACAAAAAATTTAATAAATATTACTTTTCAAAATTTATTGCCAGGAACAACACATCAAAGATGCATTTTTATGTTCATAACACTAATAGGACAATACAAAGTATCTTCATGGTCTCAGTGGTGAACCAATGAAATTCCTCTGTTTTATAAGCCTTTTGGGTCTTCAACTTTGTAAATAGCATTTGATTTCCTCACTTAAGGCAGGCAGTGTACTCTATGGCAAATCTAAACAGTGATCTTACTGGACATTTTAAGGTTCAAGTATTCAACTAGCTTATTGGAATACTCCCTAAATGCAGTAGATAACAAAAAAAAAAAAATCAAATCTACAAGTGGTTCAGTATTAAAAGAATGGTGAAAAGAAATCAGAATTTACAAAATAAGACTGGTGTACTTCCACCTTCACACAATTGATATTTTTAATGATATTCAACCACTCATATTTTGGCTACGTTAAGTCAGAGCTCAGCTTGTTCCCTTAAACTGCTGTGTAGCCCATCACCTGCCTGTCTCTTTTCAAGTCTAAAGCAGAAAAAAAAAAAAAGGAACCTGTTCTAGACTAATTTTCAAACTGCCTCAGTCAGTCCTTAAAACGTGTTTTAAAGTGATGCTATAGAAGGTGTTTTAAAACATCTGACGTCGTACAAAAAAAGAAAAAAAAAAATCCGCCAGTATTCCAGGCACCGAAGGCCATCCTATTGTCTTTTAACTATTTTCAAACACCTTAATTTTGGCTTATAGGCAACACGTAATAAGAAAATAAGTTCAAAAAAATAAAGCCATATGCTTACAATGCTATCAAAAACCTTCAATTCTAAACACATACATATAAATAAAAAGGAATGATGTTTTAAGGCTCTTGATTATTAAGTTAATAAATCAAATATACACAGTGATTAATAAAAAAGAATTATTTACATAACTATACAAAATTCTACTTTTGACACATTTTTCCTCTTTAAATTCTTCATTTTACCAGCAACTGCTGACATCAAAGTCCCCCCTCCCCCAACAACAACAAAATACAATAAAAAAAATAAATAATAAACTCATTTGTGATAGTTGCTGTGGTTCTGAGCTGCAAAGGCACTTTCAAATACAGAACTACTTGTACGTCATCATAAAACCAATATACAAAAACAACTCAAGAGTCAATAAATATAAATAAAAACTACGATCCTAAGACTGCATCACCATCGGGACATCTGGCAGAGGTGGAAGCTCAGCCCAGGGGCTGGGCCTTCTCCTGGGAACCTGGTCCGAGAGGGGGCAGCTGCGGGGCCTGTGCACCAGGGCACTCGGGGCTTGTGTTTGCATAGCCGTGAGACGCAGCATGGGGTTCCCCAGCCAACCACAGCAACTACCATTGCCAGTGTAAGCCAGCTTGTCAGAACTTAAATTAACACAGGATTCTAAGTCAACGACAGCCTCAGACTGGAATAGGACATGACCGTTTAAGAACTACAAGCCCCCAGCGCCCTCAGACTCTACCTAGCGGCCACGGTGCCCACTGTCTGCTATACGATGTACTCCATCCGGTTTAAGCTCTGGGCACTTTCCAGGTCCCTGTTGTCCTGTTTGTTTGTCCAGTTTGGGTGTTTGGCCGGCGTGCCATTGGGGGGCTTCTCTTCTCTGTCTACCAGCGTGTATGCCGGCTGTTTGGCAAACCGGGCTTTCTGCTGGTGCTTGTCCATGTCGTCCTCCTCTACCTCCGAGTTGTGGGTCCTTATTTTCGACATTTTGGAGTTTTTGTTCTCGTAATCCTTGATGGGGACCGTGTTGGCCCCGTGCTTCTCGATGGGGTTTTTGATCTGGTTCAGCTGCTCCCGCACGTTGTTGGTGGTGTTGTCCTCAGAGGCCGCACGAGCGTGGCTGCTGGGCTTCCGCCGCTTCCGCACGCACCAGTAGAAGGCTGTCACCAGGCAACAGATCCAGGCCACAGTTAAGACGGAGCTCAGCAGAGGAACCAGGAAATCTGTAAGGCGGGCACAAAACCAATGAACTCTCAAAAAAGAAAGAAAAAAGAAAGCTACCGCATGAACAAAAGACTACTGACAGTGGTTCCCCTGTCCTTAGTCCCTACAAGGGGTGCTATGGGGACAAGCCCCTTTTCACAATTACATATTGTCACTTCACAGGTTGATAAGCAAGTACAGGATCTGGGCCCTTGGAGACCCTGACACATTTGTCCCCAGAGACCAGGCACAGCAGCAACTCCTAGAGGCTCCTGACTCCGTGTGGAGAGAGCAGCATCTGGTTCAGTCGAGGGAAGACTGGCTCCTCAGGCAGCTGGTTATAGGGTCCGATTTTCAGAATTACCAGAAACCTGATCTGAGCGTGCAGAGCTCACATGTCCCAGATGCTCATGCACCCTGTTTCTCACCTAGCTACAACAGCTATGGCCAAAAGGGGGGCCTGGATGTCCTGCAGGGCCAACGAGCTGCCTATCAAACCAGTGTTCACGGGACTTAGGCTGGGCTGTCCTACGCCACTAGAATGCCACAGCAGGGTTTGCGTGGCCAGGAGTTTGAGGTGCCTCAGTGCACTCTGCCTTAGAAACAACATGTTCTGCAGAGGTCCCCCCTTTGAGAACACAGCTTGATGGCAGGGAAAGAAGTCCGGTACTTGGTCATGGCAGCTGGCCTCAGTTTTTTCACCGGTTAAATGGCAGCCGGGGGGGGGGGGGGGCTCCTCGAGACAGGGAACCATCAACTAACACCCCACCTGCTGCTTTTGTTGGATGGTGAGATGAGATCAGTTTGCTCGTCCTCAAAGGGACCGTTCCCACCTACCTGTTCTGTTCTTCACAGGCCGCCTCTGCACTCGCACTTCCGCAACCGCAGCAATAAGGGAGCTATTCCCATCACGTTTGCTAACGAGATCTATGATTTTGTCAGTGATTTCCTTGATAGGGTTTCCATCATCCCGTATGTCTTCAGCAGACTGCAGAAAAAGGAGAACTGTGAGATGGAGGGTCAGGGCCGCACTCCACAGTAGGCTTTATTCAAAGTTACTTAAACATGTGAGTCCAGCTTTGCTGTGCTCAGATACTGGCTAACTTAAGTTTGTTAACTACCTTGCAGTCACATAATTAAGTCTGACTGAGTCTTATACTTACAATGGCCACATGTATTTCATTGTTTGCAGAAGGGGAAGGCTCACAAGCTATGTAGATTGAGTATTCGGCGGAAACATTCTTTAAAATATTCAAATTCCTCAATTCACTGCAAATATGCTCCGTGGTAAGGCCCTAGAATCACATTTTAAAAGGACACATGTAAGATACTGGAAGAAAAAGAAAAGGCTGAGGTTTCTTTGGAAGTTAGGAATTTAAGCTAAGGAGAACAAGGTCCTAGCTGGTGACACTCTGCCTTGGAAGCAGCAGACACACCCTTCCATTCCAAAATAAAAAAGTAGTGGTTCCGTACCGGCGACATCATCTCTTTGTTGAAGGTGAATGTGATGTTTGCACAGTTATCCTGGTAGTAGGGGTCAGAAGTGCACTTGGTCTTCACGGGCTGGAGACTGGAAGACCGACACTCACCCACACCCGTGCAGGGGCGGACAAAACACTGGTCATCCAGGATAGGGATGCAGCTTTGCCCACTGGGGCACTCACTGTGCCCTTTGTGGAGCAAGCAGGGTCGAGGGCCACACCAGACCTGGAGGGGTGGGGAGGGAGAGAGAGAGAGAGAGAGGGAGGGAGCAGGTGGCTCAGGACAAACACCCAATGGCAACTCCAGGATGCAGGTGATCTGTGGCATCCCCCACACTGTACCTTCGAGCAGGCGATCCTTCCATTCAGGCACTGGCATGTATTGCAGTCATCGTCCCACTTGGCCCCGTCTGGGATCACACTCCCCATGGTGATACAAGGTCTCCCTGAAACTGAAATGCAGGAATGCAGGAGTCCAAGGGGTTTCCTTTTCTATAGACTGTTCTCTCCACTCTTCACTCCCTCCCTGTTAGGGAAGGAATTACATCTGTGCCCTCTGCCATGGGACAACAGTTACCCCCCAACAAAGGGCCGGTGTTCTTCCCTCTCCTGCTGCCTTTGCACGTGGCATTGTGACCTCCTTGGGCCACTGCAGCATTACTGGATGTGATGGGAGCTAAGTCTCTCATGGTTGAGCTTGGATTCTTTCAGGCCTGCCATTTGCCAGATATGGCTGCTGGTCCAAGGAGGGTGAGGAAACACAGAATAGACCTGAACCCACCCTGCAACACATTATCACCCTGCCTGCCCCGCATGCCCACGATCAATACAAACAAATGCCTGCTCTAAGCCACACATTGGGGGATGGTCTGTCACACAACATAACTACGTAATTGCCCAGGAGTTGACTAAAAACGGCTACCCTGTTTGTAGGGGACCCCTTAAGTTTCCCCTTCCCTGAGGCCCCCTCTGCATATCCCCCTGTTCTCTTCCTGAGCACAGTGCCTGCTCACCCCATAAGACGCAGCCAGCTACGGCCTGACCCACATACCTTCTTGGCACTTGGCACCACTGTGCCCTGGGGGACAGACACACTGGTAGCCATTGATCTCATCCACACAGGTTGCCCCAAAGGCACAGGGTGAGGACTGGCATTCGTTGATGTCTAGGAGAAACGCAGTTCAAGTTTAGGCTCCAATGGGAAGCAATAATGGTTTTCTAAGTTTTTTACTGACCTAACATACAGATAGAAAAGCATATAAACCCAAGTATAAGCTTGATGAATTATCATGTAACCAGCACCCAAATAAACTGATCATCAGTACCCCAAAAAACTCCACCAGTCACTGCCCCACAAAGATCACCATTAGCCTGACTTAGCTGAAAATCTTTTCAGATCAGTTTTTTGTTTTTTGTTTTTTTTTCCTTAAGGTTTATTGTTGTGGGTTTTTGGTTTTTTTTGTGTTTTTTTTTTTTTTTTTTTTAGAGAAACAGAGCACGAGTGCAGGAGAGGCAGAGAAAGAGGGAGGCACAGAATCTGAAGCAGGCTCCGGGCCCTGAGCTGTCAGCACAGACCCTGACACAAGGCTCAAACGTACAGACTGCGACATCATGACCTGAGCCAAAGTCGGATGCTTAACCGACTGAGCCACCCAGGCACCCCAGGAGGCCACAATTTTTAGTTCTTTTTTATCAGATAGTAAAAGAGCAAGGGCTGGCAAAGTTCTTGAAAAGGGTCAAATATTTTAAGCTTTGCAGGCCATGTGAGTTCTGTCTTGACTACTCAATTCTGTTATAGCATGAAAGCAGCTTGAGACAGTATATAAATAGGTGAGTGTGGCTGTGTGCCAATAAAACTATTTACAAAAACAAGCAGTGGGCCCAGACCATAGTTTGCCAGCACAACTTAGAAACATGCAGTAGACCAAATGTACCCTTATTTAGTGAAGACCAGTCAGTCCCAGACTTGGTGATCTCCAGCACTAGTGAAATTTCAAATAGTTTGGGTATGAAAACAAAAAAAAAAAAATCACTTTTTTTGGGGGGGGAGGGAGGGAGGAAAAAAAAGGCTTATAAAAAAGTAGGAAAAGGCTCAAAATAAAGCAACATCAAAAGCACCCTGACAAACTTCATTGCCCATCTCCCATTTTAATCATGTCACCAAGGCATGACCTTTAGAAACCACAACCCTCATCCCTTCTACTGCCCTTAGCTCCGTCCTCTGTGGGTAATGTCCACTGGCTCATAATTTTAGGGTAGTCCTGGGAAAAAGCACCCTCTTCCTTTAAGGCCTCAGAATAGATTAATGGTCAGATTCTGTGGCTTGTACCGCCTCCCCTAGAAGGGGGTTGTGCCACCCGGGGAAGGACCAGCAGATACCTGCAAATTTCCAGCCAGAGCTATCTTAATCCCAGCTGGAGGTGGGAGGCCACTTGCCTATCAGGGCTACTTAAAGGGAGCAGTGACCTTAATTGTTTTCAAGACTGAAAGTACAGGCCAAGGGCTGGTGTTGGGGGAAAGAAAGCCACTAGGGAAACCAACTAGGGCTGCTCCTTACTTATTCTGCAGTCAGGTCCAGCAAAGCCTGGGGCACACTCACACCGGTACCAGTTGTCTCCATCCACGCACGTGCCACTGTTGTAACTGAGAAGGAAAGCAAAGGCCACTCAGTAACCAGCCTACCGATCCAAGACTCCACCAGTTAACCTCAGGTAGCTGTGCCAATTACATTCAGTGGCTCCCACCCTTGGCCGCCCTCGCCACTACTTGGGGAACTTTAAAAATACTGATGCCGGGGTCCCACCCCCGGAGAGTCTAATTTCAGTCTCCCTTGCAGTCCAGGCATTGAGACTTATAAAAACTGCCCAGGTGATTCTCATGCACAGCCAAGGTTGAGAATCACTGCTCCAAAAGAAGGCACAACCTGGCTAACTAAAGTGTGGTCCAGACCAGCAGGATGAGCAGCACCTGGGAGCTTGTTTGACAGGCAGGGTCTGCAGCCCCACCCCAGACCTCCTGTATCAGAACCTGCATTTTAGACAAGATCCCTAGGTGATGCCCATGCACACTACAGCCAACAAGCGCTGGCTTAAAAGGTGGCCATGCTTACCAGGGGTGAGGACTGCAGTCATTGGTATCTGCAAAGTAAAAAAGACAACTTAATAGTAAGGCCTTCACCAGGCAAAGCAGTTTTAAGCTTAAGGAGAAACACCACTGATCTCCATAATACCCATATGATAGACCTATAGTTAACACCAACAAAATGCGCTTAAGACCTCTGCTCAATTGGAACCAGGCCTGCAACACACTTTGTTCCATGTGCCGTGGGACACTGCACAGGAAGAGGCCCCGGTCAGGGCGGGAAGGGGGCTGTGAGAATGGAAGGAGACAGGCTGCTGGTCAGACCCACGCTGGGAAGCGAGACACCATCTGTCTCCACTTATCTCAACGGCGACTTTCTCATGCCCAGGTCAGGGCTGCAGCCCATCAAGTGCATTAGAACAGACCCAGGTGATGCAGAAGCAGACATCAAACAGCTCTGCTTCTGGTTTCCATCTCGAGTCCCCGAGGGTGTCAGGATGTGCTCCTGCAGCCCTCGGAGAGTTCAAGGCGGGTGGGGCAGGGGACACTCACTCTGAGTACAGATGGGCCCCTCCCAGCCTTCTTTGCAGACACACGTGAAGGAGTCGCCGTTGACCACACAGGTGCCCCCGTTATGGCAAGGGTTGGGCAGGCAACTACTGTTTCGGGCTACGAGACAAGAACAGACAGGACCACCCTCCCTGAGGATCCGAAAACAGTCTGGAGAGGCCAGAACCAGACCCGCCAGGGAAAGTCACAAGTGCCCAGATGGCCGTGGCGAACCCCATGTGAGGCAGAAAACTACCTATGTTGCAGGTCGTCCCTTCCCAGCCTCCAGGACACATGCACTTGAAAGCATCCCCTTCGTCATAGCAGGTGCCACCGTTGTTGCACGTGGCCTCATCACACTGGCTGTCACCTGGAGGAGGAGGATCTCAGCTTGAGCCCCTGGCCAGCCCCTCCTCACAGAAGACGGAGGGTGGGAGGGGTTGCAGAGATGGGGCCCTAGTCAGCTACCACTTACGTGAGTGGCATGTCTTTCCTTTCCACCCGTTTTTACAGTCACAGTAAAAGTCATTGACAAGGTCACGACACGAGCCCCCATTGTGGCAGGGATTCTGGCTGCAGTCATTAATGTCTAGAATCAAAGAGGAGACACCCAGCTGAAGATGCTTCCAGGACCATGCCCACCCAGCATGTAAGAGCCGCACCCTTGCTATGGTGATGGCTACCTCCACCCAATGCTCTCCACTCCAAGGTCCAAGACCAGCTGAGTCATCCCAGGACATAAACACCTTCACTGCTTTCTAAAAGTGGGTTATTTCTAACACCACGAAGTGGCAAGACAGGGGCAGGCTTCGGTCACTCCCGTGGAAATTAAAATCAGGACAGGTACAAGTTACAGTCAAAACAAAAGGAAGATTACTGTCTCTGCAAGCAGGGTATTTATCCTAATCACAGCCCGATTCTCTAGCTCCTCAGCTGCTGTTCCTTCCGGTTGGCTGTCTTCAGCATTCAACAGGACACAGGCAGTGCTATGCCATGACAAGAACTATGGGGGTCTTATGGTTGGTCAGGCTCCCATTAAAAAGAAAAGCCTCCCGTGAAGACTCCTCTCACCCCAGCATCCCAGAGCTGTCTGGCCCATGAAGACCACAGACTCACTGGTTTCACAGTAGGCCCCCTCCCAGCCGTCACTACAGATGCACTTGTAGGAGTTGACACCATCGATGCAAGTACCGCCATTTTTACAGGGGTTGCTCTCGCAGTCATTAATGTCTGTGAAGGGAAGGTGAAGAAGCTGGTAAATAAAGGCCAACTAGTGCCATAGCTAGGCACTGGTCCAAAGGCTGCCCCCTGAGAAAACGAGGTGCCAGGTGGCACCAGAGGATGCCTTGTCTGTTTTATTTAATGCCTCATAAGCTAAGCTACTTGGAGGGAGTAGAGAAGAAACTCAGCGGGACCACCCAAACTAGTCAGATTCCAGAATATTCTAACATAAACGATCTGAAGGGTCAGAGGCGTCAGTGATCTTATAAACACAACTCTGTCTTAGATCCTACATCTAATAGTAAACTTTCATTGGTCTCAACTGAAACGATTCAATCTCAAATGCTTCCTGAGCTGAGCAGAGAGGCAGGGTGGGGGTACCGTGCCCCATTCCCCGAAGAGGGGTCTTACTTTCATGGCAGTACGTTCCAGTGAAGCCTTTGTTACAGTCGCAGGTGAATTTGCCTCCCGACTGACTCTTGCACTTCCCGTGGGGACCACAGACGTTCGAGGAAATATACCGCACCCCCTCAGGCGTGTCATTGGAAGCCATGGCCACAGTGCAGCTGTCAATCACTAGAAGACACACTTGGGATCAGATCACGGCCGCGGACCCATAAGACACGGCATTCCCAAGGCAAGGACCCACGCCAAGCCTGCTTTCCTAGAGACAGGCACCCCTTGGCTAATGAGGGTTATAAGTCAAGAGGCACCTCGAGGGCCAAGACTCTGGCAACATGCCAGGTCACACTGACAGGCAAAGCGGAGACTCCAGGCAGTCAAGTGTTTTTTGTTTGTTTTTTAAGGCATTTTCTCCGTAGGTGGCTAAGAAGCCTACGTGTTGTCTGTGGGCCCCTCTCATCCTACCTTTGACATCTGTTTGACAGAAGATTACTAAAGGAGAAAGAGCCAGCTATCCTTCCTATTTAATCACACTAAAGCCAGCAAAGAACAGAGAACCTGAAGACTGTGCTACCTCCTACAACAGCCACAGGACATTGGCGGCTATTTAAATTTAAATGAATTGAAATTCAGGAAAATAATCAGTTTCTAGGCCTGGGAGTCACACTAAAAGCTACCCTCCCTGACAGTCCACTGCTGCAGAAAGGTCTTCTGGCAGCACTGCTCTGAGGAAGGTCTCAGGGTTGCAAATCCGCCCACCCCAGAACAGGACATGGCTGTCCCACTGGCGGGCCTGAATGGATTGTTCCCACATGTTCTGGCTTCCCCCAGCCATCAGGTTAGGGGTTTTCAATCTCAGCTACACAGCTTCTGAGACTATTGAGGGGAACTGGCAAATGGGGAAAGAGGACTGAGCCCTGGAGACGAGCCAGGGCCACAGGTGGGGGAGGTACCTTCACAGGGAGTCGTGCGGCAGTGGTCTTTAAGGTGGGAGCAATTCTTGCCTTCGTAGTCCTCAGGACACTTGCAGAAATAGTCGCTGGCGCGGTTGTAGCACTGGGCACCGTGCTGGCAGGGATTGGGTTCACAATAATCGATGTCCAGCTGCAAGGACCAGGAGCAGAGGAGGGGGAAAAGAAACAAAGGTGTGACTATAAGTGCTCAAGGGCAGCGGATCCTGGAATCTGACCCCTTTACCTGCTTCCATGAGCAGAATGCTCTACGTAATATACAGTTATGTCCTAGAGACTGTCCAGATATGCATGGGAAAAACAGGGCAGAGTGGGAGAGCATGGAGTCGGGGGCACCAAGTCAAATCGACAGGCTGCTGACACTACGAAGGAAACCACTCCTCCGTGTCCTTCCACCTGCATTTGCCTAGCAAAAGTCCCTAGTCCCTGGATGGCAACTACAGAGTCAGGAGGGGAACAGGAAAGAAGAGGAAAGGGAAGGGAAAGGACAAACACAAGGAGGAGGAGGGGGGGGGTTGGGGGGGGGAGAGAGGATGGGGGAGGGGAGGAGGAAGAAGGGGGGAACCAAGGGAGGAAGAGGGGAGAGGAGGTGGGGAGGGGGAAAGAGGAGGAGGAGGAGAAGGGGGAGGGGAAAGAAGGGGAAGACAGATGGAGGAAGAGGGGAAGGGGGGGTGGAGAGGAGAGGGCAGAGAGAGGAGGCAGAGGGAGTTCTGCTGTAGAAACTTGGCCTGTGGAGGTTCTAGCACAGCTCACCTGACAGAGGTTTCCAGAGAAACCAGTGGGACACAGACACTGGAATCTGTTGATTTCATTCTGACAGTGACCCCCATTCAAACAGGGGTTGCTGGCGCATTCATCGATGTCTCTCTCACAGTGATCGCCTGCATAGCCAGGTGGACAGATACAGCGATAACCATTAACCAAATCCTGGAAGAGGAAGAAGGAGGGGGGAGAAATACATGCTTTTTTCTATGTATTCCACAAACACGGGGCTTCAGTGGTCTAGCATGACTGCTGCCGTTCCACGGATTCACTGAAATCACCAAATGCCAAGCCTCCCGAAATGCTGAAGGGGAATTTCTACATGCATGCCTTCAAGATGGCTCCCAGGAGGCTGGGGGTAACACAAGCCCAAGTGAAACTTCCAGAGAATCACTTTTCACCTGCATTTTTAAATCCCTGAGGGACAGAGCTCTCCCAGGGTCACATAAATCTCACAGACTTGGGTCAATCATTAAGGTTTTCATTTAAGCAAAGATTTACATACCCGACAGGAGGCGTCATTCTGACACTGGCCAAGGCAGTCATTAATATCTAAAAAATAAACAAGTCCTCATATTAAAGAGGCAATTTACATTGAAACTAGGCTTAATTGAAAAGTGCTCTCCGCTCAGGACAGATAAAAGCCTCAAATCAGATTTCCTGTGTGCTTCCCCCTGACAGAAGGTTATTACACTGGGTGGGAACCCTCCCTAATTCCTCCAGAATGAGCGAGTGAAACTTCACATCATTGTTTTAGCCACCTTATCAGAATATGGCTGTTTTACTGGCTAATGAGCCTGATAAAGTGTATGTTTTCATTTCTGCACTGATCACTCCCTCTCCAAAAACATTCCCACTCAGGTTTTCCTTTTATCACTCAAGTCTTAGCACTGGAGCCAACGTACAGGCTGACAAAGCCTTCAATACCCAAGTTTCACAAAAATCAAAATCGAAACAAAAGGTACTCACTTATGTCACAATTCTGACCCGTCCAGCCTGGGAGGCAATCACAGTAGTAGCTGGCAATCAGATTCTTACAGGATTTGGCATTTACACAAGGTTTGGCCTCGCACTCATTTGCATCTGAAAGAAAACGCGGAGGGGTAGTGAGAAATGGAGATTTATCCCACCTCCCCCAAAACACCCTAGCAATAGTTTGCCTCCAATAGGAGACATGCTAATAACCTAAATCCCAGATACTAGGTTCCCGCTATTTTGAGCAGCTGATCCCTCTCCCTAGCCATTATCCAATAAGGTATGCTAATTGATAACTTTCAGGCTGCTGGTTAACAACTGGCCCCCAGCCGGAAGAGCAGAAAGCCACCAGGCATTGCTGTATAACACTCCACGCAGCCTAGTTGCTGGGATTTAAATGTGGCAGCAAGAATGCAGACAGCTCATTCCTCATGAGACCATCCCCGTTTGGAACCCAGCTGAACACTCCTCGGACAGACGATTGACATGGTTCAAGGGATCCCACGACTTTCCCACAGGGCCTAAAAGAGCTAGGCCATCTGCATTCGAGTTCTCTCTCCCAGGCCCGCCGGACTCTCGACAATAAATTACTTTTTAGTAGGATGGTGTGCAAGCTCACACCACCACAGGCTCATCTTCTATAACAGCTCTGATCATCAAAGCTAACCTCGGTGCAGGAATTTCCTTACCTAACTGGCACGTTTTGCCAGTCCACTGGGGCGGGCACACACACTTGAATCCATTAACCAAGTCCTGGCAGGTGCCCCCATGGGAACAGTTATTTGGAGAACAGTCATCAATGTCTGTTGGACAAAAGGGAAAAAAGAGCTGGCATTTTAATCTCAGTCCGTTTGACAATTAGATCATTTAATGCCAACCCTTACACGAGGGGCCTTCACTTAAGAGCCAGACACCTGCTAGAAGTGACCGCTATGACGATAAGGCCTGATTTTAGCTTTAAATCCTCCAGTGCCCCAGTTCATTTAATCCCCAACCTAAGCAGCAGGGAGAGCCAGCTGGATCCCCAGAGCATCAACCCATGGGTAACATGGCTCATCTAGCTCTGCCTACTCCTTATTTTTAAAGGAAAGTTCCAGCATGGCTCAGGGATAGCTAAGAAGTAGTAAGGAAAAAGAACTCTTCTTTACTGGTAGAAAACATTATTCTTACTTGCTCACAGGGTTTTCCCAAAATTCCATACCTGGGGTCTACATCCCACCCCACACCCTCTACACTGGACTATATACAGTGGCCTCTTCATTCACCTACTACCCACTTCTGAAGTACCAGGCTTTCTCTGGGAATTCGGTCATCGGCTCCTCACAACCCTAAGAGATGGGAATTGCTACTGTCTCCTTTAAACAGGGCACCGGGAGGTAAAGACCGGCCCTAGGAGAGGCAGGCAGGTGCCACAGTGCCAGCCCAGGTGATCCGACCCCAGAACCCACATTCTCGACTGTGCGTGCTGAGCACAGTGGTTCTCAGGCCTGGCTGCACCTCAGAAACCCAGGTGCTTATTACAAAATGTGGACTCCCCAATTCCAAAGGGAAACTGTGGGAAGGACCCATCTGCATTGTCCGGCACCCAGGTGGTCCTGACGTGCAGCCAGGCCTTGCAGCCACAACAACCCTGTGGCCCAGGTCTCTCTTTGGGGGCCACCTGCACCCATGATGAAATCCAGGAGTGACAGCCTCCCCCACGGGCAGCCTCTCCATGGTTGCAGGAACCAGAACCAGAACTTGATTTGAAGGAGGCAGAGCTCCAGGGAGCACATGCAAAGGATGGAGGTCTCCCATGGAGAAGGCTCTTCAGTAGCAGACACACGTGCTAACTTAGCGCAGGAGGATGAGGGTGCAGCGCAAAGGCCGGAGAAGCCCCAGCCAGACTCCCCACCAGACCGCTGGCAGAATCCACCCCTTCCCACTGAGACCTGACCTTGAACCAAGCCCAGGCGCCTGCCCCCAACCCCGTATCTGATCCTCCGGAAAAGACACAGGCCACAACCCAGACTTACTCGTGGAACACGTGGGGCCTGTCCAGCCCGGGGAACACTCACACTCAAACCCCAGCGAGGTCTCCCGGCAGCTGCCCCTGTTGTGGCAGGGGTCAGACAGGCAGGCATGCTCCGCTGCGAAAACCAGGAGGGCAGTCAGCAAGGGGCTCCCGCTTGTCGCTACCTACGTCCTCTCCCTGCTGCCAAGTCCCACGCCTGGGCCACCAGCTCAAGCTCGCTTCGAAAAAATGAAAGCAAGCATGTGCTATAAGCCCACTGTGTCTACAGGAGACAGGAAGTCCTCTTTCTAAGTGTCTCCAGTCACATTCCAAGGCATCTGTGAGCCGGGTAGCCGCATGGCCAACACCCCACCCCCCACGCTAGCCAGCATCACCACAAACACTGGTGCTGCTCAAAGGAACTTTCAAAGACCCACAGAACTGCTGAGACAACCAGTCTTCACTTTGGAGGGTATTTTCATCTTTTTACGTGTCCTTAAGCGTGTTATTTTTTTTCTCAAGCTGAGGGTAGGGAGGGGTCTCATCCTGCCTGGGCCACTTACCGATTTCACAGTTGGGTCCTGAATACCCCTCAGGGCAGGAACACTGATACTTGTCAGGACCTGTGTTGCTGCAAGTTCCCCCGTTGAGACAGGGCTGGTGAGTCCCACAGTAGTTGAGATCTGCCAGAAAGACCCCAGGATGGGAGCAGCTCAGAGAAGACCATACAGGCTGCTAACCTGCCATGTTTCTAGCTGCACCCCTACCCCCACCCCGTTTCTGTTTCAAAAAATAAAACCTGAAGGGGCACCTGGGTGGCTCAGTCAGTTAAGCATCTGACTTTGGCTCAGGTCGTGATCTCAGTTTGTGGGTTCACGTCAGGCTCTGTGCTGACAGCTCAGAGCCTATAGCCTGCTTCGGATTCTGTGTCTCCCTTTCTCTCTGCCCCTCCCCCACTCGTGCTTTCTCTCAAAAATAAACATTAAAAAATAAAAATAAAAAAATAAAACCAGAAAAATATACCGCCAACCCCAGCACTAAAAGCAAATTCAAATTCAGAATTAAAAGTCCCTGCCAATAAAAATAAACAAAAGTAAAAAACTCGATTCTGGCTGCCCCACCCCTTAAGTCTTCCTGTGCCCAAGGCCCCCGTCCTGCCCCGAGATCCAGTCCCCAAGGGCCCTACCTTTGTCGCAGAGCTGGCCGCCCCAGTTGGTCTCACAGAGGCACTGCCAGGGCTCGTTACAGGTGCCATGGACGCACCCCGGGTGCGGGATGCACTTGTCACAGTACAGGCCCTGCCAGCCATACTGGCACCTGGAGACAGCACACTCTGCTTTAGTCCTTGGAACATTTGGGGAGCGCAACGTCATTTAAAGGCAAGGCTAAGAAGTCCAGGCCTTTCCTATCTTGTTTCATTTTGGGGGATAGGACAGTTGACTCTCAAGGTTTACCCGGGGGCTCCGTCTAAATAAACATTTTCAGTAGTTGGGCCAAGGTCCCCTCCCAGGCGACTCCCTACAAAAGCAGGGCTGTCTGGGGAGAGGCCGGCGGGGGCTGCCCTCACAAAGCCACTCTCTTCTCAGACTCACAAGGCTGTGCAAGGGTGGGGGCATGGAATAAATCAAGACCCCGCTGGCTACGGAGGCGAAGGAAGGACTCTCGGGTGACAATAGCCATGTGAAAGTCTTCCTAAACGCGGCACTGCTGGCAGCTTTTACACAGCGGCCAGGCTCTTTGTCTAAACAGCAAGTCACGACCCCAGCGCGCAAAAATGCAACAAGACACCCCAGTGCGGCAGGAAGCTGCCTCCTGATGAGGCTTTAGGAAATCACACAAGGGGGGGTGGGGAAGGGGGCACCCTCCTCTGGCAAAGAGGCGGCTGAGATCTCGGAACCCACTTTTGCAGGAGGGTGAGGGAGGCAACAGCACTTGGAACCAATCCCATGGATAATTTACGACCCACTACCGGAGCTGCTTAGGCTAATTCATTTTAGAGTTATTTCTCACTTTGCAAAAAGAAAAAAAGGTCAACCCAGTTTATCTAGTATTGGGGAACAGAGTCGAGTTTCCTTTATAAGCGCCTCATTAATCAGACTCTTCGGAGGCCAAATGGTGCCTTTGATCCCCAAACAAAAACACAAACATAAACCTTCACCTGGGGTGGAGGAGGGGCAGGGTCTCAGCCACCAGCCCCTCAAGTTTCAAGCCCTCGGAAACTTTAACTGCCTTCTCAAAACTCAAGCTGTGACAAACAGGAGGGGCCCCTGGAAAGCCTGGTGAAGGTGGGGTGAACTTGGTACAGGGATGGGCAGAGTATTTCTATAACAGGACCTGGGAAAAGCTGAGGGAAGAACTACCACCACCCTCCCCCACCCCCAACCACTCAGCTGTAACTGTGGAAAACAAGCACCCCCAAGAAAGGAAAGCTTTCCGTTTCCAGAGAGCTGGAGGCAGGCTAGCAAATCCTGGTCATGGGAAAATTATAGGGATCCAGCTAATAGCTAATCACCCACGGCCAAGAGTCAACTTAACCCCTGAGAACACTGACTAACCACTTCCTAACTTCTACAAACAAGCCATCCACACCCCAGTTCAAAGAACCACCAGAATGCGTGGTTTAAAATGAATCAGACAGAGGATTTGGCTTTATGTAAAACAGAACATTAGTCTAAATGACAAGTGACCATTCAGAGGAGTAAAGAAAAAAATCTGGCAGAAATTTCGTTAAGAAAGTGGGACACTCAAGTTCGTGGGAGTTGGGGGGGGGCAGGGTTCATTCAGTAAAAGATGAATATTCCTAGCTTGAAATATTAAGAGGGAACTGATTTGGAAATAGCAGTATTTCTTACTGTCTTCTTACTCCCTTCCAAATTAAGGATCAGTACACCTCTTCCATTTGCCTAATAAAAGCAAGAAGAGGCAGCTGAGGACCCAACCTCACCTCTTAATTAATGAGCGCTGGATCCCCAAGCATAAAAAAGAAACCACAAGAGGCCACAGATGACTTCAAAAGAAAACAAATAAAAATACTGACCCTAAAGAGGCATCCACAAAGTTATCCCAGTTAAATAATCTATGATTAAGGTTCTCATGAGAATTTGAAGTGACTGTCTTCATATGATGATTCATCATTAAGTTTGATATTATTGGCAGGCTTGCAATAAAGCAAGCATGTGCAACCAGGAGAAGGAATCTCAGTCTACTTGGGAACAACAAAACCAGTAAAGGTTTCTCATGTGAGGATAAAAAAAACAAAAAAACAAACAAAAAAAACCACCTCTGTAATACATAATCCAAAAGACAACTTACAGGGTAACTCGCCATTCAGCTATTTCTGGAGCAGGACACAACCTGAACCTCCTGGGCTAGAAGGTTCTGTTTTGATTTTCCTTCAAGGTAGGCAGAACAAGATGGGCTGAGGAGACTATGCAAATGACGTGTGGGAAAGTCGCACCTTAAGTAAATAAGGGCACCGGTGCGTGTCTGGGCAGGGAGTGGGAGGGGAGACTTCGAAAGAGAAAGGGCTAAATTCTGGAAACAAAGCCTGTTGTTCTGGCTGGGAGGGCCCTCCCCTGCGCAGCAGCATGCCTATTCTGATGACAGCAGCAGAAATCATGGTCGGACTCCGCTGATACCCATCTGAGCTCTGCACGCGGAGCAGGCCCAGAGTGGCTAATAGCGCTGCTGATCTGACTTTCTCCAGGACACCCTTAATAATGAAGAGCACAGGTAGGTGGATTCCTGCTCAACCTTTGACAGCAATGCTGTTAAATACTACCGTCAGCTGCCACCATGGGGCTTCATATGCGAACCCACCCAGCCTTCCAGAAAATAAACTTTTCTCTCAAGTGTCAGAAGAGACAACTTCAGGTCAGCCTGGTTTTACTGGACTTCCAGCTGCCTTGGTTCTCACTTCAGTGTCAAGCCTCAGAGCTCAGTGTCCCCCCTGCATGGGAGGGGAACAGATGCCGTGGTGGAGCCATGAAGGTAAAGACCACAGAGAATTCTCTGTAGAGCAGCAGTCCTCAAAATACACTCACTTGGTAGGCTCTTCAAAATGCAGATTCTTGGGCCAACCCCTGGACTGGGGTCCAGTGGGTGGGGGGCAGTACCCAGGAATCTGAATTTTGACGGTTCCCTGTCACTTCAAGGGAATTCTGACTTGAGTACTGAGGTTGGGGGCAGTGATTCCCAAAGTCCGGTCCCACCAGCAACAGCAGCAGCACTGGGGAGCTTGTTAGAAATGCAGAGACTTGGGCCCACCCAGACCTATGGAATCAGTCTCTGCATTAGAACAAGAGCCCCAGGTAACATCTGTTTGAGATGCACTGGTTTAGATTGTTTTATATGCTTCCCTTGGCTCAAACCAGGGTGGCGTCTGGGGCAAAAATGAGAGGCCCCAGGGATCCTTTTGGTGTCACCCTTAATCTGCTAATCCTGAAGATTTGGGAGGAAGGAGAGTAAAGTGGGAGATTGTGTCAATATGCCACAGACACCAACACTATTTCCTGAAGCAAGCCTTTCCTAAATGGGCATAATGTACATTTCAAGAAGGCTCCAAAAACTGTAATCGTGAACCAGTCGGGGTGGGTCTCTGGCTTCTGCATTGTCCGGGACCATAAAAGAACAGACTTCAAAGGCCAGCAGCAAAAGTCTACATTCATCAGGCTCAACTGACAAGATTCCAGCGCAGCCATTAACCTCTCAGCACCGGCCGGCTCCCGCCTGCAAAGGGGCCAGGAGATTGTACTAATCCCATTCTAAAGAATGCTCCGCTGTCCCCTATTGATGGGAAAAGTGGGGGAGGGCTAGGAGATGGCAAACAAGGTTGGGGGAGGAGACAGACTCAAAGAAACCCACATCCCTCCATCTCATCCATTAGCACTTTAAGGGGAAGATTATAAAAACGTGTTATCAATTTACAGAACAGTTAATACATGAAGTCACTGACTATGCCCATAAGAGTTTTTTTTTTTCCAAGAGAGAAGTGTGCACATTCCACCAGACAGCTGGTATAATTTAATAAGCTTCGGATGTGCCTATTTGAATTTTTTTTTAAAGCTTTCTTGCCCTCCAAAGAAAAAGAGGCATATTCACAATAAATTCAGTCCCTCTCTTGCATTAAAGAATTAAAAGATAATAATAATAAGTCTAGTCATTTACCTGCAGTCACCTGGGAGTTTGCAAGACCCATGCTTGGGGCTACAGCCCTGTCGGCAGATAGCTGTAAAAAAACACAACACAGAAGGATGTGTCAAGCACATGGTTTCGTGCACCACCACCACCATGAGAATGGCCTAGTGCATTAAGCCTACAAAATCCACGATTTTAAGAGATCTCATGTCAAGTCCATTGTAAGGAGAGGAAGATGGGAGGTGCCCAAATAGCAAATCCAGCTTTAAACTTCAAGGCCGTGCTAGCAGATCTTCAAAACATGATCCTACTCAGAAACAAAATGCAGGCAAGTTGATGGGGGAGGGGGATCTTCATCCAGTCTGTCTAAACAATAGCTACCCTGCTCCCTGTCAGTTCCCACCCTCTCCGAGAGAACAGGAGCTGTGATCCTTCCTCGTCTCAACCACTCAGTCCCATCCCAGCACATTCAGATGAGCTCCAGCCTTCTTAACCCCTACATCACCATCCCCTAGAATGCCTGATGTCTCAAAAATCCCATGGGACTAACAAAGCCAAGCAGGCTGGCTTCATTTGGCAGGCTAATCTGGGGGCCAGCTCTGGTGGCACTTCTGTGAAGTAGCCTCACAAAGCAATTCTGCTTCCTTGATTAAAAGAAAAAAATTTGAACAGATGGTAAGAAATACTACACACGGTTTTTAAGTAATTGTTACTGATTTTTAAAACACCAACTACTATACGTTTATCAATTCATTGATCTGGATCCCGGAAATGCCATCCTTTAAAAATTCTAGTTATTTAAGAAAAGTCCAGGAGACCTGAAGATTCCTCTTCATCCCACTCCTTAGTCACAATTCAAAAACTCCCTTTTTGGGGATATCTTGAAAGAATTTACCAAATTATGTGAAATTAGCAGAGGACATTGAAGTTTGTGAGGGCCTAGTCTGGTCAACTAGACTTACTCATTTGCAGTGAATTAGAAGCTTTGTAAAGGTAAAGACCACAGATAATTCTGTGAACATCTGCGTCTGTGTACTAACTCACTGAATCTGGGCAGAAGGGCTGGGACAGCAGACAGCACATCTAAAAGCCTGCACTACTGTGGATGGGCCCAACTCTACACAAGTAGGAAAGCTCAGGTTCACCACTCACCCCCACCCTTCAATGCCACGGCCCCCACAGATGCACAGTGAAAGCTTGCTGTAAGGCCACCCTGAGCTCAGGGGCTGTCATTTCCTACAGGATCATAGGTTCAGGCACTGAGCTAGCCCTGTCCCATGTGGCATCTGTTTTAGGTCAGGTTCCCTTAGAAGCAGAGCCTGAGAAAGGGATTTGGGTGCAGGAGAAGGGAACTGAAGGCAGCAGATGGAGGCAAGGGAAGGAGCTGAGCAGGGGTCTCAGCTGGAGTCTGGCTTCAACCTGATCCCAGGGGAAGCTCTGGAGTGTGAACGGAAGCACACAGTGCCAGCAGGGCTGGCCTTTGTACCCCCAATCCAGTCATTCACAGACTGTGAGCAGTAGGGAAGGGGCAGGGAGTGGCTGTTTGGCCAAGGACAATGCTCCAGAGAAGAAACAGCTGTGAGCTGTTAGCAGCCAACATTCAGCAGTGGGGGTGGGGATGAGGGCACCAACAGCATCTTCTGTGCTCGGCATCTTTATGCCTCAGGCCTAGAAAACAGACCAAATATCCCCCCTACCCCACACTACCGGAGACGGCCACTTGACCCAGCGTGGAGAGAACTGGACACCAACAGCAACAGCCACTCCCAGCCTATTAACCCACCCAGCACAGGCCCACACACCTTTGTTACATTCGGGGCCCATCCAGCCCTCCATGCAAGTTTTGTTGCCATTCTGGTCACAGGCATAGTGTCCAAAGAAGTCATCTCTGGGTCGGCAGAACTTATTGCAGCCAAAGCCATAGTAATAGTCATCACAGGTGACGCGGATCTGATACTCGAAGTGGGCAATCCCTGTGTTCTGCTTAAGCGTCTGCCACTGCCTGCTGGGGTTTATCATGCCCGAGTGAGAAGCCTTTTCAATAATGCTGTCAGGCTCTAGAGGCAGGGGGAAAAAAACAAACACACACCAACAATAAAAAAAAAAGCACTGATTGCATTAACATTCACATCAGAGCCTTCTTCCCTGACCATTTTGCCTACTTTTAATAACTAAAACCCATGTGGTATAAAATTCAAACAGTACAAAAGGACAGAAAAATGAAAAGTGTGTCCCCCTCCCCAGAAGCCTACACATTTATTTACCCTTTTTAATGGGTGCGTAGTAGTTCACAGTCTGGGAATAAAATGAAATACATTTTCCCTAGTTCCTCACATATGTGCATTTAGGTTATTTTGGCCTTTTACAATTAAGCAAAGCCACAAAGAACATCCTTGAAACTGTCTGTCCATGTGCCTGGTTCTAGTAGTAAGAGACACCCTAGAAACGGAGTGCTGAGTCAGAAGACAGCACAACCCATCACTCCCATCCGCAGACAACCCCAAACAGCCATGAGTGATGCCGTCACTTGTCCTTCTCCCTGCACAGGAAACTGGGTTTCCCAACAGCAATGCCAACATAATATACTATCAAACTTTCTGATCTTTGCCTGATAAGGAGAGAAGTAGCTCTTATTTTAATTAGCATTTAATTAAGTGATGGTGAGCACCCCTTCACGTGGTTACAAAGCCATTTGTATCTGTTCCTGTGAACTGTAACCTGTTTCTCTCCTCTGCCAAGTTTTCTATTGCATTATTGGTCACACCAATTTGCAAAAGCTCTTTACGTATTCTAGAAAGCACCTTATCTCAGGTAAAGGTTAGCCATCTTTCTCTTCTGGTTTTAGAGTTTCGTGTCTTGCTTTAGAAAGACTTTGCCTACTTCAAACTCTTCATTGGAGCCGAGGGGTAGAGTTACGTTCTTAAGAAGTGATAAATTTGCCACCTTTTAAGCTTGCACTTGTACCTCAAACTTGATGCGTTTCACCTTTCACCTTTGCCCAGAAGGCACACGGGAAAGTAACGCACCCTAGTTTAGCGACAGGTAGACTGAGGGTTTTTCTGAGCCGAGTCATGCTCTTTAAAAGGTGCCCATTGAAAATAAACACAGAGCTCAAGCAGCTCTCAAGAGAAATAAGAAGTGGTCCCTGCCCTGAGGTCACTTATAATCTAGTCTCAGAAAAGAGACAGGTACAAAAATAAATCCAAACACTGGGTGCCAGGAGTCCAGGGGAGGGCTGTGAAAAGGAAGCAAGGCACTAAGCACCCCAGCCTGGTCTTGTTTGTTTTCTTAAACCTGCCAACACCAACCCTTCACCACCTTGTCAAATTCAAGGCCACCTTGGAGAGACAGTATTAGGACCTACTAGCAATGTCTGTGATTTTTACCCACCCACATCCCTGTTTTTCTAGGCTCAGGGCCTGTGCTCATTTACAAGGTTATACAAACCCAACAGGTGACCAAAAAAGGAGGCGCTCCTGGGGTGGTGGGGGGGGGGGGCTTCATCCACATGACTCCCAGCTTCACCCCAGGGTCAACCCTCTGGGTTTAACTGCCATGTGGGCAGGACAAGCCTTGAACAAGCCCACACACCTGCAGACTTACACCCCAGCACACACAGAACCACTTGCAGATAACACTTTACTAACATTAAGTTTTGCAAATAAACACAGGCCAAAGAATGACAAAAATGTCCTTCCATTAACTGTATGTTTGCTCTGCTGGTTTAATTTGAAAATGTAGCAAGCTATTACCACGTGATTATGAGTTCTGCATAAAGGAATTACTTAAACACATGGCTCAAAGGCCTCCAGCATCTCTCAGGCAGGTAACGACAACAAACAACTGAGACAGGAGTCCGGGGCGATCCTAAAGGCCCAGGCGGACAGGTTGTTTCCAGTAGTTCAGTATACTTTCCTCCCATTTCTAGGAGATGGGAGAACGATCATTTCAGAATCCTCAGAATCCCCGATGTGGCTAACAGATCTGTAGAACTAACCTCACACCTGTGTGGCAGATTTTCCCTGGCAGCCCCCAGGCAGGGAGTCAGGTGCGTCTAAGGCATGCTTTCTGGCATTTGGGTTACAAGACAGCCAGTTTGCTGCCTGCTTCTTCTAAGCTGCTGTCACCTGAATCCTACTTCCTCTCAGCTTGGGGCACAGAAGTGCATCTGGGGTAGTTCACTTGGGAGTCCAGCTTCAGGACTGGAGAAGGACATTAACAGACCCTCCTGAGACCTTAGCTGTGTGAAAGTGGAGCACAAAGCCTGCCCCGCTGCCCCCCAGCCTTGCAGGCCATGGAGGTAATGAGGTGAGTCTGAGCATAACCCTGGGGCCACACTAACCCATAAACCTACTAGACAGGAGCGTAGCCAGGATGGTGAAGCTAGAAGGAAAACCTGGTCTAAGTATGCTGGTTTGTGTTCACGTATCTACGGAACAGTCCCATACACTGAAACCATCTGTACAGGAGAAAAAGGAAAAATCTGTACCCTTATGTAGTACAGTTTTGAAACCTAATGGAAATGACCTCGGAGGACTGATGCCAGGAGCGCCAGGCTCAGACAGCACTCTCTAACACACAGACAGTACCTGGGCTTTGTCTGGGCCAGGCTCTCTCTGCAGAGCTGATGGGAGAAGGAATTCTCGGTCCTAAACCTCAGGGCTCTGCCTCTAATCTGAAGACAGGATATCTCCAACTTGTTTGGCCCTCGAAGAGTAGCCAACTCCATCTGGGTTGCTACACAACCTTAGCCTCTGCCCTCATGCAGTACAGTCCCATGGGAGGGACAGAGATTGAAGAGTAATAAGCAAAACCTTCCAGCCTACATGAGTAGCACATGCAAAGGCCCTGTGGCAGGACAGAATGTGATGGTGCATTTGAGGACAGAAAGGTGACTGGTAGGATAGGACCAGAATATGGATAAGGTAGAGGACAGTGTGGCATGCAGGCTGGAGCTAGCAGGGAAACAAGATGGCTGTGCAAGGCCTTTCGGGCCACACAGAGATGTGTCCCAAGACTATCAGGAAGCCACCAAAGGGCTCTAGTGAAGATGATAATCGAATCAAATCCAGATGTACACCAGGACCTAATAGAAGATACTATGTTGATCATATTTCAAGTAAAAAAAAAAAACGAAACACTCTCAAAAGACCAGGATGGCAGAAGAATGGAGGAAGCATGGGAGGTGGACAGGAGTAGATATGGATGGACTAATGTGGTCACTAGTGTAGGAGTTCAGGTGTTAGCAGATGGGGACTTGGACCAGGACAGTGGCAGGGGATGTGGCGAGAGGTGGCAGGATTCCAGTGAACTGTTGGGAGAGATTTTCAGAACTTGGAGGTGGATTAGATATGGATGCTATGGATGCTCCCTTAGAAAGGGAGGTACACAGGGTGTCTTCCAGATTTCTGGCTCATGGTTCTACGTGTTGAAATGCCAGTGCCAGTCATCCATGAAGGGCCCTAGGCAGGACCTCATCTGAAGAGAGAAGATGCCAAATTTGTTTCTGAACGTGAATTCAAGATCCCTTGGAAGCATCGTAAAAAGAGACGCTATTTGAATAAACAAGTGGATAAAGCATTTCCTCCTCTCGGGTTCACAAAGGGAGTTCCAGTCACCTGCATGTACTGGGCATTCCATGACTTTGTGGCCATTCCTTTCTTCAAGGGTAGAGGTCTGAAGTTCTTTATCCCTGCCCTAAGCCCTTCTTGTGCTGTTCCATGGACTTAGTTACTCTCTCCCAGCGAGGAGATGCCCCAGAATCCAAAACCAGGGCCACCCTGAAATGTAGACAACCATGGGCAGCTCTAGATGGGCATCCGCTTCCCAGGGGCACAGCTACCTGACCTGTGGGGTGATGGAAGGCCCAGGAAGGGCCCTGTAGGTGCTAGAGGGTCAGTGTCCTGATCCAGCTCTTACCATGAGCCAGGATCTCAAGGATGTTCACTTTATCAGACTGTTCTAACATCCAAAAGGGAAGGGAAAAGAGGACCACATGTGCACCAGAGGCTCTCTGGTCTATTTCCCTCCCTCCCCAGCTCTGAGTCTTTCCCATGCTTAGTTACCATTGTGACCAGGTCACAGTGACACAACACTCAACGTTTGTGTTGTGGGGAGGGAGGAGAGAACAAAACGGTGTCTGTGACCCTGACTGGTCATATGACCCACAACCAAGGCTGGTTACCACCCTCCCCTCCTACCACACCACAGTGGGACAGGGGTGCCCCTCGGAGAGGAAGGCCACAGATCTGGGTTTTGGATGTCAAAGCAAGAAGGGGGATCCAAATGGCCTGGAGCCTCTGGCTCACCAGGGCTCAGCAAGGGCTATGTGGCCCCCAGTGGCCCAACAAGCCATATGCAGCCTGAAGCAGCCTAGCAGGTACCAAGCCTCCAATGTGCCCACTCTGGGCATGCACCATTCTCAGATTCAATTAAAAAAAAAAAAAAAAAAAACCATGATGAGAAAATGAGGGGAAATATTAGCAGCAGCAAAAACAAAAAAACCCAAATAAGACAAACAAAACAAAAAACCACAAAGAAAGGGTGAGTTAGAGAAGCAAAAGGGATGAGACATTCAGAGAATGGAGGGCAAAGACAAAATGTTGGATCAACCCTTCCTCCCACGCAGACTAAGGGATTTCAACGTGAATCACATTTTCCCAGGACGATCCTCCCAGCAAAAACGGAATGCACAGTTACTGCGGGTGAGAGAAGACACTTTTAAGTTACATGTAAGGAGCAAAGACTACACTTTATAAGCCAGGCTGCTGCCAGTTCCAGACACAGCCTCAGTGGCTTCCCCACCAAAAGCCACCCTTCGAAGCTCTGAAAAAGCAGCCTGCACTGAAACAGTCATCTTTCAGAAGGGGCCAGGCAGGTGTGGTACCTGTGAGGCTCTGGGATTCCACTTCAATGAAAGGTCTGTGGTGCACAGTGTGGGAAAGAAACCCTGACTGCCTAGAAGCTCACCTGCCCACCAAGTGAAATTCAAGGTCGGCCTTTAGATTTAGAGCCCAGCGCCACCTCCGCAGGCTTTATCTTTCCGATGAGAGATTAAACACTCACTTAAAGTTTAAATGGACTTTTAAAAAGTCACCACTTTGATCCTTTAGCAGTCTACAAGGTTTTAACATTGTAAAACCATTAAGATCTCTATCCCAACGATAATCTAGGTCCCTTAGTCAGGGACTGAGTTAACAGGGAATCTGTCCTGGCTACTTAATGTTCCAAGCGAACGTTCTGGGAAGGTTATGGAAAAGACTCCGTGGAGCAGTTTGCCCTGGAGTATGGGTCCTGGGGTAGGGACACAGGGGGCAGACGGCAGGGAGTGGTACAAGTCCTCTGAAGCATTCAGGAGACAGATTCAGCTCTGACACTGCTGTACTCCAAGCACTGTGCTTCCACAAAGACGCACCCAGAGAAAAGCCCCTTGCCGTGATAGATACTTACGGAGAGTGTCATTGCTGGAATCCCACGCCTCCACAAGCAAAGTGTAGGACCTCTGCAACACAGATAAACAACAGCTTAGTATTCAGAAATAGAGGTCAGGGCCCAAATGTCTACCTTGCTTGGCCTCCCCACACACTCTGCCAAACAGAACCACAAAGCCAAAGTGACAACTCTGTTTGCTGTGGAATGGAGGTCACCCAACTCCCCTCCCTGGCACCCACCCTCAGGTTGATGCTTTCACCTGGTGGGGGCCCACCGTGGTCAGTCAGGACCGTTGTACGCAAGCAGCCCAAAGTCATCATGAGGAAATACCACCTCCCTATATGTGAATGCTATACGGTTTTCCAAAACTTTCCAGACCCTAACTCCAGTGCATGAGAAAAACACACAAAGAATTTATTCTAAGCTAACCTAACCAGGTATTTGTACCGGGGGAGGGGAGGCCCCCTCATCCAGTGAGGAGGGCTGGCTATTGCTAAGGTTACACTTTGGGCCCTGGTGGGGCAGTCCCTAGGGAGGCCCCCTTTTCCTTTTCAGAACCCCTTTGAAAGCCCTGTCTGTGTGAGACCATCTAGGCTCCCACAAGTATCAGGTGACTCTAGGAAGCAGGAGGGGGTAGGTGCAAAGAGACTAAGACAAAGGCGGTGACCTAACTTGGGGTGTTTAGGGGGCAGACTCTGGGGACCAGAGTACAAAAGGGAGAAATAATCACACACCCATGGGTTATAGCTATTGACGGACTTATCTGTCAATAAGATCTAACATTCCAGGAATAATCAGAGTCCACTAACTAAACAAATTCCCTGGACACTGGCAGGATGCCAGCTATTATACTGAAGGCACCTTTTATCTTCCAGGTTTATCTCAGAATTCTACCTCCCCCCCAAATCCAAGCCATTAGCAAATTCCCGCTTTTACTCAAATCTTCATTTGTAATTTAGAATGAGGTCAGTCTCACAAAACAGCAGGGTTTAAATAAACCTGCTATCTTGAAGCTGGAGAAATAGATGGGGGTTGGGGGGAGCACATGAGCCCTTCCTCCGTGTCCCTGAGCTGTCACTGTCAGATACCAATGCATCGGAAATAGTGTGCATTTCTCAAACAATCCCGTGCCACCAGACACACAGCCACCATGAGAAGGCACCCACAAGGTGAAGGCAAAAATGGAACATGAGAGGAAAAAAAAAAAAAAAGAGCTTCATTCATAACTCTAGACAAGCTTACTGCTCAGAGACACAGCATGCCGTCTCTGAATATAAAAATATCTTGTGATAGACCCTGCTTTGGAATTCAGCCGAAATATGTTTCATACTCAAAGCAGAGCCGGATTCCATTTCGTTCACTGATAACTGTGGGAAAATGCTCTGAAAAGCAAGCAAAACCAGGCAAGCCGGGGCACATACCCAGCCCTCTCCTGTTTGGTGGCCACGGGTCCAAATTCATTGTTGTCATCGTTAATATTTTATTAGTCAAAGTTACATCTTATTTACAGCCTCTAAGTTTCCTGGGACTTCCTACAAATTACAGGACTCTTCCCTGAGAGCAGCAAGAAATTACATTTCTCTACTGATTGGAGGTGAGAGCCAAATCCAAATGAGGCCAGATGTGTATTCTGTATAATTAAGCCCTTCGTTTGCTGGCCATGTTGAGACCCACGTTCTACACTTCCACGTATTGTTGTAATTAATCCTGATTAAATGCATTGATATCCACATTTCTGACAGACTTGCATGAGCACTAAACACCTAACATCCACAAACCCCACAGAAAGGAGAAGGCGTGCCGGGACTGAGCTGGCATGACAGTCTTAACCCTGCTTAATGAATGCTCAAAGAAGGCAGCATCCTTCAAACTTGCACAAGAACCTGGAAGACCAAGCTGTGTACCTGGCTCATCCTCACCAGAACTGGTGAGACCTCAGGAGTTGCTGACCAACACCACGCAACCCTGAGGGTTGGGTGGCACAGAGTTCTGGACAGGGAGTGTCCTGATCTTCCGTGAACTGCCTTCTTGGTGGTGGACATGGGGTTTGGGCTGGGGGCTGCAGCACTGGCAACAAGGCCTTGCCAAAAAAGAAAGAAAAAGCCCTGGGCCATCTCTCTTTCTGGTTTCAGAGAAGGACTTATGGTTCTGGGCCTCACCTCCTGGAGCAGGAGGATTCCTCCCACCCAGCCTTCAGAAGAAAGGATTCCCTCCAAGGCCCCTATTAGGAGGCCCTCTTACCTCCCACTCCATCCCCACACTATAGATCAACAATCAAGATAATTTGGTAATGATTATTACTTGCTAGGAACTTTAATTTTTCCCAGGCCCACGCTTGACCTCTGTACATCCCAGAATATACTTCCAGACTCCAAGATCCAGACCACGCACACACTTTATACCATCCTATGAAGCCAGTACCAGGCCAAAAATCAGATGCAATCTGCTATGATCTTGTCACGCCCAATTTGTCGCTGCAAATCTGACCCCCTCCCCCAACAGCGGAGGCCAACTCACTGGGCATCCCCCACCAATGGCTCGGGGAGGGGGTGCCAGGCCAGATGATGGGCAAGTGTTCCGACTCAAGCTCCTATGAAAATACCACCCACGAGAATCACAAATAGCAAATACCGGGATTTTTCTTGGTTTCAAACTACAAAAGAAAGACTAGAATCCCCTTGCTTTCATCTCTTCTCTTCAATCTCCCCAGAACAACAGCCTGGGGGCAAAGCAGGAGGGATGGGCAGCTAACACAACTTCAGCCTGGGCCTGTGCCCCTTCCCACCTCCAGGCCCAGGGGATGCTGGCAACAGTGGCTGGTTCTTATTCTCGTGCAGCAGGAAAGAGGGACAGCCAGCTTTCAGAAGGACTTCCACAGCCTTTTACCTAAAGGAGGGCCCCAACTTCGAAATCCCAAGGCATCCCAGGATCCCAAGGGCCTCTTCCCACCCCGGGCACCGTGGCTGCGGGAGGGCTGTGTTCTGCGCCCATCTGACTCCTCGGTGGTTACCTTGGCACCAGGCAGAGTGGTAAGCACTTAATTGCCACATTAAGAAGGGGGATGTAAGAAACAAAGGTAATTGTGTTGGCAGCTGGGAGCTTCCTTTTCCTGGCAACAGCGGCAGCCAAACCAAGCCCTGAGAAGAGGCTGCTTCCATTCCTGCCAAGCTGACGGACACAAACAAACCGCCATCCAAACGGCACGCGTGCGGCGTCCAAAACCCCAGGCCACCGCGACAGGCGGCCGAGGAGTGCACACCCTGGGAATGCCCGATGTGCCCAGGGGGCCATTGTGCGAGTCAGTCGGCCCCCGGGTTTGTCTGGGGCCCTGTACTCTGCTGACTCAACTGTCGCTTCCTGTCGCAGGCCCTGTATTAGCAGTATTTTTGGAGAGGCCGCATTATTCTCTGTAATCCTCATTTCAGTCAATTCGGCCACACTATTGTCCTGCCTGCGTCTGGGTGGCCACAGTATAAAATATTCCAGTCACAAACATACCAAATAAAGGCTTCAGAGATCGCATGTGTGGGCACACGCACACTCACACGAAAAATTCACGTGTCACAGGGCGGTGGTGAGGGAAGGGCCTGAAGAAAGGACAACTTCCCCACAGCATCCAAGCCAAGACAACTTCAGCCATAGACAGCAATTCAGTGTGCAGGGCTTGACATTTCAATAGAGTCCGATCTGGTTACAAAGGGCGATTTTCTCATGAAAGCCCACCTCAAAGACTCACCGAGTGGGCCCCAAAGCTCATATCCAGATTGGAGAGGCTCAATGAGATGCCCCCACCCCCTTTCCCATCATTACCCTTACCTGTTTGAAAAGCATCCCACTGATAATTAAATGCACCAGTTACAAAAGGGTGGCGAGGTTAATAGATAGAATACCGAGAAACCAGCCAAGCACAACCGTCCGGTTCACACAGAGCAAGCCTGAACAAGAAGCCTTTCTACTTATTTACCAAAAGTGCACAAAAACTGGGCTGAGCTGGTAGAGGACTCTGAATGTTGGACTATTTATTGTACCACTTTTAACCACTGGAAGCCATGCTGCACAATTTCTTCCCTGCACATGCACCACACCAGTGACAAATGTCGCCGGCCCCGTAAAAACAAGGGCCACAGGGGCAGGGCAGTCCATGCAATGATCAGAAACCAGCGAGGAAATCACAACACAGCCACTCGGCATCACGAGCCAAGAGAAAGGTGGAACATTTCTGAATGCAAAACCCTATCCCCACCTCTGCTACCATTCTAGAAAACATGAGAATCATCACATCCTAACACATCTTCCTCAAGTTGAAAAATTGGTTCAACTTATTCTGTTCTGTTTTTTTTTTTTTTTAAGTATATTTAAAAGCTGGAACCAAGCGTCACTTCTCTCAGCTCAGAACCTAACCTAGGGGGTTAATATGTAGGGGAAGGAACATGCTTATAGAAGTTTACCAAGGGTGGGGGGGGGGGAATGCTCAGGAACATTTGCTTTTATGGATTATCATGCTCATTGTATGCACATCCAGATATTATGCATTCTTACATTGTAACTAATCTTGAAAAGCCTGACATTGGAACCAAGTTCTGGCCTTTACAATGGGCTGGTGGCTGCTATGAACCCAGTCAAGGCCTCTGTTTACATTCTTGTTTTCAGATCAGGAACATGATCTTTGTTGCCTTGGCTTCATTTTTTCATGAACAACATTTTGTCCACCAAGCTAAACCTTCCACATGCCTTCTATCCAAAGGGTCCCTTACCACTCTTCGCTATAAAGATTTTACGCAGTATTCAGAGCACTGATTCCAGGGAGAGGACATGCCTGAAAGTGGCTGCTGCCACTCCTCCTTATCCATCCAGCTCCCCAACAGCCTTGATGCCAAAAGCTTCACTGTTCTCTACAAATGTTTGGAGTCCCTGTAGAATTATGGGTGTGGAGTTGGTGGGCTGCAAACTCCTATAAGTATTGGAGGTTTGAATAAGTTGCTAAGAAACAACACAACAAGGAGGAAGAAAACACAGAGAAGTTTACACCTAGAAAAGAAAAAAAAATTAAAAACCAAGTACCTTGCAGAAGGATTTCATGTGGGGAGCAGCCACTCTGAAGACACTTAGCACAAAGTGAGTGCAGCTCTTTCCCCCAAGCCTGGTTTTGCAATACAGACCTGTCATTTCATCACTTTGACATAGGTGTCTGGGAGCAGAAGAGGTTTTCTCCACATAAGGAAATCCCTTGCTCCAAGCCCTTATACTCACATGTGCCGTTTGCATGCATGCATGCATGATATGGCCACATGGGTTGCACACACTGGCTGTAGAAAGGAGCCAGTTCAAATGAGAACCCCATCCCTCCACCTTCTGTGTGTCCACACCACACTTACAGAGGCTCAGGGTCCAGGAAACACAACAGAGGGCATAAAGGCAAGGACACTGTCAATTACATTCTGTGATTAACCTTGTGACATCTGATTTACCCAAACCCCTGGCAGTTGCTCAATCAGGCCTTAAGTATAAAGGAGACCAAAGTTGGCATCACTCTGGTATGCAAGAAACACACTTCATTGGATTTTCCTGAAAAATTCAGCTGCTCCCAGCAAGCCTTTTATCACTGTCAATGGCATTTAAATAGGACGCCAAAGGAACAGACATCTCAACCACTTCCCCCAAAGTTTCTCTAGATTCAGTTCACTGCAGGGTCTGCAATGGATCAATACAGCGAACTGGGGTTCTGGAGTTCCTAAAAACCTTTTGGGGCTGGTTAGTAGTAACTTCATTAATGTATTCTTATTAAGCAGGTACCACTGGGATTCAGCACTAATTTGGGGGAGGCACGACCTAACCATTTCATTGATTTATAAATGGTTATTCCCAAATCACTTCCCGTTGAGCCCAACTACCTTCCATAATGTATGTTCTTATCACTAGGTCCCCCTGATTGGAGGGTCATAAATCAGGCCAGTTGCTTCAAGTCAAGACCCTGTGAGCAGCACTGGAACGGGGATTAGAAGCCACAGATGAGAACCACAGGCCTGGAGCTGGGGCAGCAGACATCAAATGGAACATAATCAGATACTATCCGATGGGCAGGCCCACCTCTACAGAGCCTCCCACATGGACACTGGAATGTGGACTAGATTTCAAATGTGGCCAAATTATTTCCTCTTCTTCCTCTCTAGAGCACGAACAGTTATTTGATTGGGGTCATAATCCCAAACAAAAGACATGAATTACACCACCTTCCAAACTGACCTACTGTGCACCACGAACCAGGATTCTCCCACTGTCCACACATTTGGGAGGACCCATGTGGACAGTAACTAATTGTAGGGTCAGGGGCTCAAGTGGCTGGAAGTCCAAGGCGGTTTTTTTTTTTTTTTAAAGACCATATTGTCTTTCCGTATTGAATTTTGTACCAAGTTCAGTTTTTACCTATTCAAGAAAGTCAGTTCTAGATAGACATGCTTATTAATATTTAATTGCCAAACTGAACGAAGCTGCACTAACTACGTCAATACCTAAGTGCTTTCACTTCACTTAACACTCACCCTGGAATCATTCTTGAAAGTTACAGACTGTGGTGTTTCTCCAACCACACTCGGGAAAATAAACTAAAACAATACACCTAAACTCCACTTTCTCTTGGGAAGTAAAGCTTATGTTTCACAGCAGGCCTTTTAGGGGGGCAGGGTGGAGACTCATTTATGAGTGATACATGCACTTGGCCCAACTTCAAAAGAACCACACTCAGTGTAGCCCCAGCGTTCTCCCCATTCTAGAAAAGCCGAGAGTCTATTTCATGGTTGGTGACCCGTGGGCCCTGAAACCACAGAAGAGCACCAGCAAATCAATCGTCTCCCTGCCCCACACACGGCTTCCTGCTCATTCCCCATCTAGGGCTCTGCCAAGTGTCAAATGGGGACAGACACACACCTAGGTCACTTTCCAAAGCTAGGCGTGGGGGAGCAAGGCTCCTTGTTCTCATCCAAGCGGTCCTCTGACCCTACTCTCCAAAGTGAGCCTCAGCCAGGCCTGCAGCTTTTCCACATCACTAATAAGATTCCTTTTATGGTCTTGTGAAACGCAAGGGGCTCCGGAATGATCCTCAGGAGGGTGGAACCACCTGCAGGCCCCTTCCCCCTAAACTCCAAACACAAGTTCAAGGGCGGTCAGTATTCACAGTTAACTTGGGCCCAGTCAGATTAGAAAATGGCCAGCCTCTTTAAAGTTCTCCCTAGTAGGGGATTAACAAACAAGATAAACACTCTTTGTAAAATTGAAATCCGGCAACAGATGAGGCGGCCCTCGGTTCTCAGAGAACTCCACATACCACAGGTTTTTATAAGCCCCTTTTAATGTCATGTTTCTGATAACTGTCTTATCTCACCCATGGCAGAGGGCACTTTATAACGCCAGCTCCAGGAAATGTGGGCCTGAGAGCCACCCCAAGATACACCCACACACCGGCACGCATTCACCAAAGTACCCTCCCTTTCCATCCCCTCCCAGGGATGCGAATCACAGCCCCAGCCTGCGGGTAGGAGGCAGCAGAGTGCACCCCAAGACAGCACGTGGTGGAGAGTATTCCCCTGGGCATTGAGCACCGCTCCCCTCCCCTCCCCCACTCCACCTCGCCACCCACCCTCACAGACTAGGCCAAGCCCCAGTCCTGGCGATGAGCCACACCTCCCGGACAGCAGGAGCTGAGCAGAGGGCACGAGCATTTTCCCCTTTCCTCCCCTTCTGCAATCACACTCATCTTCCTTCTACCCAATTTGGGATGTTGCAAGGGCCTCGTTGCAGAGTCGGCTGGCTGGCCTAGCTGCACCGGGGCGGGGGTCCACGCACTCGCACTCTCAGCGGCCGCCTCTAACAGGCCCCCCCACTTCCAGGCCTTGACACGCCCCCGGAGGCTAGCGGGGGCCGGGCGCCCGCCGGACGAGGGCGTACCCCCGCCCTTCCCCGGGAAGTTTGCAAACACAGCTGGTTCCAGAGCCCGGGAACCGCTGGAAGTGAGGCCACAACGGCTACACCGCGCGGGGGCGAGGGCAGGAAGGGGCCGGCAGGGGGCGGAGGCTCTCGGGTTCACAGCTCCAGCCACAGCTTGGAGACACCCCCCAACCCCCCACCCGTCTCTGCGGCAGCCGCCCCCGACCCCTTACATTCAGCCCAGAGCGCGTCCCCGCACGCCCCAAATCTCCCGGGGAGCAGCGGGAAACGGGCTCCCCCACACCCTCCAGGAAGGACACGCCCGCCCTCCCAGCCGCTCACGAGAAAGGGGAGGGTGCCGATTTGGACGGCGTTCGAAGGCCAGAACTGCGCCGCGTCGCCTTCCATGGCGCATCAGGTTTAATTGGTTAAGCAAAGATCATCTATAATGAACTCCTAGCTCGGGGCGGGGTCACTCTAGGGCCTTCGTGTTAGTTGCAAGTTTAAACCAGACTTCCTGGGAGCTTTGCCCCACAAACCTCTGTGGGCTCCCCACTTTTGGGCGCTTAGCAAAAAAGCCACGAAGATAGGGCCTGCTGATAAGTAACTATATAGTCTCGGCTGCCCAACACCCCACCCCACCAGACTTTTCCAGTTAGCTCGGAGTTTCAAGCCAAGGTCCCTTAAATCCCTCTCGCAAGAGAGAGGCGCGTGGGTACGGACCTCGGCGGGCCTCCCTCACCGCGTAGCCCACTCACCGGCCACGCGAAACTGAAAGGCAGCACGATGCGGTTGCGTTCGTTGCCACGACTGGCCTTGAGATTGAAGGTGTTGCCCCCGATGACAGGAGTGGAGCCCGAGCCGAAGCTGCAGGGCCCCCCGGCCGTGACGCGGGACTGGTACTCCTTGAGGCACACTTTGAAATACGTGTCACACTCGTCGTGGGAGCACTTGCGGTCCCCCGGGTTCCGGACGCCGCCGCAGCAGTTCCCGTTCTGCAGCTCCCCGTTCACGTTCTGCATGGACAGGATCTCCAATTCGAACTGGCCGGAGGCCCCGCACACCTGCCGGCGAGGGAGGGAGGGAGGTCAGCGCAGGGGAAAGTTGTTTTCTTCGAGGGTGGAAGTAGCGACTCCCTCCCCGCCCGCCCCGACGAGCCCTCAAGCGCCAAGTGAAAATAATTTTGCAAAACTGAGTGCAAGGACTAGACGTGATTCCCGTACAAAAAATGCACGAGTGCAGGAGAAATCCGACGACTGCCCCCGGGGAGAAGAGCGGTGAGAACGCAGCCCCCTGCCCCGCCGGGAGGATACATTTAGGAGGCCGGAGGCTCCCCCAGCCCTGGTGCAGCCTCTCAGGCGCAGGGACCCGGCGGGGAAGCCGAACGCCCGAGGGCTCCCGAGCCCGTTCCAGGCGCCCAACCGCAGGCGTCCAGGGCGCTGCGAGGAAAAGGAGAGGGCGGGCCGGGAGGGAGGCCCGGCGGGCTCCTACCTTGGCTCGCAGGGCGCAGAGCAGGGCGAGCAGGAGGCTCAGGGGGCGCCCGGGCCGGCCGCGCGTCCGTGGGGACCGCATCGCTGCGCCGCGCGCCTCGGGCACTCGGGACGCCGCCGCTGCTGCTCGCGCTGGTGCTCCGACCGGTGCTGCAGCCGGTGCTGCCGTCGCCGCTGCCCCTGCGGCCGCCGCGTCCCGGCTCTAATATACTCCGCCGATTGGAGCATGCACGACTGGAAAACAACACCACTTTTCAAAAGCTCTTTCAAGAGCGGCGCGTTCCAGAAGGCAAAGGGCCCGGCCTCCTTTTATTATTCTGATCTCTTCTTTGAGGCGCTCCCCCTCCTCTTCCACCTCCCGGCTTTCTTTCCTTCTCTCGCGCTCCCCTTCTTTTATTATTATGATTATGCGCAGCCTTTTATTCCCTTTCAGATCAGCTGCTTAGAAAGGAGAGAGGGAGGGGAGAAAAAAAAAAAAAAAACGAGCCCAGCTCGCGGGCCGGCCGCAGGTAACACAATTACGCGTGCCCGCCCGGCTCTCGGAGAGGGACTCGGAGAGCCCGTCTGAGAGCAGCGGCCCGGGCTGGCCACCTCTACCCAGCGCGCGGGGCTGGCGCATGCGCGCTTATTAATATTCATGAGGGGGCGTGTCGTGCAAAAGACACGCCCCTTCCCTCCGGTTGATGGGGAGGGGGAGTACTGGGAGGAACTTGGAAGGGGCTGGGGGGCTTAGCGACGCGTGATAAGACCTAGACGTCGCAGGGCCCAGTGCACACCCTCGTCCTCAGGATCTTTGGACCAGGCGGGAAGGGGGGCAGGGTGCGGCGAGGAACTTGGTAGGGCCCGCTGCTCAGGGACGCGCAGGGCCATGTAGATGGCCACGAGCCCCCTCGGACTCCTCGGGTCGGGCGCCTGTGCCCGCCGGTGGAGGCCCCAGGTGTAGGCGCCGCGGCGCTGCCTGAGCGGTCGGAGCGGGACAGCTTCCGCCTTCCAAGCCGCCTGCGTCAGCTGCGGCTTTTGCCCCAGGAGGAGGGCCTGCCCGCCGGGAGCCCGGCCCGCTTCCCGCGAGCAAGCGAGCCGCCCAGAGCGCGCTGCTGGCAGCAGTAGTGGCAGAGGCGGCGGCGGCGGCGAGGCTGGCGTGCTTGCCGCCGTCTGCTCGCCCGGCGGAGGCGACCTGGGCAGGCGCTGCTGGGAACTTTGAAAAACTTTCCCGGAGCCAGGCTTGCCGCAGATTCGAGGGGAAGCCTCGGTCGCGCCCCACCCCCTCCCCGATCCAAGTCTGCGAAGTCCCGGAGGGCTGGCAGCTTCCCTTACAAACCGTGCCAGGGCGGAGGCTAGGGGAAACCGAGTGGGGGAGGGCGACGGACACACTGGGGTCTGCTCAGGTTTGGGGAGGAGCTGAGGGAGATGCTGATGGGCTTGGGCTCACACCCGGCTGGTCCCGCTGCCCAGGCCGCAGTGCTGGGATTGCACCTGTAGGCGGCCTCCGAGCAGCTCTCTGGGTGGCGAGAGAAGAGCCTGGAAGGGTCCGTCTCACCGCCATCGCCCAGCAGCAGAACTTGGCTTCTTTGGGGATGGCAGTGGAAAGGGATGCTATTTTCCACCTTGAGGCGAGCCTCGCAATTAACAGCGATACTCCTGGTCATAACCAAGGTCAAAGGAAACCTGCGGGTTGGACAAAGCCTCTGCCAACCCGTCTCACAGTGGACCTGCTGCTACGTTTGACGGAACCTCTTTAGGGAACAACTTGATTCCTACTGAAAGGTAGACAAGGTTTTGGCTCTTACATGTTCTGCGGAAAAGCGTGACTATTAAGGAGCAGGATCGTGGTTTGAGCTCTCTGGAGCTGTGGGGTATGAAGGCTTGTAATGGGTCAAGAGAAAATAGTTTCCAATATACTGAGTTATGAGAGCCTAAAAGGTTGGGTAAAGTGTGGTTATTTACTGCTTTTAATGGGTGGCTCAAATGGACAATAATTTTGGTGCCAGATCTCATCACGCTGGGGAATAAAGCAGCCAGCTGACCTCTTTACATTGGTTGAAAGCCACCAAGGGTGGTTTAGCAATCTTGGCATTTTAGCCACCCAGGAAATACTCCTAAGAAAGGTACCTTCTTAATGGTAGTATGTCCCATCTTGATGATCATTGGTGAGATAATCCACATTTTGGAAGGGACATATCCAAGAGCAGAACAAATTTGCAGCTGGCATAGGCAGTAGTAACTTGGGCATTTTGTCTTCATGTGCACCAGTCCCTGCAATCATCCTAAATACAAGGCATTCAGTTGTCCAGTATAATTGCATCTAGACTTTTCTCACCACAGTTTGCAAACAAACCAGTCTCCTCTACCCCCTATCTTTGTCCTCCCCTCTACTCTCCAATGTCCTGTTGGGGTGCTAAGTAATGGTTTAAAAGCAAAATGCTTGTGTTGGGAAGAACAATTCATGAAAGCTGATGAGGTCTTAAATTGCACACTCCTTGGAGTTCTCCATGTCTGAACCTGTTTTAATCCTGTGCCCCATGGCTTGTCCCTCACACAGGCCTTGGGAAGGAGGCCGAGGCCTTCAGTTGAAGAGTTTAGATCCAGCACCTGGGTTAACCTGAAAGAGCTACCTCAGATTTCAGGTGCCTCCAGGTAGTAATCCGGACTGCATGTAAGCCGGGATCAACCTCAGGCCACAGCTGAGTTTAGCCCCCTTGTCTACTGAGAAAGAGCACATAGATTTCTGAAGGGCTGAAACTCTCTGATTAACCCTAACATAAATGTGAAATCACTAATAAACACAAAATTCTCATGCCAAAGAGCACAGTGTCCCCCACCCTTCTTGAGCTTGGGAACCTATGTTTAGAGAAGACAGTTGTGGGCTAGCGGGGATTCTTTTGAAAATTTTCTGTTGGGACTCTTCCAACTAATTGGTACTCCCCCAAAAAGCCAGTCACGTTTGCAGCAGCAGACATCAAGTGGAAGTTCTGCCCTCCACTTCCTCGCAGCCAGCTCTCAGCCTCCCTTTCTGAAGAACGGGGAACTACTGTGGAAAGAACGCAAGCACACAGATTCCCCCTTGGCCAAGTCACATCCTGCCTTTGGGTATAGCAAGTGAACATTCCAGAAAAATGTTCCTGTGGAAAGTGCCATGGTTAGCCATTCCACCTACACCTGTAAAAAGGGGAGAGGTTTGTGGTCAGTGGCTGTCTGGCCTGGGTGCTCTCATGGGCTCAAATCATAACCATCCTTAGGTATCTTCAATTTTAAAAAGGTGCCTCATTTTACTTTTTTCCACAAAACTTGCCCTATTTTACCAAGCCATCAATAAACAGCAGTCCTGAACAACTCCCCCCCACTAAGGCTTAATAAAAGACATTCAAGGGGTGCCTGGGTGGCTCAGTTGCTTAAGCATCCGACTCTTGATTTCAACTCAGGTCATGATCTCATGGTTTGTGGGTTTGAGCCCCACGCCGTGCTCTGTGCTGAAGGTGTGAGCCTGTTTAGGATTCTCTCTCTGTCCCTCTCTCTACCCCACGCACACGCTCTTTCTCTTTCTTAAGTAAACTTTAAAAAATCCATCTTTAAAAAAAGATACTCAAGCTATAATTGTATGTAAATACATTTGATCAACTTAAGTCCCTCATCATGGTGATAAAAATCAGCAAATCAATATTACTTGAGAACTACATTACATGAAGCAACATGGATGATCTCAAAAATATCATTTTGACAGAAGCCGGACACAAAAGACTACAAACTGTATGAAGCTGTTTATATGAAGTTCTAGGACAGGCAAAACTAATTTATGGTAAAAGAAAATGTCAATGGAAAGATGGAGATTAACTGGGATGGGCTGAGGCTTTTTCCAAGGGAGGGATAATGTTGTGTATCATGAAAAGGGTTTGGGTTACACAGGTGTATGCATTTGTCAAAATGCATTACTGCATTTAAGATTGGTGCATCTCAGTATATGTTCAAAAGAGACAAAATTGTAATATTCGACTTGAGTTAATTATATGAGTGCTGAAGTATATAGAGAAAAGTAAAATATTTGCAGCTTGGAAATGCATTTATTTATTTTTTTAACTTTATTTTTTTAGAAAGAGCAAGCAGGGGAGGGTCAAAGAGAGAGGGAGACCGAGGATCTGAAGCAGGCTCCACACTGACAGCAGAGAGCCTGTTGCAGGACTCGAACTCATGAACGGTGAGATCATGACCTGAGCCGAGGTTGGGACACTTAACCACCTGAGCCACTCAGGCACCTCCAACTTGGAAATGCATTTTAAAAATGAGATTGGTGTGCCTGGGTGGCTCAGTTGGTCAAGCATCCGACTCTTTTTTTTCTTTAATGTCTATTTAATCTTAAGAGGGAAACAGTGACAGAGCATGAGTGGGGGAGGGGCAGAGACAGAGGGAAACACAGAATTTGAAGCAGGTTCCAGGCTCTGAGCTGTCAGCCCAGAGCCCGATGCGGGGCTCCAACACACAAACCACGAGATCATGACCTGAGCCAAAGTCAGACACTTAATCAATTGAGCCACCCAGGAGCCCCAAAGCCTCCTCCAACTCTTGATTTCAGCTCAGGTCATGATATCACGGTTCATGAGATCCAGCCCCGTGTTGGGCTCTGTGCTAACAGCATGGAGCCTGCATAGGATTCTCTCTCTCCCCCTCTCTGCCCTTCCCGACTTGCATGCACACACTCTGTCTCTGTCTCTCTCAAATAAATAAACTTTAAACAAAAATTTTTAAATGAGATTAACGGATGGATAGAGGGTGGCTGGCTGGCTGGATATATGCTAAAGCAAAATAGTGAAGAGTTAACGATAGGATCTAGATGGGGACATGCTGGTGTTCGTTCACATAAAATTCTTTCCAATTTCCCTGCTTGAAAATTTTCATATAAAATGTTGAGTAAAATAGTTATAGATATGCCAAGTATTGTGGAGGATGCCATGAGTATAACAGGCAACACCAAAACATTGGACTTAAGCATTACAGAGTAGAGGGCATTCCTGTAAGGGATGATGATAGTGTAGATTGTAGTAGTGAACAAAAGGAAGGTACTTCTTTTCCTTCATTCCTTGTCTCCCTAATACCTTTTCTCTTTCCACTAAATAAGAGAGGAAGATCCAAATATAAAGGGACATGTAAAAAAAAAAAACTAATATCTTCCTTTTTCTTGTTCAAAACTTGCAGAGAAGTTAAGGCAAGTTCATGAGCCCTCTTCCATAGAAAAGCAGAAGGTGATAGCTTTCTGTTCCTTTCCAGCAGAACCAAAGGATGCTTATGTGTCCTACAAGCTCTTCTTTCCTTCTCCCACATTACCACCTGTCAACTCTGCCCTGCTAGCTCCCCAAGGAAGCACAGCATCTGAACATACAACCAGCCTCATGGATTATTCTCATTCTTCCACATCACAAGAAGTTCTGAGAAAAACAAACCTATGGGCAACAAATTAGACATTAAAAATTTCAGGATAAAGTTATAACTCCCATAGCAACCATAACCAGGCCACAAGTTTGTACATTTAAGCTTAAATTGAGTAGATCCAGCCTTTTTTTTTTTTTTTTTTTTTTTTTTTTTTTTTTACACACAAAGCTTCATTTTACATACACAAGAGATCTGAATTAATTTTCTTTGGAAACCAGAACTATGAATTTTTTGCATTATCAACAGAAATGTTGTATGAGCTTTCATTGAAAACATTGTTTTGGTTTGGCCTTGAGCTCAGGTATTTATAATTTTGCCTGTCCTGCCCCAATGCTGCCTCACAGACATTATGTGGAAATCTATCAGGGCAAAGAGAGAGAGTTACATGTCCATGGCCCCTTTGACAAACCAATCATTGAAAGTCACAAAAAAACCCAAGATGCAAAATCCAGGAACTATGGGACTAATTTCCCCATTTTACTCCTTGAATTAAAACCGAAGATTCTGTATGACCTTTCATTATTTTATATAGTTTTATCATTTCATAGTTTACAGTTGAGAGTCTTTTTGAAAATCAAAAATCATGGGTGTAAGTTGCTGTTAAATTGGCATTCTCAAACACTTATAAATGATTCATTCACCCTCCTTTTTTGTGGTGATGAAGTAGTGAGTTTTCTGTTCTGTGAATGACACCTGAACAACTTGACCTATAGAGATTCTGGGATAGCATTTTTTTAAAACCCAAATTGGTCCATTTGTACAGCTGACTGATCTGAATGCAACTAACAATTTTCTATAATTGCAAAGTATGACTGAGCTCTTACATACCTTTTCATCTCCTAAGCGGCTCTGGAAATTACACTCTCAGAAGCAGGTAGCACGTGGAAACTACCACAATACAAGTCATTCTGTGAGCACCTTTTCATCTTGTTTGCATTCACCTTTTGCAAATGTGTGCAAACCCAAACCTGCCTCCAGATCTAAAAAAAAAAAAGTTTTTTTAAAGAATCAAAGTAGTAAAAAAAAAAAAAAAGAATCAAAGTAGTTATTGAAACTTGGGAAAAGGAGAGCTAAATATATTCAGTTGTCTGAGAAAATGTCAAAACCTAAGTAAATGTGAGAGTCAAAGAAAGGTGATTACACCTGCCAATGGCACGAAAGCCACAGGGTTTCCAATCACAGTATTCATGTTTGGGTTAATGGTTCTCAATAAATTACAAGACTGGGTCTGTGTTTGACACTTCTGTTCTCAAGCCAATGGTTCCTTTACTGATGCCTTCCTCTAAATTAGGAGTTACGGAGAACATGAAAAGTGGATGTTTTCAATGCTTCATTTTAGTTATTTGGAATGTAAATAGTTGTTTTTATTATTGTTTTTATGCCAAGAGTGCCCAAGGATGGCTCAAGAATAACATTCACTTGAGCACAGAAATATTGGCAAAAGTACTATCCATAAACTTCTAGATCCTTAGATATTAGTCATAACATACACAGATTTTCATAAGCATCATTTAAAAATGATTTCAGGGGGCGCCTGGGTGGCGCAGTCGGTTAAGCGTCCGACTTCAGCCAGGTCACGATCTCGCGCTCCGTGAGTTCGAGCCCCGCGTCAGGCTCTGTGCTGATAGCTCAGAGCCTGGAGCCTGTTTCCGATTCTGTGTCTCCCTCTCTCTGACCCTCCCCCGTTCATGCTCTGTCTCTCTCTGTCTCAAAAATAAATAAACATTAAAAAAAATTAAAAAAAAATGATTTCAGAACATATCAAAGATTCTTTTCTCTTTTGGAAATAAATTTAAGGCATAGAAAACTTAAAATAACCCTAAAGGGCAAAATTTAGTTTCCGGAAGATGGCTATTGCATCCACAGCAGTGGTAATGTTTTTTTCAAAGGCAAGTAACAACTAGAGAAGTCAATTACATTATCTTAGGATGGTTTGACAGTAATTCATGTAAAAAAGAGCTAGGAGTTTTTTTTTTTTTTTTTTTTTTTTTTTTTTTTTTTTTTTTTTTTTTTTAAATTTTTTTTTTTTTTTCAACGTTTATTTATTTTTGGGACAGAGAGAGACAGAGCATGAACGGGCGAGGGTCAGAGAGAGAGGGAGACACAGAATCGGAAACAGGCTCCAGGCTCTGAGCCATCAGCCCAGAGCCTGACGCGGGGCTCGAACTCACGGACCGCGAGATCGTGACCTGGCTGAAGTCGGACGCTTAACCGACTGCGCCACCCAGGCGCCCCGGAGTTTTAAGAGACCACACATGTAATATGCCTTAATGGCACAGTGTGGCTACTAAAAATATTAGGGCCACATTCTGAGGCTGCAATACTAGAAATGAAGATTAGCAATCAAGGAAAAAATCATAGCCCTTAACACTAGCCTTAACACAATTGACATGTTCTGACCAGGTCTGGGCATCATTGTTTTTTAACTGGGGTAAATAGACACAACATAAAAATTGCCGTCTTAACCATTTTTAAGTGTACAGTTCAATATTAAGTACATTCATGTTGTTGTGAAACCAATCTCCAGAACTTTTTCATCTTCCGAAACTGAAGCTCTGTACCTTTTAAACAATTCCCCATCCCTCCCTTCTCCCAACCCCTGGCAACCACCATTCTACTTTCTATGAATTTGGTACTCTAGAGACCTCATATAAGTGGAATCATACAGTATTTGTCTTTCTGGGGCTGTCATTCCATTTAGCATAGCGTCCTCAACTTTGATCCATGTCATGGCATGTGTCAGAATCTCCTTTCCTTGTAAGACTAAATAATATTTCATTGTATGTATATACTACATTTTGCTTATCCATTCATTCACTGGTGGACGCTTGGGTTGTTTCCATATTTTTACTATTGTGAATAATGCTCCTATCAACATGGGTCTACAAATATCTCTTCAAGATCCTACTTTCAATTATTTTGGGTATCTATTGGGCACCATTTTTAAGAGTCATGTTGACAACTGGGTCATGCTTAGAAGAAAGTGGGGAAAGGTCTAAAAATACAGACCTTTCAGCCTAGCAGTTGAAGGACTTGGGAGGGTCTAATTAGAGGAAAGGAGAAAGGAGCCATAGCAGCTGTCTGCAATACTGGCAAGGCTGACTTGAGTAAGAGCAGACTTGAAATGCTGCAAGGGGCAGACGAGGCTCAGCGGGTGGAGGTTACAAGAAAGTTGACTTTGACTCAGCAGAAAGACAAGCTTTGTTTTTATAAGAGTGCTTTCTTGATGCAACAGGCTGCCTTAGAGATAGTGAGTCCCTGCCATTGAAGGTAATCAAACACAGCTTTCTGGGACAATTGGACAGTGGCAGGAGACAGGGAGATTCCCCATCCTGGATGAGAGGCTGAACCAGGTGATTTCCTAGGAACCTCAGGTCTATGATCCCATGGCAAGATTAACAGGTAGGATGGGAATCAAGTCCATACCCACAAAGAGAATCTAGGAGCCAGTTTTAGACAAATGTGAGGTTGAAGCCACTGATTGAGGCTTAGCAGAGCCTGATGTGCTGGGGTGAAAACAGCATGGACCCACTTGCTTTCTGAACTGACTTCTCAAGAATCAGTCACACACATATTTACCAAATGGGTGCAGCAAATGAGTCAAGTCTAAATGTCCCAGTTGATCATCACAACCCTGTCTCATTATTATACTCTGCCCCCTTGCTAATCTGAATGAGGTCCGAGGACCAGCAGCATTGGCGTGACAGGGGAGCTTGATAGAAATTCAGACCCTCAGGTTGCCCCAGACCTTCCAAATCACAATCTGCAAAGTTACAAGATTCCCAGGCAACTTGTATGCATGATAATGTCTAATCTACATCTAATACAGAAACAGTCTATAGTTAGAAGCTATGGAATGTTCTTTCCATGGAAGGGCTGCAATACTGTGCCATCAAATAGAAGTCTCGGTTAGTCAAGTCTATGTTTCAGTTGTCTCATCACGGGCTCAGTATCATAATGGGGATTTCTCACAGTTATTTATTCAAGTATATATTTATTATAAATATTCAGGAGGCTTTCAGGTAAAATACATACATAGATAAATATCAGGACTGAGGAAAATAGAATTAAAAGAAGAAGACCAAGATCAGGGAGGAAAAATAATAAATGGAGACAAGCAGGGCGAGCACAACTACGTGAATTGAGAATTGGACGCTGAGCTCGGTGACAGCCAAGGTGACCAAGAAAGCGCAGCCAGCTACAAGATTAACTTTACCTATGCAGAGCCAGCAAGCTAGTCCCTCAGGTAAAGCAAAGCTTTTCCTGGCATTTTGTTATGAAACATGTCCACATATGTGTGGGTATATGATTATAGATATTTGGAAAACTGGGGCCTTACATATATGGAATGCTGAGAAGTACAACTGTTTTCTGAGACGAATGTACACCAGAAATTGAGGGCATGACACCAAAACACTGCTCAGGGAAAGCAGGGTGGGCTGGGGACAGGGGTAAAGCAGGAATGTGTCTTTCTGAAAGTTTTGCTTAATCCAAACAAGGCCCCTAACTAGTACAGTGGCTTTGGCTTTTTTTTTTTTTTAACTTTATTTACTTATTTCGAGAAAGAGCAGAGCAAGCCCAAGTGGGAAAGGGGCAGAGAGAGAATCCCAAACAGGTCCACACTGCCAGCACAGAGCCGGATGGGGCACTTGAACCCATGAACCATGAGATCATGACCTGAGCTGAAGTGAAGAGTTGAACGCTTAACCAGCTGAGCCACCCAAGTGTCCCTGGGTTTTTCTTTTTCTTTCTTTCTTTTTTTTTTTTTTAACTGCTTAGCAACTATTTATTGAGTCACTGAATAAATTCTCATGTATAAGAAATGATTACAGATTAATTCCTAACAACTTAATTGTACATATTCAAAAAAACATTCACAAATCATCCTGTCCAAAGATCGATCCAATATGGGCCCTTATAGCACAGCTTTTCGGAGCTAACTACTCTTCAAGTTCATATGTTTGTGATTATTCAGGTCGGTAATACAGTGGGTCCCTCCCACCCCGCCAATTATATAAATTTCCTTCTTATGTAGATGTGTAGATTTTGATGAAATTCAGTAAACTTTTTCTGAGAAGTAAAACTATTAGGATATAAGCCCTTCTTTTTGTGAGGTAGAGTACTTATGAAAAGCCTTTTATGAGCACATAAGGAATGAAATAAGCTATTTAGCTTTCTCAAAAATGTAAATTTTACAATAATGATAATATGGCTAATCTGATATCAAAAAATACTTGACTATATGTTTTTTTTTTTTAATGTCTTGATTTCTTCCAGACCTCTACCTCACACATAATGCTAATAAGCTTACAAGCTTAGCTTCCGGGAGTTTAAATTTACTTCTCAAGCTTTCTTCATCTATCCTTTCCTACTCTCATAATTACAGATGCCTCTATGATTGATTAATTGCAAAAATCACTCCAACTCTTTACCCCTCAACCCCATAGTCACAGGCCCCTTTGGGACGTGATTTTTGCAGCTCCGCCCACCAAGAGGTGTGGCCTATTTTCCCACCCCCGGAATCTGTGCTGGCCTTCTGGACTTGCTTTGGCTAAGAGAATGAAGCACGAGTGCCAGCGTGCCAGTGGAGAACCTAGGCCTCCAGAGATCTTGTGCATTTCTAGACTCTTTTTAACTTCAAGACTCTGCCATCGCCATGGGACATGCTAGGCTAACCTGCTGGAGAATTAGAGATTATGTGGAGGAGAACTGAGCAGTTCCAACAGAGATCTTCCTTAACCAGGCAGCATCCATCAGTTGACAGCAGATACACCAAGAAGCTCAGATGAGATTAGCCTGCCCAGCTCATTTCAGTGGAAACCTCCAGCCAATTCACAGACTCGTGAGAAATAACAACTGGTCTGTTAAGTCACTAAGTCTGGAGCTATTTTGTTATGCAGCACTATTGTGGCAATAGATAACTGATATGACCTCCACGGGGGAAATATTAAAGAAAACAGAACCACAAAAATTGCTTACAAGCATGAAATGAGTGATAATTGCCACCAGCTAAGCATAGCCTTGGGTGACCAATCTTAACAGCCTCCACTTGAGAAAGGAAACTAACGTTATTATAGGAATCATCTTGACTCTGCTCAAATTATCTTAAATAAGTTATTTGCAGCCTTTCCTAAGACAGTAATAACAGAGACCCTTGAAGCCATAATGTAGTTAAATGTACTTACTGGATGTCCTCCTTCCTTAATAAATACTGACCCACAGCATGGAGAGCTTTTGCAGCTAATGGACTAACTCTTATTCCCAAGAGGGGTGGGATGTTATATTCTCTGATGGTCAGTTTGGATGGTTCCCAAACCTGTATACGCCTGTTATACTTGTTATTGTAATACATCATTTAATTCACTATTACTATTACATAAACTGGTGGAATATGAGTGCTAAAAAAAGATGCTGCTTCTTTGCGAACTAAGTTGAGTATTATGAGAATAAACACGAGTAGCTAAAAATATATATTCTTATTGAATGAATGTGAGAAAGACAACCTTAGAAAAATAGGGAGAAGATCACAAAAATTTAGAAGTATTCTGTATTTAGATTGCTTCCCAGATGTCTTTTACCTTTCACTCTGATTTAAAGAAACCAAAACTGAAAATTATAAATGAGGTGCTATGGATGAAATGGGATGCAACACCGGCCACTTAAAGAGCTTTGTCTTAGAACAAAAGATGGGCAAATAAATAACCATTTATATGATTTGTGTGTGTCATGTTTTATGATTCCATCTTTAAACAGCATTTTTGATTAACCAATTACTGGTCATGATTGCATCACTTAAGGTTTTATTCTATTAGTAGAGCTTGGAGCAGTGCCTAACACATAACAGGAACGCTAGAACTAGTTGCTGAATGAATTTGTTGAATGAATGAGTTGCAAATTGCTGACAAAATTCATCATGACTAAACCAGACATGTCTGCACACACCAATGTGTTTCAATACTGAGTTTGAAAAGCGGTCACCTAGAAGCTAAAGCTTTCCAGCAAATCTCTTTAAATATCAATTATTTTATACCAAGTCTTCGAAAAAAGAGTGAAATTGCAGGGTTTTGGTGTTACTTGATAAGGTCTCATTAGCAAGTATCATAATCACCTGGAGGGCTTGTTAAATCACAGATTTCTAGGGTCTACCACAGAGTTTCCATTTAGTAAATCTGGTGTAGCACCCTAGAATTTGTATTTCTAACAATCTCCCAGATGATGCTATTCAGGGACCAAACTGATGGCCACTGACCTAGCATATCCTAAAAGTAGGCAATTACCAAGGTGGCTTGGGACAACTGAGATATATAAACCTATGGTACAGTAGTGTTGCCTTCATATATTACATAATTTAACCCACAGCAACACTATAAAGTTGACATTAATATCTCCATTTTACAGATGAGAAAATTGAGGTGCAAAAAGTTATATAATTTTTTTTAATTTACTTATTTTAAGAGAGAGCATGTGCAGGGAGGGGCAGAGAGAGGGAGAGAGAGAATCCCAAGCAGGCTTCACAGTGTCAGTGCAGGGCCCGATGTGGGGCTTGAACTCACAAACCGTGAGATCATGACTCCAGCTGAAATCAAGAGTAGATGCTTAACTGACTGAGCCAACCAGGTGTCCCAATAAAGTTATATGCTTTAATAACCGCTCACCTAGATGGGGGACACAGCCAGAAAGCAATAGAGCTAAGAGTCATGGTTGGCTGAGACCAAAGATCCTGGTCTTTCTCCAATAGCTAATGGGGATCTAAACTATGTCATTAGGTTGGACACTTGAATCTAAAGAGGGCTTCTTGGACTTTACTGTGCATGTGAATACCTGACCGTCTTGTTAAAAGCCAGATCCTTGTTCTGTCTAGGGCAGGTCTGAGGCATTTCTCTTAAGCTCCCAGGTGATGCCAAGGCAGTTGGAGAAGTGAGGCTCTCAACCCCATTGGCATCAGTGCAGAGTCCGGGCTGTCCCTAGGCAGGAAGTGGAGGTCCTTAATGCTCCTTTTATCATGCCATACACACAATACAATTTGCCTTTTATTTTGTCAATGAAGAATTTGAAGAGGGATCAAAAGGGGAATCTGTATTAAAAGAATGAGTCCAAGGAGGAATGTCAACGCCATACATTCTTCGTGACAATGCATTCAGCTGAGGGGAAGGAATTGGGTTCAGAGTAAGAAAACCCACTACTTGTGCCCTACCACGATCTCCTCTGGGAAGCAACGAGGGCATAGGGTCAGCTGCTCACCAACTGCAGAAGCATATGATGGAAATCTAGAACTATCCACTCTACCCTCCTGGTTATCACCAATAGTGAAAGCCACTACAAGGGCTGGGAGTTTAAAAACTTCTCTTCACACCTCTCATGACATAACTGTTACAGATTTATTTTCTTGATGTACATACGGTAAAATTCACTCCTTTTGGGGCACACTTCTGTGGGTTTTGACAAATGCAGAGTCATGTAATCAGTACCACCATCAAGATGCAAATATTCCATCACCCTGCACACCTCCTCATGCTACCCCTTTGTACTCAACCCTTCCCTGTATGTCCTAGAGCTTTGCCTTTTCTAGAATGCTACAGAGATGGAGCCATACAGTGTTCAGCCTTTTGAATCTGGCTCCTTGCACTTAACATAAAGCAGCTGGGATTCATTCATGCTATTTCTGTGTATCAACAGTTTGATCCTTTTTTATTGCAGAGTGGTATTCCATTAAAGGGATGTACCAGTGTGTTTATCCACTCCCAGGCGAGAGATCTTTGGGCTGTTTCAGTTCTTGGTGATTATGAATAGAGAGAGTGTTACAAACATTTGTGTGCGGGTTTCTGTGTGAACCTGAGTTTTCATTTCTCTTATGTAATACCTAAGTGTGTGAATTTGCTGGGTTATTAGGTAAGGGTACGTTTATAAGAACCAGATTGTTTTCTAGAGTGGCTGTACCATTTTGCAACTGCCCATTGCAGTAGCAGAGTGATCTTTCTGAGCAGCATGCCATGCACTGCCCCTAGCCTCCAGACACACACAGGACAGACAGCCTTCACTTTAGGATCTTGGGGAGGTAGCCGCCAGGAGCATAAGCCACCTGGGAGAAGGCTGAGGTCAGAGGTTTGGGGAATGTCAGGGAAGCTGGGCTTACCTCCCCCAGCTCCTCCCAGCTTCCAGCCCCATCTGTTGAGGCCTGCATGCCTCCTTGAGGGAGGCTATGAGCCCACCTCTCTCCCCGGGAAGTGTACAACCCCCAAAACACCACCCTCCTGGGTCAGGCTTTGTTGCCAGATAATGTGACTTTGAAAGGAGGCCCTTCCCCTCCCCTCAAAAGGAGGCTAAGAAAGGCTCTCAGATCAATCCTCAGCAGATACACTGAGTCACACAAAGCTCCAGCAAATCCTTTATTCTCTCCTTGGAGCAGCTGCTATAGCAGCCACCCCCCCCCCCCCCCCCCCCGCCCTCCTGCTCTGCCCCTAGTGGAAACCTGAAAGCTATTCATATCATTTAATCCTGTTGAAAATCCTCTTCCCTCTCTCTCTCCCTCTCTCTCTGAGGTGCATTGGCTGGAGGTAAACCTGGGCTTAATTCTTATGCTGGAAAAGAGATGAAAGGTGTCACATGATTTGACATCCTATTCAGGAAGCTGATTCTTCCCTAATCTAGAAGGGTTCTACTCACAACCTCTGTTTGAGAGTGGTTAAAATAAGATCTTCAAGGAAAAGTAACATTTGGATTTTCTTTTAACCATGCATTCACTTCAGAAAAAAAAAGCAAAAGAACACAGGCGAAGTAGAGATGTTTGAGAGGGGTTTGAGTAGACTTTCACCTATGGATTAAGTTCAAAGATCTCTACCAAACTTTTTGTACTCTATCCTAGACATGGCTAAAGAAAACTCTGAGACAATTTTACTCTACTGCCAAGCACAGCCACGTATCTTTTTAAAAAAGTAATCTCTACACCCATTGTGAGACTTGAACTCACTATCAAGAGTCCTATGCTCTACTGACTGAGCTAGCCAGGGGCCCCACAGCCACATAATCTTGGGTCCCCTGACACCAAGAAGTGTGAGATCTTAGAGCCAAGTTCTCTAATTTTAAGAAACTGAGTCATAAGATACTGATATATTCAGAATGAACATCAAACCTACTTCTTTTATTCCAGAACTCATTGATACTTCTCACAAGTAACATGCTCCCAGACCTTCTCAGGTCTTTCAAGGGTGAGAAAAAGCCCCTCCGAAGAGTTCCAAAGTTCCTACAGTTATGGAGAAAGCAAAATAATATAGGAAATTTAACCCAGACTTCAAACAATACATTCCTTCTGGCTTGTTTCAGACCCCAGCAGGATTTGGAGAATACATGATCTCAGGGGGCTAATTTAGGGTGACTTCCTTACGAGGAAAATTATTACAAGATCCTCCCCCTGCCCTGTGATAATTTCAGTGCCTTGACAGGCAATATTTATTAAGCTTCCAGTAAATGTAGGATGGTCCAGGAGGCATACCAGAGAAACAAAGATGTAAGGGCTATCCAGAGGCTTTTGTAATCATAAAGTACATGAAAAAAATATTAGAACAGGGATACAGTGCTCACAATCTTCACTGCACATTGGAATAACCTGGGGAGCCACGAAAAGGATTGCTGCCTGGGCCCCACCCCCAGAGAGACTGGTTTGATTGGTCTATTTTGCAGCCTAGACACTGAGACCTTTGAAATCTTCCCAATGTTTGGCCAAGGTTGAAACTTGGCTCTGACTTCACTAACCATGTATTAAGAAGGTGAAAAAATTAATGACAAATGAATGACATTGTCTTCCACAGAAAGCCCATCAGATGTGTGTCTCATGGCTGCGGTGGGACAGGAAAGTTGGGTGAGAGGAAGCTTCAGGACTCATAACAGGACTGGGATCTACAGTTGTGGTGAAAGAGAAACTGAGAAAATGCCACATTGTCCAGGGGGGAATAGAATTGACTTGGGGAAAAACCAGAAAGAGTGGGAGAGCCTTTGGAAGAATGTGTTTCTTGTGGATGGATAGTGCCTCACGAGGTAAAACTACTGTCACATGTATTTTCTCTTACAGCCAATAAAGCATGAAGCATACAAGATAGACAGGGTTAGAATCCCAGCTCTGGGAGGACCTGGGTGGCTTAATCAGTTGAGCATTCAACTCTTGATTTTGGCTCAGGTCATGATCTTACTGTTGAGAGATCTAGCCCAGTCAGCACAGAGCCTGCTTGGGATTCTGTCTCCCTTGCTCTCTGCCCCTCCCCCACTCATGCACGCACTTGTGCGCTCTCTCTCAAAACTAAATAAAAAAAAAAATTAGAATCCCAGCTCTGCTACTGATTATCTCTGTAATGTTGGGCAAGTTACTTAACCCCTCAAAGCCCCAGTTTTCCCATCAGTAGGATGGAAATTATAGTACTTTCCTCACAGGGTGGCTAGGAGAATTAAATAGTATTGTGTAAAATGCTTAACTCAATGCCTGGCTCCTGGTAAACTCACCACAGGCTTTAACTGCCATTACCCTTATCATCACTGTGGCATGGGTTGTGGAGTGAAGACTTAAGGTCAGCTCAATTGAGGGCTATAGGGAAGGGAGAAATGAGTGGAGTCTTTTTTCTGAACGAACAGTGTAGAAAGTAAAAAATTCCAGAAACTAAGGCCAGAGGAGCTCTTTGAAAAAGACATCATGATTGATACATTATGAGAGAGGCTTTACTCACCTTTGAAGAAGTCTGTTTCTGTTGGACATCTTCAGAAAGAGCAGAGAACAGGTATAATGTAACCAGGGAGTGAGAAAGGTTCTATTGCCCAATGAAAAACTTGTTGGGTTGATTTGAGTTGAAAAGGAGGCATCTAGGGTAGCAGTGACATTGACTTTTGGATGGCGCTTGACCTGCATGACAGCACAGAAGAGTGGGTGGGGGGCCAGGCCATGATCCATGGTGGTGAGTCCTGGGCTTGAGAGGGTACACCAGGGAAAGAGGATGGGAATGAGTGAGAAGACACTGGTGTGTGTGTTTGAGAGGTTATTAGTTGGTTACAAGCAATAGAATAGAACGGGCAGCTGGAGGGTGAAGGCAAGATAGAGCCCAAACTGAGGAAGCTGGTGAAGAGTTCGCTCTTATTTGAGAGGGTTTGTTTAGTTTTCCCACCCTTAGACCTTCTCTTCCTTGCCACTGCCACAAGAAAAATGAGAAGGATGGCAGGAAGTGTCTAGTTTTCCACCAAAGATCAAAGTTAATGTATCCCTATTGCTTTTATGGCCTCATACTAAGGCACAGGTGGTAATGACCAACCTCCCTTTTCACTTCAGGGTCCTAAGCACCCACTTTCTCCTACCTGTCCTCCTGCTGGGTCCTTTCTGCACTTACAAAAATCCTTCAGGGGTGGGCCTCTTAGCCAACTGCTGGACCGCTGCCTACGATCTCACAATTCGGCATACATAAGAATCACTTTGAAAAATTGTTAAGCAGATTTGCCCCCCTCTCCCCGCCACAATTCTGATTCAGCAAGTCCGAGGTGGGGCCTAGAATCTGCTTTTAACAAGCTGCAGCTGCTGGTCTGAGGTCCACACTATGAGCAGTCTCTACCCCAGCCGCCCTCAGGATTCTTGAGCGTACGCCTTTGCTTATCAGCTAGGGCAGGGATTAGACTTCAGTAAATTCTCTAGGAGATGTTATGAGAATTCTGGCCTCAAATGGGTCTTCTCAGTGGAAGTTTATTAACAGGACTCAAATGTTAGCCCTTTTAGAGGAGATTTTGTGTGTGACATTCAAGCTCTTCCAAAGAGAGTCACTGTGTCTTATTGTGTCCCATTGAAGTGCGTGAGATACAAAGGTGTAAGATGGGGGCAGAGGTGCCTGCAAAATTTGGTAGATTTAGTCTGTATGTTCTATATTTTTTGCACCTAGGGGATTGTTGAGACGGAAGACACTCTCTTTTTTTTTTTTAATGTTTATTTATTTTGAGAGAGACTATGTGAAAGGGGGAAGGGCAGAAAGAGAGGGAGACAGAGGATCTGAAGCAGGCTCTGTGCTGACAGCCGAGAGAGCCTGATGTGGGGCTTGAACACACGAACCCTAAGATCATGACCTGAGCCCAAGTCAGATGCTTAACTGATTGGGCCACCCAGGCGCCCCCAACCCTCTCTTCTTTGTAATGAACTATTTGACAACTTTTGGACAATCTTGTCCACTCTGCTGAACCTACTTTGTAGTTTGAATGTCAAAACCAAAACTTTCCACAAGGGACCCCTTTGTTCCTCCTTCATCTGCCAGGATGAAATTCTCAATTCACTCTGACCCTACCATACTTTATTTCTGGACCTAGCACTTAGTGAATAGATGTCTTTTTTTTTTTTTTTTTTTTAAGGAGCAAAGTCTAACCTAAATGTTCTGCGAAAACAAAGCCCTCTGGGTTAACAAACGTGTCCGGGTTCTTCAGACATGTGGACCCTCTGAGGCTTGGTAACAAAGGGGAGGGAAGGTCCTGCTGATTCTGAAGACTCCTAGGTCTTTCTTCAGACGGCCCCACAGAGAAATCAGATCAGCCTAGGGTTTGGTGTAAACAAGTCCATCTTAATTCCTATTTGGGGTTTGTAACTGCTTGAATAGCTGAGAGATCTCAGTGTGGAGTCAGTTTACCTAACTAGTTTTATTTTGTACACTTGCCACCTGTCCCAAGGCAGCCTAAATTGAGTGAGGCCTGGTGTCCCTGCAAAAAGACATGGTTCTTTGGCAACAACTGGAGTTTATTTTGACCTCTATCTTTTGAAGCCCAGAAACTGTTCATGTGTAACTTTAAAGAAAACTGTGATTTTTTTTTTTTTTCTTCCTAGAGCAAAGCTGCAATTTGAAGGCAGGATTCTATTAAAAACAGACAAATAATTCCCATTCCTTCCTGGTCCTGCCTATTGTTTTCCTAAGTTTGTTTGGATTCCCAGATTGAATCCTGCTGGCTAACCCTCCAAAGAGCGGGTCCTGGCCACTGCCATCCCGTGAGGTGACGGTCTCATAAGCTCCTTGGGGAACATATCCTGTTTCTCCGTCAAAGAGGCATTTGGAGGATGTGGGAGAATGTCTCCTGTCCTCCCCATTCAGAGAGACTTTATTTCCTCTCTCTGTTTTGTCTATAGACTGCTTCAGCCTTCCGAAGAGCTGTTCCTAAGAAGAAATTTTGGTCGGGAGCCAATATCACTTATAGGTAATAAGCAGTAAACTATGGGATTGGTTTAAGAAACCCACGACCCTGCCCTCAACAAGTATTCCCTTCCCCCACCCACTAGACAAACACATCAGAGACAATGATCTGACACAGGGTGCCTTTAGATGCATCAGCTGATGATGTCCTGTGTGTGCTATATCCTTCTGTTCCATGGCCGGCATCCCTAATCGCATGACCATGGATCCCTTTTCCCAAGGATCCCTAATGTGCCCAATGTTCTTCATGAAGCCAGTGCTCATTAATCAGAGCTGGATGGTAGTTGCAACCTGGTATCCACCCCTGAGTCAAACACTGACTTTTCCTTACAAAGGAAAATTTTCTTGAAATGGCGACAGCGACATTGTCACCTGGGTGTGATTTTGACTCTCTTTTCCTACATCCACATGCTGGTATAGACAGGGAGAGCGATGAATGCCACACTATCCTAGATGTCCTTGTTCTATGGAGGGTATAGGTTCTCACCAGGAAATACAGATGTGGTTGGTTGTGCACACAAACAAGTTCATGCTTGCTGAGAAAATTCCTAATTGAGAAATAATGAGAGGAAACTCTTTTTTTCCTCAGTCTAAACATGAAAGATCCACTGCTGATTAAATATATCTGATAAAGAATCACTTCTCTTCAGCTTTAAACTGAAACCTCTAAAACCTCTTTCCCAGAATATTCCAAATGCAAACGGCAAGTTGTATTATTTCCAAGTTGCCTTTTTCCTTAGGGAAAACGAGTGATGTCCCAGACTGGCAGACACGGAGCCCTGCGCATCCTGATAAAGATAGGGGCTTTAGGCTAGCAAAAAAATCCAAATAAACAGATTTTTCAAACAAACCAGCTTTCCTTTTGGTAGCTGAAAAGGAAACCCCACATCCAGGAGGAATGCAGATCAAAGCGGAGTCTACAAATGATGCAGAAACACATAAAATAACAAACAAGCCTGGTGGGAAGAGGGAACTTTTTGTAAAAGAATAGGCCTCTTCATGTTACACTGAAATTGAATGCAAGATTGCAGGCAAAGATACATGAGTTGGGAATACAAAGCTATAGTTTCTTTCCCCTTTTTTGGAGCCGAGGGTATACCTTTAATAGGTCAGATTGGAAGCCACTAAAAGCAACGGACAAAAGATAGGCCTCTTGTTGGAAATCTTGCCTAGTTTACCTTTTGCAGTCACCTTTGCCTTTCTCTTTCTTGGCATAAAGTGGACAGAATAATTAATCTGCTCTGGCTGTAAAGATGGGACCCAAATTACCGTGGTCTCCATGCATTCCATGTCAAAAGCTGAGCCTTTTTCCCTCTTGCAAACCTGGTTCTATTTAAAAGTGTTCTCAGGTGACTTAGATTTTAAATTGTTGACAATGATGACGTTTTCATTCAGAGGCTGTCCTTTCCCCTGGTGTTAAAGTTTATTTGGGTTAAGCTCTCAGTTGGATCACAGTGAGCAAGGCACAAAACCACTCTTAGGACATTTTATCCTCGGGAATGAAGCTCATTTAAATCATATCTGTGTTCTGATAGTGAGGTGCTAAGTGGCCGCTGAAGACATGGAATACTATTGGATGCTATTACTATTTAAAAACCAAGATTACTGTCAGTGTTAAGTGTCTTCTCCTTTTTAAGAACCATTGGAATGAATACTTGGTCGCGTTAGAGTCCTCTTTAAAGACCTTGAGGTGTTAAGTGCACATTTAGTTGAGCTTCCAGCTCCCATGCTACCTCCGTTTGGAAAGGGGGAGTTGACTGTCACTCTTCGGTAATATTTAGTAACTTGCCCCTCAAAGCAGCATTGGCACCACCTGGGGGCATTACCTGGGGTATGTTCCTCAGAGTGGAATTTCAAGTACTGCATATATTTATCTTAAAATATATCGGCTGGTTGCCAAGTTGCTCTTCCCAGTGATTGCATCCATTTACACTCCCACCTCTGTGTAATAATTCTGTTTCCTGTTGTTTCCTATTCTGGATGCTATTATCATACCTAAAACAGTATTCTTACTGATTTTTGATGGATGAGGAATGGTATTTTCTTTCAATTTGCCCTTTCCTGATTATTTGTGAAATCGATTACCTTTATAGATGATTATGGGATGTGTGGATTTGCTCTTCAGGGAATCACAGCCTTTGCCCTCCTTTTTTTTCCACCCCTTCTGAGTTGTCTTTTACTTGAAGATTTGTAGGAGTGAGATATACATTCTGGATAGGAGTTATCATACAAGCACTGAAACTATCCTTTTCCAGTCTGTGGCTTGACTTTTTCATTTTTTAAATGGTGTCTTTTCATAGGCAGAAATGTTAAATTTTAATGTAGTTGAATTCATTAATCTCTATTTTTGTGGTTTGTGGGGAGTTTTTGGTATGTTGTTAGGAAAATCTTCCTTACCCTAAAATCAGAAGCAGTTTCTCCTAAATCGTCACCATTAGGCCTTTTGACCACCTGGGATGGATTTTTGTGTGCAGTGTAGAGCAGGGATCTAATTTTGTCTGTAATGAGCTATTTCACCAGTATCATTAATACATGCTCCATTGTTTCCTCAATAATCTATAGTGCCTCTTCTGTTTCATGTCAAATTTTGTATGAATGGGACCATTTCAGGGTCTCTATTTTGTTCTATTGACCTCTGTTTATCTTTGTGCCAATACCACACTGCCTTCCTCACTATCCCTATACATGAAGATGCATACTAGATTTTGGTAAATGAATTTCTCCATTCACCCTCATCCTTCTCTTTCAGAATTGACTTGGCTGTTCTTTGGCCCTTGCCCAACAATCTGATTGTCAAGGTTCATGAAAAACTGTGTAGACATTTTCATTGGAATTGCATCCAAATTATATTTTAATTTGCAGATGGATGTTTTTACGATTTTGTCATCCTACCCCTGAATGTGGGATATTGCTCTGTTTATTATTTATTAATGCCCCTTGATAAAAAATTTATAAAATCCTTACATATCTTTCATTAGATTCTTGGGTACCTTATATTTTTTGTTGCTGTCAGTTTCTCTTGTTTGCAATCGAGAACTGTGGCTGAGGGAGAAGGGGCTTCCTGTTCGAATGGGTATCACCTGAGCATTGTTTGTGGTGGCAGCAGTTAGTTGCCTCTACAGTGTACTTACCGTGCCTCCCTCAGGCACTTGGGCACCAGCTGCCAGGGCCCTTCTTCAGAAAGCATTGCAGCGACTGAGTCTGATGAACAGCAGAGTCTGAGCCATGGATCCCCCCTTATGGCATGACTCCTCGTCTTCCTACATCTCCATAATTTCATTCCCTTTCCTTTGTTCCCCCAGCCTTCAGAGTACTAGCTACTTCCTCCAGTTTCAGTCCCCTTGAGAACTTGGGTTTCTCTTTTTGCCTTTTTAGTTTACCTGGTTGGAACTTTATACTTAGCTAACAATTCTTTCTATTCTATTCTCTCTCTTCAGTCACTAGTGTGATATCTGATGCTTGACCAGACCTGAGTAGACTAGTGGTTCTCAAACTCCAAGCTGTGTCAGAATTCCCTGGATGGCTTGTTTGAACCCAGATTTCTGGCCCATCTACAGACTTTCCTGATCCAGGAGGTATGGATGGGCTCAAGAGTGTACATTTCTAGCAAGTTCTTACATGGTGCTGATGCTGGTGGTTCAGGGATCACACTTCTGAGAACCACTGTATTAGTCAAAGATAGAAGTGCGGCCCTCAAAGGGATATCTGTCCCGAGATGACTATAAAACTCCTTGGAAAGAGGAAGTAGCCCCCAAAGAAACCCTATTGGCTAATGAGTTCATGATGGTTTTATAATAACAAAGGGTGAGGCCCAGGGTGCTGCCACGTGCCAATGTAGTAGGAAGGGAAGTGCAAGTTGCCATCTTTTCTGCAGTGTAATGGAGTAGTAGGTTTCACTCCAGAATGATGTGCTAGAGTGTTGCAGGATGTCATTGAGAGGATGTGACTGCCAGTTGACCCTTGAGCTGGATCCGGGGAATTGGAGGCCCTTCATCCTGCCCCTGTCCTGGAATATATATTCTGCCCACGATGGTGGCCATTCTTGAGGATGCAGCCTTGAGAAAGCAATGTGTTGTTGAGGTCATGGGGGCCATATAAGTGACTAAACTCAGGTAAGGCCTCTATGTTAACTTTTAAGATTCTGGGGTGTGGAGGGGGCGGACAGGTATGGAGATCTACTCATTGTTCAGACAATCAGGACAAGCCCTGTAAGTATGTTCTCTTGTTTTTTTGTTTTTTTTTTTTTAAAGTAATCTCTACAACCAACATGGGGCTTGAACTTATGATCCCAAGATCAAGAACTAGATGCTTTACTGACTGAGCCAGCCAAGTGTCCCAACTTCTTTGCTTTTTAAACCTGCCATCTACCAATCCAGAGGGTCAGCCTCTTTCTCTGGTCTCTTCCTGCCCCCTATGTATGGAGTCCAGCTTTAGATTTCACCTGGGAAGCTCCCAAGGTTTTGAACCAACATAGAGGTGGCATTTTAAGAACACACAGGTCTTGGATAAGGGGTTATTCAAGGAGGAACTACACTAAGTGGCACGAGACAATAGTGTATTTGAATGAATCTTTACATTTAGGATTTTTTTTTTTTTTTAGCAGGGGTGGGGTGTTTCAGATTTGCCTCTTGTTTATTTTGTCATGCCAACAAATGAAAATAAAAATTCAGAAGTTCCAGCCCAGATTCAAGAGAAGGGAACACAGACCCTACTTTTCAGGGTGAGGAGTGGAAAGGCTCTGAACAGTATAGGGCACCAGAGATATTGCTGTGGCCACTTTTGGAAAAAATAGTCTGCCATACCATTTACCTTAATCTGTACATCTTTATACAAGTCCCAAGGTCTCTGACACCTGACATGAGAACTGAGATAACTGAATTCTATCCTGATTGAGATTTTAAGTAATCCAGAGAATGAGAAATTAATACTCCTGGATCTACTTTTAGTGCCAGTGCATTTTGTGGACTCTGGGGCTGGGGCAGGTGTTTTTGGTCCATGTGCACAGAGAAGAAGAAATCCAAGAGTATGTAGAGAAAGAAAAGAATAAAAAGGGAAAGAGGAGACAGCTTGTTCCTAATGATTATCCAGCTTTCTCATGATGCCCCACTAAGTTATGTAATCTTGAGTTATGTGAGGCACTCTTGTAACATACAAAATAATCCCCCCTTTACTTAAACTAGTTTGTATGGATTTCTATAGTCTGGATGGAGTGTAGCACAGGGCAACACACTTCTCCGGTGGAGGGTTACCCTATACAGCAGGCTGGTTTGCACTCAGATGTCCCTGGATCTGTGTTCCGTGGTTCTTGCCCTTTGATTTTATGCTCCCTATCAAGGGTAGCCCCACCCACCCCACCTGTTTTCCCTCAGCTGATATTGGAGGCTCAAACAAATATCTCATGGAAATAGGCCAGCGTAAGTAAGTGAGCATTTATTCGGAACCAGCAAGATTTTCAAGTTATATTTATGCAAAAGGCCACATCGGGAGCTATTTAATAAATACATTTTATAAAGAATAGTAAGGTAGAATACTCTGTCATATTTTTGGTCTGGGCTGCTCCCAATGTTCTCAGCCCTCTTTCACTGGTTTAAGGGTGTTCATGCCTCACCCTCTGTTTGCTTTGATTCCCAGCAGTGGGAACTACTGACCTTTTTCACAGGACAAACTTGGGCTGCTGGCACTGCTTTGCCCACACAAGTACCTGGGAGCTTCTATCCTGTTGGTGCAGCCTGTAGCCATGTAGGTGTGTGACACCCTGGCTCACTTGGCTCCAGGTGGGACAAATCCCATGGTGTGGTTTATGCTTTAGGGTAACCTACAAGATCAGTCTGAAAGTTGCTTGAAATCGGCACTTTCCTTGGCTTCTTTTGCCCTGTCCTGGTTCCCTCATTCTTTTGCTATTTCTCCTGGGAGCTCTTCCTGAATAAAGGAGGAGCTTAATAAATTTGTGCACATGCACAACCTAAGATAGGGACTCACGTTTCTTGGGGATGGAATATGTTGCTGTGGGAGAAAGGTCTTTCAAATGATCCAACTTAGAATCAAATCCCTTTTTATAGGATTGATTTATTATACAGGCATGGACCCCGTTCACTTTTCTAATTTTGTCTTCCTATCTAAAGATAGAGGTAATAATTTTTATAACAAGTCTTTATAACAAGACTATAATCTTGTAACACATACAGATTTTATCTCTATAAATCTGTAATTATATACAAACAGGGCCTGAAAGATATAGACCAACATTGTCCATTGAAACTTTCTGTAATGATGGATACATTCTCTACACTATTCAGTAAAATAGTCTCCAGCCATATGTGGCTATTGAGTACTTTAAATGTGGCTAGTGTGACCAAGGAACTTGGTTTAATTCTTGTTTAATTTTTACTAGTTTAAAATTTAAATACATTTAGTCACATGTGGCTAATGGCTACCATATTTGACAGTACTAGATAGAATAAGTCATAGCATTATAAAGCTAATTTCCTCATTTTTAATAATTATACAGTTGGTTATTTAAGCCTTGATTTTGAAAACACACACTGAAAATTTAGGAGTAAAGAGGCCTCATGTCTATTACTTATTCTCATATGATTTAGAGGAAATACACGTATTTATGTATAAAGCAGTTATGTTAAATGTTAATATTTAGGGAATTTGGGTGAAAGGTTTATGAATTTTTGGTAGAAAGGAAAGGTATTGAAAAACCTAAATTTTTAATTGTCATAATAATAATAATCCAGAAGATAATATTTAAAACTGATTACTTAAGAGGTAGCCATATACACATATTATTTAGAACTATGGATGTAAGTACTAGAACAATTAAATTATCTAAGATATTAAAAATGTCCATAAATTTTTCCAATCCCATTCTGTGTGCCCCTTGAAATATGATTTTGAAGGTCTGCCTATCAAGAAATAGTCTATTTCCCCATTTTTCCATGGAGTTAGCCATGTATCTTGCTTCAGCTAGTAGAATAGTAGCAAATACGACACAAGCAGAGAACTGAGAAATAATTGTGCTTTCGTACTTGCCTTTCTTGATACTCTTGAGCTCTTGGGAAAAGAGCAACCATTGCCATGGGAACAAGTCTTGGCTAGTCTGCTGGAGGATGAGAGGCCATGCCATGTCGGTAATCCTGGCTCTCCTAGCTGAGTTCCCAGATGTGGGATTGAGGTCATCTGGCTCATCTAGCCACAACCTAACTGGCCAGCTGACCTCACATACTATATGAGCCCGGGTGAGGTCAGCAGAAGAACTGCCCCATTGAGCCTAGCCTAAATTGCTACCCCATAGTATCATGGGCTGAGTAAGTGGCTGTTGCTTTAAGCCACCATATTTTAAGGTGGTTTGTTTCCTAGGAAAAGCTAACTGATGCAAAAAGTTCTTCCTTCTATGAAGAAAGATAAGATTGCAATGGGCAATATAACATGGTTTTTAGAAGCATGGACTATGGAGTTAGACCCTACCTTCCATTTTCTAGGTATGTGATATTGAAAAAATTCATTAACCTCTTTGTGCCTCACTTTTACATCATAAAAATGGAGACTATATAACCTCATATATTTATTCTGAAATTAAAATTTAAGAAATGCATGCAAAAAACTCAGAATAGTACTTACCACATAATCAATGTTCCATTAATTGCTAGGACTGTGTGTGTGTGGTGGAAAAAGGTAAAATAAAACTGTGGGTTGTAATAAGAGATGAAGGATAATGTTGTCAAGTACTTTGCATTTAGAAATTAAAAATGAGAGTTTGATTTTTCTCTCCTATATTCTGGCTGTGTGATTTTAGGGAAGTCATTTTTCTTTTCTAGACTTTGGTTACCTTGAAAAAAATTCTGCTGATGTACCACATTATCTCAGTGGATTTCTTCAACTTCCAATGACTTTGATTATATTTATCTTAATTCTATTGTTCATAAGCATCCATTACTTTTCCAAGGATAAGTTCATGGAGACCAGAGCCAGAACTTTTAGTGTGTAAGGTGAAGCTTTAGGTTAGGGGGCAGGCAAATTCAGACACAATCATAGCTGTATAAATTAATATTGTTGTACAAAACTAATCACTAGGGAGTTCCAGGAAGGAAGTACATCTTTTGAAGTTCATGGTGGGTAGATTTTTATAAGAAATGGTGCCTTTCAGAGGGATTAGTTATGGTCAGATCAGTGTAAAGTGAGACTTTGGGCATGTAGTCATTAAATCAAGTCACAGACTTCCTGTGAAGTTGAAAGACAGATGTGTTAAGCTCATGTTAGCTGCTGTAACAAAGAAATTCAAAATGCATGATTGTTCAAACATGATAGAAGTAGTTTCATTTCTTGCAGGTAAATTTCCCAACCTAAGATCCTTCTATCTAGTGGCTCTGCCATTTTAAACACATGGCTTGATTGCATTAAGCAGAAGAGAAAAGAGTGTGAATGATCACATGTGAGAGATTTTTTGGCACTCATCATATTCTAAATGACAGATTTGCTGGATAGAGGATTCTCGGCTGCATATTTTTTCTGTTCATCACATTGAAGATTTCCTGCCATTCCTTTCTGGCCTGCCAAGTTTCAGTAGAGAGATCTGTCACTAGTTTTATTGGTCTCCCTTTATATGTTAGAGCACATTTATCCCTAGCTGCTTTCACAATTTTCTCTTTATCCTTGTATTTTGCCACTTTCACTATGATACGTCGTGCAGAAGATCGATTCAAGTTACGTCTGAAGGGAGTTCTCTGTGCCTCTTGGATTTCAATGTCTTTTTCCTTCCCCAGATCAGGGAAGTTCTCAGCTATGATTTCTTCAAGTACATCTTCAGCACCTTTCCCTCTCTCTTCCTCCTCTGGAATACGAATTATGCATAGATTATTTCTCTTTAGTGCATCACTTACTTCTCTAATTTTCCCCTCATACTCCTGGGTTTTTTTTTTATCTCTTTTTCTCAGCTTCTTCTTTTTCCATAATTTTATCTTCTAGTTCACCTATTCTCTCCTCTGCCTCTTCAATCTGAGCTGTGTTCATCTCCATTTTATTTTGCAGCTCATTAATAGCATTTTTTAGCTCCTCTTGGCTGTTCCTTAGTCCCTTGATCTCTGTAGCAAGAGATTCTCTGCTGTCCTTTATACTGTTTTCAAGCCCAGAGATTAATTTTATGACTATTATTCTAAATTCACTTTCTGTTATATTGTTTAAATCGTTTTTGATCAGTTCGTTAGCTGTCGTTATTTCCTGGAGGTTTTTTTGAGGGGAATTCTTCCGTTTTGTCATTTTGGATAGTCCCTGGAGTGGTGCGGGACTGCGGGCACTTCCCCTGTGCTGTCTTGAATAACTTGAGTTGGTGGGTGGGGCCGCAGCCAGACCTGATGTCTGCGCCCAGCCCACCGCTGGGGCCACAGTCAGACCGGTGTGTACCTTCTCTTTCCCTCTCCTAGGGGCGGGATTCACTGTGGGGTGGTGTGGCCCATCTGAGCTACTTGCATACTGCCAGGCTTGTGGTGCTGGGGATCTGGTGTATAGCTGGGGTGGATCAGCATGGTGCACAGGGGTGGGAGGGGCATGCTTAGCTTGCTTTTCCTTCAGAGGCCCACTTCTGGAGGGGCCCTGTGGCACCGGGAGGGAGTCAGACCCGCCGGAGGGATGGATTCACAGAAGCACAACGTTGGGTGTTTGCGTGGTGCAAGCAAGTTCTCTGACAGGAACTGGTTCCCTTTGGGATTTTGGCTGGAGGATGGGCAAGGGAGACAGCATTGGTGAGCACCTTTGTTCCCTGCCAAGCTGCACTCTGTCGTCTGGGGCTCAACAACTCTCCCTCGCATTGTCCTCCAGCCCTCCCACTCTCTGAGCAGAGCTGTTAGCTTAATAACCTTCCAGATGTTAAGTCCTGCTTGCTGTCCAAACACACTCCATCCGGCCCCTCCGCTTTTGCAAGCCAGACTCGGGGGCTTTGCTTGGCTGGTGGGCTGCCCCTCCGCCCCCGCTCCCTCCCACCGGTCCGTGTAGCGCGCACCGCCTCTGCCCTTCCTACCCTTTTCCATCGGCCTCTCGTCTATGCTTGGCTCTGGAGAATCCATTCTGCTAGTCTTCTGATGGTTTTCTGGGTTATTTAGGCAGGTATGGGTGGAATCTAAGTGATCCGCAGGACGCAGTGAGCCCAGTATCCTCCTATGCCGCCATCTTCCACAGATCATAAAGTAGCCACTCATATTCCATCAGCCAGAACACAGTCACATGACCACACCTGACTGTAAGGGAGGATAGGAGATAGAGTCTTATGTGTTCAGAAATAAGTAGAACCATGTTTTTGAGCTTCTATCTAGTTTCTGCCATGACAGATATATACCTGAGTATAAGGGTCTGGTGTATGGCAATGGGGAGTGACGGAGACAGTGGAGAAGGGGAGAGTTGCTTCTGTTTCTGAGAGTTACTCAGCTTTAGCTGATGCTGCCAGATGAGAATGGGACCAGGGGTGGCCAAATCCTCTAATTTCTAAAGAGCAGTTAGGCGTCTTAATTGATATATAAAATCTCTTGATTTAAAATTATTGGTGATGAATTTATAAAAATAACAACAAAAGTATAGAGCATAAATAAAATTCATTGTTAAGCCCAATGTTGCCTGCATATTTTAGGCTGCCAATTTATAGTATCTATGTTGTGCTAAATGGGGAAAGCCTAGAAAATCACATAAGAGCCTATGAGGCAGATAATCTGTAAGTGACAACTAGGCCTGGGAATGGCCTAGGCATACAGGTAAAGGGTAAAAATTAGCTTGTAATCTTATTAGGCCTTCATCCCAGGAACAAGGAGAAGCCACATGGAGGTGGGGAAAGGCCCTTTGATCAGAGATTTCCAGAGCCCTTTCAAAGGAGCAATGGCTTTACATTGCCTTCCATTGCTATGCCAGGGCAGGTAAAGAGGTTGAGAACAATGGGTAAGCAACGAGAAAAATGTGAAATGACTGTGGGTCAGGGAACTACATCTACCTGTCTTCAACCATGTCATGCCTGCCTGTATGACCCCAGAGCAGTTAGGAGAGGAGCCGGGGTGTGGTCTCAGGAAAGAAGTGATTTCACTGTTAGTCACAGATGTAGTGGGTATTTACCGGTTCAAGACAAAGGCCCTGTCTGTGTAGATATACATTTCCTGTAACCCTATGAGTGGCTGTCAGGTTTTGGGTTTATACAAAGCTGTGACTGTGTTCTAGTCATACTTTATGTGATATAGAAAGACTGCAAACATTAGAACTAAAAGCTTATTGTTTTCTTATTTTCTTGGTAAATTGGTGATGACCTCAAAGGTAAGCCATGGATACATATTTACATTGCATATAAGTACAACAAAATCTGTCTAGTATTTTAACCTCCAGCCTCATCAGTCAGTGACATACATATGAAATGCCAATCTGTGCTTGGTACCGTGAGGAATGGGTAGATTAAATACCACTCCATCTTATTCTTGAGGGTTTTAGATCTAGGGGAGGAAGGAAGGAATATATATAGTCTTGAAAAAAGCACAGTGTTCAGTACAGGCAGGGCATGGTAAGTGGGAGATGAATGGTGGAAATGGAAGAAGGCTGAGGGATTGATGGGAGGGGAGAAAAGGGCACGAAGGACTGGCATGGTGAGGAAGAACTTCCTGTAGGATGTAGGACCCACTTCCCATCCTTTTCAGCCATTGTGCTTAAAGATATGGTAAATGTTATTGCCCTTGATTGTCCCATGTACAGATTGATTGCAACTTTAATCCCTTTCAGAAAATAAAAAGAAATGAAGGTATCTTAGATGGGCATTGGGATATTTTATTGAACTTGAGGCCCATTTTATCATAGTAAAGCTTAGCACAAAAAAGTCTCTGCTGAGATTTGAGTAGGAATCCTTCTATAGTTCTGTTCAAGATTTATGTCAAAATTAACTATATATTCTTTACTCATGATTAGAAGTATTTCAATATTTTTCATGGGTATAGCACTTTGAGACCATGTTATCCATTTGGCAGTATGATAAATTGAAAAGGGGAAGACATGCCAGTTTTGGACAACATATGATTGTGTATTTTCAATTATGAACCAAAGTCAAAATTTGGACTGTGGAGCTGGTTCTATCTCTTTGCCAAGTTGGGCAAGGAATCTTGGCTAAACCATGCTATTTAAAGACCTGGAGTGTTGGACTGGATGTCAAGACATTTGTATTTGGGCTTCTTTGGTGCCACTGTTTGAAAAAGCAAAGGTATCCTGGCTTTGCTATTTCTTTCCATTTTAATGCAGAATGAATGATCCCTGAGCTCTCTTACAGAATATTGTATGGCTAAATCAGAACTTCATTTAGAAATATTTAGAATCTTCACTCTAAGTTGGCCGGTCTAAAGTAATTATTAATAACAATATTTCTACTATTATCATTGCTGCTGTGTTATTACATTTTTGGCAATGGTCATTGTACCAACATCTCTGTTTATTATAAAAGGTGGTGCCATTCTCACTCGCTGGCTGGTATTCTCTTCAGAGAGACCAAAACTGTTCCAGAGACAGTGGAAAAGTGAAAATAATTTATGTCACTCTGCTGAAGAAACGAAATACCCGGTGGTCAAGAAATAAATACGTCAAAGCTTCTAGGAAAATATTAACTGGGAATGTTGCTTCAGACTCACTGTGTGTGGGTAGTATTTGCTGTTTTTCACTCTAGGATTGGCTTTGGATATCAATATTCTGATTTATATTAACCCTCTTTAGATCTGCCTGAAGTTATAAATCAACATTGTGATTTGATTTATATTATATTAACTTTGTTTAGACCTATCTGAAATCACATGTAGATATAGGATTTTGATATTATAATTATATTTTAATGGATGATAATGTTTTCCCATGTCACAAATTTTGAGACAAATATGAGAATTTTAGCACCAATGTCTTCTACACTGACTGTTTGGACACTTCTATCTCTTTTGATAGGAAAAAAACCACTAAAATTTAAAAAAATGTCTAGGACACATGAACAGATTGCAGTAGTTAAGAGTGTATCAGCCAAGAAGTCGTGTACGGTAGATTTCAGGTGGCAGGTGAAGAGGAAGTACACAGTCAGAATGAGAAGTAGCCAACACTGCCCTTGGCTGGGAACTGGAGACCAGTGCAATAATGTGATTATGGTAATGATTCAACAAGTCATTGTCTGCTGCCTGCGTTCACCGTAATTAACTTTTTGGAATTGCACAGCCTCTGTCTCTGGCTCATCAGCTGGCCTAGCTTTTGTGTCCCTCGTCTGTCATTTCTCCCTGGGCCCAGGAGCCTCTAAGTGCATTGCTAAATGAATTCGTTGCTGGAACAAAGATATGGTGGTCGAATAGAGATGGCTATCTTTTGTTGTCAGACATTCAATCCCATATAGCAATCCAATTACTTAAGCTGTTTCTATCAGTTTTATTAGGGCTGGCCATTGAGGCCAGCTAGAATGCTGATCACTGTGTCTCAGAAGAATGTGGTGGAACAGATTAGCGCTTTAATGAGAGACTTTCTGAAGGCCAGATCTCTTCCATTGTGTGTGTGTACACACACACACACACACACACACACCCACACCCCCCATATATATATATATATATATATATATATATATATATATATATATATCAAGGTCTAGGAATCATTTTTAGGTGAAGGCCCGGAGTCACTGTTACAAAGACTGATCAAAGGAAGGCTGGAAATCTGTACAATTGCTTGAAGAAATTTTATGGGTTATAAAATATTGGCACGGGTTCTGTCTGTTATGGGCTATCTGATGAAAATCTCTGTAGGCTGGGAAAAGGAAATTGCTTATTGGCATTTATTCTGTGGGATGGATATCTTTGGAGTTTGCATTTGAACTCTTTCTTCACTGTGTTACAGGTCAAATTCTGTGCTTAGCACTAACATTCCAGGAATGTGGGCTGCACAAAATCAACACAAGCCCTGCTCCATAGTCTGCTACCCAGAAAAACATATTGTGGAGAGTGGCTAAGACAAGAGTGAACAGAAAATTAGCAAGAAAAGATATCAAGGGTGGAGTAAGATTGCAGTGGTTAATGTGTAGAAGTTGAAACCTGAAGTAAAAATGAGAGCAGGAATCAAGTCAGGATACTCTTGCTGTGGCCGTTGGGAAAGGATGGTAATTGGTTTTAAAGTAGAAAGAAACAATAACCAGATTGTATATGTCATGCCTATTGCTCTGGGAAGATTTCTGAAATATCAGATGCAAAGAGGTTTTTTATTCTGAAGGGAAGAAGTCTACTTGTATTGAGGAGATTTTTTTAAAAATAGAGAAACCTTTTTTCTATAAATATCTTATTATTTCACAAAAGTACCCATCACTCAGCTTCAATAATTAATCATAGCTAATGTTTCAGCTATACCCTAATTAACCCTTTCTGGGCAAATTTCTGACTTGGTATTGTTTTATTCACTGCTATCACAACTCTAAAAAATAAGAACTCTTTAGAAAGGCATAAATGGCAATAGCATTATTATGCCTGAAAAAATTAACAATTTCTTAACATCCATAAATATCCACTTAATTAAATTTCTCATAAACAAAAAGGTGTAAAAGTATTTGGCCTATTCTTGGATGTAATTTTGGTATGGCATATTTTGAATAATTTTAGATAATACCTGTTCTTTTCCTGGGAGGGTGTTGCTCACGTCCTGTTGTGTATTCCAGATTCTATAAGGATATTAAAAATTAGAATGAGGATATATTATATTTGTATGGAATTTTGTAGTTTTCAAAGTATTTTTATGTGCGTGTAGATGTTTTGGTTTTTATGTTAGCCTCTGCAAGCCAGCTGGATACATTAGAGATAAGGAAACAAACATAGCTGGTGCTTGAATTTAATTCTCTTGACCTCACCATAGTGTTTCTCCTCCTTTACCCTTAATTTTCACTCTTTCTTTCTCAAATTAATGATCTCTAGCAAAAAATAAAATTCCATGGCTTTGGACGTAATCTGAGATTCAAACACTGCTCAATTATATATGACGTTAGGTAAGTTATTAACCACTTGGGAGCTTAGTTTCCTCATCTGTAAAAATGGTGAGAATAATAATGTACCTCCTAGGCTTATGGCAGAAAAAAAATGAGATAGGCAAAATGTGGGAGAGAATGACTTGTTCCTTGTGTTTCCTTTCCGACTGATGGATTCACTGAGTCCCCACCTTTGACGGTGTGACTTTGTATCTTTCCCCTTGAAGAAGTAGAGTCTATTCTTTAACTCTTAAATCTGAGCTGGACTTGTGACTTTCTTGGGCAAGTAGAATGCAACAGAAAGGATGTTGTGCCATTTCCTAGGCCAGGCCTGCAGAGGCCTTATGTGTTTCTGCCTGTTCTCTTGCCCCCAGGCCTTTGCCGTACAACAAGCCTGGGCTAGCCTGCTGAGGGTGAGAAATCACATGGAGAGCCCATTTGTCTCAGGGAGACCATCCTAGGCCAGTCTCTAATCAGTCACCTTCAAAGCATATGAGAAAGCTTATTTAACATAAACAGAGTGGCCTTCCCAAACCTCAGCTGACTACAGATGTGTGTGTAAGTTCTACCAGACCAAAAGAACAACACAGCTGACCAATACACTTATGAGCACTAATGTGTGCTTATTGCTTTTACTCACTGAGTTTGGAGGCAATTTGTTACACAGCAGTAGCCAACTGATATGTGATAATTAGAGAGACAAAGTTAACATTCATTAAATTTGAGGGGAATGATATATTAGATATGGCCTTTATTTTTTACTCTCATTCAATCCATTTACCTAGTACACATCACTTTGATCACCCCAATAAAATGTTTTTTGTATGTTACTTTCTGTTGTAGACAACTTTGTAGCTTTTCATTCCCTCAGGAAGAAAGCTCAGACTCTTCAACATTATGTATATGGCTCAACAAAATCTGATTCCAACTACCTTTCTATTATTTTCTTCTAGAGCTTTTCTACACAAATATTTTTCTGATAACCAACTTTTTTACAAACAGATCCAACTTCAAGCTATTCCTTTTATGCTTTTACCCTGGCTTTAATTCCCTACCTAAAATTCTCTTTCTCCTGGCCACATCCTACTCAAGGGACATGTTTACTTCCTAAGAGCTATCTCAGATACCTTTAGTCACAGTATTGGCACTAAGTATTTATGTCCCTGGCTTAGTGAACTACTTTTGCATTCTGACAATTTTTGTCTCATATTCTATTAATATATGATTTTCTAATTGTGTCTTTTTTGGGATATACCTAACATTCTTGATGACAGAAATCTTGTCTCATCATCTTCTTTTATATCTCAAATTATTTCCAACACAAGGAGTTCAATAAATATCTGGTCAACATGGAATCAAGGGTTAAAGTGGACGATGGTATGTATCTGTATAGAGAAAGAGAATATCATTGTGGCATGGGATTAAATAAGGAAGGCTTCCTGGAGAAAGAGAACTTGTGTTGGGTTCAGAAGCCTGAGCAGAGCTTCAAAAAGCAAGAAGTAGAGAGAGGGCATGTGTGTTCTAAAAGGTCTTGGAGGCAGGAACTAGCATAGCAGGTTATAGTAACAACCATCCCTGAAATCTCAGTGACATGAAGCAATGGAGTAGATGTTTTGTTCATGCTAATGTTCATCACACATCAGTAGGAGGTCTCTGTTGCAACTCATCTTCACTTAGGAATCCGGGGCAATGGGGTTGCTACCATCTGGAGGATTACAGGTCTTTGTGGCAAAGGAGAGAGAAGATGAGAATAACACATAAACCCTTAAATGCTTCAATCCAGAAGTGGTACATGTCACTTCTGTCTGCTTAGAATTCATTGCCCATAAGAGATCACGTGTTCATACCTAACTTCATGAGTGCTCAGAAGGTGAGGTTTAATATATATTAGTAAATAGTTGTAATGTTCCTTAGAGAAAGGGATAGCAAAGGAAGAACCAGACTATTTGGATAAAAATTATGCAGCAAAGACTCTTTCCATAATTTGGCTATTGTTGAAAGTGCTGCTATAAACATTGGGGTACAAGTGCCCCTATGCATCAGCACTCCTGTATCCCTTGGGTAAATTCCTAGGGTAGATCTATTTTTAATTTTTTGAGGAACCTCCACACTGTTTTCCAGAGCGGCTGCACCAGTTTGCATTCCCAGCAGCAGTGCAAGAGGGTTCCCATTTCTCCACATCCTCTCCAGCATCTATAGTCTTCTGATTTGTTCATTTTAGCCACTCTGACCGTCATGGGGTGGTATCTCAGTGTCGTTTTGATTTGTATTTCCCTGATGAGGAGTGATGTTGAGCATCTTTTCATGTGCCTGTTGGCCATCTGGATGTCTTCTTTAGAGAAGTGTCTATTCATGTCTTCTGCCCATTTCTTCACTGGATTATTTGTTTTTTGGGTGTGGAGTTTGGTGAATTCTTTATAGATTTTGGATACTAGCCCTTTATCCAATATGTCATTTGCAAATATCTTTTCCCATTCCATTGGTTGCCTTGTAGTTTTGTTGATTGTTTCCTTTGCAGTGCAAAAGCTTTTTATCTTGATGAGGTACCAATATTTCATTTTTGCTTTTAATTCCCTTGCCTTTGGAGATGTATCAAATAAGAAATTGCTGTGGGTAAGGTCAGAGAGGTTTTTTTCCTGCTTTCTCCTCTAGGGTTTTGATGGTTTCCTGTCTCACATTCAGGTCCTTCATCCATTTTGAGTTTATTATGGAAACCAATTTGACAATAAATTATATATATATATATATAATACCCTATATATATATAATATAAGGTATTATATATGAATATATATAATATATATGTATATTATATATATACATGTATATATATACATGAATATATATAATAATATATATATGCATAATATATATAATATACATATATATGCATATATAATGTATATATACATGTATATATATACATGAATATATATAATAATGTATATATATATATATATATAAAATACATATATATATAATACCCTACATGTCAGGTCTTAGATGTTCAGCTAACTCTCACCAAATCTTTCTAGTTTTCTTAAATTAATGACATCTACTGAGCACCAAAGAGGAATTTTATAATCACCTTCACTGTGAAAATAAAATCTATTAAGAGATTTAAAAAATTATGCATCAAATAATGGATAAAATGGTACAAGATTTAGGAAGATTTTAACCTAGGAAAAAGAATTTGACCTTGACATTAGAGAGTAGAAAGTCATTATAGATTCTTGAGCAGGGAAAGGACATGATGACAGCCATGGTCTAGTAAAATTAATCTTAATCTTGCAAGTAAGATGAAGAGGAGAACCTGATAGGATAGCTGTTATGCTATTCCAGAAAATTAGAGCTTAGAGTTATGGGCAGTGGGGGCAACTGAACTAAGAAGGAGGTGCATTTGTGTGTGTGTTGTCTGTGTGCATGTGCGTGTGCATATGTGTGTGTGTGTGTGTGTGTGTGTATGTGTGAATCTGATATTAAACACTTCAAAGGAAGATGAAGCAGGATTTGGTGATATATTGAAATAGCAGATTGATATCTGGAGAATAAATGTCTTAAATATGTGTAGCACTCTTCCTAAAAGGTAGGAAGAGAATGAGGAGAAGGCTCAAGCTAACCCATAAACTAAGCTAGTTTCGTACCTTCTGAATCTGTGTGGACTAAATACTGAAGTAAAATAGTAACTGAAATGAAACAAAACATAAAGGATCTCATTCAAGTCACGGGTATTCAGTGTGTGTGTGTGTGTGTGTGTGTGTGTGTGTGTCTATAAGTCTGTCTGTGTGTAGAAAGAAAAGCAAATAGTCTTCCTTGGATTTCCCCAATGCCCTGTTCATTTCTTTATAAGATAGAACCACAGAATGTAACAAATTCAGAATTCTTTTTTTTTTTTTTTTTTTGCTTTTCACTAAGAAATGCAAAGCCACTGGTGTCTGCTTTCTTTTGTTAAAAAAAAAAAAAAAGAGTTGGAAAGGTCGTCCAAGATAGGAATAAATAGAGGCAGAGGCAAATCAATGTTTAACTTGGAAATATTTTTCAGTTAATCATCTCTGACCGCTCACACTAAGAGGGCACTCCTAGAGTGCTGGCAAACTTGAACTGGAAGCTACTAAGCTTCTATTAAAACAGCGAAATGTCAGGATCTGTACCATCAGAAAGCCTGATCCACTGTAGGTTTAACCTAAACTGGGGAGGTAATCGTCCACAAATATACATCTGAGGCTATTTTGACTTCTGGATTTTGCTTCCAAGTATGAGAGTTATGAAACCATAGGGTTTTCCTTGTTTTCAGATTATCATTTAAAACTTGGGATTTATACCTGGTAGGAAGTTTGTTGAAAGGTGTGGGAAGTCATTTTGGAATCTGTATTATATCTTGCTTTTCCTCTTTTCACTTCTGGTACATGCAATTTTATGAGATACTACATAATGAAGTTTCTTAGTCTGTGGCCATTTTGATGACTTTTTTGGGTCCTTTATTATAAGAAGCTAATCTTTAAGAAAGTTATGGAAACCTTATGGGGGCAGTGGGGCTAATATGTGCTCTAATGGGCAAATAGACTTTTTAAAAATCTTGTCTCCATTTCAGTGTGTTTGCAGATGGTCAGTGATGAGGAAACTATGATTTTGACAGGCTTTGTTCATTCTTCTATATAGGGTGAAATAATTATCTGTCAAACAAAAGAAGTAACTCATTTGGCCTTTGAATGTAAGGTACCCATTACATTCATGTAAAGCCTGGTTTGTAAAGAGATTCTTAGTCAGAGCGTCACCCTTGACTTCAGACCATTGTGCTCATGAACTGCTGAGCATATGGTGTGCTGTCCTGTGACCCATCACTCCAGAGTTTCCTACACCACAGACATTGCTTTACAAGCAGAGGGTAATGCAAATGGTGCCAAAACAATCAATACTCTAGGAGCGCAAAGATGTTGTTTCTCTTACAAAAACTGTTCTTTCCATCATTCTGATTCTAGATACATAAGACATCTTGTAATAATTCAGCAGTATTAAGATTCAACCCAAACTGTATTTGAATTATTAAGGAAGTCTTAATTTTGGTTTTGCATTCGGGGAGCTTTAAAAGATCTGATTTTAAATGCTTTTGAGGAATTCATATAGATGAGATGAGTTTTACAGGAAATCTCAAAAATACCAGATTACATGTGTCTCCTTAATTTTTTAAAAGAACAAATTCTATACCTTTTATGTTCTTTTAGGGTGAATGGGCAGCAAGACCCTGATGGAACACTACAAAAAATCCTTCATTTTGGCTCTAATCTTACAATGTTATTAAATAATGTCACTTTATATTTTTATTATTAACAACAGTTAACATTGTTCAGGGCCGGGATTTAACTTCTTATCTTGCACTCTCTCCTTGGCCATCACCTTGGTCCACCAGTGTTGGGAGAGCTCTGGGGCCAGGATAAAATCCAATGGTACAATTTTGGCCATGGATTTATTATTTATTTGTTTTTATTTATTTTGGCCAAAACAACAGAAGTATTTTCTTCCTGTGTAGGAATTCGTGTCTCATTCAGACTTTCCTGAATAGAGGACAGATATTAGGGACTTGACTTTTTGCCCCCGTTAGCCATTGTTTCATAGGAAGCTCCTCCACACTCTGTGGTCTAAAAATGTAACATTTATTGCTCTTGGGTCAGCTAAATAGTTATTCTGTTGGCTAGGCTCACTGTGCATCTCTGGCCAGCTGTGGGTCATGTAGGGAGCTCCATTTTTCTAGGTTGACTAGAAGCTGGTTCAAGGTCGCCCTGAGTGGGATGGTTGGAATCTTTTCCATGCCACCTTCATCTTCCAGCAGACTCATTTGAGCTTGTTCACATGTTAGTGGCAAGCCTGAAAATCTTCTTGAGGCTCAAACTTGGAGCTGGCACAATGACACTTCTACTGCACAGTTAGAAAAAAGTCATGAGTCCAGGTCACACTCAACAGGTAGAGAGATAGACTTCCTCTTAGTGGAGGAGCTGCAGAGTCACAATACAGAGTCACACCACTTGGAATCATCAGTACAACCAATCTTCTGCATCTTAATTGGGAAGTAATCTCCAATAAGGTTAATGATCTCTACCCCAGGTAAAAGAATTATGACCTATGCCAAATGCTAGACCCATATTTATCAAAATGTGGTCTATAGATACTTTCTGTATCAGATTCACTGCGGGACTTGAGGTGCCCTGAACCTACTGAATTAGCATCTCAGGGCTGGATCCCAGAAATCCTTATGTTAACTGGTCCCCCTACCCTACCCCATAACTCTTAAACTCAGGTTTGAGAATCTCTACATTAGGTTCTCCTGCTCAATACAATCCATGAAACATGTAGACTCAAGTAAGAGAGTATTTTTCCCAGATACAGAAAACTGATTCAGAAATGAATTACAAAAAATATAGTTGGACTTTTCCAGTGAATTGCCTTAAACAGACTCTGACCTTTTCCCAAATTATGGTAAATATTTCATAATTAAATTAATCAATAAACTCTTATTGGCAAAGTTAGGTAAAATTAATTTGGATAATTGTTTTTGCTCTTTTGATTTTGCAAAATCAAATCTTTTGCCCCTGCAAGGGGCTCCTAAAACTACATATCTCAAAATGGGGCCATTTTCCCTTATTCAGCAATAATGTCTGAATCAACATTCCTATGGTTTCTTTCATAGAAAGAGTGATAAAACTACCTACCATTAGGTCATCCCTTCCAGAAGCCTGGGATATGGCAAAGATGAAAATTTCATAAATTTTTACTTGACAAGCAAAGAACAGAGATCTATGGATGTTATAGGTTTTGTCCAATGCCTTCTAGCAGGCAAGAAGGGAAGGAAAAAAAGATGTCCTTACATTTTAAAAATCCATATATTTATCTTCAACTCAGAAACCTTCAGTTGGAGTCATGCAGGTGCCCCTCAGGTAGAGACAACTCTGTGTGTGTGTGTGTGTGTGTGTGTGTGTGTGTATAAGGGAGACAGACAGAGACAAAGAGAGAGAGAGAGTAGTTCTATCAGACCAGAAATTTCTTTTGAGCCACTGACTGAAAATTTAACATATTCTGGAAGATTCTTTTTGGGGTCAAAAAGATATTCTAATGACAACTTGAAGGAAATAAATCTGAAAGAAGTCAAAAGAACTTAAAAAAAGGCTAATACTTGAGTTAAACTAGTCTCCTTGGTTCCAGTCTTTATTGGTACTAATTTAGCCTACACAGAGGATCAGATTAGTCATCTGAAGGCTTGAAAACCCTTAACAGCAGCCATTGCCTCACTGAATTGTCAAATTCAAATGTATCAAGGGCAGAGAAAAGAACAGTAAGTGAATGAAGCTGGATGCTTATGAGTAATAAATGGTGGTGGGGTCTGAAGGAAACTGGAAAATGCATGTCAGATTTTTAAAAATAATGGACCTAGCCACACTTTTGTGGTTCATTTCAGGCCTTAGGCCATCTGTGTGCCTCTGTGGGCTGGTTCAAGTCCAAAGTTTTTAATCTGGCATTTCAGATTCTCTATGGCCTAACATAGTGTCAACAGAGTAAGACTATTACATTCATTTTTAATGCAGCAAAATATAGAGGAAAGATCATTGGGCTTTGGAAGTCTTGGGATTGAATTCCAATTCTACCACTTATTTGGTGTGCCTACAGCCTCATATGATTCATCTCATCATCTCTAATCCATGTTTGTTTTTCATATGTATAACATGAGTAGTAAGTACCCTGTCTTGTTTATTTATTTCCTAGAAAAATAAAATAATATCATTCAGAGCTGTACAACCAATATGGTAGCCACCAGCCCCATGGTGCAACAGAGAAACCAGATTTTTTAGTTATATTTAATTTTAATTAATTTAAATGTAAATATAAATCCTGTTTGATTTAGTTCTTGGTAAACTCTTAAGAATGGTTGGAATAACTTAAATTCATCAACGTACTTTTTTTAAACTGTAAACTTTCATGAAATCTAAACACAGATAAAATATTTCTGATGAAAATTTAGCATCCATATTGAGATGTCTGTACATGTAAAGTACATCCTGGATTTTGAAGACGTGGTATGAAAAAAAGAACGTAAAACATCTCGTTAATAACTTTGATATTGACTACATGTTAAATAATATTTTGGACATATTGGTTAAATTAAGTGTATTGTTAAATTAATTTCACTTATTTCTCTTTAAACAAATGTGGTTACTGGCCATTTGAAAATTACATATATAGCTCACATTATATTTCTATTAGGCTCTGCTGATCTATATGATTAAAGCTTTCAATAAACTAAGATGTTTTAATCATCAATAAATAGTAGGTTGGAATAGTTGTGAGGACAGGGATTATATCTTGTTCTCCATCAAGTATCTAGGGCCTGGCCTTGTTCCTGGAACAATGTAGGGGCTTGATAAAGATTCCTTAAGCAAATAAATATTTAGATGAGTTAAAATACTTATTAAATAAACATATATTCAAATAGTGTCTTGTTGCATTGCCTGTAAAATGAAGGAGCTATAAAATCATATCTATGTTACTTCTAGCTCTGAAATACAATAAGACCTGATAAGATAGGATACCATATAACACAGTGCAATGTATTTTCATTCTGTGAAAATGTACAGTCTTTTTCATTTGGCTTTCTGTGGTGATTTTGATATAGTATTTTCACACAATATAGACCAGTACAGGAAAGACAAACAAATCTTTGTTAGATGACAAGATGTAACTCATATTGCCAGATTCTGATTAGTAATGAGGGAAGCTGGAGTTGGTCACTTTATCTTTATTGTTTTTTATTTTCAGTCAAACCCCTGTTTTATTAGATAGTTCTCCCTTTAGTGGGCTTTCTTGCCTACAGATCAGAGAGTTTTTTTATGCACATGAATATTCTACACCTTGAAGTGAGAATCTGCCTCTTGGGAAGTAACATGCTTTCTTGGAGAATGAATTGTCACCTCACATTTTCCATCTGTGCTCAAGGAAATATGTTTATTCTTAGTGAACAAGGTGAACCCTTGAGGGGATAAGTTATAGATTCCACTAACCAGTAGATTCCACTTTCTTTCATTTCATGTGACATTGTATAGTATTCTCTTAATAATTAACATATCAGGTTTCTGAGATCCCTGGAGCTCCTCTTATAAGGGAAAGTGTGTATGGGTGTAAATTTTATACATAATATATGCATATTTATTTCTGTTTCCATGGGAAATGTTATAATATGTTTATTAGCCCTCCATAAAATTTAACATTTGGAAAGACTAACTTTCACTCCATGGAATTGAAGGTGAGGAACTTTACTGTAGAGTGAATTTCTTCGGAAATGAATGGCAACTTGTCATTTTCCTCTGCTTCTTACTCATGGAAGTTCTGAGGATTCCAGTGATTTCCCCTGAGAGATTATCTTCCTTTGGCTGCCATCCTAAGTTTTGAGATGTTTATTCTAGAAGCAATTTAAACAAAAGGGAGGAAATGCCCTGCACTAGTGACTGCATGTAATCATAATGAAAAATGCTTGATATTGAATCAAAGGAGTAGAAGATGGTGTCATGATTTTAGACTTGGACTCTCACTTCTGGAGATGGGACTCCTTTGGAGAAACTAGGATAAAGGAAAAGCATGTTGTGGCAAACCTGGCCCATGTGTAGCGTACATATTTTCTGCTTTCACCATTTTTATGACATCATGACCCTGTGGATGAAGAAGCCTGGTGAGTTTCTGCTAATGCAATTGAAGGTTTTTTTTTTTTTTTCCTACCTTGTGATGGTGTTTAGTGAATTACATTTCTGCTTTGTTACTTAAATAAAAAAAGAAAACACATGACCATTAGAATAAAGATGGATTCAGGCAGGAATCATCAATGGGTACCAAATCTAGAGGTGGAGGTTCAACGAAAAGCAAAATACGTAATTGCGAAGAATCTGAAAATACAGAAGGGGAACAGTTAACTGTTCAGTGAAGACATGGAACAACGTCTTGGCAAAGTGATAGAAATTAATATTCCCATAAAAGGGCAAGTGAATATCATGGGTCCTGAGATGAGATACTTTTGGAAGAGCACATAATTATGTACTCTTGCAGTCCCAAACCCAATGCATGAACTTAGTCACAAGAAAATATCAGAGAAGCCCAAACTGAGGGACAGTCTATGAAACAAGTGAAAGGCTGAGGGATTGCTTCCAGGTTCAAGGAGACTATAGACACGTGACAACTGAATGCAACATGTGATCCTGAACTGGATCCTTTATCTGAACAATAATTGTTATAAAGGTCATTGTGAGGGCACATGATGAAATCTATATTAGATAGGCAACAAAGCATTACATCAATGTTAAATTGATTGAATTTGATTACTGTGATTATGTAAACCACTCTTTATTCTTAGGAGATAGACATGGCGGTATTGCAGAGTAAAGCATCAAATGTGCAGCCTACCGTCCCATGGTTCAGAAATATACAGGGTGGGTAGGTATGAGACAACACAGCACAATGTTAAAATTTGTTCAATTGGTGTCAATGACATTTAAGATTTGCAACTTTTCTCTAAATTTGAAACCATTTCAAAATAAAAATTTTGAAAAATAAAGCCAACCTCCCTACCACACACACATATGTATGTATCTGTTGGTGGAGAGCTTTCATGGGAGAAGAATTTAGAATACAAACAGTTTGAATATTGAAAGAAAAATATGAAGATGAGCCATGAAAACACCTTCTCATAAATATTGTTGGAAGCAGTCCTTTTACGATGACAGAACCCAGGAATTCTGTGTCCATCGGGATAATCCCATTAAAGAAATTTCAGATGGCTGCAAAGCTCCCAGAATCCAGGGTGTAGGGTGATGAAGCCCTGGTTTGAGGGTTGATTTATTGGCTGGCTTAACCTGTTTTTTATCAGGAACTTGCAGAGCAGCAGTCTGGGTCAAGCTTGTGTGCTGTGCACTGTTCCTCAACAGGGAGAGATTGAGATTGAGCCCGGGAAGAAGCACATTCATTGTACTTTAAGTGTTGCATTCCCAGGGGTGGTGGTTGGCCATACATCTTGTCTTAGTGGACTGGTGAAACAGCAGTACGTGAGCCCCACAGTCTCTTGGGAAGCATGTGGAGGGAAAGTTGGTCCTTCATGCAAGGTCCTTTGCATCTACTCATGAGATTTCAAGTGTGCTAGCTTGCTTTTCCTGCAGACTTGAGGCTGAAGCAAGGCACCCATGTACTCTGTGCACAGAGCCTTCTAGGAAGACTAGGGCTTGTTCACCAGCCCATTAGAGTGAGAGAGAATGGAGCTGTTGTTTAACCAGTCTAGAGAAAAGTCTCAGCGGGATCTCCCTTAACAAACACCTGTAATCTGGTGTTACACCAACACACAGTTAACTCTTTATACAGACCTTTGCAGTGCTCTAGAAGCACCCTGTGGGGTTACATAGGAAGGGAAATCCAGCCTTTTATTACTTAATCACATCACTCAATGTTAGAGGTTTTCATTATCTCATAAAATGCTTGCCAGGGGTAGAGGAAGGTGGTTTAGAAGAAATTTTATTGACTTGCCTTGTTTCCAATTTTGTGAGCTTTCAAACAAAAATACTTGTTCCTCTCTTTATTTGTTGTTTTTAAAGAACACGACTTTTGTGCAGGTTTGGTTCATTTTGTTTTGTCCTAATTGTGACCTGTTTTAAGAATTATTTTTCTTAAGTGTAAATGGCATAGAGAGCTATAAATAATCAATGTGTATTTGATTATAGCAATAATCGTTTCAGAGTGTCATAGATCAAAAACATAGCATAGGATGGAGCTGGTTTTGGATCCAGCAAGCTTTTAAAACTGTTTGCTTTAAAAGAAGAATGAGGTCCTAAGACTAAAGTTTCTAGTTTTCAAAGTGCTGTGCAGAATTTCAACCTCATGATCTCTTATCAACTCTGAAAGGGGACACTTTTGTTGTCTTTGCTTAGTAACACTTTAAAAAGTTTCCATTTTTATTTCAGTGGGTAGCATTGTGTTGTTTTTTTTTTTTTTTTCACATGATATGAATTGTTTTATAAGGGGCTCTCCATTCAAGTTGGGGATTACAAAGCTCTCTACTGTTCCATTTAGTACCAGGAGAAGAAGCAAAAGAACAAAAGAAAAGGAGTTTTTGTTTTGTTTTGTTTTGTTTTTTTTTAACAGATAAGAGAATACACTAGTGACACACCCAGGCACAACCTGGGGCTTTCTTGCAGGGGGTTCATTTTCCATGAATGTGACTTATTTGGTAAAGTAATATGGACCCACGTTTTCTGATTTAAATTATCTTTAAAAATTCCATGGCTGGGGGCGCCTGGGTGGCGCAGTCGGTTGAGCGTCCGACTTCAGCCAGGTCACGATCTCGCGGTCCGTGAGTTCGAGCCCCGCGTCGGGCTCTGGGCTGATGGCTCAGAGCCTGGAGCCTGTTTCCGATTCTGTGTCTCCCTCTCTCTCTGCCCCTCCCCCGTTCATGCTCTGTCTCTCTCTGTCCCAAAAATAAATAAACGTTGAAAAAAAAAATAAAAAAAAAATTCCATGGCTTAGGACACAAAATGAGTGTGAGATTTATTTTTTATTTTTTATTTTTTTTAACGTTTATTTATTTTTGGGACAGAGAGAGACAGAGCATGAACGGGGGAGGGGCAGAGAGAGAGGGAGACACAGAATCGGAAACAGGCTCCAGGCTCTGAGCCATCAGCCCAGAGCCCGACGCGGGGCTCGAACTCACGGACCGCGAGATCGTGACCTGGCTGAAGTCGGACGCTCAACCGACTGCGCCACCCAGGCGCCCCAGTGTGAGATTTTTAAGGACCAATTGTGGTGGAGTCAAAAGCGTATGGAGCCCAGTAATTAAGGCAAATTACGGAGATCTCTTCCCTGACAGAGGGATGCTGATGACTCTTTGGGAAGTGGCCTGCCTAGAGAGGAAGCAGGAGGTTGCATTTCAGGGCAGGGTAAACTGGGGCAACTATTTTGAGTTCTTGAGATGGAGCTACCCTTCAACTGGTTTTCTTGCCTGGATTGTGACTTTCTTGTGGGAGGAGGAAAAAAAGATGTCTTGGGCTTTTGGTCTTCTTCAGCTGGCGTCATGTTTTGTGATGTGTTTTGTGTGTGTGTGTGTGTGTGTGCGCGTGCGTGCATGCGCATGCTTTGAATTTGAAAATTTCTAAATCTTTTTTTTCATTAAGAGTCTGGGTTTCCATACATGCCTCTACTGTGGCAGCAAGTCTCAACTGGGAGAGTGACAGGTGACAGAAGGCTTTCTCTTTTAGGGCTTAGCATGAGATCCTTTTCTTCCCAGTCACTGTTCATAGCACTGATGGAAAAGGAGATAATTTCCCTTCTCTTTCTCTTCACATTCTGGCAATTGGACAATTTTCCCTTGGGACCAAAAGCATTAAGCCTGACCCTGCATTTCCTCAATGTGGCAGATTGACTTTGGTTAAAGAATCCAGTGACACTCCCCTGTGAACCCAAGGTCCACTAACTCTCTTCCCGAAATGCTGACATTCTACATGGCTGTCCTCTACATGGTGCTTTTTTCCACCATTTCTTTTAATTGCACTGAGCTCCGGCTCTATTTTAAACTGTGTCCAGCCATTTACCATATTAAGGAAAAAGCAGGTATTTATCCCATCCCATGAGGTGCTGATTGGTTGTAAAATGCCCTTGTAAAATCTGTTCTTGCTGTTAACCTCATTTGTATAAAGGAAAAGTATTTGGAATTTGCCAAAATTGCTGAACTGAGGGCAGAGCCAGACACTTGTACAGGAATTATTAGAAAACCTTGAGCCTGTAGGGAACCCTAGGAAGTCTTCTAGTATGTTCCTCTGGCTCTGGGTGAATTGGCCCCTTGAAATGGTTATGCCCATTACTGGGCTTTGTCTCAGCGTCTCTTGGGAGGGAGAATACAAGATTTCTCTTTGTAACCTAACATGATACCTATCAACTTATACACCAAGAATTCATCCTAAAAGCTAAACTAACATATTTCTGGACTGGGTTAAAGCCAATTTTTGGTTATTTTCTCCTTGGAGAGAGAGGACCGTGATGTAATAACACTCCATACATCACTCAGTTGCTCTGAGGAGCCAATTTCAGTTTCTTTAACCACCTCTCTTCCCTGCTCTTTCTTAAATCTACAATCAGTTTACCCTTTGTCTTCTCTAAGTAATATATTTTTGTGATATCCATGACTCATTTTGTTTTTACATGCAAAATTTTGTTCTGCTTTTGCTTGAGTTTCCATATCTTCTTTATCCATGTGCCAGCTGTGCCAAGAACACACATGTTTTCCTGTGGTGGCACATCCCTGGTGACAGAGATGGTCAGGAGAAACACACACAAAGCAAATAGAAAAAGGATCAGGCATAGGAAGCTGTGCTCTTGCCTGCACCATAAATCAGACTAAAAAGTAAGTGCTCAATAAACAAATTCTACATAAACAAAATTTCATTCATATGTCATTTTGCTTGCCACCTATAGCACTTTTGTTAATAGTAAATGATGTTCTTCTTGGGATGTTTTGAAATTTAAAAGCCATCCCTTTTTTTTATGTCTTTAGAATAATAGAATACATTATATTGGAGATTTTTTATATTGATTAAACCACTTTCTTGGGGTAAAGAATTAACAACTTGGTTGATGTCCGAATGACTGGCATTACCCAGAAGCTATTGTGTTCCCCAAAGTAACACTGATAAGATGAGACAACTCCCAGAATTCCATGGGCTTTTTCAGTTAAAACTAGGATGGGTGTAACTTCTTTACTTCCTGAAGCTGTATCAGTTACAAATATGTGGAAACAGAGCAGATTAAGCTATTATGGAGAATTTTCTTCGGAATAATTAATACTATTTTTCCTGTGTAGACCTGTTCAGTCTCCCCCTCCTCCCAGATATGAACTAAATATTAAAGGTTCATTACATTTCTAAATATCAGAATTCTAACCATGATATTAGGTTTGGGAGCAGGCGGAGTTTCTAGTGAACCAACGAACAGGATGTAATAAAAAACTCCATAAAGAGCTAACTCTTTGCCACATACTTCAAACATTATGCAACATTTGAGGGAAATTAACTTACAGTCTTAGCTTAAAGATGCATGGCTCTAAAGTAAATCAAGTTCATCTCTCCAAATCATGTTTTAGTAAACATCATCCTACTCTCAACACCCCACATTTTAAATCAATGAAATTTTAGGTTTCAACATCTTAGTGATAAGTTTCTTTCCTTCTGGAAGCTTTGCCAGCAAACTGGGTCTCTGCGTGATTTGGTTTCCCATTGCGTTTTTTGAACACAGAACCATCTTGCTCAGTAGGAAACGAGCACATGACTCCCTATGGCCAAAGAGCTGATGTTGTTCAAGGCTTTTTGGTGCAGGGAACCCCTTGCCCGTTTAACTGTACCTGACCATTTGACTTGTCAGTCTCCCTTGTCAAGTAACTCATCTAGAGTCTTGGGTCTTTCTTCTGTCATTTTCCTGGAGATGGTGTAAGGTTTTGTGCTTTCTCATCCATGCCAAATAAAAAACTTGAATCTAGACATAGAACAGCTGGAATTCTATTTAAATACCCACTACTTCATACTCATGTTCTCCCCTCCAGTGGATATAACAATCCCTGGCTTTTCATGGCAAAATATTTACAATCCCAACCCTTTCTTCTTTCCTCTCCAACTCTTCTGCCCTTTGCAGGACAATCTTAGATAGAATGATAATTTTTTGGAGTACCATGCTACAGTCTGAATGCCTCAGTGGGGAGGGTTTGGAGGGCAGATTTTAATTACTCAAGTATTTGTTGGGTATCTATCTGATGTTAACCACTGAGGTCAACTGAGATTGGATTGTGTGTCCCTTACCTCCAGAATGGCAGCAGTAGGGGACAGGCTAAGGAAATGGTGTTCTGATGTTATTGGTGCACAAGAGTTATTAAAGATGGCTTCACAATGGAAAATCGGAATGGAACACATGGAACCTGGCTAATGTTATCCTTTTGATACCAAGGAAAGAGCAAACAAAATTATGTCCTTCAATTAAGAGTCACAGTCATCCGAAGGAGCTCTTTCAAGTCTGTCTTTGAGGAAGAAACAGAAGTATTTACTGGCCTGAACAGTCGTTAACCTGGTTGAACAGGCTTCTTAGTATAGACAAAGCCAAACAATTTGAGAAGACAATGGGCCTCTGCTGAGGTGGTGGGACAGATGGCTAATAGGAACTCTTTTTACTTATTTTGGCTCAAATGCTAAAGTCCTGCAAGAAGAAATAATAGCTAGCACTCATTGAGTATTTACTATGTGGCAGGATTTATTTTCCGGCTTTCATATATATCTAATTTAAATTTCATAGAAACCTCTTAGGTTATTATTATTATTATTATTCAATTAGATAAACTGAGATACACAAAGCATGAGATCTTTGCCTAAGTTCATGTAGCCAGCAAAAGATGAAGTCAGTCTGTCAGATTCCAGAAGCTGAGAGCCTTTAACCAGAAAATAGGGTTCCTTGGGATCAGGTTTCCTATGCTACAAACCAGGAGAAAGAAGTACAACATCTTCTTAAAAGTTAGTTTCAGAGCATTTGGGTGATTTTGTTTGTTTGTATATAGGAACCCAGTCATATGATATGGGGGCAGGGTACATGGTCGTGTTTAGTGAACAAACACACTTCCTGGAAATTAGCTTGGAGTTTGGAAACTTTTCTGCCTATGAAGCTCTTGTAGGTGTTTTTCTCTTCTAGAAAAACTTGCACTCTGGATTTTGCAAAGCAGAACCCTGGACTCCCAAGACGTTTTCTCTTAAGCTGACCGAGTGAAAGCCCTAGCACAGTGGCATTTTATAGAAGAGGTTCCATCAAAGCCAGTAAGGCTGAGCATAATTCCTTAAATGTATCTTTCTGTAAACAGGGAGGACTCAACAAGATTTTAAAATAACACAGTCGAGTAAGTGAAACAATTGAAGATATGCATCTCATTTAAATCGAATTCACCAACTGCAACAATATTATCTTAGGAGGGAGATTTTGTGTCACATGTTCAAAGCTGGCTTTAAGTCCTTAAGAGATATCAAAATAATCAAAGTGTTTTCTTTGCTCTTAGGCATCTTGTGAAAGGATCATAAATGGTTGAAACATTTATGTTGATCAGAAACTATAGTTGAGAAGTGAAAGGAAATTGTGGAAGGAGGGAGATGGGAAGGAGGAGAGCCCATCCAATATTTAGCTTCTGTCTTAGAATGTTATGCTCTTTCTGCCCCTGATCCCCAACTCCAGGTTGTCGGAGGCTCTTTGGAGAGGAATGTGTCTTTAATGTGAGAAGAATCAGAGTTGAGAAAGGGATTCCCAAATTTGATTATCATAATCACCAGGAATGATTTTTTAAGGTACAGATTTCCAGGCTTCTCCCCCCTGGAAGTTCTGATTCTGTAGGTCCAGAATGGAATCCAGGAACATGAATTTTTTTAAAAAAAAATTTTTTTTTTCAATGTTTATTTATTTTTGGGACAGAGAGAGACAGAGCATGAACGGGGGAGGGGCAGAGAGAGAGGGAGACACAGAATCGGAAACAGGCTCCAGGCTCCGAGCCATCAGCCCAGAGCCCGATGCGGGGCTCGAACTCACGGACCGCGAGATCGTGACCTGGCTGAAGTCGGACGCTTAACCGACTGCGCCACCCAGGCGCCCCCAGCAACATGAATTTTTACAAATCTCTCTCATTGGGTATCTATGATTAACCAGAACTGGGAGCCACAATCTAATGTATACATTTCACAAATGAGTAGAGTGAGGCTTGGCTAAGATAGTTAATATATTCAATTCCTTTTCTAGAGGTGGAGCTGAGACTGGCATTCCTCTCTTTCCTTCCTTCCTTCCTTCCTTCCTTCCTTCCTTCCTTCCTTCCTTCCTTCCTACCTTCCTTCCCTAGATTCAGTGCTTTTGTCAAGTCTCGGAGTACACATGCACTGGACATCTAGGGATGAGTGTGTGTGTGTGTATGTGTGTCTGATGTGTAGGCACATAGAGATGACAACCTATCACTTGAAGATGGTAAATATTGGGCTATTAACAATAATACTGTTTTTTAAAAATGCAGTCAGATGAGTAAAAATCTCTGATTGTTGGAATTAAAATGTTAATTTTGTGAAAATAGAATTATTTAGTACACTATCTCCTGGAAGAAGTAAAAAGCACCCCAAAGAGAGAGAGAGAGAGAGAGAGAGAGAGAGAGAGAGAAGAGATACTTTCTAAAGAGTTATTCAATAAAATATTAAACTTACTTTGTCCAAGGCTTCCAATTATATACAAGAACCATGCCTTACGTCCTAGAAAAACAGATGAGATAGTGAAGAATTGTCCTATTAACTGTGTCTCCTTTCCCCAATCCATTGTTTTTCCACTGGATTTTGAGCTCCTGAGGTCAGGGACTATATCTTATTCTACTTATATCCTGATAATAATAATTCTTTATTGAGAACTTTAAAAAAAATTTAAACAATCCTATTAAACAATCCTTATATAATGAATGTAGAGGAAGCATCTCCTCTGGCCTGGAATGGACAAGAAAGGAGTTCAGGATGAGATGGGACTTTAGCCAAGGCTTGGAGGATGGGTATACATCAGATGAAGAATGGTGAGGGAGGAATGATCTCTGGCAGAAGGAAGGAAGGTGGGAAGGAATCAAGGTAGGCATGCTTGAGGGTCAGGTACAGGATGGTCTCTTCAGAGAAGGCTTGGGCATAGAGGCAGTGGGAACTGGCTGGAAAGGCAGTTTGGGGTAGACCCATGGATGGCCTTAAAATCTGGGTTGAGAAGCTTAGCTTTGATTTTTGTCCACCTTGAGGAGTTCTCCAAGACTTTTGAGCAGAGAACATTATGCTGGAAAAGTACTATTCTAGAACACTATGAGAAAGGGAAAGTCTGAGTCTCAGCTTCAAGTGTCTGTTCAAAGAAATAGGAAACATTTGGAGGAAGTACCAGTTAAAGAGGAGAGGAAAGGTGAGTTTATCTTTGCTTTGATTGGGTTGTGATGCCCAAGCTAGGTGATCATCTCTAGCAGGCAGTTGGAGCTCTGGGGCTGGAAATAAATATATGGAATGTTGATTTTTAAAGTTGATAGTAAATGAATCTCTGAATAGAATGAGGAGCAGGAAGAACAGAAGGTCTGGGATCAAATCTTGTTTACCTGACATATTTGGGGTCATGAAGATAAACCAGGGAAACAAATAGTTAAATGGAGTCTGGTATGTAATGAGCTTTTTCGCTTCATTAAGGAAATACCCCCTGTATATGATTAACTGCTTAATGTGTTCATCTCTTATGTATGTGTTTATCCAGTGAGATTCCCCGCCCCCCCGCCCCCCACAGACTGCAAGATATTCCCACAAGCTATTAGCCCTCTGGAAATCTTGCCAGAACCTCAAACGTGATATTTCCCAAACTAAACGTGGCTTCTCATTTTCCAAACTTGTCTTGTGTTCTGTGTTCTTTATTTCTAGTGGCAGCACCCCATCTTCCAGGCTCAAAATTCTTGACTTCTTTGTGTATTTCCCTTGCTTTCAAGGCCCAGAAGGTTGACCTCTTTGTGCTCTTTAAGTGTCCAGCCTCTTCTCCCACACCACTGTGCTTGGCTGCAGGTCCTCAGGTCCTTTACCTGGACATGTTGTAAAAATCTCTTAGTTCATCCTCCCAGATTTACACTCTCCTCCCTCTAATCCATCATACACACCGCTACCATTAGATTCATCTATTTGGCATCTGATCTTCTGACTCACCTGACCCTCTTAAAAACCTTACACAGTTTCAGTTTGCTGACAGCAGTGGTTTCATCTGTGGTCCCCCAAATGAAATCTTATCCAGAAACTCCAGTATGTCAACTAGATAAAAGCAGGCAGTTCTGGTCACACAGGAGAGTATTTTGGATCATTGCCCATTCTGTCTTCACAACACCCAGAACTCAGCAGAAGAGATTTTGAATAACTTCCAGCTCCCAAGCCTCACAGTCATGGCCCTTTGAAATTTCCTCTCAACTTACTTGTTTCCATCTTATTTCCCATTAGTGCTAACCATGTCCCTTACAGTTGAGTCCAAGGGTACTGTTATTTCTGTAAACTCTCACTCTGTGTCCTTCACTCATCTGAATAAAATTCTCTTCTGTTTAGAGTGCCTTCCCTTCCTTTGCATACATCCAAATCTTGTCTTCAAAGACCCACCTCAAAAGCTTCCTCAGTGGAGAGTTCCTCCTCAATCCAACCCTTGCCCCCACCCTTACTTCTAAGTAATTTCTCCTTAAGCCCTCATTGTCCATTATCTGGGTCTCTCTTAGGCACACGTCATTTTCTGTTTTGTATTAGAATTATTTAGTGTCAGTTTTCTCTCCCCTTGTAGACTGCGAATTCCTTGAAATTGGGGTACTTGATTTATTTGTTCTCATATTCTTCCTTGGGGATTGGGACACACTTTGAGCTTGTGGCTCACAGTTATTTGTGGAATGAATACCTGCCTTGTGGGCATCTTGAAGGGAGGGATGAAGGCTTCATCGTTATTATACATTTCCCATCATGCATAGTGCAGGGCTGGGCTTACCACAGACCTCATACTGAGTATATAAAACTGGCAGGCATTTTGTTTTACTTTGTAGCTGTAACATGTATTCTTATCTTTTCAGATACGTTTTGGAAGTCATGATGGGAGACCCTCTGAAGAGCCACAATAGGACAATTTGTTCATCCAGCACAGAGGTAAGGGGAATGAATAGTATTAATATTGCCATTTTGTTCATGACACTCATCGTCTAAAAGAGGCAAAATGCCTGTCAGAGAATTAGAGGCAGGATCTTAAAATGCTTTTCTTTGTTATTCCTCTCCCATCTTAGGTGATCTTTCCAGTAAATATTTTATGGCATGTTACCTTTGAGGTCATTTACTGCATGTCACTGTCTTTAGGGCAGACCTTCTGAAGAGGTCTGGAAAGAATCTAAACTAATGGTTTGGAACTTTTATAGTTATGCATCTCTAGTTAGGTGTATAAGTGGTTTGAATTGAAAGAGCCTGGTGTTCTGTGGCAGTAAGCTTCTGGTAAGGGCAGTGGGAAGTCTGAAGGAATAAATTTAAAGTACCAGATGCCCTTTATACCGCTCAACTTCTCTGCATGAGTCAGTCCCAACTTCCCAGCTTGGGTCACAAGTTTATCTTCTCTAAGGGCTGTGAAAGCAGTCACAGTGGCAGGGGATGATGGATGGAGTTGTCTTCAGGAAGGGTGTATATGGAAGTTCTGTTGGGGTCTTGCAATTCCCCAGGAAGTTTCAAGAATTTCTTGAAGTCTAAATTCAATAAATGAAGAAAAGGGGGGGGGTGTCACATTAACCATTTGACTAAACTGTATACATTTTAGTGTCATATAGGAAACTTTTGATTGTAAGTGAGAAATAACAAGAGGAAAGGTTTCTGTGATTGCTACTTTTGAAAATTAAAAAGAAACATTTAATTAATTATTTAAAGGTTTAATTAAATGCAAGTTATAGTTCCTTGTTTATGTTTCTCTTAAAGGCTTAAATCTCTTAATGCACACAGGCTTAGAAATATGCCTGTTCTAACCTGTTCTTCATCTCTCTTAAAGTTGGAGCTGCCCTGAGTTTTTCATTGATAAGAAAATCACCTGTTTTTCAATCATAACTCATTACCTCTTAAAAATAGAAATAATGTGCATATTTCCTGAAGCAATAATTGAACATTTTGGTGTCATTTCTTTGGTTACAATATTCACAGTAATCATACCTTAAATGCTGGCCCATTTATAGCCATTGGCCATTTAAGAATGCTTTAAAAGGTCTAGGAAAAAAAATAACTGAATTTTGGTTTGAGGTGGAATTCAAAGATCTCTTAACACATAGAAGTTATATACTTCAGCTTCTTTTGGCTTCCAGCTCAGAGTAGGCGAAGGTACAACCGTCTTTGGTCATTCTGAATCCAGGTTTGTCCACCAGGCTGCCTAAGTTTGACCCCAATGAGTTCAAAGTCATGCATGTGAGGTGCACCCATGGGGAAGTCAGTGGGTTCCTTCTCTGCCTTGGCCCCAAAGATTGGTCCCCTGGGTCTGTCTCCAAAAAAGGTTGGTGATGATATTACCAAGGTGATTGGGTCTGAGAATCATAGTGAAACTGACCATTCAGAACAGACAGCAGTGGTACTTTCTGCCTCTGCCCTGATAATCAAAACCCTCAAGAAACCACCAACAGACAGAAAGAAGCAGAAAAACATTAAGCACAGTGGAAATAGCACTTTTGATGAGATTGTCAACTTTGACTGACAGATATGGCACCAATCTTTATCCAGAGAGCTCTCTGGAACCATTAAAAAGTTCCTAAGGACTGCCCAATCTGTGGGCTGCAATGTTCATGACCACCACAGTCATGACATCATAAATGACATCAATAGTGGTGCAGTGGAATACCCAGCTAATTAGGAGCTACAAAGGAAAATATTTCAATAAAGAACAATTTGACAACCAAAAAAAAAAAAGTTATGCGCTTCACATCAAATGAAATTATAGTATTTATCTCAAGCTCTGAATATACAATATAAAACAGGGCTTAAGGACACTGCTTTAGAGTTTTATTGCTTGGTTTAAATTCCAGCTTCTTCATTAATTTAGCTATGTGACCTTGGTCAAGTCATTTAGCTTCTCTGTACCTGAATTCCCTCATCTGAAAATAGGAGTAAGTATAGAACTTGTCTATATTAGTCATCTTTTACTACAACAATGTTATGTAAAAAATAGCTCTCCCCAGATCTCAGTGGCTTATAACAATGAATTTTTTTCTCTCTCTAAGGAGTTTGTAGGTCAATAGTGCAACTTTCTTCTAGGCTAACAGTTTGGTTTAGATCAATTCCACAGGTGCCAGGCTGAAAGAGAAGTGGTTCTCTGAAGGAGATGTCAGGATCACAAGAGGATGAGCCAAGCCATTTAACAATTTCAGTCAGACCCTCTGCTTATATACATTCATATTTCAGTTGTCAGACAAGTAATATGGCCAAATTCAACCCTGAGGGGGTGGGTAATTATGCTTTCCCCATGGAAAGAAATAGGCAGAGTGAGTAGTTGTTGAACAATTATTCCTACCTCACTATCCGAGGGTTCTTGTGAGTGATCACTGATATAATGCTGTATAGTTCTTAGCACATTTGCTTGCCACATAGTAAAAGATCAATATGCATTCCTTATTATTTCTTATAAAAATAGTGTCATAAACTTAAAGAGCACAAAGAACAGGAACTTCTGGAAACCCATGCAGACCTTGCTGAGATTCATGTTCCAACTTGCTCTGAGTCTCTCCTTTATTGCCCTACTTCTTTGACTCCTGTTAGAACCTGAAAGACTGTTAGCAATATGAGAATGGAGAGAAGTTTCTTTTTTTTAAATATTTTTTAAATTTTTTATTTATTTTTGAGACAGAGAGAGACAGAGCATGAATGGGGGAGGGGCAGAGAGAGGGAGACACAGAATCCAAAGCAGACCCCAGGCTCTGAGCTGTCAGCACAGAGCGTGATGCAGGGCTTGAACTCACGGACCGCAAGATCATGACCTGAGCTGAAGTCGGACGCTTAACTGACTGAGCCACCCAGGTGCCCCTGGAAAGAAGTGTCTATATCTCTCTTCCTCATCTAAGCTGATGTTCAGTTGACCATTGACCACTACTTCTATAATGGTCCCAAAGTGTCACAAATTCTATTTTCTTGGGGCCTGTGGTAGTGAGCTGTAATTCTTGGGGAGTGCATTACTTCTGTTAATTTCCTCCCTCCTTCCCTCCCTTTCTCTATCTTTTCTATTATTTATATTTTAAAAAATAAAATGAGGCTTTCATTTAGTAAATAAATTGACCTCAGTGCTTACTATAAACACAGATTCTTTTTTATTATTAATTTTTTCAGAGACAGAGAGCAGGAGAAAGGGGAACCTGGGGAGAGGAGCATGGGAAGAGAAAGGGGGCAGGGACAGAGAGAGATGAGAGAGAGAGAGAGAGAGAGAATATGAATGAATCTTAAGTAGGCTCCGTATGACCCTGGGATTCTAACGTGAGCCAAAATCAAGAGTTGGACACTCAGCGGACTGAGCCACCCAGGAGCCGCATATAACCACATACTCTTATAATGAATTTCTTAGGGTCTTGGAAGCAGACAATGAGGCAGAGTTTGAAATGCAAGATGTTTATCGAGATTAACACCTACCTGTGGGGGTGCCTGGCTGGCTCAGCCAATACAGCATGCGACTCTTGATATTGGGGTTGTGAGTTTGAGCCCCATGTTGGGTGAGGAGGCTACTTTGAAGAAAAAAAACAAGATTAATGCCTGTGAAAGGAAGGACTAGGGAGTACAATTGGGACAAAGAAGAGGTTAAACTGTGGTGCAGGTCTGACGAAGCCTCAGCCAACAAGGTATGAACTCTGGAGCTACAATAGCTTTCCAGAGCTCTCCTGAGTTGGGTCAAGATGACCAATCCTTTAAATTTCTTCATAGATCAGTCATTTGATGTCAGCTGCCCCAAGAAAGGCTTAGGCCTGGGGACTGTGTGGCTGAGGCTGACCCTGGAAGCTCTGGGTAGAAGGCCTACCCGCAGGTAAATAGCCTGCCCTTCCTGAAAAGTGGTCTGTGTGGTGCATCTCCAGGTCAGCCACAACAACCTAGCTCATTGCACATATTTTATAAATGTTGGTTATTATTATTATTTGTGCTAGTTACCAATATTTGTGTATATATACGGTTTTGCTATCTCAGCCCTTTTATTGTCTACCTCTACTGCTTCCCAGTGGGCTATCCACCACCACCATTCTCCCCAGCTTGTCATAAGCTTTAAGAGAGAGTCATGATGGGGGTGCCTGGATGGCTCAGTTGGTTAAGTAACTGACTTTGGCTGAGGTCATGATCTCATGGTTCATGGGTTCGAGCCCCACGTCGGGCTCTGTGCTGACAGCTTAGAGCCTGGAGCTCTTTGGATTCTGTGTCTCCCTCTCTCTCTGTCCCTCCCCTGATTGTTCTCTGTCTCTCTAGGTCTCTCAAAAATAAATAAACGTTAAAAAAAAAGAGAGAGAGTCATGATGGTATCAAGACCCATCAGATGACAATGGCTTTGGGCCTTTGAGAATACTCCAGAACCTATGTTCACTCTTGAGTTTCCAACTCAGTTCATCTAACTTCAAACAGGCTAGGGAGGAGATTACAGCAGAACCCTAGTGTGGATTTGTGTTCAAGTGTATTAAGAATGATACCATACAATCTCTAAGATATGCCTCTACCATTCGAGGCAGAAGAGACTTACACTTAGAGAACTGGGCTTATAATCTTATGGTATAATAGAGGAAAATAATAGAGGAAAAATACAATAGAGGAAAATAATAGAGGAAAAATACAAATCAATGTGTTCACCTTCCTCTTGTTATAGTTGAGGAAACTGATACATGGAAAGCCATGACTTGTTCAAACTCACCCAACTCTTTAGTACAAAGTACTGGGGTAGAACCCAGATTCTCAGGCCAGTGGCTTTCCATGCAGTTATAGTGTTTAGATAGCACTGGGGCTTAAAAATTTGGGTCAGAGTTGGAGTTGAACAAGTTGTTTCAAGTACTGGTTTACACACTTACAGTGCATGTGATTATGGGCAAATAATTTAACCTCTATGAGTCTTAATTTCTTCATTTTTAAGAGGCCACTTTACAAGACAGTTGTGAGCATTAAATTAGAAATGGATGAAAAGAGTTTAGCTGCTATGATGATAATTTTATTCACAAATCTCTATTCTGTTTTTATGAAAACACGATAGGGAAGTATGCCTGTTATCTCTTAGCACAATGATGCAGTGTGACAACACAAAACTTCAGTGGCATGCAAAATTAAACATTTATGGCTCATGTATCTACGGTCAGCTGTTGGTAAGCCAGCCACCTCTTCTGATCTTGGCTGGACTCACTCACATGCCTGGATGTCAGCTGGCTGTTGGCTAATCTAGGATGACCTTTGCTGGGTCAACTGCAAACAGCTCTTCTTGTGTCTTTCATCCTGCAGCAGACTAGCTTGAGCTTGCTGGGTGATAGTAGAGGCTCAAGAAAGTGGGTGGAGACACTCCAGGCATTTATTTTAAAGTTTAGGTTTGGAATTGGTACACCATCATTTCACCACTTTCTATTGGCTAAACCAAGTCATGAGGCCATTCCTAGAGTCAGAGGAGAACACTACAAAATTTCATGGTGGAACTAAAATGGGAAGGGGAGGGGAAGACCACACCTCTTGTGGGAGGAGCCCCAAAGTCACATGGTAGTGGGCATGGCTATAGAAAGGGGTGGAGATCATTAAGGAAATCACTTTAGCTGTAGGAGATACTTTATAATTGCCTCAAATGACCCTTTGGATACAAGGTCTGTGATGACTCTACTTCATGCTGAATTCTGCTTGGGAAGGAAGATTCTTTACAGTGAGATTCCTTTTTATGTGAGTAAAATAATCCTTCCCTCATCATTATCCAGGGCTGACACCCCACCTCTAAGGACCAGTTCTTCCTCCTTTTGCTTCTTTTATCCACCAGCTCCATAGGAATAAAGAGTTTTTGAGCTAGAAATGACCATCACAATCCCCTTCATTTTATATGAGGAACTAAAACCTAGAGGTTTTAGTAATTTTCCCATGGCTATTCAGTTACTTAGAAGAGATCCAAAACTGGCACCCACATGGTTGTGATAATCAGGCTCAGGTTCTCTACACTGCTTCATCCTAAGCTTTTCTTCCCAGACTCTCTTTATACTTAGGAGTTTGAGGGAATATCAGACAGAACCCACTGCCTGTCACTCCAACATTATCTTTTTGTTCCTTCAATTTAAACCGTTTGGGTTCTTTAAATTACTTAAGTAAGGCACATGCTCTAGGGAGACAGGAATCATTCTCTTTGTAAACATCTTAGTTATCCGTTAATAATTTAGCAGGGAATGAGAATAATGAGGTGTATGTGTGCATATGCAGTAAAAAGACTTAAGGGGATTATTGGTAAAATAGAAATTATAGGCAGAAAGAAGTTTCTATCTAGACTGAAATGCTTCTTAAACTTTAAGGTACACATGAATCTCTTGGGAATTTTATTAAAATGAAGATTCTGACTCAGTAGGTCTGAGGCAGGGCCTGAGGTATTGCATTTCTAGTAAGTTCCTACTGATTGATACTGCTGGTTCAGGACTCCCTGAGTAGCAAAGGTCTAAAACATTGGTTCTAACAGAACTTTCTGCAATGATGGAAAGAAATGTTCTTTACCTATAGTGCTTGACACACTAGCTATTAGCCATGTGTAGTTATTCAGCACTTTCAATGCACCTAGTGGAGCTGAAGACATAGTTTTTAAATTCTGTTTAATTCTAGTTAGTTAAATGTGGCTAGTGGTGAACTGGTCTAGAGGACAGGATCTATGTCCTATCTCACTCTGAATCACTAGGACATAGCCCAGGACATGGTGATTCTCAATACACATTTATTGTTATGTACTAGGAGCAAGTTGGCAAGGCAGGGACCTCGAGTGGCATGGAAGACATTTCCAATCTGTTCTACCTCTCTGTGCCTCAATTTCCTCATATGTAAAATGGGGGATAAGTGATGTGTCTCTTATAGGACTGTGTATATTCACTAATATTTGTGAAGCTCTTAGAATAGCCTTTGGAACATACCAAGTTCTGTCATGTACACATAGTCTTACCAAGGCGGAACCCCACCCGGATTAAGCTCTTATATATCTTTGCATTCTTTCCACCTCTCAGAAAAGCTGAGGAACTACTTGAGCTTCAAGGTCTTCCGGGGAAGTTTTTTTTTTTTTTTTTTCCTCACATTGTTGATGCTTCTTGGGACAACTCAACCTTGTTATATTGTTAATCCGGAAACATTTAACCTAACCCTCCATCCCTAAATGGAGCTAGTTCACCAAAGTGTCTGGTGTGAGGGGAAGAAGCGAACTGCTAAAACAATGAGGTCAATCTTCCAACCAAACAGGGTAATGATAGCTGGCCCCACAGAAGATACGACTGCTAGGAAATTCTGCACCCATGTTTATACAAAACCAAGCAGGAAATGTTTGCCAATGGAATAAATAAAGGAGCCTTCTGGTTACATAATGGTTCGTTATGCCCCAGTTTGAGGCTGTTTTGGAATTGTTGCTTGGTCTAGGTTGGAAGTTTGGAGCTCAGGCTACCCGTCTCCTCTTTTGTTTGCTTGCTCTTGATACTTGAAACGCCATTCTTCTTCAGTTCCCTAATGGCCTGAGTTAAAGCTGGACCAGAATGTGACTTCATTGCTTTGGCTTAAGACAGCCCTCATTTGCTTTTGAATATCTCACCTAGGGATAGATTTGGAATGAGGCAGAGGTGATGGGCTGGGGGTGATGGGGCTTAGGGTCAGTTGTCCCATGTGGCTAGAGAAAAGACAAGCTCTAATATTACCAAAACCATTTGTTTGTTGAGATCCTGTTATGTGTCAAGCATTATGCTAGGCACAGTCTTAGGCTCCCACAATAAGCTTGCAGAGTAGGCAATTATGATCCACAGATATGGAGTGGTCTTAAGCAAAATGTTCTAGCTCAGAAGCTAGGATAAGTTAGCCCCAGGTCTCTGTTTTTTTCCCCTCTGTTACATTGTCTTTCCTGGATTAGAAATTAAGGCAGATATTTCAATTCAGTTGCTTAAATGTCCCCTGTGTAACACAGGGAAACAAAGCATATTCTCACCTGGAGGAAAAATATCTAGTTGTAAAAAAAAAGAAAAGAAAATCCTCATGATTCAACAAATTTTATTTTGTATAGATGAGTGAATTTCTTATAACATATTTTGAACTGGTCACTACTACTCTGAAAGGGAGTTACCTTCTCCTGATCCTAGTAAAAATTCTGTGAAGGCATTTACTGAATGCCTGCTGGATGCAATGGCTGCATGTAAGTCATAGCTGCAGCGAAGTGCAAAGTCCTAACACAGTTCTGACAGACTGGGGAACTTGGTGAAACCCATTTTACTGTTTTGGGCCTCAATTTGCTTAAGTATAAAATGTTGGTGTTCAGGAATCCTTTTTGTTGAGGATTGATTTATTTTCTGTGACATGCACAGATCTTACATATACAGCTTGAGTTTTGACAAATACATACCCCCATGGGCCCACCACCACAATCAGGATTTGGAACATTTTCACTTTTCCAGAAAGTCCCTTTCTGTTCTTTTCCAGTCAATCCCTACCTCTTTGCTCAGGTAAAGGTAACAACTGTTCTGATTTTTATCACTATAGATTAGTTTTACCTATTCTAGACTTCATGTTAATGGAACCAAACAGTATGTACTCTTTTGAGTCTGGCTTCTTTCATGTAGTACAATGATCTTCAGGTTTATCCATAGAGCCTCACGTGCGAGGAGTTCCTTTTTACTCCTGGGTAGTAGTCCATTGTAAAATATATCACAACTTTTAAAGCCTTTCCATACTGATGCACATTTAGGTTGTCTCTAAGTTGGGGCATTATAAATAAAGCCAGTATGAAAGTTCATGTATGAGTCTTTTATTGGCATATACACTTATTTCTTCCATGTAGAGATGCAGAAGGGAATCATTGGGTCAGAGAGCAGGCAAATGTTTGACTTCATAAGAAACCATCAAGCAGGGTTTCAAAGCAGTTGTACCATTTTCCCCTCTTACTCAAGACTTTCTCTCAAAAGATCAACAGTTCTGGAATGGGATTTTTGTGCTACTTTCTATCAGATCCCCAATTGTCTTTCCCTATCCGGCAGGCCAGCTAGCCAATCTGAACATGCGGCAGGACTCAATTAGTGAAAATTCCATTTTAGATTTGTTTTTATTCACTCATTCATTCTGTCAAAAAATCATTCTTTCAAAAGTTACAAAGATATGGAAGAGTGAAGGACTTTCAAATACAAAGAGTAAATCCAAGCTAACACCATACTTACAGGTGGCTACTCAGTGTGTTTCCCCCTACAATCATGAAAAAGACAAGGGTATCCACTCTTCCCAGTTCCATTGCCATTGTAGTGGATGTCATATCAATGCAATAAAAGGAGAAAGAGAAAAATAGGCATAAAGATTGAAATAAAGAAAATGCAACTTCTTATTCACAGATGGCTTTGTTATCTATGTAGAAAATCCTAAGGAATCTACAAAAAAACTTCTAGAACTAATATGTAAGTTCAGCAAGGTTTCAGTACTCAAGGTTGATAAACAAAATCACATTTGTATACCCAACTGCAAACAATTGACAAATAAAATTAAATATACCATTTACAACACATCAAAAAGCATCACATACTTACATTTATTTCAAACAAAAAATGCTGTAAGACATGTACACTAAAAAAATATAAAACATTGCAGGAAGAAAAGACCTAAATAAACGGACAAATATATTCATGGATTGGAAAACTCTATATAAAGATGTCAATTTTTCTCAAATTCATCTCTGGTAGGGGTTGGCCCACATGGCCTTTTTGTGGGCCACGTGATCTTCATTTAAGCTATTCAACTCTGCCTTTGTAATAGAAAATCATAGACAATATACAAATGAACAAGTGTGGCCATGTTTCAACAAAACTTTATTTACAAAAACATATTATGGGTCAGATATGTCCCTTTTCTGTTAGCCATCAGCTATGAAATGAGAAGTAAAACCAGATGGTCTCTAGGGTTCCTTCCAACTTTCTCTTGGAAAAAAAGATAAAGGGTTTCTTTTCCTAAATATTTCAGATAAAGAAAGCACATAATAACATATTGCTGTTTATTTGCCTACTAATTCTCTTGACAACCTCATCTTCATATACAAGATGGTGAAAATAAAGCCTACTTGGTAGTATTGATGGGAAGACTAAGTGAAATAATGTAAAGATGTGGAGATCTGGGACAGAATCATTCCAAGACATTCATATTCCCTATCCCTTATTATAATATTTTCTCATTTGTTTTTAGAACTTAGCTTTAGGGTTTGAAATTTTAAATACTGTTTTCAGTCAAGCAACTGAGACTCAGATGACAAACTTGTGTGTGTCTGGGGAACCCAGCGTCAGGTGTTCACACCTGCCGACTGGCCCTGCTGCTATACTGCCATTTTGTATAGCTGAAGTGCTGGGGTTTGATCTCTCATAATTCCTACTGTAGACTTCCAGGTGCCTATCTGTGAAGGAATTGGCTTTATCTCAGAGGCCACAGCAAAGAAAGAGTTCAGGAAGCCCTGGGGTGGCAGCCTAGAAACATCAGGCGCTTAGCTCCCATTGCCTTTTTAAGAAGACATGCTTCTTATTGTAAATATTATACTCCAGCCTCCCAGCATAATCCCACATAATGTCATCTCTGGGAAAAGCTGATAAGTGGTGAGAACTTAAGGCCTTCCATCTGTTGGGGAATAAGAGCTGGTAGACATGCAGGAGTTTTCTTCTAGCTTATACAATTGGACCTTCCCTTCATTCACTTTCCTTTTGCTTTCTGGTCTTCAGCTGGCCAAAGATGAAGGTTGGTATGCTGCTTCCTTCAGCCCTGCCCTGTGTGGCATTTGTCTTGCAACTTTCCCATGCTTGTTTCAACAGGAAAAAAAGCAAAGAGATTGACATATAGCTGCCCTGAGGCTAGATTGTCACTGAAATAGATTTCTCCAAATAAAAATAAGGGCCATTTTTGCTCGCAAGGGCTTGCAATGAAACAGAGTTAATAAAAACTGCATGGGAAACTCACATTGCAGCTATAAAAAAATTAAAAAACAGAATTCTTAGCTAAAGTCAGCAGTGATTGTTGGCTCAGGGTAGGAATTAGGGAGGAAAACATTCTGAAACTCATTGAAAGTGAAGAGGGAAGATTTATTACCCTTTATCCATTTGTTTAACCCTTCAGAAGTAAATCTAGAGTCACGCTTGCTTAGAAAGTGATTAAGTCCAGGGTTTTTAAGAGCAGGCCACACCATTTTCTCCTTGGGGATGAGCTGTTAAATACAAAATAGGGCTTCTTAACTAAAAAACAAAAACAAAGGAAAACAAACCTCCAAAACATAGAGTCAATAAAAATCATTGATGAAAATATTCCCAATTTTATTCTTCCTCCTCCATCATCCTCAGTCTTGGTGTGTGGGTGTATCAGAGGTCCCTGAGGTCAAAGATAGTGTATTATTCCAGGCTGAAGATCAGGGACACCTCTCATCACCTTCCAATCCTCAAACCCAGCATCGTCATCTGGAATATCTCCTGGAACCCTGGAGAAATGGTTTGTTTCTAGAGCACCCTACTGAGGAGGGGTCTTCCCTTTAAGAATGGAGCATCCAGGATCCTTCCAGCCCCAGTGTGAGGTGCCACTAGATCATCAGGAAATGCTGATTGATTATCTGAGAAATTCACCATCTTTCTGTATTCAGGATTCACCAAAACCACTACTTTAATGGAGAACCTGGGGCCTCTATTAATTCCCACTTAGGGCTACCAACATGAAAAATAACAGCATCTAAGACAAGTGGGCTATTAGCTCCTGGTTGCTTTGGGGGAATTTATAAGAATATTTAGAAGTGAGTCAAGGTCCTTTCTTTCTCTCCCCTTCAAACCTATAAATGCTGGTCCCAATTTTCACAGGTTTTTGCTAATTAATGCCACCACTGTGGAAATGGGGGCTGTTCTGCAAATAAGCAGCAACAAATGGGATTTTTATTGCTGGTGGAAAAGTCTGGGGAATAATTAGCAGATCCGTGGAGATCCCCTGACTCCGGGCATCTGCATGGTAATGGCCAACCCTGGAGATCACTCAGGGAAATGGGGTCGGACTTTCTACCTTAGGGCACATTTATATTGTCAGTTACAGCCTTCAAACTGCAGTTGGACAAATGTGGGAAAATATTTTGTGAAATGCTAGACGAATGAACCTGATGTTGACCAATCTCAACTAGGAAAACTGGCTCTGCTTTGCTAAGTGCTGTACAGCAGCCAAGACTTGCAAATGAAATATTTTGATATCTCGTTAAACTTGAGTCCCCAGAGAGGTGCACACACATATATGCATGGTTGACTAGGGTCCCCCTCAAGGTGGCTGGCTGGAGAAGATTACAGAAATGAGAGATTCCTGAGGCCAGAAGAGAACCTGGAGGTCATCTGGTCCAGAGGTTCATAACTGAGGAATCCTTGGAAAGAATACAGGGGATCTGAGAACTTGGATGGGGAAACAATTGCATTTTTGTTTTAACTAATCTCTAATTGAAATGTACTATTTCTTTTCATTTCAACTGTGAGCAACAAACCACAGGGGCATCACCTGTACCCATGATTCTGACACAGTAGAAATCAAAGATGTCTTCATATCACATTGTAAATGTTACAGGTATGATTTATGGTAATCGCTTTTTTGAAATTATGGTGATTATTAGATTTACTGCTAGGGATTTAGTGTTATTAAAATACATATATTAGGGGCGCCTGGGTGGCGCAGTCGGTTAAGCGTCCGACTTCAGCCAGGTCACGATCTCGCGGTCCGTGAGTTCGAGCCCTGCGTCGGGCTCTGGGCTGATGGCTCGGAGCCTGGAGCCTGTTTCCGATTCGGTGTCTCCCCCTCTTTCTGCCCCTCCCCCGTTCATGCTCTGTCTCTCTCTGTCCCAAAAATAAATAAACGTTGAAAAAAAAAATGCTTCCTTGCCCAATCTCTTCTACTTACAACTGAAAAAATGGAGGCAATTTGGTGAGTGGCAGAAACACAGCCAGAACTCACAGTGCTATCTCTCATCTGTTCCTACCATTATAAGAGTACAGGAGAAGAAAGTATCCTTGCTAAAAACAACATGTACCCTTCCTTAAAACCATGTTTTTAAGCATAGGGATCAAGGATGATAAATAATTTCTGAGGCTAATCTTAGCCAGGGAATTTGTTTTCAAATTCAAATATACTATTCTATTTTCATTTCGGGGTGGGGACATTGCCAAGTTAGGTATATGTCATTATTTGAAAAGATTAACAAGGAGGCACAGTGATGTAGGTTATATTTGAACAGTCTCACAGAATACAATATGTGTTATTTTCTGCATTCCTAGCAACAGTTTTATCTCCTGAAGATTTCAGGAGCATTGAAATGAAAATTTTAATCTGTGAACACTCTAGCTGTGAGCCATGGAAGGTTAAGTGTCAGGCCAATCTAGGGTAGAATGAGTATGGATAATTTGGATTCTCATCTTCATATGTTATCTAGAATGAGATGTATTAGTGATACACACATGTGTGTATATCCTCACAAGTAGGAAATATAAGAAGCACATTCATTTCAAGCAACCAATGTCTCTCATGGAAGTGTTAGCTGATCCCACATCCTGGGTGTGAACAGGAGGTTGTAAGAAATTCAAATGAATTCTCTCTCTCACAGTTCAATTAGAGGCAGATTTTCTTCAAGCAATTGACCCTGACACATTCTGGTTTTCTAAATTTCATAACTTGTGGAATTGTAAAACTTTAGCATAAAAAGATGTATATATTATCAAATTCAGTAATTCTCAGATCTTTAGATTTTCAATCATTTTTTCCTTCTGTAGCAATTTATCAGATATGACATACATGTGAATATGTTTATCTTTTTAGAATTTTTTATATTTTAAGTTTTCATTTTGAAATAATTTCAGGCTTATTAAAGAGATACACATATAATATAAATCATTTCAGTATGCCCTCATCCAGACCCCCTAAATGTTAATATTTCTTATAGCCACATTACAGTGATCAAAATGAGTAAATTAACATTGATACTACCCTATTGCCTAAACTGTAGACTTTATTCAAATTTTACCAATTATCCCACTAATATCCTTCTTCTGGTCCAGAATCCAATGTAAGATTTTTTGTTGTTTTTAGTTTCTTCCTCCTTTGTTCTCCTCTGAAACATTTCATTCATCTTTCTTTGCCTTTAGTGGCCTTGAAACCTAAAGATGTTTGGCCAGTTATTTTGTAAAAGTTTCCCCATTTTGGGTTTTTCTGATGTTTTCTTGTGATTCTTCTCAGGTTATGTACTTTTTGTAGGAATACCACAGAAGTGACATGTGCACACTATTAAAAGGCACATGGTGTTGCTATCTCATTACTGATGTTGTTAATTTTGATCACTTGGTTTGACTGGCATCCGTTAGGTTTCTCCACTCTAAAGTTACCAATTTTCTTATTGTAATTGATAACTCTTCTGTGGGGAGTTACTTTGAGAGCAGGAAAAAGTCCTGTTTCTCATCATACTTTCACCTATGGATTTTAATTGATGATTCTTGCCTGAAACAACTGTTAGTTTTATAGAAGAAAGGAGCAAGTTCATTCCTGGGAAGATTCAGTATTAACCATGAAGTCCAAAATGTCCTTTTCTTGAGATACAGATTGTTTTTCGTAATTACTCACTCATTGCCTCATTGAATTCCTTTCTTTTACTGTTTACCCGAAGTTATAAATGCCACGAGAATGTGACAGTTACGAATGTGCACACAATGTAAATGTACTTGAAAGACAGGTGTGTTAATTTCTAAAGGTTCTTACTGGATTTCAAGTATTTAAAAACATAGAAAAAGTGCAATGTGGATTCTTTTGTGCACAAACGTAATTTGATCACATGCCATGAGTACAGCACAGCATAATAGTTTATGCCTTCAAGGCCACAGACACCTATTAAGTACACACAATATTGAAAAAAACCTTCCCTGTTACATAAGTATGAAAAACGTAAGCTTCATGCCGCACCCTAATGCCCATTAAAGTGTGCTGGAGCCTTAAGGAGAAAGAAAAGGGGGATTGTGATCGGGGAGTTTCTTGTGTTAACATTTGGCCATTCACTAGTTCTTTTCATAGCACAAATCTAGATCTGTAGAAGTAAGCAGATAAATAAAAGCTGCCTCAGAATTTCACTCACTGTTTTGGAATGAGATATAAGACTCTGAGATGTATCTGGGCCTTCACCAAAGAGAGAAGGGACTTGCCTACTTGTTCTTGGAATGCACAGGCCAGATGACAAAAAGACTCCACAACAGGGTAATCCTAAAAAAATGTGAATGAGCATCAGCTTCCCACAAGACTGATTTTTTTTTTTTAGGGCCAACTCTTTTAAAAATATGGATATACAGAATAGAAATGTTGGTATAGGAGGGATCGTTTTTCTTTTCCAAGATACCAAACAAAACAATTTCATAAACCTAATGAGGTTATTTCATTTCACCCTTACTTCATAGAAAGCTATCTCTGTTTGTAAGTCCTTCCACTCTTGGGAAACCCAAGTGCTAGAAATGTAACACCTCTATCATCTCTCATCAGATTTTACTGTCAAAACTCTTTCCTGATGTCTATCGGAGGACCTGCATCAATAAAAACCCCAATATTTTAAAATCCCACCATAATAGTGGGTGCCAAACCTCATTTCTTGACCTGTCCTTACCAACAGTGTAATAAGAGCGTTGGATAAAGATCTTCAAGTATAGTTATTAAGTGTGTTGTGGACACAATGCTGAGAGAGAACACAATTTCTCAGAGACAGACTTATTTTAACTTTAAGATTAGCTTAAAATCCAAAAGGTCATGACAACTGAGTTTGGGGCAAATCTAACAAGTTGAAATTAACAGGAGCATATATGTTTGATTGTTCACTTGGATCAGAAATGATCAGCTAGCATAAAGACAGACCAACAAGGAAGAAAATGGACAAAACCAAAATAAAACCAAACTTTGGTTGGGAGTTTTCACTGCAAATAAACCTATGCTAGAAATGTGGGGTGGTTGGAAATGTAACTTTTCTCACCTATTCCTTGTGGAGTCTTTGAATGCAGAACCTAGTGGCCTAGAAATGAAGATCTTGATCAAATGTTGGGGGGCTTTGGGCTCAGTACATAGTGATCAGGTTAGAAGGCTGTCAGCATCTGAATTCTTGAGAAATCCACTGGGCAGATGTTTTCTTGGTGAGTGGAATTGTGTGACTGTATATTAAGTATGACTTTTTACTAAAGTTCGAAACCAGTTGCCTATTTTTTCCTTATGACAAATTTTCAGAAACAAATTTTAAGATAACATAATAACAAGGATGAAAACAAGTAGAAAAAAAGAGAAGAGAAACAAAAGTTTGGCCTAAAGAATAAATAACTTATGTATGTGGAAATTACACATGTGTTATAGAAAAAACATCTCAGGGGTTTGGAGTATAGGAAATTTAATTGAATGCCATTCAAGTAGAGAGGTACATACAGTATTTTTCATTAAATTAACACTTGCAAATATTGTTTCAAATCCTAATCTGTTGTCAGTGCCAAAGAAATGATGCCTGTTTTTGAAAAGAACAGAATCTAACTATAAAATTAATTCATGGGTTTTCTTTGTTTATTTTTTTGTTTGTTTTCACTATTTTTGCTCTTGACCCAAATCCATGAAATATTTAACTACAGAGTGAAGAATAAGAAATGAGTGAAAGACATATGAGTTGAGAGGTTTATTAGGAAGATTTTCTGCAGAACATGAAGAGAGCATATTTTCCTGGACCCTAAGTCCAATGATCTCCTATTTTATTTTGTTGTCATTACCCCATCTTTCATTAAGGCCATCCAAGGAAACCCATGCAAACTTAGGAAGGAAAATCGGTTCTGAAGATGTACTGACAATATAATAGACAACACAGGGGTAACTCTTAAGAAGGAAGACTTCCAGTAAGTAAGCAGATACAACTATCTGTAAATGAGGTGTTTAAATAGAAAGAGGTTGCCTGTTTTTTCATGATTTTTGATTTTTATTTTGAAGGCTCTGAAGAGTTAGATACACACCAAAACTTTATCTTTGCTATGCCCTAGTCTCTGCAGCAACTGAAGCTGTGAAGCCACTTAGAACCAGCACATAAACTGCTTCTAAATGATCACAAACCTCCTGAGTTTTGTGCTTCAGCTCACTGTGTGCCTTTAAGCAACAGAGATTTAAAAGTCCTGAGATTATAGGACCATAAAAATACACATTTACATGTGGTCACATGCAATGTTTAAGACTGGAAATGAACCACAAAGGGAATGCTTTATACAAGTACAAAAATACAAGTTCAATTAATGACACAGAAGCTCTAAGAGGAACATGAAGAAAACACCCAAACCAGAGTCTCTTAGGAGGCCTGGATGTGTTTTCTGGAGCTGCAAGGATACATGGTTGTTAGCCCCTGCACTTTTCTATAAGTTCCTTCTGGAGCCTTCTGCAGCCATATAAAATGCAGCTAGTAAAACAGGTTTCCGTGGGAGGGAGACTTGGGAGTGTCCGAATTTCCTTCTTCTTCTTCTTCTTCTTCTTCTTCTTCTTCTTCTTCTTCTTCTTCTTCTTCTTCTTTTTTGCTGAACAATTAAGCAACAAAAGCAGTCTGGGAAAATAGAAGATGTTTCAGAGTTGGCCATGCATTCTGCTCATGCCAGGGAATGGGGTTTTGTAGCCTTTTGACTCCTAATCCTCTATTTACTTATTGGCTAAGTAGAATTAATTTATGTGGTCTTACAGAATGTAGGCTTTCTTCTCTCTATTAAGTTTCTCTTCTCCCTCTTTTCCAAAAAGAATGGCAAGCTTATCTCAGATGGTTGAAGGCAGCTGGGTGTTCTACTATTGTTTGATTAGAAGACATGATCTTAGTTTAATGAACAAATTATTCAGTTAATTCAAAACAAAAAGCTATTTCAGTGCTCACTGTGGGCCAGGCCTCATGCTAGGGCAGGGATACCTGCTGAACAGTTTATTCAAAGATATAGAAGTATAAAAAGGCAATTACAGTCAGCATGAAAAAAAACACATATGGGGTTACTATATGGGGTTAAAGCAAGACAAGCCATTCGGAGGACTTGGATCTCATCCTCATGTTGGGCTCAACAAAGGTTTCCTGCAGAAATTTAAACTGAGGCCTAGGGAATAAGAGGAAGTTTATCAGGTCACACGAAGTCATCAGAAGCCAGACTCCTCAGGTCATTTCTTGTGGTATTAGGGATTTGGAATCTTACCCCAAGAGCAAGAGGCAAAGGTATTCTTCCTACCTCAGTAATTTTTGCAGGGCTAAGTGGTGGAGGAAACTCTACTTTCCCTGATGTTAACTGTCAACATGTGTCCCCATGATATCCCAATGGGCTGCATGAACCCATTATGGCACTATCAACTATGATATCATGACCTTTTCAAATGTCTATTTTGTTTCTTTTCTCCTTTTCTTTTCTCTTTTCTTTTCTTTCTTTAAATTGTACCTACTTGGGGATTAATACATTGTTGGGTAAAGTAATTAAACTTAGCTCCAGGTAAGAAATGAAAAGGGACTCACTTGTTCTGTTAATGTTGGAATTGGGGGAATAATTTGGTGTCTACCTCATACTTACCTTCTGAGCTAGTCTTTGCTTCAGAGTCTGAGAGAGTTGTCTCAAAGGAAATCCACAAAAGTATTTGTGGATTTAGCCATACAGAGGGCAGGAAAAATCATCTAGCAATTCATGTTCCTTGACATTTCAGAAGCCCATTATCAGGGCCCCCAGGTTACAAAGGGTCGTTTTCCTTCTAAACACATTTCCCTTGAGGAGCAAACGTTTGATAAAATGCTCACTACCCATTAATGCAGCAAACAAGCGCAAACACCATTTCTGACATGGGGCAGAAGTTACAACTGTGGAATCCCAAGCATCAGCAGGCATGGGTGTGTTTTGGAGCGGGGAAGGCCCTCCTCAGATCACATGGCCCAAATAGAAGGAGTACTGGATGTTAGCAGAAGAAGATTGGGATTCATGCTGGACCTTATGAATTATGTGCTGTGTGACTTTGAGCTTTGTGAGGATTAAGTCAAATCAAAATAAATAATGCGTGTAATGTGTTTAGCACACTGCCCTGCAGGTAATGACAGGCAGTAAGTATTGGCTATTATTGTGAGCTATGGAGTACAGGCCATGTGTTAAAGGACTCCCAGTGGTAAAATTGCAGCTGACTTGGTTGCTGGGTGTTGAGAGGGGGAAGGGATGTAAGTTGCACAAGCAATGTCATGGGGGCAGGAGGGAAGCCCATTTTCAGCTTGTCCCCAAGGTCAGAAGACATGACACAGAACACAAGGACCAGGCTAGAGAGAGAGCTTGTGACCATTCCTGTTATTGTCCCAAGTTCACATTTATTTACATCAGCCTCTACCTGACTACTGCAGAAAGTTCTGGTGTGAAGCCAGTAGGCAGTAGCCCTTTAGCTTGTTGCATTCACAGGACTTCTTTCTTTCCAGGTGTTCCATAGATTCCCAGAACATTTTATAAATTGAAAAAGGTTATTTAAATGTAAATTATTACTATTATCATGTATCAACTGGTGAAGTGGTCCCTGAAGATGGGACATATTGGGCACAACCCAGGTTCCTCCCTCTCTACTCCTTCCCATTTTGAAACACATATTTATGTTTACTGACTGTTCCTGGATCTGGAGCCCAGTCTTTTCCTATTTCTCCTTCTTGTTCTTTGCCAAAATCCCAAATTTCATTAAAGGCTACCCTGGGAGACCCAAGCAATGGTGGAAAGGAAATACATTTCTGAAGTCAAAATGTGGGATGGTAGAAAAAGAGGATCCTATTACAGAAATTCAATTTAAATGAACCATTAGGGAGAAGGGCAAATCATCGAGCACAAAAGTGAGTTCCATGTGCATTTGATAACAAGGAGCTGTCCAGTGGCTCATTACATTTCCACGACCCTCATGTTTTTCCTGGAGACTTTGTGATGCTCCCTCAATTTGTTCTCCTTGTATTCATTTCTTGTCTTTCATTCTTTGAGTTGAATACTTTGTGTATATGAGACAGAAGTAGAAATGTGAGGAGGTGTCACCAGATGGTAAAAATGGAAAAGAGGGAAGATTCCTACTGTTGGTAAGGATGTGGGACACCAATGGTGGGGGTATAAATGGATACAAACCTTGGAAAAATGCTTAGTCATACCTACTAAAGCTGAACGTAAGCTACCCTGGGGCTCAACAAGTCTACTTTTCAGTATGTTCTCGGTAGAAATGCATAAAATAGTCACCAAAAGACATGTAGTGGAAAGTTCACATAACTTCAAACTGGGATTCCTCAATGCCCATTAGCAATAGAATGGATGAATAAATTGTGGTGTGATCACAAAATGGGGTGCTCTACAGCATTGAGAGTGAACGACCCAATCTCAAATTATACCCATCCTACAGTAGAGGTAAATCTTATAAGTGTTGGACAAAGAAGCTGGACATGAGAGACAAAGAGTCTGATGTCTGATTTTAGGTATAAAAACAGGCACCATTCATTGGTGCTGTTAGATGTCAGGATGGGGTACTTGGGTGGTTCACTAGGTTAAGCATCTGACTTCGGCTCAGGTCATGATCTCACTCAGTCCATGAGTTCGAGCCCTGCCTCGGGCTGTGTGCTGACAGCTCAGAGCCTGGAGCCTGCTTCAGATTCTGTATCTCCCTCTCTCTCTGCTCCTCCCATGCTCGCACTCTGTCTCTTTCTCAAAAATAAATAAACATTAAAAAAATTTTTAGATGTCAGGATAGTGGTTACCCTTGGAAGACTAGTGGCCAAAAGAAAGCATGGCTGGGAACTCTTGGGGGTGTCCTGTTCTGTTTCTTAGTCTGGATGCTGGTGGCAAAAGTGTGTTCAGTTTGTGAACATTCATTGGACTGTATGACTAAGTGTATTTTCAGTATATCATGTTTCAGTAAAAAGTGTTTAAAGGTTGGCAAGATTATTATTTCTACCACCTTCACAGCCCTAGATACCATTAGCAATTTTTTGCATAACAAAGCTGGCCAGCTGAGCCAAACAGCTACACACAATTCCTCCCGTCCTTACATTTATACTTCTCATACAGAAAAGAGCACTCTCAAGATGTTATAGTCAACATCTTCATCTAAAAGCTGAAGCTACAAACATCACTCACCTAAGGTGATGCAAAGAGTAGCTGAGATCTTGCATATAGTCACAGTTCCTGGTACTGGCAGGAACTCAGAAGGGTGGCAAGTCCTGAACCCCTGATTCATTTTGTAATCAGAGGAGATGGGGGTTGGAAACAAACAATTGCCAAACAACTGTTATGTGCCAGACATCACTCAGAAGTTCATAAGCTGCTATATAAGTCATTTTGCTTAATCCCATATCAACCCTGTGGGGTAAAACTGATTTCCTTCATTGTCCAGAGAAGGTGAGAAAGCCAGTAGGCAACATCATAGAGCAGAAGGTAACACACTGATGTTGGAACCCGGGCCTGCTTACTTCCAAAGTTTATTCCACCAGAGTACACTGCCTCCCAATTAGGTAGAAAACTACCCAAGTTGTACTTTTAATTTCTCTAAACATAGAGGTTTCCTTCTGAGGTAGAAATCATCTGCTTAGCTGGTTTTAGAGTACCATTTTCCTTGTTGAGTTGACTTCGTGGTAAAATACTTTTGAATGAAGTGGGCAGAGGGATGCAGAGAATAGCAGGGAAGTCTCAGAGGACGTTGTGATTTTGGGCTCTCACTGTGGGAGTTGTTATGCTTTGTAGTAATTGCATATTGAATAAATAATTCCAATTTCCATGGAGTGGGATGTCTGAACCCTCCAACTTTTAATACTTATTGACTTATTTTATATGGTTTATCAGTTTGACAACTAAAACACTTTCCTCTTGGTCAAGAGTTTCCCAGGGGTTTAATAGAAAAAGTGGTAGATGCAAATTTGTTAGTATCTACTTTCACCTCCACTGAAAGGAAAATAATAAAAAGTCCAGGTACTGGCCAAAAATAACTTTTACTAATATAGGCCCAGAAGCCCAGCTCTGGTCCCTGCAACCAAGATATGATGTGGTCTGCCTTCTTTGTAAATTAGAACTTTGTCTCTTGGCCTAATGCCTCTGACAACTACACCAAGAAAGGCACGAGAAGAAGACATGGCAAAAGATCTAATATATGTTGTTCCAAGCATTATTCTAGACACCTACAGATTAGATACCACTACTCATAATTTAGAAAGAGAAATTGAGGTCACAGAGGTCAAGAAACTTGCTTAATGCCACAGAAATATTAAGTGGCAAAATCAAAGTGTAGGTCTATTTCATGGATTGGCAAACATTTTTCTGTAAACGGCCAGATAGCAAATTTTTCAGCTTTGTGGGCCATAGAGTCTTTACTGTAACTGCTCACCTCTTCTCCTCTTCTGTTGTACTGTGAAGGCAGTCACAGACAATATATAAGCAAGTATGTGTAGTCCAATAAATCTTTATTTATGGACACTGATATTTGTATTACATAAAATTTTTATGTGTCTCAAACTATTATACCTCTTTTTGCATTTTTTCAACAATTTAATAATATTAAGACCATTTTTAGCTTGCAGGTGTACAGAAACAGGTGGTGAGCCAGATTTGGCCTAGAGGCCACAGTTAACTGACCCCTGTTTTATCTGATTCCAAAGCTCAGGCAAGCTGTTTTGAGTTAGCAGATTGTTTTATCTAAAGTTTCTTGGAATCAAGACCTCTCTGCCAAGCAAGACTTGGCTTTATGCTCAAAATGCTTTGACTATTAAAACCTTTGGCATATAGTGGAGGGATGGTGAGTGTGTGTGTGTGTGTGTGTGTGTGTGTGTGTGTGTTTGTGTGTTGGGGGGGGACAGAGAGACAGACAGAGAGACAGAGAGACAGAGAGAGAGGAGGCACAATGAACAGACATTAATGCAAAAAGCATTAACTAAATGTTTTCTCTTATACCAACTGGCAGATATTGACTTTTCCATTTTCAAAACGTAGAATGTCTTGCTACCTGTTTTTTAAAATAGAAGGGAATTAGTGTGTCATATTGTGACAAGTCAGGAGAATTTGCCAACTCTTTGGCCTCTGGTAGATGGACTCCAATCATTGTCTAATCTGGAATATTGTGAATGTTGACATGGAGTCTTTAGTGGTCACAGGAAGGTTTTCAGATTTTGTCTCCTGAGGTTTATAGATGGCATCTGCTGAGGTTCTCCATATTATCTGCTGCTTCACCAGGTTCTGGGGATGCCAGTTCATGGATCAGGAGGCACAGCTGTGTTTCTAGCTAAACCAGGAGGAATCTTGGCACAGATTCACCCAGGGCAGAAAGGTCCTGTTGGAGAACCATACGTGAAGACATGAGAGAAATAATTGACACCATGAAATGTTAAACTGGAAGGAATCTTCAGGCAAACCCAATTCATAAGAAAATGGACACCCAGATGCCATTTAGTGCTGAAGCCAAGGCTGGTATTTGTGCAAATATTGATATTGCCTTTTCTCTCCTTTAGCTAGTAATCGAGGCCTATTTAAAATTATTAAAATGCTTTAAGCTTAGTTTCCCCATAAAGAATTCAAAATAACAATACTAAGCCTGAAATAAATGAAGTTCAAAAGAGTTCTAGTTTCCCTCAATATGACTATGTCTGATACTTTACAAAATAATGCAAATCAAATTCAGAGAATGAACATTTTGCTCCTACTTTGCTAGTGCTTTAAGCAAGTGTATAATCTTCCCAGCCCTTCCCCAAAGTCTCTAGATTAATTTTTGGTGACATTGCTAGGGAACTCCCATGAAATCTTGTGGGTCCATGGAAACTATATATAAGTCTCCAACATATTATGTAGATTACAGAAGTCCTATCATGTGAAAATGTTCTGTTCCAAAAGTCACTTGGAACTTTGGATGCATTTTTCTTACAGAACAATGTTCCAAGGGATGGTTATCTTCCCAAGCCATCATAAAAGCCTATTGGATTCCCCAAGTGGCTGAGCTGGAATGAAAATGCCTGGAGCCTGCTGAAGCCCAAACTTCTAACCCTTCGAGAGACAGCTCGATGGATTGGGAAACTGGTAGAGGCTCTGCCATATCCTGTCCTCCTCTTTTTGGGAGAACTTGGCAGCCCTTGAGTAGCAAGGGAGGAGTGTCTGTGGGAGTGAGGGTTTGGTGGGGAAGCTAAGGTCTCCTTTGGAAACAACGGAGGAAGGCTCCATGTTAAAGGGGAAAGGAGGAGACAGGAAACCTCCATTAAATTGTTTATAACTTGAATTGTTTCTAAGGCCGGAACTGACAACTGTGTTTTTACAAAGTAAAAAAGGATCCACTGAGTTCCATAGCCTTCGTGCAGGCATATACAATACTTAAGAAGGTCAGAGTGCAGTTTTCTGTTGACAGGTAGATTTCAAAAAGCTGAGTGTTGGGACAGCATATAAACCCTTCCAATTTGAAGATTATTGAGGGTTATTGCTGATGCCATCTGAACAGGGTTATAATAGCCATGGACTGTGGAATGGTTCAGATCGCTGTCTAAGCATGCAATTATTTTGCTTCTGCAGTTAGACTAGGGAAAATATTTTGCATTCTATCAGCTGGGCCTTTATTGTTTTTCATGTTAGGACAAATGTTCTTTGAGAGGTGGGGTCTTGTTTGAGGAAATGTCAAGCTGTCCAGTTTAGATTTATTGGTGAGTGTAGCAGGTGCCAAATGTTTCAAGAAGCTGGTGTATGCATTTTTTCCCCTTCTTCCTTGGAAGACTTTTCTGGAACCAGGATATGTTCTCTGCAGGAAGAAAGCAAGTGTGTTACACTTAAAACAGTGTACAATAGAAAAACCTAAAGAAGGCTTGTAGTGGATGGATTTACATAATCTGAAAGGTATTTTATGCACTAAGTTCCAAAGTTAGGGAAGGCAGCTAAACAAGGAACTGTCATTTAAGGCACAGGCTTGTGGTAAATGGTGTCTGGGTGGCCAAAAGGCATGATTTATGGGGGTATCATAAGTCTTGCTGGCTCTAAAATATTTGCTGTCCAATGTTCAGAAATTCCCATCTTTGGCATAGTCCTCAGAGAAGCACTAATTTAGCTCAACTTCCCCACCAAGTACCCCACAAGCGGGTCAAATTCAATGTGAGCCTTTTGGCGGGGAATGCTTTGGAGGATTATGCTTTATCGTAAAACTTGCTAGGAATTTTGCATCTTCTCCATAGTATACTCTAATGTTCTATTTAGTTTAAAAATGTCACCCATCCTCAAATCTTTGAGCAAAGCTGATGTTCCAGGAGGATGGACCATGTTTATCCTGCATTCCTGACTAGTCCCCTGGTACACTGTCTTGTCTCCTTGGCAGGAGGTAGATCCTCTTTTGTAACATGAGGACTTCAGTCATTGCCCAATTGGTGGTCCAGCCACCATCCTTTGAAATACACAGATTATCTCTTAGAACAGAAATGTGTGAGTTTGTTTTTTTTTTAAATTTTTTTCAAAGTTTATTTTTGAGAGACACAGAGTATGAGTGGGGGAAGGGTGAGAGAGAGGGAGACACAGAATCTGAAGCAGCCTCCAGGCTCCGTGCTGTCAGCCAGAGCCTGATATGGGGCCTGAACCCACGAACTCTGAGATCATGACCTGAGCTGAAGTCAGATGCTTAACCAACTGAGCCACCCAGGCACCCCAGTGGGTTCATTTTTACATTAAGAGGAGGTCATTTGTCAGAAGTCATTGTCATTGTGGAAAACAGTACTCAGTCCTCTGAGGAATTAGAAACTAGAAAACCTTTGGTGATGGGAAAGGGGAGTCTTGAAAATATGCAATGTTACCCTGGGAAGGTAACTTTGAGGGGAGATACAGGGGATCTGGGTTGGAGGAGGAGGAGGAGTATAGTTGAGCTGAGGAAGAAACAGAAGGAAAGAAAAGGACGGAGTTGTAAGTGGCAAATTTTGCCTGAGATTTTCTTAATGGCCTTCCACATTTCCAAATCTATCCCCAACCTCAATCCCATTCCTCCACCCCATCTCCAATTCCTGTATTCCAATGGCAACATCAGTGCCTGGAGACTCAAGTCAACATATCTGGTATGCTAACTCATCTGTGAGCAAACCTACTCATTCCTTCCTCCTGCTGCACCACAACTTGCTGGTTTCTATGCACCTTTCTGGCTTCAACCTTCACACCATTGACTATCTGCCTCACTGTTACAGCCAGAGCCTGAAGTGTCTTTATTCTTTTCCTTCTCCCCAACTTCGCATGGACACATCCCACCGATCATGAAGTCTAACCAAGTGACCTTGGAAACAATCTTTTATTCTCTGTAAAAATACAGTTTCTGTAGGAAACACTCAAAAGACTGAGTGGTAGAGAGTTTAATAAGAGCCCCCCACCTCCCTCTGCAAAGTAAAGATGAGGAAGCTAAGAAAGAATGACGAAAGGCCCAGGGTTAACTATGGGATGCTATTAACATCTTAGGAAGTAAGGGGCAAGGTGGCAGTGGATTATCAAAAGTACTTTATATGTGAGTCTGGAACCATGGAAGAAGGGCCACCCAATGGGAGCTGAAATGACAATGCAGCCACTGTCAGAACTGTGGTGGACAGGGATAGGGGAGCAGGGAAATAATCGCTCTGACCACTCTCCCTCTTTCCACCCTCTGATCTTCTACCCATGCTTCTTATTGCCAAAAACCAACCAAAAATCACAGGGTACAGGAGTTTAGTACTGTGGGCCATAGGGATCAGACTCTTGGGGCACAGAAAGGGCTGAGATGGGAACAGAAGGGACCTGTTGAGGTAAGCAACAAGTGGACAATAACAAGCCCAAATTCATCTTCTCCCTTCAGTACTTGAAAATTCAGCTTTAGGTCAAGCCCACTGACTCTTTCCTGGATGGCTGGAAAAACTCTTTCCAATTGTCCTAGTTGTTTCCAGTTTGTGATCTAATTTAATTTTAATAACCAACAGTATGGAGGTTCTTCAAAAAATTAAAAATAGAACTACCCTCCAGCTCGGCAACTGCACTACCAGGTATTTATCCAAAGAACACAAAACTGCTGATCTGAAGGGACACATGCACCCCAATGTTTATAGCAGTGCTATCAATACTAGCCAAATTATGGAAAGAGCCCAAATGTCCATCGACTGATGAATGGATACAGATGTGATGTGTATATATATATATATATATATATATATATATATATCACACACACACACACACACACACACTGGAATACTACTCAGCAATGAAAAAGAATGAAATCTTGCCATTTGTAACGATGTGGATGGAACTAGAGTGTATTATGCTAAGCGAAATAAGTCAGTCAGAGAAAGAGATTATCATATGATTTCACTCATATGTGGAATTTGAGAAACACAATAGATTAACATAAAGGAAGGGAAGGAAAAATAAGACAAAAACAGAGAGGGAGGCAAACCATAAGAGACTCGTAAATACAGAGAACAAGGTGAGGGTTGCTGGAGGAAAGGTGGGTGGGGGGTGGTTTAAATGGGCAATAAGCATTAAGGAGGGCACTTTTTGGGATGAGCACTGGGTGTCATATGTAAGAGATGAATCACTACGTTCTACTGAAGCCAAGACTACACCATATGTTAACAAACTTGAATTTAAATAAAAAGATTTTTTAAAATTCCAACATTTCTTAATAATTTTAATGCTAACAGATAGTATTCATGTTTAAGATATATCCAGGGAGGGCACCCACAGCTAGCACAATACTCCATGGCTGTGGCTCCTTTCTTACATGCTCCCACTCAAGAGAACACATGGAACTGGGAATAGGACTGATAACATCTGATGATTACAGAATTATCTGTATTTCATTAAGAAAAATCACTTGCAAACTCTGTTTAAAATGATTGGAAACAGATTCTTGAGGCGTAACAGATGTTTATAGTGGGTTCTCCATAGATATTTGTTGAAAGGATGAGTGTTATTTGTGACACACACACACAATAGTGGATCTTTACACATCAATGTTTTGAATATAACTACATATCCATAAGTAGATCTACTGTTCTAAAATGAATTTCTATGAATCTGATCTTATTACTCTACTATTTACACACTCTGGTGGCCTACCATTGCCAAGAAACTCTTAATATGGTGGAAAGATCTCTTCACCAACCCAACCCCCCACCCTCACCTTGATCTTACAGTTACCTTCAATCACCTCTCCCAACACAGTTTGTTCCCCATCTACACTGGGCTCCTTATCAGTCCTGGAAGATATATTTAAAGCACATGATCTCTGTGCCAATGCATATTCCCTTAACATTTAATGTTGTTATGGATGCTGACCCAAATTCCAACTGCAAGCACCTGACACTCTCTTCCCAAGGGCCTCTCTAACCACCAGAACCCACTCTGCCCATGCATGGAGAAGGCTTGAGATGCTAGGAAGTTCATGGCCCCTGGAAGCATCTCTCACTAGTAGCTTTCAGCAATGGTGTATAAATACCTCAACTCCCTCCTCCTCAGGTGGAGGAGGCTCCCTGAGTCACATGCTCTACATTGTTTCACAGAGTTTCCCCTGCAGAATTAAGTTCCACTTATCCTCAATAGTAACTGGGGCTTGGTGCATCCTTTATGTCCTTCCTTTCTTTCCTGTCTCACTTCCCCACTTCCCTACCAGCATTTTCTGGGATTACCTCCCAAATAAACTACTTGCCCTGGAGTCCTTAGTTCAGGGTTGGCATTTGGAGTAATCTAACTCAAAAGACATTTTAGTATTCTCTTTCAGTGTGGTCTTGCCTTTACATATGCCATGATTTGTGTCTGGATTCTCCTTTCCTTCTTTTTACAAACATTTAAATTGATGCAGGAAAAAAATAAAATAACATGTTAAAGTCCCCTTCATTTTGTGTAAATACAAATGTAAATGCATATACCAATATATTTTTATAATAATTAATGCATTGAATACATACCTGCATAGGCCTTTTCACATTAATGTAATCACATTACACACATTACATGTACTGTACTGTAATTTGCTTTTTACCCAATGGTATGATACCCTAATATTCCACAATATAGTTTGAGTGAACTCTAATTAAGCATTTCTCCTCTTGAACACTTCAGTTGCTGACACTTTCTCCACTGTGATAAAAATGCTTCAATGACTGTGTACATATATCTTTGTTCACATGTGTTAGTCATCCCACAGATGAATGCTTCTGCCTAGATTTTTTACTTGTAAGTAACAGAAAGCCCAACCCAAACTAATTTAGGCCAAAAGCAACTTTATTGGCTGAGAGAGTGAATCTAACTTTAGAATCAGATATCAGGGAGTTTCAAGAGGTATCACTGGACTATTCCCCTTCCCACCTCTATACTGTCCATTCTTAAGGCCTTCCTTTCTAGTGGCAAAATGGCTGCCAGTGTGTCCAGGCTTTGATTCTCAAAAGTTCAAGTTGACTGGAAAACAGAGGCCAATTTTCTTTCAGTAACTCCGGAAAATGTCCCTAAATTGTGTAACATTGATTTATATGCCCATCCGTGAGCCAATTATTGTGGCTAGAGGGATGTAATGCCTTTGTTAGCCAGGCCTGGGCACATGCCCCCTTGTGACATGGGCTAGAAATGGAGAAAGAAAGTGATTCCCCAGAGTTACTCTTGCTCCTGTTACTAAGGGGAAAGGAACACTTCACTGCAAGGAATCCAGATGGGTTTTTGCAAACTAAAATACAGGGTTAAATGGTGTGTGAATTAAAAAAAAAAAATTGGTAGTTACCACCAAATTGCTCTCTCGAAATTATATCTCAATTTATATTCCCAACAACAACAGCAATTGAAAAGCCCTCTCTCCACAAACTTTAGACACTGGGTATTATCAGTATTTTAAAATTTAGCTGACATGATAGCTAAAAATGGTATCTTGCTGCTCTGATTTCCCTAATCCCTGGTCATAATTCAGCTGGGTTGCTCTTTTCTTATTATTTGTGTCAGGTGTCTATATATTAAGGAGTGTATTTTTTTTTTTTTTATTTTAGAGAGAGAAAGAGGAAGTGTGTACATGAGCATGCATGTGAATGGAGGAGGGGCAGAGGGGGAGGGAGAGAATCTCAAGCAGGCTCTGTGCTCAGTGTGCAGCCCAATGTGGGGCTCAACCCTGAGATCATGGCCTGAGCCAAAATCAAGAATTGGATGCTCAACCCACTGAGCCACCTAGGCACCCCAGAACTATGTGCTTCTTAAGGGTGAGGACCTCACTGTAATCCATCATGACACTTATTACAAAGTGGAAATCAATAATTGTTTCTTATGTGACTAAATAAATGAATGAGTGAATGACTGAGAGAGTGAGAATAAATGAATGAGTTAATAATTGTGTTTGCCTTGTTTAGTACTAGGACAGATAATGAAATGTCCCTTTTCCAGTATGTTTTCCTGGAACTTTCTTTTTTTTAATCTTTAAACAATGGTTATTTATTTTTGAGAGAGAGAGAGAGAAACAGAGAGAGAAAGAGTGTGAGTGGGAGAGGGGCAGAGAGAGAAGGAGACACAGAATCCAAAGCAAGTTCCAGGCTCTGAACTGTCATCAGAGAGCCTGATGGAGGCTTGAACTCATGAACCTGGAAATCATGACCTGAGCTGAAGTCGATGCTTAACCAACTGAGCCACCCAGGGCCCTCTGGAACTTTCTCTTTAAAGTTTCTCAATTAACCTTTCTTTTTCTTTCTTTCTTTCTTTCTTTCTTTCTTTCTTTCTTTCTTCTTCTCTTCTTTCTTTCTTGTTTATTTTTGAGAAAGAGAGAGAGCCTGGGAGGGGCAGAGAGAGAGAGGGAGAGAGAGTGTGAGTGGAGGAGAGGGGCAGAGGGGGAGAGAGAGAGAGAGAGAGAGAGAGAGAGAGAGAGAATCCTAAGCAGGCCCTGTGCTGAGTATGGAGCCCAACATGGGTCTCAATCCTATAACCAACCACGAGATCATGACCTGAGCCGCAATCAAGAGTTGGACACTGAACTGAGCCACCCAGATATTCCTCAGTTAGCTTTTCGGTAAGCTGTGAATTGAGTTCATAGGGGGCATATTGTACTGCACTACTTTTCTGAAGTTTCCCTCATATTGTCTTGAATTCACTCATCCAATTGATAAGAGCAAGTGGCCTACTGTGTATGATTCAGAATCATACACACATTTAGTCCTTCTGAAGTGGTAGCCCTGGAACTCTGTTGAGGCCTGCCTCTGCCACAGGAGTCAGCTAATATGTTGCCCAATTAAAACATCCATCCAGGATTTCACAGGGACTGGGGAATCATTGTTTTTGGCTGGAATCCTGGGTTTGAGGTTTCTTCGTGTAGGACTCTGAAAAAGGATTTGGAAATGTTGTCTCTAATCCCAAAGTATGTATTTGGGAGGCTGCCTTCAACATTACCCACCTAATAACTCAGGCTCCAGGGCCCATTTCACCTAAGTGCATTCATTCCTTTGATAGAGTCTAAAGGAACTAATCCAGGAGCCAGAGTACCTGGGTTCTAATGCTGGATCTGATTCACTGCTTGCAGTACCATTTTCCTTATCCTAAAATGAGATGTTTGGATTTGACGATCTCTCAATCCCTGTCCAACTCTAAAATTCTGAGTGGGATTCTGAATCCTGCTCTGCCACCAACAGTGTGTCCTCGGAGCTTTGCCCATTACTCATGAGAATGTCAACGTCTGGGTAAATAGATATTTTGGGGTCAGCTCTAAAAATCCCAGAAGTACATATCAAATGTTGGTTTTGGCACATGGACAAGACGGAGCAGGGCCATGTCAGGCATTTCACCATGATAGCTGCTGGAAGGAAGGGCCAAGGGAGGCAGTCTGGGTGAGATGCTTGGAACAAAGAGGACCAGCTCAAGTCCCATGGTACAGATGACCCTGCAGGAGAAGCAGAGGGTAGAGGCCAGCAGTGGACCTAGGTATCACAGAGAAATCATTAATACCTCAGTTGGAAATGGCTAATTATACTGTCTCAAAGCCACATTCTCAGACAATAGGGAAAGCTGTAAATATATCCATATAGTTATCCAAGCATAGCAAAATAAAACCAAGGGAAAGCCAACTTAAACAGGCTTAACCAAAGTTTTGGGTGAAAACGATAAATGTTGCTCATGCCTTCATAATGGGAAGCTCTGTTCAGAATACTCACAATGGGGCCTTTGGAGACAGCTATGGGTTCATAGTCTGGATCTACCCTCCCACTAGGAGCCAGCTCTACAAAGAACCAGAGGCAAAGACACTTTCAAAGGGGTGGCCTCACACTTTCGAGGACTTGCAGCATTGCTCCATTGTTACTTGAGTGGCAAAATTAAAAACAAACAAACATGTTAGCCCCTTAGGACCACATGACTGAGAATTATACCACATGACTGAAAATTATAAAAATATGGTGGAATCTTCTTAAAACTTTTTAAAAATTTTGACACAAGTTTTAATTTTTAATTAAGTTTTAATTTTTAATGGAAAAGTTGCAAAATAGTAGAAAGAAGTACTATGTGCCCTTCACATTCACATTCAGTGTTTTACTAATATCCCCTCTTTTCTTTCTTCCTTTCTGTCTTTCTCCCTTCCTTCTTTTCTCCCTCCCTCTCTCCCTTCCTTCTTTTCTTCCTTCCTTTCTCCCTCCCACCCTCCCTCCCTTCCTCTATCCCTCTATACGTGTGTGTGTATTTCCCCCAGAATTCTGAGAATAACTTGAAAGATATCTTTTTACCTTTCAATATTTTGATGTATATTTCCTAAAAACAAGGACATGCTCATATAATCACAGTACTATCATCAAAGTAAGGAATTAACACTGACATAGTACTATTATCCAGTTTATAGACTTCATTTACTTCCCCAATTGTCCCAATAATGTTCTTTAAAGCAAAAAAAATTTCTGGATCTGAACTGCATTCAGTTAACACGTCTTTAGTCTTTTTTAATCTGGAAGAGTTTCTCGGTATTTCTTTGTCTTTCATGATATTTTTGATGAATACAGGCCAGTTTTTTTGTGGAATGTCCCTCAATTTGGGTATGTCTGATGCTGTGGAATTTCCTTTTAGCTTTATGCACCGCCTACTGAAGTACTAATGCCCAGTTGGGATGTGAATGGCTGCAGGAAGCATTTTATCCAGCCCAGCTCATGCAAATTCTGCTTTGCCTTGTCTTGAGGGGTTTCCTCCCCATACTTCTCAAATATGGTTTCTCGTTCTGCAAGGGTTTTGGGAAAATCAGATACTTTGCTCATTGAAAATTGTACTTATATTGTTGCCCACACGCATAGTGTTGGATTGGCAGATGGATCCCTCAATTCTATCACAGTTAAATTGTAGGAGGCCACTGAAAGCAGGCCAGAGGAATATTTGTGATGTATAGGTTAGCTTCTTTGGGAAAATAAACTTTGAGTTCTGAACAAATCTAAGTACACATTAATTTCTAGAGTTTAGCTGGCTCTTTGCAGGTGGTTTCTACTTGTGATTAAGTTTGCTATCATATAAATCCATCTTGGTCTCTACTTGGATGGGCTTTACTATTTAAGTCCCCAAATATCTTTACTCTAAGGCAGTCTCCCTATTAGTTGGTACTGTGGAATGAAATCTGGAAATGAAAATGTTACAAACTTATAGTGGATGTAAACGTGATTTATTAGGCTCATTACTCCCACATTTTGTTGTCAAATGGGTGGAGTCTGGAAAAGATGGGATGCTGTGGAATGAGAGAACTACTTAAAGTGTTTCATCTGTGTCTTGACAGACATATGAGGGTATCCTCAAAGATTGGGGCATTTCTGGACAAATCTTCCAGCCAACTGAAGAATTCTGATGAGAACCATGGCACTAGAAATGCACTCATTGGGGCATCTGGGTGGCTCAGTCAAACATCTGACTCTTGATCTGGACTCTGTCTGATCTGGTCATGATCTGACAGTTTGTGAATTTGAGCCCTATGTTGGGTTCTGCACTTATAAACTTGCTTGGCATTCTTTCTCTCCCTCTCTCTCTGTCCCTGCCCTGCTCATGCTCTCTCTCTCTCTCAAAATAAATAAATAAACTTAGAAAAAAATGCATTTATTGTTACAAATTGTAGTTGAATCTGAGACTGCTAAAGATGTCATCCCTGAAATTAACCTTAGCAATTTCATTTATGTGGAAAGGGCATCTCTAGCTTTAACCAAAAACAAGAAGTCAACATATATAAATACTTGAATGAATAACTTAATTCTCAGGACACAATAAAATAAGAACTAAATCAGTTCTTGGAACATAGTTCTAGTTACCAGGTCTTTGAAATCATAGGAGATTTGTAAAATTTCATTTCTGTACAGTGTGAAAAATATTCTCATGTTTTACAGATCACTGTGATTGTTTATATACCTCCCTCTTAAATCAACCAGTCAGTTATTACTTTAGGCGTAGTGTAAAGAATACTGTTCTAGAAGCCTGAAGAAAGATATACTAATTTATTAATTTATCAGGAACTGGCTACTAACTGTGTGATAGAGATCACATAGCTCCCAGGGACAAAAAGAGACGTGAAAAATAGTTCCTATACTTGAGGAGCTACAACTATAGGAAAAGCTAAATTGAAATTTTTCTCTAACTTTTAGTGCAGCATGAAGCACTAAAAATGGAAGTGCAGAGGATCATGGAGGTAGAGGTGGACAGTAGCTAATTCAGGTGGAATTGGTATGAGGAAGACTATGGTGAGAGATCCCAGAGGAAATTGTAGTTCAGCTGAGTTCACAGAATGGATAGATGTCCTCTAGGTAGATGAGACAGTCGAATTCATCACAGCAGAAGCAATAACACATTAGCACATGAAGGTAGGCTGCAGGCTGGGATTTGGGGACTGTAAGTTGTTCAATAGACGTGGAGGTGGGGGAGAAGTAGATGAAGCTGGAAAATTAGGAAAGGGAAGATCATAGAGAATCCTGTAGATCATGTAAGGAGCTTGGAATGTTATCTCAAGTTTACTGAGTCATTGAAGGGACTTAACAAAAAAGGCAGAGTTATAGAATGGCAGGTGTTGGAAGGGAGATTGGCAGAGATTGGAGGCAGGCACAGCAGCTAGAGCACTGCTGTGATATAATATTGAGCAGTAATAATCACCTAAACTAAAGTAATGGCCCTGGGAATGGAGAAAATGGCACAGATTAGAAAAGTATTTCAGTGATGGAGGTATTAAGATTTGGTGACTGATGGGATGTGAAATTTGGAAGAAGCACCAGTTAGAGATGACTAAGATTTCAACCTTCCATGACCAGGAAGGTGATGTTACTGTTCATTAAAATGAGAAATCCACTAGTCTTGGGGAAGAATGATTAATATGTTCAGATTTCTGTGCATGTGGAGTTTGATGTTCTTGAGGAATGATATTCCTCTAATGACATTCCATAGGAAGTTGCTGATTGGGTTCCAGATCATTGAAAGAGCTAGAGTTGAAGACAAGATGTTTGGAAGCCATTGGTAAGCAGGTGGTAATAAAATGAGTAGGAAGAGATGAGCCTAGGAAAATGTGTAGACTGAGCCAGGGAGGTGATAGAGAACAAGCATTTCTTTTTCTTTTTATATGTTTTTTAAAATGCTTATTTATTTATATTTATTTTTGAGAGAGACAGAGAGAGAGGGAGAGAGAATGTGGGAAGGGCAAAGAGAGGGGGAGACTAAGGATCCATCTGAAGTGGGCTCTGCACTGACAGCAGTGAGCCAAATGTGGGGCTTGAACCCAGGAACCTTGAGATCATGGCCTGAGCCAAAGTTGGGTGCTTAACCAACTGAGCCACCGAGGTGCCCCAGAGAACAAGCATTTCAAGAGTGGGATGAGGAAGAGGGTTCTGGCAAGGAGAGATTGACAGGGAGCAATGAGGGAGGTTGGAGGAAACCCAGGAGAGACGGCACTCATGGAAGATGGTGAAGGAGCAAGTGCTAAGTGTGTCATGTATGCAGAGAGATTCTTATGGTAAAGACAAAAATGGTTTGCCAATTACAGTTCACAGGGAGAGAACTTCGTGTAGGTTTGGGGAGGGGGTGGAAGTTTAACAACAGAGATAAGGAGATTGGCAGAGGAAGAGGAGACAGTGAGCGTAGGTGAAACAATCCAGAAGCTTGTTGGGAAGAAGACAGAGAAGACAACACTTAAAAAGAAGACATAGGTTACAGGAGAGGGAAGTATGAATTTATATGCTGGAGTGAGAGAGACTGGTAGAAGTTCTGGAGAGAGAAATGAGAAGATTCTGCATTTAACAATGCTGCTACAGGACTCTGGGAAAATCTCTTTGCCTCTCTAAACTGCAATCTCTAATTTCCCTTTTGGTTTTAAAAGTTGTGATTCTGTGGGGAGTGTATGCAATTTAAGAAGCACATTTTGAGAAATAACCACTTAGAGAAAATATCAGAGGCTTTTTATATTTTTCTGAAGATTTTGTTAATAGAAGTTTAAGGTCTCCAGCAACTCTTGATTTTAGAAAATATAGCCAAATTATGGAAAGGGCCTAAATGTACATCAACTGATGAATGGATAAAGAAATTGTGGTTTATATACACAATGGAATACTACGTCGCAATGAGAAAGAATGAAATATGGCCTTTTGTAGTAACGTGGATGGAACTGGAGAGTGTTATGCTAAGTGAAATAAGTAATACAGAGAAAGACAGATACCATATGTTTTCACTCTTATGTGGATCCTGAGAATCTTAACAGAAGACCATGGGGGAGGGGAAGGAAAAAAAAAGTTAGAGAGGGAGGGAGCCAAACCGTAAGAGACTCTTAAAAACTGAGAACAAACTGAGGGTTGATGGGGGGTGGAAGGGAAGGGAGGGTGGGTGATCGGTATTGAGGAGGGCACCTGTTGGGATGAGCACTGGGTGTTGTATGGAAACCAATTGGACAATAAATTTCATATATATAAAAAAAAAGAAAATATAGCCCTTGGATCTTCATTCCATCCAACTGCATTCATGCAAGGGACTTGCCTTCTATTGTAAGCATGTCCCAAAGTCCTCAGAGATTTTGCAGTTTTGCCCCACTGTGTCTACATTTTCTTTTCTTTTTAAAAGCCAGCAGTTTACATAGGAAAATTCTGCTATTGGATAGCAGAAAGGGCACTTATTAGAAACTGGAGTGGATGTGGGGCTGGCTCAGTCGATTAAGCGTCCAGCTTTGGCTCAGGTTGTGATCTCACGGTTCATGAGTTGGAGCCCTGCGTCAGGCTCTGTGCTGACAGCTCAGGGCCTGGAGCCTGTTTCAGATTCTGTGTCTCCCTCTCTCTCTGCCCCTCCCCCACTCATGCTTTGTCTCTATCTCTCTCAAAAATAAATAAGCATTTAAAAAATTTTTAAAAAAGAAATGAGTAGATGATGTGCATGTCAGTAATGTCTCTGGCATGTGTGTACCATTGGGGGTAGGGGTTTTCCAATTGTGGCAGGGAAGAGGAAAGGATAAAACATGAGATTTGTTCTGTACCATTACTTTTTCATTTTGAATCTATTTCAAGCTGCATGGAATAATGTCCGAAATCAATTTCAAGGCCTCTCAGGAAGAATGAGTAAATGCAAGCTATGCTTAGGTCTATTATCTAAAATCCACCTTGAAGCAACTAGCAATATGGCTATTTTTTTTTTTTTCATGATTCCTCCGGATTTATTCTGGAGACATTCTATTTTTATAATATATGTATACACATACATATATGTGTGTGTATATACATATATGTGTATGTGTGTGTATGTATGTGTGTGTGTGTGTGTATGGGTATACATATATACTTTTTCTTTTTTTCTACTCAAATGGTATCATACTATCTACAAAATTCTGTATTTGCTTCCTTTCCTGTCAACAGTACATTTTGGAAATTTGTTCCATTATCAGTTCAGGTAGATTACTTCAGTCTTCTTAATGATTGTATATTATTCCACTATATGGATTACCTGTAATTTATTCAGCTGGTTCCTTACTGATGGATCAGATGGATTAGATTGTTTCCAACACTTTGTTATCACGAGCCATTCTGTTATGCCTCACTTTGCACATGTTCAAGTACCTGTAGAAGAAATATCTAGAAATGCTATTGCTAGATCAAAGGGTATGTGAAATTTTAACGTGTAAATATTTGAACAAGTTTGGAACTAGCATGAAAGGCAACTGATTTGGACCTAATGAATCAGCAGGGAAAGTAGGATGTATGTCACTGGAATCAGATATGTGGCCACACATCTGTGTACTTTAGTAAAACTAAGGGGTAAGTCAAGACAGAATAGTTTACAACTTTACTCTTCTAGAGCTAGTGACCCAAAGGCAATTGGCCATTGTATGGCTAGTGTTCCTGAAAATCTGTCCTAGCCAATGATATGGTCCATGAGGTTGCACCTACACTTTGTATGTGAGATGCCTAACTCCTGGGAAAAGCTCAAAGTCTTCCCATTGAGAGGGGAGACTCCATTGACTTCTGCCTAGAAGCTTGTAGTCTCAGGCAAGTGGCTTCTGGAAGCCAAGTCCTGGATTAAGCTATAAAGTGGGAACTTCAAGGTGAAGGGGCAAGTTATGAGACTAGTTAAGTAGCATATCAAAGATGGAGCAGTAACAATAAAGGCAATTCTCTATTCAGATAAGAGCTTGGTATCTCTGTAAAACATTTTCCCACCTCCTGTCCCCGAACATCAAAGAGATGGGTTAGACAAGGCAAGAATTGGGTGTCATAAAATCAAGAAGCTTTTCTGCTTAAGGTGTCCCACCCCTTGCAATCAACTCCCCATTGGAGCCTCAAACCATAGTAACATTTCCAGGGCCAGAGTCCCCAAACACCAGGTGATGGTCCCACAAGGCATTAGGTGTTTGTTTCAACAGAGAAAGATAAGTAAATCTAAAACATCACCTCTGGTAACAGGAAACCCCCTTCAATCTCCTGCACTTTAACACATGAAGCATTTCCCCTTGGGTTAGCAGGTAAGGTCTAGGAGAAATGGGCCTGGAGGAGAATGTTTGCACTTCCCAGAGGAGACATAAGAATGTAAAGCAGGGAGGGGCGCCTGGGTGGCGCAGTCGGTTGGGCGTCCGACTTCAGCCAGGTCACGATCTCGCGGTCTGTGAGTTCGAGCCCCGCGTCAGGCTCTGGGCTGATGGCTCAGAGCCTGGAGCCTGTTTCCAATTCTGTGTCTTCCTCTCTCTCTGCCCCTCCCCCGTTCATGCTCTGTCTCTCTCTGTCCCAAAAATAAATAAACGTTGAAAAAAAAATTAAAAAAAAAAAGAATGTAAAGCAGGGAAAGAGCTATGACTTCCCATGCACCTGTGTTTATTCTTTTATCAAGGAACACTGGAAATGGGACACTGGAGGATCTAGTGTTCCTGGAGTCCAGGAAATACAGTGTAACATGGTTAAATCAGAGAGTCATGGGTTCTAGATCCGGCTCCTCCATCCTCTAGGAGATTGACTATGGATTTAACCCAATAAGGCTGAGTCTACACTATAAAACAGAGGTAATAAGAGTAAATTTATCTCAAAGACAACATGGGTAGAGACTTGACATACTGCCTGGCACATATGAACTTGTTGATAACTGTTAGTTGTTATTATTAATATGAATCTCAGAGACAGTTGTGTTGCAGCTTGGTTTTCACCAAAGCCAGAGTTGTAACACCTATCGTTACAATCCCTTGGGTAACATCATCTGTTTGGTTTATCCTCCTTGGTACATATATGACTTCTGTATGTGCAGACATGGCCCAGGTGATTGCATTGCATGGTAAGAAGATGCAATGCAATTTCACATAACTGGAAGTTAGGCTAGTGGGGTTTTTTTGAATGTTTATTTATTTATTTTGAGAGAGAGAGCAAGAGAACACATTGATACAGACAGGGGAGGGGCAGAGAAAGAATCCCAAGTAGGTTCCATGCTGTCAGCACAGAGTCCCATGTGGGGCTTGAACCCATGAAATGTAAGATCATGACTTGAGCCGAAATCAAGAGTCTGACACTTAACCAGCTGAGCCACCCAGGTGCCCCAGGCTAGTAGTTTTTAAAGTGTGCCTCTTGGACCAGCAGCAGCAGCAGCATCTAAAACTGGTTAGAATCCACTGCAGACCTAATCAATTAAAATCTTTGGGGAGGTGGGGCGCCCCTACCTTACTTCTCAAGGCCCCAGGTGATACTGAGGCATGCTAAAGTGTGAAAACATTGATCTAGATGCTGGGATGCTAGTGAAATTACCTACTTCACACAGGAAGCTGGAATGGAAGAAGAAATCCAAGATGGCATGCTCATAACTCTTGGCCAAATTTGGGTGAATGGTTTAACAACCTTGCCTGTTCTCGTATGCTCACTCTCCTCTTTGGCTGGGAACAGCTTGTCAAGCTGCAGATATTTCCTTTCCTCTTTCTGTCCCTGCTTCTCTCCCACAAGACACAAGATAGTTCCTGCCCAGGCATCTCAGATTACCATTTCTTCCTCAAAGCCAATTAAAGTTCTCTAATCCCTCCTGTGTTTACTGAAAGGATAAATTTGATCGGAAAGGATGAATGGGAAGGGCAAAATCCTAGAAGGGCTTGGGAAAGGAAGTTTCTGCTCCAGTGGTGGGAACACACCCTTTCTCGCTAAGCTCATTATGAACTGGTGCATTTTTGAATCAAAATACTCTATCTAGCCTGCCTCTTTCATCTAAAGCCCTTGGTTGTGCTTTCAAAGGCAGCATCTGACTTCACCCTTGGTATTAATACTTTTGCGATTCTTTTTCCCAAATACATCTCAGGGACACCACAGTAATAATTTGAATCATAGAAAATATACATTCTTTCAGGTTAAAAACAGGTAAATATCAGCAATTTCTTATGATTCATCTCAATATATTCACTCCAGGCTGCTTATCTAAGAGCCATCCTTCTATCTTAGTCACAAGGGAAGGCAGATTATTTTCTAAGGATGTCTAGACAGCAGATCATCTCCTTTGTGAGACCACCTAGAGTTTGTACAAGGAACCTTCCAAGTCTCACTTTCCTGATCCCTAAAATTGGGATGCTATTACTTTCCTTACAGATTGATGTAGGATTAAATGAGAAATCATGCAGAGTGCCTGGTGTGCTGCCTGAATTCTAATTGGTATTCTAAACTTTAGTGTCCTTTTTTAGTGAGGCTGGAGGTAACCCTCTCCTATGTACCTATTGATGGTGAGCTTCCAAATTATACTTGATATGCATCTGGAAATAAAGGATCTCGATATTTTTAAAAGGCTCTTAGATAGAATGCTATGTTATGAGATGGAAGACAGTGAAATATTTTTTTCTGCCTTAAATAACCATTATTATTCTTCATTTCAGAGAAGTGTCAGATTAATTTATTTATGTATTTTGGAATCTTAGTAGAAGAGAAAGCAGCCCAGTAAATGAATGAGGAGAGTTCCAGCTTCATCATTAATCAGATTATGCAAGCTCTGAGTGTCTCTGTTTTTCTGTCCTTTACATGAGGATTGCATATTTACCTCATCTTACCTCAGTGAAGTTGGAAGTGAAAGATAGAGCTAATGCTTCATGAAAGTGCTTTGGTTTTTTGCAAGGCAGAGATGTTTTATAGATATAAGGTGTATTTATACCATGTAAGGATTGTCATTAATCTTTGATAATAGTCATGACATCAGGAAAACCTATTTTCTGTTATAGCTCAAAAGCAGAAGGAGAAATGAAGAAAGGGGTTTTTTTTAGTTTTGTTTTCCAGGAGAACTGTCATCACCTCAGAGATGTTTTAGAGGGTGTAAAGGGAGTGTTCTCAATGCCCTTTAAGAGCAAAGTTAAGAGCTACCTGCACTTCATGCTTCCTCCACTACACAGTGGTCAGAACCCTGATCGATTATCTTTCTGGCTAATTACTAGATGTTAGGAAAGGTAAGCTGGAACTTCATACCCTAGAAGTTAGGCTGTTGACAAGAGACACAGTGGCTTTTCATAGACAGGTGTTGATTGGAAATTTGCATGTGTTCCCAGCCAATCTTGTTTTTGGAGCCACCCTATTCTTGGAAGTAAATAAGGAGAAGCAATTTAACATTCCCATTGACCAAATGGCTTGCTCCGTCGATGTAAAATGTTCCCTGGCTTATTCGTAAACAGGGATATGGTACTGTGCATGAGCAATGAATTGGGAAGCTTCACTTTCCTCAATGTAAAGTTGTTTGTGTCTGTAGAGAGATGGGAAAGTGATGTTTGAATGGGAGAACTGGAGTGTAAGGGGTTTGTATTTTTTTCTTTGCTAAGTTAAAATGCTGTTAGCTTTTTCTTAATATCAAATGATTCAGATGAAACCCATGCACATAAAGAGAATCGTATAGGACTGGCAAAAAAAATATTCAATGACCTAGGTTTTTGCCACCCACCATGAGAGGATCAGTAGGTTTGACTGAGTACAGATTTGTACTTTGAATACCTTTGTTCCTTAAAAATATTCCAGCCATTGTCACTGATGCCCCATGCATGGGACACATATCCAGTCCTTCTGTGGACATCCTTTGTTTTTCCTTAAAGAGTAAAACATTGTAAGTATGGCCTAGTCTTCCTCCATTCTCTTGCTACTTCTTTGCTCATTACTGTGATTGCATGTTTACATGCAGAGCCCTGCGTTTTTGTTTTTAAATAGTGACGCAGAAGTAGAAGCAGATCTACAAAAACCTCTCAACCAAACCTGTGCTAGTTCCAGCCACATTCTTTCATCTCTTTTGGAGAAGAAAGCAATCAGTATTGTGCTAACAGTGCTTTGGAAGTGGTTGGTTGAGCAAATGAGAAGTGAATTAATATCCTTACCAGCTAACCCCAAAGCAAGTCAGGACGGGAAAATTCCCTAGTTGCACCATTTGATGCCAGCAAGATGGTAATTAAGGGTTTTTTCTTACATTTTTAATTTGGCAAATACCAGTTTTCTTGTGTGATTCTAAGTAGATTGTGGGTTCCATAGATGCAATTTGGCATCAAATATATAAGTATATATTTTAAAACAGGATTTGGCATTTTGGCTTGATTAGAGACATAGGAACTGAATGTTGAGGTATGGTCAAGGGCATTGCGCTTGAGAACTGCCTCTGTTCTTTCAGCTCTTCAGAAGCCCGCACCTCCCCCCTCCTCCCTGAAATAACTTTGCAACCAAAGCAGAAAGCCTGAGTTAGCGTCACAATTTCAGATGTCATTGGAGGAGCTTGAGCTGGGAGATGCTTTAACTGTTAACAATGACTTCTCGCTAAAGATCCCAGTGTAAAGATGCCAGTTGGGGTGCCATGCTGATATTCACTAGGTTTCCTAAATGCACCTAAGACAGCAGAATTGGCTCTGCAGCCTTTGGAATTGGCATAAATTACAGATGGTACCTCAGTCCAAACCAGCTTTTCCCCCTCTCCATGCTGGTCTGAGCTGTTTTCTCTCAATTCGGTGTTCTCTCTCTCTCTCTCTCACTCTTGTTTTTAAGTTTATTTATTTATTTTTGAGAGAGAGAGAGAGAGAGAGAGGGGCAGAGAGAGAGGAACAGAGAGAATCCCAAGCAGGCTTCATGCTGTCAGTGAAGAGCCTGATGCGGGGCTCCATCTCACAGTCTGTAAGATCATGATGTGATCCGAGATCAAGAGTCAGATGCTTAACCGACTGAGCCTCCCAGGTATCCTGCAGTTTTCTCTTTTTAAAAAGAATCCTCTGAGACATGGGGCATCTGGGTGGCTCAGTCGGTTAAGCATCCGACTTCAGCTCAGGTCATGCTCTTGCAGTTTGTGAGTTCGAGCCCCACGTCGGGGTCTGTGCTGACAGCTCAGAGCCTGGAGTCTGCTTCAGATTCTGTGTATCCTTCTCTCTCTGCCCCTCCATGACTTGTGCTCTGTCTCTTTCTGTCTATCAAAAATAAATAAACGTAAAAAAAATTTTTAAAAAAAGAATCCTCTGAGACAATAAAGCTGTAGCACAAGGGTCTAGGGATTTCTGCTAGTTTACCAAGAGCATTACCTAAGGGAAGGCTGCTCAACATGGGAGGGTATGAAGCGGCTGTTCTTGAGTAGACTGTCTCCATTTACACTGAAGTTCTGCCACTTGGCAGCTGGGCATCCTTGGACAAGGTATTTGCCTTCAGGTTCCTTATTTGTCTGATAGGATGATGACAATAGGACTGTTGTGAACATTTGGTGAGTGGACATGAACCCTATTAAGTTGTCAATAAACATTAGCTAATAGTATCAGTGATTCTACTGAGGAGTTCAACTGAGCAACATATTCGCGTCAACCTGAAATATTGAAACAGGAGAAAGGAGCCTTATGAAGACGAGTTTGGAAGGAAAGATGTTTCTAATATGAGAAGAAACCATGTTACTTTCTGTCGTCTTTACTATTTGGTATCATTGGAAACCATGTCCATTTTGGGAAAAAATGTTTCAGTGTAAACTGTTCTAAACTTTTGCATTTTCTATACAAGAGTTGTGATCACACTTTAAAGTACTGAGATGTTCTGGGAAGAAGGGAACTGGTAGCGAAGAATAAGAGAGATGATTGGTTGGTAGGAAAGGAAGGCCTGCAGGAAAGTTAAAAAAAATTCAGGGGAGGTCTGAGTCAGTAAAGAATTCTGAATTTTGGATAAGCATATCAGCTAAGACTTATTAAGGAAAAAAAGTGAATTTTATGGGAGGGAACATTAGGGGATGAATGGAAACATTGTCAGTAATTACCATTGTTAAATTACTGCTCTCCTTTGTGTTGGTCTGGGTTCCCTCAAAAGCAGACCCTGAGACAGGTAGTTGATTTGGAAAGTGACCTCAGAAAGCGCGGTAAGGGAGTGGGGAGATTGTGACAGAGAAGAGGGAAAACCAGTACAGGCTGCATTGATGAGCCAGTTACTGCTGCTGGCTACTGGGGCTCTGTCCTGCTGGGGACTCTCTTGGGAGCCATGTGGAACAAACCTTATAATGCCAGGGAATCTTGGGTATTTATCATTACTGGTTCGGGATTGCCATGTGGTGTTAAACCCTGGCACTTCTGGGCTGCCTTGTGCATGGGCTAAGCAGATTCTCACAGTACTAGAGAAAATGCTCAGAGTAGAGAAAGCCATCAGGCTGAGAGGCAGAGAGATGCTGGAGCTTGAGTGGGAGGTGGCCAACTTGCAGGGGAACTGGCTCCTGCAAATGCGGGTGCAGGTGAGCTGAGGGAACTGCACTTGCTATGCCCAGTGACATAAGAGCTAATTTTCACAAGAGGAATAAATAAGTGGCAGAGTTGGGTATAAACTCCTTGTTTTTCTGGTATGATAGAACTATTTCCTTAGATTACTTCCTTTTTCTTCCCCTTTTTCTTTTATAGTATATCTTATATTCTCTTTTCTGCCTTTAATGCATCATCTTATGTTTTTAGATTTCTTTATGAGGCCATTAAGGGCAGAGTCTTATATATCTGTGTAACTGGCCACAATATCTAAAGTCTGCTAAAAATAGATGGCTAATAAGTACATTGAATGGCGGATTTTTTAAATCCCAAGACAGAATCTTTAGATGTCACCTAGTCCAGCATTCTTATTTTACCTCTGTGTGTTTGGCCTCCCAAGGAGGTCCTGTATATCTGCAGAGTCTTTTAAATTTTTGTATGGGTAGCCCTTTTCACATATGAAGGACTTAGGATTCCTTCCTTCACAGAGAGAAAAGAGCACGGGCAGAATGCTTCCTAAGGCTAGGAAGTAGGCTTGAAATTCAGGAAACAGTAAATTTCTGTGTTTGGCTGGAAATGTTCAACAATTACTCTTGGTACTCATAATTTTGCCTCATACCCGACAGCTTAGCTCAAAATGTTGACTCTGAAATTCTAATACAAGGAATTTTAACCTTGACTTTTGGAAGAGATCATTTAAAGCACCATTGAGAAGAGTTACCAAAGCCTCATTCATAGGAACAATTTTTCTTACTACATGTGAGAGAGCTCATTTTCTTCAATTCTCAACCCAAATGATTTCACAGAATTCAGCCTAGTTCAAATGGGATTGCCATATATGGATTTTATTCAGTATCAGGTCTTTGTATCTTATAAAGATGCTATGGAAAAAAGTGGATCAGAGACTGTTTCTAAAAATTTTTCAGACTTACTTTTATTGTAATACTAGATAGTAAGAACTTTGTCTTTGTTCTCTAATATAATCCTAGCACCTAGAATATTTCCTGGCACTTAGTATGTGCTCAATCAATAATTATTGACTGAACAAAACAAAATGAATAGTTTTTTTTAGTAGCTCTCAGAGTATGTGGTTCTGACAGCAATCAAAGTCTATGTTCTAGATTTTCATCTTACCGAACCACAGTTATTGTTCTAGGACCTGAAAGATGATCAATTCTAGCCCTTCCTACTATCATATATAATCACTCCTAGACACATACACACACAAGCATGCATGCGTGCATATACTTAAACATGCTTAGACTATCTGGGCATGTTTTCTTACCTGATAATTTGGAAGGTGTCCCTGCTGTCTGGGTAAGGTAGGGCCATTTGAACATCTCCAGATATATATAGGACACCATTGTTGATGTTCAACAAATATTTATCAAAAAATTAAATGAATGATGAAAGTTTCAATTTTTATTTCTAGAGTTCAAAAAGAATTAAAATTTTACATGACATGATTTGTAAGAGACATAAGAATGTATAAATCCATCTTTAACAAACAACTTGATCCTCTGAAATATCTGTGCTCACATTACATTTAACACAGAGGCTACTAAAAGATTTAGGTCTTTACTGCTTCTTAGTAGTTTGAATAGATTTCAAAATGGTTTAAAAATGTCCTTTGAGTTTCCTAGTTCATATTAACACAGTACTTTTTCCTTATGGATATTTTGTTTTATTTTATTATTATTTTTTAAAGCTTATGTATTTATTTTCAGAGAGAGGGGCACAGAGAGAGGGATAGAGAATCCCAAGCAGGCTCTGCACTGCCAGCATGGAGCCCGATGTGGGGCTTGAACTCACAAACCCTGAGATCATGACCTGAGCTGAAATAAAGAGTAGGACACTTAACCGACTGAGCCACCCAGGTGCCTTGGATATTTTATTATACAGACATCATTTCATTAATTTTCTTAGGGTTCTGGTCTGTTTATTACAGGACTGATAATGTCCATAGTTCTTCTCTGGTGAGCCTTTGCTTCATTAGGTATATAGCTCAATAGAGAATTAACCCATATTCAATTAACTTTGTTAATTTTGAAGGAATTAGAACATAGAGTTTATTGAACTTTTCAAACCCTATTGGAGATCATTTGCTCTTTTCTGAATGGCACAAGGGGACCCTAGCAGCTTGTCATGCCTCATGGTCATCACTAATGCAAAAAGCATTATTGCATTACACAAGTGTGGCTGTGCCAGCTCATAACATGCCACACACACTGATTTCTATGTATTGAGTATCTAGTAGGCCCAGCCTTTAGGACTAATCAGAAGAGCTTTTTCCTATTCATATCTAACTGCCACTGATTATGCCACATAAGTAGATAATAAATACATCAATTAGAAATTGTCACCCACACTGCATACCACGTAGATTACAGGAATTTTGTCTCATGGTTAACTAAAGTGTGAGAAACTTATTTGCTAATCTTTGTGTTATGTATTCAAAGACATTTCAGGGAATGATGCCGAATTCCAACAATGTGAGTTGCAGAGCCTTTGTGATTTTTGACTTTGCAATTATTCCATCACCAATGGGCAACTTTAAGGCACGGGATGTTGCTTTATTTGACTTTTATGTTGTTGTTTTGGGTCTGAATGCAGTGGATGCTCTCCTTTCTGGCCTTGATATATTGAAGGGAGAAGTTAACTTCTTTCAGTGAGCCACTTCAAGAAGGAGCAGTTGCATTTTGGCAGCTGCAGAATTCAGATACTTCTGTAGCCATTTCATGTCAACCCCAAAGTTGATAGATTTATTACAAGCTGGGCTCTTGGTTTTAGTCAAAATAATCTGATTTCCTTTCTGAAAAAAAATTTTTTAGTCCATTTCCTTTATTTTCCTTTTTTTTTCTGTGTCTAATCAGCCAGATCAAAACTTCGGGGCCTTCTTAACCCTAATTCAAACATCACTTTAGAAGTTAACACATTTGAGCTCCAAAAGCAATGCTTTTAACTTCTGTCCTGTGGTCAGTAAGGAGCTAAATCGATCTATAAACAGTGTCAGATGGTGTCTCACACATGGCACTTAAGAAACCTTACTCCTGATAGTGCCTTGACCTTGGGGCCCCCTGATCAGGCAGTCTCAGTGACACTGAACAGGAAGGCATCAAAGAAAGGGGCTGTGAGGTCCCATAAGCCTAATAGCCACTGAGCCTCCAGGAGAGTGTGTTGAAGACAGGGCAGGCATGGAACTTATGTGGCCACTGAGCATTTTTAATTCAGCTAGTTGTATGACTGGGGGAGTCAGGTTTCAGGCTCATTTCTCTTCTACTGATTCCGTCTCTCATCCTACCTATTTTCCATTTTATCTAGAAATTTTACTTTGGGCCTGATGTCATGCAGGGGTGCCTTTCAAGGAAGCCAAAAGAAGGCAAGCTGAGAACTAAGGATACTCAAAGTAGTCTCTGAGGATACCAAGATGATCATTTGCTGAGTAGAAGAGCATTTGGATATAGTAAAAATCCTGCCAAGAGTATCTGGCAAACTGTTACTTTCCCAGAAGTTCCTTGTAGACAGTTTGGCTAAACACTGAGAAATTCTGGTGTTTCTGTCTAAAGGTGTTCTGTGACCACAAGGGTATGTGCTTGGACTGTTTGCAGGGCATTCTGGGAAACCTGCAAGCTAATGCCCCCCCCCCCCCCAGGATAGGTGTTAGTGAATCAGCACTCAGTTTCTTGCATCCCAGCGTACAATTCTGAGGTATGTTCCATACAAGCCTCTCTAGGGAGCCCTGTTGGGGTTGTGCCTACAGTTTTGCATAGAAACTTGCTCATGGACACACTTTGTATAGGCTTTTTTTCCCTTCCTTGTCTCCCCACTGTACTCTCTCACTTGTACTTCCTGGGATACTTCCCAATAAACTACCTGCGTGCAAGTCCTTTTCTTAGGACCTACTTTTGGGGAACCCAAACTACACCAGAGTTAGATACAAATTCAGTTGTCATAGCAAAAAGAATCTAAGAGACCCCTTGAAAGCTCTATTTACACCAAATTCATCCCCCTTCCCCATGCCTTGGTTTGGATTCTCCAGAAGCAAATCTTAAGATAAGTATTCTACCACAAATATTTTATTTGAGAGGTGATTCCAGGAAATGCTGGCAGCAGAGTAGGAAAGTGAGATAGGGAAGGGACAAAAGAAATAAAGGGAGTGTTATCAAGCCAATTACCACTGTGGGCAGCTGGGGCCCAATCCTGCTGAGGCACTCTGGAGCATTGTGTGACTCAACATTGTCCACCCAAGGGGTGAGAAAGCTGGGGTGTTGATCCACCAAACCCTCATCCATCACTGATGGAAGACTACTCTAGAGATTCTTTCCAGCACTTCTGAGATGATCTGCATTTGGGCCAATCGTGATCTTGTGGCCAGAAAAGAAGACCTCAGAAGGACAGTCTCAATTTGCAGTAAGCAGCCTTTGGGTATAGAGATAAATGCTGAGAGAATTTGGGAAGGACCTCAAAGACCCTGCTCTACCAAGACTCTAAATGTACGCCAAGACTCTAAAAACATACAAATATGTCTCTGAAATAAGAGCAAATGCAAAGGAACACTCATTCTCTCATTCAACAAATGTTTATAAAGCCCTTCTTATATGCCAGTACTGCAGAGAAATGTGGAGAAGGTTGTTTGTGTTGCTTTTGGTGACCATGCCGGTGTGTGAACACTTTTCTTCTGTAAGTAGCTCCATGGTGACCAGCACAGAGGGGCAACTTTTAATTCTGATGTGACTTCTCAAAGCCTGGATTCTTGAGTTCATAGGTTATCATGCAGACCATTGGACTAAGAGTTAGGAAATTTCTGTTCTACTTCTTCTCTGCCCTTGACCAGCCATATGACCTTGGAAGAGTTATCTTGTCTCCCAGGACCTTGGTTTCCTCTAGTGCTAAATCAAGTAGCTGGCATAAGATGTTTTGGGGGCCCCTCCTACCTCAAATGCAGTGGCCAAGGACCCATGTGCAGAAGTGAGTGTGGCCACAGGGTTACTTACTGTGAGCAGCCTCCAGTCCGGAGGCATTTCAGGTCAAGGGATATCTGGGCTGTAATAAAAGTTAAAACTGAAAATTTATTTTTATAATTAATAGCAGTGAAGCTTAGGGAAACAACATGTATTGTGCAAGCTTATCCAGCTAATTAGGGGGCAGAATTAGAGCCAGAACATAGTTTCCTGTTACTTAATTGATGGATATTTCTATTAATCTATGAATCACACTTTTTGTAGCAAGCTATAAGGAATAAGCATTCTGAGATGGCCGACTAATGGCTAAAGAATCCTACTTGATGCAAACACTGTGATTGTGAAACTAAAAGACATTCTCATTTAAGGGCTCAAACCAAATCTCAGAGGCTGCGGCTCTTTAGAAATGCTCTCCTGCTGAATTGGTTCTATGTGCTGCCCAATAAAATTCCCAGTCCCTTCTATAGGGATTGCTACTAAGTGGAAAGTTGAGTCAAATAACTGGATTAAAAAATCCAACTTATATATACTTTACCATGAGTGTTTAGATCATTAGATAATACTACTGTTACTTAGCCTGTGTTGGTACATCTTCAAGATGTCAGGTTGATAAAAGGGAAAGGCAAGGAAACAGAATTGAGGAAAGAAATGGAGAAACTAGACACTATAGAATGTGAAAGTAACTAGATGTGAATTTAGAATGTCAAGATATCCCAAAACTGCTGCTTTCTATGTCAACACAAATGAGTATCTTGATTTAGTTTAGCAAATGGTAGGTGGTGATACTTTTGGCATCACATAAGACTGAGTTCAGGGTAGTGGTCACAGGGTGAACTAAAGGTGTTATGCAAACCGCTGCCTATTTTCTGGCCCCATCTTCATGTGCTATATAGTGTCCTATCTGAATAAAATTTTAAGTATTGGAAAATCCAGCATAGTAAAAAGTCCATTCTTGATTCTTGTACGTTTCATGGACCAGCATCATCAATATCACTTGGGAATTTGTTAGAAGTTCAGAGTCTCAGTATTGACCCCAGATCTACTGCATCAGAATCTGCATTTTAACAAGATCTCAGGGGGATATGTAGCATGTTGAAGTTTGAGAAGCATTGTTGCAGACAAGAAGTGCTACTCAAAATAAGTGACTACTTCCTTGAGTGGAACCACTGAAAAATCTCTCAGCCAAAAATAGACTGCTCAAGGAGACCTTGCAAACAAGTGGAAAAACTGAATGTAATTCAAATAATCAATACGATGGTGTAATGCTTAGTGTTGTTGTGAGCTAATATTGAAACAATGTTAAATCAAACACATAGCTTTTAGGAAAAACCTGCTTCAGTTTTTTTCAGATGTGAATGTACAGGAAGATGTTATCTATAGTTATACCTTAGTTCATCCCACAAAGGATAAAGGTATGTTTCTATTAAGCATAACAGTTATTATTGCAGAGAAAAACACCAGACACTGTACAAGGGGTGTTGTGATTCCCCCTCAGTGTCTTCAGATTATTCATGAAATAGAACCATTAAAACTAACAAACTCCCTCCTCATCTTTGAGCCCATAGAGGTAATTGCCATTCTTAGTTCTGAAACATCTTCAGCCTTTTTATTAGAAGTGACTATGAAATATTTGTAAAGGAAGGGGATTAAAGTTGACTTTTTCTTTTCTTTTTCAAAGACCACTGAAAGAACCATTTACAAACAAATCTCAACTAAATACACTTTGTTGGGAGAAATGTTTAAATTTCTAAAGAGAACAGACTTTTAAAAGCAACTTTGATTTGATAAGCATCCTTTCATAGGCAGGGTTTAACAGATTAATTACAAATCACTTTTTATATCCATGCAAAAGTATGCAGTACGTCTTCAGAGCTAACCTTGGAAATGGCACACTGTGACTCCTGTTATGTTTCATTTGCCAAAAGCAAGCCATGTGACCAATCCTATGTTCAAGGGATAGAAAATAGACCCCAAACCTTGATGCAAGAAACTATTAAATCACATTGCTGAGGGAATGGAAAGGAAATAATTGGGAGAAATTTTGCATCTATTTACCACACCAGGGTAGGCTGATTGCTTTAGTAAACAAACCCCAAATCTCAGGTTTTTAACATAATAAAGGTTTGTTTTTTGCCTCTACTATAGTCCAATAAGGATGGGCAGGGGAGTGGGTGAGGGGCTGCATTCCACACAGTCCTTCAGGAACCCAGGCTCCCTCTGTTTAGTTACTGTGTCATTCAAGGCCATTCAAGGCCTTTCATGGAGTCTTCTGTTTCCAGCCAGTAGATGAAAGAAGGGAGCAAATATGTAAAAGGAACATCTCTTAATCATCTCAACCTAGCAAGTGACTTACATATCACTTCTTCCCACTTTCTGATGGCTAGGACTTGGTCACATGGCTGCATAGAATGACAAGAGAGGTTGGGAAATGTGGTCCCTCTGTGTTAGGGAGGAAAAGGGAAAATGTTTTGTTGAACACTTAGGTAGACTCCACTATGGTTTTAGATTCTGTGACCGAGGAGCTCATTCCAGGAGAAGGTTCACTGGGGCGCATTTAAAAATGCTGATGCATGACTTTGTGGGGTAGACAAAGTTTAGAAAGACAAGACCATAATTAGGAAGGGGAAGCAGGCCCAAATACCTATATAAATACCTGGGATAGGAGGCAACAAGTCTGGGGAAGGATTTGGAGAGATGTTGGGATGAGGTGGGCACTTTGGAGTCAGTGGAACTTTAATAGGAGGAGACAGGAGTGAAGGGCAAAGGAAAAGCTCTGAGCCACATGGGGAAACTGGGTTTGTTTGCTTGTTTAACATTGTTGCCTCTAGTGGGGCCTGAAGTTGATGCCTTAATGTAGGACGGCTATGTTAGTGCTGATCAGAATAATGTACCCCTTAGGGCTACATTAAAAAACTATGCTCAGTGCCTCATTTGCACCTTCAAAATATGCACATACATGTGTGGGCCAGAAAAGGCTGCACTCAGAACATGCATTCTTATGTGAACTGCAGGTAATTGCACAAGCAAACAGGAAGTTGCGTAGGTATGCAGGCAGCCGCCCGTTGGAGAGGTGTGTGTTGGCACAGGCAGGCGTGTGCCTTGTCCATTTGAGTATGGATTTTAAAAGCTTCTGCTGAGAGAAAGGAGGGAAAGCAGGCCTCTGGGCATCTGCTTCTCTAACTATGGCTGCAGTTTGTCCTTCTCAAGGTTTCCTTCCTGGGCTGGGCCAAGTTCAGGGTATTTTTGTGGCTGTAAGAAAACAGTACTATTTCAAGGGCTTCACAGGAGGGCAATGCAGGGGTGCTATGGTCTGAAGGTTTGTGTCCTTCTGAAATTCACATGTCGTGATCCTAATACCTGATGTGATGGCCTTAGAAGGTGGGGCCTTTGGGAGGTGATTAGGTGTCAAGGGTGAAGCCCTCTTAAATGGGATCAATGTTCTTAACAAAGGAGTCCCCACCAAGCTCCCTAGCCCTTTCTGCCATGGGAGGACGCGACAAAAAAATCTGTGACCAGGGTGCTTACCTGACCGTGTTGGCACCCTGATCTCAGACTTCTGGCCTCCAGAACCGTGAGAATTGCATTTCTATTATTGATAAGACGCACAATCTGTGGTGTTTTGTTATCAAGCCTATCAGGCAAAGAGAAAGTGTTTGAGGCAGTTCATTTGGAGGTATCTTAGTTCTCTGCTAGGAGTTCTTTGTTGTCTTTTTTGCTAATTCCTGACCTATTGAATAAACTCTTTTGAAATCCTCTTTGCTGCTATCTCCGTGTTCTGGTTCTCCTAATTCTGCAGGCCACTCTCCCCACTCTTTATTCAATGTTCTCCACCTCTGTTTGTCCCTCATATATTTCCCTGTGAGTCTGTCCTTAACCATTTCTGACTTTTTGGATGAGTGCTATCCAGTAGAACTTTCTATGATGGTGGAGATATTCTCCATTGACGCTGCCTAGTACCAAAGCTTCTCATTGCATGTGGCCAATTGAATATCTGACGTGGGGCTAGTGGGCCTGAGGAACTGAATTTCAAATTTTATTTAATATAAATTTAAATAGCCACATGTATCTGGTGGCTGCCATATTAGAGAGCATAGCACTAGAAAAGTCTTTATGGGTAATAATTTCTCCCTTAGTGTCAATCACCATCCACCCCATTGATCCCGGTCTGAATCTCTTGCACTACCTGTTCTCCTGACCCGTATTTACAAAGATCTGCAACATCTTGACCTGGTTGCTCTGTGGTCCCCTCAAACACCATGTGGTTAATATTTAACTCTTTATCTGTACCCACAATACACATTTTCTCCCAGTATTCCTTCTATTACTTTATCCTTGGTCACCCTTGTTCACTTATTAGAACACAGTCTGCTTACAGCATGCATTCATACGTTATCATTCAGGTGGATTCTAAACTGTCACAAATTTGGGGGCCCTCTTTAGGAAAAAGCATACAAAAATGTGAATACACAATTAGATTCAGGGCTTTGGAAGGGCCTGTGCAGGTGAGGGAGGGTCTCCCTGAAACTTAAGCATTATTCACTTTATTATAAATTGGTCTCATTTTATTATTAGAATATTTTATAGTTTTGAGGTTTGAATCTTAGTTTGACCACTTTCTTGCTGTATGAACTTGGGCATGGTACTTAACTACATTGAGATTCAATTGGCTTATTGGGGAATAGTAATACCTATTCAACTGGATTGTCACAAAATTAAATAAGATAATATATGAAAAGATCAGTACACCCAGAAGGTATTCCCTGAAAATAATTTTATTCCTTTGTTTTCCTTACATCAAGAATAGTACCAGCAATTACAATGATAATAATAGTAGCTAATCTATCAGATACTATGTTCAATACTTTACGTAGAATGTCTCATTTACTCCTACAAGGTAGGTACTCTTCTTGCTCCTATTTCATAGATGGTATAATTGAAGCCCAAAGAAAGTTAGCAATGTGCCCAAATTCTTACACACTAGTAAGTAGGGAAGATGGGATTCAAACTGAGGCAGTTGGATCCCTTGGGCTATTAACCTCATGTCTTGAGCAGGGCATTCAGGATTCTTCACAACCCCCTTTCTGTCAACATGCTGAATTCCTTCCACACACATCTCTGTTCTTGCTGACCACTAAACATACCATGACTTGTATGCTTCATTTTCTTTCCTCAGGCTGCTTCCTTTCCCTAGAGTACCCTTCCCAACTCCTCAGTCTCCTGTGTTCCCATGGGCTCCATCCATGTCCTGTTCTAACAATCTTTATTGCTGTCACTGTAAAGGAGTTGTTGAGAGATTTTTTTTTTTTCCCTCATACAACACAACATCCTTTCTATGAGCATCAGGGATGATTAGCTCCTGAATAACTGGGCTGTTTTTCTCTCAGGGGGTCTTTAAAAAATATAGAGGCCTCCCCCCCCTCCCCCGCCACACCAGGCCACATATATCAGGATGTTTGGGTTGTGTTGAGATTCACTGACTTAAAGGACTATGTTTCTCTCTTTCAGGTGGCTAGTAGAAGGTCAAGAACCAAGTCCTAGCACAACTCTGCAAGGATGCAGGAACTTGGGCTTCATCTTGTCTCTTAGTCTTATTTTCCTTCACTTTTCATTTTAAATTATACATCACCTTGCTTTTAGGTTTACATTTTTTTAGGTCACCTAAATTAATTTTGCAATCATTCGAATTGCATATATAGATGATGATGGTGATGATGATGACAATGACAGATTTATCTAGAATAACCAGAAAACTCTACTGACAGCTGCGTAAGCATGGTCCTATCTCAAATTAGACAGGGGTAGAAAACACAGGATGAAATCAAATTGGAAGTCTTGAAGAAAAACGCTGTTCAAATCCAGGGACAGTAATCACCCTAGAACAAGTCTGTGACCATGGCCATCTAAATGCAGTTCACATGTGGCCATTCATCTGATGGATTCATCTTACTTGGACAATTTGACCTAGCTTTATTGAAATTAAAAACTCTAAGAAAGGAGTATTAAATGAAATCTTGTAAGACATACAAATTCCTTTTTATATTTGAAACTACTGACCTATACAAATACTGTGTCTGACTCTACCCCCCCCCCCCCCCATTCTTGTTATTTTGGTGCCTTCCTGCTCAGGTGTCCTGATCTAGTCAGGTAATGATCCCTGAGTGCATTGAGCACATATGCCAGATATACTGCAGGGTTTTTAATTTTCCCATCTGCTGGCCTTTGCCCTGACTCATCTGAAAGCCAGCATAGAGGTTGTGGCTGTGAAATGGCTTTTTGTCCTCATATTTTAGGCTTGTTGAGGACCCCAAATCACAAAATAGAGAGGAGTGGCTGGAAGAAGAGGGCCTGGCGAGATTCCCTTGGTTTCCAGCCGGCTTCCTGCCAATGCCCGCAGATGGTGGGGGCTGAGGGCAGGCTCTCAGGTGGGGGCCCATATGCCTCTGCCGCCCACTCAGGCCCTGGCAGCCTCGTGTGCCCAGAAACTCCTTAAAAACTGATTATCCAGCCTGTCTCCTTTGTGAGCCGGCTCATTACCATTTCATTGTGTTGTGGCAATTCTTACCGCGCAATGAATATTGACTTCATGCTTGCTTTTCTAACTGAATTACAGGGGGACAGTCTGAGGGGCCGCATTGCTTGCCCAGCTCCAGCCGCCCTGGCAGCCACTTGAATGGTCTCAAAGAAAAGCTGTTTGCTTGAGCATTTAGGGATAACAGAGACCTGTCACAGGCCGCTACAGTGATTTATTAAAAGACAGGAAAATGGGAGAAAAGACCCTTACTTATTTCTTGCACCAGCTGCCTGCTGGCTTTCTTCCATCCCCTGTCTGTCTATCCCTCTCTCTGGCTCCTCTCTTTCTTTCTATTTCTTCTTCCCTCTTTTCCTTCCTCCCACTTCCTTCCTTCCTCTCTATTTTTTTTCACCCTTTCTGCCTATCCCTCTCTCCTTGCCACTCTCTATCTCTCTCTGCCTCCTCTTTGTTTTCATTTTTAAAAGGAGAGAGGTAAAATGATGGCCGTGTTTTAGGCAGGCACTTTCAGGGACCTCTCTGCTTGCTTCCTACATCTAAACGTCGCACCCCAATAAAGGTAGCCGGGTGCATAAGTTTATCACATTAAGGATACAAGGGGGTGGAACACTTGCGGACGTGCACATCCATGCATGGACATGCACATGCGCACGTGCAGGCATGTGCAAAGCACGTGCACACACTCACAAGCGAACACATACTGCGAATGGTACCCAGCTGTCCTGGAAAAAGGAAGTTCCACTCCGAACAGGAGGCAGGTTGTCCTTCCCTTCTCACCACCCCCTGCTTCCCAGACACACTGCAGTGGTCCTGGCCTCCTGAATCCCTCCCCTGAAGCCCTGTCTGTCTTCTGAAGAAGCTGTCCCAGCACCCTCCTGCCTGGGCTTCTCTAGGTACCGGGTTTCAGGCAGGGTCTTTCCAACTAGATCTGCTTGTTCTCCATCCTGGATTCACTTCCCCTGTGTCTCTGATGGCCCCTTCCTGCATCAGGACATCTGAGAGGTGCAAATGTGGCTGGTGTGAGGGCAAACCTAACAAGTGATAAAACAAGGAATTGTCTTGGATGACAGTCTGCTCAACAAACCAACGTACAGACCCCTGAGCAGGCTGTTTCACGGAGACACTGGGATAGGAAAGAGAGGGATTGCATGCTGGGTGACCCTGGGCATGCTGGCCACTTGTGTGCTGTCATGGGGTAAGGGGTTAAGAGGACAGCTGTTCAAAACTAAGCCGCAGGGACTGTGTTTTCAGACCTTGTCTGAGGTGCAGGAACATAGGCCTCTTCTTCGTGCTTTCTAGAAGCTTTCCAAACATGAGATTTCCTTGGAATCCATACACTGTCTGCTTTGCTTCTGGAGCTTATTTCTGTAGCCCCCTCCCTTCTCCAGCTCATTGTTTGCTCTATGGACTCTGCTGTTCCCCACCTTTCACTTTGCTTTTCCCAAATGCCTTTGGTCCCTCTTATCTCCATTCATGAGGCTCTAATTAGACTCCTCACAACCCCATAAATCAGCTGCCCCTCCTCCTCCGGTTTGCTTCCTTAGTGGAGGCATGCAAGCTCACCTTTCCGTTCCCAGATGACAAATCAGCCATTAATCTTGGTTTGGAAAACGTTTATTGGCTGACTTCCTTCAGTAGCTTCTGAACTGTTTGCAAATACAGAGGAGGGATTTTTGGTGACCTCAACAGAGATAGGAACTCACAGGTGGATTTGTTCTCAGGTTTGATTTTTTTTTCTTTCCGTTTTTTCAGAGAAGGGTAAATACACAACTCTGTCTTTAAGTGCTTGTGGTTTCTTATTTTTGAAAAGTTTTCAGATCTTCCGTTGGGCTGAAATGCATTTGTGTCAGTCGGGCTGGTTTGCTGCTATGTATGCATCAAGACCGGGTGGCCTGTTGGGGTAAAAAAAGGAGTGGCTTGACTGGGTGCTCAGTGACTGAACAGATCAAACAGGGTGTTCCATGATGTTTCATGGTCAACAGACAATGGCTGGCTGCATAAGAGTCATCTAAAAGTTTAAGAATTGGAGTATTGGGGTGCCTGGGTGACTCAGATGGTTAAGAGTCAGGCTTTCAGTTTCTGCCAGGTCATGATCTCACAATTTCATGAGTTCGAGCCCTACATCGGGCTCTGTGCTGACAGTGCTGAGCCTGCTTGGGGTTCCCTTTCTCTCCCACTCTCTCTGCCCTTCCCCTGCTCATGCTGTCTCTCTCAAAATAAATAAATAAATAAATAGGGGCGCCTGGGTGGCGCAGTCGGTTAAGCGTCCGACTTCAGCCAGGTCGCGATCTCGCGGTCCCTGAGTTCGAGCCCTGCGTCAGGCTCTGGGCTGATGGCTCAGAGCCTGGAGCCTGTTTCCGATTCTGTGTCTCCCTCTCTCTCTGCCCCTCCCCCGTTCATGCTCTGTCTCTCTCTGTCCCAAAAATAAATAGACGTTGAAAAAAAATTAAAAAAAAATAAATAAATGAAAAAAATTATTAAAAAAACATATTAAAAAAAAAGAATTGGAGTGCTTTAGGCATCTTTCTCAGCCTTTAGGTTTTCCCTGCCTGATTCCCAGGTGTTAATAGTGCTCTGGCCTCCCTTCTTAGGCTCCAGGAGGGTGGGTTATCTTATAGTCCAAATTTAGTCTCTGGGAAGGGATGAATTCATTTGAGGTGTATCTTTAAGGGTGTAGGAAATAAAGCTAGAAAGCTTGTGGGAGGGTAAGAGGGATATCTCTTGGGGGAGAATCTGCAAAGATGAGGTTTTCAAATGTCATGGGATAGAAGTGGGAAAGATTTGGGGTGTTGGATCCTTAAGGGACCCATCTCTGCTTTAACACAAAGGAATTTGTGATCTGGGCATTTTGGGTATTGGGGGCAGGCAATGGGAGAGATGTTTTCATGGTCCTTGGGCCCCATGTATTGTGCCTTAAAGAGAAGATTAATAGGGCTTTGTGACCTCAGTGCAATGGATAATCTTAAAACTTAAAGCCCTTGGGAAATGATATATAAAGTGGTCACCAAAATAGTGATGTAAGAGTTTGTAATCTTGATATTCACTGTCTGGTGACAGGCAATTTTGCCTGCTCCCCCCCCCCCGCCCCCTCCCGGTTAATTTAGACTGAGGATTACACACTCAACTGATTAAAATAAAACATTTTTAGTCACCAGAGCTTTAAAAAAAGGAGGCCACACGTGTTCTGTAAAGTGTGTTCAGCATCTCCACCCTTTCTTCTATAAATATTTTAGGCTTGTCAGATAGGTGGTGTTTCCCCCATCAATGGAAAGTCCTTGACGATTAGAATATTGTCATTTTTATCATTGTCTCATCATCTCCTTCCCCAGGATCACCTCGTCTTTTTTTTCATATATTTTAATTGATATATAAATTCCTTACAGTGACATTCACAGATATTTAGTATGAGTTCAATTTTTTTTTGGTAAGTTCATATCCATGTGTAACCCACAGAACATTTCCATTACTCCAGAAAGTTCCTTTGGGCTCCTTATCATACAGTCCTCCTCTCCTTGCCAAATGCAAGTATTTTGATTTCTACTCACATAGATTCATTTTGCTTGTTTTAGAACTTCATACTGTTAGGATCATGCAGTATATATTCTTTTTTGTCTGGCTTCCTTTATTCAACATACTGTTTTTGAGATCGATCCATCTATAGATGATTGCGATGGCTGGGCAGATGATCCAATCCACAGAATTCATACTCCCGTGGAAAGGGTCATTGCTATCAGGGTCCATGGGATACTACTTTTACCTTGGATAATTAAACTATTAGTTCCTACTTCGAACAAGTGCCTGAGGATAAAAGAAACTGCCTATCTAGTATGTGTGTGCAGGGGCTGGGAGTAGGACGCACTGCTTTCTTTCTAGTGCTTGGAAGGTACTTTTTCTTGGAAGCATTTTTACGTATAGCTTAGGTCTCATTGAAACAGTTATATAATTACTGTACTTCATTCAGGGGGTGTTCTTTGTTGGGGTTCCTGAGGGCTGGCTAGGACACCTATCCTTTGTGCAGATTGTAGCTCCTATATGACTTGCAAATGAATTCAGCTTGTTGAAAATGAAGGGTTGCCTTGATTCTGGTTTTCTTTGTCCTGTCACAGGGCCTCAGGTGTAAGTTCTGGCCCTGGAGAATTTTCTAGATGTGCATATGTGCTCTGTGTCTCCCCTAATCTCAAGCAGCTTAGGTTTGACTGGTCTTGGTCAAACATTCAGTTAATTCTTAGGTGTTGTACCAGGCTAGCTGCTTAGGGCTAGACCTTAGGCGCAGCCCAGAAAGTCACCTTAGTATATACTTAATTTTACTACCTTTGCTAGTGGTACTTTGTTAATTATTAATGTCCTGTGCTTCGTAATTGAAGATAACAATACTGTCCCTGGGGTTTTAAGTTTATAATTCCCTGAAGCAATGCTTATGGACTTCTGCAGTTACATTCTCTCATTTGGTTCTTAGACATCACAGAATTTTAGAGCATTGAATGCTCTTTTAGGTTATTTTTTAATAACAGAAATGAATATACATGCCAGAAAGCTTCACTGATTCATGAAAGTCACCCCACTAATTAGTGTCAGTGGCTGGATGGCAGAGGGGGAAGACTCTTGCCTTCTAGACCAACATTTATTTAATCTTTGTACAAATATGGATGCCAGGACATCTGTGTATTACAATAATTGACTTATAAAGTCCCACTGATAATATGTGTCCACTACATTCTTCATAAATGGGTGATGATTGAAGTATATTTGGGTGACTTGGTGAAAAGATATTTTAACATATCTCCAGTTAGTTATACTGTTTGACATTAATAAAATTTCTGTGGTCAGGAAATTTGAGAATCATTTGTAGTTCAGTTCAAATATATTATTTCTTGCTTTTGGCCTTCTGTATTTGATAAATCCAAACTCTGACTCTTTAGTATTTAATCTTCAGGTAAAAGAGGAGAGAGGTGGGTAACCCCCATCCTTGCTCAGAGTCTCAGGAGACCCTCCTGTTGATGCCCTGTGAGAGTGGAACATGTGGATATGAGGGGGAGTATCTGGCCTTGGCGGTTATGGATCTGCTGGCTATAGAAGAAGTCGACCTTGACTGTGAAATAGAGAGTTTAAAAACCAGCTTTGCCCAAGGGCTCAAAGCTAATGATTCCAAAGTGTTGACTATGGTATCAGAGTAAACAATAGCAGGCTTTCATAGTGTTTACTTAGCTTTGCAGCTTACAAAGGAATTGCATGGGCTTCCATCCACACCACATTGCTGGTTTGTATCACAGCTCTCCATTTTGAAGCAACTTAAGTGATTTTGACCTTTTGTTTAGGTTGTGGGTCAATGCAGAAAGGAAGTTTTCTATAAACCACCATGATGTTTGTCTCAAATTGGAATGGGCATGTCTTTGATTAGGATTCCTTTCATAACCAGGAATGGCATCAACAGACTGCAGAGAAGTGTCAAACAGGAGGGGCCTGTGCCTTAAACTTGTCAGATGTTCACATTCCTTATTTTGTTAATCAGAAGCATGGCAAATGATGTGAGATGTTTAATTATGGTTTAAATCATTCAAGTGAAGCATGTCCCATTCAAATGTGCTTATTCTATTGTGTTTTCCTAAGCAGCATTAGGTGTACTGGTCTTATACCCAACGGCTGCGGTGGAATTTCTCAAGTGGAGACATTTTTCTCGAGTTTCATCAAACAAGTTGAGTTTGAACTCCTAATTGCAGGTAGTACCATTTTCAGAGGCTGGTACTATGTTCATACAAAATTAGCTATGTGGACTCTGCCCAGAGCTAATAACTAAAAACTGATGTAAAATTAGCATACTGAGTGTGCTGGATATTATTATTGTTATTATTATTCATTTCTCCAAATTCTTTTTGAGATGTGAGGGGAAGAAATGTACATACATTTTATCAACCCATTTTTACTAATGTAGAACCTGAAGTTCAACAGACTCAAGCAGTGTAGATTAAGTCATCCAGTAGCAGAACTGGGACTATGTCCTGAGTTTCCCAATTCTTGTTCCTGGCCTTTTGTCAGATGGCCACACTATTCAGGGCACCATGCCAGCCTCAAGTGGACTGTCAGATCTTTTTACTCTGACCAAAATGGCAGCTATGCTCTGAACCACGTTAAGTCTTGTCACCACCCATTTAGGTTTATTCCTACCCCATTTCATCCTGTTACCACACATAAACCCATTAGATGCCAAGTGATTGCCACTGTGGCATTTCTTCTGCAACTCCCCGTAGTTTACACTTTTCTTGACCCCTTCTCCCAACAAAGTTTACCTGTCCTTTGTTCCACTCTGACTTGAGAAGTGAAAAGAAGATAGCAACAGGGGTTGTCATGGCATCATGCATATTGGAGCCCCTCCTGGAGAGCAGATGACATTCTTTAAGGCCTTGGATCAAAGCAGACCTGCAGACCTATAGGCTTCATTCTAAAAAGTCAAGACCATGTGGTATGGATTGTTAGTCTTGAATAGTGAATGAATGAACAAACGAATGAATGAATAATTAGAGTCAATGTATTTATTTTAAGGGGGGAAATTAAGGCCTAGAGAACTAGAATAGTCTGAAGTCCAGAGAGTAAAGCCTGCTCTTCTAAAGGCCAGTCATGCTACTATTTTTCACTGACCTCCTTCAGGATCAGTTCAGGTACTGTTTGTTCTACGAAACCTTCCAGAGAAACTTCACCCTCTCTTGTTCAATCTCTTGCCTCCCCTTGAAACATTATTCTTTCTGTACATCTTAGCACTTGATTCCACTGAATGCAGCACTTTTTAACGTTCTATTTTGCATTATTCACATCTAAGCTCAATTCCTAGTATATAAAAAATACTCTATAAGCATCGTTGAAAAGTGGAATACAAAAGTCTTCCAATCTTTAATACCTGTGAATCTCACCTCCTGAACAAAAAGGTAGACATCTGCCTTCTATTTTTGTTTGTGCTTATGCAATTCACAAATGTGCCACAGGCACGTAGTAGGTGTTCAACAAAGATTTACTGAATATAATTGAATTTCCTGGTAGCTGAACAACTAGACAGACTGGTAGATAGATATAAATTAGCAAAGCAGATTTAAACCATGTGTTGATCATTGAAAAGTCGTTTCATTTTTAGCCAAGATAAATGCTTTTTTAATGTGTAAAGAAATCTATAATTTTCTGTGCTTTGAATTAAAGCTTCTACTTCCCAGGTTTCCTGCCTGCTTCTGGCTTCTCTTAATGAGCTAATTTACCCCACTGAGGTGAGAGATTTCCTCTTGGGAAAGGGTTTAGCTGTGCCTCTCTCACATCCAGGGCCCCAGAGCGTTTCCTTACAGGGCTTTAAACACTCTGAACGTATTTAAGAGAGAAGCCAAGAAACAAATCTGTTGTTTTAGCTTTATTTCTCGAGGCTCAACGGCTCGGCTTTCCTCTCTTTGATCACACTCACTGGATTGGCAGGCCTGGAGACTGTGCGAGAAGGGCTGGGTCTCTTTAGGAAGCTCAGTTCAGGGGGACCCACCCAGCTCTACACAATGAAAATAAAGTTGTCAAGCCTTTGAGGTGGCTGTGCAGATTTATTCTTCCTGGGCAAAGTGGTAAGACATTTATATTTTTTAAAAATGCTTTGATGAACTTGATAAGGAAGCCCGGGTTTGAATGTGGAAAAACATTCTAGAGCTTTTTCCACTGTTGAACTGGGTTCTCAACATTCGTTGCAAAGCTTAACCTGTGGAAATGAACTTTCCCTTCAAATTAATGACAAGACCATAAAGGGAGCCATTTGGGAATCACAGAACACATGCTTACACTATTTTAGAATATAAGCTTCCCTGAGACAGGAGGTCTTAGAAGTTTTCCACAGATCTTGACATCTTCACACATTTCCCAATCCTCAGCTGGCAGTCTTCTGATTGTTCTGTTATGGTTCCATTACTTACATCACTAAGTAAGTATGGTTCCATTACTTCTATTACTTCCACCAGCTGAAGCAATGGAAGATGCGATTTTTAATTATGCATATAATGGAAATAGTTTCTGTTCTTCTGAAGTCCAAGTGTTGTTTGTCATGGAAGAAGTGTCCTACACTGTTCTGAGTGTATCTTGGTCACATTCAGGTCTAGGAAAGGAAATGGAAATGGTTGTGAAGTATCTTTCTCTTATATTCCAGAAAGACTTTTTATCCAAGAAACATCTGCTAGCATCCTTGAGATGGTGCTTTCAACATGCTTGAATTATGCAGACCACTATGAATGGCTCTTAAAAGGCTGTGAGCTACAGACCAAAAAAGACATGGGCATTTACTGGTTGGTAGTGGCAGAAAATCTACAATCATTGGGGGAGTTTCTTGGGAACATCAGAAAACTGTCCTTCAATTCTATGGGACAGCTCTCTTTTGGGTTGCAACTGGCAATGTGTCTCGGTGGAGAACCTATGGGCTTGTGACAGATGGAACCAGGTTTGAATTCCTTTGTAGGTACTTATTTTCTGTGTCACCTCAGGTATATTCTTAATTCTTGCTCAATTAGCTCAACTGTAAAATCAGGGTAATTGCATTTTGCTGGTTGGAGCTATTTAGGTTGTAAGGATCAAAGGTAGGCTCAGGTTACACTGGAGATTAGGGCTTGCTATAAGAGACACAAGCGGTTAAGGAAATGTAGCAAAGGATAACCATGCAGGATACAGTAGCCCCTTCATAGGAAGCCCTGCCATATTTGTGACACAGTTTCTTTTCATCTCCTCATCTCCCTGAATGCCTCTCTCCCCTATGTTTTCATGGCTTTTACTTCTCTTTACTCCTGTTGCTCTCTCTTTGTCCTGTCTTGCATTCAAACCTCACTAACAGAGAAGATACCATGGAATCTTGTTACTAACCAAGAGGAAACCACCTATTGGTCAGAGTTGTCATACCAGGCTTCCTCAGAGTTGGCTCAGCCTAAGGATGGTTGCCTTTGGCTCAGGATCCAATCTCTGAAACCATCTGCAGTAGGCAGGCCAAACAGAGTCACATGACATCAACATGGTTATTTTATTCAGTAGAGGACTGTGCTTGATAATCTCCGTTTGCCCCTCCAGATCCATTCTCCATTCTTTGCCTGGCTATGTGCCCTGGGTGCCTCTGTAAACTACATTGCTTGTGTCCCACTGTTGTCTTATTTCCTATTCAGTTTAGCTAATGGGAAGCATTGGAAGGACATCAGATGATGGAGGAGAGAGAAGTTGGGGTATTTATTCTTCATTTCCCACCTGGCTGTGGTTTTGACAGTGCCCAGTCTCTGTTCTATCATGGCTATGACTCTCTAGTCCCCTTCTCCAGGCCTACAGGGTAATGGTTTCCCACTTATTCTGGATCCTACTTGCTTCCCTTAACTTTGACCACAGTGTTGTAAATAGTCCCTTCATTCAATCCTTATCAATAAACCCTTTGAGTGGGCCAGGTCTTACTTGATGGATTCTTGACTGATACAGAAAATTAGGTGTAGGTAGATCTAACCATATCACATGCTGACCAAGACAAACGCTCAACTTCAGGGATAGTTGTAATAAGTAAATAGGTTGATGTTTCTAAGAGCCTAGTACATCACAAGACTCAATGACTTGAAGTTCCTATGATTATTACTTTTTCCCTCTTTGTGTGGAAGAAGCTAACCAACACTATGTGGTTTGGAGACATAAAGTCCTGGAACATGTCCCATCTAGTTTCTTCATCTAGTTTTTTTTTTTTTTTTAATAACCTACAAGTGGTCATTTTCAAGATGATGGGAATGATGTGAATAGGCTCCCAGTGGCACAATGTTGAATTTTCTGTAGCAAATTCAGAGAGATGGGAATATGACAAAGCTTTGTGGCCTGTTATTTAAGGGCATGATATGAGGCACCTGTTGTTATTACGTATGAAGAGGGCAGAAGTCGTGACTCAAAGTGTGAGGGAATAAGGACTGGGGTGGTTCTTGTTGGATTGCTGCTGTTGTCCCTTTGCAATAAAAAGTTCTGGGCAACCGAGAGTCTGTGACACAATATCAGGTAAGAGATCACATTTATAGCTAATTTGAAAAAATTCTGAAGTGTCACACATGGAGGGCTCCTCAGAGATAGCATAGTTCAAGTGTCTTCTTGTTTAGGTAAGTAAACTGAGGCCTAGAAGTCTCAATGCCTAGGTTAGGGATGACAAATGTGTGGTACATGTATGACCACTAGTTCTCCTATATCTTTGACAGGTATAATCAATTGAGCATGGCACTGGTTCCCATGTAGTCCAAACAAGACCTCAGATTCCTTCGACTGAAGTGTTCTCTCTCTGAAACCTCTAAATTAAGATAGGCACCACCTAGAATTCTAGTTTCCATCCCTTGGAATAGAAGCAGTCTGTCACTCTCAGACCTAGGGTTTAGTGATTGTAATGCTCGTGAGTGATAGAGAGCAACAATGCTGACTTTGCCCATTGAATCTTGAGTTTTCAAGTCTCATAATTATACAGATAAGCTGAAATATAGGTTGTTGTTGTTGTTTTTAGGTACCATGTACCATGGTGCCCCCTTCTCCACAGCTTCAATTTCCATGGTTTTGGTTACCCACAGTCAACTGCAGTCTGGAAGCAGATGATCCTCTTTCTGATGTATTTTCAGAAGATCAATAGTAGCCTAACATTATGTTATAATGCCTGTGTAACTCACCTCACTTCATCTCATCATGAAGGCACTTTATCATCTCACATCATCACAAGAAGGGTGAATGTGGTATAGTAAGATTATTGAGAGAGAGAAAGAGAGAGACCACATTCACCTAACTTTTATTATGGTATTCTGTTATAATTGTTCTAGTTTATTATTGTTGCTAATCTCTTACTGTGCCTAGTTGATAAACTTATCATAGACATGTGTATATAGGAAAAAACATAGTATATCTAGGATTTCATACTCTCTGCAGTTTTAGGCATCCCCACCGTTCAGAAAGGACTGCTCTAATTCATAATAAGCTGCAGCAGCAGGTGTGACAGAAAAGGGGGTTGGATGCCTACCTGTTCATTTAGCATTTGTCTGAAAGTTACCCAGGCTTATGATTTCTTTTTTTTTTTTTTCTTTTTCTGCCTTACTTTGGTCTATTTACCTATTGATTAAGACCACATTGATAAGGCCACTTAGAGGAAATGTAAATCAATCTCCTTTTCTCCTTGTTTGGCTAAAATGTTTGGTAGGCCCAAAGTTTCTAGACTATTTGCTTTTTGTTTTAGTTATTCATTGTCATTTACCTGTTACCCTGGTGAAAGACAGCATTGGTTTTAACAAACAACTGTGCTCATTTACTCTCGTTGCACATCATTCAGGCATTTAAAAGGACCATGAAGATTTTTGTACTGCTTTCAGTAACCAGTGAAGTTGAAACATGTGAACATGCTGTTTTTAAACTACGAAATAGCAATTTCTTATGGTTCTACTTAAAACTTAGCACTTACATTTTTGCATTCTTATATAGAAATCCCTGAAAATTTAAGTCCACAAATGATGGAACTTAGTAGCTGACAAGATTGTTTTTGTCTGAGAGCAATTATGTGACATACAATAATAACCAAAGATATCTGTTGTCATTAGGTCAATGTCAGATCAAGAGAAGCCAGCCCCATCAAGCCCAGTGATCTGGTTCATGCTGCTCAATGATTGTAAGACCCAGGCAGAGCAGATGCACTCAACAACTCCAGGGGGCACCTTTCACATTCCAGTTAATGTGTGTAAAGGTCACAGAACCAAGAGAGCATCTTCTTCTTGCTCTAAGTTACCACCATATAGAGTAAATATTGTAAATATGGGCCCTGAAGACTTACATATTTAACCTAAGTGAGTGTTGGCTAGATTCCATATGTACATAGTCTCTGATATTAATGATGAAAATAAGACAGACATGAGGAAGATTCAGGAGTCTCAGACTGTCTCCCTCTGGGCTACATAAGCCTTGTCAAGGGTTTTGTTTAGAGTTTTATTTCACCCAGGTGTCTAATACCTGCCAGTTGTGTGCATTGCCATGATGCATTTGAACCCTGTGAAGATGGTTGCCATCTGGTCCTTAATTTAGAGGTTTCAGAGATAGGAATAAGACTGCAATTAGGAACTTGGGCTCTGGCCTCTGAACTTAACAGGAATAGGGTTCTCACCCCAGCTTTACTGCCTCTAGGGGTATGTGTAAGCAGTTTACTTTGTCTTCAGCCTCAGTTTTCCAACCTACAATGGTGACAATAACGGGACATTTTTCATAAGTTATTAGCTAATGCAGGTAAAGTGCTTCGTGAGTAGATATCTAATACCGAAAATTGTTGGTAGTTGTTACTGGTGTGACACTTCCCCAACACACTTTGTAAAGCAGGCTGCATGTTGTGCTCTGCCCAGATGGCTTTTACCTGCTGGGTGCACCTATGGCACCTTCTGCCAACAGCTTGAACCTGTGACTCAGAAGGTTGCTTCTGGGCACTTGGGGCTGCCTCACCACCTGAGAACTGGGAGGACCTGGGAGTTTACATTCCTTGCCAGCTTGGCCATTTGTAGCCAAGCACCTATGAAAGTCCAGCTCCTTTGCCTTAATGCAGGACAGACTGAGGTGGAATTTAGGCCCTCGAGCTTCCCGCGGGATCAGGCAGAGTTTGGAAATCTGTGGGAAATGTCAGCCCTTGCTGAGCTTCTTCCCCTTTCCTGCCCAGTGACCCTGTACCCGTTTTCTGCTGAAAGCACTACTTCCTTATGGAGATCACTGGCACATGAGTCCCTGCCTCATGAAACCTGACCAGCCGTGGAGAGTATTGTGTTTCACCCACACCAAACTTTCGAGGTAGGAATCCCATTTTGCAGATAAGGGAATGGAGACTCAGGGGGCCACCTGGCTCTCCAGAGCTCACTCGGTTGGTAATAGCACCTGGACTCCTGCCTCCACTTTCTCTGTCCTGGATGACGGGCACCTGTCCCCAAATCATTTATCTCCATTTCCCCAGTTTCTTAAGAATAGGGCAAAGGCTAGAGTCAATGATCTTATGAGGCATTTGGTAATGAGGAGGCAAACTTGAACTGGGTTAAAGAAAAAGGTCGTAAATCTTATCACAAAGGCTGGATCCTATTGCTTTTGAAACCACGTGGCAGAGAGATATTCTCTGATAGCAGCAAGAAGGGCCTGGGAGGGAACCTGAGAGCTATTGTATTTCTATGTGCAGGGTATAGTGCAGCCTGCTTGATGCTGGCATCGGCTTGCTTCGTGCTTGAACCACTTATTAAAGTCTAGACGCAACATAAAAGCATGTAAATTGGTTCCAGCCATCTCTAGTAAAAACTTCAGCTGGAGCTGGGAAGTGATTGGAGCATCTCTTGGTGTAATTAAAATTGACTCTTAAAGTTTCTTTAGCTTAATTGGTAACACTTTCTTTGGAAGTTGGTGAAAGCGTCTTGCTGGGAAGGTTAAATGCATTTCTGTGTATAAGATCAGAATTCAAATATAGTTTTATGGACACATTTACAGTTATGCTCTACCCGGGTGGTCTTTTTTTCCTGTATCTTTTCTATTTAAGATTTATGCTGTCATTCACCACAGTCTAAATGTGTTTTGATAAAAAGAAAAAAAATGAACCGTTGCTGACGCATTTCAAACAGAGAGTTGGTAATATTTTGAAGCTTTCAGTAAATTGAACGGCAGTTTGGCTTAACTCAAGCTCCCTCCTTCTCCAGAGCCCTTCACTTTGGAGTCTAGTGTTTGAACTTTATTTGTTATCCAGAAATTCAAAGTGGCTACTACTCTGCTGCTAGGTCCAAAGGTAGGAAGCTAGGCCCTTTCTAAGATGATCATGTCCTTGGTGTGGCCAAACCCATTTGACCCCACTATCTGAGAACTCACGAGTTTATGAATGTGGATGTGTTTCTATGCACTGGGACTTTTTCCCCTTGGTTTTTCTTCTTGGGTGTCCTGTATTTATAATAGATTCTTATGGTCAAAAGGCCTAAGCCCACCAGAGGCACCTGGGTGGCTCAGTTGGTTAAGTGTCCAACTTTAGCTTAGGTCATGATCTAGCAGTTCATGAGTTCGAGCCCTGTGTCAGGCTCTGTGCTGATAGCTTGGAGCCTGGAATCTGGTTTGGATTCTGAGTCTCCCTCTTTCCCTGCCCCTCTTCTGCCTGTGCTCTGTCTCTCTCTCTCTCAAAAATAAATAAAACATTTATTAAAAAAATGAAAAAAAATGATATCTTGTTTAATTTGCATATCTTTGACTAATGGGGATGTCCAGGTCTTCCTTTATTATCCAACTCAATTTTTTCCTCAAGCAAATCACTTGTTCTCATCCTTTGCTCACATGGCTATGGAATCTTTGTGCTTGAGAAACTGATATGTGTTGTATATGTGTCATAGATGTTAAGTACATCTTGATCTTTGCAGTTTTTGAAGAATGGTGTTTTGTTTGCTTTGTGCACTAGGCAATGTGAGCATAGATACCATTTCCACTTAGTTTTTAATTTTTTTGAAAATTGTATTTATATATTTTGAGAGAGACAGAGACAGCATGAGTGGGGAGGGGCAGAGAGAATGACAGAGAATCCCAAGCAGGTTCTGCAAAGTCAGTGCAGAGTTTGACATGGGGCCTGAACTCACAAACCATGAGATCATGAACTGAGCTGAAATCAAGAGTTAGACAATTAAGCAGCTGAGCTACCCAGGCACCCCTCCACTTATTTCATGTCAAATCTGGGCATTCTAGAAGGGCAGTAGTGGTTTCATGAGATGGCATTATCTCTGCTTTCCAAAGAGACAGACATGCTCCCCAGCTCTGATACAAGTGATACTTTCCATATATCAGGTGTCAGCCCAGGTCATATCCACATCACTTCTTTGTATATGGAAATCCTATTTATCCTTTAATGCCCAAGTGAAACATAACCATCTCTTCCAATTTTCTGGTCTTCTTCCATTGCTGCTTCCTTTTTAATAACCCTGAAGCTCTATGCTTAATTTGAGAGAGAACCCTTCTCAGGATGTAGAAGAGAATTAGTTGGGAGTAAATTTTCAAGGGAGTTTTATTTTCTTGTAGAACCAACTAGTAAAGCTATTGAGGTTCATTTGAAAATGGACAGAAAAAATGCAGTTGGGTTTCTAAGCTAAACAAAGAGTAAAAGGAATAGTTTGTTGTGTTTTCTTAGCCTTCTGCAGGTAGTTAAGAGTGTGTGTGTGTGTGTGTGTGTGTGTGTGTGTGCATGTGCATTGGCCTAGATTCTACTGAAAAGCAGACCCTGAGGCAAGGATATGTGTGCAGTAGGTTATTTTGGGAAATTATCTCAGGAAGTAGGAATAGGAAACTGAGGAAGGTGAACCAATGAGGGAGGGAAAGACAACATCAGGGTGCATTATTGACAGGTTCTGGCTCTGGGGAATTGGGACTCAGTCCAGACCTGCCAGGAGCTATGTAGAATTGTCTTCTGAGAATAAAGGAGTACTTGTGCACTGGTTTCTGTCCCTCATTGTCCAGGGTGTTCCATGGCTTCTTAATTCTCTCACAGTTGCAAGCTTGCACATGTATCAGAATGGCTGGTTGGGTTCCTGCTGGAATTTTACATGGCCATGTCAGAGAAAGCCATAGGACAGAAAGTGAGAGGTACATAGTGCAGCTGAGGTTAGGTGTCAGGTTATGTCCCATGCATCCAGTTGCCACAGCAATACTGCTGTGGAAAGGTGGAGAGACTGAAGGTAAGGCACAAGAATGGTTAGATATAGCATGTGTGTACCCTAACTTCATACATGCTTTTCCTTGTTTGGTTTGGTTGACTTGGCACATGAGGAATCCATTTACTCTAATCTGGATATCTTGTTCTGTTTAAAAAAATTTTTTTAAATGTTTATTTTTGGGAGAAAGAAAAGTGGGGGAGGGGCAGAGAGAGAGGGAGACACAGAATCCAAAGCAGGCTCCAGGCTCTGAGCTGTCAGCACAGAGCCTGATGTGGGGCACAAACTCAGGAACGGTGAGATCAGGACCTGAGCCAAAGTCAGAGACTCAACCAACTGAGCCACCCAGTTGCCTCACCGGATGTCTTCTTTTTGAATTCATACCCTCATTTTCTCTTAGTTGAGTTACTTACCATTCACTCCTTTCATGTCCTGTGCCCTCAAGGCCTCACCAATTGGGACAATGCATTTCCCCCACCAAAGTGATTAGTTCAAGGGAGGGACATGTGATACAATCAGAGTTAAGCAGATCCATCAAGACTTTTCTGGGACTGTTGGGAAAGACATCCTCTCTTTTTTGTTGGAAAGATGTTAAGACTGTAGCTTCTGGGGTACTGCTCAGAGGTTGAGAAAAAAACAAAGTGGAAAACAGGTTCAAGATCCAAGCAGGACCAAATCAGGTCCTGATGGGATGGTACTTGAATTCTGAGAGTCAGCTATCCATAGAATTTTTCAGTTACATAAATCAGTGAAATTTCTGTTTTTGCTGAAGCCAGTTGACTTGGGGTTTCTGTCAGTTACCACCAAAAGAGACCAATAAATACCCCATTTTAGATAAATCTATTTAACTTCATTCATTCATTCATTTATTCAAGTGATATTTATTGAGTGCATATTCTGTGCCTGGCACTATGAACAAGTTCAGTTTCCAGTTGTGTGGAGAAGAAAGTTCAGGTCTGCTGTACTCCCTGGAATACAGAATATACTGCCTACAGGTAAGTATGGCTATGAATGATAGCTGAAGTGCCAGGAGACACAGAGGAAATTTTATGAATCTCAAAATATCCCAGGAGGTGGCAGAGAATCAGGCCTATGGGAAATTTTGTGTGTGCCTGTGTATTGGGGGGAATACATTTTATTGATGATTTATAATGATGGTAGTATTTGTGGAGTATCTAGAAATGGTCATCAAATATAATTTTTATTATTTGATGTATCAATTATCTATTGCCACAATAATGCAACATAACAAGTAAGCCATAAAGCCTGAGATGCATATGACAGTAAGCATTTTTGTTCACAATCAGTGGCTTGGCTGGGTGGTTTTGCAGATCTGAGCTAGGCTCAGTAGGGCTTAGTCCTGTGCCTGTTATCAGTTTCAATTTGGCTGGGTAGCTTTGCTGATCTTGGCTGGACTCACTCCCATGTCAGAGGCCTTGACTGGGACAAGTGGGGTTTGCTCTACAGGTCTGTCCCTTGAGCAATCTAGCCAGGGTGTGCTTACATGTAAAACAGAGGAGGAAAACACTAAGTGGAAACATGCAAGCATGTTTTAAGACTCTATTCAAATCACCTCTGCTGGTATTTAGTTGACCAAAATAAATCACATGGCTGAGTCTGGGGAAAAGAGGTGGACATTGCACTATTGTGTAACCAAGGGCAGAGATCCAAGGGGAGGTGAAGAATTGAGACCATTTTTGCAACCTGTCTACCACATTGGGTTGACTTGTATATAGTTCATTAAAATAAATATTCATATAATTGGTTTGGTTTGTTGGAATGTAGACCATTTAGTCCCTGAGATCCCTGAATAATAAAGCTCTCTCTGGAAGAGTCTTGGTCAAGTCAGCTTTCCTCCAAGCACATGGGATTTTTCCTTTTCTCCATAGAAAGAACCCAGTATTTTGAGTCTTTTTTTTATAAAAAAGAAAAATGTGTCTTGGACTTAGAATATCCTGTCTTCCTTTATGGAGCTTAAATTTCCTAAGCTGGAAGCTGTGTATGTATTTTTTTGCCAAGGTCGACTCTGGGCCTATGGTTTCCACTGTCTTCTTGAAAGAAAGAAAAAAAAAACAGCAAAATTCCTAGGGCACTATACTATATCCTTATTCCATATCTTATGTAGATTTCTAAAAGGGCTGATTGCTTTGGGTATGCATAGACCAGAAGAATTATTGCAACTGGCTTTTTAAAGATTATTATAAATTTACTTTTGGTTTTCTGATGTTCTGCATTTTTATAGTTTTTGGCCTTTACAATCTCAGGAAGTTTTATTTAAAACAAGTCTCAAACTTTTTACTCTCTGTGCTTTATAGAATCCCAACTCTAAAGGGTGACTGGGGTCAAGACAATGAGTAGGCTTCTACATGTAGCTACTATTTTTGGTTAACTGCAAGTGGGTAGTCTAGATTTAAAACCAGGCTCTACTACTTATTAGTTGGATTGTTCGAAGCAGATTAACGTATTGTTTTTAGCATTGGCCTTCCCTTCTGTAAGTTGAGTGTCACAATATCTGCTTCACAGTGTGATCATAAGGGTTAAATGAGGTGATGTATGTAAAGCCCTTTGCCCAATGGACTTAAAAAGTAGTAAGTGTTCAGGAAGTGGGGGCTATGCTTACCTTGTGACTTTATCTCCCACTCACTGTCATCAGTAGTGTCCTTGACATCAGCCATAGGCCTGGGATAGTTCTAGGAAAGACCCCATCAGGTGGGACATGGCAGGTGGAAGCACATGGAGGCAAAGCCTTGTCCTGCTTTTCATGGGGGTTTCATGTGTCTGTTCCCATCAGTATCCAGCTGCTCTTCTCCTGTCTCAGATGGGAGATTTTTCCTGCTTCTGCCCCCCATGTCCTTTCAAGGGGTCCTCACTCTCCAAAAGGATGTTATGAAGATCCAGATATGAAGATGAGTGTTTCTCAAATTTGGCTGCACAATGGAATTGCCTAGGAAACGTGAAAAAATACTAATGCCTGAGCCCTACCCCCTAAAATTCTGATTTACTTTATCTGGAGTGGGGCTCAGACATCAGTGTTTTTATAAAAGTCCTCCATGTGATGCTAATGTTTAGCTAGAGTGAAAACTATAGGGCCAACCTATCTCAGGGCTTTTAAGCAAGATTTCCTAGTTCATTCTACTTTTATTATCATCCTACTTCTTATCATTTGGTTGCTCCAGCCTGCAAACCTTCCTTTTGGAAGAGATGTTTGTTTTCTCAGTAGGAAACCAGCATCTCTGGTGAATAAGCTAATGGCTTTATCATGATGTCCTGGGAGCTGCTAGTGCCTTAAAAATCATTAGACTTTTAGGCTGATTGGGGAATTTTCCTTCACGGACCCCCAAATTTCCTCCTGAAACGTATTACCCACATGTGTGCAACAAGAACAATTTCACCTTACACGTAGGCAGTGATTTATACTCTTCAACAAGCTTTCACATTTGATACGAGAGGTATTGCAGTATACTGAACTGTCCCAAGTTAGGACTTGAAACATCCAAGTTGCACTTTTACTTACGTCACTAATTTGTTATTTTGATTTTGGCCACATCTCTTAAATTATCTGAGAGTGTTTCCTTACCTGTTCCCTTTAGAGAATTCCAGCGTGATGTCTAAGTACGTCACTTGGCAGATGGGGAAACTGTGGCAAAATTAGTCATCAAGTCGTATGCCAAAGTTTGGGACTTATCAATGTCAGGCACCCATGGGTGAAGTTCTTAGCCCAATGTAGGTACTACTGCCTTACACTAGCAGATTATCCAGAGGGCTGGAAGGTGTGCTGTCTCAGCTGAAAGAAATGGGAATTAAAAGGACCAGCTCTGTGTAGATACAGTAGGTTCCTTCTGCCTCCCCAGTCCCATTCCTCTGCCTTCTCTCTCACTCCCTGGCCAATGGGCTGCCTGTGAGCAATAGATTCCCTTTTACAGGTGCAGCTGAATAGTCACAGAAGCTGAAAGCCTTCTCTACTGTGTTGGTATTTGCATGTGTGTTCTTATCTACTTCTTTGAGCACAGAGTCAGAGTAGAGACTGCCTAGATGTTTCCCAAATGTGCTTTTACTTCTTCCTGGCACATAACTAAATGACATCCTCCAGCCTCCCTTGCAATTAGGTTTGTCCATTAACTGAGTTCTGGACAATAGAAAGTGGGTGGAAACAATGTGTGCTGCTTCTAGGCCCTCGAAATCTCCCAGGGGCATCTTCTGTGAACTTTCCATATCTGTTCTTTCCACCATGGAAGCCATGTATTGGAAGACAGTGAAGCAACAAGATAGAATGTAGGTCCTTGGATCAGTTTGAAGATGAGCTACCTGAACAAGAAAACTTGAACTGAAAATTATGTAAGCAAAGAAAAAAAAAATCAAACCTCTGCTATTTTGTTAAACCTTTGGGATTTTAAAGTTTGCTTGCTCTATTCCTTTAGAACTAACTTTGTTGGAATAGAAAGCATTGGTGGTTTAGTGAGAAGGTTCCCCTCACATCCAGAGTTGTCTGTGGCATCACCTGAAACCATATCCTTCCTCATCTCCTTCCTCTGCTCTGTGCTATGTCCCTCACTCCTACAGGTTTCAACTGACAGTCCTCCCTTATAAAGCACGTGAACAAGAATCCCCATCTCAGGCTCTGCTCCATGGGCTTCTGATCTAAGCACCTCCCCCACCCTGCCCCTAGAATAAAAGTTTTAAAGGGCAGGAATGTACTTTGTTTCATTCTCCACTGAATTTTTAGTTATCCAATGAATGAATGTATAAATTCTTCATATGTGTAAGTAACTAGACACTGGATAAATCTAAGGAAATGTAAGTCATGGATTTGGCTCTGTGTTCTATCAAGTCTTATCTAAACGTTTTCTTTTCTATGAACTTTAGAAGAAAGTAGACAATATCATAAAATCTGTTTCTCATCTTTTTTCTTAATGTGCAACAATAAAGTCATAATACCATTTATTTAATGCCCTTATTTTAAAATCCAAGTGAGATTTAATTGTGGAAGTGATTTTTAAGATAATTTGCCTTTTCCTCGATTAGTTCTTTACATGCTTTTTAAAAATTTTTTTGGAAGAGTGGGCATCTGAGAGATTTTTTTTTTTTTTTTTGAGTAAAACTTGGAAAGAATTTCATATAAATTGTAAGAGTTAGCCTGGCTGTAGAAGCAAAGAATGTATCCACTTTAGAGACCTTTTAAATCCAGACATAATTCCTTTAAAGAACACTCTACCAGACAATGTGGCCATTGCTTTGGAAGGCCTGCTTCTGGCACAAGGGAAGCAGGGGCTTCTCATTCAAGCAGTGGGAGAGAAATGATAAAGAGCATGCAAAAAGCGATTGCTTTAAGTGTATTGGCTTTTCCTTTCATATTTGCAGTGTGATCCTATTATTTTGAAGCAATGAGGTCATTTAAGTGTGCCTGGCTGGAGGTTTGCTGTTTTCCTCTATTCTTTCCTTTAAATCTTTTTGTCAACCATGTTCTCGACTAGCAGAGCAGCTGTCTGGATAGTTATAATCTCATTAAAAAGGCCTCTATTATGTCAATAATATATTTATAGAGAAATTAGTCACCTGGGGTTGTTGGGTGATTCTTCCATTTAGACATATTGTACCCCAGAAAAGTAGGCCTATCCTCTTCTTGTTAGATAAGGTCCGCTGCCTTGTCACGGTGCCATATTGGCTGAAACCGATTAGCAATTAACATGGAACATGCCTTCCTCTGTTGTAAAGCCCCCTTAATCTTTGCCACTGATCATATTCCTTTCAAGTTTTGCTGATAAAGCTGAGATTGTAGATGTGTCTGGATGTATGGGGCTTATAGTATTAAGTGAAAATATGACCGGCATTAAATGACCATCCTGATGGGAAAGGTGGAGGATCTAACCACAAAGACTTTCTAAACCCGTTCAAGTGTGTTTGAGCCGTGTCCTAAAATTAGGAATACATCTTCCTGCGCAGATTGCATTCTTTTTTCTAAAGAGATTTTACATTCTTGCCGTCTGAGTTCAGGTCTAATTATATTCTCCTAAGAGGAAAGGCAAGAGGCTGAATTGCAGTAAAGGAATATATCAGATTATTAAACTATCTACCATTAGTGGGTTGAGGTTTAGTTTTTGGAAGCTCATCATGTTTTGCAAACCATAAAAAAAAATAGGGCACTTTTTAGCAGACTTTGTAATAAAAGAGGGTGACATTGAAGTCAATCCATATACTACCACATGTCCTTTGTACTGATTTTTTATTTTTCAAAACATGAAGGATTGATTTTTGAGACACCAAAAGTATCCTCTTCAAGGATGACCTCAAGGGCTCTCTCTCACTGCAGAAGAAGCCACTGGCTAGCTGGTGCTTGCTCTCAGAGTATTGGTGGGAATTGCAAATAGACATGCAAAGAAAGGCAACCTTCTGAGTTTCAACTGTTGTTATCAACTTTCAGTGCCAAGTAGACTTTCAGAAAACCCTAATCAAATTTGCAGAGTCGACCAAAAGATTTAAATAAAGGGGTGTAAAGCAGACAAGTGAAAAAAACCCCAGCATATTTATATAGCATAGCTGAAATTTCCTCAGCTGTTTGGAATTATTTAAACATCAAATTCAAAGTGAAATTCAGAGAAACCAGGAGGGTTGGTCAGGTCTTTAGTTCTACATGTCAGATGTTCTGAAAGTCCCTTTTGGTTCTGCCCTCAAACTCCTCCCACTTCTTACCTGGAGAAGTTTTCTCACTGGTCTTTTCTATGTTCTGCCTCCCCTGCCCATTATATAACACTTTGTCCTATTCAGAAAATATGTACTCCTCTACCTTGGGCATATATGAGTTTTCAATTGCGAAAACTGGAGCCAGGGCATAGAGCTCTTACAACATTGAATTGCATAAGTTCAGGAAAACTGGTTATTTTTGTACTTTCATAAATCATGCATTTTTACAAAACAACACACCCGAGTGATAGTCATTTGAGAAGCAATCTGTGGCAATTCAGTGGCCCCCATAAGCTCATATTTATTTTCAAGGCCCCAAGGACTCAAGAGGCCATTTGCCCTCAGAGCTGGTACATGGCCATACGATGGCACATCCTATCCTGATCCTCATTGTATCCTCTCAGGTTTACTTCTCCTTGTGACTGCAGGGGAATTCTCTGAGGGCAGAATATTCTAGAGCAGTGCTGTCCCATAGAGCTTTCTCTGATGATGGAGATAATCCCTGCACTGCCCTGTCAGCAGACACTAGCTACTTGGAATTCGTGGACACTTCAAGTATGGCTGGTATGACTAAGGGACTACATCTTTAATGCTATTACATTTTTAATTAATTTAAATCTCAACAGCTTCATGTGGCTAGTGGCCAAATCCAGTGAAGTAGGGAAGTTGTTCAGTAGCCAAGATGGGGGAAAGATAGTATGAATCACATATCTTGAGATACAGTACAATTTAGAGCCAGACAAGATGGGTTCAAATTCAACCTCCACTTTTTTGGACCATGAAGTTGTGGTGGTTACTTAATGCCTCTGTGCCTTAGTTCCCTCATCTGTAAATTAGGATATGATAATAATAATGTCTACCTCAAAGTATTTGTATAACAATTTATTGACGGATTAATAAAAGACACTTAGAATAGTGCCTAACATATAGACAGAGTTAAAAGTAGGCAATACCAATGGCATAATTGGCCCAAGATTCTGCTCTTGGAACTAATGACATAAAATTGGGAAGATTAAGTAAAATGTTCAACTTTTCATAGGTGTTCAATCACAGTTGTTTTCATCCCTCCTTTCCTTTCAGCATTATTAGTTGATTAAATCTAACTAACAAATAAGACTGTTTTGTGCCACTCTTGTCCTGGGGCCTGGATATAAAACAATGAACAAAACATTGTACCCATCCTTGAGGAGTTTATATTCAGGTGAGGGAGACTGATGAAGATTGAATATAAACATGGCCCCAGCTCTTTGCCCCTCTCTTTGTCATGCCCCTCCATTATATGACTTTGAAGCACCTCTTATCAAGAAGAGTCCTTTTCTCACTCATAAATCCAGGGTAGTCTTGTGACTTGATTTGACCAATAGAATGTGGCAAAAGTGACATCATGTCAGTTCTCAGCCTAGAGTCCAATGGATCTTGTGCAAGTCCTTCACCTGCCCCTTCTCTCTTTCTCTCAGAACCTGGCCCAGCTGCTTTGTGAACAAGTTCAAGCTGGCCTGCTGGAGGATAGAGACCACATGCACATGGAGCAGAGCCAAGTTTGCCCAGTTGAGACCGTCCTAGATCAGCTAGTATCTGCACAGCAGACCACAGATAGAAGAGCAAGAACAGCTGGGCACAGCCCATGGGCTGGTGTTTGAAACCACTGAGTGTTAGGAAGGATTTATGTGCAGCAGTCACTCACTGATACAGAGATAGTCCAATCAATGTGTCAGCAATCATTGTATAATCTTAAAGATAAATACAGGGCCTCAGAGGAGGCTTGCTAATGGAAGACATTACTAAGTTAAAGCCTGGATGATAAAGAAGGAAGGGGATGTTTCAGGCAGAGGTATAGCATGAGAAACCTGGACCTTAGCAAGAGAAACTCCCTTTTTCCCTGCATGCTGTAAGGGACATATACATAGAAATGTTATTCTCCTCAGGGAGCTTCTTATGTAGATATGATGTCAAGATTCACAAAGAGGCCAATTATTACATAAAGTGAACTTTATGAACTTCTGAGTTCAGACTCTGGTGCAGGAAGTGGAAAGAGCACAGGGAAAGATCAGTAATGACTGAAATAAAGAACCGGGGAGGCTACGGAGATAAGTGAACTATATGGGACTTAAAGAATGGGTAGTACATGGCTGGGAGTACAGGAGTGAGGAAAATGTTCCTGGAGCCATTTGGGGCATCTTGTGGGAGAGCCTATGTGGTCATTCCTACCCACTGAACACCTACTGTGTGCTAAACCCCCGTGGGAGGAACCATGCAAGAAGAAGAAGCAGGAAACACTACCTCATCTTCATGAAATTGAATGTTATTATGCTTGCCTTTGGGGTGCCAAGCTCCTTTTTTTTACATCTTGACTTTTGTGTAACATAAGCTCAGCCTATCATTAATTTCCATCTGCATTGTTGGGATGTTGCTTTGTGGAAGGGAGTAGAGAGAACCATGAAACTAGACCAATGAGTACAATTTTAGATGTTCTCCATAGCAGCTCAGGGCTTGGTTGCTGTTTTTTCCAGGAGATATTGTCTCCTGACTGCTTTTCAAAGAGACTGGGTTGTTCCCTTTCTTAGCCCCCTTAAGTGTATATTTCATGCTGAGCTGAAGATCAGAACCCCAGGACATTGGCGCCTGTTGAGAACTTTATCTTCTCTCCTTAAGGTTTCTACTGAGCTTGCTTGGGATTTAGAGGCTTATATGGCGTTTTCTTAGCCAGAAGACTTTGTAAAACTTGATTATCAGAAATAAACAAGAGCACCCCCCACCTTCTGAAAATAGTGCTTAGAAAAACCTTAATTTGGAATGAAGGACAACCCAGACAGTTCTGGCACGAGCTCAGAGCTGGCAAACCTATGCTGAAGCAGAAAGTTGCTTATTTGTGAGAGATTTATTTGTTGAATCATAAAAGAAAGCTGCCATCAAAACTAAGCCCAGACATTCGGGGACATGTGTGGAGATTATTAACACTGTCTCCTTTTTCAGTTTGCAAAGTGTTAGGACAACAGGGTTGGGGAGGGCAGGGTCATAGAGTCTTTTTAAAGACCTATATGAGCCCCCATGGCTAGTGGTGTCACCATCTCTAACCCTGTCTGCTCTTATCTAGGCTTTCCTCATGAGCTCTCAAAGGCATTTGAAAATAAACAAGTGAGAGAGTTTCCCAAGACCATCCCAGCAATCCACTCTGATACTTGCTGTGACAACGGGCCAAGGCTGGCCCCTCGCTATGATTTCTCATGGTCTATGACTCTGAGATTCTTTTCCTTTTTAGTTCAAGAGTAAAATTCTACACATTAGTGTCAAGTGCTCTGGTCAGAGATTTTGCCTTTTGCCACAATTTTAGAGAAATATTGTTTGAATGGAGATATATACTTTTAATATCATCTGTGCCTTCTGGATCCAGAGTCTCTTACTCATTTCAAATGTATTTCAGTGTGCGGTGTAGTTCATAGGCTAAAGGAGAAAGTTTCTGTGATTAACTTTTTTTTCAACTTATAATAATCATTCAGAAAAAATTACAATTCATGTTAGATAAAGGGGACATTTCTATAATATATATAGACCGCCTACATATTAATAAGAATAAGCTAAAAACCCAATAGAAAAATGGACAAAATATCTGATCAGATAGTTTGCTAAAAAGCAAATTAATGAAACAAATTTATTTTGTATATATAAAAAGTCACTCAATCTCATCCATAATAATAAATACACATGTTAAAACTATAATAAGATAGTTTCCACTTCCCAGATTAGCAAAGATCCAAATGCGTAATAATATACTTGGTTGAAAAGATGTAAAGAAATTGGAACTCTCGTACATTATTAGTGGCCATGTAAATTGGTATTAACAATTTGGAGGACAGTTTGGTAATAGCTACTAAAATTGCAAATGTCCTTTGACCTATTCTACTTCTACTTCTAATTCTACTTTCTAGGAATTCTAATTCTACTTCTAGGAATGTATCCTACAGAAATAACCACACATGAGTGAAATGACGAATGCACAGCATTATTCATGGTGGCACCATTTAACTGCAAAAGGGTGGGAACAATTCTAAATGCCTACCAATAGGGGACTGGCAAAATATATTATCATATACCACACAATATTATGCTGTGGTTAAAAAGAGTGAGGTAGATGGGGCGCCTGGGTGGCGCAGTCGGTTAAGCGTCCAACTTCAGCCAGGTCACAATCTCGTGGTCCGGGAGTTCGAGCCCCGCGTCGGGCTCTGGGCTGATGGCTGGGAGCCTGGAGCCTGTTTCCGATTCTGTGTCTCCCTCTCTCTCTGCCCCTCCCCCGTTCATGCTCTGTCTCTCTCTGTCCCAAAAATAAATAAACGTTGAAAAAAAAATTAAAAAAAAAAAAGAGTGAGGTAGATATTCCTTTTTGTACTGCTATGGAATAATATCCAAGATATATTATTATTAGAAAAAAAATGCAGGGTGCAGAAAAAATTGTGAGCTATCATCAGTGTAAAAAAGAAAAAGAATGTATTGGTATGTGCATAAAATATCTTTGGATACATACACAAAAAAATGGAAATAGCATTTTCATGCAGAAGGGGGATACTGGGTGGTTGGAAGACAGGAGGTGGGGAAGAAACTTATATTTTACCATATATCCTTTTGTACCCTTAGAATTTTGTGCCATGTATATGAATGTATGGCCCATTAAAAATCTGAGCTCTAATCAGAATTCCCAGATAAATGTTTCTTTTAGAATTTTCCTACCTAAAAATTTGGAATTGTTCTTCCTCAAGCCCATCTGAGAGACTGTTTGCTGTCTTCTCTTCTTTGTCTAATCTAGTGCTTAGCAGAGAATAGAGGCTCACAAATATTTGTTAGAAATATAAATGAAGGCTTAGGGTGAGTGAGGTGACTTCACACAAAGTATCCATAGTAGGGCTAGCTTTTTTGCCTGTCATGGTTTCCAGTGGCGCAATTTTATATTGAAATTGATCACTTCACTTTTTAAAGAAATACTGAAGAAAAGAAATGGGCTACTTGAGAACGTGGTATCAAGAACTTGTAAGACTATATTGGTGGAGCCACTGTGCTAGCCACAATCATGGTCTTTGGTCACTGATAAATTCCTTCTGACAGGATGGAAACTGAGAAGAAGATTCTGTAAGCATGGCCTTGACAAGTGATATATAGTAAAAGTTTAATAGTTGGTGTCTTGGGGGAAAAAAAATCAAACCCTGATTTGTAGTGCTTGCCAATGTCCATGGTGTAAATATTCCCACTGTAGCTGACTTCAAGCTACTCATGTGACATGTCTGAATGTGAAGTTGGGAAGAGATGGTAACAATTGGCTCCTGTGACAAGTGCCAGGTTCAGCACATCCCTGGTTACAATAGGCAAGAATTTCCTGTCTGTAGTTAACAACAGAGGCTTCAGAATGTAAACAGACTCTTTAAAGAACTGGAGTCTAAGAAATATTTTGTAATTCTTCTTAGCCAGTGATTCTAGAGGTGTGGCCTGTGCAAATTATTGGGTCTCTGCCCCCAGACCTACAGAATCAGGGACTCTGGGGATGGGGCTCAGCAATCTAGATTTTAAAAAGCCCTTCAGGTGATTCTGGTATATGCCAAAATTTGAGGACCATTGCTTTAAGCCTCTGTTTTCTCTGGGAATGGACAAGAATATTGACAAATACAGGTACAGGGGTAAACAGAATAATGATTATGAAGTACTTGGCATAGGGGATATAAACTGTGATAATGATGAAGATATTTTCTGTGGCTCATCCAGGCATTTAAGAGGCATTGAGTTTGAGATACGCTCATTTTCTTTTCTTATCTTAGAGGGGAAGAGATATGCCAGAAGATGTATCCATAACTTTCTGTACCATTGGACCATGTGTAGTTTCTTTTATTTATTTATTTATTTATTTATTTATTTATTTATGAGAGAGAACACACAAGTTGGGGGGGGTAGAGGCAGAGGGAAAGAGAGAAAATATTTTTTTTTAATTTTTTAAATATTTACTTATTTTTTTTGAGAGAGAGAGAGAGACAGTGTGAGTGGGGGAGGGGCAGAGAGAGAGGGAGTCACAGAATCCGAAGTAGGCTCCAAGCTCTGAGCTGTCAGCACAGAGCCTGACATGGGGCTTGAACTCACGAACTGTGAGATCATGACCTGAGCCCAAGTCGGTCACTTAACCGACTGAGCCACCCAGGCACCCCGAAAGAGAGAGAATCTTAAGCAGGTTCCACGCTCAGCACACCAGTCTCGAGCCTGATGTGGGGCTTGATCTCACAACCCTGGGATTATGACCTAAGCTGAAAACAAGAGTAGATACTCAGCCAACTGAGCCACCCCAGGCACCTCCCATGTGTAATTATTTTAATCCTTGTAGCATCATTTGGGAGAGGTGAATACCAGCACTATTTCCCTGTAGCATGCTTATGTAGAGCTAGATGCCTCAGACTAAAGCCAGAGAGGCGATTTCTCCTCAGTGTCCAGCCCATTGGCAGCCCATAGCCTCAACTGATTAAACCAAGTTGTTTCATGTGCACCAAAACCCAGCCTCCATGATAAAAGGGATACTGGGAGATGTGGGGAACATGTTGGAGAACTAGGACTATAGACTCAGAAAAGCCTCAGGAAGCAATACTTGTGGTTTTGGAAAACATTAATTTCATTTGTTGAACACCTATTACCTACCAGATATTGCAACATGACTTCTCACCACAGGTACTATCTCTATTTTATAGATGAAGAAAATGAGATGGAGGGCTCCCGTAATGTGTTTAAGGTCACAGGATAGACAGTTGGTGTCTTGGATATAAGAAAGACACAGAGCCAGTCTCTTAACTACTATTGTTCCCTTTTCCTTTTTACATCTTCCTTTTACATCTCAGGCCTGTCAATGATACAGATCTTGGGCATAGAAGGACCACTAACTCTTGTTGCAGACTTTTTTTTTTTTTTTTTTTTTTTTTTGCCTTTAGGCATATTTCAGAAATTCTCACACCAGAATGGTTCATGGCAGTCTTCCCTAGGCACAAAGATGAACTTCCAAGGGAAGTAGTGCACTGAAGTGGTGAGAGCATGGGGTCCTGCACACCTGTGGTTGAATTCTGTCCTTACTACTTATTAACTCTGTAACCTTGAGTATATGATTTTTTTCCCCTAAGAGTCTTAGGTCAAATTCCTTAGAGGTAGAGCCTGAGATGGAGATTTTTGTGCAAATGATTTATTAAGTGAGCAGTCTCAAAAAAATCTGAAATAGAATGAAGGAAGCAGGAGAGAGACAGGGAAGATGCTGAGCAAGAATGAAGAATCTGGCTTCACTGGAATCTAGCTAGCTTCAGCCTGCTCCCACAGGGAGCACTGAAGTATAAACTGTACCAGAGTTGGTCCCAAGGGATTAAATTTTTTTTTAAATTCCTGTGTCAGTCAGTTTTCACTTTTTGTCTAGGGGCTTCCATAGAAGGGTGCAATCTCCCTCTGAGGTGTTTCTATCATAAGAGGGTGATTATCAGGAGAAGGGGGAAGCTCTGAGCTTTAGCAGCCATTATTCACAGTTGCTAGGTCTAAATGGGATCTGGATAGGGCAATATAGCTCCTACTATAGTCATTCTCAGATTTTTATTTTTTTTTTGCATTTATTCATTTATTTATCTACCTATTTATTTATTTATTTATTTATTTATTTATTTATGAGTGCATGTGTATGCAAGTGGGTGGTGGGGGATAGGCAGAGAGAGAGAGCGAGAGAGGGAGAGAAAGAGAATCCTAAGCAGGCTCCCTTCTCAGCATGGAGCCTGACACAGGGCTGTATCCCACGACCCTGGGATCATGACCTGAGCCAAAATCAAGAGGCAGATGCTCAACTGAGTGAGCCACCCAGGTGTCCATCAGATTTTTATTTTTAAAATGAAGATACTAATGCCCACTCAGTGGAGGTCTTGTAAGTGTTAAGTGATATAATGCATTCTAAGGATTAAGCACAGTACTAGGTACAGAGAAAACACTAAATCAATGCTAACTTTGTTTTCCTTCTTTCCTATTGAAAGTGAGTCACTTCACCTCTCTGGTTGAGGTGAAGGATATTTTCTCAAAGGAATCAGCCTATTCCCTGTTCCCCCTCTACTCTTCAGATTGTAAGAATATTAGGGGAGGGTATTCACTTTTTCACTCAAAAATATATATTTAGCATTTACTATGTGCTAGTTACAGTTCTAAGTGTTAGGAATATCATCGTAAATAAGACAGACAAAATCCCTGGTCCAATGGGGCTAATATTCTACTGTAGAGGACTAGACAATAAGCAAAGAAATTAGCAAATATTAGCTGGTGATAAGTACTATAAAAATACCTGTTGGACAAAATGACTGGAGAGCTACATTAGATTCAGTAGTCAGGGAAGTCCTTTCTGAAATGGCATTCACTTGAAGGTCAAGAATGAGTTGGCTATTCAGAGTTATGGGAGAAGTCTATTTCAAGCAGAGAGAACAGTGATTGGAAATGTCCTAAAGCAAGAAGAAAGTTGGCAAATTCTAAGTGAGGAGGAAAAGCCAACATGCTGGAGTAGAGAACAGGGGACAATGATAGGAAATGAGCCTAGAAAATAAGGTTGAAAGGTAGGTGTAGGCTAGGTCCTTCAGAATCACAGTAAGTTGTTCTTTTTTTTTTTTAAGTTTTTTATGTATTTTGAGAGAGGGAGACAGAGAGACAGAGAGAGAGAATCCTAAGTAGGCTCCACACTGTCAGCATGGAGCCCATGTGGGGCTTGAACTCACAAACCATGAGACCATGACCTGAGCTGAAATCAAGAGTCAGATGCTTAACTGACTGAGCCACCAAGACATCCCCACAGTAGGGTGTTCTAAGAAATTTTGATTTCATTATAAGTCTCAAGGGAAGCCATTGGTGAGTTTACACAGGAGAGTGGAATGAACTTATATATATTTTAAAAAGATCATTCCAACTGCTTGTGAAGGATGGATTGTAGAAGAACAAAAATGGAAGCAGAGAGACCAATTAGTAGGTCATTGCAAAGATAATGTTGTCTTGGAGCAAGGTAGTGGAACAGAGGAAATAGATGTAAATGGATTCAGGAAATGTTTTAGAGGCAAATTCTGTAGGCCATATTGACAGATTGGATGTGGGCCATGAGAGAAAAGGAGAAATCAAGGATGTGTCCTACATTTATGGCTTGAGCTTCTGGGGCAGATGGTTTAGCTATTTACTGAGATGGCAAAGACCAGGGGAGAAGCAGGGATCTTGTATATCACAGAAAGCAGAAAGAAAATGAAAGAAAAGGAATATTGCCACCATGTACAAAATAAAATTAGAAGAAAATAGAGTAAACAAGAGTTTAATACTATTAGCTAAAAAATGTGATGCCTAATATTATGAGATGAATTGAACTTTGAAAAGTCTATTCAAAGGAATTTGGTGTGGTGATCAGCATTTTCAGAGAATGGCAAATGCAAATTTATTCTTCCAGTTTCTGTAAGAGGAAGTGTCTAGGGGTATTTAGGTTCTGGAATTTTGGAAGGTCTGAGGGTTTACTTACTTTAGAATTATTGTTTTTTTCTCTTTCTTTCTTTTCTTTCTTTTCTTTTTTTTTTTTTTTTTTTTCAAATCTAGTCATCAAAGCCGTAAGTACCAGGGATGAAGTTCTTTTCAAATAGGGATATTTTCTGAGTGGTGTACTTTGAAAATCTCAATAGATGGGTAGAAAAAAAGCAAAGTCTCAGCTTTTTCCATTGGCCCAACTTCTTTTGGGGGGACAAGAGGCGGGTGCTACCATTCTCTTTCCATCATATTCAGTAGTAAAAAATCATGAAACAAATGTAGCATTTCTTTTTCAAAGATTTAAAATTAAGAAAAATATTTTGGGGTTGGAAACTTGGGAGCAATGTGCTGTGCTGATCTGTCTGTCCAAGACCAAAAATTCCGAAGAGCTTAAAAGAAAACAAAACAGAAACCCTCCTGTAGCTTTGTTCCTGGTTAACTCTACGTCCTTCAATGCAGATCTTATTCTTCCCAGTTAGGCCTCTTTCTATTTTTAATCTTTTAAGAACCCCAAAGGTTAAATAAGGAAGATTAATACAGAAGTTGTTGAGATATTTTTCACGTCCATGTTGTTATTTATCTGAAATCAGCTCCCAGGGAGCCAAGGGAAGGATTGGGAATTCTTTCAGAGCTATTTGAAATTATTTAGTGGCTATCAAGTTGGAGTTGGGACCCTCCAGTCAGGAATTTCTCTTGTTTTCTGCTCCTCCAGTGGCAAAAGGATAAGAGCTTGGTGCAGTTGAAGGGAGATAATTGTAGGTTCTATTTGAGAGTTTTGATTATACTAAATTCTCTGTCACCCATGAACTTTTCTGGGTGGCTTTAATTTGAAACCATAATAGAATCAGCCAATTCGTTACATCAGGAAACTATGCCCAGTTCCAATACAATTGAGATGACTAGATGGAAATGCATTATTTCTTGATATCTACTATACTCCTCATCCTACACTGGACATGTTAAGCTTTATTATTGTACTTATTCCTCACCTCAACACCTGAGTATTATAATTTCCATGTGAGTGCAATCCTGTCTAGCTGGATCTGACACATGTGGCTGTATATGCCACGTAACAAATTTCCTCAAAACTCAGTGACATAAGACAGAATTCATTTATTCTTTTCTTTAAATTTTTTTTTCAACGTTTATTTATTTTTGGGACAGAGAGAGACAGAGCATGAACGGGCGAGGGGCAGAGAGAGAGGGAGACACAGAATCGGAAACAGGCTCCAGGCTCTGAGCCATCAGCCCAGAGCCCGACGCGGGGCTCGAACTCACGGACCGCGAGATCGTGACCTGGTTGAAGTCGGACGCTTAACCGACTGCGCCACCCAGGCGCCCCAGAATTCATTTATTCTTGCTCACAAGTCAGGGAAGTAGCTGGGATGGGGTGTGTCATGTGAATTCATTTAGGAACACAAGGAAAGTTTTTTTCATGGAAATGGCAAGAGAACAAAAGGGCAAGTAGAAACTTAGTTCTGAAGGTGGATGCTCAGAACAGTCCTAGTATCACTTTTATCCACATTCTCTTGGCCACAGTGTGTCTCCTCACTAAGCCCAAAGTTAAGGGTTGGGGAAGTACTCTATGCCAACATGCAGAAAAGAAAACTATGAAGTTACATGGAAAGAATATGGTTCAGGGAGCGGTGAATTGAGACCCAAAATTTGACCTGCCATAGTCAGGCCAGAATCAGACCTGGAGTTCTTATCCAGTTTTGTCCAGCTCCATAGTCTGTGTTTCTTCCTGTGTCCAAACACTCCTTGTTCAATCAATGACAATCTTACCATCCATGTGACTCCGAGTCTCCAGGGTGGATGTTCTGTTTCCATCCTTTAAAAAATCTGATATTCTGCTTTAAAAATTTTTGTTATTTATCTCATTGAATGATTGTCATTTTTGTGGTCCTGGACTGCAATCAATCCACATGATTTGGCTCTGTTGTAGAGTTGGAGGTGTAGTCTCATGGAGGTTCAAAGAATCTGTTAGTCTGCAAATATTTTTGCTTTAATCATGGATCGTCTCAGTTACTAAGGGCCTGGGATGCTGCTGCCAATGGCTAAAGCACAAAAGAGTGGAACTTTCAGTCTCAGTGCCCTGGGTTTGGTTTTCAACTTTGACTGAGGTTCCTTGCTGCTGTCAGAACCTACTATTTCCTCTTTAAAAAAATGGTTCACTTTCAAAAATGCATATAGCCACATTCTCTTTTTGGCATATAATTCTGTGAATTTTGACAAATGTACACAGTCATGTAACTACCAACACAACAAGTTATATCCACCACCAAATTCCCTTGTGCTGCCCTTTGTAGTCCACCCTCCTCCACATGTCCAGCCTTTTATAGAATGCCATATAAATGGAATCATACAGTGTAGCCTTTTGAGTCTGGCTTCTTTCAGTTAGCTTGATGCATTTGAGATTCACCCATGTTGTGTGTATCAGTAGTTCATTCCTTTTTGTTTCTCAGTAGTATTCCATTGTCTGAATGTATGGCACATTCTATGGTTGGGGAGTATTTGAAAGTTTGTTTCCAGTTTTTAAGATTTTCTTTTTTTTAATTTGAGAGAGAGAGAGAGAGAGAGAGAGAGAGCAAGCATGTGAGCAAGGAAGAGGGAAAGAGGGGGAGAAAGACAGAATCTTAAGCAAACTCCACTCCCAGTGTGGAGCCTAATGTGGGGCTTGATCTCATGATTGCAAAATCATGACCTGAGCTGAAATCAAGAGCTGGATGCTCAACAGACTGAACCATCTAGGAGCCCCTCCAGTTTTTGATAGTTATGAAAAAGCTACTACAAATATTGGCATATAGGCTTTTGTGTGAATGTACGTATACATGGAATTGCTGGATTGTATGGAAGTGTATGTTTTAGTATTACATCTCCCTATTGGAATATTGGAATCCCAACCAACCTTTTAAGAAACAGCAAAATTGTTTTCTAAGGCAGCTTCACCATTTTGCCTTCCTACCAACAGTGTCTAAGAGTTCCTACTGTGACTTTTTATTTCTCTATTTTCCTCTCTGCCAATTACTTTCTTATATGAATTTTTAAATTCAGACCCATGCCATCTCCTCAAATTCATTTTATATTTTTGCCTTCCCTGGTAGGTTAAAAGAGGCTGTTGCCTGGATCAGCTCTGTTTTAGAATGAAGTATATCACAGTTCTCTGCATGGTGCAGTAGATGAGAATATTAGAGTTCTAGTGCATGAAATTGGAATATCAAGTGCACAACTTGCCATTTGTGCACTGAGGATTATGGACAGTTTTCTTGACCCTGGTGACCTCAAAAAAAAAGGTGCTGATGTAGACAATATGTATAATTTCTGTAAGGTCAAATTGATGATTTCTGGTGTTTTAGCCTTAGTGGCTTACAAAATTTTGGGACATCAACCTACCATCATTTCTGATATTTAACAAGCCAAATTCCTGACTTTGGCTTTTACCATTTCAATGTGACCTGGCCCAACTCTCAATTGCCAGTATGTTCTTTTCACTTGAAAAGGTTCTTCTGGGGCACCTGGGTGGCTCAGTCGGATAAGTGGCCGACTTTGGCTCAGGTCATGATCTCACAGTCCGTGAGTTCGAGCCCCACTTCAGGCTCTGTGCTGACAGCTCAGAGCCTGGAGCCTGTTTCAGATTCTGTGTCTCCCTCTCTCTGACCCGTTCATGCTCTGTCTCTCTCTGTCTCAAAAATAAATAAACATTTTAAAAAATTAAAAAAAAAAAAGAAAAGGTTCTTCTGCCATCAAAGGCCAGTCTGCTTACGTACACGGCAAATTGGAGTGCCATAAAATTCACACCCCCAGGAGCATCCTTCAAACACTGACTGACAGAAGAAATAGATTGAATTAATGTATAAGCACCCATCTCCCTTACCTCTGGCTGAGATAATTCTTAGGTTCATGGCTCTACACTGATTCCCAGAGCTCCCCAGTACATTTAAGCTCCAGTTGCCTACAGTATAACTTGCTCAATAATGCAAACTTTATTCGTAGCCTTCCCTTCCCTGTTTGATTTTTCCACTCTCTTGCTGGCCCCTTTAATTCCCATATTAGTTACTTGAAATCAGTCCTTAACTCTGTGTCTACTTTTGGGGGAACCCACACCAAGTCTGGCATATTCCTGATTTCTCCTAACTCCCTTTTTTGGTTGCCTGCATCCCTGACATCCATGTGTTCTATTCTCCATTAATGGAGTCTACTCAAACTCATATCTAGTTCTCCTAGTCCTGACATATAGTAAGTGTCCTGCTCTCCTGTGGTCCATGAACAGGATTTAGCATTTGCTGTGGTGGAAAGGTAATGGCAGTGGGAGCCATATCTTTGTAAAGTTGGGTAAGTCATACAGACTTCCAATTCAGTTATGACATATGTAAAATGAGGTTAGTGGGTCCTATCATGACGATGGTTTTGAACTTTAAAGTTCACATGGGTGCTTAGTGAACAGTATAGGTCATCAGCATAAGCTGGTTCTCTTGTTTCTCATTGTCTGATCACTTTGAAAATCTTCTCTCTTTCATGGCTGGCCACTTTTGAAGAGCACACATCAAAGTCAGTCTGTTTTTGTCTATGGTATTTGATTTGTCATTGATCTAGGAATGTGACATGATATAGTTCTGCCATAGTTTCTGTCTTAACAGATTATTTTAATAAAACAAATAATTTTTTTCAGTGGTACTGATTAGAAATTTAAGCAAGAACTACAAAGTGTTTTATAAGTGTATATTGAGATTAGGTGAAAGAGGAAAACAGTGATGTGAAAACAAATGTCTTATTTCTACTTTGAACCTCAAGAATAAATAAAAGAGATAAGACTCAAAACAAAACAGAATCTTAGAGTTGGAAATAAGAGGAAGGGTCAACCAAGTAACAATGATAGTAATAGCTAATGTTTATTGGATACTGAGGATGTTCCAGGCAGTGTTCCAAGTGCTTTAGAGATGCTACTTCCACAACAGCCTTCTAAAGGGAGTTCTATTATCACCTTGCCACATTACAGGTAAGGAAACAAGGCGAGAGAAGTTAATTAACTTGCCCAAGGTGACATTGCCAGTAAGTAATGAAGGAAGAATGAAACTTGGGAGGTCAGATGCCAGAGTCCACACTTTTAACCTCTGTGCCATGTTGCCTTCCCAGACTGAGTATCCCTGTCATGGAGAATTGATGATTTTTAATGTATTTTGTTTCATGTTTAATAATCTTAGTTCTTTATCTTGAGTGTAAATCAGCTTCTAAGCTGATTTCTTAAACACTTTGATCCTAGTTCTAACTTTCGGAAAAGATCATTTCTATCTTGACAACCTTTTGAGACTTACTCCATCACCCCTGGATTTTCTCTCCTTCAGAATAAATAGGCCCTAAAAATCCCTGCTGTAAATCACTTGGGTTGTATGTGTACTCATGATCATAAGAAGGCTGCTGCATATCCCTTCTGGTCATTGCTGGAGTTTTTCACCCAGGCATCAGTTTGTATTAGTTTCCTATTATGCATAGCCTTGTTAGGCTTGTTGTTAAGGAAGAAAAGTTCACAAGGACTGAATGGAAATAGAAGTTCAGTGTTCTACAGTAAAGAATGAAGAATTCCTGAAACAATGAATACATGGGTAAATATACAATGGGCTTATTTTCCCATTTTATTATTATTATTTTTAAAAGATCATTACTATTTCAAGCAAGGTGAGCATTGTATTCTGGGATTTACAACATATATGATAACAATCACATAAATATGGAAGGGAAGTAAAAAGAAAAATTCTGTTGTAAGATTTCATACATTAGATGTGATGTGGCCTAATATTAATTCAAGGTAGATCGTGACGAGTTATGAATAAATATTATAATTCTTAGAATAATATCTAATAAAAACAACCAAAGAGGTAGAATTAGAAATATAATAGAATAGATAGAATACTAAACGATACCTGGCCAATCCAAATAAAGATGGGAAAGCAGAAACAAAGGAACAAAGAAAAGTGGAGCAAATATAGAATAAACAGCAAGAGTGTAAAGTTAAACTTAACCATATCAATAATTACATTAAATGTTAATGGACTAAACAGTCAGATTAAAAGGCAGAGATTGTCAAACTGGGTGAAAGAAATAAAGTCTACCTATGTTTTATTTACAATATAAAGACACAAAGAGGTTAAAAGTAACGAGATGGAAAAAGACATACCCTCAAAAGAACTGAACTACATAAATTGGGGTCTCTGCTTCATCTGAAGCAGGAAGTATAGGGTACCTACAGATGTTCAGATTCAACAGAGAAGGAGGCAGCATTAGAGGAATGACTCTTTGGAGTAAGGAAATGCCAAATGCTTATAGATGCTGAAAACATTTCCCCAAAGATCCAGTAAGTTTAGCAAACAATTGAATAATGTCTTTCCATTTCTGTTTCATAGAAAACTGCCCAAAGTAGCCATTTTCAGTGGGGGCAAAAGTGGTGATTTTTCTGCCACCTCCTTGTGGATAGCTTTTCAGCTTCATACAGCATCTGGGCTATGAGCAGTAACAAGTCACATGACTATGACCTGGGTACCAATTTCTTTCACCAATTGGGGTTTGGTGATGGATTTAGCTGACTGCCATCTTTTTTCCTGATTCAGTATGTCCTCTTTTCCTGCTGACCCCATGACAGTGGCTGTTGCCAAAGCAAACGATAACAGAATATAAGAAAGAGGAATGAGCTATTGGCATATTTATTGCTCTAATTTTTGCCAGTGGAATAAAAGGTACAAAAATGAAAGAGATGCTGTTGCATCTTTGTTCGGCATACTTTGCTGTGAGCCTGTTATTTGGTAAAAGTAAGTTTTCTGAGTGGCAAGATCTTTTCTACACATGAAGCACATATGCAATGCATGCTTGGCTCTTACCAAGCTAAGAAAACTGCCAGGATTCTGTGAAGGAAAATGGGTCCTGCAGTATTCCTTCTCTCCCTCTGACCTTCTGCTAAAACTCATGCTTAACATCCTTCCAAAAGGCACTCAGCTGGACAATTACAGGGATATAATTCCATTGACAAAATCGATGGTTTCAGGCCTGCATGTTAAGTGAATTTCAGATAAAGTGGAGATGGTCTACAACAGTGATACAGAGTTTGGGTTGGGGGGAGAAACTTTCTGTGGTGAGTGGTTGTTTTTCTGGGAGTGACTTTAATTAACTTGTCTTCTTTAAGCCTACATACTGGAAAGGTTCTTGGAGGTGGCATTTTCCCCAGGCTGTTCAAAGGGAATGAAGGTGACAGTTGAGTTTATTCTCAGCATTGTTAATTTGGTTGATGTTGGGGCCTTTCCAAAGAAACCACTAAAGCTATCATAGAAAATTAAGGATAACACATTTGAGGATCCTGGAACATTTGGCTCTTTTAGTGGCCTGCATAATGTTGGCCAAAAAAAAAAAAAGAAAAAAGAAAAAAAAGAAAAGAAAAGAAAAAAGAAAAGGATGAATTCATTATCTCCAAATAGTGGAAAATATTATAAACGGCAGTAAATGAAGTAAATGGGAGTTTCCACTGTAATGTACTATTCTTTAAGCCAGCCACCCAGAAAGAACACAATTTGTTTTGCTGGGTGGGGAATCTTAACTGAAATGCAAGAGACTGTTCTTGGGCTCCAAGTGCTCTTTTGGAATAAGGCATTCCTTCTGCCGCTGTGGATCTTTTGGTTTATTGCCCATCTGGACTATGCATGTTGAATTGAACCCGAGTAGAGCTCTCACCTCTTCAACTTAGATCTGACCTTAGGGTGTTGCTTTCCTGCCTGACTCAGACTACAGAAGAAAAGAAAATAAGAGACTAACCTCTCCTTTTGTGAGGAAATGGTCTCTCTTGCTTTTGGATGCCTCTCCTACTCTGGCTGCCTTTCCCGGCCTACAGAACAAAAGCCATGGCTGTGTTTGCTTCTTGTCAGTAGGATGCATCACTAAGCATGTCTGCTCAGGCCTGGGCTATGACGCTCTTCTGCAGACCCACCCTACTATCCTGGGGGCTGAACTTGTGAGTTTACAGCTTTCCCACACAGGACCAGAAGGCCACATCCATCACTGCCACCACCATCTCCCTTTCCTGCTATAAAAGGTCCATGAAGGGGATCCCCCACCTTCACTGGCTTCTTGACACCACTTTCACCTAAATGAGTGAGTTACCAACTGGCCCAGACTAGAGGCAAGGTCCATCTGATGGATTCTCTTTTGTTCTTCTGGCTAATAAAGTGGGTCATCTACAGGATAGCATCTTCTCTATCTTTCTTTAATCTCAGAGACTTTTGAGAAATTGTGAAAAATATACAGGTCATTATAAGCTCTTGGTATCTGATATTTGCTATGGATTCTAGAAAATAGAATAATTATATCTATATTTATATAAATTTTAAAATAAACTCATCACTAGGGTTTTATTTTCTACTTTTTATTCTCAGTACAAACTATCTTATACTGAACAAAAAACAGCCCTTAAATTTGGTCTGTAAATTCTTGCTGGTCCATGGAAATTGAGGGGTACTGATGCCAAATTCAACTCTGCAAGTATTGTTGAGAACTCACTATATGTGAATTCCAAAAGAAATACGAGTCACAGCTTCAGATCTTAATAAGCATAAAATCTACTTGAAAAGGCAGAACAAATACATATGGAACACCGTATATGTATTTCCTCCTTTTTGCAGTGTGTACATGCACAATACACATACATGTATCCATGTACATACATATGTATGTGTTCATACACATACTTATATGAAAATGCTGTGCACACACACAGACATGTACACATACTTATGTATAGTTACACAAATATGCATGCGTACATTCATATGTTTACATACACTTACATACAGACATACATATACAACCATTCACATACACTTACACACATATATACACATATACACATATACATTCTCACATGCATATACCTACTCACACAAATGTATACACATTCACACACATGTACACATGCACCTGCTCATATACACTCAAACACACATATACAAACTCATACATATATACACACACAAATACACATACATTTTTTAATTTATTAGTTAATTTAATGGCTAGAACCACTAGATCCACATTAATAGTTGTATATGTTTATTTCAAAAATTATTTTGACATAGATGCTTTTAGTGTTTCACCATTAAAAATGGTATTCATATTTGTTTTGAAATATATGCATTTTTTAAATCATGTTAAGGGACTTTATTTTTGTTTTACTATGGGATTTTTTATTCTGAGAAATTTGAAAAATACCCCAAATTAAAATGAATAATGACAATATTAATTTACCTCCCAATCAGAATTGAGGATTGGAAATGTTTTGTTCTATTTGCTTTGTCCTAATTTAAATGAAAGAAATAAAGCATTACAGAGAGAGTTGGCATTTTCTTCATTTTCTGCCTTCAGTTTGTACCTATGTTCCAAACCCAGAGGAAAACATGAACTAAGCACATATCTTTTTCACTCTACTTTAATAATATACACATGTATATCTCAATGAATAATTTTCATATTTTCATGTTTGGAAATTGGACATAAATGTCAAGGTGTGTATTATCTGAAACCTGCTTTTTTTCTACTCAACATTTTGTGTGGAGTTCTGACTGAATAGAAAGAGTTATGTTACTTTATTTTAACAATTGTATTCTAGTGTGTGAATATATTATCTTAGTTATTCACTGTTGATGTAATTTTGAGGGCTTCCCCCCCCATTTTAAAGAGCTTTGTAATGGAAATAATTTGACAAATTTGTTTACAAACATATGCAAGAATATTTTGGAATATATACTCGGAAGTAGAATTTCTCAGTCACAGTATGTAGGTTTTCAATTTTACAAGATAGGGCCAAATTTTTCTTCAAAGTGATTTGATCAATTTAAACTCCTTCCAGAATATATGAAAGTTGTTTCCCTATATTCTGGTCATCTTTTTTTTTTTTATTGCGGATGTTAGCCAATATGAGGATGTGAGGTGGTATTGTATGGTTGAATTTATGGGTCCTAAGAAGTTTTCTAAAAATGGAAATAGGGACACCTGGGTGGCTCAGTTGGTTAAATGCCAGACTTCAGCTCAGGTCATGATCTCATGGTTCATGGATTCGAGACCTGTGTTGGGCTCTGTGCTGACAGCTCAGAGCCTGGAGCCTGTTTCCAATTCTGTGTCTCCCTCTCTCTGCCCATTCACCGCTCACGCACTCTTTCTCTCTCAAAAATAAATAAACATTAAAATTTTTTTAAAAAATGGTTTTTCTATTCAATGCCTTTTCTGAATAGAATATTTTTAGCGATTTGCATTTTAAATTAGGTTTACTGACTTTTTATAATTGAATCTTGTGATTCCCATAGGTCATGATTTGTTATTTGTTAAATGCATTGCTAAATTGCATTTATTAATACTTACAAGTTTTTCATATCAATATTTATAAGTGAATTTGTTCCATTTATTTCTTGTCTCAGATTTTGGTATTAGTTAAGTTCTCTTCATAAAAACTTAACAAATATCCTTTCTTTAGACTCTGGAACATGTTGTGTAGTATAGGAAAAGATCTCTTTGTTTTCAAAAGTACCGTTTGAAAAGTTTGCCCTTGAAACCAGCTGATCCTGGTGCCTTTTGGGATTTTACATAGGGTAGTTTGGGAGGGGTTTAGGGAAGATATAGATGTAACTCTTTTTAAATATTCATAGTTTCTTCCTTAGCTATTCATGCCAGATTTTTCTACTTCAAATTGTTTCAACATTGCTAATTTTGTCCCTAGAAAGTTAGCTATTTTCCCAGGTTTCAAGTTAATTCACTTATGGTGAAAGTCAAGTGTATTACTGATCTTCCAGAATGTATAAAAGGCTATTATATCTCAATAATAAAAAGGTAACTTAATTAAAAAATAAGTGAAGGATCTGAATAAATATCCAAAGAATATATATAAATAGCTGATAAACATTTGGAAAGATGCTCAAAATCATTATACATTAGGGAAATACAAATAAAAACCACAAAGAGATACTTTACATCCATTAGAATGGCTATAATAAAAAAGACAATACCATATATTGGTTTAGATGTAAAAAGGTGGGAACCCTCATACATATTGCTAGTGAAAAGGTAAAAAAAAATGCAGCTTCTTTGGAAAACAGTTGGATAGTTCCTCAAAAAGTTACAAATTGAGTTATCATATGACCCAGCAATTCCACACTCAGGTATATACCCAAGATAATTGAAAACATATGTCTAAACAAAAAAATGTATACAAATGTTTACAGCAGTAGTATTCATAATAGTAGAAAAATGGACTCAACACAAATGTCCATCAACAAATGAAAGGATAAACAAAATATGGTATGGTCATACAATGGAATATTATTTAGCCATAAAAAATGAAGTACTGACTCATGCTATAACATGGATGAACCTTGAAAGCCTTATGCTACGTGAAGGAAGCAAGACAGTAAAGGTTACATATTACATGATTGTATTTATATAAAATATTCAGAATAGACAAATCCATAGAGATGGAAAGTAATTAGTGGTTGCCAGAGGTTGAGGGAGGAAGAACTGGAGGTGACTGCTAATGCGCATGAAGTTTCTTCTTGGAGTGATGGAAATGTTCTGGAATTGGATAATGGTGATAGTTGCACATTTATGCTATAAATAATTGAACTGTATGTATATATTTTAAAGTGGTGATTTTTGTGGTATTTAAATTATATGTCAATAAAATATATTAGTGATATTAAGAACATAGAATCTTAGACCAGGGAGAAATTTTAGAGGTCACAAATTTCAAATGCAATCTAATACTAATGGTCCTGGGTCTTTGGTTGAGGTATTTATTTCTCTAAACTGGAGCTTAGAGCCATTCAAGGGAGATGATTCAGTTTTTGACCAGATATAATGACTAGAAAAAGTTCTTTTTTTATTGACTTGAAATTTTCCTTAAATGATCTCCCACTGATTCTTATTCTGGTGTAATGAGTCAAACAGAGGAAACTTCTCTGCCACATACTCTTCCTTCACATATTTGAAGATGGAAATCATGTCCCTCCTAAGTCTTTTTTCCCAAAAAATGTTAATTTAGGGATAGGGACATTACCAGAGGTTTAATGTTGTGTCTTTCCCTTTATTGTGTTTATTTAGTTTTTCTAAAACGACTGCAAACATCATCTTTGTTATGTAATAGGAAGAAAAAGATACTGAAAAAAATGTGCCCTCCCAAATTGAGAGTGACTTGATCAGGGCATGGGACAAGGGATCTGTTTATTTACTTGTTACAGGTCTAATTTTAGGCAAAATTGTAAGAATTACAAATGTCAGCTCAGCCATGCTCCCACTCTTCTTCTTCCTCCAACCTCTTGATTGAAAGCTTTCTTCTATGTTCTCTTACAAATCTGTTCTTAGCTGGATTCATTCCTCAGTTGAAGGCACAGGGAGACAGAAATGGAAGACGCAACCCCTACCTTCAGTTAACTCAGAATCTATGCCCTCCAAAAATAACAATTTCCCTTAATAACTTCTAATTTTGCAAACGTAGCAAAGAGTAGAAAGGCTTATTCTCATGCAGAAAACTAGGATGAATAGAAACACAGGCTAATAGGGAGCTTAAAAAAATTCCACATGTCCAATGCAAGGAGTGAATGAATGTGTTTAGAATCCCAGGGAAGAAAAGAATGCCTGTTCTTTCTCCTTGCCCCAAATGTGCTCCTTGGATAAACCTGTCAGACACAGAACCCTGGGAAGGTGGACCCTATGTCTGACCCACTGTGCCTGAAATTGGGATTCTATCCCTCCCCTCATTGACTTATGATTAATAGAATAGCATGATGGTTAAAAATGAAGACTCTGCCAACTGACAGCCTGGACTTGAATCCCAGGTCCATGTCTCATTTTCCTCATCTGTGACACAACTTTATAGTGTTGCTGTCAGGATTAGAGCTAATCCACACATATGTATACACACACAAATATATGTCAATCATACATATATGTATACACACAGAAAGAGAATGAGAGACACAGAGAGAGAGACAGAGAGAAAAGGGAGAATCCTTAAAGTAGTCCTGACACATAGTATGTGCCATATATATCTATATAAATGTTAACTACTGACATTGCTATTGTTGTTGTTGTTACAGGTAGCGTGTTTGGGTCTAAATCTTCTGAATTCAGTGTATACTTGATACTTACAATATATCTCAATTTGGGTGCTAAATTTTCATTTATAGTTGAAAAACCCGAACCTGTTAACTGATCGTTGCTTTGGTTCAATCGATCCTCAGAGAGACTGTTCACTCCCTACTTAATCCACCCATGGCTCCTGTTGACCTAGATTTGCTGTCTCTATAATTCCTCTTCCAGCTTTTGACAGCAAAGAGCCACATTGCAAAGTTGAATAGGGCGTGATTTAATGAGGCAGCTATAAAACCTCAAAACCTCCCTAATCCATAGGGCAGTTCCTGACTGCTTTGGTTATCCCCAGCCCCTCCTGTATATGGGCTGCTGGAGCCTCATTTTCATGTTCCACTCCATGGCCTTGTAGGTGGGACTCTGACTTCCCTCTATTCCTTAAGGCTGGCAGCTCCAGGGGAGCACAGTGGAATGTCTCTTCTCTGCTTAACTGTGTTATATGTGCTTTGTGTTCTCAACCATGCCTGAGGTGAGTCATCCATTCATTCATTTGTTCAATTATTCATTCACTCAGAAAGTTTTACTGAAAACCTACCACATGCTGCACTTCGCAGGTAATGGAATGCAGTCATGAACTAGACAGACATTGGCCCTGCCCTCACATAGTGAGTAGTGTATATGGTATTGAAGATGGTTTTGACTTCTTAGTGTCAAGTTTAACTCCCAGATTTTTTTCTGATGCAATCTGATGAAAAAAAGGCATTTAGGTAATTCTAGAGGAGAAAGATGTTGAGGGTGAGGTGGCAAATGAAATAAATTAATTTTAATACTATTTTTATTTAACCAAATACATCCAAAATATCATTTCAGCATGTAGGAAATTCTACCATTTGTGACAATATGGATGGACTTTGAGGGCATTATGCTAAGTGGAATAAGCCAGGCAAAGAAAGACAAATACTGCATGATATTACTTACATATGGAATCTTAACAACAACAACAAAAAAGTCAAACTCATAGAAACAGTAGAAAAGTGGTTGCCAGGGGCTAGGGGGTGGGGTGGGGAAAATAGAGAGGTTGGTAAGAGGGTACCAACTTTCAGCTGTAAGATGAATAAGGTCTGAGGATCCAGTGTAAAATATGGTGACTATAGTTGATAGCATTATGCTGTATAATTGAAATTTGGTAAAAGAGGGGCACCTGGCTGGCTGAGTTGGTAGAACATGTGACTCTTGAACTTGGGGTTGTGGGTTTGAGCCCATGGTGGATGTAGAAATTACTTAAAACTTAAAAAATTTTAAAAAATTACTTAAAAAACTTAAAAAAAAAGAAATTTGCTAAGAGAGTAGAACTTGAATGTTCTCATACACACAAAAAAGGTAAACATTTGAACTGATGGATATCTTAACTAACTAGATGATGGAATCCTCTCACAATGTATGTATGTATCAAATCACAAGGTATACACTTTAAATATCTTACAATTGTATTTCAGTTACACTTCAATGAAGCTGAAAAAATATTAATGAAAAATTGACCCTTTTTCACACTAAATATTCTAAATCAAGTGTATATTTTATACTTATAGCACATCTTAATTTGAATACTAAATTTTCATTTGCAGTTGAAAAGTTTAGGGTTAAAGTAGATTCACATTCCTAAATTGTTCCAAACATAATTAAAAGTATTCCAAAAACAGAACTATCATTTTTTTAAAAATCTGAATAAGTTAAACTAAAAAATTTATTTTTTTAGTAACTGAATTGTACTAGCTGCAGTTAGGAAGGAGGAAGACTATGTAGAAGGAGAAGAGATAGATGCTGGGTTATGTCCAAGGGCCTGCCTCTCTCAATGCTACTTCTGAGACTTCAGCCATGGCTTATTGTTCATTGTCTTAGATTTGGGCATATGATGAAGATCCTAGGCCATGTTTGCAAATGGGGCCACTGAGATTATCATTGAGATGTAGATATCCTTTTGCTTGAATACAAGAGTATGCACATATTTACTGAGCCCTCCTGATTCCTTGGAGGTTTGTGTTAACTTGGCACATACTCCATCTCTTGGTCTGCAAATGCCAGTGCTCTCCTGAGATTCCTTTAGCTACACCATCTCCTTTAGCTTGCAGAGTGGGTGTGGTCTCTGAATCACTTCAAGTCATCTGATATGGAAACCCAGATCCTACACTGCTTTCTCAAAAAACTCCTCTCATAACAAGTATTGTTGAATTTGGGCACCTTAGTAATGGTTGGTGTCAGTGACAAAGTAGACAGCTGTTAATGATTTCTCTGGCTTCTCTCTGTCCCCTAACCCTTCCTTTCTTTTGCATTGCTCTCTTCTTCCTTGCTCAGGGACAAATACATTGCCTGGTTTTCCTGTAAAAGTTTAGTAGCTTAAATTGGTTCTTAGTGTCTTTCTCTAAATCCTAAATGTCTTATCATACCCTTTCACCCAAAACAAACATACAATAGCCCTCTTAAAAAGAATTTAGGTGAATCAAATGATCTCCCCCTCATTACAGTTGTTTTCTGAGCTGGGTCTTTTATTCTTAATCTCATCCTATATCATGGCTCATGTTTATGTTCCCTGCAGTGTCTGCTCACAGAAAGTGGTCAGTTTATATTTGTTTAATAGCTGCCCTTGTTTCCTACTTCCCATAAAGCCTCTCTTCCAGAGGGAAGTTGAACTAATTTCTCCTTTGCCCATTTCATCCAGGCCACAGACAAAACCACAGCTCATTTGGTGGCTGAAGCTTACTGAAAGCTTCCTTTCCTCTTGATGCAGCCAGTTTATTTAATCACATGGCAGTGTTGGCTTGAGGGTAGCAAGGGTTGTTGGAACAGTGATTGCTTACCATTGGGGAATAAGGGCCTTGCCTTTAGGATTTAGCATGCTGTGGTCCAGGAAATTGAATTTTTAAGTCTACAGTCTTGCAATGAGTGTGGTCAAGATGGGAGTACTGGGTGATTTTGAGTATCATCAGGAAACAAATAATTTGATTATTTGGGATGTATACTGAAGACTGAGAAAGAGAATAAAAGTTTGCATATCTTTATTTTTTAATTTTTTAAAAAAACATTTATTTTTTAGAGACAGAGCACGAGTGGGAGAAGGTCAGAGACAGAGAGAGACACAGCATCTGAAGCAGTCTCCAGGCTTTGAGCTGTCAGCACAGAGCCCTACATGAGGCTCAAACCCATGAACTGTGAGATCAGGACCTGAGCTGAAATTGGACACGTAACTGACTGAGGCACCCAGGCACACCCAAAATTTGTGTACCTTTAAAGGGTAAAAATCAGAGAAATGCCAGTGGCCTATGATACCATCCTATAGGCAAAGCAAGGTGGCAGTTTGAGTTGTCAAAAATTATTTTCTTCATTCATTTATTCATCCATTCACTCATTCATTCACCAGGCAATTCCAGGTCAGCATTTATTGAGTGATTGATATGTATCAGGCACTATTCTAAGCCCTTTACTTGCACCAACTCATTTAATCCTTCAAATAACCCTATTAATCTGGCACTGTAAGAAGTTAAATTGCTCAAGCTGGCATAGTTAGTAAAATGAGGGAGCCAGAATTTGAGCCAGGATGTCTGATTCCAGTATCTTCTTGATTTTACCACTAGATACATAGGTGAGCAAGACTGGGTTTCTGTTCTCAGGGACTTTACATTCTAGTAATTCAGATAGCCAATAAACATGCAAGTAAAAATTAAACAGGAAATTGTATTTCAGATAATGAAAAAGGGTAGCATGATGAGATTAACTGGGAGGCCAGTGTGACTACTTTAGCTAGATGGGCAGGCATGGTCACTAAGAAAAGACATTTGAGACAACATGCAAATAATAATGAGAAGCTAGATTCGTGAAGATCTGGAAGGAGAGTGTTTCAGGCAGAAGAAATAGCTAAAACAAGTTCTTACTGTGCTTTTAGTAAAACTGTTGATGCCCTGCCTAGATCCCCTTCCCTGGGCTAAGGGAGCATGCCTAGCTGCTGCGAGCATTGGCTAGTATTTGCTCAAAACTGCAGTTACCCTCAGGTGAAAGAAAATGCCTGAGGGTATGTCCTTACTTGGGATTGAGCCAAATCCAATGGCTGATTGGTAGCATAGTACACATAGTACAATATGCTGGCCTTCTGCCTTAACTGGGGCTATGGGATCATCAGACTGAACCTAGTGGAGTACTCAGTGGAGATCGCATGTTTGATTGGCTTCCTCCTGTTCCATGTTCTGCTTTCTTCACTCTTTTGCAGTTTTGTCCTGAGATCCTTCCCTCAATAAACCACATGCACAAGAATCCCCTTCACCCACAAGCTATGCTGCTAGGAAACACAACCTAAGACAAAGGGAAAGAGTCTAGTGTCATGGAAGGACAGCAAGGGAGACCAGTGTGGTGGAAGCATACTGACAAGGGAGAGAGTGTCAGGGCATGAATACACAGGGGAAAAAGGAACAACTAAGGGGAAACTACACAGCCTAGATAAAAAGCTTATCTTAAACCCTGGAAATTTTACAATGGGTGGTCTATTCTTAATTTCAGCTTCCTCACTGGTGAATGAATCTGAAAGCTGACACATTTTTTAATTAAAATGATACACAATGGTAGTTAAGGGGAAGTAATGGAATCATTTAATTATGTTTTTCTCCATGAAGGCTTCCCTTTAATTGTTCTTAACTAAGGGTGTTTTCTCCTTGCTCCTCCTATTTCTTTAGCAGTTATAGTGTGGTTTTGATCAGATACTTCTTTTAAGATGGGAGGATCAGTTCCATAGCTCCCTGCTTTCTTCTGGGCAGCCCACTTTGCTCATGGCTTACTGCCACCGCAATGGCCTTGATTAAGCAAAGGTCAAGGAGCCACACAGCACCAGGGAGGGCAGAACTCCATTCCCTGCTTGCACTCAGTTCCAAGCGGATATGAGTGGGAAAGAAAGTGTAGAGTGACTGTTTGTGTGAGAATGATTACCTTTCCCTTCAGAGAGCCTCCTGGAATATGGAATAGATTAGGATACTCGGAAGCTGTGAATGCTGCAGATCATGCCCAGAGGGGTGGTGAGCATCCCAAGGGCCCAGGCCTCCCTGATTTCAGGGAGAGGCCTGGAATTAGCGGGAGGCCCTTGATGAGGAGTCTAGGCTCCTGGTGGAGGAAAGGAGCTTTTCTTCATTCTTCTTTGTTCAAAAGAGAGCCTGTTTTTCCCCCTCTAGTAGGAGAGTGAGACACAGACATAGCCAAACATTTATTAACTCTTCTTAACTTTCTTAACTCAGGGAGGGAAGTGTTAGCATCAGTCTCTTCCAGGAGAGTATCATTCACAAAGTTCCTTGGGATTTGAGGATGCCATAATTAGGAATGCAGATCTATGTACTCACACTAAAAAGAAAAGTGAGTCTTAATCGCAGAGAGGTACTTAACAGACCCACAAATAATCGGAGGGACAGAGTCCACATGGATCTTTTAATTGATGGAAGTAAAGCATTTACAGTATGAACAATAAGTGGAAAAGAGGTCACAGCTTTTCCTGATTCACTGTGTCCAAGCCACACACCCCCATCACTTCCTGTTTCATGCAATGCCATTGCGCCTTGACTTGTAGCCAAAATAAGTACTTAATTTTCTATCTCTAGGTGTGCAAGCAATATTTGCCCAATTTTTGGTGATGTCTCTATCTGTTATCAGTGTCTTGCACAGTGTAAACTTCATGAGGACCAAGAGGCAACATTCAGTGCCAAGCACAGAAGTAGGTACAACTTTGCTGCTTTGAGTCCAGATCAGGCCTTGTTCCCTATCTCATACTCTTCCTCCAGCCAGATAAAATCACCTTTTGCTTCTATGTACAGGCCTGCTGGGTCTCAGTCTGCCACTAGTTCCTGTTCCCAGGAGAATCATACAAGAATCTTCCTCAGTGTTATGCAAAATTGTTCCTTCCATCACATTAATTCTGTTTTAGTTAACCAGAACTTGAGGAGCCAGTGAGCCACTGGAAGGATGTCAGTCAAGTGGCTGGAGGTGTTTAGCAGGTGTTGGAGATGTGGTCTGGAATTTAGGAGTGAGTCAGAAGTAGGGGCATACCATTGGGAAATACATAGTGAGGATGGAAACCAATGAGAATCATTATGGGGTAAATGTAGACAGTGCAGTGAGCAGAGAATAGGCCAACACTGGTATTTTTGAGAATAATCTCTACTAAGTGATGGACAAAGAATAGTGCAAAAACACAAGAACACTTCAAATTAGCAGTAGGAAAAGTTGGAGGCAAAACAACATTACAGAAACCAAAGAAGAGAGAGGTTCATCTTGAGAGGCAAGAGTGCTACTGGGAACACAAGCCGAGGGGCAATGAATTGAGGCCTTGGGTTTTGTCGGATTTTTGAGAAGACAATTTCAAAAGATAGAAGCAAGAAAGAACTAAAATGCATGAGACTGAGGAACAGGCCTCCCCCTTTTTTTTTTTTTTTTTTTTTGGTGTCTTCTAACTTTTGTGCTTGATGATATTCAGACAATATCATGTTTTACTGAGGAATAAAAAGAGGAGCCAGAAGACTAGGAGGGAGGCTGGCAGAAAATGGTAAGGCTACAGATTGGAATGTGGATCCAGAGTGGGTGTTATTGGTGTTTGTGTGTTTATTTCTTTGTGCGTGAGAAGGTTTGAACATGTGTTGAGGAATTGGACAAATAGCCATTGGAGAGGCAAAAACAGATCAGTCATGGGAAGGAGGCCACAGCCTGATAGGAGGCAGGTGAAGGGGTTAACCTGTCTATGTGGCAGGGAAAGTTCCTCCAAGATGGGCGGGAAGGAAAAAAGTTTGGGTGATGATCCAAAGAAAACTTAAGGAGTTTGGGAGGAAACTTGTGGGAGTTCTCATCAGATGTTCTCAATTTTCCCAGGGAAGTAGGTGGAGAGGTCATCTTTAAGAGTAAAGGGGCAGGGGAGGAAATAGTCCTGGAGGAGAATGAAGGCAGTGAGGAAAGACTGTGGTGGTGAATTCCATGACAGGGAGAACACCATGGATGATAAAAAAAGGTTGTAGCCAGGGGCCTAGCCCAGCGAACAAGGTCCACCTTCTCTGCTTACTCTGTTTCAGTCCCCTTTGGCTCTGTTGCTGACAAGGGCCAGGAGAGCCTTTACTTGCTCAGAGATTTATTGAATTGGGAGAGATAGTAAAGGGGAAAAACTTTGAATTGCTTTAAAATAGCCAAGAAGTCTTTATGGAGGAGGAGAACATTTACAAGGGTTTGATCTGAGAACATAGAGAAAGTTGGAGGAATAATAAGGGATCAGATGGCCCTCTCTGGAAACACATCCTTTGGTTTTTTGGGGAGAAAGGGGGAGAAGCAATTATTTCTCAGTGGGTTACCCAAGTTCCTCTTGTTCCTTCATGGTTTCACTGCCAGAAGTTGGTTTGTAACCCATTTTAGCCACATTACCACATCTTACCTCTGATAAATGATGGATTGGGGATTTTTCAGGTTATGTGTGTTTTTCAACTATCAGCATTATGATTGATGGAATATTTTCATAGCAATAAGTATACTTTAATGCTGTCTTCAAGCCAGGGGTAAAAGTTTTAAAAGTCTTTTAAATACATTCTTATCCATGATCTTGACCTTCAGTTTGTAGAGACTTCCTTATTTTTTTTTTTCCAGTTTTGGTGGAGAATGTCTCAGTCTGGAAATCCAACAGACATTATCTTCGTTAAACTGCACACTGAAAACAGTGGTCTCCATAGATAAATGAATGTGGTTCTGTGCCTCTTAGTGTGTTAATTTGAATCTTCTGCAGAGAAGCCTCAAGGTGAAGTATTCAAAAATAACTAGTGATGTTTAGATTGCTGATAATTAAGCTGAAATAATTGGAACTGGTTATAGAATTTGCAGGTCTTGCTGCAAAATGAAAATGTGGAATTTTTGTTAAAAAATTATTAAGAATTTCAAGATGGCAACAGTGGAGCATTAAACCAAGTGTGGGATCCTTCTAAGCATGGGGCCTCGTGTGACTGCATGAGTCACATGCCCATGATGCCTGTCCTAGAGACAATCCAAAAGCAGCAACACAAGCTGCAGAGACCTCCCGGACTTTCCCCATCTCTTGCCACTCACTACTGAACTTTAGTTTTGGATATTTGGTATAAACCCTGAGCTATGTTCTCCTTTAATTCTCTCTTTTTGTGTAAAAATTGGATGAGGCCAACACATGACTATTAGGATTTGATGCCCTGGGGACCTAGACAGGGACCTGGAAATAGGATAGTGTGGTGGATGGAGCTGGGCACAGGTCAACCTGGGAGGCATGTTCCAGTATGGGATTGCATGTTGACTCCTAAGTAATTTTAATTTTTTTCCAGAAGTGATTTTTTTTCAGAATTGCCTACGAAGTATTATCCTCTTGTTTCTCTGACAACAATAATTTGGCAGCCAAAGCAGCCTGTTTAAGTTAGGACAGTCTTGCCAGAGAAAAAGAGCCCATTTTGCCATTGGGCGTAAGGTTCCAACTGGGAGTGACTATATGTCCAATTTGTGATCTTTCTCACAGTAGAAATCCTTTGTTCTTCTCTGATTTCTGATGGAAAATATTCTAAGCCCTGATTATAAAGTTTTAACCTCAGTGATGAACAGCCTGATAAATCTCATCTAACTTAAGAGGTTTGGAGTGGGGGAAGAACTCTCCATCCATGAGATTTTTTGTAGTTGCCCTAGGAAATATATCAGGGGTGTCTCATCAGAGTGATAATGAAGTGGCAGAGATTTGAGATTCAAGCTAGACTGTGGGTTACAAACAGTGAAGCCTGTTAAAAATTAGATGCAAACAACTATGCAAGTTCAGAATCAGTAGGTCAGAAGCCAAAGAAAGGAAAGAGAATTGGCAGGGAAGGGCAGCCCAATCCCTGGAGGACATAACAGAGAGGTGCTAGAAGGTTCAGGCAAATAGTGTCTGGGAGTGTGATAGGAACTGGGAAGGGAGGACATGGGGGAGGACAGAGTGAAAGGGCTATCCCTGTAAATGCTTTGATTACCAAGGCAATTTGGTCAACATTTCCTTATATTTCCTCTAAAGTATATGGAATCCAGTTGCTAAGCAGAGATGGTAACTGTTGGCTGAAATGGGAATGGTGGGAGGCAGAACTAGAGGAGGTTCTGTAGAAAAGAACACAAAAACACTTAACTATGTAGTGCTTGTCTTTGAAGGGAAATCTTTGCATTTTCTAATTTTGGCCTGATAAAAAACACTCCTCAAGGGCAAAGACCATTTATTATATTTTTGTCCGTCTATTCTATAGCATGTTAAAGCATTATCATGGTCTCTTTCTCCACCCCTTATTTTATTATGGAGGCATAATTTGGATACAGTAAAATACACAAATTTGACGACTAAGCTTGATGAATTTCTGTGTGTATATACTTGTATAACCACCATCTGGATCAAGGTAGAGAACATTTCTATTCCTCCAGAAAGTTCATCTGAACCCCATTCCTTGTCAAAACCTACCCCTTATCATCTTTTATTCTGTTCATCATTATGTCTGGAGATTCATCTGTGTTATTGTGGGTAGCTGTAGTTCATTCTTTTGCATTGCTGAGTAGTATTCCCTTGTATGACTTTTCCAAGATTTCTCTCTTTGTTCTCCCGCTGGTGGGCATTTGGGTTGTTCCCATTTAGGGGGTATATGAATAAAATCAGTAAGAACTTTCGTGTGTGTGTGTGTGTGTGTGTGTGTAAGTATATATGTTGTCATGTCTCTTGATGCCCTCCTCTTTTTTTGTTAAGTTTATTTATTTATTTTGAGAGAGGTGGGGGAAGGAAGAGAGAGGGAGAGAGAGAATTCCAAGCAGACTCTATGCTGACAGCACAGAGCCTGACACAGGGCTCAATCTCACAAATTGTGAGATCATGACCTGAACTGAAATCAAGAGTCAAGACACTTAACTGACTGAGACACCCAGGCACCCCTTGATGCCCTTTTTTTTAAACACTTTTTTAAAATTGGAATCCAGGGTATGTCTCTGTCTTTATCCTCTTCCTATTTCATGGAATTCTTCTGATGTCCTCTGTTGTTTTCTCCTTACTTCCTCAACTTCTAAATGTTTGATGTTCCTACACAACCAGTTCAGATCTTGGCTCTCTTTATCTAGACTCACATTCTGGCAAATCTACTTCAGTCTCATGACTTTAAATACCATGTCCTCATAATGCCCAAATTTGTATCTTTAACCCGAGATCTCTCACTTAAACTCCATAATTATATATACATACTTTTTTTTTAGTATCCCTACTTGTATATTTAATGGGCATCTCAAACTTTATGGGACAGAAACTGGCTGTCTTATCTAACCCTCATGATCCGTTCTACCCCTGGTCTTCCTCATCTCAGTTGTGCCAATTCTATTCTCCCAGGGGCTGAAGTTAAAATATGGGAGCAATCATTGATTCTTTGGTTTTTCTCCCACCTTACATCCAATTCACCAGATAATTCCATGGAAGCTACTCTTAAATTCTATCTCTTAAATTAAAAATCCAACCATTTCACCACATCTACTGCCATCTCCCAAGACTGATACCTTGCTTCAGCCTTTGTCCTACTATCATCTTTTCTTCTCAAAGAAACCAGAATTATCCTTTTTAAAGCATAAGCCAGACCACGTCATTTATCTGCTTGGAATCCTTCAAAGGTATCTCATCTTATCCATAGTGAAAGTCAAATCTCTTACTATGATTTCTAAGGCCCTACCTTAGGGCCCTCTCCGTGCTTTCTTTTCCTACTCTTTCCCCCTTGCTCACTCTGTTCCAGCTGCATTGGTTTCCTTCGCATTCTGTGAATAAGCCAAATTTCCACCTTGAGAATTTTGCCCTTGCTCTTTGCTTTCCCTGAATGATACTCCCCCAGATACTTGCACAGATTACTCCTTTCCCTTCTACAGAGTCTATCAAATATCATTTTATTATAGAAGACTCCTCTGATCACCTTCTTTAAAGCAGTAACTCCTCCTCACTCCATGCCATATTGGAAGGATGTATGTTGACTTGTTTGTTTATATCCTGTCTTTTATAAATAATTCTTTAGAATTACCCTTTATCTGTAAAAACAAATCATTTAAAGAAGCATACTTTTCTCTCAAATTATGTTATAATTTCAAGGAGATTACATTTATTTTTATCCTCCACAATGCTCAGTGTATTGATGTTAATGCTTTTTTATTGAATTTGTGGGTTTTGTTGAATCATAGAAAAAACTAATACCTTAATCAAAACAGCTGTGGAAAGTTGGTGAAGTTAATAAAGGGATTTTTTTTTTTTTTTACCAGATACTTCTCATATAATCTTGGGCAAGTGGATTGCTGACCCTTTCTGAGTCTCAGTTTCCACATCTGTAAAGTAAGGGGCATAATTTTTTAATATTTCCCTCACAGATGAATTCAGCATGAATCAAAAACTTAAAGCAGACTATCTGGCATTTGGAATTACAGACACCTTTTTGGAGAACATTAATTTAGATGTTAAATAAAAGCATATATAAACTGTAAGATGTAGTACAAAGTATGATTTTAAAGTATCGGGGCGCCTGGGTGGCGCAGTCGGTTAAGCGTCCGACTTCAGCCAGGTCACGATCTTGCGGTCCGTGAGTTCGAGCCCCACGTCAGGCTCTGGGCTGATGGCTCGGAGCCTGGAGCCTGTTTCCGATTCTGTGTCTCCCTCTCTCTCTGCCCCTCGCCCGTTCATGCTCTGTCTCTCTCTGTCCCAAAAATAAATAAACGTTGAAAAAAAAATTTAAAAAAAAAAATAAAGTATTAAGGTATTGAGTAATTGTAATCTTGGACATCTCTATCTGTGGATGGCTCTGTTTATACACGGGTTTCTACTCAATCATTCTAATAGTGTGTGTCTGGGTGCAATGTAGTTATTACATGAAGTCTCCACTTTTCTGGAACCTTCTGTTACATGCCTCTGGTCTTCGCAAAGTGATTGTTAACTTCCAGGTGGCCTCCCATTCTGACTCCGGCAATGGGCCAATTTCTTGATTCTATCTCACAATGTAACTTCCAAAGTAAATGTCTATTAAGCCTTTGTGTAAACATTCCAGGCCTGTAGCAAAATCAACTGAACATAAATCACACAAGGAAAGGGGTGTAGGAGAATGTGTAAGTTTGAAAAATGAAATAATACAGTGCAGTTTCATTGTGGATCTCTGGTCTCAGTTACCTCCACTAAGACTTTCTCTGGTCTACATCACCATTCATCCTCAGAGATGGTAGTTTTCAGTTACTCCAGTGGACTCTGCCCAAATATAGAGAAAGTAAGTTCTTCATATATAAAGGTACAAAGATGCCTATTTACAAATGGGCTAAACTGGTGTTCTAAAAAAAATTGTTTTGAATGTTTATTCATTTTTGAGGGACAGAGAGACAGAGTGTGAGCAGGGGAGGGACAGAGAGAGAGGGAGACACAGAATGTGAAGCAGGCTCCAGGCTCTGAGCTGTCAGCACAGAGCCTGATGTGGGGCTCAAACCCACAAAACATGAGATCATGACCCGAGCTGAAGTCAGATGCTCAACCAACTGAGCCACCCAAGCACCCCTAAACTAGTGTTCTAAATAAAAACCAGGTTCTACCATCTCCTCATCACTAACTATATTTTGTTCATGTTTAGAGGGTTTGGCTAGAAATCAAAGAGAGTGGTTGTGATAAGTTTGGTTTTGCTTTGGTATTCCTTCCTTCTTTAGAAATGGATGGCAGATAAAATTTCTTGATTTTACAAATTGATCTTGGAAATTTTTTTCCTTTGAAAAGAAGGGTAGTAAGATGAAATGAAAGCTCTGCCTGGAGGGACGAAAGGGGAGTAAAGGGCAGGTATTTGACAAAAGGAACTTGATTTGATTCCTGCCTTGAGCGGCTCAGGTGTGCATTATGTCTTTCAAGTGTTAGCTTGTCAACTTTACAATAGTTTCTCCAAACTTTACTTTTTCTAAAAATATGACCCAGGAAGCATATATGTGAAGTTGTTCCTATGGGCAGGGGTCAACCCTTTTGAAGGTAGACATTTTCAAATAGGTTTTCAGATTTTCGGAGTAGAGCATTTCAGCTCAGAGAATGCTTTCTTTTCTACATACCTAGAAGGACCTAAAGAAAATGTCATGGTGTTTTAAAATGCCTTTTATTTTAATAATGAAGTATGTTGTCAACCTTACTCTTTCTTCCTTTTGGAAATCAATGTAGAAGAAAAGAGCTCACCAAAAGGGATTTTGATGCTATGAAGGGATGTCATAAAGTTTGATAAGCTTTGGAAAGACCCAGAAAGATCACACAGTATCCTTCTCTAGAAGGTAATTCAGAATATGTTCTCCTTGGCTGGGCTTTTTGGTTCTGTCTGAATGCACAAGGTGGCCAAAGAACTTGAACACTTGCACTGTATCCTTTAGTCAGTGATGTCATTGCCCTCTCATATTCCTTTGGACACACCAGGAGGTCACTTACAGATAGTTTTAGTATATGCTGATGTCTTCCTACATCTTTAAGCCTGAATGCATCTGGCCCTGCCAGGCTGCCCATCCTATACATGGAGCTTGCTGGAAGTCTTTGCTATGTGATCACTGCCCCAAAATTGTCCTCAATAATGAGGGATGGAGTTGGTGGATAAATTTTCCAGCTGCCTCCACCCTCAGAGGGACAATTCTACGGTATGTGGTATATTCTGTGAAATCACTTAGAGGGTCCCCAGTGGGATTGTACTAGTTGCCCACAGCAGTAACCTGTTTGAGAACACACCCCTAATTGTTTAATTTCTTTCCCTGCCTCTACTGATACTTCATCTCCTATGTAAACTACTTGTACCCAAATATTTGTCTCAAGGTCAGCTTCTGAGGAAACCCAAACAAAGACAATATCTGACCTCCTCATTTAAGGAATTGGTTTGGCTAAGCATGGAATCTTCCAAGCCTTTATTTCTTCAGCTATAATAGTTTAATAATGATGATGATGATGATGATGATGATTATAATTATAATTATTTAGCACTCACTATATACCAGGCATAGTTCCAAATACATACATATATATGTATGTATGTGTATATAGTATGTGTGTATGTGTGTACGCTTAACTCTATGAGGTGTGTATCATGACTTTTCACATTTTACAGATAAGAAACTAGAAGCATGTGTATGGGCATGTGATTTGCTCAGCTGTCAAGAAGCCAGTAAGTTTTCTAGCTGAGATTCAAACTCAGGCATCTGCAACTAGCATTCCTAACAGTTAAAGCCATCCTGCCTACTCCTTTAGAACCAAATACAATAATGGACATGAAGGTTGCTAAAAAAAATAATTCTATGTAAATGAGAAGAATGATTGTAACTAAAATCTTCCTAACCTTATCTTTTTACAACTCTTGCATGTTGAGAAGACTTTTAGCAGAAGTAGAGGCTAGCTCCACATTCACACCAGTCACTGAAAGCTGCTTACAAAGCAAGTGGCTTGAAGAACTCAATCTAAAAAAATATTAGATTCCATTTCCTAATTATTGTTGGTTTTTTACAACATCATCATGAAGAAGTCTATTGCCAAGATTAAGGAGGTTTCATTGCAATGGACTGTAAGAGCACTGGAGCAGCTGATACACTGAGGTGCCATTAAAAATTCTATCACTACTGAAGGATAATCTCACTGCAGGCAAGATTGCTTTGGGCGTGTGTTCCAGTTAGGTGCCAAAAATTCTAAGAGTTGGAGAAAAGAGAGGAGAAAGTAGAGCTATGTCCTCTGTATGTTTTACTGGGTTAGAAGGGAGACAGAAAAACAGCAGGAAATGCTCGTTTCTTCTCTTGTGATCTTTCAAGGACCTCCCACCTGAACAGAATGGTTGAGCTTTGCTTTGGTAAAGGAGACTTGCCATTGAAAAGTCTTCCAGTGGAGTACAAGTCCAGTTCTGTACAGCTCTTGAGTAGCTGCTGGGTTCAGTGTGTGGGGGAAGGGATAGAGAAGGTCTGAGAACAGGTGTGGCTGCAGCTTATTATGGCTGAAAACTTCACTTCTAGGACATCTCTAGCATGAGTAGTTCAGAACCCTGAGCAAAGCAGAAGCAAAAAGACATTCTGTTTCTTCTTGACTGTCTTCAGGTAGGCTGTTTCTAGAGGGGCATAGAGGTGGTCACGATGTGGCAGGAAAAATAGAAGGCCTGGGAAAACTGTAGGTGTTGCAAGGGCACAGAGATGGGGAAAATAAATTCAGGATCCTGAAACTTTCCGCAGCTCCTCAATATATGTCATGGGTACAGTCAATGATGGAGTTGACCTTGGTTCACTTGGTGCTTTAGTTAACTGTCTCCAGGCTTGGCACACTGCCACCTATCTAAGGCAGATAGGGGAATAAACACCATTAGCACGTTGATAACTGTTTGTTTTCCTTCAGCATTAGGACTAAGAAAAATAAAGTGGGGAGGGTATTAGGCCCTGGAGTAAGCCTTTAAAAGGTTTCCCCTTTTGATTCTTTTATGATTGTCTATTTATAACGGCAACAATCACAACAGAGAAAAAAAGACTTCAGTCACCCCTGGGACACATTTTGTCAAAATTGCATTTAAGTACTTTTTATTTATTAGCGAGAAGCATTATCTTTTATTATGTCTTTAAACCAGTGAGGGGAAGTTGTGTATAAACCAAGGTGTTGCTGTGGCCTGTTGTCTTTTTTGAATCCCTGGAAAGGATCACCAAGAAGGATGCTCTAGATAACACTGTCTGCCAGGCAGTTTGCACTAGAGGAAAGAGTCCTTTCTGAAGTCCATTAAAGATGATTCATTACTATTGGTCATAAACATGTTGTGTTTTATTACTTAAATGCATAAATCATACATTGACAGGTAGTTGTATGTGAATACTATTTTAGACCCTGGGAGGACTAGAGAGGTACAAGATGTGATTATTATTCCCGAGGAAAGTCCAAGTTAATTAGGGAGGCAAAACTATCATGTGTGCAATAGTTGAAAACTACACAAAAGCAAGTGATTGAATAGTGAGTTATAAAATATAGGCTGCAAGTGTTGTGATTCTCTCAGTTGTGACATAAGAGGTATCACGGAAGGTGGCAAAGCTTGAGACAGTCTGGAAGGACTGGTACAATCTGAGCAGGATGAGGAATTGTGGAGAGGTCATTCTAGGTTAGAAGAATGGTGTGCATAAAATAACAGAGATGGAAATGCACATGTATGTCTGGGACACCTAAAATAGAGCAGCCTGCTAGATGCAGGAGCAAATGACGGGGGCAAATGAAGGGTGAGCAATAAGATAAGATAGAACAATGTCAAGGTGGCGAGACAGGATTTATGTGTTCCAAAATTATGCATTCACCTCTTAATTCTACTACAAATCTACATGAGATCATTCTGTTTTGTCCATTTGCTTATTGTCATTTTGTTTAAGGAGTAATTTGTGTACATAACACTGTATTAGGTGACATGATTTTAATTTAGTCTTCCCCAGAGACAAACCCTGACACAAGAAATCCAGGGTAAGTAGTTAATTGGGAGGTGATCCTAGAAATCTGTATTAGGGGTGTAAAAAGTGAGGCAGGGAGGTAGAGGAAGGCAATAAGGTCAGTATATTTACCAATGTGGGCACCTGGAGGTTAATCCTGCTGTGGATCTCTGGAACTCAGTGTACAGTATTTGTCAGAATGTTCCTGCTTGAGGGGTGAGGGAATTGGGGTATTTATCCACCAATTTCCTTCAAGTCATTGACTGAGGGCTCCTTTGAGGGCATTGGCTCCTTCACACTTTTATTCTAGGAGAAAAGTCCACAAGTAGATGTTGCAGATGTTTGCAATAGGCAATCTTGGTCCTAATATGGCAGTTAGATTGGAATTAAGAGCCCCTGTGTCTTAGCTTGGCTGATAGGTGGCCTACAAAAAAGAGAATTTATTTTTCACTGTTCTAGAGGTTGGAGGTCTGATATCAGAGTGCTGGTATGGCCATGTTTTGATGAAGGCCCTTTCCCAGGTTGCAGACTGCTGACTTCTTGTTGTATCCACACATGGTAGAAAGCAGAAGAGGTCTCTGCAGTTCCTTTATAAAAAGGACACTAATCCCATTCATGATGGTTCCACCTTCATGACCTAATACCTCCCAGAGGTCCCACCTCCAAATACCATCACTTTGGGATTAGGGTTTTAACATGAATTTTGGGAGGTCACAAACATTCAGTCCATTGTACTGTACTACCAATCTCTAATGAAGGAAAAGCTACCCTGGGACATGAAAAAGTCCTTGGCTAGCCATTCTTTACCTTTTCCTGTTTCTTTCTATATGGTCTGCTCTTGCACAGCAAACTGGAAAGGACAACTGTATAGTTTTGTATGTGAATGGAAGCATGAGTGAGAGTTTTAGTTATAATAGGGCTCCCAACTGGGCTGGTTTATGTCTAGTCCAATGAGTTTCCAACACAGTCTGCGAGGGAGATTAATAAATATGATAATGATTCAGATCTGAAGGACCCAGAGCAGTGATTCTGGGTTAGGCCCTAGGTTTTCAGTGGGCTGAGTTCATGTTTTAGTTTCACAGGGAAACCAAGATGGCCTTATAAAAATTCAGCAAACAAAATATGCACCCCCTGCTACCACCACACACATTCCTTCCTCTGCCCTCCATGACATGTAGCATTTCCACAGGCTAGATAGGAAATATAAATTCAGTCAGGGGTTTAACTTAGTAATTTATTTTTTCTCTCCATCTGCAGCAACACTCTATGCCAGTTGGGTTATGATCAATGGGAGAGAGATCAATTAAAGGGAAACCACAGTAGAGAAAGCATTTAAGAGCAACATTCTTTCTTACTAAATTTTAATTTTTAAAATTTGCTTTGGGTTTTGTTCAGTTAATAAAGAGCAGAAAAGAAATAAGAAAGGAAAACCAAACAACATTTTGTTTTTCCATATGTTTTTGTGGAATCCTGGAATTAGAAGGAATCTTGAAAGACCATTCTGACGGTTTTGACTTTCCATCAATATTTGTGAAGTTGAATTAAAGCCGTATTCAATATGAAAAAATAGAAAATATACAAAGAGATTTAAGCTCCCTCAATAATCTGGTATTTTCCTGTTCATTTATCCATCCATCCATCCATTAATCCATCCAGCCACGCACCCACCTTTTCCTTACCATTAGGAAGTTCTTTTATGTCGAATGCTATCAGTGCCAGTTGCTTTTCAGTAAATGAAGAGGAAAAAATATCAATGTATTATAAGAATTAGTGTGAGTTAGGTTATTTATATCATCTCTTTCTGATGAGGGTTTGTTTCTGGGTGTCTCATTTAGCATTTTTCCCCTAGATAACTTCTATTTCCTCTTTGTAATCTAAGGTCATATGTTTTTTAAGAAAAAAATATTTTGACATGGATGAAAATTTTTACATATATACACATATTTGTGTATGTCTACACACATTTTCTTACATATATACAACCTATCTCTAGAGATTACTCAAGACATGTTGGTTTTCAGAAGGAAAGGTAACTGGATAATTGGGACCCAATGACAGGAGGTCAATTTTCATGAACTTCTATACTTTAAAATACTTAGAATTTTTAAAAATGTGATTGGGTTATCTATTTAAAAAAGAATTCTTTGAAAAGTTACCTTCCTTTATCCCATCCAATTATTTTCCATCTTAATACCTGATGATATTTTCTTCATGTCACACATCTCTGTCTGAAATTCTTGATCCTTTGTTTACTTCTCTAATATCCTTCCTAGACTGTAGATCCTTTGAGAGCAGTGACTGTCTGTATTGCTGACTTTCCCGGTGTCAGCACCTGGAGCTGTGTAGGATGAAGTATCCGACTTCCCATGGATTGGGTGGGAAGGCAGTGTGGGGTAGGTGGCATGTGGTATGGACAAAGGGCTCCTGTAGCCAAGACCTCAGAGCCCATGCAGTGTTCTCGGTGGAAATCATAATTCCATAATCTTGGAACCCTCCAACAAATCCAGCCTTTTATTGGCACCATTATCACAACTGAAGACCAAAGATGCAATGGGAGAAAAACCAACAATCAGGAAACAAAAATAAACTGAAGACCTTGCCATTTCATTTGTAGTTTCTGGTGTTACATATTCAGATGTGCAGCATAGTTTATTAATACAAAAAAATCAGAACTAGTCCAAGTGTCTGTTGACAGGTGCATGGCTGGGAAAGTGTTGGAATACTGTACAGATATTATGATGAAGGGAGAAAATTATAAATTGACTTGAAAAGATGACTAAGAGATATAAAGTGAAGAAAGCAAGTTACAAAATAATATATGTAATATGATTCTGTTTTTTTTTTTTTTAATTTTTTTTTTCAACGTTTATTTATTTTTGGGACAGAGAGAGACAGAGCATGAACGGGGGAGGGGCAGAGAGAGAGGGAGACACAGAATCGGAAACAGGCTCCAGGCTCTGAGCCATCAGCCCAGAGCCCGACGCGGGGCTCGAACTCACGGACCGCGAGATCGTGACCTGGCTGAAGTCGGACGCTTAACCGACTGCGCCACCCAGGCGCCCCTGATTCTGTTTTTTAAAAACGTTATGCATAAGAAAAATTAAAAACAAGGGAGAATATGTGCCATGTGGTTGGCAGTGGTTGTTTCTGGAGGACCTAAGGGAATTTCACCTTTTATCTTAAATATTTATATAATATTTGAATATTATTGTTCATAATTTCTTATTTATGAAATTAGGACGAATACGTGAATCTACATTGGTATATATCACTGTGTATAAATATCTGAGTTCCTGACATGGGAATCTTATAATGAAGAATATACACAACTTGCATACAGAACTCAATAAAGGGTAAATGACGGGCAACTAAAGTCTGGTATATGGAAAGGAAGAGTTCCAATCAGGATTCATGAAATCTGACTCTTGGGAACCGGAAGAGTATATTCATTTGACATTGGTGTCTGAAAGAGAAACCATATCAAGTTGGAGATGGGGGAAGAGAAGGATGGTTTTCAGAATATGAGATCTCAAAAGTTAAATTTCAATCATGTGAATTTTAATAATGTTAAAATAATAATCCAAGGACTAAAATGTCTCTGCGATGGGGCTAAGAAGCCATGTCCATATACCACCCCCTATAAACACCTGCTGTCTTTGTTATTATGTCCTGTTCTTGTTTTCTTATTTTTTCCTGATACAGCTGAGACAACAAGACAGGGTGGTCCAGGGCTGGGAGTGGAGACACGTGGATTCTAGTCCTTCCTCTCCTCTGTACATGCCCTGGAACTTTGGGTTGTCCACAACCTTTCCCACTTCCTCAGTTTCCCATTCCCAGCAGGAGACTGTTCCTGCTTGACCAAGTTCTCATGGTCTCAGACGAGGGTGTATATATCATGGGATTTGGATTTTTCTTAGACGAGTAGTCTCTATAAAAGTAAGTGTGTGTGTGTGTGTGTGTGTGTGTGTGTGTGCGTGCGTGTGTGTGTGTGTGTATCTTTCTAATCTCAAATTCTCTTTTTTTTCTGGCATCTTATCCAGAACTTTCTATGGTATTTCCCCCTATTCATCTTCACTGTGATGATCATGATGCAACGTCAAGGCTGGAGGAGGATGGAGGATGTAGACACCATCTGGTTCAAGTTTCCAAATGAAACCCAGAGAAAGCTGAATGACTTTATCTGCGTAGTTTTTCTCCACAGGAACTACCTGAGGATTTTGCTAAATTGCAGATATTATTTCCATAGGTGAGAGGTAAGCCTGAGATTCTGCATTTCTAACAAGCTCCCAGGAGATACCAATGCTGCCATTTCACCTTCTACATTGCACAGTGTACTTGGGAGACCACAGGTGCAGGACACATAGCTTCTCAGAGGTAGAGGTTGACTTTGGCCCAATTTCCCTCACTCATTGTCCAGTGCTCTTTCCTACAGAAGGCATAATTATTAACTCAGTTGCTGTAAGACCTAAAGGTGATCACCTATAGACCTAAATATGAGAAGTTTTGTGTCAGAATCACTTGGGGAAATTTTAAAATTTAGGGTGTCTAGGCCTCTCTCCAAGAATGGCCATTTGGAAAATACAGGCCTAAGTCTGAGAATTTGTATTTTAATAAGGCTCCCTGATTATTTTGATTTATTCAGCTCACGACCAACTTTTGGAAACCATTGTCTAAGTCATTTAGGAATGTTGAACTTTATCTGATACCATCTGAGTGTTAAACTTTAAGTTGTTATTTTGTTAGTGCATATTGATTCCCTGTGTAATTCTTATCACTTCCTTAACCACTGGGAAGATCAATGTACTGAAGAAAAATCATGTGCATTTATGACTGCCAATCCTCAGTAGACAAACATACACAACCTGAGCCTGAGGGTGAGCTGTTAGGCATGTTATATCTTGGACTTCAAAGACACCCGGAAAACCTTTTCTAGAAATGCATTTACTACCATCTTCTTTCTCTGTGTATTTGGCTTAACAAATCCTAAATATCATCGTAGATGAAGAATACTTAGGCTTTATTCCAAGGACGTACATTGAGAATGTTAACTCATGCTAATTCCGGGTAGATTTTTCTTCCTTTTCGTCATTTTTATTTACATTTTTATTTATTTATTGACTCTGGTGACAACCAAACAACTGTGGGATTTGCTCTCTCACCATCGACATCCCCATTGCAGTCTATTTGGGGAAATCATTCAAAAGCAGCCATATGTTGAAGGCGTTGTGTTAGCCAAGGAAATTGCACATCCATCTGGGGAGGGGTGCCACGTTTTGGGTTTTCTCTCAATCATCTATGGCTCTATACTGTTGTTTCCCCTGCAGTACCCACAACATGGATCCAATAATCTGTCCTTCCATAACACAGTTCAGAACATGCCTTTCCCAAGCTTCCCAGAAAGAGTAGTACTTTGTCCTAGCACCTGACCTCCGGCAACAAGAGAGTCTTTCATATTTTATCAGCAATTAATTGCAATCATTGCTGCTTTATGACCTGACAAAGGCCTTCATCTCTATGGTTCAGTCATTGTTTCCTGTTCTTTGGTGGGGCTCAGTGATCACCTTCCTGCTCCACTGTTCACAGAGGTATTAGCCGAGATGAATTTTCCAGCCTGCAACTGGGTGAGGCAGTGGCTGAATCACGTGGGTTAAGTTTTGACATTTAATAAGACATGAGTTATCTTTGAACAATGTACCCTGCCTCTAGCCTACTGCGGGCAACTGAGAACATGCTTTGCCTGCATAATGACATCTCAGTAATGGAAAGAAAAGATGATTATTCAGAGGCATTGGCATCTAGGGGAAAATTTGGAAAGCATCAGACTTGGCCTGTTGTCACTTTTATTCTACCTCATTGAGGCCTCATGATAGGCCAAATAAATGATGGATGGATGATAATATGGAAAGTAAAAAATGGGGCACCAGGGTGATAGGTGGTGGCCTCATTCTCCTTAGCTAATGATGAACTATCCTTTATATCTGTCATATAAAATTATTTGGTGGCACTCAACGTACAAATAAAAGCATTTAAAACTCAGATGAAACAAGTTTGGATGGTTAAATCACCTCCAATAACTGTCTTAAGAAAATGGAACTGTCAACATGTTTGAGAAACTAATTTATTGTTCTGGCAAGAAATAGAGACAATGATCCCAGATTCCCAGTATTCTCAGAGTCTACTTGAGCATTTTCTATGTCGTGCTCTACATACAGTTCTTATTTATTTTATTCATGTTCATCTTGTTTCCCAAATAGACTCTGTGTTTCCCAAAGGTAAAGAGCAGGTCTTCATGTTTTGATTATTTTCTCTGCTGTTTACACACACCATGGAACACCGTTCCCAGCATATAAGAGAAACTGCTATTGTTAACAATAGCTACATTTAGGAGCCTCGACTATGTGCTAGTTATTAATCTGAATGCTTTGAATATCAGCCCATTTAATTCCCACCACAACCTCTGAGATGGACATATTATGTTTCTTTTGAGACTGTGGGAAGGATGTTAAAACTTGCATAATGACAAGGCCCAAATCGAAATATGAACTTGTTTTTAGGTCTTTTTCACTATACTGTGTTATAGATTGCTCCATTGTTGATAAGCTTTATTCTGGATCTGAGATGCTTCTTCTTAAATTAAAGTAGACCCTGACTATCTAGGACTAGCCTCAAACCCTTCTTAACTCAGTAGGTAAGTGATGTTGTGTTGAGAAACATGTAAATTGAGGTCTGATGTGAGCAAAGAGGGGATGCATTCTGCTGTGATGCCCTTGAATTATTTTTGTGTTTTTGATTATTCCTCCTGTGTTTTGGATTTGATCATTCCCCAAGTGTTTACCTTTGGATTATCCAGGATAAAACCAATGGCTGATTGAAACCCTGCTATACTTATCTTTCTCAAAAACAGCCCACCTAGAACTTGAAAGAAACAAGTATTGGGAGAAAGGCCAAGGGGATGAGGGTCTGCTTACCCTGTGAGGTTAATCTAATGATGGAAATCCATCACTGCTTGACTATATTTTATCGTAGTGTGTATTGGGTTCAAGGCACCACTTCATTAGGATCTACTTTCATCAGCTAGAAAACTCTTGTAATTTACTGATTTTATTAGAACTGCCTAAGGCCTGATATTACTTTTCAACACAGAACTTCTGGCAGCTTTCACTAACCAACTGGAATTGGCATTGGGATAAAACTATCTGCAATCCCTGATTTATAGTGCTTCCCCCTCCCCAATGTGTCTATCTTTCCTATTTGTAAAATAAAACACTAACGAAAGATGTGCTTCCATTTGGTTGAGGCCTTGGGGGTGATCTTTAGTTGTTGGGCTGGTCTCTTACCAAACCTAGCTGGAAACCTAGAAGCAGAAAGCTTTCTGTGCAATTGCTTCTTTCAACCAGTAAGTGATATCATGTGTGGGAAGAGGGGAAATAGATTTAGCTCTATCCTGCTATTATTTAGAATGAGATCCCAAAGACTTTTGGTGGGATTAGATGGTCATTTGTTTTATTTGGATAAATGGAAAATTCTATATGCACCTTATAATCCAGTGGCACCTTCCCTGAATTTTCTATAAGGCAACAAAGGGAACACAAATGTCTTCACAAGAAGGAGACATAACTTTTTGGGGGAAAATATACCAGTTAAATGATCTGGAATATTCTAGGATATTTGTGGTAAATTGGTTGTAAGAAACTCCCCAATTTTTTATCACTTTCTATACCTACGCCATTGACAGTGTGATCTTGCAGCTCATTCCATCAGGAGTGGAATCTATTTCTCCTTCCCTAGAATCTGGGTCAGCCTTGTGACTTGCTTTAGCTAACAGAATGGAGCAGAAGGGGAGGCGTGCCCTTTCTGAGCGTAGGTCAGAAGACTTGTATGCTTTTGCTTGCTCTATTCTGCCACTGCCACATGAACAATCCTGGCATATCCTTTAATGGGATGTGGAACAGAAATAAGTCATCCTAGCTGAGGGTATTCTAGACCAGCTGCTGGACTGGTTCTTAGCCAATCCAGCAGCTACCCTCAAGAACATCAGCTGCAATCATTTAAGCTTGGCTTGAATCCACAGAACCACCCAGCTACTCATTAACAATAATAAATTGTGTTTTAAGTCACTAAATTTTTGGGTTGGTTTGTTATACAGCAAATGCTAACTGGTACACATTCTGATTTTATTTCTCTCTCTTTTTTTTTTTAACGTTTATTTATTTTTGGGACAGAGAGAGACAGAGCATGAACGGGGGAGGGGCAGAGAGAGAGGGAGACACAGAATCGGAAACAGGCTCCAGGCTCCGAGCCATCAGCCCAGAGCCTGACGCGGGGCTCGAACTCACGGACCGCGAGATCGTGACCTGGCCGAAGTCGGACGCTTAACCGACTGCGCCACCCAGGCGCCCCCATATTCTGATTTTAAAGATTAGTGTTTTTGGATAATTTACATGAATAGAGCAATGGATTTGGCATCTAGTAGGTAGAACTGAAATATCAGTTCTTGTCTTCCTTTCCTTTCTCTAAAGAGATATACTCCCATATTGGAGTTTGCAGATTCCAGCCAAAAGATAGAATAGCAACTTGGAAGTCACATCACACAGTTATACATGAGTTACCATATTGTGTAACATTCTGTGGAGACAGAGAGTGGTTTCTTCCTAGGCTATATAGATATTGGTATTTGTTTCTTACCTTCATGAATAGCAACCCTTGATGTCATCCGCTTTCTGGGAGAAAAGAGGAAAGAGAGCCTTCAAATATTTAAAAAACATACTCCTCAGGTATCTTAGGAGTCCTCTTTAGCATATCGAAGTCCCTCTGGAGGCCTCTCTTTTGACTTTACTTCCCCCAACTTCATAGTATATAATGAGTCACTCTTTACAACCGGCTGCAGTTCTTTCTCCGCATGGGGTCCTGTCCCTGTTCTTTAATAAAATCACCTTTTTGTGCACGCGCAAGTACACACACACACACACACACACACACACACACAAACATACCTCTGAATTACTGGCAAGTAAATGATACTGGTTCTGGTATATATAAACTTTTTTTTTTCTGTAGATAAAACTTGTTAAAATACGGAAAACACTCTTTGGAAAATAAGAGTCCTGGGTTTATGTGACCTTGTGCAAGTTATCAGCTTTTTCTGGTCATCAGTTTTCTCATCTACAAATTGGGAAAGTTAGCTTCTCCAACATCGCTTCTAGCTCCAATCGTCCATGACTCTTTTGGCAGCAACGTAGTAAAGTTAGGAACATAGATCCATACACTCTGAAATCTGGCTTGATGCTTTCTAGCTATGTGGCCTTGGGTATATTACTTATTCTCTCTGTGCCTCAGTTTCCTTGTCTGAAAATGGGGCTGCTTCATGGTGTGATTCTGAAGATTACATGTATAATCCATGTAAACTGCTGAGAACAGTGCCTGGCACACAGAAAGTGCTTAACAAATGTTAGCTATTATTTCATTTGGCAGAGAGTCATGTCTTATGCAACTGCACTTTCATGGGATTTAAATGATGAAAGTTCAAATGGTGAACATCAACCCAGTAGATAAAACTGCCACATTTTGGAAATTCATACACACACAAAGAGTCTTAACTGTCCTTAGGTTTTCCATTATTCAAAAGGTTTTTCTCTCACTTAGTTGGGCATGGTGACTTACACAAATAAAATTTACCACTTTAGTTCTGAGCTTATTTTTCTCTCCCTTTTACTGCTACCCTTTGGCAACAAGTAATAGTCTAATGCAGAATTAAGAGGATGGATTGCTAATTTCAGCTCTGCTACTTACTAGCTTGATTAGTTCTTTAATTACTCTGTCCCATCATTTTCTCATATGTAATATGTGAGTCATAAAAGTGCCCACCTCATAGGAATATTATGTAAACATGATGCATTTAGAAAAGTGCCTGGCACATGGTAGGCTCTTTGTAAATACTATGGATTAGTGTATTATTATATTCTGCTCCACTGGGATTGTTTGAAAACAAGCATTATGAGTCCAAACATTTTCCAGAGGAATATCTTTTGAGATGAATTAGGATGGTAAGTATAGGGATGCTGTTGCTGACCCACCCAGATCTCTTTTGCCAGGCTGGTGTTCCCATATCCCACGTGCTAGGAGCATTGGCTGTTAATGGCTTACAGCTGTGTCTTTCTCTGGAGAATTGCCCTTGGCCAAAATGGGAGTTGCCTAGCCTGGAATTGCCTGGGAAGTTAAGCAACTCTTTTGCCCCTGGGTGTGTCCCATAGCCAATGACTGACTGATGTAGGGGCACTAAAGGACCCTTTGCCTCAAAAAGGGCAGGGGGCAACTCTCTGGAGCAAACCATGCTGCAGAGCTCCCTATGGAATCAGACTGAGGATAGACTCCAGCTGAACCACACCCTAACTGCTTTCTGTTCCCTATCCTGTTTCCCTCACTCTCTCTTTTCTCAATAAATTATTTCCACGTGAATCGTGAATCTCCATCTTGGGCTCTGCTTTTAACCTCAACTTAAGATAGGAAGGAAGGAGAAACTGAAGCATGAGAAATTACAGAGATTTTGATACATTGCAATTAGACTTTCTGGTAGAGCAAACATCACAGGTAGGTGTTATTTTTTATTCTCTCTCAGCCTTTGTTCAGGGGAAGAATGCAGAGGGACTGAATAGAAGTTGGGATAACAACAGGACCTCAGGTAATGGCATATATGAATCAGCAATAATGGACTCTGCATTTTTGAGGTCTGTGCATAGATTTTGATGGCCCATATGAATATACACATAGATTTTAATGAGCCATGTTACTATTATAATGAATACCAACTAGACCCAGAGTCTTCTAGGACCCAAGATAGCCTTCATCCTTCTCATCCATGCTGACTTCTTTTGACTATGTGGAAATTCACTCTTGTGTTATGACAGTGGCTTTTTCCATGTTTACCAGAGAAGATTGTCTGAAGGGCCTTATGAATTAAGATGGTACGTATGTAGTTGCCCACCTATGAAGTGCCGGCTGGGCTGGAGCATAGAGCAGATTCTCCATGACAGGGTAATGATAATTTGTCCCAGAAAGAGAGAAAAGATAAAAATCACCTGCAGATTTAGGTTTGGGCTTATATGTGCTGAAGAACAAACCATCTGCTTGAATTCAAAGTCCTACTCCATCCTGATGTTTCAACAAGGACTGAAATACAGAATCTTCCCAGAATTAATCTTCTTTTTTTTGTCCCAAAGAAGGACAAGGGGTTATCTTTCTTCTTCCTTCCTTCTTTCCTTCCTCTCTTCTTTCTTTCCTTCATTCCTTTCATTCTTTTTATCTATTTTCTTTTACTCCAGTCTAAATATGACATAAGCATGTCTGTGTAAACTCAATTTAACAAACTAATAGTTACTAAAAGGAGTTATTATGCCCTTTTTCCAAAGGATCTTATGAAATCTGTCCATTGCTTTCCATAGTCATGCAAGCCTATCCACAGGATAGAACATGGTGCAAAATAGAACCTGGTGCAAGTTCTAGAATATCAACTGAGGATGATGTAATATAAATTATAGTACTAGTTTCATATTGAAAGTGGGCACAGATAATTTAAAGGGGTATATAAGTAGCACATGAACTTTGAAGATATACATGAGATTTCAAAGAAAAAAGGTGCAATGATGGTGGACTATCATGTGTTTACTGCTCAGATCGCTGGTGTAGTACAACATTCTCTTATGCTAAATGAACAACTGTATCTGAGAAACACTTCTAGGTATGACTTGTACGAATTCAGAAGATACTGTAAGCAAGGTTTAGAAATAACTGCAACAGGAGGAAGGAAAAATGGGAAAACTTCTAGTACCATTTTCAACCCTAGACTGGAAATGCCAATAATTTTTAAATGTAGATGACTAGCAGGCTGAAAATATATATTCTCTGTAAAAATAAAGAATTTACCTCAGTGAGACAGTTTTGATTTGGTATATCTCATGGGGAATAGGCCTGGCTGATCCTACTGGTGGGAGATAGGATATATGGCTACTTAAAGCTTGCTTCTCAAAAGTGATGAAGGGTGGTCCCAATATAGGAATGGTGGTCCTTATGACTCTTTGGCTAGGCAATAAGAAAGTTATGTCATTTCATGAATGAATATATTCAGCCTTGAGGACTAAGCAGGCTTGACCTGGCCTGAGAGAAGCCTTCCTTCTCATGGGTTCTAAATCACTACCACTTTGTATATGACCTGAGTTAGACTCAGAAATCATCCCAGTTCAGTAGGGAAGGCCATATTTCTTCATGTAAGAAAGCAGTGGTACATTTATCCTGCAGGTGTGGGAGTCCCTTGAGGCTGTTCAATGCTCTGCATAGATTGTGCTCCTTCAGAAAAGACAAGTGGAAAAAACACCCCTACGCCCACCTCCTGCCCCCTCATTGCTGTTTTTGTTCTGGGTAGGGTGAATTTTATTCTGACATCTTGGCTTTCTAGGAAAGAGCCATACAGCAAACTTAGGGAAGTGAAATTTGGAGTTGGTTTTGGAACACATCAGCAACCTTTTCATAGGTGGCAAGATACAAAACATAGATGACAGTCCAAGAAATATAGAAAGAGAGATGATCTCATATAAAATCTTGAACACTGTGTAAGGATATCAGCTGCACAGAGAGATCTGGAGAAGAGAACATGCTATAAAGGATGTAATAGGATTTCACTGGAAAATCTCCTTCTCCTCCCAGTTTATGGTTCTGCTGCTAAAGAGGCTTTGTTTTCTACATGCCATCTCTTTTAATCTTAGGGAATCTTGGGTGGGCAGAGTCTACTCTCACAGAGCCTGAGGCAAGATGGTGTGGAGTGCCCCCTGGGTCTTTGGATCATTATTTCACATCATTCTCCCTTCCTGTCCTTTCCTATGAAGCATGTAATTGGGTGGGTAGCTTTGCCAGAGAGGCCCAATATCTATTTGCTGATGAACATAATGGAGCAGACACTGATGGCAGCAAGGTATTTGTATCCTACCCTTTGCCTCTTGAGGTGGCACCAATGTGGTCCTGACCCTGTGCCTACGGAAGATTTCATGGCACTGTCTGTGCCTAGAGGCCCTGGTCATGCTCCATCATGCACCATGCTGCCTACCTGAGTTCCCTGTGTAGTTGCTGCCTTCCAGAGCTCCTCATTCCAAGAAAAGGAATCATTCTTTCTCCTAATAAGCATGCAGACAGAGGAGGGAATTAACAAGACAAGTAGAAACCACCCAGCAAGAGGACTTGAACAGTGTGCAAGGGAGGGTGGGAGAAAGAAAGAAAGGAAAAATGTGTCCAAACAATATTGTTTCAGTTCTGGAACTTTCCACTAATCCATATGTGGATTTGTATCAGCACTCATGTCTTACAGTCCAAGACGAGAGCCAGACAAGAATGCTTGGACTTCATAAATCCAGGAGAGAGGTATGTTTATCAAGGTCTTCATTGTTTGAAAACTCAACATCTGTCAAAGGCTTGTAGGCCTTTGCCCCCCACACTTTGGGCAGGTGCTTATGGTCTTATAACATTGGTGAGTAGATTTTAAAGAAACATTCAGTGGGAAAACCCAAGTACATCTCTCTTCATTGCCACTGCCTTTTCTTCCAATTAGGCCTCTTCATTTTTACTTAGACTGTTATAGAGCTTCTAAATGGGTCCCCTTGCCTCCACATCCACACTTGCCTCAGTCCTCCACATGGCAAGTTAGTCTTTCTATGACTCAGATCTTAAAAACTAATTAAAACTTGCAAAAATTCTTAGTAGAGATTTTCAAATTCTGAATCTTTTGTTCTTTCCAGCCTAATTTTTTTCCCACTGTTTTCCCTCAGGTGGCCTTTTCTTATATTTTTAAATATATTTTTATGGAAATATAAATGTAAACAATGTGTGCTGCTTGATGAATTCTTATAAAAGTTGCATGCCCATGAAATTGACAACCAAATCATGAGACAGAATACAATCAGCACCCTAAAATCCCCTCAGGGTCCTTCCCAGTCACCATCTGCCAGGGCTAGCCACTTTCTTGACTCCTAATCCCATAGATTAGTTTTTCCATTTTGGGAATTTTACATAGATGTAATCCTAAGAGTGTGTATTTTACAGTGTCAGTAACATGTTTCTTTCATCCATATAGTGCAGCTGATCCATGTTCATCACTGTATAATATTCCACTGAAGGGATTATTTATTTACACATTTTACTCATTTATTTATTTTAAAAGTTTTTAATGTTTATTTATTTATATGAGATAGAGACAGAGCATGAGAAGGGGAGGAACAGAGAGAGCAGGAGACACAGAATCCGAAGCAAGCTCCAGGCTCTGAGCTGTCAGCACACAGCCCAATGCAGGGCTCAAACCCACAGACTGTGAGATCACAACCTGAGCCGAAGTTAGATGCTTAACTGAGCCACTCAGGCACCCCTTACCCATTTTACTCTTAATGGAAACTTGGGTTGCTTACAACTTTTGACAATTATGAATAGTATGATTATGAAAAGTTTTCCTAAACAAGACCCACAAAGTGATAAGCATAAAGGGAAAAGTTGATAAGTTATTTATGTCAATATCCCCTGTCTTTCACAAGACATTATCGCGAGAGAAAAGGAAACCCATGGATCAGAATATATTTGCAATATATATGCCTAGCAGGACACATATCTTGAATACATAAAGAGCTCCTATTTGTTAATAAGGAAAAGCCAAGTGACCCAATAGTAAAATAGGAAGAAGACTTGAATATTCACTTCACAAAAGAGCATACCAAAATGATCAGTGGCCCTAAACACATGAAGAGGTGTACAGACATTATGTTTTAGCTTTACTAACTTTTTCACTTCTTCCTGGTAGACCATGCACTTTCCTATTACAGTATATTTGCACAGGCTCTTCTGGCTGGGTGGGGTACCTTTACTTCCATTTCCACCTCCTTTGCTTTTAAGGACCAGATAGACGATATCAGCTTCATCCCAACATTCTCCTGATTGCACTAGGCAGAATTAATAGTACTTCTTTGGGATTCCAAAATTTTATTTCCTGGAAGTGAGGTGTTTAATATATCTTTGTGTTCCCAGTGCACAGCATTGCACTTGGTGCATAATAGATGATTGATACATACCTTTTCAGATGAATGTCTAACTTTCCCCCTTAAACCTCCAGATAGGATCTAAAACCAGTGAGGTATATGTGGTAACAAAGCCGTTCTGTGTTGAACATGGGAGTGTTTATTAGCCAATACAGAGGTTACTTCATAGGGAAAAATGCTGGCCTATTTCCAAATCATAGCTCATCTTTAATGAATAGTATCATTGCAAGCCTGTGGATAAAGACCTAGTGCTCTAGAGATTGAACTGCGTGTTAAGATCCATATTAATAAGTAGGTCTGAAAAATAGCATTGCCTTCTGCAAAGGTAACTGAAGTGAGGGATTGGAGTCCTGCTATAGGTCAATAGCATTTATGACATTATACATAAAAGAGATTAACAATAGTATTAACCTGAATTTAGAGTCAAAGAGCTACATCTTATAGTGGAGAGAGTGGTGGTGTTTTTTTTTTTTTGTTTTGTTTTTTTCCATTTCTTTCTTGTGTGATGACTCAGGCAACTATTTTATTTTGTCATCTTCATTTTTTTTTGGAACCCCTCTTTCTCACCTGCTTATGCTTTTATAGGGTTTTAACTTCCCTAAGCCTTCTGTATTTCATGCTTCCAACTCACCGAAATTTTTCAGGCTCTAACTTTTTTTAGCCAGATGATAAGAAAGCTTTTCTTTTTTCTTGTCTTTTCTTGCCCTTCCCTTCCATTTTCTTCTTCCTTCCTTCCTTTCTTCCTTCCTTCCTTCCTCCCTCCTTTCTTTCTTTCTTCTTTCTTTCTTTCTTTCTTTCTTTCTTTCTTTCTTTCTTTCTTTCTTTCTTTTTCCTTCCTTCCTTCCTTCCTTCCTTCCTTCCTTCCTTCCTTCTTTCCTTCCTTCCGGGAAAGACCAGTTCTTTATGGAGCTTTGTATCCCTGGCTAGATAAGTTTAGTACCTTATACATAGTGGGTTCTCAAGAAATATTTATTGAGTCAGTGGCTTGGCAATTTCTTACTAAAGTGAGAGTAGTTGCTGACTTCATAACCTGCCCAGAGACATTAGCATTTTTTTAAATGATATGCTCATTAACTCAAATGAATTTCAAACTTAGGAATTTCAAGTAATAAGAATAGTGAAAGTGTTAAGGAAAGTGGATGGGGAAAGAGATTGTGAAGCAGCGAAGGCAACTTTTTCTTAGAATTTGGTCCTGGGTCCTTAGGTTGATTCTTTAGATACAGTGTTCTACCTTTCATTTACTTTGGGAATTCATTTTCTAAATCAACAGTACCCACCTTTTTAGAGTATAAGAATTGTCTTTAGTATTAAAAAAAATTTTACATGTCCAAGAGTATTAAAATTGATAAAAAATAGAGTGACCAAGAATTAACCCAAATTGATGTTTTATAATAAAATTATTTTTCTAAATGTTTATTTTTGAGAGAGAGCATGAGAGCAAGAAAGGGACAGAGATAGAAGGAGAGAAAATCCAAAGTAGGCTCTGCCCTATCAGCGCAGATCCTGATATGGGGCTCAAACTCACCAACCATGAGATCATGACCTGAGCCAAAATCAAGAGTTGGACACTTAACCAACTGATCCACACAGGCACCCCTATAACAAAATAAATTTTAGTATTACAAAATCCATCTTCATTTATTATTTTTGGTACATATTTGTGTGAGGTGTGTCATTAATGTAGTCTACAAATGAAATTTAGTATACAAATGAATGAATGAGTTTTTGCAAGTAACTGCAAGGACTCTTGGACCACTGTTGTAAGAACCAAACCTTCTCTCTCCCCACTGGTGTTCAGAACACAGACTGGCAATTGTTTATAAACACAAATTGAATGCTAACTGGACACTGCCTACAATTATCAGTGGGTGGTTGCTGATTTCATGAACTTTTATTTATGACTTGTTTTATGTTGGGTTCTCTAGGAGCAGAGCTTGAGACAGGGATTTAGGGAAAAGTTATTTGTTGAGGGAGAAAGGTAGTTGGAGAATGAAGACAGAATTAGAAGAAGCACAGCAAAAACAAGATTTCAGGTAAAGTTTAACTTCAGTTTGATTCTGCAAGGGTCTCTGGAGTGTGAATGATACCACATGAGTTTGTTTTACCTGAGAGCTGAGATTCTGTCCTCTGTGCACCAATCAGTCAGTGTCTATGGGATGCAACAAGGGGATTGTAAACTCAATAGGTAATGTGCTTAGGTTGTCCAAGGGTCCTTCAGAGAATGATGCAGGCATGAGCCCTTAGCAGCATGGACCACACAACAGTTGGGGATGAATAGAACTAGTAAAGAGACCTGGATAGGGCACTAACAACAATTGTTACATGGCTCATTAGTTAATTCATCCATTTAACAAATACTTATTGTCTACTCTTTGCAAGTTCCTGTCCTAGGATCTGAGGATAGAGTAATAAACAAGCCAGATATGATCCTTCCTTTCATGAAGCCTACAGTTTGTGAGGAGACAGAAATAAACTAGTAGATAAGTGTAGCAACACAATCACTTCTGGGAGTGATAATTTTCTAAGAAAGAACATAAACAGTTTCAGAGTGTGGAATGACTGGGGCTAGGGGTGGGCACATGAACACAGATCAGAATGGTGGGAAGAAATAAGCTGTACAAGGATGTGAGGGTCTAATGTCTAGGCAGAGGGAATGCCCATTGTAAAGGCCCCAAGATGGGCAGAAGCTCAATGTGTTTTAAGAACAGAAGGAAGGCTTAGGACCTGTGGTGGACTTGGGGAGTTGTAAGAAAAGGATAGAGAGGTAAGCATAATGGATGGAGGAAGCCAGCCTTGTAAGGAGTTTGGTGATTTTGGATTCCAGGTGTAGAAATGATTACCTTGGCCTGCTTTAACATAGTAAAAGTGACAGTTTGTCAGACTTTCACTTAGATTTGACTTGATATTGTTTCTCAGAAGAAGGATTTGCTATGCAGATTCATGGAATAAATAAAAACTTAGGATTAAAGGACAGCTCACTGTTTCAAACTCTAGGAGCATAGGAGGCATAGAATTCAGACATCTTATATGGTAATTATGAGAAAATTTTCTTTGCTTGTTAAAACATTCCCAAGATTTTTAAAGATATATAGTTGTACTCAAATTCCCTTTGTCCTTGGCAGTGTGACAAAGCAGCATTTTTAGAAAAGAATGTTAAGTTGGACTTGACCTTGGCTATACGCAGGGAAAGTTATCAAGGTCACTTTTTTTTTTGGTTTGTTTGTACTGTAATTGCTATTAAAATGGATCAAGAAGTAAAGACCATCTCTTTTTTGCTCAGCATTTTGCTTCATGCTGAGATCACGATACTTAAGTGCAGATCTATTTCCCAATTGCCAAATAATGATGCATTTTCCTTGATCTTCTCATAGTCTTCTAGAGAAGGTACCATGGTTAGTAAATGCCAGTAGATTGTGATCATGGAAAATAGTTCCTCAATTTTATTCCTGAGGAGAGATAATGCTTATAGACCACTTACCTCCATCAAAGCTGCTGAATGGAACCCAACACAATTATATAAAAGAGGCCTAGGAAAACAATGTTTTCTGTCTGATTTATCAGGTTATTGTTGAAGATCAATGTCAAGGAAAAGCTCTCTACACTAGAACAAACTTAACATTTCAAATCAGGATGAAATGAAATATCAGTAACATTTTTATTCATTTATAAAATGGATTTTTCAGATGGTTTTAACATGGATTTTAAATCTTTTTGTCATGCTCTTCCCTATACCAACTGCTGTTCCCACCCCCTTCACATGTGAAACCCATGTTTAATTCAGGGGGAACTTAATCCATATGTTTCTGATTCATTTGCACAATATTCTTAGAGCTAGTTGATGTCCAAAGAGTCTTCTGGCAATTTTTACAAATCTTTTAAAAGTTTTCTTGATGCCAGAACATCGTATTTTCCAGCTCAAATTGCCCTTCTAAATCAGAAATACTCTGAGCCTATTGGAAATCCTACTTTGAGGAAGCTTTAAACATAGGCAAAACACAACTCCAGTTGATAGCTGTGAAACAAGATTCACTTGACCAGCCCATGACAGACAGGAAGAAGCAAAGGAGAAGAGACATGAAAAGAACTTGAATAGTATAGAGGGTCTTGGACCCGCCATGTTTTTCCATTTCTAGGAGCAACCAGTGAAGTCCTAAAACTTATAAAGTCAGATTCAATTTATGATGCACATCTGGAGCCAGATAATTTCCAATTGGCTTTGCACGGCATCTTTGAGCAAGGGCAGAGAATTCTAGAACAGCTTTCAGATTTGTAAGTATAAAAAGCCTTCATTTGTGAACACACTTAGCAGTTGCTTAGCAATTCAATGGCTGGGCTTCATTTTTTGCAAAGCATGATGAAGTCTAAAGATGGTGAACTGTTGACTGGAGTTAAACAAGCTCTGCCAGGAACATAACGATTGTGAGCTTGTTAGGGACAAGTGAACAACTGTTGGACAGTATGTGCAAAAGTAGAAGAATCATTTCCTTTGTCCCATTTACTTCAGCTGTGCTATGACCCAATTTTTTACCACCCTTTAAAGGCACCTGATGTCTCTGGGGGAAAAAATGATCCATAAACCACTCCTTTTAACCAAGTACTTGGCAATGCATGCAGACTCATCAGAAAATGGTCATTTCACTGCCAAGAGCTTGGTTTCATCATAGTTCACGTGTCAGTTTTCTACTGGGCCAGAAATGTGATTTTACACTATCATAATCCCAAATTTGGCTCCTTTGCCAAAGTGGGTTGCTATTCAATCCTCCTAAAAAGTTTTCCACCCCACCAGACAGCAATAAGGTAAGTTGGAAAGCGAGAATGGCGATAAACCTCCCCATCTCAGTAAATGCCATTACCATGTTTGCAATTTCTCAGAGAAAACAAACAAACCCAAAGCAGAAATAACTCTCAATTCTTCTCTTTTTGTGGCTTCCAAATGCCATCTATCAAGTTCTATATATTCTTGTTTTTCAGCTGTGGTCTTTGGATCAGCAAAATTAGGATCATCTGCAAGTTTGTTAGAACTTTAGAATCTCAGGCCCCACCCCAAACCTGCAGAATAAGATCTCCTCTTCAGCAGACTCTCCAGTGATTCATGTGCCTAGAAAAGCTTGAGAAGCATTGCTAAACCACACCTCCATAAAGTACTTCTTTATTCACTACCTATCTCTTGCCTGGATTACTGCAACTCATCCCCAGCTTCTGCCCTTTTCCTCCAGTCTATTCTCAATTCAGTCACCAGGGTGGTCTAACAACAACAACAACAACAACAACAACAAAAGTTAATCAAATCAACCCATTCTACTCTTTAAAATCCAACACTTCCCACTGCACATGAAATAAAATATGAATTCATTGCAGTTTATTAAGTGTCCTATTAAGTGCACTTATGAAGTGGCCTCTGCATCTCCTCAACCCCCTTCTCAACCATTCTTTCCTGGTCATACCTCCTTCAGCCCTGCTGACCTTTGTATCCCACACAGCCTACACCAGCTTTCTCATCATTCAGAACTCAGTACAAATGTAACCTTGCATTGAACTTTTGGCTACTAAATTTATATCCATCTCCCAGTAACTTTTCACTGTATCACCCTGTTTTATTTTGTATTGCTTTCTGAACCCCTGGAAACTGTTTTGCTTATTTGTTTATGGGTTTGATTGCTATCAAGAATGGACACTTTTCCAATCTTATTCCAGCCACATCCTCAACACCTAGAATCATACCTGGAACAGAGAAGACACTTAATATATATTTTTTGAAAAGGAATTAATGAATACATTTATATCCATTCAATCTGGACAAATGCCAGTGTTTTGTTATTTATATTTCTTTCTCTTTCCCTTCCTCCTTTTCTTTGACAGGTATTTGTTAAGCATTTAACCTATGCAAGGTACTAAAGGGAATGGGGAACAGCTTCCCTATGAAGCTTAGAGGGAGGCAGAAGAGACAGATGTTAACCAAAATCACTGTTATGCCATCCTGTGCAGCATATAAGGGTTCCCTAACTTAGTTCAGTGGGATGGATATAAGCTGAGGGCTAAAGGATGAACATGTTAACCAAGACAGGTGAGTGAGAGGAGATGAAGGAGAGCATTTTTGCAGAAAGAGTACTGTATCCAAAGGCAGCAGGGCATGTCGAAGGAACAGAAAGAGAAGTAGTAGGATGGGGATCCATGGAGTGAATGGGGTACTGTCAGTGGCGGGGCTGACAAGACAGGCAGCAGCCAAATCAGTAGGACCTTATAGGTAGTTCTGGTTTGCCTGGGAAAGTTCTGGTTTACATCTGTCACCTGGTATAATTATTCATAAACATTTTAGTCAATGTTATAGGCCATATCATAGGCTTTTATTTTCCAAAGCTCGCCACAAAACCTCATGGTTAAGAATGAGGACTCTAGACCCAGATTTTCTGTGTTTGAGGAAGTAGTTTGTTGTTACTTGTGCTGCGCATCCTTAGGCAAGTTGCTAAGCTTCTCTAAACCTTGGCTTCCTTATCAGTGAAATGGGGGTTTAGTAACTGTACTCTTCAACTCATAGGCTTTTAATAAGGATTAAATGAGTTAATACAAGTCAATCTTATAGCATAGTGTCTGCTACACATAGTAGTAGGTAGATGCCACTAAGTGTTACTTATATAACTCTTATTATTAATATATTTAATGTATCGATAATAATTGGGGCCTGTGACAGATAGTAGAAGGGGATGATATGTTTAGAATTGTGTTTTTCAAAGATCATTTAGACTTTCATGTGGAATAATATTTGGGGGAAGGGATTAAAAAGGGGAAGTAGATACTGAGTTCTTCTAAAATGACTGACACAGATTGTTTAATAAATGAGGTAAGGATCATCATCGTCATCATCTACTAAGAATGTAAGGTCCAGGAATAACATAGTTCTTAAATATTTCCTACCAATTTCCATTTGATAATGTTGAGGGACAAAGCAGCTATTTGGAATTTGAGAGGCCACTGATAGAGTATTTTCTTGGAATCAGTGGAAGAAGTAGCCAAAATTGGAGTTGGAAGAACCAACCAGTTTACTCTTACAAGCCAAATTCTATATTTTCCAAAAAGCAACACCATTAGAGCCTTTGGATTGCACAAAGGATTTCCATACAGATGTCCTATTTGGTGTTGAGTGATTTCCAGGGATGGGGTGGCAGGGTTGGGGGGAAGATTTAGCAACAGCAAGAAAGAATTGGAAGGTTTCAGTAAATTCCTCCCAGTGGGCCTTGACTTAAACTTTCTGGGCCTGGAATATCTCCTCCACAGCTCCCTGACACTCCTATTACCCCGAGAGTGAGAGGAAGCCACGTGAGTGAAAAAGGGCCCCTTTCTCTTGGGGATAGTGTGGGACACAAGGCACAGTCACTTGTCACTTTGAAATTCTCCTCTCCCAGGAGTGTGGAGAAGGATTACAGAAACCTGGCAGATAATTAACATTTCCTGGTGTGAATGGAAGGGATTTGTCACACAATGACTTGAACATCATGAGTTTCTCACTAACCAGGGGGAAAGTAGGTAGGGATTTACAGGAAAATTCCATTTAAGGAGGGCTGAGGAACAGGGGCAATGTAGTAAATTGTTAACCACTTGGTTAACCAGGACTCATCATATTACCACATCTGGATTTCCTAGTTTAAAGACTTAGAATATACAGAGGTGATTTTAGCATACTAAGTTCTCTGACCTTTCCCAAGGCTTCTGTAGCCTTTGGGAAGGGATTATAATTGAAGAGAGTAGATGAGGGGAAATTTAGCTTTTCAAATTCTTTGGTGCTTTGGCTTTTGAATAAAAAGGATCTATCATATTGAATTAAGTATCAGTGGTGAAAATCTTATAGAACACTAGCAGATAGGACTTGGGGAAAGAAGGTAACTACTTTGGGGTGTGTGGCAATCATTTGGTCTCCAGTTCACCATTGAAAAGATTCCACTTATTTGCAGTTGAAAGAGCACTTAAAGCTATAAGTCCTTCTCTATTTCAAGTGTCTAAGAATTAATAAAGAGATTTGAAGCCACACTGATTGTTATGAAGATACATTAAGGAGATGAGTTTTAGGATTGGTTAGGAGAGATGGAGAGGAGATTAGGAGAGTAAAAACTGGAACAGACATTCCAGGTCAGGGAAACAGGGTGAATAAAGCAGGAATAGATGCACCAGCTTTCTGGTAAAACAGGGACAGGCACTAGTAATGAAGATGAGGATAATTTGACATTTGTTATGTCCTTACTTATGTGTCACCATCTCATTTTATTCTTCTTAACAACAGTAAGGGAATTTATGTTATTTTCATTTCGTAGATGAAAAGCTGAAGATTAGATAATTTAAGTATCAGGCCAGACTGCAAGGAACTCAAGTGCCAAGCTAAGCAGTTCATGACTGTGTCCTTTATGATAGAGTTTTGTTCACTTCAGTGGAATGTAATACATTCTGAGCTTTTGTAGGAGTGATACTGAGTTTTAGGTCCTTGCCTTACAGGCATTTTTTATGTGGCAGAAATAAAGTTAATATAAAAGTATGTTGTTAGGAAGCTATAGTATAATTCATAAGTAGATAAAGCAGGTTTTTGAAGAATGTGTGAGGTAGGAAGGGAAACCCCCTATCTGAAAATATCTCTCTGATGGTTTGGGGTAGGTATGTGAATTTCCACAAGTGAAGAGACTTTTCTTAGAGCACAAGAATATTTTGGAATTTTCTGGAATAGTGGTTCTTTTCTTCCCTCCTTCTTTCTTTCTTTCTTTCTTTCTTTCTTTCTCTTTCTTTCTTCCTTTTTTTCTTTCCTTCTTTCTTTCACATTTATTATTGAGAGACAGATAGAGACAGAGCATGAGCATGGGAGCAGCAGAGAAAGGGGGAGACACAGAATCCGAAGCAGGCTCTAGGCTCTGAGCTGTCAGCACAGAGTCTGACGCGGGGCTTGAACTCACAAACTCGCAGATCATTACCCAACAGGGGGAAGAAACAATCAAACCATGGCCTCTCAAATATTAAGAAATATTAATTGTTTTGGAAGATGTTCCATGTTTATACAGTGGCTATACACCACTACTATAGTAGGTGCTATAGGTGGCTCACCCAGATCTTTTTCACTGGGTTAATGAGCTAGTGCAGGTGTTGTTGGCTCCCCATTCAACAAGTTGCACCAATGACATGGTGCCATTCACCCTCTAGAGTTCCCTCAGGGAGCAGGCTCAGGCTGGACTCCTGAAAACAACCCTTTGTCTAACTCATCCCCTTGCCCCATCTCACTCCCATTGCTTCCTCACAGGTTTCTACTGAGAGCCCTCCCTCTATATATGACTCACATAAGAACCCCCATCTGAGACTCTGCTTCCTGGGAACTGACCTTTGGCACCTATAGACACATTTCTTTGTAGCTCAAGGGCAGTGACCCATTCTCACCTAATATCTTTGAAAGGAGTCACTGAGTGCCCATTGCTTTCTAGGAATGGTAGCTGAAGTAAAGGATGAGAAGAAAAAGCAGGTAAACTGTGCTACCTCCCTGCTCTGCCTGGGCCAGGTCTGTCTGTTTTCTCTGAATTCCTAAGGGCTTGCCTGAAATTCTGTTTCTCATTCTTTGCTGAACAAATATCTATTGCCATGTGCATTTCAGAATTTTCTTGGGAAATTCAAGGTCTTTGATTTGCAGTTTTCATAATCCATGTAACCCCGCCCTCCTGGAGCCTTGGGATGCAAAGGAGAACACAGCTCTATTCTAATCTCATAGTGTTGTTCCTAAATTAAAAAAAAAAAAAAAAAAAACAACAAAAAACATTCTGACAATCTTAATATGATACATGTGGTTATATTTTGGCTCAACCTGGGGCCAGCCATGTAGATCCCAGTGATATTCAGAGTTGATTTCTTTTTGCTTCTAACTATATTTTTATTACGGAGATTATTTGCGTGGAATCATTTGTCTGGTCTGCAAGTGAAAAATTGGGATTTTTGTAGTGGTTGCCCTTGGATTCTACATAAACAACAAATTTTAAACTAGAAAGCAACCACACAGGTTAGTAAAAAAAGTATTAAATGATAAATATAGCAAGACCTACTGGTTTCCTAAAAGCTGATGAGTTAGAAACATACGTTTATTTTTAGTCTCTCTAATTGTTTGGAGTCTTCTGATTTAGTCTCAGAATTTTCCTTCTACTTCTGGAAGAGGATACGCTTAGAGAAAGTTCACTGAGGACAGGGTGTTGGTTTTACATCTGACCTTTGGGAACCTCAGCAAAGTTTCATGGTCCAGTGCCCAGTTTCCCCATCAAAATACTTAGTGAAAAGAATATTTAGTCTGTTTTAATTTCCATGGCAGAGAAGGTAAGAGGAGCTGGAAGTTATTGGCTAAGCTTCCAGTATTTCTACCGTGGACATATTTGAAGTGTGAAGAACCTGAAAAGAAATGCATCTTACCCTAGTAGCAGGTTGATGTTACGAATGGTGTAGGTCATGGGAGAAATTCCTTGGGTCTTACATAACAATGAGATCGCTATATCAGCAGGTCTGCTAATAAAGGCTTTGCTTTATTTCTGGGCTCCACCTAATTTTGTTCATCTGACATTTGTGGTCCCACCCTCAAGCAATTTTCCTAGTGCCCTACTCCCTGTGGTACCACATTTTTTTCTCTTTTGACAATATTTTTTTCTTCTTGAAATTTTGTTTTCCTCTACCCAACCTGAGGATGAGTTTTCTGTGTACCTAGAATTTTGTGCTAATTCCCATCTGAGGCAGCTATATTCCCATATCACCTCTGTGCTTTTTCTCTTGAATGCTGTCTTTTTATTATCTACATTTTTAAACTTTCCTTCTTTAATATTTAACTTGCCGGGTAAACTTTCAAGAAACAATAAAAAAGACTGAACCAAATGTGCAGCTAATTCCCTTTGACGACTAGCCTGAAGACTACAAGATACTTTTTTGAAGGCTACTAGATATTTTTCCAGAACAAATTTCTTAAAAGTTTGATTCTGCAATGTTTTCCTAGATGTTGCATGGATGAGTCAGTTTCACTTCTAACCAAATTGGAGGAAATTCAATAATATAAAAGATTAGTAGGTAAACAATGTGACTTTATGACAATGGCCCAAAAATGATTTTGAAAGTTTTTAGAAGACAAATTACAGAGAGAAAAATCACTGCAATGAAAAATGCAGCTTAGCAAAGTGGAATCATCCATCAAATGTTGTCATGAAAAGTCAATGACAAAGAAAAATAAAGTATATATAGTGGACAATAAAATGATAGCATCTGAGAACAAAATCAATTAATAAAGCTTTCCAGAAATGACATAAAAGTAGAGCAGTTGGGCATAGTTTAAGAGATAAAAGTGGGCATAGAATTGGAAATGTATATGCATATAGGTTTGTATTTTTAATAGATATGATCATATTTAATAGAGCATGTACAGATCAGAACTTGGAACTTTCTGTCAGCTACTCACACACAGTTTTGTACACATTGCTTTCAGTTTGGTGTGTTGCCCCAAGGATTTCATCATAACATCAAGAAAGTGGTGTTTCAATGCCAGCCAAAGAAGCATTTTCAGTCTCTTGTCCATAGTGATCTATGAAATTAGTTATTTTCAGATTTTAGAGGTGCTTGATTTCTTAGGCTTTCTTTTGTACTTGAGGTTCTGTTTGTCATTGAAATAGGCCCCCCTCTGCAGATGTTGAACAGCTGATGAGTTCATCCTTAGACGATGAAGTCATCATTGACCACTGTCATGAACATCTTTGTGAGCTCATGCTGAGTGCTAAGTCCAGCCTAAGTGAATTTCAACATATCATCTAAGAATATGATTATGGAATTATATGACCACAGATATTCCCAAGGTAGTGAACACATTTGCTTAGTGGTGTTAGAGGAACAAAGCCAAGGAAACATTTTTGAAATGTAGCCAGAGAAAAAGAAATTTGGTTCAGATATCCAAGGAAGATGGAGGAGACCTTGAAAAGTGGAAAGAGCTGTAAGAATTCACAGCCACCAACCTGGACCTGGGGGTAACTCATTAAGCAAATGCATACTTTTTTTTTTTTTCTATTTCCATGTTTATCCTCACTGTCTGTCTTCTTCCAGATACAGGTGTGTCCATTTGGTTTGAAAACATGTCCATATTACATCTTAAACTATTTCCTTTGTAAGGAGTATTTTAAAACAATGTTTTTATAACAATTTCCAAGTAGAGAACAATGAATATTTCACTATAACTACCTTCAGAGATTCATAATAGATTCTCTCTCTACTTTAAATTTAATCCTATAATGTCATTTTCATATGCTTCATATATGTCTTAAGAAGATCATTACATTCAAGGGCCTGGCAATAAGCAATGTGCAACTGGCATCCTAAGATACTTACTACAAAATGGAAATACTGCCACTTAGATTATCCTAAACCTTATTTTTTTAGGAAGGAAAAACTAACATATAGGGCATCGAGTTCACAAGTATGCTGATTGTGACTTAGACTATTCTTTTTGCTTCCTTTCCTAGTGGACTTGTTGACCGGTTTATGCTATTATGAAGTCTTGATTAATATTTAGAAAATGGGTAATTACTCATTATTAAAATGAGTATGAGGTTGATGGGTAATTAAGCTTAGGGAAGATTTCTACTCCTGCTGCTAAGATGTTTGGTGTGTCTGAAGATCTGGAGGTGTAAATGGCTTTGCCATATAAATTAGATTTCCATGTTCTTTTGGACAAAGTGTCCACCCAAGAACGTGCAGTGGCTTAACTTTGGTACTTGTCTTTTTAGGATCTAAAGAGGAGGGGAATTTTAGGTGGAAAGATTATTTGGAGATATCACTTGGGTATATGAATGAGCTCATTGGATAAATTAGAGTTGGATGGGATCTAAAATTTCACTTTTACCTAGAAGTTGGCATTTATGGGAAAAGTGAGCTTTGAGGTGCTCTAATTGTCTAAAGAACTAGTTTTCTTGCTAATAAAAATCTATGAAAAAATATGTTTTCCAAGTGTAGGTAGATGATGTAAATTTTTATAATTGCATTGATTATTTCAGTTGCAGATTTAAAAAATAATAGCAGTGACAGCACCAGTGACAGCAGCAACAGTAGAAGGATTATCATAAATTTTATTGTATAAACCAGGATATTTCTGAAAATGAAAGCAAGGTGCTATTAATGGCTAAGGGCAGAGCTTCCAGCTTAAACTAGAACATATAATAAGATTACATAAGTAATGACACTAAGAATGGTGGAAGTAGTAAATATGCTCCATTCCATAATTCAAGTGGTCCAGTCCAATCAGGATAATAGTTACACAGACACACACCACACAGTCCAGCATCCAAAAAGAAATTTAGAAATAATCAAATCTTTTACTTTCATTTCTTGAATACCAGGAATATAAAAACATACCATAAAAACATCACTCCAAATCTCCCTTTACCTTTCAACAAATTTTCTCACACGCCACACCAGTGCCTATTATTTAAAACTCCTGAAACTTTGTTCACCTGCATCCTCCTCCCCTCCCCATTTGCTCTAGTTTGGAAAGGCTGGATGCTCTGGAAGACTAAGGGAGAAGAAACAACTAAGCTGGCAAAGTGTAGTCCTTGCTAGCAAGCAAGAAGTGGGCAGGCTGCTAATACCCACTTATTAATAGTCTTGGTCCTGTGTCAATAGCTTATATTAATAGAGAAATCTCTAATAGAGAACTCTTGTATTAATAGAAAATCTCTAACCCTGGTGCTATGTTAGAACTAGAAACCTCATCTAAATTTCATGCTTGCTTTAGGTGCTCTCAAAATTCCCATTTTGCAGAAGGGGGAACTGAGGTTTACCAAAAGTAGGTAAGTTGCTCAATTGGTGGCACCAGGAATTAAACTTGGTGGTTTGACTCAAGAACTGATGCTCCTAGCCAGTAAGTGCAAGGCAGCCTTCAACCTGTTCTTATTGAGATTGCTTAGAGGTAGTAAAAAGTCTTACAAGTTTTAGTAAAAAACTTGCTATAACAAAACATGTCCAGTTTAAGCACGTGATAGTGTTAGCAAGGATTCTTTCCCACTTTGAAAATCACTCTAGCATGAATGGAGTATCTACAGCTCTCTGATAAATGAACCCAATGTGAAAATAAATGCATATGAACACAGATTATTTGGAACACTTATGCAAAAGTGAGCAGAACACACAGTGAGAACGGCTATTTTTCATCCAGTTGGAAGGGGCTGTCATTGACTGAATTTAGCTGCTATTGCCAGAGAGACATTAACCATTTTTAATGCTCAGACCATTTTTTTATGACTGCCTGAAGGATATCAGATGAGCTGTCTGTTGTAAATCAATAATAATTTGCTTTAGATTAATGAGGAACTACAACTGTTTCTAATAAATCTCTAAATGCTTAGCATATTTTGAAAACCAATCATGTTCTGAATGTTAGACTTCTTTTATGTCCTTAAAAAAGAGCTGGAGTTTGGGGAGGAAACAAAGGTAGCCAACTATTTTGGAAACAGAGAAATGTGAAAACAGTAAATAAGAGTATAGTCCTTCCAGGGCTTTGTTTTGTAATCTCAGCTGTTCAGAGGCATGCTCTGTGGTTCAAAGTGCTATAATTTATAGAAAATAAGATGCCACAGTACCTTCCATGCAGGTTCCTTGGCAAAGTCCATTGGCTACTTAATGGCTCGTCAGAGTCTTCAGTATCAACTGAGTAACTAGAATGTATTGGAAATAGGTGCATTCTTGTCCAAATCATGGTCTCTGTGTCCTGGCAATGCTCTGCAGTGATTGGGTAACTGGAGCGTGTCTTGGAATGTGGATGGATGGGTCTCACTTTCTGCCTAGCCTTTCCCTCTCTCTCTCTCTCTCTCTCTTGCTTTTTTTTTTTTTTTTTTTTTTTTTGGTATTTACAATGTGTCATGGGAAAAGAAAAAAATGTAGGCTCAACTCATCTGTGAATTCAATACTTTTATAAGTCTATTTTTCCTGAGGACTTTCATATGAAATTGGAAGGGGAAGAGAACTCCACTAGGGAGGTGGGAAGTAGAGAAATATTTTTTTCCCTAAATGTATCTGAGTGATTCAAATGCAAAGTCAAAATGTTAAGAATAATCTAGTGGTTGACAAATGGCTACTCTTGTTGTTCATCAGACAAAGGAAGGCAAATGATTACTTGTAGAATCCCTGTCCCCCAATCCCAGGCTTATTTTGTGGAAGGAATGGAAATAATACAAGATATTGTGGTGGAACAGTAGTATATTCTGAACCGGGTTTCTGGTATCTTTTAGAGCTTTCTTTCTAGCAAGCTGCAGCAAACCTAAGGATCTCAGTTTCTGGGTTTTCTGTGAATGAGCCACATTTTTCACTAACTTTTATTTACCAAAAAAAAAAAAAGGGGGACGTGTCTTTTATTGGTCACATTTTGGAATGATTTATTAAGGAGCAGAAAGGGTTTAATCTCAGCAATTAAGTGATTCTGTCTGTATAAAACCAACTAGGAATCTGTGGCAAAGATTTGCCCATATCTGTGCTCTCACTTCATCTTTGGGACACAGCCGGACTATTTCCTTTACAGCTTGATGAAAGTCATGTCCCTGAGCTCTGTCCAATGGAATCTGAGAGCAGTGATAGGTGCTACTTCCAGACCTGGCTCACAAAACCCTGTTATGAACCATCTCTTTTCTTTTTTTTTTTCTCATGTGCTGGCTGAATGGCAGGGATCCCTAGGAGTTAGAAGAGGGTAGAACCACAGTACAGAAGGAATCTGAGTCCCTGAATGAGCACATGGAAAGACTATTCCACCAGAAAAATTCACAACCAGCCAATGAGAAGCAGGAGAATAAAATGTTATTGTATCAAGTGACTGCTTTTTAGAGCAGCTATCCTTACTTACTTTGGTGATACTAAGTTGGTTTATGTAATGAGTAGAGTCATGGCCTTGTGTGATGATAATGGTCCTGCTATCTATGTTATCTATGTTAGGTTATCTAAATTCGGGTCCTATTGCCTGCCTGATAGTAGATGCGTGATTCTGGGCAGATAACTAACCTTCCTCTCTGCCTTCAGTTTTTCAGCAGCAAAATGAAGAGTTTGGATCAAAGCCTATAAAATAAGTTAGAGATATTTTGGTTGACAGAAACTCTGACAAACTTAAGCAAAAGGAACTTATAAGGATACAGGAACTTATAAGGCTTCCAGTATCAAAGATGATGTTAGAGACCCAGGCTGGGAAAGGGCAAGAATCAGGGAAGATCTAGTGATCTAGGCAGCAAGTTAAAAATCTTGTCATGAACCCCCTCTGGGATTTATCATAGGTCTTTTCCATCCTTGTGTATCGTTTAGGTGTTGCTGAGTAACAAATTACTTCAATGTTTTGTGACTTAAAACATTTGGGCAGCTTATGATTTTGCAGGTTGACAGTTTGAGCTGAGTTCAGCTGAACTTTTATGCAGATGTAGAGCAGGCCCAACTGATCTTAGCCTTGCTCATTTATGCATCTTCCATTAACTACCATGTTGATTGAGACCTGGTCCATTTAAGATGGCTCAACTGGGATGGTTTATTTCTACTCCATGTGGTCTCTCATCCTCCAGCAGGCTAGCAAGAATTTGTTCACGTGGCAGGTGAGTAGGGATCCAAGAGTGGTATAGATGTATGCAAGGCCCATGCTCAAAACTTTCACAGTGTCACTTCTGCCCCATTCTTTTAGCCAAAGCAAGTCATAAGGCCAGATTCAAGGGATGGGGAAATAGACTTCAGATCCTGAATGGAGGAGCTGCAAAATTCATATTACAAAGTGGTATGGATACAGGGGTAGTATGGGAAATGATTGTGACCATTTCTGCAATTCACCAAACCTTGCTTGGATCATCTCTACTCCTTAGGTAGGGGAGAGTTGGCCAGTTTCACACTCCTAAGAGTGAACACAATGTGGAAGAAGTTAGTTCCCAAAAGGAACTTAGAACAAAGGGAAGATGACCTGAGCTTGATAGACTTGCTTTTGAATCTACCACCATGAGCTCAATATGTGACCTTAGCAAAATAGAGAATCTCTCAGAAACTACTTTATCATCTGCAAAGTGGGTTACATATACTTATAATGTTGTTGTAAGAATTAGAGATTATAAAAGGAAAGTGTGGGTACCATGTTTATATATAGTAGGCACTCAGTAACTTCCCTAGTTTTCATCTTGAGTTGACAGTGGAATGAAATGTAGCTTCACGTATTTTAGACAGTTTCCTTCAGGTTCTTCAGAAAGTAATGCAGAAGAACTTTTTATACTATAGCTCATCCTACTGTTGCTTTTACCACAGCATTCAGAAGCATTAGTCATTAAAAAAAATCTGCCTTTACTATTCTCAGGAATTAAGGTTGTTCCAGGGCTATTTTTGGCTGGTAAGTATTGAGGTGACCACATTGTATTCTTCAACTTCACATTTGCTTATTGGTTGAGTGATGAAGGTGTGTCTTAATCTGTTTTGGCTAATATAACAAAAATACCATAGACTAGGTGGCTTGGACAGTTAACATTTATGACCTAATCACCTATCAGAGGTCCCATCTCCAAATGTCATTATATTGGGGGTTGTGTTTCAATGTGTAGATTTAGGAGGACACAAATATTCAGTCTATAGAAAGGTACCATTCTGATTGGCTGGTGCCCATGCTCTACCATTGCTAAATATTGTGAATACCTACTTGATTATATTTAAGAAACATCCCACAGCCTTAACAGGATTCTCTTCGGGAAATTATTGTGGCCTTACAGGGCCTGAAATGTCATTTGTCTCCAAAGGTGTTTGACAATGGGCATTGAATGTATATTTCAGTGCATCGATAGGTAAATGGATGATTTGGTGAAATCTCCTAGTTACCTGGTAACAGCTTTTAAAATGAGAAATATTTGGGGTGCCTGGGTGGCTCAGTCGGTTAAGCATCCAACTTTGGCTCAGGTCATGATCTCATGGTTTGTGAGTTCGAGCCCCATGTCAGACTCTGTGCTGACAGCTCAAGCCTGTCTCGGATTCTATGTCTTGCTGTCTCTCTGCTCCTCCCCGCCCCTCACTTTCTCTCTCTCTCTCTCTCTCAAAGATAAATAAACATTAAAAAAATTTTTAATGAAAAATATTTTAATTAAATACAGGCTATGATTTATCTCTGAAAGCTACTGGAAGATATATTTTAGGTATAGAATTTTAGTTGTAAACTACAACAAAATTGCTTGCTTGCTTTATATCTTTCTCTCAAAACTGTTTCTCTCTTCAGTCTAAACTAGCTCTTGAAATAAATAATACCAGGATTTGCTATCTGGGATATAAAGTTGAATTCCATTAGTTTGTCCTAAAACTAGCTGTTCTGAAGTTTTGGGATTGTGTTCAGGGACTGTACCTCCTAATTTTTTTAAACTACAATTTGGTGAACAGGTGTTTTCTGGTTTTGCCCACCTTAGAATCCCAAACTAGAAGTGAAATATAGGTAGGGATTAAGATGATGTGGCTGTAATCATGGCCATCCTATACCCTCTTGTCTCATGAATGTTGAAAGTGCATTCTGTCTCATTTTTCCAGACTAGAGCACTGTGGTGGACTTTAGCCTGTCTGTGTGTCCTCTCCTCTTTACTTGGAATTTGGGGGAAGGCCAGCTCTGGGAGAGGACAGGGAATGGTCAGGAAAGCTCCTTCTCAAGCTAGAACAATGAGGTTTCATCAAGACACAGTGGATTCTATTTGCCAAGCAGATCCCATTTGGAGTACCTGAAGAATGGATACATTACCTATCTTCATGGAGATAGCTCCACAGAACTGATAACTGTCAAGAGGCACAAAGTTAGGGTGACTGTATGTACTAGAATGTTCTAGTTTCTCTGGGACATTCCTGGTTTATACCTGTTGTTCTATCATCCCTCCAGGTTAACATTTGTTCTTGATGTTTTTCTTTAAGTGAAGAATTATTATCAATATTTGTATTAGAATAATCTAAGGTAGACTTGGAAGACCTACATTATGCCTTCACTTCTCCCATATGCTCTCATAGTAGCATGTGAGATGCATGTAGGGTAAAGAGGATTCTCATTTCAACAAGTGGTCAAATCAGAAAAGGAACAGATATGGCCCATTTTTCTTTTCCTAATTCTTTCCAGATGCATCAAAATCAACATCTCCAGCATGTTGTCCCTTAACTAGTTTAAATTGAGTTGATATATGTAAACTGAACTCCTCCTACCCACCTGAGGCAGACAGTGCCATATGATACTCAAATCTCTGGACACCCAGGAAGACTACTATTCTCAGTACCTCTTGAAATAGATGGCAACATATAACTGGATTCTAGCCAATAGAATACAGGCAGAAGTAATGTATTCCTTATCCAGGACTGATCCCTAAAATATCTTGCATGATCCTCCAATATTCTCTCTTTCCCTTTCAACTGGATGGATAGGAATAATCTAACCAAGGACTTAGAGGTGCTGAAAGATGGTGGAGCCAGTTGACTGGTGCACCCAAGCTTTTTTTTTTTTTTTTTTTTGACCCAAGCTTCTTAACAACTGCAAGCAGATCCTCCCTATGGAGTTGCATTGAACTATGAGATGAACATAATAATCATTTTGCATTAAGCCACTATAATGTGGAGGTTGTTTGTTATAATTCCAGGATTGCTTACCTTCATTAATGTTCCATTCAGTTTTGTCCTAGGAAAATTCAGCTCAGGATTACTTTCTGCAGGTGACTGGCTCTTCATCTCAGCTCTTATGTGATGGGTTTAATACTTGGGTTTGAAAGATTTTCTAGGACAAAATAATATGCTTACAATAAAACCAACTGATTATAGAAATAATTTGTATCTTTAAGATATATGGAGGAGTAGGTATACATTTGTCCTTTGGGCTACTTTTGTATTATGTCCTTATAATAAAACTATATTGGGTAGGCAAGTAATATTAATAATACCTACTATATATTGATAATGTAAAGCATATATTAATATACAAAACACTGTGCTAATAAGTACATATATAAACACAATCCTTAAAGCATCCCTTTAAGGTACATAATTTATTAGCCCCATTTTACAGATGGGGACACTGAGGATTAAAGAACCTTGCTAACTTGCTGAAGGTCACATGTGTGGAAATGATTGAATGGGGATTTGCAGGCAGGTGTAATCAACTCCAAAACCTGGGATCTCAATCATCATATCAACCATAGTAGAGACCTCTTGACTCTTGCCCTGATTAATGATTCATAATGATGATGATAATTGACATTTCCGCACACTCACTACTTGTTAGACCCTGTGCTCTGTGCTTTATGTGCAACAGTTTATTAAATCTTTGCAACCATCATATGAGACAGGTATTACTACTTTGTTAACATGTGTATACCTAGTGTACCTGGTAGATTCAGTTAGTGCTCAAATAGAAATCATTCTCTCTTCTTACAGAAGAGAAAACTACAGCTTAGACTGTCATTAGTCATAACACTTTGGGGGGGGACATTCTTTCCAAGAAAGTGCCTTGGCCACTTGAAGTATTTCTGCTTCAGTTTGTATGGGTTGCAACCCTTCTCTTCAAAGCTAAAAATGGGAAGAGAAGGGGAAATGTAGGATAGAACCCTGTGACCCTCTAAGTTAAAGCAACCTCTGAATTAAAAAGGGATGAGGAAGTGAGAAACTTTGCATTTTCTAAGTTGGATGTTTCTGTTACTTTAAGAAGGAGGGGTTTTGTATACCTGCCCCCCAACATTACCACCAGACCTACCCACATGAATGCATACATGCACCCCTTTGCATTGCTTTTGCAAATCAACAGCCAACACAATTTCATGAAATTGGCTTTGTGAGACTGGTCACAGTGAGTCTTCCCATTGACTCTGAGCCAGGAGGGAAATTACAGCAGACACAGGATTGAGAGATTGTAACTACAGAGTCTGGCTCTGCCTTCTATACCACCAGAACGACAGAGAAAAAAAAAAAGAAAAAAGAAAAGAAAAAAGAAGTAGAAAAACAAAACCCGAGACAGAAGGTAGGAGGAGACACTGGGGCAGCTCCAGCTTTCAGCAAGCCGGCTCTGTTCCACTTCCTTTTGATTGTCCAGGAAAGCTAAGAAAAGTAAAAACAGAGCTGTGAGTGCGTGAAAGAAGCCTCGTGGAAACGTTATGTTAAACAATCGGCCTGTGGGTCAATTGTGAAGGGCGTTAATGTGCGAGACCCCGATAAAGAGATTTGCACGAATGGCCACAAAGCATTTCATATTTAAATACGGATCCAAGTTTGTTCTGCACAACAGTATAAATATAACTAAGGTGGGGTGGAGAATGAGATTTGGAAATCAGCCGATTTTAAGGAAGCCAACACAAACACTCCATCAAATGCAGTGTTTCACACAGACTTTTGCGCTCATTACTCGTTGTTGGCATATGCTCATAAAAACAGAAAAGGCCATGAAATGTTGTGTTTGAGATATTGTATGCCCTGGTGGTAATAAAGTGTACTATTTATCTGAAAACAACCTTCTTGTCATGTACAGTTCCTTTCTTGGAAGGTGATAGTATAGTCTTGCTTTTTCTCATGGCGGTAGTCAGAGCCTGGAGAAGTGTATAGCATTTCAGGAGGGCTTCAATTCCTTTTCAGTGGCTCCTCATGAGATAGGTTTGAGGGTGAAAGTTCCTAACCTTGAAGGTTAACCTTAAAATTCGGTTTTTAATATAAAGGAATATATCTTAGCCTCTTTAGCAGATTCATACTACATGAAAGGGTATTTTACAATAGACTAAGCAGGCCATATAAAATTAAGTAAAGCTGGATCTGGTGCCTAAAAATATTTGGCAGAAATCCCTGGAAAGCCACATTTGAACATTTTTAATATACATTATGAGGCAGAAAAGAATAATTATCTTCTCTTGCAGTTCCCAAGTGAGAGAAATATATTTGTAGAGTGCTTTCAAAGAAAACTGTCTGTATTGCAAAATTGTTGTGTTTGGGATGGTGTTCTCCCTGCTTTGGCTAATGGCTTGTGGCTTGTTTCTCAGAGAAGAAGCAGGCACAACCCAGACATTACTCCACTATTTCATTTGACTGCTACCTTGAGCAAGGTGTTTCTGCCAAGGGCCGTGAAATACTTGGCTAAGAAGTTTCCAGAACAAAGAGTTTTGAACTCCATGCATGGATACCATGGAGGATTTGAGAACAAAAACCATCTTGAGTGACTGAGTCTCTCTACTTTATTTCTAATCTGTACTCTTGATTTGAAATAAATTGCCTATCGCCTTCCTCTACTTCTTTCTCCAGAGAGGGTCACTTTTCATTGGAGGCATTCATGTGTCCAGAGCATTGAATTTCTGTGGCCAGCCTCTGCTTTAGTTTAGGTTCCCTCAAACACAGACCCTCAGATAAGATTTTTGGTTTAAGTAGATTATTTGGGAGTGGATCCCAGGAAGCACACTGGGGGAGTGGGGAAAGTGAGAGAGAAAAGGGGAGACAGCCAGCAAAGGATGTGAAAGAACAGAATATCTCTATAGGGCTCAATATTATTGGGGGACCCTCTGGGTCACTGTGTAACACACAACTAAAAATTGTCACCTGGGGGATGAGGCAGCACAGGCATCTATCCACAAACTCTGGTCCCTCCTGTATCAAGGATTGCTCCTGAATTGTTACCCTCCATCTGAGACTTTGCAGTCTGCCTAGGTTGATGCACCCACAGCTGGAGAATGGTCTTGGGCAGAGAAAGACCAGGAAAACGGGGTCCATCTATGTGAGAACTCTTCGTAAGCTCCCTTGTGGATAGATCAGATGGATTTTGGTGTGAACCTGGGAGCATCAGCTAAAGTCACCAAATCTACCAGATAAGACAGGTCTCTTGAAAAGTAAAAGCTCTTAGTTTTGATAGGTGCTCATTCTATTTTTAAGTTTTCCTTAATGTAAATTCTTCCTAGCCTTTTGCAGTAAATGGGTAACTATAGCCTTTATGTCCTTAGTTGCTGATAAAAGTAATGATTATAGAACTTATTTATTGAGTGCCACCATGTGTCACATGCATTCATTAACTTATTTAATTCATCCCTTACCTCATGGCATACATACAAATTAACGTAACTTGGGTTATAGACCTGAACATAAAAACTGAAAATATAAAACTAAAAATAGGATTTAAAATGTAAAACTTCTAGAAGAAGAAGATAAATGACATTGGGATGGAAAATAATCTTTTAGCTATGACTCAAAAGCATTACTTTTAAAAGGAAAAATAATTAAATGTATGTGATCAGATTTAAACCCTCTGCTCTTCAAATGATATTGTTAAGAAAATGTATAGGCATGTGATGACTAACAGAAAGTATTTTTAATAAATATCTGATGAAGGACTTTTATGTAAAATATATAAATAGCTTTTACAATTCAATAATAAGACAAGTCAATACAAAAATTGGCAAAAGACTTGAATAGAGACTTCAAAATAGAACTTATAGAAATGGCCATTGTTATTGAGTAAATGTATCCCTCCAGAGCTTATATGTTGAAACCCTAATGCCCAATGTTATGGTATTTGGAAACAGGGGTTGTTGGAGGTAATAAGGATTGGTGAGATCACAAAGGTAGGATCCTCAACTGATGAGAATAGCACCCTTATAAGAAGAGACACCAGATCTCTCTCTCTCTCTCTCTCTCTCCCCCTCCCTCCTTCTTCTCCCTCTGCCTTTCTCTCCACTTCCCTCTTACCTCCCTTACTTCTACCCCTGCTGTGAGGACACAGCAAATATGGCTGTCTGCAAGCCCAGAAGAGTGCCCCACTGTGCTGGCACCCTGATTTCAGACTTCCAGCTTCCAGAACTGTTAGAAAATATATTTCTGTAAGCCATCCAGTCTATAGTTTTGTTATGGCAGCCCAAGCTGACCAATACAGCCACAAAGCCCACGAAAAGATGTTCAACATTATTAATCATGAGGGAAATGCAAATTAAAAACACAGTGAAGCATCACTATACACTCTCCACAATGATGAAGTTTTAAAAATTGAGAATACCAAGTGTTGACAAGGATATAGAGCAACTGGGTTATTGCACACATTATTGGTGTGAGTATTAAATTTTACATCCACTTAGAAAGACAGTTAATAATTTCTTATAAATTTAAACATCTACTCTATGAACCCTCAATTTGTCTCTTGGATTTTACCCAAGAGAAATAAAAACTTATGTCAACAGAAGGATTTATACATGTTTATGGCAGCTTTATTCATAACAGTCAAGCACTGGGAACAAGCCAGAAGAATGGATAAACAAATTGTGGCTTACTTGTGTACAAAGGAATACAACTCAGCAATAAAAAACAATGAGCTTCTGATATATGCAACAACATGGGTGAATACTAAATAAAAGAAGCCAGACAGATAATGATACATAGTATAGATTCTATTTAATTGAGCTTCTAGACTAGACAATTAATCTACAGTGATTAATAGAAATCGTATCAATGTTTGTCTGGGCCCAGAAGTGGACTGAGTGCAAAGGGGCGTGAATGAACTTTCTGAGGTGATGCAAATAGCTTGATTGGGGTGGGTTGTTAACCAGGTGTAGACATTTATCAAAATTCATTGAACTCCAGATGTAAGATATGTGTATTTTATTGTATGTAAATTATACTTCACTAGGTTGAATAAACAGTAACAGCAATGAAAGTCTGAATCACAGGTTATTTGTTATATTGTTTCTTATATTTTTTTATATTTCTGAAAAGAATGATTTTTCTCTCAAAAGGTACCTGAATGGAGAATTCCTAGTCTAAAGCCATGCACATCTCTTATCACTTATATCCCACCTCCATTCATGTTTCTTTAAGACACCATAGCCTTAATCAAGGGAAGTTAATATAAACTCATTCTTCACAAGAAATTCTGGACAACTATTTAAATCATTCATTGCCCTTGAATTTGGATGTATCAGATTTCTTTATCATTTGGAACTCATTATTTTTTGATTATGTGGTGATTTCTGACTTGTAGAGTTCACAGATTTTTATAGTTGTAGGCTGTCTTAGAGGTTTTCCTGAAACAAACATAAAAATGCAGGATATTTGTGTGTGTGTGTGTGTGTGTGTGTGTGAGCGAGCTTTGGAATAGGTTTTTTCCCCACATTTTCTTTGAGAAAGGTTATTTGAAATGTTTAATTAGGTCCTGACATGAATTCTCACTAGTGCCACACCCAAGGGGAATCATGACTGGGACTGAAAATTTCCTCATCTAGCTAAAATTCCAAGACTCAAGTTTTCTTTCATCAAACATGGGAGCCTCTCCTTTTACATTCATTATTTTCAGACTTCCATATAAACCCTTTTTGTTTCTTAGTATAAGAGTTCTCAATACCCAGTGAGAAGGCCAAAAATTTCTAGATTAATTTGTTAATGATATCTAGAAAACCTCCATTATCTCATTCATTTGGGGTATCTGTAGTAAGAATTATTTCTCCTCAGAGGAACCTTACCTGTCCTGTTTACTGCAATACCCCTAGCACTTAGAACCATGTTTAAAAACATGAATTTTAACATGAATTTTAGGGTTACCTGTGTGGCTCAGTTGGTTAAGCATCCGACTCTTGATTTCAACTCAGGTCACGATTTCAGGGTTTGTGGGATTGAGCCCCACATTGGACCCTGCGCCAACAGCACAGACCATGCTTGTGATTCTTTCCCTCCCCCTCGCTATGCCCCTCCCCCTCTCTAAAAATAAATAAATAAACATGAAGAAAATAAACATGAATTTTATCAGTGAGGAAATACTCAAGAAGATTGAAATGAGTTGTTTAAAGTCACACAGTTAATGATCCAGAAATTCCACTTCTGGGTATACATCAAAAACAATTGAAAACAGGGTCTGGAAGAGAGATTTGTACAGTCAAGTTTATAGTAGCATTATAATAGCCAAAAGTGTCCATCAACCCAAATGCCAATCAACAGATGAATGGATAAACCAATTGTCTTATATACACACAATACAATACTATTCAGCCTTCAAAAGGAAGGGGATTCTGACACATGCTACAACGTGGATAAAACTTGAAGATATCGTGCCAAGTGAAATAAGCTGGTCACAAAAGATCAAATACTGCATTATTCTACTTAGATACCTGGAGTTGTCAAACCCAGACAAATAAAAACTAGAATGGTGGTTGCAAGGGGCTAGAGGGAGGGAGAAATGAGAAGTTGCCATTTAAGGGGTATAGAGTTTTAGTTTGCATGAAGGAAAGAGTTCTGAAGATGGATGGTGATAGTAGTTGCACAACAAAGTGAACATAATTAATACTATTGAACTGTACACTTAAGACGGTAAGTTTTGTCATGTACATTTTGCCGCAATTTGAAAATAGAGTCACACAGCTAGCACAAAGCAGACTGATAGAACCTGATAAGGTTCTATCAGGTCTGATAGAACAGACCTGATAAGCCCAGGTCTCATTTCTCCCAAGTTCAGAATGCTTTACTTTATGGCCATCTGCCATTTTGGATATTGTTAGGCAGGTTTCTCTCTAGCTATTTGATATAGAGGAAAAACACAAATTTGATCACTTAATACCTTGACTTCAGAGATGGTGGGATAGCTCTGCCACTCATGAAAAGGAGCTGCTTAATTTTCTTGATGTTGCCTGAAATTCCACTGTCTTAGTGATTCTGTCTTGGCAATACATTGGAATCACCAGGGGAGATTTTAAAAATAACGATGCCTGGGTTCCATCTCCCAGGTATTCTGATGTAATTAGAACCTGGGGTAAGGCCAGGGCATCAGGATTTTTAAAAGTTCCAGGTATGAATTCAATCAAGATTGAGAATGGCTATTCTATTATGAGATACGATATTTTGATAGAAGAGGGTATCCCTGTGTGGCAGAACTCTGAATGGTTCTCAGATCCCAAGTACCTAAGCCAAATTTTAGCCTCAAGCATTTTGTATTCAGCTCTGGAGGAAAGCTCATGGGATCCTTTCTTGATCTTTTGAGGAGGAGGAGGAGGAGGAGGAGGAGGAGGAGGAGGAGGAGGAGGAGGTTATATCTCATGTGTTTAAAGCAGGGCCCCTGGAGTCTGGCTGTCAAGATTGGAATAGTTGCTGTATCACTCACTAGCTGTGCAACTTCAGCCTAATTGTTTAACCTCTCTGAATTCCCAAATGGGCATGATATGATTCCTCACTCATAGAATTATTTGAGAAAAGGATGAGATAATTCCTCTAGAACACAATACCCAGCACAGGCTAAAAACTTAGTTTACTACTGATTATAAAGAAATTGTATACTTGATGTCTGGTATTCTTTTTAAGTTAAAAAAAATTTAAGCTGATTTATTTATTTTGAGAGAGAGCAAGAGAGAGAGAGCAGGGGAAGGGCAGAGAGAGAGAGAGAATCCCAAGCCGGCTCCATCCATCAGCACAGAGAATGATGTGGGGCTCAAACTCACAAACCATGAGATCATGACTTGAGCTGAAACCAAGAGTCAGATGCTTAACTGACTGAATCACCCAGGTGCCCCTAATTTTTTTCTCATCTTATGATGAGACACCTTCCTTACATAATATATAGCTCTACTCTGTGTGGGTTTCTGAAGTTCAAGGAAGGAAGGGAAGGTGGAAAGGGGAGAAGAAAGGAGAGAAAGACATAATGGTGAGGGGAGGCATGTGTATGTGTGCATGCATGTGCATGCATGTGTGGGTGTGTGTGGGTGAAAATGGAGAAAATAGAGCAAAAAAAAAAAATGATCAGATGACCAAAAGGTATTTACTAAAAGATGGTAATTGGGGAAGATTTTTCAACTTCTTGAACTTCACACCAGATGGAAACAGAAGCTTCACGAAGAGACCAGAGAGCAAAGATTTAAAGCATCCTCATGGGGAGAAGGCTACCACCCAGGGATGACAAGAACTTTGGCAGAAGAGATGGAGAGAAGCAGAAAGAATGAGCCTTGGAATCAGCCAAGAGGAAAGACTTCAGAGGAAGACTGTGAAGGCCAACACTTCAACTATTTATTTTATTATGCTGCTACATTAAAAGTTAAAGTTGGAGGAAAAGCGTGTTTGGGTTTATATTCGGAGTCATTTTTGTAGAGGAAAAAGCCCATGTTTGAACTGTGCAGAGGAGTTACAGAAAATGGAGATTGTCTTGTGGTGAATCCCAATTCACCACCACATCTTCATCCAGACATGAAGGTAGCCTGAAGTCTTGAAGTACTAACCATTAGGTGTTGAGTGCCACTCTGGAGAGCTTGCAAGTCTGTTTACCACACTACCCACCCCATGCCCAAAGTCATACTTCCTGCAGTGGGGAGGAGAGACTGCCTTGACCCAACTGCAGCAAGCCTGGGGAGGGAGGCACCTGCCCAAAGGGATGAGCTCAGACCCTCTGGTCATGGTGGAACTGGAGGCCTGGCAGGCATCTGTGAGGGTCATACTGAGTGGTTTTCATCCTGCAGAGTAGTGTGTTGCCCGTGCACCTCAGGGTGGGTGCTGGGAATTTTCATAGCTCATTCCCAATTGTGTTCATTCCATTTGCTGACCAATTCTTTTGAGACTTAGAGGGTTTGGTTATTCCTGTGAACAGAACATGGACCTCTACCTTTCCTGGTTGGGAGACTTAGCCCTTTTCTCCATCATCTGGCAAGTTTACAAATCTCTGCTATCAGACTGATGACCCTTTTGCCAAGCCTTCTTTCTACTCCCTCAAAGTTCCTCTGTGCCCTTGTGGAAATAGTTGGCATGAGCAGCACATAGAAACTTCTTGGGATTCCTTCATTCTCTTTTCTCTCTGCTCAGCATGCTACCTCACACAGAGTAAGATAGGCAGTTTGGGCCCCTACATTGTCACTTCCCATCCACCTAATTTGGTGACTCCCAATGGGATTAGCTCAGAGAAAAGAAAATCTCCAAAGAGTTTCCATAAGCCTGGGCCCCCTCCCTGGTGCCATTGGGTCGGCTAGCCTACATTTTTTAAAGTTGTATTTTTTTTAATATGACAGTTCAGGCTTGAAAACCAGTACATTTGGAAATATAAACTAGATGAAAACAAGCTATAATGAAAGTGAAAAAAAAATGTATCAGTTTACTGCCGATTGAAAATCAGGACCAGATGAGACTGTGGGGCTCTGGGCATTTAATTCACTGGAGGAGGTCACTGCTTGGTGAAAACCAGGCCCAGCCAGTACTGGCTTCCCTCAGCAATATTGTGTTTATTTGTTTGTGCCCTTTTCTAGTTTGTGGAAGGAAATAATGAGCCAGCTTGTTTGAAGTTCTTTCTGCCTTTCTATATCATGGTGTGTTTCATTTCATTTCATTTCATTTGGAGGGAGGGGTAGGAAAAGGGCATCCACGGCCAATCTGAGAACTCAGTTGATTTCCTCAAATGTGCAGAAGCCAGAAGAGGAAGAAGAGGTGTCAGTATTCAGGTAAGATGCTCGATGAAATGAGGAAGGAGAAAGTATAAGCTGCTCCAACCAGGACTATGAAACATGGACCCCATACCCTCATTCCGTAGGATGGAGAAAAGCAAAATGGAGTAGGGCCACAGAACAGTGCTCCTCCCAGTGTGGCCTATGAACCAGCTGCATCAGCATTACCCTGGAGCTTATTAGAAATACAAATTCTCAGGACACCTGGGTGGCTTAGTTGGTTAAGCCTCTGACTTCAGCTCAGGTCATGATCTCACGGCTTGTGGGTTTGAGCTCTGTGTTGAGTTCTGGGCTGATAGCTCAGAGCCTGGAGCCTGTTTCCAGATTCTGTCTCCATCTTTCTTTGCCCCTCCTCCCCCTCTCTTTCTCTCTCAAATATAAATAAACATTTAAAAATTATTTAAATTAAAAAAAAAAAAAAGAAATACAAATTCTCAGTTGTCACATCAGACTTTCTGGATTGGAATGTCTATGATTCTATTGCTCAGAGGTTGCACACCGGGAAGCCAAAGACCACTTTTAATCAACAGATCTGTTATTTTTGAGCTATAGAGTGAGTATTGGCCTGCAATGTATTTTTAAAAATTAAATAGGTGGCCAACACTTACAAATTTGGACATAAAAAATCTAAATTTCTGGCTTGTCATGACAAAACCAAAGGTCTGGTATTAATGGGCTTACACTCCTGTGTGGCATAATCTGTTGGAGCAGAGTAGGGCCTGTCCTTTTCAGTTTGTGTGCACTTCCCAATGTTCTACATTCTTTTCAGCCTGAGGTCAGTTTTTGTGATTTAGCATTGCTTTAAGGTCTTCAGTGAGTAGTTCAGGAGCAGGTATGCAACCCAGCTCATTGGCCAACAAAACACAAGGGAAAATCTGCTGGAGGGCTCCTGGGAAAAGCTTCTCTCTCTCTCTCTCTCTCTCTCTCTCTCTCTCTCTCTCTCTCTGTCTTTCAGGGTATTTCCCTTTTTCCTTTCAATTTTGTCATGTGTAGATGTGACATCGGTACCCCTCTTGGTTCCAGCTTGTGAATGAAACTGGACTGACAGAGTGGAAACATAAAGAGAACATGAACCCTTGGGGGCCTCATTGTGAACTGTTGAATCCACTCATCCTGAACCCTGTTGCATGTCTGCACTTGCTGTTTGGGATTATGATACAATTCCTTATTATTTAAGCCATTTTTCAACTTGCAGTCAAAAACATCCTAATTGATTTAGTGAAAAAGTATTTCTTCAGCAGAAAAAGCTGTGTTTCTTTCATATGCCATCGTTATTGATTCTATTATTCATCTGCCCTGCACCTTAACTTCTTCCATTGGATCCTGGCATAATAGACCCTGCTGCCTTTCCTGTGTTGGAGTGTGGTTTATGTGTGATCCTTGCATGTGGAAGTACCTCATTCCCCACATAAAAGGATATAGTAAAGCAGAGTGCATGCCTGAGACAGTAGGCTTTGGTTGTAATGTTAGCTTGGTGATCTTAGCAAGTATCTTAACCTTGCTAAGCCTTGGTGTTCTCCTCTGTGAACTACTGTTTTAACTGAGAGGGTCATAGTGCAAATTAAATTAAGAAATTGTAATATTCAGACATTTTTTTGGATGTTTGATTGTAGACAGCTTTTGAGCTTCACCCTTCCCTCTTTTCTTTGTGATACACATCAGGGAACACTGATAAGAAAGCTCAGTGATCCTTCATTTGGAGCTGGTAGGAGAGTCCAGCCACATAAGGCCCTGTCTGCACATAGGAACCCTTGACCTGTTGCACCTGCAACACAAACCAGTTTCAGATCAGCTTAGAGAGTCTGCCTTGCTCTCCCCCAAAAGACTCATAATTAAGTATTAAATCTGTCCATATTCTCTTGCTGTGTATGTGTGGCATCACATCATCATTCTAGATCTCTGAACCAAGTTTTGGGTGGGGGTCCATCCTGTTCCTATAGTATAGCCACAACCATGATAGATGTAGAGCAGCTTTCATATCATAAATGCTCAGGAAATGTTAAGCCTGCACACCCATGCAATATATCATCCTCATCTTCATATTTTAAGGATATTTTCAAAACACATGAATGTACAGAAAAATAGTACAGCAAATCCTTTGTGCACATCACATAGCTCTAACTACCACTGTCTTTCTAACACTCTTATTATCTCTATACCCACTTTTTTATTTTGAGAAGGTTTTTAAGAAAATCCTAGCAAATTCACTTGTAAGCACTTCAGTACATGTCTAATAGATAAGGACTTTTATTATGTCTCTTTTTTAAACATCTGCACAAAACCACTATCATCAAACAAAACTAACATTAATTCTTTAATATTATCAAATGAATAATTTGTGTTCAGTTTTCCTCAGTTCATCAAAAGATGTGTTTTACAATGTTTTCCAATCAGAATCCACGTAAAATCCAACCTATCTTGAATTTTCTACGTAGCACTTAATACCATTTGGTATTTTTCCTACTAGTTAATTTGTTTATTATTTTGAGTTAATCATATTCATCTACCCTTTAAACCTGATTAAAATGAAAGCTACTTGAATGCATAGACTCTGTCAGTTTAATAAACCAGTCACCTCAGCACCAAGCTTAGTATACATCCTAGATTCTCAAATACCGCTGGGAGAACAAATGAACAAATGAAAGGACCTGTGTGGAAATTGCTCTGTCTGCACATCAACTTGCATATATTGACAACCTCCTTTATGGGATCCACAGCCCACAGGACTCATGACTTGATTCTTCTTTTCCTCTTGCTCCAGAAAAGGAAAAGAAAAAGACTGGAAACTGAGCTAAAAGTCATGAAATTATCCCGAGGGAGTCTTCAGAACTATACTAAATAGTAACATGATCAGACAAGATTGAATAATAAATGCACAGAGGTGACCTTTTTAAAAGGGGAATTAGCTTTATTTATAGGAATTTACCCAGTAAAACGAGACATAAGTTAGGAAGGAATTAAAAATGTATTTACCTTTTTAATCCTTTATTTTATAAGCATCTACCCTAAGAATGCCAGATTCTCTTGAGATGGACCTCAATTTCATTCACATAGAATTGTATAACAGGAATATTTTTCCCAATTGCCACAAATTGTACAGGAGTTACAATTCAATCTTTTTTTTAAGTTTTAAAAATTTATTTCTTTTTAGAGAGACAGAGAGAGTGAGCAGGGGAGGGGCAGAGAGAGGGAGAGAGAGAATCCCAAGCAGGCTCCACACTGTCAGCACAGAGCCTGATATGGGGCTCGAACTCAGGATCTGTGAGATCATGACCTGAGCCAAAACCAAGAGTTGGACATTTAGCTGACTGAGCCACCCAGATGCTGCTACAATTCAGTCTTTAAACGAACATTTGCTCTGGAACAGAAGTAGCTTTAAAGCTAATCCATAGGGACATGAAGAAATGTCCATAAGATCTTAGTTTGGGTACTTTGGCACCATTCTAGAAATGTTATATTTGCATTTTATTTTTTTTTAATTCAAGAATATGATCTCACGGAATTCCTCTCATGAAACTGGGTGACTCTTAAAACCTCCTTCTTTTAGGATCATGCAGAATCGGCACAGATGATCTAAAAGATGCAAATTTGGTCTAAAGGACAAATGGAACCCTTCAGATCTTTAGTTGCCTTGGGGGCCTGAATTTGACCTAGAGTATTAAAGAGGACTGGAGAAAGAAGTGTGAAGAGACAAAATATAATTTATTTATTTGGGACTTAGGACAAAATTTGGAAAAAAATCATTTTCTCCCTCTCAGTTATCAAAGAGATATTGAAATACTAATGACTTATGTAATATAGAATTAAAATATCTATACACAAACATACATACATTCAAGATGATAAGTAGCTCTGGGAATTTCTGTACTTTCCCCCATTATTTTACACAGATTATGCATGTGGCCCCTTAAAGAAAAATATAAAAGAGGGTCAGGAATACTGAAGTTGCCAAGATCACAGAGACTCCTATTTTAGATGATCTGAGATATTTTAATGATCACACACATAGATCTGAGAGATCCAGAGGCACACAGCTGTGGCTTTAGAACCCCAGCGATATTTACCATCTGTCTGTTAGCACTGCGAATCTTGGCTGAGAGAGCTGCTTTGCAGATCTGAGAATTCTGCTGTTTCTTCCAAGCACCCTGGGCCAGGCTTGCCAGAGGATTAATGGAACCTACAAGAAATAACTTATTCCTCCCCCCCTCCTAAACTTGGGACAAAACGAGGGAAGGTTATTAACTTGAAATCAGTTGTGGGGCCTTTCATATACTTTTGTTTGTAACTCTGTGGTAGAGACATTAGTCACTCACCTTCCATGAGGGGCGTCACTTAAAGTAGATGTTCAAGGAATTCCATATCCAAATAGGGTCATTGCTGAATTTGGTGGGGGAAGAAAGACTCTGTATTTTTGCTGGCTAATAAGGCATTTCTAGATGCTCATTAAGCTGTTAAAAAATGTGAAATGATGACTCACTGTGAACCTCTCCCAACCCCCCCTCCCTGCTCCAATTTGCCTGCGGGTTGAAGGAATGTATACTGACTTGAGTTAAAGAAGAAACTTGTGGTTTCCATTATAGTCTGTAAACATCGATTGCTGAAAGCCTCAAGCGAGCTATCATCTCCTGCCACACACATGCTTTATATACAGTTCATCTTGGAAAACAGATTGGGAGAGTACCGTGTTTACAACTCCAGAGTAACCCAGCTAATGGGAGGCTGGTCTGCCTGGGGGTCTCTAGACCATCACTATTCACAGCTAAGTGGAAGTCCCTTCTGATATCTTCTAAGCCAAAGCATCAAAAGAGAAACCAAGGCCAATTCTCCTTAAAGAAAGTTCTTCTGGGTGCCTGTAGTGGCCCTTTGCTACCTGATCATTAGCAAAAGAGTTTTTTTTATTGTTGTTTTTGTATTTGTTTTTATCTTTTCCTACACAGAAAAAAATACTCTGCTTTTCTTTTCAATTCCAAGGCCATTGCAATACTGTCATTTTGGACCAAGATTAACCTAATTATGTGGGGGTCAGGGCAGGGTACAAGCCATCCAGGGAACAATTCTGGTGGTATGTAATGGGTCTAAAGAACACCTCAGAGATTACAGAGGGTATCCAGAGATTTGCTTGGCATCCTGACCATAGCTGATAAGAAGAGCTTAATCGGGGCCAGTTTCTTCTGGACAGTGGAATCATGGGTGTGGTATGGATGGAAAAAGCACAGGATATAATATCAGAGGGTTTGAATTTGCCTCTGGCTTTGGCGGTTAGTGGCTTTGTGACCTAGGGTATGTAACTTGGGTATGAATCTCCTGGGGGTTTTGTTAAAATGCAGATTTAGGTGTAGGTGGGGTCTTGGATACCTCTGCTGCTCTTCTTGCACCAACTGTGAGTGGCAGGAAATCTAGCAAATCTTTGAACCAATGTCTTATTTGGCTTTGTAATAAAACAGACAGGCCAACTTTCCAGGATTATTATTGGGACTCAGCACTGGTAAGAGTACTGAGAAGGCAAGTATTACATGTTGGCTTTGGGTCCTGGAATGTTATTGGTGGAAGACACCTGAGGAAGGACCTAGTTTTAACCTCCCATGTTACAGATGGAGAAACGGAGGCACATGTAAGGTAGTCACTCTTAGGCTTGGCAAGTCTCTACACGAACATTTTCTCTTTGAGTTTAAATGGAGGTCCAATGGATAGAGGTGCCTGATTTGTATTTGGGGTGGGTGTGGCTTACATATCTAACATCATTTGACTGACCTATGATCTGATATAAAATGAGTCATTGTTGCCAATATTTCACTTCCCAGTTCTGTCTTTTCCTCACTATTATTATTTTTAATAAACTGAGGAGGTCCCACTACAGACTATGCTAATATCTTTTACTTCAAGCACAATGGAGGAAGGAGTCTGTGACTTCATCTCATTGAGCTGAAAGTGTTTGCTTTTTCCTGATGTCTAGCCTCTCACCCCACCTAATTCCTTGCTCTAACTCACCCTCTCCTCAGCCCTTAAGAATGCTAGGCAGTCCTAGTTGTCATCTTTAATCAAGTAGCATGATCTGTAAACACCATAAAATTATACCTTTCTGCTTTTTCTGCACTCTAGTGGTAGAGAAGTTACTAATGATGTAATGAAAAGGCTAATTAAAAACTAATAAATCTCATAGTCTGAGTTTGGCAGGTTTGAGGTTGGCTAACAAGAAAGGCTTGATTCCATAGTTTGCTTACTAATAACTCAGTGGTCCTTATTAGGAAGTAATTCTCATTGTTTGCTTCTCTTTACTGAGACTGGTAACACAAGGTTGTTGAAAGACCCTCCACATGGCTTGGCTTTGAAGAAGGCATTGCTTACTAGGTTTCTCAGCCTTTAGAGTGTTGTGTTTGCCATTGTCTGCTATCAGCAGTCTGACCAGTGGTGGGTTAATATGATGTTAATGATGTTGGAGTTTTCACACCAGGCATGTTTGTAGGACTCAGCACAAAGAGACAGTTTATTCTCTAACCTAAGGCTATACTGCTCATGTTGGCCTAATTCCTCTGAATATGAGGAGGACCAGGAGTTAGCAGAAGGCTGGCTCCATGAACCCGGACATGTCTGCTGAGCAGAGGGAAAGCTCAAGTTCTGGGTTAGTGACCTGACCTCATCTTAATTTATAAAGTATAGTCCACAAGAAATAAGTGAAGGGAAGCAGGAAAGCAATATGTTCTTTAAGAGGCACCGGGAAAGGGTTGCATAGGGGGATCTATGGATTTAGGGCAAGCCATAGGATTGAATGATGGAGTAGCTGGACCTCAAACCTGCATGTGAATGGTAGTACATTTACTTCCTGATTACTGCTTCAAGAGGGCAATTACTGATTTTCCCTGGACTGCAACCTCACCTGACTAACAATCAGATTTTGAGGTATCATCCCTCTCTTCTGGGGTTTGAAGACTTTTAGACTCTGAATGTCCTATGCATGTGACTGCTGTTGAGTGATCAAAATTGGGTGCATATGTAAGTTTCACTGTAACGGCCCCTTTGCTTTGTGTTAACAATGATTAGCAACTAGCAAGATGGATGCAGTAGATTGCAAAAATAACCTCAATTCTCAACTCTTCATGTTTGTTTCTCCACTCTTTGAATATGGGCTGGCCTTATGAATTGTTTTGGCCGACTGTTTGCAGTAAAAGTAATAGTGATATTTCTAAGCCAAGAACTTAAGAAGCCTTGCACATTTCTATTTGTTCTCTGGATTCCTGTGACCATCAAGTGAACAAACCTTAGCTAGTCTGCTGGAGGACAAAACACGGAGGAGACCCATCCCAGGAAAGGCCATCATAGACCAAACAATCCCCGTGATCCACCAGGTAATAGGGAAGATTCATGAGCAAGCCCAGTCAAAACCAGCCCTGCTCAGAGTACAGGGACCCATGTATTTGTGAACTAAATAAATGCTTAGTTTTTATTTTCACTTTTAATGAAAGATTTCAAACATCAGAAAAATTGATTTTTTAGTGAATAGCCATATACCCACAACCTAGTATTTTACTATATTTGTTTTTTAATTATTAATATTATTTATTTATTTATTTATTTTGAGAGAGAGAGAGTGAGCGGGGAGCAGCAGAGAAAGAGGGAAACAGAGAATTCAAAGCAGGCTCTGAACTGTCAGCACAGAGCCCAATGCATGGCTCAAACCTACAAACTGTGAGATCATGACCTGAGTCAAAGTCAGAAGGTGAACCAACTGAGCCACCCAGGTGCCCATTTGCTATGTTTTATCACCTATCCATCCATCTGCCCATTTCTCTATTCATATATCATTCCATACCCTTTTTTGATAATGATTATTGTTTTTAACCATTAAATTTTGAGATGGTTTGTTATATAAACATCTGTGGTAGTAGGTGAATGATACAGTGGACATCATATAAAAGGAAGGCTTAAGTAGAACTGTAAGCAGGGGATCTCAGAAAAGTGGCTGATCTGGAGTTCCTCACATGACAGTGTTTTCTTACTCAAGGGAATTGGTGAGATCCACTCTTCTGGGAAGATGTATATTGACCAGAAATTGTCAAATGGCTGAGTCCATCAGCAAGCAGGGTACCATGGTCAGACTATATCACTTTCCTATATTCTGTGTATCCCTGACAGTTAGAAATGCTCAGAACTTTTTTAAATTGTTTATTTATTTTTTAGAGAGACATAGAGCAAGAGAGAGAGAGTACATGAGTAGGGGAAGGGCAGAGAGAGAGAGAGAGAGAGAGAGAGAGAGAGAGATTGAGAATCCCAAGCAGGCTCTATGCTCCATTCTGAGTCTGACATGGGGCTTGATCCCATGAACTGTGAGATCATGACCTGAGCCAAAATCAAGAGTCAGACCTGAGTAGCACCTCAGAGTAGTACCTCAGAGTAGCACCTGAGCCTACTCAGGTGCCCCTAAATGCTCCAAGCTTTTTAACTGAAGAGTGGATGTTTAGGAAGCAGCTTGCCATGGGGATGACAAGGAATGTCCCTTATATATGCACACATTTCCATAGTTTCAAAGTGCTTTTCACAAAGACATATGCTCATTTTGACATAAACCTAAGGAGAAGGCATATTACAGATTTGGAAATCAAAACTTGGAGAGGCTTTTGATCTGCCCAGTGTCACATAGTTTAAGGGTGACCTAAGACTCAAACCCAGGCCTTTGCATTGTAAGTTTCAATGCTCTTTCTACCACAGCTCAACTATCTTCTTGTTAGGAAAAAATTAGAAGGATGACAAATGACATTAGGAATAAGAAAGATAGGAAAAGGGGAAAGAAGCATTGGGGAATACTGATTAATTTATTCTGAACTTGACCCTATCAGAAATATTCATCATGCTTCCAAGTATCTGGTGCTATGCTAGGCACACAGCATGGTACCAAGTCAGGGAAGATAGCCTCTGTCCTGAGAAACTTGCAAGTTGGCATGATAGACACAGAGCAGATGCCTTGGGTATTGGCATCATAGACCCATGTCCCACCTCTGATTTCAGCACACATATCGGAGACAGTTCACAAACTAAAGACTCAACTCTAGCTGTAATCATCTCGTTTCCAGAGTGTGTTTTTCATGGCTTCCTCTGCTCTGCCCCAGAGGTCTCTGCCAAACCCTGGGAGTTTGAGCTTGTTTGGCTTGTAAGTGCCACTCAGAAGAGGTGGGGAATCAATACCCCAGAGGCTACATTCAACCAGTGGGGTCAGGATCTGGTGGTAAATGCTCCAGCTTCCCACCTTGAAGTTGGACAGTTCCAGAAGATACTTACATCCTTGTTTCAGGTTCCGCTGCTTTTCCTAAGCTTAGATAAAAAGACAATATATGTTCACAAAAATATTATAAATAATGTAGTGATATAATACTATAAGGCAGTATGACATGGAATATAATATATATATATATATATATATATATACACACACACACACACACAGAGACAGAGACAGAGACGGAGAGACAGAGAGAGGCAGCCAGACAGAGGATAGATGATACAAGAGTTACATGAAACAGGAAGAAATTGCTGAAAACTGGGATCACTTGAGTCAAGGATTGAAGTGAGAATATGATTTCAATACATTGTTAAATGGAATCCTGGGCATGAAAATCTGTAGGAGGGAATTTTTCTGGGATTCTTATAAATCTCTGTTTTTCTTTGCTTTAGCAAATGTCAGCTATTAACAGTGCTTAAGTATCCAGTGGAAACTTTAATCACCAAGTGCCTACTATGAAATAGCAACTTGTTGACTGCTAATGCTATTTGAAACCCAAGTTGCCTCCATTTTTTCTGTATCTTTGATTGTGGCATAATTTTATTAGGGTTGACCCCTTATATTATAGGGATGATCATATAGCTCCATTCCCTAGTAGGATATTTATGAGTGTATTCAGTGCCAAAATTGCTTGTCTAAAGTCCCACGGACAAGTAGGATGGGGAAGCCAAGGTTGGTTTGCAATCGAGCTTGTCAGTCAATGAGAAGTGCAAATGCCATGTGGTTGGCTTTTAAATTAAGAACAGATGGCAAGCAGTATTTGGTGGGTCTTGGTTAAACTCCAGATGTCTAATGCTCAGAAGTCTGACGAAAAGTGGAGATATTTTTGCCACACTGAAGTTCTGGCATTGGTAGCCAGTTGCCTTGATTTCCATCACAGAGAGCCATTTCTGAAGCATGACTTCTAGAAGAGACAGTGAAGAAGGCCTAGAGGGAGAAGGTTGTCCTCTCAGGTCAACCATCAGGCTAGAGAAAGGGCAGGGTGGTGAGGTTCAGATTGCAGCTTCCTACATAGTACCTGATCTCATTTTCAGCAGACAGTTTTATTTTGTAGGACTAATTTTTCTCTTGCTCAGCTCAGTGTCTGAAGGCCAAAGAATCTCAAAGGGGAAGCAAGAAGAAAGAAATTCAAAAGGAAAGAAAATATCTGCACATCATGGAGAGTATAAACAAAATGTAAACCTTTAATAATAGGCACCCATAGGCAGATGAAAGGATATGAAGTGGAAGCCCCCACCCCCCCAACTTACCACAGCTGCATAACCATCTTTTGAAAACACTTTAAAAGCCCCAAATATTAACTATTTTGTTCTTTTCAAAGTTTATAACCTTTTCCTTTTTTGCTTAACTGTGTTCTAATGACAATTTTTTTTTTCTGTTAAAGAGGATCGGTTTATGAGGACAGGATGTTTGTATTAAATATTAAATCGCTAAGGCTTCCTTCAGCCAAAGGTCCGAGCTTGGCTTCAGTTTTGATTGAAATAGACAAACCTACATTCCTACAGAACTACAGAGAGTACAAAGAGTTTGTCAAATCTTGATAGTGTAATCGGCATGGGGCCAAGAACAGAATAATTGGTTAATGTCTGCATAGTTCTTTGAAGATAGAAAATACTGTGTAAATTCTAAGTAGTATTGAGAACTGAGCCAGCCCTGGAGAGCCTGATTCTAGGGGTCAGTAGACTATACACTTCTCCAAATTGACTTTTGAGGAGCAAAGTCATAGGCTCATATGGATGGCCTCAATTCTTTGTGGGAGCCATGTGGGTTCTAGAAATTGGCCTTCAGTACTGGGATGCCTACTCTCAAGGCTTCTTTTTGGAGGTTTAGTTATGGGATTTGCTGTGTCATCTTTGGCCTTCAGAAGCTATGAAATGTCCTAGAAGGTGTCCTTCATTTCATGTGAATATATTCTAGGTTTAGGAGGTAGAAAATGGGAAAACAGGCAACTATATCTTAATAGGATTTGCCAAGTCTTCTGCAGGATGTCAATACATAGTCATAAAAATGAAGGGAATATGGAGAAATAAGTCTTGGGCTTGTTAATTCTTCTTGGAGAGGAAGCACTATGTGGTATCTATTATGGTTTTTCAAAATAATCAAACCCACACTACGTGGTTTAATATAGGAACTGAATTAGAGAAGTGTTGGAAGAACTGAAAATGAGGCTAAGTGAGGCAATCTAAAGATGAACAATACAGGAACACACTATCATGCCCAGGGCTGAATAACAGAGCAGAGAGGCAGTATTAACAGAGATCATGGGTTGCTTATAAGGATTTGGATCCTAAGAGGAAAGACCATCTGGCAGGAGATGGGGTCATGGAGGATATGCAACCTCTGTCCAAGAAACCACTCAAAGCAGAGAGAGGAGGAGAATTATTCTAGCTTCTTCCTTTCTCCTGCCCCATCCCCTAAAATCCAGTATTTCCCATTGCCCTAACCTAATTAGAAACCACATTGGCAAGGGAATCTGGGATATTTACTGTACACAAGCTAGCTCTGTATACAAAAGAAAGCAGGGTAAGAGTACTAGATCTAAGTGTCAAGAGGAAAGTGGACAGGCACACAGATGAAAGGCATAGAGAAGCCCAAAAGTCATAAAGTCTGTTTACCATTGTCTGACCCAGAGTCAGGCACAATTTTTCTTCTCTTCTCTTCTCTTCTCTTCTCTTCTCTTCTCTTCTCTTCTCTTCTCTTCTCTTCTCTTCTCTTCTCTTTTCCTTCCTTCCTTCCTTCCTTCCTTCCTTCCTTCCTTCCTTTCCTTCTGTTGATCCTGTATGACCATCTTGTATGGAGTTTCAAATTGCTAACCAATGTACCCTAACTTTTCATTGCAATTTGTTGTTGGTTTTACACTGAGGTTAATTAGAACCATAGAAGCAAAAGTAGTTAGAGACAGAGACTTGTGGCTGCTCTAAGTGGTTTTATTTCTCCTCCCTTCTTCACTGACATTGTGAAAGCAGAGGTAAGCATGGAGATTTGGGGAGTCTGGTTAGTTCCAGTGATACTGGCAGAGGTAAGCAGGATAGGGCACAATGTAACCCAGGCATATTGGTATATGGATGGATAAGAGGCACCCACCTCAGGGAACTCTGAGTTAGACTTGTCAATGGAACTTTAATTTTTGTAACTGGGTATGATTGTTATGTGGGAAATTTGTAGTCAACAGTTTGGATTATTGGTCTCAAGTGTCAGAACTTCTAACTAATATAGGAGTTCTATCACTCCCAAGTGCCCAGTAGGGCCATCTACCCATCTTCTCTGTACTCTGAATCTTCTTCCTCAATGCCTTGTCCTTGCTAGTATGGTGACCATTTCCTAAGAGCCATTTCAGCCTTCATCCGTGTCTATGCTTACCAAGTGAACATACATTCATAAATGCGTGTGTGTGTGTGTGTGTGTGTGTGTGTATTTATTTCCACTCCTGTACTACAAGTGATATTATTATAAAGTGCAGTGTGGAGACTTGAAGGGAAAATTCATCCCACACATTCCTCTGCATTAAAGCCATTAGGTCTGCTGCCCTAGGCAAAGCCTAGAAACTGGGAAATGAGAGTGGCTTTGGTGCATAGTGCCACGGTTGCTTCAAGAGCAGAAGAAGAGCTTTGTCCAAAAGCAGCACCAAGGTTTAACCCTATCTTGGCTTTAGGCTACCCAACCTGTGATCTCAAATCTGGAAGATGTGCTTAAGAGAGGTACATCAGGTAGAAAATCCTGATATCCAATTCCCAGGCTGCTACCATCCAGTGTTGGTGAGTGTCATGGGAACTTTACTCTGTATCTGTCACCAGATCCAAAAAGCAGTTCCTTTTCATCTCTTAGCTCTCCCTTCCCACAAAATCCACACATTCAGTAAGGCCAGTCTCTGTAAGTGTGATGCTAAATGCTTCATCAGCATTTAGCTGGTGCTAATGCAATATGCATAACAAGCAATATGGGTAATTTAGGCCTCAACAATGAAATATTTGGCAATTTTCAGAAGACGGTGAGGCTTTGTACTTCTGTGAAGATCATGTTTACTATTTTCCATCTTTTGGTCTGGACGAATGTCTACAACTTGAATTGGTAACTTGATTCAAGGATTTGTCTGGCTGTCTGAGCAGTCTATTATCTTTGTAGTCTGTATCTTCAACTTTTTTATTAACCACAGTTTCCTTCTTTCCTGAGTTTTGGCCAGATCCCTCCTCCTCCAGCTCTTTCCTGCTTCTTCTCAGCATAAGGAAGAACACTTTCTCACTAATCAATAAGACTACTCAGTCTCTTTGGGAGATATTATCAGTTTACCTCAAATTTCAGAGAAATCAGTGAGCAGGTTTGCATACAATGCTGGTTGGTTTACTACAAATAAATCAGACAGGTAATCTCTTAAAAATTACCTTCTGGTCTCAAGATTTAGAATTCAACTCAATCTTATGAAATGAAATATATGAGAAAGTGACAGGGGATAGGAAGGAAAACCAGGCACATGATTTTGTGTAATTGAAGAACTTACCTGTCTTCTATGAAGACCAATGAAACCTCTTTAGAGGTTACATAAATGAATTTCTCACAATGGTTTTTTTGGAATTACATCTTTTGTGTGCTGCTTTATTCTTCTTGATTCTAGCTGGGATGGTAAGTGGAAGTACCAAAAACCACGAGAAAGACTGTGCTTAGGATATTGCCAGTCTGACTGGAAACAGGAAATACCAGGAATCTCATAATAAGTGTGGAGACTTCCAGCCTAATTTCACAGTCTCAGAAGTTTGAATAGAGGTTAGACTAGGCTGCAAATCTTGGGTGTACATTTCAACAAGATTTCCGGTCTCATGGTGACCTGCCCTATGTCAGAGAAGTGGCTGCTAACTTCAGTCTTGGTTACCTAAATTCTGAGATTCACAAATCCCAATATCCTTTCACTTTTTGAAGGGACCATGAATAGAAAGGCTTTACGGCGGCCTGGGTGGCTCAGTCGGTTGGGCGTCTGACTTTGGCTCAGGTCATGATCTCACGGTTTGTGATTTCAAGCCCTGCGTCAGGCTCTGTGCTGACAGCTCAGGGTCTGGACCCTGTTTCAGATTCTGTGTCTTCCTCTCTCTCTGCCCCTCCCCCATTCATGCTCTGTCTCAAAAATAAATAAACGTTAAAACAATTTTTTTTAATAAGAAAAGATAAATAAAAAGAATAGAAAGGCTTTGGCTATGTTGGTACTAGGAAGGAGATTGTATCACTTTGATAATCTTTAAAACCTGTTAGGAAATCATTTGCTGTGGCTTAGATAAAGCTTTATTAGGAAAAAGGGGATGAATATGGACAGCTGTTACTCACAGGAACAGTATTGGTATCACATGGGAGCTTGGTAGAAATGCAGAATCTCAGGCCCCAAACCATACATACTGAACCAGAGCCTGTGGTTTCATAAGATATTTTAAGGGATTTGTGTGCAGAGTGAAGTGTGACAAACACTGGCCTAGAAAACTTCTGAGAGTTCTTTGAAAATTCAATGATTCCCACTTGGCATGTGAATGATGAATAGTCTTTGTAGGTGGATATATAATACTACCTATATAGTGTAGGTAGTACTATAGTTTCTGTATAATCTGAGGACTCCCATAAGGCTTTCCTCCAATTAATTCTCCCAATTCTTTTACATTGTAAGGATGTGTGTGTGTGTGTGTGTGTATGTGTGTGTGTGTGTGTGTGCATCTCCCCTACTACTGTATAGCAAATTGTAATAAATTTAACAGCTTAAAACAACATAAATTTATTATTTCCAGTGTCTATGGGTCAGAAGTCTGGTCAGGATCTTATCACACTGAAATGAAGGTGTCAGCTGGGACTGGAATCTCGTTTGAAACCTAAGTTCCTCTTCCAAGTTCACTGATTGTCAATGGAGTCTTTCTGTGGCTATAGCACTTAAATCTATGTTTCTTGCTAGCTCTTGGCTGTAGACCACTCAGTGCCTAGATGCTGCTCTTAGGTCTGCCACATGGTCCTCTGCTTTTACAACATGGCTGTTTGCTTCTAGGCCAGCAGAAAAACATCTGTTGCTGTTTCTTATCTCTTCTATGGGCTCACCTGATTGGGTCAGGTTCACATGAGATAATCTCCCTTTTGATTAACTGAAAGCCAACTGATAGGGACCTTAATTATAATCTGCAAAATCTCTTTTGCTATATAACATAACATAATCATGGAAGTGGTATCTTATTACATTTCAGGTTTTGCCTGCACTCAAGAGGGAGGAATTATACAGAGCATGCAAATCAGGGAATATTGGACCCATGTTAGAATTCTGCCTGTTATTGTAAATACACGTACACACACACATTATCTGTGATTCATATATGTGTAAATTATAAGATTATTGATAAAAACTCTTTGGAATAAAGTCATTTTTCCCAAACTACATTGCTTTACTTAACATTTTTAAAAAATAGGACCTTGAAAAAAATCATACTATTGTTTATATACATTTTTCTTTAAATCAATTACTTTCTAAACTTAAAATTGTGCAAAACAGAATTTAATGTCATTAACATAAATTTAAAGTCATTATTATTTATTATGTAATAGAAGATGACACAAAATAAAAGTTCAAGGGAAATAAAATCTCAAATTAAGTCCATGAACAATTGCCTTAATATGAAGTCAGTATCTGATGCTTGCTTCTCTTTGTTAAAAGGGGAGAGTGGCCTGTGTTTAAAGAAGGATTAAGATGTTCTAACTCCAAACCAAGTTCTTCTCTGTGATATGATAAATTGTTGAGATGAGTGTAAAAACGTTTTCTCACTGTGTGATTCAATATTCTTGATATTCAATATTCTTGATACTGTATGAATGTCACCCAACTAAGGTGAGCATAACACTTTGGGATTTGCTGGGTTTCCTGAAGGTCTTTATTGAAAATGTCTTTTTCCCTAAGTGGGATTGCATGTAAGTTTTGTGTTTACCTTACATTGTTCGGCCTTTGTTGCCTCCTGTTACAAAATGTTCATGTTATTATATCAAATATTCTGACAGGGTCAGAAATAATTTCTGTTAAGTCTTTTAGCTCTAGGACCTATTACTTTACCCAATTAGTGATATTATACATTTGCATGGAATTACTTATTAGACTGGCTGGCTTGCCACCTAGAAAGGAGTAGCTTTCATTGAAGGATTAGGATGTAGAAAGATGGAAATATAAGGACTGTGCCCATCTGAAATATGGACTGTGACTCAAGAAAGACGAGCCTGTGTAGGGGACATATAAGAGCCATAGATAGTCATGGAGGCAGCATAGGATGATGGTGAACTTCTGGTGGTGGCAGTTGACCAGCGATAGACTAGGAAGAGATGAGTATCAAAGGTTTAGGAGGTATCAGGGACAAACCATTTACCTCACCTTTGCTTAAGGCAGAACCTTTCATTTCACAGCATACTGGGTATCTTCCACTTTCCTCTTAGTCCATTTCTGTATTATCCACCTAATTCTGACCCCTGGGGACCCACTCTGACTTCCAGTTGGGTTGGTCAGTGGAAGGAATGAGGAGGAAGTGGGAGGACTGAAGAATAATGATGGGGTATTTTTTCTCCTGACTGTCTCCTTGTCCTTTAACCATGGATTGGTTGATCCTGCTATGGAAGGCCATGGCCCTTGTCAGGAAGCTCTCTCCTATAGAAATCCTTCAGCATTCCACTAACGGCCTTCAACTCTTGCCCTTTCTGGTTTAGGAGCCAAAAACAGGATCCCTCTCTTGCCATTTCTTGTTGGTCTTCTAAACATTAGCCACTTACTGTAAATAGCCCCTTCCTTATACTCACCTAAGGTTGTGTGTGCTGTCTTTTCCCTTCCAGGGTCTACTGATCTGCACACCATCAGTAAATTTAACTAATACATGTTTTGGAATATTCCACACCTATAAGGGGATGGTTTCCTGCTAATACTCACTTTGTCCACCTTGGATTGTGAATTTAGATATATATAGTACTCTTCTTAAAGGCTACCCATATCTAGTAACCTCACTTGAGTCCTCCCTGCATACCACAGACCTGAGCTGTATATGAAAAGATACATGGAAATGGTAATTTATTATATTTTCTCATTTTAATAAAAGCTGTCTTATGAATGTATAAGTAATAGATTTTCTCTGCTAAAGTACAGTCAAGTCTGATCTATTTTTAATCTCAAAATGACAGAAATGCTTTTAAACTTGGGGATACAGTACAATGACTCCTTCCCCTTATTATTATAAAGGCTTGAGTTGAAATGAGACACATAGACCCATTGAATCTTCTCAATTTTGTCTATGAAAAGGATCAAAGTAGTGGGTTTAAGCCTGAGACAGGAGGCTGAGTATCTCATAAAGGAAAGAGAAAGGAGACTGGATGCTAATTATCCTAGAATTCAGTGGTTTCAATTTCAAATAGGATAGGGATTTAAAGTGTTTTTTGTTTTTTTTTTTATTGAATGATTGTCATATCCCATCATTCTATCATTGGGTAGGATGAACCTGAATTGATATTCCATCATTAGGTAGGATGAACCTGAATTTGAAGATGAAAAGACATGGATTTTTCTTTAAAAGGAGTAGCACTAAGCTGATCACGCATGATTCTGGTACGTCTTTACTTGAAGGAGGAGCTCACTCTGTTTTTGGTGACTCAAGGTTTCTTCAGCTAGAGTAGACTTAAAGACAGTTAACAGAGACATTTCCACCAGAAAATTCAATGACCATTGTTCTCTATGTATATAACTAGGTGAAATAGTGTGAACAGATGATCATAAGCTCCATTGTGTATAAATACAAAGCAGTCTAGGCTTGTATCAACAGCTTCTCTTTGAAGGATTTGTCTTCCTAATCAGAATAACGACTATTTTTTAATTTATTGAGTGTAAAATTTGAGTAAATATAGCTATGGCTGGTGCTTTGGGAAATGGTTGCAGGTGCTTCATTGACAACCCAATAAATAACACATTTTGTAACAGTTTTCCCCTTTAAATAATCTCTCAGGCCTTTAGGTTATATTAAGGAGTCAGTCTTGGTTTGTTGATACTATATTTCATTAATTAATAATGTTATTCATAAGAGAGATAACAATATTATTATACTATTCATAAGAATATACTGGAACAAACCTAAATATCCTACAGAAGGTAGATGGTTAAATTATTGTCTATCCATATAATGCATGTTCATGCAGTGCTTAAACACAATATAAGGGTATGGGGAGATGCACAAGATGAAATGTTAGCCATCAAAGAGAGGATCCAAAAACAGATATATTAAAAATAAAATGAGCAATTTTAAAGTGTCTTGTAAGTTATATGGATATTACCACCTAAAACACAAACAATAATAACAAGAGCATTTCCCATTATAATGTACAAAGCAGGTTCATTTTCCCATTTAAGTTTGTTCATTGAAACTTTGCAAGGTGCCATGTATGCTACCAGGAATTGACATAAAAACTTAGAGATTTGCTGAAGATTTATGATAGCTGCTGTAGAGTTCATGTCTAGCTCTTTGGTGAGGGGAGGGGGGGCACCTGCAGGGCCATTTGTCAGAATACCTTGCTTCTCGTTCTAGCCCTGGCTGTGAGGTGCTCTACCACCTGTCACTTTAGGTTGTAGATAAGTCATTCCAAGTCTGTGGTAAATCGGGCCAGAAAAGGAGGTGAAAACACCGTCTAAGTCTATTGAAAGTGAATCTGACACCATTCAGCTTAGGAATCTAGAGATTCCATCCCCTAGACCAAAAGGCTGGATTATTTTGTAACTCTTCCTTCTGCTTCAACTCTCACATCCATCTACTGGGTCAGTACTGGTGGTCTCTCCCACATTTCTCATGTCTGCGTTCTCTTATTGCTACCACTTTTAGACAGACCTTCATCAATTCACACAGGGAAACTGACAATTCACCTTGCCCCAGAGTACTGAAGATTTTCATCATCTTTGGATTCTGTTGTCAGCAATTTACTTGGTTTTCCTACTTGATTTTTTTTCTGGTAGTAGTTTATCAAATCTCAATTAGTATTACTGGTATTTTCAAGGCCACCATAATATTGGCTCATCACCCCTACTCACTCCATTTCCATGAGGCCCCTCTCTTTGCTACTCTGATGGTTATTCTGTGTATTTCCCTCCTCTGGTTTTCTTTCATCTAGAATGTTTTCTCATCTGTCTGCCACAACTCCTATCATATTCATTCTCTAGGTCTACAGAAGCATCAAAATCTCCAGTGTCTCCCCCAGTGCCTATAACCTTGAGCAAACAAATTTGGCTCTCCCCTAGCTGCTGTTCTATAATAGCTAATCTTATTTGTGCTAATCTAGTTTACCCAGAAACAAGTCATTTTTCTTCTCTGGGCCAAGATCCCTTACTTGTCACAAATGGATAATACTACTTATGTTGCATCCATCACACAGTGGTGTTTTGAGAATCAAACGCTAAAAGTGTGAGAGAATATCCTTTGCAAAGTTAAAATTCTAGATGTTTTATTCCTCAGTGTTGGTTCATAGAAGCACAAAAGCTCGCAGACTACTAGTAGACTTTGCCAAGGCCCTGGGCAGATTCACTTGGATCACTTTTGGTGGTTTTTTTTTTTTTTTTTTTTTATATATGAAATTTATTGTCAAATTGGTTTCCATACAACACCCAGTGCTCATCCCAAAAGGTGCCCTCCTCAGTACCCATCACCCACCCTCTCCTCCCTCCCACCCCCCATCAACCCTTAGTTTGTTCTCAGTTCTCAACAGTCTCTTATGCTTTGGCTCTCTCCCACTCTAACCTCTTTTTTTTTTTTTTTCTTCCCCTCCCCCATGGGTTCCTGTTAAGTTTCTCAGGATCCACATAAGAGTGAAACCATATGGTATCTGTCTTTCTCTGTATGGCTTATTTCACTTAGCATCACACTCTCCAGTTCCATCCACGTTGCTACAAAAGGCCATATTTCATTTTTTCTCATTGCCACGTAGTATTCCATTGTGTATATAAACCACAATTTCTTTATCCATTCATCAGTTGATGGACATTTAGGCTCTTTCCATAATTTGGCTATTGTTGAGAGTGCTGCTATGAACATTGGGGTACAAGTGCCCCTATGCATCAGTACTCCTGTGTCCCTTGGATAAATTCCTAGCAGTGCTATTGCTGGGTCATAGGGTAGGTCTATTTTTAATTTTCTGAGGAACCTCCACACTGCTTTCCAGAGCGGCTGCACCAATTTGCATTCCCACCAACAGTGCAAGAGGGTTCCCGTTTCTCCACATCCTCTCCAGCATCTATAGTCTCCTGATTTGTTCATTTTGGCCACTCTGACTGGCGTGAGGTGATACCTGAGTGTGGTTTTGATTTGTATTTCCCTGATAAGGAGCGACGCTGAACATCTTTTCATGTGCCTGTTGGCCATCCGGATGTCTTCTTTAGAGAAGTGTCTATTCATGTTTTCTGCCCATTTCTTCACTGGGTTATTTGCTTTTCGGGTGTGGAGTTTGGTGAGCTCTTTATAGATTTTGGATACTAGCCCTTTGTCCGATATGTCATTTGCAAATATCTTTTCCCATTCCGTTGGTTGCCTTTTAGTTTTGTTGGTTGTTTCCTTTGCTGTGCAGAAGCTTTTTATCTTCATAAGGTCCCAGTAATTCACTTTTGCTTTTAATTCCCTTGCCTTTGGGGATGTGTCGAGTAAGAGATTGCTACGGCTGAGGTCAGAGAGGTCTTTTCCTGCTTTCTCCTCTAAGGTTTTGATGGTTTCCTGTCTCACATTCAGGTCCTTTATCCATTTTGAGTTTATTTTTGTGAATGGTGTGAGAAAGTGGTCTAGTTTCAACCTTCTGCATGTTGCTGTCCAGTTCTCCCAGCACCATTTGTTAAAGAGACTGTCTTTTTTCCATTGGATGTTCTTTCCTGCTTTGTCAAAGATGAGTTGGCCATACGTTTGTGGGTCTAATTCTGGGGTTTCTATTCTATTCCATTGGTCTATGTGTCTGTTTTTGTGCCAATACCATGCTGTCTTGATGATGACAGCTTTGTAGTAGAGGCGAAAGTCTGGGATTGTGATGCCTCCTGCTTTGGTCTTCTTCTTCAAAATTACTTTGGCTATTCGGGGCCTTTTGTGGTTCCATATGAATTTTAGGATTGCTTGTTCTAGTTTCGAGAAGAATGCTGGTGCAATTTTGATTGGGATTGCATTGAATGTGTAGATAGCTTTGGGTAGTATTGACATTTTGACAATATTTATTCTTCCAATCCATGAGCAGGGAATGTCTTTCCATTTCTTTAAATCTTCTTCAATTACCTTCATAAGCTTTCTATAGTTTTCAGCATACAGATCCTTTACATCTTTGGTTAGATTTATTCCTAGGTATTTTATGCTTCTTGGTGCAATTGTGAATGGGATCAGTTTCTTTATTTGTCTTTCTGTTGCTTCATTGTTAGTGTATAAGAATGCAACTGATTTCTGTACATTGATTTTGTATCCTGCAACTTTGCTGAATTCATGTATCAGTTCTAGCAGACTTTTGGTGGAGTCTATTGGATTTTCCACGTATAATATCATGTCATCTGCAAAAAGCGAAAGCTTGACTTCATCTTTGCCAATTTTGATGCCTTTGATTTCCTTTTGTTGTCTGATTGCTGATGCTAGAACTTCCAGCACTATGTTAAACAAGAGCGGTGAGAGTGGGCATCCCTGTCGTGTTCCTGATCTCAGGGAAAAAGCTCTCAGTTTTTCCCCGTTGAGGATGATGTTAGCTGTGGGCTTTTCATAAATGGCTTTTACGATCTTTAAGTATGTTCCTTCTATCCCGACTTTCTCAAGGGTTTTTATTAAGAAAGGGTGCTGGATTTTGTCAAAGGCCTTTTCTGCATCGATTGACAGGATCATAGGGTTTTTCTCTTTTTTTTTTGTTAATGTGATGTATCACGTTGATTGATTTGCGAATGTTGAACCAGCCCTGCATCCCAGGAATGAATCCCACTTGAATTTTATATGCCGTTGAATTCGATTTGCTAGTATCTTATTGAGAATTTTTGCATCCATATTCATCAGGGATATTGGCCTGTAGTTCTCTTTTTTTACTGGGTCTCTGTCTGGTTTAGGAATCAAAGTAATACTGGCTTCATAGAATGAGTCTGGAAGTTTTCCTTCCCTTTCTATTTCTTGGAATAGCTTGAGAAGGATAGGTATTATCTCTGCTTTAAACGTCTGGTAGAACTCCCCTGGGAAGCCATCTGGTCCTGGACTCTTATTTGTTGGGAGATTTTTGATAACCGATTCAATTTCTTCGCTGGTGATGGGTCTGTTCAAGCTTTCTATTTCCTCCTGATTGAGTTTTGGAAGAGTGTGGGTGTTCAGGAATTTGTCCATTTCTTCCAGGTTGTCCAATTTGTTGGCATATAATTTTTCATAGTATTCCCTGATAATTGTTTGTATCTCTGAGGGATTGGTTGTAATAATTCCATTTTCATTCATGATTTTATCTATTTGGGTCATCTCCCTTTTCTTTTTGAGAAGCCTGGCTAGAGGTTTGTCAATTTTGTTTATTTTTTCAAAAAACCAACTCTTGGTTTCGTTGATCTGCTCTACAGTTTTTTTGGATTCTATATTGTTTATTTCTGCTCTGCTCTTTATTATTTCTCTTCTTCTGCTGGGTTTGGGCTGCCTTTGCTGTTCTGCTTCTACTTCCTTTAGGTGTGCTGTGAGATTTTGTATTTGGGATTTTTCTTGTTTCTTGAGATAGGCCTGGATTGCAATGTATTTTCCTCTCAGGACTGTCTTCGCTGCGTCCCAAAGCATTTGGATTGTTGTATTTTCATTTTCGTTTGTTTCCATATATTTTTTAATTTCTTCTCTAATTGCCTGGTTGACCCACTCATTCGTTAGTAGGGTGTTCTTTAACCTCCATGCTTTTGGAGTTTTTCCAGACTTTTTTCTGTGGTTGATTTCAAGCTTCATAGCATTGTGGTCTGAAAGTATGCATGGTATGATTTCAATTCTTGTAAACTTATGAAGGGCTGTTTTGTGACCCAGTATATGATCTATCTTGGAGAATGTTCCATGTGCACTCGAGAAGAAAGTATATTCTGTTGCTTTGGGATGCAGAGTTCTAAATATATCTGTCAAGTCCATCTGATCCAATGTCTCATTCAGGGCCCTTGTTTCTTTATTGACCGTGTGTCTAGATGATCTATCCATTTCTGTAAGTGGGGTGTTAAAGTCCCCTGCAATTACCACATTCTTCTCAATAAGGTTGCTTATGTTTATGAGTAATTGTTTTATATATTTGGGCGCTCCGGTATTCGGCGCATAGACATTTATAATTGTTAGCTCTTCCTGATGGATAGACCCTGTCACTATTATATAATGTCCTTCTTCATCTCTTGTTACAGCCTTTAATTTAAAGTCTAGTTTGTCTGATATAAGGATGGCTACTCCAGCTTTCTTTTGGCTTCCAGTAGCATGATAAATAGTTCTCCATCCCCTCACTCTCAATCTACAGGTGTCCTCAGGTCTAAAATGAGTCTCTTGTAGACAGCAAATAGATGGGTCTTGTTTTTTTTATCCATTCTGATACCCTATGTCTTTTGGTTGGCGCATTTAATCCATTTACATTCAGTGTTATTATAGAAAGATATGGGTTTAGAGTCATTGTGATGTCTGTATGTTTTATGCTTGTAGTGATGTCTCTGGTACTTTGTCTCACAGGGTCCCCCTTAGGATCTCTTGGAGGGCTGGTTTAGTGGTGACAAATTCCTTCAGTTTTTGTTTGTTTGGGAAGACCTTTATCTCTCCTTCTATTCTAAATGACAGACTTGCTGGATAAAGGATTCTCGGCTGCATATTTTTTCTGTCTAGCACACTGAAAATCTCGTGCCAATTCTTTCTGGCCTGCCAAGTTTCAAAAGAGAGATCAGTCACGAGTCTTATAGCTCTCCCTTTATATGTGAGGGCACGTTTACCCCTTGCTGCTTTCAGAATTTTCTCTTTATCCTTGTATTTTGCCAGTTTCACTAGGATATGTCGTGCAGAAGATCGATTCAAGTTACGTCTGAAGGGAGTTCTCTGTGCCTCTTGGATTTCAATGCCTTTTTCCTTCCCCACTTCAGGGAAGTTCTCAGCTATTATTTCTTCAAGTACCCCTTCAGCACCTTTCCCTCTCTCTTCCTCCTCTGGGATACCAATTATGCGTAGATTATTTCTTTTTAGTGTATCACTTAGTTCTCTAATTTTCCCCTCATACTCCTGGATTTTTTTATCTCTCTTTTTCTCAGCTTCCTCTTTTTCCATAACTTTATCTTCTAGTTCACCTATTCTCTCCTCTGCCTCTTCAATCCGAGCCGTGGTGGTTTCCATTTTGTTATGCATTTCGTTTAAAGCGTTTTTCAGCTCCTCGTGACTGTTCCTTAGTCCCTTGATCTCTGTAGCAAGAGATTCTCTGCTGTCAGCTATACTGTTTTCAAGCCCAGCGATTAATTTTATGACTATTATTCTAAATTCACTTTCTGTTATATTATTTAAATCCTTTTTGATCAGCTCATTAGCTGTTGTTATTTCCTGGAGATGCTTCTGAGGGGAATTCTTCCGCTTGGTCATTTTGGATAGTCCCTGGTGTGGTGAGGACCTGCAGGGCACTTCCCCTGTGCTGTGGTGTATAACTGGAGTTCGTGGGCGGAGCCGCAGTCAGACCTGATGTCTGCCCCGAGCCCACCGCTGAGGCCACAGTCAGACTGGTGCGTGCCTTCTCTTCCCCTCTCCTAGGGGCGGGATTCACTGTGGGGTGGGGTGGTCTGTCTGGGCTACTTGCACACTGCCAGGCTTGTGATGCTGGGGATCTGGCGTCTTAGCTGGGGTGGGTAGGCAAGGTGCACAGGGGCAGGAGGGGCAGGCTTAGCTTGCTTCTCCTTAGGTGATCCACTTCAGGAGGGGCCCTGTGGCAGCAGGAGGGAGTCAGATCCGCTGCCGGAGGTTTGGCTCCGCAGAAGCGCAGAGTTGGGTGTTTGTGCTGAGCAAGCAAGTTCCCTGGCAGGAACTGGTTCTCTTTGGGATTTTGGCTGGGGGATGGGCGGGGGAGATGGCGCTGGCGAGCGCCTTTGTTCCCCACCAAACTGAGCTTTGTCGTCCGGGGGCTCAGCAGCTCTCCTTCCCTTTGTCCTCCAGCCTTCCCGCTTTCTGAGCAGAGCTGTTAGCTTATGACCTCCCAGACGCTAAGTCACGCTTGCTGTCGGAACACAGTCCGTCAGGCCCCTCCGCTTTTTGCAAGCCAGACTCGGGGGCTCTGCTTGGCCGGCGAGCCGCCCCTCCGCCCCGGCTCCTTCCCGCCAGTGCGTGGAGCGCGCACCACCTCGCCGCCCTTCCTACCCTCTTCCGTGGGCCTCTCGTCTGCGCTTGGCTCCGGCGACTCCGTTCTGCTAATCCTCTGGTGGTTTTCTGGGTTATTTAGGCAGGTGTAGGTGGAATCTAAGTGATCAATCAGCAGGACGCGCGGTGAGCCCAGCGTCCTCCTACGCCGCCATCTTCCTAGGGTTTTCAATAAAAAAACCACTTTTGGTGGTTTTATGTGCCATCCATGTGTTTTGTTTTTGCTCCATTATGTTCCGAGTCTTGGCCTTTTTCATCTCTCAGTGCAGCCTGTACCCCATAACTGATGAGGAAGGGAGGGAAAGCTTAGCTCCTTACCTTGATGTGTGCTTGAATTCCCCACAGTATTAGGCTGAGGCTTGATGTCACCTGACATCACACTCTTTCTTGGTGTGTCCTCTTCTGTGCCTGCTTCTCTCACTCACTTAACAGTTGCTCTTTGAACTTTAAGAACTTTAAGGATTTTCTTAATAAATCACTTATGAATACCCTCTCCTCAGATTTGCTCTGGAGGACTCGGCCTAATACACCAGTCTTCAAAACTTGTTGGGGCGCCTGGTGGCGCAGTCGGTTGAGCGTCCGACTTCAGCCAGGTCACGATCTCGCGGTCCGTGAGTTCGAGCCCCGCGTCAGGCTCTGGGCTGATGGCTCAGAACCTGGAGCCTGTTTCCGATTCTGTGTCTCCCTCTCTCTCTGCCCCTCCCCCGTTCATGCTCTGTCTCTCTCTGTCCCAAAAATAAATAAATGTTGAAAAAAAAAATTAAAAAAAAAAAAAAACTTGTTAAGATATGTGAGTTCCAGAGAACAATATTGGTCAACTCATTCATTCAGGCACATATTTATGCTCATATACTCATTGAACGTCTATTTTCATGGCAGGCACCGTCCTGGGCATTGAGCCTCAAATGAATGCTGGAGGTCCCTCCCTTTGTGGATATACAGTCACACATGAAAAAGTAACAGAACTAGGGTTTGAATAAAATATCTTGTCTCTGAACCTAGTGTTCTTTTCTTTGTTTTCTATCCATGGTTTCAGAATGCTCTTGTACACTTCTCTGATGAGTTTTGAAGGTATAGGTCATTTTTGAATTATAAGGATCTTCTAGTCGTATTAAAACAAAATAATATTAGTTTTTATATTGCATAAGCAAAGATGCATTTAATAAAGTCGTATACATTTAGTTTGCTTTTCAGCCCTGCTTCATTTTTCTGGGAAAAACATGGTGATTTTCATCAGTCAAAATTGCATGTAATCCCTGAGTTATTTAGAAGTTAGACAAAGATTTTAGAAGCGCCAGGCTTGACTTTCTAGCTGCCAGAATTCCATTGTATTGGTAGGTGAAGCCTTAGACAATGGCAAAAACCTATCCATGGACTTTGTGATAAATCCTTGACATCAAAGATGTTATCTTAGGGAGGGTAAGGCAGCCTAGAAAAAGATATAAGACATGTCTTAAAATTTGCTCCACTGGGGTGCCTGGGTGGCTCAGTGGTTAAGTATCCACCTCCTGGTTTCAGTTCAGGTCATGATCTCATGGTTTGTGTTCAAGCCCTGTGTGAGGCTTTGCACTCATACTGTGGAGCCTACTTGGGATTCTCTCTCTCTCTCTCTCTCTCTCTCTCTCTCTCTCTCTTCCCCCCTCTCTCTCTTGCTCTCTGCCCCTCCCCTACTCTCTATCAAAAGAAATAAATAAACTTAAAAAATTTCTTAAAATTTGATCCACTAGTCCCCAAGCCAGATATTATATTTGCTAGTTTTTTGAAGTCCAAGGGCAGGGTGAAGTTGCAGATTGAATGCTAAGGTGTTTTCCTATGATATCAGCTTTAATCACTGTGATTGTTTCTTCAATAAGACAGGCAGACAGTCTGGCCACCTGTGGGGCGACCAGTGGGGGACTGAGTGTCTTCTTGCCCACTTAACCTAGGTATTTAGTTTCTTGATGCATAGTCAGAAAAGTAGTTCAGTGTTTGGAAAAGTATAGGAAAAACAGGGGAAACATCAAGACCCTACATTGATCTTAAAATGCTCATGCTTAGTGTAATTTATATTTGCCCTGACCAATTTAGCACTCCTCTGGGATGGATCACTTAATTAGAAAGAATAAGAAAAGCTGTTGTTTGATGTATGTATCTTTATTATTTCCAAGTGGCAGAATTGATTCCCTCCATTATGAATTTGCCTCCATTTGTAAGACTAATGAAGCACCATTAAAGGGAGTGGAATGTCAGAGGTCACCCTTTCTTTACATTTAATGTCCTCAAGTTGATAGATTATTTATGAGGGTTATTATGCTTTGGATAGTGTTCCCAGTTTTTTCAGAAGAACTATATTGATATGTAATGATGAGATGGCACCTACTGTGACTTCCTTGAGCTCCAGATGTCACCTGGAAAGAAATAGATTGGGAATAGGATTCATTGCCATGCATATTGGTAGCAGTCAATATGACTTTCATAATCTCTTAAATAGTGGTTTGGCTACTGTGGGCTGTAAAACTTGTTCTTACCCAGTGTTGTAGACAATTTCTTGTATCCTAAAGGTAAAAATAGCACTTATTTATCACGAGAGATCATAAACTTGTTTCTGAGATTTTTTTTCATTTCATAAAAAATGTCAACAAAAACTATGAGTTCCCCCAAGAAATTAGAGCATAGAGCATAACTGTACAAAATGGTTATAAGTTTGTGTTCCTAAGCTAGACTTCTTACTTTCAAATACCAACTCTGTTAGCTATAATTTCTGTGCTCTTAGGCCAGTTCCTTGACACCTCTGTGACTTGGTTTCCTCATCTATAAAATGAGGGCATGAGACATTTTTATGGGCATGAGACAGTGTTGACAGTCAAATGAATAATTTCATGCAAAAATGCTTAGAATAGTTTCTGGCACACATTAAGCACTTAATAAATGTTAGCAATTATTATTATAAAGATTTAATTTTATTAAAAATGTTTTGGGGCGCCTGGGTGGCACAGTCGGTTGGGCGTCCGACTTCAGCCAGGTCACGATCTCGCGGTCCGTGAGTTCGAGCCCCGCGTCAGGCTCTGGGCTGATGGCTCAGAACCTGGAGCCTGTTTCCGATTCTGTGTCTCCCTCTCTCTCTGCCCCTCCCCCGTTCATGCTCTGTCTCTCTCTGTCCCAAAAATAAATAAAAACGTTGAAAAAAAATTAAAAAAAATGTTTTAAAATATTTATTTACTTTTGAGAGAGAGAGCACAAGTTGGGGAGGAACAGAGAGAGAGGGGGGAGACACAGAATCTGAAGCAGGCTGTAGACTCTGAGCTATCAGTGCAGACCCTGATGCAGGGCTTGAACTCACTAACTGTGAGATCATGACCTGAGCAGAAATCACATACTTAACCAACTGAGCCACCCATGCACCCCATTTTATAAAGATTTTAAATTGACCATGGGGTTAGTTTCTTCATTTCTGCCTTCTATCTACCCCACAGCTTAATTCTCAGGCTTGTCCAGTGGGTTGGCCTTTCGGTAGATTATTGTTTGTCTGACTCTGGTTTGTTCCACCTTTCCCTCAGCTCCATACTCTGTGGGTTTCTTGCCCCATGCCCAGCTAGGACTCCCATTACCTCTTTGGGAGATGGGGTGATGTGCCACAAACTAGTCCTCATCAGGACAGGAAATGGAAATGTGTGTGTATTTGTATATGTGCAAGGGGCTGTGGTTAGGGCAGTGATTAGACCATGGATTCTGAAGTCAGATGATCAGGCTTATAGTTCATAACTAGGTTTATCTGGCTATATGACCTCAGACAAATTACTGCCTAACTCTGAGCCTCAAATCCTCACCTATAAAATGGGTACAATTCATAAAGTGGTTAAGAGAATTAAATGCAGCAAAGTGCTTGGCATAATTCCTGGTACATGGGATGTCTTTAATATGTGTTAGCTATTCCACTTATATTTCTATACACATAAAATGCATAGTCACCAGTTCATACCAAAGTCCCTACACTATGGAGAGGTGGTTACTTTTTGGAAAATGATAATTTAAAATTTAAATATTTGCCATCTAGTTTCCAATCAGCACTCTGTTTCAGTTCCCCTTGTCAGCTTTTAAATGAGGAATCTCACTGAATTATGCAAATGCCAAGTGATAAATTTTACTTCTGCCAGGGTGCTGGGGATTCAGACAGTTCCACTCTTCATTTGATCTTCTGTCTTTTGCAGAAAACCCATGGGTTCACTCTCATTTGTTTAGGTGGTTGGTGAAATGGTATTCATCATGACCAATAAAGGGCCTGACAAAGTCTTCAGACAGATGGCAAGGGCTGGACCCTCATGAATTTGTTATTGCTGTAACTGAAATGACATTTGGGCCTTGTTCTCCACTGCTGGAGGAGAAACATGGGGCTTCATTTTGAAAATGTGGAGCTGGGAAAATCCTCCAGAAGGTGAATTGCGGGTGGGGGGCAGAATCAGAACTCGATAGTCATGTGGCTGATGCACAGTGCATAGCTGACCCCGGGTCAGACACAAACAGGCTGATTCCTTACAGCTGCAGGAGATGGGGCAGAAGAGGAGCAGGGAAGCCTTGCAAACCCCCAGCTTTGATTCTTTAAAAATTAGAGCACATTTGGGAAAGCAGTATCTCCCTGTCTTCTATTCTATGGGACCTGAGACAAGGTTGCCCTCTCTCCTGAGATTCTGGCTGCCCAGTCTTTGAGGGACACCATCACACATTTCATATTCGTTGCTGAATGTTCCTATGTTGTAGGAGCTGTGACGAAGTTATTTCTGGGTATTTATTCAACGGTATTTACCTAAAATATCTTAAGATGGATGAAGTGATTTGCAGTGATGATGGTTCATCCCCATACGATAAATTTCTTCTCAGGTGACAGATATTTAAATAATACTAGCTAAAGTGTATAGAGTGTTTACCGTGTACCAGGTTAAACATTTGAAACGTATTATCAAACTTTATCTTCACAACAGCCTTGAAAGGTAGCTGTTACTGTTGTTCTCATTTTACAGATGAAATTTAGGGTGTAGAGGGAGGGAGTTTCATGTAAGTCTCAGAGCTGGAAAAGAGCAAGTCATACCTATACCTAGAATAACTTACACCTAGAATAACCATAGAGTTTGTTCTTCAATAAAGGGACATTTTTTTCCCCTTCAACTTTCTTTTTTTTAATTAGGGTATAATTGACATATTATACTAGCTTCAGGTATATAGTGTAAAGATTCAATATTTATGTATATTGCCAAATGATCCTCACAATAAGTCTAATTAATATCCATCACCATACATAGTTATAAATTTTTTTCATGGTAAGAACTTTTAAGATGTACTTTCTTAGCAAATATCAAATATGCAATAGAGTATTATTAACTATAGTCACCATGCTGTGCCTTTTGATTTCATTCACATATTTCACTCACTGCCCACCCCTCCCCTTCATTCCTGGCAACCACTAGTCTGTCCTCTATCTATGAGCTTGTTTTGTTTTGTTAATATTCTACATTTAAGTGATATCAGATGGTATTTGTCCTTCTCTGTTTCACTGATTTCACTTAGCATAATCGTTCAAGGTCCATTCATGTTGTCATAAATGGCAAGGTTTCATTTTTTCTGGTTGAATAATATTCTGTTATATATACATATACATGTACATACATATATCCATAATTATGTGTGTGTGTATCTCACATTTATTTATCCATTTATTTTTGTAGACACTTACATTGTTTCCATGTCTTGGCTATTATAAATAATGCTGCAATGAACATGGGGATGCAGATATCTTTTCAAGTTAGCATTTTCATTTTCTTTGGAAAAATGCCAAGCTGAGATATTTTTGAGAGTGAAAGGGGGGCACTACCATTTATGACACCAGGGCAATAGGCATACTCCAGGATATCCATGCAAACAAGCTCTTAACCACTCAACCACCAACTATGTTAACCACCAACTAAACACACACACACACACACAAATGATTAAAGATGAGTCTTCCAGGCATCTTTTCCTAGGTTAGAAAGTGAATTATTTGGGGCAGGGAAACTTCTGATGAACATTCCTCAATGTGTGCATAAAACTAGGCATATAGCTTGTAGGTCCGATTGGATGTTATCTTTATTTTTGCTTTTTCTTTTTTAAAAGTATTATTTCCATTCACCACCATTAGACCTTAATTTCAACTCCCAAAGACCCTTCCCACAATCAATACTGCACTTCAACATCTAGGCAAGATGAGTTGCTTTACTTAATACTGAATACCTATTAAAAACACCTTTGTCACCAATGGTTCTAGCATAAGGTAAATCAGATAAACTTGTCAAGTCTTCACAGGTAAGGATATTTGAATTTAGTTCCCATGAAAGAAGACTTGAGGGAATCATCTGAATTCAAAACTGCTTAATAGAAATTTTCAGGTTATGAAGACAAATGAAGTCAGAAACATTCTGACCATCTTCTTTGTAGGGCATGTTCCAGAACACAGACAGATAGGATCAGTCTAGTTGTGCCAATACTGATAAGCAATACTTTTAGTTAAATATTCATGGAAAGGATGTTTGCTTTTGCCAAGCAGCACTATGGTATGCTCTGTTTGGGGTAGGTGATGCCATTCACACTTTCTTGGAATAAACACAGATGACGCCTAAATGGATCATCTTGGACTGGTATATTGATAGTCTGTGCATACTTTTGTTCAGTTGGGCAATGCTGCTATCAAGAAAATTATTAGGACTTCCTTGAAAGGCCTGTTTGTTCAAGGAGTACCACCAGATGTGCCTTCATAGGAGCCAAAGTTTCACAGAGCTTGGATGTTTTGGTCTATGAGGGAGGCCTGGATGATTCCATGTTGGCATATGGCCTAGTATGTACAATATTTCAATTAGTAAGTTATGACCAAGACTGACCTTAAAGTAGCCCAGATCTCTTGGTGCCTTCCAGAGGCCATGCCTGATTGCTAACAGAGAAATGAAGCAGGTAATTATGTATGGTTTGACCTATACAGTGCTGCTCTTAGTTACACAATTCAAAAATTTGAACTAGTTAACATGTAGTAATTAGAATATTTCGGTTTTTGACTTCTTGGAAATGCTGGAAGTTCTAATGATGGTTGTCTAATCGTAATAAGCAGATACTGTCCACTTGGATGGGAAATGACCTCTCTAGTGGAAATTTGAGACTTCCCAATTTAGTAATTTTTGGGGGTCATTTTCATGGACTTTATTTGTGTTTTCCATTTTCTTACAATTTCTATGTAGTTCTTTCAAATTTTTTTTTAATGTTTATTTTATTTTTTGAGACAAAGAGACACACAGCATGAGCAGGAAAGGGGCAGAGAGAGGGAGACACAGAATGTGAAGCAGGCTCAAGGCTCTGAGCTGTCAGCACAGAGCCCGACGTGGGGCTCAAACTCACGAACCATGAGATCGTGACATGAGCCGAAGCCGGACGCTTAACCAACTGAGCCACCCAGGCTCCCCTCTATGTAGCTCTTTCAACTGAACATATTTTAAGCATTCTGGATCCAAAGTATAGGAACAAAGAACAGATTTTTGAAATTTTGGGTTTTTGGGTCTTTTTTAGATCAGTGGGATTTTCTGTTATGAATGTCTGGAAATAAGTTGGCTTCTGTTATCGTCTTGTATATTTATATACCTATAACCATATATCTCTCAATGGTTATGTGCATGTATGTATCATTATCCTTCCCCAACATAAAACTTTATTTTTCTATTTAGTTTTAGAAGTGAATCAGTTATACTTATTTAAATTTCATTCACTGTTATATTTCTCTTTCTCTCTCTCTCTACACACACACACACACACACACACACACACACACACACACACTGCACCACACCTCATGATTGAACATGATTTTTCCCAGAAATTAAGAACTCATCACCAGATTTCTTCTCATCCTATTACAAATTTGGCATTTTAGAGAGGAAAGTAGTAGGTCCTCAGATCCCTGGATCTGTATTTAAGTTGTTAATTATATGGTTGTTGGGGGAAATGGGGTGAAGGGAACTTGTGATAGTATTTCATATAGTAAAGATGGGGAGGTAACTAGTCTTTAAATGGTTGAAGAAGTTTAAAGGTAGAAGATTTTGCATCAGAAAGTTCCAGGGAATACTGAGGCTTTACCTTCAACTCAAGCCTCCTTTAAGACCTAGAAATGAGAAATTTTTGTTCTGTTGTACAGAAAGTAACCATGTTGGTATTGGCTACATTGATAAGCTATATCAAGTCCATCTTATCAAGAACAGACAAATTCTGGTCCCAGAAAGAGGAGAGTCAAATACTCACAAATTCATGCTGCATAATTTTCTTTATGAAATATTCATTGTTTATCTAGTATGCTTCAAGCACAATGCTAGGTGTTAGTTCTCAATACCCATTCCTACCCTTTAAATTTGCCTTAAGGTGAAGGCCTTGAACATCTGCTTCCTGCCTTCTCTTTTCTTTGCCTCCAGGTGGGCAGGCATGTATACTCTTGTTAATCATTTGCTTGGGCCTTGAACTCTTAAGAGAAGCATTCTAAATATGGAAAGAATTCTGCTAAGAATTGCCTATTGATCATCTACTATTTAAAATTTTTGAAAGGCCAGCTTTCTTTGCCCATGTAATCCTCCAAGAAATATAGATATAGTCTCATCTAAAGCCTGAAGAGCAGTGGGATGGCTCTGTGACTCATTTTTTTGTGTGTGTGTGCTGAAGTAAATCTTAATGAGAGGAGGTTCAGTTCTAGTAGAATGGTGGCATTGAAGGGTTAGGGCTCCTAGGGATCTGAAGACAAACTCTGCCCCAATGATTTCTTTCTTTTTCTTATGTTTATTTGAGAGAGAGAGAGAGAGAGAGAGAGAGAGAGAGAGAGAGAGAGAATATGAATGAGCAGGGCAGAAAGAGAGGAACACAGAATCCAAAGCAGGCTCCCGGATACACGCTGTCAGCACAGAGCCTGATGCAGGGCTTGAACCCACAAACCACAAGATCATGACCTGAGCTGAAGTCAGACGCTTAACCGACTGACCCCCCCCCCCCCCAGGCATCCCTGGACCAATCACTTCTTAGCTATGGAGCAAATATTCCATTCTTAGAGTAGGGCCACGGGAGCCCCTGCACCAAGCCCTGTACTCTTGCAAGCCATGCCCTGGTTCTCCTTGACTGCATTTCTCTCCGTGGGGCAAGAAGTCCACAGGTCTCAGGTATACACCCACCGGGAACCCACACTTTTCCTTTTAGATCATGGTCCAAGTAGTCAAGATTAGAATTCCCTGCCAAATTACCCTGAGCAAGTCCTTTCCAGGGCCTGTATAGTTCTCTTGTCCCAATGTATCCTCCTGAGGGTGAATGACTGCTGGTACATGCAATTTTAGGCCTGAGGAGTGGCCAAGAGGCAGATATTTGTAGCATGGTAAGTGTGGATGAAGCTTGGGCAAGTGGTCTGGGTTTTTCTACATGTTGCATGCTTAGCCCTTTGTGCCCATGGGCAGCATATATGCTGTACAGAGAAGGTGACAGGACTCATTTGTGTTCTTGCCCTTGCCCCACAGTGGGCAAGTTATACAACTTCTCCAAGCTTCAGTATCCCCAACCATATAGAGGACTCACAATAGTGGTCATCCCTCTTAAGATGAAAGATCATGCATATATTAAAAGTTGCTATTTTAGTACTATAATTTGTTTTTAAAGAACAAACTTACTACAGAAATACCATATTATATTACTGGTATCAGAGAGAATTTTTAAAGGGAGATTTTCCTTCAAAGATTAGATTATATGAGAGAAGATCAGTACGGCATAGGATTCCTATGAAATCCTAGGATATAAAGTTTTCTCATCTGAAAAAAACATATGAAAAACAGTACCTTACCCATAAGCTAGTTGCACCATTTGCATGAGATCATAGATGTAAAAGCATTTAGAACAGTTTTAGCACATAGCAAGTGTTCAATGAACTTTAACTAGGAGAAGTATAATCATTATAGTAAAAAAATGAGCCAACATTCATAATATCTAATTTGTTCATTTCTACATCTGATGAAAAGAGAGAAAAAGGTTAACATGAAACTTAGCCATGGTTGTTATTGCATACATTTATTAAATCCCAAGAAATAGACAATATTCTGCATAGAAATTTAGCTGTGGTTATGCAGTATGGGCATGATTACTTAGGTTTTTCATTTTATTTAAAGTTTTCCATTTCCAGTGCATTCAAGAGGGCTACACCTCTATACAAAGGTGGAAAATAAGTTGTGTGAGGGAAAAGAAAAGAGTATTGAATACAGGGAAAGCATGATAAGAAAATATTTGAGCATACAGGGGAAAATGTTAAGATAATACTTGATATGTCCCTTTGTGATAGCTTATCAAAGACTGGGTTAACTTTATTGGTTTCATAAAATGGTTATGGAGAAGTTTTCCAGGGCCAGACAATCCTGTGATAGTTGTCTATGAGTTTCTTTTTTTTAAATATGAAATTTATTGTCAAATTGGTTTCCATACAACACCCAGTGCTCATCCCAAAAGGTGCCCTCCTCGATATCCACCCTCCCCTCTCTCCCACCCCCCATCAACCCTCAGTTTTTTCTGTTTTTAAGAGTCTCTTATACTTTGGCTCTCTCCCTCTCTAACCTCTTTTTTTTCTTCCCCTCCCCCATGGACTTCTGTTAAGTTTCTCAGGATCCACATTAGAGTGAAAACATATGGTATCTGTCTTTCTCTGTATGACTTATTTCAGTTAGCATAACACTCTCTAGTTCCATCCATGTTGCTACAAAAGGCCATATTTCATTCTTTCTCATTGCCATGTAGTATTCCATTGTGTATATATGAATTTCAAGTTCAGGAGAGACTATGGTCTTTAAGGCATCATTTTAAAAAAATGTTTATTTTTTTTCCTTTTTTCCTCCTTTTTTTTCTTCTTTTTTTCCTTCCCCTCCCCCATGGACTTCTGTTAAGTTTCTCAGGATCCACATAAGAGTGAAAACATATGGTATCTGTCTTTCTCTGTATGACTTATTTCAGTTAGCATAACACTCTCTAGTTCCATCCATGTTGCTACAAAAGGCCATATTTCATTCTTTCTCATTGCCATGTAGTATTCCATTGTGTATATATGAATTTCAAGTTCAGGAGAGACTATGGTCTTTAAGGCATCATTTTAAAAAAATGTTTATTTTTTTTCCTTTTTTCCTCCTTTTTTTTCTTCTTTTTTTCCTTCCCCTCCCCCATGGTCTTCTGTTAAAAAAAAAAAAAGTTAGAGACGGAGGGAACCAAAGCAAAAGAGACCCTTAAAAATTGAGAATAAACTGAGGGTTGATGGGGGTGGGAGGGAGGGGAAAGTGGGCAATGGGCATTGAGGAGGGTACCTTTTGGGATGAGCACTGGGTGTTGTATGGAAACCAATTTGACAATAAATTTCATATTAAAAAAATAAATAAAATAAAAAATAAAATAAAAATATATCTGTATATATGGAGAGGTAAATAAATAAATAAATAAATAAATAAATAAATAAATGTTTATTTTTTTATTTTGAGAGAGAGAGAGAGGGAGATAGAGAGAGTGAGCAAGCAGGGGAGGGGCAGAGAGAGAAGGAGAGACAGATAATCCCAAGCAGGCTCCACACTGTCAGTACAGAGTCCAATGCAGGGCTTAAACCCACAAATTGTGAAATCATGACCTGCACCAAAATCAAGAGACAGACACTGAACTGACTGAGCCACTCAGGCGCCCCCTGTAAAGCATCATATTTTAGATTTAATTCCTGGCAGGGAGTAGGTAATCTAATCTGTACATTGTTGTAAAGAGGGCAAATGGGCTTTGAGCTTCCATACTAGTGTGTCAGGTACCTCAAACAAAAGGAACTTTCTGGTTATGTGAGTGACAGGCTGAAATGAAGAGAGGTGAGGAAATCTCATCAAGCACATGGTCAATAGCAAATGCTTTCAAAATGAAAACATGCAATGCTAAGTTACTTTGAAAGTTAGAAATAGGGTTAGAACAAGCATCCACTTCAGGATCCTAGTTGCTGAAAACTTTCAAGATCAGTAATGAAGTGTTACCTCATGTTGAGTTCCCTAGAGGCAGAGCCTGAGACAGGGATTCAGTACACATGACTTACTGGAGAAGGGCTCTTAGGAGAAAGGGAGTGGGACCAGGGAATGCACTGAGGGTAGTCCTATCTGCAGCTGAGTTTGAACCTCATCCTATGGGGGAGCTCTAAAGTGTGAATTGCACTATACTTGGTCCTACCTTAAGGCAAGGATATTGGTATTTTTTTCTTTTCTTTTCTTTTTTAAACTCACTGTCAATCACTGGCTATCTCTCCATAGTCCCCAGGAGCAGCAACTATAAATTTCAAAGCAAGGTGGAACTAGTTTGGCCAGAGGTAATTATCCAAATAAGGGGACAATTGTAAAATATCCAGAGCAGTTGGTAGATGGGTACACCGGTCTGTTAAAGGAAATTGGGGTGGAGAGTGCTCACTAGAAGCATTGTGATATGGGATTATGTATGCGTGAATGTATGTGAATACATTGTGATTATGCTTAACATAAACATGCTTCTAGGAATCACAAATATGTGTTGCAAATATGATTACATCTTTTTTACATGTGGATATTTTGAGTCCAATTCTAGTGAAAAGATTTATTGAAGAACTGGGATCTTTCAAGAGTATCAAATTCCTATTCTGTACAAAACTATATACCCTCGGTCAGCATGTGGCCACAGTTCTGTAAACCTTATTACTTAATCCATAGGATTTTGCTTCACCTTCATTCTGGGAAATGAGTTGAGAGCAATGGCTGCCTTTGGAGTGGAGCGGGGTAGGGAGAGAAGGTTTGCATTGAATCTTTGGGGTCAACTGTAGAAGTGGAGGTGACTCCACTGACTTGGTCAGAATTAGATGGAAAGATATGGAGAATCCTTTCTTTAGTTTTTCTCATACTTGGTAAAGTGGGCTCAGGATGCATGCAGCTTGGATCCATTCCACACCTTCCCCTTGATGAGTTTTGAGAGTTTCACTCCCAGGAGTCCTAGTAGCCTATATTTCAGTATGTGATGACAGCCAAGGCCAATGTAAATGGGATCCCATGTTTCCAGTTTGCCATAATTTCAAGTTCTATTGCTCAAGGAATGAGGTGTTTCCCCTTATATTGACCAACTTGTCTATGTCCTTGCAGTTTTTTGTCAGCTATTGTTGTATTTGTTCATCAGATGGAGGTGAATTAGCTGTAGCATTTCCAATGAACGTGATAAGATTCATGGAATGGATAAAATAAACTGGTAAAATATACATATTGCATCTTACAGTAGAAATAAGTACAGTTCTCCCCCACATTTCAAGGTACATCTAACACAATGAAATAATTAGTGAGATTTTTAAAGAGGAAAAAGCCAAATTTATCTAACAGGTTGCATTTTACTTTAACTCCAGAAGTAAATTCAAGAAAAGAAAACAGGCATCTAATTTTCTATTCCTTGGAACTATTTTGTACTCCCAGAAAAAATTTCTTAAATTAGTCATCTGGGGGAAAAGCCACAATAATAAAAGAAAACATGTGCGCAACAGTATAGAAAAAGATTCAAAAAAATCTTTCAGGTATATTAGAAAGTTCTCTGTCTACCTGAAAAATAGGTCAACAGGAGTTATAGAAGCCACGGAACTTGGTAAAGCAATGTAACATTTACACTGCAGTTACATTAATATCCTACCTTTACTTCCTCTGTTATGGATTTCTTAATTTACTGAAGTTACTTAAGTCTTTTTATTATATATTTTTAATAAGCTTAAGCTTTTGATTTTGTTATGTGTTCCATTTTTAGTTCTATTCCTATTTGGGGCATGGTTATGTGGGATGTTCTTGACATGTTCAAAGACATAAGATGTGACTTATCTATTGTTGCCCCCATTCCAGAATGCCCTCTCCACCATCATGCAATTAGAAGTGGTAACTACTTTGCCAATAATACTAAACAACCCATGCCACTCAAATCTAGAGGACAAGGATATATAGGACACTCCTGGGCATGGCTTATAGGCTTCTAGAGCCACCTCTGGCTCTAATAAGCTATGTCACATGCTCTGGCCAATGGAACAGTAGCAAGTGTGAGGCAAGCAGAGACTTGAAAGGTGCTTGAACATTGGGACTAGCTTTTTCTTGCTGTTGTTTGGGATGTTGAAACCCCAGAGAGAAGAGCCCTGGGTTTGTCTGCTGGAGGAAGAGAGATGCTTGGCTCAATCATCCCTGTTGCCCCGAACAACAGGCAGCCAACCACCAGATATGTGAGTGAGGCTATCCCAAATCAAACATCTATGTATCAGCTGACCACAGGAACAAGCACAGGAGAGCCCAGAAACATCAGCTAAGCTGGCCCAGACCAGAACTGCCAGGTGATTTACAGAATAATGAACAAAACAAATGGTTCTTGTTGGTTACCAGAGGGGATGGGGAAGGTGATAGAGGGTAACTAGACTTTTAGTCATGATCCCTCTGTAATGCATGCAGATGTCAAATTATAATGTTGTACACCTGAAGCTTACATAATGTTATATATAAATTTCACCTTAGTTTTTAAAAAAAGGTTGTTGTTTTAAGCCTGTAAGTTTTGGGCTGGTTTAAAGAAAACTAGTAGAGCCTTGAAAAGACACTAGCCCAAATTATTTCTAATGTCATTTTGTGCCCACAAACTTTTATTTATCTTCAGGTTACTAGAAAGGTAGATGAATTTTTATCTTACAGTGCAATAAATGGGAGGCTCTAGAGTTTTTCATTTGGGTAGTTTATTCTTTAGGATTTAGCAAACCTGGCACCCTCCTAGAGGTGAAAGCTACCAAAAAATATTGAGGTAGCTGCTATGTACACTTCTGCAATCCTGTAAGCCACGCTCCTACCCCTCCATTCTTTCATCCCAAGGAGGATCTTAGTGAAGAAAGAGGCCTCTCTTTCCAGTACCTTCTGTACCCCACCTGTGGAATAGAGGCCCTGTGAGGGATTCACATCAGACTCACTCTGCTCATTGATGTCTGTTATAGAGCACACTGGTCTGGGCTCACCTATTCATGATATGACCTTATGAACAGCAAGATCACTGCAAAGCATGGGCCTGATGGGGAGCCCAGGGCTCTAGCCTGAGAGTTGGGCCTGGTACAAAGGAAACAAATTACTTAATGAGAGATTCCAGGTCGTTGATCCATCGGATGTGGGCCTTTACCTGCCTGACACAAGTGTTGTCTTGTTAGCTTAACACATTCCACCTGGAGGAGTCAGCAGGGAAACCCCAACCCTGGCCTGGCTCTGCCTATGAGAATTCTTGACACACACCAACTGGCAAACAATGGAGCAAAGCTTGAAAACAGAGGAGGTATTTTGATCTTAAGCCATTGGTTCCAGATATTTACTTCTAAGATTTTCTTTGCAGAGTATAAAGTCCATAAACAGGAGAATCAGGAAGCTGGAGTTCTTCCCTGAGCTCTGCCAACCATGGCTGTATGATTATGGCCAAGCCACTGTGTTTTTTCACGGTCCCCTATTTTATCACTGGCAAAATGCAGAAGCCAAACTCTATGATCTCTTGGGCCCTTTAAGGGCTGACAGTATACAATTCAGTGGCCTTTAGTACTGTTGAAGAGCAGTCTTTCCGGTGGGTCCTTGAATAGAATTAAGCAAGAGATATGAAATCTGAAGCAGTTGAAAAGAGTGTTATTTTTCAAAAAGTTTTTAACTCTAGGCATAAGCTGGCCTTCATGGGAATACAGCATATTGGATGTTTCAGACCACTCACATCTTGAAGAGTCCTATCTGGCTTCCCAACAGCACACTCTTCTAGTTTTCCATCTACCTCACTGGCCATGTGTTGTCCAACTCCTTCCTCCTCCATCTAATCCTTAAAAATAAGGGGCCCAGTCCTGGCTTTTTTGTTTTTCTGTCTACACTATTTTCCTAGATAAGTGTCTTCAACCTTGGCTCCACACCTGAATCACATGAGAAAACTTTAAAAATCCCAGTATCTGGCCCATGCCCTAGATAAATTGCATCACCACCTGTAGGGATGATGTTAAAAATTCACCCACTCATTTCAGTCTGTGGACAAGTTTGAGGACTAATATCCTAGATCACTGGTTCTCAAAGTGTAGTCTTTGAATATGCAGCATCAGCATCATCTGGAAACTTGTTATAAATGCAAGTTCTCATGTCCCTCTTCAGACCTACTGAGCCGGAAACTCTGGGGTGGGATCCAGCCATCTGTAATTTAACAAGCCCTCCAGGTGATTATGATGTATACTCAAATTTAAGAACCACTTTCTATACATAATATAATCTGAGGTTTCTATGTCTTGGCAGTCTTGACATTTTTGGCTAGATGCTTCTTTGTTGTAGGGGTGTGTCCTGTGCCTTGTCTCCCTGGCCTCTACCTCTAGACACCAGTATCACCTCCACCTCCACTCCCTGCAGTGACAATCTAAAATCTCTTCATATACTGCCAAATGCTCCCCGGGGAGAAATCACCCCCTGTTAAGACCACTCCTCTCCATGAACATTTATGACAATATTCTCATTTGGCAGCACTTTAGGATGCCCTGAGGTACTTTAAAAAACACCGATGCTTAGTTCCACCATAGAGATTCTGATGAAATTAGCCTAGGGCCTGGCTCGGCATCAAGATTTTTTTAAAGTTCACAGGGTGAGTCAATCCAAGGGGTAATGAAGACCGAAAACAACAAATTGTTAGACTGGCTAATCGAAGCAATCTCATTGGGCGTGGGCGGTCTCACTCGGGCTTCCCTGAGGTTCTTGCCCCATTCCAACTTGACCTCTGAGCCTAGAGGTGCATTGTGAACCCAGCTGCCGCGGGGATTCCTCGTGGGGGCTCCTCCCTGGAAGAGGCTGCAGGAGATGCCTCTTTGGGCCATCAGTCAGCCCTTTGCCATGACGCCGGGCTCTGTCAGTCAGCCCCTCCTCCATGAGCCACGTGCAGCGGGTGAGGCCCACGTGAGGTTGGTCAGCCCCTCCGCCATGATCGGCGCACAGGGGTGAGGCTCCGCGGGAGGTTGGTCAGCGTCTCTGTCAAGAGCCCCCACCGAGTCACCACCACGGCCATGAGGCCCAGCCACGAGGCCTTACACTGACACCCTGTTGTGAGGAGTCAGCACTGCCCGCTGTGAAGCCCTGAATTTATTTTGTTCCCATTTTATTGGTAAGAAATGGGGATCAGAAAAATTCAAGTGTTTTAGCCTAGAAGCCCACTGTGGGCGACACTTCTGAAACTCTGGTTTGCATGAGAATCACCTGAGTTGGGGTTTCACTGCATGTCTCTATTCAGGGGGGGTTGGGTCATGGCTTGAGGAACTGTATTTACGTTGAACTTTTTAGCGGTGCAGGTGCTGCTGGTCCGTGGACCACACTTTGAGTAGCAAGATGCTACACAGTGTTTTTTTCATGATCACCTTTCTAGCCCATGTGTAACAGGAATGTTTACCGCAGGCTAACATGAGCAAAAGATTATGAAAAGCACAAATCATTCAAACTGGTTGTTTTTTGGTATTCAATAACATGAGGAACCAAGAGAATTTTTCTAATGGTTTTGTAATTGTTCAAAGCTAAATGCATTTCTGGAGCCTCTTCTGACTTTGTTGAATGCTTTCTGTAAAGACTTTTCTTTCTTACTGCTGTGATTTGGGGTGTAATTCTAAAGATGAATGTCTTAAGAATGTCTTTTGATATCACTTATATTGGAACTACTATCTATTTTCCAGTTGAAACTTATTTCAGAATGGCAGAAATAATCAAATTCAGGAGATCAGCTAGATGTTATGTAGCAGTTGCAAAAGATCTAAGATAATTAAATAACTTGAAAAAAATACAAGTGGTGATAAAAAAAGATAAATCTTTTGAAAGAAATTTCATTCTTCAGATGTGTCCTTCCAATTTTAAAAATAGACTTTGTTATTTTTTTCTTTTCAAATTTTTATTTAAATTCTACTTAACGTATAGCACAATATTGGTTTCAGGAGAATTCAGTGATTGATTCATCACTGACATGCAACACCCAATATTCATCATGACAAGTGCCTTCCCTAGTACCAGTCGGCCATCTAGTCCATCCCCCAACCACCGTCCTCCATCAACCCTCAGTTTGTTCTCTATCATTAAAAGTCTGTTATGGTTTCCCTCTTTTCCCCCTCTCCCATGTGTTCATCTGTTTTGCTTCTTAAACTCCACATATGAGTGAAATTTTATGGTATTTGGCTTTCTCTAACCTATTTTGCTTTGCATAGTACACTCTAGCTCAATCTACATCATTGCAAATGGCAAGATTTCATTCTTTTTGATGGCTGAGTAATGTTCCATTGTGTGTGTGTGTGTGTGTGTGTGTACATCATAATTTCTTTGTCCATATATCAGTTGGTGGAAATTTGGGCTCTCTCTCCATGGTTTGACTATTGTTGACAATGCTGCTGTAAACATTGGGGTGCATGTACCCCTTCAAATCCGTATTTTTCTGTCCTTGGGATAAATACCTGATAGTGCAATTGGTGGATCATAGGGTAGTTCTACTTTTAACTTTTTGAGGAATCTTCATACTGTCCTCTAGAGTGGCTGCACCAGTTTGCATTCCACCATCAGTGCAAGAGAGTTCCCTACCCTCTGTATCCTCACTAACACCTTTTGTTTCTTGTTGTTAATTTTAGCCATTCTGACTGGTGTGAGGTGATATCTCATTGTGGTTTTGATTTGTATTTCCCTGATGATGAGTGATGTTGAGCAGCTTTCATGTGTCTCTTAGCTATCTAGATGTCATTTTTGGAAAAATGTCTTCTGCCCATGTCTTAACTGGATTATTTGTTTTCTGTGTGTTGAGTTTGAGAAGTTCTTTATACATTTTGGATAGTAACCCTTTATATGATATGTCATTTACAAATATCTTCTCCCATTCCATAAACTACCTTTTAATTTTGTTGATTGTTTCCTTTGCTATGCAGAAGCTTTTTGTCTTGATGAAGCCCCAACAGTTCATGTTTTCTTTTGTTTCCCTTGCCTTTGGTGATATGTCTAGAAAGAAGTGCTGTGGCTGAGGTCAAAGAGGTTTCTACCTGTGTTCTCTTCTAGGATTCTGATGGTTTCCTTTCTCACATTTAGGTCTTTCATCCATTTTTAATTTATTTTTGTGTGTGATTTAAGAAAGTGGTCCAGGGGCGCCTGGGTGGCGCAGTCGGTTAAGCGGCCAACTTCAGCCAGGTCACGATCTCGCGGTCCGTGAGTTCGAGCCCCGCGTCGGGCTCTGGGCTGATGGCTCAGAGCCTGGAGCCTGTTTCTGATTCTGTGTCTCCCTCTCTCTCTGCCCCTCCCCCGTTCATGCTCTGTCTCTCTCTGTCCCAAAAAAAATAAATAAACGTTAAAAAAAAAAAAAAAAAAAAAAAAAAGAAAGTGGTCCAGTTTCATTCTTCATGTCACTATCCAGTTTTCCCAGCACCATTGTTGAAGATACTGTCTTTTTTCCACTGGATATTCTTTTTTGCTTTTTCATAGATTAGTTGATCATATTGTAGGTACATTTCTGGAGTTTCTGTTTTGTTTCAGTTATCTATATGTCTGTTTTTGTGCCAGTACTGCACTGTCTTAATGACTGCAGCTTTTTTTAAAAAAAAATTATTTATTTTAAGAGAGACAACATGACTGAGTGAGGGACAGAGAGAGGGCGAGAGAGAATCCTTAGCAGGCTCTGCATTGTCAGAACCCTGACCTTGGGCTCGATCTCAGGAACCATGAGCTCATGACCTGAGCAGAAATCCAGAGTTAGATGCTTAACTAACCGAACCACCCAGGCACCCCGATGACTATAGCTTTATAATGTAGTTTGCAGTCTGGAATCATGATGCCTCTAGTTTTTTCTTTTTCAGGATTACTTTGGCTATTCAGGGTCTTTGTGGTTCCATACAAATTTTAGGAATGTTTGTTCTAGCTCTGTGAAAAATGCTGGTGGTATTTTGATGGGGATTGCATTAAATGTGTAGATTGCTTTGGGTAGTGTAGACATTTTGACAATGTTTGTTTTTCTAACCCATGAGCATTGAATGCTTTTCCATTTCTTTGTGTCCTCTTAAATTTCTTTCATAAATGTTCTATAGTTTTCAGAATACAGATCTTTTATGTCTTTTGTTGAGTTTATTCCTAGGTATCTATTTTTAGTGCCATTACAAATGGGATCGATTCCTTGATTTTTTTTTCCTTCTGCTTCATTATTGGTATATAGAAATGCAGCAGATTTCTATATGTTGATTTTATATCCTGTGTCTTTGCTGAATTCATGTATTCTACCAATTTTTTAATGGAGTCTTTCAGGTTTTCTACATAGAGTATCATGCCATAAAATAGACTTGATTTTTTAGAGAAAGTTTAGGTTCATGGCAAAATTGAGACGAAGGTGCAGAGATTTTTCATACAACCCCTGCACACACACATTCCCCACCTGAGTGGTACACTTGTTACAATTCATGAACCTACACTGACACATCATTATCACTTAAAGATCGTTAGGATTCACTCTTAACGTACATTTTATGAGTTTGGACAAATATATAATGACATGTTTGCACCATTATAATATACAGAGTGTTTCCATTGCCCTAAAAATCCTCTGTGCACCTCCTATTCATACCTCTTTCTCTTCTAACCCATAGGAACCACTGAACCTTTTACTTTCTCCATGTTTTGCCATTTCATAAATATAGAGATTTTTCAGATTGTCTTTCTTCATTTTGTAATATGCATTTAAATTTCCTCCATGTCTTTTCATGCCTTGATACCTCATTTCCTTTTAGTGGTGAGTATTTCATTGTCTGGATATACCATGATTTATTCATTTACTGAAGAACATCTTTTTTTTTTTTCCTCCTCGTTAGAGAAGGTAAGTGGTGGTGGTAAGAAAAGTCTAGCGTTATCCAGGCACTAGACTTTAAAATAATTTCTGGGCAGTTTTTGCTTCTCTGATGCAAGTCATGCAAAATCACAGATTAGCAGGATAAGAAGATGGTCCTTTTAAGAAAAAAAAAGTGCGGGAAGATGTACTTTTGCTTTATTTCCCAATAATTCAAGCCTTTTCCACCAATTTTTATTGTTTGCAAAATGTTTAGGAGTGGTATTTTCCCTTACCCTCTTTAGCAGATTCTAGACAGGGTTTACAAACATAAGTGCCTACAACAGCCAGGCATGAATCATAAATGAATGAAAAAACAATTTGGAATGGTGGGGACTGTGCTAAAATGGAAAGCTCATACTCTATCAAAAGTTGCAGCACTGATGCACCTCCCATTTTTTCTAAAGAAGTAGTAAAAATCTCTTAAGTTTTTAGATGTTGAGACTTACTCAGTTTTTGAAGGAGAACACTGTACAGGCCCAAAACATGCTTGTAAGCTAGATTTATTCCAGAGCAAGAGAAGTGGTTAGAAGGTTTCTGGTTTTAGGTATAGATCTGGTCCTAGGTAAGTCACATTGTACTCTCAGCTTCAATATTCTGACTCATGGTATGAAAATCTTGACATTATTTATTCAAATGATGATTAAATATTTTGCAATTTGAATAGTTATGATCAATAATTATGTTTGTCACATCTCATATATTTTTTAAATGTTTATTTAATTTGAGAGAAGGGGAGAGAGAGTAGCGCTCATGCGTGGGGAAGCACAGAGATGGAGGGAGGGAGGGAGAGAGGAAGAGAATCTCAAACAGGCTCCATGCTGTCAGTGCAGAGCCTGACACAAGGATCAATCCCACAAACTTTGAGATCATGACCTGAGCTGAAGTCAAGAATTGGATGATTGACTGAACCACCCAGATACTCCTGTCATATCTCATATTAGTAAGAGAGTTGCCAGAATTTAAAAAATACCTCATCAAAAATATTTTATTGGGAATTCAGTGTTGGAAAAAAAATCATTTAATAAGTTCAGGCAAAATTATTTGTCTTTGGAGATATTTTTATATTAAAGATATGTATTTTTCCTGATGTTCAGATCACTGAAAATGTAAATAGTACTCCCAAAATGCAAAAAATATTTAAAAACAAATTTTAATACAGAAGTACACACAAATTGAACCAAATTGATAAGGCATAGAACTGACAGATGACACATTGATTTTGTGTAGCAATGTACTGGGTATTTGAGATTTAAATGTATGTTGGTATTAAGTATTTTCTCTTCACAGTCTTCAAACTATTTTAGAGATGAGTTAAGTTTGATCAACTTCTCTTTGAAATAATGAACACTTCCTGGCTTCTATGAATTACACCTACTAGGATCTCTTCTGACCTTTCAGGCTATTTCTTTCTCTCAACAAGAACATCCCTAAGAAAGTTCCTAAAGTCTGTTCCTCTGTATATGCTTCCTTCTTGATAAAATTCGTTTTTTTCCCACAGTTTTGAGTAGAAACTGTATGAGGTCCACTTTCACAATTTGTGTGTTATACTCAATCTTACACTCAGGTTTGCCTTCCTTAACATTCCACACCATGTTCCTAGCCAAGGAAACCCATCACAATGACCTTGATAGTTTTCTACATCAGGTCGACCTCGTTGTATATTTCTAATTCTTTCTTGTTGGTTATCAAGCCTACCCTCAACTCTCAGCCAATGTCACTTAACATGTCAAATGGTTTTCCTTTGTTTACTTCTTCTGTTATGGTCTTTGGGTCCCCAGGAGGTAACTTTACCAAAGACAGATACCTACACTTATTTTAATGGTTAAAATACAAGTGAATGTTATAGCTGTTCAAGGAGGGGAGCCTTATATGAATGTATTTATGTTCTATTCCTGCCTTTCCCACTATTAGAAAAATAGTTAAGAATACTATGAAGATAAAGTTAGCCAAACACTCCTGATTTTATATGTCAGTGATAGAAAGTAAATAGTTCTGTTGGTCACAAATTTCCATAGGTTATTATACTACCTCATATATACTAATTCCATTGACCCTCCTATTTCCAGGAATATATTGTTCTCATCACCCCTTCGCATAAGTGGGAATATGCCTGTAGTTTTTCTACTTTGACAGTCTTCCCCACTCTAATTAACCTTTCACAGATTTATTATCTATAAAATACTTGGTACCTCTCATACCTACTTAAAAACACTTTAATTCCTTATTTTTCTGTGGATAAAGAAACCTAAAAACTGAGTCATCATAAGCTTACCTAAATGCCCTTGGCAGTGTTCTCTTCCAGGAGATAAACTTAGTGTTACTTCTGACATCTCTAGACACATCATGGACCCAATAAGCCTGTTTCTGACTTTGTCCAGAAAGGACATGGGCATTCTTTCCACTTATCTTCTCCCAAGGTAGTATTCTTGCTTAGGAACTCCTACCTCTGTTTTTGGTCATAATTCTTCATTCTCCAATGTCCAGGTATGACCCTTCTTTCTCCATGACACTTCTTTTGACAATTTGCCATTATCTCATATCCTCTCCTTCACTTGACAATAGTATTATTTATCAGTATATCCTCAGTAAGTAATAAAAATTAGCCTCCGCTATGCTGACTACCTAATACTTCAATGCCTGTGTTTTTTTGTGTTATTTTTTGAAATATCCCAACTAAAATATTAGGTTCTTGAGTGAAGGCAATGTGTCTTGAAAAATTGGTTTCTTATTGTTAAAATTTTTATTGTGAAATAATTTGAGATTTATAGAATATTGATAAGAACATTAGGAAAAATTTCCCATAAGTCCTTCACCCAAATGTATGTATATGTATATCTCCTTATATGTATGTATGTGTGACTGTGGATAATGTTTTCTGAACTGTTTGAGATTAATTGATGTTTTACTTTCAAGCACTTCACTGGATAGTTCCTAAAAACAAGGACTTTCTCTTATAACCATAGAATAATAATCAAAATCAATATTGAAGGTGATAAAGATCTGTTATCTAATTGGCAAACTTTATTCAGTTTCATCAGTTGTCTCATTTCCTATATAACAAAAGAAAATGAAATCTGGTCCAGGATTTAATCTAGGGTCATTTGTTGCCTTTAGTTGCCATACCTCTTACATCTTTAATCTGAAGCAGTCCTTCAGTCTTTATTTTCCACACCTTGACATTTTGTTTATTTTTATTTTTTAAAAGTTTTTTTTAAATCTTAATTCCAGTATAGTTAACATACAGTGGTATATTGGTTTTAGGTGTGCAATATAGTGATTCACCAATTCTGTACATTAACTCAGTGTTCATCATGAGAAATGTACTCTTAATCCCCTACATCTGTTTCCCCCATCCCCCCACCCACCTCCCCTCTGGTAACCATCAGTGTGTTCTCTACAGTTAGGAGTCTATTTCTTGGTTTGTCTCTGTCTCTTTTTTCCCTTTGTTCATTTGCTTTGTTTCTTAAATTCCACCTATGAGCGAAATCATACAGTATTTGTCTTTCTCTGACTGATTTATTTCACTTAGCATAATACTGTCTATCTCTATCCATGTCATTGAAAATGGCAAGAGTTAATTCTTTTTAATAATACTACATTATTGAGTGGAATAATAATATAAATTATTAAGTGGAATAATATTCCATTGTTTTTACATATCATATCTTCTTTATCCATTCATCTGTTGATGGACACTTGAGCTGCTTCTATAATTTGGCTATTGTAAATAATGCTTCAGTAAACATAGTGGTGCATATATCATTTTGAATTAGTGTTTTTGTATTCCTTGGGTAAAAGTACCTAGTAGTGTGACTATTGGATTGTAGGGTAGTCCTATTTTTGATTTTTTTTAGTAACCTCCATACTGTTTTCCAGAGTGGCTGCACCAGTTTGCGTTCCCACCAGCAGTGCATGTGGGTTCCTTTTTCTCCACATCCTTGCCAACACTTGGTGTTTCTTGCATTTTTTATTTTAGCCACTCTGACAGGTGTGAGGTGATACCTTACTGTAGTTTTGATTTGCATTTCTGTAATTACGAGTGATGTTTAGCATCTTTTCATGTGTCTGTTGGCCATCTGTATAGTCTTTGGAAAATGTCTGTTCATATCTTCTGCCCATTTTTAAAATTGGATTATTTATTTCTTTGGGTGTTGAGTTTTAGAAGTTCTTTATGTTGTTTGGATACTAACCCTTTATCAGGTATGTGGTTTGCAAATATCTTCTCTCACTCAGTAGGTTGTCTTTTAGTTTTGTTGATTGTTTTCTTTGCCGTGCAGAGCTTTTTACTTTGATGTAGTCCCAATAGTTTATTTTTATTTCCCTTGCCTTTCTCTTTGGGAGACATACCTAGAAAAATGTTGCTATGGTCTGTATTGGAGAAACTATTGCCTGTGTTGTCTTCTAGGATTTTTATGGTTTTATGTCTCACGTTTAGGTCTCTAATCCATTTTGAGTTTGTTTTTTGTGTATGGTGTTATGAGAGTGGTCCAATTTCATTCTTTTGCATGTAGCTGTCCAGTTTTCCCAATGCCATTTGTTGAAAAGACTGTCTTTTTTCCATTGCATATTCTTCTATTGTTGAAGATTCACTGACCATATAATTGTGGGTTTGTTTCTGGGCTCTCTTTTATTTTTTATTAAAAATATTTGTTTCTGAGAGAGAGAGACAAAGTGTGAGTGGGGGAGGAGCAGAGAGAGGGGAGAGAGAGAGAGAGAGAGACAATCCAAAACAGGCTCCAGGCTCTGAGCTGTAAGCACAGAGCCCAATGCAATGCGGGGCTTGAACTCACAGACCATGAGGTCATGACCTGAGCCAAAGTCAGATGCCTAACCAACTGAGCCACCCAGGTGCCCCTGTTTCTGGGCTTTCTATCCTGTTCTATTGATCTATGTGTCTGGTTTTGTGCCAGTACAGTACTGTTTTGATTATTACAGCTTTGTAGTATAACTTGAAGTCTCTAATTGTGATACATCCAGCTTTGCTTTTCTTCATCAAAATTCATTTGGCTGTTCAGGGTCTTTTGTGATTCCATACAAATTTTAGATTGTTCTAGTTCTGAGAAAAATGCTGTTGGTATTTTGATAGAGATTACATTAAATCTGTAGATTGCTTTGGGTAGTATGGACATTTTAACAATATTTGTTCTTTCAATCCATGAGCATGGAATATATTTCCAGTTGTTTCTTCATCTTCAATTTTTTTTTCTGTATTGGTTTATAGTTTTCAGGGTACAGGTCTTTTGCCCCCTTGGTTAAGTTTATTGCTAGGTATTTTATTTTTAGTGCAATAATAAATGGGATTGCTTTCTTAAAAATTTTTTAAGTTTATTTATTTATTTTGAGAGAGACAGCACAAGCAGGGGAGGGGCAGGGAGAGAGGGGGACAGAGGATCTGAAGCAGGCTCTGTGCTGACAGCAGAGAGCCTGATGCAGGGCTCAAATTCACACACCATGAGATCATGACCCGAGCTGAAGTCGGACACTCAGCCAACTGAGCCACCCAGGTACCCGCTAATTTCTCTTAGTGTACAGAAATGTAATGGATTTGTGTGTCCTATGACCTTACTGAATTCATTTACCAGTTATAGTAGTTTTTTGGTGGAGTCTTTAGGATTTTCTATATTTGGTGTCATGTCATCTGCAAGTAGTGAAAGTTTTACTTTTTCCTTACCTATCTGAATGCCTTTTATTCCTTTTTCTTGTCTATTTGGTGTGGACTAGGCTAGGCTAGGACTTCCAATACCATGATGAATAAAAGTGCTGAGAGTGGACATCCTTGTCTTGTTTCTGATCTTAGGGGAAAAGCTATCAGTTTTTCCCCCATTGAATATGATGTTAGCTGTGAGTTTTTCATATATGGCCTTTATTATGCTGAGGTATATTCCCTCCAAACCTGTTTTGCTGAGGTTTTTTATTTTTTTGAAAATCATGAATAGATGTTGTATTTTGTCAAATGCATTTTCTGCATCTATTGAAATAATCATACGGTTTTTATTCTTTCTCTTATTGATGTGATGTATCACATTGATTTGCAAATATTGAACCACTCTTGCATTCTGGGAATAAATCCCACTTGACTGTGGTGAATAATTTTTTTAATGTATTGTTTAATTCAGTTTTTTAATATTTTATTGAAGATTTTTGCATCTGTGTTCATCAGAGATATTGGCCTGTGTTCACCAGAGATATTTTTGTAGTGTATTTATCTGGTTTTGGTATGAGGGTAATGCAGTCCTTGTAGGATGAATTTGGAAGTTTTCCTTCCTTTTTTATTTTTTGGAATAGTTTGAGAAGAATAGGTATTAACTTTTCTTTAAATCTTTCATAGAATTCATGTGTGAAGCCATTTGGTCCTGGACTTGTGTTTGTTGGGAGTTTTTAAATTACTGATTTAATTTCATTACTGGTAATTGATCTATTCGAATGTTCTATTTCTTTCTGATTCAGTTTTGGTAGTTTATATATTTCTGGGAATTTATCCATTTCTTCTAGGTTGTCCAATTTGTTGGTATCTAATCTTTCATAATATTCTCATGTAATGTGCACCTTGACATTTTTAGAGAGTATGAATCAGTCATTTTGCAGCATGTCCATAAACATGAATTTTCCTTGTAGTCTCCTCATGTTTAAATTCAAGTTCTACATTTTGTTTTTTTCAATAGCATCACATAAGTGATGCTAAATTTTTCTCAGTGCATCATATCAGGAGACATTTGATACTCATTTTGTCCCATTAATGGTGATATTAACATTTGTCACTTACCTAAGGTGGTATCTGCTAGGCATCTCCTCTGTAAAGTTACTATTTTTCCTTTTGTAGTTAAATATATTATAGGGAGATACTTGAAATATTTTTTGAAATAATTTTAGGTTCACAGAAAAGTTACAAAAATTGCACAGAGTTCCAGTATCCCTTGTATCCAGCTTCCCCTTATGTTAGCAGTTTACAGAAATATAGTGCAATTGTCAAGATCAGGAAATTAACATGAGCACAGCACTCTTAAATACAGATCTTAGTAGAATTTAATCAGTTCCCCCCCCCCCAATGCTTTTTCTGTATGGGATCCAAAGTAGGATCCCATATTGCCTCTGATATATGATTTTTCTTCAGTATTGCCTCGTCTTTGTGACTTTGACACTTTATTTTTTTAAAAATTTTTTAATGTTTATTTATTTTTGAGACAGAGAGAGACAGAGCATGAATGGGGGAGGGGCAGAGAGAGAGGGAGACACAGAATCGGAAGCAGGCTCCAGGCTCTGAGCCATCAGCCCAGAGCCCGACGCGGGGCTCGAACTCACGGACCGTGAGATCGTGACCTGAGCTGAAGTCGGACGCTTAACCGACTGAGCCACCCAGGCACCCCACTTTGACACTTTTAATAAGGGTTGTTACTTGTTTTTTAGACTCTCAGAGTTTGTCTGCTATATTCTCCTGATTAGGCTGGGTTATGCATTCATGGCAAGAATGCCACACAGAATGTGTTTTTGTCAATGCACAATATCAGGAGGAACATCATGCTGATAAGTCTTATTGATGATGACGTTAACCTTGACCTTTTGGTTAAGGTGGTGTCTGCTAGGTTTCTCCATGATAAAGTTACTGCTTTTCCCATTATAAACTGATCAATATTTGGAGGGCATATTTGGAGACTATGCAAATATATTGTTTCTCCTCAAACTTTCACCACTAAAGTTTTCACCAGCAAAAGTTATTGCTGTGGTCTTTGTCTAACGGTGATTTTGTCTGATAGACTTTCTCAACAAACTTTTACTCGCTAGTTTTAGTATCCAATGATGATTCTTGACTGGAGCAGTTATTACTATGGTGGTTGTCAAATGGTGATATACTCAGTTTGCAATATTGTTTCTTAATAATGAGTGTGAATTTCTTAGGACATAAAGTACAGCTGGTAAATTCCTTTTGTCGCCTGTGAACCCACTGATTCTATTTTGTGTAGTACTAATGCTTGACTCTAATTTCTAGATGGTCATTGAAACCATGGCTGCTTTTGGAAGACCTCAGAGGAATTATTAAGATAATTCTTTGGGCCTATACCATATCTTTGGAATTTTGGAAGTAGGTTTCACTGTAATTGGTGGTTGGCATAACAGTAGCCACCACTGACATGTGTTTAGCACCTTATAATTTTGAAAGTAGCACATAAAACACTTCAAAATGTCTGTTGTGTCCACGGGTCAGATTTGGCTTACTGGCACTTGCAAATATCTTTTTATAGGCATTTTTTTTCTATTTTCTAAATCTTTTTGGGGGAAAGGGGTGGTCAGATTAAGGAACACTAGCTTGTTCTAGCAAACATCACCAACATCTCAATCTCAGTAGCTTAACACAATACAAGTTTATTTTTGTTCATAAAAAGCACAATATAGATATTTCTGATGAGAAGATCTTTTACAGGGTTATTCAGGGACTCAGGCTTTTACACTGTGGCTTCCTTTCTTCTAGATCATCTTAGTTCTTGGCTGAATTCTCTGAGTTTGTATGGCAGAAGAGAGAAGAAAGAATTTGGAGAATTGCTTGGGAGATTCTTATAACCAGGCTGGAAATGGCACATAGCACCTCTGCTTCCATTCCATTGGCTAGGATTTGGTTACAAGGTCATTCTAACTTCAAGGGAGTCTGGGAAATGTAGTTTATCTGTATGCTCAAGAGGTAGGGGGAATGCTTTTGTTGAAACTTAGCAGCTTCTGTTGTCGTTTTGATTATTGGACATTATCACATGGCACTATGAAGCCTGAAGCTTGGCTCAGAAGTGATTAATTAATGTGTTGTGTTGAATGCTTCAGGCATATAGTTGATATCTGTGAGGTTAGGGCTCTGCCTAATTTATAGAAAGAAGGCTTCCTGTCTTTTTAATTCCAGTTAGCTTTGCAGCACCCTTCCTATATCCCCTGATAGTTCTCCTGCCCTTGAATACACTGTCTTGACAAATTTTAACTTCAACTCCTCCACCTAAGCAGTATACCCACATCTTCAGGAAAAAGCCATAAATCACTCTTCAACTCCTGGTCAGCATAGAATAATCTGGAAGAGCTGAAGGAATCAGAAGCATTCCTAAAGTGGAATTGCAGAACCAATATGGGCATTAGAGAGACAGCCTCTGGGAGAGAAGCCTCTGTCTTGCCTAATTTCTACCAGGAAAAAATGCCAAAGTCAAAATACTTTAAGTCCTACCATCAGGGGACAAAATGAATTTTTAGGACAGTCCTGTTTAAAAGATCATTTAGCGATAGCATGATTAATGTATACTGTAGCCAGAACAGAAATGCAGTCTTTCTGAATTTGTACCTCCTTCAAGTGAAATATTCCCACTACCATCCTCATAGTAAAGAAATACTGGTCACTTCTACCATATATTGAAAGAGGCCCAAACCCATAGCATTTTGGGCAATGAACACCCTTACTACTCATTAGAGAACATCCCAAGAGAAACCTATTGCAGGGAGGGGTGAAGCAAATCTATTGAATGGAGAGTGGGAGTTCTTATAATTCTTTTTTTTAAATGTTTATTTATTTGTGAGACAGAGAGACAGAGCATGAGTAGGGGAGGGGCAGAGAGACAGGGAGACCCAGAATCTGAAGTAGCTCCAGGCTCTGAGCTGTCAGCACAGAGCCTGACGCGGGGCTCGAACTCACGAACCGTGAGATCATGACCCGAGCCGAAGTCAGACGCTCAACCGACTGAGCCACCCAGGTACCCCAGTTCTTGTAATTCTGGATGCTTCATTTTATTTTTTTTTTTTTATTTATTTTTTTATTTTTTATTTTTTATTTTTTATATATGAAATTTATTGTCAAATTGGTTTCCACACAACACCCAGTGCTCATCCCAAAAGGTGCCCTCCTCAGTACCCATCACCCACCCTCTCCTCCCTCCCACCCCCCATCAACCCTTAGTTTGTTCTCAGTTCTCAACAGTCTCTTATGCTTTGGCTCTCTCCCACTCTAACCTCTTTTTTTTTTTTTTTTTTTGTTCCCCTCCCCCATGGGTTTCTCTTAAGTTTCTCAGGATCCACATAAGAGTGAAACCATATGGTATCTGTCTTTCTCTGTATGGCTTATTTCACTTAGCATCACACTCTCCAGTTCCATCCACGTTGCTACAAAAGGCCATATTTCATTTTTTCTCATTGCCACGTAGTACTCCATTGTGTATATAAACCACAATTTCTTTATCCATTCATCAGTTGATGGACATTTAGGCTCTTTCCATAATTTGGCTATTGTTGAGAGTGCTGCTATGAACATTGGGGTACAAGTGCCCCTATGCATCAGTACTCCTGTGTCCCTTGGATAAATTCCTAGCAGTGCTATTGCTGGGTCATAGGGTAGGTCTATTTTTAATTTTCTGAGGAACCTCCACACTGCTTTCCAGAGCGGCTGCACCAATTTGCATTCCCACCAACAGTGCAAGAGGGTTCCCGTTTCTCCACATCCTCTCCAGCATCTATAGTCTCCTGATTTGTTCATTTTGGCCACTCTGACTGGCGTGAGGTGATACCTGAGTGTGGTTTTGATTTGTATTTCCCTGATAAGGAGCGACGCTGAACATCTTTTCATGTGCCTGTTGGCCATCCGGATGTCTTCTTTAGAGAAGTGTCTATTCATGTTTTCTGCCCATTTCTTCACTGGGTTATTTGCTTTTCGGGTGTGGAGTTTGGTGAGCTCTTTATAGATTTTGGATACTAGCCCTTTGTCCGATATGTCATTTGCAAATATCTTTTCCCATTCCGTTGGTTGCCTTTTAGTTTTGTTGGTTGTTTCCTTTGCTGTACAGAAGCTTTTTATCTTCATAAGGTCCCAGCAATTCACTTTTGCTTTTAATTTCCTTGCCTTTGGGGATGTGTCGAGTAAGAGATTGCTACGGCTGAGGTCAGAGAGGTCTTTTCCTGCTTTCTCCTCTAAGGTTTGGATGGTTTCCTGTCTCACATTCAGGTCCTTTATCCATTTTGAGTTTATTTTTGTGAATGGTGTGAGAAAGTGGTCTAGTTTCAACCTTCTGCATGTTGCTGTCCAGTTCTCCCAGCACCATTTGTTAAAGAGACTGTCTTTTTTCCATTGGATGTTCTTTCCTGCTTTGTCAAAGATGAGTTGGCCATACGTTTGTGGGTCTAGTTCTGGGGTTTCTATTCTATTCCATTGGTCTATGTGTCTGTTTTTGTGCCAATACCATGCTGTCTTGATGATGACAGCTTTGTAGTAGAGGCTAAAGTCTGGGATTGTGATGCCTCCTGCTTTGGTCTTCTTCTTCAAAATTACTTTGGCTATTCGGGGCCTTTTGTGGTTCCATATGAATTTTAGGATTGCTTGTTCTAGTTTCGAGAAGAATGCTGGTGCAATTTTGATTGGGATTGCATTGAATGTGTAGATAGCTTTGGGTAGTATTGACATTTTGATAATATTTATTCTTCCAATCCATGAGCAGGGAATGTCTTTCCATTTCTTTAAATCTTCTTCAATTACCTTCATAAGCTTTCTATAGTTTTCAGCATACAGATCCTTTACATCTTTGGTTAGATTTATTCCTAGGTATTTTATGCTTCTTGGTGCAATTGTGAATGGGATCAGTTTCTTTATTTGTCTTTCTGTTGCTTCATTGTTAGTGTATAAGAATGCGACTGATTTCTGTACATTGATTTTGTATCCTGCAACTTTGCTGAATTCATGTATCAGTTCTAGCAGACTTTTGGTGGAGTCTATCGGATTTTCCATGTATAATATCATGTCATCTGCAAAGAGCGAAAGCTTGACTTCATCTTTGCCAATTTTGACGCCTTTGATTTCCTTTTGTTGTCTGATTGCTGTTGCTAGAACTTCCAGCACTATGTTAAATAACAGCGGTGAGAGTGGGCATCCCTGTCGTGTTCCTGATCTCAGGGAAAAAGCTCTCAGTTTTTCCCCGTTGAGGATGATGTTAGCTGTGGGCTTTTCATAAATGGCTTTTATGATCTTTAAGTATGTTCCTTCTATCCCGACTTTCTCAAGAGTTTTTATTAAGAAAGGGTGCTGGATTTTGTCAAAGGCCTTTTCTGCATCGATTGACAGGATCATATGGTTTTTCTCCTTTTTTTTGTTAATGTGATGTATCACGTTGATTGATTTGCGAATGTTGAACCAGCCCTGCATCCCAGGAATGAATCCCACTTGATCATGGTGAATAATTCTTTTTATATGCCGTTGAATTCGATTTGCTAGTATCTTATTGAGAATTTTTGCATCCATATTCATCAGGGATATTGGCCTGTAGTTCTCTTTTTTTACTGGGTCTCTGTCTGGTTTAGGAATCAAAGTAATACTGGCTTCATAGAATGAGTCTGGAAGTTTTCCTTCCCTTTCTATTTCTTGGAATAGCTTGAGAAGGATAGGTATTATCTCTGCTTTAAACGTCTGGTAGAACTCCCCTGGGAAGCCATCTGGTCCTGGACTCTTATTTTTTGGGAGATTTTTGATAACCGATTCAATTTCTTCGCTGGTGATGGGTCTGTTCAAGCTTTCTATTTCCTCCTGATTGAGTTTTGGAAGAGTGTGGGTGTTCAGGAATTTGTCCATTTCTTCCAGGTTGTCCAATTTGTTGGCATATAATTTTTCATAGTATTCCCTGATAATTGTTTGTATCTCTGAGGGATTGGTTGTAATAATTCCATTTTCATTCATGATTTTATTTATTTGGGTCATCTCCCTTTTCTTTTTGAGAAGCCTGGCTAGAGGTTTGTCAATTTTGTTTATTTTTTCAAAAAACCAACTCTTGGTTTCGTTGATCTGCTCTACAGTTTTTTTAGATTCTATATTGTTTATTTCTGCTCTGCTCTTTATTATTTCTCTTCTTCTGCTGGGTTTAGGCTGCCTTTGCTGTTCTGCTTCTATTTCCTTTAGGTGTGCTGTTAGATTTTGTATTTGGGATTTTTCTTGTTTCTTGAGATAGGCCTGGATTGCAATGTATTTTCCTCTCAGGACTGCCTTCGCTGCATCCCAAAGCGTTTGGATTGTTGTATTTTCATTTTCGTTTGTTTCCATATATTTTTTAATTTCTTCTCTAATTGCCTGGTTGACCCACTCATTCGTTAGTAGGGTGTTCTTTAACCTCCATGCTTTGGGAGGTTTTCCAGACTTTTTTCTGTGGTTGATTTCAAGCTTCATAGCATTGTGGTCTGAAAGTATGCATGGTATGATTTCAATTCTTGTAAACTTATGAAGGGCTGTTTTGTGACCCAGTATATGATCTATCTTGGAGAATGTTCCATGTGCACTCGAGAAGAAAGTATATTCTGTTGCTTTGGGATGCAGAGTTCTAAATATATCTGTCAAGTCCATCTGATCCAATGTCTCATTCAGGGCCCTTGTTTCTTTATTGACCGTGTGTCTAGTTGATCTATCCATTTCTGTAAGTGGGGTGTTAAAGTCCCCTGCAATTACCACATTCTTATCAATAAGGTTGCTTATGTTTATGAGTAATTGTTTTATATATTTGGGCGCTCCGGTATTCGGTGCATAGACATTTATAATTGTTAGCTCTTCCTGATGGATAGACCCTGTCACTATTATATAATGTCCTTCTTCATCTCTTGTTACAGCCTTTAATTTAAAGTCTAGTTTGTCTGATATAAGGATGGCTACTCCAGCTTTCTTTTGGCTTCCAGTAGCATGATAAATAGATCTCCATCCCCTCACTCTCAATCTAAAGGTGTCCTCAGGTCTAAAATGAGTCTCTTGTAGACAGCAAATAGATGGGTCTTGTTTTTTTATCCATTCTGATACCCTATGTCTTTTGGTTGGCGCATTTAATCCATTTACATTCAGTGTTATTATAGAAAGGTATGGGTTTAGAGTCATTGTGATGTCTGTATGTTTTATGCTTGTAGTGATGTCTCTGGTACTTTGTCTCACAGGGTCCCCCTTAGGATCTCTTGTAGGGCCGGTTTAGTGGTGACAAATTCCTTCAGTTTTTGTTTGTTTGGGAAGACCTTTATCTCTCCTTCGATTCTAAATGACAGACTTGCTGGATAAAGGATTCTCGGCTGCATATTTTTTCTGTCTAGCACACTGAAAATCTCGTGCCAATTCTTTCTGGCCTGCCAAGTTTCAAAAGAGAGATCAGTCACGAGTCTTATAGCTCTCCCTTTATATGTGAGGGCACGTTTACCCCTTGCTGCTTTCAGAATTTTCTCTTTATCCTTGTATTTTGCCAGTTTCACTATGATATGTCGTGCAGAAGATCGATTCAAGTTACGTCTGAAGGGAGTTCTCTGTGCCTCTTGGATTTCAATGCCTTTTTCCTTCCCCACTTCAGGGAAGTTCTCAGCTATTATTTCTTCAAGTACCCCTTCAGCACCTTTCCCTCTCTCTTCCTCCTCTGGGATACCAATAATGCGTATATTATTTCTTTTTAGTGTATCACTTAGTTCTCTAATTTTCCCCTCGTACTCCTGGATTTTTTTATCTCTCTTTTTCTCAGCTTCCTCTTTTTCCATAACTTTATCTTCTAGTTCACCTATTCTCTCCTCTGCCTCTTCAATCCGAGCTGTGGTGGTTTCCATTTTGTTATGCATTTCGTTTAAAGCGTTTTTCAGCTCCTCGTGACTGTTCCTTAGCCCCTTGATCTCTGTAGCAAGAGATTCTCTGCTGTCCGCTATACTGTTTTCAAGCCCAGCGATTAATTTTATGACTATTATTCTAAATTCACTTTCTGTTATATTATTTAAATCCTTTTTGATCAGCTCATTAGCTGTTGTTATTTCCTGGAGATTCTTCTGAGGGGAATTCTTCCGCTTGGTCATTTTGGATAGTCCCTGGCGTGGTGAGGACCTGCAGGGCACTTCCCCTGTGCTGTGGTGTATAACTGGAGTTCGTGGGCGGAGCCGCAGTCAGACCTGATGTCTGCCCCCAGCCCACCGCTGTGTCCACAGTCAGACTGGTGCGTGCCTTCTCTTCCCCTCTCCTAGGGGCGGGATTCACTGTGGGGTGGGGTGGCCTGTCTGGGCTACTTGCAGACTGCCAGGCTTGTGATGCTGGGGATCTGGCGTCTTAGCTGGGGTGGGTAGGCAAGGTGCACAGGGGCAGGAGGGGCAGGCTTAGCTTGCTTCTCCTTAGGTGATCCTCTTCAGGAGGGGCCCTGTGGCAGCAGGAGGGAGTCAGATCCGCTGCCGGAGGTTTGGCTCCGCAGAAGCGCAGAGTTGGGTGTTTGCGCGCGGAGCGAGCAAGTTCCCTGGCAGGAACTGGTTCTCTTTGGGATTTTGGCTGGGGGATGGGCGGGGGAGATGGCGCTGGCGAGCGCCTTTGTTCCCCACCAAACTGAGCTCTGTCGTCCTGGGGCTCAGCAGATCTCCTTCCCTTTGTCCTCCAGCCTTCCCGCTTTCTGAGCAGAGCTGTTAACTTATGACCTCCCAGACGCTAAGTCGTGCTTGCTGTCGGAACACAGTCCGTCAGGCCCCTCCGCTTTTTGCAAGCCAGACTCGGGGGCTCTGCTTGGCTGGCGAGCCGCCCCTCCGCCCCGGCTCCCTCCCGCCAGTCCGTGGAGCGCGCACCGCCTCGCCGCCCTTCCTACCCTCTTCCGTGGGCCTCTCGTCTGCGCTTGGCTCCGGCGACTCCGTTCTGCTAATCCTCTGGTGGTTTTCTGGGTTATTTAGGCAGGTGTAGGTGGAATCTAAGTGATCAGCAGGACGCGCGGTGAGCCCAGCGTCCTCCTACGCCGCCATCTTCCCTCTCTCCTCCTGGATGCTTCATTTTAAAGGAGTGGTGTTCTCACTGGGAACTGCCTAAGATTGTACTCTGAGAGCAGCTTAAGAACATTAATAAATACAGTTCACTATAGAGTTTCCTTTATCAGAAAACAGTCATTCCAAATCCCATATCATTGGTAAAATTAGCTGTTTGTGAATCAGAAGGAGGTCAAGGTAAGGTGGCAGGGAAAAATGTTTTCAGCTGAGCGTGATTCCCCATGATGGATCCTGGCTGCAAAGTTCTCTGACAGCAGAAGTTTATGGCAAAGTTGGCACTGCCACCCTCACTTGGCAGCACTGCCCTCTTCCCTGTCTGTATAGGCAGAAACACACTGCGATACTGTGCTCTTCTCTTCTAGGCATCACAACATCATCGTACTATCAAAAAGAAGAAAGTGGGCCTCCCTTCTTGTCTAATCTACACCTAGTTCTGTAATTGATGTGAAACGTGAGTTTTACAGTTGGGGGTCAACTGCCACAAGTCCTCTCGGCTTCCACTGAGTCACGCCATCAAACTGCTCTTTCTCATTATTGTTATTTATTGTTTCTTGAACTCAGCAAGCCGAAGTGGTTCATACGATAACTCTGGCAGTGACAAAACAAATATACGCACTCCTGCCCTGAGTTGCTTAGGGTTTGGAGACACAAATGATACTGTGCATAAGAAAAATGCAGAACAAATGCAGAATGGAGAATGTATATTTCCTCTTTGTCCCATTTCTTGTGCCATTGACTCCACTTTCACTGACTCAATGAAGACAAGCATGCTTGAAATATGTATCTCCATTTCAGAATGATTGAAAAACAGAAGATTTAGATATTAAAATAACTGTTATGAAAAAGTATTTTAAAAATTTCACAGATTTGACATTTTTAGTTCTTGACAGAAAAATAAATCGAATTAATTTGGGGGATGTTTCTTGAAAAAAGAATATTACTTAATATTACTGTTAATATAAGTGTAAGTATGGGGAAGGGATGTGAAGGGCTGAAATCACTTTATATCACACCAAAACACTCATTTTAACTACTTGTTATTCACAACTTCAATTTGAAATATTAAATTTTATTGCATGTGAACTTCGTGTTGGAAGCCTCCACTGGAGCTAGTTGTAAGGGTGAAACACTTTGATGCATAGAGGAAGGATTCAGGTCTTGCTAGAGACTCAAATGAACGAGTATCACATAAGTGAATGAGTGAATGAATGAACAAACAAATGAACCCTTATTGGTTTTTTTTTTTTTTTAATCAATACTCTTTTCCTAGCTTTATTTTTAAAAAAATTATCAGGGGCACCTGGGTGGCTCAGTCAGTTAAGTGTCTGACTTTGGCTCGGATCATGATCTCATTGGTTGGTGGGTTTGGGCCCTGCATCGGGTTCTGTGCTCACAGCTTAGAGCCTGCTTCACATTCTATGTCTCCCTCTCTGTCCCTTCTGTCTGTCTGTCTGTCTCTCTCAAAAATAAATAAACATTAAAAAAATACTAGCATAGCCTCCTGTCCCATCTCTTTTTATAATACCTTACACATATAATTTGCCTATCTGCTGGACCTTTCTTTTGTTTTTCTGTGCAGTATCTTCTGTCTTCTGGTAATCACATTCATATGTTCCTTGAAGACCTTTTTTCCTCCATAGCCAGGTCATGTAGTTTGGGCAAAGCTGACTCCACCCCATATCCCAGGGTATTCACCTTATCAAAGATGAACATGTGACCCACATCTGTCCAATTGTAGTAAATCCCAGCACTTTTGCTGCAGATGTAGGAGGTATGGAAGGAGATATAGAAGGGATATGATCTATATAGAAGGTCTTGTCTGTCTGCTGGCATTACAAAGAAGGTTCTAGAGCTGTTGAGTGCCATGTTGAGTTGTGGTGGCAGTCTATTTTGAAAAGAGTCCACCAAGAACAGATATGATTCCTGAGTGTTCTGTGGACATTGTTTGAGTTCCTAGATGTAATAGTTCCTGAAACCAGTCATGGGTATTGAGTCAATACAATTTTTAATTTGTCTTATGCCAGTTGAGTTGCGTTTGCTGTCAGTTTGTCAGCGTTTGGATGAATTCATCTCTCCCCCCTCCCCCCGCCCCCCACCAAACACTCCACCATCTTTATTTGAGAGACTAACGTAAACTAGAATCATCGTGTTTCCCAGAGAGCTTTCTTTACTCTGCTGTCACTACCAGGTTTTTGTTTGTTTGTTTGTTTGTTTTGTTTTGTTTTGTTTTGTTTTGGTATCTTCCTTATTTTCATGCAGAGTAAATGCTGCATAAATCTCTCCATGCATTATTATTCTCATCTGAGAATAGAACTTGTCAGCTATACTTTAGATTATAACACTGTCATTGCTAGGGCTATGGGTTAAATTGTGTGCTGGTGAAGTCTTTCCCTCATGACCGTGCTTCGGCTGAATCCTGTCTCCAGGGAAAGGAAATGTTTCTGTCACTCTCCCTCTTCCTGAGGAAGCATGTCTCCAGCCTTGCAAAGTCATCACGCCTGAAAAAATCACCACCAGGCTGTGTTAACACAACAAATCCCTCCCATGTTGCTAATTATGTTGTGTGCCCCCACCCCCTTAAAGCCAGTCACCTCTGCAGTGTCCCCATCACTGAGTGATTGGCTTTTCCTGGAACAAACATAAAAGTATGTGCTTTAAATGCAAAATCAGGAAAACTTCAGAAAAAAAGAAAAAGGAGAGGTACTGCTTTGTGTTCTCTCGTTTATACCAAGATAGCTCTGTTTGCTTCTTACTTTATTTCTCTGTTGTTTGACTCACATTCAGAAGGTGATGGAGCATGGGGGTCCCATAGTCTTGTACTCAATCCTTGCCCCTCTGTTCAACAAGTAAATAATATTGGGCAAATAACTTAAACTTCTTATTCTATGTTTTCCTATAAAAATATATTAACCATATATATCACATGATGTCAGAATTAAATGAGATAATACACCAAATGCATTTAGGACTGTGCCTTCTGTGCAGTAAGCACTGAATTAAGGTCAGTTTCTCTTTAGTGACTGGATAGTCTCTCTCTGTCTTCCCATCAGCATTCCCCTCTCCCTGCCCCAGGTTAGACTGGTCACCTTCTTTGCTTATCAGAATAGGCTACTCCTTCCAAAGTGTAATTTTGAGGTGCCTCAGAAAGGTTTCACTTGTACTAAAATGTTTATCCCTTTGCCTCTGTTGAAATTCCCTTTATTCCCCATTCTGTGTTTAATGTTGAAGGCCCCTATTAAAATGTAACAGCTTCAGCCCTTATATACTTTCAATTCATTTATCAGTTCCTAGCAGAGATTAGATTTTGGAGATATGAGGAATAGGATGAGTCAGTTTAAGAAGACAGGCCAAAACTCAGTGCTGTTTTGTTTCTGATTCCAGAGCTTTGGGAGAGATAAGAATAGGGAGAGGACCTCGCTTGGCCAACCAGGCAGCCAGAGTCAGCTTGTGAGCAGCAAGTGTTGGATGTCAAAGGTAAGGACTTTACCACCTCTTTGTGGGATGCTGCAGTGGGGATCCTACGGTTGATGTCCAAGCTGGATGGCATGATTGTACTCTCGTAGCAGTTGGTAGCAGTTGGGGATCACTCAGGATAACAGAAACTAATGTAATTTGAAATGAGAGAAAATTAAAGCAGAGAATTGAGGGGCGCCTGGGTGGCGCAGTCAGTTAAGCGTCCGACTTCAGCTCAGGTCACGATCTCGCGGTCCGTGGGTTCGAGCCCCGCGTCGGGCTCTGGGCTGATGGCTCAGAGCCTGGAGCCTGTTTCCGATTCTGTGTCTCCCTCTCCCTCTGCCCCTCCCCCGTTCATGCTCTGTCTCAAAAATAAATAAACGTTAAAAAAATAAATAAATAAATAAATAAAGCAGAGAATTGAACACATAGTTGATGGAAAATCTGAGATGCCAAGTAGAGGCTGCTGAAGAAGTGCACCAGAGATTAGTAAAATCAGGGTGCCATTACCATCCCTGGAGCTAGAAGTACAAGGGGGCAGATTGTGTCTCTGAGACTGGGAGCTGAGGCCACACAGCAAAAAGTAGAGCCCCAGTAGGCTTCTCTGGCAGGAACCAAAGCCATGGAGAAGGCACAGTTGATGCCTGAGACACTGCCTACAAAAGAAAAGAATGGGGGAAATACCCTGCCTCTCCCTTTTTTTCTGTCCTGTAGCCTCCTGCAGGGCCTCTGATTGAGAGAACCTAGATGAAGATAGCTGGTAGAGGAGCCTGAAAAACAGAGGCTGCAGGGCTCTCCTCCATGATATACAGAGCAAATCAGGAGATGAGGCTAAGATTGATTTAAGAACAGTGAAATGATGGGCACTTTACTGAGAAAAATAAGGAGACTCACTCTCCTATGGTCACATAAGGTGACACCGAGGGATTTGAGTTGTCAAAGGTCTTCTTTATGTTTGCTATCAGGGCTTTTGGCTTGGCTTTTAGTTCTGGACTTAGATGTAGAATATTATTCACCTAATTTTTCTTAAAGGGTAGAGCTTTCACATTAGAAATAGCTGTAATGCTTGTTCAACATGCTAATTCCTGGCCTCACACTAGGTCTTATAAACGTCTTTTCCTTATTGTGGTACCTACTGGTTTGTCTACTTGTCTCAGTGTTGTAAGTGAGATTATGTTCATAAAGCTTTTTGAATTTATAGTTAGGACAGGCACTCTTTGAACAAACTTTGCTTTACTTCTTTTTCCTCCTGGATAATGGGTGATGCTGTCCTTAAGTTCTAGTCTACTGGCCTGTTCAATATCCACCCAGAGGTTCTGCCCAGGACTTAGATCCCTGATGAGAAATGTCTCTTGTCTAATGATTGATGGCTTAACTCAAGAGAAGGGCAACAAATTCTCAAGCATGTTAACAAATCTCCCATCCTAGGAACAGGGTTGCATAATTGAAAAAGTTAGAAATAGAAACCAGAGGAATTCCTTGGTGCAAGAGGTCAGTGAGATAGATTCTCCAGCTGGATTGCAGAGCATGCTGCTCAGTGGTCCCGAGAAGCCATTTCAGGCATTTGAAATCAATTGCCTTGTATGTGATTCGGTTTCATTGCTAGAACTGGTGGTGTTTTGATACACATGCAATGAACACAGGCCTGAACACAGATGTGTGGATTGAGTATTCCTTTGGCTCATGAGCTAAGACTTACATCCTATCTGGCCATGTTTTCCATCTTCAAACTGGGAATGGCTGCTGTGCTTCCCTTACAGAGTAGTTGGAAGAATCATCTGTATTAGTTTAATAAGGATTTATTTATGGAGAGCACCCCACGTACTAGGTCTCATGTTAGAAATATGAAGACTGCATTCTTGCCTTAAAGGGTACTGCAGCTTCTAACGAGAATCTGTGTGTGAAAGCTGTCTATATTTTGCAATGACCTATGGAGTTAAAGCTATTATTTAAAATGCTGTAGAAAAATCATTTGCTACAGCTTGGTAGGATAGGTACCAGTTTCCTACTTACAGCATCTGAAAAACAGATTTGTAATGTCAGTGTCTTAAACTTGAGGACCTGCAGAAGGGAGTCAATGATGCCTAGAGTGCTATAGGCAGGTCTAAGTCCTCGCTAGGGAGAGGAAGAAGAAAATGTAAGTAAGAGAAGCATGATTAAAAGACAATAAATTCAAAAATGCTGGAATTAAATGCAAAGGGGAGCAATACATAGCTGCTAATGTCTCCTGCAGTTAGCTCTCAAGATACCTCTCTGTTTCCAAAGAGTGATCCCAACAGAGTAGGTATTATTCTTACTTTGACTCATAAGAGAAGATTTGGCAAGACAAAGAGAATTGGATGGAAGGTTGTTGTGTGGGCTTTGAACCAAGTTTATGCCGCTCTTCAGCTCTGTGACTGGCCAAAGTCATGATCCTGTTCCTCAGTTGTGAAATGGGAAAAATGACCATTTTCTCAGACTCACAGAGTTGCGGGGAGGTTCAAAGCTATGGCAAGTGCTTATTGATACATGAGCAGTTTCCTATTCAGTCCAGGTTTGCTTTCTTTTCCTGCTGTGTCCTTCTGACCTGGGAGGTTGCTTTCTGGCCTAAGTTTTGGAGCTGGTGACAGATTTCTGTGCTACACTGAATGGAAGGGGATCTTTGAAAGATAAGGAGTTATCATACTATAAGAATGATTTACCCACAACCCTTGAAGCAGCGTCAAAGCTCTTTTCATAAGTTAAGGTGACCACATGGTGGGTGGCCTGTCAAATCTCTATCATCAAGGGCAGCAATCTCTTGATTTTTGTGTAGAAGTAGATTTGGGGAAAGGAAGGAAAGGTAATCAGGTTTTCTCTACTACTTTGTAGGGGCTTCAGCAGTTTACTCATCAGTCTTAGATTAGGTGGACTTAGAGTTACCAAAGGAGAATCGTAGTAGATTGTACTGAATTAGATGAATTCTGGTATTATAAAGCAATTTTTAAAAATATAAACTTTTTACAAGAAATAACAAGTGTTGGTGAAGATGAGGAGAAAAAGGAACCTTCAGGCGCTGTTGATGGGAATGTAAATTGGTGTAGCCACTGTGGAAAACAGTGTGGAGGTTCCTCAAAAAGTTAAAAATAGAAATATCATATGATCCAGTATTTCCACAACTGGGTATTTACCCAAAGAAAATGAAACACTAACTTGAAAAGATATATGCAGCCCTATGTTTATTGTTACAATTATTTACAGTGGCCAAGATATGGAAACAACCTAAGTGTCCACTATTAGATGAATGGATAAAGAAGATATGTGTGTGTGTGTATACACATACATACACACATACATACAATGGAGTATCACTCAGCTATGAAAAGGATGAGATCTTGCCATTTGTGACAACATGAATAGACCTAGAGGGTATTATGCTAAGAGGAATAAGTCGGAGAAAGACCAACATATAGCATGTAATTTCACTTATATGTGGAATCTAAAAATCAAAGCAAAAACAGAAACATACTTGTAATTACAGAGAGCAAAGTGGTGGTGCCTGAAAGGCAATGGGCAAAATGGATGAAGGGTAGTGGGAGGTACCGTTTTCCAGTTATAGGATGGATAAGTTATAGCATAGGTACATGAATGGTATGGCATCAATGAATGAATGGTACAGCATAGGGAATATAGTCAGTGATACTGTATAGCATTTTATGTGACAGATGGTAGCTATAGTTGAGGTGAACATAGCATAACATGGGGTTGTGGAATCATTATTTTGTACACCTGAAAATAACATAATAGGGTGTGTTAACTATATCTCAAAAAATACAAACTTTTTATTAAAGTATAACTCATATACAGGAAAGTAATACAGTGTAAGTATACAGCTTGATGAATTTTCAAAAATGAAATACACTAATTTAACCAACACTCAGATTAAGAAAATTAGTTGTGTGCCTAGGTGCCTCAATGGCATAAGCATCCAACTCTTGATTTTGGCTCAGGTTGGTTCATGAGATGGAGCCCTATATTGGGGTCTGCAATGTCAGTGTGGAGCCTGATTGGGATTCTCTCTCTCCCTTTTTCTCTGACCCTCCCATACTCACACTTGTGCATAACCTCTCCCTCCCTCCCTCCCTCCCTCCCTCCCTCCCTCCCTCCCTCCCTCTCTCAAAATAAACAAACAAAAAAACAAACTTAATAAAAGAAACATTACCAACACCCCAGACCTTTTCTATGTTACCCTCCAGTTACTACCATCCTTTCCCCCCGAAGACAACCACTACCCTGACTTCTAGTACTATAGACTAATTTTGCCTGTGTTTGACATAAATAGAATCACATAGAATGTAGTCTTTTGTGTCTGGTTTCACTCACTTAACATGTTTGTGAGGTACACTCATGTATGTGCTTTGAAATTTATTCAGAATGAATAATTTTATTCATTAATAAAATTCATCAATAAATAAAATTATTTATTCTGAATAAGTTTTCTTTAGTATTTTTCTTTAGTATTCCATTGTATAAATTAACCACAATTTATTTACTGATTCAAATGTCATTGATATTTTGGTTGTTCTCCGTTTTGGTTGTTATGAATAGTGCTACTATGAACATTTCTTGCACAAGACTGTGGTGGTGAATATATGCATGAATCTTGTTGGAGTTGAAAACTATTGGTTTTTCAGGTGTGTATGCATTCATATTTAGCAAATACTGCCAAACAGTTTTCCAGAGTGGCTATGTGATTTACATGCTAACCAGCAGTGAGAGCTCCAGTTCCTGCACACCCTTGCAAAAACTTAATTTTGCTTGTGGTTTTATTTTAGCCATTTTCATTGGTGTGCAAAAAAAAAACCCCAAAAACAAAAAAAAATCCCAAAACATTAAAATTATTGCATAATTTCCCCTGTCTCAATAGTGATGTTTCATTGTACACTGTTCTTTTATGGGAGTAATCTCCACAGGATGGCTACTTTAACCTATATAGAGATGACTTTAATCAATTTAGATGAACTCTAAGGGAAGGTGCATCTGGGTGAATATTGAATATTTAAGTACTGGAAACATTCTAGGTTTGTTTTTGCTACATACCATAAGATTCCTTTTCAGGGCAGACTCAACCTGAAAATTCTTCTTTATCCACTAAGACTGGATAGTACAAATCTCTAGCTGCCAGAATGGAGAATATGTGTATTTATTTTGGAGAGAAAAAGAGCCTGAGATGCATAGAGGCCTTAGAACTGAGTTTATAACATTGCACTGTCTGAGATGACTGTATCAGTGTCCCTGATACTTAGTGCTAGTGGCTAGAATTTTAGAGCAAATATTGGAAGAACCAAACCCTTAAATTGTACCATTGATTACATATACAAAGGACTGTAGCAAGAACCCTGGATATTCAGTTAGTGGTTGTGTTTGTATGTGTACATAAAGCATAAATTTTGGGAGTTGTAGCTACTTCTCTGAATTGATTTTATACACACACACACACACACACACACACACACACACACACCACTGATTACATATACCACTAATTACATATACGAAGAGCAGTAGCAAGAGCTCTGAATATTCAGTGGTTGTGTGTGTATGTGCACATAAAGCATAAATTTTTAGAATTATAGCTATTTCTCTGCAATATTAAAACTTGATATAGGGGGCACCTGGATGGCTCAGTCAGTTAAGCTTCTGACTCTTGATTTCATCTCAGATCATGATCTCACAATTTGTGAGATTAAGCCCCACTTTGGGCTCCATGATGATGGCACAGCACCTGCTTGGGATTCTCCCTTTCCCTCTCCCTCTCCCTGCCCCCCTATCTTCCTGCCCCCTCCCTCCCCCTTCTTGCTTGTGCACTCTTTCTCTCACTGTCTATCAAAATAAATAAATAAATAAATAAATAAATTTAAACTGGATATAAAGAATTGGTCATTCTAGTGATACATATATGAGAGAACCAGAATGAACAAATCTCAAAGGATGATAAAATAATACAGTATCCAAACTGTCCCAAGACAGAGATATTTCTCTTATGTATGATGACTAAAGATTTCAGGAATTCTCCATTGAGATATTCGATAGTAATATCCAAGTTATGATTAATTTTATTCTTATCACATTATATTACATGTAATTTCCAGTTTCCTGAAGCATCACTTGTCTCTGAGAACTAAGGAAATAGCTAAATTTCACTGTCGTTGTATCAGTTTTCTATTGCTACAGTAATACTGTGTAACAATAACAAAACCCACTCACATACAGCAATAAATAGTTAGCTTATGAGTTTGTGGTGTTCAGATGATCTGCACTGGACTTGGAAGATTTTGCTGGACTTAGTTCTGTGTCTGTGGCCATATTTGGTTTAGCTTGGTTACTCTGGTGGTCTTGGCTGGGCTTGCACACATATATGGGGGTTGGTTTATCTAGCATTTATTTAGCTCACAAAGCTATGGGTCACCTGAGTGGTTCTTCAGCAAATTTAGTGCCTTAAAGCAAAGTGCATTTATTATCTCAGTTTCTGTGGGTTAGGCATTGGAGTGTGGTTTAGCTATGTTTTCTGCTTCAGGATCTTACCAGACTGCAATTATAGTGCTGACTAGGCTGTGTCTTCATCTGGAGGCTTGACTGGGGAAGGGCGTACTTCAAACTCACTCATTTTATTGGCAGAATTCAGTTCCTTACAGCTGTAGAAGTGAAGCCCTCGGTTCCTAAAGCTCTCCCATGTTTTATTTTCTTTCCTGCCACATGGGCCTCTCCATATTTCACATATTTGTGTTTCCTTCTTCAAAGCCAGCAGGAGGGTGAGTGACTGTTCTGAGATGGAATCTTGTATGACTCATATAGGAATGACATCCTGTCATCTTTGACACATTCTGTTGGTTAGAAGCAAGTTATAGGTCCACCCACACTAAAAGGGATGGAATTACATAAGGCTATGAATACCAGAAAGTGGGAATCATTGGTTGCTACCTTAGAGTCTGTCTGCCTCAGCTGGCCTTGCTCACATGCCTTGGGATCCATTGACTGTCAGCAGATCTAGGGTGGGATGTTCACATGACAAATGTAAGTAAAGATTAAGAGTGGGAGTGATTTTTCAGCCCTCTGCTTGCATCTCACTAACCAAACTAAGTCACATGGCTCAGAGACAGAGTGGGAGGGCACTATAAGGTTACCTGATAAAGGATATGGATACAAAAGGGGTAAAGAATTGGTGCCATGGACACCGTACTTGTTTTCATCTCCATAGCTCAAGAATTCAGCCCTGTGTCAATCTCCTCTTTCTCTTCCTGCAGCCAGAATTTCAGGAAGAACCAAGTGTTCCAGTTGGTGTTTCACAGACACAATCATGGCTGTTTCTCCTGCTATGGCATACCCTCTAGACTATCTGCTACCTGCAAATTCCCTCATAGATGGGAACTTACATGGCTCCCTGCCATCACCCTTTATGAGAACACTAATATCTGAGCAAATGTACTTTCTTCAAAACTCTTTAAGCTAAATAACTTCTGTTTTCCACCAGAAGAAGGGAGAATATTACCCATTCTTATGCCTTGTCTCAGAGAATCATTCATGAAATTAGTTTCTGACCATTGTCCCTCTCTTTCCAGGGATGAGGCCAAACTTACTGTGACTTCCCCACTTACCCCACCACATGTTCACATAGTTGTAGAACTAACTACCGTGTGTTCTTTTCTAATTTAAAAAATTCTCCAGGACTTGTTTTGGGCCTCTGCCTGTCAACACTGGCTGCACATTAGAGTTACCTGGGAGTTTTTAAAAATACCAATGCCCAAGACACAGCCAAGAACAGTCTCTGGGAGTTGGTTCCAGACATTGGCATTTTTAAAGCTCCCCCACATGATTCTGATGTGTAGCCAAGATGAAAGCTCCTATTTATAGATAAACATGTAGACAAGATTGTCTCAAGTAATAATTTTACTGAAGATTTTAGCGCTCAGAGCAGGTAGAAAAGTATTTGACTGTGGTAAAAAGCATTGTCTCCTTCAAGGGATTTTTCATGAGAAGTTTCTCTCTGCCTCTAAATATAGACGGAATCACATTTGCTTTGAAATATATTCTCATCCAGCACCCTGGCACCACAGATGAGAAAAACAAAAGTCCAGAGAGATTTATTCACTTGCCCAAGATCATATGACTAATTAAATCACAGCTACGAGTGGGTCATGAATCTTCTTTTTCCTTTTCCAACATCACTCTGTTTTCAAAACATGGACTTAAAAGTTTTGGGAGTAACAAGTTGGGTTCTATAATCTTCCCAATATACATAAAACTACCCACAGTTCTTGTTGTTGACCAAACATAGAAGCAGGTCCTTCAGAAGTTAGTGGAAAAATCTAGAAAAACAAATTACATGGAGCTTTCTAGGGTGAAACTCCAAAGACTCTCTAATGCCCTCGGCCCTGAAGCTGTCTTTGACATCACAGGGTTTTAAAGGGTACACTGGAGTGTCTCATTGTACTATTTATTATTGAAAACTTTGTCTTTATTCTAATTTAGACACACAGCTGTTTGGGGGACATAAAGATAGATGGCATTATTAGAAGTCTTGGTGTGTATTTAATGCTTTAAAGATAGTTTCTTGAAATAGTCTATGGATATACATTTGGTACCCATACTTAAAGTTGCTAAGTTTTGAGAAAAGGAAAAATTCAGGTCTGTACTAAGTACTTACTGCTCCTTGTGCTATGTGAAATACAGTAAATACTAAAACTGTGGATCTTAAACCATAATGTGCACCAGACTCACCTGGAGGGTTTGTGAAACAGACTCCTGATCCACAACTCAGTTTTTTAATCAGCAGGTCTGGAGTGGTCAGTAACCCTGTCTTCTATTTTCTGTATTCTGATGCTTTGACATCTGGGGTTTTGCTGACCCTGGAGAGACTGTTTCATCTGGTGTCAGCCACTTCCTAGATAGTAAACAACTCACTCTTGAGCATGTTTTTCAAATGCAAACCACTCAATCCAGAGCCCAAGTCCTATCACTTTATCCATGATTTTAACTAATCATCCTAGGGTTAGGTACCAGACAACTAGAGAAAATTCCCGTGCTCCAGAGCCTGCTGAAATTATTTAAACTAGCTAGTCCTAAACCAGTTTAGCTCACCTTTTCTGTTCCTTCCAGCAGAAACCAAACTAAAAGTTCTTACCTAGCCTGTTACCTGCCACTGTGTCTCCTGACCGCCCCTGGTGCCTCCCATGTCATCCTGCTCCCTCCTTTTATGATCTATGAGTGTAACAAAGTATTTTTTTCTTTTTCTTTTTTAAAGTATATTTGTTTATTTTGAAAGAGAGAGGGAGTGCAAGAGAGTGCGCATGTACTCGCAAGCAGAGGAGGGGCAGAGAGAGAGGAAGAGAGAGAATCCCAAGCAGGCTCTGCATCATCAGCATGGAGCTCGGCATGGGGCTTGAACTCACAAACCATGAGATCATGACCTGAGTCAAAATCAGGAGTCAGACACTTAACTCACTGAGCCACCCAGGTGCCCCCCAGAGTATCTTTACAATGGCAATGATCTCCTGATCTGTTGGGTTTTTCATACCTAAAAAATAATCAAACCTACATTAAGAACAAGAGGGGTGTGAGAATTTGCATCTCTCACATGTTTTCAGGGGATACACTTTGAGAACCACTTTTCCTAAAACATTTGAAAGTTGTCATGTTTATTTTTATTAGTGTGGGATGGAGAGTAAGGAACAGAAGCTGATGGAGGGGTTCTGTGGTGGCATACAGAGAATGGAGATTTTTGTAAAAGCTGTTTCATTCATTTAATCATTGCACTTCTATGCTTTTTAAATCATTTTACTTCTAGTTGAGTCCTCGTATAAGATCTATATTATTATTTCCATATCCTAATACTATGGTCTTTGTTGAATTTTGTGTGGTAGAATTGGAATACAGAAAGGGTTTAAGACGTTGCTTTCAAATACTGCAGTGTTGCTGACACTGAGTTGTATGACCTTGGGGAATTCACTTCATATCCCTGAGCCTTAGTTTCTTCTCTGTAATATGGCAATAATAGTAATACCTACCTCATAGGATTAATGTTAGGATTAAATGAGTTAAATGCTAAGAAAGTGCTTAGTTCATCCCATGGCATGTAGTTATATTTCAAAAATGCAAGTTGTTATTGAAGTTATTTTGGGATAAGACAGCATTGTAATCAATTTCATTGTCTTGCCCTTTAAATAATGTAATTTTATCCTGGAGTTTTGAATTAAGAACAATGGTGTCTGATCAAAGGAATCTAAAAATAAAGTTTCACTGCATTTGTTCCATAAAGCAGAAAACCAGAATCCCCGGATGAAACTCCCTAAGATTGTTCTCTAAATGATAAAACTACAAGTGATACAATCTTATCCCAAGATTTTATGTCAGATGAAAGTTGTTGTTTTCCGGGATATGCTTCAGTCCCAGTCCTTCTTTTGGCAGGCCAATGGTGCAATGATGCATGGTGTAATTTCTCCACATGTGGCTACATGGTCAGAGTAGTGGCTGTGCAGAAACGGCCATTTCCAACCCAGCACGTCTGCTGTGTGCCTCACTTTTGAGTCATGACACTTCCTGTCACAGACAAGCTTTCACTTGTAGGCACTTTGAGGTGCTCTAGCAGGAAGGGGGAAATGACTATTTCTTCTTTTATGTCCATCACCAACATTAAGTGACAGATATACATTGATTATAGTATCCTTTTTATTTGTGGGGACCAAATCAGTAAGAAAAAAAAATAAAATTTCCAGATATCCAGTAGTGGCAATATTAAATTTGTTCATCATTCATGGTGCATCTTTTGCAATAAAATATAAGGCACATATGATATTCTCTCTGTCAATTTGGCTCAGGCAAAAGGATTTTACATTTTTTTTTTTTAAATTTTTTTTTTTCAACGTTTATTTATTTTTGGGACAGAGAGAGACAGAGCATGAACGGGGGAGGGGCAGAGAGAGAGGGAGACACAGAATCGGAAACAGGCTCCAGGCTCTGAGCCATCAGCCCAGAGCCTGACGCGGGGCTCGAACTCACGGACCGCGAGATCATGACCTGGCTGAAGTCGGACGCTTAACCGACTGCGCCACCCAGGCGCCCCTAGGATTTTACATTTTAGTGGGAAAGAAAATGAGCCCAAAAAAAGAGTATTTTAACAAAGTTGATTGAGTGTGCTGAGCAAGCAGTGATTTGGATAACTGTGGATAGTGTGGAGGAGATTTCTATGTTGAATGGGTTAAGGACATGAAGTGTAACCACTATTTCCCAAAGTTTAAAGCAGTGTTTTTAAAAGTGTGGCTAAGGGGCGCCTGGGTGGCGCAGTCGGTTAAGCGTCCGACTTCAACCAGGTCACGATCTCACGGTCCGTGAGTTCGAGCCTCGCATCAGGCTCTGGGCTGATGGCTCAGAGCCTGGAGCCTGTTTCCGATTCTGTGTCTCCCTCTCTCTCTGCCCCTCCCCCATTCATGCTCTGTCTCTCTCTGTCCCAAAAATAAATAAACGTTGAAAAAAAAAAAAAAAATTTTTAAAAGTGTGGCTAATAACACACCTGTAGGTCACAACAAGCATTTTTGAAAAATAGGACAAAAAGTATCAGACTGCATCATGCTTCATAAAGATAAGTATTTATACATAGGTGTGCATGTGTATATGTGCACATGTGCAGTTTGTGACATATAGCCCCTTTCTTCAGTGGTCATGGCTAAAAAAAGTTTGAAAAACACTGTCTTAGGTATTTGAAATTATTCCTTTGGGACACTGACACAATGACAAATAAATTTGGATCCTATGGTGAGATTTTTTTCAGTCTTTCATTTCTTCTGATTAATAATCTCCATTTGCCACTAATACATCTCCATCAGCTCTGTAACTCCTGTGAATCTTGCTTTTAATGGAAGAGGAGCAGGTCTCAGACTCAGAGTCTAGGATAGCAAGTATCTCTGTTTATATTTTGTTGGAGCTTCTCATAGGCTTCTGTTTCAGTGTTTCTACTTCCATGTTATTCCACAGGATTTATTGTTTTTTTTCAGTGACTTGATTTAAGCAAGAAAAAAAATTGTTGTGAAGAAAATATTAAGTAGTTCATCTATGGCAAACAATGCTGATGGTGATCTGAGACAGGCTGGGGAGTTTGGGAACCAGTATGTTTAAAGTCTTTGGCTGAATCATGCTCCCTAGAGTTCAGAGCCATCTGGCAGACTTGCCCTTGGCTAGCATGATTAGAGTCTTCTTCACGAAGTAGATCAGACTGGTTGCCATGGGCATTCCCAACTTCCCAGGTATTCCAGGTGACAGTTGCATTTCCTTCACAAAGATGAAGAAAACATAGGCAACTGTGTTCCAGGAAGTATCCTGTGCTGGCCTCCCACTGCTAACACTTATCAGTGTGCTAATGTTTTCACCAAGGACAATGTCTTGAGTCTTGGAACTATTCACTTTTTCTTAGATTGGCCACATCATCTTGATTTTATATACAAAACACACGCACACATATATGTATATACATATGTATGTACATATACATATGTGTATATATGCACGCATACATGCACACATATACATACACACATACATACACACATATATATGGATATTTTTATTATATCTAAGCATTGTCTCAGCAGGAAAAAAATATCAACTGGATAGGAAAATCAAATTGGATGATGATACAGACCCCACTGGGGATAGATACCCAAGCTCACATGCCCATTTTCAGCAGCCACTCTGACTGCTGGCTATACTTCCTGGCCAGGTCATGATGGAAAATTATTTTGAGTTTTTTGTGTGCAGAGAAACCTGAGAGAACCAAGTGTGGTCTGAGGCCTGAAGTCCAACTGGCCTTGCTCTCTTTTCTCTGAGCGAAAAGCCTAAAAATAAAACAGAGGCAACAAGTGTTAACGCAGGCTTCAGTTCTCTTTCCTGGTACAGATAACACCCCTTTTAATACAGGAGTAAGTAGGCCAGAAGGTAAATTGAGAGTTGCCTTTGTTTTGTCCTAGATTTTTCTGTATCAACACCTGGGTTAGTTTTCCCTTTCCTTCAATTAGCTTGGCACAGTCATTATTGTGATTCCCTCTCTCACCTCTGAAGGTGAGAGCCAGTAGGGCTGCTAAAATTCTGTCTGCATCTTCAGTGAACTGACCACTTCATCAATGAGACATCATGCTTTCCACTGTGGGCATAAGTTGTACCCCCTACTGGAGCCAGATCCCTGTCGTCCCCTGTGTTAAGACTCAACTTCCACCCCAAACCATTATGAATTTTCTTTCCTCTTCCCTCTTGGATCCCTTTATGAGTGACATTATTTGGGAAGTGACATTTTGATCCTGATGGAAGACAGCTTTGTGAAAGGAGGTTGCAGATTTTGAGGGAGAAGCCCATATTTCTGTCCGTATGGCTTTGGCTGCACTTGATTGCTAAATAGAATACAGAGGAATACAGACAGAATGAATTGCCCAGCGGTTTATGCCTTTGACAAGTTGTTCTGGGGGCTTGAGAGAAACAGAAGAGAGGACCAAAGGGCTCTGCATTTCATTTTAAAAATAGCCAGCCTTGGACTCCTCCTCTTCCTGCTCTTGTCTCCTTTTCTCACAGGGAGAGCTTTTGAAAGGGATTCCCTTCCCCCATCTCTCCTTTTTCCCACTGTATCTCTGACGCCAGTTCATTTGAATGGCAAGATTTTTCTGAGCTGGGATAAGTGAGATACAGGAAATCACTATTGAAAGACTTCTTTATGCTTGTTGTCATCATCACCTTAGTATGAGGGACAACCAAAGGGTCCAGTGACGAAAGCAGAGGCCTGGGCCAGCAAGGACATCTAAGGACCCAGAGGTAGTAAGGACAGAACTGATCATCCACAGAGGTCAACCACCATAGATGAGGTTGTGAACCTTACTTCCTTGGGTCACACTGATGGAACTTCAGATCACACCCTGAAATTTCAGATTTCTTTAGATGTTTTATTGTGTTGCTAATGACAGGATGGGGGGAGTAATTCAAAACACTAAAATACTGCTACCTCCCCAAAATGTTCTTGATGTGTACCTGCATGGCTGGGATTATGTGGAGACCAAAGGAGCTTCCTTAGACTGAAAATTAAGCAATATCTTACCTAATTTCAAGTTGATTGTACAACTTGTGCCCAAACCTATGATTTTTTTATTTTATTTTATTTTTTATTTTTTAAAATTTATATCCAAATTAGTTAGCATATAGTGAAACAATGATTTCAGGAGTAGGTTCCTTAATGCCCCTTAGCCATTTAGCCCATCCCTCCTACCACAACCCCTCCAACAACCCTCATTTTGTTCTCCATATTTATGCGTCTCTTCTGTTTTGTCCGCCTCCCTGTTTTTATATTATTTTTGTTTCCCTTCCCTTATGTTCATCTGTTATGATTTTTTTTTTATACTGAGGACTATGAACGTTCAGGTTTTGGTTTCCAAAGTAGGTAGATAGAGGCTCCTTTCTTACCTACCCACCAGTCAAAATGTTTAGATGGCGTAAGGCTCTGCAGAACTGAAGGAAGTAATTAATAGTTTTCTGTTATTCAGGCACCTATAGTGCATATATTTAGATCATTGGTTCTCAAAGCATGGTCCCTAGACCAGCAGCATCAGTATCAGGATCATCCAGGAACTTGTTAGAAATGCAATTTCTAAGGTTCTAATCCAGAACTTTGGAATTAGAAATTCTGGAGGTGAGGTCTGTGGTTTAACACCGCCCGCCCCCCGCCTCAAGTGATTCTGATGCAGTGGTGAGATTTAGATAACTCCCAAAGCTAGCACTATTTCCTTATTTTAGACTTGATGGTAAAACTGCTAAGAATCAAGAAATACCATCTATCAGATGGCACGAATAATTTTTCTGAAGCTTGAAACTTTTATGTGATACCTCTAATACAGGAATTAGGTGGAAGTAAATATAATTGTGGCCATGGAACTGCATCCATTCTTAAAGGATTACTTTATTTATTTATTTATTTATTTATTTATTTATTTATTTAATGTGTATTTATTTTTGAGACAGAGAGAGACAGAGCATGAATGGGGGAGGGTCAGAGAGAGAGGGAGACACAGAATCTGAAGCAGGCTCTAGGCTCTGAGCCATCAGCAGAGAGCCTGACGTGGGGTTCAAACTCACAGACCGTGAGATCATGACCTGAACCAAAGTCGGAAGCTCAACTGACTGAGCCACCCAGGCGCCCCAAGGATTACTTTAAAATAAATGTACAGATGTTGATTTTTTTTCCTTTTGTTAATGTTCATTATAAAGTTGGAGAAATGTTTTCTGATGATTGGGTAAAAGAACTGATCTCAGACAGAAAGTAGCAATATAGAATTTAGAAAAATTCTTTTTTTTAAGTTTGTTTATTTATCTTGAGAGAGACAGAGAGGGCATGCATGAGTGGGGGGGGGGGCAGAGAGCAAGGGAGAGAGAGGATCCCAAAAAGGCTCTGAACTGTCACTAGCACGGAGCTTGATGCAGGGCTCAAACTCACAAACCATGAGACCATGATGGGAGCCGAAATCAAAAGTTGGATACTTAGCCAACTGTGCCACCTAGGTGCCCCAAATTCAGAAAAATTATTTTAAAAATTTTCTAAGAAGAAAAGTGACCACTTTTTGGCAATAGCATCGCAAAACTCTTGATAGATATCAAATATAGATGCCATTGTTTCATTTTTTTTATGTTTGGTAATAAATGACAGCTCAGTTAATAGAGCACCCTGGAATGAGTAAAATTCTTTCTCCTTTTCAGAGTTTTTCGAGGAATAATATTTTTTTCCCCTTGCCCAGACACCATTCCCCAGTATTTCACGTCGGGTTCTTAGAAAGGAATAGAATGATTTGAATGGAAAAAGAAGGGCAAGATGCTAAATGCAGAGGTAAATCTGACTGAAACATGAGACCTAGGATGCTAAGCATTTCATGATGTGCATCTTATTGTAACATAATCAACTTTTTTTTTTTTTTTTTTTAATTCTTGAGATCTACTAGGAACTGTCCCTGTGGAAGGGAGACCAGCCCTGCTGTATGTTTGATGATGTGTGGTTCACAAACTTCAAATTTCAAATAAAGCAGTCAGAAACAAAAGAAATCTGGAAGACACTTAGTTGTAGAAAGCAGGACCCCAGAATAAAATGGACTCTAGCTTTGTACATCAAGAGCTGACTCCATGTAGGGCATCTTTCTGAAATCAGCCATATATTTGCCACACCAACACTTGCCAGTCTTTCCAGAGAAGAATATGAGTGAATGAATGGTATGAATGGCCTTATAAATTAGTCTTTGCCCTGCCAGCCCTCCCACTTCAAAGTTTAATTTCACCAGAAGTGTACATGTTTTAATACAGTTTTCAAACATTGTGAAGGAAATGATTATTTTAGAACTTTCTTGATGCATAAGGGTAGGTCATTTATATCCATTTTTTTTCTGAGTTAGGAAAACAAATGCACAAAATATTTGATTTGACAGGTTATTTTTTTCCTTAATAGAATTATTCTGTGGCTAAAACCACTTTTGGAACCTGTTTATTTTCCATATTGCTTCATTTGCCAGTTAGATTTTCTGAACAGCAAAGGTTGCTACACTTGGATATCCTTTGCAGAGAATTCAATAGAGGCTTCATAAATTTGCCATCTCCCAATTTGCTAAGTCATATTGAGAATTTGACTTTTTTTTTTTAAATCTCCCATGTTACTGAAAATTTGCTAATATAATCTGGAATTTGCACTTTCAGGCTTGAAAGAAACCTTATTCTCATATTATGCAACCCTGTGGTTTATAGATGAAGAAACCAAAGAATAGAAATGTTGATTGAAAGTCACACAGGGACTCATGAGGAAAAAAAATACCATAGAACCTGGGACCCCAAATCTCCATTTTGGTCTATTTCCATTATGGCCACTGCTATAGATGGTCAAGTACCAAATAAAGCAATGTATCATTTCCAATTTTTGGTCCATTTAATTAAGCTTCTTTGCCTGCTCCTACCGATGCATATACCACAGAAGGATGTTTTTAAGACCTGAGCACCTGACAATATAACTTTCTCATTTTTTGATTTTATGGAGTCTTTATTTGACAGAGGCTGGCCTTGAGAAAATCCTTAGATGAAAAGACATTTTTATATTACTTAAGAAATAACTTTGCCTTTGCTCTGGCATTATTTCTTTTCTTTTTTTATCATAAAATTTTATTATGTTTATTTTCAAATATACTTTTACAAGGAGAGAGAATATTCTGTTGATCTGTCATAACCTAGCCCAGATCCAGCAAATACTGAGGATTCGCAATACTTGTTTTATCTTTTCCTTTCCCTCTCTTTTTTTTTTTTTCTGAATTATTTTAAAGCAAATTCCAGACGTCATTTCATTCCACCCCTACATTCCTCTCAGCATACATCCCTAAAGAGTTACGGGTATTTTGCTACATAAACCTAATGTTATTATCACACCTAAAAATTATAATTACAAGGTCACCAAATATCCAGTCAGTATTACAATTTCCATGATTGCCTCAAAAAATCTTTTTAGAGTTGCCTTTTTCCATTATTCAAATGTATGGCTATACTTTCAGGATTCTAGCAAACATTGAAAATTTAAATAAGAAAGAAGCTGAAGGAGTAAACTTACTTAGCAAGAAGGGTTTTCCCAAATTCTCACAGCTCTAATCTGGATACCATTCAGTGTGACAGGCTTCTCACTGGGTTCCCACAGCTGGTTAGTGTTTTGAATTCCAGCTCCATGAACTCATATCAGGCTACATGGGCTAATGCTCAGCGCCCAACCTAGTGCTGATATCTCTGATGACAGAGTAATGGAGCAACCACGGGCATTGTCTGCCTCTTACTAAATGCACTGTCATCTGTGTTATTCTTCCATCTCTGTGGGGAATGAGTGACTCTAATGCCTTTTGGAAGCATTTAAGCCATTATGGAGGCAAAAGTAATGCCATTCAGGCATCTCTCTCTCTCTCTCTCTCTCTTTTTTTTTTTTTTTTGAAAGACCTGTAAAATAATCTGCTATATTGTGAACAGGTCTGGATCTTCAGAGTCATGTAAGGGTTGTTTAGATGCACACCTCTTTATGTTCAAGTTTCTGCCTCTTTGTTGGGCTTTGAGAAAGATATATGAAGGTTAAATACGGAGAGAGAAAAACATAAAGACACAATTAGAGAGTAAGTTAGTTTAGGCACTGAATATTGATGACTTTCTAACCAACTAATAACAGATAACATTTCTTAGAGTAAAGACATTCTTCTGCTTTGGTAAAGGAAAAGGGAACTTCATCTAAATCAGAGATCATCTTTTGGAAAACAGATCCAAAAGGGAAAGCCTTTTAGATGCCCAAAGGGTGCTATTTTAGGGTCCTCTTTTAACACTCTTGAGCATCTAAAAGACCACACTACTTATTGAATGATGCCTGAAATTTGAATTTTCATTTTTCTTAACGTAAATGTTTTGTCTTCTTTCCATGTACATTGATTTATAAGTTAGAATGTGTAAGAATAGAGTTTTTCACCAGTTTTATTGAAGTATAACTGACACATGAGAATAGGTTTTGAGAAGAGGTGGGAGGAGAAGGCATGAATGCTACACTTTTTAGAAGTGTAGGGCGTGTATATGGATATAGCATATAGCGGGCATACAGAATTGGTTCCCATTCTAATTGGGGGAGAATGGGCCATCAACTTAGAAAGAAACTCATTAATTTATCTCCAGTCTTGGAAAGTTGTTACATAGGCAGTACTGGACAGTGTCTGTTCGCAGATATTTAAAAGGGTGTCTGTGGTGGGGGACTACTTTATGAAAAATGTCACATTTTCTTCAGGAAAAATGAATGAGCTAAGGAGTTAGACATGGGAAGTTTCCAGGCAAAGTCCTCAAAGAAGGAATAAACCAGGCCTAGCAGTGGTATGTAAAACTGGCATTTATGACTGGCCAGAACATAAGGACCTTATACATTACAGCAGAGAGCCTGAATCTTGGGCCCAGATGGCATCTGTATGGCAGGTATAGACAATCCTTTTATGGCAGGGATTCTCAGACTTTAGTGGTATCAGAGCCACCTGAAGAATTTGTTACAGCTTAGATTGCAAGCCCCACTGCAAGGTTTTCTGATTGAGCAGGTTTGTGGCAGGGCCTGAGATTCTGCATTTCTAACAAGTTCCCAAGGCATGCCTAGGCTGTTGGTCCAGAGCCATACGTGGAAAAATATTGCTTTAAAGAGCAGCTCCAGGTGGGCATTGATTTTGTCCATCCTTTACCATGCCCTAGAGACGAGATTTCCAAGTAGAGTGGAGTAGATGGCAGGTCTTCTGATGTGATTACCACTTATCTTTCCCAGAACGCTCTGCTTTTTCTCTTCTTTAGAATGAACTTGAACCTCCATTTAATATCCATGCCTTGAAATGGAAAAAAGAATTTCCAAATGTCATCAGATCACCTTGTTTAGTCTCTCCCTGCAGGTTTCCAGATGCTCTGTCCTTGTGAGGATAGTGAACTGTGGCAGCCACAGCACAGGTTGCAAGCAGGGGCTACTTTCAACAGTCCTGGGTCCCCTGGGTCCCCATCCTCCTCTTATTGTGGGGCTCCCTGAAAATGTACTCCCATCTTCCCAGACATTTATGCAAGAGTAAAGCAGTTAACAGAGGCCAGTGGCATCACTGATCTCTAACCAGGAAGTGTTCAGACTGTTAGGAAACACGGGTGAGCAAATGTTTACTGACCATGTAATTAATCTGATGCCTTGCCCTGTCTATCGGCCCTTAGCACCATATTTCCTGTTCAAGGCACTGGAAAGCAAAAATATTAGTTGCTGTTTGACCAAAGGAACAAGTGTCTTCCAAATGAACACATGATCTATTAGCAGTCCTGCAGAGTCTTCCCATGGGAACAGGCATTTTACTTTGTTTTACAGCTAATTTCTTTCTTCAGCAGGTTCCCAGACACATCAAATGCCTTGTATGTGAGCCTGAAGTCAAGATTTATAGTCTGGGCCCATGCAATTCAATGTCAAACAACTCTGATAACATAAGGGCTGGAAGTCAACCATTTTCTCATGAGTTCTCATAAAAAAGTCATTTTAGCCAAATTGAGTTTGAATAGAGGGCGTGTCTGTGACTTGATGGATGCTCCCTACCCAGGAGCCCCTGAGAAGGAGCTGGCTACTTCCTTTTGCTACTGTAGCAACAGAATTTGAAAACAGACTAAGTGATTTCTTGTTGATATTGCTGGATTTTGGATTTTATTGCTTCTTTCTCTATTGACTTCAAAGGGGGGAAAAGAAAAGCAGTGGTTTCTCTTCTGGTGGTGCATTGCACATGCCTTTTCCATCTTTGATTTCATTTTCCCTGTCCTATTATTTGCTTGACATTTCTCAGTGACCTACACATCATGAGGGTCTACTTCCCTAGAGTGAAACTTCCACTTGTGCCAAGTTAGAAAGGAGGGTTTTTTCTTTGGTCTTGTCTATAGGTTCATGGTTTGCAGGCTCATAGAGAAGGTAGGACCTTGGGGGTCATTTAAAACAGTCCATGTTTTACAACTGAAGGGAAAAGGAAGTTAAGTGGCCTTCCCAAGAGTGACATAGCCAGCTAGGAGCAAAATCAGAAATCTAGTGATCCATCTCCTCCCCCTCACTCCCTGCCATCAAGTTTAATACCTTGAGGTTTTAGACTGGCCATGGGTATTAAGGCAGAGGCAGAGTCTTGCTTCCTGTAGCCCAGTGGTTTCTAGATTATGTGGTAAACTACTTGATGTAAGGAAGCTGATCATACACATCCCTCAACAGAGCTGATGTCCTACTAAGAATACCTCAAAATTTCTGGGGAGAGACCTGAGCTGAGCATCCATGGAGAAAAACTGCTTGGGCTTTCTGAAAAGGAGTGGAAAACAAAAGAGGTGCTGAGAATTACTTCAGGAATCCCTGGGGTCCTTCATCTGCAATGTAGTATAGAGAGTTCTCTTCTCAAAGAATATTGGGGAAAAAAGCAAAGCAAAATTAATAAACCACAACAAAATTCTAAGAGAAGGCTTGAATTCCTATAAATGTTTAATTTAATTTAAATTTTTTTTTTTTTTTTTACCTTTGGAACAAAGCAAACTGAAATGCAGCAGATATGCATGTCTTGTAGCAAATTTGGATACTGGAGGGCTGCAATTCACAGGAGAGCAAAGGACAGGCAGAATTCAGGCTCTCAGTAATCTTCATGGCCAGTAATCTCATTGTGACAGACAGATGGGTGACAGGGACACTAATGATGATAAAGACAAAGGGCCCTGATGATCAGGACAGAGCTTGGGGGTAGGAGTAGGAAGGCCAGTTGATCTCTCCAACTATTACATGGACCAAGCTTAAGAGAGTAGCTGTAAATGGCAGCGGCAAAGAGAGAAGAACCAGTCCCTAAACAAAGCAGTTGTATGCATCTCTTTCATGTTGTCTATCCTGGCATAAAGTAGTACTAGTCCAAGTACTAGTGACCAACAGCATCAGTATTACCGGGGAGCTTGTATGGAATGCAACATCTCAGGCTCCCCTCAGACCTACTGAATCAGAATCTTGAGGTGAGGCCCAGATATCTGTTCAAACAAGCTTCCCAGATGATTCTTGCTTTTAAGACACTAAAGTTTGAAAAGTATTGGCCAGAAAAACTTGTTATGGACATATAAATGCAACCTTATAAAGTGAATATGTTTGTTGGGACTATATAGGAGGACATGTTGCTTGAGGGTTAAAGTCTTTTTTGTTATTGTTTGTTTTTATTTTTTGTTTTTGTTTTCTTTTCTTCTTCCATGTCCATCACCCATTTTTCCCTCTCCCCCACCCCACATCCACCCTCAGTATGTTTTCTCTATTTTTTTTTTTTTTTTAAATTTTTTTTTTTCAACGTTTATTTATTTTTGGGACAGAGAGAGACAGAGCATGAACGGGGGAGGAGCAGAGAGAGAGGGAGACACAGAATCAGAAACAGGCTCCAGGCTCTGAGCCATCAGCCCAGAGCCCGATGCGGGGCTCGAACTCACGGACCGCGAGATCGTGACCTGGCTGAAGTCGGACGCTTAACCGACTGCGCCACCCAGGCGCCCCTGTTTTCTCTATTTAAGAGTCTCTTATGGTTTGCCTCCCTCCCTCTCTGTTTGTAACTGTTTTTCCCCTTTCCCTCCCCACCATGGTCTTTTTGTTAAGTTTCTCAAGATCCACAAATGAGTGAAAACATATATCTGTCTTCCTCTGACTGACTTATTTCACTCAGCATAATACCTTCCAGTTCCATCCACGTTGCTGCAAATGGCATGATTTCATTCTTTCTCATTGCCAAGTGGTATTCCATTGTATATATAAACTACATCTTCTTTATCCATTCATCAGTTGATGGACATTTAGGTTCTTTCCATAATTTGGCTATTATTTTTCCTTAAATGATTATGGAGATAACTGGGATACTAAAAGGAAACTTACTTTTCCTTCATGAGTGTTTCTTAGGACAAAAGGGGAATGAAATTGGGGGTTTATGTTACCTTAGGACTCAAAAAGCCAGTTTAGGGAAGAAATTTAAACCTCCTCCCCTTTGGAATTTCCAGTCTCTACCTATAGATTCAGCATGGCTTCCTACAGAGAAAAGGACACCTGCTTTAGAATCAGATCCTGGTTTCAAAATTTGCCTCTGCCACTTAAAAACTGTTTCCCTCAACAAGCTACCAATCCTCCGCTAGCTTCTGTTTCTTTATCTGTAAAAATGGAAGAATAATAGTTACCTTGTAGTGTTCTTGTGAGGATTAAAAAGGTCAAATGAGGTGGTGTGAACAAAATATCTAGAACTGAGCTTAGCTCATGGCAAATTCTCACATAATGGGACATATGATTATTGTGATAATGGCTCTGATGATAATGATACTGATTCCTCTTATACAAACATGATTGGGTTAAGAGGGTAGTAGTCTTTTTCACAGTAACTTCTTTCAGAGGTTTTAATGTACATGTTATTGAAGTATACTTGGCAAAGGATACAGTTTGTAAGTGTGCAACTCCAGGACTCTCACAAAGCAATTACAAACCATTACTCAAATTAAGAAATGGAACATGGCCAGCTTCTGAAGTCCCCTTGCTCCCATCCAGTCTTATCTGTCCAAGGATAACCACTATTATGATTTTGCATCAAAGACTATTTTTCCTGTTTTTGAAACTTTACATGATATGTAAATGAATAATAGTGCGTGCTTTTCTGTGTCTGGCTTAAAAAAATTTTTTAAAGGAGAATGATCGATATTGTAGCATGTTATTTCAGATTGTCCATTCTCATTGTTAAATAGTAAAATTATTTAAATATATCATTATTTGTTATCTGTTCTATTCTTGGTAGATATTTGATAGATACCACTTCCAGTTTGGGCTATTATGATTATTGCTTTATGAATATTTGCAAACATGTCTTTGGCGAACAGATGTACATGTATGTGCTGCATATTTACCTAGGAGTAAGATGGCAGGGTCATAGGATATGTATATATTCAGTTTTAATTGTACTACCAGATGGTTTTCTAACATGGTTGCAGATTTATACTCCACTATCAGAGGATGAGGAGGTTCTACTTACTTTAATTTCTCACCAACACTTGATGTAATCTGTTGATTCTGACAGTGTACATGGAATCTCACTGGGGTTTTAATTTTCATTTCCCTGACTGTGAAATTGAGCACATTTTGACCTGGCCACTTACATACCACTCTTTTGAGAAATGCACATCCAGTCTCTTTTCCCATTAAAAAAAATTGTGTTGCCTCTTTCTTATTGATTTGGAGACATTTTTTTAAATTTAATTTTTTATTTTTTTTAAATTTACATCCAAATTAGTTAGCATATAGTGCAATAATGATTTCAGGAGTAGATTCCTTAGTGCCCCTTACACATTTAGCCCATACCTCCCCTCCCACAACCCCTCCCATAACCCTCAGTTTGTTCTCCATATTTATGAGTCTCTTCTGTTTTGTCCCCCTCCCTGTTTTTATATTATTTTTGTTTCCCTTCCCTTATGTTCATCTGTTTTCTCTCTTAAAGTCCTCATATGAGTGACGCCATATGATTTTTGTCTTTCTCTGACTAATTTCACTTAGCATAGTCCCCTCCAGTTCCATCCACGTAATTGCAAATGGCAAGATTTCATTCTTTTTGATTGCCGAGTAATACTCCATTGTATGTATGTATGTATGTATGTATGTATGTATGTATATGTGTGTGTGTATATATATATATATATATATACACACACATATATATACCATATCTTTATCCATTTGTCCGTCGAGGGACATTTGGGCTCTTTCCATACATTGGCTATTGTTGATAGTGCTGCTATAAACATAGGGGTACATGTGTCCCTTCGAAACAGCACACCTGTATCCCGTGGATTTAAAATGCCTAGTAGTGCAATTGCTGGGTTGTAAGGTAGTTCCAATTTTAGTTTTCTTGAGGAACCTCCATACTGTTTTCCAGAGTGGCTGCACTAGCTTGCATTGCCACCAACAATGCAAAAGAGATCCTCTTTCTTTGAATCCTCGCAAACATCTGTTATTGCCTGAGTTGTTAATGTTAGCCATTGTGACAGGTGTAATGTGGTAACTCATTGTGGTTTTGATTTCTATTTCCCTGATGATGAGTGATGTTGAGCATTTTTTCATGTGTCAGTTGGCCATCTGGATGTCTTCTTTGGAGAAATGTCTATTCATGTCTTTTGCCCATTCTTTACATCAATCCTTTGCCAGATATATTTATTTTAAATTCCTTCTCCTACTCTTTTAGTTGTTTGTTTGCACTTTGGTAAAATTTTGCATGCCTTTTATTTTCTGAAATTACAAGCCAGAAAAATACATGGCTGCTAGTTACATCTGAATTTCAGATAAACAACAGATAATTTTCTAGTAAAAGTATGCCTCAATATTTATAGTACATTCTTATAAGTACTTACATACAGGGATATTTTTATAATAAAACTTATTGTTTATATGAAATTCAAATTTTATTTGTTGTCTTGTATCTTTATTTGCTACACCTGGCAACTCTATTCATGAAGTTTTTTTTTTTTTTTTTTTTTTTTTTTTCCTTTGGGGCATCAAATGTTATTAGGAGAGGAAATAGCACTGAGGGAGGAAGGGGGCACTCGCTTAACCAATTAGAACGTCTTGGTCAGTTTTGGAATCCATCCCACATACATCAAAGGATTTTGAAATCCTGCCCTTTTTTAAAAACTTAAACTTTTTGTATATTTTAATTAAAGATCCTTAAATAGTTGTTATTGGGCATATGACATATTCTTATAGGAGGGGGTCTGTTCAATTTTGACTTTTCATCTCTTTGATTCTGAGTGGCCAGTATTAGCAAAGGTCCAAATGGAAATTGATTTAATGCCTCAGCTCTTGTTACTGTTTGCTTTCCTCAGCCTTCTTAACCGCTTTCCTCAAAGTCAAGTTATTTTTTTCCCTCCCTCCACTCACCACTTCATGTTTACTGAGGGACTGAGTAGCTTGGAGATAAAGTACAGGAGAAATAGCTGTTAGTGTGGCTGATGCAAAAAAGAGAAATGTATTAGAAGGAAAAAGTAGGCAGAAATTGGAGGGTGGATGCTAGAAATCTGGGCAGTAGAGCTAATTCTGAGTATGGTAATGACTGCCTGGAATAAGAAGGTCCAAGGAAGCTAAGGAGGGGAACTTATGAAAGAGAAAGAACTGGAGGAAGAGGGTTTGATTTAATAAATGGTATGTGAGCAACATGTTTCAGCCCTCTCCCAGGATTTGAAAACATCAGAGGATAAAATGAAATTTATGTTCGAAATAGGTTAAGGAGATGGAATCATCTGTTAGAAATTGAAAAGAATGCTGCCGGTCATATGGTGACAGAGAATATGAAAGTTGTGTGGAAGCAGGAAAAAAAAAGAGCAAGAATCCCATTGAAAGCCGCGTCACATATCAGAAAGTGCTCCTGGGGGGGGGGGGAGGGCACCTGGGTGGCTCAGCCAGTTAAGGTCCGACTTCAACTTGGGTCATGATCTCATGGTTCATGGGTTCGAGTCCCACGTCGGGCTCTGTGCTGACAGCTCATAGTCTGGAGCCTGCTTCGGATTCTGTGTCTTCCTCGCTCTCTGCCCCTCCCGTGTTCGCACTCTCTCTCTCTTCCTCAAAATAATAAATAAACATTAAAAAAATGTAAGAAAGTGCTCTTGGAAGGAAACTCAGAGACAAATCTGGTCTTGATCTTTACATCACTGAGACACAGGACAATTTAGTTAGCACCCATACCCACCTATTTTCCACAGCTGTGAAACAAAGGCATTGGTCCCTGCTACACAGAGTGTGGTTCCTGAGCCACTGGCACCTGCAGCATCTGGGAAATTATTAAAAATGTAGCATCTTCGGTCTCTCCCCAGAGGTATTGAATCAGAATCTCTAGGGGTAGGGCCTAGCAATCTGTTTTAACAAGTGGTCTAGGTGATTATATACTTCTCTGATATTTGAGAAGTGCTGGCCTACCCTAATGCCCTTCAGACTTTAATATGCATCAGAATCAGAGGGCTTGTTGAAATGCAGATTCTGGTTCAGTAGGTCTGGGGTAGGTATAACAGGTTCTTGGGTGAGGCTAATACTACTGATCAACAGACCACATTTTGAGTAGCAGGAGTCAAGAATGATCTCTTTGAAGTTCCCTTTGAGTTAACAAATGAGAGAGTATTTATCAAAATATTAAAATTATTCAAATTACTAAGAATATTAAGGAGAAAAGTAAGAAAGGTAAAAGTGTTTATATCAGTATACATGTTTATATGGACAGTGTTTATGAGGTAGTTACTCATAGCAATTGTTGTATTGCTCTAGTGAAGAGCAAAAGGCAAATAAAACTTCATTTCTATACCCACTCTATTAGAGGCCATGTTTATCATTTTAAGATAAGGTTATTCTGGAAAAATCTACATACGGAAAAAGACTTTCTGATTACTGTTGCTCTCAGAGCAGCATGTGTATAGTGGTCTTTCCCCAAATCATGAACCTCTGTGAGTTTGTACTTATATAAGATCCACCCACTCGAACGTGTTTGTATACAGACTCACACAGATTCTTCATGGCAGCAAATGAGGACAGATTTCTGAGCCAGTGTAGGCCACAAATGTCTTGGCCCCGACATAGCTCCCAGGCCTGAGGAATCCCAGCCTATACCACATTTTAACAAGGCAAACCCCAGACTCTTAAGAGTTCAGGCTACGGGAAGTGGCAGGAAGCTCTTGGCAGGCAGCCCCCAGGCCTGAAGATTGACTTGGAAATTGAAATGCACAAGTGTCTCTGTGCAGAAAATTGTCATCATAGGAGAAGGCTGGCCTATCTTATACTGTTGTGGGAGAGATGCAGGACAAGAGAAAAGGGTCAACTGGATGTTGGATGGGAGAAATTTTTGTGTTCCAGTACCTTGCAATAGAAAGGGATAAGAATAGGGGAAAAAAGGATGGATCAGAATTTCATTTTGTCAGTATTGATGATAATTATGATATTTCAATCCCTTTAAGTGTCTCTTTTTCAAAGCTTCACGTATCTTATTTAGTTCTCAACAATAGCTTTGTGAGCTAGGCTCTATTCTTAACTCCATCTTACAAATGAGATAACAGGTTAAGATTGGTTAAGTAATTTCCACAAGATCATACAGCAATGAATTGCTGAGAGCTTATACTAAGTCAGAGAGTATAATTCAAAAAGCAACCATGTGTTTCTTGATGCCAGGTAGATCAAATATGGGCTGGAGTGTGTGTAACTTAGTGTGGGGTAGCAGAAGGAGTCTGGGAATTTGAATAGGAATGTTCACTCCTAACACTGCCACTGATTAGAAGGATGTAGTAGATTGATTGCAAAAATGACTTCAAGTCTTCTTTTTTTCTTTAACCTATCCATTGGAATGAGATTTTGTAGCAACTCTGATCAAGAGGTTGAATTTATTTCTCTGCTCCTGGTCTTGTGACTGGCTTTGGCCAATCAAATATGGCAAAAGTAAAGCCTGAGTCACCTCAAGAGGATTTGCATGATTCTGCTCACTCTTTTGGAACATTGCTAACACCATGAGACTTAGTCAAGACTAACTTGCTGGAGGATGGAAGATGTGTGGCTTGATCACCTGCATTGCCCAGCCTGTAACTATTCATAGACTAACATCATTTTAGCCAGCCTGCCTCCAGCTGACTCACCATGAATGAATCCAGCCAAGATCAGTTGAGTTTGGCCCAGATCAGCAAGGCTGCCTGAGTGACTCATAGTCTTATAAGTAATAATTTAGGTTGGTGTTTTAGGGCACTGAGTTTGGGGTGGTTTGTTATGCAGCAGTAGATAACTGATATTTTGCATGATCCAGGGGAGCCCCTTAAACCCTATAGAATTTTGACAGAACACAGGTGAGACCACCTTTCAAACATTTCATAATTCCCTCATCTTCATTTTGGTAGGGTGTGATATCCCATTCAGCTTTGTTAAAAGTTGGAGCCCACTTTCTTCTCCATGTTACAGTTATTTGTACTCTGGATACAATTCTCAAGGTCCACCATAACTTGGGACCCACCACATGAACATGTTGGCAGCCCACCATGATAGATCTTGTCTCCACCCTTTACGTTGGCCTCTCATTCATAGTGGGATTTTTTCTTCTCTAAACTTCTGGGGGATGCTCAGCAATCCACCAATGTGTATGTGTGGTTTGCCTCTTTGAAGCTTTAATTAGTGGTGTCTTGAATCTTGATTACTTTGGTGGCGGCCAGTGAGTCTGACTTCCCAAAATGAATACCCAGAGGGTGTGAAACATGCTCATTCATTAGATTCAAGAAAAGCAGAGAGATCTTCATTGTGAACATGCAGGAAGTTACTGCATTTTTCTTTTTCTTTCTTTTTTTTTTTTTTTTTTTTTTTTGGATACCCCCTGTTACTTTGGTAGGCAGATAAATGATTGGTTGATGAGAAATAGTTTGCTTTCTACCAAGGATGAACTTTCTTCAGCTATTAATGATGTTAACTTAAATTCTGGGTAGAAGACAATTTAATCTGCTGACTATGATATAGATTCCTTTAGCTGGTATGTGAAGGGATAAGGTTTTCTCTGTTTTCTAAAAAGGGAAGAAAAAGGATCTCAGTTTTGTTGAAGCTGAAGCACTCTGAGTGTGCCACATGTGTGTGGTTTAGCTGGCGACCGTGGTGTCTGTATGTATGTGGTCATAGATTTGTTATAACCTCTTGTCTGCCAAGTTAAGACCACCAGTTCCATTTTAATTCTAAGTTAACCTCAAGCTGGAGCCAATCCACACTGCTTGAACATAAACGCTGACACTCAATCCACTCATCCTTTTGGCCCCGCAATTTGTTTTTCTTTTTCTTTTTTTTTCCTAAGGGAGTTTGAACATTTGTTAGCAATCCAAAACCAACACTTCGTATACAAGACACAGTGATTACATAATCCTTTATAGGTTCTTATACTTTGACTATATTGCAAACTTTGCAGTGGTTTCATAAAAAGTCTCAAGCTGAAGAACAGTTTCTAAATGGTATCCTTGGAACTAGGACATCAAATTTTACTATGGTGATAGTTGCAATTCTTTCGAGAAATACAGAATCAACACATTAATTGAAGGACTCTCTTTTTAAAGAATGGCTTCAGGAGCACCTGGGTGGCTCAGTCAGTTGAGCGTCCCAACTTCAGCTCAGGTTATGATTTCACAGTTCACGGGTTCAAGCTCCACACTGGGCTCTGTGCTGACAGCTCAGAGCCTAGAGCCTGGAGCCTGCTTTGGGTTCTGTGTCTCCCTCTCCCTCTGCCCTTCTCTCTCTCTCTCTCTCTCTCTCTCTCTCTCTCACACACACATTAAAAAAATTTTAAAGAATAGCTTCAGAAAGTCTTCTGATGGTTGTGTTTTGAAATGGGAAAGATGTACACTCATAATGAAACCTGATATTACTTGGCCTGACAGCACAAATTGTAGGTGACAAGACGACATTGTGTAAGGAATATTGAATTACCTATTTTTTCCCTTGATTTTAATTTCTAATCAAAGGAAAAGTAGAAATGAGTCTGTTAGGCTAATTTTCAAAACTGATGGTCAATCAATATGATGCACAAGGCTATGACAGGATTTTCATCTTTAATTCCTACGTCTGAATTTAAATCTGCTAATTCCTAGGCAGTCTAAGCAATTATGAGCTTGACAGAGTTGGGAAATTTTTTCTCTAATGTTTTGTGGCAAGCTTACATGGTGGCCTATGTCCATTGGTCCAATTACAAAAGTTAGTTGATTTAAATATATTTCTATATTTGGAATTATACTTGTTCTCTGGGACAGCCTGCCCTCTTTCCAGAAACCTCACTCAGTGACTTGTTTGCAGAAGTAACCAGTTAGACACTTTGTGAAATTGCCAAGTGTTCCTCTCTTAGTAACTAACCAAGTTTTGCAAACATCACATTATCATGAGTTAAAAATAATTCCTATTGGACTGATTGGAGAAGAATGCCATAGTTAACTGCTAAAAACACTGGGAATATTATGGATGACACTAAGAAGAGAGCTATTTCGGTCAATCACATCTGAATTCCTACTTATGGAGAGCTAACTTCAGTACTTACAGGTGGAAGGTAGGATGTCAAGGGCAGAGTGGAAGAATTAGTAGCTTGAACTCATCAGGTAATCTAGGTAGAAGCTCCAGCTCAATCAACACACTTCTAGTGCACCAGTGATTAGACATATTATTCAATCCCAACCAAGCCTCTGTTTTCTCATCTGTAAAATAGGGATAATGGCCTGACGGACTATAGTGAGGGTTATATTGGACACTCTGTGCCTAGTGATTGACCTGATCTTCTTGCTAGCTACCTGCTTTCTTGCCTTCCTGCCCTTTGTCTTATCATCCCCCATTACAGAATATAGCCTAAGCTTCCTAACATGGCATGCTAAGGTGTCCACAGTTTTTCCTTAGCTTACCCTTCAGTTGCATCTCTCCCCAACCCTTCAACCCCACAGATATCTAATTCTGGACATGTTGTGCACTTCCATGCCACATGGCTCATGTCATTCCATTTTCCAGAAATATCCCCTCTATTTCCATTTATATGACAATTCCCCACCCTTTAGGACTCAGCTCAAACACCACTTTCTCCGAGAAGCTTTTTCTTAACTGACCCATCTTTACCCTGGTCTCTTTTACCCCTTCTTTATACTGATAGTTTGGTGTCCCTAGTTTTTGCTTAGCACTCATATACTAAATAGGAACACGATGCCATTGTTACTACCATTATTCCACTCACACATTCACCTCTCTATCTTTGACTATATTGCAAACTTTGCAGTAGTTTCATAAAACATCTCAAACTGAAGAACCATTTCTAAATGGTATAGTTGGAGCTAGGACATCAAATTTTACTTCCTTGGCTGCCTGATTCCCAGGTCTGTTTAGGTTCTTTATTTCAATGAGAATTTAAAAAAATGATTAGGTTTTACTAGTCATATTCAAGTTGGGTTGACAAGACATGTGCCCATGAAAATCTTTGAATTGCTGATTAGAGGAAGTCTGGAATTCCAAGCCCACTTCTTCAGTAATGAGGAAAATAAAGCCAAGATAGATTGATAGGCTTGACAAAGTCAATATAACTTGGTAATACAGAGGAAAATAGACCCAAGTGGTCTGACTTCCAGCCCAGGAGAGCAATAGCCCTCATGAGGAATAGTTGATTCAGAAATCAGCATCTGTTTTCCTTCTTTTGCTGACACTTCTTTGATTTTCCTTTGGAGAGTCAGACTTCAACTATCCATCCTTTTGGTCCAGTTGAGAGGAATATTTCCACAGCACTAAGGGTAGACATGTGGTCCAGGCCAGATAAATTAGCATGTTCTGTACCATCAGCAATAGTGATTCGTTTATGACAGGCATATGATTCAGCTTAGCTCATTGAGATTTAATTCCTGAAATTTTGCTTGAATTGTGAAGAGGAAAACTCTATGGGATTGTTAACCACGAAGATGGTGTTAGCCTCGATCTGTTGGGGATCACCTTGCAGAGGGCTTAATGAGGCTAACACAAAGAAACAAGAGCCCAAGAGGGAGGGAAATGGAAGAAGAGGAGAAGGAGGAAAAAAGTAAGAGCAATAGAAAATGAAAGAGAACATGGAATCCAGAATGAATATATCATTTTAACCCTTAGATCCAGCTGTAGTTTAAACAGTGTATCTTAGAATTTTTAGACACATGAGTTAGCCAATTTAAGGATTTTCTTTGTTATTGAGAGTCCTGAATTATACATCATCTAGTTTTTTTTTCCTTGCTGTCCACTTCTAGAGAAATTCTTAATACCTTAATTCTAGGATTTGCTGGCTCAGTTACTCAAATGTCTTTCTGAGCCTCAGTTTCTTTATATGTTGAGTCCAATAATGCCTTCATATTTGGAAAGATAAAGTAAGATATACTTGTAAGCATTAGCACAGGCTGGATGATCACCTAATGGCATTTATTATGATGATTATTAATTAGGTGTATCACACTTTGAGATTTGGATGTCATAGTGATTCTTCATTTGTGCGTGGTTTGTTTTAATTTTCAAATGTAGAACTAACATTTTAAGGATGTTTGCAGGAATATTATCACTATGCCTCCATTAAAAACATAATGCATGTATATATTTAAATTATATAGTGCCTCCTGTCTGTCAAGCCCTATTCCGAGCATTTTACAAATATGAACTTATTTAATCCTGATAACAAATCAAAGAGGTAAGGTTTGATATATTTTTTTTCCATTTTACAGATGAAGAAGCTGAGGCACTTAGGAGGTTAAGCATCTTTCCCATTGCCATACAGCTAATCAGTAGCAAACCTGGGACTTGAACCAGGCAGTCACATGATACAAAGGCCATACTTTTTGTCACTGTGCTTTGCCATCTCTTTATAAAAGTCTGTGGGCCATGGTCCTGTGACTAATAGCAGCAGTGTCAACTGGGAACTTGTTGGAAATGCAGATTCTCAGGTCTATTCCCAGAACTACTGAATCAGAAACTCTGGGGATGAGGCCCAACAAGTTGTGTGTTAGTAAGCCCTTTAGGTGATCCTGGTTTGAGCTAAAGTTTAAGAACCCCTCTCCTAGGTCTATAATTCTAAGCTATAATTCACAGATTGCATGTTCATAGAGCATTGGGGCCTTATAATGCAATCAGTGTTTCTATATATTTCAACAAGTGGTTTTTGAATGCCTACTATGTGCTAGCTACCATTATACTTGAAGATGTTGCTCTCCAGAGCAAAACCAGAAGTGTTTCCTGGGAAATAATCAAATAAAGACATAACTAAATATAAGATCCCAGCTGTCAGTTCTGACAATTTCTAGGAAGGAAAGGAGAAGGGTGATACTAGAGCATATGACAAGGGCTTAGAGATGGCAGTGGTGTCATAAAAGTCTTTCCTAAGTAATGTGTGAAGAGCTGTGAGACCAACAGTTCAGGACTTTGGCTGCACATTGCAGTCACCTGGGAGCCTTAAAAACGTCCGTTCTCGGGCTGCCTCACAGACCAACCAAATCAGAAAGTCAGTGGTTGGGCTCAGCATTAGTATTTTTAAAGCTTCCAGGTGATTCCAATATGCAGACAGGTTTAGAGTCACTGCATTATAGTATATGTAGGAAATATTTAGGGATGATGGAAGAGTGGGGAGCATGACATTATTGTCAAAACACAGAGACTTTGACAAAGTCAAAAAAAATAACAAAACAGAAAAACCTTAAGATTTGTCTATGCATAATGCACTCATTTAATGTAATACATTTAATATATTGACAAATAGATTAGCTTCTAATTACAAATTAGTAATATGTATGTTTGGATTAGGAGGCCTACTAGGAAGGTACAAGTAGAAAATAGAATATCAATACGAATAGGATATGAAAATAGAATATGAGTTTAGCTTAGAGGATTCTGCCACTTATTTCACATAAAAACTTTCAATAGACATGTATGTAGTGACTACTGAGTGCTCTCTACTAGAAACCCTGAAAATAAAACTGGTTTGCAAAGATTTTCCACTCTCAGCAATCTCAGCGTCTGCTAATGTGATGCTTCTAGAAGAAGCATCTTTTTCTTTCTTTTTTTTTAGAGACAGCAAGCTGGGGAGGGGCAGAGAAAGAGAGGGAGAGAGAATCCCAAGCAGGCTTCACACTCACTGTGGAGCCCTATGCTGGGCTCGATCCCATGACCCTGAGATCATGACCTGAGATGAAATTAAGAGTCAACCCACTGGGCCACCCAGGCTCCATGGAAAAGCATCTTTTATTTACATGATTATGATTATGTACCAACTCATGTGGAAAATAACTAGAAAATATTTGAACTGTGAGGCTGCTCAATTCTTCTTTCCAAGGCTATTTAAGTAACTGGATATAATTTGTTGAATAAAGTACATTGTCTGAAACTAAAATGTGAGAGATTGTATTGTTGGCCTGAATTAATAGCTCCCCTATATCCACACTCTGGGAAATTAGACTTTGCAACTCTGGGATGGCCTTGTGATTTGCTTTGACCAATAGAAAGCAGAGGAATAGATGAAATGCTACTTCAAAGTCTTGGCCTTAAAAAGCCTTGCATGATTCTATGCAGCTAATCCACTGGAGAATGACAGTCCCATGGCCTAATCACCCCCATTGCCTCATCCAGCAGCTAGCCAATACTCCCATACTCAGAGCTACTTAGATGACCCATAAGGACCACAGGGCATCATGAAGCCCAGCCAAGATAAGAAGCAGAATCCATGTGCCTAAATTACTGACCTGCAGAATCATAAGTTACACAAATAGTTATTCCTTTATATAATTATGGCAATAGGTAACTGATAAAATAAGCTTTAGGAAACTTTAAAATAATTTCCTGTAATATGTCTTGTGAAATGAGTCAGGAGACTTGCTCCTGAACAATAACTCTTGTGAGAACAATGCTAACTAAAAATAAAAGTTATGGATACCCACTATATTTTCTCTATTAAAACTGTTAGGCTCTGCTGTTTTACTGTAATATAATTATCAAATTAATTTGATTTAATTATATTGGTTTAAACCTAAAGACAGGGAGGTTTCTAAGTAGCAATGATTTGTCTGTCTTGGTGGAAATGAGAACATTAAAGGAATACGTTGAATTTGTAATTGTGTGACATGTTATTTACTTGCAGCAGTGATTTTGGAGTAAGAGGCTGTAACATGGATTTCTGTTCATTTAAAAAATAATCACAGAATTCTGGCTCCTTATTCCAAGGTCAAAAATAATTAAAGTGCATAAAATAGGACACATGAACAAGTCATTCTTTCTTTCTCTCACTCTATAGTATATGTGTGTGAAAGAGAGAGACAGACCGACTCAGACAGACTGCATTTGCTTTATTATCAGTCTTGATAAACTATGGAGGAGAAAGCCACTTGATCTTGTCATGAAATGTCTTTAACACATCTTCCAGAGTGTGGGATCTTCTTTCAAGCCCCCATGTTTGAGTGCCATTTGCTAACAGTCCTTTCCCCGTGAGTAAGGAAGCTGAGTCACTTGTTGGACATGTGGACAAGAGGAGAAAAAAGCATGAGAAACATGCTCATAACTATAGTTAGCTGAAGGGGTTCTCCTTCATCGTTGTATGTTCTGGGTTATGCCATTTTACTCCTATCTGTATATGTTTTCTATCTTTCAAGATACTTGTTTCAGAATCCCAAGGCTGGGGAGTGGAAATTAAAAAATAATATATATTAATCTCTGTTTTTTAAAAACCAGTTCTTTGCTATGTTCCTGAAATCTCCATCTTTAGTACATAATGAGGTCTGTGCTTCTAAGAAGTACATTGGTTTGCTGGATGGGGGAGTAGTGGTTCTCCCTCTGTCTATTTCTCCATTTTCCCTTGAGTGGAGACTGCCACGGACCACTGGTCTGTTAAAATAGTTCAGAGGCTTACAGATGAGGCAATGTCCTGCAGTGGAATTGAGATTGACTGGAGGTTGGGAGACTCAGCTTTGATTTTTGCCCTGCCACTCTTTACTGAGTGATCTTGGGTAAGTCATTGAGCCAAGTAGGTCCCATTTCATCTAGAGAACAAGAAAGTTGGTGTTGACATTCTCTTAGTTCCTTTGTAGCTATTTCTTATGACAGTAACTGGGCAGTATTGGAAGACAGTACTCACTGACATGGTCTCCGTATATATGATTTGCATTTGTTTTGCCTTGATCAAGAGCTAAAATACTAGACTAAAGAACTTTAAGATGTTTTCCCCACCAAACTTCCCCATCCAGCTAAGAACTGCACTTAGGACTAAAAAAGTCCTTAATTCTTAGTGCCCATATCCAGGTAGTATTTACAGTTGAATGTTGATTATGAAATAATTTAGAGGTTTTTCTGTTTAATATGTTTAAACTGAAAATCTTGATGCATGTTTTAGTCTTTTAATGGTTTTTACTCATATGAACTTAGAATAATGCATGTGATTCACTGTTTCTGGAACTCCTTATCAGAGGAGTTACAGGCCTTTTAGCAACTCCATTTGCTAGCTCTTCAGAAATATACTCCAGTTCAAATGTTCAGTTATAGAGTTTTATTGTTATCCAGAGGATGCTGCAGTTTTAAGAGAAGAAAGCTTTCCTTTTTGGGTAAGATTTCTGATCAACTTTGGCTAAGGTTTAAGCAATGATTTATGGGTTTCAGTTGACCCATTTGTTATGGGTCTAGGCAAAATGAATTTTCTATTGATATGATGTCTCCTCTGATTATGTTTTATCTTTGGAGTGGGATCTAAGGATGGAAGAGAAATGATAAGAAATGTATTTTCTTTTCCTTGGGAACGCTTGGGAGGAAGGCACTGTATACCACATAGTCCCTCCTTCATTTCATGGATGCGTCTGTGCATCACATCCTGAAATTTGTGTGATAAGATGCACTTTCACTGGTGTCAGATACTTAAGGACAATAATGCGGGGGACTAACCCTTTATGCTACATGACATTTTTCTCTTTTATACTGATAAGACAATTGGGACAGGCTGATTTATGTGGTGAATTCTTACAGTACTTTTTTACTTGCACTGCTCACTATGTTCATATTCTAAAACTTAGAAATCTTGAGAGTGACGGCCTAGTAGGTATTTTTTGGTGCGTATTTGTGTTCACTTTTTAAAAAAAATTTTTAGGTTTATTTAATTTTGAGAAAGAGACAGTGAGAGAGAGTGCGTGTGAGTGAGCATGAGTGGGGGAGAGGAAGAGAGAGAAGGGGACAGAAGATTCAAGACAGGCTCTGCTCTAACAGCAACAGGCCCAATGTGGGGCTTGGACTCACAAACCATGAGATCATGACCTGAGCCAAAGTCAGACACTCAACCAACTGAGCCACCCGGGTGCCCTGGTGTTCACTTTTTATTAAAGTGAGATTCGCATTTGGGAAAGTGAAGATATCACAGGCAGACAGCTTGATGCATTTTACAAGCTGAATACACATGAAACCAACACCCAGATAAAGAAACAATCCTTTTCCAGTTCCCTGGAACTCTTTCTTCTGTTCCTTCCTTGACCAAGTACAACTTCTTTACCGACTTCTTTACATAAAATGAATCATACAATATTACTTTTTAGGGTCTGGCTTCTTTCACTTAACATTATGCTTTTGGGATTCATCTATATCATTCTCACTGCTGTGTAGTAGTCCATTGTATGAATATACACAATTCATTTATCCATTACACTGTTGGTGTGTGTTTGGGCAACTTCCACTTTGGGACTATGAGGACTAATGCTGCTCTGAACATTCTACTGCCTGTTTTCTAGTGACCATATGTTACAGTTCTCTTGGAAATATTCCTCAGTGTGGTATTTGTGGGTCATAGGTATACATTTTTTCTAAGTATAATATGAGAGTTGGGTGTGCAGAATTATGAAATTGATTATGAAGCAAAAATAAATTTGTTTGAAATATAAGAGCTGTTTGGAGAAGAAAGAATAATATAAAAAAACATAACATTTCATTCTTGAGAATGCATTCCAGGTCTTCTGAGCTAATGTTGTTTGTTCTTATATCTGAATGACAGGGCTTTGAAAGTGTGCTGACACGGCCACTTTCTGCTGGGCTGCTCCTGCCCTAGTGTTCTTGCCACATAAACTCTTCTAGCCCAAACCTTGAAAGTGTTATGGGAAGTGACATTAGCTCTTTTTTGTTTGTTTCCAGCACCAGGTTGCTCATCTCTCCCTGTTCCCATTTGAGGTAATGTACTGACAGTTGTCAAGATGAATCATGGCTCTTTCTCAGACACACATGGAGACCAAATTTGTGACTAATAGACAAATCCTGTGGACACAGGCTGAGCCACCAAAAGCCACCCTTGTCCAGGCAAGTTCAGGCCTGAGGTGCAACTTCTGACAGCCAGCAGGGAAAGCAAGCATTGGCAGAAGAGTTGTGTTTGTTTGATTCTCTGATTTCGAAGACACATAGCTTTCTCTCAGCCCCCTCCATTTCCTCCAGAAAGTTGTATTAGCTTATTTATGGCCCCTCATGTTTGTCTGCCTGTTCATGCATGTGCTCACAAGCTAGGGGGTGTGGCATGAATGGAAGCCTCGAGAGAGATGTGGTCTCAACGTTGATTCCAGGGGTCATTGGGCTTTACACTCCTCCTGCACATCTTTTATTGTCTCTGACTCTCCCCCTTCTTTGCATAGATGTCATTGGATTAAAATGATGGAGGACTTGAAAGTATTAAAGAGAAATGAAATGTGAGGAAGGCGATGAAGATCTTTGAGTGATAGGTATTGATCATCTGCCTAGATGTTTCAGGTCTTCTTATATTTTCTTGGAGGTTGTTTTCCCGATTCAGTTGGCTTTCTCAGACATTCCTTAACAATTATGTGTGCATGTGTGTTAGAAGGATGTCACCACCAGGTTTTGTAATCACCTGTATGCTGCTGTTTCTGCAGCATTTTCATGGAACTAACCCTTGTAACTGCCAAAAAATATTTGATATTGGTTGGCTACAAGTAGATATTTCCTTGTGTATGAATTGGGTGACATTTAGAATCCCTTGGAATTTGCCTCCTTACTTTGAAGCATCCTTCTGCCTTAGTGTCACCCAGAGGAAGCCTTACATTCTCTTGCTTGAAGGACAGAAGAGGTAGGGATTTCACTTAGTTTCAAGAGACTGGACAGTTTCATTCTCACATGCTGAAAGCACCATGTTTGTTGAAAAGAAACTTTCAGTCACCTCAATTAAGCACAGACAGTTTGATTTAACTTGTTTTTGATTGTAACAGGTTATTTTTTCTGGCACAGAGCCACCCAGAATTTTATCTGTAAGTTCCCCAAATAATATCCATCTTCCTGTACAGTTTTCTTTGTGATGTTCAGAATTTCACTGCAGTGGCACATTCCAGGTTTTTTCTTTCTGTCTGTCTTTCTTGGGTTTTCTTGGGTGGTATGCTTTACATCGTTTGAATGTGTAGAGATTGGTGGAGGTTTATAGGTTTCCCTTTCATAGATCTGCAACCTCCAGAGGTCAAGATTGTTTCCTGTAGAACTGGAGGGCTCCAACAATCGAGCCCCCATCCCTATATTCAGTAATTCATCTTTGTTTCAGACTGGAGGTTGTTGTTTTCCTTACATAGAAGGATATATTGCCATGTGTGGGAAGAGAGGTAGGGATGGAGAAATTAGCGTTGGGGAAACAAGTGTCATTAACCTCTACCTCAGTGCTTTTTTTTTTTTTTAATTTTTATTTATTTTCGAGACAGAGAGAGACAGAGCATGAATGGGGGAGGGGCAGAGAGAGAGGGAGACACAGAATCAGAAGCAGGCTCCAGGCTCTGAGCCATCAGCCCAGAGCCCGACGCGGGGCTCGAACTCAAGGACCGCGAGATCGCGAGATCGTGACCTGAGCTGAAGTCGGCCACTTAACAGACTGAGCCACCCAGGTGCCCCCCTCAGTGCTTTTTTAAAATGTTTATTTATTTATTTTGAGAAAGAGAGTGAGTGGGGGAGAAGGAGAGAGAATCTTAAGGAGACTCCATGCTCCGCACAGAGACTGACATGGAGCTCAATCCCATCCATGACCCTGGGATCATGACCTGAGCTGATATCAAGAGTTGGATGCTTAATCAACTGAGCCACTCAGGCACCCCTACCACAGTGCTTTCCAAAGTGTTGTGGTCCTTGGGGTCATACAGCATTAGCATCACTTGGGAACTTTTTAGATGGCAAACCTATTGAATAAGAAATTCCTGGGCCCAGCGATCTGTGTTTTAGCAAGACTGAAAAAGGTTTAAGTCTGGGATCAACTTCTCTCATAAAAGATTGCCTTTGCCAGTCTTAAATATTAAGACATAAGCTTTGGGAGAAGTATCTCTGAGGTTTGTTTTTTTTTTTTTTGCCATTTGCTTTTGGTTTTCAGTGGTGGTAATTTTTGTTGGGAATAAGATGACATATATAAAATAAACACATGTAAAATATTAGCTGTAATTTTAGTATTTTCTCCAGGTGAGGAATAATAGTAGAGCTACTGTGAAGTATATTGAATATATATCTCTTCACTTTGTATGTATGAAAAAAGTATGTCTAATTTAGACTTGTAACCTGAATGCCTTCTAGAGTAGGCTCTCCCTCTGCATAAAGTTTCTAACTGCCTTTTTTTTTCATGTTTCTTTGCATGGTTGCTTCAAAACAGCATTTTGGTTTTCATTTTTCCTTCTATTTCTTTCTGGAAATTTCTTCTAGGGATCCTTAATTATGGCTTCTCTTGAGTATATATGACAACAGAAAACTCTGACTCACAACTGCAAAGAATAGAATTTAGAAGAAGACTGTCTTACCATTGTCATGATAGTTGTTCCACAGCTTGTCTACTGTGCGATAAATAAAGGATTGGAGGGTTCACTTCATAAAATGTGACTTAGTGTGATTGAAGAGGAGAGAGCATGGAGCAACAAATACCTGTGTGTTAATTTCCATGTCAAAATTTATGGAAAGCTTTGATGACTGCCCTTTTAATGATCAACTCCATGTATCTCTTAGGGTTCTAGTTGATGTACAATAGTGTACCTCTATCTGAAGTACATGCAAGCCTTTTTGAAATGCACAGTGTACTTTTCAGATAGTTTATACTGTTGGCTGGTAACTTTCAGAACTTCCTTTCTCCTTAAAGCAAGCATAGAGTAGAAATTTAAAACTCCCCCAAAAGAGCAGTTGATGAAAAGAACAGTTGATCCAATTGGAGAACTAGACCATAGGAAAGTACCCAAAATATAATCAAATTAATTCAAACTTTCGGAATCAAATGAGCTATATTAAAGAAACAGTGGTCTAACATAGAGACCTTTAATTAATTATACAACGATTCTCAAGTATTTCAGGATGAAGATGAAGGTGGTTAATTACGTCTGAAATACTCAAATAACACTGTAAAAACAAATGTAAACATCCAAACTTATGCCTCAGACTAACCTTTTCTTTAAATGAGGAAACCATGGGAGACTTTCAAATCCATCAGGAAAAGAAGGCAATACAATTATATATTGGTGAGCAAACACTGGCTTGGTATTAAAACTGTTTTTCTCTTTGGAACTTGAAAGTTTTGCAGGAAATGTCTTCAAAGGCATTCCACACTAGGGGAAGTAGCTTAATGACAGCATTGCTGGCAGAGGCTGGGTGGTGAGGCCTGGAGCTGGAGCCTCAGGTCCCTGCCCACCTCAGTCACTCTGCTCTACCCTCTTTGCTATAAGCACCACATGTAGCTGTCTTTACAGGGGCCAGTTCTAGAGCCAGCTTGGACCCAGAATGTTCTGGAACCCTGAGATACCTCTGTCTTATTTGTTTGTTTATTCTCTCCCTGCCAGTCAGATTGAGCTTTTTATTAGGATGAAGGGTAGGATTCTTGAATCAAATCAAGCTGATAGGATCAGGGAGCTCTGCTTTCAAACTCATTTGACTAATATTTAGTCTCAGTATTTTCAGAAAGGTACTTAAAAATCACCTTACTGAAGTATAACTTACATACAAAAAATGCCATATAAGTGTAGAGTTTGATGAGTTAGGCTGATGTATACAACTTTCCTATCAATTAAGAAATATAGCATTATTATCAGTCCAGAAAGTTTCTGTTGTCTCTTTTCAGTCACTCCTAACACCTGCCCTAGGCAACCACTGATCTGGTTTCTATCTCCATAGATTAAATTTGCATTTCCTAGAATTTCATGCAAATTAAATCATACAGTATAATTACTTTTACATTTCACCTCCTTCACGCAATATTATGTAAATATACAAACTTATATACTCCAGCTTAACATTTTCTTTGAAAGTGGACACCATGGGAAGCTTTAAGAATCCTTTAGGAAACGGAGTCAAATCTTCTGTTTTGTTGCACATAACAGTATTTAGTTCCTTTGCATCACTGTGTAGTATTCTATTATGTACATATACCTAATCTTCTGTTAATGGATATTTGTGTTTCCAGTTTGGGGATAATGTAAATTAAGGTTCTATGAACTTTCATGTACAGATCTTTTTGTAGACATATGTTTTGATTTCTCTTGAGTAAACACATAGAGGGTGGAATTGCTTGATTATGTTTAACTTCAAAAACAACTCCCAAATTGATTTCCAGAGTGGTTGTTCACAGGTAGTCAATGACAGTTTCCATTGTTCCACATGCTTGTTAATACTTGATATTATCAGTATTTTTAATTTTACCCGTTCTAGGTTTAAGTGGTCATTGTGGGATGATCATATTTTTTCCTTTTTTGAAAAATTGAAGTATAGTTGATACACAATGTTATATTAGTTTCGGGTGTATGATGTAGTGATTCAACAATCCTATACCTTGTGCAAGCTCACCACCATAAGTATAGTTGCCATTTCTCACCATACAAAGTTATTATAATATTATTGACTATAGTCACTATGCTGTACTTTTCATCCCTATAACTTATTTATTTTATAACTGAAAGTTTGTACCTCTTAATCCCCTTCCCCTATTTTGCCCATCCCCTCACCCACTTCCCTTCTGGTAATCACCAGTTTGTTTTCTGTATTTATGAGTCTATTTCTGTTTTTTGTTTATTCATTTGTTTTGTTTTTTTAGATTCCATATAAAAGTGAAATCATATGGTATTTGTCCTTCTCTGTCTGACTCATTTAGTATAATACACTCTAAGTCCATCCATGTTGTCATTAATGGCAGGATTTCATTCTTTTTTATGGCTAAGTAATATTCCATTTGTGTGTGTGTGTGTGTGTGTGAGAGAGAGAGAGAGAGAGAGAGAGAGAGAGAGAGATCACACCCTCTTTACCTATTCATCTATCAGTGGACATTTAGGTTGCTTCCATATCTTGGCTATTGTAAATAATGTTGCAGTAAACATTAGGGGTATGTATATCTTTTTGAATTAGTGTTTTCATTTTCTTTGGGTAATACCCAGGAGTGGAATTACTGGATCATAAGTTATTTCTATTTTTAATTTTTTCGAGGAACCTACATACTGTTTTCCATAGTGTTTACACCAATTTACATTCCCACCAGTGGTGTACAAGGGTTACTTTTTCTCTATATCCTCAATTTTTTTTTTAATCTCTGATCCTCTCTTGGGTTTCCTTGCTGGCAATTCTAACAAGGGATCAGTCAGCTTATATGTAATGTAGAGATGTAAAAAATTGACCAGAATGAAATGGGCAGAGATTACTAGCTCATTTTCACAGCTCATTAACCATTGGCCTGTGATCAAACTGTGAACTTTAGGGCATTATTTCTGTTTTCCCTCTCTCTTAGCAATTTTATTTACCTGCATATTTCATCTTTCAACATTAAAATTTCTTTAAAGAAGGAAAAAATTGGAGGAAGGCATTGTATTAGTTTCCTATGACTGCTGTAATAAATTACCACACACTTGGTGGCTTAAAACAACAGAAATTTATTCTCTCATAGTTCTGAAGACCAGAAAAACAAAATCAGTTTTCCTGGACCAAAATCAATATGTCTACAGGGCTTTTCTTTTTCCAGAGGCTCTAGGGGAGAATCTGTTCCTGCCTCTTTCAACTTCTGGTGGCTGCTGGCATTTCTTGGATTGTGGCCACAATACTCCAATCTCTGCCTCTGTCTTCACATTGCTACCTCCTCTGTGTGTATCTGCCTCTTTCTTACAAGAGCACATGTGATTGCATTAAGGGCCCACCTGGATAATTTGTGGTACTATCTCCATCTTAAAATCCTTAATTACATCTGCAAAGATCCTTTTTCCAAATAAGGTAATATTTATAAGTTCCAAGGTTTAGGACCTGGTATATTGGTGGGAGGGGAGGGAGTAGATTTTTCAGCCTACAATATGCATTCAGTCTTAAAGTTAGTTGTGTCTAAAGCTGAGCTTCATTGCCTCTTTTGAGGAAGAGCCTTTTGGGGAAGGCATTTAAATGCCTTAGAGAATAAGTATACAGACTCCATGAACAATTCCTTCAGGTCCTATGACCTTCTGGACCCCATCTATGAATGTCAAGAACAAAATGGCATAATAGAAACAGATCCCCAAGTCAAGCATGCTAGGCTGTATTATTTGTTCATAATTCTTGCTTCCCTCTGGCCATTTTCATGGATTCTCTGTAGGGTAGAGTGTTTTTCCTTTACTGAGTTTGGTTTTGGCCATATGACTTGCCCAATGGGATGTGAACAGAGGTGATAGTATGTAGTTCCAAACTGAGGCTTTATGAGGCTTGACAAGTTTCCATCAGCCCTCTTGGAGTTCTGTCTCTCCCTCTTAGAGATCTTGCCTCAGATGGTAGTTGTTCCTTCTTCCTAAGTCCCTAAAGGAAGATGTGTGGAGCAAACCTGGACCTGACCCAAATCTGGGAGTCTAGCCTGGCCCAGAGAATTCCAGATAACTCCTTCTAAACCACACCTTACCTGAATATCTGTGTAAATGAATTAACTGTTTGATGTAAGGCACTGAGATGTTTGTTAGGTAGCATTGTCACAGTAAAAGCTGATGGATACACCATATTCAAATTTCCACCTACTTTTCTACTCTGGCAAGCTGTCTTGGACAGTGTAGAAGAAAACCTTGGAGTACTCATTCTTTTCCTTCCTCTAAAATCCTAGAACATCAGGTAAGCAGTCAGCTCCCCATTTCCTCTTTCTTGCTACCCTTAGGAAATGAGTCAAAGGGCTTCCTAAACTAAAAGGCATTCTAATCCCAAAAGCAAATGCCCAGTGATGATAGTTTAACATCACTTTAATATCTCAACATCAAATTGTTCATAACTCCAAAAAGGAAAATGAGCAAAATAAGCAGCTCTCTTTTCTCACTTAAAAGTAGATCCCAATTTCATAATACATAGGGTCAAAGGAAGGGGGAGGAAGTCTACCATCTTTTTTTCTGGAATCTGGGGAAACATTCATCTTCCCTTCTAATTTTTGACAGTTGGTGGTTTCAGGGATCAACAGAAGGAGATGGAATAATAGATGGGACAAGTTGAGGGCTCAAACATCTGGGACTTGAACATCTGTAAAATAGGCAATTACCATGCTTTCCTCATGAATTCCACAATATTCATTGTGCTTTGGTTTCATTCTTAGGCAAAATTTAATTCTGTACGATACAAGTATTTGTAAAACCTGTGGAGATTTGAGATTTATTTTGGTAAAAAACAAAACAACAGAATTGTGTCCTCTCCCCTAAATTTCAATTCATTGTTTTTAAAAAATGTTTTTTTGTTTGTTTATTTATTTTTAATTTCTTTTTAATATACATCCAAATTAGTTAGCATATAGTGCAACAATGATTTCAGGAGTAGATTCCTTAATGCCCCTTATCCATTTAGCCCACCCCTCTCCCACAACCCCTCCAGTAGCCCTCTGTTTGTTCTTCATATTTAAGAGTCTCTTATGTTTTGTCCCCTTCCCTGTTTTTATATTATTTTTGTTTCCTTTCCCTTATATTCGTCTGTTTTGTCTCTTAAAGTCCTCATATGAGTGAAGTCATATGATATTTGTCTTTCTTTGACTAATTTCACTTAGCATAATATTTATTTTTGAGAGAGAGAGAGAGACAGAGAGAGAGAGAGAGAGAGCGAGCGGGAGAGGGGCAGAGAGAGAGGAGGACAGAAGATCTAAAGTGGGCTTTGTGCTGACAGCAGAGAGCCTGATTTAGGGCTTGAGCCCACAAACCATGAGATCATGCTCTGAGCTGAAGTTGGACACTTAACTGACTGAGCCCCCCAGATGCCCCATCATTGTCTTAATTAATGCCAGTGTGTCATATGCACTCTTATCAGGATCACTGGTAGCAAGTTATAGCCAAGATTTTAATCTAGAGAAATGCTTATTAACCCTAAAATTCTATTGTATGAAAATTTTTACTTAAACAAGATTTGTATTGTTGTTTTGCTGTACAATATTAGAAAAGCAAAGATAATGGAAATCCATAGTTGTCTTAAATGAATTCGTTCCCTGAGTTCAGTATTAGGGCTTTTTTCCCCCCTCCCTAAAATTAGCAACTGATGGTTGGGGGAAAATATAAAGAACTGCTGCTATAAAAGCAGCTCTAAAATTTGATAGTGCTTGATAACATGAAAGGTAGAAGAATCAGTGGGTGGGAACATGGTGTGTCTAGAGATGGCAGTTTGTATATTTCTCTTTATGAGGAGGTTGGTGAAATAGGATGTGTATCATGTTAAGCTACTCTCACCTGTAATACTGAAGGTCTGAACTTTGTTCAGCTGGATATATTTAAAGTAATTAAAATGTAGCAGATACAAAAGTGGTTCTGTCCCATCCATTTATAGTTTCCAACATAAATTGTTACTTTGCATAGTACACTTAAAGTCAGGTCTGTTTTGTGTCAAAGCTAAATGAAAATGGAAAAATAAAGCCAAAGAAGATGCTAAAGTTCATTGATGTAGTAAAAAGTGAAAAGGAAAGCAAAATGGCATTCCATTTTCCAAAAGGCTACCAGCTCTGCCTTTGATGTTGAGATTGTTCACTTACCATGGAAAGTGAAAGATGTTCCATAATCATTAAATTGTCATTTTCTCCCATCCTGAACATTGTAGTGCGTTTCCTGTCTTAGTGAAGCAAGATAAATTGGGTTCAGGAGTCTCCATGGAAAGGCCACTTTTCATTCCATGTAATGCTGACCTTTTTTTTTTTCTTTTCTAATGAATACAATCTTGAAGTCTCTTTACCTACAGATGCATTTCTGTCTCAGAATGACATTCAGGTTGTTATACTTTTGTATAGTTTTATTCCCGTCTGAGTCATCATCTTCTCTGTAGTATTTAACTAGTTGGATGCTACTTTGTGCTTCATTTAAGGTGATGGGAGCTCCTTAGCATGTTTGTGTTTGTTAGAGATGTGATAACACTGACATTCCAATGGAAAATAACGCATAAGAAATGTAAGGGTTATTGTATGTATGTATGTATGTATGTATGTATGTATGTATGTTTAGATTTTTTACTTGAGAGAGAGAGAGAGGGAGAGGCAAAGGGAGGGAGGGAGAGAGAGAGAGAGAGAGAGAATGAATGAACAAATGAATGAATGAATCTCAAGCAGGCTCCACCCTCAGTGTGGAAGCCTGATACAGGACTTGATCCCACAATTCTGGGATCATCACCTGAGCCAAAATCAAGAACCAGACACTCAACTGAGTGAGCACTCACGTTTCCCAAGGGCTATTTTAAAACATCTATTTTGTTGGATGTATGATATCTAGTCAGTGTAAAGAGAAATGAATTTGGTAATGATTATTGGTTGAGTCTTAGATTCTTGCTTGTGTACACATATGCTAAGGACAAACCTTGCTTAGACTTCTGTGTGCATACTGTTAAACACAGGCAGATGAAGCCTAGTGAGGTGATTTGATCTGGAGAACTGAGCTCTGTACTCTGAGGCTCACATTCTAATTCTGATCCCATCTAGTTTGGTTAATCTCGCTACCTATTAATGGATGCATGCTTATTACAAGAAACAAATGCTAAACTTGTTAAATGTATCAATACTTCCCAAAGTTGGGACAAATGTTTACATATTAAAATTATATAGTTGTTTTTGTTTTTTAAATTTTTTATGTTTATTTATTCTTGAGACAGAGACAGAGCGTGAACAGGGGAGGGGCAGAGAGAGAGGGAGACACAGAATCCAAAACAGGCTCCAGGCTCTAAACTGTCAGCACAGAGCCCAATGCGGGGCTCGAACCCATGAACTGTGAGATCATGACCTGAGCTGAAGTCGGACGCTTAACCGACTAGCCACCCAGGTGCCCCTATGTAGTTGTTTTAATATGCATTAGAAATACTTTTATTTTTGAAAGTTATGAACTTTTGTTAAAGTGGATCAGAAAAAAAAATGAGTCCTGTTGCAAACCTTTGATTCATGGATATTATTGCTTGGGAAGGGCTAAAGGAGAAAAGAGAGTGAATTTAAAGTTGACAAGTATTAAGAATGGATATTTTTCTCCTTAAGCTCTTGCTTCTGCATATAGGTTCACATGGTTTCCAGCTTCCCCAGGGGGCCCTCTTCATTTATCCCTCCAGCCTAAGGGTGGGAATGGCTTCCGGTAGTTGATAATTTCTGGGTCACTTCAGTATCTTTTGTTGACTCTCAGCTTCTCCATCATCTCTGGACCAAAGCTCTTTATTAACTTACTTCTCTTATAAATATGTAAAGTGGTTTCTGTTTTTCTGGTTAGATCCTGCCTGGCTCAAGTAGATGTCTTTCTCACATCTTTATTCAAAGGGTGAGAAAACTGATGTTCAATAAATTTAGCAACTTTCCCAAGATCTACAGCAAAAAGGAACAAAACTAGATTAAAAATCTGTGTCTGTTTGGTTCAGCAGTATATTCTCTTGATCCCTGATCTTCTTCACAGTTTTGTTGACCTCACAGGCTTGCTTGAAACTAGTCACATGCCTGAGTGGCCATTACTACCTCCATGTAGAGAGAAGTTACTACATGAAAATGTACCCCTCACTGGACAGTGTTTTCTCACTAGCAAGTAGAGTTGTCTTCTAGGAACCTGCTGCATCCAGAGAGTTTCCATTTCCTGCTCTCCACTCAGTATGTCCCTTCCATTTGATCCTGCTGGTGTTTAGGCAATTATTTGATTCTTATAACATTCCTACAGTCTGGAGGACCCTAAAATCATCTGAACTATATCTCTCAGAATACTGCAGAAAAGAGATGTCAGGGTGAAATCAGGATAAATCAGAGAGCAGTTAGCAGATTGTATTTAGATGGGCACACTGATTTTGTGTGTGTGTGTGTGTGTGTGTGTGTGTGTGTGTGTGTGCACGCGTGTGTATTCAATCCCACATGCTTTCCTTTCATGTGAAGTTGGCATACTTCCATCAAGAGGTAGAATCTGTGTTCTCTCAACTTGAATTGGGTGGATATTTTTAAATACCTTGATCAACAGAATGCAAAAGTAATGCCATATGAATTCAGAAATGAGGCCATAAAAGGCAATATGACACTTTTTCTTTCTGTCTCCATCTCTCTCTCTTTCTGTCTCCATCTCTCTCTCTCTCTCTCTCTCTCACATACACACACACACAATGGGAAAATCCAGGTGCCACATTCAAAAAGCACCACAGAAAGACATAAATGGGGAGAAATTGAGTCCCTCAACTAATAGCATCAATCTGCCTGCCATGTGAGTAAGCCACTACCATGGAACTGTATCATCTAGTCCCAAATGCAACCACATGAGAGACCCTAATAGCTCCTTTGCCAAACTCTTCTCAAATTCTTGACCAATAGGAGCTATGAAAGCTAAGACACGATTACAATTTTAAGCTCTTACCTTTTAGGGTGATTTGTTAACCTGTGTAGATAATCAGACAAAGATTTAATAAAGGGACTATTCTAAATGTTGTGGACAGGCTGAGGATAATGACAAGAAATGGTACAGTATTCCATTGTACTGGAGCTTCTAATAACCCAGCTGTTACCATTCCTAGGCCTTGGAAGCACAGAGATGCGGAGAGAGGTCCACGTGGAGAGAAGCAATGACCTTTGGCATTGCTGCAAGGGATGTAGCCAATCCAGTGCAGTCCTCAGGGGAATAATTTGGGCAAATAACACCTCAACATCACTGTCTTTCTCTTTCACAACTTTGGCTGAGTGGCTCCGCAATGGCCACTGGCCAAATCCAAGCATTAGTGGATGAGTTGACCTTTAATAAACAAAGACACTAGGTGAGTTGATATGTTTGATTAGCTGGAAATACTTGCTAGGAAGAATCAGGCTTTTAACAAAGTATGTCTTGTAATGATTCACATTTTATCTCTAACTTGAGTGTTCCAACAACCCGATGCTGTTGTCATCCAATAATCCTACCTGTACTAGCCAGCAAACTGTAGTAACTTTAACATTGCACATCTTTCTTTTCCATGAACTGTCAACAAAGAGTGAACTACATTAGTTGAAGAGCTATAATCCCTTAAGAGATGCTGGAGAGGATTTTAGTAGCCAAGATATTCTATCCAGTGAATTAAAGAGTGACTTTTCACTCTTTCTAACTTCCATTCTTATACTGACAGTCTTTCCTTTGGTCTTTCTTCCTTCTCTCCTGTATACTATTCTTGTTCTGCTACTAATATCCTCAGACAGTGTGTTTGGGTCATCTCCATGGTCTCACCATCCCCTTCCTGTTTAAATGCCTAATGTACCTGATCTTTCAGCAAGCCAAACTTCGTGGGTCAATGCATTTTCTATCCCCTAATATGTATAAATCCATCCAGATTTCCTTTGCATCTTCCTTTCGTTCACTGTCGGTAACAATAAATCAGAGCCATCAGCAAACTTTACTTACTTGATATGATGTTCTTTTAAAAACATGATTGGTATAAACATTGGGGTACAAGTGCCCCTATGCATCAGTAGAGGGGAGTGTGGGTGATGGGTATTGAAGAGAGCATCTTTTGGGATGAGCACTGGGTGTTGTATGGAAACCAATTTGACAATAAATTTCATATATTTAAAAAAAAGGCATAGACTAAAATTATTAAAATAACTTCTTTTAACATGGCAAAAAATAAAAATAAAAAATAAAAGCATGATTGGAACCTAGATTCAACTAAGATTGAGTATGATTTTCATTCTCAGTAACCTGATAAATCTCACTGGAGGGAGATGATGCTAAATAATGTGTAAGGGTGGTCAAGTTTGTTATCATAGAGACCTCTTTTGTCTTTAAATGACAGTCATAATCTTTAATTCATCAGATAATTAATGGACATTTATTATGTCAGCAGTGCTATGTTGGATGATGCAAGGAAGAAATGAACAATCATAATTAATGTACCCAAGAAAGTATATTTAATCAGTGACCAATTTCTCCTTTATTTTACCCTCCTCATAATTAATCTCATTTAGAAAAGTCCTTATAGATCATTAATAGTATTGACCAAAGAGAAGCTCGTTTATATTTAATCTGCATAGATGTCATAAGATGTTGATAGACACTCATCTGCATTTGTGACTCAGGGAGACTATGGTTCAAAGGCACAGAGGCTTAACTGAGGTGTTATGACTAATTGGTGACAGAGATGGAATGATTTTCATATCTCTCCAAGATTTCCAGTTCAAGATTATTTCACATTAGGCTCAGTTTCTTTGCTCCAAAAGTTGTGTAGTTTTCTGCATCCATAAAGCCAATATGTATTTTGATGAACCTTAATATGTTTAAGAAGAAGTATTTTTTTTTTTTTTTTTTTACAGAAGACATAATGTTCTGCACACACTAGGTATTCGGTAATTATTTGCTGAATGAATAAATGACAGCAACCTTCAGATAAACCCAGTCAAGTTCTGTTTCCTTTTTCTTCAAGTCGGCATTGTGCAATGTTATCCTCAATTCAACCCTAAATCTATTTTCCCAGAAGCAATGAGTGGTTTTCTACAAATATGCTATTTCTGGGATCTTGTTTGGCTCCAGTATTTTTTTAAGAGCCTTGACTTTCCAGATTTGACTAGCAGCTGCTTTTTTGAATGATATACACAACGGCACATGCTTTTTCTGCCTGTTTCTTTCCTCCTGAACCCCAGAGGGATTAACATCAAGGATTGTGATTAATGGTGCTTGAGTATTTCCCTTGCCCTCCTCCACACTTTTGTACTATGAGCATCTTTCTTTAGAAACATCTATCTCCATCTATGTCTTGCTTTCTCACGTGTTTTTCCTTGCAATGAGAACCTACTTAGCAATCTCCTTTCCTATTCCTTTGCCCTATTTTATATTATTTTATCATCTAATATATTATCTTCTCTTCTACCCATTTTAACACATTATCATTATATTTCCCTCTTTATGGGATGAAGTGAAACTTATGAATAGTCTACTATAGACCAAGTAGTATTCTAGGCCTGTCCACATATCATCTCTATTAATTCATGTAGTCTTAAGAGGTAAGTGATATTATTTCTGTTTTTCAGGTAGGAAGGCAAAAGTACACTGTTGTCAATAATTTTCGTAGACTTACACTTTATAGCTGGATCAGCCAAATCCTGGCTTGCTCCCACATGTATGTTTAATAGAAGGTGTGCAATGTTTTGTCAATTTGGTAGTGACAGTACCATCACTGTTTTCATTCATTTAGTTGGGAAGTGAATAATGGGAAGTTAGAATTGCAAAGACTGATTTAGGAAGGAGAAAAAGAAAAGAGAAACAAAGCTAAATTTCTAATTTTTCCTCTAACCTTAACAGGGTCCCCAAGACCACTCTGAATTGTTAGATTTTGTCTTAATTTCCTGTGAGTGAGTTCCAAAAATTTTCCACTCTTTTCAAATCCTCTGCCCAACCTAACCCTTCTCACTCCCAGGAGGTGACCTCACTTTATATTTCACTGTCAAAATAGGGAAATATTAGGCATCTACTTGACTCTCAGCAAAATAATATGCCTACTATATTTATTTTTTCCTGGAGAAGTAGACCCATCTGTTGATATGGCCACACTGGCCATCATTCTCTTTTCCTTCCTAGCCAAGCCACTTGCCAAAGAGCCTCATTTACTTCTTTCTCACTTTGGGGACACTTCTCATCCCTCTTCCTCACACTAAGGGCTGTCTTGGCTTTGCCTCTCCCCAGTGCTCCTAAACATGCCATAATAAAAGTCATTATTTCAGTATGGTGTTCTTCATCCCTCTGAAACTTGATGTAACCGACCATTCCATCTTTGTAACCCTTTAATATTATGGTCTCTCTGGCATGAAAGAAGAACTATCACCTGGTTCTTCTCTCAGACACTTTATGGGCTTATCATCTGTGCTTCAATCCTTATCATTTGGTATTCCTCAAAATTCTGGTCCTAACCTTCTTTTTCTAATGGGACTCATTCTCATGGCTCACCACCACCTCAAGATTGTAGCTAACTCCTCTTTTGATTTATATATGCTCGAATTAATTATTGCTCGAAATTTCATCTTGAATGTTGGACAGATCTTTCAACTTCTCTGCCTCTCACTCAACCCCTTCTAGACCTGCTTTTCCTTCCATAATCCCTTTCCCAGTTAATAGAATCACTGTTTGTCTGGTTATATGAACCAGAAACCAGGGAGCTACTCATAAATCTTTCTCTTTCCTGTCAAATCCATCCCATCCCATTGTATGAAATCAGTCAGTCCTCTAGTCATGACTGTTTGATCTTCAAATAGTATTTGAACCTGTCCCTTCTACTCTATTCCTTCAATTATTTTCCTACTATTTTTCACCATTAACATAACAGAAGCATCAGACTGATTTCTCTGATTCCATTTCCCCTTTCTGCTACATTCATTCTAGCCAGAGTGAACTATGCAAAAGGGAAAAAGAGGCCATGTTTCTCTTCTGCTTATCATTCTTCTGTGGCATCACTTCATAAACATATACATTTACAGATGCATAGCACATTGTGAAAGAGCTCCCCTAGCCTGACCGCTGACCATTTCTCCAGTTGAATCTACCATCTGAAGCTTTCTCACCCCTACCGTTCCTGTACTTTAGGCCTTTGCTTAAGCGCTCTCTCTCTCTCTCTCTCTCTCTCTCTCTCTCTTTTTTTGCTTGGAATATCATTTTCCCTTTTTCCATCCCTCTATTTTCCTAAGTCATATCTATCTTTCAATCACAAGCTTGGAATTTTTTCCAGGAAGTCTTCCTCAAATTCCCAATAAAGGCTAGGAGGATCTATCACAATACCCTGAATAGAAGCTTAATAAATGTCGAATTCTCTTCACACTACTGACCACACCCAAACATCTAGATTGCATCTCCAAACTTAAAGGAAACACGGAGACTTTAAGACCTTCATCTTTTAATTCCTTCATCTTTTTAAAAATTCCTCCATGCATGGGCGGGGGAGAGGGAGAGAGAGAACCCCAAGCAGGCTCTACACCGTCATCACAGAGCCCAGTGTGGGGCTCAGTTCCATGAACCATGAGATCATGACCTGAGCCAAGATCAAGAGTTGGACACTTAACTGACAGAGGCACCTGTCCTTCATGTTTTTAACATCAAATAGTCAATTCTTCCTTTTTCTACCTACAAAGTTTTTCTTCTCTCTTGTTCTTTCCTATTCTTCCCTTTTGTCTAGGGTCTCCTCCAGAGAAGAAATAAAGCACCAATTGTATCAACTGCAGTAATAACCACATATGTATCAAACATTAGGATGAGAGGGAGAGATGGGAGATAATGTAAATGAGCCAAGTTCTTGTTATTTACATCACAGAATTAACTGATGACATAACAAAATAGTGGCATAAGCATTATTTTTAGACATTTATGTGAGGAATATTTAGAAGGATCAGAATTAGAAATGATGATGTTGCCTTTGGGGAGTGGGAGTAGAGGTGAAAAAGGGGGAATGGGTGATTTCTCTAATGATGTGTTTGTTTCCATGAGCATTACTTTGCTGTTAAGGATATGTGATCTAAGATAGGTAACTTAACAAAAAGAGTAATACTGCTTATCTCTCAGGGATGTTTTTATTCAATAAGTTAATAAATACCAAAGAACTTTGTAATTTTTAGAGTATGGTTCAACTATCTTACTATTTTATTAAGAAAAAGTTTGTATTACTCCCATGAAAATTAATAATGTGGACTGTTTTTCCATCCACTGTCTATTCTGACATCAAGTTCTCTAATGTTGGTCAGTATTTGCATCACCAGGATAAATTAGTTTTACTTAATCTATACAATACAGCATTAAGAAAGAAGAATTTACTAAAAGTAATGTCATTACTGGCACTCACCATTGGTACAGAAAAGAGATTTTAAGTTATTTGATATTTGGCAAGGTTTCTACTCTTTATAGGGGATTGTGGAAGTTATGAAAAATATTTTAAAGTTAGAGCTTCTGTCATTAAGGGGCTCATAATACATTAGCAATTGACTGCATTTTCAAAATACCAACAACATTTTTCAAAGAACTAGAAAAAAACTATTCTAAAATTTGCATGGAACCACAACAGACCCTGAATAGCTAAGAAATCTTGAAAAATAAAAGCAAAGCAGGAGGCATCACAGGTTATATTACAAAGCTGTAGTAATGAAATGAAAGCAGTATGGTACTGAAACAAAAAATAGACACATAGCTCAATGGAACAGAACAGAAAATCCAGAAAGAAACCCACAATTATATGGTCAATTAATCTTCAACAAAGCAGGGAGGAATATTCAGTGGGAAAAATACAGTCTCTTCAAATGGTGTTGGAAAAACTGGACAGCAACGTGTAAAAGAATGAAACTGGACCAGTCTCTTAAACTGTACACAAAATAAACTCAAATGGCTTAAAAACCTAAAATGTGAGACCTTAAACCATAAAAATCCTAGAAAACAGCACTGGTAGTAATTTCTCTGACATGGGCTGTAGCAACATTTTTCTAGATAGTTCCCCGAGGAAGAGGAACAAAAACAAAAAGAAACTATTGGGGCTATATCAAAATAAGCAGCTTCTGCACAGCAAAAAAACAATCAACAAAGCTAAAAGGTATCCTATGGAATGGGAGAAGATATTTGAAAATGACCAAGGTTAGTATCCAAAATATATAAAGAACTTATAGAACTCAACACCCAAAAAGCAAATAATCTAATTAAATAGTAGGCAGAAGACATGAACAGACATTTCTCCAAAGAAGACATAGAGATGGTCAACAGACGTGAAAAGATGCTCAAATCACTCATCACCAGAGAAATACAAATCAAAGCTCATCCCTGTCAGAATGACAAAAGTCAAAACCACAAGAAACAAGTATTAGCTAGGATGTGGAGAAAAAGGAACGCTTGTGCACTTTTGGTGGAAATGCAAACTAGAGAGCCATGTGGAAAACAGTATGGAGTTTCCTCAAAAAGTTAAAAATAGAACTACTGTATGATCCATAATCACACTATTTGGTATTTTTACCCAAAGAATACAAAAAATACTAATCCAAAGGATATATGCAGCACTGTTTATTTTTATGTTTATGTTTATTGCAGCATTATTTACAATAGCCAAATTATGGAAGCAGCTCATGTATCCATCAACAGATGAATGGATAAAGATGTCACACACACACACACACACACACACACACACACACACACACACAATGGAATATTATTCAGCCATAAAAAACAATGAAATCTTGGGGTGCCTGGGTGGGTCAGTCGGTTAAGCATCTGACTTCAGCTCAGGTCATGATCTCACGGTTCTGTGAGTTTGAGCCCCACATTGCGCTCTGTGCTATCAGTGTGGAGCCCACTTCAATTCCTCTGTCTCACTCCCTCTGCCTCTCCCTTACTCATGTGTGTGCATGCTCCTCTCCCTCTCTCCCCCCCCCCTCAAAAATAAATAAACATTTAAAAAATATGAAATCTTGCCATTTGCAGTGACCTGGATGGGCCTAGAGAGTACAATGCAAGTGAAATAAGTCAATCAGAGAAAGACAAATACCATATGATTTCACTCAATAGTGGAATTTAAGAAACAGGTGAACAAAGGAAAAAATAAAGAGAGAGACAAACCAAGATACAGACTCTTAACTATAGAGAACAAACTGTTGGTTATGAGAGGGAGGGGGGCATGGGTGAAATGGGTGAAGGGGATTAAGAATATACTTATGAGGGGGCGCCTGGGTGGCGCAGTCGGTTGAGCGTCCGACTTCAGCCAGGTCACGATCTCGCGGTCCGTGAGTTCGAGCCCTGCGTCGGGCTCTGGGCTGATGGCTCAGAGCCTGGAGCCTGTTTCCGATTCTGTGTCTCCCTCTCTCTCTGCCCCTCCCCCCTTCATGCTCTGTCTCTCTCTGTCCCAAAGATGAATAAACGTTGAAAAAAAAAATTAAAAAAAAAAAAAAAGAATATACTTATGAGGAACACTGAGTAATATGTTAACTATACTGGAATGAAGATAAAAACTGAACAAGAAAAATCCTATAATTAACCACATTAGTGAAGAGCATTTGAAATAAATTCAAAGATGGATTTGCTAAATTTTAGTACCTAAATATAATATTGCATGCATGTTGAGTCAGGAGATACTGATGTAAACAGTATTGAATGTTGTAGGGTTTTTTAAAATTTTGATTTCTAATTGACTTTTATAAGCATGACAAATATTTTGTGATAGTTTTAATGAGCCATTTCCTTATATGGTAATGCCTTCATTCTTATCATAAAAGTAACATTACATGTCTTTTTTAGTATATCTCTTACTGTCTGATGGCCCAGTCTTGTTTTCTAGGGCTCTAACTTTAATATCTGTTACACATAGCACTTAAGCAATGCCCTCTCTTTCTGTTTCTATAAGTATGACAAATTCTGTACCAGTAATACTGTTTAATCTTCTAATAAAATAAACACATTATAGGAAAGTACTTTGGCTTTTGCTTCTTAATTACTCTAATTTGGGCCCCAGCTGGGGCTCATCTCCGACAATCTTTACTCCATCAGATAAAGGGGAATTGTTTAGAGCTGTTCTGGGTTAGTTGTAAACAATGGACCAGCTTCTAAAAGGTTTATCTCAAAGTTGATATCTGATAAAAGCAAAATATTAAGGCTGAATCAAAATGAAAAATGTTTTGAGACTTCTCCCTATTCAGATGATCCCCATTCATTATTGTGATTAACCTGAAGACATCTTTTATTTAATAGCTTAATTCAGCTGTTATAAAAACTTTTATAAGCTTTTTTTCCTTTATATGTTAAAGATTTACTGAGTAAAATAAGGAGTTTTTGAAACAGCACAGGAGATAGGGTTAAAGAGTTCATTTCAGGTAAATGGTGAAATACAGGGAGGTGAAGACAGTGATGAAGATTCAGATGAAGAAGGAAAAAAAAATAACAGTGGGGACAAGAGAAAATATGGGGTATAGATAAAGACACATAGTGGATTATGTGCCCAAGATCCTTCTTATCTCTTTTCTGTTCAAAAATGCTATTTAGAGAGGAGAAAGAGGTTACTAGAGATAATTTAGGATATAGACAGATAGTATTAATGTAATAATGCAAAGTAGTATAATAATAATATAATATGAAACATAAAGCAGTGCTTTCTAATTACCCAAAATCTAGACAATTCAGAAAGGTTGAACAAAGGAAATTACATAGAGCCCTTGTACTTCCTAACCTAAGCTGAAACCCTTGTAACATTTTCTATCTGTAGATAGAAACTTTAACTTTTTCATTTAGTTTTTTTTAAAGCTTTTAATTCTATTTTATTATTTTTAAATTTTAAACATTATAACAGACTTTAAAACTACTTATTAAAATAATTATTTTACTACAGCAAAATATATGTACAGAAATGTGCATAAATCATATACAGCTTGATGAATTTTTATAAACTGAATGCACAGTCATTACATCCACTGTTTTTCACCTGTTTACCTTTTTAAAAGAATCAGATGCCACTTGCTACATGACTCTTTTCTTAGCCTTGAAGTAGAGATAATTTTTTCCTAATTGTGACAAAATTAGCTAGACCCATTAATGGAGCCTAAGGATGAAAAGAGGGGTGTTGGTCACAGAACAGCATGGTAATCAGCCCTGATGCACCCATCCTGGCAAGGTACATAGAGCTGTGAAGGAGAGTGTTGAGGAACATAAAATCCTCATAATCATTTAAGTTCCCTTCTGGAATATGAGAACTCAGCAAATGGCTGGCTGTTACCATAGTATCTTGGGATGGACCAAGGTACTACAGACAGGAGAGAACCTCAGGAGGACAAGGGGTGGGGGCACTCCAGGAAAATGAAAAGAGGAACTGAATCACAACAATAGCAGGAATATCAAATACTAGCAAGAGAATCAGAGGAGACATGAGGTATTATAAATAAATAAAATTTTTCTTATTTATATCTGAGCATCAGTGTATGGTGTATACAGCTAAAACATAAAAAATAGAAATGCAGAATAGAAATAGGAATACAGAAGGGAAATAGACAATAGGAGAGAAATAGAAATGGAGAATAGAAAGTTGATGCAGAAAGATGAAAAAATGGAAAAAAGAAATAGAAATAGATAATAAGAATAGAAATGAGTAGAAAAAATAATATAGAATTGAAATAAATATCTAAGGTACATAAAATTATCTTGAGTTATGTGGGGAGTATTTAGAAGAATAGAAAAATAAATAATTTGGGGCGCCTGGGTGGCGCAGTCGGTTAAGCGTCCGACTTCAGCCAGGTCACGATCTCACGGTCCGTGAGTTCGAGCCCCGCGTCAGGCTCTGGGCTGATGGCTCAGAGCCTGGAGCCTGTTTCCGATTCTGTGTCTCCCTCTCTCTCTGCCCCTCCCCCGTTCATGCTCTGTCTCTCTCTGTCCCAAAAATAAATAAAAACGTTGAAAAAAAAATTTAAAAAAAAAATAAATAATTAAAAGTGCTATTTTTGGTCACTTATATTCTTCTTGTCATTCATTTTAAATAATGTTTAATTTTAGTTCTGATTTCCTGTTAGAGGAATTAGGAAAATTTTAAAGTCAGTTCTAAAGTAGTTTCCTTGAAAAAATTTCTGTTTATTGTGAATATGTAATTTATTTTAATGTAGCCAAATAATGTGTCCTGCATAAATTTTGACTTTTGGGAATTCACTGATTTTTCTTTGAAATATACAAATGCAATTTTCTGGAACCTCATTTGTTGAATTATAGCTTTACTATAGAGTTCCAATTGAAAATACTTTCCCCTGAATAATGTAACGATAATGCTCCATTATTTTTTAAATAGCTATTGGAGCTTTTTAGAGGCTGCAATTAGTATCTTTGTATTCTTTTCTAGGTAATTTATAGTTTCTCTGGCAACTTTGGATTTTGTTTTTTTCTTTCATTCTCGCCAAGGTAAGTTCATATATGGATTTATTTTATCAATCCAGTTCTACACTCAGCATATTATTTTAATTTGAAGTTTCATGTAATCCTTCAAACTGGAAAGTTCTCACTTGTTTATTAATGCTCTGCTTTTTCCTCTTCATTCTTCTGGAACTCCCATCAGATATTGGTAAATCTACTGAATCTGTCCCCTATGTGTCTCTATTATTATTGTTAATGAAATATAATTCATGTATCATAAAACACACCCTATTAAAGTCTATAATATGTTTAGTATATTCCCAAAGTTGTGCAACTATCACTACTGTCTCATTCTAGAACATTTTCATCACCCTCAAAAAAATCATGTACTCATTAGCAGTCACTTCTCATTCCTTACTCCCTCAACCCCTAGAAACCACAAATTTACCTTCTATCTCTATGTGTTTGCTTGCTCTAGACAATTCATATAATTAGAATTGTATAATAAGTGGCTTTTTGTTGTCTAGCTCCTTTTACTTAGTATATTTTCAAGGTTCATCCATGTTGGAGTTTGAATCAGTACTTCATTACTTTTTATGGTAGAATAATACTTTGTTATATGGATATACCATATTTTGTTTATTCATATGGGCATTTGAGTTGTGTATACTTTGTGGCTATTATGAATAATACCTCTGCAAACATTTGTGTATAAGAGTTTGTGTCAACATGTATTTTTAGTTCTCTTGCATGTACACTTAGGAATTGAATTGCTGGGTCATATGGTATCTTTATATTTAACTTTTTGAGAAACTGCCAAACTGTTTTCTGAAGAGGCTGCACTATTTTACATTCCCACCAGCAATGCATGAAGGTTCCAGTTTCTCCACATCCTAGATAATAGTTGTTATTGTCTCTTTTTTTATTAACAGCCATCCTAATGGATGTGAAGATACATCACATTGTAGTTTGGATTTGCATTTTCCTTTTTTTTTTTTTTTTTTTAAAGAGAGAGAGGGCACCAGTCAGGGGCAGAGAGAGAGAATCTCACAAGGGGGAGAGAGAAAGAGAGAGAGAGAGAGAGAGGGAGGGAGGGAGGGGGAGAGAGACAGAGAGAAGAGGGGCTCACCTAAAGTAGGGCTCGTGTTCACCCAAAGTGGGGCATGAGCTCACCCAAGTGGGGCTTCAGCACACCAGATGTGGGATTGGAAATCACGAACCATGAGATCATGACCTGAGCCGTAGTCAGATGCTTAACAACTGAGCCAATGACTGTGATGTTGTATATCTTTTCATGTATTATCATTTATGTATCTTCATTGGAGAAATGTCCATTCAAGTCTTTTGCTCATTTTTAAATTGGGTTCAGTTTTATTGCTGACTTGTAAAAGAATTCTTCATTCTTTACTCTGGATGCTAGACCCTTCTCAGCTTATGATTTGCAAATATTTTCTGCCATTCTGTAGGTTATCTTTTCACTTTCTTGATGATGTCTTTTGAAGCACAAAAGTTTTTAATTTTGATGAAGTCCACTTATTTAGTTTATTTTTTGTGTCATACCTAAGAAACAAATGTGTTATAAAGGGTATGAAGATTTACATCAATGTTGCCTTCCAAGAATTTTATAGTTTCAGATCTTACATTTAGATCTTTGATCTATTTTGAGTGTTTTTATATATGGTATGAGTTTAGGAGTCCAGTTTTCTCATTCATTCTCCCAGCATTGAAAAGTCTTGGTACTCTTATTGCAATCAGTTGACTATATATTGGTGGTTGCAGTGGCTGCTTTTCTCAGCCAATGTTCATGCTCCAGGAGCCCTGCACTAGTCCCCTAACTCATGCAGTGGCCTTCTTGGCTCTGGTCTCTGGTGTGTTTTGGCTACATTTCCCTCTAGGTGGTAAATTTACACCACCAGAATCTCTGTCCAGATCAGAGCTCAAAAGCTGGCACTGTCAGCCTTTGTTCTCTCTGTTTTCACTTACTTTATATTAATGCATAATTTGTTAGCTAGTATTTGTTTTGATTGACTAAAAATATTGTCTATGTATCTATCTAATTTCTATGTGTATGGGGGGGGGTGCTGTTGTCTTTTGTGTGCTTCTTTTTGCTTCTTGACCAGAAATACATAATATTTATAAATAATCCATAGGCTCTGTGTCAGGTATCTATTGTCAGAATAATGCTGTGAAACAACTACAAGTCCTCAGTTGCTTATAATTACAGCACTTACTGCTCACAGTCTAGGGATGGTTGGCTAGAAAGTTCTGCTGATTTTGGCTAGGTTTATTTGATGATCTGGAAATTGGCTGGCTGTTGGATAATTTAGGGTAGCCTCGGCTAGGATCACTGGGACTTTCAACCTCCAGTTAGCTAGCTCAGGCATTTTCTCATGGGGATGGGGAAACAAAGAGAGAAGGCAGAAGCACTATTTTAATTATCTGCTCCTTCTCCTAAGATAACTTTGGCTAAAATAAGTTGCATGCTAAAGTCTGTGCTGCTTATGTTGGGAGGGCAGTGAAGTAACATGGAAAGGGCAAGGGTATGGATAGATTTGTGAAAAACTGGGGACATTTTGCAGTAAATCTACCATAGGAGTTTAAAAGGTATGTGTTCTATGACTCCATAAAGTAAAGGAAAAGGAAGAAAAGTGAAGAGGCTAGGAGAAGTCACTGGTAAGAAATAGAGAACATTTTGCTGGTTAATATTAATAACATTGTAGCTGCTTAATGAACACATTGAAGTTCACTATATTGCTCTGTAAGTTTTTATGTATGTTTGAGAAATTCTCCATAATAGAAAATTAAAATAAGGTATATTCTATGTTTGTTAGCTATAAAAGTCTTCATCTAGGTCTATTATATCAAAGCTGTTTTATTCAATTCTTACATACTCCTAGTTGTGTATCTCTATTGCTGCTTCATTTTTTAATATAGCTGTAATAAACTCTCCCAGTACAATTGTGGTCCTTTCATGGGCTTTCCCAAGACAACAGTTTTGGAGCATGTTTGAGAAGCTTAAAGGCAACATACAGCACCACCCTCCTTTTGCCCCAACCCTTCATAGATAGAAGGGTATGTGTTGAACAGATCTGTGCTGAAATTTGTGAGTATATTTAGAAACTGCATATAATCGGTCATTTTTGTTTGGAGATTAGTAAGACAAGAAGCTTGTCTAAGCTCTTTAGGCCAGCTGAACATTAGGGGTGAGTGGCAGGACTAGGAATGAGATACCCATGTCCATTTCTGACTTTTGGCTTATGGAGAGGCTTCTATTAGTTGCTGTGACCTCTGGTATATTGATGTTGGGGTGAGACACTGGGGCTGTCTTGGTGATAAATTGGCTAAATAATTAGATACATTCCCAGAAGGGAATATGAAGTTAATGGTTCACATGGGCCCTAGGGAAGGTGGCTGTCCCTCTGAGGGTCCTTTGTGCCCAGGAACAGAAAGGGACCTAACTCATGGACTGGGTAAACATTTATATCTTTGTTTTCATTTCCTCCCTATGTGTAGTTTTTAAAATTGAAAGTATTTTTTTCATTATGTATACATACACATACATACACACACACTTTGGAAACTATAATAATTTTTCTTTTGATACAGTTCTGTGTCAAAGATCTATGATAAAACACTAGGTTATCAGAATACTTTGAAAATATCATATTTATTACCTTTATTCATGAAGTAGAAGTAATAAAACAGTAGAGATAGGTAACAATTGTCTGTTGCTATGCTCTGAAACTGTCTCGCCATTCCCTTTCATTATTTCCACCTTTTGATACCACTTAACAGGTTGACCTCTGGCTCTTGAAGAGCCCTTTGTTTTCCCTCCTAATATCATGTTGGAATTTGAAAGAACAGTGGGCCTTTTGGTTCATTGCATTCCACTGGGACCCTTCCAACTCTAGCTCATTAGAAACACCCCCGAGTCTGAGGACTAACTATGATGTCATATGTCATAGCAATGAAGTAATTGTGGCAGGCCAAGGCAAAGAACAATTTTATTTTTGCTGCTTTGAGAAATTTCTCATATTGCTTCAGATGTAACCTCCCCCCGCTTCAAGTAAAAATTATTAAAAGTAGATTCTCAGGGTCAAAAGAACAAGTGAAAACTTGTTGGATAGGGTCAACCTGGAATTAGTTGAGGAGATGTTGGTGTAGATTACCACTTTTCCTTGGTTTGGCTCAATCTTTGTATCCCTTTCAGGTGTGTCTAACAGTAATGTCTGTGTCTAATAGGATGTGTGTGAGAAGACTGTAGGGAGTTCTGTGGGAGGCTCTGTTGTCTTCTTATGAGTTCAAGGAGGTAAATCTTTTTATCTTTTATATTAACACTGTCTCCTTTTTAGAGGATATTCTTGAATGGAAAATTGCCAATCTGGAATACATATACTTCTGTAAGTTTGTATCAAACAAAAATTTTCCATTAGAAATAATTTCCATATTCCATTTGTTTAGGAAGGCAACTTAAGCAATTTTTTTCTCTAAAGCTTCCTTTATCCCCCAATATATTGTTCTGTGAATGATTGAAAATTAATGAGTGCCATTATCTACACACTACTGATTTTAGATGAAATGCTTTATATATATTAATTCATTCTCCCAAACAATGATCTTGGCCAGTCCTTTCAAACTGTAATGAAGACACTTTTTATAGCTCTGCTCAGAATACATAAGACCCACTCTTCTCTGATCACAATCTAAGTGCTGTAGTCAGATGATATAAAGAAAGGTAAAGAAAGTTCCAACATCCAGTAAGGAGAATATTAACAAAAGCCTTTTTTTTTTTTTTTAGATTTCCTTCTTACTGCTTTTCTGAGATTAGGGTTTGTGATGATTTGTGAAATGTTTTTGGTGGTTCTTTTTTTCCAAGAAAGCATCCATTGTTTTCATATTTTCACAGGGTATTTGTTGCACAAATGTTCAGAACTCTTCCCCAAATAATAGTTTTATTTACCATTGTAAATGAAGTAAAATGTTGTACATAAAGAATAAATGAAAAGAAAAACATAAGTGTTTACCTAGCACATGAATATGTAATAGGAGTGACACGTCTATTCTTAGTCACCTAGTTTCTGAATTTCAAAGTAAACTTTGCCTCTATTTTTTTAACACCCATTTTCAATGAACTGTTAATTCCTTCCAAGAAGCAGTATATGAGCCAGGTTTTGCTGCAGTAATACTGTATAACAGACAACTTCAGATTCTCAGCAGCTCACACTAACAAACATGTATTTCCTCCTCATAGATTTGGGATAGATTGGAGATATAAACAAAAATGAAATTAAAAAAAACTGGTTTTTCATTCAAAAGTTGATGATAAGAAGAAATTCAAAATCATGTAAACAAATCAGACAAAATAAAATAAGACCAAGACCACTTGGTACGCCATGCTAGCTATATCAATCTCTTTGGAGTTGCCTTATCAATGTTTCTCAAAAACTGTTTCCTCCATCCTCTTGTTTGTTAAATCCTAGGCTTAAATCCTGATGCAAAAATCACATCGAAGATAAAGCTCAACATCTTCACTATCATCTACCTCTTTTATACCTCAGTGTCTACTCAATCGCTTGCTCCCCTTAACTTTGTCAATACATTTATATCACAACCAAATTTCAGAATGATCTTCACCTCCTTCATTTTTTTAGTCCTTTAACTCAACAATTAGTAGAATTATCTTCATTATCTTCCACACATGGTTCCCTTCCCAGATCCATTTTAAAAATATCAAAACTAAGTTTCCCCTCCCCTGTCCAGTTAAGTTCAGTATAGGCAATTTTTACCTCTTTTCTAATTTACTTCTCACATCAGCTCTTTCTTCGACTAGTGAAATTGTTCCCTAACTTGTCCCTTGTTTCTACTCTCCCCTAATGTTAAGTCTGTTATGCCCCTGTTGTAAGAGTTCCCACGGGAAACAAATTCCTTGTAGATTTTTTCTAGTCCACATAGAGAGGAATTCCTTGGTTTTTATTTCAAGCTTCTTAAAACTCTGGTTCCACCTGAAATTCAGAACCATTTAATAACTTATTGCACACCAAATGAAAAATTGTCTCTATCATACACTGCATCACAATAATCCAGACATGTAAAAACTTTGAAAGAAAGTAGAATGCTTATCATGTTCTAGTGAACATGCTATGTAGGACTTGGATGAAAATCTTTTCATTTTTATGTTTATATGTTCATTTAATAGTTATGAATTATTTTTTATATATTCACAAAAAAGTGACTAGTCTGTCAGTTATTGTTACTTAGATAACTTTGCCCAGAAGGGAGCTTATGTAGGAAGCAATGTTAGGTGTGAATAAATTTAAAGAAAAATGCTAAATTAATAAGGATAAACATACACGCAAAAATTGAGAAAATGATGTGGAAAATGATCGAAGATTAGCAGTCGGTCTAGTAGTGGCTGTGTGAGAATAGGAATGGAAAAATAGGAGATAGATTTTAAAGGACAAATTGGAACATATCTTGTGTAGGAATGGAGTACTTTTATATCATACTGATTTTAGTCTGTTTCCTCCTCAGTGGAGGTGAATCACAAGCTCACTACCAAAGGGGTAAATGTATCAATAAGGTTTTCCTGATTGATACAAACCAAAAAACTTTTAGTGTCTTTAAAAAAAAATCAGCTATTACTTAGCTTTTGATTCTGAGGGTCTGTATTTTGGGCTGTGCTCTGCTGGATGGTTCTTCTGGTTTTGGCTGGGTTTGCTTATTTATCTGTGATCATCTGTTGAGTTGCCTGGGGACAGAGAGGTCTAAGATGGCATCAGCTGGGGAAGTTTCTATCTTCTCTTCCTGGTCCCTTATCTTCCAGCAGGGCAGTGTGGCTTTATTCACTCCAAAAGTAAAGGATTTCTAAATAGAGAATGGAAGCAAGTAAGGATTTGTAATACCCAGGCTTAGATTTTACACACAGATGTTTTTGCCTCATGTATTTATTTTTATCTTTTATTTTTTGCCAAAGCAAGTCACAAGTCTTCACTATTAAAAGGATGGCAAGGGGCGCCTGGGTGGCGCAGTCAGTTAAGCGTCCGACTTCAGCCAGGTCACGATCTCACGGTCCGTGAGTTCGAGCCCCGCGTCAGGCTCTGGGCTGATGGCTCAGAGCCTGGAGCCTGTTTCCGATTCTGTGTCTCCTTCTCTCTCTGCCCCTCCCCCATTCATGCTCTGTCTCTCTCTGTCCCAAAAATAAATAAACGTTGAAAAAAAAATTTTTTTAAAGGATGGCAAAACAGCCTTTCCCTCCTTTTTTTCTCCCAGATTTATTGGGGGGGGGGTGTAATTAACAAATAAATATGTTCTTAAAGTGTACAGTGTGATGTGTGATATACATACACATTGTGAAATGATGACCACAATAAAGTTAAGTAACACAGTTGTCCCTTCACATATTTATATTTTTTTGTGTGATGAGAACACCTAAGTTTTATTTTCTTAGTAAACTTGAAATATATAATACCATGTTACTGATTGTAGTCACCATGCTATACATCAGATCTTCAGAACTTATTCATGTTATAAATGAAAGCTTGTTGTCCTTTGACCAGCATCTTCCTAGCCCCCATTCCATCCACATTCCACCCCCAGTCTTTGATAACCACTGTTGTGCTCTGTTTCTGTGAGTTCCACATTTTTTAAGGATTCCACATATAAAGGAGATCATATAATATTGTTTTTCTCCACCTTATTTTACTTAGCACAATGTTCTCTAGATTCATCCATGTTTTTGCATATGGCAGGAATAATATTCCATCTTGTGTGTATACATAACACATTTTCTTTATCCATTCATCCATTTACAGACATTTCGGTTTTTTCATACCTTTCCTGTTGTGAATAATGCTGCAGTGAACATGGGAGTTTAGACACTTCTTTGAGATACTGATTTCATTTCTTTCCAGATATATACCCAGAAGTGGGATTGCTGGATCATATAGTAGTTCCATTTTTTTTTTTTGAGGAACCTCCATACTGTTTTCCCATAGTGGCTCTACCAGTTTTCATTCCCACCAACATGGCCCAAGGATTCCCTTTTCTCCACATCCTATTAAATACTTGCTATCATCTTTTTGCTAAAAGCTATCCTAATAGGTATGAGTCTCATTGTGGTTTTTATTTGCAGTTCCCTAATGATTAATATGGAGTACTGTTTCATGCACCTGTTGACCATTTGTATTTCTTCTTTGAAAAAGTATTTATTCAGGTCTTTTGCTTATTTTTAAACTGGATTTTAAATTTTAGCCCCTATTATTATCAGATATATGGTTTGCAAATATTTTCTCCCATTCTGTGTGTTCCCTTTTCATTTTGTTGATTGTTTTCTTCACTTTTTAGTTTGATGTAGTCCCACTTTTTTTGTTTGTTTTGCTGTTCTTTCACTCTTGATGGAAGAGCTACAAAGTCACATTTTAAAGGGTATGGATATAACAAAGAGTGAAGGATTATATTCAAACACAACACATGACTAATTTTATATTTTAGGATTCACTCATTAAAAACTTAAATGCTAAACAAACTATAGAATTAATTGGGGTCAAGTGGGATCCAAGGCATGTTGACCATCGAGAAAGCTAATATTAAATATGTGAAGGAAAACTAATGTGAGGCTGAACTAGGGCAGTAGGGGTATAAAGGATGTTTGAGGTATCGTAAAAGGAGAGTCCCAAGATTTGCCATTATGGTACGATAACATGGTGTATGGTGTGGCAAAAGGTAAGGATAGAAGTTGTGTTCTGACCAGCTAATGGGATGATGATACTGTTAAGATAAGAGACAGGAGGAAGTTAGGCTCGTTGAGATTAGTGGTGGATGGAAAAGTTGAGATCCTGATGTGTTACCTGTATGACTATGTCCAGAAGGAAATTTGAAATTTGGCTCTGGAGCTCAGTAGTGAAGCCAACAATGGAGATGTAAATTTGAGAATCATTCATATTTTAGTAAGAAATTGAATACATGAGAGTGGATATAGTGCTCTCCTGTATGGCTAACGGCATCAGTGTCTTGGCACACCTGTAGCCAGTATGTGACATGACAGTGGGCCTAAGCCTACCAGTTGTGAAATTAAGGATTAAGTAAAACTGCTCAGAGTAGCAGAACTAATAAGTAAAAAAATTGTGATTAAAAGTCAGATTCTGAAGTTCAGATTCTTTCTACTACTTCAAGCAGTGATTTTTGCCTGGGTTTTAGGATTAAGAGGTTATGGGCTGGTTTATCATTTGAAAGATATCCTGAGACTGTTGGCTAAGATATATGATGGCTTTTTTTTTTTTTAATTTCTAAAGTTGGTTCAGTATTATGGGATAAGGAAGCAATAATGATGCTTACCTTTCTTCTAATTTATATAGATATTCTAAAACAATATTAACTAAGACCACACCATATTAAGGAAATGAGCAATTCATTTTCAGTATCCAGTATGTAGACTTAAAGATATATGTCAATAGCAACATGTATTTTGATGTTTTATTTCTGAAATTTGCTTTCTATTTCAAAATGTCCATTAGCTTAATTGTAATAAATCTTCACTTAAAGAAATGGAGAGACATTAACTTTTGTAAAACCAGATGTTTTGATAGCTTCAATTCTTTAGATGGCATATTTATCCATTCTTCAGGGCTACCTCATATTGATAAGCTTATCATGGTCATAGGCTAAATCTGTACTTGGTATGGGAAGAGGATGGCCATCCATGAGTCACGTACTTCTATCTCTGTACTTAACACTGACTGCATTTTGTTTTGTCCTTGTAGGTGTGCAGAGAAAGTATACTTACTCTGTTTATACTTACTTTCTCCTTAGAGAATAGTCCACAATTCAGTAGAACATAGGAGCATGGAATTAAGACACTCCTGGAATAGAAATTTAAATATACTTTTTATTTGTGTGATTTGGAAAAAGTGGCATAACTTTCTGACTTTCATTTTTATTTTTTATCTTTTTTAAATTTTAATGTTTATTTTTGAGAGAGAGAGACAGAGACAGAGACAGAGTATGAGTGGGGAGGGGCAGAGAGAGAGGGAGACACTGAATCCGAACCAGACTCCAGGCTCTGAGCTGTCAGCACAGAGCCCGATGTGGGGCTGGAACTCAGGAACCACGAGATCATGTCCTGAGCCGAAATCAGACACCTAACCGACTGAGCCACTCAGGTGCCCCTGACTTTCATTTTTAAAGTTAGAATAAGAATATACATCTCATGGAGTTTCTGTGAGAATTAAATAGTAGTAGTGGTTATAAAAAAAACTTAGCTCCTAGCTTACAGATACCTCAGTATGGTAGCAGTGGTTATAATGGAGTTGGTGATTATAGAGGTGGTGACAGTGGTGGTGGAGGTGATGGGCATAGTGAAGGTAGTTTTGATGCTGGTGGATGCTACATACAGTTATGAGTGGTAGTGATGATGGTAGAGGTGGTGAAAGTGGTGGAAATGGATGTGGTGATGGAGAAGTTGGTGGAGGAAGTAGTAGTGGATGTGATGGAAGTAGAGGTGTCCCTGGAGTTGGTAGGAACTGTAATGGACATAGTAGGAGGTGGTGATGGTGGTGGTGGTGGAGGTAGTAAAGTTGGTTTGGGTGAAAGTAGGAGCAGTGGAGGAGGTATCAATAGTGGTGGAGTCTGTGAAAGGGAGGTGGTGGTGATGAAAGTGGAGGTGGACATATTGATGATGGAGGTAGTAAAAGAGGAGGAGGTGGTACTGGGTGGTTGAATTAGTAGTGCTGGTGGTGGTGGTATCAGTGGAGACAGATGGTGGTGGTAGTGGTATTGGTAGAGATGGAGGGGAGGTGGAAATAGTGATGGTGAAGGTGGTGATGATAGTGATGGAAGTTATGGTGGGAATGGATTGAGGACGATAGTAGTGGAGCTGTTAGAGCTGCTGCTGGCAATAGTAGAGGTGGAAGTAAAAGTCATGGTAGGGGTAGAGGTGGTTACAGTGAAGACGGAAAGGGTGGAAGAAGTGGAGGTGACAGTGGGAGAGATAGTGACAGCGATGGTGGAGATGGTGGTGGGAAGGGAGGTGGTGGTGGGAGTAGAGAAGGTAGATGTGGCAAAGCAGTATGGCAATGTCTGTATGAGCAGGATAGTTGGAACACGGGGTTAATCTTTTACCCTAAGAAGTGGAAAATAAAAGATGGAAAGCCATGTGTTACCTTCAGACAACTTTGGTATGACCAAGAGATTTAGTTGATGTTGGGTAAACAAATGGTACCCCTTCCCCATTTAAATATTAAAAATTGGTATTATCTGAGTATCAGGTCTAAAGTACTTTCACTTACATGATCTGTTGCCACCCTCTGTGTTTAATTTTCCTTCCTTTAGGTCCACTGCTGGACAGTTTTGTGTGTATTTGTGAACTTGTACTCACAGGTTATGATACACTTGAATCGCTCTTGTAGCTGCTTGTCTGCTTACCTGTCTCTCAGTGGGGTAAGATGATTGATTACCAATGTGGTCCTTCTCTGGATATTTCATCATTACAATGGTGTGCCAGTTCAACCCTGTGTAGATACAGACCATACAATGCATTCTGTCATTGTCCCCTGTATATAAACCCATGGGAAATGCAGCCTTACCTCCATTATCATTTCCTCCATTACTTTCTAAATAGCATTTAGTGGACCGCACCAGCCAGTTATAGGCTATGTCCCTGACATCAGAAGAGCCCACTCCTTTCTGGCACTCTCCTTCCTTTGCCAGTTCAGAAGGCCGTGGCCCTGCAGCCCAGCACCACAATTCTGCATTAATCCTAGGAACCTACTAGGCTTTCCCTCATTTCATCCAAACAGTGTTTGTGCTTGCCTTACACATTGGCAGATTTGAGAATTTCCACCATTGTTGATCTATCTTTCATTGAGACAAAACAAACTGAGACCTGTGGTGTCTCTCTGGTGTGTGGGTGACTCTGGAAAACATTCGGGTACTAAATTGTGGGAAGTATGCCTGCCAGGCCCTAGGACCTTTTGGGAAGTGCCTGCTTTGTCCTAATTAAAAGTTTTATTTTTCTGTTCACAAACAGGGCTACTTGTTGAAGTTCTTCTTTCATCAGTTCAACTTTGTTAAGCATTATTGCACTTACTAATCCTCTCTCTGACAACTCCTGGTCAACAGAATTACAAGTTCAAACTATGGAAGCAAAATGCATTTTAATTGTTATACTCCTAGGATGTTTTCAATAAAAGAGACAGCATCTACTTTGCCAAGTGGGTGTTTTGACTTTCCTGAGGTTTGGCTAGTTAGCATCCTGCCAATGAAAACACACACTGTCCTCCAGTCCTCTTGTGGGCATCCTTTACCTCTAATGGAGGCTCCTCCATTATCATGTTTGGCCTCCAGAGGAGTCAGACCAAAATGCTTTGGACCAAGGCAAGTATCTCTGTATATTAATAGTGTCTAAGATAATTTGTCCTTGCTATGCTTTGATGACTTCTGCCCTTCACTTTAGAATAATCATATTAGCTAGTACTTTTACTAGCTTTTATTAGCTTTTACTGTGTAACAGGCACCAGGCTAAATGCTTTACCCAGACTATCACATTTAGTCCTCAAACTATGGCATGAGGTAGGTACTAGTCTTATTTTTCCTGAGAAAAATAAGAGATGAGAGATGAGAAACTAAAGTACAGGGAATGTAGGTGGCCTTGCCAAAGTCATACAGCTGGTAATTGATAATCTCGGACTTGAATCTACTTAACCACTACATCAGACCGTCTCCTGAGGTTGGTGACTAAAACACAAGAAAACAGGGAAGTAAAACAATAGTTAACTAGAAGTGAAGGTTTGATTATATGAGTGGAAAGATATCTTTTGGCCTTTCAGCCAAAGAAGCACATTTTTTTGAGACATGAAAAAGGGTATTCCTTCTGTTTCTAACTTTAAGAAGATTTGCAGAAGACCCATTTTGTACAGAGTGCCTGACATTGCCACAGTGCTAGACCGGCAGGCAACCTAGATGACCCTTGTTTTTCCTTAGAGGCAGTGACTTTTTGGTTGTCTGATTCTACTAGGCTCTTTCTCCCCTTAAGGATTTACAATCTGTTTTCATGAGGCTCTTCTCTGTTTCATACCTTGTGTGTTTACACTTGTCCAGTTTGAAGTGGGTAGATATCAGAGAAATTAGTTCCCTTGAACAACTTTAAGGCCTCTTGGTGAGATCCAATGGAAAGGGATTATTGCTAAAATCCTTAGCTTGGGGTGGCTGCATGTGAATTGATTTACTTATAAGCACAATTAGATGTCTTTACATTAGGCAGTCAAAGGCAGGAGGCATGTTGTGATCTCAACTAGGCAAAGGGAAGGGAAAGTTGGTGGGGAACAGGCAGGCATTCCTGCATCTAACTTCTTGTTGGATGGATTTGAAACAAAGTTTCCCCTCTGCTATCCGGGGAATGTATCTGAAATCTATTAGCATTTCTGGCGTGGCCTATGACAAACTGGGCAACTGTATTCAGTTCAGAGACCCTTTAGATCTTGTAACAGGATACCTGGGAAGCATCTCACAGAACACTGATGCCTTTTAGAGACGTTATCAGGGCTGCCTGTGATGCTGAAATCACCATTGGTATTCATGGCAAAAAGACTGCAGCATTGTCATTGGTCTAGATCACTTTACAGAAGAGTATTATTTCTCCTTCCATAGGCATCCCCTAGACACTCACACAGGAGAACTTCACCATTTGAGCTGCAGAGAGGAACTTTGAAGTTGGGTGACCTCAATAAGCTTGCCTGAACCAGGAAAAGGTGGGGCTATTCTCAAGATAAGAGAGAACATCAAAAGTTTGCAAAGATCAAGATGCAAAGGAGCCAACTGAGAACTAGGTTTTACAGTCATTGAAAAATATAGTGTTTGTCTAGATGGTAGCTAGAGAGGGTGTACAGTTTGAAACAGCCTCTATCCCGTTTTTATTTTCTTCCCAAAACAGGTTGAAAAAGAAAAAAGAAGGAAATCACAAACAGTGACTGATTTGAATCCACCTGAACTGGGTGTGTGTTTATGGGATGTGACTCTGGTGGGAAGTCATAGTGGGAGGTAATAATTTGAATTGACAGTGGCTGCATTTCCAGAGCTTCAACCCTCTTGATAATGTCCTATCTTTATTTTTCCCCCTTGCGAGGCAAGGAGAGGAAGGGAGTGGCTCTCATGCTGTTTCCAAGGTCTTAGGACTTTCACGGTCATCTCTCTCATTAGGGAAATGTATGTCTCTGATTGACAAGGGTATTAGAGTGGTTTACTTCCATCTTCACTGCACAGGGACACTGGTACTTTGAATGAGAATTATAGAACTCAAGTTGAAGGCCTGACTAATCTCCTGATGTTTCCAAATCTGTTACCTGGGTAAGGAAGTCAATTTTGCCTATGGTGTTTTTTGGCTATCGCTCAAATCACACCTCCTAAATAAGCAAAGACACCTTAGCTTACTGCTAGCCTGAGGTTGATGCTATAAGGCAATAAGAATCTGCTTTATGATGCTTGACAGAGTCTTCTATCCACCACTGCCTTTACCAGAGCTTTGCCTGTGGTAGGTGCTTAATAGATATTGCTTAGTTTGATGAGTGGGATGTTCAAGGGCATGTAAAACTTGGTCCCATTGATATCTGGTTGTACTTTTGGGGAACTCTGTGATGTTTTTACTCCTATACATTCAAAGGGTCCTGTAGAATGTGAGATAATAGACTAGAAAAGTACATATTACTTTAGAGAAAAAAATAGCCCTGGAAAAGTTCTTTTTAGCTTTTGGAATTGGAAGAAAAGAATAACGGGTAAAAGGCTTTATGAAACTTAGATGTAGGACTCAGGTAACCTGAGTTTCTTCCTATACGTGACTTTGCTAAAAGAAATTCAGGTGACAAAATGGAGTGTGTCTCTGTATTAGGGAAAAGGCATTAGACCATGGATGTCTTCAATTCTAACTGTGGATGAAACTTCATGTTTTGATTTTAAGTGATAGTAAGATAAAACAAAGGTCTGGTCTCTGCCCAGACCCTTGCTACTAAAATGCCAGAGAGTGAAATTTAAATATGTTTGGTGAAAATCAAACTGGTTATCACTTACTGTTCTGACAGGCAGTAATGAAGGGGGGAGGTGATTAGATTTGACAGTCGAAAGGGAAGGGGAACCTAATGAAGGCCTTCAGGATTATTTTTTTCCTTCCCTACAGAGATTAGTGTCATTGGAACTCATTCTTTATGGGAGACTGAGCAAGTGACAAAAGTGCATGGAGAGTATAGTCTTAAAAGTGAGATTGGAGTCACCTTATAGGGGCTGACAAGATACATGTTGAGAGGGTTTGGCAAAAAAAAGTGCTTTTCAGTTTACTATTTTTGTATTTTACCAGAGAGACTCATGGGGTGACCCATGAGTTTGGATATTTCTTTCCAGCGAGTTTACAAACAATGTTCCAGTTTAAATAGAAACTCAAATTATTGAATTAAAGTTGAGCACACTCTAGATCCTTGGAAATTCTGAAAAGGAATTTTGAGGAGACTGATCACAAATATTCCAACTGTTTTGCTAGGAAGCTAAGAAGAGACCCCAAGAAAGCAGCCATTAAGGATGAAAATGCTATCCTTTTAGCAAACCCATTGCTAGCAAATTTTATTTAAGTCCATGATTTCTTAGTTTTATTAGTTCTCTTTAGCAGTATTGTTTTCAAATAGTTTATTCAGTTTGTTGCAAGTAGAAATAAACATTTATTTCTTAGAATTATGATGAGTATTCAACCTGGATTCCCTTGGTAGTTCCAAATTTATTATGTTCTGGTTTTCCCACCAACCATAAAAATATCGCAGATAGTCTAATACTTTTTCATTTATGCTGTTTCACACATGTGGAAGAGTCTGAATCTCATATCTGGAACAGCAGGGCAGTAATTTCCCAGACCACAAATCTCGTTGGAGTTTTGAGGGGCTCAAAGATATGGGTACTTTTCTTAGACCACTTGACCAGGGGGTCAGGAAGGAGGTGAGTATGTAGAGAAGAATCAAACAAATTGTGGGTTAAGCTCAAAATTTGTAAGAGCCATAGAGCCAAAGGGCTCTTTAATTTATCATGTGTTCCCTACTACATAAAGCTAGAGGCTATGTACACACAGGAGAACTGTTCCAATTCAAGACTGTTTCTTAAATGCCACAGGTCCAATTTGTAAAGAAGTGAGTGGACCAATCACCATATAATATAGCTAGTATTTACAGAGTATCTACTATATGCCAGCTGCTGTTCAAGGCACTCAGAGATAGAAGAACAAGGCAGACAAAGCCCCATTGTTATGGACTCTATGTGTTGGTTGGATGAAATACACTATATGTCAATAAATACACGTAATATATAGTGAAGAGTATAATGAAAATAAGTCAAGATAAAGGATTGAGATTCAGGGAAGAGCTATTTTAGGATGGTTAAGAAGTGTTTTTTCTGCTTAGATGACATTTGAGCTGAGACCTAATGTAGTGAAGAAGGAAGTCACGTGGATCTTTGGGAGAAGAGAGAAAAAGAAGAACAAAAGATATAAGTTGGGGGTGTTGACATATCCCAGGAACAGCAGAAACTGCTACTATGGCTGGGCTGGCATAGGCAAGGAAAAGATAGAGATTAAGATCAATTAGGTTGTGGGGTCCAGCTCATGTGGAGCTTTGTAGGATTCTGTGGTAAGTGATATGGGAAACCATTGGATGATTAGAACTGGTATTTACAAAAAAGCTGGTTCCAGTGAGACGGATTCTGAACTTCTAGACTGGGTAGGTTTGAAGTGTCTATTACATCCAACTGAAGTATTGAAGAGGCAATTTATTATGTAAGTCTGGATTTCAGGGAAGAAGTATGGGCTGAAAATGGACCCAACATGAACATAGCAACTAAAACCAAGAGATTGCACACAATCAAGTAAACACAATGAAGTAATTTTTAAAAGGGAGATATTTTTTAAATCAATTTCCTTGATAAGAGCTCTGGGTTAATAACCTGTATATGGATTGATACAACTTTGTGCGATGGGCTAAATAGTTTAAAATGTTAGGAGGGTCCTTACCCTTATTCCTTGTGTAAGATCCACCTCTCTTCATCCCCTTACTTATTCTTTTTAAGGAAAGGAAGAGTACTAAAGGTGATTTGTTTTTATAACCCCAGCTATTGATTGGAATACTTTTTACTATGAGGCAGTGTTATTGTGCTTTAAAAGGCAGAAGTCCATAGTTCAATCTTCTATTCCACTGCCTCTCTTTCAAAGGGTTAATTTCAAAAGATAGCTTATTCCTTGGAGATGAATAATCATAATTTCACTTCCTCTATGTTCTTCTCCCATCTGGCAGCCTGGCCTTTGCTGTGACTGACTGACTTAACCTTCAGAAAGGTAGTCTAGGCCAATTTGGTGATTTCTTTCTTTTTGTTTTCCACCCTGGGCAGTGGAGGCTTTCAGCTCCTTTGTCCTATAGCTGATTGACTAGCTGGCTTGGTGCTTTCTTTGCAAAGTCAGCATTTCTAGATTAAAGGAAATAGAATGGGAACACTCATCTAGATCCTTGTAAAGGAATCTAGGCCCTTGAATCCATTTATCACCAGAGAACCCTGCACTGGGCAGTGTTGGCTGCATTCTCATGCATTTTTCCCCATTTTAGCAATTGTTCATTGTGTGTTCCTCCCTGTGGGAACCCTCTGAGAGGAGGAGGGATGAAAGATAGGGTTCAGATATTTAAATCTGAACAGAATTCTTTCTTTTTTAAAGATACTGCTGGCAAAATTGTGGTTTCCTGGATATGATGAAACACCTTAAAGTAATGTGCATTTTGTGGGTGCCTTTGACTCTTCCTCCCTGACCAGGCTAGTTCCTTCAGGGCAGAGATTGTGTTTTGTTCCCAGATGTATTCCCAGTGACTAACATGATCTCTAGCATATGGGAAGCACTCAATAAGGTTTGTTGAATGAGGAAAGGAAATAGTGCCCCTGGCATTATCTATTTTCTCTGAAAGAGGGTAGTATCATGTTCTCACAATGAGCCATTCCTTCCTCCTTTTTCTCATAGCAGGAGAATTCACCTCTCCATCAATGATTTTGTTTCCAACTCTCTGGAGGTAACAGAGATTCTGAAGGTTATTTGCTGCTTTGGGCTGGGAATTGGAACTGTTCCCATCATGCAGCTTTCCATCCTTTAATGAAATTCTGGAAGAGGCTGTATTCCAATGTGGAATTAGGACTCCCTGCTTTGCTGCGTAAACCACCAGCACCCTTTAGTGTGGTCAACTCACTGCCCCAGGACCACCTACGGATTCTGATGGCCATGTCTACTTAATCATGTGTTTCTTTTAGCTAGGTGAATTGGAAGTCCATTTTCTGTTAGCTCAGATTTTATTATTTCTCTGTGGCCTAACTCCTGTGAACTCCCTAGTGTGACTTTCTCAGAACATGTATGGGGCTTGGAATCCATATTACTCATTTGGCTTCCTTGCATTGTTAGTATACGCTAATATAGAGGTTCTTAAACTTTAACATTTACCAGAATCACCTGAAGGACTTGTTAAAACAGATTGCTGGGCACCACCCCCAGAGTTTCTGATTCAGTAGGTATGGGTGGAGCCTGAAAGTTTGCATTTGTAACAAGTTCTCAGGTGGTGTTGATGCTGATTCTGGGAAAATACTTTGAAAATGACTTAAGCCAGTAGTTCTTAATCCTGGCAGCATATTAGAATCACCTGGGACAACTTCTAATCTATGCAATGCCTTGATCCCAGTTTAATCAGAATCACTAACCAATTTAATCCGAATCACTGGATGTGGGACCCAAACATTGACAGGTGTAGAAGAAATAATCCTTTCCTCTTCTGGAATTACTATAGGTCTATAAATTAGGAACTTCTGCCAACTTGGCAGTAATGGGGACAAAAATATCTATGAAATGGTGTATTTTTAAAATGCCAGTGGGCCATATTCCTTTACAACGATTCTCACAGTGAGGTCCCTTGACCAGTATCTTCAGCATCACCTGGGTCCCAAACCAGGCAGATATACTCAGTCAGAAACTTGGGACATAGAGCCCTGCAATCTGTATTTAACAAGATTTCTAGGTGATTCTGATGCACGCTCAGTTTTGAGAACTACAGTCCTATGGGGTAGGTGGTTTGATAGTTAAATCAGTCATTCTCAACCACAGCTGTGCAGTAGAATTACCTGGGGAGCTTTTAAATATGTATAGGCCCCAGCCTCAGATGTTCTGATTTAATTGTCCCTGGTGGGCACCCGTAGTTTTCAAAGCACCACAACTGATTCTACAGTGAGGTCAGGGTTGTGCAGTGACAAATATTACTTTGTAACTGATTAACCCAACCATTTACAGTGACTGTGGCTTTATTTCCACATGAATGAATACATCTTCTGGTTGACTAGATATGTTATAAATGGATATGATGGTCAAAGTTACTGCTATAGACTGAATGTGTCTCCTCAAAATTCATATGTTGAAATCATATCCCCTAGCATATGGTATTAGGAGATGGGACCTTTTCTAGGTGACTAGGCCATGAGGGCAGACCCTCATGAATGGTATTACTACTCTTAAGAAAGAGTTGAAGAGTTGCTTTGCCACTTTTGCCATATGAGATCACCGAGAGATGATGACCTCTGTGAACCTCGAAGCAAGCTCCTACCATACATGGAATCTGCTGGTGCCTTTATCTTGGACTTTCTAGCCTCCAGAACTGTGAGCAATGAATTTATGTTGCTTATAAGCCTCCCAGTCTATGCCAGTCTGTTATAGCTACCCAGATGGATTAAAACAATCACCAACACCAAGTGTTTTGGGGGACTTAGGTTAAAGTTGTGGGAAGTACATTATGTGGGAAGCATAGTGACAAATACTGAGGGTACAAGTAACATGACACAGTTCTTGAGGATTTAAAGTGTAGAAAGGGAGAGAGAGGTGTCAGAGCTTAATGGCAACAATGGTCAGAGTTATTCCCCTTTCTGTATCCACACCCCTTTGCAATGTGCCTCTATTGCTCTGTATGTCAAAACGTCAAGGTATTTCCTGATGCTCTTATCTGAGCTGGCTGTGTGCCTTGACTGGATCAACAGAATATGGTAGAAATGACATTGTGCCAGACCAGGCCTCCAGAAGCCTTATGCACACCTATGTTCTTTTTTGGACCCCCAATGCCATTATGAGGACAAGATCAACTTAGACTGCTGGAGAATGAAAGACCACGTGACACAGATCTGAGTACCAGCTGAGGCCATCCTAGATCAGCAACCCTTAATATCCAACAACATGGGCACATGAGGGAGCCCAGCTGAAAGCAAGAGAGCCAGTCAGCTGATGTTAGCCCAAATTGCTGACCATCAGAACATTGAGGCAAGGAAATGATTATTGTTCTAAGTCACTAAATTTCAGGTAGTTTGTGAAGCAGAAAAGCCTAAATGATACAGATAGTATAAAGTTTATTCAAGTGTTCTTAATCTGAACTTTTGAATGTTAACACAAAGTAGTGGTTTACTAATAATAAACTGCATGTAGGAAGAAGAGAGAGTAATATACACTGCCTGAAATTAACATTAAGTCCTTTGGCATCTCAGCATATCAAAATCAAATCCTTTTTAAATATACATATTGAACTAAGATTATTCATAAAAAATTATTTTTGTCAGCAAGGGAGGGGAGGTTTTGTGATTCATAGGGGATGGGGACCAGGGTCACTTAGGTAGCAGAAAACTTGTAGCACTGAATGGGAGAGAAGAGACTATAGCATTAGGTAAGGAAACTTCAGAATTATGTAAAAGGATGGATAACTTGTTCAAAGCGGTCATAATATTTTTGGGGAGTGGATATCAAATGAAAGTTTCATAAATTTGTCCGATCTGTTAGTCTTCTAACTATAGGGCATCTCTCCTTATATATTATGGCAGCTGTTGTCTTCATCAATGCATATGTGACATATTTGCTGTTGTCTTTTCCCTAATAGAGTCTGTAGCTCTCTTTTGGTTCTCAAAGGGATCATTGAAGGTCAGTCTCCATCCCCATGTTAAGAATCCATAATGCTAAAAGATTAACAACAAAACTCAAAGTGCCTGTGCAGCATGATAAATATGTAGAATGCATATATTATCTTAAAACAAGTGTTTTAAGAAAAATGAGTACTTCTTTGGGGCCACTGGTAGAAAAAGAGCTACCATGTGCCAAGTATTTTATGTGTGTCAATTCATTTATTCCTCAAAAGTGTTCTAAAGGGTACTTGCTGGTGATGCAGGCTAGCCGAGTCTGAGGACCCACAGGGGGGCCCACAGGACCAGCAAAGAGAGCCCTTGGCTTTACATAAGATAGGAATCAAATGCAAACCAATAGGAAGTGAGCACTTTATTGAAGATGTAGACAGAGTGTAGATACACACAGAATGTCCAGGAGACTTGGAAATGAAAGAAGAGTGAGTCTCATCTTTGCTCTTGGGGTCTGGAGTTTTTATTGAGGTCTGGTGTATGTGTCCTCTCTGGGCATCCAGGGACTGGTTAAAGCAAAGACAAGTGTTTAGGTGTCCTCCATAAGTCACTTATACCTTAGAGCCAGTGGTCTTGACATCAAGGTGTCTGGAGTCAGTGGTCTTGGAAAATATACATCATGACCTCCCGTGGTCACCCCTTAAATGTTATCTGTTGTGGGGAAAACAGCAAAGAAATCATTAACTCCATGACCTTTATAAGCAGTACATACATTATCTGTACCGTAAGGAGTGTGTAGAGTGAGGGTGTAAGTTGTAGCAAGAATAGAGGCAGCAAAAAAGCATTCTTTCACGGGATCCCTTCAGTTTCCTTGTCTCAGTGGTTACCTTCACTTTACAAATGAGGGCACTGAAGCTGAAGATTATGGGACTAGTGAAATCCACTATAATGCTTTGATTGGAAGCAAAAGAAAGCCCAACTCCAACTGTCTTAAACAATGCAAGTGATTAGCTCATGTAATTGAAAATAGTGAGCTAGCATAAGCTTCAGGTGTGGTTTGATAAGGCCCTCAGTTCCTTTCCTTCAAGATTTTTTACATTCAGCCCTTCTCCTTGCATTGGTTTTGTCTTCCAAGTGCCTTATCTTATGGTAGTTGCAGAAGTTCCAGGCTTCTGAACAGTATACCACACTACCCTTAAGAAGAGGAAACAATCAAAAGCTTTACTAGGCTACAACAAACTTAGGTCACTTGTCTACTTATGAATCAGTCACTATGTCTATGAGAAAACCGTGTGCTAATTGGCTTAGGCTGGGTTATCTCCTAAAAGACTTGATAGTAGTGGGCTTATATTGACTTTTTTAAAAATTGTAGTTAACATAGAGTGCAATATTGGGTTCAGGAGTAGAATTCAGTGATTCATTACTTACATACAACACCCAGTGCTCATCACAAGTACCCTCCTTAATACCCATCACCCATCTAGCCTATCTCCCACCCACCTCCCTCTGTCAACCCTCAGTTTGTTCTCTATCTGTAAGAGTCTCTTGTGATTTGTTTCTCTCTTCTTCACTGCCCCTTCCTATATGTTCCCATATTTTTTTTTATTAAACTTCACGTATGAGTGAAATCATATGGTATTTCTGATTGACTTATTTTGCTTAGCATAATACATTCTCCATCCATGTCATTGCAAATGGCAAGATTTCATTCCTTTTGTTGATTGCTTTATTTTTTTAAGTTTATTTATTTATTTTGAGAGAGAGAGAGAGTGTGCATGCACAGGGAAGAGACAGAGAGAGGGAGACGAGAGAGAGAGAGAGAGAGAGAGAGAGAGAGAGAGAGAGAGAGAGAGAGAATCTCAAGCAGGCCCCACATTGTCAACATGATCATGACCTGAGCCAAAATCAAGAGTTGGATGCTTAATCAACTGAGTCACCCAGGTGCCCCATATTTTTGTTAACTATTTTTAAATGGTCAAGGATCATCCCTTGAACAATGGTCAAGAACCATTCTCATCCAAAGCCCTTAGCTCTCACACAAATGGCAGAGGGAAGAAATAGGAGGCCAGTAATATCCGCCTTGGCTAGTAAGTGGTGGGGATAGCATTTGGGCTATCTTTTTCTCCATGTCCAACCCCATTCCTTCCCTCAAGACTGCCCTGTCTTTATCCAGGAATTAAGACTTGAACTGGGTGTTCAGGGTCAGGCATAGGGAGGTGATTTTAAAATGTTCACTAACTTATAAAAGCTTTTGAGGTGTGGGAATGAAAAGCATAATTGTGTGTGAACTCTGAGAGTTAACAGGGTTTTGCTCTTTGCTGCATTGCTAGAGTCATTAGAGGACTAGCAGTCATTTGTTCTACTATCCTGACAATTCACGGAATTTTTATCAGCAGCAATTTTTGTAAAGGAGGGGTTAAAATGACTTCTTAGATGTTGACGGTCCATCTCTAATAGTGCATGTTAGCAGAAGGAAGACAAAGCTACAATTCATCTGCTAGGTCTTGGTGATGTCATAAACACTTATGACAGCAGTAGAAATTTAAGATTGAATTACCTTCTTTGTACCCACTGAAGGAGCAGACTTTTCTGTGTATAACACATTGTGTAAGCTAAACAGCATTTGATGGTTTTCACATGGCACATGGGAAGAAGGGAACTTGATCTGTGAACCCAAAAGATCATGAATCTGATAAGTGGAAAGACAATTTGACCCTGCAAATTGCTTTGGTCTCTGATATGTAATTCTAAAATTAAATAAATTAATATGTGCTGACATTTCCCTAATCTAATCTTAAGGCATCACAGTTTGGTTAATCTAATGAGGAGTCCTAAATTGAGCACTTCATTATGTAACTAATGATACTATAGTACAAGATCATCAAACTAGTTAATGAGTCAAATCTATTAAAAACTATTGGTTGAAGTACACATAGAAGGCAAGGGGATCGAATTGAATCTATTTTCTCTTAGCAATGGAACATTTTGTAGGAATATTGCCATTTGAATATTCCAGGAGTAGAAAACATGGATGGTTTATGCAGAGTTTTAATTTATAAACTAAAAATACAAGCTTTGCAAATCAGAAGGACTGTGGATGATAATTTCTAATGCCTTCAAAACCAAGGAAAAAATGGGGTTAACAGAGCAGATTGTTGGAAAATATTCTTAAAATTTCATCACATAAGATACAGAACTAGTTCTAGAATTAAGTTTTTAAAATGCTCCTATTAAGCTTGCTTCCTGCTTCGAATCAACCTCCTTTCCCTTTCCTTCCTCCCCAAATGAAAATAAAGCTAATTTTCATAGGCTACCTGCCCTCCTCCCTCCTCAAAAAGCCCTATAAACAATTAAACCATTTAGGTCATAGTTCAGTTTTTTTTAAATTACTCTTTATTTTTGGTAACCTTTTTGATATTCTCATTTTTAGTTGATATTGGAATCAATCTTAAAATTAATATTTTTTCCTGGTATTTTTTTTTTTCCATACAACTCAGGGTGACTAAGAAATTATGAGTCATGTTTTGCCTAATAAACATACAGTCGCTGAGAAGATACCTCAATCATCAAAAAAGATCAAAATCTGTTTAGTTATACTTTTATACATTTCTAATGAAAAAATTTTAAAAAACGATTCATAAAAGCCTTTTGGCATATCTGTGGTTGCTCATAGTGGAGCTGAATGTGAAATTAAATTCAAGTTGAGGACAGTCCAAAAATTTACCAAGAGAACACTCAAATTCGCTGCTGAAAAAAAGATGTTCTTAGATGTTGACTACTGTGAGATGTGCTCAAAATTGAAAAAAAAATTAAATGTTTCATCAATTTAAATCACATAAATGTAAGAAAATCATATAATAAATAAAAGATCCTGTCACTTAAGATTGATTTGTTGTGTTTCTTAACACTGGTAGATTACTCAAGGGTTTGGTACTGTCAGAAATAACAAAGACCCTTCTTTTATCAATTATCCTTTCTTTTTATGATTATGCCTGATTAATTCTTATATAAATAAAATGCATCTAACTGACTCAGATGTTTACAGGAATCTCATTCCCCTAAGAACTTTCAAATATTAAAATAAAAAAATTTGATCAATTCTTGTATAAATTTTGAATAAAGAAGTAATATTCCAGGATGTTTATTATAAAGATGGTTCAATAGAACAAATATACCCTGAATATGGAAACAATGAAAGGCCTTTTAATTTGCTGTATTCAGTCTCACCTTTACTGAAATACTGGCAACTTTTTTTGTGACATCTGCCCTCATGTTTACTTCTTGAAAGATTTTTTCCCAAAGGTAGACTTGTGGCTTGGGGTGAAATGAACTGGCTAACAGGCTTGGCTGAACAGTGATGCCAACCCAAATAGATAAAACCTGTGAATTCCCCCCAACCCATAAGCCCTTATCTAGTGTGAATGGAATGCAGAAGTTATTAATGGTGTACTTTGAAGCCTGTTGCCCTGAGGGCACTGATTCAAATCCCGCCTCTACAAGGTAAGTCTTGGAAAAATGTTGCAGACTGAGGGCTGTGCAGTCAATTATGTGAAATGAGTTGGTGGTTTGAGTCAAGAGCTCAGTTGACCAGGGTCCAACTCACAAAAACCACCAATACAATTTAAACCCTTTTTGGCAGTATCTTCAAGAGAGAGACTTAATGCCAAGTAGCTGAGTGGTCATCCTCTACACTAATATTTCTTGTGGGGTTCACATAAGAAAACTTGCTTCTTGGCTAACTCTAAGGTCCCTGCTCAGAAAAAAATGAAACTGCTCATTTCCACAATGTCAAGTGTGAGAAGAGCTTAATTAAACCTAAGATGTTTTATAAAGCAACTCCTTGGCCTCCTTGTAGATATTGGTACCAGTAGGCTTTAGACAGAGCTCAATTTTACACAACTGTATACCACTTTGGTTTTTGTAGACTATCAGATATTGGGGGTGGGTGGATCAAACAAAACTACAGGTGTCTAGATAGGCAGAAATCTAGTATTGAAATAATAATGAGAAAGAATTAACCTGTCTTTGGGTGGGTCATTTTGAATTTTAGAATTGGATGTTTGAAATGAAAATAAAGAAACCAACATTTAATATTCACAAGTCTACAAGAGAGTTATTTTATTTTACAGAGGAAGAGTATAATTACATTTGACTAATATCATATGAAATAGAGAACTAATTCTAGAAATAGGTTTTTAAAATGTTCATATTAAGCATACTTCCTCAAACCACCCTTTTTTCCTTTTTCCTTACTCTCCAATTAAAAATAAAGTTTTCATAACCACCCCCCCCAAAAAAAAAGAAACCCAAATATAAACATTTAAACCATTTAGGTCATAGTTCATTTGGCCCAGAGTTCGTTGGATGCCAGCCCATAGGCATTCTGCCAAAACTGTAAGGCTGTACCTGGGCTGACACTTGCCACCAGGAGGTTTCAGTTATATCCTGAGATCAGATCACATTTTATTCCTGGAAGTAGAAGAAGAAAATCATACTTAAACTGCTATTATGGGCCAAAGCAAACTGAGTTTTCTACAATCTGAAAAACTCTCTTTCCCCCTGGGGCCTGTCTTGGTGAAGGTAGATGGGCCCACCCAGATGTGGAAGGTGAGGCCTCAGGCTTACCTGGTGTGGGCAGGACATCAGCGACACAGAAATGGCAGCACCTGCTATAGGCTGGAACAGGGATGACTGGCACAGCATAGATATGGTAGAGTCAGGTAAGGTATGGAGTGGTGACTGCTTGACCTAAAACCTTTACATCTTTAAAAGGCTTTACTTTCTCTCAGATAATAGCATCACACACACACACACACACACACACACACACACACACACCCTGTTTGGTTTGTTTTCCTGTCATCTTAATTTTCATCCGTTCTAAATTCCCAGTATCTTTCTGTAGCTACTTTGACTCTAGCATCCTAAGACAGGAACAATGTGTATGCTTCCTTCTTCATTGTAAATAGTCCCATTTTCCTCAGGAAATGTAACACGTCTATTAATACAGTCAGTAGATCCTAACGGGTTAATGCACATCCCTTTCACATATTGGCTTCTTTACCTCAGGATTATTGCCTTAGTCCAGAAGCATAATTCAAGTGATAATGTCAGTAAAATAAGGAATCATTTAAAGAGTAATGAGAAGGGTGTATATCAGTAAGAGTCCCAATGGGAAATAGAAGGCATGCTTGAATGCTTAGAAAGGTGTAGGTGGAGTGGAGGATAACCACAAGGCAGAGAGAAGTAACCTGGGGTTAGTAATCTGTTACTTACTCTTGAAGGGATGAGGAGAAAGAGCTGTTACCATTACAAGGAGTGGGCCCTAGACAGAAAGCTGCCCTGACAGGATTAGTTGCCTTTAGCTGTCAATGGTGACCTTGAAGAGAGGGAGACAGGAGATTCAGCATCTCCCCTCATCTTTGTTCTACCCATTTCCTCCTTGGGTTCCTCATGGGTGAACTCAACTGGAAGCTACTGGATTAGGGACTATATATAATACAGAGTGGAGAAGAACAGAATGTGAATCTGGAGGGGCAAACAGAAGGTAGCTAGTACTTGGACATTTGCCAAGAGGTAGGAATTTTGACAGAACACTTTAAGTGATGTGGTGTAGGTTTTCTGCCAATTTCTTTTATCCTAGAATCTGGCCCCAATGTCACAGATTTTGGAAAATGAAATTATGACTATAAAACTTTACGACATCAGGTGCGCCTGGGTGGCTCAGTAGGTTAAGTATCCTACTTTGGCTCCGGTCATGATCTCATAGTTTGTGAGTTCAAGTCCCGCGTCGGGCTCTGTGCTGACAGCTTGGAGACTGGAGCCTGCTTCGGATTCTGTGTCTCCCTATCTCTCTGCTCCTCCCCTGTTCACGCTCTGTTTCTCTCTCTCTTTCTCTTGCTCGCTTGCTCTCTCAAAAATAAATAAACATTAAAAAAAGACAAAAAAACTTTCCGACATTTTTGAAGGTCATTAGCACAAAAAGCTATTAGACAGTTTGTGACTTACCTGAATTTCCCTTTACTCTCTTTCTCTCTTTTAGCTTCTCCCTGTCCCCTGATGCTCCTTTGAAGAATTGGCCAAATAAAGTAGAAAGTGACATCAAATTATTTTTGCTAATGTAGCCAGTCATTAAAAACCTTGAAAAACTCTGGTGGGAAAAGACACATAGAAAAAGGAGGGGGGTAGTGTATATAGTCAAAAATTAACCAAATAACTTCATTTGTCTATGTAAACACCACTTACTGAACATCTATCATTTGCACGAAACTGCACTAGGTTAATTTACATGTAAAGAATTGGTGGCCAGTGTCCCTGACCTCAAAGAATTTATAGTTTGATTATGTGAAGGTGTGAGGATAGGCAAATGGACATGTGGTTCAAAGAAGTGAAACAATTGTCATATAGTTTTAACTGCAAATAGTGAATGAAAATGCTGGAAGGTAAGCAGAAGGGGATCCGGGTCCTTGACACATTCCTTCACACTGGGTCCAAGTCCAGGGAGGTTTCTAGAAGGAAGCGATGTCTGAAGTGAATTTCTAAGAATAAATAGAATTAATTAGGTGAAAGAATATAAAAACATTACGAAGAAAAACCAGTAGATGTGACAGGAAAGAGGTGTGAGGTGAGACTGTCAATTTGAAGATGGTAAGGTTAGAATGAAGGCTCTAAAGGATTGGATGGGGGTATGAGACTGTTGATAGATCAGATTAGGGAGGCAGGTAAGAACAAATTTACTGAGTCTTCCGTGTCATGCCAAAGAGCTTGGTTTTTATGATAACAACAGGAAGCCTCTAAAGGATCCAAAGAGGTAGTGATAGACACAGATTTACATATTAATAGTTCACTCTGGCAGCTATGGTGAGATTGACTGGAATTCAGCAGAGATGAGGAGTTTCTGAATTGAGAAGCATAACAAGAGAGATGGGGGTGAAGGGAGAGAGTCAAGGGTATTGTACAGTTATAAGCATTTGGAATCTCTATTGACTGAATGTCAGAAAACTTGAGTGATTCTGCCCTATTTTCATATGCAACAAACAGATAGCTTGTGGTACCATTCACTGAGGTGTAGGAGACAGAAAATGGGACAAGTGTGACAGGGATGGGGGATCAGTTTCAGATATTTAAGCTTGAGATGTCATTAGGACATCCAGGTGGAGGTGTAGGATCGTTAGACAGCTGGGTCTGCAGACAAGATTGGGGATATAGATTGCACAGTGGACTTTGTTTTTCATTGCTGTTCCCAAATGTCTGAAAGTTAACATTTTCATAAGCCTGAAGTACATAGTGCATCTTTTGGTGGTGGCGGATCCAGGCCAAGTACAATGTCCTATATTATAATTCTCATTCATGAGAAATAGTTGTATTTATAAGAAGTGTGGATGAGGAGTCATGGGATGTGGTGGAGAAAAATGCAAATCGAATCTTCTTGGCCATTGGGACCAGGAATGAAAATAAAAGTCTAGAATATCATATTACTTTAAAGTTTTAGAAATTAGGGGAGTGTTTTAAAAAATAAATACACAAATATAAGACAATAATTGCATAGGTAAGAAAATAACGTTAGCCATTATAGACCAAGTATTGAATATGAGTCAGCACAAATGAGCAGTTGTTACCACAGAGAGCATAAGGCAGACAGTAAATTTTGGAATATGTATTCAGGAATGTAAGTCATGGTTAAAAGCCACGTTAAGTACTAGATGAAGTTCAGAGAATTTGGCAAGCCTCCAAATGTAAAATGCACTGTTTTAGAAAACACAGAATGCTGTGATATATCAAAGGTAATATTTGAGGTTGATTTTTGTGTATCATATTATATCAGTTAAGATGTGCTGCTGATCTAGTTACCTACCTAGTAGCCTGCCTGTGAAATAAACTAATTCTAGAAGCTTTGCCACTGAAACAGACCAAATTTTACAGACGAAAGCTATGTCTCTTCCCATATATTTCCACCATGCATTTTAATTTTAGGTACCTTGCATTTATGAACTTTATGTGACTTATTTTAATACTTATTTTGAGTTAATGAGTGATCAACTTGGCATTATAAGCTTACGTTAAATAATTAAGGGTGTATTGGATATAAACCAGCTAACACAAGTTCTTTCTAAAGAAAAACAGTTGCTTTTATTTTGCAAATATCCTTCACATTAACCCAATAGACCAGGCAGGCTTTAAGAGCAGTCTATTGCATAAAATGTCTGTTATTATTAAGGAAGGCTTTAAAATGCATATTATTAACCTAAGAGGCTCTACTGAGCACCCCTGAAATACTTTATATTGTTTCATCAAAACCTTTATATAGTAAAAATGTTCAACTAAATGTCAGAATTTTGTAGGCATGCCGAGTGGAAAACATTATTCTTTACCAACACTACTGTGGGGATTTTAGGGTGGGGAAACTCTTCAACATTTTTGATACTAAACTGAATAAAGCATGATGGGAATTTCCTAAGTTCTATCATATAATTTTATGGGTAACCCTATGACTAGGGTTGTCCATATGTGCAAACTAAGTTTCAAGAATTATTAGTTATAAAAGAGAAGGAAAAGATTGACTTCATCTTCTAAGTGATGTTAAATAGTTTTATAAGGTTTTAAGCCAATTATTTGGGCACCATATAAAAATAATACACGAAAAAAAAATAAATGTATGTTGCACATCCATATCCACACTCACATATTTCAAAGAAATATATGTCCACATGTCTTCATTCTGTTGAAGCTGTGTCCAACTGGTAAATGACACCAGGCCAAGGTTTTAAAATCCATGTGTTACGCAGAAATTTCTATGATAATGATATTTCCATATTTCATTGATTTTTAACAGTTACTCATTGAAAATGAATTTATGTATTTGGTGTTATTTACCACAGATCAAAGGTTGGCTAGCATATGTACCTGCTTTGGTGATAATGAGTTTAGAGCTAAGAGAATAGAGTTATGAACATTTCAAAAAAAGAGGACACCTCAGTAATAGGCAAAGAAAAATGGCATGAAAAAACATCATTTAGCTGCATGATAAAATATAACATACTCGTTTTTTCCTTCCAAGCCCTGCTTAATTTCTGGCTGTTAAAAACTTAGATATAATTAGTCTTTAGAACATCCATTTCAAAAGATCTCTAATACTTACTTTGTAAGGTTGTTAGTTATTTCATAATAATTTCTCTGTTTTAAAGCACCATCAATAGTGTTGTATAATAATTACTGACAGTGTCTTTGATTTATGAACATGACTGATAGTTGATTTATATATTTGTATACAATCTTCCAAGTATACATTTTGTGTACCTGCTTGTGATTTTGCAGGGATTGGCTCTTCTCTTTCCCTACCCTTTCCTCTTCCAAAATTTACTTTGCTCTTTCTCTCAACTTCATTCTCCTTCTCTTCCTCTCTGTATCTCTCTCTCCTTCTCTCTCTCTCTCTCTCTCTTATTATTATCATTTAAAAATTTTTTTTGGCTAGAGTTGTTCCAAATCTTTACTCATGCTTAGGAACAAAACAGATAATGTCCTGCTGAAAGTGAACAGGGGAAGAAAATACAACACTTGATTTGATACATATTAAATAATGCCAGTTACTTACTTCCTGTGGTTTCCTGAATGTAAAGCTTATAGCTAATAATTACAGATTGAGGAATGATGGGATGTAGCCAATGCATACACAGACAGCTGTGACTCCTGCCATGTGAACTCTGTGGTCCCTCAGTCAGCTCTCCCAGGATTTGGGCATCTCAGCAGATGCCTGGTTGGTTGATCTAGAGTAACTGATTCAGTTCCAGTCAGGCATCTATCTGGTGGTAATATGTGGGTAAATAGCTGCCTAGTTGGGGAACTCCCTCAAGGCAAACTCATGAAGGTAAACAACACTCAGTAACAATAAGAAATAACATTCCGATAGCATGGTATAATTGGCAAACACTTTTATTTGATGATCTTTATCATAGTCTTTTGAGATTATTATTACCTTCTCCATCTTGTAGATGAGTGAGAATGAATCTCTGAGGTCACAACCATACCGAGGTCACTCACCTGCCTAAGCTTCAGCCGCTCATCCATCATAGTATTTTCCATGGATTTTAAGGAAATGAAAACTTACTCTTAGGTGAAAAAATGATTTTATTAGAATAAAAGAAAAGACATCAATGCAACTACATGGATGGAACTGGAGGGTATTATGCTAAGCAAAATTAGAGAAAGATAAATATACGACTTCACTCATATGAGGACTTAAAGACACAGAAAAGATGAACACAAAGGAAGCAAAAATAATATAAAAACAGGGAGGGGGACAAAACATAAGAGACTCTTAAATGTAGAGAGCAAACATAGGGTTACTGGAGGGGTTGTGGGAGGGAGGATGGGCTAAATGGGTAAGGGGCATTAAGGAATGTACTCCTGAAATCATTGTTGCACTATATGATAACTATCTTGAATGCAAATTTAAAAAAAATTTAAAACGACCTCAATGTTTACTTAAAAAAAGAGAAAAAACAAAACAACCTTCACATCTGTCTGGAACATCACTAGTCTGAGGTAAAAGGAAAGTAAGCACACAAAAGCTGTCTTACTCACAGGCAGTTCAATCCGAGAAGGCATCACTGCTCCCCCACAAGTCTCCCAGAAGAAAGGGACTGTTGTGTGTTAAATTTTGGAGTAGAAAGGAGAGCACTTAATGGGGTTTTAATAAGTGATTTTTCATTTCACACGCATCCTATGTGTGTAATCCTTTGGTGTAATGTTAGGCAAATGCTGGCACCTGTAGTAATGCTTTTAATGTCTTTAGCTTGCTTAATTAATTTCCTCTCTGTATGTTCATGTGACATCAAAAATATCCAAGTGGAAAATGAAAATATAGGCCAGAGACCCAGATATTCCTAAATATGCAGATATTTGGAATGATGTACACCTGTTTTGAGCAGGTTTCCATGCAGATGATGCTTGAAGCCTATGTTACCTACCACCTGTGGCCCAATTTCAAGTTATATCAGTATGTTGTTACTTCTCAAATATACTGAAATATTAACTTTATTATAGAGGGAAAGCAGTGTCAGATTCCATGTCAATATTCTTCCATGCAGTAAATAGTTTAAGTTAAATGAATATATATGCATATATATTTTTCCCATAAGACTTAATAAAGGTGTTTTAATTTAAACAGAAAAAAGTCCTTGGGTTTAAATATTTTTGTGTTTTCTGATTGGTCTTTATAAGCACAATATTACTCATTATTGATAGAGACAGAATATTCTAATGAATGGTGAAATTTTTACTCTCCATTTAAATATCTTATTAATACTTAACAAAACATCATTGTTCTGTTTCACATAGAAACTGCACGTTTATTTTGTTTGAAAAATGGGGAAATAAACTCCTGTTTCGGTCTTCTCTTTGTTGTTCTAGCTGTGTGTCATTGACACTGGCGTGACTTGTCATGGGAAGGTGTAATGAGGCAAGACTGGGATTGTAACAATTATTAACCTGCAAGTATGCTATTGCAAAGTAAATGTAAGCTATCGTGACACTTCTAAGTATCTCAGGAAATAGTACTCTCATCTGAATTACTCATTTTATCTATTTGATATATATATGGGAGAAATTAATAAGTTTTAAATATAAAGAGGGACCAAATGTCATTAATTGGGCATTTCACATAGGCTGATATATTCGACTCCCTTAACTCCCCCCCTGCACCCGCCCCCCGACTGCCCATCTCTTTGGTGGTAATTTATTTAGCTGGGAAAGCTTGGGTTCAGTACAGCATCTGGTTTTCAGTGATATCCTGCTGGTCTTATCCAATTTTCCAGCTGGGAGCATGAGGCACAGGGAGGTCGAATGACTTGCCTAAAGGTCACCTGGTAGCTCAACTGGGATTATAACTCAGAATCTTTCTGATTTTCCCATCCTTTGCTCACTGGACCACAAAACTCCCTTGATCCCATCTTCTCAAGCTTGCCTGAGCAGGAAGTAATGTTTAGGCCTAGAAAAAAAATCCCAAATTAAATACTGGCCACTGTCATCTTCTTAAAAAAGTGTGTTAAACTTCTATTGCTATGACACTAAGGGAATATCTTGTTTCCTTGAAATCATTTCGATCTAAGGTAGTGTAGTGTCTTTCCAGGTGGTCACCTTTGGAAGATCTGTATCTATTGCTCAGATGCTGCTTTTGTTCAAAATGCTTGAGCATGCCAATGACTTGATACTTGTGGCAGAAGAATACAATTACTTGGATGTGTACTGGGCCTTGTTCATTATACTTAGGCATATGGTACTTGATTATGAAATTCAAAGAAACTGCCTGGCTTATCTCCTATCTTAGAATGTGGTTTACCATTCCCTCAGCTTGGAAATCCTCCCCACAACTCATCATTCAAAAAATTTTTAAAATATTTTATTTATTTTTGAGAGAGAGAGACAGAGTGTGAGCAGGGGAAGGGGCAGAGAGAGAGAGGGAGACACAGAATCTGAAGCAGGCTCCAGGCTCTGAGCTGTCAGCACAGAGCCCAACGTGGGGCTTGGACTCACAGACCATGAGATCATGACCTGAGATGAAGTTGGATGCTTAACCGACTGAGCCACCCAAGCACCCCTCCACAATTCATCATTCAGATCTTAGTGGAAATATTGCCTTCTCAGAGAGCCCTGTTCTAACCTTCTAATGTGATGTCTTTATCTGATGTCCCATATTTTTCTTCATTACATGTATGGCCATTTAAAATTTTTGTTAAAATTTTTTATTCTTTATGTCCTTACCCAGAACATAGGCCTCTAATGAGTGCTATTCACAGCATATATTAGACAATGTTTGATATGTAGAAGAGGTTCAATAAACATTTGTTGAAAGCATTAATTGTTATTCCTGATGAAAGAAGGGCTCTCTTTGCCTTTTTTTTTTTATTATCAGTCAAGGAGTTTCAAAAGGGATGCCCATGGGGTAGTGAGGGCGAGTGGAGATGACCCTTAGTCAGCCAGCCAGATCAGGTGAATTAACCCCGAAGGTCAACAGGATGACTGATGACAGCTGTCCCTGTCAGATCACCCTCTCATCCATAGCTTCAACCTTGGAATTGCCCCCAGGCTTGGCTTGTGATTGGCAGAGGAAAAGCAGTCTTGTTATATTTATAGTCACACTTCATTTTTGATCTAAATTTGCACTGCCCACTTTCATCACCCATCCTATTTACACGATTGATACTTAATAATGTTTGGTCACTTCCAAAGTCCAAATCCATATTTGAAGACTGATTAATATACAGAATATTAAAAAAAAATATGTGACACCTGAAAAGGAATTGCCCAAGTTGTTTGTTTGGTTGTTTGCTTTTAGTCAACAGACATATTATGCTGTAATATTTCATGGGGGGGATTTAAATAAATAAGGCTTGCAGAAGGGTTTAAGGTAGTCAGTGTTTTTAAGAATTCAGCCAAATAATTTTCCAGATTTGCTTGATAGTCACTTTCATAACTTTTGACAGGAAATGAAACTAACTGTATGGTAAACAAATTCCTGTTGCTGGTGTCTCTATGCATAAGCTGCTCTGAATTTATAACCTAGTGGTCTGTTCATCATTTTATAGATAAGGAGACAGGAGAACAGAGTGACTTTCTCAAGAGGGACTTCTTAGTTATTCTGGCATCCCAGTAGGTGTTTAGCTGCAAGTATTACGGAATAAGGGCTCAAGCACCTGCTTTTCCTTTTCTACTTCTCTTTGGAAGTGACTTCTGTAGGATCTAGACAATTTGTGAGCCAGATTTTGCAAAACTCTAGAAAGTGACTGTATGAGTTTCTGTGTGGCTGTGTTGGAGAACTTGGATGATAATAATCTCAGGCAGTGAGAAGTTTCCATTTCATTTGACAAGAGGGAGCTCTGGAGATATTTTGTGTTTAATGTGTGAGGGGGTAGTTTGCAGGGTAAAACAAAACACCTGTGTTACCATCCTTTAGAATCTTTTGTTGCACTTATAAAACTACTGCTGCATTTCCTTGATTCAGTATGAACCTTCTGGACATTGTGGCTAAGAGATGTCTAGTTCAGAGATATAAACAAGCAGTTGTTACTATTACATTAACTTCCGAACTCCTCCGACAATTTAAAACTACCTGTATGACTGAAGTTGAGATTCAAATTCATTTTATTAGTAAAAGGAAGCATTAATAAACTACTAGAACTGCATAAACTTTGAAGTGGACTTTTTTCTTGATCTGCATATTTCAGGACAGGCACCTTAAAGATTCTTGCATTATTTGACATGGTCCCCCAGATAGACTGTACCCCTTTGTTCTGAAAAAATGTGGGGCAGAATTCATCGGCTTCTCGAATGGTCCAGTAGTTATCTTGGCTTTCCAACAATCATTTTGTTTTTACCATTTCTGGAAAACTCAAAAGTCTGTCATTGATAGGATTGGTATTAAGAAAACAGGATATACCATTAAAGCATTTCTTTGTTTCGAGCCAACAGAAATTTGATCTTTTCTTCTTTTTCACAACTGATATTAAAGCACCTCCCGATGTTCCAGGGCCCGAGAGAGTCATAAAATTTGGGTCATTAAACTGATGATGGGAAACCTATCAAGGGATTGTTTCAAAACAGATGCATGCCCATATTCAGAAAATAAGCACCAGACACAATTCAAACAGAACACACTGATGAGTATAGTATATCCACAAAGGAAGGAAATAGATTTCTTGACACTCTTTTTTTCTAGTATCATCACTTGGATTTCACACTTTGTCACTTCTTTCTCAGAAATGAGCCTTTGTGATCCCTCAATCTTTTCATAAAAATTATCTTTGGAGAAGGAATGAAAAAGTTATCATATAGTTGATAACTATATTTTTCTCCCATTCAGATAAATGATTCTGTGACCCAGTTGCCTATTATTAATGCTAACATTACGACTCTCAAGATGAGAGTTTATGAATAGAGCTACTCAATGACAGCCAAGTTGAACCATCAAGTACATGTACTTAACTCCTGATTGATCTTATTTTGAAACACATTGTCTGTGTGACATCATGGAAAATATTTCATTTTCATTGCTTTTAAGAATAAAGAGTCTGATACATGGGAAATATTTTACACTATCTTTTCCTTTTTCCCTGTGAAGGAATGTTTTACAGTTATATGAATTTATGAAGAATAATCAGGGGGTGTGACTAAAAGAAAAAATAAGAAAAAATGAAATTCCTACTGGTCTAATTCCTAATTCACTTTTTCACTCATTCTACAATATTTATGGATTGTCTACTGTGTGCAATAGTGCAATATAGGCTGTTATATAACTTAGATACCCAGTGGTAGATACAGCGCTTTGAAGATGCCATTCTCTTTTGAAAGCAGAACTAGCAACAGTTATGGCATAGTTATATCTAAAATTTTAGTTTACAGTGGGCCCAATTCCAGTCCCAAACTAGGCATCTCATGAAACAGAGTGGCCCCTAACAGCAATGATCTCTTCCAGCAAGGAAGAAGGTGCAGATTTTTAAGTTCCAAAATGTCTATGAAAAGTGATACTTGATACTTCTTTCCCCAAATTCCAATGTAGAAAGAGTACAGGGGGAATATAAATTGGCCACAAAACTTTATCTATTTCTACAGGCAAAAAGAAAAATTCTGGACAGAGGTCCTGTACTTTTTTGATATCTTGAAATGTCGAGAGATGAGAGGGAGAGACAGAGAGAGAGAGAGAGAGGGAGGGAGGGAGGGAGGGAGGGAGGGAGACATCTGAAGGGGGTAGAAAAGGGAGTGAGTAGGAGAGAAACTCAAACATTAATGGGGAATAGAATTTCTTTTGCACTGGTCACAATACATATGTTTGTTAAAAAGCAAGAGGCGGGGAAGACATGCATGCCTGATGTTGAAGAAAAGCCTGTTTGTGCTTCATACACTAGAGAAATTGTTCAGGAACAGTTCATCCATGTGAAAATATGACCCATGTCATTTTGCCAGGGTCGTTAAGACACTGAGCTGCTGAGTAAGGCCTGATTGGGTAAATTCAAGATCCTGGGGGAGCACATACTTCCTCGTGCTCAGTTTTTCTAAGATGTAAAAAAAAAAAAATGTCAGTGGAAATAAGGTTATGGAGTGCCACTTGCGTGGGCGAGACAGGGTCTCCATAGGGTGGGAACCAGCTGGATCTCAGACATGGCCCATTCTTTTAGATTCTTCCCCATTTTCTTAGTGGGCAAAATGAAAAACAGAGAATAAATGCCCTGCACTAGTAGCCAGAAGAGAACAGTGGTATTTAGAGACAGGGAAGAGAGAAAGGGTACAAATCATTTTTGAAATGAATTTCCCATTCTCTTTTGACTGTTGTTATATTCACGTTTTACAAACTCCTAAAATGACTGGAGATAAAATTCATATCACTTGTTGCAAAAAAAAATGGCTTTATAGAGGAACTTAGAGGATATGAAAGCTACATTTGAATGAATATTCAAAAGCTGGCAGGAAATACGGAATAATGGACAAAATCTTACCCTTTAAAATATTGGAAGAACTGTGAGTTTGAGGAGATCTTCCATGAACCAAATTAACTAATTGGAAAACAAAACCAAAAACCCTCGTCATTTAGCTGTTTTGGTTTTAACTGGGCTAGGACAAATAACCACTGGTTCCAATTCAATGTTAATTTTTAAAAAATTGATAATTTTGATTATGCTGGCTTATTTCCAGCACCCAGGCTCTTTTATTCAACAAAGTGATAGAACAATCACATAATTCAGTCAACAAATAGCAAAATCTTATTAATGTACAGTGGACCAGGCCTTTAATCTCTCTGGGCCTCATTTTCCTTATCTGTAAATTAATGGATTGAAATTAGCCAAATTTTAAATTTTGTTCTCTGAATTGTATAATTATTTGCTAGCTTGTATATCCCATTAAAGGGATTTTATCATTTGGATACAAGTCTTGAGGGGCGCCTGGGTGGCGCAGTCGGTTAAGCGTCCGACTTCAGCCAGGTCACGATCTCGCGGTCCGTGAGTTCGAGCCCCGCGTCGGGCTCTGGGCTGATGGCTCAGAGCCTGGAGCCTGTTTCCGATTCTGTGTCTCCCTCTCTCTCTGCCCCTCCCCCGTTCATGCTCTGTCTCTCTCTGTCCCAAAAATAAAATAAAAAAACGTTAAAAAAAAAAAAAAAAAAAAAAAAAAAAAAAAAAAAAAAAAAAAAAAAAAAAACAAGTCTTGAAACTATTTGTATTTCTAGAAAAACACAATACAACAGTACCATTATGGGCTTTCTGCAATACCATTTGAATATGTAAGAAGAAAAATTCTTGGGTTTCTCCTTAATAGCTGCAAACTATATTTAAGGAATGTTTGGCATTTTAATTTAATAGGCAGTTAACTTTTTATCAATAAAGGAGTTGGGCAGGGTGGAGCTTACAATGAACCGAAGTGGACCATTCAGTTTTAGTGAGACAGGTTTCAAAATCTTCCCTAAATTAAGGGCAGAGGATTTATTTTATTGTACCCCTTAGAAAGAGATATGTCTTTCTGTCTTTCTACTTTAAGGATCTGTGAGCATGTTTCAAGCTTCCTTAGATTAAACAGCTTTAGAACTGCTAGTTATAAAAGTGGGTTTTTTTTTTTTTGTATTATTTTTCCCAAAGAACAAAACTGTGGTTTTCAAATCGAATTGGCAGGTACTTAAAGAAACCTGGACTCTGAGTGAAGGAGTGGAAACATGAAACCCTTGTAAAGATTTAACCGCCATTAAGAAATTTCTTTTGAAACACTCATATCAGCCCACTGATATAATGTCATAAAATAACTGCCATTCCCACCTTTTATAGGAGCAACTCTTGGATTAGTCAGAGCTGCTGGATTGTAATGAGGAAACATGTGTTAAAAAAATGAATTAAAGGAAAAGATGACCTTCAGGTTACTCTGGTTGTTGATGGGGTCAGGGGAAGGAAGGTTCAAAACCTAGTGGGAGAGAGGTCAGTCTGATGCTGGATGCGAAAGTTCACAAGTCTGCATTATAAATAATATATGTAGGAAATGAGTGTTTACTCCTCTCTAATGTTAGCAAACTGGAAGGATAAGATGGTTTCCTTTTGACGCGAAAAAGATCTAAATGTGAAATGCTATTTTAAACAATGAACAGCTGTTTCATCTTGAACTAAAAAGAACAAAGAAAACACCCTCAGGTCCACATAGGATATATTGTGGTTTCCCGTGTGTGTGTGTGTGTGTGTGTGTGTGTGTGTGTGTGTTCCCTCCTCTCTTTTTGCTTAGGATAATTGAAATGTCATTTTATCTTGGGATATTTTCTTTATTCACCAGGGACATGGAAAGTTAAAATATTGGAGAATTTCCTTTTCATCATTTTGAACATAAACAACTTTTCATTGCTTTAATATGAAGTGTTTTCTTTGTTAATCCAACAGAGATTAATGCCTGGAATGCTAAATTGTATGCTTAAGGGAAATATCATGATGGTCCATGGGTAATATATTTTAGGCAAGACTAAAGCAATAGAGTGGCATTATATCATAGCCTAAGAGCTTTTTCTTGCTCTTGAGAACAGCTGGAAACATAAAAGGTAGCCTGAATCACCAATGTAAGAGATTTCAATTATCCAATTAATGCCTGGGAATCCTAGAATTGCATTTACAGGAAAGAGTTTAAGCATCTATGTTTAGATGATTCAAAAAATGATTTCTGATCTTCAGAGCAAGCTTCTTGATAATTAAAACACCTCTTAGATTGATATGAAAAGATCTAGGTCTTTAAAAATTTGCATTAATAAATAAAATCATTTGTCTTGGTTTGGATTTTGTACTGGAAAGTGCTGCAGCTGAATGCATAGAACAAAATTCTGACTATTCAATAAGCTGCAGGTTTATTTACTTCATAATTCTCCATAGACATTTATATCTACATTCTCGATTCTAATTTTTGGGACTATGAGGCATTACAATAAATTCTCTTCTCCCAGATAAGAAACACATACATGCATGTATGTGCATGAACATGAACTATGGTTCATTTTACCTGGAAAACTGTTCCATGAACCTGGCACATAAGATTGTGGCTTTTTTGGAAAGAATAGTTTCATTTAGCTCTTTTTGGTTATATAGTTACATAAAGTATGTCTGCTGTTTCATACTAGTTTCTAGATCTCCTTTTAACTCATGAGGCATAGTTTTAGTCAACTTTTCCTTGGGCTTAATTTCTTCTAATTCTATATTTGAAAATAAAACACGAGTTTCTTTAAATTAAAAACAGGAAATTCTAAGCCAGAAACTATTTCTCTTCCTTCAGATATAGATCTTGAGGATACTAGTATCTTGTAAAACTTAAAAAAAAATCTGTGAGATCTTTTTTAAATCCAGACCTGGTTATATAGCACATTAATAAATTGTCCTGTCAACCTCCAGGACATGGGTTCAACTCCAATTGGTTTAATGGCCACAAATGTTTCCTTAGAAGAATTCCGGATTTCTGGATGGAGGAAGGAATGTCAGGGATTCTCAGGGCAGGCTTGAGAACCCCCCCTCAGAAGGTGGTCTTGGGAGGTAATCACACCCTGCTGATAGGATTTGGCAGTTAAAATAGATGGAGGTCAGCCTGTCATTTTGTCTATTTAAATAAGTCACTTGTGATTAAGGATAAGCAGCAAGTTTTCTTTTCTTTCTAACTTTTGGGTCCTTGCAAGCTCTGATCTGTTTCTCTGATGTTTCTCTCCTTGAGTATTTCTCTCTCATTTTCTCTTGCCTTTAAATGGAAAAAAGTTCATGTTTTTGGAGCTATGGATGGGGGACAATTTATCACTTGATTCCATTCGAAGTACAAGAAATTTCCATTCCAGAACTCTTCCTACATACCAGATACTTTGTGACATCTAGAGAGAATCTAAACTTAAGACAGGAGTGTTTGCTCTTTCTTTGTTAATAAAAGTCACTAGAATCTGTGTTATGTAACAGAGTTCATGATAATTTCTCCATCTGCAGAGGTACTTTGGTAGGTTAACTTATTTTCTTCATTTGAAAAAATTAATTGATATCTGTAATTTTATACATATCTCCATGAGGGCTGCATTTGCTTTCTTGGTGATAAAATAGCACGTCCTTGTGAGATCATGTACTTTTTTAGTAAAAGTGTATTGGGTGTTACCTAACATAGAATCAATGATACACAAATATTTGCATCTGCCAACTTATTTGGCAAATTCTTTGCTGAATGTTATTCGGAAATAATGTTTCTCCTTCTTAGAGGCTTTCATCCGAAGATCTTCTACCTCCACATGTCTAGTTAATACTCTTCCTCCTGCCCTCACCATTACAGAGGCAGGCCTTGCAAAGGGGCCGTACTTCATTGAGTGAAAGTGGACCAGACACAAACCCACCTATCTCTTGGGCCTTCTCTCAAACCCCCTATCCATCATGTTCTTTGATCATTTCTGAAGTATCTGCTTTTATGCAGGATTAATTTGATGGTATTCACCATAGCTGCATCACATATTTCTTTCTGCCCTGGGGCAAGAACCTCAGGCTTCTCAAAACACGCATTGCCTGGAAGTGCCAGTGGGTTACAAGTCATGGCCAACCGTTAGCCGATGGCAAACAAGAGCTAATGCACCCCTAAGGCAGGTAATTCTGAAGGTCATTCTACAGGGCTCTGCAACATTTCCTAGTGGTGATGAGCCCAGGTGGTCTGAGTGATGATCTGTGCACTGTGTATTGAAGCTTCCCAGTCTTCAGCTTGGTATTATTTCTCCAAATAAACTATATTCTCTCAGGCTCTGCTTTCTAGAGAAACCTAACCTAAAATAACACAACACAGTGTAAAACAAAGCAAGAGCTAGATCTCTCTTCTGGTATCACTTGCTGCCTCATATCATAGTTATTTAGGTATAGTTCTCTCTCTCCTAAGAAACAGTTTGCTTTTTAAAGTTGCAGCAGGTATGGTCAGCCCTTCTTTTGTGTCAAGCTCTTAGCCAGAGCTGAGGATAAAACATTGGAAGATAAGATGCCACTCCAAGGAAAGAACCTGAAGTCTAGTGTTTACCCTCTGGAGCTGTCATCAGAGAAGCATAGCAAATTGTTTTTTAAAATAGCCAAATGACGTTTCTTAAATTCATATAGAATTTCTTTGATTAAAGACGTTTATGCCTGTGTTGGTTACAGGACACAACCTTTTACATAAAAAATCTGAGTGCTGTGGGAATCAAATAGGAAGCCTGGAGATATATACATCAGAGAAGGTGTTCTCTAAGAGATCTTTTGAGTGAGATTTAGCAAGGGCTGAAAGGCCTGGGGTGAAAGAAAGGAGAAAAGCATTCCATGAATAGAGAATGGGAAGAGAGAGGGAGAATTTGGGGGTTCCGGAGCATGAATAGGTAACTGTGGACACAGAGAGCAGCTTTTACCTGCAGAAATTAACATTCTGTGAAGGTTCCATAGGTGTTCCTATCACTTAAATTTCCTATCCTCACATAAAATTTGGGGATTGAATTGAGAAATTTTCATATTGCTTCTAGAAGTCAGAGGTTCATACCACACAGTGTATTAAAGATCCCTTCAGAAATACTGCTGTCTATAAAAAATAACACCCCCACCCCCAAAAAGCACCCCACAAGTTTGTAGAACTGAGCTTTTTCCAAATTGTGTCTATGAAATGTTTTGCCCCAGGACACTGTTCAATCATATTGCATCTTGCATAGACTGGATCTTTGGAAATTCTTGGGAAATGAAGCTGATAGGAGTGGGGGTGACGTGTGGCATGGTGGCAAATCTTGCATACTAGATAGGTGAATTTGGATTTGCTATGTCAAACAGTAGATGCTACCGTGTCCTTCTTGGAGACAGGAAGAAGGTTTCTTATAAGATCATTTAGCACCCCAAAGTCACATTTCCAACCTCATATTGGCGTTATCATCATGTTGATACGTTAGTTTTATGTCCATTGTTGGAAAGGCAGTAATATAACAGCTAATTTCATAGTCAGATACCTATGTTCAAATCCTTCTCTTCTTCCTTTGTGACTTTGGGCCATAGCTTCTGTTTCATCACCTATAACAAATATGGGCATGATGATATTGTTCATAACTCAGGGTTGTTGGAAGGATTAAATGCAATAAAATAATGAAAGCACCTAGTAAAGTAATATAAAGCACGTGACCAGTAAAATGTAGCACATTTACTTTTACAGAAATAGTGTTGTGTAATAGAAAAGACACAGACTTGAGGACAGATAGTCCTAAGTTCAAATCTTGTCATTGTCCTATTCTGGATAGGCCCTAAAAATTAGTGTTATTATGGTAAAAAGGAAATAATAATAATAATATATACCTATAGGATTATTGTGAGCATTAGAGGTTTTGATAAAATATCAAGGACATAGAAGCTGCTCAAGTAATGGTTGCTGATAGAATTATTTGCATAGATTATATAGTATTCTTCTGTTCCTTAATAGAAGTAGTATATTGCTCCAAAAGCTCCCCTAATCTTTTTCTGAATTTGCCTGAATTCATCCAGTGGTTCCTGCTAGGCTGAAGGAAACACTTGTGCTGATTATTGGATTATTGAATATTACTAAATGTTTTCTAAATGAGTGGATACATAAATTAATATTCCTCTAACTAGGGATTTTACACAGTGAGACACTGACAGAAAATATATAAGTGACAGTGAAGCTGATTAGCCCATGGTGGTTATCTTTGTGGTATAGATAGAGAAGCTAAAATCTAAGAAAGTTTAGAGTCATGTTTATATATTTTGTTCTTGCAAATTATATTTAGATCTAAACCCACTGCTTGTCATATTTATTATTTTTTAAATGAAAAAGATAGGATAGGAATACAATACTAAACTTTCCTTGTTGGTATCTGTATCATTTTCTAGGGATTTTGTCAAGGAGAAGATTTAAATTTTCATTTTTAGTAAGATATGGTAATAAATATTTTACTCTAAAACATTTCGCACTGGAAAACGTAAATTTATAAAATGAAGACTGTTTTTCCCATATCAATGTCAAGCAACTAAGATTTCTCAACTCCTCTTCTGCTTTCCTTCATTTTTTTAGATTATTGCCTTATCAAGTTTTTAATTCAGATCGGTCCTGGAAAGATGGTTTTGCCAGGTGACATATAACTTGTGATTGTGTTGTGTGTGTAATATGCTCTTTTGTATGAAGACTTACATAGGGAATGTTTTTAAAAGAAACATTTAAGATTTATATTGTAGTCTACACCATCTGAAGTATGCCATATAAGGCACATAAGATCATGTGACCACAAAATACTTTTCTTAAAGAGGTATCTTCCTATGGGATGAATATTAAAAGGACATAGACACAACATGATTGTTTTCTTCCAGTGAGACCTATTTCTCTAAAAACCCAAGGATGAATTAGCCAATTGCAGAAACAAACATTCTTGCTTCAAATCTTGACCATGTTAATGTCCTTATGTCTAAATATCCTTTGTCAGTGTACTGAAATTTTGAATTTTATAGTTATAAAGGGTCTGAAAGTAATTCCTCCTATTTGTGAGTTCTTTTAGAATTTTTGAAACCTTGTCACACATTTCATTCTTGTTGAGGAGTCTGGTGAATTACCTTCACATTTCAAGGGATGTGGTATTTGGGTAAAAACCTCAAATACAGTGACAAAAACAGTCAACACAAGTGTTTTATTAACCACAGTGGTGCCTAATTCCCCACTTACACAGTTGTTCCCAATGCTTACCCCTACTCTTCCAGCCCCTGGCAAACAGAGCAAATGGCACTCTAGATAGACAATTGGAATCACTTTGACAAGACATATTTAAGGTTGCAATGTAACATAGGGTGTGTTTAGAGCAAAGCCCATTCTTTGCTGTTTTCCTCTTTGTATATGGACTAATTTCTAAAAATTACTCAATTAGGATACAGCATGAATCGTAGAACAAAATTTTGGTGACTCTGTGTGTATGTGACTTTTAATTTACAATATGTACTAGGTACTTGAAAGAAGATATTCTGGATTTCATCCTTAGCTATTTGCATAAATCCTAAGGTTTTTTTTTTTTTTTAATCTCTGTTGTTCTTTAAATACACATGCATAAACTCATACAGGCATCCGGAAAGGGAAGGAAAACAACCTGACAATTTCATGTAATGAAGAACAGATTAAAGCTCACCAATTTGAGATGTTATTATACTTGGGAATTTTCAAAGACAAGAGCCACAGTCTCTGAAGCCTGAAATTGGAGCACCTTATTCAAAAAAAAATTTTTTTAATGTTTATTTATTTTTGAGACAGAGGGAGACAGAACGTGAGTGGGGAAGGGGCACAGAGAGAGGGAGACAGAATCTGAAGCAGGCTCCAGACTCTGAGCTGTCAGCACAGAGCCCAATGCAGGGCTGGAACCCATGAACCGTGAGATCATGACCTGAGCCGAGGTCGGACGTTTAACCAACCGAGCCACTCAGGCACCCCAGAAATTGGAGCACCTTATTGGTCTCAAATGAAAATCTTGCTGCACATTTGTATTCTAAAATAAGAAAAATATCTTTAGGGCAAGAAATGAGAATCCTAAATAGGTTGTTTTACATGTGCAAAACTTGATTTCAACCCAAATTTCACAGTTATAATAGGCAATTTTACTCTTCTCCAACTTAGTGGTATCCACACAGCCAAAAGCCCTTTGAAAATGTGTATCTTGTTTGGTATTTATCTAAAATATTAAATAACATAGCGCTCTTTGACAAATATATTGAATCATATTGTCCTGACTGGTTTGTTGGGAGAAAAATAAAAGTGGAAGAAGTTGGTATTGGGGAGGGAAACTAGTATTCTGTGACAGAATTGGCCTCTAATCTGGCAGAAAAACAAAATAGTTAAAATTTGAGAAGGCACTTTAGGTCTTATAATAATCATCAGCTAAAAGAAAGATGAGGTCTAAAAATAGGGATGAATAATTAACAATCTAAAAATAGACTTGGCTAGCCATATGGAAGTCATTACAGTCTAGAGGTTAAAGGGGCTGAGGAGAATAAAAAACAAATCAAATATTATTGCATATTAAATGTACTACCTATAAACATAGTCTGTAAATGCTTAACAGAGTTCAGCTCCATCTAAGATATTTGATACAAGAAAAATATAAAAGCACAAATAATCATTTCCTAATTGATCAAAGAGTTTTTCTTGTGAAGGTGCTTTTGGCTCCAATCCAAAGTGCTCCTTTTGGTTTAAGATATGATGGGGAGTGGGGGAGAGGGGAAAGTAGGTGATGGGCATGGAGGAGGGCACTTGTTGGGATGAGCACTGGTTATTGTATGGAAACCAATCTGACAATAAATTATATTAAAAAAAACAATTAAAAATGAAAATCTTGAGTTTAAGAAAAAAAAGATATGCTATTGATATGATGGGGATTCTGTCTTTCATAAGGGGGAAAACATAGTGATTTTTAGGTCACTTGTTATATTTAAAATAAACAGTAATACTTCCAATATAAACAGCATTGCCCTAAGAATAAATAATTATACAAAAAAAAGAGACTGTCAACAGAGATGTAACTAGCTTATGGATCTAGCATATGCTGAAGGGTTCTTATTTATTTTTTTAATTGATAAAAGCGGTCAGTGTGTAATTTTCTATGTGTTTGTTGTTACTTTTGGAAAATGGAGGAAATGTTATCACAGGGGAATTATTATCAGGATTGTAGAATTTCTAGGCCTTTTTTTTTTTTTTTTTTTTTTTTTTTTTTTACCTCTTACACTTCTGGGTAACACAATTGCCTGGAAGGCAATGGGAGGGATCTTAAATCTGCTTACTATAGTTTTGAGCTTCTGGTTTAAAAAAAATGAATGTGTGAAGGAGTGATTGGAAGCTGACTAAAATTGAAAACAATTTAGTATGCTAAAGTGGAAAGAAGATAGGTGTGCTGTTTGAGGCTT